>NC_064625.1:137570768-140108268 GCF_023898315.1 Schistocerca nitens | reverse complement strand
ACAAAACAGCTGTTTCCCCCTCCATATGTATGGAAATTTAAAATCAGAGGTCATACACCAACCCAGTGCTCGAGGGAGTTAGCGGAGCCCGCACGGTTGGCACACAGCTCATTGATTCTGGTGGACCATGACAGATGGTGGCTACAAAATATCACAAAAAAACGCTGGCAGAAAAATGGTGGACAATGACATCACTCCATAGCACTTATTTTATTCATCTGACGTGAGACAGGGACATTATAGGTATATTGAATCACACTCTCTGTCTTCATACACTTGAGAATACTATTTTAAACATGATTAACATACGATGGGTGCGTATATATCAATATCATAATATAGGACATTGCTAAATAATTTTTATACCTCAAAAATTGTCTGAAACAATCACTGTTGCGATGTCGAACAGTGTAAGTCAGCAAAATCAACCATCAGACATGTATCTCAATATTATTCAGTGTGTGCAGCTCCAGAACTGGAGATGTATGAACAAATACCTGTCTTTTACATTTGTGTTTTTAAAACAATCATTGCCACACATGTACACTCTAAGACAAAAAAGAAAGAAAGCTGCACCACAAACGAATTGTCTGAACGGAAGGGAAATCGATAGATGTGATGTATATGTGCAGAAAAATGATTAAAGTTTCAGAAAAATTAGATAATTTATTCAAGATAAAAACCTTCACAAATTGAGCAACTCAATAACACGTCGGTCCACCTCTGGCCCTTAAGGAAACATTTATTCGGCTTGGCATTGATTGACAGAGTTATTGGACGTCCATTGCCGCAAATTCTGCCCAATTGGCACGTCATATCGGCAAAATCACCAAAGGACCTGGAAGAGCAGCTGAACGGACTGGACAGTCTCTTGAAAGAAGGGTATAAGATGAACATCAACAAACGCAAAACGAGGATAATGGAATGCAGTCGAATTAAGTCGGGTGATGCTGCGGGAATTAGATTAGGAAATGAGAGGGCTTAAAGTAGTAAATGAGTTTTGCTATCTGTGGAGCAAAATAACTGATGATAGTCGATGTAGAGAGGATACAAAATGTAGGCTGTCAATGGCAAGGAAGCGTTTCTGAAGAAGAGAAATTTGTTAACATCGAGTATAGATTTAAGTGTCAGGAAGTCGTTTCTGAAAGTATTTGTTTGGAGTGTATGGAAGTGAAATGTGGACGATAAATAGTTTGGACAAGAAGGGAATAGAAGCTTTCGAAATGTGGTGCTACAGAAGAATGCTGAAGATTAGATGGGTAGATCACATAACTAATGAGGAGGTATTGAATAGAATTGAAGATAAATTTGTGGCACAACTTGACTAGGAGAAGGGATCGGTTGGTGGGGCATATTCTGAGGCATCAAGGGATCACCAATTTAGTATTGGAGGGCGGCGTGGAGGGTAAAAATCGTAGAGGGACACCAAGAGATGAATACACTATATAGATTCAGAGGGATGTAGGTTGCAGTAGGTACTGGGAGATGAAGAAGCTTGCACAGGATGGAGTAGCATGGAGAGCTGCATCAAACCAGTCTCAAGACTGAAGACCACATCAACATCGGGCAAGTCCTGAGCTGTTAGGAGGGCCCTGCTCATACTGCTCTAAACTTTCTCAGCTGAGGAGACATCTGGCGACCTTGCTGTCCAAGGTGGAGCTTAGGGAAGAACCATGCAAAACGGTATGTAAGCCCATCATAGCTTGCCATGGAGGGCAACAAAAGAGGCTTAGAATATCATCATGCCATAACGATGCCATGGATGGCAACCAAAGAACTCCTGCTATATGAGTTGTCGAACTGTATGTGCGACAGTCAGGTTGATATCCCACATGCTGTCTGGGGAGTCTCCAGACATGTCTTCGCTGGCCATCAGGGCTCAGTTTGAAATGGGTATCACCACTGAAGTCAATTCTACTCCAGTCGATACGATTACAGGGTAGAGACGCGTCTGGAGAAGCTGCAGATGGTGGTGGAATACCGATCTGACTGTCACCCACCATACAGCCCGACAACCAGGAGTAATGGTCTGGGATACCATTTCATTTCATAGCAGGCTCCATTTTGTTGTCATCTGCGGCACCCTTACCCTTATGTCGACGTTATTCTAGCCCTTTTCTTGCCCTTCATTGCAAGCCATCCTGGCTTTACATCTCAGCAAGATAAAGCCCACTGGCACATGGCGAGAGCTTCTACTGCTCGGCGTCATGCTTGACAACTCCTACCGTGGCCAGCAATATCACCGGACCTCTTCCCAATTGAGAACGTTTGGGGCATTATGAGCAGTTCCCTCCAACGAGATTGGTCAGCCATGCTGTGGCTCGCGTTGGTACTGTCTGTAGGTTTCCATCCTCTGTTGGAGGCCAGAACGTATCTTTTAGTTGACATGGTTGCGGTTGTTTGTCTTCTTCTCGTGTTGACTGGCGCCACTCGGTTTCGCAAGTGTTGCCTGTCCGCTAGTGGTAGCAGCGGCAGTTATCGATATGCAGTAACTGTTGCTCTATCTTTGGGGTGATGTTGTTGTTCTTCTGGGTCGCGTCAGTATGCAGTTTGGTAGGGGGACTCCGGAGGAGCCAGGTCCGCGCAATGCGAGAACACGCTGGGACCGTTGGCGGTGCACATGAACTGCCGGACCAAACGCCTGCGGTCACGAGGGTTCACGACCTCGTCGCAAAACGGATCCTGCAAGCTTTGAGTTGAGTGCATTTGGATTCAAGTAGAGAAACCTCCACCATTGTGAGATCTTGCGATTCTCCAGTGACTTGGGATCGTGTTGTTGCTCGTAGTGTTGCCGATGCGAAGAGCAGCGAGTGGAGTGCTTGGGAAAGGCGGATCTGATTAGCTTTGCTGGACTTCTAATTACTATTTATTGCGTCCAGTCTGTGATTATTGGTTAAGTTCAACCAGCGGTATTTTTCCTGCCTGGCCGCTAACGCCCCAGTTACCTGCCCTGGGGGTTAGTGTATGTAACGGCACTGTACATTTCCTCGCCTTGCCGCTGCTGTCCGGTGAGGCGTGTAGTTTTGACAGCTTTCTTGATTGTAGTTTGGTTGGCGATTCTTCTACTCTGGTGGTAGTGATTCCTTTCTCGTTCCGAGCGCTCTAAGCACAGTATTCTGTGGGCAGAATCCTGACCGCCGGTTCAGGCTTTGGCGTATTTTTACATCTTTGCATTTGGTTTATTGGAAGTCAGGTAGCCTCAGCAAGACTATGATTAGTAATTCGTTAGACTGCCACTAGTGTGAGTTACCATCTTGTGATGTGAATGCAACTCTTGGCTGTCTATCTCATCGCTCGCGAAAGTCTTTTTCCCGGACCTACTCAGAGGTCGATTCCTGCCGCACCGTCTGTGACTGGCCCTTGTGTTTTATTATTGTATTTGCTGTTTTATTGTATGCTTCTAATCTTTTATATAATTGCCATTATTGGCATTACAGCAGGTTTAAATGGTTGTGCTACCAAGTTTACCATCATTTTGTCTCACATGGTCGGTGATCAGTTTCCTGTCATTCTAAATTAACCATTGCTATTGCTTTGCTGTTTTACGGTATGTTTGTTAATTTTTTTTATAATTGCCGTTCTTGGAGTTAAAGGCCTTCAACCATGACTGTGGTTACTTGCCTTAAAATTCTAATTTGGATCACATTGGCTTGTTTTTAAAACATTATTTGCTGTGTCTGTATTTTATGCTCATTTGGTAAATTGTAACGCACTGAAAGCACTATTAATTACACCGTTGTTGATTCCTTCATTAATAACGTGTGATATCTTTTATTGATGAGTCTGGAATTACCATTTTAAAATAAATGTGTGTAATTGCAAAAGGGAACCAATAGTAACTGATTACGGCACCATCCGCAATCGTAACCGAATCCTGCCTTCCTTGATTAATCGGGACGATCTAACACGCTAACTAGACAGAATTTGGCACAATATCTCTCAGGACGACATCCCACAACTCCATGAATCAATTCCAAGCCGAATAACTGCTAGCAGAAGGGCCAAAGATGGACCAACGCATTATTGGCTTTCTGAATCTGTGAAGCTTTTTCTCTTGAACAAATCACCCAATTTTTCCGAAATTGTAATCATTTGTTTGTCTCTGCATGTCTATCATATCTACTGACTTCAGTCCTATTCGGATAGTTCCTTCGTGGTACATCATTTTTTTTTTTGTCTTAGAGTGTATTACATTAAAAACCACTACTACCAGTTCAAAAATAGTTATTCCCTACATCTGTCACCATCCATACCTTTAATACAGGGTGGTTAATTGATAGTGACTGGGCGAAATATCTCACGAAATAAACATCAAACGAAAAAACTACAAAGAACGAAACTCGCCTAGCGTGAAGGGGGAAACCAGATGACGCTATGGTTGGCCCGCTAGATGGCGCTGCCATAGGTCAAACGGATATCAACTGCGTTTTTTAAAATAGGAACCCCCTTTCTTATTACATATTCGTGTAGTATGTAAAGAAATATTAATGTTTTAGTTGGAACACTTTTTTCGCTTTGTGATAGATGGCGCTGTAATAGTCACAAACGTATAAGTACTTGGTATCACGTAACATTCCGCCAGTGCGGACGGTATTTGCTTCGTGATACATTACCCGTGTTAAAACGGACCGTTTACCGATTGCGCAAAAGGTCGATTACCAATTGCGGAAAAAGTCGATATCGTGTTGATGTATTGCGATCAAAATGCCCAACGGACGTGTGCTACGTATGCTGCTCAGTATCCTGGACGACATCATCCAAGTGTCCGGACCGTTCGCCGGATAGTTATGTTATTTAAGGAAACAGGAAGTGTTCAGCCACATTTGAAACGTCAACCACGACCTGCAACAAATGATGATGCCAAAGTAGGTGTTTTAGCTGCTGTCGCGGCTAATCCGCACATCAGTAGCAGACAAATTTCGCGAGAATCGGGAATCTCAAAACGTCGGTGTTGAGAATGCTACATCAACATCGATTGCACCCGTACCACATTTCTAAGCACCAGAAATTGCATGGCGACGACTTTGAACGTCGTGTACAGTTCTGCCACTGGGCACAAGAGAAATTACGGGACGATGACAGATTTTTTGCACGCGTTCTATTTAGCGACGAGGCGTCATTCACTAACAGCGGTAACGTAAACCGGCATAATATGCACTATTGGGCAACGGAAAATCCACGATGGCTGCGACAAATGGAACATTAGCGACCTTGGCGGGTTAATGTATGGTGCGGCATTATGGGAGGAAAGATAATTGGCCCCCATTTTATCGATGGCAATCTAGATGGTGCAATGTATGCTGATTTCCTACGTAATGTTCTACCGATGTTACTACAAAATGTTTCACTGCATGACAGAATGGCGATGTACTTCCAACATGATGGATGTCCAGCACATAGTTCGCGTGCGGTTGAAGCGGTATTGAATAGCATATTTCATGACAGGTGGATTGTTCTTCGAAGCACCATACCATGGCCCGCACGTTCACCGGATCTGACGTCCCCGGATTTCTTTCTGTGGGCAAAGTTGAATGATATGTACTATCGTGATCCACCGACAACGCCTGACAACATGCGTCAGCGCATTGTCAATGCATGTGTGAACATTACGGAAGGCGAAATACTCGCTGTTGAGAGGAATGTCGTTACACGTATTGCCAAATGCATTTAGGTTGACGGACATCATTTTGAGCATTTATTGCATTAATGTGGCATTTACTGGTAATCACGCTGTAACAGCATGCGTTCTCAGAAATGATAAGTTCACAAAGGTACAAGTATCACATTGGAATAACCGAAATAAAATGTTCAAACGTACCTACTTTCTGTATTTACCTGTTACCGACTGTTCGTTTAAAATTGTGAGCCATATGTCTGTGACTATTAGAGCGCCATCTATCACAAAGCGAGAAAAGTGGTCCAACTAAAACATTCATATTTCTTTACGTACTACACGAATGTGTAATAAAAAAGGGGGTTCCTATTTTAAAAAACGCAGTTGATATCCGTTTGACCTATGGCAGCGCCATGTAGCGGGCCAACCATAGCTCCATCTGGTTTCCCCCTTCAAGCTACACGAGTTTCGTTCTTTGTAGTTTTTTCGTTTGACGCTTATTTCGTGAGATATTTGGCCTGGTCACGATCAATGGACCGCCCTGTATATACACTGAAACTTGGCACTGCGCCCACCAGTATAGAAGTAGTATGGAAGGAAAGAAGGAAGTAATAGGAATGCACTTGCTATCACCCTAACCTATTTTCTTTTGCTCCATAACAAGACCCTTGTAGCAGCTGCCACTACCGTTTTTGCTTTTTTGCATTCCTGTACCGATCACATGATCAGTATCACGTGGCTGCTGAATTTTCTGCATGGGAAACAGCATAAAATTCACTCATTCTGGAAAATAGCAGCACAATACAGATTCTCTACCCCTACATACAAAAATTTAGCAGAGCCCTCTCCAAATTAGGCCTATACTGCACACAGTTACATAAGTACCATAACTGTCCTCTATATTCAATAAAAGCAAATAGCAGGTGTGGCAGCAAATACAGGGCTATTACAAATGATTGAAGCGATTTCATAAATTCACTGTAGCTCCATTCATTGACATATGGTCACGACACACTACAGATACGTAGAAAAACTCATAAAGTTTTGTTCGGCTGAAGCCGCACTTCAGGTTTCTGCCGCCAGAGCGCTCGAGAGAGCAGTGAGACAAAATGGCGACAGGAGCCGAGAAAGCGTATGTCGTGCTTGAAATGCACTCACATCAGTCAAACAGTGCAACGACACTTCAGGACGAAGTTCAACAGAGATCCACCAACTGCTAACTCCATTCGGCGATGGTATGCGCAGTTTAAAGCTTCTGGATGCCTCTGTAAGGGGAAATCAACAGGTCGGCCAGCAGTGAGCGAAGAAACGGTTGAACGCGTGCGGGCAAGTTTCACGCGTAGCCCGCGGAAGTCGACGAATAAAGCAAGCAGGGAGCTAAACGTACCACAGCCGACGGTTTGGAAAATCTTACGGAAAAGGCTAAAGCAGAAGCCTTACTGTTTACAATTGCTACAAGCCCTGACACCCGATGACAAAGTCGAACGCTTTGAATTTTCGGCGCAGTTGCAACAGCTCATGGAAGAGGATGCGTTCAGTGCGAAACTTGTTTTCAGTGATGAAGCAACATTTTTTCTTAATGGTGAAGTGAACAGACACAATGTGCGAATCTGGGCGGTAGAGAATCCTCACGCATTCGTGCAGCAAATTCGCAATTCACCAAAAGTTAACGTGTTTTGTGCAATCTCACGGTTTAAAGTTTACGGCCCCTTTTTCTTCTGCGAAAAAAACGTTACAGGACACGTGTATCTGGACATGCTGGAAAATTGGCTCGTGCCACAACTGGAGACCGACAGCGCCGACTTCATCTTTCAACAGGATGGTGCTCCACCGCACTTCCATCACGATGTTCGGCATTTCTTAAACGGGAGATTGGAAAACTGATGGATCGGTCGTGGTGGAGATCACGATCAGCAATTCATGTCATGGCCTCCACGCTCTCCCGACTTAACCCCATGCGATTTCTTTCTGTGGGGTTATGTGAAAGATTCAGTGTTTAAACCTCCTCTACCAAGAAACGTGCCAGAACTGCGAGCTCGCATCAACGATGCTTTCGAACTCATTGATGGGGACATGCTGCGCTGAGTGTGGGAGGAACTTGATTATCGGCTTGATGTCTGCCGAATCACTAAAGGGGCACATATCGAACATTTGTGAATGCCTAAAAAAACTTTTTGAGTTTTTGTTTGTGTGTGCAAAGCATTGTGAAAATATCTCAAATAATAAAGTTATTGTAGAGCTGTGAAATCGCTTCAGTCATTTGTAATAACCCTGTACTTCTGTGACTATGCATAAAGTCCATTCGATACGTAACCGGAAAAGTTGTACAAAAAACACAAAACTTCAACAAAATTTGTGCTTTATTGTTTCTTTCTTTTTTTTGTGCTGTGTTAAAAATATTATCAGATGGGGCTGGCATACCTGTCACTGGGCCACAATTCTTCGCAACTAGATTGAAGAACATCCTGGACAATTCGAGCAAATGATTTCGCCACCCAAATCAACTGACATGAATCCCACTAAACATTTATGAGACATAATCGAGAGGTCGGTTTGTGCACAAAATCCTGCACCGGCAACACTTTTGCAATTTTGAATGGCTATAGAGGCAGCATGGCTCAATATTACCGAAGGGGACTTCCAACAATTTGTTGAGTCCATGTCAAGTAGAACTGCTACTCTACACCGAGCGAAAGGAGGTCCGACACGATGTTAAGAGGTATCCCATGGCTTTTGTCACCTGAGTGTATGCATGTGCATGCAATTAATCAGGAGGTTGGAGGGTTCTCGTATATTGATAACACAGATTAACTGCAACTGAAACTGCCAAAATGTCGTATGTAGCCTATTCGAAACATCCAAGACGCACATAACACAAATATTGTTCGAGGAACGAGAAAATTTATCTGTGGGAGTGGACAGCGGCAGCAACTGCCTCGGCAGGCATTTACATCAGTGCTGTCTTTCTGGGGGGAACGCTGGGGGACGCGTTCCCCTAAACTTTTTCGTCGACAAAGAAATTTTTTTACGATGTTGAGAACTTGGAAGAATGCCAAAGATTTATTTCACAGACGTAAATTTTTATTTCATTTTTTGGTGTTGGTAATTGCAATACGAATGATACCTGTGCAGTTTTTGGTGGGAAAATCGATGTCATTGATTTTTTCAAGCATTTCGAAGTGGCGGCAACCGTTCTCGACAACTGAATCGCTGGCAGCCAGTTCCACAAGCATGCAGTGCCTTCGCCCGCTAATAGTGGTCGATGGTAGTGCTAAACGGAAACGCGTACGCTCAAATCGCGTGCTTCATTTGAGGTGTGTTTGATACCACATTCTCTTGTATCTGTGTGTTTATCGGTATCGCCTGATTCATTTGAGAAACGTCAACTGAAGAGTCCGATACGTTTTTTTTTTATTTTTTTTTATTTATTATTATTATTTTTTTTTTAGTTCGGCATGTTGATGACGTCATGGCTAAAAGCAGACGGGTGGTATCCCATGCTTGAGTTATAAGTAACTTTCGTTGCATTATATCCCATGTCGGAGTACCCCTAAATTTTTTTTTTTTTTTTAGAAAGAAAGCAGTGGTATACATACATACTGTTACCTGGGGAGAACAGTCAATAAGTCTTTCTAAAAACACTCTCTTGGTAAAAGAGTTGAAACATTGATGGGAAAAACACCTCTTACGTTTATTTTTCGACATTTCACCCACAGGAAAGGCGGGAAGGCGACGTCCTTTGCACAGAGTACTATTGAGAAAATTTAAAGAGCCAGCATGTACATTTTGCATAAGGACCACGAAGATAAGATTGCAGATAATTGGGGTTCCTACAGAGGCATATAGATAGTCGTTTTGCCGTCTACTCTATTTGCGAGCAGAACAGGAAATGATCAGCACCGGTAATGGTACAAGGTACTACCCACTACACAGTGGCTTGAGGAGTATGGACGTGTGTGTGTGTGTTTATAACAGAATTACATCAACAGTTTACCTCCACGACAATCCACGTATGTGAAGTGCTTGTGTCTAATTGTAAAAGATAGCCACCCACAGCTGGTAATGTAAGCAATAAGAGCATGTACAGGGTGTTTCAAAAATGACCGGTATATTTGAAACGGCGATAAAAACTAAACGAGCAGCGATAGAAATACACCGTTTGTTGCAATATGCTTGGGACAACAGTACATTTTCAGGCGGACAAACTTTCGAAATTACAGTAGTTACAATTTTCAACAACAGATGGCGCTGCAAGTGATGTGAAAGATATAGAAGACAACGCAGTCTGTGGGTGCGCCATTCTGTACGTCGTCTTTCTGCTGTAAGCGTGTGCTGTTCACGACGTGCAAGTGTGCTGTGGACAACATGGTTTATTCCTTAGAACAGAGGATTTTTCTGGTGTTGGACTTCCACCGCCTAGAGCACAGTGTTGTTGCAACAAGACGAAGTTTTCAACGGAGGTTTAATGTAACCAAAGGACCGAAAAGCGATACAATAAAGGATCTGTTTGAGAAATTTCAACGGACTGGGAACGTGACGGATGAACGTGCTGGAAAGGTAGGGCGACCGCGTACGGCAACCACAGAGGGCAACGCGCAGCTAGTGCAGCATGTGATCCAACAGCGGCCTCGGGTTTCCGTTCGCCGTGTTGCAGCTGCGGTCCAAATGACGCCAACGTCCACGTATTGTCTCATGCGTCAGAGTTTACTCCTCTATCCATACAAAATTCAAACGTGGCAACCCCTCAGCGCCGCTACCATTGCTGCACGAGAGACATTCGCTAACGATATAATGCACAGGATTGATGACGGCGATATGCATGTGGGCAGCATTTGGTTTACTGACGAAGCTTATTTTTACCTGGACGGCTTCGTCAATAAACAGAACTGGCGCATATGGGGAACCGAAAAGCCCCATGTTGCAGTCCCATCGTCCCTGCATCCTCGAAAAGTACTGGTCTGGGCCGCCATTTCTTCCAAAGGAATCATTGGACCATTTTTCAGATCCGAAACGATTACCGCATCACGCTATCTGGACATTCTTCGTGAATTTGTGGCGGTACAAACTGCCTTAGACGACACTGCGAACACGTCGTGGTTTATGCAAGATGGTGCCCGGCCACATCGCACGGCCGACGTCTTTAATTTCCTGAATGAATATTTCGATGATCGTGTGATTGCTTTGGGCTATCCGAAACATACAGGAGGCGGCGTGGATTGGCCTCCCTATTCGCCAGACATGAACCCCTGTGACTTCTTTCTGTGGGGACACTTGAAAGACCAGGTGTACCGCCAGAATCCAGAAACAATTGAACAGCTGAAGCAGTACATCTCATCTGCATGTGAAGCCATTCCGCCAGACACGTTGTCAAAGGTTTCGGGTAATTTCATTCAGAGACTACGCCATATTATTGCTACGCATGGTGGATATGTGGAAAATATCGTACTATAGAGTTTCCCAGACCGCAGCGCCATCTGTTGTTGAAAATTGTAACTACTGTAATTTCGAAAGTTTGTCTGCCTGAAAATGTACTGTTGTCCCAAGCATATTGCAACAAACGGTGTATTTCTATCGCTGCTCGTTTAGTTTTTATTGCCGTTTCAAATATACCGGTCGTTTTTGAAACACCCTGTAGAAAAGACCATGCTTCTATGGCCGTAATTAGTGTGAAAAGTGTCATAGGTTTTGTGCTTTGTGGACTATATAAATATTAGATTAACGAAAGAAACAAAAATCTGTGCAGGTCATACTGTCTACCTGAGCAAAGCAGTTAATGCTAAGCTACATAGTTTATACAACCATAATATTTATTTAGTAACATTATCTTTCACTTTTGTATCAATGTATGCATTTATTTTTTATTGGTAAGAGAAGAGAAGTATAATTAGTACAACCTTGCATCCCAATACTGATGCCATGAAAACGACCCAAAACTGCTTGTGCCGGCCGAAGTGGCCGAGCGGTTCTGGGCGCTTCAGTCTGGGACCAGGCGACCGCTTTGGTCGCAGGTTCGAATCCTGCCTTGGGCATGGCTGTGTGTGATGCCCTTAGGTTAGTTAGGTTTAAGTAGTTCTAAGTTGTAGGGGACTGATGACCTCAGATATTAAGTCCCATAGTGCTCAGAGCCATTTGAACCATTTTTGAACCAAAACTGCTTGTTATATCAACAGCAAATAAATATATTTATATATCACCTCTCTGTCTAACAGCAGATTTACTTCAAATCCATATTCATCCAAAAATTTTGCAGCTGTGCAAAAACAATATATCTACAAAGCAAATACAAGTTCCAAAACTAGTAGCCCAAAAATAGTGATAAACAAAAAGATTTGCGTTCTTGATGACAGTCAGACATGGAATAGCTACATCATTGAGAGATAAATGTAGTTTAATGCTAACAGGTTTTGAAAAGCCAGGAGCACAGTTTTGTGAGGTAAATGAAGTAACAAACTCTACTTAAATATTGGCCTTAAGTAAAGGCAATTTTGTTGTGCTTCTAGGTGGTCAGAACGATATGTATAGGAACAAAATAAATAAGTTTACAAAAGCAGTAAAGATGTGTTTAAACACCTTATAACACACAAATACAGGGTGTATCATAATTAATGATATAAATGCATACAGTTGAAAGTACACGATACTAGAAGAAAAAAGTCCCAGTAAATGCTTCAAATGGCTCTGAGCACTATGGGACTTAACATCTATGGTCATCAGTCCTCTAGAACTTAGAACTACTTAAACCTAACTAACCTAAGGATATCACACAACACCCAGTCATCACGAGACGGTCCCAGTAAACATAGGGTCAAAAATGCATAACTTAAGAGCTACGGGCAATTTTTCATCTTCGATACGGTGAAGCAAATCTCTTCTACTGCAAGCTCTTTGGTTTCCACATTTTGGGAAGTATTAGTATGGACCAAAACAAGAAAAATTGTCTAGTAAACATTTGCTCAAAAATGCATACCTTAAAAGTTATGAGCAATTGTTCATTAGAAGAGTTGTGTTTCCGAGTAGCAAAGATGAGCATGTGTTCATAGCTCTTAAGATATGCATTTTGGAGCCCATGTTTACTGAACATTTTTTCTTGTTTTGGTCCACAAGCCATTTCCCAAAATATGGAAAGCAAAGAGCTTGCAATACAAGAGATTTGCTTCACAGTATCAAAGATGAAAAAATTGCTCCTAGCTCTTAAGATATGCATTTTTAACCCTATATTTACTGAGACTTTTTTGCTTCTAGTAGCATGAAATTTCAACTGTATGTGTTTATGCCATTAATTATCATACACCCTGTATACTCATGATTAACGCTGGTCATTGTTATGATTTGCATTTGTGATCCTGTGTCAACCAAGAAATTCGCTTTACAAACAGACAAACTAATATCAGAAATATGTTCTACCTTTCATAATGTGGAGATGATTAGTATGTACAGTGTAGGAAGAAAATTTAATACAGTTCATGAGCTACATTTAAACATGTTTCCAAAACACCAAGTACCAAAAAAACGACAAAATCATATCCTGAAGAAAACAACCCCAAATGTTAAAATAGCCAGACAAACACAAATTACAAAATGGTTTAGACTGAAAACAATGGAAGTGTTTGAAGAAGAAGAAGAAGAAGAAGAAGAAGAAGAAGAACAGAGCCAATCACTCAAAATCATCTCATCTTCTGAAAATTAGAAGCCACAAACCAAAAAAATTATTCTGCAAAGTTTTTAGTGTAAGTGCTTTATCGGAAACACCTTTAGAAGAAGAATTAATTAAACCTTCGACAGGGAAACTACAAAGCCCACAAGTTGTATTACTTCATAATGTCCAGTTGATCAGAAATAAAATTCCAGTGCTGGAAGTGTTATTCTTAGTCTCAACTAAGTCCAGATATGTTGCTGAACATTGGCCATGTAAAGAAGAAATTCAGTCAATCTCTGTTCCAAGGCACTCACTAACAAGCTACTATTGTAGTCAATTCTACTCACATAGTGGTACTGGCACTATCAGTAGATACAGACATTGAGCTTTCTATGATTAAGCTGCCTGAACTAACCTATACAGGGTGTTACAAAAAGGTACGGCCAAACTTTCAGGAAACATTCCTCGCACACAAATAAAGAAAAGATTTTATGTGGACATGTGTCCAGAAACACTTAATTTCCATGTTAGAGCTCATTTTAGTTTCTTCCACCTACACTCAATGGAGCACGTTATCATGATTTCATACGGGATACTCTACCTGTGCTGCTAGAACATGTGCCTTTACAAGTACGACACAACATGTGGTTCATGCACGATGGAGCTCCTGCACATTTCAGTCGAAGTGTTCGTGCGCTTCTCAACAACAGATTCGGTGACCGATGGATTGGTAGAGGCGGACCAATTCCATGGCCTCCACGCTCTCCTGACCTCAACCCTCTTGACTTTCATTTATGGGGCCATTTGAAAGCTCTTGTCTACGCAACCCCGGTACCAACTGTAGAGACTCTTCGTGCTCGTATTGTGGACGGCTGTGATACAATACGCCATTCTCCAGTGCTGCATCAACGCATCAGGGATTCCATGCGACGGAGGGTGGATGCATGTATCCTCGCTAACGGAGAACATTTTGAACATTTCCTGTAACAAAGTGTTTGAAGTCACGCTCGTACGTTCTATTGCTGTGTGTTTCCATTCCATGATTAATGTGATTTGAAGAGAAGTAATGAAATGAGCTCTAACATGGACGCCAGCCGCGGTGGTCTCTCGGTTCTAGGCACGCAGTCCGGAACCGTGCGACTGCTACGGTCGCAGGTTCGAATCCTGCCTCAGGCATGGATGTGTGTGATGTCCTTAGGTTAGTCAGGTTTAAGTAGTTCTAAGTTCTAGGGGACTGATGACCACAGCAGTTGAGTCCCATAGTGCTCAGAGCCATTTGAACCATTCTAACATGGAAAGTAAGCGTTTCCAGACACATATTTTCTTTCTTTGTGTGTGAGGAATGTTTC
Organism: Schistocerca nitens; assembly: GCF_023898315.1. NCBI lineage: Eukaryota > Metazoa > Arthropoda > Insecta > Orthoptera > Acrididae > Schistocerca > Schistocerca nitens. The sequence continues at coordinate 140,093,669 of NC_064625.1, read as the reverse complement.
CTGAAAGTTTGGCCGTACCTTTTTGTAACACCCTGTATAATTGTAAATGTATATAGAGCTCTATGTAGTAATATTCCCCTCTTTATGACCAAATTACATGTTTTGCTGAGTAGTGTCAGCTAATTAAATATGAAAATAATATTTTGTGGTGATTTTAACATTGATGTTTCAAAAAAAAAAAAAAAAAAAGTAGTACTACACAACGTTTGATGAACTTGAGCAAATCATTCAATGTGATCCCCACGATACACTCTCCAGCAAGATCAACTGAGCACACAGATTCAGTGATTGACCAAATTTTCATAACTGATACTAGCTTCTTATTCACTGGTGAAATACTGAGCATGGGATACAGGAAACATGATGCTGTGCTATTGAGAACTGATATGTGAAAAAGTAAAATCAATCTCAAAAAAAAAAAAAAAAACTTAAATAAGAACCTTTCCTGAGAACACTATTAGGATTTCCTATTAGCCAAGGAAAACTGGGAAAGTATTTATATCCAAATCACTGTTGATAGTATGTTCTTAAGCTTTCATAACACCATCTTTATTATTTTAGTACAGCATTTCCCCTCAAAAGAAAAATTTCATCAATAAAAATAGAAAATCATAGGTAACAAAAGGAATCAAAAGTTCCAGTGAGAGGAACAACTTTCTACACCATTGCTGTAAAAAATACAGTCACTCAAGATTTTTCTGACTGTTCTAAAGCCAACAAAAAAACCTATCATAGACTTATTAGACAGGCAAAACTTTTATGGAATGACAATTTAATAAGAAACTCTTCAAACAAAATGAAAGCTGTTGAAAGTTATTAAAAAGAAACTTGTAGTTCAATACCAGCATTAATTAAACTTCAGCACACAAATGTAATCATAGTAGGGATACCTCATAGATATGATCTTGAAAGCTGGTCTTGTGTGAACGATGAAACCAGGCAAACAAATAGGAAAATAGCCAAAATAGTGAAATCTTTCCTAAACACTCAGTTTGTAACAGTCCCTGAGAACAGAGACTGGTACACTTCTCACGGACTACACCTAAATGCTAATGGCAAGGAAGAAATGGCCAGAACTCTACTTGCAGCCATCTCTCCAAAAAATCAACTAAAGCCTGCAATATCACTTGAGTGGAAGGATCGACATGGAACTGAGCAAATAATACCACAGCAAGAAAAAATTACAGTACCAGAAATCAACCACAATGTTGTCAAGAGGACAGTAACAAACAATGGAGTAGGAAGATCAGTTTGCAGGAACAGGATATTCAAAAGTCCAGAAACACATTGTGCTCCTAGAAGATCCTCAAGACCAATAAAACCCAGAGTTCAAAGTGACATGTTTTTGTGGGAAAGTAAAGCAACTAACAAATTCCCAGGACTGGGTAAAAACAACTGGCCAAGCCAGCTAGTTAAAACAACAGAAGCTGTTGCATCAACTGCAGACTCTTCAGCATCACTTAATCAATCAAATGTGGTGGAGTATACAACTCCAGTTACTGCAACACCAGGCAGCTCGGCAACTCCTCGGACTGTACAGAGCAATAAGGCACCTCAACAGCTACCTTGACAACTAGACAGACAGAAGCCAGGTTGGGTAGTAGATCGAGAAATGCAAGATCGCCAAAGAAGAGGAACACTTTTAGTGCCTGGATCCAGAACTTATGTAAGTGAACCAACTCAGTGCATTTTAAAGGAAGATAATCAGAGTGACCAGTTAAAAATACCACTAAGGCTCATGCACCTAAACATACAGTACCTTAGAAATAAGCTTAATATATTACAGGTTTTTGTAAATGAACAGTCACCTCATATAGTAGTGCTAACTGAGCATGGATTAAAATCTGATGAAATTATTTACTGTAAACTAGAAGGCTACTCCTTAGCAAATAGTTATTGTAGACAGCAACATAAGGGTGGTGGAGTGGCAGTTTACATTAGTGAGAATCTCGAGTACAAGAAAATAAACTATCTAGGCCAGTACAACAAAGAAGGCTTGATTGAAGTGACAGGCATTGGAGTCCACACCAAAGAGTGTAGAGAGGTTATGAGAAAACATAAAGTTATTGGGATTTACCATCCACCAAAGGCTGATGTAGTTAGCTCCATAGACATATTTAGTAGAGTAGTGGGACGTTGTGGTCCCAGAGACCTAACTATACTTGGTGATCTGAATATTGAGGCAAAATCTTCCAGTTTGTGAAATATGAGGTTAATAGATACTCTTAACTCATATAATCTCATAAATGTAGTAAATAGTGATACCAGGGTAACAAAGTCCACATCTAGCAGAATTGATTACGTTATACTATGTAAACATATTAAAGACAGTGTTAGGTGCTGGAATATGGATTTTCACTACTCTGACCACAAATGCCAGCTTGTAGAGTATGTAAACACAAGCATCCCAAAAATGACAAAAGTTATCGAAAATAAAAGTATCGTAAAAGAGGGTAACATCCTTCCCCTAAGAAATAAATTAGCTATAGATGACTGGGATCTGGTTTACCAGACTGAAGGATCTGAAAACAAATGGGCCAAATTCTATGATACTTTGCTAAGACACTTTGACAGATGCTGCCCTGTTAAGAAAATACGAAGTGTTCACCCATAACCAAAGTGCAAAAACTAACAGACTGATACTTCCAGCAAATATGATAAAACTCAGGCAAAACATCCAGGACCTGGATGTGTTACACAAGTCAACAAACCTGCGGGTTTTTAAGGCCAAGTACAACGAAGCCAAGAAAATCTTTAAGAAAGAGCTTTCAAATCTAAGAAAACAGATATACAGCAGTGAAATAGCTCAATCAGACAATATAGCCAAGACCTCATGGAGATTGTAAATCAATTCCACAAAGCCACACCGAAGCCAGAAACTGAAATTTTAATTATAAGACATGAAGGAAACACAATTAAAGATCCTAATAAAGTCTGCAATGTTTTCAATAAATACTTTATATCTGCAGCTGTTAGTCCAATTAATAACACAGTTGTGAGTAGTGAGGTAAAGCTCTGCCCCTTTGAAGAGCCACCTTTTGAATTCAAACAAGTAAGTGAAAAAGAAATAGGCAGGATAATAAATAACCTAAAGAATAAGTTCTCATCTGGATGGGATGGTTTGAGTAGTATCGTGATTAAAAAATGTAATAAGGAATTAGTTAAAATAATCACCCAACTGGTAAACTGCAGTATCAGAGAACATACATTTCCAAATGTATTGAAATGGAGCACAGTTAAACCAGTGCATAAAAAAGGATCCAAGGAAGAGGTTTCAAATTTCAGGCCCATATCATTAATACCTGTCTTCAGCAAAGTATTTGAAGTTGTGCTGCTGACACAACTTAGTGACTATTTCTTGAAAAATAAGTTCCTAACAGAGACACAACACGGATTCCGAAAAGATCATAGTATTATCACAGCAATTACGGAATTTATTCACAAAACGTATGGTGCCCTTGATCAAGGAATGCAAACAGCTGGCATATTTCTAGACCTTACTAAGGCCTTTGACTCGGTAAACCATGAGTTACTTTTAAGTAAACTTGAGTCATACAATGTAAATGCTGCATCCATGCAATTGCTGGCTACATATTTATTTAACCGCATGCAGTATACAAAGCTGACTTACAAAATCAATAATCAGATCATTAATTTCCAGTCCAAATATGAGACAGTCACACAAGGTGTACCCCAGGGCTCAATTTTGGGCCCTTTCCTTTTCCTAGTATACATAAATGATATAGAGCAACCTTTCAACTCCCAATTGGTAACCTATGCAGACGATACCTCACTGTTATTTCTTGGTAAAGAAAATGATGAGTTAATGTTGGTAGCAACTGAGGGACTACAGCAAATAACTACTTATTTCCAAGATCAAGGTTTGAAAGTTAATATCAATAAATCTCAGTTATTGCCATTTAAACTTACAAACTCACACCAAACCTCTATCAGTAACATAGGTGGAATTGAAGTAGTGGACTCAGAAGGCTGCAGATTTCTAGGTATTCACCTAGATGAAAATCTAAGATGGGTAAACCTTATCAAATTTTTATGCAATAAAATCAGCAGTTCATTACATCTAATCAGCCAATTATCAAAAGTAGTTCCACATCAGACATTAAAAACAATTTATTATGGAACCATTTTTGCACAGATTAATTACAGGATAGAGATATGGGGTTGTCCTGCCGACATACATATGAACAGAATATTAACGCTACAGAAAAGAGCAATCAGAATTATCCATGGATTAGGGTATAGAGATTCATGCAGGGAAATCTTTGTTCATCATAAATACCTCACAGTCTACTCACTGTATCTTTACAAATTAATTATATTTTTTGTGATACATCAAAACAAAGAAACAAAGTGCTATGATATGCATGCCTATAATACAAGAAATAAAGACTGCTACTACAGACAAAGAACAAAATTAAAAACAACAGACCATAGTCCATGCATTAGTGGTCAAATATGGTACAACAGATTACCGAGCTCTATAAGGTGCCACAAAGGGAACTTATTCAAAGTGAAACTGAAACATTTCTTAATTGACAAGTGTTTATACTCTTTAAGTGAATATTAATATTAAACTAATATATATATATATATATATATATATATATATATATATATATATATATATATATATATATATATATATATATTATATGAAAGTGCTGGCAGGTCGACAGACACACAAACAAACACAAACATACACACAGAATTCAAGCTTTCGCAACAAACTGTTGCCTCATCAGTTAAGAGCGAAGGAGAGGGAAAGACGAAAGGATGTGGGTTTTAAGGGAGAGGGTAAGGAGTCATTCCAATCCCGGGAGTGGAAAGACTTACCTTAGGGGGAAAAAAGGACGGGTATACACTCACACACACACACACACACATATCCATCCACACATATACAGACACAAGCAGACATATTTAAAGACAAAGAGTTTGGGCAGAGATGTCAGTCGAGGCAGAAGTGCAGAGGCAAAGATGTTGAATGACAGGTGAGGTATGAGTGGCGGCAACTTGAAATTAGCGGAGATTGAGGCCTGGTGGATAACGGGAAGAGAGGATATATTGAAGAGTAAGTTCCCATCTCCGGAGTTCGGATAGGTTGGTGTTAGTGGGAAGTATCCAGATAACCCGGACAGTGTAACACTGTGCCAAGATGTGCTGGCCATGCACCAAGGCATGTTTAGCCACAGGGTGATCCTCATTACCAACAAACACTGTCTGCCTGTGTCCATTCATGCGAATGGACAGTTTGTTGCTGGTCATTCCCACATAGAATGCATCACAGTGTAGGCAGGTCAGTTGGTAGATCACATGGGTGCTTTCACACGTGGCTCTGCCTTTGATCGTGTACACCTTCCGGGTTACAGGACTGAAGTAGGTGGTGGTGGGAGGGTGCATGGGACAGGTTTTACACCGGGGGCAGTTACAAGGGTAGGAGCCAGAGGGTAGGGAAGGTGGTTTGGGGATTTCATAGGGATGAACTAAGAGGTTACGAAGGTTAGGTGGACGGCGGAAAGACACTCTTGGTGGAGTGGGGAGGATTTCATGAAGGATGGATCTCATTTCAGGGCAGGATTTGAGGAAGTCGTATCCCTGCTGGAGAGCCACATTCAGAATCTGATCCAGTCCCAGAAAGTATCCTGTCACAAGTGGGGCACTTTTGTGGTTCTTCTGTGGGAGGTTCTGGGTTTGAGAGGATGAGGAAGTGGCTCTGGTTATTTGCTTCTGTACCAGGTCGGAAGGGTAGTTGCGGGATGCGAAAGCTGTTGTCAGGTTGTTGGTGTAATGCTTCAGGGATTCCGGACTGGAGCAGATTCGTTTGCCACAAAGACCTAGGCTGTAGGGAAGGGACCGTTTGATGTGGAATGGGTGGCAGCTGTCGTAATGGAGGTACTGTTGCTTGTTGGTGGGTTTGATGTGGACGGACGTGTGAAGCTGGCCATTGGACAGGTGGAGGTCAACATCAAGGAAAGTGGCATGGGATTTGGAGTAGGACCAGGTGAATCTGATGGAACCAAAAGAGTTGAGGTTGGAGAGGAAATTCTGGAGTTCTTCTTCACTGTGAGTCCAGATCATGAAGATGTCATCAATAAATCTGTACCAAACTTTGGGTTGGCAGGCCTGGATAACCAAGAAGGCTTCCTCTAAGCGACCCATGAATAGGTTGGCGTATGAAGGGGCCATCCTGGTACCCATGGCTGTTCCCTTTAATTGTTGGTATGTCTGGTCTTCAAAAGTGAAGAAGTTGTGGGTCAGGATGAAGCTGGCTAAGGTAATGAGGAAAGAGGTTTTAGGTAGGGTGGCAGGTGATCGGCGTGAAAGGAAGTGCTCCATCGCAGTGAGGCCCTGGACATGCGGGATATTTGTGTATAAGGAAGTGGCATCAATGGTTACAAGGATGGTTTCTTGGGGTAACGGATTGGGTAAGGATTCCAGGCGTTCAAGAAAGTGGTTGGTGTCTTTGATGAAGGATGGGAGACAGCAAGTAATGGGTTGAAGGTGTTGATCTACGTAGGCAGAGATACGTTCTGTGGGGGCTTGGTAACCAGCTACAATGGGGCGGCCGGGATGATTGGGTTTGTGAATTTTAGGAAGAAGGTAGAAGGTGGGGGTGCGGGGTGTCGGTGGGCTCAGGAGGTTGATGGAGTCAGGTGAAAGGTTTTGTAGGGGGCCTAAGGTTCTGAGGATTCCTTGAAGCTCCACCTGGACATCAGGAATGGGATTACCTTGGCAAACTTTGTATGTGGTGTTGTCTGAAAGCTGACGCAGTCCCTCAGCCACATACTCCCGACGATCAAGTACCACGGTCGTGGAACCCCTGTCTGCCGGAAGAATGACGATGGACCGGTCTGCCTTCAGATCACGGATAGCCTGGGCTTCAGCAGTGGTGATGTTGGGAGTAGGATTAAGGTTTTTTAAGAAGGATTGAGAGGCAAGGCTGGAAGTCAGAAATTCCTGGAAGGTTTGGAGAGGGTGATTTTGAGGAAGAGGAGGTGGGTCCCACTGTGACGGAGGACGGAACTGTTCCAGGCAGGGTTCAATTTGGATAGTGTCTTGGGGAGTTGGATCATTAGGGGTAGGATTAGGATCATTTTTCTTCGTGGCAAAGTGATACTTCCAGCAGAGAGTACGAGTGTAGGACAGTAAATCTTTGACGAGGGCTGTTTGGTTGAATCTGGGAGTGGGGCTGAAGGTGAGGCCTTTGGATAGGACAGAGGTTTCGGATTGGGAGAGAGGTTTGGAGGAAAGGTTAACTACTGAATTAGGGTGTTGTGGTGCCAGATTGTGTTGATTGGAATTTTGAGGTTTTGGAGGGAGTGGAGCTGGAAGTGGGAGATTGAGTAGATGGGAGAGACTGGGTTTGTGTGCAATGAGAGGTGGTTGAGGTTTGCTGGAAAGGTTGTGAAGGGTGAGTGAGTTGCCTTTCCGGAGGTGGGAAACCAGGAGATTGGATAGTTTTTTGAGGTGAAGGGTGGCATGCTGTTCTAATTTGCGGTTGGCCTGTAGGAGGATGCTCTGAATAGCCGGTGTGGATGTGGGAGAGGAAAGATTGAGGACTTTTATTAAGGATAGGAGTTGACGAGTGTGTTCATTGGCTGAGTTGATGTGTAGGTGAAGGATTAGGTGGGTGAGGGCAATGGATTGTTCAGTTTGGAACTGGTATAGGGACTGATGGAAAGAAGGGTTGCAACCAGAGATGGGAACTTTAAGTGTGAGGCGTTTTGGGGTTATGCCAAATGTCAGACAAGCCTGAGAAAACAAAATATGCGAGCGTAATCTGGTACTAAACTTGTAAAAAAATGCTATGACGTTTGCAAAAGACACCAGTTGGTGTCTCCATGCAAAAAAAAAAAAAAAAAAAAAAAAAAAAAAGTAAAAAAAAAAATAAAAAGAATATTTCTCTATCAGTTAAGGTCACAGATCTACATACAGTTGTATAAATATTCAATTAATATTTCACCTCACTAGCTGAAGTTCTCATTCAGACTGACTGTGAGGTACCATTCTCAAGTTCCACCAATACGTCAAACACCACAAACACTTCAATGTTTGTTTATGAAACAAACCTCAATGAAATTATGAACATAATAAAATCATAGAGCAATAAAATCTCTAGTAGTTTTAATAAAATGCTTGACTTGATATTGGGTGTGTGTGTTCCCCTCATAGTAAAGCCATTATCAGCCATTTTAACAAAAGAATAAGAGCAGCAAATAGCTTACTATCTAAACCAATAAATATTTAACTTAAAATGGGCATCTTATTATTTATTAACATACACTGTATGTATATTAATGTACGAGCAACATTTACAATAATCAAGAAAACTCTAATGCTGGGTATGCCTACGAACACTTAAATTGCTCTGACCCCAGACAAAAACTTCCAAATTGCTGGACATCTGGGTCAAATCATATTTTCCCAGGCACACACATTCTGTAGACACGTTTTTACCCTGAATTCCAAAACAGTTACCAAAAACTACTTTAAGCAACACAAAATTTTACCTATTTGTCAGTGGAAGGCCCCAACTCTCCTTTTGTTGCTAAGTGATATTCCATTCCCTCCAACCCCCCCCCCCCCCCCCGCCATTAGACCCATCCCCCTTGACCAACTTCTAGAATCACCCCTGACAGTGACAAATGAAAAATTGCTGCAGTGGAAGAATTTGTGATGGAAAACAGACTTATTACTAAAATAAAGATGGCAGTTATTTTAGAAAATGGCTCTAAGCTATATGGTACTTAACATCTGAGGTCATCAGTCCCCTACACTTAGAACTACTTAAACCTAACTAACCTATGGACATCACACACATCCATGCCCGAGGCATGATTCAAACCTGCGACCATAGCAGCTGCGTGGTTCTGGACTGAAGTGCCTAAAACCGCTCGGCCACAGCGGCTGGCAGTAACTATTATAGACACGAGTGTTGTTTCAATAAAGTGTACATAGAATGGTTCCCATGGCAGCTGTGTGGAATTGAGGAATTATCATGTTGATGCCTATGAGCAATTTTGGTTTCATTTCCATGCCAAAGATAATGGATTTCCGGATAGAACTTTATAGGGGATTTAACCCTTGTACACTATCACCAACCTGAAACAAAAAGATCGAGTAAGGAATGATGCCATAGCTCTTTGTCAATACTGGAAAAATTCACTCATCCATCAGAAGGAAAAGTTATGCTCAGTCTCTTTTTGAATATGATGAGGGTAATTTTGGAGCATTACATGGAAAGCAGATTAAAAGTGACTGGTAATTCACACTCAGTTTTCCTATGAAATCACCTTCATCCTGCAATCAAGAGTAAATGATGTGGTCTTATGAAGCAGGCGTTTTTTTTTTTTTTTTTTTTTTTTTTTTTTTTTTTTTTTTTTTTTTTTTTTTTTTTTTTCCCCCAGCAAAAGACTGCTTGTCCTCATATAGCCCATTCACTCAAAGCAATGATATAGTGTGCAGAATTTGAAAGTCTTGAACATCCACCCTACTCACTAGACCTCACTCCAAGTGACTTTCATTTCTTGAGACAGCTTGAAAAAGCACTGGGAGGTAAGCATTTCAGAATAAATGAAGACGTGAAAGCAATGATGCATGAATGGCTGCATTCACAACCAAAATAATTCTTCTAAAGAGGTACTTATGCAATTCTGAAGCAGCTGAATGCCCGAATTACACATCGCAGGGGGCTACATCAAAAACTGATATGAGGGCGTCTGAAAAGCAATGCCTTCAAATTTATGTGAAAAGTCTTAAAGCTTTTTAAATAACACAAATGTTATTAACATTCTGCATATTTATTCTTCATATCTACATATTTATTTTTCAACATAGTCACCCTGGTGACAAATACATTTCTCCCATTAAGAGACCAGTTTGTTGATACTGTCACTACTGAATGTTTCACTTTGTTTATTTTATGTATATGTAATTTTCTATATTGACTGATTTGCACAATAATAAATAATTGGCATTTGGGCCCAAGCTGCTGGAGTTGGCAGCCATGTGTATGTGAGGTGTGCTTGCCTGTGTGAATGAATGGTATGTGTGTTCTCCTTTTCTAATGAAGGCTGTGGCCGAAGGCTTTGTGTAAGTGTCTTTTAATTGTGTCTGTCTGCAACCTAACATGTCATCTTTATGGTAAATTGTGATTTATCAGTTCCTACATTGTTAATAAACAATTAAGGTTTCATTTGAATCACCCTCATAGAAGAAACAGAACGCAAGGAAATTCTGGTCTTACGTAAAATCAGTACGCGGGTCGAAGGCTTCCATCCAGTCACTCACTGATCAGTCTGGCCTGGCAACGGGAGGCAGCAAAACGAAAGCTAAAATTTTAAATGTAGCATTTGAGAACTCTTTCACACAGGAGGATCGTACAAACATACCGCCGTTTGAGTCTCATACAGATTCCCGTATGGAGGACATACTGATAGACATCCCTGGGGTTGTGAAGCAGCTGAATGGGTTGAAAATAAATAAATCGCCAGGTCCTGATGGGATTCCAATTCGGTTTTACAGAGAGTACTCTACTGCATTGGCTCCTTACTTAGCTTGCATTTATCGCGAATCTCTTGCCCAATGTAAAGTCCTGAGCAACTGGAAAAAAGCGCAGGTGACACCTGTATATAAGAAGGGTAGAAGGACGGATCCTCAAAATTACAGACCAATATCCTTAACATCGGTTTGTTGCAGGATTCTCGAACATATTCTCAGTTCGAATATAATGAATTTCCTTGAGACAGAGAAGTTGCTGTCCATGCATCAGCACGGCTTTAGAAAGCATAGCTCCTGTGAAATGCAACTCGCCCTTTTTTCACATGATATCTTGCGAACCATGGATGAAGGGTATCAGACGGATGCCATATCCCTTGACTTCCGGAAAGCGTTTGACTCGGTGCCCCACTGCAGACTCCTAACTAAGGTACGAGCATATGGGATTGGTTCCCAAGTATGTGAGTGGCTCGAAGACTTCTTAAGTAATAGAACCCAGTACGTTGTCCTCGATGGTGAGTGTTCATCGGAGGTGAGGATATCATCTGGAGTGCCCCAGGGAAGTGTGGTAGGTCCGCTGTTGTTTTCTATCTACATAAATGATCTTTTGGATAGGGTGGATAGCAATGTGCGGCTGTTTGCTGATGATGCTGTGGTGTACGGGAAGGTGTCGTCGTTGAGTGACTGTAGGAGGATACAAGATGACTTGGACAGGATTTGTGATTGGTGTAAAGAATGGCAGCTAACTCTAAATATAGATAAATGTAAATTAATGCAGATGAATAGGAAAAAGAATCCTGTAATGTTTGAATACTCCATTAGTAGTGTAGCGCTTTAAACAGTCACGTCGATTAAATATTCGGGCATAACATTGCAGAGCGATATGAAGTGGGGAAAAGCATGTAATGGCAGTTGTGGGGAAGGCAGATAGTCGTCTTTGGTTCGTTGGTAGAATTTTGAGAAGATGTGGTTCATCTGTCAAGGAGACCGCTTATAAAACACTAATACAACCTGTTCTTGAGCACTGCTTGAGCGTTTGGGATCCCTATCAGGTCGGATTGAGGGAGGACATAGAAGCAGAATGATCATATAAAATTAATTGTTGGTAAGGCGGGTGCCAGGTTGAGATTCATTGGGAGAGTCCTTAGCAAATGTAGTCCATCAACAAAGGAGGTGGCTTACAAAACACTCGTTCAACCTATACTTGAGTATAGCTCATCAGTGTGGGATCCGTACCAGAGGAGATAGAGAAGATCCAAAGAAGAGCAGTGCGTTTTGCCACAGGGTTATTTGGTAAGCGGGATGTCGTTACGGAGATGTTTAGCAAACTCAAGTGGCAGACTCTGCAAGAGAGGTGATCTGCATCGCGGTGTAGCTTGCTGTCCAGGTTTCGAGAGGGTGTGTTTCTGGATGAGGTATCGAATATATTGCTTCACCCTACTTATACCTCCTGAGGAGATCACGAATGTAAAATTAGAGAGATTCGAGCGCACACGGAGGCTTTCCGGCAGTCATTCTTCCCGCAAACCATACGCGACTGGAACAGGAAAGGGAGGTAATGACAGTGGCATGTAAAGTGCCCTCTGCCACACACTGTTGGGTGGCTTGTGGACTATAAATGTAGATGTAGATGAATTATGTCTTTTAGCACACAGTTTTTACACCCAGCCCAGAAGAGATCTGTTCTAAATACATTTTGGATTCCAAGACCATTCTTCTAAAATATGTTTTTTGCAAGAATGGCTATGGGGTTTGGGAAATAAAGTTAGTGCTTTCCAAGAAATGAGAACATGAAAATGTTGAACAGTCATGTGAGGATCTATCTACTGTGCTGCTTCCTTTCTACAGTGTGAATTCTGGTGAAACCGGTTAGATCCTGAAAAGAAGAGGGATAAGAGCTATTTTCAAACCACCTGAAAAGATAAAGGATTAGGCAAACCCTGAGTCTCATGGTTCCTGAAATTTAGATGACTTCTTGTGAGTGGAGAAGCAACAACATCAGTCAAGCCTTATTGTACCATAACAAACTGCTGTGTGGAATACCAAGAGCACATTAAAAATGGAAAACTTGAAAAATCAGCAGTTACTCAGTTGTTGTTGTTGTTGTTGTGGTCTTCAGTCCTGAGACTGGTTTGATGCAGCTCGCCATGCTACTCTATCCTGTGCAAGCTTCTTTATCTCCCAGTACTTACTCCAGCCTACATCCTTCTGAATCTGCTTAGTGTATTCATCTCTTGGTCTCCGTCTACGATTTTTACCCTCCACGTTGCCCTCCAATACTAAATTGGTGATCCCTTGATGCCTCAGAACATGTCCTGCCAACTGATCACTTCTTCTAGTCAAGTTGTGCCACAAACTTCTCTTCTCCTCAATTCTGTTCAATACCTCCTCATTAGTTACGTGATCTACCCACCTAATCTTCAGCATTCTTCTGTAGCACCACATTTCGAAACCTTCTATTCTCTTCCTGTCCAAACTATTTATCGTCCATGTTTCACTTCCATACGTGGCTACACTCCATACAAATACTTTCAGAAACAACTTCCTGACACTTAACTCAATACTCGATGTTAACAAATTTCTCTTCTTCAGAAATTCTTTCCTTGCCATTGACAGCCTACATTTTATATCCTCTCTACTTTGACTGTCATCAGTTATTTTGCTCCCCAAATAGCAAAACTCTTTTACTACTTTAAGTGTCTCATTTCCTAATCTAATTACCTCAGCATGACCCGACTTAATTCCACTACATTCCATTATCCCCGTTTTGCTTTTGTTGATGTTCATTTTATACCCTCCTTTCAAGACACTGTCCATTCCGTTCAACTGCTCTTCCAAGTCCTTTGCTGTCTCTGACAGAATTACAATGCCATCGGAGAACCTCAAAGTTTTTATTTCTTCTCCATGGATTTTAATACCTACTCCGAACTTTTCTTTTGTTTCCTTTACTGCTTGCTCAATATACAGATTGAATAACATCGGGGAGAGACTACAACCCTGTCTCACTCCCTTCCCAACCATTGCTTCCCTTTCGTGCCCCTCGACTCTTATAACTGCCATCTTGTTTCTGTACAAATTGTAAATAGCCTTTCGCTCCCTGTATTTTACCCCTGCCACCTTCAGAATTTGAAAGAGAGTATTCCAGTCAACATTGTCAAAAGCTTTCTCTAAGTCTACAAATGCTAGAAATGTAGGTTTGCCTTTCCTTAATCTTTCTTCTAAGCTAAGTCGTAGGATCAGTATTGCCTCACGTGTTCCAACATTTCTACGGAATCGGAACTGATCTTCCCCGAGGTCGGCTTCTACCAGTACAGTCTTGCAAATAAACACAGAATAATGTTTGATGGAACTAAGATCTTGTCCCATGGATCTGCATACTGGGATTGTTACGAAAGCAGCAGTTAAAATTACAGGGTTGGCAGAAAAACAGACTGGCGAAACAAACCAATGATTTTATTGTAAAACATTTCGAATCACAACAGCAAAACCCTCCATAATATCGTTTCATACATTGTTCATGTTGTGAAAATGATGTCTTGTAGGCAGCTACTATTGTTACATTAACACTCAGACAACCTGTGAGGTAGATGATTCACAGCTCATTCAAGCACCTGTATGGGAATGTTTCTGGATTTCTGCACAAATGGTATCTTTCAGTTCTGCAGTTGTGTGTAGATGTCTAGCATGCACCCCAGTGTTTCAGAAACCCCCAATGCTAAGTAATCACAGACCGAGAAGTCGGGAGACCTGGGAGGCCACAAAACATCCCTGTTCCTTGAAATGATGTGGTTATTCAAATTTGAGCACAATGAGACACATACCATCTTGCTGAAATGAATACTCATTTGCAGGAAACTGCTCACTTTCAGCTGCAAGGTATGTGTCAACCACAGCAGCAAACCACTCAGATGTGACTGGTCACTCGTTTGTGTTCATTCTCAAAAGGGAAAGTGCCAGTTATGCTCACTGAAGAAACAGCACATCACACTGTGACTTTCTGGCTGTGTAGAGGACATATACAGAGCTCATGAGGATTACCCTCACATCAGTAACAGCAGTTTCGTTTGTTGACATAACTACTGAGATGAAAAATGTGCTTCATTTAAAATTACAGGGTTGGCAGAAAAACAGACTGGCGAAACAAACCAATGATTTTATTGTAAAACATTTCGAATCACAACAGCAAAACCCTCCATAATATCGTTTCATACATTGTTCATGTTGTGAAAATGATGTCTTGTAGGCAGCTACTATTGTTACATTAACACTCAGACAACCTGTGAGGTAGATGATTCACAGCTCATTCAAGCACCTGTATGGGAATGTTTCTGGATTTCTGCACAAATGGTATCTTTCAGTTCTGCAGTTGTGTGTAGATGTCTAGCATGCACCCCAGTGTTTCAGAAACCCCCAATGCTAAGTAATCACAGACCGAGAAGTCGGGAGACCTGGGAGGCCACAAAACATCCCTGTTCCTTGAAATGATGTGGTTATTCAAATTTGAGCACAATGAGACACATACCATCTTGCTGAAACGAATACTCATTTGCAGGAAACTGCTCACTTTCAGCTGCAAGGTATGTGTCAACCACAGCAGCAAACCACTCAGATGTGACTGGTCACTCGTTTGTGTTCATTCTCAAAAGGGAAAGTGCCAGTTATGCTCACTGAAGAAACAGCACATCACACTGTGACTTTCTGGCTGTGTAGAGGACATATACAGAGCTCATGAGGATTACCCTCACATCAGTAACAGCAGTTTCGTTTGTTGACATAACTACTGAGATGAAAAATGTGCTTCATCACTCATCCTTGCAAATTTAAGAAACTAGTGAAAAACGACTGTCTATATGCCTCCACATGAGCCTACATTTCTCGTATCATATCTTCATGGTCCTTACACTCAATGTATGTTGGCATCAGTAGAATCATGTGGCTGTCAACTTCAAATGCCAGTTCTCTAAATTTTCTTGATAGTGTTTCTTGAAAAGAAAATTATCTTCACTCCAGGGATTCCCACTTGAGTTCCTGAAGCATCTGCGTAACACATGTGTTGTTCAAACCTACTGGTAACAAATCTAGCAGCCTGCCTCTGAATTTCCTGATTCATTCAATCCGATCTGATACGGATCCCAAACGCTCTAGCAGTAGTTAAGACTACATCGCCCCAGCATCCTATATGTGGTCTCCTTTACTGGTGAATCACTCTTTCCTAAAATTCTCCTAATAAATCACAGTCAAACATTTGCTTCCCTACCACAGTTCTCACAAGCTCCTTCCATTTTATATTGCTTTGCAATGTTACACCCAAACATTTAAATGATTTGACTGTGTCAAGCAAGATGCTAGTAATACTGTATCTGAACATCAAAGGTTTGATCTTGCTTCTCATTCGCATTAACTTACATTTTTCCACATTTAGAGCTAGTTGCCATTCATCACACCAACTAGAAATTTTATATAAGTGATCTTTTATCTTACTGCAATCACTCAACATCAACACCTTACTGTACATCGCAGCATCATCAGCAAACAACCACAGATTGTTGTCCACCCTATCCGTAAATCATTTATGTATATAAAGAACAACAGCGGTTGTATCACATTTTCCTGGGACACTCCTGATGATACCCTTGTCTCTGATGAACACACTGAGTTGAGGACAATATACTGACTTCTATTGCTTAAGAAGTCTTCGAGCCACTCACGTATTTGTGAAGTTACTCCATGTGTTCCTACCTTCGCTAACAGCCTGGAATGGGGCATCATGCCAAATACCTTCCAGAAATCTAGAAATATGGAATCTGCCTGTTGCCTTTCATCCATAGTTCGCAGTATATCATGTGAGAAAAGGGCAAGCCGAGTTTTACACAAGTGATACTTTACAAAATCATGTTGATTTGTGGACATAAGCTTCTCAGTCTCAAGAAAGTTTACTATATTCAAACTGAGATTATGTTCAAAAATTCTGCTGAAGACTGAAGTCAGGGATATTGGACTGTAATTTTGCGTGGCCGTTCTTCTACCCTTCTTATATACTGGAGCCACCTGCAATTTTTTCCAGACATTTGGGACTTTGTGCTGTGCTTTTAATTGTTGCATAACCTGTATCTTGTACGGCTGTAACTCTAAAACATTCTGTAAAATTTTGTGCACATGACAACTGGACATTCCAACTACTGCCATAATTTGTCTTACAGAATACTTTGGACTGTTTGTTACACGTCGCACCATTCAATAGTTCTTGCCTGCAGCTCCCTCTGTGGCCACAAGATATAACGGGAGCACAGACCTGATGCCACGGCCACTCGCTCTTGCTCGCTAACTGTGTTAATATTGAAGTGTTATTGTATAGATCTTATATGGCAACCTTGGGCTTAGAACTTACTTACAATTTGGATTGCATTGTGGACTTGTGAACTTAATTACGTAGTTACTTGCTATAGGAGCAATAGACGGTGCCTGCTTCAGTGTGGAGAATAAAGATAAGTAATCTTCCTGACCACTGGCGCCTTACTTTGAGACTAATCTTTTCTCGGCCATCAGATCTTGCATCACATCCTGGTCACATCCTGCTACCAATTCCAACTTATGTTTGCCACTCCAGGCAGACATAAAAGTTACATTTTACACCTCCACTACTCATTCCTGTGAGCAACAAGTTCTGGGCATCCTGGCGATTTCAACTTAAATGCAGTTCCTGTTGCTTCAGAGTCTTTCCACCTATAACCTGATTGCTTGTACTGATGGTATAGGACAACTCCATCTGTGGTTGTAATGACAATGATATTCCAGTCTAGAAGCAGCAATATAGTCACCAATTTGTAAAATGGCTTCTTTACAGCCACAGCACATTCAGGCCCACTTCAGCACTCCATCTCAGCAAATGCCATATATACTTAAAGCATATTACAAATGTTTAGTTCCCAA
Source organism: Schistocerca nitens (assembly GCF_023898315.1). Taxonomy (NCBI): domain Eukaryota; kingdom Metazoa; phylum Arthropoda; class Insecta; order Orthoptera; family Acrididae; genus Schistocerca; species Schistocerca nitens. The sequence goes on along the minus strand of NC_064625.1, from coordinate 140,076,221 downwards.
TAATAATATTCCACATTTAGATACTAATTAAAACAACCCATTTTTCTGCCACATCTGTAGAATGCATAAGAGCAACTTCAACTGGACAGTCACTATAATATTAATGGTGCTAGGAATTGAACTCTTGGTGCTGAGAAAGCATAGGAAAATGTAATGAAATGTTTATATTGCTGCGAGGATGCTGGCACTATGGGTGCAGACAGGACACAATCATTGGCAATATAACATTCTGATGAACATACGCCGACTAATATGTCATCTGTCAGTTACATAACTGGTTATGACAACAGCATCTGTGGCAGTTTTTCCTGATGGAGATGATGGAGAATATCATTGTAAGGTTGAGATTTTATTCAGATTTGATTTGACAAGTAGACTAAGAATGTTTTACACAAGGATATCATTGCAAGAAACTTCAGTCACAAAACATTTCCCTTCTCAGAAATTTACTTATGATCATTTTATCAGAAGCATACTTGACAGTGAAGTTTCAGAGAGTGCGGATGTAACTGTTGCAAGTGATAGTGGATCAGTCCTTGGCCTGTAGTGACATATTGCAGCATCTCTGCTTGAGGAACTACTGAGCATTAATGCAGAAATGTTAAGAATTCATAATCTTTCCACGAGGAACCCCAGGGCACTACTTTGTTTAGAAAACCCAAGGTGATTGAAACACTCCAAACACAAGGGAATCTCTGACAGTATTATCACTCTAAATGGAGCTAACACAGTAAACAATATGTTTAAACATTGTTTTCTAAGACACAGTACAGATAAAACATTGAAAAGAGTTATTAAGACTACAAGTAAATAATTTTGTTCCTAGTCTCATTCAAAAGTATTGCCAGATGAATTCAACCATCAAAACATACAACAGAGCTATCTGTAGCCTACATAGAAATACACATTGAGACAGCGAAAACTTGAACAGGTAGACTTGCTATAATCCTATTCTTTAACTAAATACTTTCTTCCTGCTCTCTTTTACGTATGTGATACATATACAAAATATTTACATTCTTATAAAGCCTGTAATTTTAAAAAACTTTATATTTTAGTGTATGTAGTCACCTGCTAAAAAGTGTAGATAATCCATGTAGAAACATTTTACAATTTCCAAAATGTCACATTTTCTGCTCTGAACATCCAGAGATATTACACCAATGATAAGTGTAATACATGATGAGGAAATAATAACTGGGCTGGAAACTTCAAAAATTTTATGTGTACATATTGACGAGACTTTAAACTGGAAAAACACATTTTGGCACTAATCCAACAACTTTGTTCAGTCACATCTGCACTTTGAATCATAGCAAATTTCAGGCAGAGACAAATCAGTAAGTTAACATATTTTACTTATTTTCATTCAGTAATGTCATATGTAGAAATTTTCTGGGGTAACTCATATTAAAGAAAGAAAGTTTTAATTGTTCAGAAATGTGCTGCACAAATATGAGGTGCTCCCGCTAAAACTGCTGTTCCCTATGTCCGTTCAAAAGTCATTACATAACCTGATTAGAAAGTGCACAAAGTGAAAAATATGCGCCAATTACAATCAAGTGAAAGAAATGGAATTTAAATGCTGATTAACGTCTTTAAAATCAAACATATAAATGGCATTGTTAAGTACTATAGGAAAACTTGGAAAACACTCCCATTTTCAACATAGGCTTACAATTTCATTTTATTTATTTATTGTTTATTTATCATGACCAACTTAGGGCCTTAAGACCCACTCTTACATCGGACCAGGAACAGCAAATACAAAAAGATATTACATAACAATCAAAATGATAATAATTTGCATTAGTAACAATGATTTGCAGTAATAATAATAACAACACTAATAAGAGGAAAATACAGTAATGGACTCAAACATCCCAGAGCAAACAAACAAAGAACAACACACATCAATTAAACAACCACCAAATAACCCACAAGTTGAAACAACAATAACAACTTTCAACACAATCATACACAACAAAATAAATGAAAATACAACTATGGAAGAGTTACAACTACTGGTTTATATAGGAGCACTCACTACACTAAATATACACAATAGGCAGAGATCAGAACCAACCAACACACTGAAGAAACCCACAAAACCAGCATGCAACACAGGCTACAGATCAGAATAGAAAAACTGAGAAAAGACATCGGACAGCTAACACAATTTATAAGAAATGAAATATCAGACAAAAACGAAAAAGGTTAGGTAAAATCTCACAACAAGCAGCGATAGAGCAATTAGATGAAAAGAAGCAGAAATTACAAGCATTGGCCAAACGACTTAGAAGAAACAAAAAAAAAGTGAAAATAGAAGGAAACAAAACCAAACATTCAACACAAACCAAAAGAAATTTTACCAGACAATAGCTAACACACACATTAAAATAGACAATCCACCAAATGTAACAGACATGGAACACTTCTGGAGCAACATATGGTCAAACCCGGTACAACATAACAGACATGCACAGTGGATACAAGCAGAAACAGACACATACAAGATGATACCACAAATGCCTGAAGTGATAATTTTGCAACATGAAGTCACCCGAGCAACTAATTCTATGCACAATTGGAAAGCCCCTGGAAAAGATAAAATAGCAAATTTCTGGCTAAAGAAGTTCACCTCAACACATTCACATATAACTAAATTATTTAACAGTTATATTGCAGACCCATACACAGTTCCTGATACACTTACACATGGAATAACTTATCTGAAACCTAAAGATCAAGCAGACACAGCAAACCCAGCAAAATATCACCCCATAACATGCCTACCAACAATATACAAAATATTAACTTCAGTCATTACACAGAAATTAATGACACCTACAACACAGAACAAAATTATAAATGAAGAACAAAAAGGCTGCTGCAAAGGAGCACGAGGATGTAAAGAGCAACTGGTAATAGATGCAGAGTTGACATATCAAGCTAAAGCTAAACTAAGGTCGCCACACTATGCATACATTGATTACCAAAAAGCTTTTGATACTGTACCCCATTCGTGGTTACTACAAATATTGGAAATATATAAAGTAGATCCTAAATTGATACAGTTCCTAAACATAGTAATAAAAGATTGGAAAACCACACTTAATATCCAAACAAATTCCAATAATATCACATCACAGCCAATACAGATTAAACGTGGAATATACCAAGGAGACTCATTAAGTCCTTTCTGGTTCTGCCTTGCTCTGAACCCACTATCCAACATGCTAAATAATACAAATTATGGATATAATATTACTGGAACACACCAACACAAAATCACACATTTGCTATACATGGCTGATCTAAAACTACTGGCAGCAACAAATCAACAACTCAACCAATTACTAAAGATAACAGAACTATTCAGCAATGATATAAATATGGCTTTTGGAACAGACGAATGTAAGAAAAACAGTATAGTCAAGGGAAAACACACTAAACAATAAGATTACATATTGGATAACCACAGCGACTGCATAGAAGTGATGGAAAAAACAGATGCCTATAAATATCTAGGATACAGACAAAAAATAGGAATAGATAATACAAATATTAAAGAAGAACTAAAAGAAAAATATAGACAAAGACTAACAAAAATACTGAAAACAGAATTGACAGCAAGAAACAAGGCAAAAGCTATAAATACTTATGCTACACCAATATTGACCTACTCATTTGGAGTAGTGAAATGGTGTAACACAGACCTAGAAGCACTCAATACACTTACACGATCACAATGCCACAAATATAGAATACGTCACATACATTCAGCAACAGAAAGATTCATATTAAGCAGAAAGGAAGGAGGAAGGGGATTTATCGACATAAAAACCTACATTATGGACAGGTAGACAATGTAAGAAAATTCTGTATAGAACAAGCAGAAACTAGCAAAATATACAAAGCAATCACTCATATAAATTCATCGGCTACACCATTGCAATTTCATAACCACTTCTACAACCCTTTAGATCACATAACATCAACAGATACGAAGAAAGTAAATTGGAAAAAGAAAACACTACATGGCAAGTACCCGTATCATCTAACACAGCCGCACATCGATCAAGATGCATCCAACACATGGCTAAAAAAAAAGGCAATATATACAGTGAGATGGAAGGATTCATGATTGCAATACAGGATCAAACAATAAACACCAGATATTACAGCAAGCATATTATTATAGATCCCAATACCACAACAGATAAATGCAGACTTTGCAAACAACAAATAGAAACAGTAGATCACATCACAAGCGGATGTACAATACTAGCCAATACAGAATACCCCAGAAGACATGACAATGTAACAAAAATAATACACCAACAGCTTGCCTTACAACATAAACTTATAAAACAACACGTTCCCACATACAAGTATGCACCACAAAATGTACTGGAGAATGACGAGTACAAATTATACTGGAACAGAACCATTATAACAGATAAAACAACACCACATAACAAACCTGACATCATACTCACCAATAAAAAGAATAAATTAACACAACTAATCGAAATATCCATACCCAATACAACAAATAACCAAAAGAAAACAGGAGAAAAAATTGAAAAATACATCCAACTGGCTGAGGAAGCCAAGGACATGTGGCATCAGGATAAAGTAGACATTATACCAATTATACTATCAACTGCAGGAGTCATACCACACAGTATCCACCCGTACAACAACGCAATACAGCTACATCCAAACGTATATATACAACTACAGAAATCTGTAATTATTGATACATGTTCAATTACCCGAAAGTTCCTAAATGCAGTGTAACATATACCGTACAGTTAAAAGGAAGTCATGCTTGATCAAGGTCCACCTCACATTCCATTTTTAACCTGACATAACGTCTGAGAAAGAAAAGAAATAACACTAATAATGATGATAAAATAATGGAGATTAAGAATGACATTTGTTTAAAAGAGAGAGAGAGAGAGAGAGGGAGGGAAAGAAAGAACACATACACACTCACACACAACCACAATCTCTGGCAGCTGAAGCTGAATCGTGGTATGCTGTGCTTATCACCAACTCAGCATCTCTGCTGTATGGTGTAGCAAATATCTCTTTCATAATACTGTTACATTCCATCCTGGATTCTCCATTGTTTAAACTCAATAATAATAATAATAATTTGCATTATTAACAAAATTAATCATTTGCACTAATAATAATGTAGAAATTAAGTTTGATATTGATTAGGTTAGCACTTTTGAACCCTTGTTTGGTATTAGAAAAAGTGGAAATGATAATGACAGAGGAGAGGATTGAAATGAAAGTGACAGTGGTTGCTACGAAAGAAGAGAATTTCTATAGAGAACTCTGTAGACAAGGGGAGGACAAAGTGGAAGGATGAGGAGAGTGATCTGCAAGAAGAGAGAAATATTTTAAAGGATTTTAATTTCTGTAATATTTTGAGGAAGATTGTTCCAAAGTCAGGTTCCTGATACAGAAAATGATTTAAAGAGTGTGGTAGTGTTGTGTAGTGGTACAGAGAGGACTTTAGTTTGTTGGAAGCCAGTATTTCTTCCATGTTGTTCAGATAGCAGTGCAAGGGTTGAAGATAAATAGGAAATAGTGCAATGATTGAGAAGCAGATATAGAAAATACAGGGTATGAAAATCTCTGCTCTTATCAGCACATAGCCATGATAATTGTTCATAGGAAGGAATGAGATGGTCGAGATAGTGTACATCACAAATGTGTCACATACAAACATTCATTCCAATTCCAGCTGATGTGAGCTCACATATGAAAGTCATTGAAGAATAGGATCACCATAATCAAGGATGAGGAGTATTAGTGACTCTAAAGAGTTTCTTTTTAAATTTGAGACAAAATACTTTTTTATATTTCTATAATGAATGAAGTGATGCTGACACCTTCTTACAGATTGCAGTTGTGTGTTCAGTCCAGTCTAGGTGATGATCCGCAATTATCTCCAGATTCTTTGCAGAAGAAAAGGTGATTTCTGGGCTGTTTAGGATTAATGATGGAAGAGCTCCTCTGCACTGAGGCGTAATAAGTCATTTGTTAACATCTAAGATTGCTTGCATTTTAGATGGGTTAAGTTTCAAACCTATGTCTTGCGCCCATTCAGATAAAGCAAGTACCGTACGCAGTGGTTAGCACACTGGACTCGCATTCGGGAGGACGACGGTTCAATCCCGTCTCCGGCCATCCTGATTTAGGTTTTCCGTGATTTCCCTAAAGTCTTTTCAGGCAAATGCCGGGATGGTTCCTTTGAAAGGGCACGGCCGATTTCCTTCCCAATCCTTCCCTAACCCGAGCTTGCGCTCCGTCTCTAATGACCTCGCTGTCGACGGGACGTTAAACACTAACCACTACTAACCACTACTACAAGTACCGTAAGTCAGCATTTGCATTTGGGTAACATAGCTGAAAACAGAATGGAATCACAAATCTTGTCAAGCAGGCTAGTGTCATAATTTAGTACTGATCAAAAGTCCCTGTAATTCTGGTCCTACATCACAAAAGATAATCATGTAGATACCAGTAATACTTTAAGGAGTTAGGCATTTTGACTACTGCTTCACAACATGGAGTTTGTAGGGAATAAACCGCTACAATTCAAAAGGAACAGTGATGTCAATAATTACAATTCCAGATGAAAAAACATTTATTATTCCACATTAAGGTTCACCACAAGAAGGCATGCAGAATCCTGGCACAAAAATTAGATCACTTACCCATTGATATAAACTGTCTGACAGCAGCAAAGTTACACTTGAGAGCTAGCTGAAAATGTTTCTCATTAACAACTTTCTTCATTACACAGAAGAATTTCTCTTTTTACAATATGTAAAAGGTGATGGGAAGGAATTACTAATCCAAAATCACATTTTTTTACTGAAAAAAAGAGTCATTTGTAAATGTTCAAAATGTAGCCATATATGAATATGAAATGTGAATGCAAAATGAATCATTCCACATCATAATGATTCATTATATAAATAATGCGTAGAATATAAAACTAACAAACTAACTTGAACAATATTCAAAGTTTACAATTCCTAATATCTATGTGCACTGGCAAAAGCTGACCTCTCTAAAAATTCTCTTTTTAGCATTGACATACTTATATTTAGAATTGTTGTCATCATAACTATTCCCGAATTTTCGAAATCAAAATTTCTGTGTTGTTGTCTTTGTAGTCCTAATTTCCTGTTTCTAAAATGTATAATTTTCCTAGAATGAAATATTAATTTATTAAATATTTCAATTAGAAAATTTGAGCTGCTAACCTGTTGAATGAAATTAAGGCAAGCTCTACATCTGAGAATTGAACTTGCACCCAATATCCTGTTATTTGCTGGATATATTCCAACCTCTGTTTTCATCTATTGTTTTCATCCTTTGCAGCTCCCTCCATTTCCATGGAAGGGATTCCCTAATGTCTTAATAAATGTCCCACATCCACATCTATGTGATTATTCTGCAATTCATAATTAAGTGCCTGGCAGATGTTTCATCGAGCCACCTTCAAGGTACTTCTCTACAATTCTACTCTCAGACAGTGCAGTTTGCAGCAGAGCTTCTGTGAAGTCTGGAAGCTAGGAGATGAGGTACTGGCAGAATTGAAGCTGTGGGGGTGGGTTGTGAGTCATGCTTGGGTAGCTCAGTTGGTAGAGCACTTGTCCATGAAAGGCAAAGGTTCTGAGTCCAAGTCTTGGTCCAGCACACAGTTTTAATCTGCCAGGAAGTTTCATTTCAGTGCACACTCTGCTGCAGAGTGAAAATCTCAGTCCAGTGCACAGGAAAAGTGAACACTCAAATTTTCCCATGTGAGCTCTGATTTCTCTTATTTTATGATGATGATAATATCCTGTCCCTCCTTCCTGTCAGTGTTCTCCATATTTTGCTTTCCCCAACATCTCTGTGGAGAACCTCCCCATGTCTTATCTTATTTGCACCATCTTTCTATAACCATCAGCTTTTATTCCATTGGGACCACAATGCACAGCAAATGTGCTGTAATTCAACCAGCAATCAGCTGTAACTCAATAGGTACTTTATTGCTGATCTTGATTTCAGTTGCAGCATTTATTCAGATTTGAATTAAGCTACGTTCATGCTAAAGTTGAGTAATATTGTGCATTTACAAACCTGTTGAGTCTATATGTTTTACTTCATGTGCGCTGATAATAGCTATACTTTTGCTGAAATCTAGATCTACCATAAAGTACAAATTGAATGGTGACTGACTGCTGATTCACTTCCAGTTTCACTCCTTCTACAGCACCACATTCAGTCCTTTCTGTTGCAATTTTCCCACTTTCCATTTTTCACTATCATACAATACATTGCTCCAGATGTCCAGTCTCAGAAATTTTTTCCTCAAAAGAAACCCAATCTTTGGTACCAGTAGCATTCTTTAGCCCAGGAATGCCCTCATTGCATGTCCTAGTCTGCTTGTTATGTACTTCCTTCAGCAGTCATGTGTTACTTTACTTTGAAGGTAAAAGAATTTCTTCACTTCATTTACTTCATGGTCACCAATTTTGATGTTAAATTTATCTCTAATCTCATTTCTGTTACAGGTTATTCTTCAGTTTACTGTCAAACCATATTGTGTGCTCATTAGACTGTTCTTTCATTCAACAGATCTTGTACTTCTTTTTATTGTCAATGAAGACAGCAATGTCATCAGCAAAAGACTGCATCCCTGTCTTACACCCTTTGCAATATGAACAATTAATTCTTTGTCTTTCATTCTTATTGTTCCCTATTGTGTTTTGTACATTACTCATCTTGCCTTATGGCTTACACCTATTTTCATGAAAATTTCAAACATCTTGCAGCATTTTATATTACTGAATGCATTTTCTAGGTTGACAAATCATACAAATGTATATTTATTTTTCCTTAGTCTTATATCTATTACCAAGTGCAAAATCAAACTGCTTATCTGGTGCCTTCACTTTTTCTAAAGCCAAACTGAAATTCATCCAAAATATCCCCAATTTTACTTTCCATTTCTCTACTTAATACTCTTGTAGCAATTTACATACATCAGCTATTAAGCTTATTGTTTGATAGCTCCCTTCACTATGATGGGAGGATTAAAACCATTGCACCTTTCAAAAACAGAGTAGGTGGCACAGCGGTTAGCACGCTGGACTCACTTTCAACAGGAAGATGGTCCAAACCCACACCTGGCCATCCTGATTTAGGTTTCCTGTGATTTCCATAAATCGTTTCAGGCAAATGCTGGTTCCTTTGAAAGGGCATGGCCGATTTCACTTCCCATCTTTACCTAATCCAAGCTCATGCTCCATCACTAATGACGTCACTGTCATTGGGACATTAAACGCTAATCTACTCCTCCTCTAAAATAATGGAAGAATGAGACTCCTCCCCAGATTGCTGCCATGCTCACAGACATTGGTCCTCCCGGCTAATGCAGAATTTATGAGCACAACGCAATGTCATTCATCAGTAGGTATTGCTTCCCAGTGTTAATGGCAGCCTACACCTGGGTTGGTAATTCCTTAGTGCAGCTACTACTAGTTCCCAACTAAAGGAGCAGAATGACAGACTGTTGATTTACATAAATGATCCTGTTGATGGTATTGACAGTGGCATTAGACTGTTTGCTGATGGTTCAAATGGCTCTGAGCACTATGGGACTCAACATCTGTGGTCATAAGTCCCCTAGAACTTAGAACTACTTAAACCTAACTAACCTAAGGACATCACACACATCCATGCCCGAGGCAGGATTCGAAACTGCGACTGTAGCAGTCGCGCGGTTCCTGACTGAGCGCCTAGAACCGCTAGACCACCGCGGCCGGCGTTTGCTGATGATGCTGTAGTCTACAGGAAAGTAGTATCACACGAAAGTTGTGATCAAATAAATGAGGATTTGCAGAAAATAAATGCGTGGTGTAATGACTGGCAGTTATCTCTCAATATTAGTGAGTGTAACCTACTGTGTATAACAAGGCAAAAACCCTCATTAATGTATGAGTACAAAATAAATGCTCAGTCTTTGGAAGCGGTAATGTCCATCAAGTATCTGGGTGTGACTATTCGAAATGATCTCAAATGGAATGATCAGATTACCCGAGTAACTGGCAAGGTGAACTCTAGATTGTGGTTTATTGGTAAAATCCTGAAGCAATGCAGTCCTCCAACAAAATAAATTGCTTACAACACTTTAGTTCATCCAGTCTTAGAGTATTGTTCATCTGTATGGGACCCTTACTGGTTGGGTCTTATTCAAGAGATTGAGAAGGTCCAAAGAAGAGCAGCAACGTTTGTTACTGGTGCATTTAGCCAGAGTGTTACAAATCTCATAGAAAGTTTAAAGTGGGATACGCTTGCAGACAGATGACGCTCTAAATGGAAGGGGCTGCTCACTAAATTCTGAAATTCGATCTTTGCTGAGGATGTAGAGCATATATTACTATCACCAACTTTCATATCGTGCAATGATCACCATTCAAAGTTACAGGAAATTAGAGCTCGTACTGAGGCGTTGAGACTCGTTTTTCCCTCATGCTGTCCGCGAGTGGAACAGAGGGGGAGAAATATGACTTTGGCACGAATTGTGCCCTCCGCCACACACTGCTTGTGGCTAGCAGAGTATGTATGTAGATGTAGATCATTCATAACTGGTTCGTGGATGGCAGGTGCAGTTGTGAATGGGTTAAGATGTGCTTGGTGCACAATGGGATGGTCAGATTTGGTTGCAGGAGACTTGGTACCAAGTTTTTCTGCCCTCGTGCTTCCAAGCAGTCTGACATTAGGCCACTCGCAGATCCAAATACAATACAAATCTGGATACTGCACAATTCGACTACCCGGCAAAATGCAGACTCACAGTGAGGCCACTTTAGAACTCTGTCAGGTGCTGAGTAGATGGCATCTCCATTGCCTTCACAGTAATCTTACAGCATGTGTTGCTGTTCACACCCCTTATACAATGTATGTTCAAAAAATTCTGGAACATTTGTAATTTTGCACCAATGGTGTCTTGGAGCAAAATGTTGTTGGTATCCCTGCACACGCCTGTGTTTAATGTGTAACTGCTGGTAGTTTCATTGTTGTATGTCTGTTAGTTATTGTCCAGTGCTGTATTGAGTAGAACTCTGTGCTGCACAGTTTCCAAATTTTGAGATAGCAGAGTTAGAGGAGCTATGCATCTGCATTAAATTTTGTGTGAATCTCACTAAAATCTTTACAGAGACACACCAAATGATGTGGGAAGCCTACTGCGATGAGTGCTAAAGCCATATTTGGTATTACAAATGGTTCACACAGTTAAAAAATTGCCAGACAGAAGTTGAGATGACCCTCGTTCATGGCGCCCTTCGACATCTACCGACGATGCTCATGTCAAGAACGTCAACGAAACTGTGTGTGTCAATTCAAGACTGGCTGTCCGACAGATTGCAGAAGAATGTAGGATTTCAGTTGAACCATTTTATGAAATCCTGACGCAGCATCTTGGAACGCATTGTGTTGCCACGAAGTTCATTCCACAGCTCATGAGTCAAGACCAGAAAGATCTTTGCCTCACAATCTGTGAAGAGCTTTTGGATCATCAAATGAGAATGAGATGTTCCTTAACAGAATCATAACTTGTGATGAGACATGGATGTATGGTTATGATGTTGAGATCATGATTCAATCTTCACAATGGTTCGGGAAAGGTTCTCCAAGACCAGAAAAAGCTTGTGAGGTCAGGTCAAATATCAAAGACATTCTGACAGTTTTCTTTGACTTCAAGGGATTAGTTTATCATGAATTGGTGCCACAGGAACAAACTGTTAATGGTACTATCAGGACGGTTTGCAATGCTTGTGAGAAGGAAATGGTCTGAAATGTGGCAAGACGATTCACGGCTCTTGCATCATTATAACTGACCCAGATATTTATCCCTGTTGGTGTGTGACAATTGCTCAAAATACAAAATTAATCTCCTTCTTCATCCCCCGTACTGTTCAGACCTGGCCCCTGCAGTCTTTTTTCTATTTCCAAAGTTGAAAATCTTGTTGAAAGGATGAAGATTTCTGACAATAGATGAGATAAAAGAAAATCTGCAGACAGAACTTTGCTCGACCGAGCAAGAGCTGTACCAAGAGTCTTCTGGAAGTGGAAATGGTGCTGGGAGCAGTGTATGAATTGTGGAGAAGAGTATTTTGAAGGAGGCCTTGCACAATACGTAAAAGGTAAGCATAGAAAAATTTTGTGGACAAAGTTCCAGAATTTTTTGAACAGACATTGTATACCATACCAAGCCTGGTAACAACACTAAACATGAACATTACTAATGTTCTCTGGTGGCTGTTCTACCTTTCCCAGAGAATTGCAACTCCAGTCATTGACATACCTACCAATGGTGTGTATGTGTACGATGTTGTATTGACATCCCACATCTTCCAGCTGCTTTGCTTTTTTTGTGAAGCATTGTAGTATATTATTATCTGTTGCATGTCTTTATAACTAACATTACTGCTTGCCATGTAGCAGTCGCTGAACATAGACTTCAGATAATTTGTAGAAATAATGGCTAATGCAGGTTTTTAATTTTGTTTTGAGTTGGGAGCAATTCCCAATTTCTTCCTTTATATTGGACAGGTTCTTTTTTCTGGATCTTAGAAATGTGGAAGATTTGAAATGAATGCCCTGTATGTTCATTATCAGAAACAGGAGGAGTTATATCATTGCAACTCAAATTTTCAATGACTGCTAGTATCAACATCATTGACAGGAGATCAAATTTGATGCTAGATTAGAAATTTAACTATGTTCAGGACTCAGCTATATTGCACATTGGTAAACTTGGATCCATCGAAGCAGTTTCAGATTTTATATTAGGTGGCACATAACATGCTTGGCAACATGGCTAAAATTGGCTGTCGACGCAATTATCGTGCTTCAGCTGCAGATATTTATTGTACATTGTAGATACACAGAGATTATCAAAGGTATTGTGCTATAACCATGGGAGCAAGTAAACAAAGGTAAAGGCAAGGAGAGAAAATGCTGCTAATTCTCTTGTAAGACTGATACCTTATGGACAGCTCTGCAAGCTGTTGCTGTCTTCTTTAAACAGATCACCAACCACTATTTGAAAGGTTCCTGTGGTGTAAAATCTTAAGGTTAACAGCAACATGCAGATTGTATTCAGTGATTGGTTTCTTTTGGTTTGTTTCATATACATCTACATCCATACTCCACAAGCCACCTGACGGTGTGTGGTGGAGGGTACCTTGAGTACCTCTATCAGTTCTCCCTTCTATTCCAGTCTCGTATTGTTTGTGGAAAGAAGGATTGTCGGTATGCTTCTGTGTGGGCTCTAATCTCTCTGATTTTATCCTCATGGTCTCTTCATGAGATATACGTAGGAGGGAGCAATATACTGCTTGACTCTTCGGTGAAGGTATGTTCTCGAAACTTCAACAAAAGCCCGTACCGAGCTACTGAGCGTCTCTCCTGTAGAGTCTTCCACTGGAGTTTATCTATCATCTCCGTAACACTTTCATGATTACTAAATGATCCTGTAACGAAGCGCGCTGCTTTCCGTTGGATCTTCTCTATCTCTTCTATCAGCCCTATCTGGTACGGATCCCACGCTGCTGAGCAGTATTCAAGCAGTGGACGAACAAGTGTACTGTAACCTACTTCCTTTGTTTTTGGATTGAATTTCCTTAGGATTCTTCGAATGAATCTCAGTCTGGCATCTGCTTTACCGACGATCAACTTTATATGACCACTCCATTTTAAATCACTCCTAATGCATACTCCCAGATAATTTATGGAATTAACTGCTTCCAGTTGCTGACCTGCTATATTGTAGCTAAATGATGAGGGATCTATCTTTCTATGTGTTCACGGCACATTACACTTGTCTACATTGAGATTCAATTGCCATTCCCTGCACTATGCATCAATTCGCTGCAGATCCTCCTGCATTTCAGTACAATTTTCCAATGTTACAACCTGTTGATATACCACAGCATCATCTGCAGAAAGCCTCAGTGAACTTCCGATGTCATCGACAAGGTCATTTATGTATATTGTGAATAGCAATGGTCCTACGACACTCCCCTGGGGCACACCTGAAATTACTCTTACTTTGGAAGACTTCTCTCCATTGAGAATGACATGCTGCGTTCTGTTATATAGGAACTCTTCAATCCAATCACACAATTTGTCTGATAGTCCATATGCTCTTACTTTGTTCATTAAACGACTGTGGGGAACTGTATCGAACGCCTTGCGGAAGTCAAGAAACACGGCATCTACCTGTGGACCCATGTCTATGGCCCTCTGAGTCTCGTGGACGAGTAGCACGAGCTGGGTTTCACACGACCGTCTTTTTCGAAACACATGCTGATTCCTACAGAGTAGATTTCTAGACTCCATGTTGTTGTTGTTGTTGTGGTCTTCAGTCCTGAGACTGGTTTGATGCAGCTCTCCATGCTACTCTATCCTGTGCAAGCTTCTTCATCTCCCAGTACCTACTGCAAATTACATCCTTCTGAATCTGCTTAGTGTATTCATCTCTTGGTCTCCCCCTACGATTTTTACCCTCCAAGCTGCCCTCCAATACTAAATTGGTGATCCCTTGATGCCTCAGAACATGTCCTACCAACCGATCCCTTCTTCTGGTCAAGTTGTGCCACAAATTTCTCTTCTCGCCAATCCTATTCAGTACCTCCTCATTAGTTATGTGATCTACCCATCTAATCTTCAGCATTCTTCTGTAGCACCACATTTCGAAAGCTTCTATTCTCTTCTTGTCCAAACTATTTACTGTCCATGTTTCACTTCCATACATGGCTACACTCCATACAAATACTTTCAGAAATGACTTCCTGACACTTAAATCTATACTCGATGTTAACAAATTTCTCTTCTTCAGAAACGCTTTCCTTGCCATTGCCAGTCTACATTTTGTATCCTTTCTACTTCGACCATCATCAGTTATTTTGCTCCCCAAATAGCAAAACTCCTTTACTACTTTAAGTGTCTCATTTCCTAATCTAATACCCTCAGCATCACCCGACTTAATTCGACTACATTCCATTATCCTCGTTTTGCTTTTGTTGATGTTCATCTTATATCCTCCCTTCAAGACACTGTCCATTCCGTTCAACTGCTCTTGCAAGTCCTTTGCTGTCTCTGACATAATTACAATGTCATCGGCGAACCTCAAAGTTTTTATTTCTTCTCCATGGATTTTAATACCTACTCCAAATTTTTCTTTTGTTTCCTTTACTGCTTGCTCAATATACAGATTGAATAACATCGGGGAGAGGCTACAACCCTGTCTTACTCCCTTCCCAACCACTGCTTCCCTTTCATGTCCCTCGACTCTTATAACTGCCATCTGGTTTCTGTACAAATTGTAAATAGCCTTTCGCTCCCTGTATTTTACCCCTGCCACCTTTAGAATTTGAAAGAGAGTATGCCAGTCAACATTGTCAAAAGCTTTCTCTAAGTCTACAAATGCTAGAAACATAGGTTTGCCTTTCCTTAATCTTTCTTCTAAGATAAGTCGTAAGGTCAGTATTGCCTCACGTGTTCCAGTATTTCTACGGAATCCAAACTGATCTTCCCCGAGGTCGGCTTCTACTAGTTTTTCCATTCGTCTGTAAAGAATTCATGTTAGTATTTTGCAGCTGTGGCTTATTAAACTGATTGTTCGGTAATTTTCACATCTGTCAACACCTGCTTTCTTTGGGATTGGAATTATTATATTCTTCTTGAAGTCTGAGGGTATTTCGCCTGTTTCATACATCTTGCTCACCAGATGGTAGAGTTTTGTCAGGACTGGCTCTCCCAAGGCCGTCAGTAGTTCCAATGGAATGTTGTCTACTCCGGGGGCCTTGTTTCGACTCAGGTCTTTCAGTGCTCTGTCAAAGTCTTCATGCAGTATCGTATCTCCCATTTCATCTTCATTTACATCCTCTTCCATTCCCATAATATTGTCCTCAAGTACATCGGCCTTCTATAGACCCTCTATACACTCCTTCCACCTTTCTGCTTTCCCTTCTTTACTTAGAACTGAGTTTCTACCTGAGATCTTGATATTCATGCAAGTGGTTCTCTTTCCTCCAAAGGTCTCTTTAATTTTCCTGTAGGCAGTATCTATCTTACCCCTAGTGAGATAAGCCTCTACATCCTTACATTTGTCCTCTAGCCATCCCTGCTTAGCCATTTTGCACTTCCTGTCGATCTCATTTTTGAGACATTTGTATTCCTTTTTGCCTGCTTCATTTAATGCATTTTTATATTTTCTCCTTTCATCAATTAAATTCAATATTTCTTTTGTTACCCAAGGATTTCTACTAGCCCTCGTCTTTTTACCTACTTGATCCTCTGCTGCCTTCACTACTTCATCCCTCAAAGCTACCCATTCTTCTTCTACTGTATTTCTTTCCCCCATTCCTGTCAATTGTTCTCTTATGCTCTCCCTGAAACTCTGTACAACCTCTGGTTCTTTCAGTTTATCCAGGTCCCATCTCCTTAAATTCCCACCTTTTTGCAGTTTCTTCAGTTTTAATCTACAGGTCATAACCAATAGATTGTGGTCAGAGTCCACATCTGCCCCTGGAAATGTCTTACAATTTAAAACCTGGTTCCTAAATCTCTGTCTTACCATTATATAATCTATCTGATACCTTTTAGTATCTCCAGGGTTCTTCCATGTATACAACCTTCTATCATGATTCTTAAACCAAGTGTTAGCAATGATTAAGTTGTGCTCTGTGCAAAATTCTACCAGGTGGCTTCCTCTTTCATTTCTTAGCCCCAATCCATATTCTCCTACTACGTTTCCTTCTCTCCCTTTTCCTACACTCGAATTCCAGTCACCCATGACTATTAAATTTTCGTCTCCCTTCACTATCTGAATAATTTCTTTTATTTCATCATACATTTCTTCAATTTCTTCGTCATCTGCAGAGCTAGTTGGCATATAAACTTGTACTACTGTAGTAGGTGTGGGCTTCGTATCTATTTTGGCCACAATAATGTGTTCACTAGACTCCATAAAAGTCATTATACTCGAACATAATATGTGTTCCAAAATTCTACAACTGAGCGATGTTAGAGATATAGGTCTATAGTTCTGCACATCTGTTCGACATCCCTTCTTGAAAACGGGGATGACCTGTACCCTTTTCCAATCCTTTGGAACGCTACGCTCTTCTAGAGACCTACGGTACACCGCTGCAAGAAGGGGGGCAAGTTCCTTCGCGTACTCTGTGTAAAATCGAACTGGTATCCCATCAGGTCCAGCAGCCTTTCCTCTTTTGAGCAATTTTAATTGTTTCTCTATCCCTCTGTCATCTATTTTTATATCTACCATTTTGTCATGTGTGAAAATCTAGAGAAGGAACTACAGTGCAGTCTTCCTCTGTAAAACAGCTTTGGAAAAAGACATTTAGTATTTCAGCCTTCATTCTGTCATCCTCTGTTTCAGTACCATTTTGGTCACAGAGTGTCTGGACATTTTGTTTTGATCCACCTACCGCTTTGACATAAGACCAAAGTTTCTTAGGATTTTCTGCCAAGTCAGTACATAGAACTTTACTTTCGCATTCATTGAACGCCTCTCACATAGCCCTCCTCACACTACATTTTGCTTCGCATAATTTTTGTTTGTCTGCAAGGCTTTGGCTATATTTATGTTTGCTGTGAAGTTCCCTTTGCTTCCGCAGCAGTTTTCTAACTCGGTTGTTGTACCATGGTGGCTCTTTTCCGTCTCTTACGATCTTGCTTGGCACATACTCATCTAACGCATATTGTACGATGGTTTTGAACTTTGTCCACTGATCCTCAACACTATCTGTACTTGAGAGAATACTTTTGTGTTGAGCCGTCAGGTACTCTGTAATCTGCTTTTTGTCACTTTTGCTAAACAGAAAAATCTTCCTACCTTCATCATATAGTTTCTGAATGTTAGTTCCAACTGTTCTACAGTACTTTTCTCCAAACGAAACCTCAGCTTAAATGACTTGATATTTAACTTCAAGAGTGGGTTCATTCTTTCACAGAACACCCAAGTAGCTCATTGTGTCTTATCATCATCATCCTTAGTGGACATGAGTGATTGCTCAGGTAGTTGTAAAGTAAATGAAAGGAAACAATCTAATTCACTTCGTGTAGGGTTGTTGCACACAGAATTTTGCCCAACAGTAGCCAGAACACATGGAAAAAGGAGAATATGGTATGGTTTCAATGCTATGGAATGGCATGGTTATGTTGTTATAATTATCTTTATGAGCAATAAAGTAGGCAAAGTAGTAACAAATGGAAAAAAAATTCAAGAACTGATATGGGTTCAAACATGAGGTATTCTACTTCTAAGTCCACAATGCAACCTCTGAGCAACCAAAATGAATGAAACATTAGTAAGTGGTTAGTTTGTGTCAAAATACTTGCTTATGTTCTGCTTATCATAACAGTTTAAGGACTTGTTTGGTAGTTAAAAATTTAATGTAAACTGCATAGTTACTGGTATTTGAGCCGAAATAGAACTTATGTAAGTGATGTTGAATTGTTATTGGCTACTGTCAAAATTCCTGTTCTTAACTGTTCATTGCAAATATTTTAAATTTTTCTTTCTTACTCTGCTGCCAAGTGTCTATAAGATGTCTTTTAACTAATCACATAAATTAAAAATTGTCTCCTAAGAGTTGCTATGAGATTGTTCTAGTGATCCTAAGTTTGATGAAATTGTTAGTCAGTGGATGAAGGAAAATGTCAGTGAAATATGTCAAGAGGTACACAAAAAGGATGGTGATTTTACAGCAACAACTGATGATAGTTCAGCTAGCAAGCAAGATGATCATTTAGAGGAAGAACTTCAGTGCAGCTGTGATGGGAACCTTTTTTGTTTCTCTAGTAAGGTACTTAAAATGTTAGGTGAAATCAAATGTGTCCTGAGTGGTAATAAAGAAAAAAGTAGTTCCCAGTACTGAATGTCACTTTTGAAGACTTTTTTTGTATGCATTTCAAGTGCTATTTTTAAAGGCAAAATTAAATCATCAAATTTAGTTTTATGTGGACATTTACTTACTACAGAGGTACTACAATTTTGTAGAATGTAAAACTCAGTCCTCCAACAGTTCATTTATGTGTACTATTTGATAAAAGATGCACAAAAGCATGTGATTTTGTGTGATAACAAGCAAAATACTGCAGGCATCATTTAGTGCAATAAAATTAACAAGGAGTATTTAAACAACACTTAAATAATTGTAAAAATAATTGTTGTATAAATTAAGTCAAATATTTTCAGATGGTTTGTGCCTTAAATCTCTGGTTAAACATAGGGGTCCCAGAGACCCTCCTTGTAGGTACATTAGAGAAATGTCACCTAGTCTGTTAAGGTTTGAGGATGTCTGATGATCCCATAAAAGTGAGTACTATAGCTGGTACCATTATATTTTAAAAATAGTCATTAAAAACTCAAAAACTGCGCATGTCACTACTGAAATTGACAACTCTAAAAACATAGCTAAAGCGATCTGGCAAGTTATAAATAGGGAGAGTGGGAAAAGTAGTGTGTCTGTCCAATATATGAACAGAAATAAGTTCCACACCAGACACAGTAAAAAAAACACCTTCAGTGAATAATTTTTTACAGCTGCACAGAAAAGTGGCTGTAAAGTATCAGTGAGTGAGGTGGTAGCCCTTCTGCATAAAGCTAGCAGCACTAAAGTCAGTCATTGGTGATTCAAACCTGCATCTCCTGCTCCCTAGGCAGATTTGGTGATCTCTGCACCATACAGACACAGTGGTCTTTGCAAATATGATGACTAGCTTACTACTTATTCACACATTTCTAATGTAGTGCCACTTGTCCATTATCCTCACTTGCGTCTGACTAGAAGCATCCTATGGTAATCTGTACAGTTGCAATGACTACTATGCTCAGATGGTGCAGTGGTCAGCACACCTGCCTAGTAAGCAGGAGATATAGGTTTGAGTCCCAGTCTGGTACAAATTTTCAACTTTTCCCATTGATTTAATCAAGGCCCACTTACAGCCAATGTCTCTAATTTCTGTGTGTTTTAATTCATAGTGTCTGTTCTTTTGGACATGTCTGGAGAACAGGCACCATGTATACGTAATTTCCATGCTTTGCTAATGTGGGATCCACAGCATCCTATTCCTTTTGGGTCCAGCTGGTATTACTGGTCATCCATCTGACTTCCTGTTGTGGCTGAAAGTGCTCATCTGCATATTTTTGAGGCTGTATTAGCCAATTTTCCTGGACAAATATTCAGGATTTGTGGTGAAAATGCATTGTAATTTGATTTTGGATATTTATTCACCATGTTACTGAGTAGCATGGCTGTGCTGTTTGTGTACACAAGACCATAGTTTTTTTCCAGTCTAATTTCAAGCTACCTATCTGGTATATTATTTGTTGAATGCTCACCATCCTACTTCATTTCATTGATTTTTTTGCAGTTTATTAAAATAGTGTGTAACATACTTACTGTTAAGTTTAAGTGTAAGGTATCTGTATTCAGTGTTTACCAGTCTTGTTTTATTAATGTATGTTAGAGTAGCGCTTAACACCTTTGGTGGCAAACTTGTTTGATACATTGGTGTTTGTATTTTATTGGATTAGTGTTTAATTCTCCTTATACATGTGTGTTACAGGACAGATTAGCCGTTATTTAATGCCTTGTTTATGAAATTCAGAAAGAGGCTTTATTGTATGCTTTGGTTGGGCCTGTGGCATTCACCAAATCATTTTGTAAATTCATCACACATTTGTGGAAGAGGTATCTGTAGCAATAAGTAAGCTGGCCAGTTGATTCAAGTAAATCCATATTACTTGTCATTAGCCAATTTCCAAACCAGCCACCTGTGTAATAGCTATGTTGTGATTTGTTTATTTGTTTTTCTGTCCATCAAGCTTAGCTCATTCTGTCTGTGTATTTGGTCAGCTATTGTCATTGTTTGCCTACCTGTTACCTCTGAGATTAAACCTCTGCCTCCTTGACGTTTTATATTTCAGTTGTATATAGTTTGATGCAACTGACTTCTTTTAAATCTTGCTTAAGTAAATTTATGCAACACCATTTGTGCCTTTAGTATAAGTGCAGCCTACTGTTTTGGTTGGCCATTGTGCCATAAAACTCACTGTATTTATAAATCTAATAATGTGCTTAAGACCCCTCCAAAGGTTGGTAATTACTCATATTTTAATCGAAATATAATGTAAATCCTATGGTACCTTCTTCTTCTTCTTCTTCTTTTCAGCAATAACAGGCCTTGTCAACCACATGCTGCGTCAATTATCTGCTTCTATCTCTCACTGTCTCCCTCCACCGTGTGGGGATTCCTAATGCTGCAATGTCCTTCTCTCTATCGTCTTTCCACAGTGTGTGAGGTCAGCCCAACTGTCTTGTTGCTTGGTGACTGCCCTCAGATGTCTTCTTAGGAATTCTCTTGGTTGCCATTTTATCCACATGCCCAGCTCATTGGAGATTCCTGCTTTTTAATTTCTGGACAATAGTGTGTTACTTCATTAACTGACAAATTTCAGTGTTCTTTCGAACTCTCCATATGTCGTCCTCCAGCACAGATCCCCAGATTTTTCTCATCACTTTTCTTTCAAAAACATTCAGTTTTTCACTTTCTTTCTTGGTAAGCATCCATCTTTCCAAACCATACAGTACTACTGGGCAGATGATGGCACTATGATCTTCATCTTAATGATGACTGACAAAGCTTTACTTTTGAGTGGGCTGCTTAGAGAATACAGAATGAACTTTTATGAATTTAGAATGTGATCAATTTCAAAGTGTGGTTTGGGTCTATGACTCAACCTAGTTCCATATATTCTGTTTTTCTTGGTTTATCAAAAATCTCATTTTGCTGGCACTGTGCCTGAGAGATCTGTACCTGTTGTTCAGATCTTCTTCTGTTTCTCTGAGTAAGACTATATCATCCGTGTATGCCAGGAATTTTACTTCACTGTGTTCGAATTGGAGACCATTGTATACTGTAAATTACTCTCTCGAACCACTTTCTCTAACGCAGGATTGAAGAGAACACATGAAAGTGCATCTCCTTGTCATAAGCCTGTTTCGATTGGGAAGTTGGGGGATTGCCCTTGAACTACCCATGCACAGTTGTATCATCCTAATGAGTTTACTGGGTATCCTAAAATCTCTTAGTTTGTTGTAGAGGCAACTTCTGTGGAGGCTGTCATAGGCTCACTGGAAATCAATGACCAGACAGTTGATGTTTTTCTTAAATTCCCAGTATTTCTCAAAGATCTGCCATAGGGTAAAAGATTATCATTTGTGGAATGGTTTGGTCGAAATCCAGCCTAGTACTGTAGAACAGTGTTTTCTGTGTAAGGTTTAATTTTTTCAAGTATGATCATTGCCAGAACTTTGTATTTTATGTTTAGCTAACAGAATCCTCTGTATGAAACTTCCTGGCAGATTAAAACTGTGTGCCAGACTGAGACTCAAACTCGGGACCTTTGCCTTTCGCGGGCAAGTACTCTACCATCTGAGCTACCCAAGCATGACTCATGCCCCATCCTCACAGCTTTGCCAGTACCTGTGAGGACGGGAAGTGAGTCTTGGTCCAGTACACAGTTCTAATCTGCAAGGAAGTTTCATATCAGTGCACACTCCACTGCAGAGTGAAAATCTCATTCTAGATTCTTCTGTAGTTTCCACATTCCATTTTGATTTCTTTCTTGTGTATGGGGCAAATTATTGCAGTTTTCCTGTCTTCAGATAGTTCAAAAATGGTTCAAATGGCTCTGAGCACTATGGGACTTAACATCTGAGGTCATCAGTTCCCTAGCACTTAGAACTACTTAAACCTAACCAAGCAACGGACATCGCACATACCCATGCCCGAGGCAGGATTTGAACCTGCGACCATAGTGGTCATGCAGTTCCAGACTGAAGCGCCTAGAACTGCTCGGCCACAACGGCCAGCTCTTCAGATAGTGTTTCAGTTTTCCGGATCATTGTGATAAAATTATAAATGTCTTTGTATAATTTGTTTGCACCCTCTTTTAACATTTAGTTACATGTTTAACATTCAGTTACATATTATTCATATGTGCACTCAATTCTTAGCTGTGGCATTCTTTTTTGGGGAACAAATGCACAAAATATGAACACAGTTTTCAAACTCTACAAAAGAGCCATAAGAATAATAACCAAAAATACTAGTCAAGCTCTTTGTAAAGATCTGTTCAAAATGCTGGGGATTTTAACTGCTCCATTTGAATACATTTACCAGTCAGTTGTACACATTGAAAATAACATTGGTAATTACTGCACAAAGCATTTTCTACCAAGGAATAAAACTGTACAATAAATTACCAAAAGAGATTAAAGAAATTGCAAAAATCCAATCATTTAAAAAGGCAGCTAAAAAGTATCTTTTATGCAATACATTTTATACATTGTAGGATTACTTAGCTAAAACAGAGTAGGGGTTTGATAAAAAATGTTATACAAATAAAAAATAATAATAATAATGATTAAAAAATATCCAACATTCCACGTAACACCTTCACTTTATGTTTTTTTCCTTATTTTTTTCCTTTCTAGAAATACTTAACCCCAAGCTATGCAAAGCACAATACGAACATGTCTTCCTCTTTCTGAGCTCAAAATCTCACTCATTATGGAGGGATGCTGACTCAGTTTTTCAGGATAGCAAATGGGAAGTTCCAATACAGAAAATGGCCCAGAGATCACCAGTGTGTGTGTGTGTGTGAGTGTGTGTGTGTAGTGAGTGAAGTGTTATGAAACAATGTGTGTATCTACGGATGAATAAAGCTACAACTACTACTACTACTACATCTTTGCTGATATCTGGTCCTCACCTACAGCCTTGTTGTTTTTCAGCTTTTGAATGGTGTGTACCATTTTCTGTTCTTTGATGCTGTATTTGTCAGTCTTACTGCTGTTACTCTCAGTCACTGCATAGTTGAAGGTTATGTGAGAGTCAGTGCAATTTGGTATTTCTTAGAAATACTCTTTGCATCTTGTGAGAATATCTTCCAGTTAGCATATATTGATTTTTATCTTATATGAATAGGTTTTCACTCTGATAACATCTCTTACTGCTCTTTGTATATTGAAACAGCTGCATTGAGTCTCTAGTACTGCTTTCCACTTCTAGAGATGCCAAAACTCCAGTTATATATTTCCTTTTCTCTATTCATAGAACTCCTGCCGTCTGTCTCCTCCCTGTGTTGAAGATCTCTCTCCTGTCCTCACTCTCCATTATGCAGCCACAGCAGCCTGGCTTCTTTCCTCTTTTCCATCTCTGACACTTTTCATTGAACCATTTCCATTTCTTCAGTTTCTTTTTCTTGCCCAATGTCATTTTTTGCTGCATCTCTTATCACTACTATACCTTCATCAATTGTAAAGCTCATTTGCACTGCTGCCAGCTGTTAATTTAGTTATACTGTATATGCTTTAAATATTATTAAAACTTCTTGTAGTGAATTTCTATTGACATATAAAATTTAAGCTCTTTGAATTATTTTCGGCTTCATTGTGCTTGGCGTTTATCATCTGGCCTTAAGCCATTTGTGTAGTTGTTATGAATAATTTTTTGCTTGATCTTTACTCGTAATTCTCTGTTAACCACTTTTACTGAGACTGTTTAGTTCCTTAATTATTTGGTAATTTTATTTTGGCATGACAAGATGGGGCGACTTTTATTTTCTTTAATTATCATGTTATTCCACTGCATTTCAACTATTGTATTTAACTGTGGATTTTCTCACTGTAGAAGGTTTACTTTTTTTTGTTCATAAATTGCTGTCATATTCTTGATTTTGTGGTCCCATAACCTTTCCATTGTGCAACCAATTCTGTGCCACTTCAGTTGTGTTGCTGAAAGAGATTGACATAGAGATATCAAAGATAGTGCTCAGTCATCAGCATGAAAAAGCCAAAACTGTAGTGGATGCTGCACAAATTACTGGATATAGATGCCTGAAGTGACCTTGTATACCCTATAGCATCCTGCACTATCGCACCAGGTGCATGAATGGAAGCTGGCAGCATTTGTTCTCCTTGGAGCCTCCACACAGTGAGTGCATCCATCATGATGCTGTATGCAGAACTAGGCTGATCTGAAAAGATCACATTCGGCCATTCCTGTGCCCATAGTTATTAGTGGGTGCCTCTCCCTGCTGTCAAGTCGAGGAAAAATGATCACTGTGTAGAGCAGTGCTTCTCATCCTGTGAAGTGATAATAAATGGTAGTTGCAAGCAAAAGAAAAAAATATTAATTCAAAAATTTATTGATTTACTGAAAGGAAGCAAAGTAAAATACATTCTGATATAATAAAAAAATGTTTTGAAGTTCCAACTCTAATAGAGTGAAATAGGGGATGAAGTTTGTTTTTTTTTTTTTTTTTTTTTTTTAAATGTCGCTATTCAGACAATACTGAAGCTAGACCAATGAAATATATGATACTTGGTTTCTCGATTAGAAATAAAGACATACATATTTCAGTAGCTTTGGAAATTTAACACTATTGGGGTGAAATAGTAGATGAAAGCTATTTTAAATATATCATTATTACAGAAAAAATACGTGCTTATTGTTTTTGGAAATTCAACCCATAAGAGGGTGGACTCACTGACCCATAATCAACTAGCTAAAACCACTAAGTATAGAAACATGAAGTTTAGAAAGGGTGTGGATCTTATACTGCAGGCATTGTTTAAGAAGGTATCCTCCAAAATCCCACTCCTAAGGAGGGGAAATAGGAATTGAAAAGCTTTTTGAATGTATGTTACTATTAAGGGACTTTTGGTGCTAGAACTATGAAAACTGGTATTTGGTTTGTCAGTCAGAAAATAAAAACTATGTGTTTCAGCATTTTTGGAAATTTAACCACTAAGGAAGTAAAATAGTGAGTGAAAGTTTTTTTGAAAATAAATAATTATTAAAAAACTACTAAAGGTTTGTAAGCCTACATCTATGACAACTGGTATTTGACTTCTCAGTCAGAAATTTAAAAAAATACGTGTTTCAGAGTTTCTGGAAATTCAACCCCCAAGGGAGTGAAATAACGGACAAAACTTTTTAAGAAAATATTTTGTTACATTAAAAAAAATTAAAGCTAAATGTATGAAAATTGCTGTTTCACTTCTCTGTCAGATACAAAGAAATATTTGTTAGGGGATGACAGTTGCTATGGAAATATCTTCACAAGAACACAAAAGGCATGATTAACAAAAACGTTGAACTCCAGCTATTAGAATAATTTATGGTCAGAAGTACATTGGGAAAAGACCATTGGTTGCAACTTGCGAATAACATAAAAATTTGATTAAATAAAAACAAAAAAAATCTCTGCAAGCTATAAAAATTATGCGAGCAAAGCAGCGGGTGCTAAGCTACTGGGTGCATAAATAGGACTGCATTGGTACTACACAAATGCACATAACAATTAACTTTTCAGTAATGAAAACAAGTTTAGTAATTATTAGTGACACCCTGGTCCTGATTTGTAAAGCAAAGTTTTTGAAGGCAATGTTAATGTTAGAAACAGAGGTTATTAATTCTTTTTCTATGTTTAGCTGAGCTGTATTTTGACTTAAATTCAGCTAATATAGAAAATTTGGTTTCACAAAGGTGGGATGTTGAAAATGGTAACTGTACACTAAATGCCCTTGTTTTCAGTGCAGAAAACTCATCATCCATCCCTGCCCAAAATTCAAAGAGTGATTTATTACTAAATTGTCTTTTGGTGTTACCACTTGCTGTGAAGGCTATGAAGATTTCATCTTAGGCAGTTCAGAGACTTTTAGGAGCATTTTGAAACGGATCCCTAATGTGGCACCAAGTTCTCATCAGAAAGGAAATACTTGCTAAAATTCTTCTCCAGCATGGTTAAGCCAGTTTCAGTGGTTATGAAAGAATAGTTTTGACATGTCTGTCTTCAGCCTTGTGGGTTTTACCACATTCATCCTCATTTGGAAACATTTCTATAATTTTTTGCTTCAAATTTCTGCTCCACAATTCCAATTATCTATAAAAAGTATTAACTTTATCATTCATTTCCAAACGTATGAGCATTTGCTTCTCGGAGATGAAGGTATCTATTTCTTGAATATATTAACCAAGTAGCTCAATTTTATCACAGATAAAAAGTCTCTGAAATTGTCAGCTTCCAATCAGTTATCCTCTTCTAGAAAAAAGTTGCGAAACAGCAATAAATATACCTATTCTTGGTAGTTTGTAAGGTTTGCAATTGTTAGTTCTAGTACCAAGATACTGAAAACAATATTGTTATTGTTTGTGAAAGGGGGAGGGGGCAGCAATGAGAATTATGATTGGGGCTGAGATATGCTGGTGTGGAGAGTCTGCAGTGCTTCAGGCACCATCACAGTGTCTGCATGGATACTTTCCCTGTTGCAAAAAGCTCATTTCCTCACTCAACGTATGTAATTTGGCTATCTGATCTTTCACAGGTGAACGAACAATATGTCTCTGGGGCACTATTCATGTGGGACTGTTGAGATCATGCATTGCATTCAGCATGACCCTTCTGAACCCCATGATCCCATATTTTCATTATTTCCATGACAGTCATAGCATCCTAGGCAACATGAGTAACAGTACCACAGAACAATAAGTCACAGCACTGATAGACCAAAATCCTCCCATTGTTGAATTATATGTGGCATGTTTTCTAAATATTTGCCATTTTGAAATAAAAATAGAGCAAGTACACTTTTCATAGCAGTTTTATTTTTACGTGAAACACTGTACCCTAACCTACTTTTCTCCACAATTCCTATCAATATTCGGCGTGTTTATGTTTCTTTATGAGTATTTGAAATACTTCATCTGATTGAGAATGCCGCCGACTCTGAAATACGCACTGCGATTCATTTTCTTTGGGCGAAAGGTGTGAGAGCATCTAAAATTCATCATGAGATCAGCAGAGTGTATGAAGGAAACATAATGCGTGACGGGATGATATGGAAATTGATGAGAGCTTTCAAAGATGGCCATGTGAATGTGCATAATGAGGAATGAAGAGTGTTGTCACTGCGACCAGGATGATCGCGGGGTAGCAAAGACGGAAGAGGACGGACACGACCAATGTAGGATGGAACGAATACAACAAGACCGAACAACAGAGTCACAAGGAAACAAACTCATACACAAACCAGGAAGTAAGCAGTCTAGTGCAGAGCGAGGTGTAAGCTGACGTAAGCGAGATTAGACTGACTGGCTGAGCGAGTGGCCGGCGTTTAAGTACACTATCGGGGGCGCCGCTATTGGCTGCTGGGACCATGTGTTCCACTGTGGTGCCCCCACACTAAAAGTGGGCCAGGAGGCGTGCGCCACCACAGCTTAAGGTGCGATGGTGCAGAGACCTCTGTGGGTCTTCGACGTCCATGACGTGTGGCGAGGATTCAAATTCCGTGGCACGTGGTACCAGAAAGAGGGCAACCTTTAGTCATTACTGATGATTTGGTACAGAAAGTTGATGAAAAAGTGAGACAAACAGACACCTTATGAATTTGATATTAAGTGATGAGTTTCCTCAAGTGTCAAGAAGTGTGCTTTATGCAATTTTTGCCTAATCAGGTAGCAGAATTCTGTGAGGATGCATTCAAAAGCTGTCTTAATATTCGTAGGACTTATGTAGAAAAGTTGAGTAAAGTACAGATTTCATGTTAAAATGAAACTGCTAACAAAAGTCTACTTCTTTTGTGGTGTCACCGCCAGACACCACACTTGCTAGGTGGTAGCTTTAAATCGGCCGTGGTCCATTAGTACGTGTCGGACCCGCATGTCGCCACTGTCATTGATCGCAGACCAAGCGCCACCACACGGCAGGTCTCGAGAGACGGACTAGCACTCGCCCCAGTTGTACGGACGACTTAGCTAGCGATGCACACTGACAAAGCCTCGCTCATTTGCAGGGCAGATAGTTAGAATAGCCTTCAGCTAAGTCAATGGCTACGACCTAGCAAGGAGCCATTAGCATTACATTACGTGTATCTACAGAGTCTCACTTGTATCGTCAAGAGCGATGTACAACAATGATGGATTAAAGTTAAGTATTCCAGCAGCTACGTACTTTTCTTTACAGCATTCATTACGTATCCTGTTTCAGACCTCACGCCAGCCTGCGTGAGTTAACGCGTGCATTCGGCCTCCTCAACCAAGTAGTGTGCGTAGTGTTGGCTAACTGCTAACACTACATCTTTTATTTTCATTTCAAAATTAGTGAACCTAGCAATGCGTCACAATTGCTAAACATATATGGGAATTGGATATACATCCTAATCTCCTTCTCCCTCCTTTTTCTACCCCTCTCTTTCTCCCCCCTACCTATGTCCACCTCCTCCTTCTCCCCCTATCCCTGTTCATCACCTCCACCCCCCGCCCCCCGCCCCACACATTGTGCACTGTGTATCTCTTATCCCACTCTCTTTCCATCCATCTCCTCCTCCATCATCTCTCTATCCATATCCGCCTTACCCTTCTTTATATTCATTTCCTCCCTGCCCCCCCCCCCCTCCCCCTTTTATCTGTCCATCTCCTCCTCAC
Source organism: Schistocerca nitens (assembly GCF_023898315.1). Classification (NCBI taxonomy): domain Eukaryota; kingdom Metazoa; phylum Arthropoda; class Insecta; order Orthoptera; family Acrididae; genus Schistocerca; species Schistocerca nitens. The sequence goes on along the minus strand of NC_064625.1, from coordinate 140,046,605 downwards.
CCATCAATCTGACTTTATTTATTGTTATTGCAAACAGAACCTTGATTGGGAATAAAAGTTAAAATGAAAGGATAAATCAGTTAGAATAATTAGTACAGGGGACATGAGAGAAACCGTTCCAGTTTCTGGACCTGTGAGGATAGTAGCTTTAATAACAGTGTTTCACATGGCTTTAACCTACAAACAGGGGGATTATAAAACTTTGTGAATCACTGATGTTTGTTTGTGTAATGTGTTTGTATATGTGTTGTGTGGTGCAGTCAAAAAAGAATTTACTGAAAAGTTGGGTTAAAACCACATTCTCTGATAATATTCACCCCAACTCATGTCATTTGGAAGAAACTGTTATACTTTTGTATATTCTGCAAGCAATGCTTTGATGGAGGTCCTCTGCCACTGGCTATAATGCCAGTGGCTCAGATGGCGGTATCAATTGTGGTAACCTGACCATTCTGCTCATACAATATAAACATGGAGGTTCATGTTGAAACATCAAAGAATTGCAATATTAACAAATGTGCATTTTTCTGAAATTGACTGGTACATCCATGGTGCAATCAACTATTGGCTTGTATCTGAGCACCAAAGGTTCAGTTCAGATTGTCATGTTGGCTCTCTGGATTGTTGACATTCCAAATTATTTTGTGCATAAGTTCCAACTCAGTGAGTCAATCTCACCTGAGAAATTCTTATTCAATTTGTCTCCAAATGCTGTCTATGCTCTTTGGCAGTCTCATTGACTCAACAATACTGTAGTTATTCTGCATTGCATGGGTGCCAACCAACATTTTGATGCCTCACAGTTGGCATTTTTCTAAAGAAATAAACTATGACTGAAATCAGTTGAATGTTTGCAACACACCAAATTACCATGAACTGCCATCCATTCAATCTCTGTGACACACCAATGATATGATCACAATCAAAAACACACTGCAATATTTCTTTCGATTGTATTATTTTCTGCAAAATATCGGCAGTCAATGTAGAATCTGTTGCTGTTCTGGAAACATGTGACAGCAGAACTGTCAAACTGATCATCACATTTCCTTCATTGAGATTTTCATACAAAAATACCATCAAGATTTCCGAGTTTTCCACTGGATTTTTCAAAAAGGTTTGTATACCTTGTACTGACAATTACAAACAGAAGTCAAATCGGTCGAATGGTTCTCAAGTGATGATTTTTCATACACATGCAGGAAATGATTGTTGTTTATATAGATGGTACTTACTTAAAAAACACACCTTGTAGCATGTGTTGGTAGATGTTTCTCCTTCTTACATGAGGCATAACATGATCTTCCTCCAACCAACTAACACTCAAATTTGATTGATAAACTTGCTGCATAATATTTCCTTATATACATAATATAGATGGCATTACTCGTAGTCTACATCTATATCTATACTCTGCAGACCACCGTGAGGTACATGGCAGAGGGTATGCCCCATTCTACCAGTTATTAGGGTTTCTTCCCGTTCCGTTCATGAACAGTGATTGTTTCAATGCCTTTGTGTGTGCAGTAATTATTCTAATCTTATCCTCATGATACCTATGTGAGCGATACATAGGGGGTTGTAGTATATTTCTAGAGTTATCATTTAAAGCCAGTTCTTGAAACTTTGTTAATAGACTTTCTCGGGATAGTTTACATCTATCTTCAAGAGTCTTTCAGTACTGTTCCTTCAGTATCTTTGTGACGTGGATGAAACAAACCAATGACCATTCGTGCTGCCCTTCTGTGTATATGTTCAATACCCCCTGTTAGTCCTATCTGGTACGGGTCCCACACACTTGAGCAACATTCTAAAACCAATCACATGAGTGATTTGTACGCAATCTCCTTTGTTGATTGATTACACTTCCCAGTATTCTACCGATAAACCAAAGTCTACCACCTGCGTTACCCATGACTGAAATTATATGAGCATTCCATTTCATATCCCTACAATGCATTACATCCAGGTATTTGTGTGAGTTGGCCAATTCGAACAGTGACTCACTGATATTATAGACATAGGAACTAGGTTTTTTTTGTTTCTGAAGTGCAAAATTTTACATTTCTGAACATTTAAAGCAAGATTCCAATCTCTGCACCACTTTGAAAACTTATCAAGATCTGACTGAATGTTTATGCAGCTTCTTTCAGGCAGTGCTTCATTGTAGATACCTCCACCATTTACAAAAGCATGATTTTACTATTAATATTGACTGTAATGTCATTAATGTATAATGGGAACAGCAAGGGCCCCAACATACTTGCCTGGGGCACACCCGAAGTTGCTTCTACATCTGACGACGACTCTTCATCCAAGATGACATGCTGTGTCCTCCCCGCCAAAAAGTCCTCAATTCAGTCTCAAATTTCACTTGATACCCCATATGATCATACTTCTGACAATAATCACAGGTGTGGTACTGAGTCAAGTCCTTTCCAGAAATCAAGAAATACTGCATCTACCTGGTTGTCTTGATCCAAAACTTTCAGTATGTCATGTGAGAAAAGTGTGAGTTGAGTTTCACATGACTGGTGTTACCGACTGCTCTGAAATGCTGGTGGTGGTGGTGGTGGTGGTGTTGTGTTGGGGCTTATGGGCGCTCAACATCGAGGTCATCAGCACCCTGACACACATTAAAAGGAACGAATGTGGACAGACCTAAGAAAACTAAAGCACACACTCAAAGAAAGCAGGAAAAGAAGGAAAATGCTGCATAAGAAGGTAAAACCTAAGGAAAGGGGAAACATAGCAACAAGAATGTCACAGGAAATTGTTATTGGCTGGCCACTTACATAAAATATGGGCGAGCTTGTCACACAGTGAGCAAATTAAAATCCTCTCCCTAAAATCTTTGTAAAAACATTTGACAGGGCACAGAACTTTAAAACTTTAACCACATTCGTCCGAGTGTTGCCTAAAAGAGATGGCAGGTCCGCTGGCAAGTCAGCCGCGACCCGCTGGTCAGAAAATAAAACGCAATCCAATAAAACGTGGCGCACAGTGACCTGGATGCCGCAAGCGGAAGGAAGCCATGCGCCATAGGGCTGTGGCCTATTTGAAGCCAAGTGAGGAGAACCTCGTCCCGTCGATGGGGCCGAAAGGAAGTACACCACACATGCGTTGTGGGCTCGACTGTACGGAGCTTATTGTCAGTCACTTCCAGCCACAGATCCTCCCACCGACGCATGACCCGTGAGCTCAACAGCAAGGTAAGTGCGTGCAAGGGGATAGCACACTGAGATACTTGTGGGGCGAGACACGCCTCCTTGGCTGCGAGATCTGCCCTTTCATTCCCAGCAATGCCGACATGCACCGGAACCCAGCAGAAAGCTACAACCTTCCCCAGTCGCTGTAGTCGGAGGAGGGCATCCTGGATGGTCTGGACAATTTTGTCTGCCGGATACAAACGTTGCAATGAGTGAAGGGCACTGAGTGAATCGGAACAGACAAGAAATTTAGAAGCGGAAGAATTTCTCATGTGCTCCAGTGCCCGCAAGATCGCAGACAATTCTGCATCAAAGACAGTAAAAGTCTGAGGCATTCGGACCTTGAGGACACGATATGGAAAAACAACTGAGCAACCGACAGAATCCCCTTGTTTTGACCCATCCGTAAAAATAGCTACATAGTCATGGTGCTCAGATTAAATGGCAGAAAATGCTGCATTAAAAACGGTGGCAGGAGTGCAATCTCTCTTGTACTGCAATAAATCTAAAATCACTCCGGGCCTCTTTAGTAACCAGGGTGGCAGGCAGTTAAAACCTTGGATTTGGGGTTGTACAGACTCCACACCGAGGGACTCTAGTACACGTTGCACACGGATCCCAAACGGCAATGTAGCCCGTGGACGGCGGGAAAAAGGCGGTCCAGAGGTGGATGGGCAACAAGACGGTGAGCAGGCGAGCTGGGAGCTGCAAGAAACTTACAAGCCTGGCGCACCAGCAGGAGCTGCCGCCGGATGGTAAGTGGCGGTTCGCCAGACTCAGCACAGAGGCTGGGTACGGGACTGGTCCGATAAGCACCCGTGGCCAGTCGAATCCCAGCATGGTGGACAGCGTCAAGGATCCGCAAATAAGATGGCCTCGCTGACCCATATACTGTGCACCCATAGTCCAGCCGTGAACGCACAAAAGCTCCATAAAACTGTAGGAGACGCGCCCTGTCCGCGCCCCAAGACCTGTGGCTGAGGCACTTGAGAATGTTCAGTGCCTTCAGCGTTCTGACTTTCAAGTTACGTAGGTGTGGCTGCCATGACAACCTGGAGTCAAAAATTAGGCCCAGAAACCACACTGTGTCTCTAAAATGTAGGACAGTATCCCCCATATGCAAGGCAGGCAAAGTAAAAAGATGACGAGAACGATTAAAATGAACACAAACACACTTATCGGCAGAAAACCGAAAACCCGTCTTTGCAGCCCACTCCTCTAACCGCCGCACTGTTAGCTGCAACTGACAGCTCACAGTTGCAACACTGGAGGAGGAACAGAAAACAGCAAAGTCGTCCATAAACAAGGAGCACTGTACTGGACTCCTCACTGTAGACGTTATACTGTTGATGGCTATGGCAAAGAGGGTAACGCTTAAAACACTGCCCTGGGGGACACCGTTCTCTTGCTCAAAGCGATCAGACAGTGTGTTACCAATGCGGGTCCAAAAAAACCGCTGAGACAGGAAAGACTGAATGAAAATGGGGAGGCGGCCACGAAAGCCCCATCGATGCATTTGTGCAAGAATACAGTGTCTCCAAGTAGTATCATATGCCTTACTGATATCAAAGAAGATACCGATACAGTGATGCTGACGGAGAAAAGCCTGCTGAATAGCCGCCTCTAGGAAGGTCAGGTTGTCGACCGTGGACCGAAATTTTCGGAACCCACACTGAAATTGGCTAAGGAGCTGTCTGGTCTCTAACAGCCAGACCAGACGCCGGTTAACCATCCGTTCCAGGGTCTTTCCGACACAGCTTGTCAAGGCGATACTACGATAACTACCGGGACATGTGCGGTCCTTTCCTGGTTTTAGGAGAGGGATGAGGATTGCCTCCCTCCACGAGGTGGGGAACATTCCTGTCTGCCATATGAGATTAAAACATTCGAGGAGGATTTCCTTTGACGCCGCTGGCAGATGTCGAAGCATGAAGTACCGAATGCAGTCATAACCTGGTGCAGTGTCAGAAGTCTCAGTAAGTGCCGATTCAAGTTCTCACATGGAGAAAGGGGAATTGTAGGCCTCAGAACTGTTCGACTGAAAGTCCAAGGTCGCTCTTTCGACAGTCGCACGGTAGCGACGAAACGCTGGATCCTGATTTGCAGTGGCAGTACTTTGTGCAAAATGCTCTACCAGCGTCTGACCAATGGCTCTGGGTGTTGTTTGGAGGGATCCCTGGTTCAGGACAGCAGCTATTGGTAAACGGCTATGTTTACCGGAAATCTTCCGGATGGCTTCCCATACTCTTGCGGAACAAGTGGAACGGCTGATGGAGTCCAGGAACTCCTGCCATGACCTTTTCTTGCTCTCTTTAATGACACGGTGCGCCCTGGCTCTCACGATTCGAAAGGCAGTAAGATTGACCGCTGTTGGGCAGCATTTAAATCGGCGAAGAGCCGCACGCCTGTCCCGGATGGCTGAATGGCACTCTTCTGTCCACCAAGGCACAAGGTGCCGCTTAAGAGTGCCAGAAGACTGTGGTATGGACAGGTCAGCAGCATGATGGACCACAAGCGTGATGTGATCCACCCATTCCTGTACGTTATTGTGGCGGTCAAAGACAGCTAACCGAGTGAACAGTGGCCAGTTAGCCCTGCCAATCATCCGCGATGGTGGCCGCTGCTCCAGCAATACACCATCCAGGAGATGAATGCTGATAGGGAAGTGATCGCTGGAATGAAGGTCGTCAATGACCTCCCAGTGAACAGAGTCGGTGAGGGTTGGAGAGCAGAAAGATAGGTCAATGGCTGAGAATGACCCTGTAGCAGTAGAGAAATGAGTCGGAGTACCTGTGTTGAGGATGCACAACACTTGAGATGTTAGGAGGCTCTCCAAAATTCGACCTCGAGCGCAAAGAGAAGTGGAGCCCCACAGGACACGATGGGCATTGAAGTCTCCCAGGAGGAGAAATGGGCGGGGGAGTTGGTCGATAAGATGTGTGAGAGCGTCTAAGGTCATTGCATCCAGAGGGGGTAAATAAAGGGAGCAAACGGTAAGCCTCCGAGGTGAATGAATTTCAACTGCAATCTGAAATGCTAATCATTTGCATTTCCCTGCATGTTGTATTGACATTTGCTGAATGCTACCTTCATGATGTTGCAATTTTAATGGCCAGGAGAGCATTTTCAAATTTATGGGGAAAGTGATTCTGGTTGCACGAATTTTGGGTACAGTCTGCTTCTGTATCTGATCGATATTGCAGCTGACTGTGATGCTGGGGACCTGGGTTCAATTCCTGGTACTGCAGGGGTTTTTCCTTGACCAGAGGACTGGAAAGGGGTGCACTCAGCTTCATGAGGCCAATTGAGGAGATACTTGATGGAGTAGTAGTGGTTCCAAAGTCAAGAAACCCAACAATGGCCGGGAGAGCAGTGTGCTGACCACAAACTCCTTCATACCACATCTGATGATATCACTGGCAGTAGATGACATGGCAGACAGTCAGGCCCAATTGATCCATCCAGTGACAGGAAACAGAACTTCACTTTGTTTACTTAATTTTGCATCTGATGGAATAGAGGAAAGTCTAGATTTGTGGTGTGGACACTAGTGTGAAGAGGGTTTCTCTGCGATAGCAGACAAATCATGAACAATATTCCTCAATCTGTTTTTACGGGGATAAACCAATAAACAAGTACAATGCTGATGCCAACAAAGTAGTCAAAACAAAACACTATTTAAGCATGAAAAAAAGTATGGATCCCACTTCAGATCTTATAACAGAAGTCTCTCACTTGAGGAAGTCCACCGAAGAAAAGACAAAAAGATACTGCTAGAGAGTTGTCATCACAGCGTTATCACAAAGCTGTCCAGGTAGGCCAGACCACCATTACATGACACTTATGAGTCACAATCTGAAGCTACCACGCTGATGGTTCAGGACTACCAGCAGATGAGGCATGTGGATGTTGCGGCTGGTTTGGCAGATCCCTGCAGGTCCAGGGAGCATGACAAACTGCCTTCTGGCCAGCAGTACATTGGCTTATAAGACCAGTTGGCAGATGGATCTTCTGGGACTATTTTCGATCACACGAGTGGGGTAGGAAAATAGTCCGCTTGTCCATGGCGACTACGGTGCTGCTGTCGATCTGCTGTGCTCATATAGTGGGCCCTGGTGGCTATTGGCTGAGACACAAGGCTGTGTTTTTGTCTCCAGCAGTGACCTTGGTCATACTTTAAACATCTGCTTTGGTTTCACTCGGTGTGATGAAAGCATCGCGCATCTCTGTTCTGTCATGTGGGATGCCAATGTCGCAGGTGGACAGGATGGATGCTGCAAAGGCAAATAGTCTAAACATTCTTTTTTTATTGTTATTTAATTGCCTTACCTCATAAAGACAGAGACTCAGCTGTCACTGGTAACACACCCGTTCTTTCTCAATATACTGCACAGAGATAGTTTGCTTGCGACTTTGCTCCATGCGAGTTTCATCACTTAGAGACAGTGAAGGAATTCAGAACTGCACTGTTTGCAATGAATGATAGCTCACCTTTAACTAGGCCATATGTTAAAGATAGAGTGAATAAGAAAGACTCCTACACCACTTTATTGCAAAGCTACTTTGACACTTATCAAAACAACAGTGGTAGGTTGCAAAGCATTATAAAGTGAAAACACATAATGAAGCCATCAGTTTGACAAAGCACTTTTGAAGTATATTAGAGGACCTTTTAAGGAGAGAATCCATATAAAGCTGTTGTTCAGCCTATTTTTGAGTATGTTATGTTTGCAACCATAAAACAGTGACATGAAAAAAGAAGCTGAACGAACTTGGGGAGTTTCTAATGCTACATGCATCTTGTTTGACTAATGAATGAAATGTTTCACACACACTTGGGAAACATACATTGTGTCCATTGACATGTACATGTAATTTCTATAGTAACTTCCTGGAGATTGAAATTGTCAAGAAGTGATATAAAAACATTAAAAGTATTAAATTTGACAAGGTTTGTAAATTAAAACATTGATCACCCTTTTTGCATTTTCCTAAAATATAAAAATCTTTTTTCTTGATGGTACATTAATAATACTGCCAGTATGCTGCCTTTTCATGGCATTTTTACTATCCTAGTGCATATTTTTAAGTCGCAGCTTCACCATCAAGGTTTATGTTGTTACATAATGAACTCCAATGTACATGTATGCATTTCTGGCGTACTGACATCACAATGACTGTCCTTAAGTAACATCTGAAGCCCTAATGGTGAAGCTGAATTCAAAATGTACTCTGGCATAGTAAAAGAAATCTTATAATATACAGTAGAGCAGTATCATTATTAAGGTTTCCATTTATTTCACTGTTAAACTTATGCTAAAAATTGCTACTTTGGCTACATTTTTCTTTATGACTACATATATAAAACAAGATGCTTCCATTGGTTCTTCACATCTATGGCAATGGTTGGAAGCATTAGAATTGGTTCAGAACTCTTTGGGAAGTGGTTACCAGGTGTTATAGAAATTTAGAACAAATTCTGAGCTGAAACTTTATGAGATATCTCGAACAGCGTGATACTGTCCATCCCAAAAACATCCATCATATGAAACCCAACTTGTACTTTTCTTACATGTCATTCTGAAAGCTTTTATTCAAAACAGATAGGTGGGTGCAGTCTTTTTCAGTTTCTGAAAAGCATGCAACTCAGTACCACATCTATGCTTATTATCAAATGTATTGCACAATCGTATGCAACACTGAGAAAAATTTGTGACTGGATTGAAGATTTTTTCATAGGGAGAATACAGCAAGTTATCTCGGATGTAGAGTCATCATCAAATGTAGAAGTAACTTTGGCTGGAACTGTGTTGGGACCCTTGCTGTTCATGTTGTATATTAATGATCTCACAGACAATATTAATAGTAACCACAGACTTTTTGCAGGTGATGCTGTTATCTATAACTGTCTGAAAAAAATCTGCACAAATATTCATTCATATCTTGAAAAGATTTTGAAGTGGTGTAAAAGTTGGCACCTAGCTTTAAATGTTCATAAATTTAAAATTTTGCACTTCATAAAATGAAAAAAAAACATAGTATACTATGAATACAGTATCACAGATGGAGTTGGTCAACTTACACAAATACCACTTTGGAGGGATGTGAAATGGAATGATCACATAGGCAGACTTTTGTTTATTGGTAGAATACTGGGGAAATGCAATTAGTCTGTGAAGGAGATAGCATCCCACAACAGTGCCCTGGTGTGAAGGATCCTTACCAAATAGGACTGGCAGGGGATGTTGAATGTATACAAAGGAGGTCAATATTAATCGTCAGAGGTTTGTCTGATCCATGGAATAGTCACAGAGATACTGGAGAAACTGAAATGGCAAGCACTTTAAGATAGATGCAAACTATTCTGAGAAAGCCGGCTTACAGTGTTTCAAGAGCTGGCTTTAAATGATGACTCTAGGAATATACTAGAACTTCCTATATATCACTGCCAAAGACATCGTAAGGACAAGATTAGGTAAATCACAGCACACACTGAGAGGCATTTTAACAGTCATTCTTCCCATGTTCTATGTGTGAATGGAACGGGGAGGAACCCTGATAATCTGTACAGTGGGAAGAACTCTCTGCCATACAGTTCACAATGGTTTGCAATCTATAGATGTAGATACATAAGCCAAGTTCATGGCTCAGTATTGTCATCTGTGATTTAAGCTGTTTGGTGAAGAATTCTGGAAAAAAATATCACTCAATAATAGCAGAAGGTACTGGTACCAATTTTTACCATAACCTTAGTTAGCCTGTGAAACGTGTTAATGAACAGCTTGAGAAAATACTCTGGAGAGAGGGATGGTCACACATGGGTGTAACAAATGCTTTGCCCCTTGCTTGGTTGTATCATAAGTGGCATGGTTTGCATCTGAAAGCTTTTGCTAAGAGACTACTAGATGGCTAACTGCCAGTGGCATCCAGGCTGACGACCACAAACCTATCCCAGTGCCCATTAGGTATTATTATTATTATTTCTTTCTTGTCTCAGACGTTATGTCTGGTTAAAAATGGAACGTGACGCAGACCTTGATCAAGCGTGACTTCCTTTTAACTGTACGGTATATGTTACATTGCATTTAGGAACTTTCGGATAATTGAACAAGTGTCAATAATTACAGATTTCTGTAGTTGTATATATAAGTTTGGATGTAGCTGTATTGCATTGATGTACTGGTGGATATTGTGTGGTATGACTCCTGTAGTTGATAGTATAATTGGTATAATGTCAACTTTATCCTGATGCCACATGTCCTTGACTTCCTCAGCCAGTTGGATGTATTTTTCAATTTTTTCTCTTGTTTTCTTTTGTATATTTGTTGTATTGGGTATGGATATTTCGATTAGTTGTGTTAATTTCTTCTTTTTATTGGTGAGTATGATGTCAGGTTTGTTATGTGGTGTTGTTTTATCCGTTATAATGGTTCTGTTCCAGTATAATTTGTATTCATCATTCTCCAGTACATTTTGTGGTGCATACTTGTATGTGGGAACATGTTGTTTTATAAGTTTATGTTGTAAGGCAAGCTGTTGATGTATTATTTTTGCTACATTGTCATGTCTTCTGGGGTATTCTGTATTTGCTAGTATTGTACATCCACTTGTGATGTGATCTACTGTTTCTATTTGTTGTTTGCAAAGTCTGCATTTATCTGTTGTGGTATTGGGATCTTTAATAATATGCTTGCTGTAATATCTTGTGTTTATTGTTTGATCCTGTATTGCAATCATGAACCCTTCCATCTCACTGTATATATTGCCTTTTCTTAGCCATGTGTTGGATGCGTCTTGATCGATGTGTGGCTGTGTTAGATGATACGGGTGCTTGCCATGTAGTGTTTTCTTTTTCCAATTTACTTTCTTCATATCTGTTGATGTTATGTGATCTAAAGGGTTGTAGAAGTGGTTATGAAATTGCAGTGGTGTAGCCGATGTATTTATATGAGTGATTGCTTTGTGTATTTTGCTAGTTTCTGCTCGTTCTATAAAGAATTTTCTTAAATTGTCTACCTGTCCATAATGTAGGTTTTTTATGTCGATAAATCCCCTTCCTCCTTCCTTTCTGCTTAATGTGAATCTTTCAGTTGCTGAATGTATGTGATGTATTCTATATTTGTGGCATTGTGATTGTGTAAGTGTATTGAGTGCTTCTAGGTCTGTGTTACTCCATTTCACTACTCCAAATGAGTAGGTCAATATTGGTATAGCATAAGTATTTATAGCTTTTGTCTTGTTTCTTGCTGTCAATTCTGTTTTCAGTATTTTTGTTAGTCTTTGTCTATATTTTTCTTTTAGTTCTTCTTTAATATTTGTATTATCTATTCCTATTTTTTGTCTGTATCCTAGATATTTATAGGCATCTGTTTTTCCATTGCTTCTATGCAGTCGCTGTGGTTATCCAATATGTAATCTTCTCGTTAGTGTGTTTTCCCTTGACTATGCTATTTTTTTACATTTGTCTGTTCCAAAAGCCATATTTATATCATTGCTGAATACTTCTGTTATCTTTAGTAATTGGTTGAGTTGTTGATTTGTTGCTGCCAGTAGTTTTAGATCATCCATGTATAGCAGATGTGTGATTTTGTGTGGGTATGTTCCAGTAATATTGTATCCATAATTTGTATTATTTAGCATGTTGGATAGTGGGTTCAGAGCAAGGCAGAACCAGAAAGGACTTAATGAGTCTCCTTGGTATATTCCACGCTTAATCTGTATTGGCTGTGATGTGATATTATTTGAATTTCTTTGGATATTAAGGGTGGTTTTCCAATTTTTCATTACTATGTTTAGGAACTGTATCAATTTAGGATCTACTTTATATATTTCCAATATTTGTAGTAACCATGAGTGGGGTACACTATCAAAAGCTTTTTGGTAATCAATGTATGCATAGCGTAGCGACCTTTGTTTAGTTTTAGCTTGATATGTCACCTCGTGCTCCTTTGCAACAGCCTTTTTGTTCTTCATTTATAATTTTGTTCTGTGTTGTATGTGTCATTAATTTCTGTGTAATGACTGAAGTTAATATTTTGTATATTGTTGGTAGGCATGTTATGGGGCGATATTTAGCTGGGTTTGCTGTGTCTGCTTGATCTTTAGGTTTCAGATAAGTTATTCCATGTGTAAGTGTATTAGGGAATGTGTATGGGTCTGCAATGTAACTGTTAAATAATTTAGTTAGATGTGAATGTGTTGAGGTGAATTTCTTTAGCCAGAAATTTGCTATTTTATCTTTTCCAGGAGCTTTCCAATTGTGAGTAGAATTAATTGCTTGGTGACTTCATGTTGCAAAATTATCACTTCAGGCATTTGTGGTATCATCTTGTATGTGTCTGTTTCTGCTTGTATCCACCGTGCATGCCTGTTATGTTGTACCGGGTTTGACCATAAGTTGCTCCAGAAGTGTTCCATGTCTGTTATGTTTGGTGGATTGTCTATTTTAATGTGTGTGTTATCTATTGTCTGGTAAAATTTCTTTTGGTTTGTGTTGAATGTTTGGTTTTGTTTCCTTCTATTTTCACTTTTTTTGTATCTTCTAAGTCGTTTGGTCAGTGCTTGTAATTTCTGTTTCTTTTCATCTAATTGCTCTATCACTTCTTGTTGTGAGATTTTACCTAACCTTTTTCGTTTTTTTTTTTTTTCCTGACATTTCATTTCTTATAAATTGTGTTAGCTGTCCGATGTCTTTTCTCAGTTTTTCTATTCTGATCTGTAGCCTGTGTTGCCATGCTGGTTTTGTGGGTTTCTTCTGTGGGTTGGTTGGTTCTGATCTCTGCCTAGTGTGTATATTTAGTGTAGTGAGTGCTCCTATATAAACCAGTAGTTGTAACTCTTCCATAGTTGTGTTTTCATTTATTTTGTTGTGTATTATTGTGTTGATAGTTTTTATTGTTGTTTCAACTTGTGGGTTATTTGGCGGTCTATGCAAGAATGGTCTAATGTCTGTATTTGTGTCTTTGTATTCTATATATGTCAGCTGAAATTTTTCTTCTATATCTAACATGTGTGTCACTTTGTGTTCTATTTGTGCTTGTCCTGGTGGCTGTCTTAAGATTTCGTTTTCCTCTGACTGTTTAATTGATGCGTGTTGTTCTTTTTTTGTTTGCTCTGGGATGTTTGAGTCCATTACTGTATTTTCTTCTTCTTCTGATTGCACATTATTTTGTTCCAGTATTTATTGTACTTGTTGTTTGATGTTTTCTAATTCTGACTGGGGTATCCTGTTATTTTTGATTATTACACGGATCTGATCAGCTAGTCGTTGTTCTGTTAAAAATTTTAATTCTGGGTATCTGGTAATAAATGTTGTGTATACTTGTGATCTGTATCCAGTTGTGTTGGTTCCTAGGTTTGTTGCTTGGTAATAACAGAACATGAGGTGTCGATTCACTTCATCTGACCATCTCATCCTCTGTCTTTGTTTTCCTTCTAGGGTGGTTGCAGGAAGCATATCCTGCAAAACACCTCTATTTGGATTTGAATCATTTTCCAGTTGGCTAACAGTGTCATTACCATTGTGGGCGGGCATAGGGTTCAAGCGTCGTCCCCGACCATGACGGCGCTTGTCCGAGGCTTCTTTAGTTCTGTCCTGAACCAACTAATCACACTAAAAGGGGGGTTAGCCCTATTAGTGGTTTGTTCTTTTCGTTGCCTTTTACGACTGGCAGAACATACCGGAGGCCCATTCTTTTATTATTATCTGCAAACTCATCCTGAAGAGAAAGCTGCAGCATAATTACATTTGAACCAGTACAACAAATTACTGCAGCTTGGACAAAGCCAAGGATACTAGTGTCTTCCCTCAAAACATCAGAAGCATTATCTATACTATTATAAAGACAAGTTAACATTGTTACCAAAAATCTTAAAAAGAACTCACCAATTAACTTAAATTTTTACATGACACTCTAATAAATGTTCAATTAGACATAATTTAGACATTTTTTAATATTCTATAAATGTATATTATATAAAGGGGGAATTTTGATAGCAAAGATCTCAAGAAGTTCTTCACTGATCTATTTCAAATTTTTAAATGATACTCTAATAAACATTCAGATGGACATAGACTATATATTTTTTATACAGGTTTTCTGTTAAAACCAACTGTGAGAAAGCAAATGTCATCTCATGCTGTGCTGTGAAAATGAAAAGTTTCGTATCAGTTTTAACTATTATAACAGCACATTTAAACCATTAGATAAATTATTTCTCCTCTATGCATTCTTTCTCATTACACTATGTGATCAAAAGTATCCAGACACCCACCAAAAATATATTTTTAATATTAGGTGCATTGTGCTGCCACTGCCAGTAACCTCAGTAGTCATTAGACATCCTGAGAGAACAGAATGGGGTGCTCCGTGGAACTCATGGACTTCGAACATAGTCAGGTGATCCGGTGTCACTTGTGTCATATGTCTGTACATGAGATTTACACACTCCTAAACATCCCTACGTCCACTGTTTCTGATGTGATAGTGAAGTAGAAACGTGAAAAGGCATGTATAGCACAAAAGTACAAAGGCCAACCTCGTCTGTTGACTGACAGAGAACGCTGACAGTTGAAGAGGGACGTAATGTGTAATAGGCAGACCTCTATCCACAACATCACACGGGAATCCCTAACTGCATCAGGATCCACTGGAAGTAATACGACATTTAGGTGGGTGGTGAGAAAACTTGGATTTAATGGTTGATCGGCTGCTCATAAGCCACACATCATGCCAGTAAATACCAAACAATGCCTGGCTTGGTGTAAGGAGCATAAACGTTGGACGATTGAACAGTGTAAAAACGTTGTGAGCAGTGACGAATCATGATATGCAATGTGGCGATCCGATGGCAGGGTGTTTGTAAGGTGAATGCCCGGTGAACGTCATCTACCAGCATGTGTAGTGCCAACAGTAAAATTAGGAGGCAGTGGTGTTATTGTGTGGTCATGTTTTTCATAGTGTGTGCTTGCACCGCTCATTGTTTTGCATGGCACTATCACGGCACAGGCCTACATTGATGTTTTAAGCACCATCTTTCTTCCTACTCTTGAAGAACAATTTGGGGATGGCAATTGCATCTTTTAGCATTATAGACCACCTGTTTATAATGCACGGCCTGTGGTGGAGTAGTTGCATGAGCATAACATCCCTGTAATGGAGTGGACTGCACAGAGTCCTGACCTGAATCCTATAGAACACCTTTGGGATGTTTTGGAATGCCAACTTCGTGCGAGGCCTCACGAACCGACATCAATACCTTTCCTCAGTGCAGCACCCCTTGAAGAATGGGCTATCATTCCCCAAGAAACTTTCCAGTACCTGATTCAACGAATGCCTGTGAGATTGGAAGCTGTCATCAAGGCTAAGGGTGGGCTAACACCATATTGAATTCCAGCATTACTGACGGTGGGCACCAGGAACTTGCAAGTCATTTTCAGCCGGGTGTCTGGATACTTTTGATCACATAGTGTAAATGAAAATATTATGAAATGCATAGATTGCTACTCACCATATAGCGGAGATGTTGTGCCACATTTATCATGTATTTCTCATCTAGCATGAAGTCCAAAGCGACTGGAAGAAAGTTCAGGTGACTCCGGTATATAAGAAAGGTAAAAGAATGAACCTGAAAAATTACAGGCCAATATCATTAATTTCTGTTATAACATATTCTCTGTTCAAATATAATAGACTTTCTTGAGACCAAGAAGCTTATGTCCATGAATCGGTAGGTTCTAGGAAGTGTCACTTGTGAGAAACGCAGATTGCCCTTTTCCCATGGTATATTGAGAACTGTGGATGAAATTTGAAAGACATATTCCATATTTCTGTACTTCTGGAAAGCATTTGATACAGTGCCCCATTGCAGGCTGTTAACAAAGGTACAAGCATATGGAATATGTTCAAAGATATGTGAGTGGCTTGAAGACTTCTTAAATAGTAGAACCCCGTATATTTTCCTGTATAGTGCATGTTCATCAGAGACAAGGATATCGTTTGAGTGCCTGAGGGAAGTGTGATAGGACCACTGTTGTTCTCTATATACATAAAGAATTTTGGAAACAGGGTGGGCAGCAATGGCTCTGAGCTCTGAGGTCATCAGTCCCCTAGAACTTAGAACTGCTTAAACCTAACTAACCTAAGGCCACCACACACATCCATGCCCGAGGCAGGATTCAAACCTGCTACCGTAGCAGTCGTGCGGTTCCAGACTGAAGCACCTAGAACCGCTCAGCCACAACGGCCAGCAGTGGGCAGCAATATGCAGTAGTTTGCTGTTGATGCTATTGTGTCTGATAATGTGTCAAAGTTGAGTGACTGTAGGAAGATACAAGATGACTTAGACAAAATTTCCAATTTGGGTGATGAATGGCACCTAGCCCTAAATGTGGAAAAATGTAGTAAGTTAATGCAGATGAGCGGGAAGATAAAACTTATAATGTTCACAGTATTATTAGTGTCCTGCTTGACACAGTTAAGTCATTTAAATATCTGGGCATAAGATTTCAAAACAATGTGCGATGGAACGAGTATGTCAGAACTGTGGTAGGGAAGGAGAATGGCCAATTTCAGTTTATTGGGAGAATTTTAGGAAAGAGTGGTTCACCTGTAAAGGAGACCACTTATAGGATGCTGGTATGACCTATTCTTGAGTACTGCTCGAGTGTATGGGATCTCTACAAGGTCGGATTGAAGGAAGACATCGAAGCAGTTCAGAGGCGGGCTGCTAGATTTGTTAGTGGTATATTTGAACAACACATAAGTGTTACTGACATGTAGATCTCATCTACATCTACCTCTACATATATACTCTGCTAGCCACCAAGTGGTGTGTGGCAGAGGGCAGTATTCACACCGAAGTCATTTTCCCCCCTCCTCAGTTCCACTTTCGGACCGCGGGAGGGAGAAGCTACTGTATGAACACCTCAGTATGAGCTCTAATTTCCCTTATCTTTGAACGGTGATCATTCCACGATATCAAAGTTGGCGGTAATAATATATGCTCTACATCCTCGGCAAAGATCGGATTTTGGAATTTAGTGAACAGCCCCTTCCGTCTCACACAACTGATGCCACACTACAACCGGCAGCACTAGTGCATGATGGGAATGGTGACTGGGTGGGGGTAAGGAGGAGGCTGGGGTGGGGAGGGGGAGGCATAGTAGGGCAGGGGTGGGGGACAGTGTAGTGCTGCTGGGGAGAATGCAGGGACGAGGTGTAGAGAGTGTAGAGCAGCTATGTGCAGTCAAGAAGTTAGACAGTGGACAGGGGAAAGGTGGGGCGTGGGCAGGGGGTAGTGGAAAAGGAGAGAAGTACAAAGACTGGGTGTGATAGTGGAGTGAGGGCTGTGTAGTGCTGGAATGGAAAAGAGGAAAGGGGCTGGATGGGTGAGGACGACGACTAACGAAGGTTGAGGCCAGGTGGGTTACAGGAACATAGGATATATTGCAGGAAAAGTTCCCACCTGTGCAGTTAAGTAAAGCTGGTGTTGGTGGGAAGGATCCATATGCAGACATGCCAACTTTCAAAAGTGAAAAATCAGGAGAATTTTAGTGGTGTACTATTGTGAATTACAACACATCCCTGACAATTAAAGTTGCAATAATTCAATAACTGTAACAATTCAATTACATTTGCTTTATTATTTACATGTAAATACTAAATAATGGCCATACCTGAGCCTTCAGACTGTGTAATTTATCATTCAACATGATGAACAATATGAATGATGAGCTCTGCAGGTTTCTTTGGATTCACACACATTCAAATGAAGCACTCTCGAGAGAACTACAGTTCGAAATTACGATCCGAGGAAACAAATTAACAAATATTAGATTTCTGTTTTGACATTAGCACAGTTTTTGCATGAATAAATCACTGTTAAAGGATCACACATTTTCATTTCGTAATGCAACCCATATTTGCATGGTATCTTATATCCGTAAGACATTCCCCCTATATTGCACTTCAAATTCCCCTAAATAATTTATCACACCATCGGGTAAGCAAGCAGTGTAGTAGGGTGACAAAAGGGGGTCAAGAATGAAATTCTCGTGCAGAGGGGCGGTGAGGGGAGGGTAGTAACCCTAAATATTTTTCCCCCTGAAACATTTATCTCTCTAACTTCCCCCTAGGCAGCTTAATTCCCCCTAAATTTAGGGGGAAATCCCCCAACTTGGCAACACTGCCTTGTAGACACAACAATGCTAATCATTTCGGTCAGAACGACTATCGACTACTCCCAGTCTACGATAACTTTAAGATTGCGCTGGTGCTACCAGAATTGGAGGAAATTGGTGCTAGTTGAAAGATATTCATTTGTCTCCGAATGCTGCCAACGATAAGCTCCTAACTTCCTTGTAGATACAAAGCACGAGCTACGCCTACTGCCACTCCCGACAGCCACCGCACCAATCTACCAAGTTAACACAGACAAGTAGCAGCCGTACCTTGTCATCCACCAATATATTGAAGGCGCAGGATTTTCAAATAGTAATGAAAGTATTGAAACTGCTCTGAAAATTGGGAGATCGGTCTTCACTGTCGGGAGATCAGGAAGAAGAAGGAAAAATTGGGAGTCTCCTGCTTAAATCGGGAGAGTCTGCATATGGCACAGGAAGTGAAACAATCATTGAAATGAAGGATGTCATGTTTGGCCACAGTTTGTCGGTGGCCATTCATACGGACAGACAGTTTGTTGGTTGTCATGCCCATAGCACAGTGGTTGCAGCTTCACTTGCAGACCACATGACTGGTTTCGCAGGTAGCCCTGCCTTTGATGGGATAGGTGATGTTAGTGACCAAACTGGAGTAGGTGGTGGTGGAACAATGAATGGGACAGGTCTTAATAGATCTAGATGCAAGACCTGTCCCATATGTCCACTTATCACCACCTGCTCCCGTCCGGTCACTAACATGACCTATGCCATCAAAGACAGGGCTACCTGTGAAACCAGTCATGTGGTCTACAAGTTAAGCTGCAACCACTGTGCTATGTGCATGACAACCAACAATCTGCCTGTCCGGATGAATGGCCATCAACAAAGTGTAACCAAGAAGCAAGTGGACCACCCTGTTGCTGAGCACGCTGCCAAACATGACATCTTTTATTTCAGTGCTTTTCTTAATTGTGCAGATGGGAACTTTCCCTGCAATATATCCTACATTCCCATAACCCTCACCCATTCAGCCCCTTCCCTGTTCCCATTCCAGCACTAAACAGCCCTCGTCCCACTATCGCAACTGGTCTTTTTACTTCTCTCCCCACCTCCCCTACCCTCCATCTAAACTCCCAACAGCACATAGCTGCCCTACACTCTCTCCACCTCGACTCCCCACCCCACCCAGTTACCACTCCCATCATCCACTGGTGCTGCTGCCCATAGTGTGTCTTCAGTTGCCTGAGACTGCAGTTATATGTGTGTGAGTTGCAATCGCATGCAAGAGAGAGAATGAGAGACAGAGGGAGAGAGAGAGAGAGAGAGAGAGAGAGAGAGAGAGAGAGAGAGAGAGAGAGAGAGTGAGTGTGTGTGTGTGTGTGTGTGTGTGTGTGTGTGTGTGTGTCTATTTTTGACGAATGCCTTAATGGCTGAATGCTTTATTTGTGACAGTCTTTTTGTTGTGCCTATCTGCAACTCAGCACCTCTGCTATATGGTGAGTATAAACTTTCCTTTCCATAATACACTCCTGGAAATGGAAAAAAGAACACATTGACACCAGTGTGTCAGACCAACCATACTTGCTCCGGACACTGCGAGAGGGCTGTACAAGCAATGATCACATGCACGGCACAGCGGACACACCAGCAACCGCGATGTTGGCCGTCGAATGGCGCTAGCTGCGCAGCATTTGTGCACCGCCGCCGTCAGTGTCAGCCAGTTTGCCGTGGCATATGGAGCTCCATCACAGTCTTTAACACTGGTAGCATGCCGCGACAGCGTGGACGTGAACCGTATGTGCAGATGACGGACTTTGAGCGAGGGCGTATAGTGGGCATGCGGGAGGCCGGGTGGACGTACCGCCGAATTGCTCAACACGTGGGGCGTGAGGTCTCCACAGTACATCGATGTTGTCACCAGTGGTTGGCGGAAGGTGCACGTGCCCGTCGACCTGGGACCGGACCGCAGCGACGCACGGATGCACGCCAAGACCGTAGGATCCTACGCAGTGCCGTAGGGGACCGCACCGCCACTTCCCAGCAAATTAGGGACACTGTTGCTCCTGGGGTATCGGCGAGGACCATTCGCAACCGTCTCCATGAAGCTGGGCTACGGTCCCGCACACCGTTAGGCCGTCTTCCGCTCACGCCCCAACATCGTGCAGCCCGCCTCCAGTGGTGTCGCGACAGGCATGAATGGAGGGACGAATGGAGACGTGTCGTCTTCAGCGATGAGAGTCGCTTCTGCCTTGGTGCCAATGATGGTCGTATGCGTGTTTGGCGCCGTGCAGGTGAGCGCCACAATCAGGACTGCATACATCCGAGGCACACAGGGCCAACACCCGGCATCATGGTGTGGGGAGCGATCTCCTACACTGACCGTACACCACTGGTGATCGTCGAGGGGAGACTGAATAGTGCACGATACATCCAAACCGTCATCGAACCCATCGTTCTACCATTCCTAGACCGGCAAGGGAACTTGCTGTTCCAACAGGACAATGCACGTCCGCATGTATCCCGTGCCACCCAATGTGCTCTAGAAGGTGTAAGTCAACTACCCTGGCCAGCAAGATCTCCGGATCTGTCCCCCATTGAGCATGTTTGGGACTGGATGAAGTGTCGTCTCACGCGGTCTGCACGTCCGGCACGAACGCTGGTCCAACTGAGGCGGCAGGTGGAAATGGCATGGCAAGCCGTTCCACAGGACTACATCCAGCATCTCTACGATCGTCTCCATGGGAGAATAGCAGCCTGCATTGCTGCGAAAGGTGGATATACACTGTACTAGTGCCAACATTGTGCATGCTCTGTTGCCTGTGTCTATGTGCCTGTGGTTCTGTCAGTGTGATCATGTGATGTATCTGACTCCAGGAATGTGTCAATAAAGTTTCCCCTTCCTGGGACAATGAATTCACGGTGTTCTTATTTCAATTTCCAGGAGTGTATTTTTACATTCCACCCTGGATTTTCCATTGTAAGGCATTAGTTTTCAAAATATGACCTCTGAGTAGATTGCAGTATTCCTCCAGTTGCTAAAAAGTAGTAATTCCACTGGATTTGATGGTGTTTCTCACAGAATATTAAAATCTTATGCTGACTTAACTGAATTTCATTAAATTATAATTGTAGTCATAGGCTCTGGGCATATCTCATGTCAGACATAAACATACTGTAGTAACACTGAACTACAAAACTGGGCGCAAGGAAAGCAGCTTGAATTACAGGCCTATCATCTCAGAAATGTTTGAAAAAATGGCCTACGACGGAATATTGATTACCTTAACTGGACACAAAATCTACATTGGCATCTGTACTCTGCAAACCACTCCAAAGTGCATGGTAGAAGCTATGTCCCATTGCATCAGTTATCAGGACTTTTTCCCATTCCATACTCATATGGTGGTTGGTTGGTTGATTGGGGGGGGGGGGGGACCAAACATTGATGTCATTGGTCCCATTGAATTAGGGAAAGATGGGGAAGGAAGACAACCGTGTCCTTTCAAAGGAACCATCCCGGCATTTGCCTGAAGGGATTTAGGAAAATCATGGAAAACCTAAATCAGGATGGTAGGAGGAATAACTGCTTAAACATCTCTGTGCCACTGTAATTACTCTAATTTTTTCTTTGGAATCCCTGTGGGAGCAATAAATAGGAAGTTGTAGTACATTCCTAGATTCACCATTTAAAGTTGATTATAAAAACTTTGTAAGCAGGCTTTCACAGGATAGTTTCCATATATCTTCAAGAGTCTGACAGTTCAGTTTATTCAGCATCTCTGTGGCATTCCCACATGGATCAAGCAAACATGTGACTGCTCATGCTGCTCTTCTTTGTATAAGTTCAATATCACCTGTTAGCCCTGCCTGATATGAGCCCCACACACTTGAGCAAAATCCTAGAATAGGTCACATGACAAATTTGTAAGAAATCTCCTTTGTAGACTCATTGTGTTTCACCAGTATTCTACCAATAAACCAAACACTGCCACCTGCTTTACCCACAACTGAGCTTATGTGGTCATTCCATTTCTTTTACCTACAACATTTTACAACCTGGTATTTGTATGTGCTGGCCAATTCCAACTGTGACTCACTGACATTATAGTCATAGGATATCAAGTTTTTTTCATTTAGTGAAGCACACAATTGCAAATTTCTGAACATTTAAAGCAATGTGCCAATCTTTACACCACCTTGTAATTTTATCAAGATCTGACTGAATACACATGCAGCTTGATCCAAGACAGGACTTCATTACAGATAACTGTGCCATCTACAAAAAGTCTGAGGTTACTATTAGCATTATGTGCAAGGTAATTAATGTACAACATGAACACCAAGGGTCCCAACAAAGGTTGAGGCCAGGAGGGTTACAGGAACATAGGATATATTGCAGGAAAAGTTCCCACCTGTGCAGTTAAGTAAAGCTGGTGTTGGTGGGAATGATCCATATGCAGACATGCCAACTTTCAAAAGTGAAAAATCAGGAGAATTTTAATGGTGTACTATTGTGAATTACAACACATCCCTGACGATTGAAGTTGCAATAATTCAATAACTGTAACAATTCAATTACATTTGCTTTATTATTTACATGTAAATACTAAAAATGGCCATACCTGAGCCTTCAGACTGTGTAATTTATCATTCAACATGATGAACAATATGAATGGTGAGCTCTGCAGGTTTCTTTGGATTCACACACATTCAAATGAAGCACTCTCGAGAGAACTATAGTTCGAAATTACGATCCGAGGAAACAAATTAACGTATATTAGATTTCTGTTTTGACATTAGCACACCCAAAGTTACTTCTACAACTGATGATGACTCTTTGTCCAAAATAACATGCTGTGTCCTATCTACCAAAAAGTCCTGAATCAAGACATAAATTTCATTTCATCTTGATACCCTACATGATCATACTCTTTTTTATAATAATGCTTTTCACAACTCAAGAAATACTGCATCTACCTGTCTATCTTGATCCATGGCTTTCAGGAAGACTTGTGAGAAAAATGTGAATTGCATTTCACATGATCAATGTTTTTAGAATACATGCTGGTTGGCATGGAGGAGATCAAACACAATAGATACATGTAACAGAGGTTTTATTCTTCAATAATGTATTCTCTTTCACTATTCACATCAGTCTGCAAACACTGGGGAAATGACTGAAAAAATCATGTGATTTTGAGATGGAGAACTTATTGTCCTGCACTATATTCACAGTGCCCGAACTCTTATGGGAATCAGCAAAAAACTGCGAGTAATCAGTATAATGGGCAGGGGCACTATGAATGTAGTGCGGGACAATAAGTTGGGAATGTGGGTCTCACAGGAGGCATGCCAGAGATAAGTCCCTGCAGTCGCGCTATCCTCTGTGTCCTCGGTGGCTCAGATGGATAGAGCATCTGCCACGTAAGCAGGAGATCCCAGGTTCGAGTCCTGGTCGGGGCACACATTTTCAACTGTCCCCGTTGACTTATACCAACGCCTCTATGCAGCTAGGGGTATTTGTTTCATTGTAAGCTTCTCCTTGACAACTCATTCTATTACGGAGAAGAATTTCTGTTATTTTAATGTGTAAAAGACAGTAGGTAGAAGTTACTAACTCGCATCTGTACATTAAAAAACTAAAGCATAAAGCATGTTATAAATGAAACTTCCTGGCAGATTAAAACTGTGTGCCCGACCGAGACTTGAACTCGGGACCTTTGCCTTTCACGGGCAAGTGCTCTACCAACTGAGCTACCGAAGCACGACTCACGCCCGGTACCCACAGCTTTACTTCTGCCAGTATCTTGTCTCCTTCTGGCATGTTATAAATGTTCAACATGTAGCTATATTTAGAAATTAATATATGATATGAATGTAAAATGACTCATTCCACATGATTATGATTTATCATGCAAAATGATTCAAGGAGGACTGGCTGGCGAAGACTGAATGTGGCCTACTTTTCCCAATCCATCAGAGATCTTCACCAACCCTCTATTTTGCAAGAATGGCTTTCAGTACTGCAGCTTGTTACCTTTGTGCCTTATCAGCAGGGTGATAAGTGGTCCTGTAAACCTTTACTTTTTATTATGAAATCAAGTGATGCTCTCTGAATGACATGATGTCTTCTCCTTGCTGAAGTCACGTTTCTGAGTTTACAATTCCACCCCCTTGCTCATGTGAGGTGAGGCAGTATCTTCCAGGTTTCCTCAGCTATTTGCAATGTCAGGTTTCTGCCTGTTTCTCATTCTGGTTGTGACATGAGGCATTGGCCTGGCTTGTCTTGGCTTGGTACTGGCAGGAGAGCACCTGGAAAAAATTTTACATTTGTCCACAACACATTTGTGCCGTCTAACGGTAGTATAGTAATAGTATATTGTTAATACGAGGTTCGTTCAGTAAGTAATGCCCCACGTTTTTTTTAAAACAGCCATTAATATACATAGACAAACGTCCTTGTTGGTACTTCACATTTTTTTTGTGCTGTGTGCCAGTGAAGTTTCGAACCATTCTGGCAGATGGCAGGGCCATGGTACAGTGTCAAAATGTCATCTACATACGACTCACGATACAAGCAGCATGCTGTTATTGAATTCTTGTGTGTAGAAAAAGAAACCGTGGTGAACATCCAAAAACATTTGTGCGCAGTGTATGGTGATGCTGCAGTTGATAGGAGTACAGTTGGGCGATGGATAAAGAAAGTTACGGCGTCAGGAAATGCAGAAACAGAGTTCCATCATCAGCCACACTTTGTACATCCTGTCACAGCCACTGCTCCAGACATACTGAATCGTGCGGATGACATTATTCGTGCCAACATGGTGCATCACAACTCAATAATTGGATCTATAGTTGTCAGTCAGCATTGGAAGGGCGTCTGCAATGATCGATACTTGGATATAAAGAAGAGGTGCTCTCCATGGGTTCCACAAATGCTCACAGCGGACCACAAGATTCAAAGAAAGGCCATTTCATCTGAATCGTTGGAGCTTAAAGATTCCAGGGAACACACTTTGAAGATGACGAGAGTGTCAGTCATGTAGTGTAAACATGGCTACGCCTGCAGGACAAGAGCTTTTACCAGCAGGGAACGAATACATGCTCTTGACAACGTTGGTGTACGGCCGTAGAACGTGATGGAGACTATGTAGAAAAATAGGACAGGGACAAGACACGTTGATGTATATTGTCACCTAATTCTGACTCTTAACAATAAATATGTTCTGAGAAAAAAAATGTGGGGCATTACATATTGAATGACCCTCGTACAATATACACATTTGCTTTCTATGATGTCTTTGTCTTGTTTTAATGTGTATGTTAATTCATTCCACTTCCCTGGAGGTTGTCCTTTGAGATCAACAGACCACAATGAATGAATGGATGAATGATTGAATGATAGTTGTGGTGTGTGGTTTGGGTCTATTTAGGGATGGTGGGTGGTTGAATAGATAGAGTAGCATGGAGAGCTGCATCAAACCAGTCTCAGGACTGAAGACCACAACAACAACAACAACAACAACGGGTGGTTGAAAAGTGGGATTTGCTGATTTTTGTGAAAAAAGTAATCAGCGCATGATGAGAGTGTTTGAAAAATGATGTGTTGTGGAATTGGTGAGACTAAGGATCCCAGATAATGCTGCTGGAAAGGGAAGGAGGAAAATGGGGGGACATGAAGGTGACCGAGAGGGTCCGCGGCATGAAAAGGAGTATCCTATTATGTGGATGCAGATCAAAGAGGAGGCATGACCTTCCCCCTCTCCATCCAAAAGAAAAAGAAGTTAATGGAAGCATTTATAAAAGAAAAACATAAAAACAGCTCACAGATTAGGTGTTAGGCCTGTTCTACTGGCGAACTGCTGCCTAAAGGGCAGTATAAGCAGCCATCTCTTACTGTGGGACATGTGATCAGCACGTTGGGAATCACTTCAGATGTTTTTTCCAGTAGATGAATCCTGGCAGTGCCACTGCTTCTTTATTCAAGTAGCTCCTCAATTGGCCAATGAGGTGGAGTAGACCCTGTTCCAGACATATCTGTAGTTTTACATGTGAGCCACTTAAGAAGACAAAAAGTATAACCCACATATACAGGGGTCGTTTGAAAACGTGCAAAGTCTCAAAAATGGCACCACCGGCACATATCGAGCTCATGTTTAGTCAGTAGCATCTTTGGATAGAATGCACACCAAGTTTTAGCCATATTGGTCTATTTCTTTGTGTTTGACATTTGTGTGAATCAAGGAGGTCGAGTGATTGTCAAAAACTGGACGAAAAAGAATTTCGTGTGATGATTAAACATTACTTTATGAAAGGCAAAACGTGTCAGGAGACTAAAGAGAAGCTTGATAAACATTACCGTGACTCTGCACCTTCGATTAGAACAGTTTATAAGCGGTTTCAAAATTTTCGGAGTGGCCATATGGGCACAAGTGATGCTGAACGTTCTGGACACCGTGTGGAGGTTACGACTCCAGAAATCATTGATAAAATCCATGATATGGTGATGGATGACAGAAGAGTTAAGGTACATGAGATTGCTAGTGCTGTGGGTATCTCAAATGAATCGGGTACATAATATGTTGCATAAACATATGGACAAGGGAAAGCTATCCACAAGATGAGTTCTGCAATTGCTCATGCTTGACCAAAAAAGGAATCGTGTGAAGTGTGGCAAGGATGGTTTGCTGCTGTTCAGGAAGAATCCACAGGACTTTAAGAATCATTTCGTCACTGTGGATGAAACATGGATACATTACTATACTCCTGAGATCAAACGACAATCTAACCAATGGGTTACCAAGGGAGACTCTGCACCAAAAAAGGAAAAGACCATTCCTTCGGCTGGAAAGGTTATGATGACTGTCTTTTGGGATTCGCTATTCATCGACTATTATGGGTGCATATTATTCATTGTTATTGGACCGTTTTAAAACTGAGCTGCAAGAAAAACACCAGCGATTGGACCGCAAAAAAGTCCTTTTCCATCACGACAATGCACCAGCACACCACAGCAGTTGTGGTTGCAAAATTAATGGAAATAGGATTCCAACTCGTTTCACATCCCCCCCTATTCTCCAGACGTGGCTCCCTCGGACTACTATTTATTCCCCAATTTGAAGAAATGGCTCGCAAGAAAAGATTTTATTCAAACAAGGTGTCTGCAGCAACTAATAACTATTTTGCAGTCTTGGACAGTTTCTATTATTTGGAAGGGATCAACAAATTAGAACAGCATTGGACAAAGTGTATAAGTCTAAAAGGAGACTATGTCAAAAAATAAAAAAGGTTTACCCCGAGCACATAAGTGGTTTTTATTTTTGTACGGACTTCTTTCGAGATATTCCTACTCCTCCTCCTTCTTCTCCTACTTGAAACATTTCTGGCATGTTGCAACTATGCGCAAACGCCACACCACCAAAACAGCATTGTGGGTGGCCTACCACTCAAAGCCTGCAGCAGGCCATTGGCTGCAGGCGAGCGTTCAGATAGTTTAACAGCCAGTGATAGAAGGCCCCTCGGGTATGGAGGTTGAGCAGTGAGGTCACATGCGCAACACCGGCTTCATCAGTGGAGAATGCTGCACCATGTCATGCTTCTGCTAACACATCATGCCGCCAACAGGTATCCTGTATACATCTGCCACCAGTGTATTTAGAGCTGTGCTGGCAGCTCCACAGACAGCTTCATCACAGTCAGCTTCCTGACGCTGCTGACCCTGCAGCTGAGCACTGCCAGACACTACGCTGCCCGCTCCTCGTCAGTCCACTCTGCCAGGGTGCAATTCTGCTTGAACTGCGGTGATTGATTTTGGCCAATCTGATCAGCAGACTTGTCTCACAGTGTTGTAGCGAACTTTAAGTTTGCAAAGGTGCTTTAAATATGGAATTTAGTTTTCGCCAGTGTAATTCAAACTTCTTCTTATATGCCAAGAGAGGCAATATTTTGTTGAACAGACTTAATTTCTTCATTGGATGTCCTTATTAATAGAATGCTCACCATACAGTGATTCATATGTAGAGTAGTGATCCAAGATTAAATTATCTGTGATAACTGGAATTTCTGTTTATGAATTTTTACGGGAGGAATTTTTGTCAACTCCATTTTCTGATTGTTTGTTTTTGGTGCAGTGATAGACCTTTAGTTATTGATTTGTGCCTCAAACATTCAGAACTCAAACTTATGAATAAAATGTGTTCTCGGAATGAGATTTTCACTCTGCAGTGGAGTGTGCGCTGGTATGAAACTTTCTGGCAGATTGAAACTGTGTGCCGCACCGAGACTCAAACTCGGGATCTTCACCTTTCGCAGGTAAGTGCTCTACCGAATGAGCTACCCAAGCACAACTCACGACCCATCCCACAGCTTTTCTGCCAGTATCCCATCTCCTACCTTCCAAACTTCACAGAAGCTCTTCTGCGAACTTTGCAGAACTAGCACTCCTGGTAGAAAGTATATTGTGGAGACATGGCTTAGCCACAGCCTGGGGGATGTTTCCAGAATAAGATTTTCACTCTGCAGCAGAGTGTGCGCTGATATGAAACTTCCTGGCAGATTGAAGCTTTGGGGATGGGTTGTGAGTCGTGCTTGGGTAGCTCAGTTGGTAGAGCACTTGCCCACAAAAGGTCCCAAGTTCGAGTCTCAGTCCAGTACACAGTTTTAATCTGCCAGGAAGTTTCAAAATGTGTTCTGTTTCAGATAGTCATATGTTATTGTTGATATACAATCACGTGGCCCCGATGGCCAGGAGGCCCCATCTGGGGAAGTTCGGCTGCCGAATTCGAGTCTTATTTCAGGTGATGCCACATTGGACAACTTGCACATTGATGGTGATGAAATGATGACGAAGGCAGCACGACACCGAGTGCACGAGTGGAGAAAATCTCCAACCCGGCCAGCAATCGGACCCGGGCCCACTGTGTGGTAGGCAAACGTGTTACCACTCAGCTAAGCAGTGGACATTATTATTGGAGTGTCCCCACTGCGATTCATTTCAGATTCTGCTTATGCATGTTGCCAATCAGCATAAGCAAAAACATTCTGGCAAGAGGAAGAAGTTTAAGAAGCTTCATAAACCATTGAATATCTCAAAAGAAGTGCAGGACGATTCTAAAAGAAAGAACAAATTTCAAACGTTTATTACAGATAAATATTAAATGATAAAAATGCATTGTGCATATCACTGGATAGAGAAAGGTTCAAAGTTTCAACACAGCTGCACTGCTGTTTGTAGCAACATGGCGACCACACCACCAGAGAAATCGTTTTGTGTGTTGGAATTTGCATGAAGTCAATCCACTGTTCAAGTGCAGTGCACATTCCTGCCATCAATTCAGCAAGCAGCTGTCACTGCAAAAGCATATTTACCACTGGGAAACAAAATTCTTCGAAAATTGTTGCATATGCGAAGGGAAGAGTGCTGGTCAGCCACGAATGTCTGATGAAAATGCTGAGCGTATGCAGGATGTGTTCACATGGAGCCCTCTGAAGTCCACAAGTTGAGCAGGCCAGGAACTTCAACTTCCTCAAACAATTTTGCGGCATGTTCTGAAACAATGCCTGCCTATGAAGCCTTACAATCTGCAGTTAGTCCAGCAATTGTATCCTGTAAGTGAAGGTACAAATTTTGCATTTCAATTCTCCAATATATAGCAGAGGGCACTTTTTTTTCAGAACAGCTCATATTTTTGGACAAATTGATGTTTCATCTATTGGGTAAAGTAAACCTCTGTAATGTAAGAATTTGTAGCTATCAAAACCTGGCTTCGCCATCAAACATAAAAGAGACTCACCAAAATTGAATATGTTTCATGCCATTTGTGTTCGCAAATCTTATGGTTGCCTTTTTTTCAGAGAAAACTGAGACAGGAATGTCATACCAGGACATGCTGCAAAACTGGTTGTTTCTTCAACTTCACAAAGATTCCAATAATTCCATTTTTATGCATGACAGTGTCCCACCTTACTTTCATCTTGAAGTACTGCATTATCTTAACGACTTCATCCCACAACAGTAAATTTGCAGAGGTGGACAACAAGATCTTGTTCATTATTTTTGGCCTCCTAGGTTACCAGACCTCACAACTTATTACTCTTTTCAGTGGGGTGCATAAACGGCAGAGTCTTTGTCTCACCTATGGCAGCTACTCTTCAAGATCTAAGAAATTGAATTGTTTAAGCTTTGAATTTCATAAACAGAGATCTGTTGATCCATGTGTTGTATGAAATGGACTAATGTTTCCATGTTTCTCGAGGAATGCATGATACTCATGTTGAATGTACACTATAGTGTCTGTGCAAACACAAAACTTTGAACCTTCCTCTATCCTGTGACATGTGCAATGTGTTTCAATCTTTCTCAGTTTTCCAGCAATAATCAACTGAAATATGTTCTTTGTATCTGAATTAACCTGTATGTATGAGTTACATCATTTGTATCTGAATCAACCTGTATGTATGAGTTACATCATTTGTGCCCTAAGGGGTTCAAATATTGATTTACAAATTTCACAGCTAACTTTCAGAGAATATATCAGCATGATTGCTAAGGGTCACAGAAGTGGTGAGCATTTCTAGAATTTACATGCAAAGTTGAAGATGAGATAATTTTCATTTCCTTATGTGAGGGCCTGCCCACATAGATGGAGTGAGTGGTAACATTCTACCGCAGGAAAGATTGTTGTAAACCTGTTGGTCATAACTGTTGTCAACAACAAATCCAACAGAGTTTGTATTCCCACAGGTAGAAGTGGTAAACCACAGAAAGCTGAGTGAAGGAAGATTGAAAGAAAATGACGCTCGACTAAGACAAAATTACAAGAACACTGACTTCCCCAACACAGGTGGAAATGGCTGAAAGAAACAGCATTCACAACATTTATATGCTTACGCAGTTGTAGTTTTCAGATATGTGTTTACAGTAATACAGCTGGATGGGGTTACAATAATGGCACACGCAGACTTTGATTTTATATTAAGTTGATTATGATGTCAAATTTGTGAGAGTTTTTCACTGTGATAGTTCTTAAATTAATTGTATGAGACATATTGCTCTCAAACTTTAGATAATGCATTTCAAACACCATATTTCTTCTAACTGCACTTCCTTGTATGTTATGCTGAAAGTAAAGGCTGATATAAATCAATTTTTATTATACTGAAACATTACATATATTTTATTGCTATTTGTCTGGGGGAGGGGGTAGTGAGGACAGTAGCAGACTGTGACTTCCTTCCACAGAATGACTCCTGGATGTGCGCCTTCTGTTAAGGCTGGAAAAATGGGTAGTTCTAGCGGTAGCAGCAACAGTAATAGTAGTAGCAGTAGTGGTAGTAGTAGTTTCATTCATTCATAGATCACTTTTAAAATGATATTTGAAGAGCTCAAATACACTATATATATATATATTTAAAAAGAAAAAAAATTTCGATACACAGGGTGTCCCAAAAAGAATGACCTGATTTTAAATAGAATTTTTTATTAGGAAGAAGGGCTTAACACCAACAAATTGCATACTAAATTACTCAGAAAAGACAAAAGTTTATAAAATCCATCATGAATTTTCAATATGGCCTCCACTGGCTGCACGGACGACATGTAGCCGATAGCTTAATTTCGTCCCAAACTGAGCGTAAGGTGTCTTCTGTCACTGAACCTACAGCAGCTGATATTGTGGTTTTTAGTTCTTCCTCTTTATGGAGTTCCGGTACAATTGATTGTAAGACGAAAAACTTGGATATGAAATATTTTAATTTTTTCCAGTATCCATCACAGTTGTGATGACCTCTTTGTGGCAACTAGCTTTGGATCATCACATCAATTTTCAAACCAAGGTAAGGGAGGAACATAAACACATTGTTTAGCATGTCCCCACAGGAAGAAATCACATGATGTTAAGTCAGGGGACCTAGGAGGCCAAAAGTGTAAAACCTGGTCTCGCGGTCCTGTACGCTTTATCCAATGTTCAGGTACTTTGGCATTGAGGAAACTGCGCACGTTGCTGTGCTGGTGTGGTGGTGCCCCATCTTGCTGATAGATGAAATTGTCAGAGTCAAGTTGTGGGAATAACCAGTTCCGTAGCATTGCGAGATATGATTGTCCTGTTACGGTTTGTTCCTCAAAAAAGTAGGGTCCATAAACCTTGCTTTGTGAATCAGCATAAAAAAATTCACTTTCAGTGAATCATGTTCGTGTTCAATTGTTTCATGAGGATTTTCGAGCCCCCACATAAGCACATTATGATGGTGAACCTTATTGATAATATGGAAAGTTGTCTCATTGCTGAATATCAACAGTGACATAAAAGTGCCATCTTCCATGTCCTCTAGAATACTATTGCTAAAGGCCATTCGCAGTATGTTGAAGAGCTTGTACCAGCTGTAATCGGTACGGTTTGAGGGCTAAACAATGCCGTAACATACACCACACTGTCATGCACGGCAACGCAAGTTCTCGGCTAGAGCGACATGTAGACTTGCGGGGGTTCCGCTCAAATGCTCATTGGATTTGTTCCACAGTTTGTTCAAGTATGTGTGGTTGGCCAGGACTTTTGCCTTTACAGAGGCACACTGTTTCTTCAAACTGTTTATACCACTGTCAAAAGTTCTTTGGTGACCGTGGTTTAGCACAGAATCGAATATGAAACACCCGCTGAACTGCGATAGCTGACTGAGTATGACTAAATTCAATAACACAATAAACCTTCTGTTGCACGGATGACATATTGTGCAAGACTGGCTGCACGCTCCAGGTCAGCAGTTGTAGTGACATCTAGCAGATTTTTTCTGAAACTCTAGACCAGGGCTTCACAACATACATGCTCGCGGAGCAAGCCGTGAGCAGCAAGGCGCGAACACGGAGCAGTGCGAGCACGCTACCCCCACTACCGGACCAGAGCGGAGAGTGGGGAGAGTCACGTGGGGTACACAACAGCTGCCACCAGTCGATGTAAATCCGCGGCCAGCTGCAGGGATATCACTCACGAATTATTACTGACACAAATGAAACAAATAAAGGAGAATGTACACGTGCCACATAATTTTATTGGCTTAGTGTATGCCTCTACCATCTGTAGACAATGAAACTAAAGAATTCCACGACAATCCTATATTTTCAACACTTTCTTCAACACTACTTAAAATATCACCTCCGGTTGTAGTGTTCTTCATGGCTACTACATCGAGGAGTTCCTCCCTCACCTGAAGGTCTCTGTTAACACCTCTAATAAATATGGCAAGCTGCGCTGTTCCAGTGATATCAACAATTTCGTCCAGAGCTGGAGAATACGCCATAAAATCTTAACAGATATTTGCAAGCTGGCTCTGGACGTCGTCTGCCATGTCCTGTACGCGACGCATAATGGTCATGTTAGATAATGGCAAAATCCGAAACTGTTCAACTTGAGATGGACACAATTGTTCCGCTGGAACTACCAAACATTCTTTTATTAAATCGCCATCAGTTAAGGGGCGCAGGGATTTTGTTAAAAGCAAAGCAATTTTGTAACCCACTCTTGAGAGCTGTCTCAGTTGATTTTTCTTCGTCGTCCAGATCTTCTTCGGATAGCTTCCTTTTATGTTTAATAACTTCCTGTGCACGGTCTGGTCAATCACATTTTCCACGTCCGTAGTCTTTCGCATGGTACGACATATAATGTCACTGCAAATTAAATTTCGTAAAAGAATTAACCGTTTTGTGACATACTAAACATTTTGCAACACCATCTTTTTCAGTAAACAGATAAAATTCCTCCCAATGGGGGTTGAACTGCGAAAGCATGGTTGGGGTTGCACAACGGCGACTTCACATGATTCTTAACCAGCGAAGTGACTGTTAAGAGCTGATCGTAGTACTTTAAACGTTACACAGTCGGCACGAATTCAATAGGCACGCTGCGGCCCTATTCAAACGTGCGCGCGCATTTCCCCTCCCTCCCCTCCCTATCCCACTCCGCGACCTTGCAGCTGCTCGCGAGCACGTGCCTGAGCAAACGCGAGTACTCGCGCTCAAAACCGGCCAGTTGTTAAGCCCTGCTCTAGACCATGCCGATTACATCTAGCGCTGTTTCAGTTACGTAGTGACATTTGTCTCAGTATTATTAGAAGTTAAAATTGAGTCATACTTTTTGGGACACCCTGTAAATTTACTGTATAGGACAAGGAGTTATTTTTAGGAAATATGGTGCAAAATTGTGATTTAGTGTGTTTCAGTGCGCGATGCGCCAGCCTCACGGCAGACGGCTGACACAGGCTGGCCGGTGCGTTATGTAGGTGACACAGTTTTGCAACGAGCGTCGGTATGTGTGTACGTGTGCAGCAGCCATCAACAGCCAGAATGCAGCATTAGCAGAATTATGCAGGCGCGGGCCACATGTGGCGCGGTTGTGTTAGCCAACTCGGTGAGAACATTCTAATAAACACGGCGCCGCGTAACCGTCGGATTCAGCAGCGGTCTGCAGTATTTAAGGGCATCAGAGGTGGGCGTCGGCATTCAATTTGACCAATTGGGTGTTCGGTCGCTGTTATGTCGCCGTCATCAGTGACGCTGTCTCCGAGGACCGGCTGGTGGCGGGCGTTGCCCATTGCTGCACCGGCGACACCCGGTGTCTTCACGAGCTGCCATGTCTGCAGGAGGCGTGCTGGGCCGGGCCTCGTGCCGCTAACCTCCTACCACCTGCGCAGCCACTGACCGAGCCCAGCGTCGTGTTCCCCAGACTGTGTGCATCAGCACGTCTCCACCACGACATGAGCGGTGGGGCTGACCTATCGGAAAATGTATTGGGAGAACCAACAATAAAGAGGAAGATTGCTGAAAACAGCCACCTTCTTCTACCCAGCCACATCCTACAATCCCGACCACATCACCCACTCCGGTCATCCTATTACAGTACAGACAAACAAATGACTACAATTCCATAAAAACTACTGGATGATTTACTCAAGAGGAAGAGCTTCAAAAACTGAGCAAGTCGATAATGTTTTATTTTACCTGTAGCCCTTATGCAAGAAGTTATTCAGCTTGGCATTAATTGATAGAGTAGTTGGCTGTCCTCCTGAAAGATATCATGCTAGAATGACCAACTGGCGTGTTAGAGTGTCAAAATCCGTAGCTGGTTAGAGAGCCCTGCCCATAATGGTCCAAACATTCTTGAATGGGGAAAGATCCGGTGACCTTGCTGGCCAAGGTAGAGTTCGGCAAGCATGAGACAAAGACTAGAAACTCTCTTCGTATGTGGGTGGGTGTTATCTTGCTGAAATGTAAGAAAGGGATTGTTTGCCATGAAGGGCAACAAAACACGCCATAGAACATTGTTGATGTACGAGGGGTGTCCGTAAAATAAGGTTCCCAGTTTTTTTTTTCACAGTGTAAAACATATTTATTTCATGAATGCTTACACTTTTGGAAACCTATTTTCCTGCATAGTCACCACTGAGGTCAAAACATTTTTGCATGTGCTGTACGAGCTTATGAATGCCTGAGTCAAAAAAATCTGCTGCCAAGCCGCACAGATACCTGAGAACCACTTCTTCCGGCTCTTCTCTGTCGCTGAAATACGTTCCACCCACGTGATTCTTCATATCAGGGAAGAGATGGTAGTCACTTGGGGCTAAGTCCGGGCTGTAGGGTAGGTGTTTCACAATACTCCATCCAAATTTTGCGACGAGCTTGTTGGTGGCTCTAGCAGTGTGCGGTCGGGCGTTATCCTGATGCAAACGCACCCCCTCAGACAGCGTACCTCACCTCTTGTTTTGAATTGCGCGGCGCAATTTTTGCAGTGTCTCCCAGTACCTGGCAGCGTTGATTGTTGTACCGGTGGGCAAGAGCTCACACAAAAATACCCCCTTCCTGTCCCAAAACACTGCTGCCACCAGTCTGCCAACACTTTGCGTTTGTTTGAATTTTTCTGATCTCGGTGACTTTGGGTGCTTACATTGTTTGGACTGTTCTTTGGTTTCAGGTGTCTGGTAGTGCACCCAAGTCTCATCTCCAGTGACGATGGAGTCAAGGTATTCCTCGCCATGAGGTCAGTGATTTTGAAGAAGTTCTTGGGCCGCTTCAACGTGTTGATGTTTGTGGACTTCAGTCAACATTCTTGGCACCCACCATGCGCAAACCTTAGCATACCCTAGATGTCCCATGAAAATCTTGTCAATAGAGGTTTTGCTGACATCAGGGATCATTTTGGAGAGCTCAAGGACCGTTACTCTTCGATCTGAGAGCACCGCTGCCTCCATTTTTGCGATTGTTTCGTCAGAAACAGATGGCCGTCCAGAATGCTCCTCATCATGGACGTCAGTACACCCGAACACTCTGCACCATTTGCGCACATGTTGTATGCTCATAGACTTGTCTCCATAGATTTCGCATAGCTGGGAATGGATTTCTGCCAGCGAAATGTTTTTTGCAGATGTTGTTGTTGTGGTCTTCAGTCCTGGGACTGGTTTGATGCAGCTCTCCATGCTACTCTATCCTGTGCAAGCTTCTTCATCTCCCAGTACCTACTGCAACCTACATCCTTCTGAATCTGCTTAGTGTATTCATCTCTTGGTCTCCCTCTACGATTTTCACCCTCCACGGTGCCCTCCAATGCTAAATTTGTGATCACTTGATGCCTCAAAACATGTCCTACCAACCGATCCCTTCTTCTAGTCAAGTTGTGCCACAAACTTCTCTTCTCCCCAATCCTATTCAATACCTCCTCATTAGTTACCTGATATACCCACCTTATCTTCAGCATTCTTCTGTAGCACCACATTTCGAAAGCTTCTATTCTCTTCTTGTCCAAACTAGTTATCGTCCATGTTTCACTTCCATACATGGCTACACTCCATACAAATACTTTCAGAAACGACTTCCTGACACTTAAATCTATACTCGATATTAACAAATTTCTCTTCTTCAGAAACGCTTTCCTTGCCATTGCCAGTCTACATTTTATATCCTCTCTACTTCGACCATCATCAGTTATTTTACTTCCTAAATAGCAAAACTCCTTTACTACTTTAAGTGTCTCATTTCCTAATCTAATTCCCTCAGCATCACCCGACTTAACTTGACTACATTCCATTATCCTCATTTTGCTTTTGTTGATGTTCATCTTATATCCTCCTTTCAAGACACTGTCCATTCCGTTCAACTGCTCTTCCAAGTTCTTTGCTGTCTCTGACAGAATTACAATGTCATTGGTGAACCTCGAAGTTTTTACTTCTTCTCCATGAATTTTAATACCTACTCCGAATTTTTCTTTTGTTTCCTTCACTGCTTGCTCAATATACAGATTGAATAACATCGGGGAGAGGCTACAACCCTGTGTCACTCCTTTCCCAACCACTGCTTCCCTTTCCTGCCCCTCGACTCTTATAACCGCCATCTGGTTTCTGTACAAATTGTAAATAGCCTTTCGCTCCCTGTATTTTACCCCTGCCACCTTCAGAAATTGAAAGCGAGTATTCCAGTTAACATTGTCAAAAGCTTTCTCTAAGTCTACAAATACTAGAAACGTAGGTTTGCCTTTCCTTAATCTTTCTTCTAAGATAAGTCGTAAGGTTAGTATTGCCTAACGTGTTCCATCATTTCTACGGAATCCAAACTGATCTTCCCCGAGGTCCGCTTCTACCAGTTTTTCCATTCGTCTGTAAAGAATTCGCGTTAGTATTTTGCAGCTGTGACTTATTAAACTGATAGGAAACGGATTACCGAGCGCAGTTCACACCTGGCGGGCGAAGCGAGGGGGAGATCCGTCACGTACGGCTACCAAGCCGAGACTGAGCTCCGCAGGCAGCTCGCTAGGAAGGGAATTTGGAGTGGGGAACCAAGGTACATTACAGAATCGCAGGTTCCACCATGACAGCACTTTTGAGGACTGTAGCACCATAGGAACCTTATTTTATGGACAACCCTCGTATCTCTGTGCTGTAAGGGGGGCCATGGATGGCCACTGAAGGGGTCCCACTGTGAAAAAAAAAAAAAAAAAAAAATGATACCCCAGAGCACTACTCCTGGTTGACATGAAGTGTGACGGGCAGTAGTAAGGTTGGTATCCCACCAGGGCATTTCCAGACACTGGTACTCAGGGCTCAGTTTGAAGTAGAACTCATCACTGAAGACAATTTTACTGTGTCTCTGGAGATGTCCTGAACAGTGGTGGCATACCACCCTGACTGTTGCCCGCCGTATGGACCAACAGCAGGAGTGATGGTCTGGAGTGTTGTTTCTTTTCATAGCACGACCCCTTTGGCTGTCATCCGCGGCACCCTTGGAGCACAGCGGTATGTCGACGATATGCTACACACTATTTTGTTGGCGTTTGTGGCTAGCCTCCTGGGCTTATGTTTCATAAGATAACGCCCACTTGCACACAGCGAGTGGAGTGCTTGAGGAAGGCAGATCTGATTAGCTTTCCTGGACTTCTAATTATTATTTATTGCATTCATTTTGTTACTATTTGTTAAGTTCGACCAGCAAATTAATTGTTGGTAAGGCGGGTACCAGGTTGAGATTCATTGGGAGAGTCCTTAGAAAATGTAGTCCATCAACAAAGGAGGTGGCTTACAAAACACTCGTTCGACCTATACTTGAGTATTGCTCATCAGTGTGGGATCCGTACCAGGTCGGGTTGACGGAGGAGATAGAGAAGATCCAAAGAAGAGCGACGCGTTTTGTCACAGGGTTATTTGGTAACCATGATAGCGTTACGGAGATGTTTAACGAACTCAAGTGGCAGACTCTGCAAGAGAGGCGCTCTGCATCGCGGTGTAGCTTGCTCGCCAGGTTTCGAGAGGGTGCGTTTCTGGATGAGGTATCGAATATATTGCTTCCCCCTACTTATACTCCCCGAGGAGATCACGAATGTAAAATTAGAGAGATTAGAGCGCACACGGAGGCTTTCAGACAGTCGTTCTTCCCACGAACCATACGCGATTGGAACAGGAAAGGGAGGTAATGACAGTGGCACGTAAAGTGCCCTCCGCCACACACTGTTGGGTGGCTTGCGGAGTATAAATGTAGATGTAGATGTAGATGTATTTTTCTCGCCTCGTGGCCGCTAATGCCCCAGTTACCTGCCCTGGGGGTAAGTGTATGTAACAGCAGTGTACGTTTCCTCGCCTTGCCGCCGCTGTCGGGTGAAGTGTGCTGTTTTGACAGCTTTGTTGATTGTAGCTTGGTTGGCGATTCTTCTACTCTGGTGGTAGTGATTCCTTTATCGTTCCGGGTGCTCTGAACACAGTATTCTGTGGATGGAGTCTAGTCCGCCGGTTCCAGCTTTGACGTATTTTTATACCTCTGCATTTGGTTTATTGAACATCAGGTAGCCTCAGTAAGATTATCATTAGTCATTTGTTAGACTGCTACTAGTCTGATTTATCATCTTGTGAAGTGAAAGCAACTCTTCGCTGCCTATCTCATCGCTTCCGAAAGTGTTTTTTGCCTGACCTACTCAGAGGTCGATTGCTGGTGCACCGTCTGTGACTCACCCTTATGTTTTATTCTTGTATGTTTCTAAATTTGTTTATATAATTGCCATTCTTAGAATTACAGTAGGTTTAAATGGTTGCACTACCAAGTTTACCATCAATTTGTCTCACCCGTTTGCTGATCAGTTGCCTGTCTTTTTGAATTGACCTTTGTTATAGCATTGCTGTTTTATAGTATGTTTGTTAATATTTTTATGATTTCCATTATTGGTGTTAATGGCCTTCAGCCACAACTGTGGTTACTTGCCTTAAAATTCTAATTGGGATCACATTGGCTTGTTTTTAAAAGATTATTTGCTGTGTCTGTATTTTATGCTCATTTGGTAAATTGTAACGTACTGAAAGCACTATTAATTTCACCGTTGTTTGCTCCTTTATTAATAATGTGTGATATCTTTATTTATTGCTGAGTCTGGATTTACCTTTTCTAAAATAAATGTGTGTAATTGCAAAAGGGAACCAATACTAACTGATTACGGCTCCATCCACAATCGTAACCGAATCGTGCCTTCCTTGACTACCAGGTTTCAATTTCTAGTGATTTTCTTCACACTTGCCAAACCTACTTGGTCAGCAACATCACCAGATTGCTCCCCAACTGAGAAAGTGTACAGTTTTATAGGCAGGGCCCTCCAACCACCTCAGGCTTTTGATGATATAACATGCCAGATGGCCAGAATTCGGCACAGTACCCCTCAGGAGGAAATACAACTCTATCAGTCAATGCCAAGCAGATAATTGCTTGCATAACAGCAACAAATGGATCAACTTATTGACTGGCTCAGTTTGTGAAGCTCTTTCTGTTTAATAAATCATCCAATTGTTCTGAAATTGTAAGCATTTGTTTTTCTGTACTTGTACATCACGCTGGCCAGTTTCTGTCCCACTTCATAATTCCCTCATGGTGCACCATTTTATTAAGAACAACAAAAATAACATAATTTATGTTTATAGGGAGATGCATTCTTACTGGTCTAGTTTTGTAAGGGTGGGGCAGGTAATTGGCCTTAAAATAGGAACCACTCTGGCATTTGTCTGAAATAATTTAGGGATGGTGTGGTTATCAGCGCCTGTACAAATTCCCAGCCTTCTCACTTTCCAGTCTCACCATTTTCTGAATGATGATGAAATGATGAGGACAACACAAACACCCAGTTCTCGGGCAGAGAAAATCCATGATCCAGACGGGAATCAAACCCGGGACCCTAGATCTAGGGGCAGCAATACTAATCACAAGACCACAAACTGTGGACAAATGTATTTGAATAAGTGTCTCTACTTAGAGAATATGTGTTGCTATCTTTCTTCTCAAGAAAGAGTAATTGCTGCAGTGGGCTAGTGCCTGTAAATTGCAACTTGAGGGAAGTCTTAATATTTTAAAGTGTTTAATTTTCAGTATATGTTGTTTAACAAAGAGTAATTGATACTGGTGGTAAAAAAAAAAAGAAAATAGATAGAGGGCTGGTGCCCATAAATTTATTTATTATTCAGTACGTGTTAATTTTAACAAAGGTGTGTATAAGATGAACATCAACAAAAGCAAAATGAGGATAATGGAATGTAGTCGAATTAAATAGGGTGATGCTGAGCAAATTAAACTGGGAAATGAGACGCTTAAAGTAGTAAATGAGTTTTGCTATTTGGGGAACAAAATCACTGATGATGGTCAAAGTACAGAGGATATAAAATGTAGACTGGCAATGACAAGGAAAGCGTTTATGAGGAAGAGAAATTTGTTAACATCGAGTATAGATTTAAGTGTCAGGAAGTCGTTTCTGAAAGTATTTGTATGGAGTGTAGCCATGTATGGAAGTGAAACATGGACAATAAATAGTTTGGACAAGAAGAGAATAGAAACTTTCGAAATGTGGTGCTACAGAATAATGCTGAAGATTAGATGGGTAGATCACATAACTAATGAGGAGGTACTGAATAGAATTGGGGAGAAGAAGGAATCGGTTGGTAGGACATGTTCTCAGGCATCAAGGG
This sequence comes from Schistocerca nitens, assembly GCF_023898315.1. Classification (NCBI taxonomy): domain Eukaryota; kingdom Metazoa; phylum Arthropoda; class Insecta; order Orthoptera; family Acrididae; genus Schistocerca; species Schistocerca nitens. Next base: position 140,004,773 of record NC_064625.1, on the reverse strand, counting down.
ATCACCAATTTAGTATTGGAGGGCAGCGTGGAGGGTAAAAATCATAGAGGGAGACGAAGAGATGAATACACAAAGCAAATTCAGAAGGATGTAAGTTGCAGTAGGTACTGGGAGATAAAGAAGCTTGCACAGGTTAGAGTAGCACGGAGAGCTGCATCAGACCAGTCTCAGGACTGAAGACCACAACAACAACAAATTGCTGCAGTGGGGAAGCCCTGTAAATTTCAGTTTTGGGGAAAGTTTTTAAAATAACCGTTGATGAATGACAAATTGTTTGGACTGTTTGTTAATAAACTGTTGTTCTAAAATTCCAGTGGCTCTCACTTCAGGATCTAGTGTTCTACATTATCAGCTCCAAGGTACTTCTGTCTTTTCACCTTGAATGGAGATGTTGTATCACCATCATAGCTCATACCATATGATCTTGCAGTCAATGACAGCAGATGTAGGAAACATGGTGTAGTCAGCCAGTAACGACATCAATGTTAAGAAGTGAAAACACACAAATAGGAAAAGTTAATGGTTTAAATTAATATACCATACATACAGTATGGCTACATGAAATGCTAACCTTTCACATATAATATTGGTCTTTTTTAGCATCTGTTACCCTGCAAGATACATCAAACACAAATGTGGCAATGAAATTTTAAATAATGGCATAAATGTCTCATCTTCTGGGCCCAAAATTTTTCTAAGTGACTGGTCCTCAAAGTGTTAAGTTTTAAATGAGACTCAAATGCTCCATGATTTAAGAAATTCATTGCACATTCTCACATGTAGCGTAATTCATCTTGTGTAAGAGGAAATTTACTTTCAAAGTAATGCTTCTCAAATCACAATTTGTAATATTATCCTGTAACCTGTTAGAAATGTAAACAGTTGTGACATCATGCTCATCGAAAGCATTTCGTTGTTATGAAATACTTCTTAGTTTCCACCCTAAAGCCTTTGATACATTTTGTTGTCGGCAGATGCTTGTGTGTGCACTGTGTTTTATTGTTGTAGATGGCATATTTTCTCTATAGTTAAAGTTTTGTTTTAGTCTTATTTTCTTGTTTATGTTTTATTGCTACAGTGTTATTCTGCAGTAGCAAGCTAAAGTAAAATTCTTTGTCAGGGTATCACTTCATACTAGTCCAAATTACAAAAATTTAACTGAAAACTACAATTCTAAAAAAATCCTGGCTTTATCTTGGATTTTTCCCAGGTGAAAAAATTCCTGCAGGCTTCCCGGTTGTCCTGGCGTGCACACACCCTGGTTAAAAATCTATGTAACACTAGCTTTTAAATCATTTTCTTGTAAGAAAAACACCTAACTACTACATTTCTCCTTTCCCTGAGAACTAGCTGGGAATGCCCGCTCCCCTCCATCTCCTCACCTCATTGCCCCTGAGCATGGGCACTCTTTGTCAGAGATACTTCTGTGAGTTGGTTACTTCAATTGCCTGGTTATAAATGGCAAGGTAGAAGTCATGGAAGTAGTTGCTGTGACAGGTTTGTCAAATAATTATGGCCTGATTTTGAGAAGCTACTGGTTGCACCAGGAGGTGAATAGTTCAACATGGAGTTTGTAACACAGTACTCTGTATTTGGTGATAAAGGAAGTTGTTTGATTTATCCAATATTTCAACATGAACACTAACTTCTGCTGATTCAAAATGAGCAAGTATTTATACTAATAACACAGAAAAATGCAAATAAATCATGCAGCCCAGGCTATGTTTGAAAATTCTCTGAAATTTACTATTATAAGCTATGCAAACATAACCAATAATAATTAGCACACCTCAGAAACTGCACATTAACTTCCCATGTTTTTGAATGCTTTCTTTTCTTCAATTATGAGCTTTTGTTGGGAAAGTGATGAAATTAGCAAATGATTCGCTCGTTACAGTAAACTGATAGTCAGTTGTCTCCAAATTTTGATAATTATTAACTCCATGTTATCAACAGTATTCAGCAAATGTATTTGGTAATAAATATGTTTCTGAAAAATTATAGTAATTTAAGAAAACTTTCATGTTTCCTTTAATTGGTATTGTATTTTTTTTCTTTAATAGTAATAATCGCAGGAAGGCAAACGGAAAACAGCTTGATGGTCATAAACACCAATTTTCAGTTATCTAATTTTGTTATTATTTCAAAACTATAAACATGCTGACAACATTTAAAATTTAAAAATTGATTTTAGTTTAAATTGATTTCCTTGAAAAGTAAGTAAACAGTCACACTTGGGAGCAAATTATATGGAAACAAATTATAAAAAAAAGACATGAGATGACATTGTGATTCTTCACGTGCTTTCCATCCCAGTCCAATCAACAGCTCTCACACATAATGGTTCTCCTCTCTCAACAGTCCAATCTCCCTGTCCACCTCTTGGTAGTCACGGGCTAGTCATTTTAGCTTCTTGTCATCTGGTGCTGTGCTCCATTGACAAAAATAGGAGTTATCTCCACACAATTTAAGCACTCTGGTTCATGATCAAATAATTTGTCAAACTTTAATGAGTTTGTCAACTATTTAACCATGTTTGGCACTGTTTGATGTGTTTGTAAACATGGAACATGTTTGACATGTTAGAAAAAGTTTTTATTGCAGCAGATTTGACAAGACAACACATGTTGTTTATGTCAGTGTTTCGCCACACATGTTTAGTGGAAAAGAGTTTCATCACAATTTACCTGACTCTGGGGAGATTGTGATCAAAGATATAAATAAAATAGCATTGGCAGTTTCCAAAATGGTAGAGGTGTTGTGCATCTTTCCAAGCCAAATGGAACATAGAAAGAGGTTAAGAAGAAAATCAATATTCCATTCAAGCTGGGTTGCAAAATTTTAATGAATTGTTATTAAGAGGACCAAACAGAAGAGAATAAATTATCACATTCCTATGTCTTCTTTTTCAGTATGAGGGTGAAGTAACTCAGTTATTAAAAGTTGACTGTCCATTGAAAGAAAACTGATGTAATCATCAGTAACTCAGTTATTAAAAGTTGACTGTCCAGTCAAAGAAAACTGATGTAATCATCAGTTTCTGAGTGTAATATTTCCACCGCTGTGGCAGAGCGGTTCTAGGCGCTTCAGTGTGAAACCGCGCGGCCACTATGGTTGCAGGTTCGAATCCTGCCTCGTGCATGGATGTGTGTGAAGTCCTTAGGTTAGTTAGGTTTAGGTAGTTCTAAGTTCTAGGGGACTGATGACCTCTGATGTTAAGTCCCATAGTGCTCAGAGCCATTTGAACCATTTTTCTTTTTTTGTAATATTCCTTAACACATTTATACGTGTGCCTTTCTCTCTCAATTTCCAGTGCCCCCTGACCGGCATCTTGTTTTATTTTTATTCTTTATAATCAGTGCTAAAATCAGAGCAGCCATTCCTACTAGTGCCAAAATACCTCATGACAAGAGCAGCATCTGCTTCGAAAATGAAGCTAAATTAGCAAACATTGTTAGTATGTGTACGGGCTTGTTTGACAAAGCCGTGAATAGGAAACAACGAATTTGACAAAGAAGTTTTATCATATACAGGCTGTTTTAAGAACACATTATTCCATTTCAAGCTGAAAGAACCATCAAGATTTCTCGAAAGAATGTTGTAGGGTAAGATGACAGTGTCACCCCTCTGACAAAATGAAGGAAATCAGAAATGTGTTCGGCATGTGCTAGCGAAGGACAGCTGACTTATCCCCCCCCCCTTTCACAAACTGAACTCACATCCTTGTTTAAGAGACAGTCAAACCATTTCGGTATCAGTTTTGTCCGCCCCTGGATATCTGAGTGGTTAGTGCACAGAATATCAATCCTAAGGGTCCGGATTCGATTCCTGACTGGGTTGGAGATTTTCTCCACTCAGGGTCTGGGTGCTGCATTGTCCTAATCATCATCATTTCATCCCCATCAACACGCAAGTCACCGAAGTGGCGTCAAATCGAAAGACTTGTACCCAGCGAACGGCCTACCCGACAGGAGGCCTTAGTCACATGAAATTTACATTTTTTTAGTATCAGTTTGAAGAGAGCAGATGAATATAATTGGTAACGATTAACACAAGGGCACTGAGAAGCATCTCTCCTTAAATAACAAAATTATGGTACCATTCACCACAAAACAAACATGGATTGCAGTCCCCCTCTCACCCCTTTCCCCTAGATAAAATCCTGGGTATACTTTTGCAGGAGAAAGACATCTACAAATATTATACTCCATAAGTCACAGTAAAATATATGACTGACAGGTGCTTCACATAGTACCATATGTTATGGTTTGTTCCTGTTCCAGTTGCATATGAAGTGTGGGAACAGTAATTTCTTAAATGGCTTTGTACGTACTGTAATTGGTCAAAGTAATCTTTTTGCTGTCAACAATGGTGGAAAGTACAGGTTTGTAGTAACTTCCCAGATTCATCACTTTATACTGCTTTCTGTGTCCTTTTTCTATTTATTTCCTCGGTGTATCATTCCCACTCTCTGGTTGAGGCAAGATACAAAACATCCACCAAGCAAGGTGGCGCAGTGGCTAGCACACTGGACATTTGAAAGGACAATGGTTCAAACTTGCATCCAGCCATTCTGATTTGGGTTTTCTGTGATTTCCCTAAATCACTTCAGGCAAATGCCGGGATGGTTCCTTTGAAAGGGTACGGCCGATTTCCCTCCCCATCCTTCTCTAATCCGAGCTTGTCCTCCATCTCTAATGACCTCATTGTTGATGGTTTGTTAAACACTAATCTCCTCCTCCTTCTCCAAAACATCTGAGCAAATCTTTTTTAATTAAAATCATAAAATACCTCAAGTTCGCTAGGATAATTGGGCTACAATTTTACAATGTGAACACATAGTTTATAAGATTAACTTGCCCAATAATAACCAAAAGATCTATTAAGACTTAAAATATATTTTGTTTATATCACAACAGGCAGTCTTTAATGAAGATGATTGTATCTTTGAATGTAGCAGACCTGATTTTAACAGGCTTTGGCATCTTTCGTATCACATCTTTATTCAGCAGTGCAAGGTTCTTCTTTTGTGCCTACAAACTTCATTGTTTGAAAATGAAGTTTAAACAAAACTTTCCATCACTATCAAGCATTTATTTGGTTTACCCCCTTTTGCTATGCACAGCTTGAAATTTAAACTTAATTTTGAAGGAAAGTTGCTACTCACCATATAGCGGAGATGCTGAATCATGATAGGGACAACAAAAACATTCACACAATTATAGCTTTCGGCCATTGAGGCCTTTGTCAGCAATACATACATACAAACACACTCACGCAAACTGAGACTGCAGACGTGTGTGCAAGTTGCGTTTGCATGAGTGTGTGTGTGTATGTGTGTGTGTATGTGTGTCTGTTGCTGACAAAGGCGTTAACAGCCGAAAGCTATAACTGTGTGAATCTTTTTATTGTGCCTATCACAACCCAGTAACTTTGCTTTCCCTCTCTAATATTGTTACATTCCTTCCTGGATTTTCCATTGTTTGATTAAACTTAATTTTGATTTTCACTAAACTTTTTCAATACAAAATTCACTCATATGTATTGAGTTCACATGATGCTCACCATGATTGTCACCACATTCACATAATTACTGAACATTTTCCTCATCTTTATGAAGTTCCATAATAATGGAGGGTAGGGACCAGCAACTTGGGTATGAAATATTTTTATTTTTTCCAATATCTATCACAGTTGCGATAATAGTCATCTCTTTGTGGTGACTAGCTTCGAACCATCATGTCCATTTTCAAACCTCAGTCTTCAACGTAAGTGTAATCACACAGTCCACCAATGTACTTATGAGTAACAAAAGTTCATGTTCATTGTTAGAAACCATTACATGAATTCAAAATCTTAGACTTCATACGAGTATGTAATATGGTTTCCTTCCGATCAAACACACTGCTGCATTTGCTAATAGCAAGCTGGTTGTGGCTCCACAATGGTGGGGGTTGGCTGGTCCAACTGAACTGATTATTGACTGGAAATGGGCATGTTTGGCTACTTGGAGATGATTTTCAGCCATTCACGGACTTCATTGTTCCCAAACAACAATGTCATCTCACCAGGCCCCAGTTGTTAGTGACTGATTTTAAGAACTATCTCAACAAATTGGGCAAATGATTTAGCCACCCATGTCACCTGACGTAAATCCCACTGAACATTTATGGGACATAATTGAGAGGTCAGTCTGTGTGAAAAATCCTGCATCAGCAATACTTTCACAATTGTGGATTGCTAGAGAGGCAGCATGGCTCAATATTTCTGCAGGGGTCTTCAGTGACTTGTTGAGTCCATGCCATGTGTGAGCTGCTGCACTGTGTTGGGCAAAAGTAACTCTGACATGATATTAGGAGGTATCCCAAGACTATCGTCACCTCAGTGTAAGATTTCATTCCTGAGATTCAATTGTTCGAAGAGTCATGGACGGGAAGGTTTATTGGTAGAAAATAACAGCACATGGAAAGAGAAATGACACCATCATGTTTCCTTCTCACACACGCAACAGCCTGAGTCCAACTGCCCAACAACAAACCTGGGGCTTTGATGCTACCAATTTGAAACGTTCCTTTCACATTCTGAGGTGTCCTGATTATAAGACCATATGTGTCGGAAATTGAAACTATTTGTCACTGTTGAAATAATCGGAAGGGTATGTTAGTAAAGGCAAGTAATTTACTAAAACTAATAAAGAATCAACCAAAGCATTTTAAATATTACAATACCAGAGAAGGAAAGTTGCTACTCACCATATAGCGGAGATGCTGAGTCGTGATAGGCACAACAAAAAGATTCACACAATTATAGCTTTTGGCCATTAAGGCCTTTGTCAGCAGTAGACACACACACACACACACACACACACACACACACACACACACACACACACACACACTCACACAAATGCAACTTGCACACACGTCTGCAGTCTCAGAGAACTGAAACCACACTGCGAGCAGCAGCACCAGTGCATGATGGGAGTGGTGACTGGGTGGGGGTAAGGAGGAGTCTGGGGTGGGGAGGGGGAGGGATAGTAGGGCAGGGGTGGGGGACAGTTTAGTACTGCTGGGGAGAATGCAGGGTGTAGAGAGTGTAGGGCAGCTGTGTGCAGTCAAGAAGTTAGACAGTGGACAGGGGAAAGGTGGGGAGTGGGCAGGGGGTAGTGGAAAAGGAGAGAAGTACAAAGACTGGGTGTGGCGGTGTAATGATGGCTGTGTAGTGCTGGAATGGGAACAGGGAGGGGGCTGGATGGGTGAGGACAGTGACTAACTAAGATTGAGGCCAGGAGGGTTACGGGAACGTAGGATGTATTGCAGGGAAAGTTCCCACCTACGCAATTCAGAAAAGATGGTGTTGGTGGGAAGGATCCGTATGGCACAGGCTGTGAAGTGGTCACTGAGATGAGGCATATCATGTTTGGCAGTGTGTTGAGCAACAGGGTGGTCCATTTGTCTTTTGGCCACAGTTTGTCGGTGGCCATTCGTGCTGACAGACAGCTTATCGGTTGTCGTGCCTACATAGAATGCAGCACAGTGGTTGCAGCTTAGCTTGTAAACCACATGAATGGTTTCACAGGTAGCCCTGCCTTTGATGGGAAAGGTGATGTTAGTGACCGGACTGGAGTAGTTGGTGGTAGGAGGATGTATGGGACAGGTCTTGCATCAGGTCTATTACAGGGGTATGAGCCGTGAGGTAAGGGATTGGGAGCAGGGGTTGTGTAAGGATGGACAAGTGTATTGTGTAGGTTTGGTGGACGGCGGAATACCACTGTGGGAGGGGTGGGAAGGATAGTGGGCAGGACAGTTCTCATTTCAGGGCACGATGAGAGGTAATTGAAACCCTGGTGGAGAATGTAATTCAGTTGCTCCATTCCCGGATGGTACTGAGTTATGAGGGGAATGCTCCTTTGTGGCCAGTCTGTGGGACTTTGGGAGGTGGTGGGAGACTGGAAAGATAAGGTGCGGGAGATTTGTTTTTGGACAAGGATGGGAGGATAATTACGGTCAGTGAAGGCTTCAGTGAGACCCTCAGTATATTTTGAGAGGCACTGCTTGTCACTGCAGATGCGACGACCATGGGTGGCTAAGCTGTACGGAAGGGACGTCTTGGTATGGACAGGGTGGCGGCTGTCGAAGTGGAGGTATTGCTGCTGGTTCGTAGGTCTGACATGGATGGAGGTACAGATGCAGCCATATCTGAGGTCGAGGTCAACGTGTAGGAAGGTGGCTTGGTGGGTTGAATAGGACCAGGTAAAGCAAATGGGGGAGAAGTTGTTGAGATTCTGGAGGAATGTGAATAAGGTGTCCTCACCTTCAATCCAGATAGCAAAGACGTCATCAATGAATCTGGACCATGTGAGGGGTCTAGGATTCCGGGTTTCTAGGAAGGATTCCTCTAGATGGCCCACAAATAGGTTAGCATAGAATGGTGCCATGTGGGCACCCATAGCCATACTGTGGATTTGTTTGTAGGTAATGCCTTCAGAGGAGAAGTAATTGTGGGTGAGGATATACACTCCTGGAAATGGAAAAAAGAACACATTGACACCGGTGTGTCAGACCCACCATACTTGCTCCGGACACTGCGAGAGGGCTGTACAAGCAATGATCACACGCACGGCACAGCGGACACACCAGGAACCACGGTGTTGGCCGTCGAATGGCGCTACCTGCGCAGCATTTGTGCACCGCCGCCGTCAGTGTCAGCCAGTTTGCCGTGGCATACGGAGCTCCATCGCAGTCTTTAACACTGGTAGCATGCCGCGACAGCGTGGACGTGAACCGTATGTGCAGTTGACGGACTTTGAGCGAGGGCGTATAGTGGGCATGCGGGAGGCCGGGTGGACGTACCGCCGAATTGCTCAACACGTGGGGCGTGAGGTCTCCACAGTACATCGATGTTGTCGCCAGTGGTCGGCGGAAGGTGCACGTGCCCGTCGACCTGGGACCGGACCGCAGCGACGCACGGATGCACGCCAAGACCGTAGGATCCTACGCAGTGCCGTAGGGGACCGCACCGCCACTTCCCAGCAAATTAGGGACACTGTTGCTCCTGGGGTATCGGCGAGGACCATTCGTAACCGTCTCCATGAAGCTGGGCTACGGTCCCGCACACCGTTAGGCCGTCTTCCGCTCACGCCCCAACATCGTGCAGCCCGCCTCCAGTGGTGTCGCGACAGGCGTGAATGAAGGGTCGAATGGAGACGTGTCGTCTTCAGCGATGAGAGTCGCTTCTGCCTTGGTGCCAATGATGGTCGTATGCGTGTTTGGCGCCGTGCAGGTGAGCGCCACAATCGGGACTGCATACGACCGAGGCACACAGGGCCAACACCCGGCATCATGGTGTGGGGAGCGATCTCCTACACTGGCCGTACACCACTGGTGATCGTCGAGGGGACACTGAATAGTGCACGGTACATCCAAACCGTCATCGAACCCATCGTTCTACCATTCCTAGACCGGCAAGGGAACTTGCTGTTCCAACAGGACAATGCACGTCCGCATGTATCCCGTGCCACCCAACGTGCTCTAGAAGGTGTAAGTCAACTACCCTGGCCAGCAAGATCTCCGGATCTGTCCCCCATTGAGCATGTTTGGGACTGGATGAAGCGTCGTCTCACGCGGTATGCACGTCCAGCACGAACGCTGGTCCAACTGAGGCGCCAGGTGGAAATGGCATGGCAAGCCGTTCCACAGGACTACATCCAGCATCTCTACGATCGTCTCCATGGGAGAATAGCAGCCTGCATTGCTGCGAAAGGTGGATATACACTGTACTAGTGCCGACATTGTGCATGCTCTGTTGCCTGTGTCTATGTGCCTGTGGTTCTGTCAGTGTGATGACCCCAGGAATATGTCAATAAAGTTTCCCCTTCCTGGGACAATGAATTCACGGTGTTCTTATTTCCATTTCCAGGAGTGTAGTTGGTCATGGAGTCTAGGAAGGAGGTTGTTGGTTTGGAATCCATAGGGCATCTGGAAAGGTAGTGTTTGATAGTAGGAAGGCCATGGTACAGGGAGGTAACATTAATAGTGACGAGCAGGGCACCATGTGGTAAAGGGACAGGAACTGTGGAGAGTAGGTTGAGGAAATGGTTGGTATCTTTTATATAGAAGGATAGGTTCTGGGTAATATGTTGTTGGTCTACGAGAGCAGAGATTCTCTCAGTGGGGGCACAGTAACTGACCACAATGGGTCCTGGGTAGTTGGGTTTATGGACTTTAGGAAGCATGTAGAGAGTGGAAGTGGTAGGGGTAAGTAGAGTGATGGACTCTGGGGAGAGGTTCTAGGATGGGTCTAAGGATTTGAGTAGTGACTGGAAATCCTGCTGGATTACTGGAATGGGATCACTGTGGCACGGTTTGTAGGTGGAAGTATCTGACAGCTGACGGAGCCCTTCTGCCACGTAATTCTTGCGGTTCAAAACAATGGTGGTGGATCCTTTGTCTGCAACTAGGATTGTAAGGTCGGGATCAGTTTTTAGATGGTGGACTGCAATTCTTTCTGCGGATGTAAGGTTAGTTTCCATGTTGAGGGATTTGGGGAGTGATGGTGAGGCAAGGTTCGAGGTTAAGAAATTCTAGAAAGTTAACAGAGGGTAGTTTGGAGGCAGTGGGGGTGGATCACGATTGGATGGAGGAGTGAACTGAATTAGGCAAGGTTCAATATTGGTCTTTGGTTGAGTCTGTTTGGTCGGGTTGGTGGTGAAAAAGTGTTTCCACTGTACGGACTGGGAGAAGGAGAGAAGGTCTTTAACTAGTCCTGCATGGTTGAATTTGGAAGTGGGGCAAAAGGTGAGGCCTTTGGAAAGGACTAATATTTCTGTGGAACTAAGGCTTCTGGAGGAAAGGTTCATAACTGTGTTGCGGGTCTGTTTAGGTTCCGGCTTCTGTGTGGTGGTGGGAGGGAGTTTTGGAGGGTGGGGTAAGTTTGCGAGACAGGGTGTGACAGCTATGAAGAGGCGTGGGGGAGGTTTGGAGGTGGTTGTAGAAGTGGTGGACAGTGGTACTCCGAGGGGGGAGTAGGAAGTGAAGTGGCGTTGTGCATGCTGCTCAAGTTCCTGCAGGGCAAGAGTTTCAATGTGTGTTATGGGTTCCAGGAATTTGGGATTACATGATGAGGTTCCATACTCCGTGGAGCGTAGGGAACGATGCGGGAGACCCGCACCGCTGACTAGGCAAGGTCCTAGCGGAGGTGGTTTGCCATTGCCTTCCTCCGACCGTAATGGGGATGAATGATGATGATGATGAAGACAACACAACACCCAGCCATCTCGAGGCAGGGAAAATCCCTCACTCCGCCGGGAATCGAACCCAGGATCCCACGCGTGACAAGCGAGAACGCTACTGCAAGACCACGAGCTGCGGACTGGGATTACATAGCAGGAGAATTTTTCGGATGGAGAGAAGGTACTGCAAGGAGGATTGGGCTTTGTTGATATGGTTTTGCAGGACTATGTTGGTGAGGGCTAAGGATTGGAGGAATCTGAACAGGTGGAGGTCATTGTGGAAGGAGGGGTGGCAACCAGTGATGGGTAATTTGATGGTAAGGCCATTAGGGGGGATTTCATGAGCCAAGCAACAACGCAGGAACAGTATGTGGGGCTGGGATCTGGCTAGGGATAAGGAAACTTTTCTGTATTGGCGCAGGTGGAAGGAGCAAGGATCCGTGGTGGTGCAAAAAAAAAAAAATGCGAAAAATTACGTAAGAAAGTAGAATTACGTCCCAAAAATTACTCAAAAATACAACCAAATACGTTTGAAAAGTACGAAAAGGACGAAATGGATGCACAAGGGGGAAAAAAACGAGATGAAATCTGAGGAAGACGACGATAGTGGAAGGCGAAAACTCACTAAAATTGCCGAGAAGTCACAAGGGTCAAAGTAGAAAATAATTAATCATTAATAAATATATATATATTATTGTGGGTAGCAGGTTTGAGGGCGGATAAGCGTAAAGAAGGGGGACGGCAGGTGTGACTGGATGACGTGGATTTAGTGGGTACAAACAGGGACAGAAGGGAGAAAGTGTGTGTGTGTGTGGGGGGGGGGGGGGTTCAAATGGTTCAAATGGCTCTGAGCACTATGGGACTTAACTTCTGAGGTCATCAGTCCCCTAGAACTTAGAACTACTTATACCTGACTAACCTAAGGACATCACACACATCCATGCCCGAGGCAGGATTCGAACCTGCGACCGTAGCGGTCGCGCGGTTACAAACTGTAGCGCCTAGAACCGCTCGGCCATTCCGGCCGGCAGGGGAGGGTTTCGTAGTTAAAGATGTAAGATCGTGTGGCACCGGAAAAGTGCGGAACATAACACGCAAAAATACGGGAACTGACACAAGAAGCATGATCACTTTGAAGGTATAGCCTTAATTATATCGGCGGGAGTAATGTGGGACAGGTCTGCACCAACAACTGGCGTGGTCTTGAGGGCGTCTGTTGCGCGCAGCCGAGGCGATTGATACAGTGTGGCTCATAAGTAGAGCGTGCAGTGTGGTTCGTAAGGGAACAAGAGAAACAAAGGAAAGAAAAGAAAGAAGGATGGACATTGAGTATAGCGATTCAAAAGAAAGTAGTTATAAAGGAAAACAGCACAGGGTTAGGATCGAAGAAAAGCCGTCAGGCTTAAATATTAGATACACAGAGACTAACATACTGGATATTTTTCAAAATTTCAAAACGCCTGCCAGACACAACTAAAATCTTAAAAATCCTTTACAGCATAGAGAAAACATGCTGGAAATAACACTTCCAGGCTTTCCTCACTCCCAGCTGCAGTCACTATAATGTTCATGATCCTTTCAGTGAGCCTGTTGATATTTCATAAAAGTAAGGTTCCACCAGGTTGTTATGGAAATTTTGCTCTACAAAGCTGGACAAATTGCTTCAGTAAAGCTGTAGCGATCAAGAGACGTGAGACAGATCATTGAAAGGCGAAGGCCCAACGGTTCCGACCGACCGCCGTGTCGTCCTCAGCCCACAGGCGTTAGCGGGTGCGGATATGGAGGGGCATGTGGTCAGCACACCGCTCTCCCGGCCGTATGTCAGTTTCCGAGACCGGAGCCGCTACTTCTCAGTCAAGTAGCTCCTCAGTTTGCCTGAGTGCACCCCGCTTGCCAACAGCGCTCGGCAGACCGGATGGTCACCCATCCAAGTGCTAGCCCAGCCCGACAGCGCTTAATTCCGGTGATCTGACGGGAACTGGTATTACCACTACAGCAACGCTGTTGGCATCTTGCCAGTACACTGGCAGTTAACTCGGAGGTACCACTACAAAGTACGTCCGCTTGTGATTACCCACTGTCATCCGCTTTTTGCAGCAAAACAACTATCAGCTGTCGATTTCCATGGGGAATCAACCTCTGAACAAGGTTGTACGAGCATTCAAAAGGTGATGAGATCCTCGCCCATCATTCGACCTCTCAGACAAAACAGCAGAGTATGGCGTGGAAGGGAGGTGGCGAAAGCGTCCCAATAAAATTCAAAGGTCACAGATTCGGCAGGGAAAGTTATGGCAACCATCTTTCGGGGCTGTCATGGGATGTTACTCGCTCACCATAATGAATGCAGAAAGGTGCGTAATGCCTTGAGTCATCTGCGAGCTGCCATGAGAAGAAAACATCCTGGACTTTGGTCTCAAAAAGTTCTCCTGATTCCTGACAATGTTCCGCCTCATGAAGCTCAAATTTCATGCGCTTCGACTGCGTGGGCGCTCCGGGGTTCGAGCACCTACATAATTTTTAGTTTGACAAAAACAAAATAAAAACAATAGAAATAAACACAAAATAAATAATTCTCGCTTACTATTGTCCAAAAATTTAAAAAAAATGGTTCAAATGGCTCTGAGCACTATGGGACTTAACTGCTGAGGTCATCAGTCCCCTAGAACTTAGAACTACTTAAACCTAACTAACCTAAGGACATCACATACATCCATGCCCGAGGCAGGATTTGAACCTGCGACCGTAGCGGTCGCGCGGTTCCAGACTGTAGCGCCTAGAACCGCTCGGCTACACTGGCCGGCTATCCAAAAATAAAAAGCAGTTAAAACTTTGAGATGGAAGTTAAAACTTCTAACCTCTAAAACGTAATTGTTCCTTTCAAAAATGTGCTAAGGCAAAAATGCAAGTGACAGGCAGGCCCCACAATAACAGTGGATATACGGGGTGTTCAAAACGTGTCTCCGCAGTGCCGCATTATTATTAGCCGCGGATGTCGTCCTGCCTATTTTTTTTTTCAACGAAACAATAAACGTACAACGATACTGCAGTGATATTGTGTACCCGTTCATAGGAGAACTTCTCTTAAGCGAAATACTGAACGGTTATTTTCAACAAGATGGTGCAGCCGCGTATAGAGGTCGCGTTTCAATGTCACTGCTTGCTGATGTTTTTGGTGATCACATAATTTCACAGGGACTTAGGCCTCCACGATCGCCTGACCTAACACCACCTGACTTTTTCTTCTGGGTTGCAGCGAAAGCAACTGTCTATAAAAATGGTCCAAAATCCATCGATGAATTGTAAACTGCAATATCCACTTTCACTGCTTCTATTACAGAAGAAATGTTACAGCTTGTGTTTGGAAACATGATTAGACGAACCGAATTGTGTATTGAACAACAGGGTGGACACTTTCAACATTTAATGTGAAAATTTGTAAGTAAAAATGAATATTCAATAAATCAGTAACATGTATTTCACCGAATTTCAGTTCGGTATATTCACTGCGGCATAAGGCACACGCGGCTAACAATCATACGGCCCTGCGGAGAGACTTTTTGAACACCCCGCATATTGTGAATATAATCACGTCTTTTCGGCCTGCTTTCACGTTTTCTTACAAATGACACACTACAGTACGCCCACTCCACTCGTCAACGATTGTTTTAAAATAACTACTTGCCGATATCGTGCACTAACAAAGAATAAACCAAAACACAAGGAAGCTGAGTGTGATCCACTACCTCAGTACTGTAGTTGAATTTTTTCTTCTTTTTTTCAATTCGATAAGAGCGGTGTGGTTATCGATTTCAATGTAGTCGTTAACATGTAATATTAGAACAAATAAGCCCTCGCTCACAAATATTAAGTCAAAATTGACCAGGTTTCTATGTTTTAGAACAGTTAGTTTAATTCTGAAGACGACCCTCATAGTAGCGTCGAAACATGGTCAATTTTGAACCAATATTTGTGACCGAGGGCTTATTTGTTTTAGAACAGTTAGTTTAATTCTGAAGACGACGCTGATAGTAGCGTCGAAACCTGGTCAATTTTGACTTAATATTTGTGACCGAGGGCTCATTTGTTCTAATATAATTCTGACACGGTCACTGAACCTTAGCAGCTATGTTCAAAGTTTTACGTTTTCATGTAATCTGGATTGTTATCGTTTTGCTTGTTATCCTAGGCACAATGGCTTGGAAGAACGCGGGAGCTTAGACTGTAGACTAGAAGTTCTTATTTTCAGAAAAAAGGGATGTTACCGTGGTAATAGTACAAGGATCTGCTGACCGGATACGCAGAACGAAAGCTCTTCCTCAGCTAAAATTTTCGCAATTTTTCAACGTGGCACGATAACTGGACGCATGTGGAAAGCTTATATACAATCTTGAGTATTGCTTCTTTAATGTACTTTCGGATTCCAACAGTACATTTGCTAGTCGCTACGAGTAAATTCGTCATACTTTTCTCGTCGTCATCATAGGTAGGGGATATAGTCAAAAACTAAAGATCCCGAGAATGTGTCATCTGCCAGTTACTATAGTATATTAGCAACAAACAAATTTAAAAAAAGCAAGCACTCCGACTTCAGGCCACAAGTGGCCCATCGGGACCATCCGACCGCCGTGTCATCCTCAGATGAGGATGCGGATAGGAGGGGCGTGTGGTCAGCACAACGCTCTCCCGGTCGTTATGATGGTTTTCTTTGAGTGGAGCCGTTACTATTCGGTCGAGTAGCTCCTCAAATGGCATCACGAGGCTCACTGCACTCCGAAAAATGGCAACAGCGCATGGCGGCCCGGATGGTCACCCATCTAAGTGCCGGCTACGCCCGACTGCGCTTAACTTCGGTGATATGACGGGAACCGGTGTATCCACTGCGGCAAGGCCGTTGCCCAAACAAATAAAAACTATAGTATATTAGCAACAAACAAATTTAAAAAAAAAAAACAAGAACTCCGACTTCAGGCCACAAGTGGCCCATCGGGACCATCCGACCGCCGTGTCATCCTCAGAGGATGACACGGCGGTCGGATGGTCCCGATGGGCCACTTGTGGCCTGAAGTCGGAGTGCTTGCTTTTTTTTTTAAATTTCATTGTTGCTAATATACTATAGTTTTTATTTGCAGTTGGGGTTGGGTTGTTTGGGGGAAGAGACCAAACAGCGAGGTCATCGGTCTCATCGGATTAGGGAAGGAAGGGGAAGGAAGTCGGCCGTGCCCTTTCAAAGGAACCATCCCGGAATTTGCCTACAGCCATTTAGGGAAATCACGGAAAACCCAAATCAGGATGGCCGGACGCAGGATTGAACCGTCGTCCTTCCGAAAGCGAGTCCAGTGTGCTAACCACTGCGCCACCTCGCTCGGTGGTTAAGGTCATCATTCCCTAAGCTTACCCACTACTTAACCTAAATTATCCTAAGGACAAACACACACGCCCAAGCCCGAGGGAGGACTCGAACCACCGCCGGGAACAGCCGTACAGTCCATGACTGCAGCGCCTAAGACCGCTCGGCTAATACCGCGCGGCTGACGCATGCAGAACTCGGAAGATTCATCCTCCACATTCACCAGATCTTTCCCCTTGAAGTGGTTTTCTCGTGTTCCCCAAACTCGAAGGTCATCTTGGAGGTAAGCACTTCAACACCGATGATGAAGTCATATCAACAGTCAACAGCTGGCTAAGAGCACGACCTGGTACAACACTGATTTGGGAAAAAAGAAATCTTGTGCCATGTTACCAAAAAAGCTTGTAAAAACACGGCGACTATGTAGAAAAGTAACTGTGCCATTGTATACTGTGAATAAAATTGTTTCAACATTATAATTGTGTGTAATGCTTTTCTTTTTATAAAATAAAGGAACTTCCTCATTGGGCACCTCATACTTGGTAACGTATTCTATAGATCGTCTGAATGATTCTTTTATCGAAGTGGTGTGTAACGAGTTAGTTTCAAGGATACGTGTACGTGCTTCGTGTTAACATAAATGATAATATTTTTTAGTCCTATTCATGGAAACACACTCAAAAACTAATTGTTTTTCTCTTTGTTTGACATGCTATCAGTTTTTAAATAAAAATTCTTCCATGAAGTAGGTGTTGTCCAGGACAAATGATTTAGGTTTGGTTAAAAAAACTTGGGTTGATATCTGTCAGGTAATTTATGTTATTAGGAAAATAATTTAAAAATTTGGTGGCTGCTTACTGAAGTCGTTTCTGAGAAACTGACTCTTTTAGTAAAGGGGATAACGGTCAGATTTTTCTTCTACTTTTGTGGTGTGGATATCACTGTCCTTCTCAAATTGTAATGGATATTCACGACAAATTTCGCTAACGAATATATGTATCTGTTCACTTAAAATGCCTACGTCCTTGAAGAGAAGCACCTTGAGAAAACAGCACACATTCTTTCTGCTCGCTTTCGTGCAGTTGAGTAGAAATATGAAAAATACGCCAGGAGGTTGATTCGTTTGTTTCCAAGATATGCAATTACACAGAGAGGAAACCCAGCCGAACTTAATCGTCTGAGTAGCTCAGTAATGTGCTTCTTCCAGTTCAAGTTCCCATCAAAACGCACACCGAAAAATTTGTAGCAGTCAGACCTGCTTCACCGCTGGTGCGGGCACGAACGGACTAAGAAATTTTCTGGCAACGTATTCTTATGGGCAGAACTTTTGCTACTTAATCTCACTTACCGTGATTATTGGGAATGATTAGTATGAGTGGTTACTGACACCATATCGATGACAAGAATGAGAACCATTCACTAGAGCTTCCTTCATTATCGTGGGTAGCAAATGGTTTGACTCTGGGGTGGGTTGGTGGGTACTAGACTTGGCCACTGTTTCTACACTCCTGGAAATGGAAAAAAGAACACATTGACACCGGTGTGTCAGACCCACCATACTTGCTCCGGACACTGCGAGAGGGCTGTACAAGCAATGATCACACGCACGGCACAGCGGACACACCAGGAACCGCGGTGTTGGCCGTCGAATGGCGCTAGCTGCGCAGCATTTGTGCACCGCCGCCGTCAGTGTCAGCCAGTTTGCCGTGGCATACGGAGCTCCATCGCAGTCTTTAACACTGGTAGCATGCCGCGACAGCGTGGACGTGAACCGTATGTGCAGTTGACGGACTTTGAGCGAGGGCGTATAGTGGGCATGCGGGAGGCCGGGTGGACGTACCGCCGAATTGCTCAACACGTGGGGCGTGAGGTCTCCACAGTACATCGATGTTGTCGCCAGTGGTCGGCGGAAGGTGCACGTGCCCGTCGACCTGGGACCGGACCGCAGTGACGCACGGATGCACGCCAAGACCGTAGGATCCTACGCAGTGCCGTAGGGGACCGCACCGCCACTTCCCAGCAAATTAGGGACACTGTTGCTCCTGGGGTATCGGCGAGGACCATTCGCAACCGTCTCCATGAAGCTGGGCGACGGTCCCGCACACCGTTAGGCCGTCTTCCGCTCACGCCCCAACATCGTGCAGCCCGCCTCCAGTGGTGTCGCGACAGGCGTGAATGGAGGGACGAATGGAGACGTGTCGTCTTCAGCGATGAGAGTCGCTTCTGCCTTGGTACCAATGATGGTCGTATGCGTGTTTGGCGCCGTGCAGGTGAGCGCCACAATCAGGACTGCATACGACCGAGGCACACAGGGCCAACGCCCGGCATCATGGTGTGGGGAGCGATCTCCTACACTGGCCGTACACCACTGGTGATCGTCGAGGGGACACTGAATAGTGCACGGTACATCCAAACCGTCATCGAACCCATCGTTCTACCATTCGTAGACCGGCAAGGGAACTTGCTGTTCCAACAGGACAATGCACGTCCGCATGTATCCCGTGCCACCCAACGTGCTCTAGAAGGTGTAAGTCAACTACCCTGGCCAGCAAGATCTCCGGATCTGTCCCCCATTGAGCATGTTTGGGACTGGATGAAGCGTCGTCTCACGCGGTCTGCACGTCCAGCACGAACGCTGGTCCAACTGAGGCGCCAGGTGGAAATGGCATGGCAAGCCGTTCCACAGGACTACATCCAGCATCTCTACGATCGTCTCCATGGGAGAATAGCAGCCTGCATTGCTGCGAAAGGTGGATATACACTGTACTAGTGCCGACATTGTGCATGCTCTGTTGCCTGTGTCTATGTGCCTGTGGTTCTGTCAGTGTGATCATGTGATGTATCTGACCCCAGGAATGTGTCAATAAAGTTTCCCCTTCCTGGGACAATGAATTCACGGTGTTCTTATTTCAATTTCCAGGAGTGTATGTTTCGATGCAGTGTATCGATACGTGGAACTGTTACAGTGTTTCGGAACGGCTATGGTTCACTGTTTCGAAACAGTGGTGTTTCATTCCGCCCCTGTCTCGGATAACCGCACCAGATTCGATCTCGAGCCAGACACAGAAACTGTATCGTTGTTTCAAAATAAGGCTGTTTCAGTCCACCTGCGCTTGGAACAGACTAATTGTATCGAAACAGTGATGTTTCATTCCGCTCTGTGTCGTACGATATTCGAGCTCGGCACAGACACTAAAACACAACATAACACTTCATGAAACACTTTCAAGAGTGCCGAAATCTTTTTGACAAGCAATAGAATGAAGCTTAAGATACCCGAAAATAAAGCTTCGTTTCTAGCTGACTGTCCTATTACGAAATGGCGTGACATCTGCTTTATAAACACTAACCAAACAATAAAACAACGCATACTACTCACATTCAAAATAGTAATCATTTGATTAAATTACACTTTTTTACAACATACGCTTCTCTTTTTATGTGCAGTAATCGTATTAAGAAACGCAAGTAAGCCGACAACATTTTGAATAAAAAGGGCGTAGAGTGACAGTTATTAGACATATAGATAAATTTGATCTAGGTATAATTGCAAGCAATCTGTTTGACATATCACTGATAGTGTAATGGTGAACGGGAAGGGCTGGGAAGCATGGCGACTTTATAGTAACGGTTCGAAACACCTTGAAAGACAAAATTTTTTCTGTTATATTTTGTTATTTATTCGAATTATTTGGCATTATTTGTGAGTCTATAGTCACTGTGCCTATTATCCACAATGATTCCCTTTGTGTGCATGGAAATTAACAGGATGGGTGTATTACCCATACTAACGGAATGTGGGAATCCCAGTAGCATATCTGTTGTTTCTGCAGTTTGTTCCCAAATTCAAATGGCTCTGAGCACTATGGGACTCAACTGCTGAGGTCATTAGTCCCCTAGAACTTAGAGCTAGTTAAACCTAACTAACCTAAGGACATCACAAACATCCATGCCCGAGGCAGGATTCGAACCTGCGACCGTAGCGGTCTTGCGGTTCCAGACTGCGGCGCCTTTAACCGCACGGCCACTTCGCCGGCGTTTGCTCCCACCTCCAGTTCCGTTCGTGGTGGTTCTTCTGTCTTCAGCTATGGCTGTCCTCAGCCAATTGAAAAGTATGAAAGTCACACGACACGAAAGCAGCGCATTTGCTGCAGGAAATACGAAACTGCCAAGACGCCCAAGTGATAGTTTCTTACTTTCTGCGAAACGATTAGCGGTCTCGCACCTCATTTGTGTTTATATGGACATACTTATACAGTAGACATTCAAGATGATAAAATGTGTAGGTTTATTAGATTACAAAACACAAACTGTTTCACTGTTTCGAAACAGCGTATCGAAACATTACATTGTACTGTTTCATTTGTTTCGCAACAGTTAAGTGTTTCAGTTTACCCATCTCTAGTGGGTACGTGCTGCAACAATTGTAGGGTGACCATCCGTCCCGTTTTTTTTCGGGACAGTCCCGATTTTTGTGTGTCTGTCCCGAATTTTTTCAAAGGTAATTCGGGACACCTGTTTGTCCCGGAATTAACAATCATGACCCGAATTAGACATTCATTTCACCTGTATCGGTATATTTTATTATTAGTTTTAGTTATGGTGGGAAATTGACAAGAGGGCACGACAAATTGTCGAAACCGTTATCAAACTGTCTCTACTGTGCAAACACGTGCTGGCCGCAGCTCGAACAGCTAATGGGCAGTCAGAGACCACGCCAACTGGGAAAAAGTCGCACTCTAACTCATTCGCGCAGTCGAAACGGTTCTAAACGTAACTCGAACAGAAGAAGGAAGAAATCTGCATATTTTCTGATAGCCATGGAAGAGGCAGAGGATGTTTTATGGCAAACATGCAGACGAAATACAAAGTAACTGGAACAGACGAACAGTAATATACGCTCTCGTTGACTTCGGCGTCACCAACGCAGTGTATGCTGGTCTCTAGAATACTACAATTTGTCATCTGTGTGCGCCATATTACGAGGACAGTTCAATAAGTAATGCAACACATTTTTTTCTCGGCCAATTTTGGTTGAAAAAACCGGAAATTTCTTGTGGAATATTTTCAAACATTCCCGCTTCGTCTCGTATAGTTTCATTGACTTCCGACAGGTGGCAGCGCTGTACAGAGCTGGTAAAATGGCGTCTGTAACGGATGTGCGTTGCAAACAACGGGCAGTGATCGAGTTTCTTTTGGCGGAAAACCAGGGCATCTCAGATATTCATAGGCGCTTGCAGAATGTCTACGGTGATCTGGCAGTGGACAAAAGCACGGTGAGTCGTTGGGCAAAGCGTGTGTCATCATCGCCGCAAGGTCAAGCAAGACTGTCTGATCTCCCGCGTGCGGGCCGGCCGTGCACAGCTGTGACTCCTGCAATGGCGGAGCGTGCGAACACATTCGTTCGAGATGATCGACGGATCACCATCAAACAACTCAGTGCTCAACTTGACATCTCTGTTGGTAGTGCTGTCACAATTGTTCACCAGTTGGGATATTCAAAGGTTTGTTCCCGCTGGGTCCCTCGTTGTCTAACCGAACACCATAAAGAGCAAAGGAGAACCATCTGTGCGGAATTGCTTGCTCGTCATGTGGCTGAGGGTGACAATTTCTTGTCAAAGATTGTTACAGGCGATGAAACATGGGTTCATCACTTCGAACCTGAAACAAAACGGCAATCAATGGAGTGGCGCCACACCCACTCCCCTACCAAGAAAAAGTTTAAAGCCATACCCTCAGCCGGTAAAGTCACGGTTACAGTCTTCTGGGACGCTGAAGGGGTTATTCTGTTCGATGTCCTTCCCCATGGTCAAACGATCAACTCTGAAGTGTATTGTGCTACTCTTCAGAAATTGAAGAAACGACTTCAGCGTGTTCGTAGGCACAAAAATCAGAACGAACTTCTCCTTCTTCATGACAACGCAAGACCTCACACAAGTCTTCGCATCCGAGAGGAGCTCACAAAACTTCAGTGGACTGTTCTTCCTCATGCACCCTACAGCCCCGATCTCGCACCGTCGGATTTCCATATGTTTGGCCCAATGAAGGACGCAATCCGTGGGACGCACTACGCGGATGATGAAGAAGTTATTGATGCAGTACGACGTTGGCTCCGACATCGACCAGTGGAATGGTATCGTGCAGGCGTAAGGCCGTAGCATTGAATGGAGATTACGTTGAAAAATAGTGTTGTGTAGCTAAAAGATTGGGGAATAACCTGGTGTATTTCAATGCTGTATAAAACAACCCCTGTTTCAGAAAAAAATGTGTTGCATTACTTATTGAACTGCCCTCGTATATCAGATTGAATTTTGTGTTACGTCGTGTTATGGTATACAGGGCTATTACAAATGATTGAAGCGATTTCATAAATTCACTGTAGCTCCATTCATTGACATACGGTCACGACACACTACAGATACGTAGAAAAACTCATAAAGTTTTGTTCGGCTAAAGCCGCACTTCAGGTTTCTGCCGCCAGAGCGCTCGAGAGCGCAGTGAGACAAAATGGCGACAGGAGCCGAGAAAGCGTATGTCGTGCTTGAAATGCACTCACATCAGTCAGTCATAACAGTGCAACGACACTTCAGGACGAAGTTCAACAAAGATCCACCAACTGCTAACTCCATTCGGCGATGGTATGCGCAGTTTAAAGCTTCTGGATGCCTCTGTAAGGGGAAATCAACGGGTCGGCCTGCAGTGAGCGAAGAAACGGTTGAACGCGTGCGGGCAAGTTTCACGCGTAGCCCGCGGAAGTCGACGAATAAAGCAAGCAGGGAGCTAATCGTACCACAGCCGGCGGTATGGAAAATCTTACTGAAAAGGCTAAAGCAAAAGCCTTACCGTTTACAAGTGCTACAAGCCCTGACACCCGATGACAAAGTCAAACGCTTTGAATTTTCGGCGCGGTTGCAACAGCTCGTGGAAGAGGATGCGTTCAGTGCGAAACTTGTTTTCAGTGATGAAGCAACATTTTTTCTTAATGGTGAAGTGAACAGACACAATGTGCGTATCTGGGCGGTAGAGAATCCTCACGCATACGTGCAGCAAATTCGCAATTCACCAAAAGTTAACGTGTTTTGTGCAATGTCACGGTTTAAAGTTTACGGCCCCTTTTTCTTCTGCGAAAAAAACGTTACAGGACACGTGTATCTGGACATGCTGGAAAATTGGCTCATGCCACAACTGGAGACCGACAGCGCCGACTTTATCTTTCAACAGGACGGTGCTCCACCGCACTTCCATCATGATGTTCGGCATTTCTTAAACAGGAGATTGGAAAACCGATAGATCGGTCGTGGTGGAGATAATGGTCAGCAATTCGTGTCATGGCCTCCACGCTCTCCCGACTTAACCCCATGCGATTTCTTTCTGTGGGGTTATGTGAAAGATTCAGTGTTTAAACCTCCTCTACCAAGAAACGTGCCAGAACTGCGAGCTCGCATCAACGATGCTTTCGAACTCATTGATGGGGACATGCTGCGCCGAGTGTGGGAGGAACTTGATTATCGGCTTGACGTCTGCCGAATCAATAAAGGGGCACATATCGAACATTTGTGAATGCCTAAAAAAAACTTTTTGAGTTTTTGTATGTGTGCAAAGCATTGTGAAACTATCTCAAATAATAAAGTTATTGTAGAGCTGTGAAATCGCTTCAATCATTTGTAATAACCCTGTATTACGTTTGATAAGTTTAGTTGTTTTTTCTCGTCAATAACAATAACAATACTTCTTCGTAAGAATGAGTTCAAAGAAGCGCAAGTGCTCCTTCAATGAACAATTGCAGAAAGAATTTCCATTCATCAGTGACATTGGTTCTTCGGGCTCAAAAGGAAAAGTATGGTACAACACATGTGCTTCTAGTTTCTCACTACGTCACAGTGGACGTCGTGATATACAACTACATTTAAAAGTGACAAACATAAAAGAGCAGTTTCTGCAGCAGCGTCTAGTGCAACATTAAAGTCATTTTTTACATCAGAGAAACAGCAGGAGAGGTTAGTTGCAACTGAGGGCGTTTTTGCGTATCATACAATTCAGCACAATCATAGTTTCAGATCTATGGACTGTACATCGAAGCTTCTTCAAGCGACATTAGATCCTAAATTTGCTTGTGCACGTGCAAAAACAGAGGCAATTATTGTGAATGTGTTAGCTCCTCATGCATTAGATATGTTGCGACGTGATTTAGAAAAAGTGACATTTATTTCACTTCTGACTGATGCATCTAACCACAAAGAGATTAAGGTCTTTCCTATCCTCGTCAGATATTTTGATTACAAAACTGGTGTAAAAGTAAGATCATTACAATTAAAATCGTTGCCTGGGGAAACATCTACTATTGTGAGTGGCTATTTAACAGACTGGCCTAGAGAGAACAGCCTAGAAGAAAAAGTTGTTGGACTGTGTGCTGATAACACTAATTGCAATTTTGGAGGTGCTGAAAGAAAAGGTCAGAATAATGTTTTTACTAAACTACAAGTGGAACTCGGTCATCGACTGATAGGGGTTGGTTGTGCTGCTCATATACTGCATAATACTGTTCGAGCAGCTACTGATATTTTGCCTGTAGATATAGAATTGGTAGTTTCCGAAATATTTCTGTATTTCAAATCATACACTGTGAGAGTTGAAACTCTGAAGGACTTTTGCAGCTTTGTTGAAACAGATTTTGCAATGATTTTGGGTTATGCTCAAATCGCTTGATACGGGCAAGTCTTCAGGTCCAGATTGTATACCGATTAGGTTCCTTTCAGATTACGCTGATACAATAGCTCCCTACTTAGCAATCATATACAACCGCTCGCTCACCGATAGAGCTGTACCTACAGATTGGAAAATTGCGCAGGTCGCACCAGTGTTTAAGAAGGGTAGTAGGAGTAATCCATCGAACTACAGACCTATATCATTGACGTCGGTTTGCAGTAGGGTTTTGGAGCATATACTGTATTCAAACATTATGAAACACCTCGAAGGGAACGATCTGTTGATACGTATTCAGCATGTTTTCAGAAAACATCGTTCTTGTGCAACGCAGCTAGCTCTTTATTCGCACGAAGTAATGGCCGCTATCGACAGGGGGTCTCAAGTTGATTCCGTATTTCTAGATTTCCGGAAAGCTTTTGACACCGTTCCTCACAAGCGACTTCTAATCAAGCTGCGGGCCTATGGGGTATCGTCTCAGTTGTGCGGCTGGATTCGTGATTTCCTGTCAGGAAGGTCGCAGTTCGTAGTAATAGACGGCAAATCATCGAGTAAAACTGAAGTGATATCGGGTGTTCCCCAGGGAAGCGTCCTGGGACCTCTGCTGTTCCTGATCTGGTATAAATGACCTGGGTGACAATCTGAGCAGTTCTCTTAGGTTGTTCGCAGATGATGCTGTAATTTACCGTCTAGTAAGGTCATCCGAAGACCAGTATCAGCTGCAAAGCGATTTAGAAAAGATTGCTGTATGGTGTGGCAGGTGGCAGTTGACGCTAAATAACGAAAAGTGTGAGGTGATTCACACGAGTTCCAAAAGAAATCCGTTGGAATTCGATTACTCGATAAATAGTACAATTCTCAAGGCTGTCAATTCAACTAAGTACCTGGGTGTTAAAATTACGAACAACTTCAGTTGGAAAGACCACATGGATAATATTGTGGGGAAGGCGAGACAAAGGTTGCGTTTCATTTGCAGGACACTTAGGAGATGCAACAAGTCCACTAAAGAGACAGCTTACACTACACTCGTTCGTCCTCTGTTAGAATATTGCTGCGCGGTGCGGGATCCTTACCAGGTGGGATTGACGGAGGACATCGAAAGGGTACAAAAAAGGGCAGCTCGTTTCGTATTATCACGTAATAGGGGAGAGAGTGGCAGATATGGTACACGAGTTGGGATGGAAGTCATTAAAGCAAAGACGTTTCTCGTCGCGGCGAGATCTATTTACGAAATTTCAGTCACCAACTTTCTCTTCCGATTGCGAAAATATTTTGTTGAGCCCAACCTACATAGGTAGGAATGATCACCAGAATAAAATAAGAGAAATCAGAGCTCGAACAGAAAGGTTTAGGGGTTCGTTTTTCCCGCGCGCTGTTCGGGAGTGGAATGGTAGGGAGATAGTATGATTGTGGTTCGATGAACCCTCTGCCAAGCACTTAAATGTGAATTGCAGAGTAATCATGTAGATGTAGATGTAGAACAAGATGGTTAGCACTGTTGCCTGCTGTTGAGCGAGTCATCAAAATGTTTAAACCACTAAAATCATACTTCCAATCTAATGTGTCCATTGTTACTTCAAAACTTCTTTCAAAACCCTTTGTCTGAAGTATGGCTATACTTTGTTCACAGTCAGGCTTCATCATTTCATGAAGCAGTTAAGAAAGTTGAAGGACAGACAGTCACTATATTTGAAGTGGCTGATTGTATTAGTAAGTTGAAAACTACATTGCAGTCCAAAACTGAAGACCAGTTCCTTCCCTCAAGAGTTAAAACAATTCTTGAAACTCTTGAAACAGAGGTAGGTCTGCTTCCAGCAGAGGTAAAGAGTTTTCATGGTGCTCTATCCTACTTAAAAAAAGTGCACTGAAAAAAGTTTCCAGACTGCTACAATTGGGTTACCCTGAATCAAATACCCATATGGGATGACATTGAAAGAACTTCTTCTCTAGTTAGCGAAACTGTGCCATATGTTCAGATTGCAGAAAATGTAATGTATGATGAGTATGTCAGTGTCAAACAGTTTGTCACCACTGAGAAAATCATTGAATGGACTGCTAACAACACTGTCCCAGGTCAAAGATGATTTCTCATTTCAGCCAGAATCATGTGCCATTCTCAAATGTACTCAAGCTAGTGGAGTTTCTATTCTGCTTTCCTGGCACTAATGCTGCTACTTAAAGTGTGTTTTCCCACATAAACAATATATGGACAAGTGAGAAAACACAGTTGGCTGTAGAAACCATGAAAGCAATGTTGGTAAGTAGAATAAATTATGATGAAACTTGTGTCGAGTTTTTTCATATGTTGTTGAAAAATACAGACTTGATACAGAAAATTCATAGCACTGATAAATACAGTTGCTCTGATCACACTCATTCATCTTAGAAGGTATTAATAAAATGTAAATGTCTTTTCTTTGTAACAAATTTAATTCATATTTTGTATTTATTATATTTAATTGAAACCTTCTCATGTAATTAATATAGCCTATTTTGCAAAATTTTTAATATGTCCCGGATTTGGGCCTAGGAAATATGTTAATGTCCCGAATTTGAGTCTAGAAAATATGGTCACCTTGTCAATTGTTGGTACGATTTTGTTTGTTATACAGAATTCGGCATAGCGTGTTTTCTCAAAATTTAGGGTCAGTCCATTTTCAGAGAGCTACAGAATAATTCATTGCGAAACATCTTTAAGGCTAGGCGCAAATTGAGAAGCGTATAGCACGTGTGACGTGACACTAGACTACAGCGCGACACGCACGTGCCGCACGGGTCGCGCGGGTGCAGCGCATATTGCGACGCGTACACCGTACCTCGCACGCCCCGACTGGCGACGCTCTGCGCTGACTGAACCGAAGCGCGCGCAAGCTCTTATCTTCCTCAAACTACTTTACAGAAACTATTCTCTGAAAATATATGATTTTTGCCTGACTTGTAGCTTTTCTGTCAGCTTCGTGACGAAGTGCCCATCACCTCGTTAATGACCATTCTTATTGTGATGTACACATTTTAGTGAGACACTACGCAAAACTCAAAAAGTTTGCAACGAAAATTAGGGGTCGCTATGATTTTGCGTTTGGTGCGTATTACACCATATGTAGCTGCGTATGAAATTCAGCTAACATGCTGAATTTTTGTTTAGACTTGGGAGGAGATCTCTATCTGCCTCCGATCTCGAGAAAATGGATCCTATGTAGCGCGCTCACTTCCGATCTCACGCCCGCGAGAATGAAATACTTGCAACATCTCTCGTATCTCCTAAACCGCTCGAGACATCGAAAGTTTGGCGAATGATGGCACACAAGGAGGAGAGTGTTTTGCCACGGAACTTTCTTATCTATGGCGATATATCACTACTTATACTTCTTTTTTTATTTATTTCACTCCAGTGACTAATTTTTTAAGAGTTATCGACAGCTAGCGAAACAAGAGCTTCCTAGTATGAAAATAAACATGAAATTTCTTCTTTTATGTTACTGCAGACCGATACTATGCAGTTTTTCGTAAGCTATTGAGCTCTGTGATTGCCAATTACTTGTTTAATGAGGCACACCGTTTCGGAATTCTGTCTCAATAGCTGCTGTGAGATGAGTTTGGCAAATTACATTGTGACAAAGGAAGTACAATTAAACCAGTCACCAAGAGAAATGTGGCCTTTACTCATAAATGGTGATGCTTCTTCGAATGAGAAAAGGTTAACAACTCACACAAAAACAGATTGGCAATTCTGTTGGAATTTTGGTGGAATCCCCGTAACCCATCGTATTTTTAACACTGAGCGACTGGAATGGAAACTTACCAATGGATTTTATTCCTTCTCTTGATCTGAGCAGTATTAAAATAATGACGAGCGTTCCTTCAGGCGTAATGATAGGCACATACCAGATACTGTTTACTCACCTAGGGCTTGCCAAACTGACAATGCGTGATCGCGAATAAAATAGTTGGTCTTGAGAAAAATAAACAATTGATCTGTCGCACAACACAATGGTGAGTGTGTTGTCAGCAGCGAAGGATAATGCGCGCGACAGGAATGCACAAGCTAGCCATGTGTGCCTTGTGAGTTGGAGTTCGGAAAACATTGTCATGAAAGTAGATCTACCTTTGTCAGCAGCACATTTCAACAAATTAAATATATCTAATCATAACAGTCTTTTAGGATATTCCTACTTTCGTAATAATACCGACCATTTTCTTCATTTGTATAGCCTGTTGTTGTATAATTACTTTATTAATGCTGATAATGTCCATGCAACAATTGAAATGCTTTTTCTCATCACGGCGAACCAATTAAAACATTGTTATTTGTGACTGCTTTTCGACTGTTTCTAGCTTGCAGTGGAAATATGTTGTTCACATGCATGTAGTACAGTGTGTCGTATTACATTGTTACATCCATATCAGAGTAATCACAGTGAAACTTCTGTACTTCAGTTCTTGGACGCTTTTTACCAGGTGCACAAAGGGATCACACCTGTGGAGATTATCCCTTTCTAAATTTTTTTAACAGATCGTACAGATACGCTAGCTTACTAGGCAGCGAGAAGATAACCTTGTTTTACTTTCCTGCCTTGATTCTTAATCACATAATTTTATAATATTCCTTGCTTCCTTATTCACTACCCTCTGTCCCTTCTTGCGATCTGAAAACATCGCGGAGGCGTATGGTGCAATTCCAGCGGCCAATGGCTCATCAGTTACTGAAGTATACATTTTTCTTGACAGAAGAAAAACAAAACAAAACTATGCACATATAAGTAACAGAAAAGTATAACGTGCTAACGAAGAAAACTGGAGCGTTTAAATGGCGAAAAACGAAACACTACCCAAAGGCAATAAAGTTCAGTAGACAGTAAGGCAAAATTTATCGTATGGGCAATATTACCACTGCTCATATGCGCTGTTCCGATGTGAGCATACGGCCGTGCTACTTTTCCGCTACCCGCCTCACATTTCCCACGGTGCTAGCGAGGCAAGCGCGACGCGCGGCGCGAGAAACTGTGCCTCAACCACAACGCCGCGCGACCTGGCGCAGGCGCGTGTCGCGTCCCAGTCGCGTCGCGTCGCAATTTGCGCGGTCCCATTTGAACCTGTGATGTTACAAAAACACGCGCTGCGCTGCGTCGCGCCACACGTGCTATACGCGTCTCAATTTGCGCCTAGCCTAACATTCTCGTCCATTGCTTTGACTGCTATGGGATTTTTTTATGGCAGTATCGTCTGCAAAAAGTACCAATTTTGCTTCTTGTGGAAGGTGATTCACAGACTTATGGAATAGGAGTGGACCCAGAACACTGTGGGACACCCTTCATGATTCCTCCACAGTCGCTAAAATTTTCTACCCTACCAACAGTTTGAATTACTCAGTGCAGGTTTTTCCATCCTGTTTATTAAGTATGTCACAAACGAGTTGCATGTGAAGCCATCAGTTCCAGAAAAGTTAGGCTTTTCTAAGGCTGGTATTACACCATCAAATTTCTTTGTCAAAGATATTTGATGGTGTAATAGGGAACTTTGTCAAATGTCCAATATTTGATCAAATCTAGGGCCTCGCTGTAGATTTGATCAAAGTAGTCGCTTGTCTTCTGTTCACTGCAATGTGACATGTTACCACATGGAGCGCTAGCATCTCTGCATTCTGTCGTCTGTAGTGTTTTTATAAACATTGCGGGTAAATACAATTGGTGTGTGCCGACAACTACAAAATTAATAGAGATGTATGAAGCTGATGAGGCGCTATACTACGTGAGGGACGCTGAATACAAAAATAGATTACGAAGGTTGGAGACTTGACCTAACTTAAACTCTCCTGTAGCAAGGAATCGGAGTGTTACTGTGAGCCTGTCTTCTGCAGATGTAGCAGTTTTTAAGTGAATATTGTGCTTTGTGATATGAGGATACACTTCACTGAGCACATACAGAAACGTATGGTTCAAATGGCTCTGAGCACTATGGGACTTAACAGCTGTGGTCATCAGTCGCCTAGAACTTAGAACTACTTAAACCTAACTAACCTAAGGACATCACACACATCCATGCCCGAGGCAGGATTCGAACCTGCGACCGTAGCAGTCGCGTGGTTCCGGACTGCGCGCCTAGAACCGCGAGACCACCGCGGCCGGCCAGAAACGTATGCTCATCCATTCTTAAGTAATTGAAGTACGACTTGACGTCCTCCACTATAAGCTCACGTAACAAGCTTTGTTGAATGCTTTTATCGTGTCGTCGTAAAACCCACGGCGTCACCCAGATTTATTTCCTTTTTTTTCCCCGCTTCCCCTCCGCATATGCACACAGTGCAATTGTGGTACATGAAACTGCTGCGGATAATAACAGGTTGTTGTTGTCAGCCATCTTGAACATTGACGAAAAATATGATAGTGTAGTACCCCTTCTAGCGCTACGTCAAAGATCTTTGTCAAATATATTTGACGGAATATTTGATCAAATCTTTGACAAAGAAATTTGATGTAGTGTAATACCGGCCTAAGGGAATAACATAAAGTACGTAGTCAAATAATGAAATGGGTGAGAATTTTGTAACGAACACCCAGATTCCTGGGATGAGCAAGAGAGGTCTCTAGCGGCGCCTATGTCTACGACTGCAATGCTGGTAAAGGCATATCCGCTCCCGCTGCGCGGCAGCGCCTCTCTGTGGCCAATCCGGAAACCAGGCACTCGCTACCGGCCGCCCTGGGAGGCCCACGGCCTACGGGAGATTACGCGGCCCCCAGACAAATGCGCCGCCGCCGAGCCACACATCACCCTGGAAACAAATGAATGCCGCCGCGCGACGGCAGCGCCTCCCGCGGCAAGAATGCGCACCGCGAGCCGGCCGCGCGGCGCGGCCGTTTAGGCCTTCTTTTTCGTCCCTTTGGCCTCCTTGACCCTTTTTCTCGTCGTCGTCCTTTTTCGTCTCTCGCCCTCTCCGTCTCTTTCCTTTTTTTTACTCCCTCGCTCCCTTTCCCTTCCCTCCCGCTGCGCATGTGGCCGGTTTAAACGCCCTGCTCGTGCAGCGGGAACTTCATAATGACTGGAGGCGTGTTAGTGATACGGAAAGCCGGCCGTGCCGACACCATTTGCTCGCGCGTCACATCCAGTGCCTGCTTACACGCTCGCCGCTTCACACCAGCTCCCCGTTCCTCGTAGCAGGAGCCCGCGGAAGTAAACAGAACGCACCACCGCCTTTCGTCCAGTGCCTCAGTAATCCGCATCCCCTGCTCCTGTGAATCATTTACATTTTTTAATTCATTAACTGAACAGTATTTGATACTCCGAACGTGACAGCAGCAACAATCTGTGTCTACGTTCATACTCTGCAGCCGACTGTGAAGCGCATGGCAGAGGGTACTTGGCAATGAGCTTCTTATTCTGCAAACGTACTAAAGCTACGAAAGAAGACTGTAAGAAGCATAACAAAATAATCTGATAGACATTCCGGCGGAAAAATGATTCAAATGGCTCTGAGCACTATGGGACTTAACAAATGGTTCAAATGGCTCTGAGCACTATGCGACTTAACTTCTGAGGTCATCAGTCGCCTAAAACTTAGAACTTAGAACTAACTAAGGACAGCACACACATCCATGCCCGAGGCAAGATTCGAACCTGCGACCGTAGCGGTCGCGCGGTTCCAGACTGAAACGCCTAGAACCGCTCGGTCACACCGGCCGGCTCGTCGCTGTACACATTGAAAGAATTATTTACGTAAGAAATAACCATTTTGCATTGTTAAACAGAGATATCCATAACTATAACACAATAAACAAAAATGAAGTCGGCTCAAATAAACTGACAAAGAGTCTGTAAAAGCAGGACGCCTTCTATAAAACAGTTTGCCAAACTATATAAAGATGGTAGAAAACATGTCTGTTTTCAAAAATAAACTAAAATGTCACTTGATTAAACTTTGTCCGTGCAGTGTTCAAGAATATCTTGAAGGAAAAAATTAATCTAATGTTTCATATGTACCTGTGCAAATAGTACAAAGTAATTTTAATGTTTGGTAGTTATGTACGTATAACAAATATTTTTAAAGATGCTTGTATTTTGGTAGCTATTCTTAAAGAAATCAGTCATTTTACTGATATATGCATGTAGTTATGTAATTTTGAAACTTGTAATTTTTCAAACTTAATGGAAGCTGACAATAAAGATGCACAGAAACAGATACATAAGTAAATAAATTATAAGGGCGTCGGGGTTTGTTCTCTAGTGGTTGGGGTCCTTCTTGATAGCGGCCAAAGACTGAAGTGATGCAGCTTCTTCGATGCTCCTTCTTAAATTCAGGGTAAAACTGACGATAGCATTAGCTTCTATTATCATAGTCTTCGGTATATTCAGTAATTTAAGAATACAACACACACACACACGCGCGCGCGCGCGCGCACTACTGAAAGAAAAGGAAGGTAAAACGCTTGAGTGCAAGACAAGAAGTTCGAATGCCCATCGGATCTTGCATTTTTCGATTTACGTTTTAACCTAGCTCCACGGCAGAAACACGGATTCCACGTTAAACTGTAGGTCTCCTTTCCCCGGTTGGATAACTAGGGTTGGTTAGGGACACTCAAGTCGCTGAAGTAACATCCAACAGAAAGACTTCGCCAAAACATTGACCTACACGAAATTATTATTATTTATTAGGGCTTCCCACCACTCCATTCACCTATGGTGTGCCCAAAGAATGATTGCCATTCGCGTGGGCATTTTTTGTAGCGACTCGGCGAAGTTAATTTTGTGACATGAAAACGTCTAATTGAACTTTATCTGTCACAAAGTACCGTGAAATTTCAATCGCTAATAATCCAGAGACTAATTGTGTCTAACCAACGATTGAATCCACAGTGGATAAATCATGTCTGGATGTGTTGTCGTGTAGCATTTGTTAAGCCTAGAGCTCCTATAAAGGGTGTAAATTTTAAGTTGACAAACCAAAATAACTGGAAAAATAAGCTTCACACCAAAAATGTGTAGAATCCAAAGTTGATTATTTTCGAGTGGGACATCTGCTGGTGCTAAAATTAGCCCGCCACCCCAGCCCCCTGGGGTTGGGGTGGGAGGCAACTTTAAAATTTCAAATTGGAACCCCCATTTTTTATTGCAGAATCAGATTCTTCATAAAAAAACTACGTACATTTTGTCTTAAACATTTGTTTTGATTCTTAGTAGCTGGCGCTGTAATTTAAGAAAATCAATGGTCTCATTTTTGCGTGGAAAATGGTTACGGATAAATAAAAAATACTTACTTGCTTCGGAAATTTTGATGCGTTAAAACGAAAACTCTCCCCATAGGATGGGGTTTGTGAGAGAGGAATTAGAGTTTTACAGATGTTGACCCAAATATTAATTTTTCCCGCAGATTCGGAAAAGTTTTGTTTGTTTCGTGGTCAACATTTGTAAAACTCTAAATCCTCTCTCTCAAACCCCGCCCTGTGGCGAGAGAGAAGGAGTTCACCTCGTCGTCGGAGCTGAATCGCTGGGACCACAATTAACGCTGACAGGTACTGTGAGACTCTGAAAAAACTCAAACTGGCAATTCAGAACCGGAGAAGAGGAATGTTGAGCAAGGGCGTACACATTCTCCATGACAACGCTCGCCCACACATCGCTCGGCAAACCGTTGCTCTCCTGCAACAGTTTCAGTGGAACATAATCACCCACGCACCCACCCTATAGTGCTGACTTGGCGCCCAGTGACTATCACCTGTCCCCTAGGTTAAAAGAACATTTGGCCGGAAAGCGATTCGGCTGCGACGACGAGGTGAAAGAACAGGTTCATAACTTTCTGAACAGCATGGCGGCGAGCAGCTATGACATGGCCATACAAAAACTGTCACAGCGTCTATAAAAACGCATCGACAGAAATGGTGGTTGTTGTTGTTGTGGTCTTCAGTCCTGAGACTGGTTTGATGCAGCTCTCCACGCTACTCTATCCTGTGCAAGCTTCTTCATCACCCCAGTACCTACTGCAACTTACATCCTTCTGAATCTGTTTAGTGTAACCATCTGTTGGTCTCCCTCTACGATTTTTACCCTCCACGCTGCCCTCCATTACTAAATTGATGATCCCTTGATGCCTCAGAACATGTCCTACCAACCGATCCCTTCTTCTAGTGAAGTTGTGCCACAAACTTCTCTTCTCCCCAATCCTATTTAATACCTCCTCATTAGTTATATGATCTATCCATCTAATCTTCAGCATTCTTCTGTAGCACCACGTTTCGAAAGCTTCTATTCTCTTCTTGTCCCAACTACACTCCTGGAAATGGAAAAAAGAACACATTGACACCGGTGTGTCAGACCCACCATACTTGCTCCGGACACTGCTAGAGGGCTGTACAAGCAATGATCACACGCACGGCACAGCGGACACACCAGGAACCGCGGTGTTGGCCGTCGAATGGCGCTAGCTGCGCAGCATTTGTGCACCGCCGCCGTCAGTGTCAGCCAGTTTGCCGTGGCATACGGAGCTCCATCGCAGTCTTTAACACTGGTAGCATGCCGCGACAGCGTGGACGTGAACCGTATGTGCAGTTGACGGACTTTGAGCGAGGGCGTATAGTGGGCATGCGGGAGGCCGGGTGGACGTACCGCCGAATTGCTCAACACGTGGGGCGTGAGGTCTCCACAGTACATCGATGTTGTCGCCAGTGGTCGGCGGAAGGTGCACGTGCCCGTCGACCTGGGACCGGACAGCAGCGACGCACGGATGCACGCCAAGACCGTAGGATCCTACGCAGTGCCGTAGGGGACCGCACCGCCACTTCCCAGCAAATTAGGGACACTGTTGCTCCTGGGGTATCGGCGAGGACCATTCGCAACCGTCTCCATGAAGCTGGGCTACGGTCCCGCGCACCGTTAGGCCGTCTTCCGCTCACGCCCCAACATCGTGCAGCCCGCCTCCAGTGGTGTCGCGACAGGCGTGAATGGAGGGACGAATGGAGACGTGTCGTCTTCAGCGATGAGAGTCGCTTCTGCCTTGGTGCCAATGATGGTCGTATGCGTGTTTGGCGCCGTGCAGGTGAGCGCCACAATCAGGACTGCATACGACCGAGGCACACAGGGCCAACACCCGGCATCATGGTGTGGGGAGCGATCTCCTACACTGGCCGTACACCACTGGTGATCGTCGAGGGGACACTGAATAGTGCACGGTACATCCAAACCGTCATCGAACCCATCGTTCTACCATTCCTAGACCGGCAAGGGAACTTGCTGTTCCAAGAGGACAATGCACGTCCGCATGTATCCCGTGCCACCCAACGTGCTCAAGATCTCTGGATCTGTCCCCCATTGAGCATGTTTGGGACTGGATGAAGCGTCGTCTCACGCGGTCTGCACGTCCAGCACGAACGCTGGTCCAACTGAGGCGCCAGGTGGAAATGGCATGGCAAGCCGTTCCACAGGACTACATCCAGCATCTCTACGATCGTCTCCATGGGAGAATAGCAGCCTGCATTGCTGCGAAAGGTGGATATACACTGTACTAGTGCCGACATTGTGCATGCTCTGTTGCCAGTGTCTATGTGCCTGTGGTTCTGTCAGTGTGATCATGTGATGTATCTGACCCCAGGAATGTGTCAATAAAGTTTCCCCTTCCTGGGACAATGAATTCACGGTGTTCTTATTTCAATTTCCAGGAGTGTAGTTATCGTCCATGTTTCACTTCCATACATGGCTACGCTCCATACAAATACTTTCAGAAACGCCCTCCTGACACTTAAAGCAATACTCGATGTTAATAAATTTCTCTTCTTCAGAAACGCTTTCCTTGCCATTGCCAGTCTACATTTTATATCCTCTCTACTTCGAGCATCATCAGTTATTTTGCTCCCCAAAGAGCAAAACTCCTTTACCACTTTAAGTGTCTCATTTCCTAATCTAATTCCCTCAGCATTGCCCGACTTAATTCGACTACATTCCATTATCCTCGTTTTGCTTTTGTTGATGTTCATCTTATATCCTCCTTTCCAGACACTATCTATTCCGTTCAACTGCTCTTCCAATTCCTTTGCTGTCTCTGACAGAATTACAATGTCATCGGCGAACCTCAAAGTTTTTATTTCTTCTCCATGGATTGCAATACCTACTCCGAATTTTTGTTTTGTTTCCTTCACTTCTTGCTCAATATACAGATTGAATAACATCGGGGATAGGCTACAACCCTGCCTCACTCCCTTTCCAACCACTGATTCCCTTTCATGCCCCTCTACTCTTATAACTGCCATCTGGTTTCTGTACAAATTGTAAATAGCCTTTCGCTCCCTGCCACCTTCAGAATTTGAAAGAGAGTATTCCAGTCAACATTGTCAAAAGATTTCTCTAAGTCTACAAATTATGTCGAAAAATAGCTAAATGTTCAAGCTGTAAACTGATGTAAAGTATTGTGGAAATAAACAGGTCTACGTACTTATAAAAAAATAGGGGACCTTACTTTTGGGATTACCCTCGTAACTCCTAGTGACTCCTTGTTTTTCCCTAGCTCGAAACTTTGGCTTGCAGGGAAGAAATTTTCATCAGCTGAGGAAATCATAGTTCCATCAACAGGTATTTTGCACAATTTGATAGACTCTAGTTTTCCGATGAGATGCAAAAGCTGAAGGATCGCTGGACCAAGAGTATAACCCTTCAAAGAACACTTCGTTGAGAAGTAAGGTGAGTTGTTTACGAAATAAACATTTCTTCTTGCTTTTTTACAAGACTCATCAAACCACCGTCATATAATGCAACGGAATAGTGATGCACATTACACCAGTTAAGACATCATGGAATAACTTCCATAGTAAAAAAAATGGTTCAAATGGTTCTGAGCACTATGGGACTCAACATCTGTGGTCATTAGTCCCCTAGAACTTAGAACTACTTAAACCTAACTAACCTAAGGACATCACACACATCCATGCCCGAGGCAGGATTCGAACCTGCGACCGTAGCGGTCGCGCGGCTCCGGACTGAGCGCCTAGAACCGCTAGACCACCGCGGCCGGCTTCCATAGTATTAGAGGGAGCTGTAGAGGGCAAAAACTGTAGAGCAAGACAAAGAGTAGCCGGCCGTTGTGGCCGAGCGGTTCTAGGCGCTTCAGTCCGGAACCGCGCTGCTGCTGCGGTCGCAGGTTCGAATCCTGCCTCGGTCATGGATGTTTGTGATTTCCTTAGGTGAGTTAGGTTTAAGTAGTTCTAAGTCTAGGGGACTGATAACCTCAGATGTTAAGTCCCATAGTGCTTAGAGCCATTTGCACCATTTGAAGACAGGGACTGGAATACATCCAACAAGTAATGGAGGACGTAGGTTGCAAGTGCTGCTCTGAGATGAAAAGATTGGCACAGTAGAGAAATTCGTGGCTGACCGCATCAAACCAGTCAGAAGACTGATTACCCAAAGAAAGGACACAAACGGAGTTTGTGGCAAATAATTCAGATTGCAAGGTTCGACATATGAAGAATTCAAGTGTGCATGCGATGGTACGCAATCGCTACGGTAGCAAACCATTCGCTTTCTACATCTACATCTACATTGATACTCAACAGGCTACCGTTCAGTGCGTGGCGGAGGGTGCCCTATACCGCTAATAGCCATTTCGTTTGCTGTTCCACTCACAAATAGAGCGAGGGAAGAAAGACTGTCTATATGACTCCTTACGAGCCGTAATTTCTCGTATCTTCGTGCTCCTTACGCACAATGTGCAGGGTGTTTCAAAAATGACCGGTATATTTGAAACGGCAATAAAAACTAAACGAGCAGCGATAGAAATACACCGTTTGTTGCAATATGCTTGGGACAACAGTACATTTTCAGGCAGACAAACTTTCGAAATTACAGTAGTTACAATTTTCAACAACAGATGGCGCTGCGGTCTGGGAAACTCTATAGTACGATATTTTCCACATATCCACCATGCGTAGCAATAATATGGCGTAGTCTCTGAATGAAATTATCCGAAACCTTTGACAACGTGTCTGGCGGAATGGCTTCACATGCAGATGAGATGTACTGCTTCAGCTGTTCAATTGTTTCTGGATTCTGGCGGTACACCTGGTCTTTCAAGTGTCCTCACAGAAAGAAGTCAGAGGGGTTCATGTCTGGCGAATAGGGAGGCCAATCCACGCCGCCTCCTGTATGTTTCGGATAGCCCAAAGCAATCACACGATCATCGAAATATTCATTCAGGAAATTAAAGACGTCGGCCGTGCGATGTGGCCGGGCACCATCTTGCATAAACCACGAGGTGTTCGCAGTGTCGTCTAAGGCAGTTTGTACCGCCACAAATTCACGAAGAATGTCCAGATAGCGTGATGCAGTAATCGTTTCGGATGTGAAAAATGGGCCAATGATTCCTTTGGAAGAAATGGCGGCCCAGACCAGTGCGTTTTTAGGATGCAGGGACGATGGGACTGCAACATGGGGCTTTTCGGTTCCCCATATGCGCCAGTTCTGTTTATTGACGAAGCCGTCCAGGTAAAAATAAGCTTCGTCAGTAAACCAAATGCTGCCCACATGCATATCGCCGTCATCAATCCTGTGCACTATATGGTTAGCGAATGTCTCTCGTGCAGCAATGGTAGCGGCGCTGAGGGGTTGCCGCGTTTGAATTTTGTATGGATAGAGGTGTAAACTCTGGCGCATGAGACGATACGTGGACGTTGGCGTCATTTGGACCGCAGCTGCAACACGGCGAACGGAAACCCGAGGCCGCTGTCGGATCACATGCTGCACTAGCTGCGCGTTGCTCTCTGTGGTTGCCGTACGCGGTCGCCCTACCTTTCCAGCACGTTCATCCGTCACGTTCCCAGTCCGTTGAAATTGTGCAAACAGATCCTTTATTGTATCGCTTTTCGGTCCTTTGGTTACATTAAACCTCCGTTGAAAACTTCGTCTTGTTGCAACAACACTGTGTTCTAGGCGGTGGAATTCCAACACCAGAAAAATCCTCTGTTCTAAGGAATAAACCATGTTGTCTACAGCACACTTGCACGTTGTGAACAGCACACGCTTACAGCAGAAAGACGACGTACAGAATGGCGCACCCACAGACTGCGTTGTCTTCTATATCTTTCACATCACTTGCAGCGCCATCTGTTGTTGAAAATTGTAACTACTGTAATTTCGAAAGTTTGTCCGCCTGAGAATGTACTGTTGTCCCAAGCATATTGCAACAAACGGTGTATTTCTATCGCTGCTCGTTTAGTTTTTATTGCCGTTTCAAATATGCCGGTCATTTTTGAAACACCCTGTATGTTGACAGCAGTAGAATCGTTTGGCAGTCAGTTTCAAATGCCGATTACTTAAGTTTTATCAGTAGCGTTTCCCGAAAAGTATGTCGTCTTCATTCCAAGGATTCCTATTTGAGTTCTCGAAGCATCTCCGTAGCACTTAGATGCTGTTCGAACCCACCGGTAACAAGTTGAGCAGCCCGCCTCTGGGCTGCTTTGATGTCTTCCTTCAATCTGACCTGCTACGGATCCCAAACACTTGAGCAGTACTCAAGAATAGGTCGCACCAGCGCCCGATATGCAGTCTCCTTTACAAATAAAGCACCCTTTCCTAAAACTCTCCCAATCAGGTGAAGTCGACATTCGCCTTCCCTACCACTGTTCTCACATGTTTGGTGCATCACATATCACTTTGCAATGTTACCCTCAGATATTTAAACATCTTAACCGTGTCAAGCAGGACACTAGTAATACTGTTTCGGAACATTACA
Organism: Schistocerca nitens; assembly: GCF_023898315.1. Classification (NCBI taxonomy): domain Eukaryota; kingdom Metazoa; phylum Arthropoda; class Insecta; order Orthoptera; family Acrididae; genus Schistocerca; species Schistocerca nitens. Next base: position 139,963,790 of record NC_064625.1, on the reverse strand, counting down.
GGTTTGGTCTTCCTACACATCCGCATTAAGGGGCTCCAGAACGCCCTATACTTGCAATGTTAAAATAACGCTTATAAATTACATCTTTCCTCACAAAGTATTTGGGGTAGGAAGTTGAACTTTTTACAGATTATTTATTGTAATATGGGCTACAACTTAACACAGGGATTTTACAAAATTTTAGTTCAGTTATTAAAGATGATTTTCTTCAATTGTAATGAAAATTCACAACATTTTTTTTGCAATTTTTTATTTATATATTCAAAAATATACAGTTTTTTTTGGAAAAAGGCTGTGTTAAATTATGCAGAAGGTACTGTGTAACATTTACTGAACGTTTGAAACAAATATGTTTGGAAGATCCTTAGAAAACATGTAATTAGTATGAGAAAATAAAAGTTTTTGGAATCGAGCGACAAAGATTGGATTAACTTTTTAGTGCATTCCAGGTCCATAGGATGGATTATCTTCATCCTCTGCAAACTTCTCCTCCAGCTTCCTCTTGTTCCTCCTCCTGTTTACTCTTGCTTGTATTTCTAGACTCTTTACAGCCCTGTCTGCAGCCCGAAGGCGTTCCTTGTCTAAAGCAAGCATCGCTCGTACCATGTTAGAACCTATCTTCATTCCCATATTTCTAAATACCTTGCACCTTACAATGTTGCCATCATTGAAAGTCGCAACAGCATCATACACACCAAAGTGAAGTGTTTCTATTCCAACAAATACAGTCTTGGGGATTCTCGACCCTATAACACTATTTACACTTTCATTGGGGTTTTGAGTTTTTCCGTGAATACACTTTTTCAACAGTTCAGGTGCTGCTAAGTCTCTGAAAATAGGTTTTATACTTTATCTCACATCACTAAAATGTACCTGATGAACACGGACGTTAATGGTTCAAATGGCTCTGAGCACTATGGGACTTAACATCTATGGTCATCAGTCCCCTAGAACTTAGAACTACGTAAACCTAACTAACCTAAGGACAGCACACAACACCCAGCCATCACGAGGCAGAGAAAATCCCTGACCCCGCCGGGAATCGAACCCGGGAACCCGGGCGTGGGAAGCGAGAACGCTACCGCACGACCACGAGATGCGGGCACGGACGTTAATAATAACACCATTTGACAGCAGTTTAACAGCGCCACAGTGGGTCACGCCCATGTAGAACACATTTCAAAAAAAATTTAAAAATAGTTGTAGTCTTCGGAATTGAATAAACTATATATCTATTAAAAGGTAATAGTCTGCAGATTCAGAAAACGCAAAAAAGTAAAAATTGAACTTTTCATGATTTTGAGCCTTTCCGGAGCCCCTTAACTTACATTTTTCCACATTTAGGGCTAGCTGCCATTCATAATACCAGCCGGAAATTTGGTCTAAGTCGTCTTGTATCTTCCTACAGTCACTCAATTTTGACACCTTACCATACACCACAGCATCATCACCAAACAACCGCAGATTCCCGCCCACCCTATCTGCTAAATCATTTATGTATACTGAGAACAACAGCAGTCCTGCCACACTTCCCTGTGGCACTCCTGACGATACCCTTGTCTCTGATAAACTCTCGCCATCGAGGACAACATACTGGGTTCTACCACTTAAGAAGTCTTCGACTCGAGTATGATTGCATCTTCATTAACAGCCTGCAATGGGGTACCGCCTAAAAATGCTTTTCGAAAATCTAGAAATATGCAGTCTACCTGTTGACCTTCATCCATAGTTCGCCCTATATCACGCGAGAAAAGGGCAAACTGAGTTTTGCACAAGTGATTCTTTTCAAACCATGCTGAATCGAGGACATAACCTTCTCAGTCTCAAGAAAGTTTATTATATTCAAACTGAGAATCATAATCATTTCCTTTGGGCCTTTGCCCCACGTGATCGCGGGGTCGGCCATGTTACTATGGATTTGGCGATGTTAGTCAGAGGGTGGCCGGATACCCTTCCTGTCGTCGCCACTCCCATATCCCCCCGGACGGAAAAAGTCTACCTCAGCTGTCTGCGTCTAGTGTAAAGCCGTCGGCACACGGACCGTGCATCCGAACGTTGAGCGTTGAGCGTGCCGACTTTCTGACGTCATAGCGTGGAATAGCACGTTCGGGAGTCTTTCCGAACGTGCAGAGCAATATCTGGCATGTCAGATATTCTGAGCGTGCCTCTGAGCGTTGACCAATGAGATGGCACAACGCCACCTACGTCACACGCACGCCGTCTTCCTTCAGTACAGAGTTGTGAAGCGCCATATTGGCATTCATTTCAAGCCTATATGTATATATGCGGTTTCTGAGGACCAGAAAATTGAGAATCACTGGAAAACCCGTTGTTAACTGTGTGATTCGTTCCAATAAAATAATGAGAAACATCACATACATGGCAAAAGAATTATTGTAACTTGGGTATTATGAGAGTAGGCTATTTGAAGGCAGCGACACACCGAAGATTCACCCAAAACAAATTGATCTTGGTACAATGTGTTGTAATTAAATTTCAATTAGTAACAGTTATCTACGATTAACGATTTTAGTAAGGCGTAACACAATTTGGCGTACTACAAACAGCGTGTTGTAGGTTTAGCGTAATGAATACTGTCTCTGCTCGGTAATAAGTTTTTGCTGGGGCGGTGGTTCGCGTCTGAATACTTCCAATTTTTTTTCCCTAACATTCGCGCTTTTATTAGTTTCTGATACTTTATTACTAGTTTAATATAAGCATATGCTATAATCTTTGATGTTATGTAAATATAAGCTCACCTTTTTTTGAAGGGTGTCTTTGTTCGATTGGCTTAATCTAGAGGACAGCTTGCGCTACTTGTATAAAGATATTTTGCTCCTTTTTCTTTTACGCTTCGTAATTCACCTGTTGCAAAGATTCTGCTCCTAGGTAGGAACAGTCATCAAGTAAGACTGACCTTGAGGTTTCAGTAAAATGTGAGAATGATGAAACAATGTTCATATTACGCGGAGAAGTATTCCAAATTTGTACAGCACTGTTTGTAATGGAATTTTTATACGCCTGTGTCCTTACTGATTGGACACGGTACTTTTCTTTTTGTGGTGTCACCGCCAGACACCACACTTGCTAGGTGGTAGCCTTTAAATCGGCCGCGGTCCGTTAGTATACGCCGGACCCGCGTGTCGCCACTGTCAGTGATAGCAGACCGAGCGCCACCACACGGCAGGTCTAGAGAGACGTACTGGCACTCGCCCCAGTTGTACAGCCGACTTTGCAAGAAACGGTTCACTGACAAATACGCTCTCATTTGTCGAGACGATAGTTAGCATAGCCTTCAGCTACATTTTCTACGACCTAGCAAGGCGCCATAGCTTTGATAATTGATATTGAGATTCTATTAATGTATCATCAAGAGCGCTGTTCTACAAATGTGGATTAAAGTTAAGTATTCCAGAAGCTACGTACTTTTCTTTATAGCATTCATTACGTATCCTGTTTCAGACCTCACGCCAGCCTGCGTGAGTTTAAGCGCGTGCCTTTCGGCTTCCTCTCATTGTGTCTAGGCTGTCTTGCCCAGACACAACACTTTTCGTGGACGATGGAGGGAATGTGCGTTTTAATAGAGCAAACGTGGAAATTTTATGCGTGCCCGTTGGGTAGACAGTGTGATTTACGAATTAGAAACATCCCTCAACTGCCGCAGGAGTGCGTTGCTATCGCGCATACCACGTTGGGGCCCACGTACCGTATGCACAAGTCGCATCGTTCCTGAGCGTTCAGCAGCACGTTGAACTCGGCACGCTCATCGTTGACGTTCGACAGCACGGCCCGTGTGCCGACGGCTTAAGCTGTGAAATAGTGCGAACGTTTTCAAATATCTGCGAGCCATGTAAGTGAGGCGGGACGTGGGGACCAGCCCAATATTCACCTAATGGGACTTGGAAAACCGCCTAAAAACAACATCCAGGCTGGCCCTCGTCGTTCGACGGTCGGATTCGATCCGGGGCCGGCGCGCCTACCCGAGTCCAGGAAGCAGCGCGTTAACGCCCTCAGCTAACCTGGCGGATTATATTCGAACTGAGAGTGTGTTCAAGAACTGTGCAGCAATGTTGTTACTATTAGTAAAGGATTGTGGTGCATTTACTGAGAAATAAAAACATAGTTCAAGTTAATTACTTCTATAATTAAATCCGCAATTAATAATAAAATTACAGAGAGCAAGAAAATAGCGTGCTTGCATTCTGCAAGACGGAAGACAAGTGAATGACAAGAAGGAGGCTATACTCCTTACCTTGTTTTAAAACAAACGATAATCGTCACAGATACATACAGTAAAACGATATAGTTCAGATATAACCACAAAATGGTGAGACCACTGATCTTACTAGATACATAGGATATTTATTCAGGTGTCATTGTGAAGATCTATTGGAGCACTGTTAAGGACCCAAAGTCAGTTGTTATTGTTGTTGTGGTCTTCAGTCCAAAGACTGGTTCGATGCAGCTCTCCATGCTACTCTATCCTGTGACAGCTTTTTCATGTCTGAGTAACTACAGCAACGTACATCATTCTGAATCTGCTTAGTGGATTCATCTCTTGGTCTCCATCTACAATTTTTACCCTCGATGTTTCCCTCAAATACTAAATTGGTGATCCCCTGATACCTCACAATATACCCTACCAACCGATCCCTTCTTCTTGTCAAGTTGTGCCACAAATTCCTTGTCTCCCCAATTCTATTCAGTACCTCCTCATTAGTTAGAGGATCTACCTATCTAACCTTCAGCATTCTTCTGTAGCACCACATTTCGAAAGCTTCTATTCTCTTCTGGTCTAAAGTGTTTGCCGTCCATGTTTCACTTCCGTACATGGGTACACTCCATACAAATACTTTCAGACAAGACTTCCTGACCCTTAAATCTTTACTCGATGTTAACAAATCTTTCTTCTTCAGAAAAGCTTTCCTTGCCATTGCCAGTCTACATTTTATATCCTCTCTACTTCGACCATCATCAGTTATTTTGCTCCCCAAATAGCAAAACTCGTCTACTACTTTAAGAGTCTCATTTCGTCATCTAATTCCCTCAGCATCGCCTGATTTAATAAGACTAAATTTCATTATCCTTGTTGTACTGTGTTCGTGACACCAGGCTCTACGGGCTCTCCTGTTACCAGGGGCAGTGGAATGCACCTTGCAGGTCTCCGGGCGAATAAACCGTGTCTGTTCAGTCGTCTGTAGATGTGTGTCTGGAGACAACTGTTCCAGTGTCTGTGGTAAGGTCCCGAGCAAGGCTACCAGCAGTACTCCGTGGCCGTCTGCAGGCACTGATGGTGAGATATCGGTCTTCTTGTGGTTTTGTACACTGTGGACGTCCCGTACTGTAGCGCCTGGACACGCTTCCTGTCTGCTGGAATCGTTGCCATAGTCTTGAGATCACACTTTGTGGCACACGGAGGACCCGCGCTACGACCTGCTGCGTTTGACCAGCCTCCAGTCGCCCTAGTATTCTACCCCTCGTAACGTCATGAATATATGTTCTTTGAGCCATTTCCAACACACAGTCACGATTATCACGTCTGAAAAAGTCTGCAACTTACTCGCTGCACCGTACTCTGACATGCACCAACACACCTCTGCTTATGTGGACTGCTGCCAGCGCCACCGTGCGACGACCACAGGTCAAATGCACCGCATCGTCATACCCCGAGGTGATTTAAGCTCGCAAACCTCCCACCAGAGCGTTGTTTCACAATATACGTATCAGCATTATCCTTAATTTACGAGCATGAGTGTACATCAGAAACATGACGTCTATTCGAATTACGGACCATTCCCATAGGTGTGACTATGATACAAGGTTGCTTTAGATACGAACTCTAACGGTCGTGAGCTAGTTGCTTTTGAGATTGGACGTAGTGAGTCGATGTTAGCCAATAACGCCTATAAGGCGACAAAGTCGCCATTATCAACACCTCACTGAGATTCAGCGACGTCGTGTAATAGGGCAGCGACAAGCATGATGTTCTTTCTGCCATATTTCAGAAAGACTTGGCAGGAATGTAGCCACTGTACATGGTTACTCACGAGAATGTACGGTCGCAAGAATACCGGGCTCCGGACGGCCACTTGGCAGAAAAACAATGGCTCTGAGCACTATGGGACTCAACTGCTGAGGTTATGTCCCCTAGAACTTGGAACTAATTAACCCTAACTAACCTAAGGACATCACACACACCCATGCCCGAGGCAGGATTCTAACCTGCGACCGCAGCGGTCGCGCGGTTCCAGACTGTAGCGCCTAGAACCGCTCGGCCATTCCTGCCGGCAACACGTGGCACTACCGAGAGGGAAGACCATCGAGTTCGGTCTAGGACTGGTGCATCGTACTGCATCTGCAGCAGCAATTCGAGCTGCAGTTGGCACCACGATGACACGACATAGTGTTACAAATCGTTTACTTCAATGACAGTGTAATATTAGTAATTTTTCGCCTCACAAACACTAATATACGCTCAATAGTAAACGCCTGATGGCCTAAAGTTATTGAACAATTGTAAAGTAAAAGAAATGAACCATCGCATAGCAGCGACAGAATCTATTATTCTTTATCTTTGCCGTTCTTGCGCGGTGCCAGTAAATCTCTATGTACATGTATTGATTAATGGTGTAAAAAAGAATTCTGTTGTTTCAAGACAAATGAGGCTTTTGGCGCCTCACCTTTTACTGTTTGTATTCCATGAGAGGCGTACGCGGACTTGCTGCGTTCCGCAACTGTATTTTATATTCTATGTGAAAATATCGAGTGAATATGCTAATTGTCATTTTTTTTCCAATCAGAAAACATGTAGTTTCTTGTAACTGATTACGAACAGACAGCATCAAGAGGACATTTTGACTGTTATGTATAAAGTATTTAACCACAATGGTCATCTATTGTAATTTAATATGAAAAGGTACGTAGCATTAAAAAAACGTGTGTTAAAGATAAGTGTGCTTATTTTCGTAAATTAACCTTGATAATTCCATCTCCTTATTAAGTTGAATATTAATCATTTTGTGTTACTTCATCACCAGAAATTACGATCACGCTGATGGGCCGAACGCAGCATGAGGCAGAAGGAACATTATCGTTTTCCTATTATTTCTGAACCAACTCTTTTTTAATTGTGTAGTGTTGCATTTCTTTTAAAGTCTATAAATCTTCTGGTCCCTTAGTGTTGATCCGGGTATGACTACATCGCGACTATGAAAATGCACAGAAATGATAATGTTTCTTCCGAGCGATCTCAAATATATATATATCAATATGCTGCTCTTATTCAGGTATTTAATGGTCAACGTATGTTATTATAATAGCGTAATAAATCCCTGATTCTGTTGCCAAGTGGCCCACCAAAAATATTTACTTTTTCGACATTAAAAAAAAGGTAACAATTCTTTTTATTTTCGTCCCCCAAGAGCAACGCTACAACAGATCCGAGCCATACGCTCTGTAGAATGCATTCGACTGACCCCAAACCACCACCATTTGCGACTCCAGCAGTATCAAGCGAGTGCTTATTGGAGGGTAGGGTGGGGGTCTGTTGGAGAGCCTGCAGCCAAACTGTCTGTGTGCTAGACATACTGGACTTACAAGGTGCGACAATAAAGTAATGAGACTGATTTTCTTTGCAAGATGTGGCAACCCTGCAGGCTTGCGTAGGAACAATATCTTTGACCTCGGCCTATAAGCTGCTTCTAGTCCAAGCGGCACATCGATGCAACTGCTCAATCGTGAGTTGTACTGTAATAAGTTAACATGTGTTTGTCTCTCTCGTCACGGAAATGGAACCGGATAATATTGCGCAACGGTATGCCATTTCTTTTTGCGTTGAATTGGGTGAGAACGCGACGACAACTTACGGTAAGCTTCAGAAGGCTTTTGGAGAGGAGGTTATGTCAAGAGCTCAAGTTTTTCGTTGGCATAAAATGTTTAGTGAAAGTAGAACGAATGTTGAAGGTGAAGACCGCAGTGGACGACCATCAACCTCACGGACGGATATCGACTTGGCCAGGGTGCGTGAACTCGTACGATCTGATCGAAGATTATCCGTGAAAACGATTGCACAAGAACTGAACATCAATCGAGAAACGGTTCGTCTGATAATAACTGAAGATCTTGGTATGAGAACGATTTGTGCAAAAATGGTTCCCAAAAATCTCACACCACAACAGTGAGAAACACGGAAAAATGTGGCAGCCGATCTGTTAGAGCAAACGGAAATCAATCCAGAATTGTAGAATGGTTCAAATGGCTCTGAGCACTTTGGGACTTAACATCTGAGGTCATCAGTCCCCTAGAACTTAGAACTACTTAAACCTAACTAACCTAAGGACATCACACACATGCATGCCCTAGGCAGGATTCGAACCTGCGACCGTAGCAGTCGCGCGGTTCCGGACTGAAGCGCCTAGAACCGCTCGTCCACCGAGGCCGGCCCGGAATTGTGGTGAAAGTCGTTTTTTTTTTTTTTTTTTTTTTTCAATACGATCCAGAGACAAAACGCCAAAGTTCGCAATGGTGCACAAAGGGTTCACCCAGACCAAAAAAAGCTTGCATGTCAAAATCAATAGTGAAATGCAAGCTTCTTTGCTTTTTTGATTCCAAGGGAATTGTTCATAAAGAGTGGGTACCTTCTGGACAAACAGTTAACCAATATTACTGAAAAGAAATTTTAGAAGGCCTTCGTAAAAGAGTTCTTCGTGTCCGTGCCAACATCACTGATAATTGGATTCTGGATCACGATAACGCGCCATACCATACTGCTCTGCCAGTACAGCAATTTTTAACCTCAGAACAAACTTCAGTACTACCACAGCCACCTTATTCGCCAGATATCGCTCCGTGCGACTTTTTTCTGTTTCACGGCGGTGAAGGGACACCATTTTCAAACAACACAAGATGTCCAAAAAACTGTGATGAGGGTCTTGGAGGAAATTACAGAAGATGAGTTCCAGAAATGTTACCAGCAATGGCAGAAGCGCTGGAAAAAGTGTGTGCAATCAGAAGGGAACTACTTTGAAGGAGACAACACTAAACTTGACTAAAACGGTAGGCGCCGGCCGGAGTGGCCGAGCCGGCACGGTAACTCAGCGTGTTCGGTCAGAGGTTTAGCTGCCCTCTGTAATAAAAAAAAACTGAGTTAATGGGTCAACGACGAACTAAAACGGGTGTCTTGCGACTTCCGCCATGAGCACATGCAACGAACAAAATGAGATCATTTTTGTGGCCAGCGGTGCGAAACCAGCCCATTTTTTGGTGACAGCCACTGCCTCGGCAGAACTGAGACGTAAGAACTTCGGTTCAGCAGCGCTGAACTGACTTCCGGCAAAGCTGTTCTTTGAACTTCATTACTTCAAGAGGGCGAAATTAGTTTAGGAATCTGCAAACTTCAATGTTGCTTACGTTATCGAATATTTATTGTCCTGAGACCGCGTTGAAGCACACATTGCAGTACTGCCGCGTTGTTACGTGGTGTATGAAGAAAAAAAATATTCTGTGTTGGTAAATAGGAAAAAATACGATAGTAACCAGTTTAGTGTCTAACGTCCAGTCTACTAGAATGACGCCAGAAAGAATTCGCACGTTCGGATCGGACGAGGATAGGAAAGGAGATTGACCTTCTCCTTCTGAAATGAATGTTTCCAGCATTTGCATTAAGTGATTTAGGAAAACTATTGCAAAGCTAACCCCTTATTGTCAGGCGGGAAGTCGAATACTTCCCCACCCGATCGGGAATACAGCTTGTTAACCACTCCGCCTGTGTTCGAGAGATGCAGACGATTAGTTGACGATTTGAACAGAACAATCTCCCATTGTGAATTCATAACACATTCACAGCTACAGACTGCCAAAGGTTTAGCCTGTCTCTGTCGCTCCTTTTAATTATACATTCCAGATCATACCACTTAGCACCTTCTCAGGAATTGTGACCAATTCGTTCTACGCCAGCTGGCCGTTGTGGCCGAGCGGTTCTAGGCGCTTCAGTACGGAACCGCGCTGCTGCTGCGGTCGCAGGTTCGAATCCTGCCTCGGGCATGGATGTGTGTGATGTCATTAGGTTAGGTTTAAGTTGTTCTAAGTCTAGGGGACTGATGACCTCAGATGTTAAGTCCCATAGTGCTTAGAGCCATCATCTGAACCGTTCTACGCCACCTCTAATGATGTCATTTACGGGCTAACGAACCGTACCCGATGAAATAAGTAACGTTAAAAGACCGAAAAGATTTTAAATTGTTTTTAGCCCCAACCGGACCGAGCAGAGTGATACAGTGACAAGGCACTGCTCGAGTTCGGGAGGACGGCGTGTAGGGAAGCGGCCTACTCACGCTGTAGTAAATTCACATCAGTTTCCATTGTGTGCCAGCCAGTCTGCTGTAACTAGCTCTGACGTCATAAATGTTGCGCAATACCTTAAAAATCAAGCAAATGACCTAAAACTTTTCTGGCATGTCAGAAGTAATATTAAATTAATGTGTGTTGAATATCAGTTCGATAACTTAAGCCATTTCCGAGATTTGGACGTTTTTCTGTAAAAATCATTGGCGCAACAGAAAAGAGCTAGAGACTTCAAAATTTATATTTAGATTCATCTTTCATAATGATTTAATAAAAACAGGACTTTGGATTTCACAGATTAAGATTTTAGTGGAAATTCATGATTTTGTGGTTTTCGTCTCAAAACTGAAGGAAGCAAGATAGATTAAGTAGGCTAATAAATAAGGCTAGGATGTTTAGATTTAAATAGGTTGGAGGTCCGCTATGACTATGAAGATGTGAAAAGTTTCTTCTGAATACCTATAAAATTATAGCGATAGCGGATCTCAAAAGGGACAGTTCAGAGCTCATCTGCTGCGTGCAGTGCAATTAAATTAATTCTCTCGCCCAAAATACTTAACTTAGCCACGTCAAAATTTTATTATCAATACTTACCTACGTGCTGAATGCACAGCAGAGCTCATCTGCTGCGTGCAGTGCAATTAAATTAATTCTCTCGCCCAAAATACTTAACTTAGCCATGTCAAAATTTTATTATCAATACTTACCTACGTGCTGAATGCACATTTAAATTAAGAGCTTCATCGGCCATCAGCAAAAGAAGCTATAATTTATTATGTAACTTGAAGTGGTGCGTTACTAGCCCAGCGGCTAGTCGGGAGAGCCGATTTGATCAGGCGTTCCCTTAGCCGTCCGCACCGCGGCTTTATATATAAGAACGCTGCGCGAGGAAGCAAGGCCCCAGTTCTCTCCAGACGCTGAATGACACGCCATCTGTGTCGCGTCGGTATCACTGCGACAAACAGCCTCGGGTGCCGTATTAAGTTACTAGAGATACGTGTAACCATGAAATCATTTCAAGTGAAGTGTTCATTCTGGGACGATTTTCATTATCTAGCTTCAGTTTGCGTATTGTCGTATTTTCACGTGCCGTCGCGGGACAGACATTCTACCAAATATTTAGCGTGGCGTTTGATGAAATATTCTCATCAAATTATGGCGAGCATTCTTTTTAACATTTAATTCGGACATTTATAGTTGCATCAGCGCATTAGACTCTGAACAGCTCTGTTAGTTAGGTTGTAGGGATACTTGTGTTTTTTAATTTTGTGACTGTGAGAATATACTCAACTATTTTGGAAAATCGTTTTTGATTAGAAATCCCGGACAATCTCCTAATTCCTCAGAGCTATAAGCTGCAGCTATAATTATATTCTCATCTGAAGTGGGCACTAGGAACTCTAATTACAGGCTTCACGTTTTGTTAAATCACTTTCTGGGGGCTAAAAAGGAATTAGAGAGCCAGTGTTGAGAACGGCGAAAGACAGCATTAACAACATTCTAAAAGCTAGAAACTGATTCAACAAATAAACATTTATACAACAACAACAATAATTTCCAATCCAAACAAACTCGCCGCCCCACAGGCGGTTCAAACCCCGTCCGGCCATCTAGACCGGCACGGTAACTCAGCGTGTTCGGTCAGAGGGTTAGCTACCCTCTGTAATAAAAAAAACTGAGTTAATGGATCAATGACGAACTGCAGGGGGTGTCTTGCGATGTCCACCCCGAGCAGATACAACGAACGAAAAAAAAAAAAGAGCGGTTCTAGGCGCTACAGTCTGGAACCGCGCGACCGCTACGGTCACAGGTTCGAATCCTGCCTCGTGCATGGATGTGTGTGATGTCCTTAGGTTAGTTAGGTTTAAGTAGTTCTAAGTTCTAGGGGACTGATGACCTCAGCAGTTAAGTCCCATAGTACTTACAGCCATTTTTTAAAACGATAAGCAACATTTTTTTTCACATCAGTCTCATTACTTTATTCTCGCACCTCGTACGCCTGGAGTTATGTGAAGTGTCGGCAGAAGTGCCAACACCGTGTTGTTTGAGGAATCCGAAATGCACGGTATAAGCTCACGCAGGATGGCGTGAGGTCTGAAACAGGATACTTAATGAATGCTATAAAGAAAAGTACGTAGCTTCTGGAATACTTAACTTTAATCCATCATTTGTATACATCGTTCTTGATGAGACATGCTTCATACGATATCAATTGCTATGGCGCCTTGCTAGGTCGTAGCCATTGACTTAGCTGAAGGCTATTCTAACTATCTGCTCTGCAAATGAGCGAGGCTTCGTCAGTGTGCATCGCTAGCTAAGTCGTCCGTACAACTGGGGCGAGTGCTAGTCCGTCTCTCGAGACCTGCCGTGTGGTGGCGCTCGGTCTGCGATCACTGACAGTGGCGACACGCGGGTCCGACATGTACTAATGGACCGCGGCCGATTTAAAGCTACCACCTAGCAAGTGTGGTCTCTGGCGGTGACACCACATTATGGTCTGAGGAGCGATTTCGTATGACAGCAGGAGCACTCTCGTGGCTATCCGACGCACCAGAATGTAATTCGACCTGTTGTGCTTCCATTCACGAACTTCCAGGGGGTGTTTTCCAACAGGATAACGCTCGTCCACGTACCGCGGTCGTAACCCAACGTACTCTACCGAGTGTCGACGTGTTGCCTTGGCCTGCTGGATTACCAGATCTGTCTCCAATCGAGCACACATGGGACAACATCGGGTGACAACTCCAGCGTCATCCACAAACAGCTTTATCCGTCCCTGTACTGACCGACCGAGCGAAAATCCCAAGGAACTCCATCCCAGAAACTGACATCCGACACCCGTACAACACAATGCACGCACGTTTTCACGCTTACATTCAACATTCTGGCGGTCTCACCCATTATTAATGTACTAGCATTTCACATTTTCGATAGCTCAACTCGCACTCGCATTAGCCAGTGATATTGCAATAATACTGTCCCTCCGACTTATCTTAGAAAATAGATTAAGGAAAGGCAAACCTACGCTTCTAGCATTTGTTAACTTATAGAAAGCTTTTGACAATGTTGACTGGAATACTATCTTTCAAATTCTGAAGGTGGCAGGTGTAAAATATAGGGAGCGAAAGGCCATTTACAATTTGTGCAGAAACCAGATGGTAGTTATAAGAGTCGAGGGGCATGAAAGGAAAGCAGTGGTTGGGAAGAGAGTGAGACAGGGTTGTGGCATATCCCCAATGTTACACAATCTGTATACTGAGCAAGCAGTAAAGGAAACAAAAGAAAAATTCGGAGTAGGAATTAAAATCCATGGAGAAGAATTAAAAACTTTGAGTTTAGCCGATGACGTTGTAATTCTGTCAGAGACAGCAAAGGACCTGGAAGATAAGCTGAACGGAATGGGCAGTGTCTTGAAAGCAGGATATAAGATGAACATCAACAAAAGCAAAACGAGGGTGATGGAATGTAGTCGAATTAAATCGGGTGATCCTGAGGGTATTAGATTAGGTAGAGAGACGCTTAAAGTAGTACATGAGTATTGCTATTTGGGGAGCAAAATAACTGATGATGGTCGAAGTAGAGAGGATATAAAATGTAGACTGGCAATGGCAAGGAAAGCGTTTCTCAAGAAGAGAAATTTGTTAACATCGAGTATAGATTTAAGTGTCAGGATGTCGTTTCTGAAAGTATTTGTATGGAGTGTAGCCATGTATGGAAGTGAAACATGGACGATAACCACTTTGGACAAGAAGAGAATAGAAGCTTTCGAAATGTGGTGTTACAGAAGAATGCTGAAGATAAGGTGGGTAGATCACGTAACTAATGAGGAGGTATTGAATAGGATTGGGGAGAAGAGAAGTTTGTGGCACAACTTGACTAGAAGAAGGGATCGGTTGGTAGGACATGTTTTGAGGCATCAAGGGATCACAAATTTAGCATTGGAGGACAGCGTGGAGGGTAAAAATCGTAGAGGGAGACCAAGAGATGAATACACTAAGGAGATTCAGAAGGATGTAGGTTGCAGTAGGTACTGGGAGTTGAAGAAGCTTGCACACGATAGAGTAGCATGGAGAGCTGCATCAAACCAGTCTCAGGACTGAAGACCACAACAACAACAACAATCAGTTAACTATGTTACCTAGGCAAGTGTATTCCCGAAATTTCATTACTATGCATTAATTACATTTTGGTGTTGCGATTTTTTTCCCATCAGTGTGGTCTGTCCGGTGTAATTATTAATGTACGCTGTTTTTCCTTAAAGGAAGACGGAAGGCAAGTGGGCTTCAAAAATTCGATTTTTATATTTTAGCATATTTGAACGCCTGGTCTTTCCTGCGTGAAACAGTTTCTGCTTTATATAAATACGCCAATTTTTTCGTGAGATATGATGGTTTTCGTGACGCTCTGTGCAATGTAGCATTTAAATGGCACGCTTTCCTTTTTGCTCCATGCAAAGATAATGCACAGCATTTAATTAAATGAAATTAAACCCATATTTAGAGACCTCTGTAAAGATACCTTGTTGAAGAAATGTCTTGATGGAAAACCCAAAATTTAAAGGAATGTGTGAATTCTGTCATTTGGAACCGGTTACCGAAAACTGCATTCGTTCAGCTTACAACATTCAAATTTAGTGTTTTTGATGCTATTTTATGCTCCAATGACGGTATAATTAGAAAACTGGATGTTTTGGAATTATTGGGCATAAAATCCAACGGAAATACTGCAAAATCCTTGGTGCAAATAGATAAAGAAAGAATTCGGAATGCAGAAATTGCTAATTTAAAATGCACAAAAGAAGCCAGACAGAAAAGAAGAGGGACCAAGAGAAGAAAAGAAGATCAGTATGGTTCAGATGATGCTTAGTATGGTGCAGGAAAATATTAGTGGTAAGTAATTCTCATCAATAGCTATACTAGAACTGCAATATTAAACTATAATTGGATTTTTCTCAAAACTACACTTTTTACCTGTTAGGTACAATTATTTGATAAACTAATGGGACTAGAAACATGAAATTTGGTCAATTTGTCCTGCAGATGGTAATAAGTTATTACAAGTAAATTGAGAACCACCAAACAATCATGTGGTGTGACCGCCAGACACCACACTTGCTAGGTGGTTGCCTTTAAATCGGCTGCGGTCCGTTAGTATACGTCGGACCCGCTTGTCACCACTATCAGTGATTGCAGACCGAGCGCCGCCACACGGCAGGTCTAGAGAGACTCCCTAGCACTCGCCCCAGTTGTACAGCCGACTTTGCTAGCGATGGTTCACTGACTACAGACGCTCTCAACTGCAGAGACGACAGTTTAGCATAGCCTTCAGCTACGTCATTTGCTACGACCTAGCAAGGCGCCATTACCAGTTACTATTGATGCTGTAAAACATGTACCGTCAAGAGCGATGTTCTCCAATTATGGATTAAAGTTAAGTATTCAAGCAACTACGTTCTTTATTTATTAGACTCAACTCCTTTAATTGTTCCAGACCTCACGCCAGCGCCGGCCGAAGTGGCCGTGCGGTTAAAGGCGCTGCAGTCTGGAACCGCAAGACCTCTACGGTCGCAGGTTCGAATCCTGCCTCGGGCATGGATGTTTGTGATGTCCTTAGGTTAGTTAGGTTTAACTAGTTCTAAGTTCTAGGGGACTAATGACCTCAGCAGTTGAGTCCCATAGTGCTCAGAGCCATTTGAACCATTTTGAACCTCACGCCAGTCTGCGTGAGCGTAAACGCGTGCATTTCGGCCTCCTATAGCAACACGGTGTTGGCTCTTCTGCCAACACCTCAAATCATAAACTGTTTTTTAGTAACCAATGTACAAAAAAAGTTAAATTTTACTAGTGAAAGAATAAATTTCTTTTTTCTTCAATACCAGAAGTGGTATTGTGTTCATTTTAATTGTGAGTTGAGGCATATACACTACTGGCTATTAAAATTGCTACACCAAGAAGAAATGCAGATGATAAATGAGTATTCATTGGACGAATATATTATACTAGAACTGACATGTGATTACATTTTCGGGCAATTTGGGTGCATACATCCTGAGAAACCAGTACCCAAAACAACCACCTCTGGCCGTAATAACGGCCTCGATACGCCTGGGCACTGAGTCAAACAGAACTTGGACGGATACGATAAACCGCAATCGCGATAGGCTACAATCCGACCTTTATCAAAGTGGGAAACGTGATGGTACGCATTTCTCCTCCTTACACGAGGCAGCACAACACGTTTCACTAGGAAACGCTGGTCAACTGCTGATTGTGTATGTGAAATCGGTTGGAAACTCATGTCAGCACGTTGTAGGTGTCGCCACCGGCGCCAACCTTATGTGAATGCTCTGAAAAGCTAATCATTTTCATATCACAGCATCTTCTTCCTGTCGGTCTAGTTTCGCGTCTATAGCACGTCATCTTCGTGGTGTAGCAATTTTAATGGCCAGTAGTGTATGTTATACATATGCAGTAAGAGTTTCATTGTTTTATCACTTGTAGTTCTTTTGAAAAGTGTACCTATTCAAAGGGTATGATAGCATTGGCGGTATAGGGATAAAAATTGCCTTCAAGCTCCCCTTAAGTGTTTCTTCCCTTATCGAGCGTAGTGAAGGCAACATAGTCGTGCTGTTCCGTCAGTACGGCGGATTACGTAGTATGGCTTGGTGTGCAACCTGAAGCGTAGTTAACTGTCGGTTCTGGTGATGAGGTACAATCCGAATCTAACGATCTCAGAAGCGTTTCCGTGCTTCGCGTGTTAAACAGGATAAGATTCATCTGGCGTTGCAACATGGCCACCCACTTCGGCAACAGTAATCTCGGAGACGTCCAAACCGTACTTCTAGTCTCTAGATATCTCTATGTTCGTATTAAGTAAGTGAGGAACACTTATCAGGAGATGGCTGTTTCCAAACAGTATTAATCGGCTGATTGGTATACCGGCTTAGAACAGCGATACATCGATTGTGCATTACGGAAGAGTGAGCTGGGAGAGACAAGATTGAAAGCGATGTAGCGGTAGCCCTCATTAACAAAAGCTTACACGCCCCCCCCCCACCTCCTCCCCCCCCCCTCCCTCCTCGCTCTCTCCCTCTCTACATCTACATCTGCATGGTTACTCTGCAATTCACACTTAAGGGGCTCCGGAAAGGCTCAAAGTCATGAAAAGTTCAATTTTTACTTTTTTGCGTTTTCTGAATCTGCAGACTATTACCTTTTAATGGATATATAATTTATTCAATTCCGAAGACTACAACTATTTTTAAATTTTTTTTGAAATGTGTTCTACATGGGCGTGACCCACTGTGGCGCTGTTAAACTGCTGTCAAATGGTGTTATTATTAACGTCCGTGTTCATCAGGTACATTTTAGTGATGTGAGATAAAGTATAAAACCTATTTTCAGAGACTTAGCAGCACCTGAACTGTTGAAAAAGTGTATTCACGGAAAAACTCAAAACCCCCAATGAAAGTGTAAATAGTGTTATATGGTCGAGAATCCCCAAGGCTGTATTTGTTGGAATAGAAACACTTCACTTTGGTGTGTATGATGCTGTTGCGACTTTCAATGATGGCAACATTGTAGGGTGCAAGGTATTTAGAAATATGGGAATGAAGATAGGTTCTAACATGGTACGAGCGATGCTTGCTTTAGACAAGGAACGCCTTCGGGCTGCAGACAGGAAATACAAGCAAGAGTAAACATGAGGAGGAACAAGAAGAAGCTGGAGGAGAAGTTTGCAGAGGATGAAGATAATCCATCCTATGGACCTGGAATGCACTACAAAGTTAATCCAATCTTTGTCGCTCGATTCCCAAAACTTTTATTTTCTCATACTAATTACATGTTTTCTAAGGATCTTCCAAACATATTTGTTTCAAACTTTCAGTAAATGTTACACAGTACCTTCTGCATAATTTAACACAGCCTTTTTCCAAAAAACTGTATATTTTTGAATATATAAATAAAACATTGCAAAAAATGTTGTGAATTTTCATTACAATTGAAAAAAAAAATCATCTTTAACAACTGAACTAAAATTTTGTAAAATCCCTGTCTTAAGTTGTAGCCCATATTCCAATAAATAATCTGTAAAAAGTTCAACTTCCTACCTCAAATACTTTGTGAGGAAAGATGTAATTTATAAGCGTTATTTTAACATTGCAAGTATAGGGCGTTCCGGAGCCCCTTAAGTGCCTGGCAGAGAATTCATCGAACCATTTTCATACTACTTCTCTACCATTCCATTCTCGAATGGCACGTGGGAAAAAGGAACACCTAAATCTTTCCGTTCGAGCTCTGATTTCTCTTATTTCATTACGATGATCTTTCACCAACTGCGACGTAATAGCGTATACAAACAGTGATCCAATACTGTCAAATGTTTTTTATTCCAGTCTGTGTTCACAATATCAGTTCTTTAGCCAGTTGCAATAATCACTGTTTGGACGATGTGGCCTATTCTGTCTTATTTTAGATGTATGTGACGATACTGGGATGATTGTTTTTATATGTTTCGATGGTGCCATTATGGCGTTATCACTTTAGGACATGGTGTAAAAAAGATCTGAGAATGGTCATTACAGACTGAAACCGGTCATCGTCTAAAGAATTGATATTGTGATCAGAGACTGGAATAAAAAAAAAATTGACGATCTTTTCTCCGTACGTAGGTGGGTATCAGCAAAATATTTTCGAATTTCGGAAGAGAAAGTTGGTGACTGAAATTTCGTAAATAGATCTCGCCGCAAAGAAGGCCGCCTTTGTTTCTGTGGTGTCACCGGCAGACGCCACACTTGCTAGGTGCTAGCCTTTAAATCGGCCGCGGTCCGTTAGTATACGTCGGACCCGTGTGTCGCCACTATCAGTGATTGCAGACCGAGCGCCGCCACACGGCAGGTCTAGTCTAGAGAGACTCCCTAGCACTCGCCCCAGATGTACAGCCGACTTTGCTAGCGATGGTTCACTGTCTAAATACGCTCTCATTTGCAGAGACGACAGTTTAGCATAGCCTTCAGCTACGTCATTTGCTACAACCTAGCAAGGCGCCATATTCAGTTACTATGAATGTATTCTGAACAGATAATATTGTGAATCATGTACCGTCAAGAGTGATGTTCATAATTAATGGATTAAAGTTAAGTATCAAACTAATTACGTCCGCTTTCTGAATTCTAATTCCTTGTCATGTTCCAGACCTCACATCAGTATAGTTCTTCCCTCCTCACGCCAGCCAGCGTGAGCTAAAACGCGTGCATTTCGGCCTCCAGTTGTAACACGGTGTTGGCTCTTCTGCCCACACAACAGTTTCAGTGGCTGCCACCCCAACTCGCGTATCATCATATCAGTGACACTCTCACCTATATTGCGCGGTAACATGAAACGAGCTGCCCTTCTTTGCACTTTTTCGATGTCCTCCGTCAATCCTACCTGGTAAGGATCCCACACCGCGCAGCAATATTCCAGCAGAGGACGGACAAGTGTAATGTAGGCTGTCTAGTGGGTTTGTCGCATCTTCTAAATGTTGTGCCAACAAAGCGCATTCTTTGTTTCGCCTTCCCCACAATATTATCTATGTAGTCTTTCCAATTTAAGTTGTGCGTAATAGTAATTCCTAGGTATTTAGTCGAATTGACAGCCCTTAGGTTTGTGCGATTTATCGTATACACAAAATTTATCGGATTTCTTTTAGTACCCATGTGGCTGATCTCGCACATTTCTGCTGGCCGCGGTGGTCTAGCGGTTCTGGCGCTGCAGTCCGGAGCCGCGGGACTGCTACGGTCGCGGGTTCGAATCCCGCCTCGGGCATGGGTGTGTGTGATGTCCTTAGGTTAGTTAGGTTTAAATAGTTCTAAGTTCTAGGGGACTTATGACCTAAGATGTTGAGTCCCATAGTGCTCAGAGCCATTTGAACCATTTTTTTCGCACATTTCTTTGTTTAGTGCCAATTGCCACTTTTCGCACCATACAGATATTCTCTCTAGATAATTTTGTAATTGGAATTGATCGTCTGATGATTTTACTAGACGGTAAATTACAGCGTCATCTGCAAACAATCTAAGGGGGCTGCTCAGATTATCACCTAGATCATTTATGTAAATCAGGAACAGCAGAGGGCCTATGCAACTACCTTGCGGAACGCCAGATATCACTTCTGTTCTACTCGATGATTTACCGTCTATCACTACGAACTGTGTCCTCAGCTCGTGGTCTTGCTGTAGCGTTCTCGCTTCCCGCGCACGGGGCCCCTGGTTCGATTTCCGGCGGGGCCAGGGATTTTCTATGCCTCGTGATGACTGGGTGTTGTGTGTCTTTCATCATCATTTCTTCATCATTGATTCGCCGAAGTGGCGTTAAAGAACTTGCAGTCCGGCGGCCGAACTTCCCTGCATGGGGCATCACGGCCAACAATGCCATACGCTCATTCATTCATACTACGGACTGTGACCTCTCTGAGAGGAAATCACGAACCCAGTCACACAACTGAGACGATACTCCATATGCACGCAGTTTGATTAACAGTCGCTTGTGATGAACGGTATCGAAAGCCTTCTGGAAATCTAGGAATATGGAATCGATCTGAGATCCCTTGTCGACAGCACTCGTTACTTCATGGGTAGAGGTCTGCGCGGATGCAGATATCCGCGGATATCCGCGGTATTTGTTACTTGGCGGATAAAATCGCGACCGGCGCGGATATCCGCGGATCATCTGCGGATTATGAGCAAGGCATCTGCCCAGTACGTATGTTGCAATGTTAGTTGAAAACTTCAAGTCTGTTGACATTCTTGGAATCTTGCAGGGTCCGGGTAGAGCGACCGACGTAGCTGTACCCAAGAGACCTGCGCCTAATCCGTTTCCGCGACCGTGTCTTTTGTGTGGCCTGTGAAGTGCTCTCTGGGTGGCAAACCTGCCCACTGTCTACCAGACAGGTGCCCGTTGCAATTTTCCGCTGCCTTCAGTTAGCGCTTTGTAGTGACCGAGTGACAACGTGCAAAAAAACTGTCGGTAAATGATGCAATATGCTAGTAACAATTTAAAACCATCGTCATTTTCAGCTGCCTTGGCACAAGAATGGATTGGTTCAAATGGCTCTGAGCACTAAGGGACTTAAACATCTGAGGTCATCCGTCCCCTAGAACTTACAACTACTTGAACCTAACTAACCTAAGGACATCACACACGTCCATGCCCGAGGCAGGATTCGAACCTGCGACCGTAGCGGCCGCGCGGTTCCGGACTGAAGCGCCTAGAACCGCTTGGCCACCGCGGCCTTGGCACAAGAGCAGCGAAAGATAATTGTTTTTATACACGTATTTTCATCATTTAATACTGTTACATTGAATTTTATTTTTGTAAATAGTGTTTCCAACCTCACGAGATCCGAGCCGCTACTGTGTGTGCACCGGAGCGCCAATGCTTTCCTGTTTGGAATGGTCTGCTTTAGAGTAGGTATAGAGCATTTCCTGTGATTTAAGAAGTCATAAGTAGTTAAGTTGTCGCAGAAATGGCACCCTAACAATAACTATGTCATTACATACCATAATTCTAAGTACTGCTGTCTGTTACTATTAATTACTCATTCAAAACTTAAATATATGCGGATGCGGATAAGGACCTTGCGGATGCGGATTGCACTTTTCTTATCCGCGCAGACCTCTATTCATGGGAATAAAGAGCTAGCTGTGTTGCACAGGTACGATATTATACACTCCTGGAAATGGAAAAAAGAACACACTGACACCGGTGTGTCAGACCCACCATACTTGCTCCGGATACTGCGAGAGGGCTGTACAAGCAATGATCACACGCACGGCACAGCGGACACACCAGGAACCGCGGTGTTGGCCGTCGAATGGCGCTAGCTGCGCAGCATTTGTGCACCGCCGCCGTCAGTGTCAGCCAGTTTGCCGTGGCATACGGAGCTCCATCGCAGTCTTTAACACTGGTAGCATGCCGCGACAGCGTGGACGTGAACCGTATGTGCAGTTGACGGACTTTGAGCGAGGGCGTATAGTGGGCATGCGGGAGGCCGGGTGGACGTACCGCCGAATTGCTCAACACGTGGGGCGTGAGGTCTCGACAGTACATCGATGTTGTCGCCAGTGGTCGGCGGAAGGTGCACGTGCCCGTCGACCTGGGACCGGACCGCAGCGACGCACGGATGCACGCCAAGACCGTAGGATCCTACGCAGTGCCATAGGGGACCGCACCGCCACTTCCCAGCAAATTAGGGACACTGTTGCTCCTGGGGTATCGGCGAGGACCATTCGCAACCGTCTCCATGAAGCTGGGCTACAGTCCCGCACACCGTTAGGCCGTGTTCCGCTCACGCCCCAACATCGTGCAGCCCGCCTCCAGTGGTGTCGCGACAGGCGTGAATGGAGGGACGAATGGAGACGTGTCGTCTTCAGCGATGAGAGTCGCTTCTGCCTTGGTGCCAATGATGGTCGTATGCGTGTTTGGCGCCGTGCAGGTGAGCGCCACAATCAGGACTGCATACGACCGAGGCACACAGGGCCAACACCCGGCATCATGGTGTGGGGAGCGATCTCCTACACTGGCCGTACACCACTGGTGATCGTCGAGGGGACACTGAATAGTGCACGGTACATCCAAACCGTCATCGAACCCATCGTTCTACCATTCCTAGACCGGCAAGGGAACTTGCTGTTCCAACAGGACAATGCACGTCTGCATGTATCCCGTGCCACCCAACGTGCTCTAGAAGGTGTAAGTCAACTACCCTGGCCAGCAAGATCTCCGGATCTGTCCCCCATTGAGCATGTTTGGGACTGGATGAAGCGTCGTCTCACGCGGTCTGCACGTCCGGCACGAACGCTGGTCCAACTGAGGCGCCAGGTGGAAATGGCATGGCAAGCCGTTCCACAGGACTACATCCAGCATCTCTACGATCGTCTCCATGGGAGAATAGCAGCCTGCATTGCTGCGAAAGGTGGATATACACTGTACTAGTGCCGACATTGTGCATGCTCTGTTGCCTGTGTCTATGTGCCTGTGGTTCTGTCAGTGTGATCATGTGATGTATCTGACCCCAGGAATGTGTCAATAAAGTTTCCCCTTCCCGGGACAATGAATTCACGGTGTTCTTATTTCAATTTCCAGGAGTGTATTTTCTGAACCCGCGTTGGTTATGTATCAATAAGTCATTTTCTTCAAGGTGATTCATAATGTCCGAGTACAGTATATGCTCCAAAATCCTACTCTCGTCCTCGCCCCCTGTTTCTCTTTCTCATGAGACATTTTCCTTTTGAAAGTTGCCTTATGCACGGCGATAAACATTCATCGCACTAACTTTCATCGCGGTTCTACAAGGGCTGAGTTCCGGATCGAAGGCCATACAGTCCAGAATCTGTATGTGGATAAGGCAAAATCGGCCTGAGCATTGGGGCGCCAGGTTGAAGATAAAATGCTGGCTCCCTCTGCATGAAGAAACCCGTAAATGCCTGCTACATATCCACGTCCGACAGAAATCGTCGTCTCTTCAAGGTCTTTTTAACACGGTGCTGGTCTGGTAGGTAACTGGCATTACCTGTTGACTCTCTACAATACATTCTTTAATTATGATTCAAAATGGTTCAAATGGCTCGAAGCACTATGGGACTTAAGATCTGAGGTCACCAGTCCCTTAGAACTTAGAACTACTTAAACGTAACTAACCTAAGGACATGACACACATCCATACCCGAGGCAGGATTCGAACCTGCGAAGGTAGCGGTCGCCCGGTTCCAGACTGACGCGCCTAGAACCGCTCGGCCACTTAAATAGTTTGAGACTGATTCTATTAATGAAAGTACAAGAACTCCTTCAATGACAGTATGTGGATATGGTAATTAATTCTGATTTAATCACAAATTTAAGTGTGCCTATTTGCTGTAAGTCGCCTTGTGTTTTGCGTCCGGGGGGGGGGGGGGGGGGGGAGGTCTCGATATATCGTACGCTAGTTACTTATCGGGACTTCTGCTCTGTTTGTCTTGGTAGCGGATGGGTGGTCCTGGGTTGCGTCCTGCTTGTGCTGTTGTGTATTATACGCCCCCTTTGCCCGCGCGTGCCAGCTGGCCCTGGCCGTGCATCAACACTCCTGCTCATAAATTAAGGATAATTGCAAAATGTGGTGCCACAGAACGTGGCACTACACAAAACTGGCGCTAATAGCATAGGCATGTAGGGAACACACACGACGCAGATCTGCAAGTCCACCTTAAGGGTGATAGGTTGAGAAAACCGTCCCGAAACACATGTGCTACAAAACGCCACTGTTTACTGAGCATGTACCCCGACGTCAGCATGGGATATGATCGCCGTGCACACGTACACAGGCCGCACAACGGGGTTGGCATACTCTGGATCAGGTGGTCGAGCAGCTGCTGGGGTATAGCCTCCCATTGTTGCACCAGTGCCTGTCGGAGCTCCTGAAGTATCCTAGGGGTGTGAAGACGTGCAGCGATACGTCGACCGAGAGCATCCCAGACGTGCTCGATGGGGTTTAGGTCTGGAGAACAGGCAGGCCACTCCATTCGGCTGATATCTTCTGTTTCAAGGTACTCCTCCACGATGGCAGCTCGGTGGGCCCGTGCGTTATCATCCATCAGGAGGAAGGTGGGACCCACTGCACCCCTGAAAAGGCGGACATACTGGTGCAAAATGACGTCCCGATACACCTGACCTGTTACAGTTCCTCTGTGAAAGACATGCAAGGTTGTACGTGCACCAAACATAAACCCACCCCACACTGTCAAACCACGACCTCCATATAGGTCCCTTTCAAGGACATGAAGGGGTTGGTATCTGGTTCCTGGTTCACGCCACATGAAAACCCGGCAAGACTGTTCAGACTATACCAGGACTCGTCCTTGAACATAACCTGAGACCACTCTTCCAATGACCATGTAATCTGTTCTTGACGCCAGGCTTTACGGTCTCTCCTGTGACCAGGAGTCAGTGGAAAGCACCTTGCAGGTCTCCGGGCGAATAAACCGTGTCTGTTCAGTCGTCTGGAGACTGTTCCAGTAGCTGCAGTAAGGTCCCGAGCAAGGCTACCTGCAGTACTCCGTGGCCGTCTGTGGGCACTGATGGTGAGATATCGGTCTTCTTGTGGTGTTGTACACTGTGGGCATCCCGTACTGTAGCGCCTGGACACGTTTCCTGTCTGCTGGAATCGTTGCCATAATCTTGAGATCACACTTTGTGGCACATGGAGGGCCCGTGCTACGACCTGCTGTGTTTGACCAGCCTCCAGTCGCCCTAGTATTCTACCCCTCATAACGTCATCAATATGTGTTCTTTGAGCCATTTTAAACACACAGTCACGATTAGCACGTCTGAAAATGTCTGCACCGTACTCTGACATTCACCAACACACCTCTGCGTATGTTGCCAGCGCCACCGTGCGACGACCGCAGGTCAAATGCACCGCATGGTCATACCTGGAGGTGATTTAAACCCGCAAACCGCCCACCAGAGCGTTGTTTCACCATGTATCAGAATTATCAAAATGGTTCAAATGGCTCTGAGCACTATGGGACTCAACTGCTGAGGTCATTAGTCCCCTAGAACTTAGAAGTACTTAAACCTAACTAAGCTAAGGACATCACACACATCCATGCCCGAGGCAGGATTCGAACCTGCGACCGTAGCAGTCTCGCGGTTCCAGACTGCAGCGCCAGAACCGTGCGGCCACTTCGGCCGGCTCAGAATTATCCTTAATTTATGACCATGAGTGTAGTTCGCTCGCGCCTTAATGTATAATTGACGTTATGCACATAAGATAATAGATTTGTACTGCTTAGCTGATGTTAATTAATAACGTGATTAATTCTACAGATGATGTGCTGAAATGAATTATTGTGTTTCTAGTTACTTAAGGTAGATGTCAGTCTGTTATAGATACCCACTACTTGTGGGATTTTTCGTGCCTATTCGTGACCGTTGCTGCTCCCGTTTGGAGGTCCATGCTGAGCCTGTATTGGAAACAGCTGAGCGAGCGGGCGTCCGCTTCTGGGCGTAGTTTGTTGAATCCCACGAGCTTGCTTGGTCACATGAAATTTTATATGTTACAGGGTGTTTCAAAAATGACCGGTATATTTGAAACGGCAATAAAAACTAAACGAGCAGCGATAGAAATACACCGTTTGTTGCAATATGCTTGGGACAACAGTACATTTTCAGGCAGACAAACTTTCGAAATTACAGTAGTTACAATTTTCAACAACAGATGGCGCTGCGGTCTGGGAAACTCTATAGTACGATATTTTCCACATATCCACCATGCGTAGCAATAATATGGCGTAGTCTCTGAATGAAATTACCCGAAACCTTTGACAACGTGTCTGGCGGAATGGCTTCACATGCAGATGAGATGTACTGCTTCAGCTGTTCAATTGTTTCTGGATTCTGGCGGTACACCTGGTCTTTCAAGTGTCCCCACAGAAAGAAGTCACAGGGGTTCATGTCTGGCGAATAGGGAGGCCAATCCACGCCGCCTCCTGTATGTTTCGGATAGCCCAAAGCAATCACACGATCATCGAAATATTCATTCAGGAAATTAAAGACGTCGGCCGTGCGATGTGGCCGGGCACCATCTTGCATAAACCACGAGGTGTTCGCAGTGTCGTCTAAGGCAGTTTGTACCGCCACAAATTCACGAAGAATGTCCAGATAGCGTGATGCAGTAATCGTTTCGGATCTGAAAAATGGGCCAATGATTCCTTTGGAAGACATGGCGGCCCAGACCAGTACTTTTTGAGGATGCAGGGACGATGGGACTGCAACATGGGGCTTTTCGGTTCCCCATATGCGCCAGTTCTGTTTATTGACGAAGCCGTCCAGGTAAAAATAAGCTTCGTCAGTAAACCAAATGCTGCCCACATGCATATCGCCGTCATCAATCCTGTGCACTATATCGTTAGCGAATGTCTCTCGTGCAGCAATGGTAGCGGCGCTGAGGGGTTGCCGCGTTTGAATTTTGTATGGATAGAGGTGTAAACTCTGGCGCATGAGACGATACGTGGACGTTGGCGTCATTTGGACCGCAGCTGCAACACGGCGAACGGAAACCCGAGGCCGCTGTCGGATCACCTGCTGCACTAGCTGCGCGTTGCCCTCTGTGGTTGCCGTACGCGGTCGCCCTACCTTTCCAGCACGTTCATCCGTCACGTTCCCAGTCCGTTGAAATTTTTCAAACAGATCCTTTATTGTATAGCTTTTCGGTCCTTTGGTTACATTAAACCTCCGTTGAAAACTTCCTCTTGTTGCAACAACACTGTGTTCTAGGCGGTGGAATTCCAACACCAGAAAAATCCTCTGTTCTAAGGAATAAACCATGTTGTCTACAGCACACTTGCACGTTGTGAACAGCACACGCTTACAGCAGAAAGACGACGTACAGAATGGCGCACCCACAGACTGCGTTGTCTTCTATATCTTTCACATCACTTGCAGCGCCATCTGTTGTTGAAAATTGTAACTACTGTAATTTCGAAAGTTTGTCCGCCTGAAAATGTACTGTTGTCCCAAGCATATTGCAACAAACGGTGTATTTCTATCGCTGCTCGTTTAGTTTTTATTGCCGTTTCAAATATACCGGTCATTTTTGAAACACCCTGTATATCCTACATTGTAGGGTGCCAGCCATTTAAGTAACATGGTTGTGTGGCATGGTATGTGATTTGTTGTTGCCTGTACTTTCAATTAATTTCGTAATATCAATCATTGCAGTAGCGAAAGACTGCATTTCCTCTTTAAATTTTAGTAAATTGTTGTTCAGCTTGATCGTAGTTTTGAGTATATAATTTGTAACTCATTTACTAAATGTGTAATAGGCCATAAGTGCAGTGGTTTATGAATGTTTAAATTTTGAAGTAACTTGCTCCCACCTAAATTGTAATTTAAAAAATGTGTTGATGGTTTTATTTGTTATTTCTATTGTTTGAATGTGCCAAATAACTGTTCAGTGCAACTGTCATTGGTGATTGCCTGATGTATCACTTGGTCCGGTCCTACCATCCCACAGCCTATTGTGCTGAGCTTGTGTCGTTGTGTAAAAGTTGAATTCCATGCTGTGCTGACACATCACACGTATCTTGGTATTGCTAGTGTTAGATCTTGAAATCGCAGATGAAACTTCAATTCAACAGTAATCATCAAAGAGAAAACCTAAAAAGTAATTCTGGTGTTCAAATATCTACATCTACATCCATACTCCGCTAGCCACCAGACGGTGTGTGGTGGAGGGTACTTTGTGTACCTCTATCGGTTCTCCCTTCTATTCCAGTCTCGTATTGTTCGTGGAAAGAAAGATTGTCGGTATGCCTCTGTGTGGGCTCTAATCTCTCTGATTTTATCCTCATGATCTCTTCGCGAGATATACGTAGGAGGGAGCAATATACTGCTTGACTCCTCGGTGAAGGTATGTTCTCGAAACTTCAACAAAAGCCCTTACCGAGCAACTGAGCGTCTCTCCTGCAAAGTCTTCCACTGGAGTTTATCTATCATCTCCGTAACGCTTTCACGATTACTAAACGATCCTGTAACGAAGCGCGCTGCTCTCCGTCGGATCTTCTCTATCTCTCCTATCAACCCTGTCTGGTACGGATCCCACACCGGTGAGCAGTATTCAAGCAGTGGGCGAACAAGAGTACTGTAACCTACTTCCTTTGTTTTCGGATTGCATTTCCTTAGGATTCTTCCAATGAATCTCAGTCTGGCATCTGCTTTACCGACGATCAACTTTATATGATCATTCCATTTTAAATCACTCCTAATACCTACTCCCAGATAATTCACAGAATTAACTGCTTCCAGCTGCTGACCTGCTATATTGTAGCTAAATGATAAGGGATCTATCTTTCTATGTATTCGCAGCACATTACACTTGTCTACATTGAGATTCAATTGCCATTCCCTGCACCATGCGTCAATTCGCTGCAGATCCTCCTGCATTTCAGTACAATTTTCCATTGTTACAGCCTCTCGATATACTTCAGCATCATCCGCAAAAAGCCTCAGTGAAAAAAGGGTTCAAATGGCTCTGAGCACTTTGGGACTTAACTTCAGTCTCCTAGAACTTAGAACTACTTAAACCTAAAAAACCTAAGGACAACACACAACACCCAGTCATCACGAGGCAGAGAAAATCCCTGACCCCGCCGACAATCGAACCCGGGAACCCGGGCGCAGGAAGCGAGCACGCTACCGCACGACCATAAGCTGCGGACAAGTCTCAGTGAAATTCCGATATTATTTACAAGGTCATTTATGTATATTGTGAATAGCAACGGTCCTACAACACTCCCCTGCGGCACACCTGAAATCACTCTTACTTCGGAAGACTTCTCTCCATTGAGGATGACATGCTGGGTTCTGTTATCTAGGAACTCTTCAATCCAATCACACAATTGGTCTGATAGTCCACATATTCTTACTTTGTTCATTAATCGACTGTGGGGAACTGTAGCGAACGCCTTGCGGAAGTCAAGAAACACGGCATCTACCTGGGAACCCGTGTCTATGGCTCTCTGAGTCTCGTGGACGAATAGCGCGAGCTGGGTTTCACACGATCGTCTTTTTCGAAACCCATGCTAATTGCTACAGGGCAGATTTCTAGTCTCCAGAAAAGTCATTATACTCGAACATAATAAGTGTTCCAAAATTCTACAACTAGGTCTGTAGTTCTGCAAATGTTCGACGTCCCTTCTTGAAAACGGGGATGACCTGTGCCCTTTTCCAATCCGTATATGCAAACAGACATGTAATCTTCCTGTTTATATTTCTTTTACATCCCGTTTACATCTAAAGAAACACACAAAACACAATATTAAACCAAATTTTGCAATCATAGTGGAGTACGGTGTGATTCAAATTGAAACATGGAGAGATACACAGGCCAACGTAACATTCACTGGTTCTTATGCTCCCATTCGTTTCCTGATGTACCTGAAGCATAATCCTTCATGACGACACAATCTGTGAAAATAATACAACAAACAAACGCAGCGACTCATCCTA
Organism: Schistocerca nitens; assembly: GCF_023898315.1. Classification (NCBI taxonomy): domain Eukaryota; kingdom Metazoa; phylum Arthropoda; class Insecta; order Orthoptera; family Acrididae; genus Schistocerca; species Schistocerca nitens. The sequence continues at coordinate 139,933,425 of NC_064625.1, read as the reverse complement.
AAAAATTTATAGAGTTTTCAGATGGTGCGTAATCTGAATCGTTAACAAATACTTCTTTTTCATCGTCTGTAGACTCGTGAAGGGCTTTGTAAATCATTTTCTGCTAACGATTCTCGTCTTAACTGCACATTTTGAACAAAAAGTCACCAGGACGGCAGCGGTTCAATTACACTACTGGCCATTAAAATTGCTACACCACGAAGATGACGTGCTACAGACACGAAATTTAACTGACAGGAAGAAGATGCTGTGATATGCAAATGATTAGCTTTTCAGAGCGTTCACACAAGGTTGCCGTCGGTGGCGACACCTACAACGTGCTGACATGAGGAAAGTTTCCAACCGATTTCTCATACACAAACAGCAGTTGATCGGCGTTGCCTGGTGAAACGTAGTTGTGATGCCTCGTGTAAGGAGGAGAAATGCGTACCATCACGTTTCCGACTTTGATAAAGGTCGGATTGTAGCCTATCGCGAGTGCGGTTTATCGTATCGCGACATTGCTGCACGCGTTGGTCGAGATCCAATGACTGTTAGCAGAATATGGAATCGGTGGGTTCAGGAGGGTAATACGGAACGCCGTGCTGGATCCCAACGGCCTCGTATCACTAACACTCGAGATGACAGGCATCTTATCCGCATGGCTGTAACGGATCGTGCAGCCACCTCTCGATCCCTGAGTCAACAGATGGGGACGTTTGCAGGACAACAACCATCTGCACGAACAGTTCGACGACGTTTGCAGCAGCACGGACTATCAGCTCGGAGACCACGTCTGCGGTTACCCTTGGCGCTGCATCACAGACAGGAGCGCCTGCGATGGTGTACTCAGCGACGAACCCGAGTGCATGAATGGCATAAGGTCATTTTTTCGGATGAATCCAGGTTCTGTTTACAGCATCGCGATGGTCGTATCCGTGTTTGGTGACATCGCGGTGAACGCACATTGGAAGCGTGTATTCTTCATCGCTATACTGGTATGGGGTGCAATTGGTTACACGTCTCGGTCACCTCTTGTTCGCATTGACGGCACTTTGAACGGTCGACGTTACATTTCAGATGTGTTACGACCCGTGGCTCCACCCTTTATTCGAATCCAGCGAAACCCTACATTTCAGCAGGATAATGCACGACCGCATGTTGCAGGTCCTGTCTTGGCCTTTCTGGATACAGAAAATGCTCGACTGCTGCGCTGACCAGTACATTTTCCAGATCTCTCACCAATTGAAAACGTCTCGTCAATGGTGACCGAGCAAGTGGCTTGTCACAGTACGCCAGTCACTACTCTTGATGAACTGTGGTATCGTGTTGAAGCTGCATGCTCAGCTGTACCTGTACACGCCGTCCAAGCTCTGTTTGACTCAATGCCCAGGCGTATCAAGGCTGTTATTAGGGCCAGAGGTGGTTCTTCTGGGTACCGATTTCTCAGGATCTATGCACCCAAATTGCGTGAAAATGTAATCACTTGTCACTTCTAGTATATTATATTTGTCCAATGAATACCCGTTTATCATCTGCATTTCCTCTCGGTGTAGCAATTTTAATGGCCAGTAGTGTATTTATTAAGTTTAGCAGTATTACTGGATCGATTCCCAGTCAGGCATTTGCACTGGGTGGGAGACATCTCTGACGCACGCCGGTATCCGACGGGTTGGTTCATGCTTACAGCACACTTGAGATGGCAGTGGACGCCCACAGTAATTGTGATCCTATCAAAGCGAACCGTCGGACCTTAAAACACTGGCGTTGGCTTATACGTACTCGCGGGCTGTCGTGACACGATAAAATAATGATGTCTCACATCCTACGAAAGTTAATTTCATAATTTTCTTAACAACTTCCCCGCTGGAAGTTTCCACAAAGTCCAACAGAAAGCAATTTCCTCAGCGACGACATTTTTCGTTACATAGGTGGAACAGTGTCACACCTCTAACAGAGGACGGGGAGTGAGTCGTGCTTGGGTATCTCAGTTGTTAGAGCACTTGCCCGCGAAAGGCAAAGGTCCCGAGTTCGAGTCTCGGTCCGGCACACAGTTTTAATCTGCCAGGAAGTTTCACCTCTTACAGAGCTTCATTTTTTATCTGGGAATGTTTTCACGAGAAAATATGTTTCACATGATTCTATAAATTTTGAGAATGTTATTATATTATTTTCTGCACAATTATGTCAGTGGTTTTCTTCAACATTTCTTGTAACGTTAGTTTTTATTGCCTTTCGTAGCAGCTGCCGAGAATTTTCTGTTTGAAATGTACTCCTTCATCTTCTAGACTAAACATAGAGATGTTTAACATTCTTTTCGGGATTTTTACTAAAATGTGAAATTATCACTAGCAAATAAGGGTGTCTATAGTAATGGTACGATGTAGATGTAAATGTACGTACGACCGTATTTCGAAGTCACACAACATAAGCGGTAAGTGACGTGCAAGAAGTATTACCACACGAAGAGACCCGTTGAAGCGATTTCGTATGCAATATCCCGGCAGAGCGGAGTTAACACAGGCCGCACCGCACCTGCCCGGAGGGAACCGGTCCGCAGGTAACAGAATTGTGTTTGACATTTAAATAATCGACTTTTCAGCTGCGTGACGCGCCCCGACTTTCCGGGCGGGCGCGCTCCCCTGGAACGACGCTATCTCGACACCCGATCTCGCCCATAACCTAATCTGCCATTGTTAGCGCGCGCAACTTACACCTCGGCGGGCGTCGGGCGCGCTCGGCCGCCTTCGGGCGGGCGCTGGGCACGCGCTGCCACCTGGGTGGCCGCCGGGGGAACTACCGCCGACACGCGCCGCCGCGTCTTGGGTGGCGCGACCGCCAGCGAAGATCTTTGACTCGGCTGTTCCCGCTGCCGCTGCGCCAAAGACCCTCGTCGAGATTGCGGCGAGTAAAAAACACGCGACTCGCGCTCAATTTGTCGGCTCGGTAACAAGGCCCCCTCGCCGCCTTCCCCGCCACACCCCTCACACATTTAAGTAAGTTTCGTCGCTTTTTCGGGCCTTTAATTTATGTCGTAAAACCAGTTCCGCCCATAAACCAGCGCTAATGAAACGCTCCGAGGAGTAATTTAATGAGAGCGACTTACATATTATTCCCATTAATAAGCAAAAAACGGCGCCCGACTAAATCATTTCTGTTTTCACAAATTGGCGGCATTAATTCTAAATGGCACATTGCGCAATTACCAAATTGCACGCTTGTAAACCACTATCTAATTAATGATCTGTCGCTTTTTCTTAAAATATGTCGCCATCTGCACAACTTCCAAGCATTTGATTAGTTTCGTACAGCGATGTATAGCCAGATATGCAACTAAGCGAGTGCTACTTCATACAAATAATGCAAGACATTATTGCGAGACAAAGCTCACAGAGTTGAGGTGACGAAAGTCGGGGGATAGTGATATGTATGAATGTTGTTGTAGTGGTCTTCAGTCCAGAGACTGGTTTGATGCAGCTCTCCACGCTGCTCTATCCTGTGCAAGCTTCTTCATCTCCCAGTACCTACTGCAGCCTACATCCTTCTGAATCTGCTTAGTGTATTCATCTCTTGGTCTCCCTCTACAATTTTTACCCTCCACACTGCCCTCCAATGTTGAATTTGTGATCCCTTGATGCCTCAGAACATGTCCTACCAACCGGTTCCTTCTTCTAGTCAAGTTGTGCCACAAACTCCTCTTCTCCCCAATTCTATTCAGTACCTATTCAGGAGGAGCCAGGTGTACTGGACTGACAAGGCAGCCAGTCCACAGTGACGGGTAGCCGAGAGGGCACACGTACACGCACGCCGACTGGCGCGAAGTCTGGAACAGGATTCGTAAAGAATGTGATAAAGAAAAGAACGTAGCTACTAGAACACTTAACTTTTATATCGTCCTTTGGTATACAGCATTGTTGATGATACAAGTGAGACTATCTTGAGATACATCCAATGGTACAAATGGCGCCTTGCTAGGTAGTAGCCATGGACTTAGCTGAAGGCTATTCTAACTGTCTCTCGGCAAATGAGAGAAAGGCTTCGTCAGTGTAGTCGCTAGCAACGTCGTCGTACAACTGGGGCGAGTGCTAGTACGTCTCTCGAGACCTGCCTTGTGGTGGCGCTCGGTCTGCGATCCTGACTGACAGTGGCGACACGCGGGTCCGACATGTACTAATGGACCGCGGCCGATTTAAGCTACCACCTAGCAAGTGTGGTGTCTGGCGGTGACACCACACCAGGTCCGCTCAGTGCGAAAACACGCCGGGATCGCTGGCGGCGCGCATGGACTGTTGGACAGAAGGGCTGTGGTCACGAGGGTGCACGACCTCGTCGTAAACAGGATCCAGCAGGCTTTAAGATGAGTGCATTTCAATCCAAGTAGAGAAACCTCCACCATTGTGATATCTCGCGATTCTCCAGTGACTCGGGTTCTTGTTGCTGCTCGCAGTGTCGCCGAGGCGAAGAGCGGCGAGTGGAGTGCTTGGGGAAGGCCGATCTGATTAGCTCTCCTCGACTTCTTATTACTATTTACCGCGTTCAACTTGTTACAATTTATTAAATTCAACCAGCGGTAATTTTTCTTGCCTGGTGGCCGCAAACGCCCCAGTTACCTGCCCTGGGGGTTGGTGTACGTAACGGCAGTGTACGTTCTACATCTACATCTACATTTATACTCCGCAAGCCACCCAACGGTGTGTGGCGGAGGGCACTTTACGTGCCACTGTCATTACCTCCCTTTCCTGTTCCAGTCGCGTATGGTTCGCGGGAAGAACGACTGTCTGAAAGCCTCCGTGCGCGCTCTAATCTCTCTAATTTTACACTCGAGATCTCCTCGGGAGGTATAAGTAGGGGGAAGCAAAATATTCGATACCTCATCCAGAAACGCACCCTCTCGAAACCTGGCGAGCAAGCTACACCTCGATGCAGAGCGCCTCTCTTGCAGAGTCTGCCACTTGAGTTTATTAAACATCTCCGTAACGCTATCACGGTTACCAAATAACCCTGTGACGAAACGCGCCGCTCTTCTTTGGATCTTCTCTATCTCCTCCGTCAACCCGATCTGGTACGGATCCCACACTGATGAGCAATACTCAAGTATAGGTCGAACGAGTGTTTTGTAAGCCACCTCCTTTGTTGATGGACTACATTTTCTAAGCACTCTCCCAATGAATCTCAACCTGGTACCCGCCTTACCAACAATTAATTTTATATGATCATTCCACTTCAAATCGTTCCGCACGCATACTCCCAGATATTTTACAGAAGTAACTGCTACCAGTGTTTGTTCCGCTATCATATAATCATACAATAAATGATCCTTCTTTCTATGTATTCGCAATACATTACATTTGTCTATGTTAAGGGACAGTTGCCACTCCCTGCACCAAGTGCCTATCCGCTGCAGATCTTCCTGCATTTCGCTACAATTTTCTAATGCTGCAACTTCTCTGTATACTACAGCATCATCCGCGATAAGCCGCATGGAACTTCCGACACTATCTACTAGGTCATTTATATATATTGTGAAAAGCAATGGTCCCATAACACTCCCCTGTGGCACGCCAGAGGTTACTTTAACGTCTGTAGACGTCTCTCCATTGATAACAACATGCTGTGTTCTGTTTGCTAAAAACTCTTCAATCCAGCCACACAGCTGGTCTGATATTCCGTAGGCTCTTACTTTGTTTATCAGGCGACAGTGCGGAACTGTATCGAACGCCTTCCGGAAGTCAAGAAAAATAGCATCTACCTGGGAGCCTGTATCTAATATTTTCTGGGTCTCATGAACAAATAAAGCGAGTTGGGTCTCACACGATCGCTGTTTCCGGAATCCATGTTGATTCCTACATAGTAGATTCTGGGTTTCCAAAAACGACATGATACTCGAGCAAAAAACATGTTCTAAAATTCTACAACAGATCGACGTCAGAGATATAGGTCTATAGTTTTGCGCATCTGCTCGACGACGTTTCCACGCCTTGCCGCTGCTGTCCGGTAAGGCGTGTAGTTTTGGCAGCTTTCTTGATTGTAGGTCGTTTGGTGATTCTTCTACTCTGGTGGTAGTGGTTGCTTTCTCATTCCATGTGCTCTATGCACAGTATTCTGGGGACGTAGTGGAGACCGCCGGTTCCGGCTTTGGCGTATTGTTCCATCGTTGCACTTGGTTTATAGGACGTCAGGCAGCTTCAGCAAGACTATCATTAGTCATTCGTTAGACTGCCACTAGTCTGAGTTACCATCTTGTGAAGTGAATGCAGCTCTTGGCTGCGTATCTCATCGATCTCGAAAGTTTTTGTTGCCGGACCTTCTCAGAGGTCGGTTCCTGGAGCACCGTCTGTGGCTCCTTGGTTCTTGTAAGACGTGTGTGTTATAAAAGGAGGTCTGATGGCCAGTAGTTCAGTGTAACGCTCCTTCAGCCCACGCCTTCTTCGGGTATAATCTGTCTCAGTATCCTTTAAGGGGCTCCGGAAAGGCTCAAAATCATGAAAAGTTCAATTTTTACTTTTTTGCGTTTTCTGAATCTGCAGACTATTTCCTTTTAATAGATATATAATTTATTCAATTCCGAAGACTACAACCATTTTTAATTTTTTTTTGAAATGTGTTCTACATGGGCGTGACCCACTGTGGCGCTCTTAAACTGCTGTCGAATGGTGTTATTATTAACGTCCGTGTTCATCAGGTACATTTTAGTGATGTGAGATAAAGTATAAAACCTATTTTCAGAGACTTAGCAGCACCTGAACTGTTGAAAAAGTGTATTCACGGAAAAACTCAAAACCCCAATGAAAGTGTAAATAGTGTTATATGGTCGAGAATCCCCAAGACTGTATTTGTTGGAATAGAAACACTTCACTTTGGTGTGTATGATGCTGTTGCGACTTTCAATGATGGCAACATTGTAAGGTGCAAGGTATTTAGAAATATGGGAATGAAGATAGGTTCTAACATGGTACGAGCGATGCTTGCTTTAGACAAGGAACGCCTTCGGGCTGCAGACAGGGCTGTAAAGAGTCTAGAAATACTAGCAAGAGTAAACAGGAGGAGGAACAAGAGGAAGCTGGAGGAGGAGTTTCCAGAGGATGAAGATAATCCATCCTATGGACCTGGAATGCACTAAAAAGTTAATCCAATCTTTGTCGCTCGATTCCCAAAACTTTTATTTTCTCATACTAATTACATGTTTTCTAAGGATCTTCCAAACATATTTGTTTCAAACTTTCAGTAAATGTTACACAGTACCTTCTGTATAATTTAACACAGCCTTTTTCCAAAAAACTGTATATTTTTGAATATATAAATAAAAAATTGCAAAAAAATGTTGTGAATTTTCATTACAATTGAAAAAAAACACCTTTAACAACTGAACTAAAATTTTGTAAAATCCCTGTGTTAAGTTGTAGCCCATATTCCAATAAATAATCTGTAAAAAGTTCAACTTCCTACCCCAAATACTTTGTGAGGAAAGATGTAATTTATAAGCGTTATTTTAACATTGCAAGTATAGGGCGTTCCGGAGCCCCTTAAGGAACTTATGTACTGGTCCTTGTGTTTTATTATGTATTATTTATTACAATACCTTGTAATGCCTACATTAAGGGTTATATATGTCTAGTTAATAGTTCTGGTCGCCTTCTGGAATAAATCTAGCAGTGTAGTGTTCAGTGGATGTTAAGGGCTGTGTTACAAAGTTTACCATCATCTTGTTTCACCCGTTTGGTGATCAGTTGCTTGTTCTTTTAATTAACCTTTGTTACTGTATTTGCAGTTTTACAGCAGGTTTCTAAATTTTTTCTGTTATTGCCGTTCCTGGCGTGTAAGGTCTTCAGCCTTGATTGTGCTCATTTGCCTTAAAATTCTAATTTGGTATAATTTTAATTAATATTGTGTTTATACTGGTTGCTGGTGAGGAGAAAATTTAGTTATTAGTATTTTATTAATAATCTCATTCATAAGAAGCCATATCACTGTCATCACAGCCGCTCAAGAAAGTTATAATTAAGCTTTACTTGTTTAATCAGAATCGGACGATGACTCTCCTTGTCCGCAGTCTCGATGATTCGAAGCGATCTGCAGTCCTGTGTAAATAAAATGTCTTCGTTTTCTTTGCGTTGCGTAGTGAGTCGAGAAACCTCAGATCAAGCGGGAAGTTTGCTTTGATGGAGTTTAATCATCCGATGAAATAATGGAGCTCTTGGATCTAATAATTGCAGGTTCGTTTCCAGTTCATCGGAAGTTCCCTTCTGATTACCAACGAAACGACACATCCGTGCAAATTTCCAATTAGAGAATACATATATAAATAAATTCTTTACACGCTTTTTATGTAAATGCTCAGTGTATATTCTCTTGATTAGCATACAATATATTTCCAATCTCTTTCTTCCAGTAATCTCGATAGCAAAATTACAATTATTCATTGCGGGTACTCGGCACGGAGAAAATCCTGGAAGTCCTCTCAACACGCTTATGGAATAATAATAGTACTGTACTACTTTGCGCATCGATTCTGCGAGTATATAGATGGTCAAGTAGGAAACGTAATTCACTCATAGAATTGTGCAGGTATAATTATTAGAATATAAAGAGATATTTTAGCAGTAAGCCTTAAAATCTTATTTACTGCCATGCCTGTCTGATGCCTTCAGCTGTGTTTGTGGTCATTTGCCTTTAATATTTCAATACCTGTAATTTGTAAGTTGCAGCGAGTTTTAAACAATTCTTAATTTATTGCCTTTTCTGGCCTTCAATGCCTTCTATCCAGATCACAGTGGCTCGCTTTTAAAAATTATCTGCTGTATCTGTATTTAATGATGATTTGCTAAATTGCTTCTCACTGAAAACACTATTATTTAGTCTTGGAAAAGACAGAGCACAACCAGGACCACCGAAGATGTACAACGTAGTTTTGGACGAAACGTCAGGGATAGAAGAGTTCCATGGACCACGGCCATACAACCCGGAAGAATTCTCGGCAGCTTAAACATCCGGGCGTCAAAGCCTTCATTGTATGATTTTCCAAAGTATTAAATGTACAGATATGACTGAGGCATGAACAGAATCATAAACGCCCCAAGTTTTTTATTTTGGACTCTAGAAATCTATGAGTGCCATTGTGGCAACACGACACACGTCCAATTGACAGTCAAGATCGTTCCACACTTTATTTAGCAATATCGTGTCAACAGTTATCACAGCAACGCTAATGTGCTCTCTGAGGTGTTCCAGTTGTCTTGCCAGTGAGGGTGTCTAAAAACAGTCCTTAATGTGTTCGCACAGGAAAAAGCCAGCGGCGCTCAGAAGGTTACAAGGGTCGGCCCAGGAAGCTAACACTAACGCACGTTTAGGTGAGACAGGCAACCGGACCGACAACATCTTAATTGGTAGGCAACCCAACCAAAAGCCAGCCGACGAACCAAGCAACAAGATCAGTTCTGCTCCAGCCGACCAGCAAAACGACAACAAGATGTCGATACCACAACGTTCTAGATACTGGTGCCCAAGCCAGCCAAGTCAGAATAAACGTCCACGACTACCAACACACCCCAGCTGCCGAAATACAAGCAGCATCAACAGGGCGAAGAAAATACACTGCCGGAAACTACGTCAATGACCAAGGGAGGTAACCGGAATGTCAACGGCCACAAGGCACAAGATACCTCTGGCACAATTAATGAAGAAATGAGCCGGCCGGAGTGGCCGAGCGGTGCTAGGCGCTTCAGTCTGGAACCGCGCGACCGCTACGGTCGCAGGTTCGAATCCTGCCTCGGGCATGGATGTATGTGATGTCCTTAGGTTAGTTAGGTTTAAGTAGTTCTAACAAGGGAACCTCCCCATCGCACCCCCCTCAGATTTAGTTATAAGTTGGCACAGTGGACAGGCCTTGAAAAACTGAACACAGATCAATCGAGAAAACAGGAAGAAGTTGTGTGGAACTATGAAAAAAATTAGTAAAATATACAAACTGAGTAGACCATGCGATGATAGGCAACATCAATGAGTATGGGAGTCTAGGAGCGCCGTGGTCCCGTGGTTAGCGATAGCAGCTACGGAACGAAAGGTCCTAGGTTCAAGTCTTCCCTCGAGTGAAAAGTTTAATTTTTTATTTTCAGTTTATGTGACAAACTCTTATGTTTTCATCAGTTTTTTGGGAGTGATTATCACATCCAAAAGAAAACCTAAATCGGGCAAGGTAGAAGAATCTTTTTACCCATTCGCTAAGTGTACAAGGTAGGTGGGTCGACAACATATTCCTGTCATGTGACGCACATGCCGTCACCAGTGTCGTATAGAATATATCAGATGTCTTTTCCTGTGGAGGAATCGGTTGACCTATGACCTTGCGATCGAATGTTTTCGGTTCCCATTGGAGAGGCACGTCCTTTCGTCTACTAATCGCACGGTTTTGCGGTGCGGACGCAAAACACAGACACTAAACTTATTGCAGTGAACAGAGACGTCAATGAACGAACGGACAGATCATAACTTTGCGAAAATAAAGAAAGTAAAATTTTCAGTCGAGGGAAGACTTGAATCAAGGACCCTTCGTTCCGCAGCTGCTAACGCTAACCACGGGACCACGGCGCTCCTCAGTTCACATTTACCTTGGTGTTGCATATGTTGCACATGGACTACTCCGTTTGTATATTTTACTAATTTTTTTCATAGTTCCACACAACTTCTTCCTGCTTTCTCGATTGATCTGTGCTCAGTTTTTCAAGGCCTACCCACTGTGCCAAGTTATAACTAAATCTAAGGGGGGTGCGATGGGGAGGTTCCCTTGTAAGTTCTAGGGGACTGACGACCTTAGAAGTTAAGTCCCATAGTGCTCAGAGCCATTTGAACCAATGAAGAAATAAATTACACACCAAACAGGAAGACCGCTGCAATTGTAGCCGACTTCAATGCACACACACTGTTGCACGCGGGAATCTCCCAGAAAGCGACAACCAGGATCAGACGCAGTCGAGGCTCGATAGTAGGCTAAGTGAGCACTCAGCTTTAGTGTCCAAGATCGGTGGGCGACGAACTTCGTAACCCTCACAAGAAGGGCCTGACGACTCCAAACGCGCTTGCTCTCCACCAAGGGCTTCGGCCGGACTCCACATGACGCGGACCTTCTCGCTGCTCTGTGCCGACCGACCGACTGCCACACACCTGGAAACGGTCAAAGGACCAAACAGACGTCGGCCAATGAGACGACCGACCGTACTGTAGTGTCGCGGAATAGTAAAGAGTTGGAAACGTGGAATATTGTCAAAGTTTCGTTGCCTATGCCGAGAGCCAGAGGCAGTAGGTTAGCCAAGAGCTAAGAGGATTGCACATACACTCCTGGAAATGGAAAAAAGAACACATTGACACCGGTGTGTCAGACCCACCATACTTGCTCCGGACACTGCCAGAGGGCTGTACAAGCAATGATCACACGCACGGCACAGCGGACACACCAGGAACCGCGGTGTTGGCCGTCGAATGGCGCTAGCTGCGCAGCATTTGTGCACCGCCGCCGTCAGTGTCAGCCAGTTTGCCGTGGCATACGGAGCTCCATCGCAGTCTTTAACACTGGTAGCATGCCGCGACAGCGTGGACGTGAACCGTATGTGCAGTTGACGGACTTTGAGCGAGGGCGTATAGTGGGCATGCGGGAGGCCGGGTGGACGTACCGCCGAATTGCTCAACACGTGGGGCGTGAGGTCTCCACAGTACATCGATGTTGTCGCCAGTGGTCGGCGGAAGGTGCACGTGCCCGTCGACCTGGGACCGGACCGCAGCGACGCACGGATGCACGCCAAGACCGTAGGATCCTACGCAGTGCCGTAGGGGACCGCACCGCCACTTCCCAGCAAATTAGGGACACTGTTGCTCCTGGGGTATCGGCGAGGACCATTCGCAACCGTCTCCATGAAGCTGGGCTACGGTCCCGCACACCGTTAGGCCGTCCTCCGCTCACGCCCCAACATCGTGCAGCCCGCCTCCAGTGGTGTCGCGACAGGTGTGAATGGAGGGACGAATGGAGACGTGTCGTCTTCAGCGATGAGAGTCGCTTCTGCCTTGGTGCCAATGATGGTCGTATGCGTGTTTGGCGCCGTGCAGGTGAGCGCCACAATCAGGACTGCATACGACCGAGGCACACAGGGCCAACACCCGGCATCATGGTGTGGGGAGCGATCTCCTACACTGGCCGTACACCACTGGTGATCGTCGAGGGGACACTGAATAGTGCACGGTACATCCAAACCGTCATCGAACCCATCGTTCTACCATTCCTAGACCGGCAAGGGAACTTGCTGTTCCAACAGGACAATGCACGTCCGCATGTATCCCGTGCCACCCAACGTGCTCTAGAAGGTGTAAGTCAACTACCCTGGCCAGCAAGATCTCCGGATCTGTCCCCCATTGAGCATGTTTGGGACTGGATGAAGCGTCGTCTCACGCGGTCTGCACGTCCAGCACGAACGCTGGTCCAACTGAGGCGCCAGGTGGAAATGGCATGGCAAGCCGTTCCACAGGACTACATCCAGCATCTCTACGATCGTCTCCATGGGAGAATAGCAGCCTGCATTGCTGCGAAAGGTGGATATACACTGTACTAGTGCCGACATTGTGCATGCTCTGTTGCCTGTGTCTATGTGCCTGTGGTTCTGTCAGTGTGATCATGTGATGTATCTGACCCCAGGAATGTGTCAATAAAGTTTCCCCTTCCTGGGACAATGAATTCACGGTGTTCTTATTTCAATTTCCAGGAGTGTATATCGGAATGTGTCGTCACGCAGGGGCAATGGCCGGGTTACGCACAACAGGCGAGAGAGAATTGCTTAGCACGCGGGTTTGTGTTAGACGGAGACTTTTGTAGAGTGGAAGACAGAGGTATAGCGTCAGCTGCACTGCATTTCACAACTTCGCTTAATTCTGTCGTAACAACACGTAACTCTGTCGCAAGAACACCTCAGGAGCGAGTACGACAGATGAGTCAGCAGTGTAAGTGGAACGAATGCGTTCATTACAAACGAGCATGACGTCAGGACGTCGCTCGTGCTTCCTTTAAGGGGCTCCGGAACGCCCTATACTTGCAATGTTAAAATAACGCTTATAAATTACATCTTTCCTCACAAAGTATTTGAGGTAAGAAGTTGAACTTTTTACAGATTATTTATTGGAATATGGGCTACAACTTAACACAGGGATTTTACAAAATTTTAGTTCAGTTATTAAAGATGTTTTTTTTTTCAATTGTAATGAAAATTCACAACATTTTTTGCAATTTTTTATTTATATATTCAAAAATATACAGTTTTTTGGAAAAAAAGCTGTGTTAAATTATGCAGAAGGTACTGTGTAACATTTACTGAAAGTTTGAAACAAATATGTTTGGAAGATCCTTAGAAAACATGTAATTAGTATGAGAAAATAAAAGTTTTGGGAATCGAGCGACAAAGATTGGATTAACTTTTTAGTGCATTCCAGGTCCATAGGATGGATTATCTTCATCCTCTGGAAACTCCTCCTCCAGCTTCCTCTTGTTCCTCCTCCTGTTTACTCTTGCTTGTATTTCTAGACTCTTTACAGCCCTGTCTGCAGCCCGAAGGCGTTCCTTGTCTAAAGCAAGCATCGCTCGTACCGTGTTAGAACCTATCTTCATTCCCATATTTCTGAATACCTTGCACCTTACAATGTTGCCATCATTGAAAGTCGCAACAGCATCTTACACACCAAAGTGAAGTGTCTCTATTCCAACAAATACAGTCTTGGGGATTCTCGACCATATAACACTATTTACACTTTCATTGGGGTTTTGAGTTTTTCCGTGAATACACTTTTTCAACAGTTCAGGTGCTGCTAAATCTCTGAAAATAGGTTTTATCGCCTCCATTATTGCATGAGGCAGACTATGCTTATGAGTGTACACTTCACCAGTTAGCAATCCTTTATTATATTTACACCGTCTTCTTCTTTGGGACACAAGCTATGTTGGGGATTTTCATCGTCTTTATTGTTTACAGTAATAACACATACCTTTGGCTTTCCAACATTTCTCCTTTTCTTAAAAGCCTTCAGAGGATTTCTAATAACTTTACTTTTACTCATTATTATACTTCAACAAAACAGAGACTCAAGAAACAGAATTAATTACGAATGTTTTCGAGATAACGACAGAGTAAATAAACATGAAACAATCGACAATCACACCAGCGATATATATTGAACCATCACTGGTTAGCCACAACACATACTTTATCTCACATCACTAAAATGTACCTGATGAACACGGACGTTAATAATAACACCATTTGACAGCAGTTTAACAGCGCCACAGTAGGTCACGGCCATGTAGAACACATTTCAAAAAAAATTTAAAAATAGTTGTAGTCTTCGGAATTGAATAAATTATATATCTATTAAAAGGTAATAGTCTGCAGATTCAGAAAACACAAAAAAGTAAAAATTGAACTTTTCATGATTTTGAGCCTTTCCGGAGCCCCTTACATACGCCAGCTTTGATAGCAACAAGGCACTCGCAGTTAGACTTGCAGTTAGATGTGTACTGGGTTGCTGCGTAGCGCTCAGCTCGGTGATCGACATGTTATTGAGGAGATGTTGCAGTAAGGGCGGCCCATCCAGCAGCAGACGTGAGGGGACAGTACCAGCTCTATTCCTCTCTGCTGCCGCTGCCAGTCGTCGACCCAGGATTGGCAGACATCGCGGCAGACTCGCTCGCCAATGGCAATGCTGACCACATCGGTGAGCCGTCGTCGAGATCGTGCGCGGCCTAGGCCCTGTGCATCCGCCGTCACAACCGGGTGAGCCGACGGTGCTGGGGGACTGCAGCCCGTTCCGCCCGTCCACCGCGGACGAGCCACCAGGAGGAGCAGGGAAAGAAGACGGGGTGGGATAGAGTACACACCGCACTACGAGAACGCCTCTCGTGCCGACAGCGCCGGGACTCCAACCCGGAGCCTCCTACGCGCAGCGGCCTGCTGTCCGCTGCCGAGCCGGCCGACCAGCCAGGCGCCACCAGCCACGTTTGGCCGAGGTACGAAGTAAGGCAGGGGCGGGCAGGAATCCTGCACGTGTGCGGTGCACTTGCACGCGTCCAGTTAACAGGTGTTCCGCGTGCACACAGGGGCAAGCTGGCCACCCGCTTATCTCCCATCCCCACCATACCTTCTGTCCGCTCTTTCCTCTATAATGCGTCTTGTTTCCTAGCTTGCTGTATTGAAAGAAGGAATAAGGTTAGTAGGAGCGCTTGAAAGATATCGTGGTTAGAAAGAGTACCTATTACCTACGATACGTTTTATTTAATTACACTGGTCAACACTCATTTTCTTGCCAAGGATATTTGAGTGGCTTTAGGATGGGTTAGTGGTGCTGAGGACGAATATAGCAACCATTTGTGCAGTTTGGCTCTAGTTTTTGAGATAATGCATGATTTATTCAAAAAATTACAAAAAATTGCTAATACTGAACTCGAGCGCTACAACCTACAATGAAAAAAGAAAATAATCTTTATAAATAGCTTCTATGAAAACCTGATAGGCATTTGTCCACGTATAAAACATAATTGAAAAGTTTCTCTATAAGTATATCATTTTCCGTCCATGACGAACCGCTTCCTGCACGCTTTCCTTTTATAGGTCTCTTCAGAACAGTCACGTTGCAGATTCCAGCAATAATCTGCCATCATATGCCTGTCCCATCTTCCTTTATATCTTTCCTCTATTCCTTTCATATCTTGATGGAACCGCTCTCCTTGTTGAAATCTCCTAGATTACGAGGAAATCGATCCAAGTGGCTGTGAAGGAAGTGCAATTTTATGCTCATGTTAGCTCCTAAGTTTTGAAAGTTAGTGAGCATGTTTTTGACCAGTTCCTCGTAATTGGGAGCTTTATGATTGCCCAAAAAACATTTTACAACAGCGACAAAACTGTTCCAGGCCGATGCTTCAGTGACAGTCATGACACTTGTAAAATTGGTATCGTTGATGAGCCTGCGAATTTGAGGACCATCAAATATTCCTGCCTTAAGTTTTTCACTACTGAGTCCAGGGAACGTATTGCAGATGTATGTGAAGCAATTACCATTTCTGTCTAAAGCTTTGGTGAATTGCTTCATTAGTCCTAACTTAATATGTAATGGTGGAAGAACAATCTTGTCCCTACTAACCAGAGGTTCATTAATGATGTTTGCTTCACCAACAATACTACATATTATGCAGAACTTTCTTGTATTTGCATGTCAATCACATCCAACAAACATCATTAATTGTTTTGTGTGAAATGAATACTCACCTCTTATTTGCTACGTCACGATGAAAAGGTTCTATCTCCTTGAAGCTGCACTGCACATGTGTGTGACTTTCGACCATCGCCATTTTTCTTGTTTACACTGAACGCTACCTATCGGCTGTTGCGGGGATTACCTCGGCCAACAAATGAATGTCGAGTACCGCCGAATTCAAATCTGCACAACCCTCAATATCTTCAACACACGCACCGCACAACAGGACTGAACACATGCTGACAGTGTGATGTTTGCATGATGTAATCCTCAACCACACAGATGCACTCCCTGAGCACAATTGTTTAATAAAGATAGTACAATATCACTAATTAAAAAACAGGTAGCAAATACATTACACCATATATGGACCCTGCAGTCGATATTATCCACATGAAACTCTCATTTCCACAAATAACCCATATCTCAAAAACCAGAGCCAATTTGGAAAAAGTACAAATATACTCGGAATGAGTATCATAACAATATCCCATTTTCGTTCAAACTTCCCTGGCAACGAAAAAAAAAATTTATTTTGTAGAGCTGTGTTATCATAGGTGGAGTGGAACAAAATTTCTACATACAGACAAACACAAACGGTTACGTAAATTTTCATCACTGATGTTTGCTCTTAACCGAGACTTATTAATTCAGCAAATGCTTTTCCAGCTCTCGCTATATTACGGGCAATCTTATAACTTGCACGTACCGCTGGGCTGTTATTGTTGTCGTCCTGAAAAATTGAAAACAGTGCTCCAAAAATGTTAAATCAGGCATGACGAAAGAAAGTTGCAGATCTCTCGTGACCACAGCAACCACGACAGATTCATTTACTATCGTCAGATCGCTCTTCTTAAGCTCAGTCAATTTCCCCATCCGCTCAGAATCCGACAATAAATTGTACTCGGCCTTGTGAAATTCGTTATAATGGCCTTCAATACTGAACTTCCGCTGACCAGCCAGAATACTGCCACGTATTAAACATTTCTAATTTTCACGTTTTTGCACAAAGAAAAAAATGATTCTCCCATTCCTTTTTAAAAGATAGCAAATCTCCACTTCCTTGATTCACTCTGCATTTTCCGGTTCTTGAAATACAACGTCCACTACGTAGCGGTCGCTTCGCATCAACGTCCTCAGTTTAGCCTGACAGTACATTGCCGCAATCTGCCGGCGGCCGCCACTGCCCCGGTCGACGATTGCACGCGAGCAGCACACGTGCAGCGCTGTGTGCTCACGAGCCGCGTGCAACGTTTGCCCGCCCCTGAAGTAAGGGCATTCCTCCGCTACGTCACAGCACGCGGCACTGCGCTAGCAAGACTGTGCGGCCCGGAGCTGGTGTCATCGCTACGAGTCAGCGAGGACTCGGGGAAGGTCGTTGATATCACCAAGCCACATTGTACTCGGCAGGAATAAAGATGTATGAGTTGGCGTTTCTGACGCTTCTACTGCCATTTCCTAGCCTCCTGACAACCGCTCGGCCATCCAGTCCACCGTGGGCGACCGGGACCACCGACGCGCCTACAGTACGACCGACCAACGGTCGCTGCCGCTCCAGTCTTCTTCAGTCGTACAGTGCATGTGTGTCACCAGCGGTCGGCAAGTACTGTCTGTCAGCAACTCACTGACGCAAGTCGATACTGTCTTCTGGCGTTGCTACTGTCTTACAGATGTAGTTACCATCTTAATTTCCGAAAACCAGCTACGCCTTGATCGTCCAAAATTTCCAACCGGTCTAAATATTGCACATCATTGTTGCATATTTTTATTGAACAGTCTAGTGACAACGATACACTATCATTGTTGTGCAGTAATATTAACTATCTAGGGGTCGCTTTAAAAGCTACTCCCCCTCCCATCCAACTTACAAATCAGAATGTTGTCTCTCATTTTATTTATTTTTAAATCGCTTGGCTATCAAGCGGCTCTTTAATCTCTTAAAGTCGCTGCCACGAATAATGGACGCCGACTTCTGCAGACACTCTCCGAAAAAAAAAAAAAAAATTGAAGCAACGAGAATATAGGGTCGGATCGAGAATGAAATGTTCACTCTGTACTGGTATGAAACTTCCTGGCAGATGAAAACTGTGTTTCGGACGGAGATTCGCAGGAGAGCTTCTGTGGAGGGTAGGAGATGAGATACTGTCGGAAGTAAAGCTGCCAGGACGGGTGGTGAGTCGTGATTGGGTAGCTCAGATGGTAGAGCACTTCCCCGCGAAAGGCAAAGGTCCCGAGTTCGAGTCGCTGTCCGGCACACACTTTTAATTGTTCAAATGACTCTGAGCACTATGGGACATAACATCTGAGGTCATCAGTCCCCTAGAACTTAGAACTATTTAAACCTAACTAGCCGTAATTTTTCCCGAGGACATCCAGCTTTACTGTATGATTAAATGAAGATGGCGTCCTCTTGGGTAAAATATTCCGGAGGTAAAATAGTCCCCCATTCGGATCTCCGGGCGGGGACTACTCAAGAGGATAACGTTATCAGGAGAAAGAATACTGGCGTTCTACGGATCGGAGCGTGGAATGTCAGATCCCTTAATCGGGCAGGTAGGTTAGAAAATTTAAAAAGGGAAATGGATAGGTTAAAGTTAGATATAGTGGGAATTAGTGAAGTTCGGTGGCAGGAGGAACAAGACTACTGGTCAGGTGACTACAGGGTTATAAACACAAAGTCAAATAGGGGTAATGCAGGAGTAGGTTTAATAATGAATAAAAAAATAGGAGTGCGGGTTAGCTACTACAAACAGCATAGTGAACGCATTATTGTGGCCAAGATAGACACAAAGCCCATGTCTACTACAGTAGTACAAGTTTATATGCCAACTAGCTCTGCAGATGACGAAGAAATTGAAGAAATGTATGATGAAATAAAAGAAATTATTCAGATAGTGAAGGGAGACGAAAATTTAATAGTCATGGGTGACTGGAATTCGAGTGTAGGAAAAGGGAGAGAAGGAAACATAGTAGGTGAATATGGATTGGGGCTAAGAAATGAAAGAGGAAGCCGCCTGGTAGAATTTTGCACAGAGCATAACTTAATCATAGCTAACACTTGGTTCAAGAATCATAAGGTTCTATACCTGGAAGAATCCTGGAGATACTAAAAGGTATCAGATAGATTATATAATGGTAACACAGAGATTTAGGAATCAGGTTTTAAATTGTAAGACATTTCCAGGGGCAGATGTGGACTCTGACCACAATCTATTGGTTATGACCTGTAGATTAAAACTGAAGAAAAGGTGGGAATTTAATGAGATGGGACCTGGATAAACTGAAAGAACCAGAGGTTGTACAGAGTTGCAGGGAGAGCATAAGGGAACAATTGACAGGAATGGGGGAAAGAAATACAGTAGAAGAAGAATGGGTAGCTTCTTTGAGGGATGAAGTAGTGAAGGCAGCAGAGGATCAAGTAGGTAAAAAGACAAGGTCTAGTAGAAATCCTTGGGTAACAGAAGAAATATTGAATTTAATTGATGAAAGGAGAAAATATAAAAATGCAGTAAATGAAGCAGGCAAAAAGGAATACAAACGTCTCAAAAATGAGATCGACAGGAAGTGCAAAATGGCTAAGCAGGGATGGCTAGAGGAAAAATGTAAGGATGTAGAGGCTTATCTCACTAGGGGTAGATAGATACTGCCTACAGGAAAATTAAAGAGGCCTTTGGAGATAAGAGAACGACTTGTATGAATATCAAGAGCTCAGATGGAAACCCAGTTCTAAGCAAGGAAGGGAAAGCAGAAAGATGGAAGGAGTATATAGAGGGTCTATACAAGGGCGATGTACTTGAGGACAATATTACGGAAATGGAAGAGGATGTAGATGAAGATGAAATGGGAGATACGATACTGCGTGAAGAGTTTGACAGAGCACTGAAAGACCTGAGTCGAAACAAGGCCCCCGGAGTAGACAACATTCCATTGGAACTACTGACGGCCTTGGGAGAGCCAGTCCTGACAAAACTCTACCATCTGGTGAGCAAGATGTATGAAACAGGCGAAATACCCTCAGACTTCAAGAAGAATATAATAATTCCAATCCCAAAGAAAGCAGGTGTTGACAGATGTGAAAATTACCGAACCATCAGTTTAATAAGTCACAGCTGCAAAATACTAACACGAATTCTTTACAGACGAATGGAAAAACTAATAGAAGCCAACCTCGGGGAAGATCAGTTTGGATTCCGTAGAAACACTGGAACACGTGAGGCAATACTGACCTTACGACTTATCTTAGAAGAAATATTAAGGAAAGGCAAACTTACGTTTCTAGCATTTGTAGACTTAGCGAAAGCTTTTGACAATGTTGACTGGAATACTCCCTTTCAAATTCTAAAGGTGGCAGGGGTAAAATACAGGGAGCGAAAGGCTATTTACAATTTGAACAGAAACCAGATGGCAGTTATAAGAGTCGAGGGACATGAAAGGGAAGCAGTGGTTGGGAAGGGAGTAATACAGGGTTGTAGCCTCTCCCCGATGTTATTCAATCTGTATATTGAACAAGCAGTAAAGGAAAGAAAAGAAAAATTCGGAGTAGGTATTAAAATCCATGGAGAAGAAATAAAAACTTTGAGGTTCGCCGATGACATTGTACTTCTGTCAGAGACAGCAAAGGACTTGGAAGAGCAGTTGAATGGAATGGACAGTGTCTTGAAAGGAGGATATAAGATGAACATCAACAAAAGCAAAACGAGGATAATGGAATGTAGTCGAATTAAGTCTGGCGATGCTGAGGGAATTAGATTAGGAAATGAGACACTTAAAGTAGTAAAGGAGTTTTGCTATTTGGGGAGCAAAATAACTGATGAAGGTCGAAGTAGAGAGGATATAAAATGTAGACTGGCAATGACAAGAAAAGCGTTTCTGAAGAAGAGAAATTTGTTAACATCGAGTATAGATTTAAGTGTCAGGAAGTCATTTCTGAAAGTATTTGTATGGAGTGTAGCCATGTATGGAAGTGAAACATGGACGATAAATAGTTTGGACAAGAAGAGAATAGAAGCTTTCGAAATGTGGTGCTACAGAAGAATGCTGAAGATTAGATGGGTAGATCACATAACTAATGAGGAAGTACTGAATAGGATTGGGGAGAAGAGAAGTTTGTGGCACAACTTGACCAGAAGAAGGTATCGGTTGGTAGGACATGTTCTGAGGCATCAAGGGATCACCAATTTAGCATTGGAGGGCAGCGTGGAGGGTAAAAATCGTAGAGGGAGACCAAGAGATGAATACACTAAGCAGATTCAGAAGGCTGTAGGTTGCAGTAGGTACTGGGAGATGAAGAAGCTTGCACAGGATAGAGTAGCATGGAGAGCTGCATCAAACCAGTCTCAGGACTGAAGACCACAACAACAACAACCTAAGGACAGCACACACATCCATGCCCGAGGCAGGATTCGAACCTGCGAGCGGAGCGATCGCGCGGTTCCACACTGAAGCGCCTAGAACCGCTCGGCCACAACGGTCGGCTACAATTTTAACCTGTCAGGAAGTTTCACGGGGTCGAATCGTGTGACAGTGGCGCTTATTGGTCTGGATGTCAATACGATGGCAACCATCTTCAAGGTTCCGATCCATCACGTCTGACCATCACAAAGCAGGATCGCCATACTATGGACCCCTTCACATTGTCGTTGTGGTCTTCAGTCCAGAGACTGGTTTGATGCAGCTCTCCATGCTACTCTATCCTGTGCAAGCCTCTTCATCTCCCGGTACCTACTGCAACCTACATCCTTCTCAATCTGCTAAGTGTATTCGTCTCTTGGACTCCCTCTACGATTTTTACCCTAGAACCTTCCCTCCAATACTAAATTGGTGGTCCATTGATGCCTCAGAACGTGTCCTACCAACCGATCCCTTCTCCTAGTCAAGTTGTGCCACAAATTCCTCTTCTCCCCAATTCTATTCAATACCTGCTCATTAGTTATGTGATCTACCCATCTAATCTTCAGCATTCTTCTGTAGCACCACATTTCGAAAGCTTCTATTCTCGTCTAAACTAGTTATCGTCCACGTTTCACTTCCATACATGGCTACATACTTTCAGAAACGACTCCGTGACACTCAATCTATACTCGATATTAACAAATTTCTCTTCTTCAGAAATGGTTTCGATGCCACCGCCAGTCTACATTTTATATCCTCTCTACTTCGACCATCATCATTTATTTTGCTCCCCAGATAGCAAAACTTATCTACTTCTTTAAGTGTCTCATTTCCTAATCTAATTCTCTCAGCATCACCCGAGTGAACTCGACTACATTCCATTATCCTCGTTTTGCTTTAGCTGATGTTTATCTCATAGCCTTGTCTCAAGACGCTGTTCATTCCGTTCAAGTGCTCTTCCAGGTCCTTTGCTGCCTCTGACAGAATTACAATGTCCTCAGCAAACCTCAAAAATTGTTATTTCTTCTCCATGGATTCCTACTCCAAATTTTTCTTTTGTTTCCTTTACTGGTTCGCTCAATATACAGATTGAATAACATCGAGGATAGGCTACAACCCTGTCTCACTCCCTTCTCAACCACTACTTTCCTTTCGTGTCCCTCGACTCTTATAACTGCCATTTGGTTTCTGTACAAATTGTAAATAGCCTTTTGCACCCTGTATTTTACCCCTGCCACCTTCAGAATTTCAAAGAGAGTATTCCAGTCAACATTGTGAAAAACTATCTCTACGTCTACGGATGCTAGAAACGTAGATTTGCCTTTCCTTAATCTTCTAAGATAAGTCATAGGGTCAGTACTGCCTAACGTCTCCCAACATTTCTACGGAATCCAAACTGTTCTTCACCGAGGCCGGCTTCTACCAGTTTTTTCATCCGTCTGTAAAGGAAGTCAAAGAAAGATAAGCGCCTGCTACCTGACAACAAGTAATGGATTCCCTGAAACTTTCTGTGTCATCCCGCACTCTTCATACAAAACGCGGTGTCAGGAGGATTGTACAAGTATTACTTACCGACGCAGCCGCGGTACCACATGTTGGACTACTTGTTTACTATCGGGTTGCGTGTTGTTAGCTAGTCCGTCTCGGTGGCCCGCGGGGACAGCATGCCTGGATTGCAAGTGGAGGGGCCCGCGTTCGATTCCCGACCGGAACGGAGCCTTTTCTCCGCTCAGGGACAAAGTATAGGGTTGTCGTCACCATCGACACGCAATTCGCCGTAGAGGTGTCACGTGAAAAGACTTGCATCCGGCGACGAGCCGCCACACGACAAGGTGACTGACTGTTACGTAGTGGCTCTAAGCACTATGGGACTTAACATATGAGACGTAGATCTACTTAAGGGGCTCCGGAACTCCCTATACTTGCAATGTTAAAATAACGCTTATAAACTACATCTTTCCTCACAAAGTATTTGAGGTAGGAAGTTGAACTTTTTACAGATTATTTATTGGAATATGGGCTACAACTTAACACAGGGATTTTACAAAATTTTAGTTCAGTTATTAAAGATGATTTTTTTCAATTGTAATGAAAATTCACAACATTTTTTGCAATTATTTATTTATATATTCAAAAATATACAGTTTTTTGGAAAAAGGCTGTGTTAAATTATGCAGAAGGTACTGTGTAACATTTACTGAAAGTTTGAAACAAATATGTTTGGAAGATCCTTAGAAAACATGTAATTAGTATGAGAAAATAAAAGTTTTGGGAATCGAGCGACAAAGATTGGATTAACTTTTTAGTGCATTCCAGGTCCATAGGATGGATTATCTTCATCCTCTGCAAACTCCTCCTCCAGCTTCCTCTTGTTCCTCCTCCTGTTTACTCTTGCTTGTATTTCTAGACTCTTTACAGCCCTGTCTGCAGCCCGAAGGCGTTCCTTGTCTAAAGCAAGCATCGCTCGTACCATGTTAGAACCTATCTTCATTCCCATATTTCTAAATACCTTGCACCTTACAATGTTGCCATCATTGAAAGTCGCAACAGCATCATACACACCAAAGTGAAGTGTTTCTATTCCAACAAATACAGTCTTGGGGATTCTCGACCATATAACACTATTTACACTTTCATTGGGGTTTTGAGTTTTTCCGTGAATACACTTTTTCAACAGTTCAGGTGCTGCTAAGTCTCTGAAAATAGGTTTCATCACCTCCATTATTGCATGAGGCAGACTATGCTTATGAGTGTACACTTCACCAGTTAGCAATCCTTTGTTATATTTACACCAACTGTTTTCTTCTTTGGGACACAAGCTATGTTGGGGATTTTCATCGTCTTTATTGTTTACAGTAATAACACATACCTTTGGCTTTCCAACATTTCTCCTTTTCTTAAAAGCCTTCAGAGGATTTCTAATAACTTTACTTTTACTCATTATTATACTTCAACAAAACAGAGACTCAAGAAACAGAATTAATTACGAATATTTTCGAGATAACGACAGAGTAAATAAACATGAAACAATCGACAATCACACCAGCGATATATATTGAACCATCACAGGTTAGCCACAACACATACTTTATCTCACATCACTAAAATGTACCTGATGAACACGGACGTTAATAATAACACCATTTGACAGCAGTTTAACAGCGCCACAGTAGGTCACGCCCATGTAGAACACATTTCAAAAAAAAATTTAAAAATAGTTGTAGTCTTCGGAATTGAATAAATTATATATCTATTAAAAGGTAATAGTCTGCAGATTCAGAAAACGCAAAAAAGTAAAAATTGAACTTTTCATGATTTTGAGCCTTTCCGGAGCACCTTAAACCTAGCTAACCTAAGGACATCACACACATCCATGCCCGACGCAGGATTCGACCGTAGCAGCTGCGCGGTTCCGGACTGAAGCGCCTAGAACCGCTCGGCCACAACGGCCGGCTTGACTGTTACGTATTTTTTAAGTAATGAGTATGAATTTCGCAGGTTCTCACTTTGAAAGAAAGAAATGGCAGCAGTAGTTTCCAAAATTGCAGCGAACATACCAGTTGAACACAAGTCGACCAGCCAGAACATAATGACAACCGACCTAAAATACTGGCCATTAAAATTGCTACATCACGAAGATGACGTGCTGCAGACGCGAAGACAGGAAGATGATGCTGTGATATGCAAATAATTAACTTTTCGAAGCATTCACACAAGGTTGGCGCCGGTGGCGACACATACAACGTGCTGACACGAGGAAAGTTTCCAACCGATTTCTGATACACAAACAGCAGTTGACAGGTGTTGCCTGGTGAAACGTTGTTGTGATGCCTCGTGTAAGGAGGAGAAATGCGTACCATCACGTTTCCGACTTTGATAAAGGTCGGATTGTAGCCTATCGCGATTGCAGTTTTATCGTATCGCGACAATGCTGCTCGCGTTCGTCGAGATCCAATGACTGTTAGTAGAATGTGGAATCGGTGGGTTCAGCAGGGTAATACGGAACGCCGTGCTGGATCCCAACGGCCTCGTATCACTAGCAGTCGAGATGACAGGCATCTTATCCGCACGGCTGTAACGGATAGTGCATCCACGTCTCGATGCCTGAGTCAACACATGGGGACGTTTGCAAGACAACAACCATCTGCACGAACAGTCCGACGACGTTTGCAGCAGCACGGACTATCAGCTCGGAGACCGTGGCTGCGGTTACCCTTGACGCTGCATCACAGACAGGAGCGCCTGCGATGGTGTACTCGACGACGAACCTGGGTGCACGAATGGCAAAACGTCATTTTTTCGGATGAATCCAGGTTCTGTTTACAGGACCATGATGGTCACATCCGTGTTTGGTGACATCGCGGTGAACGCACATTGGGAGCGTGTATTCGTCATCGCCATACTGGCGTATCACCCGGCGTGATGGTATGGGGTGCCATTGGTTACACGTCTCGGTCACCTCTTGTTCGCACTGACGGCACTTTGTACAGTTGACGTTACATTTCAGATGTGTTACGACCCGTGGCTCTACCCTTCATTCGATCGCTGCGAAACCCTACATTTCAGCAGGACAATGGGCGACCGCATGTTGCAGGTCCTGTACGGGCCTTTCTGGATACAGAAAGTGTTCGACTGCTGCCCTGGTCAGCACATACTCCAGATGTCTCACCAACTGAAAACGTCTGGTCAATGGTGGTCGAGCAACTGGCTCGTCACAATACGCCAGTCAGTACTCTTGATGAACTGTGGTATCGTGTTGAAGCTGCATGGGCAGCTGTACCTGTACACGCCATCCAAGCTCTGTTTGACTCAATGCCCAGGTGTATCAAGGCCGTTATTACGTCCAGAGGTGGTTGTTCTGGGTACTGATTTCTCAAGATCCATGCACCCAAATTGGCTGAAAATTTAATAAAATGTCAGTTCTAGTATAATATATTTGTCCAAAGAATACCCGTTTATAATCTGCATTTCTTTTTGGGGTAGCAATTTTAATGGCCAGTAGTGTACTATCGATATAAACCCGCCCAGGGGACAGCAGCGTCACCTCGCTAGGAATGCCTGCTAGTCAGACACACGCACGTTGCATGTAGTATTAGTGAGCGTGCTGTCCTGTTGTATAATGGGGTCGTGACCATGAAGCACAGACTGCCGATGAGTGACGCCTCACTGTGTTCAGCAGCGAACCACTGTTCTCCAATACCGCAGATGACCATCGTCGGCAAAAGCAGCGGCGACACGGGGGAGGTCACATTCTTACAACGTTTTTCAGCGACACAGCAGTTTACTCCGACGACACAGCGGCACGTCACTCACATCCTGCGTCTTCATGTGCTACCTCTCTTGCCACTGCATCGAGGTGCCATTTTTCAGCAGGACAATGCACACCCACACATGGCACTTGTCTCCGTGTTCTGCGTGATATTGAGGTTCTACCGTTCCCAACAAAGTATCCTGGTAGAACACGTATGGGATCAGCTCCGATGACAAATCCGTCCCGATGCAAATATACAGGATATAGTGAACCAATAACAAAAGTTGTGGGCCATTTTTCAGCAGGACAATGCACACCCACACATGGCACTTGTCTCCGTGTTCTGCGTGATATTGAGGTTCTACCGTTCCCAACAAAGTATCCTGATAGAACACGTATGGGATCAGCTCCGATGACAAATCCGTCCCGATGCAAATATCCAGGATATAGTGAACCAATAACAAAAGTTGTGGGCCATTTTTCAGCAGGACAATGCACACCCACACATGGCACTTGTCTCCGTGTTCTGCGTGATATTGAGGTTCTACCGTACCCAACAAAGTCTCCTGGTAGAACACGTATGGGATCAGCTCCGACGACAAATCCGTCCCGATGCAAATATCCAGGATATAGTGAAACAATAACAAAAGTTGTGTTCCATTTTTCAGCAGGACAATGCACACCCACACATGGCACTTGTCTCCGTGTTCTGCGTGATATTGAGGTTCTATCGTTCCCAACAAAGTCTCCTGGTAGAACACGTATGGGATCAGCTCCGATGACAAATCCGTCCCAATACAAATATCCAGGATATAGTGAACCAATAACAAAAGTTGTGGGCCATTTTTCAGCAGGACAATGCACACCCACACATGGCCCTTGTCTCCGTGTTCTGCGTGATATTGAGGTTCTACCGTTCCCAACAAAGTCTCCTGGTAGAACACGTATGGGATCAGTTCCGACGACAAATCCTTCCCGGTGCAAATATCCAGAATATAGTGAACCAATAACAAAAGTTGTGGGCCATTTTTCAGCAGGACAATGCACACCCACACATGGCACTTGTCTCCGTGTTCTGCGTGATATTGAGGTTGTACCGTACCCAACAAAGTCTCCTGGTAGAACACGTATGGGATCAGCTCCGACGACAAATCTGTCCCGATGCAAATATCCAGGATATAGTGAACCAATAACAAAAGTTGTGGGCCATTTTTCAGCAGGACAATGCACACCCACACATGGAACTTGTCTCCGTGTTCTGCGTGATATTGAGGTTCTACCGTTCCCAACAAAGTCTCCTGGTAGAACACGTATGGGATCAGCTCCGACGACAAATCTGTCCCGATGCAAATATCCAGGATATAGTGAACCAATAACAAAAGTTGTGGGCCATTTTTCAGCAGGACAATGCACACCCACACATGGCACTTGTCTCCGTGTTCTGCGTGATATTGAGGTTCTACCGTTCCCAACAAAGTATCCTGGTAGAACACGTTTGGGATCAGCTCCGACGACAAATCCGTCCCGATGCAAATATCCAGGATATAGTGAACCAATAACAAAAGTTGTGGGCCATTTTTCAGCAGGACAATGCACACCCACACGTGGCACTTGTCTCTGTGTTCTGCGTGATATTGAGGTTCTACCGTTCCCAACAAAGTCTCCTGGTAGAACACGTATGGGATCAGCTCTGACGACAAATCTGTCCCGATGCAAATATCCAGGATATAGTGAACCAATAACAAAAGTTGTGGGCCATTTTTCAGCAGGACAATGCACACCCACACATGGCACTTGTCTCCGTGTTCTGCGTGATATTGAGGTTCTACCGTTCCCAACAAAGTATCCTGGTAGAACACGTTTGGGATCAGCTCCGACGACAAATCCGTCCCGATGCAAATATCCAGGATATAGTGAACCAATAACAAAAGTTGTGTTCCATTTTTCAGCAGGACAATGCACACCCACACATGGCACTTGTCTCCGTGTTCTGCGTGATATTAAGGTTCTACCGTTCCCAACAAAGTCTTCTGGTAGAACACGTATGGGATCAGCTCCGACGACAAATCCGTCCCGATGCAAATATCCAGGATATAGTGAACCAATAACAAAAGTTGTGGGCCAGTTTTCCTCAAGAGAGGATGCGAGGGCTTTGACGCCCTTCTCAACAGAATATGTGCATGCACTAGAGAGGTGGCATGAGCCCCCTCTCATATTTCTATCTTACGATTATCCTCTCTAATTGCATGCGGTGGAAAGTTGCTATTCCTTCACACGAGGACTTCCCACGCAGCGTCTCTCGTCACCCGGGTGGTCCGGTGACAGGCGGGCTCTGCTGATTTTGAAAGGGTGTGAGCCGGCCGAAGTGGCCGTGCGGTTAAAGGCGCTGCAGTCTGGAACCGCAAGACCGCTACGGTCGCAGGTTCGAATCCTGCCTCGGGCATGGATGTTTGTGATGTCCTTAGGTTAGTTAGGTTTAACTAGTTCTAAGTTCTAGGGGACTAATGACCTCAGCAGTTGAGTCCCATAGTGCTCAGAGCCATTTGAACCATTTGAAAGGGTGTGAGGGAGTCGAGTGAATGCTTTCCAGACGCCGACATTGTCAAAAGACACGCCCGGAGGGGCCTGAAGTAGCGGCTGGGCTAGTGGTTCCGTTACTTCGCAGAAACTTAGCGAAAACACTTTCTGGCGGGCTACCAGCGAGGCGTGGGAATGACTTGTTTACCCAGGCAGTTTTGGCGGGCAAATTCCCGCGCTTTCTGCAAAATAGTAACTGTGATTGGCTTGCTCAGGGCATAGCTCCGTGACGTAGCAAAGTCAGCGCAGAAATTGGCGCCAAGAATCTCCATTGGTGGAATGGTAGTGCTCCGGCAATGGAGTGGAATTTTCCGCCGGTTTTCGAGTTGCTGATTGGAACGTTTAACCACGGCCACTGTCGAGGGGGCGGGAATGTTCGGTGTTCGGCATGTACGGGTGCTCTAGGGTAGTCGGCTCTCGTTTTTCGGTCGAGGACGTCGAAGTAACCAGCCATCGCCTCCGGTACGCCAGATCGTGTTCTGACAGTTAAGAAGACAGTTTGGTAATGTATGTCCGCAGCACCGGCAGATAGGGATTTTCCTAGGTGATAATCAGAGCTCAGCAGAGCGCGCCTGTTCGTCTTTTTCTAACTTTGTTCTGTCTTGGGTAGCAGCAATTAATGTGGGGTTAGCTATGTGTTTTCTCTTAAGATTTGAGTTGCAAGGAATTGGCTCGACATACCACTTCGTCATAATCCTCACAATCTAGTTTAGGCACAACTTCACCTTCACAGCGTTTGTTTGAGTATCCAATTTGAGCCAATTTGATGTATTACAAATGTTTCATATGTTTTTGTTTATTATTTTGTGTTTAGTCTTAATAAATCATATTGTTATTTTGGACAGAACTTTCATTCTGTTAATCGGTAGAGCAACCCATCATTTCTCACTACGTTAATGAAACCTTCCTTTATTTAACTTATTTATCAAATTAAATTATTGCAGGTGCCAAACTCTTTTCTACTCCACTTGCAGGGTTGATTACAGTCAGTTCGCGTATATTTTTTAATCCATGTGCAACAGCAAAAGTCGGAGTTAGAATAGGGGGGGGGGGGGCTTAGAGCATCATTTACATATGTAGATTCTAGAAGAATTTAGTGTTAAATACACTGCTTGCCCCGGCACCTCGCACGCTCAGTGTCAAACTGATAAGTGGACCCGTATTGCAAAATTATTCGTAAACTTAGCTCGACTTTGTAATCAGTACAGTAGCGTCACAAACCCTCTGATATCGTAAAGTTTATCGTTTCCTCCTCCCCTTCTGAGCCGTGGCTGGCTGGTGTTATGCTTTGCATTAAACCTTGATTGCTATTTTGTGATTAGTCTCCCGCAGTTATCACGATTATGCTGTTATCCTGTCTCTGCGAGTCGCAACAGCAGCATGTATCGATATTCCCACTCTTGTACTATCTTTGGCCTCGCGCTTATAGTTTCCGGCTGTGCCGTGTGCGGGCAGTTGGTCGGTTGGCGGGGAGCAGCGAGGAAGTCTCCGTGGCGCATGTCTGGCCGGGCCACCTGGCGGCGTCCAAGCGCGGTCTGAGTGTGTGGGGCTGTTCCCATTGCTACGAGGTCTGTGGCTCACCGATCCCGGACACGAAATTTGAGTCTTAATCTACCAGCCAGCTCCAATTGTTCACATTGTGTCATTTGAATTTCGTTGTGGGGTGTTGGGACATTCCCGCGAGCAAGAATGTGTAGGAGACGAGATACTGGCAGAAGTAAAGCTGTGGGTACCGGGCGTGAGTCGTGCTTCGGTAGCTCAGTTGGTAGAGCACTTGCCCGCGAAAGGCAAAGGTCCCGAGTTCGAGTCTCGGTCGGGCACACAGTTTTAATCTGCCAGGGAGTTTCATATCAGCGCACACTCCGCTTCAGAGTGAAAATCTCATTCTGGAAACATCCCCCAGGCTGTGGCTAAGCCATGTATCCGCTATATCCTTTCTTTGAGGAGTGCTAGTTCTGCAAGGTTCGCAGGAGAGCTTCTGTAAAGTTTGGAAGGTAGGAGACGAGATACTGGCAGAAGTAAAGCTGTGGGTACCGGGCGTGAGTCGTGCTTCGGTAGCTCAGGTGGTAGAGCACTTGCCCGCGAAAGGCAAAGGTCCCGAGTTCGAGTCTCGGTCGGGCACACAGTTTTAATCTGCCAGGGAGTTTCACATCAGCGCACACTCCGCTGCAGAGTGAAAATCTCATTCTGGAAACATCCCCCAGGCTGTGGCTAAGCCATGTCTCCGCTATATCCTTTCTTTGAGGAGTGCTAGTTCTGCAAGGTTCGCAGGAGAGCTTCTGTAAAGTTTGGAAGGTAGGAGACGAGATACTGGCAGAAGTAAAGCTGTGGGTACCGGGCGTGAGTCGTGCTTTGGTAGCTCAGGTGGTAGAGCACTTGCCTGCGAAAGGCAAAGGTCCCAAGTTCGAGTCTCTGTCGGGCACACAGTTTTAATCTGCCAGGAAGTTTCATATCAGCGCACACTCCGCTGCAGAGTGAAAATCTCATTCTGGAAACATCCCCCAGGCTGTGGCTAAGCCATGTCTCCGCTATATCCTTTCTTTCACGAGTGCTAGTTCTGCAAGGTTCGCAGGAGAGCTTCTGTAAAGTTTGGAAGGTAGGAGACGAGATGCTGGCAGAAGTAAAGCTGTGGGTACCGGGCGTGAGTCGTGCTTCGGTAGCTCAGTTGGTAGAGCACTTGCCCGCGAAAGGCAAAGGTCCCGAGTTCGAGTCTCGGTCGGGCACACAGTTTTAATCTGCCAGGAAGTTTCATATCAGCGCACACTCCGCTGCAGAGTGAAAATCTCATTCTGGAAGAATGTGTGCTTTCAAGTTGGCGAAATTCTAGCCGCCCTCCTGTGAAGTTTAACTTAACTTGATTATTTTTGGATTGAAGCGGACCAGCGGAATCTTCTGGCTTGAGGCCATTAACGTTCCGGTTACCTGCCCTGGCCGTTGACGTAAATTCAGGCAGTTTAGTTTGCTCATCATGTTGTCGCTGTCCAGCACAGCGTGCAGTTTGACAGCTGAATGTGTAATTCGTTATGGGCGCCGATACCTTCTGCGTTGTTCCATTGAACTCCCTGTTGTGTGCTGGTCGGGTGGAGCGGAAGTTACGGTGTCGCTTGGTTGGTTGGTTGACTGTCTGTCGGTTGGATTGCCGTCAGATTGAGAATTGTTTGGCCGACTGCCTGTCTCACCTGGGCGAGCGTTAGTGTTTGAATTCCAGGCCGACCCTTGGAATCTTCAGAGCGCCGTTTGATGTGCCTTTTCTTATTTGTCCTTGTTGTTTGTTTATGTATGGCTTCTAGTCGATTTTAAATGGTTGAAAAATGATTCAAATGGCTCTGAGCACTATGGGACTTAACATCTGTGGTCATCAGTCCCCTAGAACTTAGAACTACCTAAACCTAACTAACCTAAGGACATCACACACATCCATGCTATAACGATATGTTTACGTAATGTGTATACATAAACTGTGGTGTCACTGCTAGACACCACACTTGCTAGGTGGTAACTTAAATCGGCCGCGGTCCTGTAGTACATGTCGGACCCGCGTGTCGCCACTGTGTAATCGCAATCCTAGCGCCACCACATGGCAGGTCACAAGACACGGACTTGACCTCGCCCCAGTTGTACGGACGACATAGCTTGCGACTAGACCTACCAAGTATTCCTCTCATTTGCCGAGAGACAGATTAAATAGCCTTCAGCTAGTCCATCGCTACTACCTAGCAAGGCGCCATGTGTATCATTGCTAATTGCTTACTACTATGCAAGAGATGTATTTCAACAAGAACAAGACTACATTAAAGTTAAGTATATTAAAATCTCTATTCTTTTCTTTATAGTTTTTCATCCAGTCTCCTGTTTCAGAATTTACGCCCGTCTGCGTTAGTTTCGCGTGCACCTAGCCACTCATTGTGTCGAGACCTTAGGGAATCGACACAACAATATTTTGGCGACGAGGATGGGATGCCGCGCCCACGTTGCAGTCTTTGTGTTATACTTGCTCTAATTTGTTTGTGTCATGGCTTCGCCGCATTCTCCAGATGTACTGTCCGAATTTTTTCGCTTGCAGAATCAGCAGACGCAGGCGTTATTGGAAGCCCTTGGACAGCTCGTCCAGGGTCAACGTGCGCTGCAAACCGATGCGGCGGCAGCCGCTTCTTCGCTACCGCAGCCACACAACGCTGTCGCACCGCCATTTAGGCCCTTTGAGGCCACAACCGAAAGCTGGACTGAGTGGGCCGATCAGTTCAACTTCCACCTCACTGCTTATGGAATTCAAGGTAAAGAGCGGCAGCCGTTTTTGCTTTCTTGTGTCGGTGTGTCTACCTACCGTGTGATAGTGAAATTGTTTCCCCGACGCGACGTAGCAACTCTGTCCTACGAAGAAATTTTGTCTGCTTTGGATGCCTATTTCAAAGAAACAGTAAATGTAGTTGCAAAACGGTATACGTTTTTTCGTACAAAACGTACGGCCGGTCAGACTAACAGGGAGTGGGTAGCAACTTTGCAAGGACTGACTAGAGACTGCGCGTTTGCCTGTGAATGTGGCCTCCCATATTCAGATACTATGGTGCGTGATGCAATTGCACAGAACGTTTCTGATGTTCGCATAAGGGAACAGATTTTGAAGCTAGTTAATCCCTCCCTGCAACAAGTGATAGACATATTGGACAGGCAAGACACACTTGACTTTGCTCAGGAATCATTTGAAACTTCGCCAGCAGTGTGTCACATTAATCGGCCCGCACGGCCCGCTGCACGGGACGCTAAGCGGCCCTCGCGCCCGACTTCGCTGCGGCCGCCTAGCTTGCAACCACGTGCGCCGCGTAAGCAAGCACATGCAGTGAAATCTTGCCCGCGGTGTGCCACTAGACATTCGCGTGACAATTGCCCGTCACGCCAAGCTATTTGCTTTTACTGTCACAAGAAAGGACATGTACAAAGTGTTTGCCAGAAAAAGTTAAGGTCAGACAATCACACCAATTCCAGGCCCTTTGCTTCGCGCCGGAATCGAACCCAGGACAATCAGGCTCGTGGACCTTCGCCCATGGACATTCATGTAGTTCATTCCCACCCGTCCAGTGACACTTTAGCTAACAGTGACTGTGTTCGTCCCACCCAAAGTGTGCGTCGACGTCGCCGGAAATCCCGTAAAGTTGCAAGTGCTTCTGGACCTGTATCAGTTCAAATTGCACGAGACAGTCGCTCTTGTCGTCAACAAGACAATAAACTTTTTGTGGACTTAGACTTTGCAGGAAAAGTGATCCCATTCCAGCTCGATACCGGAGCTGCAGTTTCATTGATTAATCACGACACGTACAAACAACTGGGCGCCCCGCCATTGCGTGCCGCAAATGTTACGTTAACTAGTTACTCAGGACAGCATATACCTGTGTTAGGACAGTGCAGCCTTATTGCAACATACAAGGGACAGACAAAACTTGTGTCATTTTATGTTCTTCGTTCCTCTAGTGCCGTGAACTTGTTTGGTTTAGATTTGTTTCAATTGTTTAATTTGTCTATAGTGAATCAGGTCCTATCAGTGAATCAGACTGTGCCTTCCGCCAGTGTTTCTAGTCTTTGTGAAGAATTTGCAGACATTTTTGCACCGGGCCTTGGTTGCGCTACGAACTATGAAGCGCATTTGGAACTGAAAGATAACGCGCAACCAAAATTTTTCAGAGCGCGCAATGTTCCCCACGCATTGCGTGATGAGGTCGCAAGAACATTAGCCGAATTAGAATCTCAAGGTGTCATTGAACGTGTGCAGGCTTCTCTCTGGGCCTCACCCTTAGTCATTTTGCCAAAACCTTCCGGAAAATTGAGACTTTGCGTGGACTTCAAGGCAACTGTGAATCCTCAACTTGTGACTGCTACTTTTCCTTTGCCCCGCCCGGAAGATCTTTTTGACAAACTGTGCCCGGGAAAATATTTTTCAAAATTGGACCTAGCAGATGCGTACTTGCAAATACCTGTGGACGAAGAATCCCAGCGCGTCTTAGTGGTAAACACGCATCTTGGCTTGTATCGCTTCAAAAGACTGCCATTCGGGTGTGCATCCGCCCCTGCTTTATTTCAGCAATATTTACAAACTATTTGTGCGTCGGTCCCTACGGCTGCGAACTATCTGGACGATATTGTGCTCTCAGGAAAGACAGAAGCCGAACATTTGCAGAATCTCCGGACATTATTTCAGGTATTGCGACAAAATGGTCTTCGCTTGA
Organism: Schistocerca nitens; assembly: GCF_023898315.1. Lineage (NCBI taxonomy): Eukaryota > Metazoa > Arthropoda > Insecta > Orthoptera > Acrididae > Schistocerca > Schistocerca nitens. The sequence continues at coordinate 139,897,734 of NC_064625.1, read as the reverse complement.
GGAAGGACAAATGTGTGTTCTTTGCTCGTGACTTACCGTACCTGGGGCATGTCATAAATGCCCAAGGTATACATCCGAGTCCAGAGCACCTTCGTGCCATTCAGGACTTGCCGTCACCGCAGAACTTAAAACAGCTACAGAGTGTGCTGGGTAAGGTAAATTATTATCATCGATTTGTGCGCAATGCTTCTTCCATTTCAGCTCCGCTTCATCGCTTACGCCGTAAAGGTGTTCCGTTCGTCTGGACGACGGAATGCGAACGCGCCTTTCGCCAGTTGAAATCGGCGTTACTTTCCAATACTTGCCTTACGCCATTCGATCCCCGAAAACCCCTTTTGTTGATGGTCGATGCATCGGATTTCGGGATCGGTGCTGTGCTTGCGCACAAGGATGGCTCGCATGATCGCCCTATTGCCTTTGCGTCCAAATTGCTCTCCTCTGCGCAAAGAAATTATTCACAAATAGAGAAAGAAGCTTTAGCTCTTGTGTTTGGTGTAACAAAGTTTCACGATTTCTTGTATGGTCGTCACTTTACCATCATCACGGACCACAAGCCTTTGACATCGCTTTTTCATCCGAACAAGCCTGTACCTCCACGTACAGCGCAGAAATTCATTCGCTGGTCGCTTTTTCTCTCGCAGTACCGCTACGATATCTTGTATCGGTCCACTGCTCAGCACGGCGACGCTGATGCGTTGTCCCGTTTGCCTGTTGCTGAGGATAAAGCATTCGATTCTTCCGAACTTGCTTGCATGTTCATTGATTCGGAAGCCGATGACGTGGTCGCATCGTTTCCGATTGATTTTCGTCGTGTAGCTACAGCCACAGCTGCTGACCCTGTCCTTGCTCCCGTTTTGCGTTTTGTTGCTACGCAATGGCCCTTGTCAAAGTCACGGATCGAGGATCCTTTGGTTCGCCGTTTTTTTGCTCACAAGGAGAGACTTTTTGTACGACGTGGTGTTTTGTTGTTGCGTTCCGATAATGATCAATCCAGAGTCGTGGTCCCACGTTCGTTACAGTCCTCTGTCTTACGGCTTCTTCACCAAGGACATTGGGGTATAGTGCGAACGAAACAACTTGCTCGACAGCACTGTACTTGGTTCGGAATCGATGCTGCGATTGCGAATATGTGCTCCTCTTGCGTGGCGTGTGCCGAACAACAATCCGCACCGCCGCGGAAATTCTTTGCATGGCCGAAAGCCACTTCCCCTTGGCAACGCTTGCACATCGATTTTGCTGGTCCATTCTGGAATGCTCGATGGTTGGTTGTGGTCGATGCTTTCAGTAATTTTCCTTTTGTTGTCCGGATGTCTTCCACGACGTCTTCTGCCACAATCCAAGCCTTGTCTGCTATCTTTTGCATTGAAGGTCTTCCGCAGACTATTGTTTCCGACAATGGCCCACAATTCATGTCCGCAGAATTTCAGTCGTTCTGCAAGGCCAATGGTATTCAACATCTGACATCCGCGCCGTTTTCGCCTCAGTCAAACGGTGCCGCTGAACGATTGGTCCGGACTTTCAAGTCGCAGATGTTGAAGTTGAAAGAGTCGCATTCTCGGGAGGACGCTTTGTTGCTCTTTTTGTCTTCGTATCGCTCTCAGCCCCGCGATGGTCGCTCGCCGGCTGAATTGCTCCATGGTCGATCTCATCGAACTCTGATGTCTTTGCTGCATCCGCCACATCAGGTTCCTGGCAGCGGCAGACTCCTGCTTTTGCTCCTGGCGACGTTGTCTATTATCGCAACTATCGCGGTTCACAGCGTTGGCTCGCAGGGCGCATTCTTCGCTGCCTCGGCCGCGCGATGTATTTGGTTTTGGGGGCCTCTGGTGAGGTGCGTCGGCGTCTCAATCAGCTGCGCCTCTGTCGTCGCCTGGGTTCTGCCGCTCCCCGTCTGCTTTCAGCGACGGAGCCGTCAGGTCAGCGCCCTGGGGACCCATCTACTGGCTCGCCTCATCCCCAGGTGTTACCGACGATGCCTTCCATTTTGCCTCATGGCGTCGCGCCGCCGCAGCCGCCGCCGGCGCCGCCAGCAGCGGACGCTTCGCTGCAGCCGCCTCGCGCCTCCCTGGGTCACGCGCCGCCGCTTGCTTCCCGTGACCAGCCGTCCTCCGCCATGGACCTCTTGCCCGCTCCGGACCAGATGTCGTCTTCGCCCGTCGGGTGCTCCGACCACATGGAGGTCGACCCCGCGGCTCCTCTTATATCATTACGTGCGCATACACCTCATGTTGACGTGCACCCTGGACTAGGTTTGCAGGCGTTTCCTAGCTCCCCTCGGACCGAATGGCCGGGTGCGGGTGGCACAGCCTCGCCTGTTGTTAGGCTCCCCACCTCATCGCATACGTCAACATGGGGTCCTCCCCACGGCGGGCGGAAGCCTTATCTCACGACCGTTCGCCGATTTGCGGGGGAGGAATGTGGTGTCACTGCTAGACACCACACTTGCTAGGTGGTAACTTAAATCGGCCGCGGTCCTGTAGTACATGTCGGACCCGCGTGTCGCCACTGTGTAATCGCAATCCTAGCGCCACCACATGGCAGGTCACAAGACACGGACTTGACCTCGCCCCAGTTGTACGGACGACATAGCTTGCGACTAGACCTACCAAGTATTCCTCTCATTTGCCGAGAGACAGATTAAATAGCCTTCAGCTAGTCCATCGCTACTACCTAGCAAGGCGCCATGTGTATCATTGCTAATTGCTTACTACTATGCAAGAGATGTATTTCAACAAGAACAAGACTACATTAAAGTTAAGTATATTAAAATCTCTATTCTTTTCTTTATAGTTTTTCATCCAGTCTCCTGTTTCAGAATTTACGCCCGTCTGCGTTAGTTTCGCGTGCACCTAGCCACTCATTGTGTCGAGACCTTAGGGAATCGACACAACATAAACATACAGTTATAAATGTCCCCGTTCGTAGTCGCTAATTATAACAATATGCTACTTTTGTGCTGTAACATATAGCTATAATCAGCGGTGGAAACATATTTACGAACGCCGACCGTGTGCGGCTGGTTCTTGTTGGATCGTCTGATCAGTCGGAAGTTGCATTGCAGACGAGAGTAAATGCCTATTCAAAATATAATTATTTTGGATAGCTCAACATGAATTTCCTAAGGGACCGTAGTTTATCATGCATTTACCAGTAGAATATGGCGCGGAGAAAATATTTCGCCGCATGCAACTTCCGCCCGAACTCGACGAAAGAATTCGTGACTGTGAACTCTCTATTTGGCAGAAACATAAAGAAAATTAAATAATTTCATGAAGAAGTGAGACATAGATTCTATATTAAATGAATAGTCCATACACCAGTTCCATTTAACTCTGAATTTACGGCAATTAATAGACGAACTTACACTGCAATGAAGGATTTAACATGGATGCCGTTTTGACTGGCACTTCTCGTAATAAAAACAATTCCTTTGACGTTTTCACATACACGTCGCACAATAAATCTACTGCTAGGCACTTTTAGTATTACACATTTACTTTACAGTAAAACAATATTATTTTTAACGATAATAATACGGCGGCAAGTCATGCGCGTCCGACACAAGTTACAAGAGACAAGAGAAGAATGAGTAACTGTTCATCGAGAATATCTCGTACATAAAAAAAAAAAAATGTGTAAAAGTGTTCTTCTTCTGTCCGTTTTTCGCGCCGCGGTTTTCAAAGTCAATAACTCACTGCATCTCTGACGGCGCTTCGACAATAAACAAGTTACGTCACAGGTCGTTCACCTTTTACATTCTCGCAACATTATTTGCTAACTGTAGCTGTTGCCGAGCGACCGCTCGATTAATTAATGATTTAAAATGATAAGGCAATCACATAATGTTACAATGCCCGAGGCAGGATTCGAACCTACGACCGTAGCAGCAGCGCGGTACCAGGCCGAAGCGCCTAGAACCGCTCGGCCACCCCGACCGGCAGTTCTTCTGCCTCTTAAAATACAGATTCTTGTTTTTGAGTCTTAAGTGATTGGCTTTCAGCCTTCAGCCGGTTTTAAATTAAAATTGTTTTGCCCTTGAGGTGTGAGATTCAATGGGGCATTTAGATGGGAATTAAGTTCTAAAATTAATGTTTGGCTTGCTCAGTTTTTAATGTTTTCTTTACTCTTGTAATGTTTGTCAAATGAATAAAGTAGTATGCTCGAGTGCAACTGACAGACTCTCATTTTGGCACTTTTCCACAAATTAAACTGTCCTGTCCTGCGGGTATAGCAGGGGACCTCACCTTCCATACCCTTGTCTTTTCTTTCTGACAGTATTTTACGACAGTCTTCGCCCCGCCTTTCTCGTAGACGCCATCAGACCTCCCTGCTGTTGCGGCCTCATTAGAGGGTGTCGTGATCATAAACTGCGGTAGCCACTCTAACAGACGAATTAGCGCAGCAACTCACAAGGGAACCTCCCCATCGCACCCCCCTCAGATTTAGTTATAAGTTGGCACAGTGGATAGGCCTTGATAAACTGAACACAGATCAGTTGAGAAAACAGGAAGAAGTTGTGTGGAACTGTGAAAAAATAAGCAAAATATACAAACTGAGTAGTCCAGGGGCGGCATAGGCAACAACATGGACACAATAAGTTCAGGAACGTCGTGGTCCCGTGGTAGCGTGAGCAGCTGCTGACCGATAGGACCTTAGTTCAAGTCTTCCCTCGAGTGAGAATTTTATTTTCTTTATTTTTGCATAGTTATGATCTGTCCGTTCGTTCATTGACGTCTTTGTTCACTGTAATGAGTTTAGTGTCTGTGTTTTGCGACCGCATCGCAAAACCGTGCGATTAGTAGACGAAAGGACGTGCCTCTCCAATGGGAACCGAAAACATTTGATCGCAAGGTCATAGGTCAACCGATTCCTCCACAGGAAAACACATCTGATATATTCTATACGACACTGGTGACGGCATGTGCGTCACATGACAGGAATATGTTGTCGACCCACCTAACTTGCACACTTGGCGAATGGGTAAAAAGGTTCTTCTGCCTTGTCCGATTTAGGTTTTCTTGTAGATGTGATAATCACTCCCAAAAAAGTGATGAAAACATAAGAGTTTGTCACATAAACTGAAAATAAAAAATTAAACTTTTCACTCGATGGAAGATTTGAACTAAGGACTTTTCGTTCCGCAGCTGCTCACGTTACCACGAGACCACGGCACTCCTGCGTTCCTAGTTGTTCTTGATGTTGCCTATCTTCCCATGAACTAGTCAGTTTGTATATTTTGCTTATTTTTTCACAGTTCCACACAACTTCTTCCTGTTTTCTCAATTGATCTGTGTTCAGTTTTTCAAGGCCTATCCACTGTGCCAACTTATAACTAAATCTGAGGGGGGTGCGATGGGGAGGTTCCCTTGTCAGTATACAATGATCAGCCATTAACACCTTCCTAATAGCCGGTGTGTCCGCCTTCGGCACGGATAACAGCAGGGATGCGTCTTGGCATCGAAGCAGTCAGACCTTGGTAGGTCGCTCGAAGGAGTTGGCACCTCATCTGCACACACAGGTCACCTAATTTCCATTAATTCCGGGGAGGGGGGTGATGAGCTCTGACGCCACGTTCAATCGCATCCCATATGTGTTCGATCGGGTGGCCCACCACATCAACTAGAACTCGGGACTTCGTTCCTCGAAGAACTCTATCGGACTCCTGGCCTAGTGACATGGAGCGTTATCCTATTGAAAAATGCCACTGGCATCGGGAAACATGATAGTCATGAAGGAATTTGCGTGGCCTCGAGCGAATGTACGATACTCCTTCGCCGTCATACAACAGGACAGCACGCTCACTGATACTACATGCAACGTGCGTGTTTCTGACTAGCAGCTAACCCTAGCGAGGTGACGCTGCTGTCCCCTGGGCGGGTTTATATCGATAGTACACTACTGGCCATTAAAATTGCTACACCAAAAAGAAATGCAGATTATAAACGGGTATTCATTGGACAAATATATTATACTAGAACTGACATTTTATTAAATTTTCAGCCAATTTGGGTGCATGGATCTTGACAAATCAGTACCCAGAACAACCACCTCTGGACGTAATAACGGCCTTGATACACCTGGGCATTGAGTCAAACAGAGCTTGGATGGCGTGTACAGGTACAGCTGCCCATGCAGCTTCAACACGATACCACACTTCATCAAGAGTACTGACTGGCGTATTGTGACGAGCCAGTTGCTCGACCAGCATTGACCAGACGTTTTCAATTGGTGAGACATCTGGAGTATGTGCTGACCAGGGCAGCAGTCAAACAATTTCTGTATCCAGAAAGGCCCGTACAGGACCTGCAACATGCGGTCGTCCATTGTCCTGCTGAAATGTAGGGTTCGCAGCGATCGAATGAAGGGCAGAGCCACGGGTCGTAACACATCTGAAATGTAACGTCAACTGTACAAAGTGCCGTCAGTGCGAACAAGAGGTGACCGAGACGTGTAACCAATTGCACCCCATACCATCACAGCGGGTGATACGTCAGTATGGCGATGACGAATACACGCTTCCAGTGTGCGTTCACCGCGATGTCGCCAAACACGGTTGCGACCATCATGATGCTGTAAACAGAACATGGATTCATCCGAAAAAATGACGTTTTGTCATTCGTGCACCCAGGTTCGTCATCGAGTACACCATCGCAGGCGCTCCTGTCTGTGATGCAGCGTTAAGGGTAACCGCAGCCACGGTCTCCGAGCTGATAGTCCGTGCTGCTGCAAACGTCGTCGAATTGTTCGTGCAGATGGTTGTTGTCTTGCAAACGTCCCTATCTGTTGACTCAGGCATCGAGACGTGGCTGCACTATCCGTTACAGTCGTGCGGATAAGATGCCTGTCATCTCGACTCCTAGTGATACGAGGCCGTTGATATCCAGCACGGCGTTCCGTATTACCCTCCTGAACCCACCGATTCCATATTCTGCTAACAGTCATTGGATCTCGACCAACGCGAGCAGCATTGTCGCGATACGATAAACTGCAATCGCGATAGGCTACAGTCCGACCTTTATCGAAGTCGGAAACGTGATGGTATGCATTTCTCCTCCTTACACGAGGCATCACAACAACGTTTCACCAGGCAACGCCTGTCAACTGCTGTTTGTGTATCAGAAATCGGTTGGAAACTTTCCTCGTGTCAGCACGTATGTGTCGCCACTGCACCCTTGGATGGCCACGTGAATGTTCCCCAGAGCATAATGGAGCCACAGCCAGCTTGTCTCCGTCCCGCAGTACAGGTGTCAAGGAGCTGTTCCCCTGGAAGACGAAGGATTCACGCCCTCCCATCGGCGTGATGAAGAAGCTATAGGAATTCATTAGACCATGTAACACTCTGCCACTGCGTCAACGTCTGCGCTGACAGTCACCTGTCCATTTCAGTCGTAGTTGCTGATTTCGTGGTGATTACATTGGCACACGCACGGTTCATCGGCTGCGGAGGCCAAGCGTTCGGTGCGCTGTGTGTTGTACTCTGTCCAGCATTAAAGTCTGAACTTAGTTCTGCCACAGTCCACCTCCTGTTTTACCAGTCAGCCCAGCCTATGACGTTCCAAGATGCTACTCCGGGCGGGTGAAAAATGTATGTGCGCAACGGAATATATTGAAGGCTAAAATGATGGTTTGGCCCTGTCTGACTAGCCCTGAAGCAGATCTTAGGATCTCTTAATGGTCTTCAACATACATGTTACAACGTGAGCTAATTCTTGCCGCAGTGGACACACCGGTTCCCGTCAGATAAGAGAAGTTAAGCGCTGTCGGGCGTGGCCGGCACTTGGATGGGTGACCATCCTGGCCGCCGTGGGCTGTTGCCATTTTTCAGGATGCACAGCCTTTTGATGCCAACTGAGGGGCTACTCGACCGAATAGTAGCGGCTCCAGTCAAAGAAAACAATCATTAAAACTGGGAGAGCGGTGTGCTGACCACACGACCTTCCTATCCGCATCCTGAGCTGAGGATGAGACGGCGGTCGGATGGTCCCGACAGGCCACTTCTGGCCTGCAGACAGAGTGCTTTTTTTCAACTACTACTACTACTAAATGATAAACATTTTTTCTCATAATACCTTCATTGTAGATTAAAAAACAACCCTTCATATTACAATTGTCTATATTTCCAGTCTAAAAATTGCTGATCAGTTGCCCACCTCTGCCCCTTTTTATGGCCACGCGGTCTAACATAACGCGAAATGACTGACATCATCTACGTAGTGAACACTAGAAGACACTACTTTCAAAGATGATCTACGGTGCTGTGGAACCTCAGTGGAAATAAACTAACGTGATCACTGCTGTTTAGTTTTTATGTTCCTAATAAGCCGAAGCAATTTGCGACATCACCGTATGTACTGCGTCTAGTGCGTCGAAGTGATGGTTCTCATACTCGTCTGCGACGGTGGAAGAACTCCAGCCACAAAAACTCTTTCAAACACTAAGACGGCAGAAGGTGCTCCTCGGACTAATATACTCTAATACTGTCTTCTCCTCTCCGTGTTCTACAGACCAGAAACGCGAACTCCCAGCCACAAGGACGTTCACATATTGTCTCAACGTAAGTATAGGCAAAGGAACGCTGCGTACTCAACGACGCCTTTCAACCAGGAGGCGAAGTCCAGAATCGTATAGGTTCGCAACAGTAGAGAGCCTAACTGTTCTATGAGGGCAGTTCAATAAGTAATGCAACACATTTTTTTTCTGAAACAGGGGTTGTTTTATTCAGCATTGAAATACACCAGGTTATTCCCCAATCTTTTAGCTACACAACACTATTTTTCAACGTAATCTCCATTCAATGCTACGGCCTTACGCCACCTTGAAATGAGGGCCTGTATGCCTGCACGGTACCATTCCAGTGGTCGATGTCGGAGCCAACGTCGTACTCCATCAATAACTTCTTCATCATCCGCGTAGTGCGCCCCACGGATTGCGTCCTTCATTGGGCCAAACATATGGAAATCCGACGGTGCGAGATCGGGGCTGTAGGGTGCATGAGGAAGAACAGTCCACTGAAGTTTTGTGAGCTCCTCTCGGGTGCGAAGACTTGTGTGAGGTCTTGCGTTGTCATGAAGAAGGAGAAGTTCGTTCTGATTTTTGTGCCTACGAACACGCTGAAGTCGTTTCTTCAATTTCTGAAGAGTAGCACAATACACTTCAGAGTTGATCGTTTGACCGTGGGGAAGGACATCGAACAGAATAACCCCTTCAGCGTCCCAGAAGACTGTAACCGTGACTTTACCGGCTGAGGGTATGGCTTTAAACTTTTTCTTGGTATGGGAGTGGGTGTGGCGCCACTCCATTGATTGCCGTTTTGTTTCAGGTTCGAAGTGATGAACCCATGTTTCATCGCCTGTAACAATCTTTGACAAGAAATTGTCACCCTCAGCCACATGACGAGCAAGCAATTCCGCACAGATGGTTCTCCTTTGCTCTTTATGGTGTTCGGTTAGACAACGAGGGACCCAGGGGGAACAAACCTTTGAATATCCCAACTGGTGAACAGTTGTGACAGCACTACCAACAGAGATGTCAAGTTGAGCACTGAGTTGTTTGATCTGTCGATCATCTTTAACGAGTGTGTTCGCACGCTCCGCCATTGCAGGAGTCACAGCTGTGCACGGCCGGCCCGCACGCGGGAGATCAGACAGTCTCGCTTGACCTTGCGGCGATGATGACACACGCTTTGCCCAACGACTCACCGTGCTTTTGTCCACTGCCAGATCACCGTAGACATTCTGCAAGCGCCTATGAATATCTGAGATGCCCTGGTTTTCCGCCAAAAGAAACTCGATCACTGCCCGTTGTTTGCAACGCACATCCGTTACAGACGCCATTTTAACAGCTCCGTACAGCGCTGCCACCTGTCGGAAGACAATGAAACTATACGAGACGAAGCGGGAATGTTTGAAAATATTCCACAAGAAATTTCCGGTTTTTTCAACCAAAATTGGCCGAGAAAAAAAATGTGTTGCATTACTTATTGAACCGCCCTCGTATAAACTCTCCTGAGAGCGAAGACAGCATGTCCGTCCGTACGAACAAAGCTGATACCGAGCGACCGTCACACACGGGCGCTCACAGGGGAAGACCTCGTCTCTCCACCGCTGGCCTCCCAGCAAGACTCAGTTCGCCTCCCTCATAACTGCAGAAGGCGAATCATATTCCCGAAACCACGGAATATTCTCCCTCCCTACACATTCTTCCGAACGCCAACCAATCACATTTTAGTCCTTTGTCGTTCAGCGCGGAAACTTTGCACGGGAATACCTATGCTCGTGCAATGGTAAACATTTGAGTAAAAGTCCTTTGCAATAGCCCAAGCTGCATGGCTTCCGAGGTGATGCTTCCTCTCACCTGCGTCCAAGATTTGCATAGTTCCCGGTTATCCTTCTGGTCCGGTTACAAACCGGCCGGCCGCGACTCTACGAGGTGTGGCTAGAAAAAAAAACCGGACTAGTACTGGTGAAACAATAAAACGAATGCAATAAGGCTGAAAGTCGCGTGGCCTGTCACGTGACTCTCGCTCCGCCTACTGCTCGAGTTTCATCTGCCTCCTGCACTCAGTCTGCCCGTGGCGTCTGTTTTAGGTAGTTGACGTTTTGTCTGTGCGTCGGAAAATGTTGAGCGTACAGAAAGAACAGCGTGTTAACATCAAATTTTGTTTCAAACTAGGAAAATCTGCAAGTGAAACGTTTGTAATGTTACAACAAGTGTATGGCGATGATTGTTTATCGCGAACACAAGTGTTTGAGTGGTTTAAAGGATTTAAAGATGGCCGCGAAGACACCAGTGATGACACTCGCACTGGCAGACAATTGTCAGCAAAAACTGATGCAAACATTGAAAAAATCGGTAAACTTGTTCGACAAGATCGCCGTTTAACAATCAGAGCAGTGTCTGAGTTAACAGGAGTTGACAAGGAAAGTGTTAGGCAGATTCTTCATGAAAGTTTCAACATGAACAAAGTGTGTTCAAAAATGGTTCCAAAGTGTCTCACAATTGAACAGAAGGAACGCCGAAGAATGATTTGTTCTGACATCCTGGAAAACATTGAAAGTGATCCCACCTTCTTACAAAATGTTATTACTTGCGATGAATCGTGGTTTTTTACTTACGATCCCGAAACTAAACGCCAATCGATGCATTGGAAAACTCCTGGTTCTCCACGACAAAAAAAAGCACGAATGTCAAAATCGAAATTCAAGGCAATGATGATTGTTTTTTTTGACATCAAAGGGATTGTGCACATTCATTGGGTACCAGAGGGACAAACAGTGAATCAGCATTACTACATTAGCGTCCTGGCTACCCTACGTGAGCGAGTACGGAGAAAACGGAACGATTTGTGGAGAAAAAAGTCATGGATCCTTCACCAACACAATGCCCCAGCTCACAGTGCGTTGTCAGTGAAGAGGTTTTTGGCAAAACACAACATTCCCATCTTAGATCATCCACCCTACTCACCTGATTTGGCCCCCTGTGACTTTTTTCTTTTCCCTAAAGTCAAGTCAGCTTTGAAAGGAACTAGATTTGAGACTGTTGAAGCAGTAAAAGAAAAAGCGACGGAAGTAATGTATGGACTTACCGAAAATGATCTGCAGCATTGCTATGAACAGTGGAAAATTCGTATGGAGCGGTGTAGAGACCGAGGAGGAGAGTACATTGAAGGAGATAACATGAAATTGTAAATAATTGTAAATAAATGTTTTTGCAGCATCAGTCCGGTTTTTTTCTAACCGCACCTCGTATTGTGCTCCAGTGCCCCAGTGCCCGTCTTGTTACTTCCTGTGTTGAAGTAGTATCAACAGACCTGTGCAGGCCTTCCACCCAGGGCCGCCTGCCGTTTCATCTCCACTGGCGCTCCAACCTCTACTAGTACACGCAATCATTCATTACGCCGTCTTGACAATAAAGACACTACATCACCTTTAATGCAAAAGTGTTAATAGTTATTTACAAGACGTACGTGACAATATTCATATACAGGGTGATTCAAAAAGAATACCACAACTTTAGGAATTTAAAACTCTGCAACGACAAAAGGCAGAGCTAAGCACTATCTGTCGGCGAATTAAGGGAGCTATAAAGTTTCATTTAGTTGTACATTTGTTCGCTTGAGGCGCTGTTGACTAGGCGTCAGCGTCAGTTGATGCTAAGATGGCGACCGCTCAACAGAAAGCTTTTTGTGTTATTGAGTACGGCAGAAGTGAATCGACGACAGTTGTTCAGCGTGCATTTCGAACGAAGTATGGTGTTAAACCTCCTGATAGGTGGTGTATTAAACGTTGGTATAAACAGTTTACAGAGAATGGGTGTTTGTGCAAAGGGAAAAGTTCTGGACGGCCGAGAACGAGTGATGAAAATGTAGCACGCATCCAGCAACCAGTAACTGGACTACAGTATCTGGAGATGTTAGAGAATTGGCTGTTCCCTCAGCTCGAACAAGAAGCACAACAATTCATATTTCAATAGGATGGAGCGCCACCACATTGGCAGTTATCTGTCCGTAACTACCTGAACGTCAACTACCCGAGGCGATGGATCGGCCGCCAGGCAGCCCGTGACAGAGCACTTCATCACTGGCCTCCAAGAAGCCCAGATCTTACCCCCTGCTGCCGGCCGAAGTGGCCGTGCGGTTAAAGGCGCTGCAGTCTGGAACTGCAAGACCGCTACGGTCGCAGGTTGGAATCCTGCCTCGGGCATGGATGTTTGTGATGTCCTTAGGTTAGTTAGGTTTAACCAGTTCTAAGTTCTAGGGGACTAATGACCTTAGCAGTTGAGTCCCATAGTGCTCAGAGCCATTTGAACCATTTTACCCCCTGCGATTTTTTCTTATGGGGATATGTTAAGGATATGGTGTTTCGGCCACCTCTCCCAGCCACCATTGATGATTTGAAACGAGAAATAACAGCAGCTATCCAAACTGTTACGCCTGATATGCTACAGAGAGTGTGGAACGAGTTGGAGTATCGGGTTGATATTGCTCGTGTGTCTGGAGGGGGCCATATTGAACATCTCTGAACTTGTTTTTGAGTGAAAAAAACCTTTTTAAATACTCTTTGTAATGATGTATAACAGAAGGTTATATTATGTTTCTTTCATTAAATACACATTTTTAAAGTTGTGGTATTCTTTTTGAATCACCCTGTATGATACCTAATTGTAGTTCATGGCACTGAATGTAGATGAGTGCTTGTAAGATGCGAAATTATTGCCACCTTACGACGTCTGTAATGAGGGGTGACCGTCCAACACCACGACCTTGGTTTCGCCGCGTGTTGAGACACTGACCGCAACACTCCTGGGATACCCGGCAAGGCGTGCAATATCCGAAATGCTAGTGCCGAGCCTCCGGGCCATCACAATCTGCCCTCGGTCAAACTCACACGGACCGCACGCCTCCCCCATTATACAAGCGGACAGCACGCTTACTGAAACTACATGCAACGTGCGTGTGTCTGACTAACAGGCATTCCTATCCAGGTGACCCTGTTGTCACCTGGATGGGTGTATATCGACAGTAGGTCGGTTGTCATTATCTTCTGGCTGATCGATGTGTGTTCATCTGGTATGTTAGCTTCAATTTTGGAGCTATTGCTGCCATGTCTTTCTTTCAAAGTGAGAACCTGCCAAATTCATACTCATTACTTAGAAAATACGTAACAGTCAATGTAGTGGACTGACAAGGCAGCCAGTCCACAGAGACGGGTAGCCGATAGGGCACACGTACACACACGCCGACTGGCGCGAAGTCTGGAACAGGATTCGTAATGAATGTGATAAAGAAAAGAACGTAGCTACTAGAACACTTAACTTTTATATCGTCCTTTGGTATACAGCATTCTTGATGATACAAGTGAGACGATCTTGAGATACATGCAATGGTACAAATGGCGCCTTGCTAGGTCGTAGCCATTAACTTAGCTGAAGGCTATTCTAACTGTCTCTCGGCAACTGAGAGAAAGGCTTCGTCAGTGTAGTCGCTAGCAACGTCGTCGTACAACTGGGGCGAGTGCTAGTACGTCTCTCGAGACCTGCCTTGTGGTGGCGCTCGGTCTGCGATCCTGACAGTGGCGACACGTGGGTCCGACATGTACTAATGGACCGCGGCCGATTTAAGCTACCACCTAGCAAGTGTGGTGTCTGGCGGTGACACCACAGTCAAGCCGGCCGCTGTGGCCGAGCGGTTCTAGGCGCTTCAGTCCGGAACCGCGCTGCTCCTATGGTCGCAGGTTCGAATCCTGCGTCGGGCATGGATGTGTGTGATGTCCTTAGGTTAGTTACGTTTAAGTAGATCTACGTCTCATATGTTAAGTCCCATAGTGCTTACAAGGGAACCTCCCCATCGCACCGTCAGATTTAGTAATAAGTTGGCACAGGGATAGGCCTTGAAAAACTGAACACAGATCAATCGAGAAAACAGGAAGAAGTTGTGTGGAACTATGAAAAAAATAAGCAAAATATACAAACTGAGTAGTCCATGCGCAAGGTAGGCAACATCAAGGAGAATGTGGGCTTATGACCGCCGTGGTCCCGTGGTTAGCGCGAGCTGCTGCGGAACGAGAGGTCTTTGGTTCAAGTCTTCCCTCCAGTAAAAAATTTAATTTTTTATTTTCAGACAATTATCAAAGTTCAGGCACTCACACATAATCAACTTCGCTCTCCAAAATTCCAGGACATGTTCAGATTTGCTTGGACATATGCAGGATTTGACGGTCTACACACGGAAACATTTGAAAACGTAAAAAACTTATGTTTTGACAGAGCACAGGGAAAACTGTGCGACTGTGAAACTCTTGCATTCATTTGTTGCAGTTTGTGACAAACTTTTATGTTTTCATCACTTTTTTGGGAGTGATTATCACATCCACAAGAAAACTTAAATTGGGCAAGGTAGAAGAATTTTTTTACCCATTCGCCAGGTGTGCAAGTTAGGTGGGTCGACAACATATTCCTGTCATGTGACGCACATGCCGTCACCAGTGTCGTAGAGAATATATCAGACGTGCTTTCCCGTGATGACCTATGACCTTGCGACAATTATTTTCGGTTCCTACTGGAGAGGCACATACTTTCGTCTACTAATCGCACGGTTTTGCGGTGCGGTCGCAAAACACAGACATTAAACTTATTACAGTGAACAGAGACGTCAATGAATGAACGGACAGATCGTAACTTTGCGAAAATAAAGAAAGTAAAACTTTCACTCGAGGGAAGACTCGAACCAAAAACCTCTCGTGCCGCAGCTGCTCACTCTAACCACCGGACCACGGCGCTCCTCGGCTCTCATTGTCCTTGATGTTGCATATCTTAGACACGGACTACTCAGTTTGTATATTTTGCTTATTTTTTCATAGTTCCACACAACTTCTTCCTGTTTTCTCGATTTATCTGTGTTCAGTTTTTTAAGGTCTATCCACTGTGTCAATTTATAACTAAATCTGAGGGGGGTGCGATGGGGAGCTCCCTTGTTAGAGCCACTACGTAACAGTCAGTGACCTTGTCGTGTGGCGGCTCGTCGCCGGATGCAAGTCTTTTCACGTGACACCTCTTCGGCGAATTGCGTGTCGATGGTGACGACATCCCTATACTTTGTCCCTGAGCGGAGAAAAGTCTCCGTTCCGGTCGGGAATCGAACGCGGGCCCCTCCACTTGCAATCCAGGCAAGCTGTCCCCGCGGGCCACAGAGACGGACTAGCTAACAACACGCAACCCGACAGTAGACAAGTAGTCCAACATGTGGTACCGCGGCTGCGTCGGTAAGTAATACTTGTACAATCCTCCTGACACTGCATTTTGTATGAAGAGTGCCAATGTCCGCTACAATTCAAAGTTACCTTTCAATTCGTCGAATTACTCATTAAGTCTAACGCGAATTCTTTACAGACGAATGGAAAAACTGGTAGAAGCGGACCTCGGCGAAGATCAGTTTGGATTCCGTAGAAATGTTGGAACACGTGAGGCAATACTAACCTTACGACTTATCTTAGAAGAAAGATTAAGAAAAGGCTAACCTACGTTTCCAGCATTTGTAGACTTAGAGAAAACTTTTGACAACGTTAACTGGAATACTCTCTTTCAAATTCTGAAGGTGGCAGGGTTAAAATACAAGGAGCGAAAGGCTATTTACAATTTGTACAGAAACCAGATGGCAGTTATAAGAGTCGAGGGGCATGAAAGGGAAGCAGTGGTTGGGAAAGGAGTGAGACAGGGTTGTAGCCTCTCCCCGATGTTATTCAATCTGTATATTGAGCAAGCAGTAAAGGAAACAAAAGAAAAATTCGGAGTAGGTACTAAAATTCATGGAGAAGAACTAAGAACTTTGAGGTTCGCCGATGACATTGTGATTCTGTCAGAGACAGCAAAGGACTTGGAGGAGCAGTTGAACGGAATGGACAGTGTCTTGGAGGATATAAGATGAACATCAACAAAAGCAAAACGAGGATAATGGAATGTACTCGAATTAAGTCGGGTGATGCTGCAGGAATTAGATTAGGAAATGAGACGCTCAAAGTAGTGAATGAGTTTTGCTATTTGGGGAGCAAAATAACTGATGATGGTCGAAGTAGAGAGGATATAAAATGTAGACTGGCAATGGCAAGGAAAGCGTTTTTGAAGAAGAGAAATTTGTTAACATCGAGTATAGATTTAAGTGTCAGGAAGTCGTTTCTGAAAGTATTTGTATGGAGTGTAGCCATGTATGGAAGTGAAACATGGACGATAAATAGTTTAGACAAGGAATAGAAGCTTTCGAAATGTGGTGCTACAGAAGAATGCTGAAGAT
The DNA here is from genome assembly GCF_023898315.1 of Schistocerca nitens. NCBI lineage: Eukaryota > Metazoa > Arthropoda > Insecta > Orthoptera > Acrididae > Schistocerca > Schistocerca nitens. Next base: position 139,880,951 of record NC_064625.1, on the reverse strand, counting down.
TAGATCACATAAGTAATGAGGAGGTATTGAATAGCATTGGGGAGAAGAGGACTTTGTGGCACAACTTGACTAGAAGAAGGAACCGGTTGGTAGTACATGTTCTGAGGCATCAAGGGATCACAAATTCAACATTGGAGGGCAGTGTGGAAGGTAAAAATTGTAGAGGGAGACCAAGAGATGAATACACTAAGCAGATTCAGAAGGATGTAGGTTGCAGTAGGTACTGGGAGATGAAGAAGCTTGCACAGGGTAGAGTAGCATGGAGAGCTGCATCAAACCAGTCTCAGGACTGAGGACCACAACAACAACAACAACAACAACAACTCATTAAGTCGGAGGAAGGACATAAGATACCATGGTACTCAGTAGCGATGATTCTCTACAGTTGATTTTGTAGCTTGTAAGTGTGAGAACAGTTGAAAAAGTTTCGCAACCTTTTAAGCACGCGCACATTGAAGCTTTTTTTTTGTGTAACAGAGGACCGACGTCTGTAAAAGGTTTAAATTGTTTCCAATTAGCGGATACAAATTTAATAGTAATATCATTTGAGAACATTTGCACCAACACTTGATCGGAAAATGGTTAAAATACCTCTAAGCACTATAGGACTTAACATCTAAGCTCATCAGTCCCTTAGAACTTAGAACTACTTAAACGTAACTAACCCAAGGACATTACATACATGCATGCCCGAGGCAGGATTCAAACCTGCGGCCGTAGCGGTCGCGCGGTTCCGGACTGTAGCGCCTAGAACCACTCGGCCACCCCGGTCGGTAATTTCAAAAGGGAACCAATAGTAACTGATTACGGCGTCGTCCACAATCGTAACCGAATCCTGCCTTGCCTTGACTACCAGGTTTCACTGATACTGATATAAGGTGTTGTGGTAGTGAATCATAATATGTTGCTTCGGATAAACCCTCAGTTTCCAGACCTATGTTTACTAGGATTAATTTACCGTTTCATAGTCCTCCAGTCGTCCCTTTCGTTTGTACCCATAACAGTCAAACAGCCTGTATGTAAACAAGGACACGCCCAACTCGCTTGTACGAGGTGCATTCAAGTTCTAAGGCCTCCGATTTTTCTTCTCCGGACTGGAAAGAGATAGAAACATGCGCATTGTTTTAAAATGAGGCCACGTTCATTGTCAATACGTCCCAGAGATGGCAGCACCGTACGGCAGATGGAATTTTCCTGTCAGCGGCGAGAATGAGAACTGTTTTAAATACTTAAAATGGCTACGTTTTCCTTACTTGAACAGCGTGCAATCATTCGTTTTCTGAATTTGCGTGGTGTGAAACCAATTGAAATTCACTGACAGTTGAAGGAGACACATGGTGATGGAGTTATGGATGTGTCGAAAGTGCGTTCGTGGGTGCAACAGTTTAACGAAGGCAGAACATTATGTGACAACAAACCGAAACAACCTCGGGCTCGCACAAGCCGGTCTGCCGACACGATCGGGAAAGTGGAGAGAATTGTTTTGGGGGATCGCCGAATGACTGTTGAACAGATCGCCTCCAGACTTGGCATTTCTGTGGGTTCTGTGAACACAATCCAGCATGACGACCTGAAAATGCGAAAAGTGTCATCCAGGTGGGTGCCACGAATGCTGACGGACGACCACACGGCTGCCCGTGTGGCATGTTGCCGAGCAATGTTGACGCGCAATGACAGCACGAATGGGACTTTCTTTTCGTCAGTTGTGACAATGGATGAGACGTGGATGCCATTTTTCAATCCAGAAACAAAGCGCCAGTCAGCTGAATGGAAGCACACAGATTCACCGCCACCAAAAAAATTTCGGGTAACCGCCAGTGCTGAAAAAATGATGGTGTCCACGTTCTGGGACAGCGAGGGCGTAATCCTTACCAATTGCGTTCCAAAGGGCACTACGGTAACAGGTGCATGCTACGAAAATGTTTTGAAGAACAAATTCCTTCCTGCACTGCAACAAAAACGTCCGGGAAGGGCTGCGCGTGTGCTGTTTCACCGAGACAACGCACCCGCACATCGAGCTAACGTTACGCAAAAGTTTCTTCGTGATAACAACTTTGAAGTGATTCCTCATGCTCCCTACTCACCTGACCTGGCTCCTAGTGACTTTTGGCTTTTTCCAACAATGAAAGACACTCTCCGTGGCCGCACATTCACCAGCTGTGCTGCTATTGCCTCAGCGATTTTCCAGTGGTCAAGACAGACTCCTAAAGAAGCCTTCGCCGCTGCCATGGAATCATGGCGTCAGCGTTGTGAAAAATGTGTACGTCTGCAGGGCGATTACGTCGAGAAGTAACGCCAGTTTCATCGATTTCGGGTGAGTAGTTAAGGGGCTCCGGAAAGGCTCAAAATCATGAAAAGTTCAATTTTTACTTTTTTGCGTTTTCTGAATCTGCAGACTATTACCTTTTAATAGATATATAATTTATTCAATTCCGAAGACTACAACTATTTTTAAATTTTTTTTTGAAATGTGTTCTACATGGGCGTGACCCACTGTGGCGCTGTTAAACTGCTGTCAAATGGTGTTATTATTAACGTCCGTGTTCATCAGGTACATTTTAGTGATGTGGGATAAAGTATGTGTTGTGGCTAACCTGTGATGGTTCAATATATATCGCTGGTGTGATTGTCGATTGTTTCATGTTTATTTACTCTGTCGTTATCTCGAAAATATTCGTAATTAATTCTGTTTCTTGAGTCTCTGTTTTGTTGAAGTATAATAATGAGTAAAAGTAAAGTTATTAGAAATCCTCTGAAGGCTTTTAAGAAAAGGAGAAATGTTGGCAACATTGTAAGGTGCAAGGTATTTAGAAATATGGGAATGAAGATAGGTTCTAACATGGTACGAGCGATGCTTGCTTTAGACAAGGAACGCCTTCGGGCTGCAGACAGGGCTGTAAAGAGTCTAGAAATACAAGCAAGAGTAAACAGGAGGAGGAACAAGAGGAAGCTGGAGGAGGAGTTTGCAGAGGATGAAGATAATGCATCCTATGGACCTGGAATGCACTAAAAAGTTAATCCAATCTTTGTCGCTCGATTCCCAAAACTTTTCATTTCTCATACTAATTGTGGTGTCACCGCCAGACACCACACTTGCTAGGTGGTAACTTAAATCGGCCGCGGTCCTGTAGTACATGTCGGACCCGCGTGTCGCCACTGTGTAATCGCAAACCTAGCGCCACCACATGGCAGGTCACAAGACACGGACTAGACCTCGCCCCAGTTGTACGGACGACATTGCTTGCGACTAGACCTACCAAGCTTTCCTCTCATTTGCCGAGAGACAGATAGAATAGCCTTCAGTTTAGTCCATAGCTACTACCTAGCAAGGCGCCAATTGTATCAGTGCTAATAGCGTACTAATATTCAAGAGAGATGTATTCCAACAAGAGAATAAAGATAAGTATTAAACGCATCTACGTACTTTTCCTCTTATTCATTAATAAGTCTCATGTTCCAGAACTTCAAGCCCGTCTGCGTTAGTTTAGCGTGCACCTAGCTACCTCATTGTGTCTATGCTGTATGAAATAGACACAACACTAATTACATGTTTTCTAAGGATCTTCCAAACATATTTGTTTCAAACTTTCAGTAAATGTTACACAGTACCTTCTGCATAATTTAACACAGCCTTTTTCCAAAAAACTATATATTTTTGAATTTATAAATAAAAAATTGCAAAAAATTGTTGTGAATTTTCATTACAATTGAAAAAAATCATCTTTAATAACTGAACTAAAATTTTGTAAAATCTCTGTGTTAAGTTGTAGCCCATATTCCAATAAATAATCTGTAAAAAAACTTCCTACCTCAAATACTTTGTGAGGAAAGATGTAATTTATAAGCGTTATTTTAACATTGCAAGTATAGGGCGTTCCGGAGCCCCTTAATAAGAAAAAAAAATCGGAGGCCTTAGAACTTGAATGCACCTCGTAATGTACGCGCGCGCACAGGAGTGTCCGCACAGGTGGCATCCCTGCTGGGGAAAGCCCCGCGGCAGAACACGGCCGCCACCCGAGACGCGCCGTTCCGCCTGCGAAGGCACTTCCGGTAAGGTAAGCGATACGCGGCTTGGCTGTGGCGCTGCGGCCCACCCCGGCGGCTACAGCTGTGGCTGCCGGCTTCCAGCACGAGCCCCACCGGCTCCAGCACCTGTGTGCGCGATACCACCTCCACCACTCACTCACTCCAGCTGGCCCAGCACCACTCGCTGCCTCTACACGGCGCTCCCACAATCGCTTTTCGATGGACCGACTGCCCGGTACCACTTCTGGCTGCTCATGCATCTATCATTGTTTCTACCTCCCCCACCCAAAAAAATTCTCCATCACTATTCCTTCCATACTCTTACACAGTATGCAGGGTGGTCCGTTGATAGTGGCTGGGCCAAATATCTCACGAAATACGAGGAGTGGCTAGAAAAAAACAGGACTAGTACTGGTGAAACAATAAAACGAATGCAATAAGGCTGAAAGTCGTGTGGCCTGTCACGTGACTCTCGCTCCGCCTACTGCTCGAGTTTCATCTGCCTCCTGCACTCAGTCTGCCCGTGGCGTCTGTTTTAAGTAGTTGACGTTTTCAGAATGAGATTTTCACTCCGCAGCGGAGTGTGCGCTGATATGAAACTTCCTGGCAGATTAAAACTGTGTGCCCGACCGAGACTCGAGCTCGGGACCTTTGCCTTTCGCGGGCAAGTGCTCTACCAACTGAGCTACCGAAGCACGACTCACGCCCGGTACTCACAGCTTTACTTCTGCCAGTACCTCGTCTCCTACCTTCCAAACTTTACAGAAGCTCTCCTGCGAACCTTGCAGAACTAGCACTCCTGAAAGAAAGGTAGAGCACTTGCCCGCGAAAGGCAAAGGTCCCGAGTTCGAGTCTCGGTCGGGCACACAGTTTTAATCTGCCAGGAAGTTTCAGTTGACGTTTTGTCTGTGCGTCGGAAAATGTTGAGTGTACAGAAAGAACAGCGTGTTAACATCAAATTTTGTTTCAAACTAGGAAAATCTGCAAGTGAAACGTTTGTAATGTTACAGCAAGTGTACGGCGATGATTGTTTATCGCGAACACAAGTGTTTGAGTGGTTTAAACGATTTAAAGATGGCCGCGAAGACACCAGTGATGACACTCGCACTGGCAGACCATTGTCAGCAAAAACTGATGCAAACATTGAAAAAATCGGTACACTTGTTCGACACTTTCCTTGTCAACTCCTGTTAACTCAGACACTGCTCTGATTGTTAAACGGCGATCTTGTCGAACAAGTTTACCGATTTTTTCAATGTTTGCATCAGTTTTTGCTGACAATGGTCTGCCAGTGCGAGTGTCATCACTGGTGTCTTCGCGGCCATCTTTAAATCGTTTAAACCACTCAAACACTTGTGTTCGCGATAAACAATCATCGCCGTACACTTGTTGTAACATTACAAACGTTTCACTTGCAGATTTTCCTAGTTTGAAACAAAATTTGATGTTAACACGCTGTTCTTTCTGTACACTCAACATTTTCCGACGCACAGACAAAACGTCAACTACTTAAAACAGACGCCACGGGCAGACTGAGTGCAGGAGGCAGATGAAACTCGAGCAGTAGGCGGAGCGAGAGTCACGTGACAGGCCACGCGACTTTCAGCCTTATTGCATTCGTTTTATTATTTCACCAGTACTAGTCCGGTTTTTTTCTAGCCACACCTCGTAAGCATCAAACGAAAAAACTACAAAGAACGAAACTTGTCTAGCTTGAAGGGAGAAACCAGATGGCGCTTTGGTTGGCCCGCTAGTCCAGAGGAATTAGGTCTGGGGAACGTGATGGATACTCCACAGAACCTCTACGGTCTATCCATCTTCCTGGTAGATTTTCGTCGAGATACGCCCTAACACGAATTTGGTAGTGGGCTGGGGCACCATCTTTTTGAAAGTAAACTCTTCCGTCTTTAGTGTTCTAGGGCACCATCTTTTTGAAAGTATACTCTTCCGTCTCCATACAAGTCTCGGATGGCAGGTAAAATGGATGTTTGACGCTTCTGAAGGCACACCTTTTTTTTTTTTTTTTTTTTTTTTTTTTTTAAAAATCTTTATTTCATCATTACATCATTATTGTGATACAAAATAACCTACTACCTAAGTACATTAGTAGGTCCTATTATTAAACTATTCTAAATATCTAACTGCAGCTATTTTTTTTTTTTTTTTTTTTATGTTAACACTGAGGGTTTACTACGTTCTATCACCACTATGGGAATATTAGCTACTATGATCTAAGATGGTTACTTATTATTACTACTCTACCTGCAGCGTTACAATGTGTCAGAGTATAATACAAACCTATTTTGTTGGCCATTCCCACTGAGCTAATCCCAGTGGGAGTGCCCCTGACACTGGGCTGGCCGGTAACTTAGTCGCTGCAGTTTTATTCTATTTTTCTTATCCTAATTATTAATCTTATAACTAACCTTATTCTAATGTCATAATCGGTGCTTGTCAAATCCGGTAATGATGTACTGCCCCCCAACCTATTCCGAAGACTTGGCGGATTCCAGCCGTGAAGCGACTGGCCTATTCCATGTTCCGGCGGAACAGGGGGGCGTACGCGACAAATCTGGTGTTTAATTAATGATTGTTACGTAGATATTCTTTGAGGACTTTAGTTGAGATGTTATTAGTCAGTTTATTCAGTGTATCGAAGGTGTTTTGATGCCTGAGCAAGTGGTACGTGTCATTATTTGGGAGTTGTTCCCTTAGTTGGTGTGCTACATCGTCGAAGAGGGGACACTCATACACCACATGGTCTGGTGTGCCCTGCACTGCTCCACAGTCACACGCTGGTGCCGCCCTTTTCCCAAACCGACAGAGATATGTCGGGTAAGGTCCGTGGCCAGTAAGAAAATGCAGCAGCCCCCTTGATGGTATGATATAGGTGAGTTCAAGACGTTCCTGTATGCTTGGAAACAGCTCATGCGTTCTTCGGCCAGTTTCCTCGCTGTCCCAGAGTTCCTGCCACAATTCCATTCCCCTTCTTTTAATGCTCGGCTTATCCCCTACGTATACCCCCATGATTTCTTCTATCTTTTCCCTTCTATTTTTCTTGACCCAGTACCAAGTGGCCTGTTCCCTAATTTTTATGTCCAGCGGACATATCCCCATCAGCACTGAAAGTGCACCTCCTGGTGTTGTTCTATATGCACCTACTGACCGTAGGAGCATATTTCGCTGCACTCTTCTTACGGCCACGGCAGGCATGACCCTCGTGAGCCTGTGTGCCCAGACCGCTGATCCGTAGCCTACAATGGATGTGAGAATACTATTATGATATAATTTAATAAGATCAGGTGGGAGGTGAAATCTTTTGTGCCCTATTCCAATTAAGTTGTGTAGGACTGTGAGTGAGCGTTGTGTTATTGTGTCTATATGCGATGCATAGTTCCACCTCTCGTCGATGATCACACCAAGGTACCGAGCTTCTCTACGCCTGAGGATTGGTAGGCCATTTATTCTAACGGTAGGGTTTCTTATAAGTTGACCCTTAAGCAGCAAGTAGGTAGACTTGTTAGGTGCTATTGACATCTTTGTTTTATGACACCATGTGGTCAGTATTGTGATGGCTCTTTCTACCTTTGGCTCCAATTCTTCGCGGCTACGGCCGCCTACCAACAGGAGGAGGTCATCTGCGTAGGCTATGACCTCTAGTACATCTTCACTGCTCTTTAGTTCTTCCAAGAGTGGTTCCATATTTATGTCCCAGAAGAGTGGCCCCAGGACAGATCCCTGGGGACACCCCTTGGTGATTTTCTTACTGACTTTTCCACTAGGGGCCGATAGCCAGACCTCCCTGTCTTCACAATAGCTCCTCAGACAGCCATATAGCGGCCCTGGGCAATCTTTCTCCCGCAAGCAGGAGAAGAGCGAAGGCCACCACAGGTTGTCAAAGGCGCCACTGATGTCCACCATGATGCCAACTATGTACCTGTGCGGGGCAGAGTCACAGACATCCGCGGCCAGGGCGATTGCGTCAGACGCGGATCGCCCCGCCCGAAAACCGAACTGTCTGTCACTCATCCCACACAGGACCCGGTGTGCAGCCAGCCTGTCTGCCAGCAACCTCTCAAAGAGCTTGCCCAACACGTCCAGTAGACATATAGGTCTGTAGGATTTAGCTTCTTTGGGGTCTTTGTCTGGGCCTTTTTTAATTATGATCACATTCGCCTTTTTCCATATTGAGGGGAATGTCTGAAGCCGTAAACATTCATTGTATAGCTGAGTGAGAGGTGCTACCAGTTGGGGGGCGAGGTATTGTATCACCTCCGCAATGATGCCATCCGGGCCGGGAGCCTTTCCTTTTTTGAGATCTTTTATTTGAGAGCTTACCTCTTCTTCAGAGAAGGGGTACACCACGCGATTGTTTTCATAGACCCGCTGGTTCTCTAGTCGTATTCTTTGCTGTTCTTCCGAATCATCTTCCTCTCTATCGTCAGGTAACAGGGCACGGAGTAGGGCCTCCGCAGTTTCCTGCCAGGTCTCCGTCATCCGGTTCCCATCCCTGACGGTAGATAACACCATAGGTGATTTTATTTTTTCCCTGACTATTTTGTAGGGAAGTCCCCAGGGGTCCGTAGCCAATTGGCTTTGCACATATTTCTCCCAGCTTCTCATCCTGACAGCCTTGAGTTCCAGTTGGAACTGTTCTTTGGCTTCTCTGTATATCTGCTGCCAGCGCTGCTTTTCGTGCCAGACGACACACCGCTGGTAATACCTCCTCGCCCTCCGTACTGCCTGGCGCATTTGCCCCAGTTCGGCTGACCATGGTGAAGGGGAGGCCGCGACAGCCCTCCTCCTGGTTGGTACAGCTGCCTTTGCTGCCCTGATTATCGCGTTTGTGAAATCTTTGGCATATTGTTCCATATCGACATCACCCTCCAGTAACGCAGGAATGTCGCACTCCCTCACCAGGCGGTCCCAGTCAGTTTTATTGTAGTTGAACTGCGTTTCCCACCCCATGTCCCAGCGGCACTCGCTGTCTCCTATGTTGAATGTTATCATGTTATGGTCGCTGGTAGTGATCTGGTCCCAGACTGTCCAGTTCGATAATTTTGTCACCAGATTTGATGTTACCAAGGTAACGTCAATGTTTGTGCCATTTCCCCCCCCTCCTGTGTAGGTGGGAGGGTTTCCTTGTTTGTTAGCGACTATTAATTGTAATGACATAATGGTATCAACAGCTTTTTCACCTCTTTCATCCTGGGTGCCACTGAACCATAGGGGGGATTTTGCATTGATGTCCGCAGTCACAAGAATTTTTTGTCCCCGCAACGCCGTGGTTATTAGGACAAGCTTATCCAGAAATTCATCAATTTGTCTTCCATACTGGAAGTACATATTGACTAGGTATAATAATCCAGTGGGTGAGTGAAGCTCCACGACGTTGCAGTGGTCATCTGAAAATTGTGCTAATGTGGTGGCTCTTAATGCTTTATTTATAATCATGACCGCGGCTCTTGGTTCCGCTCCGCTATAGATTTGCTGCCAATTGACTGCAGTGAACGGGATCCGGCCAGCCAGGGAGTACGGCTCCTGCATGCAGAGTACGTCCAGACTCTTCTCCTCCACCACTCTTCGGAGTTCCTGCAGGACCAATCTGCTATTATGAGTGTTTATCTGTCCCACTCTTAATTGGCTCACGTGGAAAGTATGTGTGTATGTGAGATTCTGGCCAGTTTTTGCGCCAGTCGTGAGCTATTCTGCCGTTTGTGATGACAGATTGGTTGTATAACTCATCAAGGTTAAATTTTTCGTTTCGCCTTTCAAACACTTTCATGACTAGGTCTCGCAGGGCTCCGAAGTCTGTGGGGAGATTCATTGTCTTGAGCTGTATTCTGTCTACAGCCTCCATCACTGGAAAGGTGATGTCTCTACCGTATTTGTGGCCGACACGCACCACGTGCCTCAAGGCTGTTGTGAGAGTGGCCGGCTCTTCCAGCCTAGACAGCTGCAAGGCGAGCTCCAGGTTGGGGTAAATCCTAGCAGGATCTATTCCTGGCTCTCGTTCAGTGTGTGGGCTTGTTGGTGTACCACTGTTTATCGGTATACTGGTGCTACTTATTTTGTTTTCTTGCACTAACTCTTCCCGCATTGATAATCTCCCTACCACAGGACGCCCAGGTGGTCGTTCTTGATCTTTAGGCGACCTTTGTCCCCAATTCGGAGGGGAGGGTGCATTATTCTCGTCACAGGGATCTGTTTGAATACAAACATCTTTCATGATAATGAAGTGTTGTGGCCTGGTGATCTTTTGTATAAATTCTTTAAACTTACTGGCCCTTATTGCATCCCTCAACCTCTTGCTTGGAGACTTTCTTTTAGGCTTCTTGTTCCCATTTGGGGACTCAGCCATAATCAATTCTGGCTATAAGTCTCTGCTCGAGCATTCTGTAGGTAGGGCAGTTTCTGCCAGTGGTATTGCATGGCTTTTTTCCTCTCTTTGTGCAGGGTATACAGATCCCTACTTTGTTGCAATTTTTTCTCGCGTGATCTTCGGCCCCACACCTGGAGCAGGCCGGCCTCCTTTCGCAGTGTTTGTGTATATGGTCTAGATCGCCACAGTTGTGGCATCTGGGAACTACAAGATAGTCCCGTACGTTTATGGCATGGAAACCTAAATAGATTTTCCCCATAGTGGTGATTTTCCGCCACATCTTTCCAGAGACCTCGGCGACGTGATGTACAACATCACGGTCCCGGGGCCCTGTTTTGAAGCGCAATTTGAAGTCTTGTCTAAATGTCTCCCATTCCGTGTCATCGAAATTCTGATTGTATAATGTTTCGTAAATGTCTGATTCCGTTAAAGCTACTGGTACATCATAGAGAATCACCAGCGGATTTCTCTTTTTTGGTGGTTCACACTTGACTGCTGCGTTCAATTTGGTGTTTTTAAGTATTTTATCTTTGTCTACTTCTGTAGCTACATCTACTACTACCACATTTTTAGTTGCCTTAACTTTATTTATTTTGATTTTGTCTTTGGCAGGGTCAATTATTGTAGTGAAAATTTCTTGTACTTTCTTTACCGTTTGTCCGGGCAGGGGTCTTAGGAAGACCGCCGTGTCCGATCTTTTCGTGACCTTAGCTATTGCTTCTTTGGTGGTTTGAGTTTTTGTGGCTGCTTGTGCAGCTACTGCTGCCCATGTCTTGGTTGGTTGCTGTCTGAGTCTGTTATTTTCTTTTTCTAACTCTTCGAGTCTCCCCTCAAGCTTTGCACTTGCAATGGCCCAAGCGGCGAGCTCGTTTTTAATTGCCAGGACAGCAGCCTGGCTGATTTTACCATTTTTTACACTTGAGTCTAGAATTTGACTAATTTTGGTGTGTCTCTCAAGTGTGGTTTGCACATTTTGTTCCGTTTCCTCCTGTGAGGCAGGAACAGTCGCTATCGACGCCCTCGAGGTCGCACTAGAGTCACTCGTCTCAGATTCAGCCATATTTGACGAGTGAAGAAAAAGGTGGGAGCCCGTCTCTTGCCCCGGACCGGCTCCTCTGGCATGGGGGGGGGGGGGGGGGACTTCTGCAGCTCGCCCACCGACCTCGCCCCTAGGTCAAGGGCACTCCAGAGCTGCCGGGTTCAGCGCGCCGTCGCCAGCACACTGGTCCCCATCGATGGCCCCGTCGTCGACGATTTCACACGACGCTCCTCGGCAACTGCACCCCGCACTCCGGAGAGGCGGATGCACCCCTCGCCCTTCGCCGCCTACTTGCCCGAGATTCCACCAGAAGGCCAAGGACCCACTCCTACTCAGGTGGTGGGTCGGTCCCTCAGTCGTTCAGCGGTCTGGGCCCATCTAACCTAGCCCAGGCGATGTCACCACCTCCTGGGTTTGGCAGAACACGCCCCGGTTACCCAGGGGCGCGGCGAAGCACCCTTGCCGACGCGCCGTGATCCCACGCCGACAAACGAGGTCGCCGGCATGCAGAGCACCTGCTGGTCTGTGCCCTGCGAACAGAAAGGGACTGATGTTCGGTCCCTCGACACAGCTCCCCCTGTGCCACGCACCCTTCGCTTTCGCATCGGGTTGGGTCGCAGCTCTCCCTTTTGTCGCGAGGCAGAATGCCAAGCTTAACATCTGGCACCACGGGAAGGCGGAAAGAGCCACTTGGGAAGGAGAGGCTATGAGAGACGCATCACTTCCCCTGTGAGGACTGCCACGGCACACCCGACTGGAAAGCGATACGCCCCAGTGCGAGCTTCCGTGCCTTACGGCGCGCCGGTAACGGGCAGGCCCGCACCGATACGCGCCGTCAAGTGACTGACCTCACGCCAGGCACACCTTACCGGTAACTGTGCCGGTGGAAGATGGATAGTGTGGTGTCACCGCCAGACACCACACTTGCTAGGTGGTAGCCTTTAAATCGGCCGCGGTCCGGTAGTATACGTCGGACCCGCGTGTCGCCACTGTCAGTGATTGTAGACCGAGCGCCGCCACAAGGCAGGTCTAGAGAGACTTCCTAGCACTCGCCCCAGTTGGACAGCCGACTTTGCTAGCGATGGTTCACTGACAAATTACGCTCTCATTTGCCGAGACGATAGTTAGCATAGCCTTCAGCTACGTCATTTGCTACGACCTAGCATGGCGCCATTATCATTTGCTATTTAACTTCTGATGCGTGTACCGTCACACCGATGTTCGCCAATTATGGATTAAAGTTAAGTATTCCAGAAGCTATGTACTATTTTTGCTACTATAAAGACCTTGTCCTGTTCCAGACCTCACGCCATCCTGCGTGAGCTTAAACGCGTGCCTTTCGGCTACCCGTCACTATGGATTGGCTGTCTTGCCAGTCCACAAAACATAGGCCGTAGAGGTGCTGTGCAGTATCCACCACGTTCCCCGGACTTAACTCCTCTGGACTTTTACCTATGGGGAACACTAAAGGACGTCGTTTATCGACAAAAGCCACGCACATTGAATGAACTTCGAGAATCCATCGTACGTTCAAGTGTAAATATCCAACTGAACACGTTCCAGTCAGTAGTTCGTGCTGCAGTTCGGCGGCATCGTTTGTGTGTGGATGTTAATAGTGACCATTTCGAACACCTACAGTGATATCTTTAAGTTGGACTTTAGGCTGCACTTTCACCTGGACCCGTCTGTATATTCCTTACTGTCATTTCTTCTTAAACAGTATTAGCTTATTCCCAAGAATAAGCAGCTTTCACTCGGTTAATACTCGGCAGAAATCAAACCTGCATTTGGATCGGACTTCCTTAACTCTGCTGCATCCATTTTCAATAAGCTACCACTCGAATTCAAAAATCTCAGCAGTAATCCACGTTCTTGCAAATCGAAACTGAAGAGTTTCGTCATGGGTCACTCCTTCTATTCTGTCGAGGAGTTCCTTGAAAAATTAAGCTGATTCTTATTATATTGTTGATTGCGTTTACTTAAATTTATGGAGTGACTTTTTTCGGGTTCTTAAACATTTATTTTTATCTGTTTTTACTTTTATGTTGTTATTTCATGTACTGACACGTTCCATGGCCTCGGAGCTTTGCTCCTCAATTTGGTCCTACGGAACTTGACGTGTAAATAAAAAATAAAAATAAAATTTCAACTTGCGCCATTGATAGTGTAAGTAGGCTGTTTAGGTTTTTATGTTGGTAACACCACGTAGCGCTCTGTATGAAAACCACTGACTGTGCTGTGTGCAGTCTGTGGCTGGTTGGCATTGTTGAGATATGCACTATTGTAGTGTTGGGCAGTTGGATGTGAACAGCGCGTAGCGTTGCGCAGTTGGAGGTGAGCCGCCAGCAGTGATGGATGTGGGGAGAGAAATGGCAGAGTTTTGAAAGCAGACGATCTGGACGTGTGTCCGCCAGAAAAAGGAAATTTGTAGAGATGGTTGTCATGAATTGATAATATATTATGACTTTTGAACATTATTAAGGTAAATACATTGTTTGTTCTGAATCAAAATCTTTGATTTGCTAACTATGCCTATCAGTAGTTCGTGCCTTCAGTAGTTTGAATCTTTTATTTAGCTGGCAGTAGTGGCGCTCGCTGTATTGCAGTAGTTCGCGTAACTAGGATTTTTGTGAGGTAAGTGATTCATGAAAGGTATAGGTTATTGTTAGCCAGGGCCATTTTTTTTTTGTAGGGATTATTGAAAGTCAGATTGCCTTGCGCTAAAAATATTGTGTGTCACTTTATTGATGATCAGAATAAGTAAAGAGAGAAATGTCTGAGTGTGGTGGTACCGCCAGACACCACACTTGCTAGGTGGTAGCTTTAAATCGGTCGCGGTCCATTAGTACATGTCGGACCCGCGTGTCGCCACTGTCAGTAATTGCAGACCGAGCGCCACCACACGGCAGGTCTAGAGAGACGTCCTGGCACTCGCCCCAGTTGTACAGCCGACGTTGCTAGGAAAGGTTCACTGAGAATTATGCTCTCATTTGCCGAGACGATAGTTAGCATAGCCTTCAGCTAAGTCAATTGCTACGACCTAGCAAGGCGCCATTTATCCTTTGCTATGTATCTAATGAAGCATGTACAGTAACAAGACCAATGATCACCAATTATGGATTAAAGTTAAGTATTCCAGCAGCTACGTACTTTTCTTTATAGCATTCATTAAGTATCCTGTTTCAGACCTCACGCCAACCTGCGTGAGCTTATAGCGTGCATTTCGGCTTCCTCAAACAACACGGTGTTGGCACTTCTACCGACACATCACTAAGTACGTTCAGTTTTGCTCAGCTGTTTGAAAATCAAATAACGTAAGGGGTTTATCAGTACAGTAATTTATAATTTTCCAAAGGGGACGTTTGAATAGTAATATCAGAAATTGAGTCTGCCTTGATGCAAAACACCTTGTTATTCGCTTATTTCTTTATTCTCCCAAGAATGGGAGAAAACACCTTCTTAGAGAGAATGGGAGAGTAAAGAAATAAACGAATATCAGAAATTGAGTCCGCCTTGATGGAAAACACCAACTTATTGGGGCAACGATTTTATCTTGTATCTCTTCCATTTGGTCCGAGTTTGTATAGAAAAACAGTAATATCATAAACTGAGTACGCCCTGATGCAAGAATGGGAGAATAAAGAAATAAACGATTATCAGAAATTGAGTCCGCCTTGATGCAAAACACCTTCTTATTCGTTTATTTCTTTATTCTCCCATTCTTGCATCAAGGCGTACTCAGTTTCTGATATTACTGTTTTTCTATGCAAACACGGACCAAATGGGAAAGTTCCAAGATAAAATCGTTTCCCCATTGATGTATATCGATGCCCAATGGCGGCTAATGTCCTTAATTCCTTTGTGTCTCAACGATTCACTTTCACGAAAACAATGTAATCAATTTTTCTTTGAACGGTCTTTGAGTGCTCGCTGTAGCAGAAAGAGTAGCGATTATGTGCTGCGAACTTGGTTGCAAAACACTCGAGGTCATTCGTGACCTGTACATTCAAAGATAAGCAAAAGAGCAACGAGCAAGGACAAATATGGGGCTGGTCGTCAAGAAATTCAGACGAAGAGGAAGTGTACTTCATTAGTGCGGTGTCGGTCGCCGCTGTTTGGAATACGCCCACCGCCACTTACGAAGCCACTTTACCTACAGCCGCCACTGCGGCTCGAGGGCGCTGCCTGCCACTAACGATTACGTCGCTCCCAATGAGATGGAAACATCCCCTCTCCGGAGCTCCAACGGCAGGTCTACATAATTTCGAACATTCATGCACTGAATATGAATATCAAGAGCTCAGATGGCAACCCAGTTCTAAGCAAAGAAGGGGAGGCAGAAAGGTGGAAGGAGTATATAGAGGGTCTATACAAGGGCGATGTACTTGAGGACAATATTATGGAAATGGAAGAGGATGTAGATGAAGATGAAATGGGAGATAAGATACTGCGTGAAGAGTTTGACAGAGCACTGAAAGACCTGAGTCGAAACAAGGCCCCGGGAGTAGACAACATTCCATTAGAACTACTGATGGCCTTGGGAGAGCCAGTCATGACAAAACTCTACCATCTGGTGAGCAAGATGTATGAGACAGGCGAAATACCCACAGACTTCAAGAAGAATATAATAATTCCAATACCAAAGAAAGCAGGTGTTGACAGATGTGAAAATTACCGAACTATCAGTTTAATAAGTCACAGCTGCAAAATACTAACGCGAATTCTTTACAGACGAATGGAAAAACTGGTAGAAGCGGACCTCGGGGAAGATCAGTTTGGATTCCGTAGAAATGTTGGAACACGTGAGGCAATACTGACCTTACGACTTATCTTAGAAGAAAGATTAAGAAAAGGCAAACCTACGTTTCTAGCATTTGTAGACTTAGAGAAAGCTTTTGACAACGTTAACTGGAATACTCTCTTTCAAATTCTGAAGGTGGCAGGGGTAAAATACAGGGAGCGAAAGGCTATTTACAATTTGTACAGAAAGCAGATGGCAGTTATAAGAGTCGAGGGGCATGAAAGGAAAGCAGTGGTTGGGAAAGGAGTGAGACAGGGTTGTAGCCTCTCCCCGATGTTATTCAATCTGTATATTGAGCAAGCAGTAAAGGAAACAAAAGAAAAATTCGGAGTAGGTATTAAAATTCATGGAGAAGAAGTAAAAACTTTGAGGTTCGCCGATGACATTGTAATTCTGTCAGAGACAGCAAAGGACTTTGCAGTTGAACGGAATGGACAGTGTCTTGAAAGGAGGATATAAGATGAACATCAACAATAGCAAAACGAGGATAACGGAATGTAGTCAAATTAAATCGGGTGATGTTGAGGGGATTAGAGAAGGAAATAAGACACTTAAAGTAGTAAATGAATTTTGCTATTTGGGGAGCAAAATAACTGATGATAGTCGATGTAGAGAGTATACAAAATGTAGGCTGTCAATGGCAAGGAAAGCGTTTCTGAAGAAGAGAAATTTGTTAACATCGAGTATAGATTTAAGTGTCAGGAAGTCGTTTCTGAAAATATTTGTTTGGCGTGTAGCCATGTATGGAAGTGAAATGTGGACGATAAATAGTTTGGACAAGAAGGAATAGAAGCTTTCGAAATGTGGTGCTACAGAAGAATGCTGAAGATTAGATGGGTAGATCACATAATGAGGAGGTATTGAATAGAATTGAAGATAAATTTGTGGCACAACTTGACTAGGAGAAGGGATCGGTTGGTGGGGCATATTCTGAGGCATCAAGGGATCACTAATTTAGTATTAGAGGGCAGCGTGGAGAGTAAAAATCGTAGAGGGACACCAAGAGATGAATACACTATATAGATTCAGAAGGATGTAGCTTGCAGTACGTACTGGGAGATGAAGAAGCTTGCACAGGATAGAGTAGCATGGAGAGCTGCATCAAACCAGTCTCAGGACTGAAGACCACAACAACAACAACAACAACATGCACTGAGCCCATTTTGTCTGTTTGCCAAATGAATAACATTTAGAGACTTTCGTATTGTGCAGAGCTCGACATCTTGTGAATAGAAATTGCGTTGAAGAGTGACAGATTTATAAATCTTTTGTTTCTGTATACAGGGTGGTCCATTCATAGTGACCGGGCCAAATATCTCACGAAATAAGCATCAAACAAAAAAAAAACTACAAAGAACAAAACTCGTCTAGCTTGAAGAGGGAAACCAGATGGCGCTATGGTTGGCCCGCTAGATGGCGCTGCCATATGCCAAACGGATATCCCAGCGTGCACCGTGCGTTTCTCTGACTAGCAGTCATTTCTCGCCAGGTGACGCTGCTATTACCTGGACTGGTTTATATCGATAGTAGGTCGGTCGACATAAAGTCGTAGCTGATGAGTGTATAAAACAGTAGGCCCTACCCGTAAATTTTACAGCTTTTTGTGTATTAGTGTTTGATATGGGCATCTGAAAAAAATCCATACCTGTTTTATCCTACGTATAGGAGCATAAAGCCGTCGGCAAACGGACCGTGCATCCGAACGTTGAGCGTTGAGCGTGCCGAGTGTCTGACGTCACAGCGTGGAATAGCACGTGCGAGAGTCTTTCCGAACGTACAGAGCAATATCTGGCATGTCAGATTCTCTGAGCGTGCGTCTGATCGTTGACCAATGAGATGGCACAACGCCACCTACGTCACACGCACGCCGTCTTCCTTCAGTACAGAGTTGTGAGGCGCCATATTGGCATTCATTTCAAGCCTATACGTATACAGGGTGGTCCATTGATAGTGACCGGGCCAAATATATCACGAAATAAGCATCAAACGAAAAGACTACGTCTAGCTCGAAGGGGGAAACGAGATGGCGCTATGGTTGGACCGCTAGATGGCGTTGCCATAGGTCAAACGGATATTTTTAAATAGGAACCCCCATTTTTTATTACATATTCGTGTAGTACGTAAAGAAATATAAATGTTTTAGTTGGACCACTTTTTTCGATTTGTGACTGATAGCGCTGTAATAGTCACAAACGTATAAGTACGTGGTATCACGTAACATTCCACCAGTTCGGACGGTATTTGCTTCGTGATAGATTACCCGTGTTGAAATGGACCGTTCACCAATTGCGGAAAAGGTCGATATCGTGTTGACGTATTGCTATTGTGATCAAAAAGCCCAACGGGCGTGTGCTATGTATGCTGCTCGGTATCCTGGACGACATCATCCAAGTGTCCGGACCGTTCGCCGGATAGTTGCGTTATTTAGGGAAACAGGAAGTGTTCAGCCACATATGAAACGTCAACCACGACCTGCAACAAATGATGATGCCCAAGTAGGTGTTTTAGCTGCTGTCGCGGCTAATCCGCACATCAGTAGCAGACAAATTGCGCGAGAATCGGGAATCTCAAAAACGTCCGTGTTGCGAATGCTACATCAACATCGATTGCACCCGTACCGTATTTCTATGCACCAGGAATTGCATGGTGACGACTTTGAACGTCGTGTACAGTTCTGCCACTGGGCACAAGAGAAATTACGGAACAATGACAGATATTTTGCACGCGCTCTATTTAGCGACGAAGCGTCATTCACCAACAGCGGTAACGTAAATCGGCATAAAATGCACTATTGGGCAACGGAAAATCCACGATGGCTGCGACAAGCGGAACATCAGCGACCTTGGCGAAGGATAACTGGCCCCCATTTTGTCGATGGCAATATAAATTGTGCAATGAATGCTGATTTCCTACGTAATGTTCTACCGATTTTACTACAAGATGTTTCACTGCATGACAGAAGGACGATGTACTTTCAACATGATGGATGTCCGGCACATAGCTCGCGTGCGGTTGAAGCGGTATTGAATAGCATATTTCATGATAGGTGGATTGGTCGTCGAAGCACCATACCATGGCCCGCACGTTTACCGGATGTGACGTCGCAGGATTTCTTTCTGTGGGGAAAATTGTAGGATTGATTGGCGACTCCATGTTGTCTTGTGCACAACGACCAGATGACAGGTATACTTGAAAAAAGAGACAGCATTGGTCGCATATATTTTACTATTGCAAAATCGATTTTCTGTCACTGAGTGACCATCTTCAGTGCTAGAAGTTAAAAAATTTTTCACATTACGATCAGAGAGTACAACATAGAAAATCACAATTACATCTGCATATGAACATAACACTTGTTAGAAACAAACCTATATTGTATAACTTAAATTGGGATGCACTGTTGTCACTATGCTTACGGCGATCACAGACTGAGGTCGCTGTTTACCTGCACTTGTTCAGCAGACCTCGGTGTGACGGGGCTTGACACGCCCTCTATGTGACATGTGTCACGTGAAGACATAGTATTATTGGTTTTGCGAATTATTAACACTAAATAACTCTTGTACTTTTGTGAATGGTGTAGTAATTCAAATTTAAAATGTACGTACAACACATAGCAGACGCAGGAAAGTATCTAAAATACATTGGCATATTGTTTTTTATAAACTATAAAACATAAAATAGATCGACGATAAGTTGTTAGAGTGCAGAACATGTAAAAAGCAAAAGATAATGCCAAAGAATAATAAATGAACAACATAAAAAGAGGCGCAACACAGGTCTTTCTTAAAAAACGTAACACCCACCATCTGGCGTGGGAAGTCAAAAGTACAACGTTCGTAATTTATGTAACAAACGTTAATACCAAGGAGTCAATATATAAAAAATAATAACGTTAATACCAAGGAGTCAAATATATAAAAAATAATCACATTACGAAACTGCCGTTACTTAATAACTAAAATGCCGTGCAAATGTAAGGTGCGAACAAGTAGTATAAATCAATCATCGAGAAACCAACATGAGGAAGGACAAGTAACAGTGTCACTTATACCAAAATGTACATCGTACTTTAGAGAAATTAAACATAGACTATGCACGATAACCAGCACTTATTCAAATAGCAAAAGAATTGTTAACCTACATTAAAAATAATTACGTAAAGTGATAACCGGTTTGTATTACTTTGTGTCAACGCCTACGAGATGTCGACTGTCGTAAAATTATGTTCAGTAGGCGTCCATAAGTTCTGTAAATTACAGAACAAAAAAGAAAGAAGCATCTTTTAAAAAACCGAAATTAGTAATGTTATTAAAACAAACTGAAAACATGTGTGTCAATGTGTTGAGACAGTTGAAATAGCGGCCATTATACGTGTTCTCGTAGCGACTATGACTGAGGCGTTGTATATAAGGGATAACAAGCAGCTGACTATGATCAACATCCACAGCCGTGACCCTGCCACCCTTCGGCGGTGGCATCAGTTCCTTGCCACCCTCCATGGTGACCTTGTTCCTCTCCCACAGCACACCCGTCCTGAAAGTAACTCCACCCCAGATGTTATCCTCGCTTCCCCCAACCTCCTTGATGTCCTCGATCCCGTCGGTAGTGACCATCTCCCTGTCCTTCTCACCATCTCCTCTACCCGTCCTGCCACTGCAGCCACCCGCCCCCCTGCCCCTCCAAAGTCTGTCCATGACTACCACCGTGCCAATTGGGATGCCTACCGGGAATCCATTGCCTTACAGGTCGACAGCCACCCCCTCACTTTCCACCACCCTGATGACATCACCCATGCCTCTTCCTTCCTCCAGAAGACCATCACTGACGCTGTGGAGGCTCATGTCCCTACCAAACTCATCCACCCTCACCGCCCTACGCTTCCTCCGCAGGCCGTCCTTCTTCTGCGTGAATCCCGCAGGCTCTACCGCTCCTTCCTCCGCACTCGTGACCGGGATACTCTCACCCGCCACCGGCAATTACAGCGACATATCCGGAACCTCCTTACAGCAAAGAAACGCCGGGACTGGCGTCAGACATGCACACGCCTCAACTCCACCCTCCCTGTCAACTCCTCCAAGTACTGGTCAGCCTTCCACCGCCTTACTGGTAGCCATCCCACCCCACATTACCCCATCCTCCATGACGATCGCCCTTTTCCTGACAACCTCAGTAAGGCTAACCATTTTGCTTCCCACCTATCCGAGGTCTTCTCCATTCCTGACGATCCCCATTTTGATTACTCCCTCTTCCCCACTGTCCTTGACCGCACTGACACCTCGGTCCCCCCGCTCGCCCCTAGCTTCCAGTACTTGGATCGGCTACCCCCCTCCGACATCAACACTCCCATCACCATGCAAGACATCACACTCGTCCTCCGCTCCAAACGCAACACCGCCCCTGGTCATGATGGCGTCACCTACCGTCACCTCAAGGAATCCCCTCCATCCTTCCTGTCTGTCCTTGCTACCCTGTACAATGTCCTCCTCTCCACTGGATTTTACCCTGACCTGTGGAAGACTTCCCGTGTCCTGCTGTTCCCTAAGCCTAACAAACCCCCCTCTGCTACCTCTTCCTATCGTCCCATCTGCCTCACCTCCGTGTTCAGTAAGGTCTTTGAGGCCATCCTCTCTCGCCGTATCCACTGCCACCTTAACCAGCACCGCCTCCTTCCTCTTACCCAATGTGGCTTCCGGCCTTCCTTCTCTGCTGACGACCAGCTCCTTAACCTTACCCATCTTCTTTCCCTCCAACTTAACTCCCGTCGCTCTGCTATCTTTGTTTCCCTTGACCTCCAGAACGCCTATGACCGTGTCTGGCATCCCGGGCTCCTTTTCAAACTCCAGACCTATGCTCTCCCCATCAACTTCGTCCGTCTCGTTGCTTCCTTCCTCTCCCATCGTCCCTCCTATGTGACTATCCACAATTCCAACTCCCGTACTTTCTACCCCTCTGCCGGCGTGCCCCAAGGTTCTGTCCTTTCCCCTTTCCTCTATCTCCTGTACACTGCTGATATGCCCAAACCTCCCCCTCCTGTTCATCTTCTCCAGTTCGCTGATGACACCGCCTTCCTAGCCCTTTATCCTACCCTTCAACGGTCCCAACGTACTCTCCAAACCCACCTTGACCAATTCACCGCTTGGTGCAACCAGTGGTTCCTCCGTGTTAATCCCTCCAAGACCCAGGCGATCATCATAGGCCGCACCACCCGTTCCTTCCGCCTCCATGATTTCTACCTCACCATTTATGGCCGTCCTATCCACCTCACTCCTACCCTCAAATACCTTGGCCTCACCCTCGACCGCCACCTCACCTGGACTCCCCATCTCCTTACCATCCAAAACAAAGCTCACAACCGCCTCCGCCTCCTGAAACTCCTGTCCGGCCGGACGTGGGGTCTGCATCCTTCTACCATCCTCCACACCTACAAATCCATGATCCGCCCCATCCTTTGTTATGCCAGCATCGCTTGGATTTCCGCCCCTCCCCGGTTCTATAACGCCCTCCAAATCCTCGAACGCCATGCGCTCCGCCTCGCCTTCCGCATCAGCCTTCCGTCCCCCACGCGCATCCTCTATGACCTCATCCCCTTCCCCCACCTTCTCCTTTTCCTTGAACACATCCGCACACTCTATGTTGTCCGTCGCCTTGATCCCCCTCATCCCCTGGTGTCTCCCTTCCTCTCCACTCCCGACCAGTTGCCGCGCCTTTACCGTTGTGTCCCTCCCTCTCTCCATCTCCACACCCTCCATCTCCTTTCCCAACACAACTTCCACCGTCTACCGCTCCCGGATGATGAGCTTCGCCCTGACATCTACCCTTCCTACCAACTCTAACCCCCTCTTCCTGCCTCCTCCTCAGGGCTCCCTCTCCTCCCCCTCCCTCCTTCTGAGCGGCTTTCCCCTCCCCCTCCATCTCTTGTGCCTTCTTTCAGTGTCTCTGCGCTCCCTCCTGCCCTGTCTTCCCTTTTCCTCTCCCGCCCCATGTGTCTCCTGCCTCTTCGTGAACCCACGGTTCCCCTCCTCCCTTCCTCCCACCGCTTCCCCAGCTGCCCCATGCTCTCCCCTCCTTTTCCATCCTCTCTGCCCTTTCCCTCGGCAGGTCCCACCTGGTAGTTTTATTCTTCGTCGTGTGTGCTCCGAGTGGGTTTTAAGTGTGTTGTTTCGGAGTGTTTTTAATACTGTGGCCGACTTTTAACCTGTGCCTGTGCATCTAGTGACTTCCATGTGTTTTAAGAATCACCAATTGTGTTTTTTAACTTTCTGGTGACTTTTTTAACTGTCCCCAATGAACGTCTACATATCAGTGTATTTTTACCTCCATTTTCTCCCCTTACTCTGTTTTATGTTCCCCCTTTTTACCTCCTTATGTATGTATTATTTTATTCTTGTTTTAATTGTCATATCACTCGGCTGAAGAGCGGCGGATTGTGCTGCTGACAGCCCTCCCCTGCCCGTATGGGGCAGGGGAATGAAATCACAATAAAGAAAAAAAAAAAAAAAAAAAAAGCTGACTATGATCAACATCCACAGCCGTGACCCTGCCACCCTTCGGCGGTGGCATCAGTTCCTTGCCACCCTCCATGGTGACCTTGTTCCTCTCCCACAGCACACCCGTCCTGAAAGTAACTCCACCCCAGATGTTATCCTCGCTTCCCCCAACCTCCTTGGTCGCATTGCCGTTGATGTCCTCGATCCCGTCGGTAGTGACCATCTCCCTGTCCTTCTCACCATCTCCTCTACCCGTCCTGCCACTGCAGCCACCCGCCCCCCTGCCCCTCCAAAGTCTGTCCATGACTACCACCGTGCCAATTGGGATGCCTACCGGGAATCCATTGCCTTACAGGTCGACAGCCACCCCCTCACTTTCCACCACCCTGATGACATCACCCATGCCTCTTCCTTCCTCCAGAAGACCATCACTGACGCTGTGGAGGCTCATGTCCCTACCAAACTCATCCACCCTCACCGCCCTATGCTTCCTCCGCAGGCCGTCCTTCTTCTGCGTGAATCCCGCAGGCTCTACCGCTCCTTCCTCCGCACTCGTGACCGGGATACTCTCACCCGCCACCGGCAATTACAGCGACATATCCGGAACCTCCTTACAGCAAAGAAACGCCGGGACTGGCGTCAGACATGCACACGCCTCAACTCCACCCTCCCTGTCAACTCCTCCAAGTACTGGTCAGCCTTCCACCGCCTTACTGGTAGCCATCCCACCCCACATTACCCCATCCTCCATGACGATCGCCCTTTTCCTGACAACCTCAGTAAGGCTAACCATTTTGCTTCCCACCTATCCGAGGTCTTCTCCATTCCTGACGATCCCCATTTTGATTACTCCCTCTTCCCCACTGTCCTTGACCGCACTGACACCTCGGTCCCCCCGCTCGCCCCTAGCTTCCAGTACTTGGATCGGCTACCCCCCTCCGACATCAACACTCCCATCACCATGCAAGACATCACACTCGTCCTCCGCTCCAAACGCAACACCGCCCCTGGTCATGATGGCGTCACCTACCGTCACCTCAAGGAATCCCCTCCATCCTTCCTGTCTGTCCTTGCTACCCTGTACAATGTCCTCCTCTCCACTGGATTTTACCCTGACCTGTGGAAGACTTCCCGTGTCCTGCTGTTCCCTAAGCCTAACAAACCCCCCTCTGCTACCTCTTCCTATCGTCCCATCTGCCTCACCTCCGTGTTCAGTAAGGTCTTTGAGGCCATCCTCTCTCGCCGTATCCACTGCCACCTTAACCAGCACCGCCTCCTTCCTCTTACCCAATGTGGCTTCCGGCCTTCCTTCTCTGCTGACGACCAGCTCCTTAACCTTACCCATCTTCTTTCCCTCCAACTTAACTCCCGTCGCTCTGCTATCTTTGTTTCCCTTGACCTCCAGAACGCCTATGACCGTGTCTGGCATCCCGGGCTCCTTTTCAAACTCCAGACCTATGCTCTCCCCATCAACTTCGTCCGTCTCGTTGCTTCCTTCCTCTCCCATCGTCCCTCCTATGTGACTATCCACAATTCCAACTCCCGTACTTTCTACCCCTCTGCCGGCGTGCCCCAAGGTTCTGTCCTTTCCCCTCTCCTCTATCTCCTGTACACTGCTGATATGCCCAAACCTCCCCCTCCTGTTCATCTTCTCCAGTTCGCTGATGACACCGCCTTCCTAGCCCTTTATCCTACCCTTCAACGGTCCCAACGTACTCTCCAAACCCACCTTGACCAATTCACCGCTTGGTGCAACCAGTGGTTCCTCCGTGTTAATCCCTCCAAGACCCAGGCGATCATCATAGGCCGCACCACCCGTTCCTTCCGCCTCCATGATTTCTACCTCACCATTTATGGCCGTCCTATCCACCTCACTCCTACCCTCAAATACCTTGGCCTCACCCTCGACCGCCACCTCACCTGGACTCCCCATCTCCTTACCATCCAAAACAAAGCTCACAACCGCCTCCGCCTCCTGAAACTCCTGTCCGGCCGGACGTGGGGTCTGCATCCTTCTACCATCCTCCACACCTACAAATCCATGATCCGCCCCATCCTTTGTTATGCCAGCATCGCTTGGATTTCCGCCCCTCCCCGGTTCTATAACGCCCTCCAAATCCTCGAACGCCATGCGCTCCGCCTCGCCTTCCGCATCCGCCTTCCGTCCCCCACGTGCATCCTCTATGACCTCATCCCCTTCCCCCACCTTCTCCTTTTCCTTGAACACATCCGCACACTCTATGTTGTCCGTCGCCTTGATCCCCCTCACCCCCTGGTGTCTCCCTTCCTCTCCACTCCCGACCAGTTGCCGCGCCTTTACCGTTGTGTCCCTCCCTCTCTCCATCTCCACACCCTCCATCTCCTTTCCCAACACAACTTCCACCGTCTACCGCTCCCGGATGATGAGCTTCGCCCTGACATCTACCCTTCCTACCAACTCTAACCCCCTCTTCCTGCCTCCTCCTCAGGGCTCCCTCTCCTCCCCCTCCCTCCTTCTGAGCGGATTTCCCCTCCCCCTCCATCTCTTGTGCCTTCTTTCAGTGTCTCTGCGCTCCCTCCTGCCCTGTCTTCCCTTTTCCTCTCCCGCCCCATGTGTCTCCTGCCTCTTCGTGAACCCACGGTTCCCCTCCTCCCTTCCTCCCGCCGCTTCCCCAGCTGCCCCATGCTCTCCCCTCCTTTTCCATCCTCTCTGCCCTTTCCCTCGGCAGGTCCCACCTGGTAGTTTTATTCTTCGTCGTGTGTGCTCCGAGTGGGTTTTAAGTGTGTTGTTTCGGAGTGTTTTTAATACTGTGGCCGACTTTTAACCTGTGCCTGTGCATCTAGTGACTTCCATGTGTTTTAAGAATCACCAATTGTGTTTTTTAGCTTTCTGGTGACTTTTTTAACTGTCCCCAATGAACGTCTACATATCAGTGTATTTTTACCTCCATTTTCTCCCCTTACTCTGTTTTATGTTCCCCCTTTTTACCTCCTTATGTATGTATTATTTTATTCTTGTTTTAATTGTCATATCACTCGGCTGAAGAGCGGCGGATTGTGCTGCTGACAGCCCTCCCCTGCCCGTATGGGGCAGGGGAATGAAATCACAATAAAGAAAAAAAAAAAAAAAAAAAGCTGACTATGATCGATTCGAGGGTTGGATTCCCTCACTTCCTCATCGAGGACTCGCACTGCCTGGGCTACTCTCAGGGTGTACCTTCGACGTGGAAGAGCCCCACTCGTGCTTGTCGCGTTGTTGCCCGTCTGCACGCCGCCGCCGCCCGGTGCTCGCCGCCGCCGCCGCCGCCGCCGCCGCTTGGTCGCCGTCTGTCGGTGCTCGCCGCCGCCGCCGCCGTCGTCTGTTCGCCGCCGCCCGGTGCTTGCCGCCGCCGCCGCTTGGTCGCCGTCTGTCGGTGCTCGCCGCTTCCTCTTCTGCCGCCGCCACCTGGTCGCCGCTTCTTCAGCCGCCGCCGCCGCTGTCGCCGTCTCTTGGTGCTCGCCGCTTCTTCTGCCGCCGTCTCTTGGTGCTCGCCGCTTCTTCTGCCGCCGTCTCTCGGTGTTCGCTGCCGCCTGCGATCATGGACGCCCCAACTACCACCATCATCTACACCTCTCCTTCACCTGCCCCCGTTGTGACGTCATGGAGTGCTTCCTCTGGGATTCACCCGTCTCATGCACCTCCCCTACTCACAGTCTCCTCCCCATCCATCTCCTCTCCATCGATGTATCCCCACCTGTACGTCACTCCTGCTCCTACCCCTGTTACTGCCCCTGCTACTTCTCCCGCTACTGCCTCTGCCCCTGCTCCCAACCCCCCTCCCACTCCTGTCGCCCGCCGAGACGACTTCCCCCCTCTACCCCCTGCGACTACCGCTGCTTCCCCTACCGGAGTCTCCGCCCGCCGCGCCACAGTCGCCGCCACAGAGCGCCCTACCCTCTCATCCGGTGCCTCTGCCTCACAGGAGGGCCCTGCCTCCCACCACCTCCCCATCCATCCAGTCCCTCATCCCTCCTCCCAGGCAACACCCGCCAAAAAATCTTCCAAACGGCCCAGTGGCGACCTCTCCTCTACTCCTTCCTCCAAAAGGCCACTGCCTGCCCCGCCTCCCCCACCTCCCACTGACCCCACTATGGATACCACCCCACCTCCCTCCTCTCCAGCCCCCTCCCTGTATACCTTTGTCCTAGCAAACCCTGATCCGAAATTCCTGGATGCCCGCACCCTCACCCTTGAAATCCGGAAGTACATCCCCAGTGCACCCATCACCCAACTTATCCCTCGCAGAGACTCTGTTCTCATCAAGTCTCCCTCTCCATCCTTCCATACTGATCTCCTCCGGCGCCTTCCCCGCATCACCTTTGGGCCCCACGCATCCCTCACCCCATTCCTTACATCCTCCTCTCCTCGCCAACCCCAACCGCCACGTCGTCCGCCGACCCTCACTGCCGTCATCACAAAACTCAGCCCTGTGGTCACGGAGGCTGAGGTGTTGGCGGAACTGAATGCCCACCCCTCCCTGGAAATCCGCTCTGCCCGCCGTATTTACAACTCCTCTGGCCCTACTTTCCTCATGCGTATCTTTACAGAGTCCGCCTCCTCCATCGACCACCTCCTCACGCAGGGAGCCCTGATTTTCAACCGCCGCCACCCTGTTGACCCGTCCCGTTCCCCTCCTCAATCTTACCGCTGCCAGCGTTGTCTTCTGTACAATGACCACCTCACCCAGAACTGCAAGAACCCACCCACCTGCCCCCATTGTAAAGCCTCCCACTTCCTCAAACAGTGTCCCAACCTCGCCTCCCCCCCATCCTGCAACACCTGCAATGAACCTCACCCCACCTATTCCTCCAAATGCAAAGCCAAGCCCCCTCCCACTAACCCTGAACTCACTGTCCCCCTTCGCCCCATTGACCCACCTATCCACCCTAACAATTCCCTCCGCCCTCCCCCTACGGCAGAAGACATCATCCGGTTCCTCACCGTCGTCCTGCAGAACATCCACCCCTTCCAGCGCCCCCACACACTCCAGCAGATTTCCCTCGCTGCCCGCTCTGTTTTCCACTTAAACACCTACGCCACATACTCCCACAACCAGGCCCACTTTACCTTCGCCCGTCTAGACACCCTCGTTTAAGCCCCTCTCCCCTTCCCGCACCCTTCCCGCACCCACTCTCATGGCTCGTCAACAGTATCGTCTCCTCTACCTCAACATTCGCTCCCTCCTTGCAAACAAATACCTCTTCATGCATACCCTCTCCCAGCACCAGGTTGACTCCTTCATCCTTAATGAAACCTTCCTCCAACCCCACCATGTGGTCCGCATCTCCCCTTATCTCCTTCACCGCACTGACAATCCCCTTCCCCTCGCTCGAGGCGGGGTTGCTATCGGCCACCTCCGGCATCTCCCTGTCCGGCCACAACCCCTCCTCAATGACCCCACCGAACACCTTCTCCTCAGCCTCTTTTTTCCCTCCCTCACCGTCACCTGTGCCACTATCTATATTCGCCCCGCAGCTCCTCTCCCCTTTGACTTCATTTCCCATGTTGACCGTACCTTCTCCACCTATGTGATCGCCGCTGACCTCAACATCCACAGCCGTGACCCTGCCACCCTTCGGCGGTGGAATCAGTTCCTTGCCACCCTCCATGGTGACCTTGTTCCTCTCCCACAGCACACCCGTCCTGAAAGTAACTCCACCCCCGATGTTATCCTCGCTTCCCCCAACCTCCTTGGTCGCATTGCCGTTGATGTCCTCGATCCCGTCGGTAGTGACCATCTCCCTGTCCTTCTCACCATCTCCTCTACCCGTCCTGCCACTGCAGCCACCCGCCCCCCTGCCCCTCCAAAGTCTGTCCATGACTACCACCGTGCCAATTGGGATGCCTACCGGGAATCCATTGCCTTACAGGTCGACAGCCACCCCCTCACTTTCCACGACCCTGATGACATCACCCATGCCTCTTCCTTCCTCCAGAAGACCATCACTGACGCTGTGGAGGCTCATGTCCCTACCAAACTCATCCACCCTCACCGCCCTACGCTTCCTCCGCAGGCCGTCCTTCTTCTGCGTGAATCCCGCAGGCTCTACCGCTCCTTCCTCCGCACTCGTGACCGGGATACTCTCACCCGCCACCGGCAATTACAGCGACATATCCGGAACCTCCTTACAGCAAAGAAACGCCGGGACTGGCGTCAGACATGCACACGCCTCAACTCCACCCTCCCTGTCAACTCCTCCAAGTACTGGTCAGCCTTCCACCGCCTTACTGGTAGCCATCCCACCCCACATTACCCCATCCTCCATGACGATCGCCCTTTTCCTGACAACCTCAGTAAGGCTAACCATTTTGCTTCCCACCTATCCGAGGTCTTCTCCATTCCTGACGATCCCCATTTTGATTACTCCCTCTTCCCCACTGTCCTTGACCGCACTGACACCTCGGTCCCCCCGCTCGCCCCTAGCTTCCAGTACTTGGATCGGCTACCCCCCTCCGACATCAACACTCCCATCACCATGCAAGACATCACACTCGTCCTCCGCTCCAAACGCAACACCGCCCCTGGTCATGATGGCGTCACCTACCGTCACCTCAAGGAATCCCCTCCATCCTTCCTGTCTGTCCTTGCTACCCTGTACAATGTCCTCCTCTCCACTGGATTTTACCCTGACCTGTGGAAGACTTCCCGTGTCCTGCTGTTCCCTAAGCCTAACAAACCCCCCTCTGCTACCTCTTCCTATCGTCCCATCTGCCTCACCTCCGTGTTCAGTAAGGTCTTTGAGGCCATCCTCTCTCGCCGTATCCACTGCCACCTTAACCAGCACCGCCTCCTTCCTCTTACCCAATGTGGCTTCCGGCCTTCCTTCTCTGCTGACGACCAGCTCCTTAACCTTACCCATCTTCTTTCCCTCCAACTTAACTCCCGTCGCTCTGCTATCTTTGTTTCCCTTGACCTCCAGAACGCCTATGACCGTGTCTGGCATCCCGGGCTCCTTTTCAAACTCCAGACCTATGCTCTCCCCATCAACTTCGTCCGTCTCGTTGCTTCCTTCCTCTCCCATCGTCCCTCCTATGTGACTATCCACAATTCCAACTCCCGTACTTTCTACCCCTCTGCCGGCGTGCCCCAAGGTTCTGTCCTTTCCCCTCTCCTCTATCTCCTGTACACTGCTGATATGCCCAAACCTCCCCCTCCTGTTCATCTTCTCCAGTTCGCTGATGACACCGCCTTCCTAGCCCTTTATCCTACCCTTCAACGGTCCCAACGTACTCTCCAAACCCACCTTGACCAATTCACCGCTTGGTGCAACCAGTGGTTCCTCCGTGTTAATCCCTCCAAGACCCAGGCGATCATCATAGGCCGCACCACCCGTTCCTTCCGCCTCCATGATTTCTACCTCACCATTTATGGCCGTCCTATCCACCTCACTCCTACCCTCAAATACCTTGGCCTCACCCTCGACCGCCACCTCACCTGGACTCCCCATCTCCTTACCATCCAAAACAAAGCTCACAACCGCCTCCGCCTCCTGAAACTCCTGTCCGGCCGGACGTGGGGTCTGCATCCTTCTACCATCCTCCACACCTACAAATCCATGATCCGCCCCATCCTTTGTTATGCCAGCATCGCTTGGATTTCCGCCCCTCCCCGGTTCTATAACGCCCTCCAAATCCTCGAACGCCATGCGCTCCGCCTCGCCTTCCGCATCCGCCTTCCGTCCCCCACGCGCATCCTCTATGACCTCATCCCCTTCCCCCACCTTCTCCTTTTCCTTGAACACATCCGCACACTCTATGTTGTCCGTCGCCTTGATCCCCCTCACCCCCTGGTGTCTCCCTTCCTCTCCACTCCCGACCAGTTGCCGCGCCTTTACCGTTGTGTCCCTCCCTCTCTCCATCTCCACACCCTCCATCTCCTTTCCCAACACAACTTCCACCGTCTACCGCTCCCGGATGATGAGCTTCGCCCTGACATCTACCCTTCCTACCAACTCTAACCCCCTCTTCCTGCCTCCTCCTCAGGGCTCCCTCTCCTCCCCCTCCCTCCTTCTGAGCGGATTTCCCCTCCCCCTCCATCTCTTGTGCCTTCTTTCAGTGTCTCTGCGCTCCCTCCTGCCCTGTCTTCCCTTTTCCTCTCCCGCCCCATGTGTCTCCTGCCTCTTCGTGAACCCACGGTTCCCCTCCTCCCTTCCTCCCGCCGCTTCCCCAGCTGCCCCATGCTCTCCCCTCCTTTTCCATCCTCTCTGCCCTTTCCCTCGGCAGGTCCCACCTGGTAGTTTTATTCTTCGTCGTGTGTGCTCCGAGTGGGTTTTAAGTGTGTTGTTTCGGAGTGTTTTTAATACTGTGGCCGACTTTTAACCTGTGCCTGTGCATCTAGTGACTTCCATGTGTTTTCAGAATCACCAATTGTGTTTTTTAACTTTCTGGTGACTTTTTTCACTGTCCCCAATGAACGTCTACATATCAGTGTATTTTTACCTCCATTTTCTCCCCTTACTCTGTTTTATGTTCCCCCTTTTTACCTCCTTATGTATGTATTATTTTATTCTTGTTTTAATTGTCATATCACTCGGCTGAAGAGCGGCGGATTGTGCTGCTGACAGCCCTCTCCTGCCCGTATGGGGCAGGGGAATGAAATCACAATAAAGAAAAAAAAAAAAAAAAAAAGCTGACTATGATCAACATCCACAGCCGTGACCCTGCCACCCTTCGGCGGTGGCATCAGTTCCTTGCCACCCTCCATGGTGACCTTGTTCCTCTCCCACAGCACACCCGTCCTGAAAGTAACTCCACCCCAGATGTTATCCTCGCTTCCCCCAACCTCCTTGGTCGCATTGCCGTTGATGTCCTCGATCCCGTCGGTAGTGACCATCTCCCTGTCCTTCTCACCATCTCCTCTACCCGTCCTGCCACTGCAGCCACCCGCCCCCCTGCCCCTCCAAAGTCTGTCCATGACTACCACCGTGCCAATTGGGATGCCTACCGGGAATCCATTGCCTTACAGGTCGACAGCCACCCCCTCACTTTCCACCACCCTGATGACATCACCCATGCCTCTTCCTTCCTCCAGAAGACCATCACTGACGCTGTGGAGGCTCATGTCCCTACCAAACTCATCCACCCTCACCGCCCTACGCTTCCTCCGCAGGCCGTCCTTCTTCTGCGTGAATCCCGCAGGCTCTACCGCTCCTTCCTCCGCACTCGTGACCGGGATACTCTCACCCGCCACCGGCAATTACAGCGACATATCCGGAACCTCCTTACAGCAAAGAAACGCCGGGACTGGCGTCAGACATGCACACGCCTCAACTCCACCCTCCCTGTCAACTCCTCCAAGTACTGGTCAGCCTTCCACCGCCTTACTGGTAGCCATCCCACCCCGCATTACCCCATCCTCCATGACGATCGCCCTTTTCCTGACAACCTCAGTAAGGCTAACCATTTTGCTTCCCACCTATCCGAGGTCTTCTCCATTCCTGACGATCCCCATTTTGATTACTCCCTCTTCCCCACTGTCCTTGACCGCACTGACACCTCGGTCCCCCCGCTCGCCCCTAGCTTCCAGTACTTGGATCGGCTACCCCCCTCCGACATCAACACTCCCATCACCATGCAAGACATCACACTCGTCCTCCGCTCCAAACGCAACACCGCCCCTGGTCATGATGGCGTCACCTACCGTCACCTCAAGGAATCCCCTCCATCCTTCCTGTCTGTCCTTGCTACCCTGTACAATGTCCTCCTCTCCACTGGATTTTACCCTGACCTGTGGAAGACTTCCCGTGTCCTGCTGTTCCCTAAGCCTAACAAACCCCCCTCTGCTACCTCTTCCTATCGTCCCATCTGCCTCACCTCCGTGTTCAGTAAGGTCTTTGAGGCCATCCTCTCTCGCCGTATCCACTGCCACCTTAACCAGCACCGCCTCCTTCCTCTTACCCAATGTGGCTTCCGGCCTTCCTTCTCTGCTGACGACCAGCTCCTTAACCTTACCCATCTTCTTTCCCTCCAACTTAACTCCCGTCGCTCTGCTATCTTTGTTTCCCTTGACCTCCAGAACGCCTATGACCGTGTCTGGCATCCCGGGCTCCTTTTCAAACTCCAGACCTATGCTCTCCCCATCAACTTCGTCCGTCTCGTTGCTTCCTTCCTCTCCCATCGTCCCTCCTATGTGACTATCCACAATTCCAACTCCCGTACTTTCTACCCCTCTGCCGGCGTGCCCCAAGGTTCTGTCCTTTCCCCTCTCCTCTATCTCCTGTACACTGCTGATATGCCCAAACCTCCCCCTCCTGTTCATCTTCTCCAGTTCGCTGATGACACCGCCTTCCTAGCCCTTTATCCTACCCTTCAACGGTCCCAACGTACTCTCCAAACCCACCTTGACCAATTCACCGCTTGGTGCAACCAGTGGTTCCTCCGTGTTAATCCCTCCAAGACCCAGGCGATCATCATAGGCCGCACCACCCGTTCCTTCCGCCTCCATGATTTCTACCTCACCATTTATGGCCGTCCTATCCACCTCACTCCTACCCTCAAATACCTTGGCCTCACCCTCGACCGCCACCTCACCTGGACTCCCCATCTCCTTACCATCCAAAACAAAGCTCACAACCGCCTCCGCCTCCTGAAACTCCTGTCCGGCCGGACGTGGGGTCTGCATCCTTCTACCATCCTCCACACCTACAAATCCATGATCCGCCCCATCCTTTGTTATGCCAGCATCGCTTGGATTTCCGCCCCTCCCCGGTTCTATAACGCCCTCCAAATCCTCGAACGCCATGCGCTCCGCCTCGCCTTCCGCATCCGCCTTCCGTCCCCCACGCGCATCCTCTATGACCTCATCCCCTTCCCCCACCTTCTCCTTTTCCTTGAACACATCCGCACACTCTATGTTGTCCGTCGCCTTGATCCCCCTCACCCCCTGGTGTCTCCCTTCCTCTCCACTCCCGACCAGTTGCCGCGCCTTTACCGTTGTGTCCCTCCCTCTCTCCATCTCCACACCCTCCATCTCCTTTCCCAACACAACTTCCACCGTCTACCGCTCCCGGATGATGAGCTTCGCCCTGACATCTACCCTTCCTACCAACTCTAACCCCCTCTTCCTGCCTCCTCCTCAGGGCTCCCTCTCCTCCCCCTCCCTCCTTCTGAGCGGATTTCCCCTCCCCCTCCATCTCTTGTGCCTTCTTTCAGTGTCTCTGCGCTCCCTCCTGCCCTGTCTTCCCTTTTCCTCTCCCGCCCCATGTGTCTCCTGCCTCTTCGTGAACCCACGGTTCCCCTCCTCCCTTCCTCCCGCCGCTTCCCCAGCTGCCCCATGCTCTCCCCTCCTTTTCCATCCTCTCTGCCCTTTCCCTCGGCAGGTCCCACCTGGTAGTTTTATTCTTCGTCGTGTGTGCTCCGAGTGGGTTTTAAGTGTGTTGTTTCGGAGTGTTTTTAATACTGTGGCCGACTTTTAACCTGTGCCTGTGCATCTAGTGACTTCCATGTGTTTTCAGAATCACCAATTGTGTTTTTTAACTTTCTGGTGACTTTTTTCACTGTCCCCAATGAACGTCTACATATCAGTGTATTTTTACCTCCATTTTCTCCCCTTACTCTGTTTTATGTTCCCCCTTTTTACCTCCTTATGTATGTATTATTTTATTCTTGTTTTAATTGTCATATCACTCGGCTGAAGAGCGGCGGATTGTGCTGCTGACAGCCCTCCCCTGCCCGTATGGGGCAGGGGAATGTAATCACAATAAAGAAAAAAAAAAAAAAAAAAAAGCTGACTATGATCAACATCCACAGCCGTGACCCTGCCACCCTTCGGCGGTGGCATCAGTTCCTTGCCACCCTCCATGGTGACCTTGTTCCTCTCCCACAGCACACCCGTCCTGAAAGTAACTCCACCCCAGATGTTATCCTCGCTTCCCCCAACCTCCTTGGTCGCATTGCCGTTGATGTCCTCGATCCCGTCGGTAGTGACCATCTCCCTGTCCTTCTCACCATCTCCTCTACCCGTCCTGCCACTGCAGCCACCCGCCCCCCTGCCCCTCCAAAGTCTGTCCATGACTACCACCGTGCCAATTGGGATGCCTACCGGGAATCCATTGCCTTACAGGTCGACAGCCACCCCCTCACTTTCCACGACCCTGATGACATCACCCATGCCTCTTCCTTCCTCCAGAAGACCATCACTGACGCTGTGGAGGCTCATGTCCCTACCAAACTCATCCACCCTCACCGCCCTACGCTTCCTCCGCAGGCCGTCCTTCTTCTGCGTGAATCCCGCAGGCTCTACCGCTCCTTCCTCCGCACTCGTGACCGGGATACTCTCACCCGCCACCGGCAATTACAGCGACATATCCGGAACCTCCTTACAGCAAAGAAACGCCGGGACTGGCGTCAGACATGCACACGCCTCAACTCCACCCTCCCTGTCAACTCCTCCAAGTACTGGTCAGCCTTCCACCGCCTTACTGGTAGCCATCCCACCCCACATTACCCCATCCTCCATGACGATCGCCCTTTTCCTGACAACCTCAGTAAGGCTAACCATTTTGCTTCCCACCTATCCGAGGTCTTCTCCATTCCTGACGATCCCCATTTTGATTACTCCCTCTTCCCCACTGTCCTTGACCGCACTGACACCTCGGTCCCCCCGCTCGCCCCTAGCTTCCAGTACTTGGATCGGCTACCCCCCTCCGACATCAACACTCCCATCACCATGCAAGACATCACACTCGTCCTCCGCTCCAAACGCAACACCGCCCCTGGTCATGATGGCGTCACCTACCGTCACCTCAAGGAATCCCCTCCATCCTTCCTGTCTGTCCTTGCTACCCTGTACAATGTCCTCCTCTCCACTGGATTTTACCCTGACCTGTGGAAGACTTCCCGTGTCCTGCTGTTCCCTAAGCCTAACAAACCCCCCTCTGCTACCTCTTCCTATCGTCCCATCTGCCTCACCTCCGTGTTCAGTAAGGTCTTTGAGGCCATCCTCTCTCGCCGTATCCACTGCCACCTTAACCAGCACCGCCTCCTTCCTCTTACCCAATGTGGCTTCCGGCCTTCCTTCTCTGCTGACGACCAGCTCCTTAACCTTACCCATCTTCTTTCCCTCCAACTTAACTCCCGTCGCTCTGCTATCTTTGTTTCCCTTGACCTCCAGAACGCCTATGACCGTGTCTGGCATCCCGGGCTCCTTTTCAAACTCCAGACCTATGCTCTCCCCATCAACTTCGTCCGTCTCGTTGCTTCCTTCCTCTCCCATCGTCCCTCCTATGTGACTATCCACAATTCCAACTCCCGTACTTTCTACCCCTCTGCCGGCGTGCCCCAAGGTTCTGTCCTTTCCCCTCTCCTCTATCTCCTGTACACTGCTGATATGCCCAAACCTCCCCCTCCTGTTCATCTTCTCCAGTTCGCTGATGACACCGCCTTCCTAGCCCTTTATCCTACCCTTCAACGGTCCCAACGTACTCTCCAAACCCACCTTGACCAATTCACCGCTTGGTGCAACCAGTGGTTCCTCCGTGTTAATCCCTCCAAGACCCAGGCGATCATCATAGGCCGCACCACCCGTTCCTTCCGCCTCCATGATTTCTACCTCACCATTTATGGCCGTCCTATCCACCTCACTCCTACCCTCAAATACCTTGGCCTCACCCTCGACCGCCACCTCACCTGGACTCCCCATCTCCTTACCATCCAAAACAAAGCTCACAACCGCCTCCGCCTCCTGAAACTCCTGTCCGGCCGGACATGGGGTCTGCATCCTACTACCATCCTCCACACCTACAAATCCATGATCCGCCCCATCCTTTGTTATGCCAGCATCGCTTGGATTTCCGCCCCTCCCCGGTTCTATAACGCCCTCCAAATCCTCGAACGCCATGCGCTCCGCCTCGCCTTCCGCATCCGCCTTCCGTCCCCCACGCGCATCCTCTATGACCTCATCCCCTTCCCCCACCTTCTCCTTTTCCTTGAACACATCCGCACACTCTATGTTGTCTGTCGCCTTGATCCCCCCCACCCCCTGGTGTCTCCCTTCCTCTCCACTCCCGACCAGTTGCCGCGCCTTTACCGTTGTGTCCCTCCCTCTCTCCATCTCCACACCCTCCATCTCCTTTCCCACCACAACTTCCACCGTCTACCGCTCCCGGATGATGAGCTTCGCCCTGACATCTACCCTTCCTACCAACTCTAACCCCCTCTTCCTGCCTCCTCCTCAGGGCTCCCTCTCCTCCCCCTCCCTCCTTCTGAGCGGATTTCCCCTCCCCCTCCATCTCTTGTGCCTTCTTTCAGTGTCTCTGCGCTCCCTCCTGCCCTGTCTTCCCTTTTCCTCTCCCGCCCCATGTGTCTCCTGCCTCTTCGTGAACCCACGGTTCCCCTCCTCCCTTCCTCCCGCCGCTTCCCCAGCTGCCCCATGCTCTCCCCTCCTTTTCCATCCTCTCTGCCCTTTCCCTCGGCAGGTCCCACCTGGTAGTTTTACTCTTCGTCGTGTGTGCTCCGAGTGGGTTTTAAGTGTGTTGTTTCGGAGTGTTTTTAATACTGTGGCCGACTTTTAACCTGTGCCTGTGCATCTAGTGACTTCCATGTGTTTTAAGAATCACCAATTGTGTTTTTTAACTTTCTGGTGACTTTTTTAACTGTCCCCAATGAACGTCTACATATCAGTGTATTTTTACCTCCATTTTCTCCCCTTACTCTGTTTTATGTTCCCCCTTTTTACCTCCTTATGTATGTATTATTTTATTCTTGTTTTAATTGTCATATCACTCGGCTGAAGAGCGGCGGATTGTGCTGCTGACAGCCCTCCCCTGCCCGCATGGGGCAGGGGAATGAAATCACAATAAAGAAAAAAAAAAAAAAAAGCTGACTATGAAATGCAAATTGTGATAAATGACCACAGGTTGACTTTATTTCATAGTAAATCGGAGAAGCATTCCCAAAAATGTGTGCTTCTCGATATCGTTTGCTCGTTGAGCAGCGTGATATCTGGAGCTTTATTATGACAAAAGATCTCCATCTCTTCCATAAGGTCGAGAAGGCGACCTTTTTTACCCTTGTGCAACAATTTCAATTGCGATGTCAAATCTGGAGTTGTATGACCAGTTGCTACCAGATGGGCTGCGAAATTCGATTTTTCAGCAATATCTTTCCTCTCAAGTGCTACGTGCTCACGGAACCTTGTTTCTAATTTTCGTCCTGTTTGCCCTATGTAACCTGCATTACACGCGGCACACATAAGTTTGTAAACACCTGATTCATGTAAGACTTTGCGTTCATGAATGTTATTCCTTAAAAGCACGCCCAGTCTGTTCGCCGTCGAGAAACCTACATTAATATTTCTCTTCTTGAATACACTGGCAATTTTATTGCTAATGGGACCATAGAAAGGCAATGTGATAAATTTTTGATTTTTAGTTTCGCTTGTCTCATTCCGCCTTAAATTGTCTTTACTATATTTTTTGGATGTCATCTCATAAATGTTCATGACATATTTCAACGGGTAATTATTATTTCTTGCAATTTGTTTAACTATGTTTAACTCTTTCTCATGGTTTTCCTTAGATAATGGTAATCGGAACATACGATGAAATGCAAAGTGGAAAAACGCTTTTTTGTGTTGGTCTGGGTGTTGTGAACGATAATCCAAGATGATATCTGTGAATGTTGATTTTCTGTAAATGTCAAATGTATGTTTTCCATTTTCCCTTCCAATGGTTAGGTCTAAAAAATTAATGACTCCATTCTGTTCTTTTTCAACTGTGAAAGCAATTTTGTTGTGTAAGCTATTAAATGTACTGACGACTTCGTCAATATCAGATTGACTACCATTAATAAGCAATAGCGTGTCGTCTACATATCTACAGTAGTATACGATCTTTTTAGCTACTGTTGGAAAATCTTTTAGTAATTTCAATTCAAGATAGTTAATAAAGATATCTGCCATAATCCCTGATACAGAGTTTCCCATGCTGAGTCCGTCTTTTTGGACATAAACTTTATCGTTAAATGTGAAGTAGTTATATTTTAAGCAGAATGATAATAATTCTATGAACTCGTTTATTTCCACGCTGGACATATTACTGTGGTTTCTGAAATTAGCGTCAATAATTTGTATTGTTTCATCAATCGTGATATTCGTATATAAATTGACAATGTCCAGCGAAAGAAACCTCATAGTGTCTGTAATAGGTATATCTTTTATTTTCTCTACTAATTGGGTACTATTTTTAGTCGAGAACTGTTGCACAAATTTATAATGCTTATTCAAAATAGTTAAACATTTTTTCGCAATATTCACCAACGGGCCCCCTCTCCCATCAACTATCGGTCCAACGGGATTAGATTGCTTATGAACCTTGAATTGTGATCGTAACTTAGGGATTTTTGGATTCATTATCTTGAGATACTGTATCTCACGAGGGGTTATTATATTTGAAAGTGATTTAAGTTTTTCATTTAACTTTCTTTGGATCTCATTCGTTGGGTCTCTCGCAATTGATGTAATACCGTTTTCTTGAAAAAATTGTAAAGTTTTTTCTACATACATTTCTTTTGTAACAATAATAACAGAATTCCCTTTGTCTGCCTTTGTGACAATTGCATTACTTTCTTGTAATTTATTATTCAAACTTTTCACTGTCAAATGGTCCCTCCTGTTTTGGTTATTTTCTTTTTCTACCTCGTTCTTCAATAGCTTTTCTACCGCTACAGCCATTCTATTCTGTTCTACCTTATTTATTTTACAACTATCCATCCCAAATTTTACCTGCACTAGTGTATTCTTAATTGCCCTCCTATCTAATTGTTTATGTATGTTGTACTTTAAACCTTTATTCAAAAGTTCCTTTTCTTCCTGATTAAATACTATATCCGTTAAATTGCTTATTAATGGCAGTCAATCTGATATTGACGAAGTCGTCAGTACATTTAATAGCTTACACAACAAAATTGCTTTCACAGTTGAAAAAGAACAGAATGGAGTCATTAATTTTTTAGACCTAACCATTGGAAGGGAAAATGGAAAACATACATTTGACATT
Organism: Schistocerca nitens; assembly: GCF_023898315.1. NCBI lineage: Eukaryota > Metazoa > Arthropoda > Insecta > Orthoptera > Acrididae > Schistocerca > Schistocerca nitens. The sequence continues at coordinate 139,840,200 of NC_064625.1, read as the reverse complement.
TACAGAAAATCAACATTCACAGATATCATCTTGGATTATCGTTCACAACACCCAGACCAACACAAAAAAGCGTTTTTCCACTTTGCATTTCATCGTATGTTCCGATTACCATTATCTAAGGAAAACCATGAGAAAGAGTTAAACATAGTTAAACAAATTGCAAGAAATAATAATTACCCGTTGAAATATGTCATGAACATTTATGAGATGACATCCAAAAAATATAGTAAAGACAATTTAAGGCGGAAAGAGACAAGCGAAACTAAAAATCAAAAATTTATCACATTGCCTTTCTATGGTCCCATTAGCAATAAAATTGCCAGTGTATTCAAGAAGAGAAATATTAATGTAGGTTTCTCGACGGCGAACAGACTGGGCGTGCTTTTAAGGAATAACATTCATGAACGCAAAGTCTTACATGAATCAGGTGTTTACAAACTTATGTGTGCCGCGTGTAATGCAGGTTACATAGGGCAAACAGGACGAAAATTAGAAACAAGGTTCCGTGAGCACGTAGCACTTGAGAGGAAAGATATTGCTGAAAAATCGAATTTCGCAGCCCATCTGGTAGCAACTGGTCATACAACTCCAGATTTGACATCGCAATTGAAATTGTTGCACAAGGGTAAAAAAGGTCGCCTTCTCGACCTTATGGAAGAGATGGAGATCTTTTGTCATAATAAAGCTCCAGATATCACGCTGCTCAACGAGCAAACGATATCGAGAAGCACACATTTTTGGGAATGCTTCTCCGATTTACTATGAAATAAAGTCAACCTGTGGTCATTTATCACAATTTGCATTTCATAGTCAGCTTTTTTTTTTTTTTTTCTTTATTGTGATTTCATTCCCCTGCCCCATGCGGGCAGGGGAGGGCTGTCAGCAGCACAATCCGCCGCTCTTCAGCCGAGTGATATGACAATTAAAACAAGAATAAAATAATACATACATAAGGAGGTAAAAAGGGGGAACATAAAACAGAGTAAGGGGAGAAAATGGAGGTAAAAATACACTGATATGTAGACGTTCATTGGGGACAGTTAAAAAAGTCACCAGAAAGTTAAAAAACACAATTGGTGATTCTTAAAACACATGGAAGTCACTAGATGCACAGGCACAGGTTAAAAGTCGGCCACAGTATTAAAAACACTCCGAAACAACACACTTAAAACCCACTCGGAGCACACACGACGAAGAATAAAACTACCAGGTGGGACCTGCCGAGGGAAAGGGCAGAGAGGATGGAAAAGGAGGGGAGAGCATGGGGCAGCTGGGGAAGCGGCGGGAGGAAGGGAGGAGGGGAACCGTGGGTTCACGAAGAGGCAGGAGACACATGGGGCGGGAGAGGAAAAGGGAAGACAGGGCAGGAGGGAGCGCAGAGACACTGAAAGAAGGCACAAGAGATGGAGGGGGAGGGGAAAGCCGCTCAGAAGGAGGGAGGGGGAGGAGAGGGAGCCCTGAGGAGGAGGCAGGAAGAGGGGGTTAGAGTTGGTAGGAAGGGTAGATGTCAGGGCGAAGCTCATCATCCGGGAGCGGTAGACGGTGGAAGTTGTGTTGGGAAAGGAGATGGAGGGTGTGGAGATGGAGAGAGGGAGGGACACAACGGTAAAGGCGCGGCAACTGGTCGGGAGTGGAGAGGAAGGGAGACACCAGGGGGTGAGGGGGATCAAGGCGACGGACAACATAGAGTGTGCGGATGTGTTCAAGGAAAAGGAGAAGGTGGGGGAAGGGGATGAGGTCATAGAGGATGCGCGTGGGGGACGGAAGGCGGATGCGGAAGGCGAGGCGGAGCGCATGGCGTTCGAGGATTTGGAGGGCGTTATAGAACCGGGGAGGGGCGGAAATCCAAGCGATGCTGGCATAACAAAGGATGGGGCGGATCATGGATTTGTAGGTGTGGAGGATGGTAGTAGGATGCAGACCCCACGTCCGGCCGGACAGGAGTTTCAGGAGGCGGAGGCGGTTGTGAGCTTTGTTTTGGATGGTAAGGAGATGGGGAGTCCAGGTGAGGTGGCGGTCGAGGGTGAGGCCAAGGTATTTGAGGGTAGGAGTGAGGTGGATAGGACGGCCATAAATGGTGAGGTAGAAATCATGGAGGCGGAAGGAACGGGTGGTGCGGCCTATGATGATCGCCTGGGTCTTGGAGGGATTAACACGGAGGAACCACTGGTTGCACCAAGTGGTGAATTGGTCAAGGTGGGTTTGGAGAGTACGTTGGGACCGTTGAAGGGTAGGATAAAGGGCTAGGAAGGCGGTGTCATCAGCGAACTGGAGAAGATGAACAGGAGGGGGAGGTTTGGGCATATCAGCAGTGTACAGGAGATAGAGGAGAGGGGAAAGGACAGAACCTTGGGGCACGCTGGCAGAGGGGTAGAAAGTACGGGAGTTGGAATTGTGGATAGTCACATAGGAGGGACGATGGGAGAGGAAGGAAGCAACGAGACGGACGAAGTTGATGGGGAGAGCATAGGTCTGGAGTTTGAAAAGGAGCCCGGGATGCCAGACACGGTCATAGGCGTTCTGGAGGTCAAGGGAAACAAAGATAGCAGAGCGACGGGAGTTAAGTTGGAGGGAAAGAAGATGGGTAAGGTTAAGGAGCTGGTCGTCAGCAGAGAAGGAAGGCCGGAAGCCACATTGGGTAAGAGGAAGGAGGCGGTGCTGGTTAAGGTGGCAGTGGATACGGCGAGAGAGGATGGCCTCAAAAACCTTACTGAACACGGAGGTGAGGCAGATGGGACGATAGGAAGAGGTAGCAGAGGGGGGTTTGTTAGGCTTAGGGAACAGCAGGACACGGGAAGTCTTCCACAGGTCAGGGTAAAATCCAGTGGAGAGGAGGACATTGTACAGGGTAGCAAGGACAGACAGGAAGGATGGAGGGGATTCCTTGAGGTGACGGTAGGTGACGCCATCATGACCAGGGGCGGTGTTGCGTTTGGAGCGGAGGACGAGTGTGATGTCTTGCATGGTGATGGGAGTGTTGATGTCGGAGGGGGGTAGCCGATCCAAGTACTGGAAGCTAGGGGCGAGCGGGGGGACCGAGGTGTCAGTGCGGTCAAGGACAGTGGGGAAGAGGGAGTAATCAAAATGGGGATCGTCAGGAATGGAGAAGACCTCGGATAGGTGGGAAGCAAAATGGTTAGCCTTACTGAGGTTGTCAGGAAAAGGGCGATCGTCATGGAGGATGGGGTAATGCGGGGTGGGATGGCTACCAGTAAGGCGGTGGAAGGCTGACCAGTACTTGGAGGAGTTGACAGGGAGGGTGGAGTTGAGGCGTGTGCATGTCTGACGCCAGTCCCGGCGTTTCTTTGCTGTAAGGAGGTTCCGGATATGTCGCTGTAATTGCCGGTGGCGGGTGAGAGTATCCCGGTCACGAGTGCGGAGGAAGGAGCGGTAGAGCCTGCGGGATTCACGCAGAAGAAGGCCGGCCTGCGGAGGAAGCGTAGGGCGGTGAGGGTGGATGAGTTTGGTAGGGACATGAGCCTCCACAGCGTCAGTGATGGTCTTCTGGAGGAAGGAAGAGGCATGGGTGATGTCATCAGGGTGGTGGAAAGTGAGGGGGTGGCTGTCTACCTGTAAGGCAATGGATTCCCGGTAGGCATCCCAATTGGCACGGTGGTAGTCATGGACAGACTTTGGAGGGGCAGGGGGGCGGGTGGCTGCAGTGGCAGGACGGGTAGAGGAGATGGTGAGAAGGACAGGGAGATGGTCACTACCGACGGGATCGAGGACATCAACGGCAATGCGACCAAGGAGGTTGGGGGAAGCGAGGATAACATCTGGGGTGGAGTTACTTTCAGGACGGGTGTGCTGTGGGAGAGGAACAAGGTCACCATGGAGGGTGGCAAGGAACTGATGCCACCGCCGAAGGGTGGCAGGGTCACGGCTGTGGATGTTGATCATAGTCAGCTTTTTTTTTTTTTTTTTTTTTTTTTTTTTTTACTTTATTGTTATTTTAATACTTGTACAAAGCAAGTAGGCTGGCAGCGGCACACTACGCCGCTCTTCAGCCACAGCGGTTTACAAAAGTAGAAAAACGGAGAAAGGCAATGAAACAAAGTGACGGGCAAAAGAAAGATGTCACATAGACACAAAAAACACGGAGTCGTTCACACGTGACGATAACAACACTGATAACACATTGGCACGGCGCACACAACACTGACGAATCCGACGGCACAAGTGAACGTAGTAGTGGGACGGCGGACACCAAAAACACTAAACGGCGGCACACACACGAGACACAGAAGGCGATGATCTCATAGTCAGCTGCTTGTTATCCCTTATATACAACGCCTCAGTCATAGTCGCTACGAGAACACGTATAATGGCCGCTATTTCAACTGTCTCAACACATTGACACACATGTTTTCAGTTTGTTTTAATAACATTACTAATTTCGGTTTTTTAAAAGATGCTTCTTTCTTTTTTGTTCTGTAATTTACAGAACTTATGGACGCCTACTGAACATAATTTTACGACAGTCGACATCTCGTAGGCGTTGACACAAAGTAATACAAACCGGTTATCACTTTACGTAATTATTTTTAATGTAGGTTAACAATTCTTTTGCTATTTGAATAAGTGCTGGATATCGTGCATAGTCTATGTTTAATTTCTCTAAAGTACGATGTACATTTTGGTATAAGTGACACTGTTACTTGTCCTTCCTCATGTTGGTTTCTCGATGATTGATTTATACTACTTGTTCGCACCTTACATTTGCACGGCATTTTAGTTATTAAGTAACGGCAGTTTCGTAATGTGATTATTTTTTATATATTTGACTCCTTGGTATTAACGTTATTATTTTTTATATATTGACTCCTTGGTATTAACGTTTGTTACATAAATTACGAACGTTGTACTTTTGACTTCCCACGCCAGATGGTGGGTGTTACGTTTTTTAAGAAAGACCTGTGTTGCGCCTCTTTTTATGTTGTTCATTTATTATTCTTTGGCATTATCTTTTGCTTTTTACATGTTCTGCACTCTAACAACTTATCGTCGATCTATTTTATGTTTTATAGTTTATAAAAAACAATATGCCAATGTATTTTAGATACTTTCCTGCGTCTGCTATGTGTTGTACGTACATTTTAAATTTGAATTACTACACCATTCACAAAAGTACAAGAGTTATTTAGTGTTAATAATTCGCAAAACCAATAATACTATGTCTTCACGTGACACATGTCACATAGAGGGCGTGTCAAGCCCCGTCACACCGAGGTCTGCTGAACAAGTGCAGGTAAACAGCGACCTCAGTCTGTGATCGCCGTAAGCATAGTGACAACAGTGCATCCCAATTTAAGTTATACAATATAGGTTTGTTTCTAACAAGTGTTATGTTCATATGCAGATGTAATTGTGATTTTCTATGTTGTACTCTCTGATCGTAATGTGAAAAATTTTTTAACTTCTAGCACTGAAGATGGTCACTCAGTGACAGAAAATCGATTTTGCAATAGTAAAATATATGCGACCAATGCTGTCTCTTTTTTTCAATTATATAAGTTGTAGGATATTTGCTATCGTGATCCACTGACAACGCCTGACAACATGCGCCAGCGCATTCTCAGTGCCTGTGCGAACATTACGGAAGGCGAACTACTCGCTGTTGAGAGGAATGTCGTAACACGTATTGCCAAATGCATTGATGTTGACGGACATAATTTTGAGCATTCACTGCATTAATGTGGTATTTACAGGTAATCACGCTGCAACAGCATGCGTTCTCAGAAATGATAAGTTCACAAAGGTACATTTATCACATTGGAACAACCGAAATAAAATGTTCAAACGTACCTAAGTTCTGTGTTTTAATTTAAAAAACCTACCTGTTACCAACTGTTCGTCTAAAATTGTGAGCCATATGTTTGTGACTATTACAGCGCCATCTCTCACAAAGCGAAAAAAGTGGTCCAACAGAAACATTCATATTTCTTTACGTACTACACGAGTATGCAATAAAAAATGGATGTTCGTATTTAAAAAAAAAACACAGTTGATATCCGTTAGACCTATGGCAGCGCCATCTAGCGGGCAACGAAAGCGCCATCTTGTTTCCCCCTTCAAGCTAGACAAGTTTCATTCTTTGTAGTTTTTTCGTTTGACGGTTATTTCGTGAGATATTTGGCCCGGTCACGATCAATGGACCACCCTGTATATTTCTACTCTCATACCTACTGTTATCAACTGTCACCGCTACCACAGCAACAAAGTGATGTGCGTGATTAGCCAGAACATTATGACCGTCTGCCTGACAGCCGGTATGTCCATCTTTGGCACGGATAGTACCAGCGACACGTCGTGTCGAGGAAGCAGTGAGACCTTGGTAGATGTGTGGAGGGAGTTGGCACCACATCTGCACACATAATTCCCGTAAATTGCGGGGAAGGGGGTGATGTGCTCTCAAATACCAGATGTGTTAGATCGGATTCAGATCTGCCGTGTTGGAGGGCCAGCGTATCAATTGGAACTCACCGCTGTATTCCTCGAACCACCCCATCAAACTCCTGGCTTTGTGACATGGCGGATTGTCTTGTTGAAAACTACCACTCCTGTCGGGAAACATGATTGTCACAAGGTGGTGTACGTGGTCTGCAACCAGTGTGAGATACTCCTCGGCCATCACAGTACCTTGCACGAGCTCCACTGGACACACGGATGCCCACGTGAATGTTCTGCAGAGCATAATGGAGCTGCCACCAGCTTGTGTCCGTCCCACAGAACAGGTGCCAAGGAACTGTTCCCTGGAAGACGACAGACGCCCTCCCATCACCATGATGAAGGTGAGCCGTGGTCGGCTCGCGTTAATGCCGTTTTCCCTTTCGGGCATGTTGTCACCATCGAGTGGCTTCTTATTTGTCCCTCTGTTACTGTGTGAATGAGTTGCCCAGTTGCCTCTGTCGGTGACAGCAGGAGCGTTTATCGATACTAGTACTGCTGCAACTTCCTTGGTGTGGCAGTTATATTTCCTTGTCATGGTGTGTGTGTGCTTGTGTGTCGTGTACATAGTTCCGCGTAGTCAGCGCGTACACAACTCTCCCACTAGAGCGCGCCCCGCTTAGCACAACAGCGATGGCGCAGCGCTCGTCCGTCTCCGCACTACGAGATGGCGCTGCCTTAGAGACGGACCAAATTCTGCTTCCGCCGATCCGCATATTAATATGTAACGCAGCCAATGCGATTGCTGCTAACGTAGAACCTTTTCTCCTCACGGATCACACTCGGACAGTGATACCTAAATGCGCGAGGTATTATAACGAGTGTACAGACCTCCGATTAGTCAGTCTGCATTTGTCTGCACCAGTCTGTACCAGTCTGCATTTGTCTGTACCAGTCTATAGTCAAGTTTCAGTCTGCGCCTAATAAGATTACCATATTCCTGTACATAGCCATGAAGAGAGATATATAGACACTTTGTCAATTATCAGAGATATGTGAGAATAACAAATATGTACCAAGACCAAAGGAACTTCAGATTGTGAATTGTAAACAGCATCCAGAATCAAGCTACGTAATATCTATGATTTTTATTATTTTAATAAATGTATGTGAAAATTAATCAAGTTCTGTTTAAAGTTGGTCACCGTCAATCTGCTACTGTAAGCGTGCAAGTGGCATTTCTATCGTCTGACCTAACGGGAGAAGATAAACACGCCACGATAAGACCACGAGACATATTGCTGACACTCGCCTACTTCGTTAGAGCGACAAGTCAAATAATCTGATGGTGTGTGTACCGAAGGTCTTACAGTACGCACACCACAGTGTGTGTGTGTGTGTGTGTGTCTGTGAGGCAGTTGGTCGGTTGGGGCGGAGCAGCGAGGAAGTCTCTGCGGGGTGTGATCGGGTCGGGGCCGCTGGCGGCGTCCACGAGCGGTCGGGGTTGTGTGGCACCAGCTGCGGGAACTGCTGAGTTCGTCGCCCACCGCACCTGCATACTGGAGTTGAGTAATCAGTGAACGTGTCGTGAAAGCTCAACCGTTGTGACATCTCTTCGCTGATTGCTGGTTGTTACATCCTGGGCTGTCCCCGCAAGCAGCAATGTGATGGTGTGTTGGAGTCGGCAAAATTTTGCAGCCGTCTCTCTGTATGGTGTTCAACCTTTGAAATGATTATAATTTATTAGTGAAGTGCACCAGCGGTATCTTCTGCCTTGTGGCCGTTAACATTCCGGTTACCTGCCCTGTCCTTTAGTGTAGTTTTGTGGCAGTGTGTTTTCCTCGCCACATTGATGCTGTCCGTCACGTCGTATAGTTTGACAACTTGGTGTTGTTTTCCTTTTCTCTTTGAGTGATTACATCTACATCTACATGATTACTCTGCAATTCACATTTAAGTGCTTGGCAGAGGGTTCATCGAACCACAATCATACTATCTCTCTACCATTCCACTCCCGAACAGCGCGCGGGAAAAACGAACACCTAAACCTTTCTGTTCGAGCTCTGATTTCTCTTATTTTATTTTGATGATCATTCCTACCTACGTAGGTTGAGCTCAACAAAATATTTTCGCATTCGGAAGAGAAAGTTGGTGACTGAAATTTCGTAAATAGATCTCGCCGCGACGACAAACGTCTTTGCTTTAATGACTTCCATCCCAACTCGCGTATCATATCTGCCACATTCTCTCTCCTATTACGTGATAATACAAAACGAGCTGCCCTTTTTTGCACCCTTTCGATGTCCTCCGTCAATCCCACCTGGTAAGGATCCCACACCGCGCAGCAATATTCTAACAGAGGACGAATGAGTGTAGTGTAAGCTGTCTCTTTAGTGGACTTGTTGCATCTTCTAAGTGTCCTGCCAATGAAACGCAACCTTTGTCTCGCCTTCCCCTCAATATTATCCATGTGGTCTTTCCAACTGAAGTTGTTCGTAATTTTAACACCCAGGTACTTAGTTGAATTGACAGCCTTGAGAATTGCACTATTTATCGAGTAATCGAATTCCAACGGATTTCTTTTGGAACTCGTGTGGATCACCTCACACTTTTCGTTATTTAGCGTCAACTGCCACCTGCCACACCGTACAGCAATCTTTTCTAAATCGCTTTGCAACTGATACTGGTCTTCGGATGACCTTACTAGACGGTAAATTACAGCATCATCTGCGAACAACCTAAGAGAACTGCTCAGATTGTCACCCAGGTCATTTATATAGATCAGGAACAGCAGAGGTCCCAGGACGCTTCCCTGGTCAACACCTGATATAACTTCAGTTTTACTCGATGATTTGCCGTCTATTACTACGAACTGCGACCTTCCTGACAGGAAATCACGAATCCAGTCGCACAACTGAGACGATACCCCATAGGCCCGCAGCTTGATTAGAAGTCGCTTGTGAGGAACGGTGTCAAAAGCTTTCCGGAAATCCAGAAATACGGAATCAACTTGAGATCCTCTGTCGATAGCGGCCATTACTTCGTGCGAATAAAGAGCTAGCTGCGTTGCACAAGAACGATGTTTTCTGAAGCTTTGTTGATTACGTATCAATAGATCGTTCCCTTCGAGGTGATTCATAATGTTTGAATACAGTATATGCTCCAAAACCCTACTGCAAACCGACGTCAATGATATAGGTCTGTAGTTCGATGGATTCCTCCTACTACCCTTCTTAAACACTGGTGCGACCTGCGCAATTTTCCAATCTGTAGGTACAGATCTATCGGTGAGCGAGCGGTTGTATATGATTGCTAAGTAGGGAGCTATTGTATCAGCGTAATCTGAAAGGAACCTAATCGGTATACAATCTGGACCTGAAGACTTGCCCGTATCAAGCGATTTGAGTTGCTTCGCAACCCCTAAGGTATATACTTCTAAGAAACTCATGCTAGCAGCTGTTCGTGTTTCAAATTCTGGAATATTCCATTCGTCTTCCCTGGTGAAAGAATTTCGGAAAACTGCGTTCAATAACTCCGCTTTAGTGGCACAGTCGTCGGTAACAGTACCATCGGCACTGCGCAGCGAAGGTATTGACTGCGTCTTGCCGCTTGTATACTTTACATACGACCAGAGTTTATTCGCATTTTCTACCAAATTTCGCGACAATGTTTCGTTGTGGAACATATTAAAGGCATCTCGCATTGAAGTCCGTGCCAAATTTCGCGCGTCTGTAAATTTTAGCCAATCTTCGGGATTTCGCGTTCTTCTGATCTTCGCATGCTTTTTCCGTTGCCTCTGCAACAGCGTTCGGACCTGTTTTGTGTACCATGGGGGATCAGTTCCATCTTTTACCAGTTTATGAGGTATGAATCTCTCAATTGCTGTTGCTACTACACTCCTGGAAATTGAAATAAGAACACCGTGAATTCATTGTCCCAGGAAGGGGAAACGTTATTGACACATTCCTGGGGTCAGATACATCACATGATCAGACAGACAGAACCACAGGCACATAGACACAGGCAACAGAGCATGCACAATGTCGGCACTAGTACAGTGTATATCCACCTTTCGCAGCAATGCAGGCTGCTATTCTCCCATGGAGACGATCGTAGAGATGCTGGATGTAGTCCTGTGGAACGGCTTGCCATGCCATTTCCACCTGGCGCCTCAGTTGGACCAGCGTTCGTGCTGGACGTGCAGACCGCGTGAGACGACGCTTCATCCAGTCCCAAACATGCTCAATGGGGGACAGATCCGGAGATCTTGCTGGCCAGGGTAGTTGACTTACACCTTCTAGAGCACGTTGGGTGGCACGGGATACATGCGGACGTGCATTGTCCTGTTGGAACAGCAAGTTCCCTTGCCGGTCTAGGAATGGTAGAACGATGGGTTCGATGACGGTTTGGATGTACCGTGCACTATTCAGTGTCCCCTCGACGATCACCAGTGATGTACGGCCAGTGTAGGAGATCGCTCCCCACACCATGATGCCGGGTGTTGGCCCTGTGTGCCTCGGTCGTATGCAGTCCTGATTGTGGCGCTCACCTGCACGGCGCCAAACACGCATACGACCATCATTGGGACCAAGGCAGAAGCGACTCTCATCGCTGAAGACGACACGTCTCCATTCGTCCCTCCATTCACGCCTGTCGCGACACCACTGGAGGCGGGCTGCACGATGTTGGGGCGTGAGCGGAAGACGGCCTAACGGTGTGCGGGACCGTAGCCCAGCTTCATGGAGACGGTTGCGAATGGTCTTCGCCGATACCCCAGGAGCAACAGTGTCCCTAATTTGCTGGGAAGTGGCGGTGCGGTCCCCTACGGCACTGCGTAGGATCCTACGGTCTTGGCGTGCATCCGTGCGTCGCTGCGGTCCGGTCCCAGGTCGACGGGCACGTGCACCTTCCGCCGACCACTGGCGACAACATCGATGTACTGTGGAGACCTCACGCCCCACGTGTTGAGCAATTCGGCGGTACGTCCACCCGGCCTCCCGCATGCCCACTATACGCCCTCGCTCAAAGTCCGTCAACTGCACATACGGTTCACGTCCACGCTGTCGCGGCATGCTACCAGTGTTAAAGACTGCGATGGAGCTCCGTATGCCACGGCAAACTGGCTGACACTGACGGCGGCGGTGCACAAATGCTGCGCAGCTAGCGCCATTCGACGGCCAACACCGCGGTTCCTGGTGTGTCCGCTGTGCCGTGCGTGTGATCATTGCTTGTACAGCCCTCTCGCAGTGTCCGGAGCAAGTATGGTGGGTCTGACACACCGGTGTCAATGTGTTCTTTTTTCCATTTCCAGGAGAGTATATCTTTTAATTTGAGCCACATCTCGTCTACATTTGCATAGACAGTTCGGAAGGAATGGAGATTATCTCTTAGGAAGGCTTCTAGTGACACTATATCCGCTTCTGTGCCTTGGCTGTGTTTATACTACTATTATTTGACATAATCTTGCTGCGATCCTTGTCTTGCTGGTACTTTGGTTTGTCGTGCTGTTGGTCGTGTGGAAAGGAATTGATTAGGCTGTTGGTCGGTTCTTCAGCCAACTGTAGGTCGTGATGCAGCCCGATTGTTTAGTGTTACACTTGGCTGCCTGTCTCACCTAAACCGTTGTTAGAGTTTCCTCCCCAGGCCGACCCTTGGAACACTTCTGATCACCACTGTTTGTTCTTTGTGATTGTCATTTTATTCGGTCGAAGGTACTGTGCCAGGCTTTCAGCCGTGTATTAGTATTGTCTGTTTTATGTTTAGTATATGGTCTTCAGACGAAGTTCATAACAACTTTAACATTAGGCCTTCAGCCATGTTCCATTTACAATTCTTGTTGCTGGGTATTTAGGCCTTTTGCCGCGTTTGTTTCAGAATCTGTGGCTTTAATATGTAAAACCTTGTCTGTAAGGTTTCTCTTTAATTATCTTGAATTCTTGAAACGGCCTTCAGCCGTGTTCTGTGAATGTTTATGTTGAGGTTGTCTTCAATTATTCTTGAGTAATTGCTTGGGCCTTCAGCCGACGAGATACTTCAAGTTTTTCTTAAGATGTTTTCTGTTGTACTATGTAAAGGCTTATCTTTAAAATCTCTCTTTTATTATGTAAAGAAAAATTTTTTGCAATTGGGCTTTCAGCTGAAGAATTAACTTGAATTTTCCTTAATATGGCCTTTAGCAGGAATTTGTAAATGCTTGGCTTTTAAAGAACTTCCTTAGCTGATCTGAAATATTATTTCGGCCTTTAGCCGAGAAGATATTGTAATTTTACTTAAATAAGAACTCCAGCCGTTACTCTAAACCGTGGTGTTTTAAAAGCAATCATTTAAACTTACTATGGAGAAGTTACTTCGGCGCTCAACCGTGAATTGATCTTTGTTGTTTTAAAGGCAGAACTGTGCATTGGTTTGAGGAATAAACTTGTGTGTGCTCTTGTATAACTAACAGTAACTGAGCTTGGCCCTTTTCCAGAATCTGATCCGCTCTGTCCTGCGAAACCAGATTTCAGAAGTTATCGAGATTCATCAGACGGTGCAACGCTCTGCCACTGTGCCAACGTCCAGCGTCAATGGTCACGTTTCTATTTAAGTCGTAGTTCCCGATGTGGTGCTGTTAACACTGGCACATGCGTGGTTAGTCGGCTGCAGAGGCCGATCGTTAGAAGTGTTCTTTGCACTGTGTGTTCAGACAAACTTGTACTGTGCCCAACATTGATGTTAGTTGCACCACACTTCGCCACGTGTCCTGTTTTACCAGTGTGCCTAACCTATGACGCCCGACGTATGTTGTAAGATGGCAAGAACTATGCCCCTTACATGAAGTCATTAAAGATCACCTAACTCACGTTGAGCGAATAGTAGGGCTGAATGCATCTTGTAGAGGGTATAGTATGGATGTATTGGAATAATTAATGTTGGGTGATGCTTTTAAAGTAATTCACATCACATGAAAACTTTGTGGAAACGCATCGATTTACTAGAGGCTAGTTCATCCCAGGGAAGTATCCAGAGTTGACCACGGCGTGCGGCTGGGGAGCGGCAAAGGGAAGCGACAATAGGCAGCTCTGAGCACTATGCGACTTAACTTCTGAGGTCATCAGTCGCCTAGAACTTGGAACTAATTAAACCTAACTAACCTAAGGACATCACACATATCCATGCCCGAGGCAGGATTCGAACCTGCGACCGTAGCGGTCGCTCGGTTCCAGACCGTAGCGCCTAGAACCGCACGGCGACTCCGGCCGGCTTTCTTCTAAAATGTTCGGGTTTCGACCCCTCTGCTGGGATCTTCCTCAGGAGCTTTTGGTGTCCACTACTGCTAGAACAGTGTTCTAGCAGTAGTGGACACCAAAAGATCCTGAGGAAGATCCCAGCAGAGGGGTCGAAACGTCCAACATTTTAGAAGCAACATGAGGCGGCTTAATAACCCAGAAGATTTTAACTTCAGATATAGATTTCTTCAGATGCCCATATCAATCACTAATACACATAAAACTGTAAAATTTACGAGTACCTTATGCCCACCGACCTACTATCGATATACAAGATGCGACAATAAAGTAATGAGACTGATGTTAAAAAAAATGCTGCTTACCGTTTTGGTCAAGTTTAGCGTTGTCTCCTTCAAAGTAGTTCCCTTCTGATTGCACACACTTTTTCCAGAGCTTCTGCCGTTGATGGTAGCATTTCTGGAACTCATCTTCTGTAATATCCTCCAAGACCCTCGTCACAGCTTTTTGGACATCTTGTGTTATTTGATATACGGTGTCCCTTGACCGCCGTTTTGACTCTTGGAAATAGGAAAAAGTTGCACGGAGCGATATCTGGTGAATACGGTGGCTGTGGTAGTACTGAAATTTGTTTTGAGGTTAAAAAAAAAAAGGTTCAAATGGCTCTGAGCACTATGGGACTTAACATCTGAGGTCATCAGTCCCCTAGAACTTAGAACTACTTAAACCTAACTAACCTAAGGACATCACACACATCCATGCCCGAGGCAGGATTCGAACCTGCGACCGTAGCAGTCGCGCGGTTCCGGACTGAAGCGCCTAGAACCGCTCGGCCACCGCCGGCTTTGAGGTTAAAAATTGCTGTACTGACAGAGCAGTATGGGATGACGCATTATCGTGATGCAGAATCCATTTATCAGAAATGTTGGCACGGACACGAAGAACTCTTACAAAGTCTTTCTAAAATTTCTTTGTAGTAATATTGGTTGACTGTTTGTCCAGGAGCCACCCACTCTTGATGAACAATTCCCTTGGAATCAAAAAAGCGCACAAGCATGCATTTCACTTTTGACTTTGACTTGCGACCTTTTTTTGGTCTGTGTGATCCCTTTGAGCACCATTGCGAACTTTGGCGTTTTGTCTCGTACTGGAAAAAAAAAAAACTTTCATCGCCAGTGATAACACGGCTCAACAATTCTGGATTGATGTCCGTTTGCTCTAACAGATCGGGTGCCTCATTTTCCCGTGTTTCTCGCTGTTGTGCTGTGAGATTTTTGGGGACCATTTTTGCACAAATCTTTCTCATACCAAGATCTTCAGTTATTATTAGACAAACCGTTTCTCGATTGATGTTCTGTATTTCTGCAAAAATTTCCACGGATAATCTTCGATCAGACTGTACAAGTTCACGCACCCTGGCCAAGTTGACATCCGTCCGTGAGGTTGACGGTCGTCCACTGCGGTCTTCATCTTCAACATTCGTTCTGCCTTCACTAAACATTTTATGCCAACGAAACCCTTGAGCTTTTGACATAATCTCCTCTCAAAAGCCTTCTGAAGCTTACCGGAAGTTGTCGTCGCATTTTCACCCAATTTGACGGAAAAAGAAATGGCATACCGTTGCGCAATATTATGCAGTTCCGTGACGAGAGATACAAATACGTGTTAACTTATTACAGCACAACTCACGACTGAGCAGCCGCCTTAAGATGAGTGACAGTGAGTGGGTGGTTGACCCCATGCTGGTGTATCAGGAAGCAGACGGAGAACTTGTACACCTGTTGATAAATGTCCGCCGTCCCGTTTTCAGTGAAACATGCGAGAAAGCCACGCAAAGCTACAGTGGAGCGGTCAACAGAGGTCAAAATATGCGTGTTCGTGACTATAGCAACTTCACACTGAATTCCTGGTCCCAAGAGTCTGAAGTAAATCAGGTGAAGAGCAACAGAATCAAATACGCTGGCCTCCAATGGGAACGTAGGACCAAGGAATTTGAAGTACTCTCCTGGGAGTCAGAATTCCGGAAAACTTGGTGTTTGTGCAGACGCTAACCTTGATGGGTGGCCTGGGAGGAGCTAAATAGCAGAAGTTAAGAGGAAGGGAAATGTTGTGGGAATCTGTTCACTTCCCAGAGCAGGTATTGGTCAGCGCTGGGAAGCGACGCATAATTAACGCGACTTGCGCTGCAATTGGCGTAAGTGATTTTGCTGGAGGGGAAACCGAGGCGAAGAGCAGACTGTGAGAAGTCTCCGTAGAGGTCTTCCGTTCCCAGCTTGCCTAGAGTGCGGACGTAGCGTTCTTTACTCAGCTTGCTTGGGAAAGAGTGAACATCTCTGCAGTTTAGGACCTAGCAAATGGAACGATTAAGCTTGGAGATAGGAGGTTTTGGTTCAGCTATATAGCAAGATAGCTAGGAGTGAATAGACAAGCGCAGCCTTGCAGCACCACGAGGTCGGCCAACGTCCGCACAACGACGCCACTCCGCCACGCTGTTGTCGGTGATACTGAGCACTCTCCGGCCACTGATTAATTTGTTGGATCATGTCGGCAAATTTCCACGAGGATTTCATGGTCCGTGTATTGTAGAATTCTTCTCGCACTTTGCATTATGCCTCGGTAAGTCGATAGGAATTACTTTTGAGTTATCGTGCTTTACCCCACGCAAACGCAATTTATTACTACTGCCTGGTAGGAGAGTCATGTAATGTGATGATTGAAAGTCGTGAGTTAAAAGTAATTTGTGCTAATCGACTGCATCTCTTTTCAATCAAGTAGTTGAAATCCCAAGTCACTTTCTTAATTAATTTTATGTTCAACATTTGCATCTGGTGTTCAATAGCTGAATATAACATCAATGTGCACCCCTTTTAATTAAAAGGGTTCAATTCTGAATCAATTAATGTCAACACTGCAACCGCAGTTCAATCGGGGGTCACAGGGCCTTATTACTTTCTTTGCGTTATCCGACATTGCGGCAGTTTTGCACTCTCTGTTGATCTGTTAGTCAATTACCTGGGGTGAACACACACCAAAGCCCGATAAGTGACGGGTGGGATGTTACAATGTAAAGAAGGGGGGCTGTTCCTTCACACAATTTGTGGTTGTGGCTTCACCTTGTCTTCGCCACGTGTTGAAATGGTTCAAATGGCTCTGAGCACTATGGGACTTAACATCTGAGGTCATCAGTCCCCTAGAACTTAGAACTACTCAAACCTAACTAACCTAAGGACATCACACACATCCATGCCCGAGGCAGGATTCAAACCTGCGACCGTGGCGGTCGCGCGGCTCTAGACTGTAGTGCCTAGAACCGCTCGACAATCCGGCCGGCCACTTGTTGAAGACACGCACCACAGCACACCTCGAACATCCGACAAGTCGTGCAGTTTCCGAAATGCTCGTGCCGAGTCTCTGGGCCACAACAATCTGCCCTCGGTGAAAGGTAGATCACGCACCTTGATCTACAGAGGGACAGCACGCGCACAACATCGGACGTGCTTGTGTCTAATTACCTGTCATTACTCGCCAGGTGATGCTGCTTTCGCCTGGACTGCTTTACAAGGTGCGACAATAAAGTTGATTTTGTTTGCAAGATGTGGCAACCCTGCAGGCTTGCGTAGGCACAATATCTTTGAGCTTGGTCTACAGGGTGTTACAAAAAGGTACGGCCGAACTTTCAGGAAACATTCCTCACACACAAATAAAGAAAATATGTTATGTGGGCATGTGTCCGGAAACGCTTACTTTCCATGTTAGAGCTCATTTTAGTTTCGTCAGTATGTACTGTACTTCCTCGATTCACCGCCAGTTGGCCCAATTGAAGGAAGGTAATGTTGACTTCGGTGCTTGTATTGACATGCGACTCATTGCTCTACAGTACTAGCATCAAGCACATCAGTACGTAGCGTCAACAGGTTTGTGTTCATCACGAACGTGGTTTTGCAGTCAGTGCAATGTTTGCAAATGCGGAGTTGGCAGATGCCCATTTGATGTATGGATTAGCCCGGGGCAATAGCCGTGGCGCGGTACGTTTGTATCGAGACAGATTTCCAGAACGAAGGTGTCCCGACAGGAAGACGTTCGAAGCAATTGATCGACGTCTTAGGGAGCACGGAACATTCCAGCCTACGACTCTTGACTGGGAAAGACCTAGAACGACGAGGACACCTGCAATGGACGGGGCATTCTTCGTGCAGTTGACGATAACCCTAATGTCAGCGTCAGAGAAGTTGCTGCTGTACAAGGTAACGTTGACCACGTCACTGTATGGAGAGTGCTACGGAAGAACCAGTTGTTTCCGTACCGTGTACAGCGTGTGCAGGCACTATCAGCAGCTGATTGGCCATTCTGCGAATGGTTCATCCAACAATGTGTCAATCCTTATTTCAGTGCAAATGTTCTCTTTACGAATGAGGCTTCATTCCAACGTGATCAAATTGTAAATTTTCACATTCAACATGTGTGGGCTGACGAGAATCCGCACGCAATTGTGCAATCACGTCATCTGTTGTGGTTGGCAGGAGAGCCAACACCGTGTTACTAGCGGAGGCCGAAAGGCACGCGTTTTAGCTCACGCAGGCTGGCGTGAGGTCTGGAACAGGACAAGGAAATTAGAATTTAGAAAAAACGGACGTAGCTGGTGGAATACTTTAATCCATTAATGATGAACGTCGGTTTTGACGGTACATGACTCACAATATCAATAGTAACTGATAATGGCGCCTTGCTAGGTCGTAGCAAATGACGTAGCTGAAGGGTATGCTAAACTATCGTGTCGGCAAATGAGAACGTAAGTAGGCAGTGAACCATCGGTAGCAAAGTCGGCTGTACAACTGGGGCGAGTGCTAGGGAGTCTCTCTAGGCCTGCCGTGTGGCGGTGCTCGGTCTGCTATCACTGATAGTGGCGACACGCGGGTCTGTCGTATACTAACGGACCGCGGCCGATTTAAAGGCTACCACCTAGCAAGTGTGGTGTCTGGCGGTGACACCACATCATCATCACAGATTTTCTGTGAACGTTTGGGCAGGCATTGTTGGTGATGTCTCGATTGGGCCCCAAGTTCTTCCACCTACGCTCAATGGAGCACGTTGTCATGATTTCATATGGGATACTCTACCTGTGCTGCTAGAACATGTGCCTTTACAAATACGACACAACATGTGGTTCATGCACGATGGAGCTCCTGCACATTTCAGTCGAAGTGTTCGTACGCTTCTCAACAACAGATTCGGTGACCGATGGATCGGTAGAGGCGGACCAATTCCATGGCCTCCACGCTCTCCTGACCTCAACCCTCTTGACTTTCATTTATGGAGGCATTTGAAAGCTCTTGTCTATGCAACCCCGGTACCAAATGTAGAGACTCTTCGTGCTCGTATTGTGGACGGCTGTGATACAATAGGCCATTCTCCAGGGCTGCATCAGCGCATCATGGATTCCATGCGACGGAGGGTGGATGCATGTATCCTCGCTAACGGAGGACATTTTGAACATTTCCTGTAACAAAGTGTTTGAAGTCACGCTGGTACGTTCTGTTGCTGTGTGCTTCCATTCCATGATTAATGTGATTTGAAGAGAAGTAATAAAATGAGCTCTAACATGGAAAGTAAGCGTTTCCGGACACATGTCCACATAACATATTTTCTTTCTTTGTGTATGAGGAATGTTTCCTGAAAGTTTGGCCGTACCTTTTTGTAACACCCTGTATAGGCTGCTTCTAGTAGTAGCAGCACATCGATACAGCTGCTCAGTCGTGAGTTGTGCTGTAATAAGTTACCACGTGTTTGTGTCTCTCGTCACGGAACTGCATAATATTGCGCAACGGTATGCCATTTCTTTTTCCGTCAAATTGGGTGAAAATGCGACGACAACTTCCGGTAAGCTTCAGAAGGCTTTTGAGAGGAGATTATGTCAAAAGCTCAAGGGTCTCGTTGGCATAAAATGTTTAGTGAAGGCAGAACGAATGTTGAAGATGAAGACCGCAGTCGACGACCGTCAACCTCACGGACGGATGTCAACTTGGCCAGGGTGCGTGAACTTGTACAGTCTGATCGAAGATTAAACGTGGAAATTTTTGCAGAAGAACAGAACATCAATCGAGAAACGGTTCGTCTAATAATAACTGAAGATCTTGGTATGAGAAAGATTTGTGCAAAAATGGTCCCCAAAAATCTCACAGTACAACAGCGAGAAACACGCAAAAATGTGGCACCCGATCTGTTAGAGCAAACGGAAATCAATCCAGAATTGTTGAGCCGTGTTATCACTGGCGATGAAAGTTTTTTTTTTTCCAGTACGAGACAAAACGCCAAAGTTCGCAATGGTGCTCAAAGGGATCACACAGACTAAAAAAAGCTCGCAAGTCAAAGTCAAAAGTGAAATGCATGCTTGTGCGCTTTTTTGATTCCAAGGGAATTGTTCATCAAGGGTGGGTGCCTCCTGGACAAACAGTCAACCAATATTACTACAAAGAAATTTTAGAAAGACTTTGTAAAAGAGTTCTTCGTGTCCGTGCCAACATTTCTGATAAATGGATTCTGCATCACGATAATGCGCGATCCCATACTGCTCTGTCAGTACAGCAATTTTTAACCTCAAAGCCGGCCGCGGTGGCCGAGCGGCTCTAGGCGCTTCAGTCGGGAACCGCGCGACTGCTACGGTCGCAGGTTCGAATCCTGCCTCGGGCATGGATGTGTGTGATGTCCTTAGGTTAGTTAGGTTTAAGTAGTTCTAAGTTCTAGGGGACTGATGACCTCAGATGTTAAGTCCCATAGTGCTCAGAGCCATTTGAACCATTTTTTTTAACCTCAAAACAAATTTCAGTACTACCACAGCCACCGTATTCACCAGATATCGCTCCGTGCGACTTTTTCCAAGAGTCAAAACGGCCGTCAAGGGACACCGTATATCAAATAACACAAGATGTCCAAAAAGCTGTGACGAGGGTCTTGGAGGATATTACAGAAGATGAGTTCCAGAAATGCTACCATCAACGGCAGAAGCGCTGGAAAAAGTGTGTGCAGTCAGAAGGGAGCTACTTTGAACGAGACAACACTAAACTTGACCAAAACGGTAAGCAGCATTTTTTTTTAACATCAGTCTCATTACTTTATTGTCGCATCTTGTATATCGATAGTAGGTCGGTGGACATAAAGTAGTGGCTGATTAGTGTATAAAACAGTACCTGTAAATTTTACAGTTTAATACAATAATATGGGCATCTGAAGAATTCTATACCTGAAGCTAAAATCTTCTGGGTTATTAGGTCGCGTCATGTTTCTTCTAAAATGTTCGACGTTTCGACCCCTCTGCTGGGATCTTCCTCAGGATCTTTTGGTGTCCACTACTGCTAGAACACTGTTCAAAAAATGGTTCAAATGGCTCTGAGCACTATGGGACTTAACATCTATGGTCATCAGTCCCCTAGAACTTAGAACTACTTAAACCTAACTAACCTAAGGACATCACACAACACCCAGTCATCACGAGGCAGAGAAAACCCCTGACCCCGCCGGGAATCGAACCCGTGACCCCGTGCTCGGGAAGCGAGAACGCTACATCTACATCTACATCTATACTCCGCGAGCCACCTTACGGTGTGTGGCGGAGGGTACTTATTGTACCACTATCTGATCCCCCTTCCCTGTTCCATTCACGAATTGTGCGTGGGAAGAACGACTGCTTGTAAGTCTCCGTATTTGCTCTAATTTCTCGGATCTTTTCGTTGTGATCATTACGCGAGATATATGTGGGCGGTAGTAATATGTTGCCCATCTCTTCCCGGAATGTGCTCTCTCGTAATTTCGATAATAAACCTCTCCGTATTGCGTAACGCCTTTCTTGAAGTGTCCGCCACTGGAGCTTGTTCAGCATCTCCGTAACGCTCTCGCGCTGACTAAATGTCCCCATGACGAATCGCGCTGCTTTTCGCTGGATCATGTCTATCTCTTCTATTAATCCAACCTGGTAAGGGTCCCATACTGATGAGCAATACTCAAGAATCGGACGAACAAGCGTTTTGTAAGCTACTTCTTTCGTCGATGAGTCACATTTTCTTAGAATTCTTCCTATGAATCTCAACCTGGCGCCTGCTTTTCCCACTATTTGTTTTATGTGATCATTCCACTTCAGATCGCTCCGGATAGTTACTCCTAAGTATTTTACGGTCGTTACCGCTTCCAATGATTTACCACCTATGGCATAATCGTACTGGAATGGATTTCTGCCCCTATGTATGCGCATTATATTACATTTATCTACGTTTAGGGAAAGCTGCCAGCTGTCGCACCATTCATTAATCCTCTGCAGGTCTTCCTGGAGTACCTACGAGTCTTCTGATGTTGCTACTTTCTTGTAGACAACCGTGTCATCTGCAAATAGCCTCACGGAGCTACCGATGTTGTCAACTAAGTCATTTATGTATATTGTAAACAATAAAGGTCCTATCACGCTTCCTTGCGGTACTCCCGAAATTACCTCTACATCTGCAGATTTTGAACCGTTAAGAATGACATGTTGTGTTCTTTCTTCTGGGAAATCCTGAATCCAATCACAAACCTGGTCCGATATTCCGTAAGCACGTATTTTTTTCACTAAACGTAAGTGCGGAACCGTATCAAATGCCTTCCTGAAGTCCAGGAATACGGCATCAATCTGCTCGCCAGTGTCTACGGCACTGTGAATTTCTTGGGCAAATAGGGCGAGCTGGGTTTCACATGATCTCTGTTTGCGGAATCCATGTTGGTTATGATGAAGGAGATTTGTATTATCTAAGAACGTCATAATACGAGAACACAAAACATGTTCCATTATTCTACAACAGATTGACGTAAGTGAAATAGGCCTATAATTATTCGCATCTGATTTATGACCCTTCTTGAAAATGGGAACGACCTGTGCTTTCTTCCAGTCGCTAGGTACTTTACGTTCTTCCAGAGATCTACGATAAATTGCTGATAGAAAGGGGGCAAGTTCTTTAGCATAATCACTGTAGAATCTTAAGGGTATCTCGTCTGGTCCGGATGCTTTTCCGCTACTAAGTGATAGCAGTTGTTTTTCAATTCCGATATCGTTTATTTCAATATTTTCCATTTTGGTGTCCGTGCGACGGCTGAAGTCAGGGACCGTGTTACGATTTTCCGCAGTGAAACAGTTTCGGAACACTGAATTCAGTATTTCTGCCTTTCTTCGGTCGTCCTCTGTTTCGGTGCCATCGTGGTCAACGAGTGACTGAATAGGGGATTTAGATCCGCTTACCGATTTTACATATGACCAAAACTTTTTAGGGTTCTTGTTTAGATTGTTTGCCAATGTTTTATGTTCGAATTCGTTGAATGCTTCTCTCATTGCTCTCTTTACGCTCTTTTTCGCTTCGTTCAGCTTTTCCTTATCAGCTATGATTCGACTACTCTTAAACCTATGGTGAAGCTTTCTTTGTTTCCGTAGTACCTTTCGTACATGATTGTTATACCACGGTGGATCTTTCCCCTCGCTTTGGACCTTAGTCGGTACGAACTTATCTAAGGCGTACTGGACGATGTTTCTGAATTTTTTCCATTTTTGTTCCACATCCTCTTCCTCAGAAATGAACGTTTGATGGTGGTCACTCAGATATTCTGCGATTTGTGCCCTATCACTCTTGTTAAGCAAATAGATTTTCCTTCCTTTCTTGGCATTTCTTATTACACTTGTAGTCATTGATGCAACCACTGACTTATGATCACTGATACCCTCTTCTACATTCACGGAGTCGAAAAGTTCCGGTCTATTTGTTGCTATGAGGTCTAAAACGTTAGCTTCACGAGTTGGTTCTCTAACTATCTGCTCGAAGTAATTCTCGGACAAGGCAGTCAGGATAATGTCACAAGAGTCTCTGTCCCTGGCTCCAGTTCTGATTGTGTGACTATCCCATTCTATACCTGGTAGATTGAAGTCTCCCCCTATTACAATAGTATGATCACGAAACTTCTTCACGACGTTCTGCAGGTTCTCTCTGAGGCGCTCAACTACTACGGTTGCTGATGCAGGTGGCCTATAGAAGCATCCGACTATCATATCTGACCCACCTTTGATACTTAACTTAACCCAGATTATTTCACATTCGCATTCGCTAATAACTTCACTGGATATTATTGAATTCTTTACTGCTATAAATACTCCTCCACCATTGGCGTTTATCCTATCCTTGCGGTATATATTCCATTCTGTGTCTAGGATTTCGTTACTGTTCACTTCCGGTTTTAACCAACTTTCCGTTCCTAATACTATATGCGCACTATTTCCTTCAATAAGAGATACTAATTCAGGAACCTTGCCCTGGATACTCCTGCAGTTTACCAATATTACGTTAACTTTTCCTGTTTTTGGTCTCTGAGGACGGACGTTCTTTATCAACGATGATAATGTTCTCTCTGGTAAGCCGTCAGGTATTTTATCGTTTCGCCCAAGGGGGGGTCCCTCTAACCTAAAAAACCCCCGTGTGCACGCCACACGTACTCTGCTACCCTAGTAGCTGCTTCCGGTGTGTAGTGCACGCCTGACCTGTCTAGGGGGGCCCTACAGTTCTCCACCCAATAACGGAGGTCGATGAATTTGCAACCATTATAGTCGCAGAGTCGTCTGAGCCTCTGGTTTAGACCCTCCACACGGCTCCAAACCAGAGGACCGCGATCGACTCTGGGCACTATGCTGCAGATATTAAGCTCAGCTTGCACTCCGCGTGCGATGCTGGTTGTCTTCACCAAATCAGCCAGCCGCCGGAAGGAACCAAGGATGGCCTCAGAACCCAAGCGGCAGGCGTCATTCGTTCCGACATGTGCTACTATCTGCAGCCGGTCACACCCAGTGCGTTCAATAGCTGCCGGAAGGGCCTCCTCCACATTACGGACGAGACCCCCCGGCAAGCACACCGAGTGCACACTGGCATTCTTCCCCGACCTACCCGCTATTTTCCTGAGGGGCTCCATAACCCGCCTAACGTTGGAGCTCCCTATAACTAATAGGCCCGCCCTCTGTGACTGTCGGGACCTTGCCGGAGAATCGGCCACTGGCCCAACAGGCGAGGCATCCTGTGGTGGCTCGGAAACGATGTCATCACCACTAGGAAGCACCCCGTACCTGTTGGAAAGGGGTAAGGCAGCTGCCACGCGGCCAGATCCCACCTTCGCCTTTCGGCCAGGCACGCGCGAGCCCACCACTGTCCGCCATTCACCCTGGAGTGATGGCTGACCGGTAAGATGCTCACTGCCGGAAGACGCAGCGACATCAGGGGTTCCATGTGATTCCAAGGCCACCGAAGTAGGCATAGGTC
Source organism: Schistocerca nitens (assembly GCF_023898315.1). Classification (NCBI taxonomy): domain Eukaryota; kingdom Metazoa; phylum Arthropoda; class Insecta; order Orthoptera; family Acrididae; genus Schistocerca; species Schistocerca nitens. Next base: position 139,815,278 of record NC_064625.1, on the reverse strand, counting down.
TCACCACAGTTGCCCCAACGCCACTACGAGCCGACGCCTGCGCCTCGAGCTCGATGAGCCTAACAGACAAAGCCTCCACCTGTCCCCGAAGAGTGGCCAATTCTCCTTGCGTCCGCTCACAACAACCACAGTCCCTACACATGACTATGTTTACCCTACTCTATACGGTGACAAATTCCCAAGATAATCTTCTGATGAGCTACTCTGATAATCAAGAAACACTCACTGAAATACGAGACGCGAAAACTACGCTAGGTTTTCCCAGAAAAACTATTTAAAAGCTAAGCGCAGCAAATAAGTACAAAAACACTGTTATTGAAATAAAAGGTTCTACCTAGTAAGCACTCTAACACGCAAGAAATTACAAAAATAAACTAGTAATTACACAGATAACTGAAAATAAGTCGCTGCTGTTTGTAAAATATGTAAGAAGCGAGACCACGAGCTGCGGACTAGAACACTGTTCTGGCAGTAGTGGACACCAAAAGCTCCTGAGGAAGATCCCAGCAGAGGGGTCGAAACCCGAACATTTTAGAAGAAAGCCAGCCGGAGTCGCCGTGCGGTTCTAGGCGCTACAGTCTGGAACCGAGAGACCGCTACGGTCGCAGGTTCGAATCCTGCCTCGGGCATTGATGTGTGTGATGTCCTTAGGTTAGTTAGGTTTAATTAGTTCTAAGTTCTAGGCGACTGATGACTGATGACCTCAGAAGTTAAGTCGCATAGTGCTCAGAGCCATTTGAACCCTTTCTTTTTTTTTTTTTAGAAGAAACATGTCGCGACCTAATAACCCAGAAGATTTTAATTTCAGTGACAACGGCCACGAAAGCCTGCAGACTTGCGAATCTATACCTGTTTCATCCTACGTGTAGGAGCGTCGTAAGAGTGGACGTGTAGCGGATGACACAGGTTTGCGGTGGTGCAGTCTACGTGTGGGCCCACCCACACACATACATACACAGACGCACAGTAGGCGTTCCCGGAGCGGGCGAGTGTCTCGCTGCGCCATTGAGCGCGCCGGCCCGCGACCGCAGATCTCGTTAGGCCACACAAGAGGGAGGCGAATTCTATTAGGGCCTCCACAACACGGCACGCGGGGCAGAGGGCCGCCGCCGCAGCCACAAAGGGCCGACACGACAGTCCAAATATTTTCCCCCCTCTGCGGCCGCCCCGACAACCCACGGCGCGCCCTACCTGTCCGCCCTACGCCCGGGATGCGACTCTGCCGACCGCTCCGCACACCCTGAGTAAAAGTCTGGCACCGCGGCGACTCGGTGCCAAACGTAGCCAGCGGAAAAATGCTCCTACAGCAGGGTGTCCCGGGAAAATCAGGAATACAGAAATACAAGTCGCTGAGGAATCAAATAAATAGGACGTGCAGGGAAGCTAAAACGAAATGGCTGCAGGAAAAATGTGAAGACATCGAAAAAGATATGATTGTCGGAAGGACAGACTCAGCATACAGGAAAGTCAAATCAACCTTTGGTGACATTGGCTCTGAGCACTATGGGACTCAACTGCTGAGGTCTAGTCCCCTAGAACTTAGAACTAGTTAAACCTAACTAACCTAAGGACATCACAAACATCCATGCCCGAGGCAGGATTCGAACCTGCGACCGTAGCGGTCTTGCGGGTCCAGACTGCAGCGCCTTTAACCGCACGGCCACTTCGGCCGGCTATTTGGTGACATTAAAAGCAACGGTGGTAGCATTAAGAGTGCAACGCGAATTCCACTGTTAAATGCAGAGGAGAGAGCAGATAGGTGGAAAGAATACATTGAAAGTGAAGATTTGTCTGATGTGATAGAAGAAGAAACAGGAGTCGATTTAGAAGAGATAGGGGATACAGTATTAGATTCGGAATTTAAAAGAGCTTTGGAGGACTTACGGTCAAATAAGGCAGAAGGGATAGATAACATTCCATCAGAATTTCTAAAATCATTGGGAGAAGTGGCAACAAAACGACTGTTCACGTTGGTGTGTAGAATATATGAGTCTGGCGACATACCATCTGACTTTCAGAAAAGCATCATCCACACAATTCCGAAGACGACAAGAGCTGACAAGTGCGAAAATTATCGCACAATCAGCTTAACAGCTCATGCATCGAAGCTGCTTACAAGAATAATATACAGAAGAGTGGAAAAGAAAATTGAGATTGCGCTAGGTGACGATCAGTTTGGCTTTAGGAAAAGTAAAGGGACGAGAGAGGCAATTCTGACGTTACGGCTAATAATGGAAGCAAGGCTAAAGAAAAATCAGGACACTTTCATAGGATTTGTCGACCTGGAAAAAGCGTTCGACAATATAAAATGGTGCAAGCTGTTCGAGATTCTGAAAAAAGTAGGGGTAAGCTATAGGGAGAGACGGGTCATATACAATATGTACAACAACCAAGAGGGAATAATAAGAGTGGACGATCAAGAACGAAGTGCTCGTATTAAGAAGGGTGTAAGACAAGGTTGTAGCCTTTCGCCCCTACTCTTCAATCTGTACATCGAGGAAGTAATGATTGAAATAAAAGAAAGGTTCAGGAGTGGAATTAAAATACAAGGTGAAAGGATATCAATGATACGATTCGCTGATGACATTGCTATCCTGAGTGAAAGTGAAGAAGAATTAAATGATCTGCTGAACGGAATGAACAGTCTAATGAGTACACAGTATGGTTTGAGAGTAAATCGGAGAATGACGAAGGTAATGAGAAGGAGTAGAAATGAGAACAGCGAGAAACTTAACATCAGGATTGATGGTCACGAAGTCAATGAAGTTAAGGAATTCTGCTACATAGGCAGTAAAATAACCAATGACGGACGGAGCAAGGAGGACATCAAAAGCAGACTCGCTATGGCAAAAAAGGCATTTCTGGCCAAGAGAAGTCTACTAATATCAAATACCGGCCTTAATTTGAGGAAGAAATTTCTGAGGATGTACGTCTGGAGTACAGCATTGTATGGTAGTGAAACATGGACTGTGAGAAAACCGGAACAGACGAGAATCGAAGCATTTGAGATGTGGTGCTATAGACGAATGTTGAAAATTAGGTGGACTGATAAGGTATGGAATGAGGAGGTTCTGTGCAGTATCGGAGAGGAAAGGAATATATGGAAAATATAAGGAGAAGGGACAGGATGTTAGGACATCTGTTAAGACATGAGGGAATGACTTCCATGGTACTAGAGGGAGCTGTAGAGGGCAAAAACTGTAGAGGAAGACAGAGATTGGAATACGTCAAGCAAATAATTGAGGACGTAGGTTGCAAGTGCTACTCTGAGATGAAGAGGTTAGTACAGGAAAGGAATTCGTGGCGGGCCGCATCAAACCAGTCAGTAGACTGATGACCAAAAAAAAGTAGGGTGACCAAATTATTTTCGGTGAAAACCGGGACACATTCACCCGGGTGCCAATGGACACCTCATTCCACATGTACCCAGGTTTCTTAATTTTAAATATTAACATTTTGTTGATACATTTTGTTAACCCGATTATTGTAACTAATAAGAGGATACAAAAGATTGATATAATCTAGAATATCTTTATAATTAATGACATTTAATAAACGTATACAGTAATAAAGAAATGTATTACGATTTTACAAAATTTTACAGCCATTAAACTTTTAATCAATTAATATTAACATGAGCTTTAATATTACTGAGCACTTGTAGATGGAATTGACTGTCCTTGGAGAAAAGGGTATTTTTCACTGCCTCCAGCCTTCTTGATCATGTCTTTGCTCTTTGAGACACAGTGATAAAACTCGGCACAATCCATTTTGTAGTTGTACAGGATCTGCAGGATTGCTTCAAGAAAGTCCACCTCCATTCTGTTTCTTTCATTAGTCCACTGGATATTAATGAACGAAAATATTCTTTACACATTGGCATTATGGGCTGGGATTGCAAATAAATACCTTGCAATTATTACCTACTCAGAGTAATGCTGAAGACAGTCAAAGCTTTTAAAAAAACTCACCCACTTCTCATGACATTCCAATGGTGTTTTTTTTTCATCATTCCACTTGTGAAGACTTTCAACAAAATTTGTCAGTATGCTGAACTGATCAAAGAGAATGGAATCATTGATTTCAATCTCTTTACTCTTCAAATAAGAAACTGTCTCTTCAACACTTTCCCATTTTGGCACTCTCTTCAGTAACATCCAATCAAACACCGGCGATGAGGGTAAATATGAGGCGCTCCACTTGCTGAGATATTCTACGCAAGTGTCACAAAACTTGTTAACTTCTTCTCTAAAACTCCTTTCCGCGGCTTCTGATACTTCTGCTCTTTTAAGGACAGATTTAACATTAAAAGAAATGAACTGCTGTTCTCTCCTCTTAGTGACAGTTTCCAGAGGATTTTTCAAAACATCATTTACCTCTATTACACTTTTCGTGCTTCCCTCAATTTCCTTTATCCCATGCTGCAACGTTGACTGTGAATGAACCATAAGTAGGCTTCACTTAAAGGGTTACTGAAAAACTAAACCAATATTTTGGAGGCTTTGTCTTCATTTAGGAAAAAATCTTTTAACGCTTCAAACAGGCGGATTACTCTTTCAACTGCTGGAAACAGTGATAACCAGCGAGTTTTCGAGTGACACATTACATACATATATTCACTTCCCACATAATCACAGAACTCCTCAAGCCTCTCTGTTCTAACAGTATATATGTAAAAGTGTTAATATACCTTCATGACGATAGTTTCAACATCACAGCTTAAACTGTCAGGAGATGTCTGCACGCTATTGTGTAAAAAATGTGCAGGGCACCCTATGCCTTCAATGTTTTCATGCAATGTTGCCTTTAATTTGGTAAATACGTTGCATTTGCCTTGTCTTTTCAAACCACCAAAGTTTGTGTTGGTGTTGTCTCCACAAAATGCCACACATTTATTTTTCTCAAGATCAAACATTTCGATAGTATTCATACAAAATCTTGAAATTTCGTCAGATGTTTCATTAGATAGAGAACTCACCTTCAAAAGTTTGGTCTGAATTCCCTGATTAATATCGAAAAACTGAACAACAAACGGAAATATTTTAGTGGCCTTATGATTGCTGGCATCAGTGGATATCCTGTAGAAAGAAGACTTTGTGATGTATTCAAGGCTTTCCTTTACACTCTGTGGAGCAATAACTTCTTTCACTAAGGCTGACACTTTAGTTCTTGCTGAGCTAAACTTTTTTGCAGTGGAAGAATCATCAAACATAATGCCGTTAAGCTTATTAGTTTGATCTTTAAGTTTGGTGATGTTTTACCGTGTGGTATGCTAGTGTAAGCTCGGCTGCTCGAACTTTCGTCTCTTTACTTGACTGATGCTTCATAAAATAATTTTGTAGAGTTTTACTGCAGCTCGGTGCACTGTATCTGTTAATGTGTTTCTTTGACCTGATGTGATCAACTATGTCGGAACGTCCACCATGACTTATACTAATAAAACAGTTAGATACGGAACACACTGCTTCGTAATCAAAACGACCTTTCTTAATGAAATTCCATTCCTTGGAATAACAGTCACTGAACTTGCAGGCACGTTTCGGCATTGCGTTTCACAGTACTGCAGCAGTAATACCACTAATATGAGAAACACTACTGCAGTTTGTCTGGCAAAACATCAACTACTACACTGTTCTGACAATGAGTGTGTGAGTAAGTGGCGCGACAGTCGGACGGTTTCATAGCTCTGTTACAATAATACAACTTACTGCTTGTTGTCCAAAGTACGCTCCAAAGACCTTGTAAAAAATAACTAGACTCACTGATGGCGCTGCAGTCGCGGGATAATTTGAACCTTCGGCTGGACGCCATTATAGTGGTTGTAGTCTCATGTGTTGTGTAGTATTTTTGCTTATGAAGACCCTGATTCAACGTTGTATATTTGTTGTGGCGTACATACAGTATTTGTTACTCGTAATTCTACTGTCTGTACGTTCCAATCAAAAGAAGTACAATGGTGAAGAGTTGTGCAGCGATTAATTGTACAGATAAATTCGAGAAAGGAACGAATATTACATTTCACAGATATGTGAATATTTTAACTTGTTTGTATGTCAGTGCACTTGATTAATAAATGTTTTTGTAACAGGGTATTAGCATAATGTCTGTGCATCTATTTTCAGGTTTCCTTTCTCAAAACCACAGCTGTTACAAAAATGGTTACACGCTGTCAGGAGGCAAGATTTCCGACCGACAGAATACCATTTTATATGTTCTGATCATTTTGAAGAAAGTTGGATTATCGGTACTGTTTTCATGGTCTAGATTAGGTTGAAACTTGATAATTTGGTCGTGAGTTGCCGAAGCACTATGCCATATATAACGCACTTCTCGTCATAAAATCTAAAGCAAGGTAGAGTCAGAAAATATCTATTAATATAGTGGGGAAATCTTCGAGTATTTTGATGCATTTTGCGTATATCTATCGTAAATAAACTACGAAAAATGCTAGGGGTCCCGTACATAACTTTTAGCTACGGCAGATTCCATGTAGTACGTAAGATAAATTCATAAACAGTGACTAGTTGCTGTTTGTTAATAAATTAAAAAGTATATTGTAGTAACGTATTTAAACGAGGCATTATGTTTGTGACCTAACTCAAGGGAAGGCATTTTATAACCAAAAGCGATCTATAAACATTCGAACTCCGCGCGTCAGTTTACCACTCTAATGGCCGCCGGCCAGCTATTCAATTTGTCCGCTCTTCACAGTCGACCACTCGCGCGGTTGTGGGGGCGGGTACCCTCAAAGTAAATTATTGCCTGAGTGTATCAATACTGATACTGTGATTACTAGTATGGGACAATGGAGGTTTTAGACAAATAAGCTAAAATATATTAATTTCTTGTGTTGTATTTCCTTTAATATAGCGAAATCCCAAAAATTTGAGAAAGTTCCACGAAATGAATTTAAAAACTGAATTCCGGGACTTTTGGGCATCCCGAAACAAATTTTCGGGACACCGGAACACAGGGATGAAAACCGGGACAATCCCGGATTTCCGGGACGTTTCGTCACCCTATCCTATAGGAGCACGAAGAAGGCAAACGTGTTCCCGTTTCTTAAGGGGCTCAGGAAAGGCTCAAAATCATGAAAAGTTCAATTTTTACTTTTTTGCGTTTTCTGAATCTGCAGACTATTACCTTTTAATAGATATATAATTTATTCAATTCCGAAGACTACAACTATTTTTAAATTTTTTTTGAAATGTGTTCTACATGGGCGTGCCCCATTGTGGCGCTGTTAAACTGCTGTCAAATGGTGTTATTATTAACGTCCGTGTTCATCAGGTACATTTTAGTGATGTGAGATAAAGTATGTGTTGTGGCTAACCTGTGATGGTTCAATATATATCGCTGGTGTGATTGTCGATTGTTTCATGTTTATTTACTCTGTCGTTATCTCGAAAATATTCGTAATTAATTCTGTTTCTTGAGTCTCTGTTTTGTTGAAGTATAATAATGAGTAAAAGTTAAGTTATTAGAAATCCTCTGAAGGCTTTTCAGAAAAGGACAAATGTTGGAAAGCCAAAGGTATTTAGAAATATGGGAATGAAGATAGGTTCTAACATGGTACGAGCGATGCTTGCTTTAGGCAAGGAACGCCTTCGGGCTGCAGACAGGGCAGTAAAGAGTCTAGAAATACAAGCAAGAGTAAACAGGAGGAGGAACAAGAGGAAGCTGGAGGAGGAGTTTGCAGAGGATGAAGATAATCCATCCTATGGACCTGGAATGCACTAAAAAGTTAATCCAATCTTTGTCGCTCGATCCCCAAAACTTTTATTTTCTCATACTAATTACACTCCTGGAAATTGAAATAAGAACACCGTGAATTCATTGTCCCAGGAAGGGGAAACTTTATTGACACATTCCTGGGGTCAGATACATCACATGATCACACTGACAGAACCACAGGCACATAGACACAGGCAACAGAGCATCCACAATGTCGGCACTAGTACAGTGTATATCCACCTTTCGCAGCAATGCAGGCTGCTATTCTCCCATGGAGACGATCGTAGAGATGCTGGATGTAGTCCTGTGGAACGGCTTCCCATGCCATTTCCACCTGGCGCCTCAGTTGGACCAGCGTTCGTGCTGGACGTGCAGACCGCGTGAGACGACGCTTCATCCAGTCCCAAACGTGCTCAATGGGGGACAGATCCGGAGATCTTGCTGGCCAGGGTAGTTGACTTACACCTTCTAGAGCACGTTGGGTGGCACGGGATACATGCGGACGTGCATTGTCCTGTTGGAACAGCAAGTTCCCTTGCCGGTCTAGGAATGGTAGAACGATGGGTTCGATGACGGTTTGGATGTACCGTGCACTATTCAGTGTCCCCTCGACGATCACCAGTGGTGTACGGCCAGTGTAGGAGATCGCTCCCCACACCATGATGCCGGGTGTTGGCCCTGTGTGCCTCGGTCGTATGCAGTCCTGATTGTGGCGCTCACCTGCACGGCGCCAAACACGCATACGACCATCATTGGCACCAAGGCAGAAGCGACTCTCATCGCTGAAGACGACACGTCTCCATTCGTCCCTCCATTCACGCCTGTCGCGACGCCACTGGAGGCGGCCTGCACGATGTTGGGGCGTGAGCGGAAGACGGCCTAACGGTGTGCGGGACCGTAGCCCAGCTTCATGGAGACGGTTGCGAATGGTCCTCGCCGATACCCCAGGAGCAACAGTGTCCCTAATTTGCTGGGAAGTGGCGGTGCGGTCCCCTACGGCACTGCGTAGGATCCTACGGTCTTGGCGTGCATCCGTGCGTCGCTGCGGTCCGGTCCCAGGTCGACGGGCACGTGCACCTTCCGCCGACCACTGGCGACAACATCGATGTACTGTGGAGACCTCACGCCCCACGTGTTGAGCAATTCGGCGGTACGTCCACCTGGCCTCCCGCATGCCCACTATACGCCCTCGCTCAAAGTCCGTCAACTGCACATACGGTTCACGTCCACGCTGTCGCGGCATGTTACCAGTGTTAAAGACTGCGATGGAGCTCCGTATGCCACGGCAAACTGGCTGACACTGACGGCGGCGGTGCACAAATGCTGCGCAGCTAGCGCCATTCGACGGCCAACACCGCGGGTCCTGGTGTGTCCGCTGTGCCGTGCGTGTGATCATTGCTTGTACAGCCCTCTCGCAGTGTCCGGAGCAAGTATGGTGGGTCTGACACACCGGTGTCAATGTGTTCTTTTTTCCATTTCCAGGAGTGTACTTGTTTTCTAAGGATCTTCCAAACATATTTGTTTCAAACTTTCAGTAAATGTTACACAGTACCTTCTGCATAATTTAACACAGCCTTTTTCCAAAAAACTTTATATTTTTGAATATATAAATAAAAAATTGCAAAAAAATGTTGTGAATTTTCATTACAATTGAAAAAAAAATCATCTTTAATAACTGAACTAAAATTTTGTAAAATCCCTGTGTTAAGTTGTAGCCCATATTCCAATAAATAATCTGTAAAAAGTTCAACTTCCTACCTCAAATACTTTGTGAGGAAAGATGTAATTTATAAGCGTTATTTTAACATTGCAAGTATAGGGCGTTCCGGAGCCCCTTAAAAGACTCATACTGAAAAGTGGGTTTGGTTGATTGGTTGATTTGAGGGACGGGACGAAACGACGACGTCAAAGGTCCCATCGGGATAGTGCAGGATGGGGAAGGAAGTCGGCCCGTGCTAGAGATGGGTAGTTCGCGAACGAACGGGTGCAAAGCAACGGGTCACCAAGATGAACGAAAGGACCGAGGAACGAATTCCAAGCAGCGATCGGTTCATAGTTTACTTCGGTCGCGGCGGTTTACTAATAGTTCCCGGGAACGATGAACGATCGGTTCATAGTTGGAACACGGATTATGTTCGAGTATAATGACTTTCCTGGAGACTAGAAATCTACTCTGTAGGAATGAGCATGGGTTTCGAAAAAGACGGCCGTGTGAAACCCAGCTCGCGCTATTCGTCCACGAGACCATAGACACGGGTTCCCAGGTAGATGCCGTTTTTCTTGACTTCCGCAAGGCGTTCGATACAGATCCCCACAGTCGTTTAATGAACGAAGTAAGAGCATAAGGGCTATCAGAAGAATTGCGTGATCGGATTGAATAGTTCCTAGATAACAGAAAGCAGCATGTCATTCTCAATGGAGAGAAGTCTTCCGAAGTAAGAGTGGTTTCAGGTGTGCCGCAGGGGAGTGTCGTAGGACCGTTGCTATTAACAATATACATAAATGATCTTGTGGATGACATCGGAAGTTCACTGAGGCTTTTTGCGGATGATGCTGTGGCGTATCGAGAGGTTGTAACAATGGAAAATTGTACTGAAATGCAGGAGGATCTGCAGCGAATTGACGCATGGTGCAGGGAATGGCAATTGAATCTCAATGTAGACAAGTGTAATGTGCTGCGAATACATATAAAGATAGATCCCTTATCATTTAGCTACAAAATAGCAGGTCAGCAACTGGAAGCAGTTAATTCCAGAATGTAACTGGGAGTAGGCATTAGGAGTGATTTAAAATGGAATGATCATATAAAGTTGATCGTCGGTAAAGCAGATGCCAGACTGAGATTCATTGGAAGAATCCTAAGGAAATGCAATCCGAAAACAAAGGAAGTAGGTTACAGTAAACTTGTTCGCCCACTGCTTCAATACTGCTCACCGGTGTGGAATCCGTACCAGATAGGGTTGATAGAAGAGATAGAGAAGATCAAACGGAGAGCAGCGCGCTTCGTAACAGGATCATTTAGTAATCTCGAAAGCGTTACGGAGATGATAGATAAACTCCAGTGGAAGACTCTGCAGGAGAGACGCTCAGTAGTTCGGTACGGGCTTTTGTTAAAGTTTCGAGAACATACCCTCACCGAAGAGTCGAGCAGTATATTGCTCCCTCCTACGTATATCTCGCGAAGATACCATAAGGATAAAGTCCGAGAGATTAGAGCCCACACAGAAGCATACCGACAATCCTTCTTTCCACGAAGAATACGAGACTGGAATAGAAGGGAGAACCGATAGAGGTACTCAACCTACCCTCCGCCACACACCGTCAGGTGGCATCCGGAGTATGGATGTAGATGAAGATGTAGATAGTTTACTTCGGTCGCGGCGGTCACTTCGGCAGTTCTCGTTCCAGCCTCGGTCGCGTGCTCGTCTCAGTCTCGGTCTCCCTCGGCCACACCCATCGTTCTTCGCATGACCACCTGTCTCAGTTCCACTGCCGACTGCTCCTAGTTAGTCCAGTATCCAGTTGTTCGTTTCGTTCACTGCGCTCGCCCATTTTACATGTGTTCCAAACTGTTCTTGCACTTGGGGTCTGGCTATTCAGTGTCCAACGACCGGTAATCAAAAAGTATTTTATAGTTACGTAAATTACATAAATTACGTTGTATGTAATAGGTACGTCTTTTCAGGTGACAAAAGGGCATATCAGCTCACTTCATTATATCGATGAACAGCAGAAGACATATAACAAGGCAAGTTTTTTTGTTATTCATATATTTTTTGGTTTCATCGACTTGATTTAGCAACTAACTTTCAGTAATTTGCTTAATTTTTAGTGTAAGAAAATACATATAAAACGATTTTCGTGTGTCTTTCATCTACAAAACATTACATTTAGGAAGGCTCTAATTATTTTTAAGTTTGGTTGTTTCCAGTTTGCATTACCTGCTAGTTTGGCTTCTTTGAGAAAAAAAAAGTGGGTTGTGGGTCATTTTGGCTCAGTAGGAAAAGCGGTGCCTCTCCATTTGAAAAGACATAGATTGCCATAAAATCGTATTTACTTATTATCTCAAAAACATTTGTTCAGAAGGAGCTTTCAAACCAGAAACTTTATTACGTTCCGCATTACCCTCCTGAACCCACCGATTCCATATTCTGCTAACGGTCATTGGATCTCGACCAACGCGAGCAGCAATGTCGCGATACGATAAACCCCAATCGCGATAGGCTACAATCCGGCCTTTATCAAAGACGGAAACTTGATGGAACGCATTTCTCCTCCTTACACGAGGCATCACAACAAAGTTTCACCAGGCAACGCTGGTCAACTGCTGTTTGTGTATGAGAAAGCGGTTGGAAACTTTCCTCACGTCAGCACATTGTAGATGTCGCCACCGGCGCCAACCTTGTGTGAATGCTCTGAAAAGCTAATCATTTGCATGTCACAGCATCTTCTTCCTGTCGGTTAAATTTCGCGTCTGTAGCACGTCATCTTTGTGGTGTAGCAATTTTAATGGCCAGTAGTGTAAAATAAAGTTCCCTCTCCTTCTTCCTTAAGTGACCAATGAAATTAAAAAACGGTTCAAATGGCTCTGAGCACTATGGGACTTAACTTCTGAGGTCATCAGTCTCCTAGAACTTAGAACTACTTAAACATAACTAACCTAAGGACAGCACACACATCCATGCCCGAGGCGGGATTCGAACCCGCGACCGTTGCGGTCGCCCGGTTCCAGGCTGTAGCGCCTAGAACCGCTCGGCCATCCAGGCCGGTACCAATGAAAGTAACTACCTTTTTAAAATTATGACGTAACGGCGTGCACAGTGGACAGTAACAACAAAATATAAAGGACACTGCACAGCTAGAACGCACCATTAGACCCAGAAGAAGGCCGCTGCAATCGTGGCCGAAACGTTGGTTTTTCTCCAGCAGCAGTACTTTTTTAACATTATGACGCGGTACCATACCCAGAAAACTTTTATGTCGACAGAAAAAATAGGTAATTCACTTGGTATTTTTATTCTTACTCCTTTGTTGGTTACCCTTTTGTCCCCCACCACATCCACACCCCACTATAATAGCTTCTTCTTCATTTCATTAGTCCTTTTGTAGCCCCCCTCCCCCTCCATCCTTCTACACCTCCCCCCCCCCTTACACTTCTCTTCCACATGCCTATAGTCCTCACTGAATGGTTTATAGTATTCTAGACCTTCTGTTTCCTCTCAGTTGTTTATTACCTCTCTAAGAAGTAATCATGATCAATAATGTTACATTTATCTTTGTTTTTTAAGAAATACGAATTAACCAAGTTAGAGCTTTCATATGTGGTAGCTGATTGAGTTGTTAACATTACTGCGTCAGGTTGGGGTTGGGTTGTTTTCGGGGAGGAGACCAGACAGTGAGGTCATTGGTCTCATCGGATTAGGGAAGGAAGTCGGCCGTGCCCTTTGAAAGGAACCATCCCGACATTTGTCTGGAGCGATTTAGGGAAATCACGGAAAACCTAAATCAGGATGGCCGGACGCGGGATTGAACCGTCGTCCTCCCGAATGCGAGTCCAGTGTTTAACCACTGCGCCACCTCGCTCGGTTTACTACGTCAGGTTTACGTCATATAAATAAGATGTCACTACTATAACATATAAATAAGATTTATAGCATCAGCCATATGTATAAATAACACGATGCACTCATGTTTGTAATTGTATCTCATCAACCATTAACAAATACCACTTTTTATATTATGTTGAATTTAAATGTGCTGTTTAACATGAAATCTCTTTATTCTTTAATATGAAATCTTTTGATTCTTTTATTTCCTTAAATGCTTTTATGTACACGACATGTTTCACAGGGATTAGCCGAGCGGTCTAAGGCGCTGCAGTCATGGACTGTGCGGCTGGTCCCGGCGGAGGTTCGAGTCCTCCCTCGGACATGTGTGTGTGTGTTTGTCCTTAGGATAATTTAGATTACGTAGTGTGTAAGCTTAGGGACTGATGACCTTAGCAGTTAAGTCCCATAAGATTTCACACACATTTGAACACAACATGTTTCACATACCTGTGTTATTTGCACTTATTCCTAAGTAATGGTTAAAATGGTTCTGAGCGCTATGGGACTTAACATCTGAGGTCATCAGTCCCCTAGAACTTAGAACTACTTAAACCAATCTTACCTAAGGACATTGCACACATGCATGCCCGAGGCAGGATTCGAACCTGTGACCGTATCAGTCGCCCTAAGTAATGTCCCAACACAGGATCTACATGCCTGATGATACGTACATAAATATCGCTTTAAACCTCACTGGTTAATTAATCAGTGAGAAGAATAAGCAATTCCACTGTATTGTATTAATTCTGAATGGAGGCAAAATTACACATCTTAGAGTTGGCCATGTGTTAATTTCATGTACAAATCTGTATATTTACCTATTAAAATGTACTTTAAACAACATCAATGACTAGCTGGGCCTTTATATGTATGGATGCGGGGAGTATTATCGAGAGGTTTCTCCTGTTTACGAGGTGTGGCTAGAAAAAAACCGGACTAGTACTGGTGAAACAATAAACGAATGAAATAAGGCTGAAAGTCGCGTGGCCTGTCACGTGACTCTCGCTCCGCCTACTGCTCGAGTTTCATCTGCCTCCTGCACTCAGTCTGCCCGTGGCGTCTGTTTTAAGTAGTTGACTTTTGTCTGTGCGTCGGAAAATGTTGAGTGTACAGAAAGAACAGCGTGTTAACATCAAATTTTGTTTCAAACTAGGAAAATCTGCAAGTGAAACGTTTGTAATGTTACAACAAGTGTACGGCGATGATTGTTTATCGCGAACACAAGTGTTTGAGTGGTTTAAACGATTTAAAGATGGCCGCGAAGACACCAGTGATGACACTCGCACTGGCAGACCATTGTCAGCAAAAACTGATGCAAACATTGAAAAAATTGGTAAACTTGTTCGACAAGTTTCCTTGTCAACTCCTGTTAACTCAGACACTGCTCTGATTGTTAAACGGCGATCTTGTCGAACAAGTTTACCGATTTTTTCAATGTTTGCATCAGTTTTTGCTGACAATGGTCTGCCAGTGCGAGTGTCATCACTGGTGTCTTCGCGGCCATCTTTAAATCGTTTAAACCACTCAAACACTTGTGTTCGCGATAAACAATCATCGCCGTACACTTGTTGTAACATTACAAACGTTTCACTTGCAGATTTTCCTAGTTTGGCTGTTCTTTCTGTACACTCAACATTTTCCGACGCACAGACAAAACGTTAACTACTTAAAACACACGCCACGGGCAGACTGAGTGCAGGAGGCAGATGAAACTCGAGCAGTAGGCGGAGCGAGAGTCACGTGACAGGCCACGCGACTTTCAGCCTTATTGCATTCGTTTTATTGTTTCACCAGTACTAGTCCGGTTTTTTTCTAGCCACACCTCGTATGTTTATGAGCAGGCAACTTCATTGTGTACTAAGATAAACAGGTACTGCCAAGATGTAGCAACCACCAAAGAAAATAAATTGTTCCTGACCTTTCCTATCCTACCGGACATTGAGTCCAAAAGACTAAAAAAAAAAGGTCGCCTGCTTGTAACAGGAATTTCTTTGACCAAGACAATTTGGCACTTAGCCAACTGTCATTCAGTCAAGATGGTGCACTCAGTAATGAAACAAAACAGTAGGCTCTGCCAGAAATATCGATTCTTAGAGAATGTGTCTAATAGTGTATTTTAATACGACGGTATGCCATCTTAGGCAATTTATAACACTTGTAAGTTAGCACTACAAATATGGATTGTTATACGGTGAAAGGGTACAGTACCGCCCGACATTGAAAATAGGTACAACATACTTCATTATTTTTGTCAGAACAACACAATTTTTTGTAAAATAACTCAATTTCAATTAATACAGCGAAGCCGGATACCAGTGTAGGTTAGAATGACAATTTATCTATTTAATTGATCACATGTGCACTCCCACAAAGTAAATCCCTACATCCAGTTTGGTGAGATCTGTGAAATGAATGAATGTATGGTCGTCTGCTAACCGCAGATAGTGAATGTGAATATATGATCATCTTTGAGACGATCCTTTGGCCACCTTTGGTGGGACCAAAGAGATGAAATTTACCTGAGCTTTGAGCACCTGAAATGTGGCTGACCAATACGGTAGCATGGTCTTCCCCCACCTCGACAGAGGTGCGAGATGACCTACAGAACGGCCATGTTTCAGCACTCTGCCGCTGGATCTTGTGCTGTTAAAACCTGTTTTAGTTGTGCTCCGTAATGACAAAAGAGTGGAGACATGGTATGCATGTCGAATATTTAAGAGTAGTTAGAAATAATAATTTCTCTATTTCAGGAACTTTTGTGGGGAGAATTAAATGTCAGGCAGGTAATATTAATGGGATTGTAGTAATCTTCGGAAGTGACCAACGGTCACAATGAAACCACGTGTAGCAATAAGTTGAAATACTTCCGTGTGCTTAAGTTTAGCTGAATTACTAGCGTGTGTACAATAAGTTGAAATATTTAAGAAATAGCGTGTGTACCATAAGTTGAAATATTTAAGAAATGACGTGTGCAGGACTTGAAATTAGAGACGAGTACTTCCACGTGGTGAGTACTGTGTGAGTCTCAATCTGTGTATGAGACAAAGGATAAAGAGAAGTACTCGTCCATGGTATTAGTTGAGGACTCGCGTGTGTGATGAATATGTTCTTAATATTACTTTGCGTGATATCATTCCGTGTGACGCTAGATTCAAACTCTGAGAGAGAAGCAAGGTGAGTCGGCCATCTATCCAGCAACGCCACTTGGCTTGCATTGCACAGGAAGAGTTCATAGTAGGAAAGTGGAATTACGAAGTGGGGCAGTGTCGTGTGAAACTGGGACAAATACTAACTGAAGTGGGAAAGCTGAAAGTGATAGTGTTGTGACTATATAGTGTTTTGTATTCCATGTCGCAGTGTGGTGTATGTCATGTAATGTGGGTATGCGTGGTTTGCATGGGAGAGTAGCAAGGTAGTTTCAAAAGATTAGTGGGTTATGCTTGTTCCTTCTGTACTGCTCGGTCTGGAGGATAGTTTCGTGATGATGATTGTGAGAGTCGAAGTATGAGAAATAATAAAAGATCCACCATCCTATCCAGAAAGTGCACTGTAGCGTTAAATAATTACGAGGCCATAATATAGAGATTCACCAATGTAAAGCCATGCCCACTGGGCGGAATTTCTCATGTGTTATTGTTGTAGGTTATAGAAGTTGTGTGTTTAGGTTATAGAATTTATCGGAATAAATAAGATAGTGAAAAGAAAAAGATTGGTGAAGTTTTCCTTCGAATTGTATGTTGTCATGATGTCCCGAATTTATAATGTGTGCGCCATTCATATTCAATGCGGTGGCCACGTGTTGATAAAAGCCGTTAAAGAAAAGAAAAAAGAAAATGTGGTATTGCCAGTGCGTAGTGTACAGTCAGAGTTCTGTAAATTACTGATAGTCAGATGCGTGTTTCCGTTGCGTACTAATCATATAGGAGGATAACTTGTAACTTAAGTGTGAGTACTAGAGTTCATGTTACTCGATAAATAAGAATGAATCCACTCACTTGGCAGACCACTCATCTTGCAGGCCTGACTGCTTGATGCCACAGTATGAGCAAGTCATGTGGGTGCCTTTCAACGGTTATGTCACTTGTTATGTATTTGTCTGTTATGGCCTACCCTGCTTTCAGAAAACACTTGATAATGGCACTTTGAAGACGAAATCATGGTTGTGTAAGTGTAAATGTAACACTGTAAATAAACAACATTCTAATGCCGGTACTGACTTTAAAGTCAACAGAATTGTCCCGAGAATTCAGCAACTGTATACAAGTATATATCTTAGGAAATTCTCATTTATTGTTCCGCTCAGTTGTTCACTTTTCTAGTTTCGTCACACTGGATCATCACCAGATCTAAAGCAAAGTAAAACTAAATATGTACCATGTAAGGCCGACCAGAGTGGCCGAGCGGTTCTAGACGCTACAGTCTGGAGCCGCGCATCCGCTACGGTCGCAGGTTCGAATTATGCCTCGGGCATGGATATCTGTGATGTCCTTACCTTATTTAGGTTTAAGTAGTTCTAAGCTCTAGGGGACTGATGACCACAGAAGTTAAGTCTCATAGTGCTCAGAGCCATTTGAACCGTTTGTACCATGTAATATTTTACAGTAGTAGAAAAAAAATGCACATACGAGAGTTGTTCAGAAAGTAGCGCACCACTTTTTTTTTTTTTTTTAAGCCGTAAACAATGCTACGAATGCGAAACGTTACGTACGAGGTGTGGCTAGAAAAAAACCGGACTAGTACTGGTGAAACAATAAAACGAATGCAATAAGGCTGAAAGTCGCGTGGCCTGTCACGTGACTCTCGCTCCGCCTACTGCCCGAGTTTCATCTGCCTCCTGCACTCAGTCTGCCCGTGGCGTCTGTTTTAAGTAGTTGACGTTTTGTCTGTGCGTCGGAAAATGTTGGGTGTACAGAAAGAACAGCGTGTTAACATCAAATTTTGTTTCAAACTAGGAAAATCTGCAAGTGAAACGTTTGTAATGTTACAACAAGTGTACGGCGATGATTGTTTATCGCGAACACAAGTGTTTGAGTGGTTTAAACGATTTAAAGATGGCCGCGAAGACACCAGTGATGACACTCGCACTGGCAGACCATTGTCAGCAAAAACTGATGCAAACATTGAAAAAATCGGTAAACTTGTTCGACAAGATCGCCGTTTAACAATCAGAGCAGTGTCTGAGTTAACAGGAGTTGACAAGGAAAGTGTCGAACAAGTTTACCGATTTTTTCAATGTTTGCATCAGTTTTTGCTGACAATGGTCTGCCAGTGCGAGTGTCATCACTGGTGTCTTCGCGGCCATCTTTAAATCGTTTAAACCACTCAAACACTTGTGTTCGCGATAAACAATCATCGCCGTACACTTGTTGTAACATTACAAACGTTTCACTTGCAGATTTTCCTAGTTTGAAACAAAATTTGATGTTAACACGCTGTTCTTTCTGTACACTCAACATTTTCCGACGCACAGACAAAACGTCAACTACTTAAAACAGACGCCACGGGCAGACTGAGTGCAGGAGGCAGATGAAACTCGAGCAGTAGGCGGTGCGAGAGTCACGTGACAGGCCACGCGACTTTCAGCCTTATTGCATTCGTTTTATTGTTTCACCAGTACTAGTCCGGTTTTTTTCTAGCCACACCTCGTATGTGTTATTTGAAGTCTCCAGAGTGAGCGTGCCAAGTTTCCGACACTTCCGACAGATAGCGTAGCTGCAGGACAGCTCCAAAATGGTGTCTGCAGGTGATGTACGTTACAAGCAACATGCCGTCATTGAATTTCTCACTGCAGAGAAACTGTGAGGAACATTCGCAGACTTGTGCAAGGTCTACGGAGCATCTGTTGTCGACAGAAGTGCAGTCAGTCGCCGGGCACGGAGGGTGGGGTCATCAGAAGGCGGTTCGGCGGAGCTCCACGATTTGCAGCGGTCGGGGGGACCACCCACGGCTGTCACACTTGACACGCTGCAGCGAGCTGTTGTTGTCATCCGCCGTTAAAGGATACCATTCGTGGAAGTTATTTTGAGGACTGCACTGGCTCCGCCACCAGGACAAGGATTGGTACCGACAGAGCATGCACGCCTTTGTTTCGCGATGGAGGAAGGCCATAGAACGGGATGGAGATTACGTGGAAAAGTAGGGTGTGTAGATTACAAACCATTCTTTCGTGTGTATAATTCTCATTACGTTGGATAAAGAATTGTTGACAAAAAAATACCATGCATTCGTTTCTGCGCAAACCTCGTAGCAGTAGAATTTACCTAACAAGGGAAAGTCCCAATCGCGCACGTCTCGGTTTTAGTGGTAAGATGACCCAGTGGATAGCATGTCAGAAACTGTTTTTTTTTTTTTTTTTTTTTTTTTTTTTTGAGAAGATCACGAACTGTTCGTCCGGTGATTGACGAGTCTGTTCGCTGTATTCAAATTTGTGTCTGTGTCGTGGTGTAACTTCCGTTTGCCACAACGAGGTGTAACGAAGGGACTTCCAGACATACGTACTTCCTGAATGAGATTTTCACTCTGCAGCGCAGTGTGCGCTGATATGAAACTTCCTGGCAGATTAAAACTGTGTGCCCGACCGAGACTCGAACTCGGGACCTTTGCCTTTCGCGGGCAAGTGCTCTACCAACTGAGCTACCGAACCACGACTCACGCCCGGTACTCACAGCTTTACTTCTGCCAGTACCTCGTCTCCAACCTTCCAAACTTTACAGAAGCTCTCCTGCGAACCTTGCAGAACTAGCACTCCCGAAAGAAAGGATATTGCGGAGACATGGCTTAGCCACAGCCTGGGGGATGTTTCCAGAATGAGATTTTCAATCTGCAGCGGAGTGTGCGTTGGTATGAAACTTCCTGGTAGGAGACGAGGTACTGGCAGAAGTAAAGCTGTGGGTACCGGGCGTGAGTGAGTCGTGCTTCGGTAGCTCAGTTGGTAGAGCACTTGCCCGCGAAAGGCAAACGTCCCGAGTTCGAGTCTCGGTCGGGCACACAGTTTTAATCTGCCAGGAAGTTTCATATCAGCGCACACTCCGCTGCAGAGTGAAAATCTCATTCTGGAAAAATCCCCCAGGCTGTGGCTAAGCCATGTCTCCGCTATATCCTTTCTTTCAGGAGTGCTAGTTCTGCAAGGTTCGCAGGAGAGCTTCTGTAAAGTTTGGAAGGTAGGAGACGAGATACTGGCAGAAGTAAAGCTGTGGGTACCGGGCGTGAGTCGTGGTTGGGTAGCTCAGTTGGTAGAGCACTTGCCCGCGAAAGGCAAACGTCCCGAGTTCGAGTCTCGGTCGGGCACACAGTTTTAATCTGCCAGGAAGTTTCATACGTACTTCCTGTTTGTTCTACACACGTATCACATGCTATGACTCTTGCGTTCCGTTTTGGAACTTCTGACTCTTTGTTGTAACATAGTTCACACTCGTTTATTTGTTGTTTTCGTTTCTGTAAAAGGAGGACGACGGCTCAATCCCGTGTCCAGCCATTCTGATTTAGGTTTTCCATGATTACCCCAAAACGCTTCAGGCAAATGCCGGGATGGTTCCCTTGAAAGGGCACGGCTGACTTCCTTCCCCATCGTTCCCTAATTCGATGAGACCGATGACCTCGGTGTTTGGTCTCTTCCCCCAAATCAACCCAATCCGATTTCTGTGCGAGGTTTATGCGGCAGCTTGCCTGCTCCCACTATTCATCAGATTTACTAGCGATGGTAACGTATTCTTACAACATGACTCAATTCTATGGAAATGGGAACGAGCGTTTGGCGTGATTGGCCGGGAGGCCCCTTGCAGGGCAAGTCCGGCCGCCTTGCTGCAGGTCTTATTACAGCCGACGACACATTGGACGACCTGCCCGCCGGATGGGGATGGAATGATGATGAAGACAGCATAACACCCAGGCCCTGACCGGAGAAAATCCCCGACCCAGTCGGGAATCGAACCCGGACCCGTAGGACGGCAATCCGTCATGCTAACTAATATACAGGGTGTGACAAAAAGGTACGGCCAAACTTTCGGGAAACATTCCTCACACACAAATAAAGAAAAGATGTTATGTGGACATGTGTCCGGAAACGCTTACTTTCCATGAAACTCTCCTGGCAGATTAAAACTGTGTGCCCGACCGAGACTCGAACTCGGGACCTTTGCCTTTCGCGGGCAAGTGCTCTACCAACTGAGCTACCGTAGCACGACTCACGCCCGGTACTCACAGCTTTACTTCTGCCAGTACCCCGTCTCCTACCTTCCAAACTTTACAGAAGCTCTCCTGCGAACCAGTTGGTAGAGCACTTGCCCGCGAAAGGCAAAGGTCCCGAGTTCGAGTCTCGGTCGGGCACACAGTTTTAATCTGCCAGGAGAGTTTCGTATCAGCGCACACTCCGCTGCAGAGTGAAAATCTCATTCTGGAAATATCCCCCAGGCTGTGGCTAAGCCATGTCTCCGCAATATCCTTTCTTTCAGGAGTGCTAGTTCTGCATGGTTCGCAGGAGAGCTTCTGTAAAGTTTGGAAGGTAGGAGACGAGGTACTGGCAGAAGTAAAGCTGTGAGTACCGGGAGTGAGTCGTGCTACGGTCGCTCAGTTGGTAGAGCACTTGCCCGCGAAAGGCAAAGGTCCCGAGTTCGAGTCTCGGTCGGGCACACAGTTTTAATCTGCCAGGAGAGTTTCATATCAGCGCACACTCCGCTGCAGAGTGAAAATCTCATTCTGGCTTACTTTCCATGTTAGAGCTCATTTTATTACTTCTCTTCCAATCTCATTAATCATGGAATGGAAACACACAGCAACAGAACGTACCAGCGTGACTTCACACACTTTGTTACAGGAAATGTTCAAAATGTCGTCCGTCGCATGGAATCCCTGATGCGCTGATGCAGCCCTGGAGAATGGCGTTTTGTACCACAGCCGTCCACAATACGAGCACGAAGAGTCTCTACATTTGGTACCGGGGTTGCGTAGACAAGAGCTTTCAAATGCCCCCATAAATGAAAGTCAAGAGGGTTGAGGTCAGGAGAACGTGGAGGCCACGGAATTGGTCCGTCTCTACCAATCCATCGGTCACCGAATCTGTTGTTGAGAAGCGTACGAACACTTCGACTGAGATGTGCAGGAGCTCCATCGTGCATGAACCACATGTTGTGTCGTACTTGTAAAGGCACATGTTCTAGCAGCACAGGTAGAGTATCCCGTATGGAATCATGATAACGTGCTCCTTTGAGCGTAGGTGGAAGAAACTAAAATGAGCTCTAACATGGAAATTAAGCGTTTCCGGACACATGTCCACATAACATCGTTTCTTTATTTGTGTGTGAGGAATGTTTCCTGAAAGTTTGGCCGTACCTTTTTGTCACACCCTGTATAGTAGGACAACTGACAAGACTAGAGACGCGTCAGTGACCCGACGGAAAGTTCATAATTTTGTGAGAGAAAGGGAACAAGGGACATTGGAACACGGATCTCCCGCTTTGCAGTCCAACATTGTGACCACACAACCACGACACCATGGCTCGATGTTGTACGTCTTGAGCTTCGACCGTTCGGTGTTTCTATTTTGCTTCTTTTTTCACAGTCCAGTATATTTCTTCCTGTTATCCGGCTTGAGCTGTGTTCAGTTTTTGACTGGCTATCCACTGGTCATTATACCACTAAATCTGAGGGAAAAGGGGGGGGGTGCTATGGGGGTTTCCCTTGTAAGTAATTGCGTCAGCAACCCGTCTTGTCTACTCAGCATCACATACCAGAGTATTGTGTTGTCCAAGTGCAGTTGGTGTTTTAGACAGGTAGATGTTGGAGATAGAGGGTGGGAGGGGGGAGGGGAATTGGAGGAGGGGAAAGAAAGCAGGGAGGGACTGGTAGGGATGTCATGAGTTTAACAACAAAGGTCGTATTAGAATTATATAACGTATAATTATGTACAAATTCTCGTTGAAACGCTGATAGTGTGGAACAATGCCTATGTACAATGTTGTTGTTGTTGTGGTCTTCAGTCCTGAGACTGGTTTGATGCAGCTCTCCATGCTACTCTATCCTGTGCAAGCTTCTTCATCTCCCAGTACCTACTGCAACCTACATCCTTCTGAATCTGCTTAGTGTATTCATCTCTTGGTCTCCCTCTACGATTTTTACCCTCCACGCTGCCCTCCAATGCTAAATTTGTGATCCCTTGATGCCTCAAAACATGTCCTACCAACCGATCCCTTCTTCTAGTCAAGTTGTGCCACAAACTTCTCTTCTCCCCAATCCTATTCAATACCTCCTCATTAGTTACGTGATCTACCCACCTTATCTTCAGCATTCTTCTGTAGCACCACATTTCGAAAGCTTCTATTCTATTCTTGTCCAAACTGGTTATCGTCCATGTTTCACTTCCATACATGGCTACACTCCATACAAATACTTTCAGAAACGACTTCCTGACACTTAAATCTATACCCGATGTTAACAAATTTCTCTTCTTCAGAAACGATTTCCTTGCCATTGCCAGTCTACATTTTATATCCTCTCTACTTCGACTATCATCAGTTATTTTACTCCCTAAATAGCAAAACTCCTTTACTACTTTAAGTGTCTCATTTCCTAATCTAATCCCCTCAGCATCACCCGATTTAATTAGACTACATTCCATTATCCTCGTTTTGCTTTTGTTGATGTTCATCTTATATCCTCCTTTCAAGACACTGTCCATTCCGTTCAACTGCTCTTCCAAGTCCTTTGCTGTCTCTGACAGAATTACAATGTCATCGGCGAACCTCAAAGTTTTTACTTCTTCTCCATGAATTTTAATACCTACTCCGAATTTTTCTTTAAGCCGTATAAAATAGTGAAATTGTAAATGAACCGAGGGGGGATTGAGAGTACGCAAACAAGGCAAGGGAGGAATAGGTAGTGGCAGGGATGCTGTGGGGTCAATAAGAAAGGGGTCTTACACTGAAGTTCCAAAGGGACAAGAATGTAAAAATTTTCTGTTAAGATACCAGAATGTACGCATAGAACCGTAAAATGGGGATAAAATAGAAGATTTTGGAACTGGAGGTAGCGAAACCTGAATAAGCATCTGAAGATATACAGATTGTGAAACTATGAAAGTTTCGAAGGAAAAATAATAAATACTGGAAGACGGTACTCAGTGGTTGGGTTATAGAAAGAGCGAAGGAGAAAATGGCAGTCTGAGAGAAAGAGAGGGATACAGTGGCAGCGGAACATAGTTGACAGGGACAGAACAGCGCTAGGAAAAGAGAGAAGGAGACAGTCCCAGTGGGAGAGGAATAAAGAGAAGGAGAAAGTAAAAGTTGGTGAGAGGCAATGATCATGACAGACTACGACAATGACAGTGACACTGAGAAGAGACAGCAGCAGTGGGAAGAAGTGAATGAGGTAGCAGCAGTAAGAGAGAACAAGAGGAGATAGACACAGTGAGAGGAGACTGTATTAGGAGACACTGGCTGTGAGACAGAAGACAGTGACAGAGAGAGAAAAATAGATTCGACAATGAGTTGGGCTGAATGAGGGAGTGAGAATGGGCAAGTGCGGGTGGATGTGTATGAGGGACTTATAGCGATGGACTAGTCAGTGTGAACGAGTTACCGTTAGCGGAACTCGTGAGAGTGAGTTGCATGTTAAAAGAAAAGGGCGAATATGTTGGCATGCCAAAATTCTTGGGAAGCTTTTTAAAGAGGCTGAGGAACGTACAATGAGTCCGCTGGAGCCCCACTTTTCAGTCAGGAACAAATTCGCAATTTTTTTTTCTCAGATAGGAGGATCTTTCCGGTGGTTCCTATCTGTTCCATGCTCCAGTGCCTGTAACTCATATGAGAAAAATGTATTGGTCAGTAAAATTTAGATACTTTTCTTATGTGAAATTCAAGTAAAGCAAAACTAATTCTACATCTCAGACCGGAATTTCCGTGGGGAAAAAAATCTGCTTCAGTATTATAACATGGAGTTCCCGAATGATAACGGAGACACATTACAGCATATACAGGGTGTTTCAAAAATGACCGGTATATTTGAAACGGCAATAAAAATTAAACGAGCAGCGATAGAAATACACAGTTTGTTGCAATATGCTTGGGACAACAGTACATTTTCAGGTAGACAAACTTTCGAAATTACAGTAGTTACAATTTTCAACAACAGATGGCGCTGCGGTCTCGGAAACTCTATAGTACGATATTTTCCACATATCCACCGTGCGTAGCAATAATATGGCGTAGTCTCTGAATGAAATTACCCGAAACCTTTGACAACGTGTCTGGCGGAATGGCTTCACATGCAGATGAGATGTACTGCTTCAGCTGTTCAATTGTTTCTGGATTCTGGCGGTACACCTGGTCTTTCAAGTGTCCCCACAGAAAGAAGTCACAGGGGTTCATGTCTGGCGAATAGGGAGGCCAATCCACGCCGCCTCCCGTATGTTTCGGATAGCCCAAAGCAATCACACGATCATCGAAATATTCATTCAGGAAATTAAAGACGTCGGCCGTGCGATGTGGCCGGGCACCATCTTGCATAAACCACGAGGTGTTCGCAGTGTCGTCTAAGGCAGTTTGTACCGCCACAAATTCACGAAGAATGTCCAGATAGCGTGATGCAGTAATCGTTTCGGATCTGAAAAATGGGCCAATGATTCCTTTGGAGGAAATGGCGGCCCAGACCAGTACTTTTTGAAGATGCAGGGACGATGGGACTGCAACATGGGGCTTTTCGGTTCCCCATATGCGCCAGTTCTGTTTATTGACGAAGCCGTCCAGGTAAAAATAAGCTTCGTCAGTAAACCAAATGCTGCCCACATGCATATCGCCGTCATCAATCCTGTGCACTATATCGTTAGCGAATGTCTCTCGTGCAGCAATGGTAGCGGCGCTGAGGGGTTGCCGCGTTTGAATTTTGTATGGATAGAGGTGTAAACTCTGGCGCATGAGACGATACGTGGACGTTGGCGTCATTTGGACCGCAGCTGCAACACGGCGAACGGAAACCCGAGGCCGCTGTTGGATCACCTGCTGCACTAGCTGCGCGTTGCCCTCTGTGGTTGCCGTACGCGGTCGCGCTACCTTTCCAGCACGTCCATCCGTCACGTTCCCAGTCCGTTGAAATTTTTCAAACAGATCCTTTATTGTATCGCTTTTCGGTCCTTTGGTTACATTAAACCTCCGTTGAAAACTTCGTCTTGTTGCAACAACACTGTGTTCCAGGCGGTGGAATTCCAACACCAGAAAAATCCTCTGTTCTAAGGAATAAACCATGTTGTCTACAGCATACTTGCACGTTGTGAACAGCACACGCTTACAGCAGAAAGACGACGTACAGAATGCGTTGTCTTCTATATCTTTCACATCACTTGCAGCGCCATCTGTTGTTGAAAATTGTAACTACTGTAATTTCGAAAGTTTGTCCGCCTGAAAATGTACTGTTGTCCCAAGCATATTGCAACAAACGGTGTATTTCTATCGCTGCTCGTTTAGTTTTTATTGCCGTTTCAAATATACCGGTCATTTTTGAAACACCCTGTATCTCCGTGCTACGTCACTTTATAAACTACGTTTTCGCCTCACACCGGATATTATGTGCGTATTTTATGTGTACCAGTAGAGTTAACTTGAATCTCTGTATCTCGGAAACGGATAAAGATACCAAGAACATTTTCATGCTAGTTCGAGATCGGGATCTTTGGAATACATCATAAATATGATAACCATTTTCTGTGAATAGCCATATCGAAATCCGTGACTGGGTTTTCGTACCCCAAAAACAAGTTTTTGGTGTGTTGCCCTATAATGGATAAAGATTTTTGAATATAAGGAGGTGGCTCTTCTAGATAAATGCATACAGAATATACCGTTAAAATATGAGCAATTTGCGGTGATTTATTATTTACATTTAACCTCATGTCGTATTTTCCGTGCAGAAGTAATGTATCTTGTAACGTCTGTATCTTTGTAACGGATTAAGATACCAAGAAAATCTTCAATAATGTTCGAGATATGGCTCTTAGGAACATAAGGTAAAAATTACGGCCATTTGCAGTGCATAGCTGTCTTGAAATCCTCGGCTGGGTTTTGGTGTCGGCGAGGAGACGGTAAAGAAAACCGTATTGTGGAGTTTTTCGAGGAACCGCCCATCAACTAACGGTGCCTCCAGATCGCATGAGCCCCACAATAGTCCACATCAAACGCAAAAAGAACCAATCGATTTGCTCCGTTTGCTTAAGCAGAAGTGAAATGCCTGGGCTAGCAGGACAGAGCGGCTTATGTTGTGGAAAGGGGCCAAAATGAGTTCCTGTCACTTGCACTCAACGTACAAACTTTATTTATCAACACACAATATTACAACAAGGATGCAAAACACTCAAAACTTTTATAGACCTCCTTTGATTAACTTTAGATCGGCTGAAGGCCACATTCAAAATCCAAGACACAAGGCTTAAGCAAAATTGAAATACGGTACGAGGTTCTTGTGGAGGTTTCACCCAAGAATATGTTCTAAATCTTCAATATAATCGGCTGAAGGACTTAGCAATTTACTTTTAATGGAACTAGGCTGGAAGTCGCATATTAAGCAGTAAGAGAAGTTTCAATCAAATGGCAGAAGGCCTTATCTAAATACACTCCTGGAAATGGAAAAAAGAACACATTGACACCGGTGTGTCAGACCCACCATACTTGCTCCGGACACTGCGAGAGGGCTGTACAAGCAATGATCACACGCACGGCACAGCGGACACACCAGGAACCGCGGTGTTGGCAGTCGAATGGCGCTAGCTGCGCAGCATTTGTGCACCGCCGCCGTCAGTGTCAGCCAGTTTACCGTGGCATGCGGAGCTCCATCGCAGTCTTTAACACTGGTAGCATGCCGCGACAGCGTGGACGTGAACCGTATGTGCAGTTGACGGACTTTGAGCGAGGGCGTATAGTGGGCATGCGGGAGGCCGGGTGGACGTACCGCCGAATTGCTCAACACGTGGGGCGTGAGGTCTCCACAGTACATCGATGTTGTCGCCAGTGGTCGGCGGAAGGTGCACGTGCCCGTCGACCTGGGACCGGACCGCAGCGACGCACGGATGCACGCCAAGACCGTAGGATCCTACGCAGTGCCGTAGGGGACCGCACCGCCACTTCCCAGCAAATTAGGGACACTGTTGCTCCTGGGGTATCGGCGAGGACCATTCGCAACCGTCTCCATGAAGCTGGGCTACGGTCCCGCACACCGTTAGGCC
Source organism: Schistocerca nitens (assembly GCF_023898315.1). NCBI lineage: Eukaryota > Metazoa > Arthropoda > Insecta > Orthoptera > Acrididae > Schistocerca > Schistocerca nitens. The sequence goes on along the minus strand of NC_064625.1, from coordinate 139,786,733 downwards.
GTCTTCCGCTCACGCCCCAACATCGTGCAGCCCGCCTCCAGTGGTGTCGCGACAGGCGTGAATGGAGGGACGAATGGAGACGTGTCGTCTTCAGCGATGAGAGTCGCTTCTGCCTTGGTGCCAATGATGGTCGTATGCGTGTTTGGCGCCGTGCAGGTGAGCGCCACAATCAGGACTGCATACGACCGAGGCACACAGGGCCAACACCCGGCATCATGGTGTGGGGAGCGATCTCCTACACTGGCCGTACACCACTGGTGATCGTCGAGGGGACACTGAATAGTGCACGGTACATCCAAACCGTCATCGAACCCATCGTTCTACCATTCCTAGACCGGCAAGGGAACTTGCTGTTCCAACAGGACAATGCACGTCCGCATGTATCCCGTGCCACCCAACGTGCTCTAGAAGGTGTAAGTCAACTACCCTGGTCAGCAAGATCTCCGGATCTGTCCCCCATTGAGCATGTTTGGGACTGGATGAAGCGTCGTCTCACGCGGTCTGCACGTCCGGCACGAACGCTGGTCCAACTGAGGCGCCAGGTGGAAATGGCATGGCAAGCCGTTCCACAGGACTACATCCAGCATCTCTACGATCGTCTCCAGGGGAGAATAGCAGCCTGCATTGCTGCGAAAGGTGGATATACACTGTACTAGTGCCGACATTGTGCATGCTCTGTTGCCTGTGTCTATGTGCCTGTGGTTCTGTCAGTGTGATCATGTGATATATCTGACCCCAGGAATGTGTCAATAAAGTTTCCCCTTCCTGGGACAATGAATTCACGGTGTTCTTATTTCAATTTCCAGGAGTGTACATTTCATGCAAATTGGGTTGCAGGCCCCATTCAAAACCATAACAATCTTATACCTTAAGGGCAAGAGAAGACGATTAATTTAACAGATATTAAAACTCGGCTGAAGGTCACATATCAACAAAATATGTTGAACAGCTTAAGGCCTAGAAAGAGTTTCAATCTAAAAGACAGAAGGCCTTATCTTAAAACCTCTCCAGTAAAATTCGACTGAAGGCCCCATGTAGAAATATATCATGCCTTAAGGGCAGGACAAGAACATTAATTTAAGAGATACTAATACTTGGCTGAAAGCCACACATCAACCAAATACCCAAAATCCAAACAGGGAAATTGCTGCATAATACACAAGGAACGGCGCTCAGAAGTTTCCAAGGGTCGGCCTGGGATTGTAACACTAACGTCCATGTAAGTGAGACAGGCAGCCTGTCCAACGACTTCTTAATCTGGAGGCAACCCAAGCGACAGACAGCCGACCGACTAAACAACCAGATCAGTTGCACTCCACGCAACCAGCAAAACGATCACAAGATTTCAATACACGACACGCAGAATATTGGCACCCACAACGACCAACAACAGCTCAGCTGTCAAACAACACGCCGGCCTGGACACGACGAGGAAAATACACTGCCTCAATTTACATCAACGAGCAGGGCAGGTTGAAAGGGTTCAGTACCGCCCGACATTGAAAATAGGTACAACATTCTTCGTTATTCTTGTCAGAACAACATATTTTTTGTAATAATAACTCAATTTCACTTAATTCACCGAAGCCGGATACCAGTGTAGGAAAGAAGGACAATTTATTTATTTAACTGATTAGATGTGCACTCCCACAAAATAAATCCCTACATCCAGTTTGTTGGGACCTGTGAAATGAATGAATGTATGGTCGTCTGCTAACCGCAGATAGTGAATGAGCAATATATGATCATCTTTGAGACGGTCCTTTGGTCACCTTTGGTGGAACCAAAGAGATGAAATTTACCTGAGCTCTGAGCGCCTGAAATGTGGGTGACCAATACGGTAGCAAGGTGCTCCCCCACCTCGACGGAGGTGAGAGCTGACCTGAAGAACGGCCATGATTCAGCACTCTGGCGCTGGATCTTGTGTTGGTAAGACCTGTCTTAGGTGTGGACAAAATGGTATGCATGTGAATCACTTAAGAGTAGTTTGAAATAATAATTTCTCTATTTCAGGAACTTTTGTGGGGAGAATTAAATGTCAGGCAGGTAATATTAAGGGGATCGTAGTAATGTTCGGAAGTGACGAACGGTCACAATGAAACCACGTGTAGCAATAAGTTGAAATACTTCAGAGTGCATAAGTTAAGCTTAATTACTGGCGTGTGTACTATAAGTTGGAAATATTTAAGAAATGGCGTGTGCAGGACTTGAAATTAGAGACTAGTACTTCCACGTGGTGAGTACTGTGTGAGTCTTAATCTGTGTATGAGACAAAGGATAAAGAGAAGTACTCGTCCATGGTATCAGTTGAGGACTCGCGTGTGTGACGAATATGATCTTAGTATTACTTTGCGTGTTATGTTTCCGTGTGACGCTGGATTCAAACTCTAATACTCTGAGAGAGAAGCAAGGTGAGTCAGCCGTCTATCCAGCAATGCCACTTGCCTTGCATTGCACAGGAAGACGTGCATATATCCTCCAGAGTTCATAGTAGGAAAGAAAAGTTACAAAGTGGGGCAGTGTCGTGTGCAACTGGGATGAATACCAATTGAAGTGGGAAAGCTGAAAGTGAAGTGATTCTAACGTTGTGACCATTCTTTGTGATGTATTGTATGTTGCCAGTGTGATGTATTTCATGTAATTTAAGTATGTGTGGTTTGCATGGGAGAGTAGCAAGATGGGTTCAGAGGCAGTGGGTTATGCATGTTCCTTTTTGTACCGCCCGGTCTGGAGGAAATTGTCGTGATGATGGGTGTGGAAGTCGAAGTGTGAAATATAGCAAAAGATCCACCATCCTATCCAGAAAGTGCACAGTAGCGTTAGATGATTACGAGACGATAAGATAGAGAATCACCAATGTAAAGCCATGCCCACTGGGCGGAATTTCTCATGTGTAATTGTTATATAAAATGGAATGATGTGTTTAGGTTGTCTTTGAATCATAATAGAATTTATCGTAATAAAAAAGATAGTGAAAAGGAAAAGATTGGTGGCCTTGTTCTTCGAATAGTGTGTAGTCATGATATCCAGAATTTATAATGTATGCGCTATTCATATTCGGTGCGATGGCCACGTGTTGATCAAAGCCGTTGGGTAAGAAAGAAAATGTGGTATTGCCAGTACGTAGTGAACAATCAGAGTTGTGTAAATTACTAATAGTCAGATGTGCGTTATCCGTTTCCGTTGCGTAATATTCAAACAGGAGAATAATTTGTAGCTCAATTGTGAGTACTAGAGCTCACAATCAGTCGTTGATGTTTTTCCGAGGAATAAGAATAAAACCATTCACTTGGCAGACCACTCATCTTGCAGGCCTGACTGCTTGATGCCACAGTATGAGCAAGGCATGTGGGTGCCTCTCAAGGTAACCGGAACGTCAACGGAGACAAGGCAGAAGATACCGCTGGTGAACTTCCATAACAGGGAATAAATTAAGTTAAATTTCACAGGAAGACGGCTAGAATCTTAGCCGACTAAAATACACACGCGTTGTTGCTCACGGGATTGTCCCAAAAGCGACAACCGGGATCAAACGAAGAAATGTAAACAGTTGAGGTTCGATAGTAAGTTAAGTGAGGACTCAACTTTCATGTCCAATATTGGTGGGTGACGTAGTTCGTAGCACTCGCAACCAGCACGTGCACGCCGCCAGCGGCTCCAGCCAACACCACCTGGACTACAGGCCTGTGTGCACACTTGTGACGTCACATACTGATGGCCGGTTCTGTATCGGAACGCTCCCGTTAAGCACTCACTCTAACTGCACGTGCACGCCGCCAGCGGATCCAGCCAACACCACCTGGACTACAGGCCTGTGCGCACACTTGTGACGTCACATACCGATGGCCGGGTCTGTATCGGAACGCTCCCGTTAAGCACTCACTCTAACTGCACGTGCACGCCGCCAGCGGATCCAGCCAACACCACCTGGACTACAGGCCTGCGCGCACACTTGTGACGTCACATACCGATGGCCGGGTCTGTATCGGAACGCTCCCGTTAAGCACTCACTCTAACTGCACGTGCACGCCGCCAGCGGCTCCAGCCAACACCACCTGGACTACAGGCCTGTGTGCACACATGTGACATCACATACCGATGGCCGGGTCTGTATCGGAACGCTCCCGTTAAGAACTCACTCTAACTGCACGTGCACGCCGCCAGCGGATCCAGCCAACGCCACCTGGACTACAGGACTGTGCGCACACTTGTGACGTCACATACCGATGGCCGGGTCTGTATCGGAACGCTCCCGTTAAGAACTCACTCTAACTGCACGTGCATGCCGCCAGTGGCTCCAGCCAACACCTCCTGGACTACAGGCCTGCGCGCACACTTGTGACGTCACATACCGATGGCCGGGTCTGTATCGGAACGCTCCCGTTAAGCACTCACTCTAACTGCACGTGCACGCCGCCAGGGGCTCCAGCCAACACCACCTGGACTACAGGCCTGCGCGCACACTTGTGACGTCACATACAAATGGCCGGGTCTGTATCGGAACGCTCCCGTTAAACACTCACTCTAACTGCACGTGCACGCCGCCAGTGGCTCCAGCCAACACCACCTGGACTACAGGCCTGCGCGCACACTTGTGACGTCACATACCGATGGCCGGGTCTGTATCGGAACGCTCCCGTTAAGCACTCACTGTAACTGCACGTGCACGCCGCCAGCAGACCCAGCCAACACCACCTGGACTACAGGCCTGTGCGCACACTTGTGATGTCACATACCGATGGCCGGGTCTGTATCGGAACGCTCCCATTAAGCACTCACTCTAACTGCACGTGCACGCCGCCAGTGGCTCCAGCCAACACCACCTGGACTACAGGCCTGCACGCACACTTGTGACGTCACATACCGATGGCCGGGTCTGTATCGGAACGCTCCCGTTAAGCACTCACTCTAACTGCACGTGCACGCCGCCAGTGGCACCAGCCAACACCATCTGGACTACAGGCCTGCGCGCACACTTGTGACGTCACATACCGATGGCCGGGTCTGTATCCGAACGCTCCCGTTAAGCACTCACTCTAACTGCACGTGCACGCCGCCAGCAGACCCAGCCAACACCACCTGGACTACAGGCCTGTGCGCACACTTGTGACGTCACATACCGATGGCCGGGTCTGTATCGGAACGCTCCCGTTAAGCACTCACTCTAACTGCACGTGCACGCCGCCAGTGGCTCCAGCCAACACCACCTGGACTACAGGCCTGCGCGCACACTTGTGACGTCACATACCGATGGCCGGGTCTGTGTCGGAACGCTCCCGTTAAGCACTCACTCTAACTGCACGTGCACGCCGCCAGCGGCTCCAGCCACCACCACCTGGACTACAGGCCTGCGCGCACACTTGTGACGTCACATACCGATGGCCGGGTCTGTATCGGAATGCTCCCGTTAAGCACTCACTGTAACTGCACGTGCACGCCGCCAGCAGACCCAGCCAACACCACCTGGACTACAGGCCTGTGCGCACACTTGTGACGTCACATACCGATGGCCGGGTCTGTATCGGAACGCTCCCGTTAAGCACTCACTCTAACTGCACGTGCACGCCGCCAGCGGCTCCAGCCAACACCACCTGGACTACAGGCCTGCGCGCACACTTGTGACGTCACATACCGATGGCCGGGTCTGTATCGGAACGCTCCCGTTAAGCACTCACTCTAACTGCACGTGCACGCCGCCAGCGGCTCCAGCCACCACCACCTGGACTACAGGCCTGCGCGCACACTTGTGATGTCACATACCGATGGCCGGGTCTGTATCGGAACGCTCCCATTAAGCACTCACTCTAACTGCACGTGCACGCCGCCAGCGGCTCCAGCCAACACCACCTGCACTACAGGCCTGCGCGCACACTTGTGACGTCACATACCGATGGCCGGGTCTGTATCGGAACGCTCCCGTTAAGCACTCACTCTACCTGCACGTGCACGCCACCAGCGGCTCCAGCCACCACAACCTGGACTAAAGGCCTGTGCGCACACTTGTGACGTCACATACCGATGGCCGGGTCTGTATCGGAACGCTCCCGTTAAGCACTCACTGTAACTGCACGTGCACGCCGCCAGCGGCTCCAGCCAACACCACCTGGACTACAGGCCTGCGCGCACACTTGTGACGTCACATACCGATGGCCGGGTCTGTATCGGAACGCTCCTGTTAAGCACTCACTGTAACTGCACGTGCATGCCGCCAGCGGTTCCAGCCAACACCACCTGGACTACAGGCCTGCGCGCACACTTTTGACGTCACATACCGATGGCCGGGTCTGTATCGGAACGCTCCCGTTAAGAACTCACTCTAACTGCACGTGCATGCCGCCAGTGGCTCCAGCCAACACCTCCTGGACTACAGGCCTGCGCGCACACTTGTGACGTCACATACCGATGGCCGGGTCTGTATCGGAACGCTCCCGTTAAGCACTCACTCTAACTGCACGTGCACGCCGCCAGGGGCTCCAGCCAACACCACCTGGACTACAGGCCTGCGCGCACACTTGTGACGTCACATACAAATGGCCGGGTCTGTATCGGAACGCTCCCGTTAAACACTCACTCTAACTGCACGTGCACGCCGCCAGTGGCTCCAGCCAACACCACCTGGACTACAGGCCTGCGCGCACACTTGTGACGTCACATACCGATGGCCGGGTCTGTATCGGAACGCTCCCGTTAAGCACTCACTGTAACTGCACGTGCACGCCGCCAGCAGACCCAGCCAACACCACCTGGACTACAGGCCTGTGCGCACACTTGTGATGTCACATACCGATGGCCGGGTCTGTATCGGAACGCTCCCATTAAGCACTCACTCTAACTGCACGTGCACGCCGCCAGTGGCTCCAGCCAACACCACCTGGACTACAGGCCTGCACGCACACTTGTGACGTCACATACCGATGGCCGGGTCTGTATCGGAACGCTCCCGTTAAGCACTCACTCTAACTGCACGTGCACGCCGCCAGTGGCACCAGCCAACACCATCTGGACTACAGGCCTGCGCGCACACTTGTGACGTCACATACCGATGGCCGGGTCTGTATCCGAACGCTCCCGTTAAGCACTCACTCTAACTGCACGTGCACGCCGCCAGCAGACCCAGCCAACACCACCTGGACTACAGGCCTGTGCGCACACTTGTGACGTCACATACCGATGGCCGGGTCTGTATCGGAACGCTCCCGTTAAGCACTCACTCTAACTGCACGTGCACGCCGCCAGTGGCTCCAGCCAACACCACCTGGACTACAGGCCTGCGCGCACACTTGTGACGTCACATACCGATGGCCGGGTCTGTGTCGGAACGCTCCCGTTAAGCACTCACTCTAACTGCACGTGCACGCCGCCAGCGGCTCCAGCCACCACCACCTGGACTACAGGCCTGCGCGCACACTTGTGACGTCACATACCGATGGCCGGGTCTGTATCGGAATGCTCCCGTTAAGCACTCACTGTAACTGCACGTGCACGCCGCCAGCAGACCCAGCCAACACCACCTGGACTACAGGCCTGTGCGCACACTTGTGACGTCACATACCGATGGCCGGGTCTGTATCGGAACGCTCCCGTTAAGCACTCACTCTAACTGCACGTGCACGCCGCCAGCGGCTCCAGCCAACACCACCTGGACTACAGGCCTGCGCGCACACTTGTGACGTCACATACCGATGGCCGGGTCTGTATCGGAACGCTCCCGTTAAGCACTCACTCTAACTGCACGTGCACGCCGCCAGCGGCTCCAGCCACCACCACCTGGACTACAGGCCTGCGCGCACACTTGTGATGTCACATACCGATGGCCGGGTCTGTATCGGAACGCTCCCATTAAGCACTCACTCTAACTGCACGTGCACGCCGCCAGCGGCTCCAGCCAACACCACCTGCACTACAGGCCTGCGCGCACACTTGTGACGTCACATACCGATGGCCGGGTCTGTATCGGAACGCTCCCGTTAAGCACTCACTCTACCTGCACGTGCACGCCACCAGCGGCTCCAGCCACCACAACCTGGACTAAAGGCCTGTGCGCACACTTGTGACGTCACATACCGATGGCCGGGTCTGTATCGGAACGCTCCCGTTAAGCACTCACTGTAACTGCACGTGCACGCCGCCAGCGGCTCCAGCCAACACCACCTGGACTACAGGCCTGCGCGCACACTTGTGACGTCACATACCGATGGCCGGGTCTGTATCGGAACGCTCCTGTTAAGCACTCACTGTAACTGCACGTGCATGCCGCCAGCGGTTCCAGCCAACACCACCTGGACTACAGGCCTGCGCGCACACTTTTGACGTCACATACCGATGGCCGGGTCTGTATCGGAACGCTCCCGTTAAGCACTCACTCTAACTGCACGTGCACGCCGCCAGCGGCTCCAGCCAACACCACCTGGACTACAGGCCTGTGCGCACACTTGTGACGTCAGATACCGATGGCTGGGTCTGTATCAGAATGCTCCCGTTAAGCACTCACTCTAACTGCACGTGCACGCCGCCAGCGGCTCCAGCCACCACCACCTGGACTACAGGCCTGCGCGCACACTTGTGACATCACATACCGATGGCTGGGTCTGTATTGGAACGCTCCCGTTAAGCACTCACTCTAACTGCACGTGCACGCTGCCAGCGGCTCCAGCCACCACCACCTGGACTACAGGCCTGCGCGCACACTTGTGACGTCACATACCGATGGCCGGGTCTGTATCGGAACGCTCCCGTTAAGCACTCCCTCTAACTGCACGTGCACGCCGCCAGCGGCTCCAGCCAACACCACCTGGACTACAGACCTGCGCGCACACTTGTGACGTCACATACCGATGGCCGGGTCTGTATCGGAACGCTCCCATTAAGCACTCACCCTAACTGCACGTGCACGCCGCCAGCGGCTCCAGCCACCACCACCTGGACTACAGGCCTGCGCGCACACTTGTGACGTCACATACCGATGGTCGGGTCTGTATCGGAACGCTCCCGTTAAGCACTCACTCTAACTGCACGTGCACGCCGCCAGCGGCTCCAGCCACCACCACCTGGACTACAGGACTGCGCGCACACTTGTGACGTCACATACCGATGGCCGGGTCTGTATCGGAATGCTCCCGTTAAGCACTCACTCTAACTGCACGTGCACGCCGCCAGCGGCTCAAGCCAACACCACCTGGACTACAGGCCTGCGCGCACACTTGTGACGTCACATACCGATGGCCGGGTCTGTATCGGAATGCTCCCGTTATGCACTCACTCTAACTGCACGTGCTCGCCGCCAGCGGCTCCAGCCAACACCACCTGGACTACAGGCCTGCGCGCACACTTGTGACGTCACATACCGATGGCCGGGTCTGTATCGGAACGCTCCCGTTAAGCACTCACTCTAACTGCACGTGCACGCCGCCAGCGGCTCCAGCCAACGCCACCTGGACTACAGGCCTGCGCGCACACTTGTGACGTCACATACCGATGGCCGGGTCTGTATCGGAACGCTCCTGTAAAGCACTCATTCTAACTGCACGTGCACGCCGCCAGCGGCTCCAGCCAACACCACCTGGACTACAGACCTGCGCGCACACTTGTGACGTCACATACCGATGGCCGGGTCTGTATCGGAATGCTCCCGTTAAGCACTCACTCTAACTGCACGTGCACGCCGCCAGCGGCTCCAGCCAACGCCACCTGGACTACAGGCCTGCGCGCACACTTGTGACGTCACATACCGATGGCCGGGTCTGTATCGGAACGCTCCCGTTAAGCACTCACTCTAACTGCACGTGCACGCCGCCAGCGGCTCCAGCCAACACCACCTGGACTACAGGCCTGCGCGCACACTTGTGACATCACATACCGATGGCGGGGTCTGTATCGGAACGCTCCCGTTAAGCACTCACTCTAACTGCACGTGCACGCCGCCAGCGGCTCCAGCCAACGCCACCTGGACTACAGGCCTGCGCGCACACTTGTGACGTCACATACCGATGGCCGGGTCTGTATCGGAACGCTCCCGTTAAGCACTCACTCTAACTGCACGTGCACGCCGCCAGCGGCTCCAGCCAACACCACCTGGACTACAGGCCTGCGCGCACACTTGTGACGTCACATACCGATGGCCGGGTCTGTATCGGAACGCTCCCGTTAAGCACTCACTCTAACTGCACGTGCACGCCGCCAGCGGCTCCAGCCAATGCCACCTGGACTACAGGCCTGCGCGCACACTTGTGACGTCACATACCGATGGCCGGGTCTGTATCGGAATGCTCCTGTTAAGCACTCACTCTAACTGCACGTGCACGCCGCAAGCGGCTCCAGCCAACGCCACCTGGAATACAGGCCTGCATGCACACTTGTGACGTCACATACCGATGGCCGGGTCTGTATCGGAACGCTCCCGTTAAGCACTCACTCTAACTGCACGTGCACGCCGCCAGCGGCTCCAGCCACCACCACCTGGACTACAGGCCTGCGCGCACACTTGTGACGTCACATACCGATGGCCGGGTCTGTATCGGAACGCTCCCGTTAAGCACTCACTCTAACTGCACGTGCACGCCGCCAGCGGCTCCAGCCAACACCACCTGGACTACAGACCTGCGCGCACACTTTTGACATCACATACCGATGGCCGGGTCTGTATCGGAATGCTCCCGTTAAGCACTCACTCTAACTGCACGTGCACGCCGCCAGCGGCTCCAGCCAACGCCACCTGGACTACAGGCCTGCGCGCACACTTGTGACGTCACATACCGATGGCCGGGTCTGTATCGGAACGCTCCCGTTAAACACTCACTCTAACTGCACGTGCACGCCGCCAGCGGCTCCAGCCAACGCCACCTGGACTACAGGCCTGCGCGCACACTTGTGACGTCACATACCGATGGCCGGGTCTCTATCGGAATGCTCCCGTTAAGCACTCACTCTTACTGCACATGCATGCCGCCAGCGGCTCCAGCCGACGCCACTTGGAATACAGGCCTGCGCGCACACTTGTGACGTCACATACCGATGGCCGGGTCTGTATCGGAACGCTCCCGTTAAGCACTCACTCTAACTGCACGTGCACGCCGCCAGCGGCTCCAGCCACCACCACCTGGACTACAGGCCTGCGCGCACACTTGTGACGTCACATACCGATGGCCGGGTCTGTATCGGAACGCTCCCGTTAAGCACTCACTCTAACTGCACGTGCACGCCGCCAGCGGCTCCAGCCAACACCACCTGGACTACAGACCTGCGCGCACACTTGTGACGTCACATACCGATGGCCGGGTCTGTATCGGAATGCTCCCGTTAAGCACTCACTCTAATTGCACATGCACGCCGCCAGCGGCTCCAGCCAACGCCACCTGGACTACAGGCCTGCGCGCACACTTGTGAGGTCACATACCGATGGCCTGGTCTGTATTGGAATGCTCCCGTTAAGCACTCACTCTAACTGCACGTGCACGCCGCCAGCGGCTCCAGCCACCACCACCTGGACTACAGGCCTGCGCGCACACTTCTGACGTCACATACCGATGGCCGGGTCTGTATCGGAACGCTCCCGTTAAGCACTCACTCTAACTGCACGTGCACGCCGCCAGCGGCTCCAGCCAACACCACCTGGACTACAGGCCTGCGTGCACACTTGTGACGTCACATACCGATGGCCGGGTCTGTATCGGAACGCTCCCGTTAAGCACTCACTCTAACTGCACGTGCAAGCCGCCAGCGGCTCCAGCCAACGCCACCTGGACTACAGGCCTGCGCGCACACTTGTGACGTCACATACCGATGGCCGGGTCTGTATTGGAATGCTCCCGTTAAGCACTCACTCTAACTGCACGTGCACGCCGCCAGAGGCTCCAGCCGCCACCACCTGGACTACAGGCCTGCGCGCACACTTGTGACGTCACATACCGATGGCCGGGTCTGTATCGGAATGCTCCCGTTAAGCACTCACTCTAACTGCACGTGCACGCCGCCAGCGGCTCCAGCCAACGCCACCTGGAATACAGGCCTGCGCGCACACTTGTGACGTCACATACCGATGGCCGGGTCTGTATCGGAACGCTCCCGTTAAGCAATCACTCTAACTGCACGTGCACGCCGCCAGCGGCTCCAGCCAACGCCACCTGGACTACAGGACTGCGCGCACACTTGTGACGTCACATACCGATGGCCGGGTCTGTATCGGAATGCTCCCGTTAAGCACTCACTCTAACTGCACGTGCATGCCGCCAGCGGCTCCAGCCACCACCACCTGGACTACAGGCCTGTGCGCACACTTGTGACGTCACATACCGAGGGCCGGGTCTGTATCAGAACGCTCCCGTTAAGCACTCACTGTAACTGCACGTGCACGCCGCCAGCGGCTCCAGCCACCACCACCTGGACTACAGGCCTGCGCGCACACTTGTGACGTCACATACCGATGGCCGGGTCTGTATCGGAACGCTCCCGTTAAGCACTCACTCTAACTGCACGTGCACGCCGCCAGCGGCTCCAGCCAACACCACCTGGACTACAGGCCTGCGCGCACACTTGTGACGTCACATACCGATGGCCGGGTCTGTATCGGAATGCTCCCGTTAAGCACTCACTCTTACTGCACATGCATGCCGCCAGCGGCTCCAGCCGACGCCACCTGGAATACAGGCCTGCGCGCACACTTGTGACGTCACATACCGATGGCCGGGTCTGTATCGGAACGCTCCTGTTAAGCACTCACTCTAACTGCACGTGCACGCCGCCAGCGGCTCCAGCCAACGCCACCTGGACTACAGGCCTGCGCGCACACTTGTGACGTCACATACCGATGGCCGGGTCTGTATTGGAATGCTCCCGTTAAGCACTCACTCTAACTGCACGTGCACGCCGCCAGCGGCTCCAGCCACCACCACCTGGACTACAGGCCTGCGCGCACACTTGTGACGTCACATACCGATGGCCGGGTCTGTATCGGAACGCTCCCGTTAAGCACTCACTCTAACTGCACGTGCACGCCGCCAGCGGCTCCAGCCAACACCACCTGGACTACAGGCCTGCGCGCACACTTGTGACGTCACATACCGATGGCCGGGTCTGTATCGGAACGCTCCCGTTAAGCACTCACTCTAACTGCACGTGCACGCCGCCAGCGGCTCCAGCCAACGCCACCTGGACTACAGGCCTGCGCGCACACTTGTGACGTCACATACCGATGGCCGGGTCTGTATTGGAATGCTCCCGTTAAGCACTCACTCTAACTGCACGTGCACGCCGCCAGCGGCTCCAGCCACCACCACCTGGACTACAGGCCTGCGCGCACACTTGTGACGTCACATACCGATGGCCGGGTCTGTATCGGAACGCTCCCGTTAAGCACTCACTCTAACTGCACGTGCATGCCGCCAGCGGCTCCAGCCAACACCACCTGGACTACAGGCCTGCGCGCACACTTGTGATGTCACATACCGATGGCCGGGTCTGTATTGGAATGCTCCCGTTAAGCACTCACTCTAACTGCACGTGCACGCCGCCAGCGGCTCCAGCCACCACCACCTGGACTACAGGCCTGCGCGCACACTTGTGACGTCACATACCGATGGCCGGGTCTGTATCGGAACGCTCCCGTTAAGCAATCACTCTAACTGCACGTGCACGCCGCCAGCGGCTCCAGGCAACGCCACCTGGACTACAGGACTGCGCGCACACTTGTGACGTCACATACCGATGGCTGGGTCTGTATCGGAATGCTCCCGTTAAGCACTCACTCTAACTGCACGTGCATGCCGCCAGCGGCTCCAGCCACCACCACCTGGACTACAGGCCTGTGCGCACACTTGTGACGTCACATACCGATGGCCGGGTCTGTATCGGAACGCTCCCGTTAAGCACTCACTCTAACTGCACGTGCACGCCGCCAGCGGCTCCAGCCACCACCACCTGGACTACAGGCCTGCGCGCACACTTGTGACGTCACATACCGATGGCCGGGTCTGTATCGGAACGCTCCCGTTAAGCACTCACTCTAACTGCACGTGCACGCCGCCAGCGGCTCCAGCCAACACCACCTGGACTACAGACCTGCGCGCACACTTGTGACGTCACATACCGATGGCCGGGTCTGTATCGGAATGCTCCCGTTAAGCACTCACTCTAACTGCACGTGCACGCCGCCAGCGGCTCCAGCCAACGCCACCTGGAATACAGGCCTGCGCGCACACTTGTGACGTCACATACCGATGGCCTGGTCTGTATCGGAACGCTCCCATTAAGCACTCACTCTAACTGCACGTGCACGCCGCCAGCGGCTCCAGCCAACACCACCTGGACTACAGGCCTGCGCGCACACTTGTGACGTCACATACCGATGGCCGGGTCTGTATCGGAACGCTCCTGTTAAGCACTCCGCAGCTATACGAAACTGTATAGGGATTCTCGTGCTTTCCTCTTCTACGTGGCCTTGTAATGAAAGTATTGAAATTTATATCATTGCGTAAAGTAACTGAACAAAATTGACCTATCATAACATGTAAGCTTTCACGGCCGGCGTCTTCATTAATTCAAACTTCCGGACTGAATTGCCGTGGTCCATATATAAAACTTCTTGTCCTTGCTGACGTTTCGTTGCCTACTGCGGGCAACATCTTCTGCGCCCGGAAGTTCTAATTAATGAAGACGCCGGCCGTGAAAGCTTACATGTTTGATTAGACGCCTCTACGGGGAGGATATGTCGATTATGGTACGACGACTGGAGAGCCTACGTAAGAAGAAAGCTCAACAACATTGTTCACTCACTTTTTTGCTACGTTGTCGTGACACTGGGACAGTTCCGAAGTTTTTGAAGGCGAGAAGAATGTTCCATACAGCGCATGGAACTGGCGATGCTGCGGGAACGGATCCATCAAACACGTCGAGGACTTGCGGTAACGAGTAGTCAACTGTTAAATCTTCACTTACGTATTAGTAATACTATGCGGTTGGGTGATTGGAACAACGTGGATAGATTTCGATGTAGTATCCCTGTTCACCATGGTCCCTGTTGACGAAGCTCTTTCTTACATAGCTGATATGTTTCCTACTAATATAATAGCTTTGTTTCGACATTGTCTATCCTCGACTTATTTTCAATAGAACAACGAGTTTTATGAACAAATTGATGGGGTGGCTATTGCTAATCTATTTATGGAATTTTTCGAACAACAGTTGCTGCAGTCGGCCAAAAAAAAGCCCTTTGAAATGGTATCGATAAGTGGATGGCACCTTTGTGTAATGGAATCATGCTGAAGAGGAACCGAGTGATTTTTTGGTGCATATAAAGTTTCAATCCAAAGATACAATTCACCAAGGAGAAAGAGAGTAATGGACAACTAAATTTTTTGGATGTATTGGTTATTAAACGGGCAGATGGGACTCTAGGGCACAAGGTATATAGGAAAGACACACACACACCGATCGTTACCTACATAAGAATTCGAATCATATCCTAAGCAGAAGAGCGGAGTCATAAAAACTTCAGTGGACATAGCTAATAACATATGTGAACCAATTTACTTGCAAGATGAATTAAGCCATTTGCGAACAGCTTTCAAGAGAAATGGGTACACTGACAAGGAAATACACTCCTGGAAATTGAAATAAGAACACTGTGAATTCATTGTCCCAGGAAGGGGAAACTTTATTGACACATTCCTGGGGTCAGATACATCACATGATCACACTGACAGAACCACAGGCACATAGACACAGGCAACAGAGCATGCACAATGTCGGCACTAGTACAGTGTATATCCACCTTTGGCAGCAATGCAGGCTGCTATTCTCCCATGGAGACGATCGTAGAGATGCTGGATGTAGTCCTGTGGAACGGCTTGCCATGCCATTTCCACCTGGCGCCTCAGTTGGACCAGCGTTCGTGCTGGACGTGCAGACCGCGTGAGACGACGCTTCATCCAGTCCCAAACATGCTCAATGGGGGACAGATCCGGAGATCTTGCTGGCCAGGGTAGTTGACTTACACCTTCTAGAGCACGTTGGGTGGCACGGGATACATGCGGACGTGCATTGTCCTGTTGGAACAGCAAGTTCCCTTGCCGGTCTAGGAATGGTAGAACGATGAGTTCGATGACGGTTTGGATGTACCGTGCACTATTCAGTGTCCCCTCGACGATCACCAGTGGTGTACGGCCAGTGTAGGAGATCGCTCCCCACACCATGATGCCGGGTGTTGGCCCTGTGTGCCTCGGTCGTATGCAGTCCTGATTGTGGCGCTCACCTGCACGGCACCAAACACGCATACGACCATCATTGGCACCAAGGCAGAAGCGACTCTCATCGCTGAAGACGACACGTCTCCATTCGTCCCTCCATTCACGCCTGTCGCGACACCACTGGAGGCGGGCTGCACGATGTTGGGGCGTGAGCGGAAGACGGCCTAACGGTGTGCGGGACCGTAGCCCAGCTTCATGGAGACGGTTGCGAATGGTCCTCGCCGATACCCCAGGAGCAACAGTGTCCCTAATTTGCTGGGAAGTGGCGGTGCGGTCCCCTACGGCACTGCGTAGGATCCTACGGTCTTGGCGTGCATCCGTGCGTCGCTGCGGTTCGGTCCCAGGTCGACGGGCACGTGCACCTTCCGCCGACCACTGGCGACAACATCGATGTACTGTGGAGACCTCACGCCCCACGTGTTGAGCAATTCGACGGTACGTCCACCCGGCCTCCCGCATGCCCACTATACGCCCTCGCCTAAAGTCCGTCAACTGCACATACGGTTCACGTCCACGCTGTCGCGGCATGCTACCAGTCTTAAAGACTGCGATGGAGCTCCGTATGCCACGGCAAACTGGCTGACACTGACGGCGGCGGTGCACAAATGCTGCGCAGCTAGCGCCATTCGACGGCCAACACCGCGGTTCCTGGTGTGTCCGCTGTGCCGTGCGTGTGATCATTGCTTGTACAGCCCTCTCGCAGTGTCCGGAGCAAGTATGGTGCGTCTGACACACCGGTGTCAATGTGTTCTTTTTTCCATTTCCAGGAGTGTAGATCGAGCACTCCACCCTAGAAGAAAAGTGTCCGAAAATACCCGACCACAACAACCATCGGCTGGAAAAGTTTTTCTTCCATTTATTCATAAGATCACGGACCGTATTGGTAAAGTTTTGGCCAAGTTTCAAGTGGAGACAATCTTTCGACCTACCAAGAAAATTAGTGAAAGTTTAAGATCGGTGAAAGACTCACGACACCCCTTAGCTACCCCAGGTGTTTATAAAATTCCGTGTAGCTCTGGCATCAGTCTACTGACTGGTTTGATGCGGCCCGCCACGAATTCCTTTCCTGTGCTAACCTCTTCATCTCAGAGTAGCACTTGCAACCTACGTCCTCAATTATTTGCTTGACGTATTCCAATCTCTGTCTTCCTCTACAGTTTTTGCCCTCTACAGCTCCCTCTAGTACCATGGAAGTCATTCCTTCATGTCTTAGCAGATGTCCTATCATCCTGTCCCTTCTCCTTATCAGTGTTTTCCACATATTCCTTTCCTCTCCGATTCTGCGTAGAACCTCCTCATTCCTTACCTTATCAGTCCACCTAATTTTCATCATTCGTCTACAGCACCACATCTCAAATGCTTCGATTCTCTTCTGTTCCGGTTTTCCCACAGTCCATGTTTCTCTACCATACAATGCTGTACTCCAGACGTACGTCCTCAGAAATTTCTTCCTCATATTAAGGCCGGTATTTGATATTAGTAGACTTCTCTTGGCCAGAAATGCCTTTTTTGCCATAGCGAGTCTGCTTTTGATGTCCTCCTTGCTCCGTCCGTCATTGGTTATTTTACTGCCTAGGTAGCAGAATTCCTTAACTTCATTGACTTCGTGACCATCAATCCTGATGTTAAATTTCTCGCTGTTCTCATTTCTACTACTTCTCATTACCTTCGTCTTTCTCCGATTTACTCTCAAACCATACTGTGTACTCATTAGACTGTTCATTCCGTTCAGCAGATCATTTAATTCTACTTCACTTTCACTCAGGATAGCAATGTCATTGATATCCTTTCACCTTGTATTTTAATTCCACTCCTGAACCTTTCTTTTATTTCCATCATTGCTTCCTCGATGTACAGATTGAAGAGTAGGGGCGAAAGGCTACAGCCTTGTCTTACACCCTTCTTAATACGAGCACTTCGTTCTTGATCGTCCACTCTTATTATTCCCTCTTGGTTGTTGTACATATTGTATATGACCCGTCTCTCCCTATAGCTTACCCCTACTTTTTTCAGAACCTCGAACAGCTTGCACCATTTTATATTGTCGAACGCTTTTTCCAGGTCGACAAATCCTATGAAAGTGTCTTGATTTTTCTTTAGCCTTGCTTCCATTATTAGCCGTAACGTCAGAATTGCCTCTCTCGTCCGTTTACTTTTCCTAAAGCCAAACTGATCGTCACCTAGCGCATTCTCAATTTTCTTTTCCATTCTTCTGTATATTATTCTTGTAAGCAGCTTCGATGCAAGAGCTGTTAAGCTGATTCTGCGATAATTCTCGCACTTGTCAGCTCTTGCCGTCTTCGGAATTGTGTGGATGATGCTTTTCCGAAAGTCAGATGGTATATCGCCAGACTCATATATTCTACACACCAACGTGAATAGTCGTTTTGTTGCCACTTCCCCCAATGATTTTAGAAATTCTGATGGAATGTTATCTATCCCTTCTGCCTTATTTGACCGTCCAAAGCTCTTTTAAATTCCGATTCTAATACTGGCTCCCCTATCTCTTCTAAATCGACTCCTGTTTCTTCTTCTATCACATCAGACAAATCTTCACCCTCATAGAGGCTTTCAATGTATTCTTTCCACCCATCTGCTCTCTCCTCTGCATTTAACAGTGGAATTCCCGTTGCACTGTTAATGTTACCACCGTTGCTTTTAATGTCACCAAAGGTTGTTTTGACTTTCCTGTATGCTGAGTCTGTCCTTCCGACAATCATATCTTTTTCGATGTCTTCACATTTTTCCTGCAGCCATTTCGTCTTAGCTTCCCTGCACTTCCTATTTGTTTCATTCCTCAGCGACTTGTATTTCTGTATTCCTGATTTTCCCGGAACATGTTTGTACTTCCTCCTTTCATTAATCAACTGAAGTATTTCTTCTGTTACCCATGGTTTCTTCGCAGCTACCTTCTTTGTACCTATGTTTTCCTTCCCAACTTCTGTGATGGTCCTTTTTAGAGATATCCATTCCTCTTCAACTGTACTGCCTACTGCGCTATTCCTTATAGCGTTAGAGAACTTCAAACGTATCTCGTCATTCCTTAGTACTTCCGTATCCCACTTCTTTGCTTATTGATTCTTCCTGAATAATGTCTTGAACTTCAGCCTACTCTTCATCACTACTATATTGTGATCTGAGTCTATATCTGCTCCTGGGTACGCCTAACAATCCAATATCTGATTTCGGAATCTCTGTCTGACCATGATGTAATCTAATTGAAATCTTCCCGTATCTCCCGGCCTTTTCCATATATACCTCCTCCTCTTGTGATTCGTGAACAGGATATTCGCTATTACTAGCTGAAACTTGTTACAGAACTCAATTAGTCTTTCTCCTCTTTCATTCCTAGTGCCAAGCCCATATTCTCCTGTAACCTTTTCTTCTACTCCTTCCCCTACAACTGCATTCCAGTCGCCCATGACTATTAGATTTTCGTCCCCCTTTACATACTGCATTACCCTTTCAATATCCTCATACACTTTCTCTATCTGTTCATCTTCAGCTTGCGACGTCGGCATGTATACCTGAACTATCGTTGTCGGTGTTGGTCTGCTGTCGATTCTGATTAGAACAACCCGGTCACTGAACTGTTCACAGTAACACACGCTCTGCCCTACCTTCCTATTCATAACGAATCCTACACCTGTTATACCATTTTCTGCTGATGTTGATATTACCCGATACTCATCTGACCAGAAATCCTTGTCTTCCTTCCACTTCACTTCACTGACCCCTACTATATCTAGATTGAGCCTTTGCATTTCCCTTTTCAGATTTTCTAGTTTCCCTACCACGTCAAGCTTCTGACATTCCACGCCCCGACTCGTATAACGTTATCCTTTCGTTGATTATTCCATCTTTTTCTCATGGTAACCTCCCCCTTGGCAGTCCCCTCCCGGAGATCCGAATGGGGGACTATTCCGGAATCTTTTGCCAATCGAGAGATCATCATGACACTTCTTCAAATACAGGCCACATGTCCTGTGGATACACGTTACGTGTCTTTAATGCAGTGGTTTCCATTGCTTTCTGCATCCTCATGTCGTTGATCATTGCTCATTCTTCCGCCTTTAGGGGCAATTTCCCACCCCTAGGACAAGAGAATGCCCAAAACCTCTATCCGCTCCTCCACCCTCTTTGACAAGGCCGTTGGCAGAATGAGGCTGACTTCTTATGCCTGAAGTCTTCGGCCACCAATGCTGATTATTTATCAAATTTTAGGTAGTGGCGGGGAACGAACCCGGGACCGAAGACATATCGATTATGATTCAAGGTCGCTACCATTGGACCATGGGTACGCCTATGGCTTATGTAAGAACAACTAAAAGGAGTGTTAATACCCGCCTAACGGAACACAAAAGGAACTGTAGATTGGGACAGATTGACAAGTCAGCTGTAGCGGAACACGTTTTCAAAGACGGTGATCACGAAATAAAATTTGGTGAGACAAACGTGATAGCTAGGATCTCACATTATTATACCAGCATGTATAGAGAAGTTATAGAGATCTACAAGCACGGAAATAATTTTAATAGAAAAGAAGAAGGATTAAAACTAGACAAGATATGGCGGTCGACTTTGTACGAACGAAGTGACAATCGATTACCTGTAATCGAGAGAGATGGCACTAGCCAGAGATAGTTTTAAAGTCGAAAGCACGTGATGAGTGGTGGCGCCATCTGAACGCTCTATATGACCGGGACCTCCAGCGCCTAGCAGCGAGTCGCCGACTCACCTCAGAAGATGTTGCCCGCAGTGGGTAACGAAACGTCAGGAAGGAGAAGTTTTATATATGGACCACGGCAATTCAGCCCGGAAGTTTTAATTAATGAAGACTGACCCATGTTACTTCAAGATGTAAAATTATTTTGACGATTTGCCTTAAGTACGCGTCTCTAGGCTTGAATACAAACTGTAATTTTAAATTCTGTCTTTTTACCTCAGGAGCTACGCTTTCTAGCAGTAAAAAATCGGCAATATGCAACAACAAGCAGACGTTTTCGGTTTTTAAATGAAGCTGTTGGAGCTCCCACAGAATTTAAGAATTTGTTTCCCCAGTTATTTTCGTAAATTTTCCTCTCCACTTCAAAATTTGCTGACCTCACACGAAACATAATGTTTAACATAATGGTTAATAAATCAAAAAACCCGAAAAATATTTTATTTCCCTGTTTCTCCAGAACTTTATAACTTAAACACGAAAAGACTGTTTCCCTATATCCTTGACTGAAATTCGTGTCACAGACTGCTGTTGATATAATCGTAATGCACTTACCTCGAAATTCTGCTTTCTGTACTGCTTAATCTGTCGAACACTGAATTAATTAAAGCAATTTTCTAAGGTAGTTAACTCAAATTGGAATTTTCGAATAGCTGTATGTGTAAAAACTGAACAAAATAATTCCGTAGCTCTTCCAAATAAAATTACTGGAAACTCAATAATCTGGTAGGAATGATAAGGAATACTAAACATTTTCGAGTCACACTAATTAATATAACTATTCTGTGTGACAATAGTTGCAAATATGAGAGACATTTCACAGCCAGCTTCGTATTAACCTCGCAGCAATGGTCCAGAATTAAGAAACAAATGATACTGGTACATGATACGTAACTGCTTTTAAAAACAATTGGCAAATGTAGTGCACTGGAAACAAATAACACGCTAAAAATTTTTTTATTTACTTACCCTTGAATACTAACGCGAATTCTTTACAGACGAATGGAAAAACTGGTAGAAGCCGGCATCGGGGAAGATCAGTTTGGATTCCGTAGAAATGTTGGAAACTTGAGGCAATACTGACCTTACGACTTATCTTAGAAGAAAGATTAAGGAAAGGCAAACTTACGTTTCTAGCGTTTGTAGACTTAGAGAAAGCTTTTGACAATGTTGACTGGAATACTCTCTTTCAAATTCTGAAGGTGGCATACAGGGAGCGAAACCCCATTTACAATTTGTACAGAAACCAAATGGCAGTTTTAAGAGTCGAGGGGCATGACAGGGAAGCAGTGGTTGGGAAGGGAGTGAGACAGGGTTGTAGCCTCTCCCCGATGTTATTCAATCTGTATAATGAGCAAGCAGTAAAGGAAACAAAAGAAAAATTTGGAGTAGGTATTAAAATCCAGGGAGAAGAAATAATAAGTTTGAGGTTCGCCGATGTCATTGTAATTCTGTCAGAGACAGCAAAGGAATTGGAAGAGCAGTTGAACGGAATGGACAGTGTCTTGAAGGGAGGATATAAGATGAACATCAACAAAGCAAAACGAGGATAATGGAGTGTAGTCGAATTAAGTCGGATGATGCTGAGGGAATTAGATTAGGAAATGAGACACTTAAAGTAGTAATTGGGGAGTAAAATAACTGATGATGGTCGAAGTAGAGAGGATATAAAATGTAGACTGGCAATGGCAAGGAAAGCGTTTCTGAAGAAGAGAAATTTGTTAACATCGAGTATAGATTTAAGTGTCAGGAAGTCGTTTCTGAAAGTATTTGTATGGAGTGTAGCCACGTATGGAAGTGAAACGTGGACGATAAATAGTTTGGACAAGAAAAGAAGCTTTCGAAATGTGGTGCTACAGAAGAATGTTGAAGATTAGGTGGGTAGATCACATAACTAATGAGGAGGTATTGAATAGGATTGGGGAGAAGAGAAGTTTGTGGCACAACTTGACTAGAAGAAGGGATCGGTTGGTAGGACATGTCCTGAGGCATCAAGGGATCACAAATTTAGCATTGGAGGGCAGCGTGGAGGTTAAAAATCGTAGATGGAGACCAAGAGATGAATACACTAAGCAGATTCAGAAGGATGTAGATTGCAGTAGGTACTGGGACATGAAGGAGCTTACACATGATAGAGTAGCATGGAGAGCTGCATCAAACCAGTCTCAGGACTAAAGACCACAACAACAACACCCTTGAATGATGCGTAGACACAAATTCCTGTCTGGGAATAGCTGCAATCCAGCGATTTCTCAACTTCACACATTTGAGAAACCGAAACATGTGCACTTTCATGCCTTTTTGGCATTTATTGTTTCTTCGTGGCAGATGAAAACTGTGTGCCCGACCGAGACTCGAACTCGGGACCTTTGCCTTTCGCGGGCTAGTGCTCTACCATCTGAGCTACCGAAGCACGACTCACGCCCGGTCTCACAGCTTCACTTCTGCCAGTATCTCGTCTCCTACCTTCCAAACTTTACAGAAGCTGTGAGACCGGGCGTGAGTCGTGCTTCGGTAGCTCAGATGGTAGAGCACTTGCCCGCGAAAGGCAAAGGTCCCGAGTTCGAGTCTCGGTCGGGCACACAGTTTTAATCTGCCAGGAAGTTTCATATCAGCGCACACTCCGCTGCAGAGTGAAAATCTCATTCTGGAATTAATAGGATGAACACGTGCTGTGCACAGCTCAAGAAGGACATGTGTAATATTCATACTTTGATCCTGTATTGCGGGATAGTGACACTAAGGTAGTCCTTCTGTTGGGTATTCGAACGGTCCCTAAACCAAGGGTATCCAAAAGACGTGCCCCTACCTTTTTATCACCAATGGAACTTGAGGAAAATCCAGATTTTATGCGCGGCGTTTTGGAACGTTCCAGATACGCATGCTGCCGCATGGATACC
This sequence comes from Schistocerca nitens, assembly GCF_023898315.1. Lineage (NCBI taxonomy): Eukaryota > Metazoa > Arthropoda > Insecta > Orthoptera > Acrididae > Schistocerca > Schistocerca nitens. The sequence continues at coordinate 139,762,872 of NC_064625.1, read as the reverse complement.
GATTCAATCTGTAGACTGAACAAGCAGTAAAGGAAACCAAAGAATAATTTGGAGAAGGAATTGAAGTTCAGGGAGCAGAAATGTATACCTGGAATCTTCGTACATCCATAGTTGAAATGGAGAACAGTGGGTATAAATTTATATTAAAAATGAAGAAATTCCTCCAGCTGTATTTAAGGTGTCGATTTTATTTTGGCAAATAGTTTCGACGTTGTGACAAGTCATCTTCAGGTCCATACACTGGTTGACGTCAACTGCGTGCGGCTGGTATAAATTTATATTAAAAATGAAGAAATTCCTCCAGCTGTATTTAAGGTGTCGATTTTATTTTGGCAAATAGTTTCGACGTTGTGACAAGTCATCTTCAGGTCCATACACTGGTTGACGTCAACTGCGTGCGGCTGATACTAGAAATCAGTGGTGAGATACGGACGTGCTCCGTGTGGAAGGTGATTACTAACCTTGAGGTTTTCTGGTGACATTGTAATCCTGTCAGAGACAGCAAAGGACTTGGAAGAGCAGTTGAAAGGAAAAGACAGTGTTTTGGAATGAGGATATAAGACGAACATCAACAAAAGAAAAAAATAACAAGGTAGATGAAATGTTGTAGAACTAAATAAGGTGATGCTGAGGGAATTGGATTAGGAAATAAGAGACTAAAAGTTGTAGATGAGTTATGCAAGGTAAGTAGTAAAATAACTGATGATGGCCGAAGTGAAAGGATATAAAATGTAGACGGGGAATGGCAAGACAAGCGTTTCTGAAGAAGAGAAATTTGTTGACATTGAATATTACGCTGTTCAGTCACATTATGTGAGGCCTGGTCAACAGCCCGGATCATCGCGTTTTGCAGCGACGACCGTTGCGAGATGTACAGGGAGAGGGTCATTGAGATTCTGAAAGGTAGCCACAGTGATGTGCAGCCATGTTGATTCCGTACCGTGGCCAGCTCCGGTTGACACTCCATGGAAGTTTCTCACAATGTACGTTTGGAACACAGAATTGTGTGGTAGTGAATCATGGACTATGGAGAAACCGAAACAGAAGAGAATCTAAGTGATTGGGAAGTAGTGTATACAGACGAATATTGAAAATTAGGTGGACTCAAAAAAATGGCTCTAAGCACTATGGGACTTAACATCTCAGGTCATGTCTCCTAGACTTAGAACTACGAGGGTCACTCCAAAAGAAATGCACACTATTTTTGTAAAAATACAGTTTCCATTCTGCATGTGTGAATGTTTTACAGTGTGTAGATACACCCTTCCCGCTTGTTTTCAAACTTAGTTCAACCTGTTCCCGTGAGTGGCGCCGTCACTGCATGTCTTCGAGATGGCTGCTACACTTGACGTTCGTCAGAAGCAATGTGCTGTCATAGAATTCCTGTGCTGTGAAAACGAGACAGTGGGAAACATCCACAAGAGGTTGAAAAAGGTGTACGGAGATCCTGCTGTAGATCGCAGTACAGTTAGTCGGTGGGCAAGCAGGTTACGTGATGAAAGCGGGCACGGCAATATTGAGGATTGTCCTCGCAGTGGCAGGCCTCGTACTGCACACACTCCAGACAATGTGCAGAGAGTTAACGAATTGGTGACTGCTGACAGACGCATCACAGTGAACGAATTGTCACGCTACGGAAGGAAGGAAGGAAGTGTTTGCAGAATACTGGAAGTGTTGTAGTTAAAAAATGTTTATGCCAGGTGGGTTCCCAGGATGTTGACAGTGGCTCACAAAGAAACAAGAAAAACGGTATGCAGCGAACTTTTGGAACAGTACAAGAATGGTGGAGATGAATTTCTTGGAAGAATTGTGACAGGTGATGAAACGTGGCTCTATCATTTTTCACTGGAGACGAAGAGGCAGTCAATGGAGTGGCATCATCCAAATTCACCCAACAAAAAAGAATTCAAAACCACACCTTCTGCTAGATAAGTTTTGGCTACGGCGTTTTTCGATTCCGAAAGACTCTTGCTTGTGGACATCGTGGCAAGTGGAACCACCATTAATTCTGATGCATATGTGACGACACTGAAGAAACTTCGAGCTCGACTGAGTCGTGATGGACCACATCGGCAAAAGCAGGATGTTTTGCTGTCGCACGACAATGCACGGCCACATGTCAGTCAAAAAACCATGGAAGCGATCACAAAACTCCGATGGACAAGACTGCAACACCCGCTTTACAGTACTGATCTGGCTCCACCTGACTATCATCTCTTTGGGAAACTGAAAGACTCTCTTCGTGGAACAATGTTCAAATGGTTCAAATGGCTCTGAGCACTATGCGAGTTAACTTCTGAGGTCATCAATCGCCTAGAACTTACAACTAATTAAACCTAACTAACCTAAGGACATCACACACATCCATGCCCGAAATTGCGACCGTAGAGGTCGGGCGGTTCCAGACTGTAGTGGAACAAGGTTTGAAGATGATGACTCCCTTGTGCACGCTGCCAAACAGTGGCTCCAACAGGTTAGTCCAGAATTTTACCGTGCGCGTATACAGGCGCTGCTTCCAAGCTGGCGTAAGTTAGTTGAGAGGGATGGAAATTATGTGGAGAAATGAAAATATTGTTCCTAAAGGATGTATCTACACACTGTAAGACTTTCAAACATGTAGAATAAAAGATGGATTAAAAAAATAGTGTACATTTCTTTTGGAGTGACCCTCGTACTTAAACCTAACTAACCCAGGGATATCACACATATCCATGCCCGAGGCAGGATACGAAACTGCGACCGTAGCAGCAGCGCGGTTTCGAACTGAAGCGCCTAGAACCGATCGGCCACAACGGCCGGCTTAGGTGGACTGATAAGGTAAGGAATGAAGAGGTTCTCTGCAGAACAGGCGAGGAAAGGAACATACAGAAAACACTGACAAGAAGAAGGATGATAGATGACTTCTATCAAGACATCAGGGAATGACTTCGGTTATATTGGCGGGAGCCCCAGAGGGTAAAAGCCGTAGAAGAAGACACGGATTGGGATACAGTCAGAGAATAATTGAGGACGTAGGTTGCAACTAGTACTCCGAGAGGGTTGGCACACTGTGTGTGTGGGGGTCAGGGGAGGGGGGCAGTTCATGGTGCGCCGTATAAAACCAGTCAGAAGAATGAAGGGTATTCCCGGGTTCGATTCCCGGCGGGGTCAGGGATTTTCTCTGCCTCGTGATGACTGGGTGTTGTGTGATGTCCTTAGGTTAATTAGGTTTAAGTAGTTCTAAGTTCTAGGGGACTGATGACCATAGATGTTAAGTCTCATAGTGCTCAGAGCCATTTGAAACATTTTTTTGAATGAAGGCTAGAGCCACGGGTCGTAACACATCTGAAATGTAACATCCAGTGTTGAAAGTGCCGTCAATGCGAACAAGAGGTGACCGAGACGTGTAACCAATGGCACCCCATACCACCAAGTTGGGTGATACGCCAGTATGGCGATGACGAATACACGCTTCCAACGTGCGTTCACCGCGATGTCGCCAAACACGGATGCTACCATCATGATGCTGTAAACAGAACCTGGATTCATCCGAAAAAATGACGTTTTGTCATTCGTGCACCCAGGTTCGTCGTTGAGTACACCGTCGCAGGCGTTCCTGTCTGTGATGCAGCGTCAAGGGTAACCGGAGCCATGGTCTCCAAGCTGATAGTCCATGCTGCTGCAAACGTCGTCGAACTGTTCGAGCAGATGGTTGTTGTCTTGCAAATGTCCCCATATGTTGACTCAGGGATCGAGACGTGGCTGCACGATCCGTTATAGCCACGCGGATAAGATGCCTGTCATCTCGACTGCTAGTGATACGGTCCCGTTGGGATCCAGCACGGCGTTGCGTATTACCCTCCTGAACCCACCGATTCCATATTCGCTAACAGTCTTTGGATGTTGACCAACGCGAGGAGCAATGTCGCGACACGATAAGCCGCAATCGCGATAGGCTACAATCCGAGCTTTATCAAAGTCAGAAACTTGATGGTACGCATTTCTCCTCCTTACACGAGGCATCACAACAACGTTTCATCAGGCAACGCCGGTCAACTGCTGTTTGTGTATGAGAAATCGGTTGGAAACTTTCTTCATGTCATCACCTTGTAGGTATCGCCACCGGCGCCAACCTTATGTGAATGGTGTGAAAAGCTAATCATTTGCATATCACAGCATCTTCTTCCTGTCGGTTAAATTTCGCGTCTGTAGCACGTCATCTTCGAGGTGTAGCAATTTTAATGGCCAGTAGTGTAGCTCAATACGCAAGTGTTACGGAGACGTTCCATGAACACAATCACGAATCCCTGAAGAGAGGACGACGTTCTTTCCCTGAAACTCTGTTGGGAAAATCTACAGAATCGGCATCTGAAGCCGACTGCAGAACGATTTTGCTACCGCCAACGTACATTTATAGTTAGGACCTTAAAGATAAGAGGATTAGGGCTCGTATGGAGGCTTGTAGACAGTCGTTTTTCCCTCGTTCTACTTGCTTGTGGAGTATGTACGAGGGTCATTGAGTAATTAAACAGACAAATTGGTCTCGGGAAAATACTGTTAATAGGGGAAATTTTGGACTTTCATGGCTTTAAGTTGGCATCACTGGGATGAGCCCTGATCAGCTGATGTATCAAAATTGTTTTGGTTATAACCTCAAAAATGAATTTCAAGATGGCGAGTACGCTTGAAACGTCCACGTTAGTTGTACAACGTTCTGTTATTCGTTTCTTACTTGCTGAAGACGAGAAATCAGCGAATATATACTGTAGAATGTCTAAAGTTGATGGTGGAGAATGTATGAATCGTGCAGATTTTTACAAGTGGGTGGAGCGGTTCAAAAATGGTCGCGACTCACTGACTGACGAACACAGTTGTGGCCGACCAGTTGCAGTTTCAACTCCCTCTCTCGAAAGTCGAATTGATGACATTATTCGTGCCGACTGCCGTGTGGCTGTGGATATGATAGTTGATAAGGTTCAAGTTAGTACTGGTACAGTTCATGACATTATCTGGAACAAGCTGAAGTACTGCAAAGATGGGTCCCAAAGGAGTTGACGCGGCTGCACAACGAAACAAGGTTGAGAGTGTGCACAGAGCTAAAGGAACGTTATGAAAGAGAAGGTGAGCACTTCCTAATTGTGATGAAACTTGGGTTCACTATTATGAGCCAGAATCAAAAAGACAAAGCATGGAGTGGAAGCACACCAACTCACCTGTCAAGAAGATATTCAAAAACCAAGCACCAGCAGGAAAAGTCAGTTGACGGTGTTTTGGGATGCTGAAGGTCCAGTTTTTTCGATTATCTCGAAGAGCACTAACTGACTTAACTGTTGAGGTCATCAGTCCCCTAGAACATAGAACTACTTAAACCTAACGAACCTAAGGACATCACACACATCCATGCCCGAGGCAGGATTCGAACCTGCTACCGTAGCGGTCTCGCGGTTCCAGACTGTAGCGCCTAGAACCGCTCGGCCACTCCGGCCGGAGGCAGCGTACAATGAACGCCAATACTACTCGGATTTGCTTTCAAGCAAGGTGAAGCCAGCCATGAGAGAGAGATGTTGTGGATCTCAGAGGAGAGGTGTTTCTCCAGCAAGACAACGCACGTCCTCATATTGCTCAACTAACCCGTGAAACCATCGACAAAATGGGCTGGGAAGTGCTGCCTCATCCCCCTTACAGTCCTGATTTAGCACCTAGTAATTTCATTTTTGTTTGGTGCACTGAAGAAGGGATTACGTACAAAGAGGTTCGAGGACAACAAGGATGTGAAAAAGTATGTGGGATATTGGTTCAAACATCAAGAACAAGAGTTCTTTGCAGTCGGAATAAAAAAGCTTGTAGCCCGTTGGAACAAGTGCATAAATGTTCAAGGCGATTATGTTGAAAAGTAGATTAAGTATTGTTTTGTAAAAATAAACGTTTTTTTCACCAGACCAGTTTGTCTTTTTAATTATTGAATGACCCTGATACATCTACATCTACATGTACATGGATACTCTGCAAATCACATTTAAGTATCCGACAGAGGGTTCATCGGACCACCCTCACAATTCTCTATTATTCCAATCTCGCATAGCGCGCGGAAAGAATGAACACCTATATCTTTCCGCACGAGCTCTTATTTCCACTATTTTATCGTGGTGATCGTTCCTTTCCTATGTAGGTCGGTGTCATCAAAAGATTTTCTCATTCGGAGGAGAAAGCTAGTGATTGGAATTTCGTGAGAAGATTCCGTCGCAACGAGAAACGCCATTCTTTCAATGATTTCTAGCCGAAATCCAGTATCATTTCTTTGACACTGTCTTCCATATTGGCCCGCATCTCGTGGTAGTGCGGTAGCGTTCTCGCTTCCCACGCCCGGGTTCCCGGGTTCGATTCCCGGCGGGGTCAGGGATTTTCTCTGCCTCGTGATGGCTGGGTGTTGTGTGCTGTCCTTAGGTTAGTTAGGTTTAAGTAGTTCTAAGTTCTAGGGGACTGATGACCATAGATGTTAAGTCCCATAGTGCTCAGAGCCATTTTCTTCCATATTTCGTGACAATACAAAACTTGCTGCCTTTCTTAGAATTTTTTCGATGTACTCCGTCAGTCCTATCTGGTAAGGATCCCACACCACGCAGCAGTATTCTAAAAGAGGACGGACAAGCGTAGTGTAGGTAGTCTCCTTAGTAGATCTGTTACATTTTCTAAGTGTCCTGCCAATAAAACGCAGTCTTTGGTTATCCTTCTCCACAATATTTTCTATGTGTTCCTTCCAATTTAACTTGTTCGTAATTGTAGTACCTAGGTATTTAGATGAATTTACAATTTTAGATTAGACTGATTTATCGTGTAACCGAAGTTTAATGGTTTCCTTTCAGCATTCATGTGGATGACCTCACACTTTCCGTTGTTTAGGGTCAACTGCCACTGTTCGCATCATTCCGATATTTCTTGTAAATCGTTTTTCAGTTTGTTTTGACCTTCTGATGACTTTATTAGTCGATAAACGACAGCGTCATCTGCAAACAATTGAAGACGGCTGCTCAGATTGTCTCTCAAATCGTTTATATACAGAGTGTTACAAAAAGGTACGGCCAAACTTTCAGGAAACATTCCTCACACACAAATAAAGAAAAGATGTTATGTGGACATGTGTCCGGAAACTCCTAATTTCCATGTTAGAGCTCATTTTAGTTTCGTCAGGATGTACTGTACTTCCTCGATTCACCGCCAGTTGGCCCAATTGAAGGAAGGTTGTAAATAGGCTGTTTAGGTTTTTTTATTGGTAACGCCACGTAGCGCTCTGTATGAAAATCACTGGCTGTGCAGTGTGCAGTCTGTGTCTAGTTTGCATTGTTGTCTGCCATTGTAGTGTTGGGCAGCTGGATGTTAACAGAGCGTAGCGTTGCGCAGTTGGAGGTGACCCGCCAGCAGTGGTGGATGTGGGGAGAGAGATGGCGGAGATTTGGACAGAGACAGTAAATTTGTAAGACTGGATGACCTGATATACTCGTATATGAGGTAAATACTTTGTTTGTTCTCTATCAAAATCTTTCATTTGCTAACTACGCCTATCAGTAGTTAGTGCCTTCAGTAGTTTGAATCTTTTATTTAGCTGGCAGTAGTGGCGCTCGCTGTATTGCAGTAGTTCGAGTAACGAAGATTTTTGTGAGGTAAGTGATTTGTGAAAGGTATAGGTTAATGTTAGTTCAAAATGGTTCAAATGGCTCTGAGCACTATGGGACTTAACAGCTATGGTCATCAGTCCCCTAGAACCTAGAACTACTTAAACCTAACTAACCTAAGGACATCACACAACACCCAGCCATCACGAGGCAGAGAAAATCCCTGACCCCGCCGGGAATCGAACCCGGGAACCCGGGCGTGGGAAGCGAGAAGGCTACCGCACGACCACGAGATGCGGGCGTTAATGTTAGTCAGGGCCATTCTTTTGTAGGGATTTTTGAAAGTCAGATTGCGTTGCGCTAAAAAATATTGTGTGTCAGTTTAAGCACAGTCTTATGTATAATTGTTCAAAGGGGACGTTTCATATGTCGACCCTTAGCCGAGGATACCTCACTGGAATCTTCTGATTTTTTCTTGTAGTTTGTGTAATTAGCGGAGCTTTTGTTTATTGCTAGCGCGTAATTGTAGAGACAATCTCCTTTGAAGTTGCAGTCTTTCATTGTTGTACGGTAAAACAGTTGTGGCATGCATGTAGATTTGCACCAAGTATTTCGCAGCTTCGCTTGCGATTAACTAGATATTATTTTCAGTGCTATGTTAATGTGTTTTCTTATTTTTGCTCTTCAAATTGTGATTTTCTGTGTTATCGTGTGAAATATTGTGACAATTATGGCGTGTGAAAAACGTAATACTGGGCTCCAAAGTAAACTGAGAAATGACAGTGAAGACGAAAGCAGTGTGTTAGCGCCACCGTGTAATGAATTAACTAATGTTCAACATAGTAATTTAGTAATTGTGCATAGGGAAATGGAGCGGGCGGCAAACAGTGGTGTAAGCAGTGAAACAATTAGTGAACAGGGAAGCATTATTGATCGATCGGTCGGCAACAGCCAGCCTCAGGAATCGGGAATGACAGGACACAATCTTGCAAATACTGCAGATTCAGGTTTTGGGTCCTCACCGTTTTCTCAAATAAGTCAAAACACATTTTCTGCTTGTCAAAATGTGAATGTTGCCGGTGCAACTTCACTGGCGAAAAGCACCGAGGAACATGTTTCAGGCACCAGTGCATTGTTATTACAGTTAATGCAACAAATGGGACAAAGGCTACAAAAGTTAGACACAACGCTTGAACAAAATCAGAAACAAATGGGACAAAATCTTCAAAAGTTAGACACAATGGAACAATACCAGAGACAAACACAGCAACAGTTAGACACAATGGAACAAAATCAGAGACAAACACAGCAAAAGCTTCAAAAGTTAGACACCACACTTGAACAAACACGTGAAGGTTTAACTACTGAGTTACATAACATTGAATCGAAATGTCAAAAAGTCTGTAATGACGTAAAAACATAAATTTGTGAGAATTTTCAACCTATTTTTTCGCAGCATGAAAATGCATTACAGAATCACGAAGCAGCCATAAAAGAACTGCAAACTATTGTTCATGAAAATCATGAGACCTTGCAAGCTAAAATTGACTCAGTTACATCTACCGATTCGGTTACGCAACTTGCAAAAACTCAGGAAAACTTAAAGGACACAGTAGATACTCTGAAAATTGGTTCAGAAAGACACATGGAGGAAATTAGTTCACTATCAGAGAAAGTAGTCGAACTTTCGGATCAGCTAAATAATTTATCTACGAAGGTAGATGATAATCTGAATGACGTAAGACCGGTAGTCTTTAATGACACAGAAGAGTACGAACAAATTAAGAAATTCAAACAAAATCAGAATCAAATTAATACAAAACACCAAAGAGAAATCTGGAAAGTACAAGATCAGCTGACACAGGTAATACAAGAATTACGTATTTCAGAGGATACTCGCGCTCCAACACGGGAAGAGGGACTTGGAAATACGGAAAAGCCGCAAAATAATAACACAGCGCATTTCGGAAATTATGAAAGAAATTGGCAAGGTGTACCGAATTTTGAAATGGAACCGCCGAAACGACGTAACAATGACCGACATGCGACTCGCCGACACGATGATTTTGACTATAAGCTGTTCATTACTACACGTAAATTCAAAACATTTAAGAATTCTGGCAACGACATTCATCCACAAGCGTGGCTCCATCAATTCTCTCATTGTTTTCCTCCCAACTGGTCATTAGAGCACAGATTAGAATTTATGTGTGGCTATTTAGAGAATGAACCAGCTGTAAGAATGCGATCGGTCATTCACGATTGCCACAGTGAAGGAGAATTTTATCATGCCTTTCTCTCAGCATATTAGTCTCAAGCTACACAAGACCGAGTAAAACATAGCATCATAATGATGAAACATTTCGAACAATCTGAATTTTCCAGTCTTGTGAAATATTTTGAAGACATGTTGCACAAGAATCAGTAGCTGTCAAACCCATACAGCCCCTCAGAACTCATCCGCATTTGCTTAATCAAATTACCTGAACATTTGCGACATATTTTTTTGGCAGGACGTTGCAAAGACGACATTGAAGATTTTCAGGGACTCTTACAAGAATTAGAAATTGACACTGACAATTGCGGAACGCGAAAACAGGAACACAACAATTACAGGTCACATCCGTCGCAATTCCGCGATGAAAGAAATAATAACTGGACACGACAAGGCTATTCTCACAACACAAATCGTGACCAAAACAGACAGCACCCGTATGACAACCGTTGGCAGAGTAGTAATAATTACAGGGAAAGATCACCTCTCCGTGGTAGTGACTATGAGACAATCAGAGAAACAGACAATATGGGAACCAAAATAATTATTACCAAGGAAGACAGAATAACTTTAGACGCAACGGACCAGCGCGCAGTTACGATTCAGGGAGCAGTTCTCCACCACGTGACCGACAAGAAAGAAACTATGGAATCTACCGACATGACGACAGACGATATGATCGTAACGACAGATCTGAATTGCATCAGAACTGGCGGGATTCCAACAGGGCAGGGCCCTCTCGACAAGGTGAATTTATAGAAGTTAGGTTTCCAAATCCCAATAACGACGCGCGCCATCAAAGAGACAATAGGCAATGACTCATACCGCTGGCAGCCACAAAACGTACGTATGAAACTGACGACGCAGCTGCCGTAGCCAGTAATGACGTTAAAATGGAAGACATTAGGGACATCTTATTCCAGGAACACGACGTAAAACATAACAACATTGCATATCCTGTGATTCACATTACAGTAAATGACGTAAAATGTATGGCAGTACTTGACTCTGGCAGTCCCATTTCAGTAATTAGTGAAACAGTCTTTAGCAAATGCAACAAATCGAACGATTGCCCCACACTTCCGTTACGTAAGATTAAATTATAAGGTGCAATCTTTGGAAAATGTGTAGATATACGCCAACAAACCAACTTAGAATTCTTTTGTCAAAGCCATAGCTTCTCTATGAACTTTCTTATTGTTCCATTATTGTCGACGGAAATTATATTGGGAGTAGGCTTTTTGAATGAATACAAAGCAATCTTAAACTTTCACGATGCTGAAATAAGTTTAGAGAATGAAGATTGGCTCTCAAACCATGACGAGGAAATTAATCGGCTTTACCTTCTGTTAGACAACAGTTCGGAATTTTCTACGGAACTAGACACTAACAATCACTCTGCAGGTACTGACAGGGATGATATCGATGGCGCATTTGATACTAATGAGTTAATTCAGAATAAAATTCAAACAATTGAGAATTGTAATGACACTGTTAGGCAAGACCTTTTTGAGATTTTACAAGCACATTCCACAGTTTTTACTCACAAAACAGGAACAATCAAGGGATTTCAATACCAATTTTGTGTTCGTGAGCATACTAAATTTTGTGTTAGACCATACATAATTCCAGCACATTATAGGGACCGTGTTAGAACAGAAATACAATCTATGCTTGACGAGGGCATTATTGAGCCTGCAGTAAGCTCATACAACAATCCATTACATGTTGTTGAGAAGAAAAATGGATCGATCAGACTTGTCTTAGATTCGAGACAAATCAATACTATCATTATTCATGAAACAGACAGGCCGCAAACGATGGAAGAACTTCTTCAAAATTTTAATGGTGTAAAAGTGTTGTCTTCTATTGATCTCAGATCCAGCTTTTATCAGATCGAACTTCATCCAGAATGTAGAAAATACACAGCTTTCCTTTGTTTCGGCGTTTGTTATCAGTTTCGGAAACTTCCTTTTCGTTTGAACATTTCTTCGGCAGCATTCATTAGCGGGCTAAATTCCATATTACCTGAGTTCTTAAAACGTCACATCACCTTATATGTGGACGATATTCTGATAGCAGCAGCCTCATGGGAACAACACAATCGCATCCTCAACAGCGTGTTACATATTTTTGCAGAATCTGGAATTACAGTTAACTTGGAAAAGTCTGAATTTGGTAGGTCAAAGGTGAAGTTCTTGGGACATATTATTTCTTCTGAAGGCATTCAGCCGGATCCTGAAAAGTTAGAAGCAATCAGAGCCATTCCAGTTCCATCCACAAAAAAACAAGTCCGCAGTTTTCTGGGTTTCGTAAATTTTTATCGTCGTTTTCTGAATATGCAAATTCTAGTTACACCAAAACTTTGTTCTCTCACTGGAAAAAATACTATTTTGAACTGGGACGAACAAGCGCAGTTGGAATTCAATTCTTTGAAAGAAGCGTTACTTAATGCGCCAATAGTAGCTCATCCAGATCTGTCACAAGATTTCTGCCTTAGCACGGACTCTTCTAAAGTCTGTCTTGGTGCCCATTTATTTCAAGAAGCCATAGAAAATGACACTACTGTTCAGAAAACCATTGCTTTTGCTAGCCAAGTGCTAACAAAATCTGAAAAAAATTATTCCGCTACTGAATCAGAAGCTTTAGCTATCGTTTGGGAATTTAACAAATTCCGTTTCTTTCTTTCTGGCTAGCACGTAAAAGTATACAGTGATCATCGTGCATTACAATTTCTTATGTCTTCAAAATTAAATCATGACACGTTAAAACGTTGGGCATTGTTTCTGCAAGAATTCCACTTTACAATAGTCTACATTCTCGGCAAGGAGAACATTGTTGCGGACGCACTGTCACGCGCACCAGCTGGACTTGAGAAAAGTAACACAGAAGGCAACCTCGAGAAAAATTTCAGTATTCTTTACATTCAGAAAGTCGCCTTTGAAAACTTCATCACTACATCTTTAAAGGACATTGCTCATGAGCAAGATAAAGATCCGATTTGGAAAGTAAATGGCATGAAAAGACGCACACTCAGATTCGGCATTATTATCTGGTTAGAAACAACATACTCTTCAAACGCTGCACTGTTGATGACAATCTATGGGTACTTTGCATTCCAGACGATTTTGTTAATAAGCTCATTTGGTACATTCATTTCAGCTACGCACATTTTGGTCCACGAAAATGTTATCATATTCTTCGAACGATTTGTTATTTTAACAATATGGAAAAGAGAATTCGAAGAGTCTTGTCTATTTGTAAACTTTGTCAAAAGGCGAAACCATCTACTATCTCACATCGTGCTCTGTTGTTTCCTATCATTCCTTCTAAATTAAAATAATTTGCTGTAGTTAATCTCTTGGGACCCCTTGTCAGAACATCGAATGGATTTTCGTACGTTCTAGTCGCTGTTGAACTTACTTCAAAATTTGTTTCTTTCACTCCGTTACGTAAAGCCACTGGACGGTCTGTATCCAACGCCTTTGTTAAAAATTTCTTACGTGAAGTTGGCCACGTTGCTAAAGTCATTTCAGATAACGGACCGCAATTCAGATCTGCTGTTTGGTCACGCATGCTTCGGAACCATAAAATCAAACCTGTTTTTATTTCATTGTACTCACCACATTGTAACCCGTCTGAACGGATTATGAAAGAAATCAATAAGCTTTGCAGACTTTATTGTCACAGAAAGCATCAGCATTGGGACAGATATTTACACTTATTTCAAAACGTGCTGAATGAAATGCCTCACGACTCCACTGCTTTACCACCTACTCTTGTACTGAAAAATGAAGAACCACCGAACAGAATCAGAGAGCTTGTGCCTTTCCCGAATACACGTAAAATTCGACACAAAGACATAATTAATTTGGCTATTAAAAATATAAATCTGCTGCAGACAAAGGGAGAAACCTACACGGTAAAGCAAATGCAAAGAAACTATATATTGGTCAGAAAGTTCTCATTAAAGCTCATTCATTGTCACATAAGAAGAAACACTTGAGTCACAAATTCTTTCTGATTTACAATGGACCTTACAGAATCCGACGTATACCACATGATAATTGCGTTGAAGTTGAAACTCTGCGTACTAGGAAGAGTAAAGGATTGCACCACATTTCACATGTAAAACCGTTTATTGAGAGATAATCTGTTTATAACTTAGTCTTTGCTATAAAATTTTTCACTTTACATTACTAGTATGCTTTGTCAGACTTAGAATCTGTTAACATGCAACAATGTTTGAAGTTAAATATCCAGTCAAGAACCAAGAGAACTTATTTAAACAGAAATAACGAATGCATTGTATAGTGAACAGAGGACACGGTGTTATTGTGTGTGTACATTCTTGCTTGTTAATTGCACGATTACGTAACGACTATAAGGCTTACATACTTAGAACATATACTGCTAATGAGATTTTAATGCAACATTTTGGTTTACTTGAAAAGACATTCTTTATTTGAAGTACTTTCTGTGAGATTAAAGATGACTTAGTATTTGGTTTCTTTGACAGCTACACGACTATATCACGACGCTACTAATGTGTGACACAATTTACATTGTTGCTTTTGCGCTGTATCTGTTTTATATCTGCACAGTTTTTCTGAATTCTTCTGGAAAGTAAAACATGTTTGAGTAGTAACTTTTGTGGTATAGCTACAATGAGACAGCCTTTTTCGTAGCACAACAATACGTTACATTATGGTACTTTCTTGATCACGGTAAGGTACGTGGTAACTACGATATCTATACGCAAAGCATTTCACTTTCGTTTATGATGAGGTAAGTACATTGACTTCAGCAGAACTTTGATTACAGAGGACGATAACTACGACAGTTCCACAGAATTATCTTACAGCAAGACGCACATTTAGCGCTACAGGACACGCATTTCAGTGATTAATTTTGTACTTAAACCATTTATTTTTCAAGAAATTTTGAATTACAAAGAAAGTTTTCCGTGATACATTTCATTCCTTTGCTGTAATCTGTAACACCTGAGGGTATAATTACATTTATCCTCAGGAGGTGCACGCCTACTTCGTGTATCATGTGTTTGGCAAGCATAAGAGCCCTAGCTAATATGGTAGTTGCTTATACAACTTTACACATTGGTACCATATTTCTCTAACACAGAATTACACAGCTATCTGATCATTTAACTAAGAGAGACAAATATTTATATTACTACATCAGTGACAGATGTTTACGTAATTACACAGTTGGGTAACTTCACACTTATGAAATTGTATTTTGTCTGTACTTTGTGAACTGTTCATATTTTTTCGAAACCATTGTGATATTATGAGAGCTTTGAATGATGCATTTGGTATGGGATAATGATTTTTAAAGTACGTTAGAGGTAGATGACACTATTGAAATGAGCAGATAATTTTCTTTAGGTTTTGAAATTGTTGCAGAGAGCTAGGACGTTTTTTTTATTTTTTGAGATTTGGCTGAGGTTTTATGATGTTATTATTACGATGACGATGTGTATTATGCTGTTGAGGTATGTTTATGATCAATAAGATGATGCTACCATATATGAGGAATGTGATTACGTGTTTATATGTATATGAATAATGAATAGAAGTTAGGGACTCTGGTTTGTGACAAAGGATGTTGGAAACCAAGAATCGTACTTTAAGAGTTATGAAATGTGTGTAAATGCGTGAATATATCACAATGCCGGCGAAAATTGTTTGGACACTGTTATATTTACAGGATTTTGTTTCTACACATTTGCAACGCAAATTCTCGACCTGTAAAATTTTTTATATGAGACTGTCACTGTAGCGCAAACTGCTGTCGTAAATATTTTGGTAGGAGAGTTAAGTGACCTTCACGTAATGCGTGGTGGGCACCCAGCTGCGCGATAGTCGCCTGGGAAAAAGCCATTAGTGTGTGCCTTTCAGAGGCACAGGTGGAGAAAAAAAGAGACCATTAACCTCACTATTGACATTCCTTTGTAGAAAGCATCGCAAATACAACACGCTCATTACTTGGAAAGATACTTACATCTGCACACCTGATTATGACAAGCGTCTTTCTACGAGAGTTGAGAGAATTTCTACTAACTTATGAAATGCCACATGACTATTGAATGATATTTTTATGCTTTACTTTGTACACAGTTGCTTATTTTATTTGATATCTGTTTTCCAGGTGTGTTGCATCATTGGTTTTATAAAATAAAATTAATTGCATTTGCTAATGTGAATACTTTCTGTCAACAGATCTATTAAATAATTATTTTATGATCCACATTCTTCGAAAAAGGAGCACTTGGAATGGAAAGAACAATAAGAAGGGATTAATAACAGTAACTGCATACATAATTTTCTTTTCAACTACTTGGTAATTTTTTTGGTAGAGTAAGTTATCGTGATGCATCACTCTAGTGTTAAGATGTGACATAGGTATTAAACATGGCCATTTTTACTGTAATATTTTTTCTGCTTAAGCTTTGTCATGTTTAGATATAAGTTATTGCATTTGCTGCTGCTGTTTGCCAGGCATAGTGCTACTCTGTTAAGCTAGTTTTACTACTGATTTATTTTTCTTGTTGCTGCACATTGGCTCATATTAGTTGTAATGTTGCATTTGCTTGGTAATTTAGATTTACTGTAGCTTGCTTTTCCAATTTCCATTTTTTTGTCATTGCTGTTTGTGTTAATTGTTTTGTGCTGCTGCATTGCCTCGTCCCTTAGTTTAGCATCTGAGCTCAGTAGATTTAAGTTAGCTTAAGAGGGGGTAGACTATATAAGAAACTAACTATGATGAATTGGAAGAAATGCATTGAGAAGTCATACAAAAAAAGTACAGAAAGCAGGTATGGATAGGACTTCTTGGAAATAATGAAGAACGAAGGGATATCTCCGAGAAGTAAAGAAAGTTTTGCTTGCAAAACACTGCAGTAAAACAAACCCTGTCCTTTCCTTGTGTCATCCCACTATGTGTTTGTGTACCCTTGGGTATTTGTGTTCCTCCTGTCTTTATGTGTTTATCTGATGAGAGTTACATTGTAGAATTTTTCTGATAATATGTTATTTACTTTGTAAAGATGTTTAGACATTATTTATTCTGTTTTGTTTTAATGCTCATGTGTGCAGGTGATGTTTCAAAAGTTATTCTGATCTTTTATGTATTTACTTATGTAGTAATTCCTCTAACACTGATGTATATGTTTATTTCTATTCTTTTGTTTTAATGATGTTTTCTGTATCTCTGTAATTGTATTCTTATGTTATAAAATTGTAATTGACACCAGTTCATCAAATTAAGTAACTTGTAAGTTACATTTCACTGCACATGTTTCTGTTGGTTGTAGTATATGGACAATATGTGAGAAGTAGGGACTGATAGTGTTAGCACGTGTGTTAATAATTCAGCAAGGGACTGGATAACAGCATTGCTGGTTCTAAGGACATTTCAAACAAATTGTTTGTGAGTGGACAAGTGGTGGTTTATGGACTTGCTATATTATCCGCAGGACTCTTCGATGGTGATTGTGCAACTGCACAGTCGCAACAGATGGCTGCTTGCCGTCTCTACAAGGACTACAGTGGGTCTGCACCTTTGATGACCCACCAATACCATTATTTCAACAAGGACTGCAGTGGGTCTGCACCTTTGATGACCCACCAATACCATTATTTCTACAAGGACTGCAGTGGGTCTGGACATTTGATGATCCACCAATACCATTATTTCTACAAGGACTGCAGTGGGTCTGCTCTTCTGGTGGCCCACCAATACCATACTCTCTACCAGGACTACAGTGGGTCTGCTTTGTGATGACCTGCCTACCAATATTCTTCAAAACTTCGACTGACTGTGCTGTGGGTTTGCTCTGTTGTGGCCCATTACCTGTCTGCATGTCAAGAGTCAGCACTGTCTTTCCATTGGAAGGACACCACTACTTCTTCAAGACTGCATGGAAATCCACTTCTTCCATGTGCATTCTCTTTCACTGCTCAGACTTTGAGAAAAAAAAAAACACTGCAATTTTACTGTGATGAATGATCAGGACTGTCTTTATGGACTGTGAGAAAATTTTAGCTTTTGACCAACATTGTATCAATAAGTGTGTGCATTTGATTTCTTTGTTATTGGAATTATGAAAAAATTTTTTCAAATCTGTATTGGCCACTGCCCAAAACAATTTGTAAAATTTTTTGTAGGGAACATGGGCTATGTAAGTAGGCTGTTTAGGTTTTTTTATTGGTAACGCCACGTAGCGCTCTGTATGAAAATCACTGGCTGTGCTGTGTGCAGTCTGTGGCTAGTTTGCATTTTTGTCTGCCATTGTAGTGTTGGGCAGCTGGATGTTAACAGCGCGTAGCGTTGCGCAGTTGGAGGTGAGCCGCCAGCAGTGGTGGATGTGGGGAGTGAGATGGCGGAATTTTGGACAGAGACAGTAAATTTGTAAGACTGGATGACATGAACTGATATATATATATATATATATATATATATATATATATATATATATATATATATAATGACTTTTGAACACTATTGAGGTAAATACATTGTTTGTTCTCTTTCAAAATCTTTCATTTGCTAACTATACCTGTCAGTAGTTAGTGCCTTCAGTAGTTTGAATCTTTTATTCAGCTGGCAGTAGTGGCGCTCGCTGTATTGCAGTAGTTCGAGTAACGAAGGTTTTTGTGATTTGTGAAAGGTATACGTTAATGTTAGTCAGGGCCATTCTTTTGTAAGGATTTTTGAAAGTCAGATTGCGTTGCGCCAAAAAATATTGTGTGTCAGTTTAAGCACAGTCTTGTATAATTGTTCTAAGGGGACGTTTCAAGGTAATGTTAACTTCAGTGCTTGTGTTGACATGCGACTCGTTGCTCTGCAGTACTAGCATCAAGCACATCAGTACGTAGCATCAACAGGTTAGTGTTCATCACGAACGTGGTTTAGCAGTCAGTGCAATGTTTACAAATGCGGAGTTGGCAGATGCCCATTTGATGTACGGATTAGCACGGGGCAATATCTGTGGCGCGGTACGTTTGTATCGAGACAGATTTCGAGAACGAAGGTGTCCCGACAGGAAGACGTTCGAAGCAATTGACCGGCGTCTTAGGGAGCGCGGAACATTCCAGCCTATGACTCGCGACTGGGGAAGACCTAGAACGACGAGGACACCTGCAATGGACGGGGCAATTCTTCGTGCAGTTGACGATAACCCTAATGTCAGCGTCAGAGAACTTGCTGCTGTACAAGGTAACGTTGACCACGTAACTGTATGGAGAGTGCTAGGGGAGAACCAGTTGTTTCCGTACCATGTACAGCGTGTGCAGGCACTATCAGCAGCTAATTGGCCTCCACGGGTACATTTCTGCGAATGGTTCATCCGACAATGTGTCAATCCTCATTTCAGTGCAAATGTTCTGTTTACCGATGAGGCTTCATTCCGACGTGATCAAATTGTAAATTTTCACAATGAACATGTGTGGGCTGACGAGAATCCGCACGCAGTTGTGCTCTCACGACATCAACACAGATTTTCTGTGAACGTTTGGGCAGGCATTGTTGGTGATGTCTCAATTGGACCCCATGTTCTTCCACCTACGCTCAATGGAGCACGTTATCATGATTTCATGCGGGATACTCTACCTGTGCTGCTAGAACATGTGACTTTAGAAGTACGACACAACATGTGGTTCATGCACGATGGAGCTCCTGCACATTTCAGTCGAAGTGTTCGTATGCTTCTCAACAACAGATTCGGTGACCAATGGATTGGTAGACGCGGACCAATTCCGTGGCCTCCACGCTCTCCTGACCTCAACCCTCTTGACTTTCATTTATGGGGGCATTTCAAAGCTCTTGTCTACGCGACCCCGGTACCAAATGTAGAGACTCTTCGTGCTCGTATTGTAGACGGTTGTGATACAATACGTCATTCTCCAGGGCTGCATCAGTGCATCAGGGATTCCATGCGACGGAGGGTGGATGCATGTATCCACGCTAAGGGAGGACATTTTGATCATTTCCTGTAACAAAGTGTTTGAAGTCACTCTGGTACGTTCTGTTGCTGTGTGTTTCCATTCCATGATTAATGTGATTTGAAGACAAGTAATAAAATGAGCTCTAACATGGAAAGTAAGCGTTTCCGGACACATGACCACATAACATATTTTCTTTCTTTGTGTGTGAGGAATGTTTCCTGAAAGTTTAGCCGTACCTTTTTGTAACACCCTGTAGATAAGAAACAGCAAAGGGCCTATAACACTACCTTGGGGAACGCCAGAAATCACTTCTGTTTTACTGGGTGACTTTCCGTCAGTCACTACGAACTGTGACTTCTCTGACAGGATGTAGGTATAGATGCAGATTATCATGAACAGATGTGATGATATACGATATTAGCGAGATGCCTCCAACGCGGTGATTTTGTTTTTTTGTCCACTGTGTTGAAACTTCCTGGCAGATTAAAACTGTGTGCCGGACCGAGACTCGAACTCGGGACCTTTGCCTTTCGCGGGCAAGTGCTCTACCAGCTGAGCTACCCAAGCACGACTCACACCCCGTCATCACGGCTTTACTGCTGCCAGTACCTCGTCTCCTACCTTCCAAACTTTACAGAAGCTCTCCTGCGAACCTTGCAGAACTAACACTCCTGAAAGAAAGGATATTGCGGAGACATGGCTTAGCCACAGCCTGAAGGATGTTTCTAGAATGAAATTTTCACTCTACAGCGGAGTGTGCGCTGATATGAAACTGGGAGTAGACCTGTGAGAACGGGTCGTGAGTCGTCTTTGGGTAGGTCAAATTGTAGAGCACTTTCCCACGAAAGGCAAAGGTCTTGAGTTTTAATCTGCCAGGAAGTTTCATATCATCGCACACTCCGCTGCAGAGCGAAAATCTCATTCTGGAAACATCCACCAGGCTGTGGATAAGCCATGTCTCCGCAATATCCATTCTTTCAGGTGTGTTAGTTCTGCAAGGTTCGCAGGAGAGCTTCTGTAAAGTTTGGAAGGTAGGAGACGAGGTACTGGGAGAAGTAAATCTGTGAGGAGGGGGCGTGAGTCGTGCTTGGGTAGCCCAGTTGGTAGAGCACTTGCCCGCGAAAGGCAAAGATCCCTGAGTTCGAGTCTCGGTCCGGCATACAGTTTTAATCTGCCAGGTAGTTTCGTATCAGCCCACACTCCGCTCTAGAGTGAAAATTTCATACTACTGTCCACTGTGTTGTTAAGAGCGGAGGTCCCAGAACGCATCCCTGAGGAACTCCTTCCATTACCAGGCGTCAAGTCCATTTGGCGGCAGCGGGTTGTTAATACGATGTGGGGGGAGCGGTTTGTATAACAAGCGCGCACCGGTTGGAGTGTTGTGACAAGCCTGGAGCGACACAATGAAGGGGCGTATTAGAGATCAAGAGAGAGGGAGAAGGAGAGAGAGAGAAGCAGTGAGTGGGAGAGAAGGCGAGGCTTGCTTGACAGATGCGCCCCCTCCGGCGTGTCACAACAGGCGAGTCGCGCGTGCGTGCTGCGTGTCATTATTGTGCGTGGCGGCAGGGGGTCCGAACGCACGCAACAGGCTGGCTGCCACGCACCTCCCACCAAAGGTGACCCCACCGCGCTAAATGCTCGCATTCATCCGGCCGTATAGGACCATTACCGACTCAAAGGAAGTCCTCGGCGCATGTTGGTGGCGTCACGTCAGCTAGGCACGGCGAAAGCCAGGTCTGTTGCAGGCAGAAACGCCTGGGCGTGCTTATCACTATAAATCTCTTATTTTTGGACAAAATGTTTGGTATCGTTCTGGATTCTGCAGTTTTATTTAGATGAAAGATTTTCTTACTATCTTAAAGCTACAAATGAAGGTCATAGTTCTGTATTACTGAATCCTGTCCAAATAAACGTAGATCAATATGAGGAGATGCTTTGCCCCATTGCAAGCTTCGGAAATTTTACATTCAAGTAACCATATTTACTTGATCCATTTTGTTGTCGAAACTTACCTCAACCCCCTTACAATGAACTCGTTTCTTTTATTAATATTTTCGTTTGACATCGTCACTGGAAATGTGAACTAATTTACATGTGTAAATGTCCAACTGTTGCCAGTCATTAGATTACAGTCGTTTTCAACGAAAGGAATTCTAAACAGGAAACAAAATAGCTTCATACATCGAAAATAGTGCTGAGCTTAAACTTTTTTAAACATGCACATTAGAAAAGATAAATATTTCCCTCTTGCAACTGAAAGGAGAAACTTTATAAGATAAAAATTTTTATTTGATAAAACAAGTATCTCTCTTTTGCCTCTTCTTCTGTCCCCCACCCCCTCCCCCAACGTGTAAAATAGCAAGATATTTCATTAACATTCAGTGCTCCTCACCCATAGTCAACCAAGATACCTGATGAAGAGCCCCAATATGTTCACAGTTTCTTGTAAAAGCAACCCAGTACAAACGTAACTTCCTCAGATTTACAAATAAGGGGAATTCCCTCGCTAGCACTATAGCAGATATATTCGTCAACTAAGTTGAAATCCAATTTTTCAAAAATAATCCAGAAATAACAAATAAAATTATATACTACAAAAGACATGTTGACGACACACTGCTATTATATAACGGCTCTAAGGAAGAAATTGACGCTTTCGCTAACAACTTAAATAATTTAGATCCAAAACGTGTATTTACAGTAGAACACGAAAGTAACAATAGTATTAATTTCCTTGACGTCACAATTACAAATCAGAATGGAAAACATAATATTTCTATTTATAGAAAACCCACATCAACCGACGTAATAATAAATGCTACATCATGCCATCCATTAAGATACAAAACGGCATTTTTTAAAACTATGATACATAGGATACTGAAATTACCTCTCCAACATGAGGCAATCCAAAAGGAAATTGATACATTAAAACAGATAGCAGTTGCTAACAATTATAATTCCCTTCAGGTTGATCTGTTATACCAAAAATTACAAGAAAAAAATGACGCTGTTATAAATTCCAAGAAGAGATTTACACAAATGACATACATGGGACCTATCTCAGATAAAATAAATAAATTATTTAAGAACACAAGCGTGACAATAGCATTTAAAACTAATAACCCCCTACAGATGAAACTGAAACACACAATTGGAGACTCAAATAGATATCAAAAGTCAGGCGTTTATAAAATAATATGTAATGACTGTGAGAAACAGTATATTGGCCAAACTGGCCGTAACTTGTTAACACGTTTCAAAGAACATACTACTGGTACTGCACGTATCAAATCAATATTTGGTCAACATCTTGATGGATACAATCATTCTGAGGGTTGCATTTCTAGCAATTTGAAAATATTACATACTGTGCCAAAAGGACCACTGCTAAATACCTTAGAAGAAATTGAAATTTTTTCACTTCACAAAAGTAATCCATTATCTGTTTTAAACGAACAACTTCAGTTCAAAGACAAACATTTCTTTGAGCTTTTCGATGATCTGCTTTAGAATGTTTACTCTTCTGTCCTTTGTTTTATAAGGTTAAAAAAATTATATATATATATTTTTTAATTACAAAGACTTTTAGCAAATATTTTATCTTTACATTATAATTGTCTTTTACCAAACATTATTTTATGATTGACTATCTGTTTTAGAATTTTTGCTTTTATGCTTTTAGACTGCACATTGCTAATTCACATCGTTTTATTTTTGACACTGGCTCATAATTTTATAATTTTAAATTCTTTCATTTTTATTTGCTTATATGACTGGCATATAACTTGAGGAATAGCAAGGCCTTAAAAAAAAGCACATGTAATCTACATATCAACTTCATAGATAATATTTCATACATACGGACAACTACTTCGTATCGTATTTGTGCAGCAAGTAGTATACATGCC
Organism: Schistocerca nitens; assembly: GCF_023898315.1. Lineage (NCBI taxonomy): Eukaryota > Metazoa > Arthropoda > Insecta > Orthoptera > Acrididae > Schistocerca > Schistocerca nitens. The sequence continues at coordinate 139,739,129 of NC_064625.1, read as the reverse complement.
AGCTAAAGATTATTGTAGCTTACTCTTTTCGTTTCAATAAAGACAAGTTGCTGCTCAATAATACATCGTCTGACGCCACAGTCTTCGCCATTCCACTTCGCAACAACTTCGTTGGAAAGAAGCCAGCTGCCACATCTTTGCACTGGCGTTTGTCTTCACCATGGCAACCACTAGTTCGACTATCGACTTTACAACAACTTTTGTGAAAAAAGCCTGCTGCTTCATCTTTGCAACGGCGTCTAATTTCACCATAGCAACCAGTGGTTCCAAATGGTTCACTGACAGGCCTTGAGAGGGCAACCCATGTACTGCCAAACCGAAGTTCATTTTCCTACATATTTAAATATTTTTAACGCTTCTTAATTGACAATAGCTGTTTAATAAGCTAAGTTTAGTGTGTATTTATTTCTAATTCTTGACAATGTTCTTTTAACTAAGAAATTTTAAATTGTAATTCGACTTATAACTCATTGGTTAATAATGACATCATGCAGTCGGAAGTGGGTGGAGCCTCCGTTATATATAGTAAGACGTGCACTGGTTTCTCTAGTAGTGATTCTCCAACAGAAAGAGCTTCCTACTCAATGGTAATTCAACGTTTTATAGCTTTATAACTTTATGTATTTTGTTTAATGTATGTAGCCCTCTAATTAGAGCTTTGTAGGTCTGAAGATGACCACAGTAGTGGTCGAAACCGGTCACCTTGTTAAATAAATCGTGATGAAGACTGTTTTTAATAGTAATTATAAATAAGGTAAAGAAGCACGAATTCTGTAGCTGCTGGACCATGAAGTTGTTTTTGTATGCCAATCCTTAAAACAGGTGGAAATTTAAGTTCAGGAGTACACTATTTGTTAAGAAGTGTAATGAATTGCACAATTAATTCATTGCAGAAATCTCTCAGAACATTGTGTGTTGGTCAACTACCGCCAATAGCTTCCCATTTTCCTGTGTCAGAGAGGGAGACACCACCACTATGAGTATGCCTGCAACAGACCTGGCGTTCGCCGTGCCTAGCTGACGTGACGTCACGAACAAGCGCCGAGGCCTTCCTTTGAGTCGGTGTTGATAGGACACACACGCACACACAGTCGCACAGTGACGAATGCCTTCCTGGCGCACAGCCTACCGGACCACGGGCTACACGAATCTACACCAGCCTTCTTCAGATTGAGACCCGAATCAACTATTCGTGCGGCCCACGGATTTCAGTAGGGCTTTTGATAAACTACCTATATATCGATATGCATGTCGTTTGGAATCTATGGACTAACATAGGATCTGTAGTGGAATCACAAGAAGGAAAATTTCTATCGGTAATTTTAGGTGTAAATTAAAGCCTCAAAAAATAATTTGCTCACGCGTGAAAGATGGCGTGTCTTATGTATTTTCAACATTGCTTAAAGTGGTATGAAATTGTGACGGCTTTCGTGGCCTCTTGTTGACAAACAGCCTGCTGGCTTGTGTCTCGGGTTCTTCGACCGATGTTTGTCTGATGATTTTTCTGACGTTTCGCCAGCACGAGTGGCTGACATTATCAAAGCTTCACCCTCCATTGCTGGTGGTGGACTGAAGTCGAGCTCGTGGCCGCAGATTCAACATACATGGCGAGCCAACGTCCAAGGTTCATTCCCGGTGCGCTTCTCTCTTTACTACCTGCAACGGTCGTTCGCTGCAGCGCGGGAATCCAGGATCCGTTCACCTTGAGGCTTTTTTCTCTTTCTTGTTGAAGCTATTCTCCTGTGAGCCGTGTCGCGGCTCAGCAGTTTTGATTTACCCGCGAGATTATTTCACTTGTTTTCGCCGCAGCGATACGGGGCGTGATCGCTGAGTGTTGTTGGCGCTGGTGCGCGAAGCAACAGTTTGTGGAGGACGGCTCGGTCGGTAATGGCGACAGGACGGAAGCGGTGGGGAGTCAACTGGTGCCTGCCGATTAAGGACTGCGGCGAATGTGGCTGTTTGTGAGCATGTGGGGAGGACGGAAAGCTCGCTTGCTCAGCGTGGTTCTCCATGACCAGCTGTTGTTTGTTGGGCCTAGCACTAGAGTGCAACGGAAACAGCATTGGTGTGGTTCTCGTCACCTGGCTAAGGCCGGAATTTTCATATACTTTTATTATACAGGGTGATTCAAAAAGAATACCACAACTTTAAAAATGTGTATTTAATGAAAGAAACATAATATAACCTTCTGTTGTACATCATTACAAAGAGTATTTAAAAAGGTTTTTGTCACTCAGAAACAAGTTCAGAGATGTTGATGGTGTTAAGACAGCAACCAGCCACAAATTTACTTTGAGTTCCTTTATTCAAAGGAAACCGTTACCGGTTTCGAATCGTTGCGATTCATCATCAGACGGTTTACACGCTTTCTTTCTACATTTGGTGTGTTTTTATAGATTAATTGTCGTGAAACGTCGGTTTCGAGTGTTTGTTTCCATAACGTTCATCCAATCGATGTAAATGCATTCGCACTGCATCCTCGTTGTTACACACGTAATAGTTCTCACTGTACACTTTAGATCTGTCCGCTGAGATCATTCCAACCACGCACCACATGTTTTGGTATGTATGTACCAAAACATGTGGTGCGTGGTTGGAATGATCTCAGCGGACAGATCTAAAGTGTACAGTGAGAACTATTACGTGTGTAACAACGAGGATGCAGTGCGAATGCATTTACATCGATTGGATGAACGTTATGGAAACAAACACTCGAAACCGACGTTTCACGACAATTAATCTATAAAAACACACCAAATGTAGAAAGAAAGCGTGTAAACCGTCTGATGATGAATCGCAACGATTCGAAACCGGTAACGGTTTCCTTTGAATAAAGGAACTCAAAGTAAATTTGTGGCTGGTTGCTGTCTTAACACCATCAACATTTGTCTTCAAAAACAGCCACGGTCTCCAACATGTCATCATATGACAAAATTGCAGCAAGTTCAGAGATGTTCAATATGGCCCCCTTCAGACACACGAGCAATATCAACCCGATACTCCAACTCGTTCCACACGCTCTGTAGCATATTAGGCGTAACAGTTTGGATAGCTGCTGTAATTTCTCGTTTCAAATCATCAATGGTGGCTGGGAGAGGTGGCCGAAACACCATATCCTTAACATACCCCCATAAGAAAAAATCGCAGGGGGTAAGATCAGGGCTTCTTGGAGGCCAGTGATGAAGTGCTCTGTCACGGGCTGCCTGGCGGCCGATCCATCGCCTCGGGTAGTTGACGTTCAGGTAGTTACGGACAGATAAGTGCCAATGTGGTGGCGCTCCGTCCTGCTGAAATATGAATTGTTGTGCTTCTTGTTCGAGCTGAGGGAACAGCCAATTCTCTAACATCTCCAGATACTGTAGTCCAGTTACAGTAGCACCTTACAGTAGCATCAACTGACGCTGACGCCTAGTCAACAGCGCCTCAAGCGAACAAATTTACAACTAAATGAAACTTTATAGCTCCCTTAATTCGCCGACAGATAGTGCTTATCTCTGCCTTTTGTCGTTGCAGAGTTTTAAATTCCTAAAGTTGTGGTACTCTTTTTGAATCACCCTGTATTTCATGATCATTACTTTATTATGGGGTCGGTACTTGTAGTCAACATTTTGTGATTTGAAATACTTCAGAGAATATCATCATGTGCCAGGTGTCTACTGTGAATAATTCTTAATTTGTTTCATAGTGTATGGCTCGGTATCCACTATTATCGTTCATTTTATGAAAGTTCTGTCCACATTATTATTACATTAGACTTTCTTAAAATTTGTGCGTTTAAATTGCAAATTTCCTAATTCTACTAATATTGCTTGGGATAAACCCATCTACACTCCTGGAAATTGAAATAAGAACACCGTGAATTCATTGTCCCAGGAAGGGGAAACTTTATTGACACATTCCTGGGGTCAGATACATCACATGATCACACTGACAGAACCACAGGCACATAGACACAGGCAACAGAGCATGCACAATGTCGGCACTAGTGCAGTGTATATCCACCTTTCGCAGCAATGCAGGCTGCTATTCTCCCATGGAGACGATCGTAGAGATGCTGGATGTAGTCCTGTGGAACGGCTTGCCATGCCATTTCCACCTGGCGCCTCAGTTGGACCAGCGTTCGTGCTGGACGTGCAGACCGCGTGAGACGACGCTTCATCCAGTCCCAAACATGCTCAATGGGGGACAGATCCGGAGATCTTGCTGGCCAGAGTAGTTGACTTACACCTTCTAGAGCACGTTGGGTGGCACGGGATACATGCGGACGTGCATTGTCCTGTTGGAACAGCAAGTTCCCTTGCCGGTCTAGGAATGGTAGAACGATGGGTTCGATGACGGTTTGGATGTACCGTGCACTATTCAGTGTCCCCTCGACGATCACCAGTGGTGTACAGCCAGTGTAGGAGATCGCTCCCCACACCATGATGCCGGGTGTTGGCCCTGTGTGCCTCGGTCGTATGCAGTCCTGATTGTGGCGCTCACCTGCACGGCGCCAAACACGCATACGACCATCATTGGCACCAAGGCAGAAGCGACTCTCATCGCTGAAGACGACACGTCTCCATTCGTCCCTCCATTCACGCCTGTCGCGACACCACTGGAGGCGGGCTGCACGATGTTGGGGCGTGAGCGGAAGACGGCCTAACGGTGTGCGGGACCGTAGCCCAGCTTCACGGAGACGGTTGCGAATGGTGCTCGCCGATACCGCAGGAGCAACAGTGTCCCTAATTTGCCGGCAAGTGGCGGTGCGGTCCCCTACGGCACTGCGTAGGATCCTACGGTCTTGGCGTGCATCCGTGCGTCGCTGCGGTCCGGTCCCAGGTCGACGGGCACGTGCACCCTCCGCCGACCACTGGCGACAACATCGATGTACTGTGGAGACCTCACGCCCCACGTGTTGAGCAATTCGGCGGTACGTCCACCCGGCCTCCCGCATGCCCACTATACGCCCTCGCTCAAAGTCCGTCAACTGCACATACGGTTCGCGTCCACGCTGTCGCGGCATGCTACCAGTGTTAAAGACTGCGATGGAGCTCCGTATGCCACGGCAAACTGGCTGACACTGACGGCGGCGGTGCACAAATGCTGCGCAGCTAGCGCCATTCGACGGCCAACACCGCGGTTCCTGGTGTGTCCGCTGTGCCGTGCGTGTGATCATTGCTTGTACAGCCCTCTCGCAGTGTCCGGAGCAAGTATGGTGGGTCTGACACACCGGTGTCAATGTGTTCTTTTTTCCATTTCCAGGAGTGTATTTCTTGATATTGCCATATTTGTGTATTACGTTGTGTTTCCTCTCGAGACTGACTGAACTGATTGTGGAACACGTGAGGGGGCAGTATTTAAATGAAAACTTGCTAGATAACACAACCGTCGTGAAGTTGAAAACTTGACAGTGTTCACTCATGTCACCAGTCGTTAATGTTATTTCTGTCTTATAGCTTACTTAACTGATATAAAATAATTTAGAAATTTTGTGTATTTGTCACGAAAGGTGAACTGATGTCACATGATATTGACACTTATGTAGGGTTTACGTAAGCTTAAGTGAAATCAGGAGGTAAAAAAAAAAAAAGAAAAAGTAAAAAACTGATTATCATTGCCACATTTTTTTTTTTTTTAGCAGGCAGTAAGAAATTTGTTGCACTCTTGCCAAATTGGATTTTTTTAAGGTTTGATTCACATGTAGTACAAATCACAAGTTCAATATTTTTCTGGTGTAATTGTTAATATTTGTACATGTTGCACTATTGTACGATATAATATACCTTTTACTAACAGTAGCTTTATGAAATGTTTCAGAGTGGGGCTGCATGTTCTTCTAGGGAATGTTTTCTTAAAAAAAATTATTGCTAAAATTTCCTTTTAAACTGTTAATTGTATTAACTTGTATGTATAACCAATTATTGTTAAATAATAAATTAGTGTCAAGACGGCTTGGACAAAGTAAATGTGCCTACACCTTCCCCATCCTGGCTCTGCTATCGTCTGTACACCACATCCTGTCTGTGTGTTTCTATAGCCCCTATAGCGGATCTTTTCTGGGTTGTAGCAGGCGAGCGATAGTTCTCTACAAATTATTATCTCTGCTTACTGGCTTTTTTCTGCCAGTAAGTTGGTGTTTCTGTTATAAGAAGTGATCTGTAAACGTCATTTGTGCTTCCCCTCTTTTCAGTGATTTATGTGTTTAGAGCATCTTATTCTAAAATTTATGTTTGTCTTTTGCCTGTACGCTTATTGATAGTCAAATGGTTCAAATGCCTCTGCGCACTATGAGACTTAACATCTGTGGTCATCAGACCCCTAGAACGTAGAACTACTTAAACCTAACCTAACCTAAGGACATCACACACATCCATGCCCGAGGCAGGATTCGAACCTGCGACCGTAGCGGTCACGTGGTTCCAGACTGAAGCGCCTAGAACCGCACGGTCACACCGGCCTGCTATTGATAGTCATTGAAGCTTAACTTCCGTATGTCTTTTCTTCATGAATCTACACTCCTGGAAATGGAAAAAAGAACACATTGACACCGGTGTGTCAGACCCACCATACTTGCTCCGGACACTGCGAGAGGGCTGTACAAGCAATGATCACACGCACGGCACAGCGGACACACCAGGAACCGCGGTGTTGGCCGTCGAATGGCGCTAGCTGCGCAGCATTTGTGCACCGCCGCCGTCAGTGTCAGCCAGTTTGCCGTGGCATACGGAGCTCCATCGCAGTCTTTAACACTGGTAGCATGCCGCGACAGCGTGGACGTGAACCGTATGTGCAGTTGACGGACTTTGAGCGAGGGCGTATAGTGGGCATGCGGGAGGCCGGGTGGACGTACCGCCGAATTGCTCAACACGTGGGGCGTGAGGTCTCCACAGTACATCGATGTTGTCGCCAGTGGTCGGCGGAAGGTGCACGTGCCCGTCGACCTGGGACCGGACCGCAGCGACGCACGGATGCACGCCAAGACCGTAGGATCCTACGCAGTGCCGTAGGGGACCGCACCGCCACTTCCCAGCAAATTAGGGACACTGTTGCTCCTGGGGTATCGGCGAGGACCATTCGCAACCGTCTCCATGAAGCTGGGCTACGGTCCCGCACACCGTTAGGCCGTCTTCCGCTCACGCCCCAACATCGTGCAGCCCGCCTCCAGTGGTGTCGCGACAGGCGTGAATGGAGGGACGAATGGAGACGTGTCGTCTTCAGCGATGAGAGTCGCTTCTGCCTTGGTGCCAATGATGGTCGTATGCGTGTTTGGCGCCGTGCAGGTGAGCGCCACAATCAGGACTGCATACGACCGAGGCACACAGGGCCAACACCCGGCATCATGGTGTGGGGAGCGATCTCCTACACTGGCCGTACACCACTGGTGATCGTCGAGGGGACACTGAATAGTGCACGGTACATCCAAACCGTCATCGAACCCATCGTTCTACCATTCCTAGACCGGCAAGGGAACTTGCTGTTCCAACAGGACAATGCACGTCCGCATGTATCCCGTGCCACCCAACGTGCTCTAGAAGGTGTAAGTCAACTACCCTGGCCAGCAAGATCTCCGGATGTGTCCCCCATTGAGCATGTTTGGGACTGGATGAAGCGTCGTCTCACGCGGTCTGCACGTCCAGCACGAACGCTGGTCCAACTGAGGCGCCAGGTGGAAATGGCATGGCAAGCCGTTCCACAGGACTACATCCAGCATCTCTACGATCGTCTCCATGGGAGAATAGCAGCCTGCATTGCTGCGAAAGGTGGATATACACTGTACTAGTGCCGACATTGTGCATGCTCTGTTGCCTGTGTCTATGTGCCTGTGGTTCTGTCAGTGTGATCATGTGATGTATCTGATCCCAGGAATGTGTCAATAAAGTTTACCCTTCCTGGGACAATGAATTCACGGTGTTCTTATTTCAATTTCCAGGAGTGTATTTGAAACTGTGCTGATTGTTTGTAATCTTGCTTCCCAATGTCACCACAAATCGTATTATGTGCCGGTATGTAACAGAATGTTTCTCTCAGCATCACATATATTTGTAAAATTTGTGTAGTTAATACAGTAACCTAGGAAAGAATGTACAGCATTCGCTACTCTTTTCGAGGCAGATGCAGTTTATTCAGACACATTCAGTGTCTTTTTAATAGCAAAAGCCGCAATGCAGTACCCACCGCTTTCAAGCACGAAGCGCCTATCGTGGCGTCCGTCACTCCAAAAAAAAAAAAAAAATGGTTCAAATGGCTCTGAGCACTATGGGACTCAACATCTGTGGTCATCAGTCCCCTAGAACTTAGAACTACTTAAACCTAACCAACCTAAGGACATCACACACATCCATGCCCGAGGCAGGATTCGAACCTGCGACCGTAGCAGTCGCGCGGCTCCGGACTGAGCGCCTAGAACCGCTAGACCACCGCGGCCGGCTCCGTCACTCCCGCAGAGTTTAAAATACATTTTAATCTCCTTCATGGAATAGATTATAACCTAACGTTCTTGATCCCGCCAAAAAAATTGAGGACATGGAGGAGATACAGAGAGACAGGAACTGTCGATGACATGCCTCACTCAGGCCGCCCAAGGGCTACTACTGCAGTGGATGACCGCTACCTGCGGATTATGACTCGGAGGGCCGTCAGCAATGCCACCATGTTGAATAATCCTTTTTGTGCAGCCACAGGACGTCTTGTTACGACTCAAACTGACAAGGGGAGGCCGCCAATTGTGAAATTCAGATTCGATTCATACTGCGCATAATAAAAGCTCATGGCCAGAGGTGTAATGTGGCAAAGCACCAAGATGCACTTCTCAGCCGTTGTCGAGAAAATCGACAGTTAAAAGAAACCGTTGCGATGAAATACTCTCTACGAGTAATACTTTCCCACAGCGTCATGGTGCAGCGGTAAGCGCTCGGGTTCGTAATCCGAAGGTTGCCGGATCGAATATCGCGCCATGCAACTTTTTTTTTAGTATTTGTTTTTTGTAATTCAAATATATATATATATATATATATATATATATATATATATATATATATATAATATTCCCGGCAATCAGTTGCTATAATTATGCATATAATAAGTTGTTGAAAGTCGTTTGTCGTGGAAAAACTGGCGACTTCGAACATGATTATGTTTTCCGCAAACAAATTATTAATTGTCTTATTGTCTTCATAATGTTTACCACGTATAAGTTAACGGAAGACGTAGAAACGATATTCCGAAACGAATACGTATAGTGTAAGTCAAACGTTCGAATTAGAATAGAGACCCCACGATATATATATATATATATATATATATATATATATATATATATACTACAAAAAACAAATACTAAAAAAAAAGGTTGCATGGCGCGAGATTCGATCCGGCGACTTTCGGATTACGAACCGGAGCGCTTACCCTTGCGCCACGACACTGTGGAAAATTATTAATCGTAGAGAGTATTTCACCGCAACGGTTTCTTTTTAACTCTCGATTTTCTCGACAACGGCTGAGAAGTGCATCTTGGTGCTTTGCCACATTACACTTCTGGCCATGAGCTTTTATTATGCGCAGTATGAATCGAATCTGAATTTCACAATTGGCGGCCTCCCCTTGTGAGGGCAATAGGCCGCATGATACGCAACTTCACTCCCAATGTCCATGGCGAGGTCCATCTTTGCAACCACGACACTATGCAGCGCGGTACATATTCGCCCAGCAACATGCCGAATGGACCGATTTTGATTTCCATCACGTTTACTTCATCGATGAGTGTCGCATATGCCTTCAGCCAGACAATCGTCGCAGACGTGTTTGGAGGCAACCCGGTCAGGCTGAACGCCATAGACACACTGCCGACCGAGTGCAGCAAGGTGGAGGTTCCCTGCTGTTTAGGGCTGGCATTATGACTTGCTGACGTACGCCGCTGGTGGTGATGGAAGGCGCCGTAACGGCTGTACCATACGTGAATGTCATCCTCCGACCGATAGCGCAAACATACGAGGGCAGTTCAATAAGTAATACAACACATTTTTTTTCTGAAACAGGGGTTGTTTTATTCAGCATTGAAATACACCAGGTTATTCCCCAATCTTTTAGTTACACAACACTATTTTTCAGCGTAATCTCCATTCAATGCTACGACCTTACGCCACCTTGAAATGAGGGCCTGTATGCCTGCACGGTACCATTCCACTGGTCGATGTCGGAGCCAACGTCGTACTGCATCAATAACTTCTTCATCATCCGCGTAGTGCGTCCCACGGATTGCGTCCTTCATTGGGCCAAACATATGGAAATCCGACGGTGCGAGATCGGGGCTGTAGGGTGCATGAGGAAGAACAGTCCACTGAAGTTTTGTGAGCTCCTCTCGGGTGCGAAGACTTGTGTGAGGTCTTGCGTTGTCATGAAGAAGGAGAAGTTCGTTCAGATTTTTGTGCCTACGAACACGCTGAAGTCGTTTCTTCAATTTCTGAAGAGTAGCACAATACACTTCAGAGTTGATCGTTTGACCATGGGGAAGGACATCGAACAGAATAACCCCTTCAGCGTCCCAGAAGACTGTAACCGTGACTTTACCGGCTGAGGGTATGGCTTTAAACTTTTTCTTGGTGGGGGAGTGGGTGTGGCGCCACTCCATTGATTGCCGTTTTGTTTCAGGTTCGAAGTGATGAACCCATGTTTCATCGCCTGTAACAATCTTTGACAAGAAATTGTAACCCTCAGCCACATGACGAGCAAGCAATTCTGCACAGATGGTTCTCCTTTGCTCTTTATGGTGTTCGGTTAGACAACGAGGGACCCAGCGGGAACAAACCTTTGAATATCCCAACTGGTGAACAATTGTGACAGCACTACCAACAGAGATGTCAAGTTGAGCACTGAGTTGTTTGATGGTGATCCGTCGATCATCTCGAACGAGTGTGTTCGCACGCTCCGCCATTGCAGGAGTCACAGCTGTGCACGGCCGGCCCGGACGCGGGAGATCAGACAGTCTCACTTGACCTTGCGGCGATGATGACACACGCTTTGCCCAACGACTCACCGTGCTTTTGTCCACTGCCAGATCACCGTAGACATTCTGCAAGCGCCTATGAATATCTGAGATGCCCTGGTTTTCCGCCAAAAGAAACTCGATCACTGCCCGTTGTTTGCAACGCACATCCGTTACAGACGCCATTTTAACAGCTCCGTACAGCGCTGCCACCTGTCGGAAGTCAATGAAACTATACGAGACGAAGCGGGAATGTTTGAAAATATTCCACAAGAAATTTCCGGTTTTTTCAACCAAAATTGGCCGAGAAAAAAAATGTGTTGCATTACTTATTGAACTGCCTTCGTATTTGCAGCATATTGGCGAGGCATTCGTCTTCATGGACGAAAATTCCCCCCCCCCCCCCCCCCCATCGTGCGCATCTTGTGAATGACTTCCTTCAGGATAACGACATCGCTCGACCACAGTGGCCAGCATGTTCTCCAGACGTGAAACCTATCGAATACGCTCCGGGGTAGATTGAAAAGGCTGCTTATGGGCGATGTGACCGACCAACCACTCTGAGGGATCTACGCCGAATCGCCGTTGAGGAGTGGGACAATCTGGACCAACAGTGCCTCGATGAACTTGTGGATAGTATGCCACGACGAATACAGGCATGCATCAGTGCAAGAGGACGTCCTAGCCGGCACGGTAGCTCAGTGTGTTCGGTCAGAGTGTTAGCTGACCTCTGTAAGAAAGAAAAAAAAACTGAGTTAATGGATCAACAACGAACTAAAACGTGTGTCTTTCTACGTCCGCCCCGAGCAGACACAACGAACGAAAAAGAACAAAAAAACGCCGGCACGGTAGCTCAGCGTGTTCAGTCAGATGGATACGTACCCTCTGTAATAAAAAAACTGAGTTAACAAAAAAAATGGTTCAAATGGCTCTGAGCACTATGGGACTTAACATCTGTGGTCATCAGTGCCCTAGATCTTAGAACTACTTAAACCTAACTAACCTAAGGACATCACACACATCCATGCCCGAGGCAGGATTCGAACCTGCGACCGTAGCAGTCGCGCGGTTCCGGACTGAGCGCCTAGAACCGCTAGACCACCGGGGCCGGCACTGAGTTAACAGATCAACAACGAACTTAAATGGATGTCTTACGACGTCCGCCCCGAGCAGATGCAACGAACAAAAGCGAACAAAATGACAATTAAAAAAGAAAAGAAAATGCTGGGTATTAGAGGTACCGGTGTGTACAGCAATCTGGACCACCACCTCTGAAGGTCTCGCTGTATGGTAGTGCAACATGCAATGTGTGGTTTTCATGAGCAATTAAAAGGGCGGAAATGATGTTTCTGTTGACCTCTATTCCAATTTTCTGTACAGGTTCCGAAACTCTCGGAACCGAGGTGGTGCAAAGATTATTTTGATGTGTGTGTATAAATGATTTGAGAGACAATCTGAACAGTCGTCTTAAGTTTTTTGCAGACGGTGCTGACGTTTATCGTCTAGGAAAGTCATGAGAAGATCAGAAGAAATTGCAAAATTATTTAGAAAAGGTATCTGTACAGTGCGAAAACTGGGAATTAATCCTTACTAAAATGTGAGGTCATCCAATTGAGTGCTAAAAGAAATCTGTTAAACTTCAGTTACTCGATAGATAAATCTAAAGACCGTAAATTCAGCTGAATGACTACGAAATACAGGGTGATTCAAAAAGAATACCACAACTTTAGGAATTTAAAACTCTGCAACGACAAAAGGCAGAGCTAAGCACTATCTGTCGGCGAATTAAGGGAGCTATAAAGTTTCATTTAGTTGTACATTTGTTCGCTTGAGGCGCTGTTGACTAGGCGTCAGCGTCAGTTGATGCTAAGATGGCGACCGCTCAACAGAAAGCTTTTTGTGTTATTGAGTACGGCAGAAGTGAATCGACGACAGTTGTTCAGCGTGCATTTCGAACGAAGTATGGTGTTAAATCTCCTGATAGGTGGTGTATTAAACGTTGGTATAAACAGTTTACAGAGAATGGGTGTTTGTGCAAAGGGAAAGGTTCTGGACGGCCGAGAACGAGTGATGAAAATGTAGCACGCATCCAGCAAGCATTTGTTCGCAGCCCTGGAAAATCGACTCGCAGAGCTAGCAGAGAGCTGCAAATTCCACAATCAACTGTATGGAGAGGCCTACGAAAAAGGTTAGTTATGAAACCTTATCGTCTGAAATTGGTTCAAGCACTGTCTGCAGCTGATAAGATTAAAAGAATCGATTTCTGTGATTTTATCCTTGCTCAAATGGAAACAGATGAATCTTTCGTTTCAAAGATTGTGTTTAGTGATGGAGCAACTTTCCACACTAACGGGAAAGTCAACCGTCACAATGTCTGTATATGGGGCACTGAGAATCCGCGGGAAACAGCTCAGTATGAACGTGACTCGCCTAAGGTGAACGTTTTCTGTGCCATTTCAGCCAATAAAGTTTTTGGTCTCTTTTTCTTCGAAGGTGCTACTGTAACTGGACTACAGTATCTGGAGATGTTAGAGAATTGGCTGTTCCCTCAGCTCGAACTAGAAGCACAACAATTCATATTTCAGCAGGATGGAGCGCCACCACATTGGCACTTATCTGGCCGTAACTACCTGAACGTCAACTACCCGAGGCGATGGATCGGCCGCCAGGCAGCCCGTGACAGAGCACTTCATCACTGGCCTCCAAGAAGCCCTGATCTTACCCCCTGCGATTTTTTCTTATGGGGGTATGTTAAGGATATGGTGTTTCGGCCACCTCTCCCAGCCACCATTGATGATTTGAAACGAGAAATAACAGCAGCTATCCAAACTGTTACGCCTGATATGCTACAGAGGGTGTGGAACGAGTTGGAGTATCGGGTTGATATTGCTCGTGTGTCTGGAGGGGGCCATATTGAACATCTCTGAACTTGTTTTTGAGTGAAAAAAAACCTTTTTATATACTCTTTGTAACGATGTATAACAGAAGGTTATATTATGTTTCTTTCATTAAATACACATTTTTAAAGTTGTGGTATTCTTTTTGAATCACCCTGTATAATTACGAAAAAGTTAAACTGAGGAGAATACACAGAACCGTTGTTGGAAAGGCAGACCAAAGACTGCTTTTGCCAGAACACTCAGAAGATGCAACAGATCTATTACTACGCTTGTCCAGCCCCTTTTGGAATACTGTTTCGCTGTTTGGGATCTTTACTGGATAGGATGATTGGAGTACATCGAGAAAGTTCAAAGAACAGCAGCACGTTTTGTATTATCGGGAAATAGGGGAGCGAGTATGGGTGAGAAGGACCATCGTAATGGAATAAGAAGAACCAATTCGCACGGAAAGCATAGGTGTCCGTTTTTTCTGCACGCTGTTCGAGAGTGGAATAATAGAGAATTATTGTCAAGGTGGTTCGATGAACCTTCTGCCAGGCACTTTAGTATGATTTGCACAGAATCCATGTAGATGTTCACTGAAGCGTCAAAGAAATATAGGCATGCGTATTCAAAGATATGTAAACAGGCAGAATACCGCGCTGCGGTCTACGAAGCCTAAATAAGAGAAGTGTCTGGCGCAGTTGTTAGATCGATTACTGCTGCTGCAACGGCGGGTCATCAAGATTTAAGTGAGTTTCAACGTGATGTTATAGTCGGCGCACGAGCGATGGGACACAGCATCTCCGAGGTGGCAATGAAGTGGAGATTTTCCCGTACGACCATTTCAAGAGTGTATCGTGAATATCAGGAACCAGGTAAAACATCAAATCTCCAACGCCGCTGCGGCCGGAAAAGGATTGTGCAAGAACGGGACCAACGATGATTGAAGAAAATTGTTCAGCGTGACAGAAGTGCAACCCTTCCGCAAATTACTGCATATTTCAATGCTGGGCCATCAACAAGTGTCAGCGCGCGAGCCATTCAACGAAGCATCACCGATATGGGCTTCCGGAGCCGAAGGCCCACTCGTGTACCCGAAGGGGCTCCGGAACGCCCTATACTTGCAATGTTAAAATAACGCTTATAAATTACATCTTTCCTCACAAAGTATTTTAGGTAGGAAGTTGAACTTTTTACAGATTATTTATTGGAATATGGGCTACAACTTAACACAGGGATTTTACAAAATTTTAGTTCAGTTATTAAAGATGATTTTTTTTCAATTGTAATGAAAATTCACAACATTTTTTGCTATTTTTTATTTATATATTCAAAAATATACAGTTTTTTGGAAACAGGCTGTGTTAAATTATGCAGAAGGTACTGTGTAACATTTACTGAAAGTTTGAAACAAATATGTTTGGAAGAACCTTAGAAAACATGTAATTAGTATGAGAAAATAAAAGTTTTGGGAATCGAGCGACAAAGATTGGATTAACTTTTTAGTGCATTCCAGGTCCATAGGATGGATTATCTTCATCCTCGGCAAACTCCTCCTCCAGCTTCCTCTGTCTGCAGCCCGAAGGGGTTCCTTGTCTAAAGCAAGCATCGCTCGTACCATGTTAGAACCTATCTTCATTCCCATATTTCTAAATACCTTGCACCTTACAATGTTGCCATCATTGAAAGTCGCAACAGCATCATACACACCAAAGTGAAGTGTTTCTATTCCAACAAATACAGTCTTGGGGATTCTCGACCGTATAACACTACTTACACTTTCATTGGGGTTTTGAGTTTTTCCGTGAATACACTTTTTCAACAGTTCAGGTGCTGCTAAGTCTCTGAAAATAGGTTTTATCACCTCCATTATTGCATAATATTGCATAATAACACCATTTGACAGCAGTTTAACAGCGCCACAGTGGGTCACGCCCATGTAGAACACATTTCAAAAAAAATTTAAAAATAGTTGTAGTCTTCGGAATTGAATAAATTATATATCTATTAAAAGGTAATAGTCTGCAGATTCAGAAAACGCAAAAAAGTAAAAATTGAACTTTTCATGATTTTGAGCCTTTCCGGAGCCCCTTAATGAGTGCATGACAGAAAGCTTCACGCCTCGTGACCGCCCGTCAACACCGACATTGGACTGTTGATGACTGGAAACATGGTCGGACGAGAGAGGCAAAGAAACTGGTAATATCGTGAAGGGCCGCCGCGAGCACGCAGAAGTGCCGCAACACGACGTAGCATGGACCTGACTAATGTCTGAAGTAGTGCTGGAGGGAAACGACACCATGAATCCTGCAGGGCTGGCCATAAATCCCTTAGAGTACGAGGGGGTGGAGATCTCTTCTGATCAGCACGTTGCAAAGCATCCCACACATGCTCAATAATGTCCATGTCTGGGGAGTTTGGTGGACAGCGGAAGTGCTTAAACGCAGAAGAGTGCTGCTGGAGCCTCTCTGTAGCAATTCTGGACGTGTGGGGTGTCGCATTGTCCTGCTGGAATTGCCCAAGTCTGTGAGAACGCACAATGGACATGAATGGATGCAGGTGATCAGACACGATGCTTACGTACGTCTCACCTGTCAGAGTCGTATCTAGACGTGTCCCATAGCACTCCAGCTGCGCATGCCCCACACCATACACAGCCTTTACCAGCTTGAACAGTTCCCTGCTGACATGCAGCGTCCATGGATTCATCAGGTTGTCTCCATACCTGTACACGCCCATCCGCTCGATATAATTTGAAACGAGACTCGTCGGACCAGGCAACATGTTTCCGGTTATCAACAATCCAATGTCGGTGTTGACGGACCAACGCGAGGCGTAAAGCTCTGTGTCTACATCTACATCTACATTTACACTCCGCAAGCCACCCAACGGTGTGTGGCGGAGGGCACTTTACGTGCCACTGTCATTACCTCCCTTTCCTGTTCCAGTCGCGTATGGTTCGCGGGAAGAACGACTGTCTGAAAGCCTCCGTGCGCGCTCTAATCTCTCTAATTTTACATTCGTGATCTCCTCGGGAGGTATAAGTAGGGGGAAGCAATATATTCGATACCTCATCCCGAAGCGCACCCTCTCTAAACCTGGCGAGCAAGCTACACCGCGATGCAGAGCGCTTCTCTTGCAGAGTCTGCCACTTGAGTTTGCTAAACATCTCCGTAACGCTATCACGGTTACCAAATAACCCTGTGACGAAACGCGCCGCTCTTCTTTGGATCTGCTCTATCTCCTCCGTCAACCCGATCTGGTACGGATCCCACACTGATGAGCAATACTCAAGTATAGGTCGAACGAGTGTTTTGTAAGCCACCTCCTTTATTGATGGACTGCATTTTCTAAGCACTCTCCCAATGAATCTCAACCTGGTACCCGCCTTACCAACAATTAATTTTATATGATAATTCCACTTCAAATCGTTCCGCACGCATACTCCCAGATATTTTACAGAAGTAACTGCTACCAGTGTTTGTTCCGCTATCATATAATCATACAATAAAGGATCCTTCTTTCTATGTATACATTACATTTGTCTATGTTAAGGGTCAGTTGCCACTCCCTGCACCAAGTGCCTATCCGCTGCAGATCTTCCTGCATTTCTCTACAATTTTCTAATGCTGCAACTTCTCTGTATACTACAGTATCATCCGCGAAAAGCCGCATGGAACTTCCGACACTATCTACTAGGTCATTTATATATATTGTGAAAAGCAATGGTCCCATAACACTCCCCTGTGGCACGCCAGAGGTTACTTTAACGTCTCTAGACGCCTCTCCATTGATAACAACATGCTGTGTTCTGTTTGCTAAAAACTCTTCAATCCAGCCACACAGCTGGTCTGATATTCCGTAGGCTCTTACTTTGTTTATCAGGCGACAGTGCGGAACTGTATCAAACGCCTTCCGGAAGTCGAGGAAAATAGCATCTACCTGGAAGCCTGTATCTAATATTTTCTGGGCCTCATGAACAAATAAAGCGAGTTGGGTCTCACACGATCGCTGTTTCCGGAATCCATGTTGATTCCTGCATAGTAGATTCTGGGTTTCCAAAAACGACATAATACTCGAGCAAAAAACATGTTCTAAAATTCTACAACAGATCGACGTCAGAGATATAGGTCTATAGTTTTGCGCATCTGCTCGACGACCCTTCTTGAAGACTGGGACTACCTGTGCTCTTTTTCAATCATTTGGAACCCTCCGTTCCTCTAGAGACTTGCGGTACACGGCTGTTAGAAGGGGGGCAAGTTCTTTCGCGTACTCTGTGTAGAATCGAATTGGTATCCCGTCAGGTCCAGTGGACTTTCCTCTGTTGAGTGATTCCAGTGTCGTGTAGTCATCAAGGGTACACGAGTGGGTCTTCGGCTCCGATAGCCAATATCGATGATGTGTCATTGAATGGTTCGCACGCTGACACTTGTTGATGGCCGAGCACTGAAATTTGCAGCAGTTTGCGGAAGGGTTGCACTTCTGTCAGGTTGAACGATTCTCTTCAGAGGTCATTGGCCCCGTTCTTGCAGGATCTTTTTCCGGCAGCAGCGATGTCTGAAATTTGATGTTTTACCTGATTCCTGATATTCACGGTAGAGTCTTGAAAAGGTCGTAAGGGAAACTCCTCACTTCATCAACACCTCGGAGATGCTGCGTCGCATCGCTCGTGCGCCGACGTTCAATGTACTGTCCGTATACATTTTTACGATTTCTGCTAAAGTCCCGCATTTTTCAGTTTTCCGAATTAAGATCTTTTGATGTGTGTTTTCACCCCGTATCGTCAACATTTTATATACGTTTTACTTCGGTTTTTGGATAACAAGATTTATTACACTCCTGGAAATGGAAAAAAGAACACATTGACACCGGTGTGTCAGACCCACCATACTTGCTCCGGACACTGCGAGAGGGCTGTACAAGCAATGATCACACGCACGGCACAGCGGACACACCAGGAACCGCGGTGTTGGCCGTCGAATGGCGCTAGCTGCGCAGCATTTGTGCACCGCCGCCGTCAGTGTCAGCCAGTTTGCCGTGGCATACGGAGCTCCATCGCAGTCTTTAACACTGGTAGCATGCCGCGACAGCGTGGACGTGAACCGTATGTGCAGTTGACGGACTTTGAGCGAGGGCGTATAGTGGGCATGCGGGAGGCCGGGTGGACGTACCGCCGAATTGCTCAACACGTGGGGCGTGAGGTCTCCACAGTACATCGATGTTGTCGCCAGTGGTCGGCGGAAGGTGCACGTGCCCGTCGACCTGGGACCGGACCGCAGCGACGCACGGACGCACGCCAAGACCGTAGGATCCTACGCAGTGCCGTAGGGGACCGCACCGCCACTTCCCAGCAAATTAGGGACACTGTTGCTCCTGGGGTATCGGCGAGGACCATTCGCAACCGTCTCCATGAAGCTGGGCTACGGTCCCGCACACCGTTAGGCCGTCTTCCGCTCACGCCCCAACATCGTGCAGCCCGCCTCCAGTGGTGTCGCGACAGGCGTGAATGGAGGGACGAATGGAGACGTGTCGTCTTCAGCGATGAGAGTCGCTTCTGCCTTGGTGCCAATGATGGTCGTATGCGTGTTTGGCGCCGTGCAGGTGAGCGCCACAATCAGGACTGCATACGACCGAGGCACACAGGGCCAACACCCGGCATCATGGTGTGGGGAGCGATCTCCTACACTGGCCGTACACCACTGGTGATCGTCGAGGGGACACTGAATAGTGCACGGTACACCCAAACCGTCATCGAACCCATCGTTCTACCATTCCTAGACCGGCAAGGGAACTTGCTGTTCCAACAGGACAATGCGCGTCCGCATGTATCCCGTGCCACCCAACGTGCTCTAGAAGGTGTAAGTCAACTACCCTGGCCAGCAAGATCTCCGGACCTGTCCCCCATTGAGCATGTTTGGGACTGGATGAAGCGTCGTCTCACGCGGTCTGCACGTCCAGCACGAACGCTGGTCCAACTGAGGCGCCAGGTGGAAATGGCATGGCAAGCCGTTCCACAGGACTACATCCAGCATCTCTACGATCGTCTCCATGGGAGAATAGCAGCCTGCATTGCTGCGAAAGGTGGATATACACTGTACTAGTGCCGACATTGTGCATGATCTGTTGCCTGTGTCTATGTGCCTGTGGTTCTGTCAGTGCGATCATGTGATGTATCTGACCCCAGGAATGTGTCAATAAAGTTTCCCCTTCCTGGGACAATGAATTCACGGTGTTCTTATTTCAATTTCCAGGAGTGTATTTGCTTACAGTCGATGTGTAATAGTAATAGACTTGCAGCTCTTCCCTGCAGTGCAGCCCTAACGTTTGTGTTGAAAGGTTGTCCTCTTAATATAGGCACGTTCGTCAAAGGAGAGACTGACTGCTGATTCTGTAAAAGGGATTGAAATGGGCAATTTTAATTTCAGTCATTTGAAGTGCAAAAAATTCTATAAAACTTTTTTTGTCAACAAAAGGGATTCTGAAACTAGATTCCGACCAGTGAAAATTTCACTTTCGGCACTTCCGACAGGGGCTCTGAAGTAAAGTAGGTTGGTGTGATGTGTGTAATACTTTTTATTTTGTTTGTTTCATATGTAATATAATCATCTGACAAAATAAAATTATACTAATGACGTTTCATTCGGCAGCCCTAAAGCAATTAGTCTTGATATCGATAGGAACATGACAATCACTATTTTATGGCAATAATACTTCCAAAAACATCCCAACCTAGTACCTATTTCCTGAGCTACGCTACAGATACGACGTATGGCTATCATACTTTTTTTATTAAGAGAAATTCTAGAACTGTTATATATATATATATATATATATATATATATATATATATATATATATACAGGGTGTTTCAAAAATGACCGGTATATTTGAAACGGCAATAAAAACTAAACGAGCAGCGATAGAAATACACCGTTTGTTGCAATATGCTTGGGACAACAGTACATTTTCAGGCGGACAAACTTTCGAAGCCGGCCGTGGTGGCCGAGCGGTTAAAGGCGCTACAGTCTGGAACCGCGAGGCCGCTACGGTCGCAGGTTCGAATCCTGCCTCGGGCATGGATGTGTGTGATGTCCTTAGGTTAGTTAGGTTTAATTAGTTCTAAGTTCTAGGCGACTCATGACCGCAGAAGTTAAGTCGCATAGTGCTCAGAGCCAAACTTTCGAAATTACAGTAGTTACAATTTTCAACAACAGATGGCGCTGCAAGTGATGTGAAAGATATAGAAGACAACGCAGTCTGTGGGTGCGCCATTCTGTACGTCGTCTTTCTGCTGTAAGCGTGCGCTGTTCACAACGTGCACGTGTGCTGTAGACAACATGGTTTATTCCTTAGAACAGAGGATTTTTCTGGTGTTGGAATTCCACCGCCTAGAACACAGTGTTGTTGCAACAAGACGAAGTTTTCAATGGAGGTTTAATGTAACCAAAGGACCGAAAAGCGATACAATAAAGGATCTGTTTGAAAAATTTCAACGGACTGGGAACGTGACGGATGAACGTGCTGGAAAGGTAGGGCGACCGCGTACGGCAACCACAGAGGGCAACACGCAGCTAGTGCAGCAGGTGATCCCACAGCGGCCTCGGGTTTCCGTTCGCCGTGTTGCAGCTGCGGTCCAAATGACGCCAACGTCCACGTATCGTCTCATGCGCCAGAGTTTACACCTCTGTCCATACAAAATTCAAACACAGCAACCCCTCAGCGCCGCTACCATTGCTGCACGAGAGACATTCGCTAACGATATAGTGCACAGGATTGATGACGGCGATATGCATGTGGGCAGCATTTGGTTTACTGACGAAGCTTATTTTTACCTGGACGGCTTCGTCAATAAACAGAACTGGCGCATATGGGGAACCGAAAAGCCCCATGTTGCAGTCCCATCGTCCCTGCATCCTCAAAAAGTACTGGTCTGACCCGCCATTTCTTCCAAAGGAATCATTGGCCCATTTTTCAGATCCGAAACGATTACTGCATCACGCTATCTGGACATTCTTCGTGAATTTGTGGCGGTACAAACTGCCTTAGACGACACTGCGAACACCTCGTGGTTTATGCAAGATGGTGCCCGGCCACATCGCACGGCCGACGTCTTTAATTTCCTGAATGAATATTTCGATGATCGTGTGATTGCTTTGGGCTGTCCGAAACATACAGGAGGCGGCGTGGATTGGCCTCCCTATTCGCCAGACATGAACCCCTGTGACTTCTTTCTGTGGGGACACTTGAAAGACCAGGTGTACCGCCAGAATCCAGAAACAATTGAACAGCTGAAGCAGTACATCTCATCTGCATGTGAAGCCATTCCGCCAGACACGTTGTCAAAGGTTTCGGGTAATTTCATTCAGAGACTACGCCATATTATTGCTACGCATGGTGGATATGTGGAAAATATCGTACTATAGAGTTTCCCAGACCGCAGCGCCATCTGTTGTTGAAAATTGTAACTACTGTAATTTCGAAAGTTTGTCTGCCTGAAAATGTACTGTTGTCCCAAGCATATTGCAACAAACGGTGTATTTCTATCGCTGCTCGTTTAGTTTTTTTTTGCCGTTTCAAATATACCGGTCATTTTTGAAACGCCCTGTATATATATATATATATATATATATATATATATATATATATATATATATATGACCTGAGCAGTGTTTACCTTATCCCACCCTCTTAGCGAGATTCGGACTAGAACCGTCCTAAAGTGTGTTAATCAATCACCTTGAGGGAGTCCTCGTTTTGGGCTCTCAGAACATGGTAACCCTATTGTGAGGGTAACACGCGTCCCACAAGATTTCCTGCAAACGTGACGTCATCTTCGCATCACACGTTGTATCGAAGACGTCTATCGACTTTCGCGATCGTAACATTCTAAATAGTAGCATTCGCCCCAGATCGAGAGAACTAGAGGTTACGATATTTCTTTACAGCAAGGTACGCTAACCTCGAAGTTGCGTTGTTTATAAATGTGTAATGTTCTGCATCCGTGTGGACTGGACTGTGGGTAAAGGTGAACCGAAAAAGTTGTGCTGACTGTTTTGCCTAACACGACTTCATCAACATTTCAAACTAAGATGAGTTGCTGATTTACAAGCCATAGCAATCCAGCACTGAATCCATTTAATATACATACTGAGCATCGTTCATTAAGGTGTCTCAACAAAGTAAGTTTAGTTTTAGAAACTTTGACAACTAATTTAGGTATTGGTCTTTAATTGAAAGGAATGGACAGCCATTCTAGCAAACGCATTAAAGCGGCAGCTCAGTTATTTTATGTTCTATGAATAAAAGATATTTCGAAATACCAGGGTATTAAGAATCTCCCGAAACTAGTCAGTACTGGTACAATCTGTTGTTATACAATAACAATAAATGTCATGTTGTTGTTGTGGTCTTCAGTCCTGAGACAGGTTTGATGCAGCTCTCCATGCTACTCTATCCTGTGCAAGCTTCTTCATCTCCCAGTACTTACTGCAACCTACATCCTTCTGAATCTGCTTAGTGTATTCATCTCTTGGTCTCCCTCTACGATTTTTACCCTCGACGCTGCCCTCCAATACTAAATTGGTGATCCCTTGAGGCCTCAGAATATGCCGTACCAACCGATCCCTTCTTCTAGTCAAGTTGTGCCACAAACTCCTCTACTCCCCAATTCTATTCAATGCCTCCTCTTTACTTATGTGATATACCCATCTAATCTTCAGCATTCTTCTGTAGCACCACATTTCAAAAGCTTCTATTCTCTTCTTGTCCAAACTATTTATCGTCCATGTTTCACTTCCATACATGGCTACACTCCATACAAATCCTTTCAGAAACGACTTCCTGACACTTAAATCTATACTCAACAAATTTCTCTTCTTGAGAAACGCTTTCCTTGCCATTGCCAGTCTACATTTTATATCCTCTCTACTTCGACCATCATCAGTTATTTTGCTCCCCAAATAGCAAAACTCCTTTACTGCTTTAAGTGTCTCATTTCCTAATCTAATTCCCTCAGCATCACTCGATTTAATTCGACTACATTCCATTATCCTCGTTTTGCTTTTGTTGATGTTCATCTTATATCCTCCTTTCAAGACACTGTCCATTCCGTTCAACTGCTCTTCCAAGTCCTTTGCTGTCTCTGACAGAATTACAATGTCATCGGCGAACCTCAAAGTTTTTATTTCTTCTCCATGGATTTTAATACCTACTCCGAATCTGTGTTTTGTTTCCTTTACTGCTTGCTCAATATACAGATTGAATAACATCGAAGAGAGGCTAAAACCCTATTTCACTCCGTTCCCAACCACTGTTTCCCTTTCATGCCCATCGACTCTTATAACTGCCATCTGGTTTCTGTACAAATTGCAAATAGCCTTTCGCTCCCTGTATTTTACCCCTGCCACCTTCAGAATTTGAAAGAGAGTATTCCAGTCAACATTATCAAAAGCTTTCTCTAAGTCTACAAATGCTAGAAACGTAGGTTTGCCTTTCCTTAATCTATTTTCTAAGATAAATTGTAGGGTCAGTCTTGCCTCACGTGTTCCAATATTTCTATGGCATCCAAACTGATCTTCCCCAAGGTCAGCTTCTACCAGTTTTTGCATTCATCTGTAAAAAAATTCGCGTTAGTATTTTGCAACTGTGACTTATTAAACTGATAGTTCGGTAATTTTCACATCTGTCAACACCTGCTATCTGTGGGATTGGAATTATTACATTCTTCTTGAAGTCTGAGGGTATTTCGCCTGTCCCATACATCTTGCTCACCAGATTGTAGAGTTTTGCCAGGACTGGCTCTCCCAAGGCTGTCAGTAGTTGTAATGGAATGTTGTCTACTACGGGGGCCTTGTTTCGACTCAGGTCTCTCTGTGCTCTGTCAACTCTTCACGCAGTATCATATCTCCCATTTCATCTTTCCCCCTCCGCCTTTCTGCTTTCCCTTCTTTGCTTAGAACTGGGTTTCCATCTGAGCTCTTGATATTCAAATAATTGGTTCTCTTTTCTCCAAAGGTCTCTTTAATTTACCTAGTGAGATAAGCCTCTACATCCTTATATTTGTTCTCTAGCCATCCCTGATTAGCCATTTTGCACTTCCTGTCGATCTCATTTTGAGACATTTGTATTTCTTTTTGCCTGCTTCATTTACTGCATTTTTATATTTTCCCCTTTCATCAAATTCAATATTTCTTCTGTTGCTCAAGGATTTCTACTAGCCCTCGTCTTTTTACCTACTTGATCCTCTAAAAAACCTCCACTACCTCATCCCTACCCATTCTTCTTCTACTGTATTTCTTTACCCCCTTTCTGTCAATTGTCCCCTTATGCTCTCCCTGAAACTCTGTACAACCTCTGGTTTAGTCAGTTTATCCAGGTCCCATCTCCTTAAATTCCCACCTTTTTGCAGTTTCTTCAGTTTTAATCTACAGTTCGTAACCAATAGATTGTGGTCAGAGTCCACATCTGCCCCTGGAAAGTCTTACAATTTAAAACTTGGTTCCTAAATCTCTGTCTTACCATTATATAATCTATCTGATACCTTCTAGTATCTCCAGGGTTCTTCGACGTATACAACCCTCTTTCAAGATTCTTTAACCAAGTGTTAGCTATGATTAAGTTTGTGCAAAATTCTACCAGGCGGCTTCCTCTTCCATTTCTTACCCCCAATCCATATTCACCTACTACGATTCCTTCTCTCCCTTTTCCTACTCTCGAATTCCAGTCACCTATGACTACTAAATTTTCGTCTCCCTTCACTATGTGAATAATTTCTTTTATCTCATCATACATTTCATCAATCTCTTCGTCATCTACAGAGCTAGTTGGCATATAAACTTGTAATGCTGTAGTAGGCGTGGGGTTCGTGTCTAACTTGGCCACAATAATGCGTTCACTATGCTGTTTGTAGTAGCTTACCCGCACTCCTGTTTTTTTATTCATTATTAAACCTACTCCTGCATTACCCCTATTTGATTTTGTATTTATAACCCTGTATTCACCTGACCAAAAGTCTTGTTCCTCTTGCCACCGAACTTCACTAATTCCCACTATATCTAACTTTAACCTATCCATTTCCCTTTTTAAATTTTCTAACCTATCTGCCCGATTAAGGGATCTGACATTCCACGCTCCGACGCGTAGAACGCCAGTTTTCTTTCTCCTGATAACGACATCCTCTTGAGTAGTCCCCGCCCGGAGATCCGAATGGGGGACTATTTTACCTCCGGAATATTTTACCCAACAGGACGCCTTCATCATTTAACCGTACAGTAAAGCTGCATGCCTTCGGGAAAAATTTGGGCTGTAGTTGCTTTCAGCCGTTCGCAGTACCGGCACAGCAAGGCCGTTTCGGTTAGTGTTACAAGGCCAGATCAGTCAATCATCCAGACTGTTGCCCCTGCAACTACTGAAAAGGCTGCTGCCCCTCTTCAGGAACCACACGTTTATCTGGCCTCTCAACAGACACCCCTCCGTTGTGTTTGTACCTACGGTACGGCCATCTGTATCGCTGAGGCACGCAAGCCTCCCCACCAACGGCAAGGTCCATGGTTCATGGGGGAAGTCATATTGGTGATTAATGGCGCACTTTAATTGAAAACATTTTTGTTTTGCAAAGGAGTGTCCTAAACGAAGGAGAAGGTGGTAAATGTTGTTTTACACTTAATAGGTGGCTAAGAGGTTAGATTAAGTTACCTTTTAATTCATTTGCAAATGTATCAGTCTTTTCTATGCTTTTCATCGGGAGTTTTAGGTTGTTTTACCAGATCACCAACGTGTTTTGAGTATTTACTCGCATTTGCTGTTTCATGCTTAGTTTGTAAATGATTTAAAATGACGTCTCATTCCTGAGAGAGCACTGTGATGTGTACGTAACATCGTTAGAAAACTTACTTCTAATAAATTAATAAGGAAGTCACAGAATCTTCTGAAAAAAGGGAAGAATTTGGAGTTAGCAAGACGCGAAGCAGCAATTGACAGTCTGCCACTTGACAGTTGCTCACTCGAAACCACTACAAGACGACGACATTGTTGAGATTTGGACAATGCGCTCTAAACTTAGACTTCATAAATGAAATGAAATGCCGTGTGGCTAGGGCATCCCGTCGGGTAGACCGTTCGCCTGGTGCAGGTCTTTCTAGTTGACGCCACTTCGGCGACTTGCGTGTCGATGATGATGAGATGATGATGATGATGAAGGCAACGCAACACCGAGTCAGTAAGCGAATAAAATTCCGCCCCACCCGGGAATCGAACCCAGTCCCCATGGCGTGGCATTCCGTCGCGCTTACCGAAAATGGCTGAAATGGCTCTGAGCTCTATGGGACTTAACTTCTGCGGTCATCAGACCCCTATAACTTAGAACTACACTCCTGGAAATTGAAATAAGAACATCGTGAATTCATTGTCCCAGGAAGGGGAAACTTTATTGACACATTCCTGGGGTCAGATACATCACATGATCACACTGACAGAACCACAGGCACATAGACACAGGCAACAGAGCATGCACAATGTCGGCACTAGTACAATGTATATCCACCTTTCGCAGCAATGCAGGCTGCTATTCTCCCATGGAGACGATCGTAGAGATGCTGGATGTAGTCCTGTGGAACGGCTTGCCATACCATTTCCACCTGGCGCCTCAGTTGGACCAGCGTTCGTGCTGGACGTGCAGACCGCGTGAGACGACGCTTCATCCAGTCCCAAACATGCTCAATGGGGGACAGATCCGGAGATCTTGCTGGCCAGGGTAGTTGACTTACACCTTCTAGAGCACGTTGGGTGGCACGGGATACATGCGGACATGCATTGTCCTGTTGGAACAGCAAGTTCCCTTGCCGGTCTAGGAATGGTAGAACGATGGGTTCGATGACGGTTTGGATGTACCGTGCACTATTCAGTGTCCCCTCGACGATCACCAGTGGTGTACGGCCAGTGTAGGAGATCGCTCCCCACACCATGATGCCGGGTGTTGGCCCTGTGTGCCTCGGTCGTATGCAGTCCTGATTGTGGCGCTCACCTGCACGGCGCCAAACACGCATACGACCATCATTGGCACCAAGGCAGAAGCGACTCTCATCGCTGAAGACGACACGTCTCCATTCGTCCCTCCATTCACGCCTTTCGGGACACCACTGGAGGCGGGCTGCACGATGTTGGGGCGTGAGCGGAAGACGGCCTAACGGTGTGCGGGACCGTAGCCCAGCTTCGTGGAGACGGTTGCGAATGGTCCTCGCCGATACCCCAGGAGCAACAGTGTCCCTAATTTGCTGGGAAGTGGCGGTGCGGTCCCCTACGGCACTGCGTAGGATCCTACGGTCTTGGCGTGCATCCGTGCGTCGCTGCGGTCCGGTCCCAGGTCGACGGGCACGTGCACCTTCCGCCGACCACTGGCGACAACATCGATGTACTGTGGAGACCTCACGCCCCACGTGTTGAGCAATTCGGCGGTACGTCCACCCGGCCTCCCGCATGCCCACTATACGCCCTCGCTCAAAGTCCGTCAGCTGCACATACGGTTCACGTCCACGCTGTCGCGGCATGCTACCAGTGTTAAAGACTGCGATGGAGCTCCGTATGCCACGGCAAACTGGCTGACACTGACGGCGGCGGTGCACAAATGCTGCGCAGCTAGCGCCATTCGACGGCCAACACCGCGGTTCCTGGTGTGTCCGCTGTGCCGTGCGTGTGATCATTGCTTGTACAGCCCTCTCGCAGTGTCCGGAGCAATTATGGTGGGTCTGACACACCGGTGTCAATGTGTTCTTTTTTCCATTTCCAGGAGTGTACTTAAATCTAACTAACCTAAGGACATCACACACACCCATGCCCGAGGCAGGATTCGAACCTGCGACCGTAGCGGTCGCACTGTTCCAGACTGTAGCGCCTATGCCGCTTGGCCACACCGGCCGGCGCGCTTATCACTTTTTTAATTAAAAATTTTTTTTTGTTTCTCTACCGCTCTTTTTTTTTCAAAGAATAAATGTTTTACAAGGTCAGACTTAGAACCTTTGATAACATACGTTTTGTACACTACCGCATAATTAGTGGCCACAATGTCCTAATGTTGACAAATTGTGACTGATTAGCAAATTGATTAAGTAAGGAAATGAATAAAATTGAAAATGTCCAAATGAAAATGACATGAAGACATTGCTGATAGTACAAATACATTAGAAACATGCTCCTCTAGCAATAATATGAAATTCATCACAGGGGCGACACCTGACGACCACCCGACGTTCGATAGAAGAACGGCCCGTTCTCCAGACGTTGGCGTAAGACTGGGTCGTCTTCTCGAAAATAACTAAGGTCTGTCTCGGCTTACCTCGTATATCTCACCTCTCACCATTCACACCCGATCTGGCCGGCGGGTCGGTAAATGTCCGCCGCAGATAATTAGCGAAGTCTTGCCTATATTTCTTATGCTGTTGCAGCTTCGCGTGTCCATCCAGGAGAAAATGCCAAAAATCCATTTTGTCCTTTTCCAATTCATTGTAGACGTAGTCCACAACCATTCCCCGTACCCATGCCACTGCATTGGTTCTATGGACCGGAAAATTTCTTGCGGGAAAAAAAGTGTGTCTGATGAAATTGTGTGAGGGGAGGAGCGTAACAGGAACGCCAATATCTGTTGTGCCAAGTGCCACACTGGAGCCGTCCCACTACATACTGAACGATGTTCATCAGTGTCCACTGTCGCGCAGCCTAAACATAGTGGAGTGTCTGCCAAATGAATCGCGTGCCGCTGTTGATTCGTGGCGAACTTCCTATTCGCCACCACATGCCATGTTGAGTGTACCGACGTTGGGAGGTAAACGTTCGGTATAATGCGCCATATACGAGGTGTAGCTAGAAAAAAACCGGACTAGTACTGGTGAAACAATAAAACGAATGCAATAAGGCTGAAAGTCGCGTGGCCTGTCACGTGACTCTCGCTCCGCCTACTGCTCGAGTTTCATCTGCCTCCTGCACTCAGTCTGCCCGTGGCGTCTGTTTTAAGTAGTTGACGTTTTGTCTGTGCGTCGGAAAATGTTGAGTGTACAGAAAGAACAGCGTGTTAACATCAAATTTTGTTTCAAACTAGCAAAATCTGCAAGTGAAACGTTTGTAATGTTACAACAAGTGTACGGCGATGATTGTTTATCGCGAAGACAAGTGTTTGAGTGGTTTAAACGATTTAAAGATGGCCGCGAAGACACCAGTGATGACACTCGCACTGGCAGACCATTGTCAGCAAAAACTGATGCAAACATTGAAAAAATCGGTAAACTTGTTCGACAAGATCGCCGTTTAACAATCAGAGCAGTGTCTGAGTTAACAGGAGTTGACAAGGAAAGTGTTAGGCAGATTCTTCATGAAAGTTTCAACATGAACAAAGTGTGTTCAAAAATGGTTCCAAAGTGTGTCACAATTGAACAGAAGGAACGCCGAAGAATGATTTGTTCTGACATCCTGGAAAACATTGAAAGTGATCCCACCTTGTTACAAAATGTTATTACTTGCGATGAATCGTGGTTTTTTACTTACGATCCCCAAACTAAACGCCAATCGATGCATTGGAAAACTCCTGGTTCTCCACGACAAAAAAAAGCACGAATGTCAAAATCGAAATTCAAGGCAATGATGATTGTTTTTTTTGACATCAAAGGGATTGTGCACATTGATTGGGTACCAGAGGGACAAACAGTGAATCAGCATTACTACATTAGCGTCCTGGCTACCCTACGTGAGCGAGTACGGAGAAAACGGAACGATTTGTGGAGAAAAAAGTCATGGATCCTTCACCAAGACAATGCCCCAGCTCACAGTGCGTTGTCAGTGAAGACGTTTTTGGCAAAACACAACATTCCCATCTTAGATCATCCACCCTACTCACCTGATTTGGCCCCCCTGTGACTTTTTTCTTTTCCCTAAAGTCAAGTCAGCTTTGAAAGGAACTAGACTTGAGACTGTTGAAGCAGTAAAAGAAAAAGCGACGGAAGTAATGTATGGACTTACCGAAAATGATCTGCAGCATTGCTATGAACAGTGGAAAAATCGTATGGAGCGGTGTAGAGACCGAGGAGGAGAGTACATTGAAGGAGATAACATGAAATTGTAAATAAATGTTTTTTTCCAGCATCAGTCCGGTTTTTTTCTAGCCGCACCTCGTATGTCGCCACTTCTTGTCTGGGTACTTCTTTTCCAGGGGCACCGGCGCAGTAAGAGTTGGTATACGTCTCGCGTCGTCGGTAGTCGTGTTGTTGGGAAGACTTCTCTGACATAGCTAAGCTCCAAAAAGAAAGACTTGAAATGTGGCATCGTCGGTGAAATATGGCCCACATTGACTGTGGGCACCATTGAAGTGGGAGCCAGTGCATCGGTCAACGCACCCCAGATACTGCGAAACTGACCGCGCCACTGTCGAAAAACCGTACTGACGAATAACGCCCGTGCCTTTGCATACACGTTCACCAGACCAAGTCCACCCTCTCTAGGTGGCAGCGTAAGCGTTGTGTATTGGAGTGTCCCACGCTCACGTAAGTTCCGAAAGTTGCTCGTATCCGTGTTGCCATTGTGTGCGTTAAAGGCAGGACATGCGCTATGAGCAGTCAGATGTCGAGGCGGACTAGGCTTCATAAAAGCACTACCCGCCGATAAGTCAATGGGTGACGTCTAATTACTATAATTAATTATATTAAATCGTGTCTGCCGCTTCCGGTCTGGCGGTAGCGTTCTCGCTTCCCGAGCACGGGGTCCCGGGTTCGATTTCCGGCGGGGTCTTCCCCGGGATTACTGGGTGTTGCTCTCTCGTCTTCATCGTCATCAACAATCGCCATTACGGTCAGAGGAAGGCAACGGCAAACCACCTCCATTAAGACATTGCCTAGTATATATTGCGAGGTGCCGAGGCTAGCAGTGTATTTAACACTAAATTCTAGAATCTACATATGTAAATGATGCTCTACCCCCCCCCCCCTATTCTAACTCCGACTTTTGCTGTTGCACATGGATTAAAAAATATACGCGAACTGACTGTAATCAACCCTGCAAGTGGAGTAGAAAAGAGTTTGGCACCTGCAATAATTTAATTTGATAAATAAGTTAAATAAAGGAAGGTTTCATTAACGTAGTGAGAAATGATGGGTTGCTCTACCGATTAACAGAATGAAAGTTCTGTCCAAAATAACAATATGATTTATTAAGACTAAACACAAAGTAATAAACAAAAACACATGAAACATTTATAATACATCAAATTGGCTCAAATTGGATACTCAAACAAACTCTGTGAAGGTGAAGTTGTGCCTAAACTAGATTGTGAGGATTATGACGAAGTGGTATGTGGAGCCAATTCCTTGCAACTCCAATCTTAAGAGAAAACACATAGCTAACCCCACATTAATTGCTGCTACCCAAGACAGAACAAAATTAGAAAAAGACGAACAGGCGCGCTCTGCTGAGCTCTGATTATCACCTAGGAAAATCCCTATCTGCTGGTGCTGCGGACATACATTACCAATCTGTCTTCTTAACTTCCAGAACACGATCTGGCGTACCGGAGGCGATGGCTGGTTGCTTCGACGTCCTCGACCGAAAAACGAGAGCCGACTACCCTAGAGCACCCCTACATGTCGAACACCGAACATTCCCGCCCCCACGACAGTGGCCGTGGTTAAACGTTCCAATCAGAAACTCGAAAACCGGCGGAAAATTCCACTCCATTGCCGGAGCACTACCATTCCACCAATGGAGATTCTTGGCGCCAATTTCTGCGCTGATTTTGCTACGTCACAGAGCTATGCCATGAGCAAGCCAATCACAGTTACTATTTTGCAGAAAGCGCGGGAATTTGCCCGCCACAACTGCCTGGGTACACAAGTCATTCCCACGCCTCGCTGGTAGCCCGCCAGAAAGTGTTTTCGCTAAGATTCTGCGAAGTAACGGAACCTCTAGCCCAGCCGCTACTTCAGACCCCTCCGGGCGTGTCTTTTGACAATGTCGGCGTCTGCAAAGCATTCACTCGACTTCCTCACACCCGTCGGCTTAACCCTTTCCAGATCAGCGGAGCCTGCCTGTCACCGGACCACCCGGGTGACGAGAGACGCTGCGTGGGAAGTCCGCGTGTGAAGGAACAGCAACTTTTCTCTGCATGCAATTAGAGAGGAAAATCGTAAGATAGAAATATGAGAGGGGGCTCATGCAACCTCTCAATATAAATGACCTTGTGGATAACATCGAAAGTTCGCTGAGGCTTTTTGCAGATGATGATGTACTTGTAGTATATCCAGAGGTTGTAACAATGGAAAATTGTACTGAAATGCTGGAGCATCTGCAACGAATTGACGCATGGCGCAGGGAATGGCAATTGAATCTCAACGTAGACAAGTGTAATGTGCTGCGAAGACATAGAAAGAAAGATCCCTTAACATTTAGCTACAATATAGCAGGTCAGCAACTGGAAGCAGTTAATTCCATAAATTATGTGGGAGTAGGCATTAGGAGTGATTTAAAATGGAATGGCTATACAAAATTAACTGTCAGTAAAGCAGATGCCAGACTGAGATTCATTGGAAGTATCCTAAGGAAATGCAATCCGAAAACAAAGGAAGTAGGATACAGTACACTTGTTGGCCCCCTGCTGGAATACTGCTCACTGGTGTGGGATCCGTATCAGATAGGGTTGATAGAAGAGATGGAGAAGATCCAACGGAGAGCAGCGCGCTTCGTTACAGGATCATTTAGTAATCGCAAAAGCGTTACGGAGATGATAGATAAACTCCAGTAGAAGACTCTGCAGGAGAGACGCTCAGTAGCCTGGTACGGGCTTTTGTTAAAGTTTGGAGAACATACCTTCACCGAGGAGTCGAGCAGTATATTGCTCCCTCCTACGTATATCTCGCGAAGAGACCATGAGGATAAAATCAGAGAGATTAGAGCCCACAGAGAGAAATACCGACAATCTTTCTTTCCACGAACATTAGGAGACTGGAATAGAAGGGAGAATCGATAGAGGTACTCAAGGTACACTCCGCGACACACCGTGAGGTGGTTTGCGGAGTATGGATGTAGATGTAGATGTAGTACGGCTGTGCGGGTCTCCCGCATCGTTCCCCTACGCTCTGTCAAGAAGCGTCCATTCCCATATAAAATCGTACCAAGAACGACATGTTTTTATAAATCTTGGATACTGCTTGTGGCGTCAAAATAACGTCACATGTGGACGCACGAGGCCCACGGGAAAGACAGGCCGCGGCCCGTACGTCACAGCACGCGACAATGCATGTCTTACGAGTGCCAGAAGCCGACTCCGGCGGGGAGAGGGTAACTTTTTCAGAAGATGTTAATAATTCTTGACGACAAACTTAAGACCTATTGTAGTGTCGGCAGACTTGCCAACACTACGCACACTAATTGAAAGAGGCGGCCAAGATGCACGCGCTAACTCACGAAGGATGGAGTGAGGTCTGAAACAGGATACGTAATGAATGCTATAAAGAAAAGTACGTAGCTCCTGGAATACTTAACTTTTAATCCAGCCTTTGTATACATCGTTCTTGATGAGACATCTGGAGATTGTGGCGATACAAGTGAGGCTCTTTAGATACAAGCTATCTAAGGCTAATGGCGCCTTGCTAGGTCGTAGCCATGAGCTGAAGGCTATTCTAACTGTCTCTCGGCAAATGAGAGAAAGGCTTCGTCAGTATAGTCGCTAGCAAAGTCGTCGTAGACACTGGACTCGCATTCGGGAGGACGACGGTTCAATCCCGCGTCCGGCCACCCTGATTTAGGTTTTCCGTGATTTCCCTAAATCGCTCCAGGCAAATGCCGGGATGGTTCCTTTCAAAGGGCACGGCCTACTTCCTTCCCCATCCTTCCCTAATCCGATGAGACCGATGACCTCGCTGTCTGGTCTCCTTCCCCAAAAACCAACCAACCAACCAAAGTCGTCGTACAACTGGGGCGAGTGCGTCTCTCGAGACCTGCCGTGTGGTGGCGCTCGGTCTGCGATCGCTGCCAGTGGCGACACGCGGGTCCGACATGTACTAATGGACCGCGGCCGATTTAAAGCTACCACCTAGCAAGTGTGGTGTCTGGCGGTGACACCACACCTATAGTGCGTACCTTTTCGATTACACATTTGTTTCCCCTGGGCCTTCCACGGAGTCGAGCGTTCGCGAAGTACGGCGGACAAGTCAACAAGTTATATGGATATGGCGTCTGTTCTTTCGGACATGTCCGAAAGAACATAT
Source organism: Schistocerca nitens (assembly GCF_023898315.1). Taxonomy (NCBI): domain Eukaryota; kingdom Metazoa; phylum Arthropoda; class Insecta; order Orthoptera; family Acrididae; genus Schistocerca; species Schistocerca nitens. The sequence goes on along the minus strand of NC_064625.1, from coordinate 139,704,048 downwards.
CCATATAAGTATGGTTCTGGCAATACCGGCCATGACCTTCTTCTTCTGTGCGGATGCACACATATTCCCCGAACTCTTACGGGACTTGGTAAGAATGTCTTCCACGAGTAATGAGTGTGTTGGGGTGGGACATTACGAATGTAGTGTGTGGACGTACAAGGTGAGAATGTGGACCTCACGGGGAGCGTGCAAGGGATAAGTCCCTGCAGTCGCACTATCCTCTGTGCCCTCGGTGGCTCAGAGGGATAGAGCGTCTGCCATGTAAGCAGGAGATCCCGGGTTCGAGTCCCGGTCAGGGCGCACATTTTCACCTGTACCCGTTGATACAGATGGTGATCAAAAAGTCAGTATAAATTTGAAAAGTTAATAAACCACGGAATAATGTGGTTAGAGAGGTAAAAATTGAGACACACGCTTGGAATGACATGGGGTTCTATTGGAACCACTGTAAGTAGGCTGTTTAGGTTTTCATGTTGGAAACGCCACGTAGCGCTCAATTTGAAAATCACTGACTGTGCTGTGTGCAGTCTGTGGCTGGTTTGCATTGTTGGAATTTGCTATTGTAGTGTTGGGCAGTTGGCTGTTAACAGCGCGTAGCGTTGCGCAGTTGGAGGTGAGCCGCCAGCAGTGGTGGATGTGGGGAGAGAGATGGCGGAGTTTTGAGAGCGGATGATCTGGACGTGTGTCCATCAGAGACAGTAAATTTGTAAGACTGGATGTCATGAGCCGATATATATATATATATATATATATATATATATATATATATGTGTGTGTGTGTGTGTGTTCTTTCGGGAACAGATACTACCGTCATATATATATATATATATATATATATATATATATATATGACGGTAGTATCTGTTCCCGAAAGAACACATACCGTGGATGACCATGCAGCTTTGCTAGAAATGAAATGATAATTAAATAGACACCCTAGCTACAAACAGGCATTGATATACTTCACTGGGGACATGTTGAAAATGTGTGCCCCGACCGGGACTCGATCCCGGGATCTCCTGCTTACATGTCAGACGCTCTATCCATCTGAGCCACCGAGGGCACATAGAATAGTGCGCCTGCAGGGACTTATCCCTTGCACGCTCCCCGTGAGATCCACATTCCCAACATGTCCACACCACTACATTCGTAGTGCGCCTAATAGATGTTTGCCCTTCATACTCATTACTTGTGGCAGATTAATCTACCAAGTCTCGTACGAGTTCGGGCATAGCGTGTGCGTTCACACAAGAAGATCAATGGCCGGGAAGCCATATTTTAACTATATATGACGGTAGTATCTGTTCTCGAAAGACCACATACCGTGGATGACCGTGCAGCTTTGCTAGAAATGAAATGATAATTAGATAGACACCCTAGCTGCAAACAGGCGTTGATGTACTTCACTGGGGACATGTTGAAAATGTGTATGATGGGCAAACATCTATTAGGCGCACTACGAATGTAGTGGCGTGGACAAGTTGGGAATGTGGATCTCACGGGGAGCGTGCAAGTGATAAGTCCCCGCAGACGCACTATTCTATGTGCCCTCGGTGGCTCAGATGGATAGAGCGTCTGCCATGTAAGCAGGAGATCCAGTGTTCGAGTCCCGGTCGGGGCACACATTTTCAACATGTCCCCAGTGAAGTATATCAACGCCTGTTGCAGCTAGGGTGTCCATTTAACTATCATTTGATATATATATATATATATATATATATATATATACACTCCTGGAAATTGAAATAAGAACACCGTGAATTCATTGTCCCAGGAAGGGGAAACTTTATTGACACATTCCTGGGGTCAGATACATCACATGATCACACTGACAGAACCACAGGCACATAGACACAGGCAACAGAGCATGCACAATGTCGGCACTAGTACAGTGTATATCCACCTTTCGCAGCAATGCAGGCTGCTATTCTCCCATGGAGACGATCGTAGAGATGCTGGATGTAGTCCTGTGGAACGGCTTGCCATGCCATTTCCACCTGGCGCCTCAGTTGGACCAGCGTTCGTGCTGGACGTGCAGACCGCGTGAGACGACGCTTCATCCAGTCCCAAACATGCTCAATGGGGGACAGATCCGGAGATCTTGCTGGCCAGGGTAGTTGACTTACACCTTCTAGAGCACGTTGGGTGGCACGGGATACATGCGGACGTGCATTGTCCTGTTGGAACAGCAAGTTCCCTTGCCGGTCTAGGAATGGTAGAACGATGGGTTCGATGACGGTTTGGATGTACCGTGCACTATTCAGTGTCCACTCGACGATCACCAGTGGTGTACGGCCAGTGTAGGAGATCGCTCCCCACACCATGATGCCGGGTGTTGGCCCTGTGTGCCTCGGTCGTATGCAGTCCTGATTGTGGCGCTCACCTGCACGGCGCCAAACACGCATACGACCATCATTGGCACCAAGGCAGAAGCGACTCTCATCGCTGAAGACGACACGTCTCCATTCGTCCCTCCATTCACGCCTGTCGCGACACCACTGGAGGCGGGCTGCACGATGTTGGGGCGTGAGCGGAAGACGGCCTAACGGTGTGCGGGACCGTAGCCCAGCTTCATGGAGACGGTTGCGAATGGTCCTCGCCGATACCCCAGGAGCAACAGTGTCCCTAATTTGCTGGGAAGTGGCGGTGCGGTCCCCTACGGCACTGCGTAGGATCCTACGGTCTTGGCGTGCATCCGTGCGTCGCTGCGGTCCGGTCCCAGGTCGACGGGCACGTGCACCTTCCGCCGACCACTGGCGACAACATCGATGCACTGTGGAGACCTCACGCCCCACGTGTTGAGCAATTCGGCGGTACGTCCACCCGGCCTTCCGCATGCCCACTATACGCCCTCGCTCAAAGTCCGTCAACTGCACATACGGTTCACGTCCACGCTGTCGCGGCATGCTACCAGTGTTAAAGACTGCGATGGAGCTCCGTATGCCACGGCAAACTGGCTGACACTGACGGCGGCGGTGCACAAATGCTGCGCAGCTAGCGCCATTCGACGGCCAACACCGCGGGTCCTGGTGTGTCCGCTGTGCCGTGCGTGTGATCATTGCTTGTACAGCCCTCTCGCAGTGTCCGGAGCAAGTATGGTGGGTCTGACACACCGGTGTCAATGTGTTCTTTTTTCCATTTCCAGGAGTGTATTATGACTTTTGAACACTATTAAGGTAAATACATTGTTTGTTCTCTATCAAAATCTTTCATTTGCTAACTATGCCTATCAGTAGTTAGTGCCTTCAGTAGTTTGAATCTTTTATTTAGCTGGCAGTATTGGCGCTCGCTGTATTGCAGTAGTTCGAGTAACGAAGATTTTTGTGAGGTAAGTGATTCATGAGAGGTATAGGTTATTGTTAGTCAGGGCTATTCTTTTGTAGGGATTTTTGAAAGTCAGATTGCGCTGCGCAAAAAATATTGTGTCAGTTTAGTAATGATCAGAATAAGTAAAGAGAGAAATGTCTCGCCGGCCGGTGTGGCCGAGCGGTTCTATGCGCTTCAGTCTGGGCACCGCGTGACCGTTACGGTCGCAGATTCGAATCCTGCCTCGTTCATGGATGTGTGTGATGTCCTTAGGTTAGTTAGGTTTAAGTAGTTCTAAGTTCTAGGCAACCGATGACCAAAGATGTTAAGTCCCACAGTGCTCAGAGCCATTTTAGAGAAATGTCTGAGTACGTTCAGTTTTCGTCATCTGTTTGAAAATCAAGTAACGAAAGGGGTTTACCAGCACAGTAATTCACTAATTTTTCGAAGGGGTCGTTTCAGCTCCCCATATTGCTAGACGCGTGAAAGATCTCTTATGCGCGTCGTTTGGTGACGATCGTGTGCTCAGCCGCCACTTTCGTCATGCTTGGCCTTCCAGGTCCCCAGACCTTATTCCTTGAGATTATTGGCTTTGGGGTTACCTGAAGTCGCAAGCGTATCGTGATCGACCGACATCTCTAGGGATGCTGAGAGACAACATCCGACGCCAATGCCTCACCATAACTCCGGACATGCCTTACAGTGCTGTTCACAACATAATTCCTCGACTACAGCTATTGTTGAGGAATGATGGTGGACATATTGAGCATTTCCTGTAAAGAACATCATCTTTGCTTTGTCTTACTCTGTTACGGTAATTATTGATATTCTGATCAGAGCCGGCCGAAGTGGCCGTGCGGGTAAAGGCGCTGCAGTCTGGAACCGCAAGACCGCTACGGTCGCAGGTTCGAATCCTGCCTCGGGCATGGATGTTTGTGATGTCCTTAGGTTAGTTAGGTTTAACTATTTCTAAGTTCTAGGGGACTAATGACCTCAGCAGTTGAGTCCCATAGTGCTCAGAGCCATTTGAACCATTCTGATCAGATGATGGCCGAGCGAGGTTGCTCAGTGGTTAGCACACTGGACTCGCATTCGGGAGGACGACGGTTCAATCCTGCGTCCGGCCATCCTGTTTAGGTTTTCCGTGATTTCCCTAAATCGCTTCAGGCCAATGCCGGGATGGTTCCTTTGAAAGGACACGGCCGACTTCCTTCGCCGTCCTCCCTAATCCGATGAGACCGATGACCTCGCTGTTTGGTCTCTCCCCTCGAACAATCAAATCCAATCCAATCTGATCAGATGAAGCGCCATCTGTCGGACATTTTTTGAACTTTTGTATTTTTTTTTTTTTTGTTCTAATAAAACCCCATGTCATTCAAAGTATGTGTGTCAATTTTTACCTCTCTATCTACATTATTTCGTGATTTATTCAGTTTTCAAATTTATACTGACTTTTTGATCACCCGGTATATCAACGCCCATCAACAGCGGAAGGTATTACAAGAATTGTAATTTAATTCTTAAGTCAAGAAGTTGGTTGCGGGGCCCGTATTTCTCGTAGATCCCGTGCACGAAGTGTTGTGAGCTGTTTCATGCGAGAGAGGCCCGCTTCGGGCAACAACGACAGTCGATAGCAGTTCCTGCGACTTTTTTTTTTTTTTTTTTTTTTTTTTTTTTACTTTCATTCCTCCACCGGAAGGGTGGGGCGGGCTCATGGAGGGCTTATTGCCGCTTTGGAGCCTTAGCATATTCTTACGTTTTTCTGTGGTGGTGCCATTTATTTTACTTCATAGGGGATAGGTCTTTCTTTCTTTTTGGTTAGTTTTCTGAACATTATTTTGTTCTTTTCTTTTTGATGTTATTGTCATATTGCACTTTTTGTGCTGGGGGATATACGCAACTCCGGTATTTACCTTACAGCTGAGGGAAACCCCCTAAAACCTCAGCTGGAGTTGGGTTAGGTTCCTTGTTTTTGTGTCTTCTTTTTGTAGTTTGTTGTGTTTTATTGTGTTTGTAGGTGATGTGGTATTTCCTTGTCTTCTGTGATGGTCTTGATGTCCGCGTGTTTCCCTGGATAGATTTTTTCTGTTGCTGTTGCTATTATGAGTGGCGGGTACGGGTATTTAAATCTAGGTAGATTTAGGTGATACGGAGTTCTCTGTATGAGCTGTTTTATATTTTCGTTTGTTTGTAACCTATTGTTTCCATATGTGGCAATTTGTTTTAAGAGTCGGTTTTCCATTGGGTCAATCCTGAGTGTGGTGTGTAGCGTGGCTGTCCGTTCATATGGGATTTTTCCGATCGTCCTCAGCATTCTTCTGTCTGCGGACTTGATCTTGTTGCACTGGGTTGTTGTTCCGCACCATGCTATCGCGCCATATTCTATGATCGGTCGTACGTACATTTTGTATATGTGTAGTGCCACAGGTGTAGATGCTCCTCCATTTCGGTGTTGAAGTAGTCGAATCCTAGTTAGTTTTGCGGTTGCCATTGCTATTTTTTGTGTGGTGTTCTTCTCCCAGTTAAGCAGATTGTCTATTTTAAGTCCAAGGTACTTCGCTGTTTTTGTTGGTTCAAGTTTCTGTTGATACTGCGCGTGACGTCAAAATGACGTCACGTTTGCACGCAGGCATGTGAAATGAGTGTTATCGACGTGGTGGTGGGTAGTGGTGAGTGGATGAGGCAGTCAGTGGCTGGCAAGCTAGGCCGGCTAGCTAGGCGCCGGCAGGGTCCCTGGCTGCCTTCCCGCTGTCCGCGCCTCTCATTTGGGATTCGGCGTCAAAGAGGCGGGCCCCCGTTCGCCTCGTTGAGACAAACACGGCGGGCTGGCAGGAATGTTGGCTTTTCCCACGGGACGCAGCCGAGGCATGCCGCGGCGCGGCGCCCGGCGCAGCCAAGGACTCGCCGGCGTCCCGGGGGAGGCGGCGCGGCTAGGAGCGTACCGCACGGCTCAGTGGCGGGGCCGCCGATACTCAACAACACTCCTGCTCTCTCCTCATAGCAGGCGCGCCCCACCAGGTGCGACGCCGAGAATAGCTAACCGACCGACACCTCAGTCGTATACACTCCCCTACAGGACAATTCTGAGCGACTGTCCGCAGTTCATCTTCTCTCAATATTATCAACTAGCTGTCCGCCCACGGTAGCGGCGTGGTCAGCGCGACAGAATGTCAGTCCTAAGGGCCCGGGTTCGAACCCGACTGGGTCGGAGATTTTCTCCGCTCAGGTACTGGGTGTTGTGTTGATCTAATCATTTCATCCCCATCGATGAGCAAGTCGTCGGTGGCGTCAAATCGAAAGACTTGCACCAGGCGAACGGTCTACCCGACGGAAGGCCCTAGTCACACGACATTTCTTTTTATCAACTAGCTTAGCGCCCGCTGTTTCGCTCGCGTAGACAACATGGCCGGGACAGATATTTTTGTTTTGTTTTTATTTAATCGAAATTTTATGTTGTTCACAAACTGCAACAACTTCTAAGGTGGAATGAGATTTGCACTCTGCAGCGGAGAGTGCGCTGATATGAAACTTCCTGGCAGATTAAAACTGTGTGCCGAAACGAGACTCGAACTCGGGACCTTTGCCTTTCCGCTGCAGTCTGGAACCGCAAGACCGCTACGGTCGCAGGTTCGAATCCTGCCTCGGGCATGGATGTTTGTGATGTCCTTAGGTTAGTTAGGTTTAACTAGTTCTAAGTTCTAGGGGACTAATGACCTCAGCAGTTGAGTCCCATAGTGCTCAGAGCCATTTGAACCTTTGCCTTTCGCGAGCAAGTGCTCTACCAGCTGAGCTACCCAAGCATGCCTCCAGTTTTAATCTGCCAGGAAGTTTCACATCAGCGTACACTCCGCTGCAGAGTGAAAATCTCATTCTGTGCCCCAGGCTGTGGCTAAGCCATGCCTCCGCAACATCCTTCCTTTCAGGAGTGCTAGTTCTGCAAGGTTCGCAGAAGAACTTCTGTAAAGTTTGGAAGGTAAGAGACGAAGTACTGGCAGAAGTACAGCTGTGAGGACGGGGCGTGAGTCGTGCTTGGATAGCTCAGTTGGTAGAGCACTTGCCCGCGAAAGGCAAAGGTGCCGAGTTCGAGTCTCGGTCCGGCACACAAGTTTAATCTGCCAGGAAGTTTCAACTCGGAGCGGCCGAGTGGTTCTAGGCGCTACAGTCTTGAACCGCGCGACCGCGACGGTTGCAGGTTCGAATCCTGCCTCGGGCATGGATGTGTGTGATGTCCTTAGGTTAGTTAGGTTTAAGTAGTCCTAAGTTCTAGGGGACTGATGACCTCAGAAGTTAAGTCCCGTAGTGCTCAGAGCCATTTGAACCATTTTTTGAACTTCTAAGCTGTTTACGCTAAATAACGCCATATAAGTACGGTCTTTTCCTAATGTACTTCTCACCAAAGAGCATTTCTGGTAGCTGGACTCCAGTCCTCGTTAATCATGCCTTTTCCGTTATTGTGTAGATATTTTCATAGCAACTTTCATCCTATAACTAATATTTCTATAATCTAGAAGTGATGAAACAGTTTTCATAAATTTAGCTTTAAGACTTTATAATGCAAATAAGCGACAGACAAACATTTGTGTCCAAAATTAAAGCCGACCGTTGTGGGCGAGCGGTTCTAGGCGCTTCAGTCCGGAACCACGGGACTGCTACGGTCGGAGGTTCGAATCCTGCCTCGGGCATGGATGTGTGTGATGTCCTTAGGTTAGTTAGGCTTAAGTAGTTCTAAGTTCTAGGGGACTGATGACCTCAGAAGTTGTCCCATAGGGCTTAGAGCCATTTGAACCATTTGAACAGCATTTCAGAGAGTACAACTATTAAAAACTGCGATGATAATGGCTAGATACTAGCCGAAATCTGCATTTTCTTTAATAAAACCAGAATGGAAACGACTGATTGCTGGTCCCCAACATTTTGAATGATTTTCCAGTAACGTTAATTTTATAGCACTTCACAGACTTTGCCACAGGTAACAGCTTCCACGTGCTTTACAAGATGTAAACAAACCAAAGAGCATGACTAAATTTATGTTCATATAATTTGTGTTGGGGCAGAGACTTTCTTTTGCTCGACACTCACATTGCATATTAGTGTTATATCGATTTATATTACATTCATTATTACAAAAGTAACATGTATTCACATTGCAACACTGACATGTGCTATTCACAGAATCTACACTACTGGCCATTAAAATTGATACACCACGAGGATGACGCGCTACAGAGTCGAAATTTAACCAACAGGAAGAAGATGCTATGATATGCAATTGACTAGTTTTTCAGAGAATTCACACAAGATTGGCGCCGGTGGCGACACTTACAACGTGCTGACAGGAGGAAAGTTTCCAACCGATTCCTCATACACAAGCAGCAGTTGACTGGTGTTGCCTGGTGAACGTTATTTTGATGCCTCGTGTAGGGAGGAGAAATGCGTACCATCACGTTTCCGACTTTGATAAAGGTCGGATTGTAGCCTATCGCGATTGCGGTTTATCGCATCGCGACATTGCTGCTCGCGTTGGTCGAGATCCAATGACTGTTAGCAGAATATGGAATGGGTGGGTTCAGGAGGGTAATACGGAACGCCGTGCTGGATCCTAGCGGCCTCGTATCACTAGCGGTCGAAATGACACGCATCTTATCCGCATGGCTGTAACGGATCGCGCAGCCACGTCAAGAGATGGGGACGTTTGCAAGACAACAACCATCTGCACGAACAGTTCGACGACGTTTGCAGCAGCACGGACTATCAGCTCGGAGACCACGGCTGCGGTTATCCTTGTCGCTGCACGACAGATAGGAGCGCCTGCGATGGTGTACTCACCGACGAAGTTAGGTGCACGAATGGCAAAACGTCATTTTTTCGGATGAATCCAGGTTCTGTTTACAGCATCATAATGGTCGCATCCGTGTTTGGCGACATCGCGGTGAACGCACATTGGAAGCGTGTATTCGTCATCGCCATACTGGCGTATCACCCGGCGTGATGGTATGGGGTGCCATTGGTTACACGTTACGGTCACCTCTTGTTCGCATTGACGGCACTTTGAACAGTGGACGTTACATTTCAGATGTGTTACGACCCGTGGCTCTACCCTTCATTAGATGCCTACGAAACCCTAGATTTCAGCAGGATAATGCACGACCGGATGTTGCAGGTCCTGTACGGGCTTTTCTGGATACAGAAAATGTTCGACTGCTGCCCTGGCCAGCACATTCTCCAGATCTCTCACGAATTGAAAACGTCTGGTCAATGGTGGCCGAACAACTGGCTCGTCACAATACGCCAGTCAGTACTCTTGATGAACTGAGGTATCGTGTTGAAGCTGCATGGGCAGCTGTACCTGTACACGCCATCCAAGCTCCATTTGACTCAATGCCCAGGCGTATCAAGGCCGTTATTACGGCCGGAGGTGGTTGTTCTGGGTATTGATTTCTCAGGATCTATGCAACCAAATTGCGTGAAAATGTAATCACATGTCAGTTGTAGTATAATATATTTGTCCAATTAATACCCCTGTATCATCCTGGGGTAGTAATCTTAATGGCCAGTATTCTGTTTCTTTATATCGAAACTAGGATTGATGTAACAATTTTAATAAATTTAGCTTTAAAATTTTTTTAATGTAACAAAATAAATTTCTCAAAATTTTTCATCCCGTATTGCCCTCCCTTGGGGGCTGAAATTCCAGAAACAATGAAACACTTTTTTTTTTTAATTTCTAACCGAGAAGTTAAATACCAATTGTGGTGTCGCCGCAAGGCACCACACTGGCTAGGTTGTAGGCTTGAAATCGGCCGCGGTCCGTCAGTACGCATCGGACCCGCGAGTCGCCACTGTCAACGCCAGCAGACCGAGCGCAGCCACTCGGCTGGTCTTACGAGAGAAGCTGGTGCACTGGCGAGTTCTACAGCCGATTTTAAATAGGAATGGTTTTCTCGTTAGAGCTTCAGAGATCTCAGGTGCAGAGACGCCAGTTAGCATATAGCATAGCCTTCAGCTAAGTCAGTAGCTACGACCTAGCCAGGCGCCACGTACAGTTTATGCACTGACAATTGATCTATATGTGTATTGTAAAGTGGTATTCGCAGTTCAGTCTATGACTGCACTTGTAAATATTATTGTACGAAGATCGACGTTCACCGCCGATGCTGAATTAAAGCTAAGCATTTAATTGTGTTCCTCTCTTCTAATTTTCTAACCACCTCAGCCGGCCGGGGTGGCTGAGCGGTTCTAGGCGCTTCAGTCTGGAACCGCGCGGCCGCTACGGTCGCAGGTTCGAATCCTGCCTCGGGCATGGATGTGTGTGATGTCCTTAGGTTAGTTAGGTTTGAGTAGTTCGAAGTCTAGGGGACTGATGACCTCAGATGTTAAGTCCCAAAATGCTGAGAGCCATTTGAACCATTGGAGCCTAATGACCTAAGATGTTCCAGATACATCCAGTCACGTAAAGTTCATTGACTCTCACGTCAGCCTACGTGATCAAAGCGTGCAATTAATGGCCACCCCTCGTGATCAGACTGAGTGTCAATTTGCGTGACTCAGCCGGGTCACCCTTTTTCCATGAGGCCCATAGTTCCGCCTCATACATAACACCAATTGTCATAGATGTAACTTTAAAAATACTGTAGTAGTTCTTTAGTAATTAGTTATTTAAAAAAAATTCACTCACTAGTTAACCCCCCTAGTCGTTGAATGCATTTTTATTTTTTGACTGAGAAACCAAATACCAGTTTTCGTAGTTTTAGCTGCAACATTCCCTTCATAGTGAGATTCATCCCCCATTCCGCCCCCTTAGAATTTCGGACAATAGCTTCTTAAACGATGGCTAAAGTATAAGATCAAATGTGTGTGAAATCTTATGGGACTTAACTGCTAAGGTCATCAGTCCCTAAGGTTACACACTACTTAACCTAAATTATCCTAAGGATAAACACACACACCCATGCCCGAGGGAGGACTCGAACCCCCGCCGGGACCAGCCGCACAGTCCATGACTGCAGGGCCTTAGACCGCTCGGCTAATCCCGCGCGGCAGTAGATGCACACCCTCTCAAAACTTCAAGTTTCTAGCTGTTTGTGCTGGGCGATCACGGGTCAGTGAATCAGTCTATTTCATCCCCTTAGTTGTTGAATTTTCGAAAACAGTGGCTTACGTATGTTTTATTTCTAACAGAGAAGCAAAAGAGAGATCTTGATACATTTAGCTTCGACAAATGTGATAATAATGAGATATTTCCATAAAGATTTACATCCCCTTTTTCACTCCCGTAGGGGCTGAATTTCCAAAATCACTGAAAAACGTATTTTTTTATTTGTAACGGAGAAGTCAAATACCAATACTCAGAGATTTAGCTTTAAAAATAACTTAATTGTTGTTTAATAATGATATATTTTTTTAAAAAAGCTTTCACCCATTATTTCACACCTACTGGGTTAATTTCAAAAAACTCTGAAACACGTATTTATTTCTTTATTTCTAATCGAGAAACCAAATACTTATTTCCGTAGCTCTAACTTCAAAAGAGCCTTGATAGCGACACTTTTCGTAAAAAAGACTCCATCCCCTATTTCACGCCCTCACGTTTGAATTTCGAAAAATCCCTTCTTAAACGACGCCTGCCGTATGAGATCTACACCTTCACGAAATTTCAACTTTCTGTCCTTAGTGGTTTGCGTTGGGCAATCGTGAGTCAGTCAGGATGTTGCCTTTTACATACATAGAGATTACAGGGTGGAGAATAATAACCGCTAGCAGCCACAACAGAAGGTGTTTTTATCTAACACCGGTCTCCGAGTTGTGTCCATCTTCAGGTTGTTTACTTCCTCACTATAGTCGACATAATCCTGATGAGAGATTCAGCAACTGTTTAGGCAATTAAGATTATTCTCCAGAATGAGATTTTCACTCTGCAGCGGAGTGTGCGCTGATATGAAACTTCCTGACAGATTAAAACTATGTGCCGGACCGAGACTCGAACTCGGGACCTTTACCTTTCGCGAGCAAGTGCTGAGCTACCCAAGCACGACTCACGCCCCGTCCTCACAGCCTTACTTCTGCCAGTACCTCGTGTCCTACCTTCTAAACTGGTAGAGCACTTGCCCGCGAAGGCAAAGGTCCCGAGTTCGAGTCTCGGTCCGGCACACAGTTTTAATCTCTCAGGAAGTTTCAAGATTATTCTCAGTTATTATTAGTTTTTCTGTCTTACTGCAATTTAACTAAAGAGAAATTTAAACCAGACGCGTTTCGTTTATTCTGCAAATTGGAGATATATATTTGTACTGATGCGTCGTTCCTTTCGAAACATCAAAATTAAACACATAACCAGTTTATAGTTGTCGAGCACTTCTTTATTACAAACACAAGCTGTTAATGAAACCAAGAGTAACACAATTACAATAAAAAGCACCTGGCCTACAGAACCAGCAGCAGTAATCAGACTGAAACATTAATGCATTTAAGTGCGATAGACACAGATCTCTCAAAATTTCCTCAAGCCATTTTGGCTGGTTAAAAAAATGTTCATAAAGCCCCATTAATAAAATTTAACTGCTTCATGACTTACATAGGAACTGGCTTCCATGTAACACATGTCATTTAACTACACTCCTGGAAATTGAAATAAGAACACCGTGAATTCATTGTCCCAGGAAGGGGAAACTTTATTGACACATTCCTGGGGTCAGATACATCACATGATCACACTGACAGAACCACAGGCACATAGACACAGGCAACAGAGCATGCACAATGTCGGCACTAGTACAGTGTATATCCACCTTTCGCAGCAATGCAGGCTGCTATTCTCCCATGGAGACGATCGAAGAGATGCTGCATGTAGTCCTGTGGAACTGCTTGCCATGCCATTTCCACCTGGCGCCTCAGTTGGACCAGCGTTCGTGCTGGACGTGCAGACCGCGTGAGACGACGCTTCATCCAGTCCCAAACATGCTCAATGGGGGACAGATCCGGAGATCTTGCTGGCCAGGGTAGTTGACATACACCTTCTAGAGCACGTTGGGTGGCACGAGATACATGCGGACGTGCATTGTCCTGTTGGAACAGCACGTTCCCTTGCCGGTCTAGGAATGGTAGAACGATGGGTTCGATGACGGTTTGGATGTACCGTGCACTATTCAGTGTCCCCTCGACGATCACCAGTGGTGTACGGCCAGTGTAGGAGATCGCTCCCCACACCATGATGCCGGGTGTTGGCCCTGTGTGCCTCGGTCGTATGCAGTCCTGATTGTGGCGCTCACCTGCACGGCGCCAAACACGCATACGACCATCATTGGCACCAAGGCAGAAGCGACTCTCATCGCTGAAGACGACACGTCTCCATTCGTCCCTCCATTCACGCCTGTCGCGACACCACTGGAGGCGGGCTGCACGATGTTGGGGCGTGAGCGGAAGACGGCCTAACGGTGTGCGGGACCGTAGCCCAGCTTCATGGAGACGGTTGCGAATGGTCCTCGCCGATACCCCAGGAGCAACAGTGTCCCTAATTTGCTGGGAAGTGGCGGTGCGGTCCCCTACGGCACTGCGTAGGATCCTACGGTCTTGGCGTGCATCCGTGCGTCGCTGCGGTCCGGTCCCAGGTCGACGGGCACGTGCACCTTCCGCCGACCACTGGCGACAACATCGATGTACTGTGGAGACCTCACGCCCCACGTGTTGAGCAATTCGGCGGTACGTCCACCCGGCCTCCCGCATGCCCACTATACGCCCTCGCTCAAAGTCCGTCAACTGCACATACGGTTCACGTCCACGCTGTCGCGGCATGCTACCAGTGTTAAAGACTGCGATGGAACTCCGTATGCCACGGCAAACTGGCTGACACTGACGGCGGCGGTGCACAAATGCTGCGCAGCTAGCGCCATTCGACGGCCAACACCGCGGTTCCTGGTGTGTCCGCTGTGCCGTGCGTGTGATCATTGCTTGTACAGCCCTCTCGCAGTGTCCGGAGCAAGTATGGTGGGTCTGACACACCGGTGTCAATGTGTTCTTTTTTCCATTTCCAGGAGTGTAGTTCTAAGTTCTAGGGGACTGATGACCTAAGATGTTAAGTCCCATAGTGCTCAGAGCCATTTTTTGAACCCATATCAGATTCTAAAACTGCTTCCATGGACTGATTTTAAGCAATTGTAACAAATTAAGGTATTATCAAATTAATACACTCGACTACGCTCCTCTTTAGTATTACTCATACAGGGTGTTTCAAAAATGACCGGTATATTTGAAACGGCAATAAAAACTAAACGAGCAGCGATAGAAATACACCGTTTGTTGCAATATGCTTGGGACAACAGTACATTTTCAGGCAGACAAACTTTCGAAATTACAGTAGTTACAATTTTCAACAACAGATGGCGCTGTGGTCTGGGAAACTCTATAGTACGATATTTTCCACATATCCACCATGCGTAGCAATAATATGGCGTAGTCTCTGAATGAAATTACCCGAAACCTTTGAAAACGTGTCTGGCGGAATGGCTTCACATGCAGATGAGATGTACTGCTTCAGCTGTTCAATTGTTTCTGGATTCTGGCGGTACACCTGGTCTTTCAAGTGTCCCCACAGAAAGAAGTCACAGGGGTTCATGTCTGGCGAATAGGGAGGCCAATCCACGCCGCCTCCTGTATGTTTCGGATAGCCCAAAGCAATCACACGATCATCGAAATATTCATTCAGGAAATTAAAGACGTCGGCCGTGCGATGTGGCCGGGCACCATCTTGCATAAACCACGAGGTGTTCGCAGTGTCGTCTAAGGCAGTTTGTACCGCCACAAATTCACGAAGAATGTCCAGATAGCGTGATGCAGTAATCGTTTCGGATCTGAAAAATGGGCCAATGATTCCTTTGGAAGAAATGGCGGCCCAGACCAGTACTTTTTGAGGATGTAGGGACGATGGGACTGCAACATGGGGCTTTTCGGTTCCCCATATGAGCCAGTTCTGTTTATTGACGAAGCCGTCCAGGTAAAAATAAGCTTCGTCAGTAAACCAAATGCTGCCCACATGCATATCGCCGTCATCAATCCTGTGCACTATATCGTTAGCGAATGTCTCTCGTGCAGCAACGGTAGCGGCGCTGAGGGGTTGCCGCGTTTGAATTTTGTACGGATAGAGGTGTAAACTCTGGCGCATGAGACGATACGTGGACGTTGGCGTCATTTGGACCGCAGCTGCAACACGGCGAACGGAAACCCGAGGCCGCTGTCGGATCACCTGCTGCACTAGCTGCGCGTTGCCCTCTGTGGTTGCCGTACGCGGTCGCCCTACCTTTCCAGCACGTTCATCCGTCACGTTCCCAGTCCGTTGAAATTTTTCAAACAGATCCTTTATTGTATCGCTTTTCGGTCCTTTGGTTACATTAAACCTCCGTTGAAAACTTCGTCTTATTGCAACAACACTGTGTTCTAGGCGGTGGAATTCCAACACCAGAAAAATCCTCTGTTCTAAGGAATAAACCATGTTGTCTACAGCACACTTGCACGTTGTGAACAGCACACGCTTACAGCAGAAAGACGACGTACAGAATGGCGCACCCACAGACTGCGTTGTGTTCTATATCTTTCACATCACTTGCAGCGCCATCTGTTGTTGAAAATTGTAACTACTGTAATTTCGAAAGTTTGTCCGCCTGAAAATGTACTGTTGTCCCAAGCATATTGCAACAAACGGTGTATTTCTATCGCTGCTCGTTTAGTTTTTATTGCCGTTTCAAATATACCGGTCATTTTTGAGACACCCTGTAGGTACGAGATTCACATATATTTCATGGCCAGAATATAATAATAGGATATTAAACAGTCTTAACATGGAGTCATTACAATTTTTACGTTGAAAATTAGTGATAGACGCGAGCTCTAGATACCGCCTCCCAGGTTGGTGACATATTTCTCGACTTTCGAAAAGCGTTCGACCGTAAGGTGCTTCCAGATAGAGGAGATTCACGGACGAGAAGGTAAAGTGGAGCTATACTCAACTTTGGGCTACAATTAAGCTTCCGGAAAACCACAACGCTCCACCGGAAAGAGGGAACTGCAGGACACTAACAACGTAACCACAGACACCGATCCAGGTCCTTAAATTTTCCACCGCGCTACCCCGATCGGAGTTTGCTCATGTCCACCACTGCCAATTATCTCAAACATAAACACATCGGCGGCAGACAACATTCTGTGGCATCAGATAGACAAACATATCTGCCCAACTGGTTATAAATAAACCTTTAATTACACACGTCACCAATGAACCCAAGTCGGACTAACCTAGGTGACCACTTGCCAAGTAACGGCTCTTAAAATTTGATCAGCCAGATCTCTAGAACAAAGAAATAAAATAATAACATAGGAACAGGAAACAGGAAAATTATTGCGGCCAGATCTTGAACGTCAGGCACAGACTTACGTACTACACTACTGGCCATTAAAATTGCTACACCAAGAGGAAATGCAGAAGATAAACGTGTATTCACTGGACAAATATATTATACTAGAACTGACATGTGATTAAATTTTCACGCAATTTGGGTGCATAGATCCCGAGAAATCAGTAACCAGAACAACCACCTCTGGCCGTAATAACGACATTGATACTCCTGGGCATTGAATCAAACAGAGCTTGGATGACGTGTACAGGTACAGCTGCCCATGCAGCTTCAACACGATACCACAGTTCATCAAGAGCAGTGACTGGCGTATTGTGACGAGCCAGTTGCTCGGCCACCATTGACCAGACGTTTTCAATTGGTGAGAGATCTGGAGAATGTGCTGGCCAGGGCAGCAGTCGAACATTTTCTGTATCCAGAAAGGCCGGTACAGGACCTGCAACATGCGATCGTGATTATGCTGCTGAAATGTAGGGTTTCGCAGGGATCGAATGAAGGGTAGAGCCACGGGTCGTAACACATCTGAAATGTAACGTCCACTGTTCAAAGTGCCGTCAATGCGAACGAGAGGTGACCGAGTCTTGTAACCAATGGCACCACATACCATCACGCCGGGTGATGCGCCAGTATGGCGATGACGAATACACGCTTCCAATGTGCTTTCACCGCGATGTAGCCAAACACGGAGGCGCCCATCATGATGTTGTAAACAGAACCTGGATTCATCCGAAAAAATGACGTTTTGCCATTCGTCCACTCAGGTTCGTCGTTGAGTACACCATCGCAGGCACTCCTGTCTGCGATGCAGCGTCAAGGGTAACCGCAGCCGTGGCCTCAGAGCTGTCCATACTGCTGCAAACGTTTTCGATCTGTTAGTGCAGATGGTTGTTGTCTTGCAAACGTCCCCATCTGTTGACTTGGCTGCACGATCCGTTACAGCCGTGCGGATAAGATGCCTGTCATCTCGACTGCCAGTGATACGAGGCCGTTGGGATCCAGCACGGCGTTCCGTATTACCCTCCTGAACCCACCGATTCCATATTCTGCTAACAGTCATTGGATCTCGACGAACGCGAGCAGCAATGTCGCGATAGGCTACAATCCGACCTTGATCAAACTCGGAAACGTGATGGTACGCATTTCTCCTCCTTACACGAGGCATCACAACAACGTTTCACCAGGCAACGCCAGTCAACTGCTGTTTGTGTATGAGAAATCGGTTGGAAACTTTTCTCGTGTCTGCACGTTGTAGGTGCCGCCACTGGCGCCAACCTTGTGTGAATGCTCTGAAAAGCTAATCATTTGCATATCACAGCATCTTCTTCCTGTCGGTTAAATTTTGCGTCTGTAGCACGTCATCTTCATGGTGTAGCAATTGTAATGGCCAGTAGTGTATGTGCCTATACAGAGAAATCGTGCGAGATAGCCCTAGGCGCCTACAGATAGGCAAGCACTTGACATGCCTACGATGCCAATTGCGTGCCTGTCTGTCTGTATGTGCCTAGGACTCCTTCGCCTGTTTTCCCTGTAGAGGCATAATTCTTAACAAATGTGGTTTTTGGTGAACTGGGAGGTTTAGTCAAACACGTTTCAATTTCGCACCCTTCCGTCATCACGCCATATGAGGGAGTGAAACAGGAATATTGAAAATTAGAAGCACCCTTTGCTGCTTCGGATCACGTCCGAATTTCGTAGAATGCTTTTGGACAGTCCGTAGTGGCTCCTCCCTCTACAACAGAGAAAAAATTGCTCTCGCACTGCACTCCAAAGGGATCAGATCATATTTAGTGGGGTTGCCAGCCTGCGGTATCCCGAGGAAAGGGTTGAAGCACCAGGGAAATCCAAGCAGTATCAAAGATTGTTAGGAAAACCTTCTGTTGCTCATCGCACTGGAAGCTGTCATTTTCTACCACGAAATTTGTGGGAATCAATGTCCCAAGGAAAGGGGTGGCTTCATTGGTACCCTGTAAGGCCTTTTCCTGTGGGGTTTGAGCGGTTGTGTGTCTGAAATGTTTTCCTTGGCCACTCATAAGAAAACTGTTTGATTTCAACTATGGGTTTCATGCTTCTGACCTCCATTGCAGGGGGGTCAAAAGAAAGGGCTGTTACGATCTTTCCATTGTGTAGCACGTCCACGGTGGTGCTGAGTAGAATTGTGGTAAAATTTGGTGCCAATGTTGCACCATAAATCCACTTCGTCCAGCTCATGTGATCTTCTGAGCTGTGGCCTTTTCTCCGAAAGGGTCGATATCTTACTGTTTGAAGGATCGCAGTTCCCTAGGTTGACATCACAGTGGGCCTCGCTTTTGCGCCATTGTAGACACCTTTGAGGCAAATTTCAAACTTATACGTCGCAATGGGAGACGGTTGTGGGATTTCAGAAAAGTGATCCTTTGATTCTGCTACCCTGTGTATTTGCAACAACAGAAAAATTGCACTTACAAGCAGAAATGGTTGTAACATCTGCACAGAATGCGACAAGGCAGATACCCTTAAAAAGTTTTGCAATATATACCCAAAGTGGTATGGGATGGAAGTCGCCCAAGGAAACGAGAGAGCTAAGAGTTTGAAGCCACAACAGGTTCTTCAGACCTAGTTGATAAATGCACACTGAAGCGCCAAAGAAACTGGTATAGGCATACGTCCTCAAATACACTCCTGGAAATTGAAATAAGAACACCGTGAATTCATTGTCCCAGGAAGGGGAAACTTTATTGACACATTCCTGGGGTCAGATACATCACATGATCACACTGACAGAACCACAGGCACATAGACACAGGCAACAGAGCATGCACAATGTCGGCACTAGTACAGTGTATATCCACCTTTCGCAGCAATGCAGGCTGCTATTCTCCCATGGAGACGATCGTAGAGATGCTGGATGTAGTCCTGTGGAACGGCTTGCCATGCCATTTCCACCTGGCGCCTCAGTTGGACCAGCGTTCGTGCTGGACGTGCAGACCGCGTGAGACGACGCTTCATCCAGTCCCAAACATGCTCAATGGGGGACAGATCCGGAGATCTTGCTGGCCAGGGTAGTTGACTTACACCTTCTAGAGCACGTTGGGTGGCACGGGATACATGCGGACGTGCATTGTCCTGTTGGAACAGCAAGTTCCCTTGCCGGTCTAGGAATGGTAGAACGATGGGTTCGATGACTGTTTGGATGTACCGTGCACTATTCAGTGTCCCCTCGACGATCACCAGTGGTGTACGGCCAGTGTAGGAGATCGCTCCCCACACCATGATGCCGGGTGTTGGCCCTGTGTGCCTCGGTCGTATGCAGTCCTGATTGTGGCGCTCACCTGCACGGCGCCAAACACGCATACGACCATCATTGGCACCAAGGCAGAAGCGACTCTCATCGCTGAAGACGACACGTCTCCATTCGTCCCTCCATTCACGCCTGTCGCGACACCACTGGAGGCGGGCTGCACGATGTTGGGGCGTGAGCGGAAGACGGCCTAACGGTGTGCGGGACCGTAGCCCAGCTCCATGGAGACGGTTGCGAATGGTCCTCGCCGATACCCCAGGAGCAACAGTGTCCCTAATTTGCTGGGAAGTGGCGGTGCGGTCCCCTACGGCACTGCGTAGGATCCTACAGTCTTGGCGTGCATCCGTGCGTCGCTGCGGTCCGGTCCCAGGTCGACGGGCACGTGCACCTTCCGCCGACCACTGGCGACAACATCGATGTACTGTGGAGACCTCACGCCCCACGTGTTGAGCAATTCGGCGGTACGTCCACCCGGCCTCCCGCATGGCCACTATACGCCCTCGCTCAAAGTCCGTCAACTGCACATACGGTTCACGTCCACGCTGTCGCGGCATGCTACCAGTGTTAAAGACTGCGATGGAGCTCCGTATGCCACGGCAAACTGGCTGACACTGACGGCGGCGGTGCACAAATGCTGCGCAGCTAGCGCCATTCGACGGCCATCACCGCGGTTCCTGGTGTGTCCGCTGTGCTGTGCGTGTGATCATTGCTTGTACAGCCCTCTCGCAGTGTCCGGAGCAAGTATGGTGGGTCTGACACACCGGTGTCAATGTGTTCTTTTTTCCATTTCCAGGAGTGTATGTAACATAACAAGTGTCTGGCCAGTTGTAGATGGTTTCTGCTGCTACAATGCCAGGTTATCAAGATTTAAGTGAGTTTGAACGTGGTGTCGTAGTCGTCGCACGAGCGATGAAATGGGACTCAACTGCTGAGGTCATCAGTCCCCTAGAACTTAGAACTGGTTAAACCTAACTAACCTAAGGACATCACACACATCCATGCCCGAGGCAGGATTCGAACCTGCGACCGTAGCGGTCTCGCGGTTCCAGACTGCAGCGTCAGAACCACGAGCGATGAGATACAGCATCTCCGACGTAGCGATAAAGCGGGAATTTTCCGGTACGATTATTTCACGAGTGTACCGTGAATATCAGGAATCGGGCAAAACATCAAATCTCCGACATCGCTGCTGCCGGCAAAAGATCCTGCACGAACGGGACCAACGACGACTGAAGAGAATCGCTCAGCGTGACAGAAGTGCAACACTTCATCAAATTGCTGCAAATTTCAGTGCTGGGCAACCAACAAGTGTCGGCGTGCGAACCGTTCAACGAAACATCGTCGATATGGGCTTTCGAAGCCAAAGGAGCCCTCGCGTACCCTTGATGACTGCAAAGCACAAACCCTTACGTCTCATCTGGGCCCGTCAACACCGACATTGGACTGTTGGTGACTGGAAACATGTTGCCTGGTCGGACGAGTCTCGTTCCAAATTGTATCGAGTGGTTGGACGTTTACGGGCATGGAGACAACCTCATGAATCCATGGACCCTGCATGTCAGCGGGGGACTGTTCAAGCTAGTGGAGCCTCTGTTATGTTATGGGGCGTGTGCAGTTGGGGTGATATGGAACTCCTGACACCTCTAGATACGACTCTGACAGGTGATACGTACGTAAGCATCCTGTCTGATCACCTGTATCCATTCATGTGCATTGTGTATTCCGATGGACTTGGGCAATTCCAGCAGGACATGCGACACGTCCAGAACTGCTACAGAGTGGCTCCAGGGACACTCTAATGAGTTTAAATACTTCCCCTTGCCATCAAACTCCCCAGACATGAACTTATTTAGCCTATCTCTAATGCCTAGCAACGTGCTGTTCAGAACAGATCTGCACCTCCTCGTACTCTTACGGGTTTATGGACAGCCCTCCACGATTCGTGGTGTCAGTTCTCTCCAGCACTACTTCTGACATTAGTCGATTCCATGTCACGTCGTACTGGGGCACTAGTGCGTGCTCAGGGGGCCCTACACGATGTTAGGCAGGTGTACCAGTTTCTTTGGTTCTTTTGTGTAATTCGGCCCAGGAAACGATACAGCTAAGAGTCTGAAGCCACAACAGGTTCTTTGAACCTAGTCCATGCAAGTATATAATGATGATTGTTGTTGTTGTGTTCTTCAGTCCAGAGACTGGTTTCATGCAGCTCTCGGTGCTACTCTATCCTGTGAAAGGTGCTTCATCTCCCAGTACCTACTGCAACCTACATCCTTCTGAATCTGCTTAGTGTATTCATCTCTTGGTCTCCCCCTACGTATTTTACCCTCCACGATGCCCTCCAATACTAAATTGGTGATCCCTTGATGCCTCAGAATATGCCCTACCAACCAATCTCTTCTTCTAGTCAAGTTGTACCACAAACTCCTCTTCTCACCAATTCTATTCAGTACCTCCTCATTAGTTATGTGACCTACCCATCTAATCTTCAGCATTCTTCTGTAGCACCACATTTCGAAAGCTTCTATTCTCTTCTTGTCCAAACTATTCATCGTCCACGTTTCACTTCCATACATGGCTACACTCCATACAAATACTTTCAGAAATGACTTCCTGACGCTTAAATCTATACTCGATGTTAACAAATTTCTCTTCTTCAGAAACGATTACCTTGCCATTGCCAGTCTACATTTTATATCCTCTCTACTTCGACCATCATCAGTTATTTTACTCCCTAAATAGCAAAACTCCTTTACTACTTTAAGTGTCTCATTTCCTAATCTAATCCCCTCAGCATCACCCGATTTAATTCGACTACATTCCGTTATCCTCGTTTTGCTTTTGTTGATGTTCATCTTATATCCTCCTTTCAAGACACTGTCCATTCCGTTCAACTGCTCTTCCAAGTCCTTTGCTGTCTCTGACAGAATTACAATGTCATCGGCGAACCTGAAAGTTTTTACTTCTTCTCCATGAATTTTAATACCTACCCCGAATTTTTCTTTTGTTTCCTTTACTGCTTGCTCAATATACAGATTGAATTAATAAACTAAAATTATGACCGGCATTTTATCCGTTTCCCGTCGTGCCTTAGTTGCTTCAAAATTCATGGAGGTGTATTTCATCTTTGCGATTAAATGAAAGGCAGCTTATCTTTTATCATACGCGGTTCGCTTCTTTTATTTGTAAAGCGTCTTCAGTGCCCTGTAATGCAGTATTGTTATGTTACAATAAATGCGTTATTTAATAACACAATACTCACACAAACATAAAACAGTAATATTAATGACATGCCTATTACACATAAATTGTTCACTTTAACATACAAACATAAATTAACACACGGAATAGCATATGTACTAAAGAAACAAGGTCTACGCGTTGCTCACAGAACAAGAAACCTGCAATAGACAAACCAGATAAATACCATGGGGAAGGCATATACCAGTTAGAATGCAAAGAATGCGAATCTTTGTATCTCGGAATGACAGGCAGAAATTTCAAAACCAGATATAAACAACGTATAAGAAGCTGGGAAATATGTAAACAGCCATTCTATCTACGACGAATAACTGATAAAAGCTAGACCCAAAGAAAGCAGGTGTTGACAGATGTGGAAATTACCGAACTATCAGTTTAATAAGCCACGGCTGCAAAATACTAACACGAATTCTTTACAGACAAATGGAAAAACTGGTAGAAGCCGACCTCGGGGAAGAGCAGTTTGGATTCCGTAGAAATGTTGGAACACCTGAGGCAATACTGACCCTACGACTTATCTTAGATTAAGGAAAGGCAAACCTACGTTTCTAGCATTTGTAGACTTTAGAGAAAGCTTTTGACAATGTTGACTGGAATACTCTCTTTCAAATTCTGAAGGTGGCAGGGGTAAAATACAGGGAGCGAAAGGCTATTTACAATTTGTACAGAAACAGATGGCAGTTATGTCGAGGGACATGAAAGGGAAGCAGTGGTTGGGAAGGGAGTGAGACAGGGTTGTAGCCTCTCCCCGATGTTATTCAATCTGTATATTGAGCAAGCAGTAAAGGTAAGAAAAGAAAAATTCGGAGTAGGAATTAAATTACATGGAGAAGAAATAAAAACTTTGAGGTTCGCCGATGACATTGTAATTCTGCCAGAGGCAGCAAAGGACCTGGAAGAGCAGCTGAACGGAATGGACAGTCTTGAAAGGAGGATATAAGATGAACGTCAACAAAAGCAAAACGAGGATAATGGAATGTAGTCGAATTAAGTCGGGTGATGCTGAGTTAATTAGATTAGGAAATGAGGCAGTTAAAGTACTAAAAGCGTTTTGCTATTTGGGGAGCAAAATAACTGATGATGGTCGAAGTAGAGAGGATATAAAATGTAGACTGGCAATGGCAAGGAAAGCGTTTCTGAAGAAGAGAAAATTGTTAACATCGAGTATAGATTTAAGTGTCAGGAAATCGTTTCTGAAAGTATTTTTATGGAGTGTGGCCATGTATGGAAGTGAAACGTGGACGATAAATAGTTTGGACAAGAAGAGAATAGAAGCTTTCGAAATGTGGTGCTATAGAAGAATGTTGAAGATTAGATAGGTAGATCACATAACTAATGAGGAGATTTTGAGTAGAATTAGGGAGAAGAAAAATTTGTGGCACGACTAGAAAAAGGGATCGGTTGGTAGGACATGTTCTGAGGCATCAATGGATCACCAGTTTAGTATTGGAGGGCAGCGTGGAGGGTAAAAATCGTAGAGGGAGACCAAGAGATGAATACACTAAGCACATTCAGAAGGATGTACGTTGCAGTAGGTACTGGGAGATGAAGAAGCTTGCACAGGATGGAGTAGCATGGAGAGCTCCATCAAACCAGTCTCAGGATTGAAGACCAGAACAACAATAACAACAAACCATCCAACATGGAACAGGACAGGAAAATTTTTGGAGTGGAAAGAGGACTCGCGATGAATAAGGAAGCGATTATTGACGAAGTCAGCGTAACCAATAACTCACTAGTCATGTTGACTACTAAAACAATTACGAACTGAGATGTAACCATTTTACGTTCTTTTGGACCCGCAGCATAGTATACGTCGGTACAAGGCATTATGGAAGTGAATTCTCCAAACCAGCTGCACTGAGGTAATATGTTTTGAAATACAGGGTGTACATAAAGTCCGGGAACACTTTCAATTATTTATTGCACAAGAACCAAACGTTGTACAGATCTCATACTATGTCATTTTGAAGAGAAACCCTGAAAGTTTCTTTTCTTTCTTTTTTTTTTTTTTATGTGTACTGCCACAGCGTAGTTTAGTAATTTGCCGATAGTCAGCGCTAGTAGCAAACATAGCGAGTTCAGGTGCGGAGCGAGCTTTCTGTGTGTTGGAGTTCAACATAAACAAATGTGCTATAGCTGTTCAACGGCTGTTTAGAACCAAATACGGTAAGAAGCCACCAACAAGGAAGGCCATTTACCATTGGCACAACAAATTCGTTACGATGGGTTGCTTGTGCCCGGCAAAGAGAAGCGGACGTCCCAGTGTGAGTGAAGTGAATGTAGAGCGGGTACGAGAGGCATTCATAAGGAGTCCAAACGAATCGGTGCGTCGTGCATCCGGTGAACTCGAAATGGCTCCAATGACAGTGTGGAAAGTCCTGTGACAGAAGCTGTCTATGAAACCATTCAAACTGGAGATACTGCAGAAGCTCAGTTGCGACGGCAATGACAAGCGTTTTGAGTTTTGTTCGCAGCTGCAACAAGTGAATGAGGATGGGGATGGCATTGTTGATCGCTTAATTTTTAGCGACGAAGCCACTTTTCACACTAATGGGAAAGTGAACAGGCGTAATTGTCGAATCTGGGGTACAAAGCATCCACACGAATGCACTGAATTTGAGTGTGATTCCCCAAAGGTAAATGGTTTTTTGGGTCTTGTCACATCGAAAACTGTGTGGGCCATTCTTCTTCGCCGAGAGCACTGTCACTGGATATTCCTGCTTAGACAGGTTGCAGCATTGGCCCATGCCTCAAATGCAGTCGGACTATCTGTATCTATATCTACTTACACTCCTGGAAATCGAAATAAGAACACCGTGAATTCATAGTCCCAGGAAGGGGAAACTTTATTGACACATTCCTGGGGTCAGATACATCACATGATCACACTGACAGAACCACAGGCACATAGACACAGGCAACAGAGCATGCACAATGTCGCCACTAGTACAGTGTATATCCACCTTTCGCAGCAATGCAGGCTGCTATTCTCCCATGGAGACGATCGTAGAGATGCTGGATGTAGTCCTGTGGAACGGCTTGCCATGCCATTTCCACCTGGCGCCTCAGTTGGACCAGCGTTCGTGCTGGACGTGCAGACCGCGTGAGACGACGCTTCATCCAGTGCCAAACATGCTCAATGGGGGACAGATCCGGAGATCTTGCTGGCCAGGGTAGTTGACTTACACCTTCTAGAGCACGTTGGGTGGCACGAGATACATGCGGACGTGCATTGTCCTGTTGGAACAGCAAGTTCCCTTGCCGGTCTAGGAATGGTAGAACGATGGGTTCGATGACGGTTTGGATGTACCGTGCACTATTCAGTGTCCCCTCGACGATCACCAGTGGTGTACGGCCAGTGTAGGAGATCGCTCCCCACACCATGATGCTGGGTGTTGGCCCTGTGTACCTCGGTCGTATGCAGTCCTGATTGTGGCGCTCACCTGCACGGCGCCAAACACGCATACGACCATCATTGGCACCAAGGCAGAAGCGACTCTCATCGCTGAAGACGACACGTCTCCATTCGTCCCTCCATTCACGCCTGTCGCGACACCACTGGAGGCGGGCTGCACGATGTTGGGGCGTGAGCGGAAGACGGCCTAACGGTGTGCGGGACCGTAGCCCAGCTTCATGGAGACGGTTGCGAATGGTCCTCGCCGATACCCCAGGAGCAACAGTGTCCGTAATTTGCTGGGAAGTGGCGGTGCGGTCCCCTACGGCACTGCGTAGGATCCAACGGTCTTGGCGTGCATCCGTGCGTCGCTGCGGTCCGGTCCCAGGTCGACGGGCACGTGCACCTTCCGCCGACCACTGGCGACAACATCGATGTACTGTGGAGACCTCACGCCCCACGTGTTGAGCAATTCGGCGGTACGTCCACCCGGCCTCCCGCATGGCCACTATACGCCCTCGCTCAAAGTCCGTCAACTGCACATACGGTTCACGTCCACGCTGTCGCGGCATGCTACCAGTGTTAAAGACTGCGATGGAGCTCCGTATGCCACGGCAAACTGGCTGACACTGACGGCGGCGGTGCACAAATGCTGCGCAGCTAGCGCCATTCGACGGCCAACACCGCGGTTCCTGGTGTGTCCGCTGTGCCGTGCGTGTGATCATTGCTTGTACAGCCCTCTCGCAGTGTCCGGAGCAAGTAAGGTGGGTCTGACACACCGGTGTCAATGTGTTCTTTTTTCCATTTCCAGGAGTGTATACACTCCGCTAACCACCAAGCGGTGAGTGGCGGACGGTACTATTCGCGCCAAAGTCACATTTCACCCCCCTCTGTTCCATTCGCGGATCGCGCGAGCGAAAAACGACTGTCTGAACGCCTCAGTACGAGCTCTTATTTCCCTTATCTTTGAACGGTGATAATTGCGCGATTTGAAAGTTGGTGGTAATAATATATGCCCTAAATCCTCGGATTTCGGAATTTAGTGAGCAACCCATTCCGTTTAGCACGTCGTCTATCTGCAAGTGTGTCCCACTTCAAACTTTCTATAAAATTTGTAACGCTCTCGCGATGGCTAAATGTACCAGTCACTAATCTTGCCGCTCTTCTTTGGACCTTCTCAATCTCTTGAATCAGACCCAACTGGCTAGGATCCCACACAGACGAACAATACTCTAAGACTGGACGAACTAACGTATTGTAAGCTATTTCCTTTGTTGAAGGACTGCATCGCTTCAGTATTCTACCAATAAACCGCAACCTAGAATTCGCCTTACCCGTTACTTGTGTAATCTGATCATTCCATTTGAGATCATTTCGATTAGTCACTCCCAGATACTTGACGAATGTTACCGCTTCCAAACACTGGGCATTTATTTTGTACTTGTACATTAATGGGGAATTTCACCTTGTTATACACAGTAGGTTACACTTAGTTATATTGAGAGATAACTGCCAGTCATTACACCACGCGTTTATTTTCTGCAAACCCTCATTGATTTGCTCACAACTTTCGTGTGATACTATTTTCCTGTAGAATAAGCATCATCGGCAAACAGTCTAAGGCCGCTGTCAATACCATCAACCAGATCGTTTATGTAAATCGTAAAAAGCAGAGGACCTATTACGCTGCCCTGGGGCACACCTGATATTATGCTAGTTTCTTTCGAAGTCTCCCCATTCTGGACGCCATACTGTTCTCTGTCTGTTAAATCTATCTATCCAACCGCATATACACTCCTGGAAATGGAAAAAAGAACACATTGACACCGGTGTGTCAGACCCACCATACTTGCTCCGGACACTGCGAGAGGGCTGTACAAGCAATGATCACACGCACGGCACAGCGGACACACCAGGAACCGCGGTGTTGGCCGTCGAATGGCGCTAGCTGCGCAGCATTTGTGCACCGCCGCCGTCAGTGTCAGCCAGTTTGCCGTGGCATACGGAGCTCCATCGCAGTCTTTAACACTGGTAGCATGCCGCGACAGCGTGGACGTGAACCGTATGTGCAGTTGACGGACTTTGAGCGAGGGCGTATAGTGGCCATGCGGGAGGCCGGGTGGACGTACCGCCGAATTGCTCAACACGTGGGCGTGAGGTCTCCACAGTACATCGATGTTGTCGCCAGTGGTCGGCGGAAGGTGCACGTGCCCGTCGACCTGGGACCGGACCGCAGCGACGCACGGATGCACGCCAAGACCGTAGGATCCTACGCAGTGCCGTAGGGGACCGCACCGCCACTTCCCAGCAAATTAGGAACACTGTTGCTTCTGGGGTATCTGCGAGGACCATTCGCAACCGTCTCCATGAAGCTGGGCAACGGTCCCGCACACCGTTAGGCCGTCTTCCGCTCACGCCCCAACATCGTGCAGCCCGCCTCCAGTGGTGTCGCGACAGGCGTGAATGGAGGGACGAATGGAGACGTGTCGTCTTCAGCGATGAGAGTCGCTTCTGCCTTGGTGCCAATGATGGTCGTATGCGTGTTTGGCGCCGTGCAGCTGAGCGCCACAATCAGGACTGCATACGACCGAGGCACACAGGGCCAACACCCGGCATCGTGGTGTGGGGAGCGATCTCCTACACTGGCCGTACACCACTGGTGATCGTCGAGGGGACACTGAATAGTGCACGGTACATCCAAACCGTCATCGAACCCATCGTTCTACCATTCCTAGACCGGCAAGGGAACTTGCTGTTCCAACAGGACAATGCACGTCCGCATGTATCCCGTGCCACCCAACGTGCTCTAGAAGGTGTAAGTCAACTACCCTGGCCAGCAAGATCTCCGGATCTGTCCCCCATTGAGCATGTTTGGGACTGGATAAAGCGTCTTCTCACGCGGTCTGCACGTCCAGCACGAACGCTGGTCCAACTGAGGCGCCAGGTGGAAATGGCATGGCAAGCCGTTCCACAGGACTACATCCAGCATCTCTACGATCGTCTCCATGGGAGAATAGCAGCCTGCATTGCTGCGAAAGGTGGATATACACTGTACTAGTGCCGACATTGTGCATGCTCTGTTGCCTGTGTCTATGTGCCTGTGGTTCTGTCAGTGTGATCATGTGATGTATCTGACCCCAGGAATGTGTCAATAAAGTTTCCCCTTCCTGGGACAATGAATTCACGGTGTTCTTATTTCAATTTCCAGGAGTGTATCATCCGATAGACCGTACGCCCACTTTTTGGAGCAAGCGACAGTGCGGAACTGCGTCGAACGGCTTTTGAAAGTCGAAGAATATGAGGTTCTTCTCTCAGTAGGATGGGGCTCCACCCCACTTCCACACTTTCTGGTCTGGCAACGGAAGACAGCAAAACGAAAGCTGAAATTCTAAATTTAGCATTTGAGAAATCTTTCACGCAGGAGGGTCGTACAAACATACCGCCGTTTCAGTCTCGCACAGATTCCCGTATGGAGGACATAGTGACAGACATCCCTGAGCTTGTGAAGCAGCTGAATGGTTTGAAAATAAATAAATCGCCAGGTCCTGATGGGATTCCAATTCGGTTTTACAGAGGGGACTCTACTGCATTGGCTCCTTACTTAGCTTGCGTTTATCGCGAATCTTCTTGCCCAACGTAAAGGCCCGAGCGACTGGGAAAAATCGCAGGTGACGCCTGTATATAAGAAGGGTAGAAGAACGGATCCTCAAAATTACAGACTTCCGGAAAGCTTCTGACTCGGTGCCCCTCTGCAGTCTCCTAACTAAGGTACGAGCATATGGGATTGGTTCCCAAAAATGTGAGTGGCTCGAAGACTTCTTAAGTAATAGAACCCAAAACGTTGTCCTCGATGGTGAGTGTTCATCGGAGGTGAGGGTATCATCTGGAGTGCCCCAGGGAAGTGTGGTAGGTCCGCTGTTGTTTTCCATCTACATAAATGATCTTTTGGATATGGTGGATAGTAATGTGCGGCTGTTTGCTGATGATGCTGTGGTGTACGGGAATGTGTCGTCGTTGAGTGACTGTAGGAGGATACAATATGACTTGGACAGGATTTGTGATTAGTGTAAAGAATGGCAAATAACTCTAAATATAGATAAATGTAAATTAATGCAGATGAATAGGAAAAAGAATCCCGTAATGTTTGAATACTCCATTAGTAGTGTAACGCTTGACACAGTCACGTCGATTAAATATTTGGGCGTAACATTGCAGAGCGATATGAAGTGGGACAAGCATGTAATGGCAGTTGTGGGGAAGGCGGATAGTCGTCTTCGGTTCATTGGTAGAATTTTAGGAAGATGTGATTCATCTGTAAAGGAGACCGCTTATAAAACACTAATACGACCTATTCTCGAGTACTGCTCGAACGTTTGGGATCCCTATCAGGTCGAATTGAGGGAGGACATAGAAGCAATTCAGAGGCGGGCTGCTAGATTTGTTACTGGTAGGTTTGATCATCACACGAGTGTTACGGAAATGCTTCAGGAACTCGGGTGGGAGTCTCTGAAGGAAAGGAGGCGTTCTTTTCGTGTACCGTTACTGAGGAAATTTAGAGAACCAGCATTTGAGACTGACTGCAGTACAATTTTACCACCGCCAACTTATATTTCGCGGAAAGACCACAAAGATACGAGAGATTAGGGCTCGTACAGAGGCATATAGCCAGTCTTTTTCCCTCGTTGTGTTTGAGAGTGGAACAGGGAGAGAATATGCTAGTTGTGGTACGAGTTACCCTCCGCCACGCACCGTATGGTGGATTGCGGAGTATGTATGTAGATGTAGATGTAGAGGTAGATCATGAAGTTCGTGGGTACGTGAACACGGAGCTGCCGTATCGATGGATCGGCTGTGCTACGGAAGGGGACAGGTGTTTCATGAAATGGCCTCTGCGATCACCAGATCTCACTCCGTGTGACTCTTTTCTGTGGGGACACATTAAAGATCTGGTGTGTGTACCGCCTCTACCACTAGATGTAGCAGAACTCCGGGAGAGCGGGAGAGAATACGGGAAGCGACTGCCACAGTCGACGATGCCATGCTGGGACGGGTATGGCAAGAATTCGATTACCGTGTTGACGTCTGCCGGGTCACTAATGGTTCACATATCGAATGTTCGCAAAAAAAAAAAAAATAAAAATAAAAAAATAAAAAAATAAAAAAATAAAGAAAATAAAAAAAAGCTTTCATAGTTTCTTTTCAAAATGCAATATGTATGACATCTGTACAATGTTTAGTTCTTGTGCAGTAAATAATTTAAAGTGTTCCAGGACTTCTTTATGTACACCCTGCATTTTACGTGAGAGGCCTTTTTCCGCTTATTGCCGTTATCGAGTGACGTCTAGTTGGAAGTGACGACCATATTGCATCTACAGTGCAGTCTTTCTGTCACCTCGGTAAGTATAATAGCTCTTGTAGCTACGAAACGTAAAAATACGATTTTGTCAGATATTTTGACAATTCAGTTTTGACAGTTCCTTAGTGAACTGTCAAAATATCTGACAAACACGTGCTACAAGAAGTATTATGCTTACCGATGATATAATAGTTACCGATAGTATATTTCTTGCAGTTACGAAACGTAAAAATACGTTTTTTCAGATATTTTGACAGTTTTTTACTGAACTGTCAAAATATCTGACAAACACCTACGACAAGAAGCATTATGCCTACCGATAGTATAATAGTTACTGATAGTATAATAGTTCTTGTAGTTACGAAACGTAAAAACACGTTTTTCCAGATATTTTGACAGTTTAGTTTTGACAGTTCTTTAATGAACTGACAGTTCACTTTTGACAGTTCTTTACTGAATTGTCAAAATATCTGACGAACACGTACTACAAGAAGTATTATTGTTACCGATAGTATAATAGTTACCGATAGTACAATAGTTCTTGCAGTTACGAAACGTAAGAATACGTTTTTTTAGATATCTCGACAGTTCGGTTTTGACAGTTATTTACTGAACTGTAAAACTATCTGACAAAATCGTATTTTTACGTTTCGTAGCTACAAGAACTATTACAATTACCGAGACATGACACAAAAACTGTACTATAGGTGCAATATGGTCGTCACTTCCAACTAGACGTCACCTGATAATGGTAATAAGCCCAAACAGGCCTCTCATATATTAAAAAAAAACGTATCACTTTATTGCAGCATTCATTTCCATAAAGTCTTATAGAGATGTAACGAGACGAAATAATAAATTAGGCTCACGTCTCTCTCTCTCTCTCTCTCTCTCTCTCTCTCATACACACACATACACATACACACACACACACACACACACTGTCTCCCTCACTCACACGCACACACGTAACAAATGAACAAATTTGAAACCACACTTAAGTAACTCAGACAAAAGGCGAAAGATAAACATACCACTACAGTTGGCAACACTGCACATTCTAAACTCACACATTTAGTACACCGTGAAAAGTGGAAATGACGTGCTAAAGTAAACGTGGTCGAAAAACGCCGAAAATATGCCATCTGGAGTATTCATGCGGAATAAGTATATCTCCGAGAGGACAGACATGGACTGAAAACATCAGGAATCGTAATACCAAATAATAATTTAACCTCGCGACACTTGTGCTGAAAAGATTGACTTAAAAACAAAGAGAATAACAAGAGAGATGTAACATAGAAATATATTTGTAACTACTATATACAGCGTCTGTTGTATAAAAAAAACGAAAATGTGTTACAGGCCACTGAAGGCACCTCACAAGTAAAACACGCGAAACGCGTCTGGCCAAAAACAAACTGACTTTGAATTTAGTTGCACACGCGAAATACACGTCAATAGAGGTATAAGTTTTGTCGCACAGGCAATAGGGTAATAGTTCCGTCTTTCAATACATTAGGCAACCAAAGCACGAATCGATTCAGTTGGCACATTTCTCCACGACAGCTATTACTGGTTTGTAGCATCTTTCTACCTCGCTCCACTTTATGACGCCGTGCGTCACCTACTGTATATTCGCTCAACTGAGATGCGATATGTGGGAATACAGCTGGGGCTCCAACAGCCAGAAACGTCACAAAGGAACTGGTCCTATGGAGAGAACAACGTTACCCGACTTGTTCCGACTCATGACGGAGGCTGGTAATTTATTAGCGGTGCCTCTATAAGCGGGCCTTATTTCACGCTAACAACCCGGTCCTATCCCATTACAACTGGCCTCTCTCCAGCTACAAACCGCCCGATTCGGCGGTGGCCGCGTGAACAGAGCGCAAGCTCGAGAAATTTGGGTGACACCGGAGTCGGGTTTTGCGGCAGTTTTGGCCGCTTTTAAAGCGACGGCGACTTAGTCACAAAATTTTGGTGTATTCCCACGCGACTCCGACGCCGTCTTTATTGCGGGATGCGTAAATTAGCGAGCAGACACCAGAAGCGTGGAGGAGGTTGTAAGTTACAAAGTCGGCGTTGGTATCTGCGTACGGCAACACAGCAGATGGGGCAGGCCGCAGATATCCGTGTAGCGAATGGGAGGTCTGGGTCCGGTTTGTCCCGCTGTGTGGGAAGTTCTTCTACGCTGCTAGTCGTAAATTCAGCTACAAAATAGGGGAGGTAGCGAGACGGGAAGGCATCCATAGTGAGGGAAACTAATGCAGACTACGTGAGTCATACGTGGTTGGATAGCTAAGATTGGTGGTAACAAGCTTTATGCAAACCTATTTCCAGTATGCTCCTTACAAAAACGCACTACATTTAATAACACCGTAAGGAACATGATGTGTCGGCAGCGGGGCCAACACCTTGTAGATCGAAGTGGCTGAAAGTGCACGCTAAACTAACGCAGACGGGCGTGAAGTACTGGAACATGAGACTTATTAATGAATAAGAAGAAAAGTACGTAGCTGGAATAATATACTTAACTTTATTCTCTTGTTGGAATACATCTCTTGAATAGTAGTAAGCTATAAGCACTGATACAAATGGCGCCTTGCTAGGTAGTAGCTATGGAATAAGCTGAAGGCTATTCTATCAGTCTCTCGGCAAATGAGAGGAAGACTTGGTAGGTCTGGTCGCAAGCTATGTCGTCCGTACAACTGGGGCGAGGTCTATTCCGTATCTTGTGACCTGCCATGTGGTGGCGCTAGGATTGCGAATACACAGTGGCGACACGCGGGTCCGACATGTACTACAGGACCGCGGCCGATTTAAGTTACCACCTAGCAAGTGTGGTGTCTAGCGGTGACACCACAGAACATATGCAAAAAAAACAACAGCCACTTTAGATGTAAACCTGGCAACATCTTTCGTCGCTGGCGGGGAGGGGGGGAAGGGGGGAGGAGAGGGGGGGAGCAGTGGTGTAGCATTTCGCTGTTTCGCTGACGCTTTTCAATATAGCGATTCACGAAGAAATGCAAATACAGGGGGTTTATAAATGAAAATCAGTGTTTTAACACTTTATAATACTTATTACATTAAACTTACAGTTATAAATGATACATCAAATGAAAGAGTAACTCGAACAGTTTTACCAAGAACCTTATAAATGTTCAATGAGCACCATTTGTCACATGGCACACATCATTGGACAAATATATTATACTAGAACTGACATGTGATTACATGTTCACGCAATATGGGTGCATAGACCCAGAGAAATCAGTACCCAGAAAAAACACCTCTGGCCGTAATAACAGCCTTGATACGCCTGGCCATTGAGTCAAACAGAGCTTGCATGGCGTGTACAGGTACAGCTGCCCATGCAGCTTCAACACGATACCACAGTTCATCAAGAATAGTGACTGGCGTGTTGTGACGAGCCAGTTGCTCGGCCACCATTGACCAGACGATTTCAATTGGTGGTACACCTGGAGAATGAGAATGTGCTGGCCAGGGCAGCAGTCGAACATTTTCTGTATCCAGAAAGGCGCGTACAGGACCTGCAACATGCGGTCGTACATTATCCTGCTGAAATGTAGGGTTTCGCAGGCATCGGGTCATAACACATCTGAAATGTAACGTCCACTGTTCAAAGTGCCGTCAATGCGAACAACAGGGGACCGAGACGTGTAACCAATGGCACACCGTACCATCACGCCGGGAGATACGCCAGTATGGCGATGACGAATACACGCTGGATTCATCCGAAAACATGACGTTTTGCCATTCGTGCACCCAGGTTCGGCGTTGAGTTCACCATCGCAGGCGCTCCTGTCTGTGATGCAGCTGATAGTCGATGCTGCTGCAAACGTCGTCGAACTGTTCGTGCAGATGGTTGTAGTCTTGCAAATGTCCCCATCCGGTGACTCAAGGTTCGAAACGTGGCTGCATGATCCGTTACAGCCGTGCGGAATGAGATGCCTTTCATCTGGACTGCTAGTGATACGAGGCCGTTGGGATCCGGCATGGCGTTCCGTATTACCCTCCTGAACCCACCGATTCCATATTCTGCTAACAGTCGTTGGATCTCGACCAACGCGTGCAGCAATACGCTAAACAGCAATCGCGATAGGCTACAATCCGACCTTTATCAAAGTCGGAAACGTGATGGTACGCATTTCCCCTCCTTACACGAGGCATCACAACAACGTTTCACCAGGCAACGCCGGTCAACTGCTGTTTGTGTATGAGAAATCGGTTGGAAACTTTCCTCATGCCAGCACGTTGTAGGTGTCGCCACCGGCGCCAACCTTGTGTGAATGCTCTGAAAAGCTGATCATTTGCATATCACAGCATCTTCTTCCTGTGGGTTAAATTTCGCGTGTGTAGCACGTAGTCTTCGTGGTGTAGCAATTTTAATGGCCAGTAATGTAAAATATGAGAATTTCAGCTTCGAGAATGAGACCCCTGGATAAGAAGGAGCATACTCTACACGAAAACTAGAAAGTCTATTGTAGTCGTCGCTCCTCTTAATTTTTTCATAAAAGACTTTGCTTATTGTGGATGATAGCTGAATTAGGAAGGAGTGGAAAGATTACAACTTCAGGCTCTTATTGAGCGTTTGTGCGATCGTGGGGGACTGTGCGGCTGGTGCCGGCGGAGGTTCGAGTCCTCTCTCGGGCATGGGTGTGTGTGTTTGTCCTTAGGATAATTTGGGTTAAGTAGTGTGTAAACGTAGGGACTGATGACCTTAGCAGTTATGTCCCATAAGATTTCACACACACCTGAACATTTTTGTGATCGTGGGTCCTTTCAGACAGACGAACGTGAAGGTGGCGGACTGTGCGTACACCACATCTGGAGGGTCAGATTGTACGGCAGACTGAAACGGACCCCAATACAAGTTCCAGGTAAGCGGCCCGCCAACATAGTGTACAGCAAAGTACGAAAGAGTGCGGCAGTCCATGGTACGACGTGTGAACGCATTCATTGCATTCCACGGAAGCAACTCTGAAAATCTGTTGTGGCGTAGATGCGATACAGCTATTGTACTGTGTTCAGGGACTATTTGTTGTTGCACGCACACCGTCCATTTCTGGATACGTGTTCGCAGGACCCTCTTTCATTCATTTCCTGTCAGGACTCCGTCCCTGCAATTTGTTGGTTTTTATTAATGTTCACCATGCATATACACTCCTGGAAATTGAAATAAGAACACCGTGAATTCATTGTCCCAGGAAGGGGAAACTTTATTGACACATTCCTGGGGTCAGATACATCACATGATCACACTGACAGAACCACAGGCACATAGACACAGGCAACAGAGCATGCACAATGTCGGCACTAGTACAGTGTATATCCACCTTTCGCAGCAATGCAGGCTGCTATTCTCCCATGGAGACGATCGTAGAGATGCTGGATGTAGTCCTGTGGAACGGCTTGCCATGCCATTTCCACCTGGCGCCTCAGTTGGACCAGCGTTTGTGCTGGACGTGCAGACCGCGTGAGACGACGCTTCATCCAGTCCCAAACATGCTCAATGGGGGACAGATCCGGAGATCTTGCTGGCCAGGGTAGTTGACTTACACCTTCTAGAGCACGTTGGGTGGCACGGGATACATGCGGACGTGCATTGTCCTGTTGGAACAGCAAGTTCCCTTGCCGGTCTAGGAATGGTAGAACGATGGGTTCGATGACGGTTTGGATGTACCGTGCACTATTCAGTGTCCCCTCGACGATCACCAGTGGTGTACGGCCAGTGTAGGAGATCGCTCCCCACACCATGATGCCGGGTGTTGGCCCTGTGTGCCTCGGTCGTATGCAGTCCCGATTGTGGCGCTCACCTGCACGGCGCCAAACACGCATACGACCATCATTGGCACCAAGGCAGAAGCGA
Organism: Schistocerca nitens; assembly: GCF_023898315.1. Lineage (NCBI taxonomy): Eukaryota > Metazoa > Arthropoda > Insecta > Orthoptera > Acrididae > Schistocerca > Schistocerca nitens. Next base: position 139,666,164 of record NC_064625.1, on the reverse strand, counting down.
CTCTCATCGCTGAAGACGACACGTCTCCATTCGTGCCTCCATTCACGCCTGTCGCGACACCACTGGAGGCGGGCTGCACGATGTTGGGGCGTGAGCGGAAGACGGCCTAACGGTGTGCGGGACCGTAGCCCAGCTTCATGGAGACGGTTGCGAATGGTCCTCGCCGATACCCCAGGAGCAACAGTGTCCCTAATTTGCTGGGAAGTGGCGGTGCGGTCCCCTACGGCACTGCGTAGGATCCTACGGTCTTGGCGTGCATCCGTGCGTCGCTGCGGTCCGGTCCCAGGTCGACGGACACGTGCACCTTCCGCCGACCACTGGCGACAACATCGATGTACTGTGGAGACCTCACGCCCCACGTGTTGAGCAATTCGGCGGTACGTCCACCCGGCCTCCCGCATGCCCACTATACGCCCTCGCTCAAAGTCCGTCAACTGCACATACGGTTCACGTCCACGCTGTCGCGGCATGCTACTAGTGTTAAAGACTGCGATGGAGCTCCGTATGCCACGGCAAACTGGCTGACACTGACGGTGGCGGTGCACAAATGCTGCGCAGCTAGCGCCATTCGACGGCCAACACCGCGGTTCCTGGTGTGTCCGCTGTGCCGTGCGTGTGATCATTGCTTGTACAGCCCTCTCGCAGTGTCCGGAGCAAGTATGGTGGGTCTGACACACCGGTGTCAATGTGTTCTTTTTTCCATTTCCAGGAGTGTATTTTACGTTACTGTCACACATCATGACTCAAAAAAAGGTGAGAAGCATAATAGCCACGATTGCTTCTGAACGGATTGGTGATATGATTTTCAAGACCGCCCGTAACGTGGAGTACAGACGCCTTTGGCTGCTCCCTCCTATGGATACACACACCGCCCATGTTGCTGGTTTTGGTCCGCCCCAGGTATTTCATTTCCCCTGTGCCACCCATACCTTGGAGGCTTTCCCCAATCCTCCGCCTAGGGAGGCGCCCGATGGGGGACTAGCTACACGGAACGGGTACACACAGGTTGATCCTTTGATAGTGACCGGGCCAAATGCCTCACGAAGTAAGCATCAAACGACAAAACTACAAAGAACGAAACTCGTCTGGCTTCAAGGGGGAAACCAGATGGCGCTATGGTTGGACCGCTAGATGGCGCTGCCATAGGTCAAACGGACATCAACTACGTTTTTTTTAAAAATAGGAACCCCCATTTTTTATTAGATATTCGTGTAGTACGTGAAGAAATATGAATGTTTTAGTTGGACCACTTTTTTCGCTTTGTGTTAGATAGCGCTGTAATAGTCACAAACGTATAAGTACGTGGTATCACGTAACATTCCGCCAGTGCGGACGGTATTTGCTTCGTGATACATTACCCGCGTTAAAATGGACCGTTTACCAATTGCGGAAAAGGTCGATATCGTGTTGATGTATGGCTATTGTGATCAAAATGCCCAACGGGGGTGTGCTGTGTATGATGCTCGGTATCCTGGACGACATCATCCAAGTGTCCGGACCGTTCGCCGGATAGTTACGTTATTTAAGGAAACAGGAAGTATTCAGCCACATGTGAAACGTCAACCACGACCTGCAACAAATGATGATGCCCAAGTAGGTGTTTTTGCTGCTGTCGCGGCTAATCCGCACATCAGTAGCAGACAAATTGCGCGAGAATCGGGAATCTCAAAAACGTCGGTGTTGAGAATGCTACATCAACATCGGTTGTACCCGTACCATATTTCTATGCACCAGGAATTGCATGGCGACGACTCTGAACGTCGTGTACAATTCTTTCACTGCGCACAAGAGAAATTACGGGACGATGACAGATTTTTTGCACGCGTTCTATTTAGCGACGAAGCGTCATTCACCAACAGCGGTAACGTAAACCGGTGTTGGGCAACGGAAAATCCACGATGGCTGCGACAAGTGGAGCATCAGAGACCTTCGCGGGTTAATGTATGGTGCGGCATTATGGGAGGAAGGATAATTGGCCCCCATTTTATCGATGGCAATCTAAATGGTGTAATGTATGCTCATTTCCTACGTAATGTTCTACCGATGTTACTACAAGACGTTTCTCTGCATGACAGAATGGCGATGTACTTCCAACATGATGGATGTCCGGCACATAGCTCGCGTGCGGTTGAAGCGGTATTGAATAGGATATTTCATGACAGGTGGATTGGTCGTCGAAGCACCATACCGTGGCCCACGCGTTCACCGGATCTGACGTCCTCGGATTTCTTTCTGTGGGGAAAGTTGAAGGATATTTGCTATCGTGATCCACCGACAAAGCGTGACAACATGCGCCAGCGCATTGTCAATGCATGTGCGAAGTTTACGAAAAGCGAACTACTCGCTGTTGAGAGGAATGTCGTTACACGTATTGCCAAATGCATTGAGGTTGACGGACATCATTTTGAGCATTTATTGCATTAATGTGGAACTTACAGGTAATCACACTGTAAAAGCATGCGTTCTCAGAAATGACAAGTTCACAAAGATGCATCTATCACATTGGAACAACTGAAATTGGGGGTTCCTATCTAAAAAAAAAAAAACGCAGTTGATATGCGTTTGGCCTATGGCAGCGCCATCTAGCTGGCCAACCATAGCGCCATCTCGTTTCCCCCTTCAAGCTAGACGAGTTTCGTCCTTTGTAGTTTTTTTCGTTTGACGCTTATTTCGAGAGATATTTAGCCCGGTCACGGTCAACGGACCATTCTGTATACTGAAGACCCGAAAAAACTCGTATAGGCATGCGTATTCAAATACAGAGATATGTAAACCGGCACAATAAGGCGCTGCGATCGGCAAGGCCTATACGAGGTGTGGCTAGAAAAAAACCGGACTAGTATTGGTGAAACAATAAAACGAATGCAATAAGGCTGAAAGTCGCGTGGCCTGTCACGTGACTCTCGCTCCGCCTACTGCTCGAGTTTCATCTGCCTCCTGCACTCAGTCTGCCCGTGGCGTGTGTTTTAAGTAGTTGACGTTTTGTCTGTGCGTCGGAAAATGTTGAGTGTACAGAAAGAACAGCGTGTTAACATCAAATTTTGTTTCAAACTAGGAAAATCTGCAAGTGAAACGTTTGTAATGTTACAACAAGTGTACGGCGATGATTGTTTATCGCGAACACAAGTGTTTGAGTGGTTAATCGATTTAAAGATGGCCGCGAAGACACCAGTGATGAGACTCGCACTGGCAGACCATTGTCAGCAAAAACTGATGCAAACATTGAAAAAATCGGTAAACTTGTTCGCTAAGATCGCCGTTTAACAATCAGAGCAGTGTCTGAGTTAACAGGAGTTGACAAGGAAAGTGTTAGGCAGATTCTTCATGAAAGTTTCAACATGAACAAAGTGTGTTCAAACATGGTTCCAAAGTGTCTCACAATTGAAGAGAAGGAACGCCGAAGAATGATTTGTTCTGACATCCTGGAAAACATTGAAAGTGATCCCACCTTGTTACAAAATGGTATTACTTGCGATGAATCGTGGTTTTTTACTTACGATCCCGAAACTAAACGCCAATCGATGCATTGGAAAACTCCTGGTTCTCCACGACAAAAAAAGCACGAATGTCAAAATCGAAATTCAAGGCAATGATGATTGTTTTTTTTTTTTGACATCAAAGGGATTGTGCACATTGATTGGGTACCAGAGGGACAAACAGTGAATCAGCATTACTACATTAGCGTCCTGGCTACCCTACGTGAGCGAGTACGGAGAAAACGGAACGATTTGTGGAGAAAAAAGTCATGGATCCTTCACCAAGACAATGCCCCAGCTCACAGTGCGTTGTCAGTGAAGACGTTTTTGGCAAAACACAACATTCCCATCTTAGATCATCCACCCTACTCACCTGATTTGGCCCCCTGTGACTTTTTTCTTTTCCCTAAAATCAAGTCAGCTTTGAAAGGAACTAGATTTGAGACTGTTGAAGCAGTAAAAGAAAAAGCGACGGAAGTAATGTATGGACTTACCGAAAATGATCTGCAGCATTGCTATGAACAGTGGAAAATTCGTATGGAGCGGTGTAGAGACCGAGGAGGAGAGTACATTGAAGGAGATAACATGAAATTGTAAATAATTGTAAATAAATGCTTTTTCCAGCATCAGTCCGGTTTTTTTCTAGCCGCACCTCGTATAAGACAACAAAAGCCTGGCGCAGGTGTCAGATCGGTTACTGCTACTACAATGGCAGGCTATCAAGATTTAAGTGAGTTTGAACGTGGTGTTATAGTCGGCGCACGAGCGATGGGACGCAGCACCTCCGAGATAGCGATGAAGTGGGGATTTCCCGTACGAATATTTCACGAGTGTACCGTGAATATCAGGAATCCGGTAAAACATCAAATCTCCGTCATCGCTGCGGCCGGAAATAGATGCTGCAAGAACGGGACCAACGAAGACTGAAGAGGTACGTTGAACGTGACAGATGTGCAACCCTGGTGATTTCGGTGCTGGACCATCAACATGCCTCAGCATGCGAACCATTCAACGAAACATCACCGATATGGGCTTTCGGAGGCAAAGGCCCACTCGTGTACCCTTCATGACTAAACGATACAAAGCTTTACGCCTCACCTGGACTCGTCAACACCGATACTGGACTGTTGATGGCTAGAAACGTGTTATCTGGTCAGACGGGTGTCGTTTCAGATTGTCGAGCAGATGGACGTGAACGGGTATGGAGACAACCTCATGACTCCATGGACCTTGATGGCAGCAGGGAACTGTTCAAGCTGGTGCAGGCTCTGTAATGGCGTGGGGCGTGTGGAGTGATATGGGACTCCTGATACACCTACAGGGTGTTTCAAAAATGACCGGTATATTTGAAACGGCAATAAAAACTAAACGAGCAGCGATAGAAATACACCGTTTGTTGAAATATGCTTGGGACAACAGTACATTTTCAGGCGGACAAACTTTCGAAATTACAGTAGTTACAATTTTCAACAACAGATGGCGCTGCGGTCTGGGAAACTCTATAGTACGATATTTTCCACATATCCACCATGCGTAGCAATAATATGGCATAGTCTCTGAATGAAATTACCCGAAACCTTTGACAACGTGTCTGGCGGAATGGCTTCACATGCAGATGAGATGTACTGCTTCAGCTGTTCAATTGTTTCTGGATTCTGGCGGTACACCTGGTCTTTCAAGTGTCCCCACAGAAAGAAGTCACAGGGGTTCATGTCTGGCGAATAGGGAGGCCAATCCACGCCGCCTCCTGTATGTTTCGGATAGCCCAAAGCAATCACACGATCATCGAAATATTCATTCAGGAAATTAAAGACGTCGGCCGTGCGATGTGGCCGGGCACCATCTTGCATAAACCACGAGGTGTTCGCAGTGTCGTCTAAGGCAGTTTGTACCGCCACAAATTCACGAAGAATGTCCAGATAGCGTGATGCAGTAATCGTTTCGGATCTGAAAAATGGGCCAATGATTCCTTTGGAAGAAATGGCGGCCCAGACCAGTACTTTTGGAGGATGCAGGGACGATGGGACTGCAACATGGGGCTTTTCGGTTCCCCATATGCGCCAGTTCTGTTTATTGACGAAGCCGTCCAGGTAAAAATAAGCTTCGTCAGTAAACCAAATGCTGCCCACATGCATATCGCCGTCATCAATCCTGTGCACTATATCGTTAGCGAATATCTCTCGTGCAGCAATGGTAGCGGCGCTGAGGGGTTGCCGCATTTGAATTTTGTATGGATAGAGGTGTAAACTCTGGCGCATGAGACGATACGTGGACGTTGGTGTCATTTGGACCGCAGCTGCAACACGGCGAACGGAAACCCGAGGCCGCTGTCGGATCACCTGCTGCACTAGCTGCGCGTTGCCCTCTGTGGTTGCCGTACGCGGTCGCCCTACCTTTCCAGCACGTTCATCCGTCACGTTCCCAGTCCGTTGAAATTTTTCAAACAGATCCTTTATTGTATCGCTTTTCGGTCCTTTGGTTACATTAAACCTCCGTTGAAAACTTCGTCTTGTTGCAACAACACTGTGTTCTAGGCGGTGGAATTCCAACACCAGAAAAATCCTCTGTTCTAAGGAATAAACCATGTTGTCTACAGTACACTTGCACGTTGTGAACAGCACACGCTTACAGCGGAAAGACGACGTACAGAATGGAGCACCCACAGACTGCGTTGTGTTCTATATCTTTCACATCACTTGCCTGAAAATGTACTGTTGTCCCAAGCATATTGCAACAAACGGTGTATTTCTATCGCTGCTCGTTTAGTTTTTATTGCCGTTTCAAATATACCGGTCATTTTTGAAACACCCTGTAGATACGACTCTGACACGTTCGTAAGCACACTGTCTCATCGCCGGCATCCATTAATGTGCATTGTGGTTCAAATGGCTCTGAGCACTATGGGACTTAACTTCTGAGGTCATCAGTCCCCTAGAACTTAGAACTACTTAAACCTAACTGTCCTAAGTGCATCACACACATCCATGCCCGAGGCAGGATTCGAACCTGCGACCGTAGCGGTCGCGCAGTTCCAGACTGTAGCGCCTAGAACCGCTCGGCCACCCCGGCAAGCAATGTCCATTGTGCATTCCGACGGACTTGAGCAATTCCAGCAGGATAACGCGACGTCCCACACGTCCATAACTGCTGAGAGTCGCTCCAGTAACACTTGTGAGTTTAAAGACTATCTTAGGTCACCGAACTCCCCTGACATGAACATTATTGAGGATATCTGGGATGTCGTGCAACGTGCTGTTCCGAAGAGATCTGGAAGCCCTCGTGCTCTTACGGATGTATGGACAGCCCTGCAGGATTCCTGGTGTCAATTCCCTCCAGCACTACTTCAGACATAGGTCGAGTCCATACCACGTCGTGCTTCGGTACTCTGCGTGCTCCGTTGTATCCTACACGATATTAGGCAGGTATAACAGCTTCTTTGCCTCTTCAATGTAAATTTCGTTCCTTTCAGTGCTTCATTCGTTGGTTCAAATGTCCGTAAAATGTTTACACAAAGTAAATATACAAAACAATGTACAAGGTGATTTTGGAAAATGTGGACAGACTGCAGGAAACGCTCCTTATCAGCATAAGGAGAAGAAAACATCATTGGATGGTATGGTCTGAAATGTGTTCCAAACGATGAACGCCCATTTGAAAGTGGAGCTGAAAAGATCTTTGAGACAGCGTGGGTCACCTTTTCATGACACAAAAGACATGTCTTCCAGCAGAAGAGGCATTGTCACCCGCATTCAGTGCAGATATGCCTCGCCTGTGTGACGCTGTGGATGGATGTTTGTCCACGAGGCAGTCTCTGGCAATCCCTGTCCACACTTCGAGGATGAACTAATGCTGGTGGTTCGCTGTGGGGGTTCTCCACAGTCCAAAGTTGGGCCTTGTGAAGGTTCATGACACCGCCCCTTGTACAGAGGTAGCCTCATCTGTGAGTAGGATGGATGACAGATATCCAAGCATCATTGTGATCTGTGTGACAATCCATGGACAAACTGTACCCAGAGTGGCTAGTCAGAAGGTAGATTTGGACGCGTTGTGAGGTCTGTGGACAGCGCCAACTGACGTTGAGAAATGTCCCACATTGTCCTCTGGCTTACCCCATACTGGCGGGCCAGCTACCTGGTGCTAATACAGGGGTCACTCCACTTTCATGTCGGTGTACCGCCCTTGGAATACATTTCTGGCCATATGCCCACTTTACCTATGTTGTTCCTTATCCTTGCAATTTGCCTTCATTTAACAAAATCACCCCATATATTTAAAAACACATGACTTTTATATGCGTGAGAATGACATAACTGTGAAGATTAAAAGTTAAATAATGGGAGTTATTATCTTTGTTGTGATGTTGACAGTGCTCCTGCTGGTACTACACATAATGATATTGGGGATGCTTGTGGAGGTACTCCATGTGACAGTGTTGGATGATACTGTTGCAGGTACTCCATTTCATGGTGCGGGTGATCCTGCTGATGGTGGTGGTGTTGATGGTGCAGTTGGTGGCACTCCAATGTTGATCGTGCTGCTGCTGGTACTACAGCTGGTGGTGTTGATGGTGCTGCTAATGACACTCCAAGTGATGATGCCGATAATTCTGCTGCCGGTGACGATGTTGTTGCACTTACTCCAGTTGGTGGTAAAGGTGATGTTGCTGAAGGTATGTATGTTGATGCTGTTGCATGTGCTCCACTGGGCGATATTGATGGTGCTGTTGTAGGCACTTAGGTGATGTAATTGCACTGGAGGCATCACTGGTTGTAGATGAACAGCATCCCAGTAGTCGTGGATGACCAAAATGGGGAAAGGACGACTAGGCTAATGATAGTGTTTGAATAAGCAGCTATGAAGCATAGGATGTGGGAGGCTCTGCAGGTAGATTTTATAGGCTGATGATGTTTGGTTTGTGGGGTGTTCAACTATGCGGTCATCAGCGCCCATACAAAGGCCCAATTTTCACACAGTCCAACTTGTACACATTCCAATCCAGAGACTGTTGCGAGCGATGATGGTGATGAAATGGTGAGGACAACACAAACATCCAGTCACTGGGCAGAGAAATTCCCCAACCCAGCTGGGAATCTAACCCAGAACCCCATGATCCAGAGGCAGCAACGGTAGCCACTAGACCATTAGCTGCGGACAGGATTGATTTTATAGGGTTAGGCCATTGGATCATGTGAGCCATGTAGGCTGGGAGAGGGAGAGAGGGAATATGTTTATTATGATAATGACGAAAGTGTGGGGAGAAACGAAGTGAGTTGGGCCAGATCAAAACCATACATGATAGGCTGTGAAAGTAGGTTGCTTTTTCATTTAGATGGAAGGAGGCCGATGCAAAGGATTATTTGGTATAGGATAGTCCAACAGATGAAAGTCGTGAAGTAATGTCAGGAAATGGCTGATGTCTTCAACTATGGGGCTGAGAACGGAAGGGAATGTTTGATTGGCGTGGAACTTCAACTTGTTCTGCTTTGCTTGGGGGAGGCTTTCATTTAAAGTCTTGGTAAAGGTTTTGGAGGGGGATGAGGATTCGGTATTGTGTGTGGGGAGTGCGTTTCTGGGACAGGTGGAAGGGTTTTTTCAGTTCTTTGTTGATCGATCATTATACATCAAGCACTTCTGACAGCAATGGTGTTGGAGGACGTTTCTGGTTACTAGTAAACACAGTCACATTGGCTCTAAGCACTATGGGCCTTAACATCTGAAGTCAACAATCTCCTAGAACTTAGAACTTCTTAAACCAAACTAAGGACATCACATACATCCATGCCCGAGGCAGGATTCCAACCTGCGACCATACCATCGAGTCACATTAATGTAACCTTTGTGTGTGTCCGATGCGAACGTGCAATAATCTCCCACAGGTGATAGATGGCAGCACTAGCAGTGGAGGGTACATGAAGCGTGTTGGAGATGCAGAAAAGATGGCATCGTTGTCGCAAAGCGGAAATGGAGCAATTTATCTGACGTCCAAAAGATCATGATCATTGGCTTCCTGGACAAGAGTGAAAGCATTTAGAAACGGCTAAGTTTGTAGACAGTTTGGGTGCTGCCATGGTTAAAGTATACCATTCGTGGCAAAATGGAACTATCCAAAACAGGCGCCAAGGCAACTGTGGTGTACCATGGGCCATACATGACAGGGGTGAATGATGGTTGGACAGATGTGTGCAGACGAATACACTTTTAAGTGCTGGGTAACTGACTGTCCATATGAGCCAAGGTGCTTATAAAAACGTCTCCTCAACACCCTTTCAGCTAAAGTTCCTGCAGGTGCCTGGTTCGTGCATAGAAGCTGAGTGCCGTTCATGAGCGAGGAAGTCTGGAATGTGCACGCCAGTACCTCAGCTGGACATCAAATAAGTGTATACAGGTTCCCTTTTCAGATGATTTGCGTTTTATGTTCCGTTGTTGTGGTCTTCAGTCCTGAGACTGGTTTGATGCAGCTCTCCATGCTACTCTATCCTGTGCAAACGTCTTCATCTCCCAGTACCTACTGCAACCTACGTCCTTCTGAATCTGCTTAGTGTATTCATCTCTTGGTCTCCCTCTACGATTTTTACCCTCCACGCTGCCCTCCAATACTAAATTGGTGATCCCTTGATGCCTCAGAACATGTTCTACCAACCGAGCCCTTCTTCTAGTCTAGTTGTGCCATAAATTTCTCTTCTCTGCAATTCTATTCAATACCTCCTCATTAGTTATGTGATCTACGCCTCTAATCTTCAGCATTCTTCTGTAGCACCGCATTTCGAAAGCTTCTATTCTCTACTTGCTAAACAATTTATCGTGCACGTTTCACTTTCAAACATGGCTACACTCCATACAAATACTTTCAGAAACGACTTCCTGACAGTTAAATCTATTCTCGATATTGACAAATTTCTCTTCTTCAGAAACGCTAACCTTGCCATTGCCACTCTACATTTTATATCCTCTCTATTTGGACCATCATCACTTAGTTTGCTCCCCAAATAGCAAAACTCATTTACTGCTTTAAGCGTCTCATTTCCTCAGAGTTTTTATTTCTTCTCCATGAATTTTAATACCTACTCCATTTTTCTTTTGTTTTGTTTATTTCTTAATATACGGATTGAAAAACATCGGGGATAGGCTACAACCCTGTCTCGCTCCCTTCCCAACCACTGCTTCCCTTTCATGTCCCTCGACTCTTATAACTGTCTTCTGGTTTCTGTACAAATCGTAAATAGCCTTTCGCTCCCTTTGTTTTACCCCTGCCACCTTCAGAATTTGAAAGAGAGTATTCCAGTCAATATTGTCAAAAGCTTTCTCTAAGTCTACAAATGCTAGAAACGTAGGTTTGCCTTTCCTTAATCTATCTTCTAAGATAACTCGTAGGGTGAATATTGTCTCACGTGTTCCAATATTTCTACAAAATCCAAACTGATCCTCCTCTAGGTCGGCTTTTACCAGTTTTTTCATTCGTCTGTAAAGAATTCGCGTTAGTATTTTGCAGGTGTGACTTATTTAACTGATAGTTCGGTAATTTTCACATGTGTCAACACCTGCTTTCTTTGGGATTGGAATTATTATATTCTTATTATTATGTTTTTATAATATTCTTATGTACCATCGGCGTGAAATAGCTGAAAGCAAACACCCTGCAGCAATCATTAGAAAGGTCCAGGACGGAGGAAGGAGCGTTATGGTCTGGGGAATGTTTTCGTGGCATTTCCGGGGTGGTCTCGTCATTTTGGAAGCCACAGTGGATCAGCACAGCTCTGCATCTATTCCTGAGGACCATGTTCACCGCTGGATACGGTTTGCTTTGCTGGGGCACGATGGCATCTTCCAACAGGACAATGCAACGTATTTCACAGCTCACAGTGTACGTGCGTGGTTTGCAGAGCCTCAGTATGAGTTTATTGTACTCTCCTGGCCACCAGTCTCCCTTGATCATAGCCCAATCGACAGTCTGTGGGACCAGCTCGGCTGGGCTGTTCGTGCCTTGCATCCTCAACCATTAAACCTAGCGCAGCTGGTTACAGCACTGGAGCCGTCATCGCTCGACATCTCTTTCGGTAACTTCCACAACCTCATTGACTCTCTTCCTGCATGTCCCACTGCTTTCCGTGCTGCAGAATGCGGTTATTCAGGCTTTTGATAGACGGTCACGTTCTTTGTGCCTGGACAGTGTGTACGCAATGTGTGTAGTACGATTTGGAATGATTCAGTGTTTTAAAGAAGTATGCACAACCAGAATTGCTGCAGATGTGCAAGGCTTTGGGTGTACCAACGGCCCAACTAGGCTTTTAATCAACAGCCCGTGGAAGGTGCAGTTCGGGCCAGACGGAGTTGATATTGCGCGGCTTACTATCAACATGAACTGGGATATTTATTTCGATATTCTCAGAGACCAAGCGTCGCCCTTTCTTCTACACCTTCATGACTACCGGGCGGGGTGTCGCAGTGGTTAGCATACTGGACTCGCATTCAGGAGGACGACTGTTCAAACCTCCGTCTGGTCATCCTGAAATACACTACTGGCCATTAAAATTGCTACACCAAGAAGGAATGCAGATGATAAACGGGTATTTTCATTGGACAAATATATTATACTAGAACTGACATATTATTACATTTTCACGCAATTTGGGTGCATAGATCCTGAGAAATCAGTACCCAGAACAACCACCTCTGGCCGCAATAACGGCCTTGATACGCCTGGGCATTGAGTCAAACAGAGCTTGGATGGCGTGTACAGGTACAGCTGCGCATGCAGCTTCAACACGATACCACAGTTCAACAAGAGTAGTCAATGGCGTATTGTGACGAGCCAGATACTCGGCCACCATGGACCAGACGTTTTCAATTGGTGAGAGATCTGGAGAATGTGCTGGCCAGAGCAGCAGTCGAACATCTTCTGTATCCAGAAAGGCCCGTACAGGACCTGCAGCATGCGGTCGTGCATTATCCTGCTGAAATGTACGGTTTCGCAGGGATCGAATGACGGGTAGAGCCACGGGTCGTAACACATCTGAAATGTAACGTCCACTGTTCAAAGTGCGGGCAATGCGAACAAGAGGTGACCGAGACGTGTAAGCAATGGCACCCCATAGCATCACGCCGGGTGATACGTCAGTATGGCGATGACAGATACACACTTCCAATGTGCGTTCACCGCGATGTCGCCAAACACGGATGCGACCATCATAATGCTGTAAACAGAACGTGGATTCGTCCGCATAAAATGACGTTTTGCCATTCGTGCACCCAGGTTCGCCGTCGAGTATTCGTCGTCGAGTACACCATCGCAGGCGCTCCTGTCTGTGATGCAGCGTCAAGGGTAACCGCAGCCATGGTCTCCGAGCTGATAGTCCATGCTGCTGCAAACGTCGTCGAACTGTTGGTGCGGATGGTTGTTGTCTTCCAAACGTCCCCATCTGTTGACTCAGGGATCGAAACGTGGCTGCACAATCTGTTACAGCCGTGCAGATATGATGCCTGTCATCTCGACTGCTAGTGATACGAGGCCGTTGGGATACAGCATGGCGTTGCGTATTACCCTCCTGAACCCACCGATTCCATATTCTGCTAACAGTCACTGGATATCGATCAACGCGAGCAGCAATGTCGCGATACGGTAAACCGCAAACGCTATAGGCTACCATCCGACCTTTATCAAAGTCGGAAATGTGATGGTACGCATTTCTCCTCCTTACACGAGCCATAACAACAACGTTTCAGCAGGCAACACCGGTCAACTGCTGTTTGTGTATGAGTAATCGGTTGGAAACTTTCCTCATGTCAGCACGTTGTAGGTGTCGCCAATCTTGTGTGAATGCTCTGAAAAGCTAATCATTTGCATATCACAGTATCTTCTTCCTGTCACCTAAATTTCGCGTCTGTAGCACGTCATCTTCGTGGTGTAGCAATTTTAATGGCTAGTAGTGTAGATTTTCTGTGATTTCCCTAAATCGGTTCACGCAAATGCTGTGATGTTTCCCTTGAAAGGGCACAGCTGATTCCCTTCCCAATCCTTCTCTAAGCCGAACTTGTGTTCCATCTCCAATGACGTCGTTGTCGACATCGTCCTCTTTCTCCTCCCCTTCCTACTCCTTCTTCTTACAATGGTCGTTCAAGAAGTAATGCCCCACATTTTTTTAAAGCCATTAATATACATAGACAAACGTCCTTGTTGGTGTTTGACATGTGATGTTTGTTCTGTGCTACGGTGAAGTTTCGAGCCGTTTTGGCAGATGGCAGAGCTGTAGCACAGCGTCAAAATGGCGTCTACATACGACTCACGTTACAAGCAGCGTGCTGTTATTGAATTCTTGTGTGCAGAAAAAGAAAACGTGGTGAACATCCAGTGTATGGCGATGCTGCAGTTGATAGCAGTACAGCTGGGCGATGGGTAAAGAAAGTTGCAGCCTCAGGAGATGCAGGAACAGAGCTCCACGATCAGCCACGCTCGGGACGTCCTGTCACAGCCACTGCTCCAGACGTGCTGAATCGTTCGGATGCCGTTGTTCGTGCCGACCGGCGCATCACTACTCGACAATTGATTCTACAGCTCTCGGATAGCATTGTAAGTGCGCTGCAATGATCGAGACTCTCGGATATTCAAAGATGTGCTCCCGATGGGTTCCGCGAATGCTCACAGCGGACCACAAGATTCAAAGAAAGACCATTTCATCTGAATTGTTGGAGCGTTTTGAGTCCGCCGGAGAGGCCTTTCTGTCACGGATCGTTAACGGGGGACAAAAGCTGGGTGCACCACTTTGCGCCGGAAACAGAAAGTCAGTCAGTCCATGGAGTGGCATCATCCTCATTCACCACAGAGGAGTCACAGTGAAAGTCTTCTGGGATTGTGATGGCGTCATTCTAGTATATGTGATGCGAAGACTGTCAACCATCAATTCAGAGGCATACATGAAGACTCTGAATGAACTCAGGAACCGTTTCCGACGTATTCGATCTGACAAGAACGCAGCAGAAATCTTGTTCCAACACGATAACGCACACCCACACACAAGTCTGAGAACCCCTGGAACAAATCGCCAAATTGGGTCGAACATCACTGCCTCATCCACCCTACAGTCCAGACGCGGCACCCTCGGACTTCCATCTCTTTGGGCCGCTTAAAGATTCTCTACGGGGAACACACTTTGAAGATGATGAGGGTGTCAGTCATGCTTTTACCAGCAGGGAATACACGCTCTTCCACAACGTTGTCGTACGGCTATAGAACGTGACGGAGACTACGTAGAAAAATAGGACACTGACATGTAGATGTATACTGTCACCAAATTGTGACACTTAACAATAAATATGTTCTGAGAAAAAAAAATGTAGGCCATTACTTACTGAACAATCTCGTACATACACTCGTGTTCAGACAAAACAGAGCACCTTGAACGACTAGAGATGGGACGTTCGTATTCACAGGATATGTACACCAGTATGTTCTGCGGAAATTATTAGCAATTCAGTCACTTAGGCAACGGCCTTGCCGCAGTGGATACACCGGTTACCGTGAGATCACCGAAGTTAAGCGCTGTCGGGCGTGGCCGGCACTTGGATGGGTGACCATCCAGGCCGCCATGCGCTCTTGCCATATTTCGGGGTGCACTCAGCCTCGTGATGCCAATTGAGGAGCTACTCGACCGAATAGTAGCGGCTTCGGCCAAGAATACGATCATTACGACCGGGAGAGCGTTGTGCTGTCCACACGCCCCTCCTATCCGCATCCTCCACTGAGGATGACACGGCGGTCGGATGGTCCCGGTAGGCCACTCGTGGCCTGAAGACGGAGTGTATTATTATATTAATTCAGTCACTTAGGCTCAGCGTGTGTTTTGTTGCCTAGTACGCAGAGTCCCTCATAACTTGTTCCGTGTGTGATGGCAATCTCTGCCTGTACGAAGCGAATGGCGTCCTGTGGTACAGCCATGCATGCAGCATTCACCTGGTTCCGAAGTTCATCTGTGATGGTTGGCATCGGAACACAGCGCTACAGCCGTCGTTTTACCATGTCTGGCACATTTTCGATTGGCGACAAGTTTGGTGATCTGGCGGCCCACGGCAAAAGGCTGACATCCTCTGACACCAAGAAGGCACGCTTTGTGAAGGAACATGTGGTCGTGCATTGTCTTGCTGAAAAATGGCGTCTGCAGTGTTGTGCACAAAGGGTGTGGCTGTGGGTGGCAGGATGTGATTCACGCGGGTCACTCTGGTGACAGCGCCCTGGACACGCACCATCTGTGATTGTACCTAATAGCACACCACACTGTAAGACAGGCTGTTCCAACCGGGCTCCAGGGAGCCGGAGCGCTCCGGAGCTCTCACTGCGGCAGCTCGGAGCCAACATGGAGGGGGAAAGCGAACTCACTGCCCCCAGGCCGCATGTAGCCGCAACTGACGCAATTATCCGTGTGCAATGACAGCTATGATTAGCCGCGTGAGCCCTGTACCTCTATTGGAGGATACCTTTCTATTCATTGAGAGGGATGGTCGTCCGCAGTGTCTTGTATGTCATAAAGTACACTCCTGGAAATTGAAATAAGAACACCGTGAATTCATTGTCCCAGGAAGGGGAAACTTTATTGACACATTCCTGGGGTCAGATACATCACATGATCACACTGACAGAACCACAGGCACATAGACACAGGCAACAGAGCATTCACAATGTCGGCACTAGTACAGTGTATATCCACCTTTCGCAGCAATGCAGGCTGCTGTTCTCCCATGGAGACGATCGTACAGATGCTGGATGTAGTCCTGTGGAACGGCTTGCCATGCCATTTCCACCTGGCGCCTCAGTTGGACCAGCGTTCGTGCTGGACGTGCAGACCGCGTGAGACGACGCTTCATCCAGTCCCAAACATGCTCAATGGGGGACAGATCCGGAGATCTTGCTGGCCAGGGTAGTTGACTTACACCTTCTAGAGCACGTTGGGTGGCACGGGATACATGCGGACGTGCATTGTCCTGTTGGAACAGCAAGTTCCCTTGCCGGTCTAGGAATGGTAGAACGATGGGTTCGATGACGGTTTGGATGTACCGTGCACTATTCAGTGTCCCCTCGACGATCACCAGTGGTGTACGGCCAGTGTAGGAGATCGCTCCCCACACCATGATGCCGGGTGTTGGCCCTGTGTGCCTCGGTCGTATGCAGTCCTGATTGTGGCGCTCACCTGCACGGCGCCAAACACGCATACGACCATCATTGGCACCAAGGCAGAAGCGACTCTCATCGCTGAAGACGACACGTCTCCATTCGTCCCTCCATTGACGCCTGTCGCGACACCACTAGAGGCGGGCTGCACGATGTTGGGGCGTGAGCGGAAGACGGCCTAACGGTGTGCGGGACCGTAGCCCAGCTTCATGGAGACGGTTGCGAATGGTCCTCGCCGATACCCCAGGAGCAACAGTGTCCCTAATTTGCTGGGAAGTGGCGGTGCGGTCCCCTACGGCACTGCGTAGGATCCTACGGTCTTGGCGTGCATCCGTGCGTCGCTGCGGTCCGGTCCCAGGTCGACGGGCACGTGCACCTTCCGCCGACCACTGGCGACAACATCGATGTACTGTGGAGACCTCACGCCCCACGTGTTGAGCAATTCGGCGGTACGTCCACCCGGCCTCCCGCATGCCCACTATACGCCCTCGCTCAAAGTCCGTCAACTGCACATACGGTTCACGTCCACGCTGTCGCGGCATGCTACGAGTGTTAAAGACTGCGATGGAGCTCCGTATGCCACGGCAAACTGGCTGACACTGACGGCGGCGGTGCACAAATGCTGCGCAGCTAGCGCCATTCGACGGCCAACACCGCGGTTCCTGGTGTGTCCGCTGTGTCGTGCGTGTGATCATTGCTTGTACAGCCCTCTCGCAGTGTCCGGAGCAAGTATGGTGGGTCTGACACACCGGTGTCAATGTGTTCTTTTTTCCATTTCCAGGATTGTATTTAATTCTGCGAAGAGGTACAATATACAACGACATTATACACCTCTTCACGCAGCGCACTACGATCAGGTAGAAGGCGTTGCACGCAGAGAACTGGTAGCCAGGCTTAAAAACGACATACCAGGAGACGTAAATTTAAAACGGTTTCGTAATACGGAGGATATCAAAACATGCAACATAGTTCTGTAATGCGTTTATAATTTTCAGGTGAATGAGAGCGGAGAAAACACTACTGAATCTGCAATTAGAGCAAGCTACAGGGTCGCTCACATCATTGCGACGAGTGGCAAGCCGTTTTCGGTGGGACCACCCGTAAAATCTTGCATGGTAGCAGTTGCAGACTGTTTGTTTCCAAGGGAGGTGCAGGCAATTGAAGGGGTTTGTCTGTCGAAGCAAACAATGTCTCGTCGAATCCTGGACATGGCAGCGGATTTAGAGACACAACTCAGAAAAAAGTCGGACACCTTTGTTGCATTTTCGCTAGCGCTTGACGAAAGCACCGACGTATCGGACTGTGCTCAGCTTGTAGTCTTTGTGCGTGGTGTCGACATGGAGCTGCAAGTAACTGAAGACCTCTTGGATGTTGTACCACTCGATTACACCGCAACAGGATGTGACATTTTTTAAACTGTTAGTGAATGTTGTAAGACGCAGCTGGCATATCGAAACGCTTGCCTTGCCGCCTGCCTCAGCGCGCCGTGCCACATGCCGGCATGCCGGCCCACTTGACTGGCCACAGCGAGCAACACGGCTCCCTGGAGCAGGGAGCGCTCCGCGGCTCACAAGGGAGCTAAGGCCGGTATTACACTATCAAATTTCTTTGTCAAAGATTTGATCAAAGATGTGATCCAATATTCCGTCCAATATATTTGACAAAGATCTTTGACATAGCGCTACATGGGGTATTACACTGTCATCAAATTTTTCGTCAAAGTTCAAGATGGCTGACAACAACTTGTTATTAACCGCAGCAGTTCTACGTACTCCAATTGCATTGTGTGCACATGCGGAAAAGAAGTGGGGGGAAAAAATGGAACCATACATATGAGGTTGACAGTCTTAAAAGTCCTGGAATTACAACTTGATAATAAATTCAGTTGGGAGGAGCACACCACAGAACTGCAGAAACGCCTTAACAAATCTGTATTTGCAATTCGAGTGTTAGCAGACATAGGCAACATAAAAATGAAAAAGCTTGCATACTTTCATTCCATAATGTCATATGGGATAATATTTTGGGGTAAATCTTGAAGTCAAACAAAAATTTTCAAGGTCCAACAGCGTGTAATACGTATTATTTGTGGAGTAAATTCACGGACCTCCTGCAGAAACCTCTTCAAAGAACTGGGTATACTAACTACTGCCTCTCAGTATATTTACTTCTTAATAAAATTCGTCGTAAATAATATATCTCTTTTTCCAACAAAGAACTCAGTTCATACATACAATACCAGGAACAAAAAGGATCTGCGCAAGAACTTAAAAGCACTTACTTTAGTTCAAAAAGGGGTCCACCACTCAGGAACACTCATCTTCAATAATTTGCCAGGAAACATAAAAAATTTAGTTAGAAATAAAGATCGGTTTAAAAGGAGCCTGAAAGACTTACTACTGGCCAACTCCTTCTACTCCATTGGCGAAATTTTTAATAGAAACAAATGATGTATTGTATTTATTCATACTATTAGTACTTTTATTTCAGCTTAAAAAAAATCGACATGTTCCACATCCACGAGGATCTCCTCAGCACGGATCTATGGAACGAAAAGCTAATCTAATCTGGGTGAAGCCGTGGGTTTTACGACGACACGATAAAAGCATTCAACAAAACTTGTTACGTGAGCTTACAGTGGAAGATGTCAAGTCGTACATCAATTACTTAAGAATGGATGAGCATACATTTCTGTATCTGCTCAATGAAGTGTATCCTCATATCACAAAGCACAATATTCACTTAAGAACTGCTACATCTTCAGAAGACAGGCTCACTATAACACTCCGATTCCTTGCTACAGGAGAGGGTTATGTTAGGTTATGTTAGGTCAGGTTAGGTCTCCAATCTTCTTAATCTATTTTTGTATTCAGGGTGCCTCACATCGTAAAGCGCCTCATCAGCTTCAGACATCTTTATTAATTTTGTAGTTGTCGGCACACACCAATTGTATTTACCGGCAATGGTTATAAAAACACTACAGACGACAGAACGCTGCAGCGATGCTAGCGCTCCATGTGGTAACATATCGCATTGCAGTGAACAGAAGACAAGCGATTTCTTTGATCAAATATACGGCCTCGGCCTAGATTTGATCAAATATTGGACGACATTTGTCAAAGATCCCTATTACACTATCAAATATCTTTGACAAAGATATTGGACAAAGATATTGGACAAAGAAATTTGATAGTGTAATACCGGCCTAACGAGCTGGAACAGCCTGCTGTAAGACGTTGCGTTGGCGCTGTATGTCTTGAGCGAATGCAGTCAGCGTGATGCCGTTCCCCGTGGCCGCAGTGAACCAAAATGTAGCCATTATTTTGAAACAAATAGAGCAATAGAGCAACAGGAGTCAACCCACGACATCGGGCTGGCCGACGCGAGCTGCGACGCCGTGAGACGGGAGATCTGCGCGCCTACCTGCGTCCGTTGAAGCTGCTGGCTACGGACGGTTCGGGAGAGCGATTTGGGGGTGCTGCGCCAGGTCTTCGCAGTTTATTAGATGTTAAGTGATTCGTGATATGTTGTTTCTTTTACTTGTTAAATTCTACTTGTTTTCTTGCTGACGTCACCAGCCGCTTTGTTTTGGGCTCGTCCCACCATTCTTATCCGTTTGCCCACCCGCGGGAAGGTGGTTATTTGTGAATTGGGTGGTCCGTTTTTCCCTTGTGGAGGTGGGGAGGTTTAGAGCAATCTGCGGTTTGGGTTGTTTAGTAAAGACCCCCCCCCCCCACCACCACCACCACCTGTCAATCTGACATACATTCATAGCTGCCTCTGTCATGTGTGTCGGATTCGGTGTTGACGAATTTTATTGCTTAAAGGCCGAATTCTTGAAATATGTTTCTATCTTGCTTATCATCTTGCGAGGTGGTATATGTGTAATATAGAGCATGTTGTACATTTGATGTAAGTCTGAATTTCACGGGTTTTATTTAAATAGTCATTTTTATAAAGTTGCCACCTTTCCACCGTAAGAGTCCTTTTAAAAACAAATTGCACTTTCGGTGGCAAATAATTTCTTAGTGTGAGTGTTTGTACCATTTCCATCCCTCTTGGGGTGCATAGTTAATGTGTTTGTGTGAGTTGTTAAAAGTTTTAGTTTAAAGTAATCTGGTGTGTTGCAGATTTGCACCAGTGTAGTCTTTCATAGGTGGTTGTGAGCGGTCGTGACTACGGCCGTGTTGAAAGGGGGCGTCAAGTTTCTCAGCCCGAAGGTTCAAATGGCTCTCAGCACTATGGGACTTGACTTCTGAGGTCATCAGTCCCCTAGAACTTAAAACTACTTAAACCTAACTAACCTAAGGACATCACACACATTCACGCCCGAGGCAGGATTCGAACCTGCGACCGTAGCGGTTGCGCGGTCCCAGACTGTAGCGCCTAGAACCTCTCGGCCACTCCTGCCGGCTTCAGCCCGAAGGCTCATACTGTCAATATTGTTCTTTCTGCCTATAAATAAAATTGTAACTTGATATTTCGAGGGTGCTTTTCTGCTTATAAATTTTAAATCTGTTTTTGAAAAGGCTTTTATGAATAAAATTCCCATTTGTTAAAGGTATTTTCATCAGTTACTATCTGGCGACTACTTCCACGCTCACATAGTGTGATTAAATATGTTAATGTTCTTGATGAATCGCTAGTAAATAAATTCTTTATGAAAAGATTTTGAAAACACAGTTCATATGTCTTGAGCGAATGCAGTCAGTGTGCTGCCGTTCCCCCTGTCCACAGTGAACCAATTATTTTGAAACAAATAGAACCTGGATTCGTCCAAAAACTCCATCTGATGCCATTCCTTTTCCCAGTGACGTTGTTCCTAGCACGATTCTGCACATTACTGTGTCTGGACTGTGTGTACAGTAGTGCATGTAGTACGATGTTGTTACGTATAGTTCACTGTTTTAGCAAAGTATGGACTACCACAATAGCTGCAGACGTGCAGGGCGTTGAATGTGCTAACGGCCCAACAAGGGTTTTAATCCACAGGCTGTGGAAAGTGCAGTTCACGCCAGACTTAGTTCTGCGAAGTTGGGCGGGTTACCGTCAACATCAACCATATTTTCAGAGACCAAGAGTCATCTTTTCTTCTGCACTCAGCCGTGGTAAAAAAAAATTGCTGTTTTGAAGAGCGCGTCGCAGCACGTAGTGTGAAGCTGTCGCCCTCCGTTTCTGGCGGTGGCGTCGCTGTGGCAATCGCAGCTTTGGTGTCTCCCTCTGGTGGGAAAGGGGAAAGGTAGACTGTTCACGTGCACTTAAGGGGCGCTATGAGCTCGCCAGTCAGCCCCCCCCCCCCAAATTCTGTGTCCCTCCAGATCCTTGAGCGTCATGCACTCCGCCTCGCCATCCGTATACGCCTCCCGTCCCCCACGTGGATCCTCTATGATCTCATTCCTTTCCCCCAACTGCTCCTATTCCTCGAACATATCCGCCTCCTCTACACCTCCCGCCGCCTTGATCCCTCTCACCCCCTGGTTGCTCCTCTCCTCTCCCATCCCCGCCCCCTGCCACACCTTCACTGTTGTGTCCCCCCTACCCTCCATCTCTAAACCCTTCATCTCCTTCCCAAGGTGGCTTCCATCAACTCCCCCTCCCGGATGATGCCCTCTCTCCCTCCATTTATCCCTCCTATCAACTCTGATCCTCACTCCCCCTCCTTTCCTCTGTCCTTTTCCCGGGCTCCCTCTCCTCCCCTTCCATCCTCTTTTTTCCCCACCTCCCCTCTCTCTGCCCCCTTCATTTCCTCTCGCGTCTGCCCTGCCCCTCCCCCCCTTTATTAGTCCTCTCCCTCCTTGGTTCCCCCCCTTTTCGTTTTCGGCCGCTAAAGACTACACTGTTGAGCGCCCGTAACACCATCTCCATCCATCCATCCTTTTCGTTTTTTTTCCTTTCCCCCTCCTTGTTCTTCCCCCTCCTCCAGCCCCCCCCCCCCACCATCTGCCTTTGGCTCGGGAGTGTCATCTTTGTGCCGTTCTTTTCGTGCAGTGTTTTACAGTGAGTGTTTTACAGGGAGTGTTCTGTGTTGTGTTTTTTTTGGGAAGTGTTGCGAACGGCCATCATACTGTCGCTGGGTGTGCTTTTTATCTCTTGCGAACAGAAACCAGACTGTCGCCGTGTTTTTTAATTGTGTGTGTACTATGTTACTTGTCTGATTCCTGTGTCTTTTACTAACATTGCCAACCCCTTTTGCTTTCTGTTTTAACTTTCCGCATTTTTCCGCCATTTTACACTTCATGTCACCGTTTTATTGCCTGTTTTTCTTGTCTCTTTTCTTCTTCCATTTTTTAAAATAAAAGTCTGTAGGCTGTAGGGCAGCGTACTACGCTGCTGCCAGCCCACCCCCTTCAGGGGGAATTGAAAATCAATAAAGGAAAAAAAAACTCGGTAGGCGGCGAGTCTGCTCAGTTGTTCAGCCGGGTCAGTGTGGGGCAGTCGGTGTCTGTCTGTCGTCTGGAGTGCTAGTATGTCTGTCGTTCGGATCAACCTTTAAAGCCGGCAAAATGAGAGTCTTTCCACTCCGCCAGTAAGAGAACTCAGCTAGTGGTCGCCCTGTCGGGGCTTAGTTCCTGCATCTGAGTCTGCGCGTTAGGCCGCCAGTCTGCTCGAGTTTGCTCAGGCAATGGTCATTGGCGGTTGGATCGGTCGGTTGGTCGGTCGCGCACTGAGACACGAGATGACTTGTCCGTCGTGAGCGTCGGCGCATGTGAAGTCGCCACGTGTGTCCAGTGGGCCGCGCCGTATAGCGAGGGGTAGTGGCTTCGCGGTTGACATGAGAGCAACAGGAGTCAACCCACGACATCGGCCTGGCCGGTGCGAGCTGCGACGCCGTGAGACGGGAGATCGGCGCGCCTTCCTGCGTCCGTTGAAGCGGCTGGCAGCGCACGGTTCGGGAGAGCGATTTGGGGGTGCTGCGCCAGAAATCGCAGTTTATTAGAAGTTAAGTGATTGGGGATACGTTGTCTGATTTACTCTTGTTAAATTCTACTTGTTTTCTTGGTGAGGTCACCAGCCGTTTTGCTTTGGGGTCGTCCCACCATTCTTCTCCGTTTGCCCACCCGCGGGAAGGTGGTTGTTTATAAATTGGGTGGTCCGTTTTTCCCTTGTGGAGTAGGGGCGGGTTAGAGCAACCTGCGGTTCGGGTTGTTCGGTAATCTCCCTATCAATCTACCTTACGTTAGTAGCTGCCTCTGTCATGTTGGTCGGATTTGGTGTGTAAACGAATTTATTGCTTGGAGTGTAGCGGCCTAATACTGAAATATGTTTTGATCTTTGGAAACTTCGATATCATTGCCTACGATCTGGAGAGGCGGTATCTGTGTACTGTAGAGCATCTTAACTATTGTTTGGCCAACCTTGTAGAATTTTATATGAGAGAGCATTTCTTGGGCGTTTATTTAAATGATCATTTTAGTATATAAAGTTGCCACCCTTTCACCGTAAAACTTTTCTTAGAAGTTAAAATCAAGTTGCACCTTCGGTGGCAAGGTTGCTATTTTAATTGTTAGTGTTTTGTACCATTTCCATCCCCCCTACTGGAGGTGCATAGTTTGTGTGCTTGTGTAAACTGTTAAAACTCTTAGTTTAAAGTAATCTGGTGTGTTGCAGATTTGCACCAGTGCAGTCGTTCAGAGGCTGTTGTGAGCGGTCGTAACTACGGCCGTGTCAAAATGGAGCGGCAAGGTTCTCTGCCCGAAAGCTCATACAGTCAAAACTTGTTTCTTTCTGCCTTTGATATTTAGAGGGTCCTTTCTGATTATAATTTTAAATCTGTTTCTTTAAAAAATGCTTTTAGGCACTATTAAAGTGAATAAAAATCTCATTTGTTAAAAGGAATTTAGTTATGATTTCATCAGTTACTCCCTGTTACTCCATGCTTACAAAATGGTTCAAATGGCTTTGAGCACTATGCGACTTAACTGCTCAGGTCATCAGTCGCCTAGAACTTAGAACTAATTAAACCTAACTAACCTAAGGACATCACACACATCCATGCCCGAGGCAGGATTCGAACGTGCGACTGTAGCGGTCGCTCGGCTCCAGACTGTAGCGCCCAGAACCGCACGGCCACTCCGGCCGGCTCCATGCTTACAGAGTGTGATTAAAAGTGTTAATGTTCTTGATGAATCGCTAGTAAATGAAATAAATACTTAAGAATATTCTTTGAAAATAAATCACAGTTCAGTCTTAACACGACGATATATGGAATAGAAATTTTGTAACTAATTAAAAGGTTACGAGACTTTTCCGGAGATAATATACTGCGTTGTGAGAATTTCGTTGTGTGGGGAGAACAATTGCAAGCTAGATGTGCCATTTATCTCGACATAATAAAAACAGCTACTGTATTTAAAGAGGTTTGATGCTATGATTCGACCCGTAGTACGATAACTAGAGTTGTTAGCGAAATTGGCCTATCTCGTAAGTACTGCTTGATATTGGTGGTCATTGTCATCTGAATGTTTGGATGCGTCTATTCGTAGTGTAATTGTCTCATTGTTCGATCACGACGATGTGTGTAGTAAGGTACAAAATGGTTCAAATGGCTCTGAGCACTATGGGACTCAACTGCTGTGGTCATAAGTCCCCTAGAACGTAGAAATACTTAAACCTAACTAACCTAAGGACAGCACACAACACCCAGCCATCACGAGGCAGAGAAAATCCCTGACCCCGCCGGGAATCGAACCCGGGAACCCGGGCGTGGGAAGCGAGAACACTACCGCACTGTATAGTAAGGGTGCCATGACTATTGGATATTCGAGCCGGCTGTACAGTCAGTGGTTGAGGTTGCTGCAGTAGTAATTATACAAAGGTTGATCCATCTCCAATTTGTCCCTTGGGAGAGTGATTACGGTACGAGCTAGAATCTAGTAGTTGCCAGGCGCTCCACTACGACTGGAATCTTCTGAAATCTGTCAGCGTTCCATAGACCTAACATAAATTAAAACTGTGTCGAATTAAAGCTGTTGTGGTCGTTTGGTTCGCCCACGTATTTTGCGCGGCAGGAAGCTATACATCAACGGCGTAGCGACGTTGGTACAGTACGATCCTTTGTCGTTGTGAGTTCGATCTTGGGTACCGCCAGTCGGCGCGCTACACTGTACCGTTTCTGGTGAACTCAATGAGACTCGAACTCGGGACCTTTGCCTTTCGCGGACAAGTGCTCTACCATCTGAGCTACCCGAGCACGACTCACGCCCCGTCCTCACAGCTTTACTTCTGCCAGTACCTCGTCTCCTACCTTCACAGAAGCTGTCCTGCGAATCTTGCAGAACTAGCACTCCTGAAAGAAAGGCGAAGGTCCCGAGTTCGAGTCTCGGTCCGGCACACAGTTTTAATCTGCCAGGAAGTTTCATATCAGCGCACACTCCGCTGCAGAGTGAAAATCTCATTCTCAATGAGACTCTTTTGTGCGTCATCGTCATTCCAACACTTCAACAGTGTGGATGTGTGGGTAGGGATCATTTCTGTGCAAGATGGCACTCCTCCACACACCGCACAGCCAGTGAAGCAGCTGTTGCAAAGGCAGTTTTGAATTTCTGGAATAGTCAGCCATTATTTCCCTACAGTCTGGACGTCCACATCATATCATAATCCAAGTGACTATGGGATTATCTGAAGATGATGTACTCCGTGCGGTGATTACAATCATGGCTCAGTTGAAGGCATATGCTGCGGAACTCTTTCTGAAGTGACTCCTCAGACACTCCGATCTGTTGTGGAACATGCTGTTTCTCGATTTCTACTTGCGGCAGAAGACAGTGGACGGCAAGTTGTACGCAACTTGTGGCAGACACCTGAAAGTTAAAAATCGATTTCATTATTGCTATTTGTACAGTTTTTGGCCTCAGGCTACTTAAAATCTGATGTCATTATTACTTTTTATGCGGTTTCTGGCTCAGAACAATTAAAAAACGGAGTCATTGTTGAAACTTCCTGGCAGATTAAAACTGTCTGCCGGACCGAAACTCGAACTCGGGACCTTTGCCTTTCGTGGGCAAATCCTTTCTTCCAGGAGAGCTAGTTCTGGAGGGTCTGCAGGAGAGCTTCTGTGAAGTTTGGAAGGTAGGAGACGCGGTATTGGCGGAATTAATGCTGTGAGGACGGGGCGTGAGTCGTGCTTGGGTAGCTCAGATGGTCTGCCGGCACGGTAGCTGAGCGTGATCGGTCAGAGGGTTAGCTGCCGTCTCTGTAATAAAAAAACTGAGTGAATGGATCAACTTTGAACTTGAACGGTGTCAACGGATGTCCGCCCCGAACAAATGCAATGAACAATATCGAACAAAATAAGATCAAAAAGAAAAAAGATGGTAAAGCACTTCCCCACGAAAGGTCAAGGTCCTGAGTTCGAGTCTCGGTCCAGCACACAGTTTTAATCTTTCACGAAGTTTCACGTCAGTGCACACTTCGTTGCAGAGTGAAAATTTTATTCTGGATTTCACTGTTGCTTTTTATGCGGCTTTTCGCTTGAGAATAACTAAAAACTCTGTCACTGTAGCTTTATGTGTGCTGTTTAGCTTAAGAACAATTAAAACAGATCTCATTATTGCTTTTTATGCCGTTTTTGGACTCAACAAATTGAAACTAATGTCGTTTTATGTGGCTTTTGGCTTGAGAACAACTGAAAACTGAGGTCATTGTTGCTTGTTATGTGGTTTTTGGCTTAAGAACAATAGTTGTATTTTATGGTGTTTTTGACCTTAGAACAATTAAAAACCTATGTCATTGTTGCTTTTTATATGGTTTCTGGTTTGAGAATAATTGAAAACTGATATCATTGTTGCTTTTTGTGCTGTTTGTGGCCTCAGGACAATTGAAACCGTTTTTTTCCCATTTGACTGCCTAACTAGCAGTGCCACAACTGTTGGATTCCAAACTTGTGCGGCCATGCACGTCATGCAGTATGGTTGGTTAAAGGGTGGTAGGAAGTCAAAAAATTTTAAAAATCTATTTTTCAAAAATATGCCTGTTTTGTAGCGCACATCTTCCTGAATAGTTTGATGTATAAAACACATACATTTGAGAGATTATAAAGCACATTATTTGGTCTCAAGTGTACCAAGATGCAGCACCCATTCTTCTGTCATACGTAAGTGAAGAATATCACCACTGGAATTCTCTTCCAACTGCTGTAATAGAATCCATCAAATCTATATTCAGGGAAGAATGAAGAAATGTCTTCATTGCGGTACACAAAACCCAGATGAAAGTTTTAACCAATGTGTATGGGAAAGATTGCCAGAAACAATTTTTGTGGGAAGAAATGCACTTGCTATTGGTGTTTATGATTCAGTTTAATGTTTTAATGGTGCTGTGCAAAGCAGGAAATATGTGGTGTCACAGCCAGACACCACACGTGCTAGGTGGTAGCTTAAATCGGCCGCGGTCCTGCAGTACATGTCGGACCCGCGTGTCGCCACTGTGTGATCGCAAACCTAGCGCCACCACAAGGCAGGTCTCGAGAGACTGACTCGAACTCAGCCCAGTTGTACGGACGACAGAGCTAGCGACTAGACGTACGAAGCCTTTCTCTCTCATTAGCCGAGAGACAGAATAGCCTTCAGCTAAGTTAATGGCTACGAACTAGCAAGGCGCCATTAGCCTTACAGTGATTGTAATTAAAGTCACCTTTGTGCGATGTACCACAATGAGTTATTAAAGATAAGTATTATACCAGCTACGTACTTTTCTTCATAGCATTAATTACGTATCCTGTTCCAGTACTTCACGCCCGTCTGCGTTAGTCTAGCGTGCCTTTTAAGCCACCTCTATCTACAAGGTGTTGGCCCAGCTGCCGACACATCAAAATATGTTGTAGAGATAATGGGAATTAAACCCGGAGTGAACTGAATCAAAGCTGTGTATGAGATAGCCAGAGAGCGTGTAGTGAAAGTAGATAAATCATTTTTGGAGGTGATAAAATCAAGAAGGGTGCATCATCGGAATGTGAAAAGGAAGAAAACTGATTTAGAAAATGAAAGATAACCTGCTTATGTTGCTGAATGGTCCTAAAAAAAAGCCAAATACGAGCAGAAACTTTAACGGAATTTTCTGCAGGAAACAAATTTCTGCACTTAAGTACATGTAAAAAAATGGTTCAAACGGCTCTGAGCACTATGGGGCTTAACTTCTGAGGTCATCAGTCCCCTAGAACTTAGAACTACTTAAACCTAACTAACCTAAGGACATCACACAGGCTGGATTCTAACCTGCGACCGTAGCGGTCGCGTGGCTCCAGACTGCAGCGCCTAGAACCGCACGGCCATAGGTACATGTAACATCCAAAATAAATATCCTATTACTTTTTAACTTGGTATGTTTATTTTACACAAACTCTTTAATGCAAAACTCTAGAATTGATCAAATATATTAAAAACTGTGATAAAAATTGAGCTTAACTATAAAAATTTAGTATTTTCTAAACATGAAGTTTAAAGTGTAACAGCTCATTCATTTTTTATAAATTAAATAAATTCTAGAGTTTCATACACCTGTAAGTATGGTTTGTATGCTCTGCAAAATTCGTCGAAGAATGTCTTACTTACGACGAAGTGAAAAAAATGATGACATTTCACATGTAAAAAAGATATATTTTCTCATGGTTTTTGAACTTCCATTGTTATGAGTGTGAATCCTGAATCCTTCCTGGTCATGCTGACAAAGTTTTATGAATTTATTTATAAAAGTATAGACAGTGGAAATTAAAATGTACTGTGGTGCCTCTCTTGCTCCAAGTCGGCCCGTTTGACGTCTTACCCACTTAATGGTCAACTCGCACAATAGCTTTTGTATTGCGATTCATCTGTCATTTCTACGGGGTGTTCAAAAAGTCTCTCCGTAGCGCCGTATGATTGTTACCCACGCGTGCCGTATGCCGCAGCGAATATACCGAAATGAAATTCAGTGAAATATAAGTTATTAAATTATTCAATACTCCTTTTTACTTATAAATTTTCACATTAAATGTTGAAAGTGCCCCCCCCCCCCTTTGTTGAATACACAATTCAATTTGTCTAATCATGTTTCCAAACATGTAATAGAAGCAGAGAAAGTGGATATTGCAGTTTTCAATTCATCGATGGATTTTGCACTGTTTTTAGATACAGTTGCCTTCGCTGCACCCCAGAAGAAAAAGTCAGGTGGTGTTAGGTCAGGCGACCGTGGAGGCCAAAGTCCCTGTGAAATTATGTGATCACCAAAAACATCAGCAAGCAGTGACATTGAAACGCGAGCTGTATGCGCGGTTGCACCATCTTGTTGAAAATAACCGTTCAGTATTTCACTTAACACAAGTGCTCCAATGAACGGGTACAGAATATCACTGCAGTATCATTGTGCGTTTATTGTTTCGTTGAAAAATATGGGACCCACAATCCGACTTCTAGAAATTACAATCCAAACTCCTATTTTCACAGAATGAAGTGGTTCCTGACAAATACACAATGGATTTGCGGTACTCCACATACGAGAATTTTGCGAGTTCTTGTACCCGGATAAATGAAACCACGCCTCATGTCATTAAGAATATCTCTTCCATCCTGTTGAACGAAATTTTTGAACCATTGACAATAATGCAGTATCCTGCCATGATCAATATTCTACAGTCCTTGCACGACTGTCACTTTGCATGGGCAAAGTTCTAATTTTTTCCTTACTGCTATGTGGGCCATTCCGACACTAACATCGATTTCCCGGGCGAGTTTTCTTACTGACTAGTTCGGACTCGTGGACATTTTAGCGGAAATATCGAGTAGTTTATCCTCAGACGAAACGCTAGGTCGACCACTTCTCGGTGCATCTGTCACTGAACCCGTACTTCGAAATTTGTTAGTCAAATCTCGCACAGTATCGCGATGTGGGAGTGATGTGTCTAGAAAAACTGAATTAAATGTTTGACGAACTGGAACTGTGTATTTACCGCCAGCTTTGAACACTTGTTCGACTAAAAATACACGTCCTCCAATGGTTAGCATTTTAACAGTGACAAAAGCGAAACAAACGTAACTAAACTTAAACGTTCACGTCAAGAGGTAACGACACACACCAACGATGCTACTGACGCTGGCTGAGATAAACGGAACAGTGGAATGTTGGGAGAGTCCACTTGAAGGGAAGCAACCCAGGCAGGCGAACAATCATAACGGCACGCGCGGCCAACGACCATACGGCACTGCGGAGAGACTTGTTGACCCCTCGTAGCTGAACCCATTTACAGTATCATGATTACAGCGCGATTTAGTGGGAAAATTTTCTTAATTTTTTTTCTGTTTCTATAACGTTTCCTGTGTTGTAATGACATACCAAACGAGAGGAGTTTGAGACAGTTGGTACCAGAAGTACCGTGGATATCCATTCAAACCAGGAAGACCACGTCGAGCAAACCAGTCACGTTTAACCGCGAGAATCATCATCAGGATGAGAGACGCGTGCTTGAGTAACCGTGCACGAGCAGAAGCTGTGGGCTTCGTCGGTCAGAGTCTTGCTACGGAGATCCTGCAGAATGTTCGTCATGTCTTCAAGTCTTGAAGTCACGGGTGAGATAGAAGCAGTGGTTAACAGACAGATAGAAACAGCACAGTGAACAGAATTATCGTGTACGGACAGAGATGACCTGCGTAGGAATTTAGCTGAGTACTGTAAGTCTGGAACCGGTTTTTCATTAGTACACAAACACAGACGATTAGGTTGGTTGGCTCTGACAAGGGAACCTCCCCATCGTACCCCCCTCAGAATTAGTTATAAGTTGGTACAGTGGATAGGCCTTGAAAAACTGAACACAAATCAATCGAGAAAACAGGAAGAAGTTGTGTGGAACTATGAAAAATTAAGCAAAATATACAAACTGAGTAGTCCATGTGCAAGATATGCAACATCAAGGACTATGTAAGCTGATGAGCGCCGTGGTCCCGTGGTTAACGTGTGCAGTTGTTGAACGATAGGTCCTTGGTTCAAGTCTACCCTCGGGAGAAAATTTTAATTTTTTATTTTCAGACAATTATCAAAGTTCAGGCACTCACATATAATCAACTTCGCTCTCCAAAATTCCAGGACATGTTCAGATTTGCTTGGACATATGCAGGATTTGACGGTCTACACACGGAAAAATTTGACAACGTTAAAAACATATGTTTTGATAGAGCACAGACAAAACTGTGCGACTGTGAAACTGTTGCAGTCATTTGTTGCAGTTTATGTGACAAATTCTTATGTTTTCACACTTTTTTTGGGAGTGATTATCACATCCACAAGAAAACCTAAATTGGGCAAGGTAGAAGAATCTTTTTAGCCATTCATCAAGTGTACAAGTTAGGTGGGTCGACAACATATTCCTGTCATGTGACGCACATGCCGTCACCAGTGTCGTATAGAATATATCAGACGTGTTATGCTGTGGAGGAATCTGTTGACCTATGACCTTGCAGTCAAATGTTTTCGGTTTCCATTGGACAGGCACGTCCTTTCGTCTACTAATCGCACGGTTTTGCGGTGCGGTCGCAAAACACAGACACTAAACTTATTACAGTGAACAGTGACGTCAATGAACGAACGGACAGATCATAACTTTGCAAAAATAAAGAAAGTAAACTTTTCACTCTAGGGAAGATTTGAACCACGTACCTCTCCTTCCGCAGTTGTTCACGCTAACCACGGGACCACGGCGCTCCTGAACGCGGACTCTCCTAGATGTTGCCAATCTTGCACATGGACTACTCAGTTTGTATATTTTGCTTAGTTTTTTCATAGTTCCACACAACTTCTTCCTGTTTTCTCGATTGATCTGTGTTCAGTTTTTCAAGGCCTATCTACTGTGCCAACTTATAACTAAATCTGAGGGGGGTGCGATGGGGAGGTTCCCTTGTGAGCACTATGGGACTTAACTTCTGAGGTCATCAGTCCCCTAGAACTTAGAACTACAAAAACCTAACTAACCTAAGGACATCACACACATCCATGCCCGAGGCAGGATTCGAACCTGCGACCGTAGCGGTCGCGCTGTTCCAGACGACGATTAGGTTTCTTCTGATCTTAGTTCAGAGGACCTTATTTAATTTGTGTTCGTGGAACTGTAGTCAACACCAGACAGATAGGCTAAACCTGCATTCCACAATCTGATGTATACAGCGTTACCACAGTTGAGTAATATGTTTTACTGTTCACTATACTGTGTTACCTCCCTTGAATTGTACTGTCCTAGAACCCACGCATCCGTCCTGCTAGGGCACCTTTATTAGCCTTTTTCAGCAGCAGCGAGATTATCAAAGTGGACACTCCCACCCCACAACATTTCAGACTTAGCAGCTGTACTCTCTGTCTCTCTCTCTCTCTGTCTCTCTCTCTCTCTCTCTCTCTCTGTCTCTCTCTCTCTCTCTCTGTCTCTCTCTGTCTCTCTCTCTCTCTCTCTCTCTCTCTGTCTCTCTCTGTCTCTCTCTCTCTCTCTCTCTCTCTCTCTCTGTCTCTCTCTCTGTGTGTCTCTCTCTGTCTCTCTCTCTCTCTCTTCAATTTTTTGCGTTTTGGAACTTTAATTACACTGCAGCGTCCAAAAAACTTGTACGCCTGCCTAATATCGCTTGGGCCTCCACAACCACGCAGAAGTGCCGCAACACGATGAGGCATGGAATAATGTCTGAAGTAGTGCTAGAGGGAACTGGCAGCATGAAGGGCTCTCCATAAATTCACAAGAGGGGGTGGAGATTTCTCCTGAAAAGCACGTTGCAAGGCATCCCAGGTATGCTCAATAATGTTCGTGTCCCGGGAGTTTGGTACCCAGCGGAAGCGTTTAAACTCAGAAGAGTGTTCATGATGCTACTCTGTAGCAATTGCTGCTGGAATTGCCCGTCGGAATGCACAGTGGATATGAATGGATGCAGGTGATCAGAAAGGATGCTTTCGAACGTGTCACCTGTCAGAGTCGTACGAGGTGCGGCAAGAAAAAAACCGGACTGATGCTGGAAAAAACATTTATTTACAATTATTTACAATTTCATGTTATCTCCTTCAATGTACTCTCCTCCTCGGTCTCTACACCGCTCCATACGAATTTTCCACTGTTCATAGCAATGCTGCAGATCATTTTCGGTAAGTCCATACATTACTTCCGTCGCTTTTCCTTTTACTGCTTCAACAGTCTCAAATCTAGTGCCTTTCAAAGCTGAATTGACTTTAGGGAAAAGAAAAAAGTCACAGGGGGCCAAATCAGGTGAGTAGGGTGGATGATCTAAGATGGGAATGTTGTGTTTTGCCAAAAACGTCTTCACTGACAACGCACTGTGAGCTGGGGAATTGTCTTGGTGAAGGATCCATGACTTTTTTCTCCACAAATCGTTCCGTTTTCTCCGTACTCGCTCACGTAGGGTAGCCAGGACGCTAATGTAGTAATGCTGATTCACTGTTTGTCCCTCTGGTACCCAATCAATGTGCACAATCCGTTTGATGTCAAAAAAAAAAAAACAATCATCATTGCCTTGAATTTCGATTTTGACATTCGTGCTTTTTTTTGTCGTGGAGAACCAGGAGTTTTCCAATGCATCGATTGGCGTTTAGTTTCGGGATCGTAAGTAAAAAACCACGATTCATCGCAAGTAATAACATTTTGTAAGAAGGTGGGATCAGTTTCAATGTTTTCCAGGATGTCAGAACAAATCATTCTTCGGCGTTCCTTCTGTTCAATTGTGAGACACTTTGGAACCATTTTTGAACACACTTTGTTCATGTTGAAACTTTCATGAAGAATCTGCCTAACACTTTCCTTGTCAACTCCTGTTAACTCAGACACTGCTCTGATTGTTAAACGGCGATCTTGTCGAACAAGTTTACCGATTTTTTCAATGTTTGCATCAGTTTTTGCTGACAATGGTCTGCCAGTGCGAGTGTCATCACTGGTGTCTTCGCGGCCATCTTTAAATCGTTTAAACCACTCAAACACTTGTGTTCGCGATAAACAATCATCGCCGTACACTTGTTGTAACATTACAAACGTTTCACTTGCAGATTTTCCTAGTTTGAAATAAAATTTGATGTTAGCACGCTGTTCTTTCTGTACACTCAACATTTTCCGACGCACAGACAAAACGTCAACTACTTAAAACAGACGCCACGGGCAGACTGAGTGCAGGATGCAGATGAAACTCGAGCAGTAGGCGGAGCGAGAGTCACGTGACAGGCCACGCGACTTTCAGCCTTATTGCATTCGTTTTATTGTTTCACCAGTACTAGTCCGGTTTTTTTCTAGCCACACCTCGTATCTAGACGTGTCATGGGGCTCACACCACTCCAACGTCACACGCCCCACACCATTACAGAGCGTCCCCTGCTGAAATGAATTCATGAGGTTGTCTCCATACCCGTACACGTCCATCCGCACGATACAATTTGAAATGAGACTCGTCCGACCGCGAAATATGTTTCCACTCATCAACAGTCCGATGTCGGTGTTGAGGGGCCCAGGAGAGGCGTAAGGATTTGTGCTGAGCAGTGATGGCGGTACACGAGTGGGCCTTCGGTTCCGAAAGCCCTTATCGATGATGGTTCGTTGAATGGTTCGTACGTTAACACTTGTTGATGTCCCAGCACTGAAATCTGCTGCATTTTGAGGAAGGGTTTGACTTCTGTCACGTTGAACGATTCTCTTCAGTCGTTATTGGTTCCGTTCTAGCAGGGTCTTTACCCGGCCGCAGCGACATCGTAGCTTTGACAATTTATACGATTACGAGGTACATTCAAGTTCTAAGGCCTCCGATTTTTTTTCTCCGGACTGGAAAGAGATAGAAACATGCGCATTGTTTTAAAATGAGGCCGCGTTCATTGTC
Organism: Schistocerca nitens; assembly: GCF_023898315.1. NCBI lineage: Eukaryota > Metazoa > Arthropoda > Insecta > Orthoptera > Acrididae > Schistocerca > Schistocerca nitens. The sequence goes on along the minus strand of NC_064625.1, from coordinate 139,630,723 downwards.
AATACGACCCAGAGATGGCAGCACCGTACGGCAGATGGAATTTTACCGCCAGCGGCGAGAATGAGAACTGTTTTAAATACTTAAAATGGCGACGTTTTCTTTACTTGAACAGCGTGCAATCATTCGTTTTCTGAATTTGCGTGGTGTGAAACCAATTGAAATTCATCGACAGTTGAAGAACACATGTGGTGATGGAGTTATGGATGTGTCGAAAGTGCGTTCATGGGTGCGACAGTTTAATGAAGGCAGAACATCGTGTGACAACAAACCGAAACAACCTCGGGCTCGCACAAGCCGGTCTGACGACACGATCGAGAAAGTGGAGAGAATTGTTTTGGGGGATCGCCGAATGACTGTTGAACAGATCGCCTCCAGAGTTGGCATTTCTGTGGGTTCTGTGCACACAATCCTGCATGACGACCTGAAAATGCGAAAAGTGTCATCCAGGTGGGTGCCACGAATGCTGACGGACGACCAAACGGCTGCCCGTGTGGCATGTTGCCGAGCAATGTTGACGCTCAACGACAGCATGAAAGGGACTTTCTTTTCGTCAGTTGTGACAATGGATGAGACGTGGATGCCATTTTTCAATCCAGAAACAAAGCGCCAGTCAGCTCAATGGAAGCACAGAGATTCACCGCCACCAAAAAAATTTCGGGTAACCGCCAGTGCTGAAAAAATGATGGTGTCCATGTTCTGGGACAGCGAGGGCGTAATCCTTACCCATTGCGTTCCAAAGGGCACTACGGTAACAGGTGCATCCTACGAAAATGTTTTGAAGAACAAATTCCTTCCTGCACTGCAACAAAAACGTCCGGGAAGGGCTGCGCGTGTGCCGTTTCACCGAGACAACGAACCTGCACATGGAGCTAACGTTACGCAACAGTTTCTTCGTGGTAACAACTCTGAAGTGATTCCTCATGTTCGCTACTCACCTGACCTGGCTCCTCACTACTTTTTCCAACAATGAAAGACACTCTCCGTGGCCGCACATTCACCAGCCGTGCTGCTATTGCCTCAGCGATTTTCCAGTGGTCAAAACAGACTCCTAAAGAAGCCTTCGCCGCTGCCATGGAATCATGGCGTCAGCGTTGTGAAAAATGTGTACGTCTGCAGGGCGATTACGTCGAGAAGTAACGCCAGTTTCATCGATTTCGGGTGAGTAGTTAATTAGAAAAAAAAAATCGGTGGCCTTAGAACTTGAACGCACCTCATAATATTCACGGTACACTCGTGAAATGGTCGTACGAGAAAATCCCCACTTCATCGCTACCTCGGAGATGCTCTGTCCCATCGATCGTGCGCCGAATGTAAAACCACGTTCGAGCACATTTTAATCTTGATAACCTGCTATTGTAGCAGCAGTAACCGATCTAACAACTGCGCCAGACACTTGTCTTATTTAGGCGTTGCCGACCGCAGCGCCGTGTTCTGCCTGTTTACATATCTCTATTTGAATACGCATGCCTACAACATTCTTTGGCACTTCAGTGTATAACCACACTGTGTTTCTTGATTGTTGATCATTGATTCAGCTCATTTATAGTGTAAGTGCAAACTGATGGAAGCCGGCCGCTGTGGCCGAGTGGTTCTTGGCGCTTCAGTCCGGAACCGCGCTGCTGCTACGGTCGCAGGTTCGAATCCTGCCTCGGGCTTGGATGTCAGTGATGTCCTTAGGTTTGTTAGGTTTAAGTAGTTCTAGCGCTGATGACCTGATATAAAAAAAAAATGTCGTGTGGCTGTTGCCTCCCGTCGGGTAGGCCGTTCGCCGGGTGCAAGTCTTTCGATTTGACGCCACTTCGTCGACTTACGCGTCGATGGGGATGAAATGATGATGATTAGGACATTTATTTATTTTATTTATTTATTGCCAAATTATAGACCTGTTACCTGATGTTTAAAACAGGTCGTACATCTTACAATTTTCGTTTTTCATCTTTTTACAGTTTTCTTTCCTTTTTTTTTATCTACAACATTTACAAAGAATGGTTCAAAATATCAATAATTTGAGGTTGAAATATAGATAAAATTTTGTTGTTTTTAAGAAGAATATAAAAAGAAGATAGGATAGATGAGAGATCCACGAACCTACTACGGTGTCATAGCAGGCGGAGAGGTGATACTCCGACGTGGCGCGTCCCAGGTGGCGGATAGGGGGGTCCTCACCGGTTTACCGGCGGACTTGAGCGAAATAAAATAGCTCTCGCGGACCAAACACTAAACAACCTCTACGGCTAACAACCGCAGTTGTAACTCGGAGCTTGCTCCATACAAGGTTGACTACCTTTGAAAGTCAAACATGGAAGGAAATCTTTCAAGGAATAATCCACCGCTTGGCAATAACCAAGGAAGACTGCACTCGGATACGGTGGGCAGTCACCTGAAAGATAACTTGGATGAGTCGGAGCATCTGAAAATACCCAAAACGGACAGACGACCAAAACTCAAGACAAGACAAATAAACTACATTGCGACACACAATATAAATTCCCTCATACAACCAGGCAAACTCAAAATTCTGACGGATGAAATGGATCGCAAGGGGATTCTCATAACCGGACTTCAAGAAATGAGAAATACTGATCAGGAGCCGATAGAATCACAAGGATATAGGATTTATAAGGGAATACCAGGAAAAAGAGTCATGAAACAGTGTCCACAATTTGGAACAGGATTCGTGGTGAGTCTGAAAATAATAGAGTCCATAATAGAATTTAAAGCACAATCTCCCAGGCTCTCAACATTAACTCTAAAAGCTGCAAATAAAATGTACACAATAATAAATGCCCATGCCCCGACAAATGATAAAAATAATAAAAAAGAACACAGAGAAGAGGTAGAAAAATTTTGGGAGCTCTTAGATCAAACGACGAATAACATTAATAAAAATCACATCAAAATTTTAATTGGAGACTTCAATGCCCAGTTAGGAAGGGAAAAGAGATATAGAGACATAATAGGGAAATGGACAGCACAAAGAAGAACAAACAAAAATGGCATAAGACTAGTGGAATTTTGCAGAAACCATGACATGATCTCAAAGTCGACGTATTTTAAGAGAAGACCAAGTAAACTTAAAACTTGGAAACATCCAGACTGGAAAAAAGGAGAATGGCAACTGGACCATGTCTGCATGGATAAGAATTACCACAAGGAAATTTACAATGTGAAAGTACTGAGAGGGACAGATACCGGATCAGATCATTACATGATAAAAATTAAAATTAAATTAACCCCATTAGCAAAGAAAAAATCCCACCAGAAGAAGAAGAGAACCTATGACCCTCATAAACTGATACAAAATGAGGATTATGAAGCACAAACCAGGGATATAAAAATAACAGATGATCTGGAAGAAATAATTCCCAAATTGAAACAAATAGCTGAACAAGTTGCCCCTATAAATCCAAGGAAAAAACACCAGTGGTGGAACGATGAATGTGATGAAGCAGTGTTGGATCGACACCAAGCCTGGTTAAGGCATCAAAATGAAAAAACAGAAAAATCATATTTGGAACTCACAAAACAAAGGAAGACAACACAAAAAATAATAAGGAGAGTTAAACGTCAGTACCAAAAAGATATACTTCTAATGATAGAAACAAATAGTGAAAAAACAAACTCAAGAGACTATTACAAAATATTTGGCAGACAATTACAAAGATATGATCCTCCAACATTAATGTTAAAAGATAAAGATAATAGCCTAGCCCATAGCAATAGTAAAAATACAGAAATTCTAGCAGAAACATTTAACAAGTTACTAAATTGTGAAGATCCCCCAGAACTTCTTCAGATAAACACAGAAACCCCAATTAAAACACCAGCAGAAAATATAAATCCACCTACAATTAATGAGGTCTACAGAGCTTTGAAAGAACTCAAAAACTACAAAGCAAGTGGAGAAGATCAAACGTTTGCTGAACTTTGGAAATATGCAGCAGAACCAGTAAAGATAGCATTACACAAATGCATAGTAAAAATCTGGAATGAAGAGAAATTACCAGAAAATTGGACTACTGCTATAATACATCCATTACATAAGAAAGGAGAAAAATCAAATCCAGACAACTATAGAGGAATTTCCCTTTTGGACTGCACGTATAAGATCATGTCAAGAATACTATACAACCGCTGTAAAGATCAACTAGAACTGGAACTGGGAGAATATCAAGGAGGATTTAGATCCTGGAGAAGCTGCCCAGAACAGATAATCACCCTAAAGTTAGTTATGGATGTCTACAAAAGAAGGCAAAAACAACTAGTCATAACCTTTGTAGATTTCAAAAAGGCGTATGATTGCATCCATAGATCTTCAATGATGAAAATATTAAGGAATTTTGGACTTCATCCTAAATTAATAAAAATGATACAGTTAACCTTAACAAACACCAAATCCGAAGTAAAATTTAGAGGAGAAATATCTGAACCATTTACGATTAAAACAGGGTTGAGACAGGGAGATTGTTTATCACCATTGCTATTCAATTGTGCTCTTGAATATGTAATGAGAGAATGGTACAAGGAAAATCCTATGAATATTAAAATTGGGACTAAGAAAGATAAAATAAACCTAAATTGCTTGGGATTTGCTGATGACCTAGCATTACTAGCTAATAATATTCAGGAAGCCACGAAACAAATAACAAGCTTACAAAATATAGCACAAAAATTAGGACTCCAAATATCATTTGAAAAGACTGAAATAATGGTAACGGATCCACTTGTAATAGATCACATCACAGTGAATAATAGGGAAATTAAAATAGTGAAACAATTTAAATACCTGGGTGAAATTATAACACATAAATTGGACGAGAAACCTGCATGGCGAGCAAGAACTAATAAAATGATAAAAGCTCAAAAACTAACGTGGTCTACGTACAATAAAAAATGTCTATCGATTAAAACAAAATTAAAACATTACAAGACGGTGGTTCAACCAGAGGTTACATACGGAAGTGAAACTCTTTTTAAAGTCACCCAGAAAAACAGAATTGACAAAATTTTAAAAGTAGAGAGAAGAATTGCTAGAACATGCATAAATAAGAAATATCAAAAAGCTGGGCAATGGCGGATAGTTCCAAATGAAGTGGTATACAGAGAACTGGAGCCCATCACTGATACTATACGAAAGAAAAGGATCTCTTTTTGTGGTCACATTCTGAGGACACCAGAAACCAGATTATCAAGGAAAATTATTGAGAAACTCTGGAAGTTGAAACAACAAGGAGGATGGCTTAAGGAAATAAGAGAGGATATGGAAGAACTGGAAATAACCCTGGATGATTTGCAGAACAAAACGCCAAATTTAAAGAAGTTGAGGGACACAGAAATAAGATTTAAACCAAAAATTGACAAACGACATACAATGAAAAGGGTATTTACAGATGAGGAACGACGAAAAGCATCGGAACGAATGAAGAGATACTGGGCCACTCGGAAGGGGAAAATACCAAAGAAGAGGACCAGAAATGATTGACTGAAGTGGTCCAATGAGGCCGTAAAAGCAGAAGAAGAAGAAGAAGATGAGAGATATGTTAGTACCGTCACCGAGTGTGACTGACGGTGAATACCTCGGAATGGTTTCATCGAGCCGTTGACCGCCAGTCACACACACACACGCACACACACACACACACACACACACACACACACAAATGATTATTAGTAGAGAAATAATGTTTCTTATCCTATTTGTTACTAATCCTATGTATTATCTACATTAGGTGTGCATCCATGTACAGCATTTGGTGTTTTCTTGGCTAGATTGCCATCAATTTGCTTATTTACTATCACATCTCAGCTTCCTCCTCTTGTTCCTCCTCATTGTCACTATTTTCGCTGTCACTGTAGGTATCGCTGTCCACCCTCTGGAGATTGTTGTTACGCTGCACATAGGCATGTCTGTGATGTCGTGTCCGCATATACTCTTCATGTGTTGTTTTTGAAATACTGTTTGTCAGTGCGTTTAATTGTGCCCATTGTTCTTCGTCTCTTATTGCGGTGTATATATCTATGTCTGTATCTGTGTAATCTAAGTGTAGTGTATGTCTATTGTTCGCGTATTGCCCGCAGAAAAAGACAGTGTGTTCTGGGGAACCTTCTTCCCCGCATGTGCATGTAGGTGTCTGCCTCAGACTCACGCGGTTTAAGTGCGTGGGATAAGGTCCGTGCCCGGTTAAGAAATGTACCATACCGCGGCTGGGATCGATATGTCTCATTCTCAACCGCTCCCTTATGTCAGGGAGGAAGTCGTGCAGTCTACGTCCCTTATCACTTACATCCCACTCACCTTGCCATGTATCCAAACGCCAACTTTTAAGGTGACGTATCGTCTCTATGGGCACACCGGTTATTGTGTGATTAGGACAACACAACACCCAGTCCCTCAGCGGAGAAATTCTCCGACCCAGCCGGGAATCGAACCCGGGCCCTTAGGACTGACAGTCTGCCACGCTGACCACTCATCTACCGGGGGCGGACATGACCTTATATGTTAAATCGCTCAGAGCCATTTCAACCATTTTTCAGCTGATCGAGTATAGACTCGTCTGAGTTACCCAAGCACGACTCACGACCCGTCCTCACAGCTTTACTTCTGCCAGTACGTCGTCTCCTACCTTCCAAACTTCAGTCGCTAGAGCACTTGCCCGCGAAGGGCAAAGGTCCCGAGTTCGAGTCTCGGTCCGGCACACAGTTTTAATCTGCCAGGAAGTTTCATATCAGCGCACACTCCGCTGCAGAGAGAAAATTTCATTCTAGAAACATCCCCCCGGCTGTGGCTAAGCCATGTCTCCGCAATATCCTGTCTTTCGGGAGTGCTAGTTCTGCAAGGTTCGCAGGAGAGCTCCTGTAAAGTTTGGAAGGTAGGAGACGAGGTACTGGCAGAAGTAAAGCTGTGAGGAGGGGGCGTGAGTCGTGCTTGGGTAGCTCAGTCGGTAGAGCACTTGCCCGCGAAAGGCAAAGGTCGCGAGTTCGAGTCTCGGTCGGGCACACAGTTTTAATCTGCCAGGAAGTTTCATATCAGCGCACACTCCGCTGTAGAGTGAAAATATCATTCGAGTATAGACTCATTTTGGAGTACTTGTGGGAGAGTCACGGTACCCTCGCTGAAGGCCAGCCTGCTGCTGCATGCAGGATGGGGTCGTTGCATCTGTGAGGCGCTCATCCGGCTACTGAAACACTCCGGTCCACAGCCGCTTCCAACTGCGCCGGCCGCAATTACAAAACAACGATTTTCCCACTTGCCGCCCGCTTTTTTTTATTACTATTATGATTTTTTTCGCTCCTGCCGCCGCCTCCTGTTTTACAAGAAGACGGCCTCGCCGTTTAACGGGTGGTGTGTGAGCGCCGGCACGTCCGCCGGGAACGACCGGCGTCAAACTGGCAAACGAGGTGACTGCGGAGAGGTGTCGTGGTAAAGAGGGGGGGGAGGGGGAGGGAGGGAGGGAGGGAGGGAGGAGGTGAGAGGAGGGAAGCGCCGACAGCGGCCGCCGGCGCGGAGGCTTGTAATCTGGCGGCGCTGGCCGGCCATTACGCGGGGTCCCTCAGGGGACAGTTCCGGGACCGGAGCTGTCGGCCGGCTCGCCACTCAGAACGCGTCTGCGCGCTCCGCAACAGGTCCTCGCGCTACGCTCACTCCACTACCTCTGCTGTACACACCTCATTCCTGGATCTCGCTTTCTGAATACCTAATCAATACATTAAAGCAACAATTACCACTGTCAAAACGACATACGAGGGCCGTTTGAAAAGTCCGTGCAAAAATACACTCCTGGAAATTGAAATAAGAACACCGTGAATTCATTGTCCCAGGAAGGGGAAACTTTGACACATTCCTGGGGTCAGATACATCACATGATCACACTGACAGAACCACAGGCACATAGACACAGGCAACAGAGCATGCACAATGTCGGCACTAGTACAGTGTATATCCACCTTTCGCAGCAATGCAGGCTGCCATTCTCCCATGGAGACGATCGTAGAGATGCTGGATGTAGTCCTGTGGAACGGCTTGCCATGCCATTTCCACCTGGCGCCTCAGTTGGACCAGCGTTCGTGCTGGACGTGCAGACCGCGTGAGACGACGCTTCATCCAGTCCCAAACATGCTCAATGGGGGACAGATCCGGAGATCTTGCTGGCCAGGGTAGTTGACTTACACCTTCTAGAGCACGTTGGGTGGCACGGGATACATGCGGACGTGCATTGTCCTGTTGGAACAGCAAGTTCCCTTGCCGGTCTAGGAATGGTAGAACGATGGGTTCGATGACGGTTTGGATGTACCGTGCACTATTCAGTGTCCCCTCGACGATCACCAGTGGTGTACGGCCAGTGTAGGAGATCGCTCCCCACACCGTGATGCCGGGTGTTGGCCCTGTGTGCCTCGGTCGTATGCAGTCCTGAATGTGGCGCTCACCTGCACGGCGCCAAACACGCATACGACCATCATTGGCACCGAGGCAGAAGCGACTCTCATCGCTGAAGACGACACGTCTCCATTCGTCCCCCCATTCACGCCTGTCGCGACACCACTGGAGGCGGGCTGCACGATGTTGGGGCGTGAGCGGAAGACGGCCTAACGGTGTGCGGGACCGTAGCCCAGCTTCATGGAGACGGTTGCGAATGGTCCTCGCCGATACCCCAGGAGCAACAGTGTCGCTAATTTGCTGGGAAGTGGCGGTGCGGTCCCCTACGGCACTGCGTAGGATCCTACGGTCTTGGCGTGCATCCGTGCGTCGCTGCGGTCCGGTCCCAGGTCGACGGGCACGTGCACCTTCCGCCGACCACTGGCCACAACATCGATGTACTGTGGAGACCTCACGCCCCACGTGTTGAGCAATTCGGCGGTACGTCCACCCGGCCTCCCGCATGCCCACTATACGCCCTCGCTCAAAGTCCGTCAACTGCACATACGGTTCACGTCCACGCTGTCGCGGCATGCTACCAGTGTTAAAGACTGCGATGGAGCTCCGTATGCCACGGCAAACTGGCTGACACTGACGGCGGCGGTGCACAAATGCTGCGCAGCTAGCGCCATTCGACGGCCAACACCGCGGTTCCTGGTGTGTCCGCTGTGCCGTGCGTGTGATCATTGCTTGTACAGCTCTCTCGCAGTGTCTGGAGCAAGTATGGTGGGTCTGACACACCGGTGTCAATGTGTTCTTTTTTCCATTTCCAGGAGTGTAAAACCTACTTACATTCACAGCCGGCCGCGGTGGTCTAGCGGTTCTGGCGCTGCAGTCCGGAACCGCGGGACTGCTACGGTCGCAGGTTCGAATCCTGCCTCGGGCATGGGTGTGTGTGATGTCCTTAGGTTAGTTCGGTTTAAGTAGTTCTTAGTTCTAGGGGACTTATGAGCTAAGATGTTGAGTCCCATAGTGCTCAGAGCCATTTGAACCATTTTTTTTTTTTTTACATTCACAGCCTATTACGTGTCTTATTTATTACCATCATCTAAGTTAGCAACAAGTTTAAGCAGATTGTGCATATGCATTTTTATTTTGTACATACACACCGAAGCGCCAAAGAAACCGGTATAGGCACGCTTATTCAAACACAGAGAGATGTAAACAACCAGAATACAGCGGTGCGGTCGGCAACGCCTATATTACACAACAAGTGTCTGGCGTAGCTGTAACATCGGTTACTGCTCCTGCAATGGAAGGTTATCGAGAGTCAAGTGCGTTTGAACGTGGAGTTATAATGGGCCCACCAGCGATGGGACACAGCGTCTCCGAGGAAGCGATGAAGAGGGGATTTTCCTGTTCGACCATCTCTCGAGCGTACTGTGAATATCCGGAATCCGGTAAAACATCAAATCTCCGACATCGTTGCGGCCGGAAAAAAGATCCTGCAAGAACGGGACCAACGACGAGTGAAGAGAATCGTTCAACGTGACAGAACTGCAACCCTTCCACAGATTGCTGGAGGTATCAATGTTGGGCCATCAAGTGACAGCGTGCGAACCATTCGACGAAGCATCATCGGTATGGGCTTCCGGAGCCGAATGCCCACTGGTGTACCCTTGATGTATGTTCGGTGTATATATATTTCTTTCTGTAACTTTTATAATTAGTCCTTTTGTAAAATTTTCAACAAAACGAATGTGCTTGTAATAAAACCCAATTTTTATGATATAATACGTAAAATCACAGAATGTATGACCTGCTGTACGATAACAGGCAGCAGGTCTTTACTTGCAAAATAAATAGTAAATAAATTTCTGACTGATGTTCCCTCTGGAAAACTAAGGCAAATTTACGAATTAAACTGCACAGAACGTCTTTTTGATCTTGAGATAAATTTTCCATAGCTCTAGTTTTTGTTTATTTGTCATACCAACGGCGTTTTTACACCAGCCCATGCTAGTGAAGATTGAAATTTATCATCGATGATGATGATGATGATGATGATGATGATGATGATGATGATGATGATGTTTGGTTTGCGGGGCTCTCAACTGCGAGGTTATCAGCCCCCGTTCAAATTCCCAACCGTTGCTCAGTCCAATCTCGCCACTTACATGAAAGATGATGAAATGATGAGGACAACACACAGTCATCTCGAGGCAGGTGAAAAGGCCTGGCCCTGCCAGGAATCGAACCCGGAATAGACAAAGAACGAGTTAATAAAGTATTACATACAGCGCAACCAATGAAATACAAAAAAATGTTCGACCTATTTCACTGTTTCTGTGAAACTTTACTCACAACACTGAGAAAGAAAGTCGTATGTCAAACCTTCCACACGAATAACAAAAGCAACACGCCGTGACATGGAATGAGGCATCGATAGGTCGCTAGAGGGAGCTGGCACCACATCTACGCACACAAGTCAACTAATTTCCGTAATTCCGGGAATGAAGGCAGTGAGTTCTGATGCCATATTCAGTCACATCCCAAATTTGTGCGTACGAATTCAGATCTGGCGAGTTGGGGGGGGGGGGGGGAGGGGGCGCAGCACATGAAGTGGAACTCGCTACTGTGTTCCTCGAAGCACTCTATCATACTCCTGGTCGTGTGACATGGCACATTGTCTTTTTGAAAAATGGCATTGCGGTTCGGGAATATGATGGTGACTGGGGGGGGGGGAGGGGGCAGGGGGGTGTACGAGCTCTGTAACCAGTGTACGATACTCCTTGGCCGTGACGGTGCATTGCACGAGCTCCACTGGACCCAGGGATCTACATCTACATTTATACTCCGCAAGCCACCCAACGGTGTGTGGCGGAGGGCACTTTACGTGCCACTGTCATTTCTTTTCCAGTCGCGTATGGTTCGCGGGAAGAACGACTGTCTGAAAGCCTCCGTGCGCGCTCGAATCTCTCTAATGTTACATTCGTGATCTCCTCGGGAGGTATAAGTATATATTCGATACCTCATGCAGAAACGCACCTTCTCGAAACCTGGCGAGCAAGCTACACCGCGATGCTGAACGCCTCTCTTGCAGAGTCTGCCACTTGAGTGTATTAAACATCTCCGTAACGCTATCACGCTTACCAACTAACCCTGTGACGAAACGCGCCGCTCTTCTTTGGATCTTCTCTATCTCCTCCGTCAACCCGATCTGGTACGGATCCCACACTGATGAGCAATACTCAAGTACAGGTCGAACGAGTGTTTTGTAAGCGACCTCCTTTGTTGATGGACTACATTTTCTAAGGACTCTCCCAATGAATCTCAACCTCGCACCCGCCTTACCAGCAATTAATTTTATATGATCATTCCACGTCAAATCGTTCCGCGCGCATACTCCCAGATATTTTACAGAAGTAACTGCTACCAGTGTTTGTTCCGCTATCATATAATCATACAATAAAGGATGCTCACGTGATGTTCCCCAGAGCATAAAGGAGCCCCCGCCAGCTTGTCTCCGTCCCACAGTACAGGCGTCAAGGAGCTGTTACCCTGGAAGACGACGGATTCGCGCCCTCCCATTGGCATGATGAAGAAGGTGTTGGGATTCATCAGACCGTGCAACGTTCTGCCACTTTGCCAACGTCCAGAGCCGCTGATCACATGCCCATTTCAGACGTAGTTGCCGATATCGTGGTATTAAGATTGGCACCTGCAGATACAATCTGTATATTGAGCAAGCAGTAAAGGAAACAAAAGAAAAATTTGGAGTAGGTATTAAAATTCATGGAGAAGAAGTAAAAACTTTGAGGTTCGCCGATGACATTGTAATTCTGTCAGAGACAGCAAAGGACTTGGAAGAGCAGTTGAACGGAATGGACAGTGTCTTGAAAGGAGGATATAAGATGAACATCAACAAAAGCAAAACAAGGATAATGGAATGTTGTCGAATTAAATCGGGTGATGCTGAGGGGATTAGATTAGGAAATGAGACACTTGAAGTAGTAAAGGAGTTTTGCTATTTAGGGAGTAAAATAACTGATGATGGTCGAAGTAGAGAGGATATAAAATGTAGACTGGCAATGGCAAGGAAATCGTTTATGAAGAAGAGAAATTTCTTAACATCTAATATAGATTTAAGTGTCAGGAAGTCGTTTCTGAAAGTATTTGTATGGAGTGTAGCCATGTATGGAAGTGAAACATGGACGATAACCAGTTTGGACAAGAAGAGAATAGAATCTTTCGAAATGTGGTGCTACATAAGAATGCTGAAGATAAGGTGGGTAGATCACGTAACTAATGAGGAGGTATTGAATAGGATTGGGGAGAAGAGAAGTTTGTGGCACAACTTGACTAGAAGAATTGATCGGTTGGTAGGACATGTTTTGAGGCATCAAGGGATCACAAATTTAGCATTGGAGGGCAGCGTGGAGGGTAAAAATCGTAGAGGGAGACAAAGAGATGAATACACTAAGCAGATTCAGAAGGATGTAGGTTGCAGTAGGTACTGGGAGATGAAGAAGCTTACACATGATAGAGTAGCATGGAGAGCTGCATCAAACCAGTCTCAGGACTGAAGACCACATCAACAACAACAACAACAACAACCTGCATAGGTCGTCTCCTGCAGAGGCCTATCGTTAGCAATGTTCTGTGTCCTGTTTCACCACTCTGGTTAGCCTGCGACGAGCGACATCTGTAATGAGGGGTGGCTGCCCTCGACGTCTGGACGTGGTTTCAGCTTCACCATCGAGAGTCTACACTCGGGCAGCATGCCCACTGGTGCTACATGCACCGAGCGTGCGTCTGACCAGCGGTCATTCCTCACCAGGTGCCGCTGCTATCGCCTGGACGAGTTTATGTCGATAGCAGGTCCGTGGTCATAATGTCCTGGCAGATCAGTGTATCAAGTTGTGACTATACCAGCACTGCTCCGTGGATGCGAAAACTGGACTCTTCTTAATAGATGAAAGAATAGAAGCATGTCAAATGAATTTCCTCAGATACGTGGTTCAAAAATGCCTCTAATCACTTGAGAGGCACCCACGTACCTTGCTCATACTGTGGCATCAAGCAGTCAGGCCTGCAAGATGAGTGGTCTGCCAAGCGAGTGGATTCATTCTTATTTATCGAGTAACATGAACTCTCGTACTCACAATTAAGTTACAAGTCATCCTCCTATATGATTAATACGCAACGGAAACGCACATCTGACTATCAGTAATTTGCAGAACTCTGACTGTTCACTACGCACTGGCAATACCACATTTTCTTTCCTTTTTATTTAACGGCTTTTATCAACACGTGGCCATCGCACTGAATATGAATGGCGCACACATTATAAATTCGGGACATTATGACAACATACAATTCGAAGGAAAAGTCCACCAATCTTTTTCTTTTCACTAACTTATTTATTCCGATAAATTCTATAACCTAAACACACAAATTCTATAACATACAACAATAACACATGAGAAATTCCGCCCAGTGGGCATGGCTTAACATTGGTGATTCTCTACCTTATGGTCTTGTAATTATTTAACGCTACAGTGCACTTTCTGGATAGGATGGTGGATCTTGTATTATTTCTCACACTTCGACTCTCACAATCATCATCACGAAACTTTCCTCCAGACCGAGCAGTACAAAAGGAACACGCATAACCCACTAATCTTTTGAAACTATCTCGCTACTCTCCCATGCAAACCACACATACCCAAATTACATACATACACCACACTACAATATGAAATACTACACAGGGAATAGTCACAACATTATCACTTTCAGCTTTCCCACTTCAATTAATATTTATCCCAGTTTCACACGACACTGCCCCACTTCGTAATTCTACTTTCCTACTATGAACTCTGGAGATATATGCACGTCTTCCTGTGCAATGCAAGCCAAGTGGCGTTGATGGATAGACGGCCGACTCACCTTGCTTCTCTCTCAGAGTTTGAATCTAGCGTCGCACGGAATCATATCACGCAAAGTAATATTAAGAACGTATTCATCACACACGCGAGTCCTCAACTGATACCATGGACGAGTACTTCTCTTTATCTTTTGTCTCATACACAGTTTGAGACTCACACAGTACTCACCACGTGGAAGTACTCGTCTCTAATTTCAAGTCTTGCACACGCCATTTCTTAAATATTTCAACTTATGGTACACACGCTATTTCTTAAATATTTCAACTTATTGTACACACGCTAGTAATTCAGCTTAACTTAAGTAGTAACGGAAGCATTTCAACTTATTGCTACACGTGGTTTCATTGTGACCGTTGCTCACTTCCGACATTACTACGATCCCATTAATATTATCTGCCTGACATTTAATTCTCCCCACAAAAGTTCCTGAAATAGAGAAATTATTATTTCAAACTACTCTTAAATATTCGACATGCATACCATGTCTCCACTCTTTTGTCATTACGGAGCACAAATAAAACAGGTCTTAACAGCACAAGATCCAGCGGCAGAGTGCTGAAACATGGCCGTTCTCCAGGTCCTCTCACACCTCTGTCGAAGTGGGGGAGCACCTTGCTACCGTATTGGTCAGCCACATTTCAGGCGCTCAAAGCTCAGGTAAATTTCATCTCTTTGGTTCCACCAAAGGTGGCCAAAGTATCGTCTCAAAGGTGATCATATATTCACATTCACTATCTGCGGTTAGCAGACGACCATACATTCATTCATTTCACAGATCTCACCAAACTGGATGTAGGGATTTATTTTGTGGGAGTGCACATGTGATCAACCAAATAAATAAATTGTCATTCTTTCCCACACTGGTATCCGGCTTCGCTGTATTAATTGAAATTGAGTTATTTTACAAAAAAAAATGTGTTGTTCTGACAAAAATAATGAAGTATGTTGTACCTATTTTCAATGTCGGGCAGTACTGTACCCTTTCAGACTATAGGACTTAAATTCTGTGGTCATCAGTCCCCTAGAACTTAGAACTACTTAAACCTAACCAACCTAAGGACATCACACACAGCGGTCGCTCGGTTCCGGACTGAAGCGCCTAGAACCGCTCGGCCACACCGGCCGTCAATTATTTCCGCAGATCATACTAATGTACTTGTCCCACGAATATGAACATCCTGTCTCTAGTCATTCAAGGTGTTTCGTTTTTTTCTGAACATGAGTGTATATTTCTCCTGGCGATATAACGTATATCCAGGAAGGATAACAGACTCTTAAGGACTCTCTGCAATAACTTTGACTCTAAATTGGGAAACTGAATTTCCATAATGAAAAAGCATTCTGTTATTCACAACCAGCTGTCTGCTCCACTGTATCAGCCTGCTCTTCGAAGGTGGCTGGGTACAACACACGTTGCTGAATTGAAGAATGTAATTGAATTTGCATTTGAAGAATGTGATTCTGAGAATTGTCCAGATACTGCTTTCGACAAATGTGCTTATTGTGACTCGACTCTGTATATTGTTTCAGGCATTTTGTTGAGGAACATCACGTCCGATAATGGTCAAATTAAGAATAACACAGTCGAATGCTTTCACGATACTCGTCACAGTAGGACGTAAAGCTTCTAAATACGACTGGAGCACCGAATTCCTGTTCGAGCCGAGAGATTTTCCTTATAAGTATTCTGACATTTTCATGTTCAAATTTGTTGACAGCTTCATTATGTGTCAACAGATCTGTCGCATCTGTAGTTTTCACACATCATGTAGATGTATAGCTTTCCTCTTCAGATCGCCGAATACACTGATGACCCACCATCATTATGACCACTGCCACGCCCCCCCCCCCCCCCCCACTCACCGCGAGGTTGTATACTGCCTAGGTGGTGCTGAGGGCACGTTATGCGCTAAGAGAAGTACACACATCGAAAAAAGTTTTGCATCTCTTCCGTTCCGAGAGCTTCGGAACATGTACAGACAATTGGAATAGAGATCAACATTAACATCATTTCCGCCCTTTTTATAGCTCATGAAAACCACACATTGCATGTTGTACCACCATACAGCGAGACAGACCTTCAGAGGTGGTGGTCTAAATTGCTATACACACTCGTACCTCTAATAGCCAATAGCACTTCCCCTTGATGCATGCGTGTATTCGTCGTGGCATACTACCCACAAGTTCATGAAGGCACTTTTGGTCCATATTGTCCCACTCCTCAACGGCGATTCGGCGTTGATTCCTCAGAGTGGTTGGTGGGACACGTCGTCCATAAACAGCCCTTTTCAATGTATCCCAGGCATGTTCGATAGGGTTCATGTCTGGAGAACATGCTGGCCACTCTAGTCGAGCGATGTCGCTACCCTGAAGGAAGTCATTCACAAGATGTACACGATGGGGGCGCAAATTGTCGTCCATGAAGACGAATGCCTCGCCAATATGCTGCCGATATTGTTGCACTATCGGTCGGAGGATGGCATTCACGTATCGTACAGCCGTTACGGCGCCTTCAGTGACCACCAGCGGCGTACATCGGCCTCACATAATGCCACCCCAAAACAGCAGGGAACCTCCACCTTGCTGCACTCGCTGGACAGTGTGTCTAAGGCGTTCAGCCTGACCGGGTTGCCTCCAAACACGTCTCCGACGATTGTCTGTTTGAAGGCATATGCGAGACTCATCGTTGAAGAGAACGTGATGCCAATCCTGAGCGGTCCATTCGATATGTTGTTGGGCCCATCTTTACCGCTTCCAAAACACGAACCTCGCCGTGGACGTCGGGAGTGAAGTTGCGCATCATGCAGCCTACTGCGCACAGCTCTGAGTTGTAACACGACGTCCTGTGGCTCCACGGAAAGTATTATTCAACATGGTGGCGTTGCCGTCAGGGTTCCTCCGAGCCATAATCCGTAGGTAGCGGTCATCCACTGTATCACCAGCCCTTGCGCGGCCTGAGCGAGGCACGTCATCGACAGTTCCTGTCTCCCTCTGTATCTCCTCCATGTCTGAACAACATCGGTTTGGTTCACTCCGAGACGCCTGGACACTTCCCTTGTTGAGAGCCCTTCCCGGCACAAAGTAACAATGCGGACGCGATCGAACGGCGGTATTGACCGTCTAGTCGTGGTTGAACTACAGACAACACGAGCCGTGTACCTCCTACCTGGTGGAATGACTGGAACTGATCGGCTGTCGGACCCCCTCCGTCTAATAGGCGCTGCTCATGCATGGTTGTTTACATCTTTGGGAGGGTATAGTGACATCTCTGAAGAGTCAGAGGGGCTGTATCTGTGATACAATATCCACAGTCAGCGTCTATCGTCAGGAGGTCTGGGAATTGGGGTGATGCAAAACTTTTTTTGATGTGTGTGGGCCGCGCGGGTTTTAGCCGAGCGGTCTAGGGCGCTGCAGTCATGGACTGTGCGGCTGGTCCTGGCGGAGGTTAGAGTCCTCCCTCAGGCATGGGTGTGTGTGTTTGTCCTTAGGATAATTTAGGTTTAGCGTGTAAGCTTAGGGACTGATGACCTTAGCAGTTAAGTCCCATAAGATTTCACACACATTTGAACATTTGATTTTTTATGTCTGTAGTTGCCAACAAGGAAGAAGTTGGCAATCCCGCTTTAAATTGGCGGCTGAAGTTTTGTACAGAGAGTAAACTTTGATTCATAAAATTGACCACTTAACACATTAACAATAGTAATAAAGAGAGGAATCGCCGAATATCGGCCACGCTTGTAATGCGACACAACCAGGGCACAAAGCAGTTGCATAGACTTGCAACACGAAGTATCTCGGACCCACGTCCAAGTGCATTAAGGAATGTCTAGCGAAAATCAAAGTGGCTACACGGAGCAGTAACAGCCAAAAGTTCTGAAACGTCCCCTTAGAAAAATTAATGAATTACTGTGCTGGTAAACCCGTTACGTTATTTGATTTTCAAACATCTGAGCAAAACTGAACGTACTCAGACATTTCGCTCTTTACCTATTCTGATCAACACTAAACTGACACACAATATTTTTAGCGCAATGAAATCTGACTTTCAATAATCCCTACAAAAGAATGGCCCTGACTAACAATAACCTATACCTTTCATGAATCACTTACCTCACAAAAATCTTCGTTACTCGAACTACTGCAATACAGCGAGCGCCAATGCTGCCAGCTAAGTAAAAGATTCAAACTACTGAAGGCACTAACTACTGATAGGCATAGTTAGCAAATGAAAGATTTTGATACAGAAAAAACAATGTATTTACCTTAATACTGTTTAAAAGTCATCATATATACATCAGTTCATGACATACAGTATTACAGATTTACTCTTTCTGATGGACACACGTCCAGATCATCCGCTCTCAAAACTCCGCCATCTCTCTCCCCACATCCACCACTGCTGGCGGCTCACCTCCAACTGCGCAACGCTACGCGCTGTTAACAGCCAACTGCCCAACACTACAATGGCGAATATTCCAACAATGCCAACCAGCCACAGACTGCACACAGTAGAGTCGGGCAACACGATTCTTTTTCCCGATTCGATTCCTACGATTCTGTCTCACATTGCGAATCGATTACTACGATTCGTTCACGATACTTTCACGATTAATTCTAGTCTGCGATGGCACGATTCTTACGGAATGCAAAACGTTCTACATCTTACTCACAGATGGCAGGACGTGTCTAAAATTGTCAATGGGGTTAAAATCGAACTGTGTCATGATAAGATATTCCAGAAATAGTTTATTTATGAGTAAACATGCATATGGCGTTACAAGTGTGATTCTCGATTTATAGGTGTAATACCTTAATTGTTGAAAGGTCACGTTTTATTTGATTGCATCTATTGTTTTATTTCAGTATGCCAGGAAAGAGGAGTCGATTTGTGCGAAAGGTGGTGCAAAATTACGTGGTATGCCAGTTTGGTTGTGTGGCTTGAACGTATCTAACTACAGATGTCTGTTTTATAGTAACAAAATCTAGCAGTGAGGCAGAGGTGGTTTGGCTCATATCATCCTATGTTTTTCTGTGGTAAGATGTCTTTCCAAGTCCACATCAGCCTTGTAATTCATAACGCAGCTGACAGCCCTCCCACACAGCAAATTTAGCTTAACTTTCATTTCTTCTAAATACAAAGCATAGGTATTTTGCTTTTAATTTGTCTGAGAACTTGCCGCTGTCACTACTATTTACGTGAGAAGACGACATTCTTCTAAACAGTAGGATTCAATCGTATACAGCGAGATTACTTCACTAAAATTTAATATGAATCTGAACACGATAACATTCGAAAACTCGAACTTCAAATTATTAATTAAAAAGCTTTTTTTTGAAGACGGTATTACACGGCGATCAGCCAAGAAAGGAATTAGTTAGAGAGCCTACATTCTCTCTATATAGGCTCTGTAATATTGGTCTAGTGCGACAGCCGTTTAGTGGCGGCACTGGTGGAACTAACAGAATTAGCAAATTAGCAGTGAAGTAATGTCGCTGTATGCGATTGTATCCTACACTTTAGAAGTATGTCGTCTTCTCACATAAATAGCAAGTTCTCAGACAAATTAGAAGCAAAATACCTGTGAGGGCTGACAGTTGCTTTATTGTGAAATACACTCCTGGAAATGGAAAAAAGAACACATTGACACCGGTGTGTCAGACCGACCATACTTGCTCCGGACACTGCGAGAGGCTGTACAAGCAATGATCACACGCACGGCACAGCGGACACACCAGGAACCGCGGTGTTGGCCGTCGAATGGCGCTAGCTGCGCAGCATTTGTGCACCGCCGCCGTCAGTGTCAGCCAGTTTGCCGTGGCATACGGAGCTCCATCGCAGTCTTTAACACTGGTAGCATGCCGCGACAGCGTGGACGTGAACCGTATGTGCAGTTGGCGGACTTTGAGCGAGGGCGTATAGTGGGCATGCGGGAGGCCGGGTGGACGTACCGCCGAATTGCTCAACACGTGGGGCGTGAGGTCTCCGCAGTACATCGATGTTGTCGCCAGTGGTCGGCGGAAGGTGCACGTGCCCGTCGACCTGGGACCGGACCGCAGCGACGCACGGATGCACGCCAAGACCGTAGGATCCCACGCAGTGCCGTAGGGGACCGCACCGCCACTTCCCAGCAAATTAGGGACACTGTTGCTCCTGGGGTATCGGCGAGGACCATTCGCAACCGTCTCCATGAAGCTGGGCTACGGTCCCGCACACCGTTAGGCCGTCTTCCGCACACGCCCCAACATCGTGCAGCCCGCCTCCAGTGGTGTCGCGACAGGCGTGAATGGAGGGACGAATGGAGACGTGTCGTCTTCAGCGATGAGAGTCGCTTCTGCCTTGGTGCCAATGATGGTCGTATGCGTGTTTGGCGCCGTGCAGGTGAGCGCCACAATCAGGACTGCATACGACCGAGGCACACAGGGCCAACACCCGGCATCATGGTGTGGGGAGCGATCTCCTACACTGGCCGTACACCGCTGGTGATCGTCGAGGGGACACTGAATAGTGCACGGTACATCCAAACCGTCATCGAACCCATCGTTCTACCATTCCTAGACCGGCAAGGGAACTTGCTGTTCCAACAGGACAATGCACTTCCGCATGTATCCCGTGCCACCCAACGTGCTCTAGAAGGTGTAAGTCAACTACCCTGGCCAGCAAGATCTCCGGATCTGTCCCCCATTGAGCATGTTTGGGACTGGATGAAGCGTCGTCTCACGCGGTCTGCACGTCCAGCACGAACGCTGGTCCAACTGAGGCGCCAGGTGGAAATGGCATGGCAAGCCGTTCCACAGGACTACATCCAGCATCTCTACGATCGTCTCCATGGGAGAATAGCAGCCTGCATTGCTGCGAAAGGTGGATATACACTGTACTAGTGCCGACATTGTGCATGCTCTGTTGCCTGTGTCTATGTGCCTGTGGTTCTGTCAGTGTGATCATGTGATGTATCTGACCCCAGGAATGTGTCAATAAAGTTTCCCCTTCCTGGGACAATGAATTCACGGTGTTCTTATTTCAATTTCCAGGAGTGTATAAGGTGCTGTGGAATTGGAAAGAGCACAGGAAAACGTAGGGTAATACGAATCCGCGCATGTGCACTATATAGGGATAGTAAATGGGAAATGCCTTTACGCTTGTTCCCGTCAGCCACCGACAAATGTCAGCTTGGTTTTCACGAGTAATATTACGGCCCACAAATACATAAATAGTAGTGGCAGAAGCAAGTTCTCAGACAAATTAGAAGCAAAATACCTGTGAGGGCTGACAGTTGCTTTATTGTGAAATATAAGGTGCTGTGGAATTGGAAAGAGCACAGGAAAACGTAGGGTGATACGAATCCGCGCACGTGCACTATATAGGGATAGTAAATGGGAAATGCCTTTACGCTTGTTCCCGTCAGCCACCGCCAAATGTCAGCTTGGTTTTCACGAGTCATATTACGGCCCACACGCATCTGGCGGTCGTAATCATTCGGCACGACTCGGCATGATTCGGAAGTTGCCTTCGAAGCATAGCGTACTAAGAATCGATGAATCGTTGGAACTTGGAATCGTCACGACTCGGAAACACGCAATCGTTCTTACGATTCTTTTGAACGACGATTCGTCCATATCACGATTCGATTCTTACGATTCTTTATTTAGAGTCGTTCAAATGAACGACTCATTCACGAATCGCCACAACTCTAGCAGACAGCACAGCGAGTGATTTTCATACAGAGCGCTACATGGCGGTACCAACGTAAAAACCTGAACAGCCTACTTACAGTTCCACCACTAAACGGCTCACCGTTTTCAGTCAGTCCAGGAGCTCGCTGTTAACATACACGTCAGGGTAAACTCCGGCGCTCTCCTCAGGATTCGAGACAGACACGACTCTTAAAGAGAGCCTCCGTTGCCCGGTGACTGCTCGCGCACTCCAGTTCCGCTCACCGCCAGGCCCAGGCGCTGGAGGGGCGCTGGAGTGTCAACACCGTGCGTCCTCGCACCACACCAAGCGCCGACTGACTACTCGCGATGCTCCTTGCGCTGCCTTCCCTCTGTCACTGCCACCGACCGAGTCTCCGTCACTGCCCCCAAGTCACAGATCAATAATGTTGCACGTCCATCGCGCTACACCGACTTATAAAATTTTTTATTGAATCCGTAAGGAGGAGGTGCGGACGACTCGGAGACACTACCTGCTGGTATCTGTGAAACGGTACAGTAGTTTCCGCTCTATAAGCTGCAGGTTTCGCTGTTCGCTCGCACCGGGAAATAGAAACAGAGGCGGCTCCGCAGCCAATTTTATTACACGACGCGGCCGGCCGCGGGTGCAACAGAACCCATGTCGACGGGTGGAAAGTGTTGTGGATTGGCAGGAGAGCCAACCGAGGAATACTAGAGGAAGCCGAAAGGCACGCATTTTAGCTCACGCAGGCTGGCGTGAGGTCTGGAACAGGACAATGAAATTAGAATTTAGAAAAACGGACGTAGCTGGTGGAATAAACTTTAATCCATTAATGGTGAACGTCGGTCTGACGGTACATGAATTACAAGATCAATAGCAACTGATAATGGCGCCTTGCTAGGTCGTAGCAAATGACGTAAGTAGGCAGTGAACCATCGCTAGCAAAGTCGGCTGTACAACTGGGGCGAGTGCTCGGAAGCCTCTCTAGACCTCACTCATCGGTCTTACAAGGGGAGGCCGCCAATTGTGAAATTCAGATTCGATTCATACTGCGCATAATAAAAGCTCATGGCCAGAGGTGTAATGTGGCAAAGCACCAAGATGCACTTCTCAACCGTCGTCGAGAAAATCGACAGTTAAAAGAAACCGTTGCCGTGAAATACTCTACGATTAATAATTTTCTACAGCGTCGTGGCGCAGCGGTAAGCGCTCGGGTTCGTAATCCGAAGGTCGCCGGATCGAATCTCGGGCCATGCAACTTTTTTTTTAGCATTTGTTTTTTGTAATTCAAATATATATATATATATATATATATATATATATATATATATATATATATATATATATATATATATAATTCCCGGCAATCAGTTGCAACAATTATGCATATAATAAGTTGTTGAAAGTCGTTTGTCGTGGAAAAACTGGCGACTTCGAACATCATTATGTTTTCCGCAAACAAAGTTGTGTTTCACAAATGTTATTAATTGTCTTCATAATGTTAACCACGTATAGTTAACGGAAGACGTAGAAATGATATTCCGAAACGAATACGTATAGCGTAAGTCAAACGTTCGAATTAGAATAGAGACCCCACGAACACAAATTTGCTGTGGCAGGTATGAAATATAAACTCCGTTACTCGCTCGTTACACTTGAAGGACAGATGTTGAATGGGCCGAAACGAGCCGCCGCAATAACAACGTAGTTGCCTGTTAACTTCGAAAGAAGGTAGATGCGGTCCCTAGCGCAACTTATAACATCGTAGAAAATCAGTGCGGACGGGAGAGCTTTGGTACACCCTGTTAAACAAACGGAAAAATGGAGGCGGTGCAATTAGGGAGCGATCCGCCTTCACCAACATGCATAAGCAATTCATTAATATATATATATTTGAATTTCAAAAAACTAATAATAAAAAAAAGTTGCATGGCGCGGGATTCGATCTGGCGACCTTCGGATTACGAACCCGAGCGCTTACCGCTGCGCCACGACGCTGTAGAAAATCATCAATCGTAGGGAGTATTTCACACAACGGTTTATTTTAACTGTCGATTTTCTCGACAACGGCTGAGAAGTGCATCTTGGTGCTTTGTCACATTACAACTCTGGCCATGAGCTTTTATTATGCGCAGTATGAATCGAATCTGAATTTCACAATTGGCGGCCTCCCCTTGTTAGATCATCAAGGAAATATTCTAGTTCAGCAGTTCTGTTTCATTGATTCGTGTACGAAGGGTCGCAGTGACCTTGACTGGTGGTGTCGCAATTGCACAAAACGAATTCTAACGCCGTGTCGTCAGGAGAGGTTGTGTCTGAGGAGGGTGGGGGGGGGGGGAGGAGGGGGGGAGAAGCTGGCGTTGGGACAATAATGAGCCATCCGCCTCTCGACAAATGTGTCATTCAGCGCATCCCACGAGTTCAAATTCCAATGCGGGGTTGCACAGTCATGCTACAAGATGATGCTACGCTGTAAGCTCTTCGCTCTGTGGTAGTAGGAACTGTTCGAACACGTCCAGATGAAAGGTTTCTTCTGCGAAGAAAAATTACGCTATCTTTTTATGAAATTTAAATCAACAGCTCTCTCCTCCAAATGCGAATACATTTTATTAGCGCCCATATATATTGAAAGGTGGCTGCACTGAGCCACAGCGCCAGAGATCGCACCAGAGAGTTTTGTTCCGCCGCCTCCACTGGCAGTGATTATTGAGAAGTAGCGGTGGGCAGTTCTTATCGAGATGTGGCAGTAGAGAGTTCTTATCGAGAAGTCGTAGTGGACAGTGCTTGTCGAGATGTTGTAGTAGGGAGTGCTTGTTCCATGTTTTATGCAGTTGTTTGATGGGCTAGACAGCAGATGTTGTTCTAATGGAGATATTGTAATGATTAGAGCGCTTTTCATCAATATATATGAAGGTAACAAAACTCGCTTTTTTCATTATTTCAATGTCTTGAATAATGCGTCATTACAGGTTCAGTCAACAAAGCATCTGGCTTGTGTTCTTGTATTAGAGTGTAATTCTGGTTTTCTTGCGCAATTATAGTATTTCTATTTTTTAATTACTTCAGTATAAATGATATTTAAAATTTCTTGTCTTATTGAAGAAGAGCCGTGCTAGATGTGTACGTTGAATCACACTTCCACACACAGAACAGCTACACCTGTGCTTTGTTGGCTTCGTAGGTTTTATAGTTGCTGGGGACTTAATTAATTCATTGTGTTAACGGAAATTTTCTTTCATTGTTTGTTGTTATTCTATGCAGTCAGATTGCGTACAAAAACTAGTCAGGGCCAACCGTTTACGACACTTCGTAATCGGACATACAGTGACTAAAAAAATTAAAAAGTATTTGCATTGCATTAATTTTAAATAATTAAGCCCCCATGCAATATAAGGAGAAGTGATCATTGTAATAAAATAAGAGAATTCACAGCTCGCACGGAAAGATTTAATGCCAGGTTCTCCTTAAAACGAGCAAAAAATATACAAAGTTTGGATATTTTTTGGACAATGAAAAGACGTACAAAGTATCTGTTATGATTGATCTTACTTTGAACTTTATTTTAGATTTTCAATTGTGCGCGTAACTGTGGTTTGCAAGGGCCTGCGAGTTTGAAGTATGCGGACTGCGTGCAGTGCAGCCCCTGAGGAGTTTCCTGAAATCAAAAATGGATAAAATCAGTCGGTACCGCGTAAAATTTATGGGAGTTTATACCTAACCACAAGGAAATTGTTTTGCTGGCAGAAGAGCCAACACCGTGTTACTAGAGGAGGCCGAAATGCACGCGTTTTAGCTCACGCAGGCTGGCGTGAGGAGGGAAGGACTATACTGACGTGAGGTCAGGAACATGACAAGGAATTAGAATTCAGAAAGCGGACGTAGCTAGTTTGATACTTAACTTTAATGCATTAATGATGAACGTCGCTCTTGACTGTACATGATTCACAATATTATCTGTTTATAATACACGGTGATTCAAAAAGAATACCACAACTTTAGGAATTTAAAATTCTGCAACGACAAAAGGCAGAGCTGAGCACTATCTGTCGGCGAATTAAGGGAGCTATAAAGTTTCATTTAGTTGTACATTTGTTCGCTTGAGGCGCTGTTGACTAGGCGTCAGCGTCAGTTGATGCTACGATGGCGACCGCTCAACAGAAAGCTTTTTGTGTTATTGAGTACGGCAGAAGTGAATCGACGACAGTTGTTCAGCGTGCATTTCGAACGAAGTATGGTGTTAAACCTCCTGATAGGTGGTGTATTAAACGTTGGTATAAACAGTTTACAGAGAATGGGTGTTTGTGCAAAGGGAAAAGTTCTGGACGGCCGAGAACGAGTGATGAAAATGTAGCACGCATCCAGCAAGCATTTGTTCGCAGCCCAGGAAAATCGACTCGCAGAGCTAGCAGAGAGCTGCAAATTCCACAATCAACTGTATGGAGAGTCCTACGAAAAAGGTTAGTTAAGAAAACGTCAACTACCCGAGGCGATGGATCGGCCGCCAGGCAGCCCGTGACAGAGCACTTCATCACTGGCCTCCAAGAAGCCCTGATCTTACCCCCAGCGATTTTTTCTTATGGGGTTATGTTAAGGATATGGTGTTTCGGCCACCTCTCCCAGCCACCATTGATGATTTGAAACGAGAAATAACAGCAGCTATCCAAACTGTTACGCCTGATATGCTACAGAGAGTGTGGAACGAGTTGGAGTATCGGGTTGATATTGCTCGTGTGTCTAGAGGGGGCCATATTGAACATCTCTGAACTTGTTTTTGAGTGAAAAAAAAATCTTTTTAAATACTCTTTGTAATGATGTACAACAGAAGGTTATATTATGTTTCTTTCATTAAATACACATTTTTAAAGTTGTGGTATTCTTTTTGAATCACCCTGTACATTCGTAGTAACTGAATATGGCGCCTTGCTAGGTCGTACCAAATGACGTAGGTGAAGGCTATGCTAAACTGTCGTCTCTGCAAATGAGAGCGTATGTAGACAGTGAACCATCGCTAGCAAAGTCGGCTGTACAACTGGGGCGAGTACTAGGGAGTCTCTCTAGACTAGACCTGCCGTGTGGCGGCGCTCGGTCTGCAATCACTGATAGTGGCGACACGCGGGTCCGACGTATACTAACGGACCGCGGCCGATTTAAAGGCTACCACCTAGCAAGTGTGGTGTCTGGCGGTGACACCACACAAAGAAATGTGTCAGGCTTCATAATACGTACTTATATGTGTCGTGTATTATGCATTTCTTGTACGTGGATGTGAATCTGCACATGAACTTTCCTACTCCTCCTCACACCTTTCCGTAAAGCGTGGCCAAATCTTTGTTTGGAAGTAGTTCTGTAGTACAGTAGTGCCAACCTTACTCCTGGCTAGGGGATCAGAGAGACAGCACAGGCAGGTAAAAGTCAAAGACTTTCCAGTGTCACAAGATTTGGGGTGGAGAGCTTGGTCACGGCCAAGTGGTTCGACCACCCCCCTCCACCGGGGCCCAGGAAGATCTCCGGGTGCCCGCCATGTTCTGGGAGTGTTACAGAAGACGGGTAAGTGAGCAGACGTGCCCTCAGTGCGTCTGTCTCAATGTTCACGCATGGAAGAGAGGTATTTGAATATTTGTACTAATTCTTTTATTTCCAGCTTCGGATTGTGTGCACCTTCGGATTGTGTGCTCGTTTAATTCCGGAAATTTGACCCCCTGTGTTAAAGTATCTGGTCCCCAGTTTGTCCGTTATCCTCCTCACATAGTGAATGTCCTATGTAAAATATTGGGAGACTTCGGTGGTATACATTTGGCCAACGCAATTCCGTCTTGCCCGTATACAGTGTGAGTCACCTAACGTTACCGCTGGATATATTTCGTAAACCACATCAAATACTGACGAATCGATTCCACAGACAGAACGTGAGGAGAGGGGCTAGTGTAACTGGTTAATACAAACCATAAAAAAATGCACGGAAGTTTGTTTTTTAACACAAACCTAGGTTTTTTTAAATGGAACCCCGTTAGTTTTGTTAGCACATCTGAACATATAAACAAATACGTAATCAGTGCCGTTTGTTACATTGTAAAATGTTAATTACATCCGGAGATATTGTAACCTAAAGTTGACGCTTGAGTACCACTCCTCCGCTGTTCGATCGTGTGTACCGGAGAGCACCGAATTACGTAGGGATCCAAAGGGAACGGTGATGGACCAAAAAAAAAAAAAAAAAATGGTTCAAATGGCTCTGAGCACTATGGGACTTAACATCTATGGTCATCAGTCCCCTAGAACTTAGAACTACTTAAACCTAACTATCTTAAGGACAGCACACAACACCCAGCCATCACGAGGCAGAGAAAATCCCTGACCCCGCCGGGAATCGAACCCGGGAACCCGGGCGTGGGAAGCGAGATCGCTACCGCACGATGTGATGGACCTTAGGTACAGAAGAGACTGGAACAGCACATTACGTCCACATGCTAACACCTTTTTATTGGCCTTTTTCACTGACGCACATGTGCATTACCATGAGGGGTGAGGTACACGTACACACGTGGTTTCAGTTTCCAATTGCGGAGTGGAATAGAGTGTGTCCCGACATGTTAGGCCAATAGATGTTCAATGTGGTGGCCATCATTTGCTGCACACAATTGCAATCTCTGTCGTAATGAATGTCGTACACGCCGCAGTACATCTGGTGTAATGTCGCCGCAGGCTGCCACAATACGTTGTTTCATATCCTCTGGGGTTGTAGGCACATCACGGTACACATTCACCTTTAACGTACCCCACAGAAAGAAGTCCAGAGGTGTAAGATCAGGAGAACGGGCTGGCCAATTTATGCGTCCTCCACGTCCTATGAAACGCCCGTCGAACATCCGGTCAAGGGTCAGCCTAGTGTTAATTGCGGAATGTGCAGGTGCACCATCATGCTGATACCACATACGTCGACGCATTTCCAGTGGAACATTTTCGAGCAACGTTGGCAGATCATTCTGTAGAAACGCGATGTATGTTGCAGCTGTTTGGGCCCCTCCAATGAAGTGAGGACAATGTTTCAAGCGTCAACTTTAGGTTACAATATCTCTGGATGTAATTAACATTTTACAATGCAACAAACGGCACTGATTACGTATTTGTTTATATGTTCAGATGTGCTAACAAAACTAACGTGGTTCCATTAAAAAAAGCGTAGGTTTGTGTTAAAAAACATACTTCCGTTCATTTTTGTATGGTTTGTATTAAACAATTTCACTAGCCCCTCTCCTCACGTTCGGTCTGTGGAATCGGTTCGTCAGTATTTCATGTGGTTTACGAAATATATCCAGCGGTAACGGTAGGTGACTCACCCTGTATAATACACCCGAGCTACAAGTTGTAAAATTGTAATATCTGTAAACTGAAACAATTGCTGCTATCGCTCTAAAGTCGAGTGATAATGTTTAAAATAAATGGGTAAGCAACTGTCATCAATCTTTAACATACCTTAAAAAAATTACATAGGAGTCCAGTTAAAGGAATTCATTTAAAAATAGAAGCTATAGAATGCAGGGAGCCACACATCAGCTTGTGAGCCCTCCAGCCCCTCACCTAGTATCGTACAGAAAGGGCACCCTCTCTAGGTAGCGCTCTCAAGCTCCCCTCCCCAGTTATCCGTTGTGCAATTTTGATTCAGGGCTTGACATCGACTTTCATCTGGCGTCCCTAGGCAAGGAGGTATGACGGTAAACTTTCACCTGGACTTATTTGAGAGACGTGGGAGCTATTACCTGCAAAGGCTACCTGCTTACAGGAGACTTGGGCCTCGCACGCACGCGTTGTTCACCTTGTTGGATGTGGGAAGCCGCATAAGAACAGTATCTAGGCTGGCAGCAAACGGGCCGTTGTCATTGAGCCGTGCACAGCTCGTGTTCGTGCCGTTTATTGTTTCTCATTTTCTATTACGGCACTCCCGGTGAGCCGTGGTAAAAAAAATTGCTGTTTTGAAGTGCGCGCCGCAGCGCGTAGTGTGAAGCAGTCGCCCTCCGTTTCTGGCGGTGGCGCCGCTGTGGCAGTCGCAGCTTTGGTGTCTCCCTCTGGTGGGAAAGCGGAAAAGTTGCCTGTTCGCCTGAATTTAAGGGGCGCTATCAGCTCGTAACGAGTTTCTATCTCACCACCTATGGCCGTCCCAATTTCTAAAATCATTCGGGGAAGTGGCAACAAAACGACCATTCACGTTGGTGTGTAGAATATATGAGTCTGGCGATATACCATCTGACTTTCGGAAAAGCATCATCCACACAATTCCGAAGACGGCAAGAGCTGACAAGTGCGAGAATTATCGCACAATCAGCTTAACAGCTCATGCATCGAAGCTGCTTAGAATAACAATGTACAGAAGAATGGAAAAGAAAATTGAGAATAAGCTAGGTGACGATCAGTTTGGCTTTAGGAAAAGTAAAGGGACGAGAGAGGCAATTCTGACGTTATGGCTAATAATGGAAGCAAGGCTAAAGAAAAATCAAGACACTTTCATAGGATTTGTCGACCTGGAAAAAGCGTTCGACAATATAAAATGGTGCAAGCTGTTCGAGATTCTGAAAAAAGTAGGGGTAAGCTATAGGGAGAGACGGGTCATATACAATATGTACAACAACCAAGAGGGAATAATAAGAGTGGACGATCAAGAACGAAGTGCTCGTATTAAGAAGGGTGTAAGAGAAGGCTGTAGCCTTTCGCCCCTACTCTTCAATCTGTACATCGAGGAAGCAATGATGGAAATAAAAGAAAGGTTCAGGAGTGGAATTAAAATACAAGGTGAAAGGATATCAATGATACGATTCGCTGATGACATTGCTATCCTGAGTGAAAGTGAAGAAGAATTAAATGATCTGCTGAACGGAATGAACAGTCTAATGAGTACACAGTATGGTTTGAGAGTAAATCGGAGAAATACGAAGGTAATGAGAAGTAGTAGAAATGAGAACAGCGAGAAACTTAACATCAGGATTGATGGTCACGAAGTCAATGAAGTTAAGGAATTCTGCTACCTATGCAGTAAAATAACCAATGACGGACGGAGCAAGGAGGACATCAAAAGCAGACTCGCTATGGCAAAAAAGGCATTTCTGGCCAAGAAAAGTCTACTAATATCAAATACCGGCCTTAATTTGAGGAAGAAATTTCTGAGGATGTACGTCTGGAGTACAGCATTGTATTGTAGTGAAACATGGACTGTGGGAAAACCGGAACAGAAGAGAATCGAAGCATTTGAGATGTGGTGCTATAGACGAATGTTGAAAATTAGGTGGACTGATAAGGTAAGGAATGAGGAGGTTCTACGCAGAATCGGAGAGGAAAGGAATATGTGGAAAACACTGATAAGGAGAAGGGACAGGATGATAGGACATCTGCTAAGACATGAAGGAATGACTTCCATGGTACTAGAGGGAGCTGTAGAGGGCAAAAACTGTAGAGGAAGACAGAGATTGGAATACGTCAAGCAAATAATTGAGGACGTAGGTTGCAAGTGCTACTCTGAGATGAAGAGGTTAGCACAGGAAAGGAATTCGTGGCGGGCCGCATCAAACCAGTCAGTAGACTGATGATAAAAAAAAATGGCCGTCCTATCGCCCTCACTCCCACCCTTAAGTACCTTGGCGTCACCCTCGACCGTCGCCTCTTCTGGACTCCCCATCTCTGGACAATCCAAGCCGAGGCACGCTCCCGACTCCGTCTTCTCAAGCTCCTTTCCGGCCGTATAAATCCCTCATCCGTCCTATCCTTTGTTACGCCCATCCGGCCTGGATCTCCGCCCCCCCTACCTTTTATAAATCCCTCCAAATCCTTGAACGCCATGCTCCCCGCCTCGCCTATCGCATCCGTCTCCCCTCCCCACGGGGATCCTGTACGATCTCATCCCCTTCCCCCACCTCCTCCTTTTCCTTGAAAGGATGCGGATCCTGTACACCTCCCGCAAACTCGATCATCCGCTAGTCTCACCCATCCTCTCCCACCCCCGACCGCTGCCGCGCCTGTACTCCCACGTCCCACCCGGTCTCCATCTCTCCACCCTCCTTACCCTCTCCCAAGGTGTCTTCCGCCAGCTCTCCCTCCCTGATGATGTCCTCCTCCCCTCCATCTACCCCTCCTATCAACTTCGATCCTCCCCCCCCCACTTCCTGTGTCATTTCCTTTAGGCACCCTCCCTCCCTTCTTTCCTTTTCCCCCGTCCCCTCCCTCCACCCCTCTTCCCCCGGGCTCCCCTCCCCCTTCCTCCCTTCCCCCTATCTCCCCTGCCCATGGCATCTGCTCTCCCCTCTCCCTCTCCAACCCCCCCTCCTCCTCTCTTGGCAGGCCCCGGACTCGTACACGGTTAGTGAACATTCGCGCGCCGGAGATCAACGCCTCGTGTTCTGTGTGTGCCGTCGTTTTGTGCTTAAGTGGTTCAGTGCAATTCGTTTTTGTGCACCTACGTTCACGTGTGACACTATTCGTCTCTGTCCAAGTATCTGAACAACTTTTATCTTGGACTCTACGCCCGTGAACGGCTCCATGTATTTTACAAAGTGTTTGTCTCCGTTTCTATGTCCACTATGTTTTCCTCTCGATGTCTTCATTTGTATCTTGTATGTTTCTCTGTGGCCAAAGAGCGGCGTAGCATGCTGCTGCTGGCCTGCCTGTTACCAGGTTTGAAAATAACAATAAAGAAAAAAAAACTCGTAACGAGGTCAGTCGGGGTGAGGCTAGGTCAGTCAGTCGGAGGCAGTTGGTCAGCCCACGCTGGACGAGTCAGTTCGGTTGGTCAGCCAAGTTAGTCTGGGTCTGTCTCTCGTCCGCATTGGTGAGGCGGTTACTGTCCGTCTGTCGTTCCTAGTGCTAGTATGTCTGTCGTCCGGATCAACCTTTAAAGCCGGCAAAATGACAGTCTTTGCACTCCGCCAGTAAGAGAACTCAGCGAGTGGTCGCCCGGTCGGGGCTTAGTTCCTGCATCTGAGTCTGCGCGTTAGGCCGCCAGTCTGCTCGAGTTGCTCAGGCAATGGGCATTGGCGGTTGGATCGGTCGGTTGGTCGGTCGCGCACTGGGACACGAGATGACTTGTCCGTCTTGAGCGTCGGCGCATGTGAGGTCGCCACGTGAGTCCAGTGGGCCGCGCCGTATAGCGAGGGGTAGTGGCTTCGCGGCCGACTCGAGAGCAACAGGAGTCAACCCACGACATCGGTCTGGCAGGTGCGAGCTGCGACGCCGTGAGACGGGAGATCGGCGCGCCTTCCTGCGTCCGTTGAAGCGGCTGGCAGCGGACGGTTCGGGAGAGCGGTTTGGGGGGTGCTGCGTCAGGTCTTCGCCACACATCGCAGTTTGTTAGAAGTTAAGTGATTCGTGATATGTTGTTTCATTTACTTGTTAAATTCTACTTGTTTTCTTGCTCACTTTCTTGTCCCCAGCTTGCTCGTCTGTCTCTCGCTCGCATTTGTTAGGCAGTTAGTGTCTGTCTGTCTGTCGTTCTGCCGTACGTTAATAGCTGCCTCTGTCATATTGTCGGATGCGGTGTTAACGAATCCACTGCTTAAAGGCTGAATTCTTGAAATATGTTTTTATCTTGCCTATCATCTTGCGACGTGGTATATGTGTAATGTAGAGCATGTTGTACATTTTATGTAAGTCTGCATTTTACGGGTTTTATTTAAATAATCATTTTAGGTTATAAGGTTGCCACCCTTCCACCGTAAGAGTCCTTTACAAAAAAAAGTGGCAAATAATATGATTTTTGTACCATTTCCATCCCTCTTACGAGGTGCATTAAAATTTTTTAAAGTAATCTGGTGTGTTGCAGATTTGCAGCAGTGTAGTCTTTCAAAGGTTGTTGTGAGAGGCCGTGACTACGGCCGTGTTGAAAGGGAGCAGGCAAGCTTCTCAGCCCGAAGGCTCATACTGTTGACATTGTCCTGTCTGCCTCTAAATAAAATTGTAACTTGATATTTCGAGAGTGCTTTTCTGCTTATAACTTTAAATCTGTTTTTGAAAAGCTTTTAGGAATGAAATTCTCATTTGTTAAAAGTAATTTCGTTTCCTATCAGTTACTTCCTGGCAACTACTTCCACGCTCACCTAGTGTGATTAAATGTGTTAATGTTCTTGATGAATCGCTAGTAAATAAAGTAAATTCTGTAAGAAAAGATTTTGAAAGTAAATCCATGGTTCAGCCGCCCGTTTTCTCGTTCCATTTACTAGCAATCACAAACTTTCTGCCTTAGTTACCCGTGAGTGGCAGCAGCAGCGAGTAGCGATAGTGCACTGTCGTACCATGTCTGGAGCGACCGATAGTATTTCCGGGTCGTCGTGTGTCTGGAGTTCAGTTGGGAGCTCAGTTGGACCAGCAGTGCAGTCGGGGACGGAGCAGCGGTTGGCGACGAAGGAGCATCGGGCACGGAGCACCAGTGAGGTGCGGACAGCCGGTACTCGCCGACTGCTGGCGACACACGTGGACTGTCCGACGGAAGGAGGCTGGAGCGGGAACGACGGTTGCTTCGTCGTTCGGTCGGTCGTCCCATCAGCCGACGTCTGTTTGGTCCTCTGACCGTTTCTGGGTGGTGGCTGTCGATAGGTTGGGGCAAAGCAGCGAGGAAGTTTATATGTTGAGTGCACCTGACACTAACTTATTTTGGCCCCTTTCCAGAAATACGAGGTGCATTCAAGTTCTAAGGCCTCCGATTTTTTTTCTACGGACTGGAAAGAGATAGAAACATGCGCATTGTTTCAAAATGAGGCAGCGTTCATTGTCAATACGTCCCAGAGATGGCAGCACCGTACGGCAGATGGAATTTTACCGCCAGCGGCGAGAATGACAACTGTTTTAAATACTTATAATGGCGAAGTTTTCCTTACTTGAACAGCGTGCAATCATTCGTTTTCTGAATTTGCGTGGTGTGAAACCAATTGAAATTCATCGACAGTTGAAGGAGACATGTGGTAATGGAGTTATGGATGTGTCGAAAGTGCGTTCGTGGGTGCGACAGTTTAATGAAGGCAGAACATCGTGTGACAACGAACCGAAACAACCTCGGGCTCGCACAAGCTGGTCTGACGACACGATCGAGAAAGTGGAGAGAATTGTTTTGGGGGATCGCCGAATGACTGTTGAACAGATCGCCTCCAGAGTTGGCATTTCTGTGAGTTCTGAGTACACAATCCTGCATGACGACCTGAAAATGCGAAAAGTGTCATCCAGGTGGGTGCCACGAATGCTGACGGACGACCACACGGCTGCCCGTGTGGCATGTTGCCGAGCAATGTTGACGCGCAACGACAGCATGAATGGGACTTTCTTTTCGTCGGTTGTGACAATGGATGAGACGTGGATGCCATTTTTCAATCCAGAAACAAAGCGCCAGTCAGCTCAATGGAAGCCACCAAAAAAATTTCGGGTAACCGCCAGTGCTGAAAAAAATGATGGTGTCCATGTTCTGGGACAGCGAGGGCGTAAAGCTTACCCATTGCGTTCCAAAGGGCTCTACGGTAACAGGTGCACCCTACGAAAATGTTTTGAAGAACAAATTCCTTCCTGCACTGCAACAAAAACGTCCGGGAAGGGCTGCGCGTGTGCTGTTTCACCAAGACAACGCACCCGCACATCAAGCTAACGTTACGCAACAGTTTCTTCGTGATAACAACTTTGAAGTGATTCCTCATGCTCCCTACTCACCTGACCTGGCTCCTAGTGACTTTTGACTTTTTCCAACAATGAAAGACACTCTCCGTGGCCGCACATTCACCAGCCGTGCTGCTATTGCCTCAGCGATTTTCCAGTGGTCAAAACAGATTCCTAAAGAAGCCTTCGCCGCTGCCATGGAATCGTGGCGTCAGCGTTGTGAAAAATGTGTACGTCTGCAGGGCGATTACGTCGAGAAGTAACGCCAGTTTCATCGATTTCGGGTGAGTAGTTAATTAGGAAAAAAATCGGAGGCCTTAGAACTTGAATGCACCTCGTATAACCTCATCTTCTCTGTCCTGCTAGCCCAGAGATTTCAGTCGTCGATCCATTGGGCGGATTCAATCAGAGGCTGAGGTACTTCCGGAATCCCGCGAACGACGTGCTAACGCGGACCGCTTTCCAGGCGGGTACCACGACCAGTGGTCATGTGGTGTAAATACAAAAATTCTTAAGAATCAGCGTGATTATGTTTAACTTCAAATTGAAAGAAAATTATACATCAAAACGCTGGAAATCCATATTAAACGGACGTTCCCGCAGACTATTGCGACAACAGATAATACAAGATGTGATCAAGAAAATACGATTTATAAGCTTTCTATAATAAATATTCTGTATGTGAAAAAACTGAATATATTGATTTCAAAAACTTTCTCCTCATGTAACGTGTGCTTTAGTTATCGTATTCAAGTGCTGAGCAAAAAATGGTTCAAATGGCTCTGAGCACCGTGGGACTTTACATCTGTGGTCATCAGTCCCCTAGAACTTAGAACTACTTAACCCTTTGTTTCCTGACATAAGAAAAAATTTACTTTTTAACATTTTCTTTGCAGAATTTATGCTATTGTGGCCTTAAATGACGGTAGGATTTTTTGTAAAATTTTATTTTATTTTCTACAACTTTTTTCACTCCTGGTACTCAGAAGTACCGCCAGACTCCACGGACAGAATCACAACATGCGCAGAAAAATGCTCCAATTTTTATAACTTGTACTTTATTCCACATTAATATTAAATATTTTTACATTAGAAAATTAATTAACAAAAATATATTTCAGAATTTTTTTTAAATTCGCATAAATTTAACTTACTATGTGTTTGTCTCTCCACATTCTGTGTGTCCGGTATTCGCATTGAGGTGAAGGTGTAAACGGCAAAGAACACTCTGAGGCATCATTATCCGAACAAGTGGAATTTGTTTCACAATCTGCCTCTTGCAAATTGCACGAAAAAGCTTTGTCAAAATTATTAACATTTTCGTCATCATCTTCCATGTCAGTATCGTCTGTAATATCAGAAGGAATGTCCTCATACAAAACTGCTTCAATCTCTGCATCACTCAAAGGTCGAAAGTAGCCACCAGTTTTACGATTTTCGTGCATCTGTGTGTGAAAAAGTGGACAACAACTAGTGAAAGGTAACGCACTGTTGCTACAATAAAGTGTTCGTACAACCTGGCGGTACTAATAAGTCCGCTTTATATTTTCCACTTTATTTCATTCACTTGTAACGTAATGCTTCAAACTATTATGAAAAAACAAAGAAGGTAAGTACTTACAATGGAAAACTCAGCGGAAGTTTCAATAAATTGCGCACAAATTCAGGCAACACCATGGAAACAAGCACATACAATCTTCTGTTTTCACAGCAGCGCGCGAAAAACAATTTCAAGCTCTGAAACCAGAGAGGTCTATGTATTGCACAATAACATCTATGAGACAGTAGAGCAGAGTTACTGTTACGTACCGACAGGCTCTCAGATCACGAAACTGCACCACGAGAAAATAATGAGAGTCAGAACTTACTGGTACTTTTAAGTACCATCAGGCAACAAAGGGTTAAACCTAACTAACCTAAGGACATCACACACATCCATGCCCGAGGCGGGATTCGAACCTGCGACCGTAGCGGTCAGGCGGTTCCAGACTGAAACGCCTAGAACCGCACGACCACACCGGCCGGCTGCTGAGCAAAACTGACTGTCGGTTGGTCCCGTGTTACGCATGTGTACAGTGTCGTGAAATATGCATGAAATACAAAATTTGAAATAAAGGAAACGAATCTAACTGAATGCTAAAAGAAAATAAATGTCTGCTGAATGTAAAGTATGTACTACACTGAAGAGCCAAAGAAACTGGTACACCTGTCTAATGTCCTGTAGCGCCGCAACACGGCCTGCCATGGACTCGACTAATGTCCGAAGAACTGCTGGAGAGAACTGACACTATGAATCCTGTAGGGCTGGCCATAAATTCGTAAGAGTACCAGGGGCTGGAGATCTCTTCTGAACAGCACGTTGCAAGGAATCCCAGATATGCTCCATAATGTTCATGTCTGAGGAGTTTGGTGGCCAGCGTACTTGTTTAAACTCACAAGAGTGTTCCTGGAGCCAATGTGCAGCAATTCTGGACTTGTTCCGTGTCGCATTGTCCTGCTGGAATTGCCCAAGTCCGTCAAAATCCACAATGGACACGAATGCATGCATGTGATCAGACAGGATGCTTAGGTATGTGTCACCTGCAACAGTCGTATGTAGAGGTATCAGAGGTCTCATATCACTCCAACTGCACATGCCCCGCACCATTACAGAGCCTCCACAAACTTGAACAGACCTCTCCTGACATGCAGGGTCCATGGACCCATGAGGTCGTCTACATACCCGTACACATCCATCCGCTCGATATAATTTGAAACGAGACTCATCCGACCAGGCAACATGTTTCCAGTCATCAACAGTCCAATGTCGGTGTTGACTGCCCCAGGCGAGGTGTAAAACTTTGTGTCGCGCAGTCACATGAGTGGGCCTTCGGCTCCGAAAGCCCATACCGATGATGCTTCGTCGAACGGTTCGCACGCTGTCACTTGTTGATGGCCCAGCACTGAAATCTACAGCCGTTTGCGGAAAGGTTTCACTTCTGTCACGTTGAACGATTGTCTTCAGTCGTCGTTGGTCCCGTTCTTGCAGGATCTTTTTCCGGCCGCAGCGATGTCGGATACTTGGTGTTTCAGCGGATTCCTGATATTCACGGCACACTCGTGAAATAGTCGTACGGGAAAAACGCCACTTCATCGCTGTCTCGTAGATACTGTGTGCCGTCGTTCTTGCACCGACTCTAATACCACGTACAAACTCACTTAAAACTAGACAACCTGCCATTGTAGTAGCAGTAACCGATCTAACAACTGTGCCAGACACCTATTTATATAGCCGTTGGCGACCACAGCGCCGTATTCTGCCTGTTTACGTATCTCTATATTTGAATACGCAAGTACATACCAGTTTCTTTGGTGCTTCAGTGCATAACTCAGTATGGAAGTACATTATGAACGTTTCCTGATATCAAGTGCAATGTTTGACTCGCAAAATCCACAAAAATAAATTAATGCTCTACTCGGAAGAAAATAACTCTTTGAAATTACCACCACTGTTCACTGAAAATTTATCTGCTTGCGAACACGACACGTAACACTTCTGACTGCACACAGCTTGCACGAGAAAGCGAGGTGCGATCTGTCCTGAAATAAAAGTGAATTACCTCCTGCTCAGCACGCTGTTTTGTGTATGGTGTACTGACGTTCTGGAAAGCAAATACAGATCAGCAGATGCAGCAGCTAGAGGAAAATACTCGTAATCTTGTTTGTCCTATCTGTGACTTCGTGTGGCATAAGGTGCAATGCACACACGGCAGCCTCTTAAAAATATACTACAAATCAAGGAAGTGGGGTTAAACGCTGGACTCGCATTCGGGAGGACGACGGTTCAATCCCGCGTCCGGCTATCCTGATTTAGGTTTTCCGTGATTTCCCTAAATCGCTCCAGGCAAATGCCGGGATGGTTCCTTTCAAAGGGCACGGCCGACTTCCTTCCCCGTCCTTACCTAATCCGATGAGACCGATGACCTCGCTGTCTGGTCTCCTTCCCCAAAACAACCCAAGGAAGTGGGTTTTACTATAAACAAAATCGTTCTTGAGAAATCAGCACAACATAAGAGGATTCTAACAATTACAAAATTTTCTCATTACAAAAATTACAATCATACTCTTAAGATTCCTCCAAAATCTTCTTCATCAGTGTAGAGAACAAGAAGGTATTCAAATGAATTTTCATCTCCATAATAAAGTGTTCCAAATAGGTTCTCCCCGATTCAAAAATAACAGATCTCTGTCTCTGTACAACGCAATTGCTCGTTACTAAGCGTCCAATAAGAATGTCCCAGAACGACTCAGACTGACTAGCAAGTCAACCACAGATACAACTGAACACAAAGTCAAGGATCTTATTCATTACGGATGCAGTGCGCACATTCATCTTTGTCCCTGTACAACAGCAGAAAACATATGAGAATTTACAGGCGAACGAATTTTTTAGCAGCAACTCCTGATGCTAAAATCATTTGCTGTAATTTGTCTGACAGCCTGATCCGTTGAGACAGGCAGCGTCGTGCTGTAACTCTTTCTGACTTGTCAGCCAACGTCCGGAGGCGCTAGATTCCGGTAGTCTTTATCGTGTCTGTCGCTCATCGTCGACTCCGAACAACGAGAGAACATTACATTCTGCTTCAGGAAGCACAAAAGTGCCAGAGAACCCCATGAGATATTGAAACTTATGTATGGCGATAATGCTGTAAATCTGTAGTCTGTTTACAAGTGTTATGAGCGACGTAAAAGTGCAAATGAGTCTGTAAAGGACGAACAAACATTGGGAAGTCCATTATCGTCATAAACAGAAGAAAACCTCCCAAAAGAGGCAAAAATTGTTCGTTCAAACAGGCGGATAACTATTCGAGAGCTCACGGAAGAACTTAGGACCTCGTACTGTTCTGTGAAAATCGTTTTAGCCGATAATTCGCAGTGAGACAAGGGAGCGCCAGATTTGTTTCTCAGCTTTTGAGTGATGAACAGAAGGAAAATCGTGTGTCATTTTGCGCGAAGTTGAAGGATCGTCCTCACTCATATCCGGACTTCATGACCAAAATGGTAGCTGTAGATGAAACATGAGTCTAATGTGTATCACCCTTGCACGAAAATTCAGTTCTCAATGGAAAACCAGTGAATCTCCTCGCCCTAGAAAGGCACGTCAGACAGAATCGAATGTCAAGAGTCATGCTCACTGTTCTTTATTGGATATTGAGAGCACAGTGTGATCAGAGTTCGTTCAAAGGGGAATAGCTGTAAATCCCGAAGTTTTCAAGGGCGCTCTGCAACCTATCCGAATACCAGAAAAATAGGCCAATGGCTTTCTTTTTCATCACAACAACGCGCCGTGCCTCACCTCGTTTTTGATTCGCGAGTTTTTGGCCCGAAGAAGTGTTCCTGTCTCCCCACGCCCTGCCTTACACACCAGATTTAGCACCATACGACTTCTACCTCTTCCCTGAAATTAAAATCACGCTTTAAAAAAACGCTTTTGCACCATTACTGGCATTGAGAGGGCCACGACAGAGCAGCTAAACGCCCTTCCAAAAGAAGCCTTCTGGAAATGCTTCCAGTCATCCAGTCAACGTTGGAATAAGTTCATTGTTAGCCACGGACAGTACTTTGAAGGAGATAAAAGTGGATTCTGTGTAAGCTTATTACTTTTCTTTGAAACAACTGCAATTTATATACAGCTGCTGCGAAAATGGCCACTACAAGAAACATGTTATTACTTTGTTTATCATAAAATTATTCACCTTACTTTTGATCAGTCCAGCCGGCCTGTGTGGCCGAGCGGTTCTAGACGCTTCAGTTTGGACCGCTACGGTAGCAGGTTCGAATCCTGCCTGGGGCATGGATGCGGGCGATGTCCTTAGGTTAGTTAGGTTTAAGCAGTTCTAAGTTCTAGGGCACTGATGACCTCAGATATTAAGTCCCATAGTGCTCAGAGCCATTTGAACCATTTTTTGATCAGTCCTAGTAAGTTTCTTTCTTTATTTTTATTTTTATTTTTTTAGTGTCTTTATTGCTGAAGCACTGGAGACTTCAACGCACAGTAAGAAGAGCAACTGTTGATCTTAGATGCTGTTGACTAAGCAACCTATAACTTGTATTAGGTTGAAGGGCGACAGTCTTAGCCGATAAATAATATATATGTGCACTATGTGATCAAAAGTATCCGGACACACCCGAAAACATACGTTTTTCATATTAGGTGCATTGTATTGCCACCTACTGCCAGGTACTCCATATCATCGACCTCAGTAGTCATTTGAGATTGTGCGAGAGCAGTATGGGACGCTCCGCGGAACTCGAACGTGGTCAGATGATTGGGTGTCACTTGCGTGATACGTCTGTACGCGAGATTTCCGCACTCCTAAACATCCCTAGGTCCACTGTATCCGATGTAATAGTGAAGTGGAAATGTGAAAGGACACGTACAGCAAAAAAGCGTACAGGCCGACCTCG
This sequence comes from Schistocerca nitens, assembly GCF_023898315.1. Classification (NCBI taxonomy): domain Eukaryota; kingdom Metazoa; phylum Arthropoda; class Insecta; order Orthoptera; family Acrididae; genus Schistocerca; species Schistocerca nitens. The sequence continues at coordinate 139,588,686 of NC_064625.1, read as the reverse complement.
TCTGTTGACTGACGGAGACCGCCGACATTTGAAGAGGGTCGAAATGTGTAATGGACAGACCATCACGCAGGAATTCCAAGCTGCATCAGGATCCACTGCAAGTACTATGACAGTTAGGCGGGAGGTCAGAAAACTTTGATTTCATGGTCGACCGACTGCTCGTAAACCAGGCGAAACGCCGGTAAATGTCAAACGACGAAGCTTGGTCTAAGGAGCGTAATCATTGGACGATTGAACAGTGGAAAAACGTTGCGTGGTGTGATGAATCACGGTACACAATCTGGCGATCCGATGGCAGGGTGTGAGTATGGCGAATGACCGGTGAACGTCATCTGCCAGCGTGTGTAGTACCAACAGCAAAATTCGGAGGCGATGGTTGAAAGGTGGCTACACTGAGCCACAGCGCCAGAGATCGCTAGAGAGCATTGTTCGCCCGCCTCCACTGGCAGAGTGATTATTGAGATGTCGTAGTAGTCAGTGCTTGTCCAGGACTCGTAGTAGTCAGTTCGTGTTCAGATGTGCTAGTAGAGAGTGCTTGCTGAGATGTGATACTGAAAAATTCTTGTTGAGATGTTGTAATAGGGAGTCGGTGTGGAGATATATTGTAATAATTTGAGTGCTTGTCATCAATATATGAAGGTAACGAAACTTGATTTATTTTTCATTATTTCCATGTTTTAAATAATGCGTCATTACAGGTTCAGTCAACAAAGCATCTGGCTTGTGTTCTTGGATTAGAGTGTAATTGTGGTTCTCTTGAGTAATTATGGTATTTTTATTTCCTCTAATTAATTCAGTATAAATGTTATTTAAAAATTCTTGTGTTGTTGAAGAAGAACCGTGCCAGATGCGTACGTTGAGTCACACTCCCACACACAGAACAGTTACTCTTGTGCTTGTTGTTGCGTTGGTTTTATAGTTGCTGGGGACTTAATTAATTAATTGTGTTAATGAAAATTTCCATTTCATTCCTTGTTGTTGTTCTAAGCAGTCAGATAGCGTAATAATAACAGTCAGGGCCAACCGTTTACGAGACTTCGTAACCGGACAGACAGCTGCTAAAGCAAGAAATCAAAATCATTTTCATTACATTCAATAAAGCCCCCATGCACGTGGCGACCGCTGCTTCGGATCGTCCCTTGGAATTCTTCTGATTGTGTAGACAGTAGTATTGTTGTAGTAATTTGTAGTTTAGTAATTGTAGTCTATATTGCATGTGTAGATTTGGTAATTAGCATTCTTCTAATGGTATTTTTCAAAATTTAATTTTTATTGCCTTGTATACGCGTTTGACGATTTAGTGCAATTATTTCAATTGTTCGTTAATCGTGTTTGAGGGAAACATTTCGAGTGAATGATTGTTGGAGATAAAGTGTCATTGTGTGCAATTTTCATATAGTGACGAGTTTTGTATATTTTGTAAATGATTACGCGATCAATGAAAAAGGCAAAAATGATGAATAGTGAGAATGACGAAATTGTTAACATGGCGAACTCGCCAACAGAGGAAAACAGTGTGATGAATAATGAAGTGGAAAACAATGTAATAAGTCGGGAAAATAGTCCGGAACCATTTCAAAATTTTTCTCAATCAGAAAATTTACAGAATATGAGATTAACGATAGAAGATTCTGAAATAGTATCGAACACAGATAGCTTTACAGCTATGACGAAGGAAACTGGTTTTGCGGGAAATGTTAGGGGCGAAAAGAATTGCGAACCGGCTACTATGGAGCAGTTGATGGGTGCAATATTAAATCTGGGATCACAAATGGGAACAATGGTAACACAGATGGGAACAATGGAAACACGAATGGAAACAATTAAAACAGAGATAGGAACACGGTTAGACTCACAACGATCTGAATTAAAAACAGTGGGATCACAAATAGGAACAATTAAAACAGAGATGGAAACAATGGAAACACGGTTAGACTCACGAATAGGGACATGTTTCAAAAATATGAAAGATGAGTTAAAGAAAGAAATCAGAGAAGAAGTACAACCGATTTTGAATTCTCACAATAGTAGATTAATTGCAGTAGAGATTAGACAAAGGGAACAGGATCGAGAACAGGAAGAAAGAGATCGCGTGATAGTACAAAAATTTTCAGAGTTAAATTTACAACGTGCACACGATAAGGAAGAAATATTTGAGAGAATCGAGGAATCCGTACCAAATGACAGAATAAATAACTTAACGCAACAGTGTGAACAGTTAACTACTAAATGTGACAATACTGAAACCCGAGTCGCGACACTTACGGAAGACGTAAATAAACAGAAAGAGCAATTAGGTGACTTATCGGAAAGAGTTGAGGAGATTTCAGATAAATTGACAAATCTTAGTTTAAATGGGGATAGAGATTCAGATGATACAGCTCCATTACCATTTGCAGAAACCGAAGAGTACCAGAACATAAATAAGCATGTTGAAAATCAGGGAAAGTTTAATGAACGCGTTAAAAGGGAAGTAGAGGCATTACGAAAGCAAGTCAAACAAATCGAAGGTGAAATCGTAGGAAAAGACAGCAGAAGAAATTTAGAATCACAGATAGCAGAGGGCTTTGAAGAAGATAATTTGTTTCATTTACGGGACGCAACAAGAGAGCGCCAGGCGCGCGAACTTGACAATAATCGACATTCAAACTGGGACAGACGCGGTAGGTCTTTGTCGCCACGAGGCGAAAACTTTGACTATAAACACTTTTTGACTGTTCGGAAATTTAAGATCTTCCGCAATTCTAAAAATGACATACATCCATGTGCATGGTTAGATCAATTTATGTATGCACTCCCACCAAATTGGCCATTAAGTCACAAACTGAAATTTATGTGCAGCTATTAAAGTCCTCAGGGGATTCACTACACTAAGTGAATATGTGCCGTAGCGCTCACAGGGCTCCGAGCTGTAGTGGTGCCATTTCCCTTTTAGTTTTCTGCACCGCTCCCTACTCTTTCACTATTCTTTGCATCTATAAAAACAACTCTTCTACTATCCATCTATCTAGACAGTAGGTAAAGAATAACTGTTTTACCCAAAAGTGACTTTGGAAATTACCGTTTGGATTTACTATATTTTCTGCAGCATTCATTCGTAGCTTAAATGAAATTTTACCTGTTTATCTTCGTGACAATATTACTTCATATGTTGACGATATTCTTATTGCTAAACGTTCTTGGAATGAGCACAACAAAATTTTGGATTCATTATTACGTATTTTTGCAAGAGTTGGCATCACAGAGAACTTGGAAAAATCTGAATTTGGTGGTCGTTCTCAGGTGAAATTTCTCGGTCACATTATTTCTACAGAAGGTATTCTTCCTGATTCAGAAAAACTAGACGCTATTCGTAATTATGCTGTTCCTTCCACAAAACATGATGTTCGTAGTTTCCTTGGTATCTGTAATTTTCTTAGACGCTTTGTTAGATTGGATGATTTGGCCACACCTCGTTTACACATTTCAGTTATGCACACTTTGGTCCCAGAAAATGCTTTAGTAAATTACGAGAAAATTGTTACTTCAGTAATATGGAAAAACGTATTCGATCTGTTCTTGCCAAATGCAAATTATGTCAAATGGCTAAGCCTCCAACGATTTCTCACAGAGCACCGTTGTTTCCTATCATTCCAGCGAAATTAAAGGACATGGCTGCAGTCGATTTGTTCGGTCCAGTGGTTCGTTCTACTAATGGTTTTGCGTACATTTTCGTAGCAGTGGAATTGACATCAAAATATGTGTGTTTTACACCTTTACGCAAAGCAACAGCTCGTTCAGTATCTAACGCTTTCATCAAACATTTTCTTAAAGAAGTTGGTCATGTTGACAAGGTTATATCAGATAATGGATCACAGTTTCGCTCTAAAATTTGGCTTCGTACTCTACGGCGTCGTAAAATTAAACCAATCTTCATTTCACTTTTTCACCCTCAATCTAATGCTTCAGAAAGATGGATGAAGGAAATCAATAAATTGTGCCGTCTTTATTGTCATCAGAATCACAGAACTTGGGATCAGTATCTTCATATTTTTCAAAACATTCTGAATGAACTTCCTAATGACTCAACTTCTTTACCGCCTATACTGATATTAAAAAACAAACTACCGATAAATCGCATTTCTGAAATCGTTCCTTTTCCGCCTTCACGGAAACTGCGGCATTCTGAAGTTGTCAACCTGGCTCTACAAAATATTGCATCTGCGGCTGCTAGAAGAGAGAAATCAGCTAAACATCCTGGTCGTTTAAAAATCTTGTCAGTTGGTCAGAAGGTGTTAATTAAGTCTCACCGTTTGTCTCATAAAGGAAAAGGCTTATGTCGCAAATTTTTTCTGCTTTATAACGGTCCATATAGAATTCGCAAAATTATACATGATAACACTGTTGAAGTAGAAACTCTTAAATCTCGACGCTCTAAGGGAATACATCACATATCTAACGTTAAAATTTTTGTGGAATGACATACTTTAGAGAAACTAACAGCTACATGTAAACATGCAGAGAATACAAGGATACCGCGCCGTGTTCCGGCGGCGGCACATACTCAAAGCAACAGTCAAGTCGGTGGGCCGCACAAGGCAGTCGTTAACCGCAAACAATCGCTTCCTACGTCACGCGCCTACAGCTGATCGAGCGCTCAGTGCGAATGCACTGACAGACGTAAATAAATACACAGTTTAATTTCTCCGAATAAATTCTGTATAAAGCTATAAGGACTTCATAAATTATGTTATTAACGTTCAGTATTTTTCAGGATACGGTTGTGTAAAATATTTAAGACCTTCAGGTAAATTCTGTGCGTGTCCGACGTTAAGACGACTTGCTTTGGAGAAAATTTCAGGAAGAATGTAATTTCGAAAAAAAAAAAAAGTAATAAACTAAAAAGGGTAACTATTGATTGAGTTTATTTTTCAGGTAACATAATTCCACTTAGGTACGTATTTTAGATGTAATTTGCTGCTTGCGATTACGTGATTCATACTTTGTGCTAAATTTCATGTTCTATGAATTTACTTGTGAAGCGACGTGCTTGTGTACATTTGCTGATTTTGACAATGATTAATTAATGAACAGGGTTGTTATTTGTATATATTATGCATCGCTTGGCTGCTATGCTTTTTCACTGATGTCATATTTTTCTATTATGTGCCTGCTGTGCTTATTTATTTAAATTATAATTGTCACCTGATTAATTGTGCTGATGTGGTTAGATATGTAAGTTATACTTTGTGATTTATCTGCTTGCGCCTTCATGTTTACTTATTAAGATTACATATGAACATTTATTTGCTTATGTCGATGTGATTCTAATGACCTGTTTATTGTGTAAGGCATGTTTGCTGCTGTGCGTATGGATTGCATATTTACACATTTCTGTTTGTTGTCATAATTAAACTTCAATTTAGTATATAGAAATGCTGATATACTGTGTACGAACATAGAGTTTAGGTTACACTGTGGTATTAATTATAGATTGTTCGCTTGGCAGAGCCTCGTTGTAAGAATTGTGCTGCATCCACTTGTTGACATTCTGTTCTCTACTGGTATATTTACTCGCTATTGCATGTTTTGCTTACGCTCAGTGCCTTATATTTTTAAGATAAGAAAATGAACTGCAGTAATTCTACGAACGACATTAGTACAAGAAAGTCATAGAAGTCACATGAGCTGAGGTTTTATGGAAGCTGTATAAATTTATGCTAATAGGAAGGAAGCTAACGACATGACAGACCAAAACTAGGTTTAGACCATTGGCAGTATTACACTGCATTTTCGTGAGCAATTGAAATAGGAAGTGACACTTGACACAAATAATACTCCACATGTTTGCTTCTGCTATGATTCTTGAAGTGGTGTACACACTGTGAAATATTATGATCATTCACACTCCGTAATCGTACTTAATTACTGAGAGTTATTCGAACTAAGTCTGTTAGAGATCATGTATGCATTTCTTTTATTTAATGATGGACAAGGAACCAAAATGTATCTTATAATTTATAATGAGTAGAAAATTTGTGTCAGATGGATTACACAGAGGTTGTGTGTGGACACTGTGTCTTCGGATTGTATGGGATGATGAGGTTTGCATTAGGTTTTTATCTGTACTTGTTCGAGGAGACTGACTAGAGGAAAGTGTTGCTATGGAAGCGAAATGATATTGGTGCTGAGGTTTATATGTATCGACGTATTATTGAGGTATTGAGATTAGGTGAAGTAGATGATTATTGGAGTTTTCGTGGACAAAAGGTAAGGTAAATGATATTGATGATCGACGTATTGAAAAGGTATTAGTGAAGTATTGAGATGTTGTGATGCTAATGATTATTGGAGTTTTGGTGGATAAGAGGTAAAGTAAATGAGGAGCATATTGTTTTTGTTGGTTTATATGGAACAAGGAGGATGAAGATGGCAGACTAGAACACTAAAGTAGAAAGAAGATTGCCTACACACACACTTTGTTAAATCAATAAGCAGTATACACTTTTTTTTAAGAGAGGAAGTATTTGCATATCTTGGCTCACTGACAGTTGTTCAGCAACAGTACAATTTGATCTGGCTTGGCAAACATTGGTCTAGACATGATGACTATGACGTTGACTAACTATTATTGACTGTTATACATTGCTGCCACTACTACTTGATACACATGATGAACATCAACTTTTGACAGAATTGCATTTACACAGTTAACACTATTCAACTACACAATAGCACTAATGTGGATGAAAGATGAGAGTGTGTTTTGTGTGTTTTCCTTTTTTAATCCCAGAGAAGTGATCCCAACCTATCTCCTAAATATTATTTTATTTGTTGGTAGTGGCTTGCACTGACACCCATAAATATTATAGGTTAACTGTTATTGTGTACTGTAATAGTTAATGTGACAATTACCTGATATCATTTGTGTGTTTATTATGATTTGTATGTTTAGTGTAAGAGCATTGATAATAATTTGTTAAAGAAATTGTATGTGCATTCAAACTATTGTTCATGACTGAACTGTCTCAGTAGTTATGGTGAATAGTATGGACTGTTACTTGCACTTTTTCTACATGATTGGTGCCACAAGGACATGTTTAATTTCTGCTGATGAACTGTGTGATCAGTGATTGTAAAAAAATTATGGACTGTTACTTGTACCTTTTCTACAATATTGGTGCCACTAGGACATGTTTAATTTCTGCTTATAAACTCTGATGAACAGTGTGATCAGTGACAGTGTATTTTATGGAACTGCTTCTGCTGAGAAATGTGACTTGTTGCTGTGTGTACCTGCTCAACATTGCTGGGTGCCACTGATGGACTGCTTCTACTGAAAAGATGTCACCTGTTGATGTCTGCACCTGCTCAACATTGCTGGGTGCCACTGATGGATTGCTTCTACTGAAATGAAGTCACCTGTTGCTGTGTGCACCTACTCAACATTGCTGGGTGCCACTAATGGACTGCTTCTACTGAAATGGTGTTACTTGTTGGTGTCTGCACCTGCTCAACATTGCTGGTGCCACTAATGGAACTGCTTGTACTGAAAATATGTCACCTGTTGATATCTGCACCTGTTCAACATTGCGGGTGCCACTGATGGATTGCTTCTACTGAAATGAAGTCACCTGTTGCTGTGTGCACCTGATCAACATTGCTGGTGCCACTAATGGACTGATTCTACTGAAATGGTGTTACTTGTTGGTGTCTGCACCTGCTCAACATTGCTGGTGCCACTAATGGAACTGCTTGTACTGAAAATATGTCACCTGTTGATATCTGCACCTGTTCAACATTGCGGGTGCCACTGATGGATTGCTTCTACTGAAATGAAGTCACCTGTTGCTGTGTGCACCTGATCAACATTGCTGGTGCCACTAATGGACTGATTCTACTGAAATGGTGTTACTTGTTGGTGTCTGCACCTGCTCAACATTGCTGGGTGCCACTGATGGATTGCTTCTACTGAAATGAAGTCACCTGTTGCTGTGTGCACCTGATCAACATTGCTGGTGCCACTAATGGACTGTTTCTACTGAAAAAATGTTACTTGTTGGTATTTGCACCTGTTGACCATTGCTGGGTGCTACTGCTGGAACTGTCAACTGTTTATTCTTGGGCTATGGAAAGCGTTTATGTGAATATTTGTATAAACTGATTTTTTTGTGTATTACTGTTTGTGGAAAGTTATGAGACTCTTACCTGCACATATTCGTCATTGCTGACGCTATTGATTGAACTGTTTAACCACATAATACTTGTGTAAACTATTATGTAAAGTCACATGCATGAAAGAATTTGTATTGCTTACTGTATTCTATATAATAGGTTATTGAAAGGTCAGTGCAAAGCCAAAATTTTATCTAGTTATATGGTATTTACGTATTAATATTATCTTTTATTTTTGTCTGTATTTTTTTGACGAATTTGGTGGTATTTTCACCACCAATGCTGGCAAAAATACCATCAAATTCTAGCCGTGGAGGAAGGGCATATGAAAGGTGGCTACACTGAGCCACAGCGCCAGAGATCGCTAGAGAGCATTGTTCGCCCGCCTCCACTGGCAGAGTGATTATTGAGATGTCGTAGTAGTCAGTGCTTGTCCAGGACTCGTAGTAGTCAGTTCGTGTTCAGATGTGCTAGTAGAGAGTGCTTGCTGAGATGTGATACTGAAAAATTCTTGTTGAGATGTTGTAATAGGGAGTCGGTGTGGAGATATATTGTAATAATTTGAGTGTTTGTCATCAATATATGAAGGTAACGAAACTTGATTTATTTTTCATTATTTCCATGTTTTAAATAATGCGTCATTACAGGTTCAGTCAACAAAGCATCTGGCTTGTGTTCTTGGATTAGAGTGTAATTGTGGTTCTCTTGAGTAATTATGGTATTTTTATTTCCTCTAATTAATTCAGTATAAATGTTATTTAAAAATTCTTGTGTTGTTGAAGAAGAACCGTGCCAGATGCGTACGTTGAGTCACACTCCCACACACAGAACAGTTACTCTTGTGCTTGTTGTTGCGTTGGTTTTATAGTTGCTGGGGACTTAATTAATTAATTGTGTTAATGAAAATTTCCATTTCATTCCTTGTTGTTGTTCTAAGCAGTCAGATAGCGTAATAATAACAGTCAGGGCCAACCGTTTACGAGACTTCGTAACCGGACAGACAGCTGCTAAAGCAAGAAATCAAAATCATTTTCATTACATTCAATAAAGCCCCCATGCATGGTGTTATGGTGTGGTCGTGTTTTTCGTGGAGGGAGCGTTCACCCCTTGTTCTTTTGCGTGGCACTATCACAGCACAGGCTTACAGTGATGTTTTAAGTACCTTCTTGCTTCCCAATGTTGAAGAGCAATACGGGGCTGGCGATTGCATCTTTCAACACGATCGATCACCTATTCATAATGCACGGCCTGTGGCGCAGTGGTTACACGACAATAACATCCCTATAATGGACTAGCTTCCACAGTGTCCTGAGCTGAATCCTATAGAACACCTTTGGGATGTTTTGGAAGGCCGATTCGTGCCAGGCCTCACCAACGGACATCGATACCTCTCCTCATTGCAGCACTCCGTGAAGAATGGGCTGCCATTCCTGAAGAAACCTTCCAGCACCTCATTGAACGTATGCATGCGAGAGTGGAAGCTTTCATCAAGGCTAAGGGTGGGCCAACACCATACTGAATTCCAGCATATCGAAGGAGGGCGCCACGAACTTGTTGGTCATTTTCAGCCAAGTGTCAGGATACTTTTGATCACATATTGTATATGGATATGAAAGTTTAACGATAATAATTCTTCCCACACAGTATTCGCGAAGGGAAGGTGGGAGAGGGTGAGTCTGCAGTACCTCAAGTACTCTGCACTGCACGCGGTAAGGTGACTTATGGAGCATAGCATGAAGATGTATTAACTATAATGGAAATGTAATGTTACATTTGGCACAGACAGTGCAATGTCAAAGTCACAACTGGTGAATACTGGCAGCGGAGTTCGGAATGGAGCTTCGCAATAAGCGCCTCCAGTATTTATCAGGCGCCGGCAGCACGGGCGCTGTTAATAGGCATCGTATAATTTATTTGTTTACTCTTTGCCGCCGAAGTGCTGGTGACTTCTATGAGTGGTCAGAAGAGCAACCGTTGGCCGTGGAACCTGCAACTGGTACCAGCTTACTGGGAGACCGGTTTAGCCGAGTTCGCGATATATGAAGTACCCTCCGCTACACTCTAGACGCCGTAAGATGCGTTGTAAAGTAGAAGATGTAGACAGAAATATATCAAAACTATAATGGAAAAGTGAGACCTTAGGTTACGTTTGGCGTAGAGTGTGCAGTGCCTAAGTCCGGCCGGGGTGGCCGAGCGGTTCTAGGTGCAACAGTCTGGAACCGCTCTACCGCTACGGCCGCAGGTTCGAATCCTGCCTCGGGCATGGATGTGTGTGATGTCCTTAGGTTAGTTAGGTTTATTTATTTCTAAGTTCTAGGGGACTGATGACCTCAGAAGTTAAGTCCCATAGTGGTCAGAGCCATTTGAACGTTTTTTTTGTCTTTTTTTTTTTTTTTTTTTTTAGATGCAAGCAGTCGGAGGTGTGAGAGTAATAAACCCCGTGTAACCAGCAGTCCGGTTTGGAGCTTCGCAAAAAGCGTCTCTAGCATTAGTTATACGCCTGCAGCACGGGAGCTGCCATTAGGCATTGCATTATTATAACAGCCTCTTTGCCACCGATATGTTGGTGACTTCAATGAGTGGTAAGGAGAGCAACTGTTGATCCTACGTGGAACCTGCAACTGGAACCGATTTGATGTTGACGGACATCATTTTGAGCATTTATTGCATTAATGTCGTATTTACAGGTAATCACGCTGTAACAGCATGTGTTCTCAGAAAGGTACATGTATCACATTGGAACAACCAAAATGTGACTATTACAGCGCCATCTATGACAAAGCGAAGAAAGTGGTCCAACTAAAACATTCATATTTCTTTACGTACTACATGAATATGTAATAAAAAATGGGGGTTTCTATTTTTAAGAATACGCAGTTGATATCCGTTTGACATATGGCAGCGGGCCAACCATAGCGCCATCTGGTTTCCCCCTTCAACCTAGACGAGTTTCGTTCTTTGTAGTTTTTTCGTTTGATGGTTATTTCGTGAGATATTTGGCCTGGTCACTACTAATGGACGACCCTGTATAGATGTAAATGTATAGAAACGAGAATGGAAAAGTGAGACCTTGGGTTATATTTGGCATAGACAGTGCAATCAACGCCGATGTTACAACTGGTGAAGACGCGGCCAGCCCGAGGTGTGAGGGTAATAAACCCCGAGTAACCAGCAGAGCTCGGCGCAAAAAGCGCCGCCGGTATTAATCAGACGCCGGCAACACGGGAGCTGCCATTAGACTGGCTTAACTCCGGCGGCAGCTCCGGCCCGGGCGATGTCGGCGGAGAAACAAAACGAGACGAGGCGAGCCGCTGGGTGACGACAAAAAGTGCGCCATTTAGCGGGCGGCAGCCGGCGTCGGCCGCGGCCGTGGCGGATGCAGAGGCGAGATTACAAGTTAGCGCGCCCAGCGCGAAATTAATGGTGCGCGGTGTGCACGCGGGCCGAGCGGGAGGGGGCCAGAGGCGGCCAATGGGGTGTCGGCAATTAAGGCCCGGCCGGCGGCCGCTGCAGAGAGAGAGTCGGCAGCTGCAGCGGCCTTGGGGAGGCGTCTTGCCGGTTGCCGGCACCTGCCGAGGACAAAGAGCGGGCCGGCTAACCAGCGCGGCCGGCCAGCGCGCCGCCGCAGCCGCTACAGCCCGGGGGAGGAGTCGTACTACCGCCTCGAAATAATCAAGTTATTTTTTCTATATTCCAGGTACATTGAGCATCTCTTAGAAGGCGATCAGTTTTCGAAAGGTAAAGGCACCAGAGGGGCAGTTCTGACGCACATAATTCTGCAGTGTTCTGGAAGACGAGGAATAAGGCCAGTTTCCTTACCAACTTCGAAGATAAGGAAGATGCTATGTCCGCTGGAGGACAGACCCGGCCTCCGTGTCCCTTGGATTAATAATATCCTCTGTGAGTGCAGAAGCAACTACATTACTGGCCATTAAAATCGCTACACCACGAAGATGACGTGCTACAGACGCCAAATTTAACCCATAGGATGAAGATACTGTGATATGCAAATGATTAGCTTTTCAGAGCATTCACACAAATTTGGCGCCAGTAGCGACACCTACAAATTGCTGACCGACTTCTCAAACACAAACAGCAGTTGACCGGCGTTGCCTGGTAAAACGTTGTTGTGATGCCTCGTGTAAGGAGGTGAAATGCGTACCATCACGTTTCCAACTTTGATAAAGGTCGGACTGTAGCCTATCGCGCACGCGGTTTATCGTATCGAGACATTGCTGCTCGCGTTGGTCGAGATAAAAAGACTGTTAGCAGAATATGGAATTGGTGGGTTCAGGAGGGTAATACGGAACCCCGTGCTGGGTCCCAACGGCCTCGTATCACTAGCAGTCGAGATGACAGTCATCTTATCCGCATGGCTGTAACGGATCGTGCAGCCACGTCTCGATCCCAGTCAACAGATGGGGACGTTTGCAAGACAACAACCATCTGCACGAACAGTCCGACGACGTTTGCAGCAGCATAGAATATCAGCTCGGAGACAGTGGCTCCGGTTACCCTTGACGCTGCATCACAGACGAGAGCGCGTGCGATGGTGTACTCGACGACGAACCTGGGTGCACGAATGGCAAAACGTCATTTTTTCGGATGAATCCAGGGTACGTTTACATCATCATGATGGTCGCATCCATGTTTGGCGACATCGCGGTGAACGCACATTGGAAGCGTGTATTCGTCGTCGTCATACTGGCGTATCACCCGGCGTGATGGTTTGGGGTGCCATCGGTTACACGTCTCTGTCACCTCTTGTTCGCATTGACGCCACCTTGAACAGTGGACGCTACATTTCAGATGTGTTACGACCCGTGGCTCTACCCTTCATTCGATCCCTGCGAAACCATCCATTTCAGCAGGATAATGCACGACCGCATGTTGCAGGTCCTGTGCGGGCCTTTCTGGATACAGAAAATGTTCGACTGCTGCCCTGGCTAGCACATTCTCCAGATCCCTCACGAATTGAAAACGTCTGGTCAATGGTGGCCGAGCAACTGGCTCGTGACAATACTCCAGTCACTACTCTTGATGAACTGTGGTATGGTGTTGAAGCTGCATGGGCAGCTGTACCTGTACACGCTATCCAAGCTCTGTTTGACTCAATGCCCAGGCGTAACAAGGCCGTTATTAAGGCCAGAGGTGGTTGTTCTAGGTATTGGTTTCTCAGGATCTACGCAACTAAATTGCGTCAAAATGTAGTCACATTTCAGTTCTAGTATAATATATTTGTCCAATGAATACCCGGTTATCATCTGAAATTCTTCTTGGTGTAGCAATTTTAACGGCCAGTAGTGTACATTGGTCAGTGCATCCGTACCGTTTGAGGCCGCCGAGTTAAACATGAACGGCAGATTGAAAATTGTGAACTTGAGAAACCAGCAGATGCTGAGCAGTTTCAGAAATAGACCAAAATTCTGTTTGAGGAAACAAAAGTTTCTGGTGATTTTGTTTTAGAAGATTCGGTACAAATAAGAATATGCAGGAACAGCTTCAACTAGGACAGCGGATATAATCTTAGTGATGCGTGGAAGCGGGCTTTCCATGCTGAGAAGAAATTCGTCTCATTGTTTACACTTCTGCGGAAGCGGTGGCACCACCAGCTCTGAGGTTGAACCCAATATATGGCAGCATGACGTAATGCCCACCAATCGGAAGCCATCCGAGTTCCATGTAAGACCACCACTGCAGTAGCCACGACAGTCAGTTGTGGCTGACAAGAATGATGGTAGTAACTGTCGGAAGCTCTAGGTTTTACCCAGAACCGAAGCGGCAAGAAGTCCAAGAATATTTTAAACTGTCGTCTAGTCGATTTTCTAGCAGTTTGCCAGGACAAGTGGATGGAGTTGTCAAAGATTCATCCTCCAGCGGGTAACAGTGGAGCCTGCAGGCTGATGTTATACACAGCGTAAAGGATTAAACTGCAGAAATTTTTATACGTGGTATCTTAATACGTACTCGCAACAGTGTGTTGATTTTTCTCTGTGCTGAACAAACATACCTCTAATATGTCACGGCTTGACGTTTTCTGCACGGCCGTAACTACACAAGTTAGTGGACTACGCCTGTCAGTAAAGACTAACCGTTTTGCATCCACACGTCCACACTTTAATGCGTGATCTGCTGCTCAGGGGAAAATTAAAGGCTTCTTCTCGCCATATGTATTTGGCGGCACCAACCAACCTAAAAACGTACTACTCCTAATAAATTTTATTTCAAATCTGCAAGTGAAGTAAATACTGTTATAATGCTGTTAACTATATTATCCTCAATCGCTGAGAATTTCGATGACTTCCCTGGAGAAGAGAGCTTCGTAAGTCTTCTACACAACGGGAACCTTCGTGTCGGCGAATTTTATTCCGCGATCGATGTCAGAAATTGTCTACTCTACGAGGTCCATTTCTTTGTCTGTCCTTGCCTGCAATGCCATTTATGATTGGTGATCCTGGTATTGATGGATCATTCAGTTATTCTAATGCAGATTTTTCCACGCATATTCGGTATGCGGTATACTTCTGAACTGCGAACTTGAAGATTAGTCTATGTTGTCGATCCACAAATGGCAAGATCATCAAACATACACCGTTACAAATTGGTAACGAGAATTTCTTTCGAAAGGCACGGCCCTTTTTGTTCGGCAGTTCGTCCTTCTGCTTTGTCACTAGTCATCTCGTCGACGACGATACGTTAAATTCCATTCTCCCTTTTTCTTCTTGTGACTAATTGCATGCCACGGTTGTGCTGCATTTGACTTTGTGTATCAATCGCGCAATTTTTTAAAAAAATAAAAAGCTGCTACGCACTGCCGTCTTTTACTAACTGTGAAAACTTGTGACGGTATAATGTCCGCTGGAACTTTGTGATGAGAAGCCTGAAAACAAATGTGAACGTACCACTTAAGCGTACTAAGTAAATAAAAAAAGTCTCTCTATTTATGAGCTACGATTCATTATTTTGAGGGAAGAGCTCGCAGTACAGTGCCTTAATTACTCGATTAATGACTTCATTCCAAACTAGGAACACTGATACTACGAATGGAAGTAAGAAATGGACGGAAAAGGCTGGGAAAGAAAACCACTATACGAGTATATAATGTTCAGGCGCTGCAAGCGAACTGCCGTTTGCGAGAGATGACTTAGTTTAGGGGCAAGTGGATGACGTAACAGATCTCCCGCACGGCGATGAAGGGATCGACCGCGCGGGAGGGGCAGCAGAGGGTGCGAGGGAGGGAATAATGCCTTAGTGGAATTCGCCCGCCCAAAATGGCGTCCTATCCCGCCGGGTTGCCGTCCTAGCCTTGCATTGAAGTCTCCACGTAGCATACCTGTGACTGCCGCAGTTTCCGTTCCGACGAGAGTCGACACCCTTCTCTCATACCAATCTTCTCACCCAGTCACCTAGACATGTACACATACACATTCAAATACACAGAGAGATAGAGAGAGAGAGAAAAAAAGAAAAGAAAGCCATTCGATCGCTGCTGCGCCTCCTAATTCCCAGTAGACTTTCCTGTGAGTCACGTTCCAAACAGGTTCTCCGTCTTTCAAGTAGAGGAACTTTCGCTTTTATACTAGCGAATTCGCTGTCCGGATGCGATGTTTCACTGGCATTTCCAGACGGTGACGTCGGTCGAATGCCTAAATGCGCACGGATATACGGACTAAACTAGAGAGAAGGAAAGAAAGAGAAAGATATCTTTACACCATTCGAAGTGGTTTGTACGGTTCGTTATTTTCTTAGTGAATGCTGAGGATAGTCTTGTAATGTACGGGATATTACTGCCCTCTCTTTATCTCCCAGAACTTTGTAAACTTTCTCAAGCAATCGCACACAAAACTGTTTTACACCAGCCCAGCTGGTCACTGAACACTGCAGCAAAATTCGATGTATAATATTGAACTGTAACGACAGCGACTGTGAAAAACAATGACTTCAGCTGCAGTCCGTATATTTTTACACTGAAGTGTACGGTATACTATCCACCGCTGCCTAATATAGTTATAAGATTCGAACTTCCGCTAGTTTAAATAACGTTATCAAAATGTATAACTACAACTAGTGTTTGTAGAATTCGGAGTTTATAATGTAACAATATCACTTGTATCGTCGGACATTCTTGACTCCACGTATGCATTCCCTAAGATTACAACTTATAGCAATTTATTCTACGATAGTTGCCTAATGTTGTTCTTTCTTTTAGCGACATTCAGTATATAAAACAAAAGAGACGACGAGCATAGGCAGTGTCTCAGCCTAATCACTCGGCGCTAATGCAAAAAAATAATTATTTGAACAAATAGAAAAGTTTGTAATTTGATTACTATGGCACAATAACTCGGGCCCATGCTGGGAGCAGTGTAACATTACAACGGCTTGTTCTGTTTATGGTGTAAATTTAAGTCGAGGTACTCATGTTACACACTCTAAATGTGTGAACTAACATCAGACTTTAAATATGGTTCAAATGGCTGTGAGCACTATGGGACTTAACATCTGAGGTCATCAGTCCCCTAGAACTTAGAACTGCTTAAACCTAACTAACCTAAGGACATCGCACACATCCAGACTGAAGCGCCTAGAACCGCTCGGTCACTCCGGCCGGCTCAGACTTTAAAGCTGGGCCCTCCGCAGCCGACAACCTGTGCACGTGCCAATGTTAACACCACCACATCGGCAACTACAGCTGAAATGGGAACATGACCACCAGCACTGGAGGTTGGGCCAGGGCAGAGCGCTGCACGGTCTGGTGAATCCCAAAACTTGCTTCATCATGCCGATGGGAGGGCGTGAATCCCTCGTCTTCCAGGGGAACAGCTCCTTGACATCTGAACTGTGGGACGGAGACAGGCTGTCGGCGGCTCCATTATGCTCTGTGGAACATTCACGTGGCCATCCGTCGGTCCAGTGGAACTCGTGCAGGGCACCATGATGGCCAAAGAATATCGTACACTCGATGCAGACCCCCGTACACCCCTTTATGACGATCAAGTTTGCCAACGGCAGTGGTATTTTTCAACAAGATAACGCATCATGCCAGAAGGCCAGGAGTGTGATGGAGTGGTTCAAGGAACACCGTGGCGAGTCCCAATTGATTTGCTGGTCCCAAAACTCCCCAGATCTGAACCCGATCGAACACATCTGGGATGTGATTGAACGTGGCGACATAACTTACGCCCCCTCCCCCATCCCTTACCAAGGCGTCATTGCTTCCATGCCGCGACTCATCGTTGCTATTATGCATGCTTAAGTTGAACATAACGACCATTAGGTAGGTGATGATAACGTTCTGGCTGATCAGTGCGTGATTATGAATCAAGTGCCAGATGAATTCTATATTGTGGGACTGCGCTGAAGGTCAGTCTGTTGAACGTATACACAATTCAAGTAATGTGGACGTGGTGGTTAGATTTATGTATGCAAGACAGTCTGAGTCATATCCTCACCATCACTCAGATTTCCAAATCATCATTCTCGTTTTTAAGCAGTCGCAGTAGCAATCTATACCACTTGTCATGTGCTACGACATCAAGCAGTAACTTCACGTGATACGAGGTGCATTCAAGTTCTAAGGCCTCCGATTTTCTTTCTCCGGACTGGAAAGAGATAGAAACATGCGCATTGTTTTAAAATGAGGCCGCGTTCATTGTCAATACGTCCCAGAGATGGCAGCACCGTACGGCAGATGGAATTTTACCGCCAGCGGCGAGAATGACAACTGTTTTAAATACTTAAAATGGCGACGTTTTCCTTACTTGAACAGCGTGCAATTATTCGTTTTCTGAATTTGCGTGGTGTGAAACCAATTGAAATTCATCGACAGTTGAAGGAGACATGTGGTGATGGAGTTATGGATGTGTCGAAAGTGCGTTCCTGGGTGCGACAGTTTAATGAAGGCAGAACATCGTGTGACAACAAACCGAAACAACCTCGGGCTCGCACAAGCCGGTCTGACGACACGATCGAGAAAGTGGAGAGAATTGTTTTGGGAGATCACCGAATGACTGTTGAACAGATCGCATCCAGAGTTGGCATTTCTGTGGGTTCTGTGCACAGAATCCTGCATGACGACCTGAAAATGCGAAAAGTGTCATCCAGGTGGGTGCCACAAATGCTGACGGATGACCACATGGCTGCCCGTGTGGCATGTTGCCGAGCAATGTTGACGCGCAACGACATCATGAATGGGACTTTCTTTTCGTCGGTTGTGACAATGGATGAGACGTGGATGCCATTTTTCAATCCAGAAACAAAGCGCCAGTCAGCTCAATGGAAGCACACAGATTCACCGCCACCAAACAAATTTCGGGTAACCGCCAGTGCTGAAAAAATGATGGTGTCCATGTTCTGGGACAGCGAGGGCGTAAAGCTTACCCATTGCGTTCCAAAGGGCACTACGGTAACAGGTGCATCCTACGAAAATGTTTTGAAGAACAAATTCCTTCCTGCAGTGCAAGGCGCATCGTTTACACGACGTTATCGCCTACTTAACTGTGTATACGACAATTCTGCGATTCCAAAATAGCTGCTTCATACTTCTTCCTCAAACTCGACATCTCTTACATAAAAAAAAACTTTACTGTGCGACAAAATTCACCGTCTTCATCCTCTCAACATTTTGCAACAAAACCTTACTTTGCGACCAAATTCGCCGTCTTCATCCTCTCAATATTTTGCGACTAACTTTACTGTGCGACCAAATTCACCGTCTTTATCCTCTCAACATCTTGCGACTAACTTTACTTTGCGACCAAATTCGCCGTCTTCATCCTCTCAACATCTTACGACTAAACTCGCCGTCTCTATAACTCTGTAGTGCTGGCCTCCTCGGGCCCAGCTGGTTGCTTAAAACTCCGTCTATCCTTGCTTGTATCGCAGTGTCCTGGGACACGTCATACAGTTAAATGCTACTACTTCAATAATCGGTATTCCTTCGGAAAATACAATGGGGAAACAAAGAAGGCTCAAGGTTTTGAACAGAGATTTCCGCTTACTGGCGTTTAGCTGCGGGCTAGACGCGGTTAACATCTGATGTTGCCTGATCAGCTGTCGTCAGAGAGCACGGAACACTGTTCTCGTGAACTCTTTGTAAAGGATGGGCCAGACAATAAGGGATTTTACTTTATTATATGAGCACCCAAACGGTAACTTCATTTTTCCATTGCGGCCAAGCCACGGCCGGCAGTGTTAACTGCCTGTAAATTCTTTCGTCCCACGGTCTAGTAACAGGAAGTCAGCACCGACGAAGGGCACCTTGATCACGCGCCTCTCTCATGTGCTGACGAGGTAACGCCGTCCCAGGCGTCGCTTAGCAGGCAACGCTCTGGGAAGTTCCATGCCGCCCGCACGGTTTGCTCGGTCCTGACCAATCAGGGCGGAGGAAGCCGCGTGGTGCGTCGAACATACCCGGCCGCCCGTCGCCGGGCCCGCTCTCTTGTATTCTTGCTCACCCGCGAGTCGGATGCGCGTCCTGTAGCACTGAACATCTCCCGCTTCTCCCGGTGCTACGGCACTGTGGACTTAGTTTTGGCAGACGACCAATTTCGGTAGCTTCGCGAACAATGTTCGCCAAATTGTAAGCTCTGGCTCACCCTCACCTCCCTAGGCGTATGTAGCCCCGTCCATCATGCTTTAGCCAATAAATGGCCTTTCTCTAAAATTCACACTATTATTCCACAACGCCCACCGCCTGCCCATACCCGCCATCCTGTACACTGCACTGCAACAAAAACGGTCGGGAAGGGCTGCGCGTGTGCTGTTCCACCGAGACAACGCACCCGCACATCGAGCTAACGTTACCCAACAGTTTCTTCGTGATAACTTTGAAGTGATTCCTCATGCTCCCTACTCACCTGACCTGGCTCCTAGTGACTTTTGGCTTTTTCCAACAATGAAAGACACTCTCCGTGGCCGCACATTCACCAGCCGTGCTGCTATTGCCTCAGCGATTTTCCAGTGGTCAAAACAGATTCCTAAAGAAGCCTTCGCCGCTGCCATGGAATCATGGCGTCAGCGTTATGAAAAATGTGTACGTCTGCAGGGCGATTACGTCGAGAAGTAACGCCAGTTTCATCGATTTCGGGTGAGTAGTTAATTAGAAAAAAAATCGGAGGCCTTAGAACTTGAATGCACCTCGTACTAAAGAGAGCTGCAGAGAGACTGTGTCCGATTAGTATTTTAGTTTCCCTAAGGATGAGTGAAGATTAAGAATGTGACACATGATATCAAAAACCGAAGGTTACACACCTAAAAATATTTCTAAGTATTGTCAGAAGACTTGACAGAATATATGTGTAGCTTCTGTTTCTTCACGCGTATCCGACATGTACACTGAAGGGGCAAAGAAACTGCTACACCTGCCTGTCATCGTGCAGGGTCCTCCACAAGCACGCAGAAGTGCCGCAATGCGACGTGGCATGGACTCGACTGATGTCTCAAGTGGTGCTCGAAGGAATTGTCACCATGAATCTTGCAAGGCTGTCCATAAATCTGTATGATTACCAGGGGGGTGGATATCTCTTCCGAACAGCACGTTGCAAGGCGTTCGAGATATGCTGCATAATGTTCATGTTCGGGGAGTGTTGAAACTCAGAAGAGTGTTCCTGTAGCCACTCCGTAGCAATTCTGGACTTGTGTGGTGTCGTATTGCCCTGCTGGAATTGCCCAAGTGCGTCGGAATGCACAATGGACATCAATGGATGCAGGTGATCAGACAGGGTGCTTACGTACGTCACTCCAACTGCACACGCTCCACACCATTACAGAGCCTCCACCAGCATGAACAGTCCCCTGCTGACATGCAGGGTCCATGGATTCATGAGGTTGTCTCCATGCCCGTAAACGTCCATCCACTCGATACAATTTGAAACGAGACTCGTCCGACCAGGCAGCATGTTTTCAGTCATCAACAGTCCAATGTTGGTGTTTACAGGTCCAGGCGAAGCGTAAAGTTTTGTGTCGTGCAGACATCAAGGGTACACGAGTGGGCTTCTCGGCTCCTAACGCCATATCGATAACGTCCCGTTGAAATGTTTTCACGCTGACACTTGTTGATGGCCCAGCACTGAAATCTGCAGCAATTTGCGTCCCGTTGAACAATTCTCTTCAGTCATTGGTGCCGTTCTTGTTGCATCTTTTTCCGGCCTCAGCGATGTCGGAGACTGGATGTTTTACCGGTTTCCTGATATTCACGGTACACTCGTGAAATGGACGTACGGGAAAATCCCCACTTCATAACTACCTCGGAAATCCAGAATGAGACTTTCACTCTGCAGTGGAGTGTGCGCTGATATGAAACTTTCTGGCAGATTAAAACTGTGTGCCGGACCGAGACTCGAACTCGGGACCTTTGCCTTTCGCGAGCAGGAGAGCTTCTGTGAAGTTTGGAAGGTAGGAGACGAGGTACTGGCGGAAGTAAAGCTGTGACAACGGGGCTTGGGTAGCTCAGCTGGTAGAGCACTTGTTTCATACCTCGGAAATGTTTCAAATGGCTCTGAGCACTATGGGACTTAACATCTGAGGTCGTCAGTCCTCTAGAACTTAGAACTACATAAACCTAACTAACCTAAGGACATCACACACATCCATGCCCGAGGCAGGATTCGACTGTGCGACCGTAGCAGTCGCGCGGTTCCGGACTGAAGCGCCTAGAACCGCTGGGCCACAACGGCCGGCACCTCGGAAATGTCGTGTCCCATTGCTCGTGTGCTGACAATAACACCACGTTCAAACGAACTTAAATCTTGATAACCTGCCATTGAGGCATCAGTAACCTATCTAACAACTGCGCCAGACACTTGTTGTCCTACGCATTCCGGAGGGCGACGGTTCAATCACGCGTCCGGCCATCCTGATTTAGGTTTTCCGCGATTTCCCTAGATCGCTCCGGGCAAATGCCGGGATGGTTCCTTTGAAAGGGCACGGCCGACGTCCTTTCCCGTCCTTCCCTAATCCGATGAGACCGACGACCTCGCTGTTTGATCTCTTCCCCCAAAAGAACCCCCAACTTGTTGTCCTATACAGGGTGTTACAAAAAGGTACGGCCAAACTTTCAGGAAACATTCCTCACACACAAAGAAAGAAAATATGTTATGTGGGCATGTGTCCGGAAACGCTTACTTTCCATGTTAGAGCTCATTTTATTACTTCTCTTCAAATCACATTAATCATGGAATGGAAACACACAGCAACAGAACGTTCCAGCGTGACTTCAGACATATTGTTACAGGAAATGTTCAAAATGTCCTCCGTTAGCGAGGATACATGCATCCACGCTCCGTCGCATGGAATCCCTGATGCGCTGATGCAGCCCTGGAGAATGGCGTATTGTATCACAGCCGTCCACAATACGAGCACGAAGAGTCTCTACATTTGGTACCGGGGTTGCGTAGACAAGAGCTTTCAACTTCCCCCATAAATTAAAGTCAAGAGGGTTGAGGTCAGGAGAGCGTGGAGGCCATTGAATTGGTCCGCCTCTACCAATCCATCGGTCACCGAATCTGCTGTTAGCGTACGAACACTTCGACTGAAATGTGTAGCAGCTCCATCGTGCATGAACCACATGTTGCGTCGTACTTGTAAAGGCACATGTTCTAGCAGCACAGGTAGAGTATCCCGTATGAAATCATGATAACGTGCTCCATTGAGCGTAGGTGGAAGAATATGGGGCCCAATCAAGACAGCACCAACAATGCCTGCCCAAACGTTCACAGAAAATCTGTGTTGATGACGTCATTGCACAATTGCGTGCGAATTCTCATCAGCCCACACATGTTGATTGTGAAAATTTACAATTTGATCACGTTGGAATGAAGCCTCATCCGTAAAGAGAACATTTGCCTGAAATGAGGATTGACACATTGTTGGATGAACCATTCGCAGAAGTGTACCCGTGGAGGCCAATCAGCTGTTGATAGTGCCTGCACACACTGTACATGGTACGGAAACAACTGGTTCTCCCGTAGCACTCTCCATACAGTGACGTGGTCAACGTTACCTTGTACAGCAGCAACTTCTCTGACGCTGACATTAGGGTTATCGTCAACTGCACGAAGAATTGCCTCGTCCATTGCAGGTGTCCTCGTCGTTCTAGGTCTTCCCCAGTCGCGAGTCATAGGCTGGAATGTTCCGTGCTCCCTAAGACGCCCATCAATTGCTTCGAACGTCTTCCTGTCGGGACACCTTCGTTCTGGAAATCTGTCTCGATACAAACGTACCGCGCCACGGCTACTGCCCCGTGCTAATCCATACAGCAAATGGGCATCTGCCAACTCCGCATTTGTAAACATTGCACTGACTGCAAAACCACGTTCGTGATGAACACTAACCTGTTGATGCTACGTACTGATGTGCTTGATGCTAGTACTGTAGAGCAATGAGTCGTATGTCAACACAAGCACCGAAGTCAACATTACCTTCCTTCAATTGGGCCAACTGGCGGTGAATCGAGGAAGTAGAGTACATACTGACGAAACTAAAATGAGCTCTGTTGTGACTTGGCAAGACAGCCAAGCCACTATGAGATAGCCGAAAGGCACGCGTTTAAGCTCACGCAGGCTGGCGTGAGGTCTGGAACAGTTAAAGGAATAGAGACTTGCAAAATAGGTACGTAGCTTCTGGAATACTTAACTTTAATCCATAATTGGTGAACATCGGTCTGACGGTACATGCATCACAAGATAAATAGCAATTGATAATGGCGCCTTGCTAGGTCGTAGCAAATGACGTAGCTGAAGGCTATGCTAACTATCGTCTCGGCAAATGAGAGCGTAATTTGTCAGTGAACCATCGCTAGCAAAGTCGGCTGTACAACTGGGACGAGTGCTAGGACGTCTCTCTAGACCTGCCGTGTGGCGGCGCTCGGTCTGCAATCACTGACAGTGGCGACACGCGGGTCCGACGTACACTAACGGACCGCGGCCGATTTAAAGGCTACCACCTAGCAAGTGTGGTGTCTGGCGGTGACACCACATCATCAACACAGATTTTCTGTGAACGTTTGGGCAGGCCTTGTTGGTGATGTCTCGATTGGGCCCCATGTTCTTCTACCTACGCTCAATGGAGCACGTTGTCATGATTTCACACGGGATACTCTACCTGTGCTGTTAGAACATGTGCCTTTACAAGTACGACACAACATGTGCTTCACGCACGACGGAGCTCCTGCACATTTCAGTCGAAGTGTTCGTACGCTTCTGAACAACAGATTCGTTGACCGATGGATCGGTAGAGGCGGACCAATTCCATGGCCTCCACGCTCTCCTGACCTCAACCCTCTTGACTTTCATTTATGGGGGCATTTGAAAGCTCTTGTCTACGCAACCCCGGTACCAAATGTAGAGACTCTTCGTGCTCGTATTGTGGACGGCTTTGATACAATACGCAATTCTCCAGGGCTGCATCAGCGCGTCAGGGATTCCATGCGACGGAGGGTGGATGCGTGTATCCTCGCTAACGGAGGACATTTTGAACATTTCCTGTAACAAAGTGTTTGAAGTCACGCTGGTACGTTCTGTTGCTGTGTGCTTCCATTCCATGATTAATGTGATGTGAAGAGAAGTAATAAAATGAGCTCTAACATGGAAAGTAAGCGTTTCCGGACACATGTCCACATAACATATTTTCTTTATTTGTGTGTGAGGAATGTTTTCTGTAAGTTTGGCGGTACCTTTTTGTAACACCCTGTATAGGCGTAGCGGATCGGAGCGCCATATTCTGCCTGTTTACACATCTCTGTATTTGAATACGCATGCCTCTACGACTTTCTTTCGCGCTTCATTATACTGAAGGACTGTAAAGAGATATTAAAAAAATGGACGTGTAAGAAAAAATCTTGTGTGTGTTATTTATGAAATGCTCCCTGTATGTATAAGTGGTCGAAAACCCTCGTCGGCTGCAGGTGCGTGACGAATGGCGCGGCGGAGATTTCGGAGAGTGGGGCGAGCTGCGGAGTGCACGAGCCATCCGTGCAGAATTTGAGAAAATAAAGAGAAGAACAGGAGAGTGTTGGGGAGTTCTGCTGTAAGTCGTTGGCTGGGTCCGCGGGCGGCGCGGCACGGATAGGAGGTCAGACTGCGATGCGGCAAATGTCGACGGAGCGCGGCCGGGTGAGAAAAGGAGAAGGACGAGGAGAAAGAGGGGAAAAGAGGTTCGGGAAGGAAGGCAGAGGAAAGCAAACGAGGCGAAAGATGGAGGGTCGGCTGCTGCGTTGCCACGGCGCGCTGCGGAGTCCGCTATATAAAGAGGCCGACACCGCCAACGCTAGGGCCCGCCGGCTGGCCGGGGAAACAACGGGGGACCGCCGAATGTCGTCTCCTGGGTGGGGTCCCACAGGGGTCAGTATCTGGACCACTGCTGCTCTCGCGACATGCAAATCAACTTCCCATCTGGAACAAGCCCGGTGAGCTCTTCATCTGTACACCTGTACTGCACCAAGTCACCTTACAGTCCCCCCCTCCCCCCCCCCCCCCTGTGCGGAGACGAATTGCTGCTCCACTCGCTACAGTGTTAGGACCAATACTAGTCTTGCTGTATGTACACTACTGGCCATTAAAATTGCTACACCACGAAGATGACGTGCTACAGGCGCGAAATTTAACCGACAGGAAGAAGATGCTGTGATATGCAAATGATTAGCAATTCAGAGCATTCACATAAGGTTCGCGCCGGTGGCGACACCTACAACTTGCTGATATGACGAAAGTTTCCAACCGATTTCTCATACACAAGCAGCAGTTGACCGGCGTTGCCTGGTGAAATGCTGTTGTGATGCCTCGCGTAAGAAGGAGAAATGCGTACCATCACGTTTCCGACTTTGATAAAGGTCGGATTGTAGCCTATAGCGATTGCGGCTTATCGTATCGCAACATTGCTGCTCGCGTTGGTCGAGATCCAATGACTGTTAGCAGTTTAAGGAATCGGTGGGTTCAGGAGGGTAATACGGAACGCCGTGCTGGATCCCAACGGCCTCGTATCACTAGCAGTCGAGATGAGAGGCATCTTATCCGCATGGCTGTAACGGATCGTGCAGCCACGTCTCGATCCCTTAGTCAACAGATGAGGACGTTTGCAAGACAACAACCATCTGCACGAACAGTTCGACGACGCTTGCAGCAGCACGGACTATCAGCTCGGAGACCACGGCTGCGGTTACCCTTGACGCGGCATCACAGACAGGAGCGCCTGTGATGGTGTACTCGACGAAAAATGGGTGCACGAATGGCAAAACGTCACTTTTTCGGATGAATCCAGGTTCTGTTTACAGCATCGTGATGGTCGCATCCGTGGTTGGCGGCATCGCGGTAAACGCACATTGCAAGCGTGTATTGGTCATCGCCATACTGGCGTATCACCCGGCGTGATGGTATGGGGTGCCATTGGTTACACGTCTCGGTCACCTCTTGTTCGCATTGACGGCACTTCGAACAGTGGACGTTACATTTCAGATGTGTTACGACCCGTGGCTGTACCCTTCATTAGATGCCTTCGAAAACCTACATGTCAGCAGGATAACGCACGACCGCATTTTGCAGGTCCTGTACGGGCCTTTCTGGATACAGAAAATGTTCGACTGCTGCCCTGGCCAGCACATTCTCCAGATCTCTCACCAACTGAAAACGTCTGGTCAATGGTGGCCGAGCAACTGGCTCGTCACAATACGCCAGTCACTACTCTTGATGAATTGTGGTATCGTGATGAAGCTGCATGGACAGCTGCACCTGTACACGCCATCCAAACTCTGTTTAACTCAATGCCCAGGCATATCAAGGCCGTTATTACGGCCAGAGATGGTTGTTGTGGGTACTGATTTCTCAGGATCTATGCACCCAAATTGCGTAAAAATGTAATCACATGTCAGTTGTAGTATAATATATTTCTCCAATGAATACCCGTTTGACATTTGCATTTCTTGTTGGTGTAGCAATTTTAATGGCCAGTAGTGTAAATGACCTTCACAGCTGACAATGGTAACTCACAAATCAGATGAGTTCATCATCTATGTTTGTACTGCGCCACGTCAATGTGAGGAGAAATTACTACCAGGGTTCCACTCGGTACAATATTGGAACTAATATTAGCCTTAAAACACACAAATGACCTTATCAGCTGACACTGATAACGCGCAAATCAGACGAGTTCTTAATCTACGTATATGTATTGCGCCAAATCATCTTACTGCTGCCTTTGGTTGGGACAAATTACTTCTGCCGCTCCACAGGGTTTAATATTGGGGCCAATACTAGTGCTGTCACTGACAGAAAGCAGGTGTTGACAGATGTGAAAATTACCGGACAATCAGTTTAATAAGCCACAGCTGCAAAATACTAACACGAATTCTTTACAGACGAATGGAAAAACTAGTAGAAGCCGGCCTCGGGGAAGATCAGTTTGGATTCCGTAGAAATACTGGAACACGTGAGGTAATACTGACCTTACGACTTACCTTAGAAGAAAGATTAAGGAAAGGCAAACCTACCTTTCTATCATTTGTAGACTTAGAGAAAGCTTTTGACAATGTTGACTGGAATACTCTCTTTCAAATTCTGGAGGTGGCAGGGGTGAAATACAGGGAGCGAAAGGCTATTTACAATTTGTACAGAAACCAGATGGCAGTTATAAGAGTCGAGGGGCATGAAAGGGAAGCAGTGGTTAGGAACGGAGTGAGACAGGGTTGTAGCCTATCCCCGATGTTATTCAATCTGTATATTGAGCAAGCAGTAAAGGAAACAAAAGAAAAATTCGGAGTAGACATTAAAATCCATGGAGAAGAAATAAAAGCTTTGGGGTTCGCCGATGACATTGTAATTGTGTCAGAGACAACAAAGGTTCTTGGAAGAGCAGTTGAACGGTATGGATGGTGTCTTGAAGGGAGGATATAAGATGAACATCAACAAAAGCAAAACGAGGATAATGGAATGTAGTGGAATTAAGTCGGGTGATGTTGAGGGTATTAGATTAGGAAATGAGACACTTAAAGTAGTAAAGGAGTTTTGCTATTTGGGGAGCAAAATAACCGATGATGGTCGAAGTAGAGAGTATGTAAAATGTAGACTGGCAATGGCAAGGAAATCGTTTCTGAAAAAGAGAAATTTGTTAACATCGAGTATAGATTTAAGTGTCAGGAAGTCATTTCTGAAAGTATTTGTATGGAGTGTAGCCATGTATGGAAGTGAAACATGGACCGTAAATAGTTTGGACAAGAAGAGAATAGAAGCTTTCGAAATGTGGTGCTACAGAAGAATGCTGAAGATTAGATGGGTAGATCACATAACTAATGAGGAGGTACTGAATAGGATTGGGGAGAAGAGGAGTTTGTGGCACAACTTGACCAGAAGAAGGGATCTGTTGGTAGGACATGTTTTGAGGCATCAAGGGATCACCAATTTAGTATTGGAGGGCATCGTGGAGGGTAAAAATCGTAGGGGGAGACCAAGAGATGAATACACTAAACAGATTCAGAAGGATGTAGGTTGCAGTAGGTACTGGGAGATGAAGAAGCTTGCACAGGATAGAGTAGCATGGAGAGCTGCATCAAACCAGTCTCAGGACTGAAGACCATAACTAACTAACTAACTAGTGCTGTTGGATATAAAAGACCTTCTCAGATGACACTGATAACGCAAATATCATACAAGCTCTTCACCTGCATCTGAAGTACTCCACATTACCTTGCGCCTGTCTCTGGATGGAGACAAATTAGTTTTGACGCTCCACAGGTTTCAACATTGGGGCCAATACTAGTTTTGTTACACATAAGTGACCTTCTTAGTTGACACTGTACAAATTAGACGAGCGCTTCATTTGCATCTGTACTGCACCAGACCACCTTACTGCTGCCTCTGGATAGAGACAAATTACTACTGCTGCTCCACAGGTTTCAACATCAGACCAATACTAGTCTTTCTAAATGTGAATGAAGTTCCCAGCTGACGCTGATAACGCACAGATAAGACGGAGTCTTTATCTACATTTGTACTGCGTCAAGTCACCTTATTGCTTCCTCTGTGTGGAAACAAATTACTATTGGTTTTCTGTTCGGTATAATATTGGAAACCATACTAGTCCTCTTGTTATGTGGAAACGACTTTCCCAGCTGACTGATAACGCACAACACAGACCAGCACTATCTATTTTTGTACTGCGGCAGTTCACGTTATTACCTCCTCTTCGTCGAGACAACTTACAAGTCGGGTTCCGCTCTGTGCAATATTCGGACCAATCTCTCTTACTACGTGTAAACGTCTTTCTCGGCTGACACACATATCCGATGAGTTCTTTATCTGTATTTGTAATGCGCAAAACCACATTACTGCCTGTGGATGGAGACAAGTTACTTCGCTACTAGTCTCGTCAAATGTAAATAGTCTCATGTGACGTTGATGAGACGGAAACCGTATAAGGTGCTTGTCTGCATCTTTATTGCGCAAGTCATCTTACTCATACCTATGAGTGCAGAAAAATTGCTGCAGGGGTTCCATTGGGTTCAATATTGAGGTCACGACGAATCTTGGTTTATGTGACTAAACTTCCCATCTGACACTGCCCCCCTTCTAACAGCTGTGTACTGCAAGTCTCTAGTGGAACGGAAGGTTCCAAATGATTGGAAAAGAGCACAGGTAGTTCCAGTTTTCAAGAAGGTCGTCGAGGAGATGCCCAAAACTATAGGCCTATATCTCTGACAACGATCTGTTGTAGACTTTTGGAACATGTTTTTTGCTCGCGTGTCATGTCATTTCTGGAAACCCAGAATCTACTCTGTAGGAATCAACATGGATTCCGGAAACAGCGATCGTGTGAGATCCAACTCGCTTTATTTGTTCATGAGACCCAGAAAATATTCGATACAGCCTCCCAGGTAGATGCTATTTTCCTTGACTTCCGGAAGGCGTTCGATACAGTTCCGCACTGTCGCCTGATAAACAAAGTACGAGCCCACGGAATATCAGACCAGCTGTGTGGCTGGATTGAAAAGTTTTTAGCAAACAGAACACAGCATGTTGTTATCAATGGAGAGACGTCTACAGACGTTAAAGTAACCTCTGGCGTGCCACAGGGGAGCGTTATGGGACCATTGCGTTTCACAATATATATAAATGACATAGTAGATGGTGTCGGAAGTTCCATGCGGCTTTTCGCGGATGATGCTGTAGTATACTGAGGATTTGCAGCATTAGAAAATTGCAGCGAAATGCAGGAAGATCTGCAGCAGATACGCACTTGGTGCAGGGAGTGGCAACTGACCCTTAACATAGACAAATGTAATGTATTGCGAATATATAGAAAGAAGGATCCTTTATTGTATGATTATATGATAGCGGAACAAACACTGGTAGCAGTTACTTCTGTAAATTATCTGGGAGTATGCGTGCGGAACGATATGAAGTGGAATGATCATATAAAATTAATTGTTGGTAAGGCGGGTACCAGGTTGAGATTCATTGGGAGAGTCCTTAGAAAATGTAGTCCATCAACAAAGGAGGTGGCTTACGAAACACTCGTTCGACCTGTACTTGAGTATTGCTCATCAGTGTGGGATCCGTACCAGATCGGGTTGACGGAGGAGATAGAGAAGATCCAAAGAAGAGCGGCGCGTTTCGTCACAGGGCTATTTGGTAACCGTGATAGCGTTACGGAGATGTTTAGCAAACTCGAGTGGCAGACTCTGCAAGAGAGGCGCTCTGCATCGCGGTGTAGCTTGCTGTCCAGGTTTCGAGAGGGTGCGTTTCTGGATGAGGTATCGAATATATTGCTTCCCCCTACTTATACCTCCCGAGGAGATCGCGAATGTAAAATTAGAGAGATTCGAGCGCGCACGGAGGCTTTCAGACAGTCGTTCTTCCCGCGAACCATACGCGACTGGAACAGGAAAGGGAGGTAATGACAGTGGCACGTAAAGTGCCCTCCGCCAGACACCGTTGGGTGGATTCCGGGGTGTAAATGTAGATGTAGATGTAGAATAACCCTGGGTTCGGTATGGGGCGGCGGTGGGGTGGGTGGACTGCTGTGGCCTGTTGTGGGGTTGTGATCCACTGAGGGCTACGGCGTTTTTATGTCCCCGGTTTAGTACATACATACAGGGTGTTTCAAAAATGACCGGTATATTTGAAACGGCAATAAAAACTAAACGAGCAGCGATAGATATACACCGTTTGTTGCAATATGCTTGGGACAACAGTACATTTTCAGGCAGACAAACTTTCGAAATTACAGTAGTTACAATTTTCAACAACAGATGGCGCTGCGATCTGGGAAACTCTATAGTACGATATTTTCCACATATCCACCATGCGTAGCAATAATATGGCGTAGTCTCTGGATGAAATTACCCGAAACCTTTGACAACGTGTCTGGCGGAATGGCTTCACATGCAGATGAGATGTACTGCTTCAGCTGTTCAATTGTTTCTGGATTCTGGCGGTACACCTGGTCTTTCAAGTGTCCCCACAGAAAGAAGTCACAGGGGTTCATGTCTGGCGAATAGGGAGGCCAATCCACGCCGCCTCCTGTATGTTTCGGATAGCCCAAAGCAATCACACGATCATCGAAATATTCATTCAGGAAATTAAAGACGTCGGCCGTGCGATGTGGCCGGGTACCATCTTGCATAAACCACGAGGTGTTCGCAGTGTCGTCTAAGGCAGTTTGTACCGCCACAAATTCACGAAGAATGTCCAGATAGCGTGATGCAGTAATCGTTTCGGATCTGAAAAATGGGTCAATGATTCCTTTGGAAGAAATGGCGGCCCAGACCAGTACTTTTTGAGGATGCAGGGACGATGGGACTGCAACATGGGGCTTTTCGGTTCCGCATATGCGCCAGTTCTGTTTACTGACGAAGCCGTCCAGGTAAAAATAAGCTTCGTCAGTAAACCAAATGCTGCCCACATGCATATCGCCGTCATCAATCCTGTGCACAATATCGTTAGCGAATGTCTCTCGTGCAGCAACGGTAGCGGCGCTGAGGGGTTGCCGCGTTTGAATTTTGTATGGATAGAGGTGTAAACTCTGGCGCATGAGACGATACGTGGACGTTGGCGTCATTTGGACCGCAGCTGCAACACGGCGAACGGAAACCCGAGGCCGCTGTTGGATCACCTGCTGCACTAGCTGCGCGTTGCCCTCTGTGGTTGCCGTACGCGGTCGCCCTACCTTTCCAGCACGTTCATCCGTCACGTTCCCAGTCCGTTGAAATTTTTCAAACAGATCCTTTATTGTATCGCTTTTCGGTCCTTTGGTTACATTAAACCTCCGTTGAAAACTTCGTCTTGTTGCAACAACACTGTGTTCTAGGCGCTGGAATTCCAACACCAGAAAAATCCTCTGTTCTAAGGAATAAACCATGTTGTCTACAGCACACTTGCACGTTGTGAACAGCACACGCTTACAGCAGAAAGACGACGTACAGATTGGCGCACCCACAGACTGCGTTGTCTTCTATATCTTTCACATCACTTGCAGCGCCATCTGTTGTTGAAAATTGTAACTACTGTAATTTCGAAAGTTTGTCCGCCTGAAAATGTACTGTTGTCCCAAGCATATTGCAACAAACGGTGTATTTCTATCGCTGCTCGTTTAGTTTTTATTGCCGTTTCAAATATACCGGTCATTTTTGAAACACCCTGTACATATTCCATATTCCTAGATTCGCACTTACACCTGGTTATTGAAATTTTGTGAGTAGGCTTTCTCAGGATAGTTTGTTTCTTTCTCGAGACGTCTTTGAGTTTAGTCTCTTCAGGGCCTTAAAGCCGCTGTCCAGTGGGCCGAACAAACCTGTAACATCCGTGCCGCGCTGCCTTGTATACATTCAATATCCCCTGTTAGTCCTGTTTGTTACGGATCATATGTACTTTAACAATATCCTGCGTTCGGTTAGACAAGTGTTTTGTAGTCAATCTTTCTTGTGCACTGATAGCAGTCTACTTACATGCTTTACTTAAGAGTGAGGCTATGTGAGCGTTCAGTTTCAAACGCCTACACATCGTTACAGCAGTGCATTTTTATGAATTGACTACTTGCAGTTGTTATTCACTGATGTTGTATTCATCGGACACAATGTTTTTCTTCGTTGTGTGAAGGCCATGATTTTACATAACTGAACTTTTGAAACAAATTGTTAATTCCGTTCATCATATTAAATGTTTTGGGAAAGCCAGCAAATGTGTCATTCCATTATTTAAATTATGAAAACTGTACGAGTTGCTAATTATTTGCTGCTTAGCACAACGCCTTTCGAAAACTTATTCTCATTGTCAAGTGCATTTTTTCACACGAATATGTTTAGTGATATTTGCATGTTTGATTTTTTGCCTCTTCTTCGTATTTTCAATTCATAACACTTAAAACACTTGATAATGGCACTTTGAAGCCCTAACGTTGTAAATAAACAACAGTCTAATGGCGGTACTGACTTTAAAGAAATATATTATGAGTGTGGCCCCTCATTATGAAAAAATTATTAAAATAAAGTAATTTATACTTATTGAAATCGAAGAGTCAATTTTATATAGCTTACAAAATCGCTGTACTCCGAAAATGTTACCAAAAATGTTGAATCACGCAGTTGTAAATGAAACACGCCGGCCGGTATGGCCGAGCGGTTCTAGGCGGTTCAGTCCGGAACCGCGATGCTGCTACGGTCGCAGGTTCGAATCCTGCTTCGGCCATGGATGTGTGTGATATCCTTAGGTTAGTTAGGTTTAAGTAGTTCTAAGTCTAGGGGACTGATGACCTCAGATGTTAAGTCTCATAGTGCTTAGAGCTATTTGAACCATTTTTGAACAAAATCCGGACTGAAAAATTTCGTTTGAAAAAATTAAATACGCAGTGTGATTCAAAAAGAATACCACAACTTTAGGAATTTAAAACTCTGCAACGACAAAAGGCAGAGCTAAGCACTATCTGTCGGCGAATTAAGGGAGCTATAAAGTTTCATTTAGTTGTACATTTGTTCGCTTGAGGCGCTGTTGACTAGGCGTCAGCGTCAGTTGATGCTAAGATGGCGACCGCTCAACAGAAAGCTTTTTGTGTTATTGAGTACGGCAGAAGTGAATCGACGACAGTTGTTCAGCGTGCATTTCGAACGAAGTATGGTGTTAAACCTCCTGATAGGTGGTGTATTAAACGTTGGTATAAACAGCAGCTATCCAAACTCTTACGCCTGATATGCTACAGAGAGTGTGGAACGAGTTGGAGTATCGGGTTGATATTGCTCGTGTGTCTGGAGGGGGCCATATTGAACATCTCTGAACTTGTTTTTGAGTGAAAAAAAACCTTTTTAAATACTCTTTGTAATGATGTATAACAGAAGGTTATATTATGTTTCTTTCATTAAATACACATTTTTAAAGTTGTGGTATTCTTTTTGAATCACCCTGTACAATGCCTGCTAGAAAAAGTAATGCACCTGAAAGGAGAGGATGGAACAAGATAAAACTTTTCAGATTGAGGGGGCGCGTGATGTTATTTCAGTGATTACAAAATGGAGCCAATCTGGTAGTTAGACTGGCGGTATGAGTTCAGTTGTGAGGATGACGTTGCTCCTCTCTGGACTAGTTGCATGCACTGATTCGTTTGGAGAGGCCGTCATAAAGCCGTCGTATCCTCTCCTGAAGCATTGATTGATTCATTGATTGAGTGGGATTATAGCACTAAACGGCGAGGTCATCTGTCCTGTGATTTAAAAGTTACTTGCTTGAGATGAAGGGTCCGCTAAGAGTAGACAGATCCAGTCATAGGGGTGAAATTACACTCCTGGAAATGGAAAAAAGAACACATTGACACCGGTGTGTCAGACCCACCATACTTGCTCCGGTCACTGCGAGAGGGCTGTACAAGCAATGATCACACGCACGGCACAGCGGACACACCAGGAACCGCGGTGTTGGACGTCGAATGGCGCTAGCTGCGCAGCATTTGTGCACCGCCGCCGTCAGTGTCAGCCAGTTTGCCGTGGCATACGGAGCTCCATCGCAGTCTTTAACACTGGTAGCATGCCGCGACAGCGTGGACGTGAACCGTATGTGCAGTTGACGGACTTTGAGCGAGGGCGTATAGTGGGCATGCGGGAGGCCGGGTGGACGTACCGCCGAATTGCTCAACACGTGGGGCGTGAGGTCTCCACAGTACATCGATGTTGTCGCCAGTGGTCGGCGGAAGGTGCACGTGCCCGTCGACCTGGGACCGGACCTGGGACCGGACCTCAGCGACGCACGGATGCACGCCAAGACCGTAGGATCCTACGCAGTGCCGTAGGGGACCGCACCGCCACTTCCCAGCAAATTAGGGACACTGTTGCTCCTGGGGTATCGGCGAGGACCATTCGCAACCGTCTCCATGAAGCTGGGCTACGGTCCCGCACACCGTTAGGCCGTCTTCCGCTCACGCCCCAACATCGTGCAGCCCGCCTCCAGTGGTGTCGCGACAGGCGTGAATGGAGGGACGAATGGAGACGTGTCGTCTTCAGCGATGAGAGTCGCTTCTGCCTTGGTGCCAATGATGGTCGTATGCGTGTTTGGCGCCGTGCAGGTGAGCGCCACAATCAGGACTGCATACGACCGAGGCACACAGGGCCAACACCCGGCATCATGGTGTGGGGAGCGATCTCCTACACTGGCCGTACACCACTGGTGATCGTCGAGGGGACACTGAATAGTGCACGGTACATCCAAACCGTCATCGACCCATCGTTCTACCATTCCTAGACCGGCAAGGGAACTTGCTGTTCCACCAGGACAAGGCACGTCCGCATGTATCCCGTGCCACCCAACGTGCTCTAGAAGGTGTAAGTCAACTACCCTGGCCAGCAAGATCTCCGGATCTGTCCCCCATTGAGCATGTTTGGGACTGGATGAAGCGTCGTCTCACGCGGTCTGCACGTCCAGCACGAACGCTGGTCCAACTGAGGCGCCAGGTGGAAATGGCATGGCAAGCCGTTCCACAGGACTACATCCAGCATCTCTACGATCGTCTCCATGGGAGAATAGCAGCCTGCATTGCTGCGAAAGGTGGATATACACTGTACTAGTGCCGACATTGTGCATGCTCTGTTGCCTGTGTCTATGTGCCTGTCGTTCTGTCAGTGTGTTCATGTGATGTATCTGACCCCAGGAATGTGTCAATAAAGTTTCCCCTTCCTGGGACAATGAATTCACGGTGTTCTTATTTCAATTTCCAGGAGTGTATAATGCGAGAAAGCTCAAAACGCACACAGTGGGAGGCATAATACACCAAATCCAAAAATTGAAAAAAAGACAGAGGGATAAAACAGCGGTCTTTGTGCAGGGAGTGGTCATGGGTGCCAGACCTATAAAGCATCAAGAGAGGCCCCAATCTCGCCTTCCTTGGCCCTGCTCCAGGAGTAAAGCAAAATCTTATATCTGGAAACTGAGGACGAGGTCAATTACAGACAAGAAATCTGGAAGACTGTACTCAGTACGAGGGGCCAAAAGCAGGGAACTTACACCATAGTATGGGATACCGTCAGCCTGGCTCTGCAGCCACAATATGGGGGTGGCTGGTTACGCAAAAGAAAACAATTGGTGAAGCTAGTATGTTCAAATGTGTGTGAAGTGTTATGGGACTTAACTGCTAAGGCCATCAGTCCCTAAGCTTACACACAACCTAAATTATCCTAAGGACAAACACACACACACCCATGCCCGAGGGAGGACTCGAACCTCCGCCGGGATCATCCGCACAGGGTGAAACTAGTATTTTCGATGCGTTGACTGCATAAAGACAGAGGAATCTTTCCGAGAAGAGCGGAAGGAAGAGCGCCAAACTCCAGAAGAGAACTTGATTCTGAGGAGTTTATTGCTATGAGCAGTAGCGCACCAGATGCCATTCCACTTTTGGGCAAAGAGAGGTTTGAGGTAGATCCGCATTATGTAGCTGGAATCGTGCAAGGTAGTGCGGGAAAAAAATAGCCTTATACACCGAATCGGCAAAGAAACTGGTATAGACATGCGTATTCAAATGCAGAGATATGTAAACAGGTAGATTACGGCGCTGCCGTCGGCACCCCCTGTATACGAGGTGCGGCTAGAAAAAAACCGGACTGATGCTGGAAAAAACATTTATTTACAATTATTTACAATTTCATGTCATCTCCTTCAATGTACTCTCCTCCTCGGTCTCTACACCGCTCCATACGAATTTTCCACTGCTCGTAGCAATGCTGCAGATCATTTTCGGTAAGTCCATACATTACTTCCGTCGCTTTTTCTTTTACTGCTTCAACAGTCTCGAATCTAGTTCCTTTCAAAGCTCACTTAACTTTAGGGAAAAGAAAAAAGTCACAGGGGGCCAAATCAGGTGAGTAGGGTGGTTGATCTAAGATGGGAATGTTGTGTTTTGCCAAAAACGTCTTCACTGACAACGCACTGTGAGCTGGGGCATTGGCTTGGTCAAGGATCCGTGACTTTTTTCTCCACAAATCGTTCCGTTTTCTCCGTACTCGCTCACGTAGGGTAGCCAGGACGCTAATGTAGTAATGCTGATTCACTGTTTGTCCCTCTGGTACCCAATCAATGTGCACAATCCCTTTGATGTCAAAAAAAAAAACAATCATCATTGCCTTGAATTTCGATTTTGACATTCGTGCTTTTTTTTGTCGTGGAGAACCAGGAGTTTTTCAATGCATCGATTGGCGTTTAGTTTCGGGATCGTAAGTAAAAAACCACGATTCATCGCAAGTAATAACATTTTGTAAGAAGGTGGGATCACTTTCAATGTTTTCCAGGATGTCAGAACAAATCATTCTTCGGCGTTCCTTCTGTTCAATTGTGAGACACTTTGGAACCATTTTTGAACACACTTTGTTCGTGTTGAAACTTTCATGAAGAATCTGCCTAACACTTTCCTTGTCAACTCCTGTTAACTCAGACACTGCTCTGATTGTTAAACGGCGATCTTGTCGAACAAGTTTACCGATTTTTTCAATGTTTGCATCAGTTTTTGCTGACAATGGTCTGCCAGTGCGAGTGTCATCACTGGTGTCTTCGCGGCCATCTTTAAATCGTTTAAACCACTCAAACACTTGTGTTCGCGATAAACAATCATCGCCGTACACTTGTTGTAACATTACAAACGTTTCACTTGCAGATTTTCCTAGTTTGAAACAAAATTTGATGTTAACACGCTGTTCTTTCTGTACACTCAACATTTTCCGACGCACAGACAAAACGTCAACTACTTAAAACAGACGCCACGGGCAGACTGAGTGCAGGAGGCAGATGAAACTCGAGCAGTAGGCGGAGCGAGAGTCACGTGACAGGCCACGCGACTTTCAGCCTTATTGCATTCGTTTTATTGTTTCACCAGTACTAGTCCGGTTTTTTTTCTAGCCACACCTCGTAAGATAACAAGTGTCTGGCGCATTCGTTACATCGGTTTCTGCTGCTGCGATGGAGGCTTATCAAAATTTAACTGTCTGAACATGATACTATAGTCGGCGCACTAGCGATGGGAGACAGCAACTCAGAAGTACCGATGAAGTGGGATTTTCCCGTACTACCATTTCGCGAGTGCACCGTGAATATTAGCAATCCGGAAAAACATTAAATCTCCAACATCGCTGCTGGTGCATTAAGATCCTCAAGAAAGGGACCAACGACGACTGAAGAGAGTCCTTCAACGTGACAGAAGAGCAACCCTTCCGCCAATTGCTGCTGATTTCAATTCTGGGCCAGCGTGCGAACCATTCAACGAAACATCAACGATATGGGCTTTCGGAGCCGAAGGCGCACTCGTGTACCCTTGTCGACTGCACGGCGCAAAGGTTTACGCCTCGCCTGGGCATGTCAACACCGGCAATCGACTGTTCATGGCTAGAAACGTGTTGTCTGGTCGGACGAGTCTCGTTTCAGATTATATCGAACGCATGGACGTTTATGGGTATGGAGACAACCTCATGGATCATTAGATCCTGCATGTCCGCAGGGGACTGTTCAAGCTGCAGGACGCTCTGAAATGGTGTGGGGCGTGTGCAGTTGGAGTGATATGGGACCGCTGACACGTCTAAATACGACTCTTACAGGTGATACGTACGTAAGCATCCTGTATGATCACCCGGATGCATTCATGTCCTTGTCCATTGCGATGGACTCGGGCAATTCCAGCAGGACTATGCGACA
Source organism: Schistocerca nitens (assembly GCF_023898315.1). NCBI lineage: Eukaryota > Metazoa > Arthropoda > Insecta > Orthoptera > Acrididae > Schistocerca > Schistocerca nitens. The sequence continues at coordinate 139,549,393 of NC_064625.1, read as the reverse complement.
AGACAACACGACACTCCACACGTCCAGAATTGCTACAGAGTGGTTCCAGGAACACTCTTCTGAGTTTAATCGCTTCCGCTGGCCACCAAAATTCCCCAGACATGAACAATATTGAGTATATCTGGTATGCCTTCCAACGTGTAGTTCAGAAGAGATATAAACTCCGGAGTGCCCTTACGGGTTTATGGACGGTCCTGCAGGATCACCTGGATGCATTCATGTCCTCGTGCATTGCGATGGACTCGGGCAATTCCAGCAGGACAATGCAACAAGACAATGCTGTATGATCACCTGGATGCATTCATGTCCTTATGCATTGCGATGGACTCGGGCAATTCCAGCAGGACTATGCGACAAGACAACACGACACTCCACACGTCCAGAATTGCTACAGAGTGGTTCCAGGAACACTCTTCTGAGTTTAATCGCTTCCGCTGGCCACCAAAATTCCCCAGACATGAACAATATTGAGTATATCTGGTATGCCTTCCAACGTGTAGTTCAGAAGAGATATAAACTCCGGAGTACCCTTACGGGTTTATGGACGGTCCTGCAGGATCACCTGGATGCATTCATGTCCTCGTGCATTGCGATGGACTCGGGCAATTCCAGCAGGACAATGCAACAAGACAATGCTGTATGATCACCTGGATGCATTCATGTCCTTATGCATTGCGATGGACTCGGGCAATTCCAGCAGGACTATGCGACAAGACAACACGACACTCCACACGTCCAGAATTGCTACAGAGTGGTTCCAGGAACACTCTTCTGAGTTTAATCGCTTCCGCTGGCCACCAAAATTCCCCAGACATGAACAATATTGAGTATATCTGGTATGCCTTCCAACGTGTAGTTCAGAAGAGATATAAACTCCGGAGTACCCTTACGGGTTTATGGACGGTCCTGCAGGATCACCTGGATGCATTCATGTCCTCGTGCATTGCGATGGACTCGGGCAATTCCAGCAGGACAATGCAACAAGACAATGCTGTATGATCACCTGGATGCATTCATGTCCTTGTGCATTGCGATGGACTCGGGCAATTCCAGCAGGACTATGCGACAAGACAACACGACACTCCACACGTCCAGAATTGCTACAGAGTGGTTCCAGGAACACTCTTCTGAGTTTAATCGCTTCCGCTGGCCACCAAAATTCCCCAGACATGAACAATATTGAGTATATCTGGTATGCCATCCAACGTGTAGTTCAGAAGAGATATAAACTCCGGAGTACCCTTACGGGTTTATGGACGGTCCTGCAGGATCACCTGGATGCATTCATGTCCTCGTGCATTGCGATGGACTCGGGCAATTCCAGCAGGACAATGCGACAAGACAATGCTGTATGATCACCTGGATGCATTCATGTCCTTGTGCATTGCGATGGACTCGGGCAATTCCAGCAGGACTATGCGACAAGACAACACGACACTCCACACGTCCAGAATTGCTACAGAGTGGTTCCAGGAACACTCTTCTGAGTTTAATCGCTTCCGCTGGCCACCAAAATTCCCCAGACATGAACAATATTGAGTATATCTGGTATGCCTTCCAACGTGTAGTTCAGAAGAGATATAAACTCCGGAGTGCCCTTACGGATTTATGGACGGTCCTGCAGGATTCGTGGTGTCAGTTCCCTCCAGCACTACTTCAGACATTAGTCGAGTCCATGCCACGTCGTGTTGCGGCACTTCTGCATCCTCGCGAGGGCGCTACACGATATTAGACAAGTGTACTAGTTTCTACCAAACTTTGTACGGTAACGCTCGGTAACTTTATCAACAATAAAACCGTCGCAAGTACAGCTAAGGCGAAAAAAATAGACCTTGAAAAAAAAAAGCGTGACCGTTATTTGGCATTGTACGAGATATCCCACGGGGTGGTTTCATCCACCTTTTGCGACGAATGTTTTGTCTTTCCTCCGTGGTCATTGGTCCCTATCCTTGCGGGTATATGAGAGTTGCGCCATATATGTGTGCATTTTCAGAGTGTAAATGAGCGTAATGCCCAAATGTATCGTACCTTCGCATTTGCCGATACTTAAAACGTGACGTATACAAGGATTGGAACTTTAATGGTGGCAAGTACTTATTTACAACTTATGAAAAATAGGTACCGTTTCAAAGTTCTTGTGTCCTTGAAAGTGGTCACCTGCATTGTGTATAACTAGTGTTGTGCTCTACCAAAATTACGATTCGGTAGTTCTAGTACACTATACAAATGAGGTAGTAAATGGTAGGATTACCGGTACTACTGGTAGAATTGGTAGAGAAGCAAACATGAAAGATTGTGTAAGAGAGAAAATTGGAGCTGAAGACTTTTCTTTGTTTATTTGGTTGTTTTGCACCTAATTACAACTGCACATCTTTCAGTGTTAGACCACTGTGTATTTTATGTCCTTACAGAACACAAATGGCATTTTATAAGTGATATAAATCAGTTGATAGCGTAACTACTGGGTTTTATCTACAGTTCGTATGCACAAACATAAAAAATACTTTTATATACTTCTTGTTGTTACTGTGTACTCAATAGAACATTCTTCATCACGATCGAAGGCAAGAGTTTCCTGTTGGAATTGATAAATGCGAAAGTTGATTATGAATAAGAGTAACATGGTTTATATAAGTTCGACGAAGTATTGAAGCAATGTGCGATATATTTTTGTTATTCGATTTTTAAAATTTTAGCTTATTTGTTGAGAAAACGGCGTTTTCTAGCGGTATACAATAACTCTATATCTTATCTTACTTATTACAGCAACATCTCTCTGCTTCATGTTACCAGTCAACAATTTTCGAATAAAACCTGAAATAAAGATCAACATTTTCAGTTTTGCTGTAAATACTGTCTGTTCTTATGTACCAGACAGGAGGACAACTACGTTGTACAAAAATGTTCCGCAGGTTACTTGGTCCTTGATATAGCCTAACTCAGTTTCCAGAAGGTTCAGCGTTTCTGTGTTTTAGAGGAACCCAACAAGACACTCATCGCATACGTAAAGAAAGCGATTGTTACGAAGTAACTCCTGAAAGTTATGCAACCCAAATAACGTACAGGCAACGCAGGTACGACCTCAACTGTCCAAGGCTACTAGCAAATCTACCATAGTCTACGCTTACTTACGCTAATCTGCAGTAGCTTACGATAGTTTTACACTCTATACAGCCGGTTGCCAGAGATTTTGCTTTAGGAGCACATGTTGTGTTGATAAGTCAAGTTAAGCGATCTATTTCCCAACGAATCTCTGTAAAAGTCCTGCAGTGAATACCATGAAGAACTTTCTTCATATTAGAATCACGTAGAAATCACGAGGGCATAAGTCTGGCAAGTGTGATGGGTGTGAATTGTGTCATACGTGATTGAATTTTCTCATTTTCACAAGACAGAAAGTGAAATTCACACTGAAGCGCCAAAGAAACTGCTATAGCCATGCGTATTCAAATAAAGAGATGCGTAAACAGGCAGAATACGGCGCTGCAGTTGGCAACGCCTATATAAGACAACAAGTGTCTGACGCAGTTGCTAGGTCGGTTACTGCTGCTAGAATAGCAGATTATCAACATTTAAGTGAATTTGAACCTGGTGCTATAGACGGCGCACGAGTGATGGGACACAGCATCTCCGAGGTAGCGTTGAAGTGGGGATTTTCCCGTACGACCATTTTACAAGGGTACCGTGAATACCAGGAATCCGGTAAAACATCAAATCTCCGACATCGTTGCGGCAGGAAAAAGATGCTGCAAGAAAGGGACCAACGACGACTGAAGAGAATCGTTTAAGGGGCTCCGGAACGCCCTATACTTGCAATGTTAAAATAACGCTTATAAATTACATCTTTCCTCACAAAGTATTTGAGGTAGGAAATTGAACTTTTTACAGATTATTTATTGGAATATGGGCTACAACTTAACACAGGGATTTTACAGAATTTTAGTTCAGTTATTAAAGATGATTTTTATTCAATTGTAATGAAAATTCACAACATTTTTTTGCAATTTTTTATTTATATATTCAAAAATATACAGTTTTTTTGGAGAAAGGCTGTGTTAAATTATGCAGAAGGTACTGTGTAACATTTACTGAAAGTTTGAAACAAATATGTTTGGAAGATCCTTAGAAAACATGTAATTAGTATGAGAAAATAAAAGTTTTGGGAATCGAGCGACAAAGATTGGATTAAATTTTTAGTGCATTCCAGGTCCATAGGATGGATTATCTTCATCCTCTACAAACTCCTCCTCCAGCTTCCTCTTGTTCCTCCTCCTGTTTACTCTTGCTTGTATTTCTAGACTCTTTCCAGCCCTGTCTGCAGCCCGAAGGCGTTCCTTGTCTAAAGCAAGCATCGCTCGTACCATGTTAGAACCTATCTTCATTCCCATGTTTCTAAATACCTTTGGCTTTCCAACATTTCTCCTTTTCTTAAAAGCCTTCAGAGGATTTCTAATAACTTTACTTTTACTCATTATTATACTTCAACAAAACAGAGACTCAAGAAACAGAATTAATTACGAATATTTTCGAGATAACGACAGAGTAAATAAACATGAAACAATCGACAATCACACCAGCGATATATATTGAACCATCACAGGTTAGCCACAACACATACTTTATCTCACATCACTAAAATGTACCTGATGAACACAGACGTTAATAATAACACCATTTGACAGCAGTTTAACAGCGCCACAGTGGGTCACGCCCATGTAGAACGCATTTCAAAAAAAAATTTAAAAATAGTTGTAGTCTTCGGAATTGAATAAATTATACATCTATTAAAAGGTAATAGTCTGCAGATTCAGAAAACGCAAAAAAGTAAAAATTGAACTTTTCATGATTTTGAGCCTTTCCGGAGCCCCTTAAGTAAAATGATACACAGAACACACAGTAGGAAAAGCAGATGCAAGACTGAGATTGAGAGGAAAACGCTTAAGGAAATGTAATTCATCCACTAAAGAAGTGCCTAGTTCGTCCGGTTTTGGAGTACTCTTCCTCAATTTGGTACCCTCACCATGTAGCACTAATAGAAGAAATAGAGAAGATCCAAAGAAGAGCGGCGCGCTTCGTCACGGGATCGTTTAGTCGCCGCGAGAGCGTTACAGAGATGCTCAACAAACATCCAGTGGCAGGCGTTGCAGGAGAGGCGTTATGCAGCACGGAGAGGTTTACCATTGAATTTACGATAGAGTTGTAACGAGGCGTAACGACTGGCGCCGGCGCGAAGATCAAGAACGATATAGCAGAGACGGCTGTGAGACGGCGTTAGCCAACAGCCCGCTGGGTGGGACGTCACCACGACAGAATCGGCATCTACACGAAGATTATAAAAGCGACGTGCCGCCTAGGCGCGGGCTTACTACAAGACAGCAACTAGAAGAGAGGAGTAAAACAGCCGTGCCTTCTGATCCATATGAACTTGTGTGATTGATTTGCATGGACTTGGACGCGAAGCGAAATGTAGTGTGAGGAGGGCTGTGCGAGAGGCGTTCAATGAATTCGAAAGTAAAGTTCTATGTACTGACTTGGCAGAAAATCCTAAGAAATTTTGGTCTTATGTCAAAGCGGTAGGTGGATCAAAACAAAATGTCCAGGCACTCTGTGACCAAAATGGTACTGATTTATTTATTTAGCATATGGCATTTAGACACAATTGTTATTACAATCAATATGCAAAATTGTAATAATTTGGCATTAGATATTCTTACAGTTATTACAATAGTTATACAGAATTATACAAAATTATACAAAATTACACATAATACACATGTTACAGTAGTTATACAAAGTTATAGTAGTTTGGAAGTAATTACAAACAAACATCTAATGAGTTAATATATGCTATTGATTCTGGAGTCGCCATCAGGAAATCTTCTGGGGTCCCATCATAGGCTGTCCTGGGGCAGTCTTCTATTATGTGCTGGATAGTTTGATTTTCTCCACATTGACATAGCGGCGATTCTGTCATGCCCCACTGGTAGAGGGAATAGGCGCATCTGCCATGTTTAGTTCTAATTCTGTTTAAAGTTGCCCAGGTTTTGCGTGGTAAGTCAAAACCTGAAGGCGTCTGGGAGATACATGGAAGTTTGCTGATGTTCTTTAAGGACCATTCTTGGTGCCAGGCGCTGGTTATGTTGAATTCTTCCTCTGTTGCAGATGTGGCTATTGCGGTTCTGATGGGTGACCTTCTGGAGCGGAGGCGGCTTTGGGTGGCATCTTCAATATTCTCATGGATGGGTAGATTCCGATTGCTCATTATCTTTTTGCACTCTCTTATAAGAGCGTTTGTGCGGCGTAGGTTAGGGGGTGGTATGTGGCTTAGTACTGGGAGCCATTCCACGGGTGTAGTCTTTATTACACCAGCGATCATTCTCATTGTGTTATTGAGCTGTGCATCGATTGTATGGGTGTGGGGGCTGTTTAGCCATACCGGCGCACAATATTCGGCAGCTGAGAAGACGAGACTTAAGGCTGATGTCCGTAACGTAGTAGCTGCCGCTCCCCATGTCGTTCCACAGAGCTTCTGTATAATGTTATTCCTAATGGTACTGAAAAAGAGGATGACAGACTAAAGGCCGAAATACTAAATGCCTTTTTCCAAACCTGTTTCACAGAGGAAGACTGCAATGTAGTTCCTTCTCTAGATTGTCGCATAGATGACAAAATGGTAGATATAGAAATAGACGACACAGGGATAGAGAAACAATTAAAATCGCTCAAAAGAGGAAAGGCCGCTGGACCTGATGGGATACCAGTTCGATTTTACACAGAGTACGCGAAGGAACTTGCCCCCCTTCTTGCAGCAGTGTACCGTAGGTCTCTAGAAGAGCGTAGCGTTCCAAAGGATTGGAAAATCCCAGTTTCCAAGAAGGGACATCGAACATGTGCAGAACTATAGACCTATATCTCTAACGTCGACCAGTTGTAGAATTTTGAAACACGTATTATGTTCGAGTATAATGACTTTCCTGTAGACTAGCAAGAGTACTGTAGGAATTAGCATGGGTTTCGAAAAAGATGGTCGTGTGAAACCCAGCTCGCGCTTTTCGTCCACGAGACTCAGAGGGCCATAGACACGGGTTCACAGGTAGATGCCGTGTTTCTTGACTTCGGCAAGGCGTTCGATACAGTTCCCCACAGTCGTTTAATGAACAAAGTAAGAGCATATGGACTATGAGACCAATTGTGTGATTGGATTGAAGAGTTCCTACATAACAGAAGGCAGCATGTCATTCTCAATGGAGAGAAGTCTTCTGAAGTAAGAATGATTTCAGGTGTGCCGCAGGGGAGTGTCGTAGGACCGTTGCTATTCACAATATACATAAATGACCTTATGGATGACATCGGAAGTTCACTGAGGCTTTTTGCGGATGATGCTGTGGTGTATCGAGAGGTTGTAACAATGGAAAATTGTACTGAAATCCAGGAGGATCTGTAGCGAATTGACGCATGGTGCAGGGAATGGCAACTGAATCTCAATGTAGACTAGTGTAATGTGCTGCGAATATATAGAAAGATAGTTCCCTTATCATTTAGCTACAAAATAGCAGGTCAGCAACTGGAAACAGTTAATTCCACAAATTATCTGGTAGTAGGCATTAGGCGTGATTTAAAATGGAGTGATCATATAAAGTTGATCGTCGGTAAAGCAGATGCCAGACTGAGATCCATTGGAAGAATCCCAAGGAAATGCAATCCGAAAACAAAGGAAGTAGGTTACAGTACGCTTGTTCGCCCACTGCTTGAATACTGCTCAGCAGTGTGGGATCCGTACCAGATAGGGTTGATAGAAGAGATAGAGAAGATCCAACGGAGAGCAGCGCGCTTCGATACAGGATCATTTAGTAATCGCAAAAGCGTTACGGAGATGATAGATAGACTCCAGTGGAAGACTCTGCAGGAGAGACGCTCAGTAGCTCGGTACGGGCTTTTGTTGAAGTTTCGAGAACATACCTTCACCGAGGAGTCAAGCAGTATATTGCTCCCTCCTACGTATATCTCGCAAAGAGACGATGAGGATAAAATCAGAGAGATTAGAGCCCACACAGAGGCATACCGACAGTCCTTCTTTCCACGATCAATACGAGACTGGAATAGAAGGGAGAACCGATAGAGGTACTCAGGGTACCCTCCGCCACACACCATCAGGTGGCTTGCGGAGTATGGATGTAGATGTAGATGTAGATGTAGACATCGTACATAGCGAAGGGACATTGATTATACAAAGTTAAGTATTGAAACTTCCTGGCAGATTAAAACTGTGTGCCGGACCGAGAGTCGAACTCGGGACCTTTGCCTTTCGCGGGCAAGTGCTCTACCAACTGAGCTACCCAAGCACGACTTACGCCCCGTCCTCACAGCCTTGAAGTTTCGAGTCAGTGCACACTCCGCTGCAGAGTGAAAATTTCATTCTGGAAAGTTAAGTATTGTCAATTCAGTTACTGTCATAAACTCCATTAATATGATTTGCTTGTAGCCTAACTATCCGAGAAAACAGCTTCCTAGGCACCCTGTAAGAAATGAGTGGTCGGTATCCCACAAGAGTGTTATGTGGGAAGAATCGGACAACATATTGCTTCCCTTCTTCCCCCGCCCCCCTCCTCCACACACACACACACACACACACACACACACACACACAATGGTTCAAATGGCTCTGAGCACTATGGGAGTTAACATCTATGGTCATCAGTCCCCTAGAACTTGGAACTACTTAAACCTAACTAACCTAAGGACACCACACACATCCATGCCCGAGGCAGGATTCGAACCTGCGACCGTAACAGTCGCGCGGTTCCGGACTGAGCGCCTAGAACCGCGAGACCACCGCGGCCGACACACACACACACACACACACACACACACACACACACACACACACACACACACATACGTCTCGCGAAATGATCACGAAGTTAAAATTCGAGAAATTTGAACTAATACGGAGGCTTGCCGACAACCATTCTTTCCACGTCCCGTTCCGAATGGAACAGGTAAGAAGGATGAGTTAGTGGTACCAGAAACACCCTCTGCCACATACAGCCAGGTGGTTTGCGCAATATCGACGTACAAGTAACAACACAATGGCGTTGCTGCGGGTATCCTACGACTTTCACATCGCTGGCGACGGATTGTACACAATATTGGTGATTACATGAAATGTATTTGCAGTTGCCGAATATGAGCATTGCTCGGCTGTGTAAGGAAATTGTTGTGTCTTGCTCATACAGCATAGACACAATGAGGTAGCTAGGTGCACGCTAAACTAACGCAGACGGGCTTGAAGTTCTGGAACATGAGACTTATTAATGAATAAGAGGAAAAGTACGTAGATGCGTTTAATACTTATCTTTATTCTCTTGTTGGAATACATCTCTTTTGAATATTAGTACGCTATTAGCACTGATACAAATGGCGCCTTGCTAGGTAGTAGCTATGGACTAAGCTGAAGGCTATTCAATCTGTCTCTCGGCAAATGAGAGGAAAGCTTCGTACGTCTGGTCGCAAGCTATGTCGTCCGTACAACTGGGGCAAGGTCTAGTCCGTGTCTTGTGACCTGCCATGTGGTGGCGCTAGGTTTGCGATTACACAGTGGCGACACGCGGGTCCGACATGTACTACAGGACCGCGGCCGATTTAAGTTACCACCTAGCAAGTGTGGTGTCTAGCGGTGACACCACAGAAATGACGACAGTGGAAATTTGTGCCGGCCGGGGCTTCGAACCTTGCACGATTCACGGCCAGTCGCAGACTCCCATATGTCGCCTTCTTGCTTAACAGCCTGTGCTCGTACACACACATTCTGTAACTACAGTGCTGGGATGGGACGTTTTAATTCAAAGTCGTTGCCTGCTATCTGGGTGATAAACGCGGTACTGCAGTGCCAGTGTTGTCAAGAAGAAGATGCAATGTTCGTTCGGACGTGCATCGCATCGTTCTTCTTAACAACACAAGCTCTGCAATATTGCTGGTGACTACATCTGAAAGACAGTAAAACTTAGAAACGTGTAACTGTTTGGTATGAGCTGCAAATAAATGTTTGCGACTGTTTACGTTCAAGCCCTCGTAACATCATACGTTGCTATTTCAAGAGCTTTCGGGCGCCGCTAGAAAAAGAATAGCGTTCATTAAAAAACAAAAAAAAAGTCAGAAATGCATCTATACGTCCGTTGCTAGAAGGATCGAGAGTGTTAAACTCGGAACAAAATTACGCGCCTTCTGCGTATCATCGTTTGTCGTTTACCTCGCGGTTCACGTAACGAAAGCGGTGCTAGCACTTCCGCCCCGCACTACATATACACAATTTTCCAGTTTCCGTATTCGGGAAACCACTAAATACGCTCCTCCGAGCGATAGCGGTTTCGGCAAGACGACTATCGGAAAGTGAAGTGCGGCAGAAACGCATAAATCGCTGACGCAAGTAGGTGATAACAAAGACAAAATCCAAGGAAGTTGGGGGGAGGGGGATGAATAAAAGAAAATAAAGAGCGACAGAGGACGGGGGAGAAACGACGTGACAATGGTCAGAGAGCTTTCAATCTCGAAACGGAAATCTTTTTCTTGTGTTTCGCTCCTGGGAAAAGACAAAGGGCATTAGTTTTCGGGTGTTCTCTGGCTGGCGGCGGCATCGTCTGCTCTTCCTCAGACGCTGCCTCCCCCCCCCTCCCCCCACCTAACCGCTGCTGCGATGCAGTTCTTTACCCCTCCCCCTCCCGTCACAAGCGTGGTTGCCTGCGCCGCTGCTTAAAACCCGTTGTTCCTTTGCGGTTGACCGCTCCCTAATATATTATAAAATCTTTTACCTGTGAACGCGCCCGACACCGCTGGCTCCATCCGCCGCCCCCCCACCTCCTCCTCCCCCGCCCCCACCCCCGCACCGTAACTGCCGTCGGTTTTTCCCCCTCTGCGTCCCTCCACACGCCGCACACGGCCGAAAATCTCGGCTACAGCGGAGCCTGCGCCGGCAGCACCGCGCATGCGCGCATACCGCGTACCCCCACCACCGCCTCCAGCGCCGCTCGGCTGTCTTCGCCACGCCCTCGCCGGCCAACGGCGGCGCGCCGGGCGCTGTGACGTCACCCGCGCGGCCGGCCAATGGCGCGCCGCCAGGTGGAGGGGAGGGGGCCAGCAACAGCCGTGGCGCGCGTTCGACGGGCATTGTCGTACCGTTCTCTACGCCAGTCGCAACCGCTCAGTCCGGTTCCGCCGCGACCTGCCGGGGTGCGTCGGCTTCGTGACCGAAACCGCGAGTGCCGTGTTCCGATAATCGACTTGCCACCTTCCTCTGCGAGTTTTTATTTATTTATTTATTTGAAGAAAGTGAAGTGCCTAGATAGACAAGGCCGCCTGTTGCTTCTATCAGCTGTCAACGACAACCGCCTCCGAACTTGCTGAACGAGGAGCTGTTTGTTTACAGGCGCACTCTCCAAGATCTTCGCGCATCGGCGTACTGTCGTCGCCGAGGACTCTCTCGGTTTTCACAGGTAATTAACACACCGCAAGTTTAGGAAGCGATACAGACGCCTTGAAATATTCTCTGCATTCTTGCCGCGTCAGTTTGCAACGCGTGACATCTGCCGGTAAAAGTAACGTAGTGATGACATTTTTGACAGTTCATGTACGATATATGTGCACAATATACACCAAAATTATATTAGAACAAATAAGCCCTCGGTCACAAATATTAAGTCAAAATCGACCAGGTTTCGACGCTACTATGAGCGTCGTCTTCAGAATTAGACTAACTGTTCTAAAACATATTAGGTATATAATACATTAATAAAATTAAAGTTTGTACTGACTGGAAAAAGATGCAGTACTTACCAGTCACGTATTAAAAAGATCTAAGCCGGAAAGGGACGTCATGAATAGTTGCAAGTAAGATGGCGAGCCGCTAAGGGCTGCTCGTACTGAACAAGTACGTAGTGAACAAGGGTTGCAACAAGACTCACCACAGACTCGTCGCACATTTGTTCATTATCGAATATACATTTTCTGCAATTACGTTGCAGGTTTACCGTTTATTCTGAAAAGACCGATGAATGTGGTAGAATCCATTTGAACATGACGCATACGTAAATATCAGGCTGTGACCGCTATCTTGATTTGGCATCCACATTCACTGGCTTCTTCAACTTACATCCAGATTATTGATTATTATCTTTCAGCCTAGCTTACACCTCGGGCTTCTCTGCAGAGCCGACTACATTCGCCAAAGACATGAGTGCCTGGCAGAGGGTTCTTCAAAACGCCTTCGTACTATTTCTCTATCGTTCCACTCCCACCACAACAAAGATTTCGGGTGGTGCAGTCTCACACTCTAGTCCATGTTCTTCAAAAAATGTTAAGGAAAGTTACTTCGAGAAATGCAGCAACCAACGACTTTTCATGGACATTTTACCACAGGAAGCTTTGCCGGTTTTCATTCGTTTTCAGTCTACATCTGCAAGGTTATTCTCTAATTCACACTCAAGTCTTTGACGCATAGTGGGTAGAAACACTGCTTTTCTGCCGTTCCACTCTCGAATAGCGCGTGGGGAAAGCGAATAGCTAAATGTTACCGCAACAGCTCTGATTTCTCTCTTTAACTCACGATGGTTCATTTCTCTCTACGTAGATGGGAATCAGCAAAACATTTCGGTATTCGGAGCAGCAAGTTGGTGATAGAAATTCCGTGAAAAGATCTCACTCAACGACAAAGTTCTTTTTTCACAAACTGCAAAATCGTCGCGAAAGACCAGTGACCCGTATATGTAATAAGTTTCCTTTAATTTACGTCTATGGTCACAAACTTTTGTTAACAGATTACCGGTTTCGGTCTTTAATGACCATCATCAGATCTGCAGTAAAATTGGAAAAACTTAAATACACTCCCAAACTGTATAAGGTCTTTTTCTTAATGACGCAACGCCGACTTCTTCATTATTTATGCGACATGAGCGAAAAGCCGGACCTCGGCTTGCCGTAAATAAAACTACGCAGGACGATTTTGCTAAATGAGGACAGATTTCAGGAATCGATACCTGATAGGGTAATAAGCTAAAATGGTCGTATGGACATATTGCCGGCAAAGTGTTCTAAGACAGTTGCAGGTGGAGCTCTTTGACAATGTACGCTCCTGTATGATTGCGTTCATCTTCATTCTCAAGAGGGCTATAACGCTGCCAGTGACGTTGTTACGCGCACACACCGGTACTATAGCGGGACTGCATTCTTGTGTGTGTGGAGCTAAAACACAAATAGAGACAGAAAATGCCGTCTTTGCTGGTGCACCCTACAAAAGGGCGTACCTCTTCTGGAAAACATTTCCGGTCATATTTCCATAAGCCTATGACCTTTTTTGGCTCCTTTAATTCTCAAGGAACGTTTCTGTAATTTATTCCCGTTTAGGAAAATCATCCTGTGTAAAGAACGGTCGCTGATTTCTGCTATTGTTCGACCACCACAGGTGTAAGAGGTGCGTCCTTGGCGGTAGACCCGTTGAAGAATGTTCGTGTATACTATGCTGTGACAGAAGCAGTGTTGACTTTCGCGGTTTATGTTACACAAAAGGCGAGTAGCACACAGAGGTAGAGATTAGCTTCCATATTTTGGTAACGGGCAACATTTCGGTGCGAGACGCAACTCAACTATATATACGATATAGCAATACCGGTGTTGCTCACAAGTATGATGTAGTTTTCCTTTGGACACCAAACACTGCGGTGTTTACAGCAGCAATGAAATACATGAAAGGTATTCGGAGTTGCGAATACGGACAACCATCAGCTGTATAATCGAATGACAACGAAAATTTGTGCCGGAACGGGGCTCAACCCCGGATTTCCAGCTTGTCGTGAGCGGTCGCAAGTCCACAGGGCTATCCGAGCACAACTCATGACCCAGACTTCCATATGTCGTCAATCGTGTGTCTACAGCCTGTACTCGTACGTCCATTATACAGGGTGGTCCATCGACTGTGACCGGGCTAAATATCTCACGAAATAAGCGTCAAACGAAAAAACTACAAAGAACGAAACTTGCCTAGCTTGAAGGGGGAAACCAGATGGCGCTATGGTTGGCCCGCTAGATGGCGCTGCCATAGGTCAAAAGAATATCAACTGCGTTTTTTTTTAAATAGGAACCCCCATTTTTTATTACATATTGGTGTAGTACGTAAAGAATTATGAATGTTTTAGTTGGACCACTTTTTTCGCTTTGTGATAGATGGCGCTGTATTAGTCACATATGGCTCACAATTTTAGACGAACAGTTGCTAACAGGTACGTTTTTTAAATTAAAAATACAGAACGTAGGTACGTTTGAACATTTTATTTCAGTTGTTCCAATGTGACACATGTACCTTTGTCAACTTATCATTTCTGAGAACGCATGCTGTTACAGCGTGATTACCTGTAAATACCACATTAATGCAATAAATGCTCAAAATGATGTCCGTCAACCTCAGTGCATTTGACAATTCGTGTAACGACATTCCTCTCAACAGCGAGTAGTTCGCCTTCCGTAATGTTCGGACATGCATTGACAATGCGCTGACGCATGTTGTCATGCGTTGTCGGTGTATCACGATAGCAAATATCCTTCAACTTTCCCCACAGAAAGAAATCCGGGGACGTCAGATCCGGTGAACGAACGGGTCACGGTATGGTGCTTCGACGACCAATCCACCTGTCATGAAGTATGCTATTCAATACTGCTTCAACCGCACGCGAGCTATCCATGATGTTGGAAGTACATCGCCATTCTGTCATGCAGTGAAACATGTTGTAGTAACATCGGTAGAAAATTACGTAGGAAATCAGCATACATTACACCATTTAGATTGCCATCGATAAAATGGGGGCCAATTATCCTTCCACCGATAATACCGCACCATACATTAACCCGCCAAGGTCGCTGATGTTCCACTTGTCGCAGCTATCGTGGATTTTCCGTTGCCCAATAGTGCATATTATACCGGTTTACGTTACCGCTGTTGATGAATGACGCTTCGTCGCTAAATAGAACGCGTGCAAAAAATCTGTCATCATCCCGTAATTTCTCTTGTGCCCAGTGGCAGAACTGTACACGACGTTCAAAGTCGTCGTCATGCAATTCCTGGTGCACAGAAGTATGGTACGGGTGCAATCGATGTTGATTTAGCACTCTCAACACCGACGTTTTTGAGATTCCCAACTCTCGCGCAATTTGTCTGCTACTGATGTGCGGATTAGCCACGACAGCAGCTAAAACACCTACTTGGGCATCATGATTTGTTGCAGGTCGTGGTTGACGTTTCACATGTGGCTGAACACTTCCTGTTTCCTTAAGTAACGTAACTATCCGGCGAACGGTCCGGACACTTGGATGATGTCGTCCAGGATACCGAGCAGAATACATAGCACACGCCCGTTGCGCATTTTGATCACAATAGCCATACATCAACATGATGTCGACCTTTTCCGCATTTGGTAAACGGTCCATTTTAACACCAGTAATGTATCACGAAGCAAATACCGTCAGCACTGGCGGTATGTTACTTAATACCACGTACTTACGCGTTTGTGACTATTACAGAGCCATCTATCACAAAGCGAAAATGTGGTCCAACTGAAACATTCTTATTTCTTTACGTACTACACGAATATGTAATAAAAAATGGGGGTTCCTATTTTTAAAAAAAAACGCAGTTGATATCCGTTTGACCTATAGCAGCGCCATCTAGCGGACCAACCATAGCACCATCCGGTTTCCCCCTTCAAGCTAGACGAGTTTCAAAATGGTTCAAATGGCTCTGAGCACTATGCGACTTAACGTCTGAGGTCATCAGTCGCCTAGAACTTAGAACTAATTAAACCTAACCAACCTAAGGACATCACACACATCCATGCCCGAGGCAGGATTCGAACCTGCGACCGGAGCGGTCGCTCGGCTCCAGACTGTAGCGCCTAGAACCGCACGGCCACTCCGGCCGGCTAGACGAGTTTCGTTCTTTGTAGTTTTTTCATTTGATGCTTATTTCGTGAGATATTTGGCCCGGTCACTATCAATGGACCACCCTGTATATTATCCCGTACCGGGAGACATTTTTAATTGATAGTCGCTTGCCCAGTATCGGCGGATAAATACGATATTGTGGTGCCTGTGTTATTCCGAATTACGAAGTAAAGTTCCTTCGCACTTGTATCCATGTTCGAAGGAACAACACAAGCGCTGCAATATCGTATGTATCCACCGACATCGGTCAAGCGACTCTCAATTAAATAAAAATGTCTCCCCTCTACGGGAATATACAGAATTTACGTACGAGTGCAGGTTGTGGATACATGGTTGACGACATATTGGAGTCTGGGTGTAACCGTGTGTTGTGCTCGGATAGTCCTCTGGTAAGGCGACCGCTCACGACAAGTTGGAAATCTGGGTTCGAGTCTCGGCCCGGCAAAAATTTTCTTTGTCATCATTCCATTGCACAGTGGATGGTTGTCCATATTCGCAACTGCGAATACGCTTTATCTACAACATCGTATCTTTTCACACCTGACGGTGTGCGGCGAAGAGTAACTTTCCCTATTCCATCAGCGAATGGCGCATGGGAGGAATGATTGTCAGTAAGACTTTGTATTACAGGTAGCTCTTAATTTCTCGGAGTTTTTTTTTTTTTCTCGTTCTGGTTACTTCACGAGACGTGTGCGGGAGGGAAGTAATGCGCGGCTTTTCCCGGAAAGTGTCCTCGAATTTTCAGTACTAAACCTCCCTGTGATGGACAAAATCTCTGTTCTAACGTCTGCCACTCACTTTTGTTGATCATCTCTGCAGCCGTTTCGCGCCGACTAAACGATGACGTGGAGAAACGCGTAGCTCTTCTTTGGATCTTGTCTGTCCCTTTTATTAATGTTCAAATGTATGTGATATCTTACGGGACTTCACTGCTACGGTCATCAGTCCCAAAGATTACACACTACTTAATCTACATTATCCTAAGGACAAACACACACACCCATGCCCGAGGGAGGACTCGAACCTGCGCCGGGGCCAGCCGCACAGTCCATGACTACAGCGCCTCAGACTGCTCGGCTAACCCCGCGCGGCCCCTCTATTAATCTAACCAATTTTTGACAGTGTTTCACTGTATCGAGCTAGATGTACGCACTGGCCCACCGTTCGGTGATTCAAAATTCAGTCCGACCATTCGGATTTCCGTTTTACCGTGGTCTCTCAATCGCCTGAGGTGAGTGCCGGGGTGTTTCCTTGATCCATCCCGACTTTGTGCTCTGTCTCTGGTGATCTAGTCGTCGACGGAGCGATCCAAGTCTTCATTCCTTTCTATCTTGTTTACGTACTGACTGAGCTGTAAATTAAGTGGGCTTTACACGGGCACATATCGTTCGCGCACCTTTACTTATGCACTTAAAGACTGGCGTCTAAACACCCAAAATCGCACGTCGTCGCAATTGGCGCAGGAAGAAATGAAAGCTGAAGACGAGTCTAGTTACTTGCGAACGTTGTCTTTCCCGCCACTACTTTTTCGTCGTCTTCGCGAGATGGTTCTTCGTGCCAATGTCATACAATCCATTTTTGTCCGTTCGGGTGTTGACATCATGCAAATTTTGTTTCCGAGGTCTGAAATACGATGGTAGTGACAAAAAACTTGCCGTTGCAGTATACCGTGCAATTTCTGGAACTGTACAAAGAACACGCATGTTCGTATGTATACATAAATATGAAGGAAGAAGCAATAAAAGACACTGTAAACGGAATGAGGGAAAATATTGATGAAAATGGAGTGAAAGCCAAAATCCGAAGTTTACGAAATACTTACATGATAGAAAAGAACAAAATTAAGAATTCAGCGGAAAGGTGGTTCTTCAACAAGCGCTGTTTATAAGCCAACACTGCCGTGGTTTTCTATTGCTGATCGGTTTTGAAGAACATTGTAGAGCGATGGAAGCGAAAAAACAATTTTCTAATCATCCCCCGTTAGATAATCTTTCTTCTCTGAATAGAAGCGCCTATGAATCTCAATAGATTTTCAGCGCTACACCAGTTCACTCGAAAATGGTTTTCTGAAGAAAGCTTCGTTCTCATTCTCCAACTCCCTAATTAGCATTCTAATTGCTCCCAACTCATTTCCAGTCGCAGTCCTCTCCGAACCCGGTACCTGAGTCTCCTCTTTTCCATATTCGAGCGTTCTGAATTTTTTTGAATTGCAGTTAAAGCCACGGTTCTATTGACCGCACTCGTTAATGCAAATGGCGCCATGTTGGAAAGCTACACTGGACTTGATTGGAGTGAAAATTTTCACGTCTGCATGAACGGTCACTGACACACGTTGAAGTCATTTGGTGCACGCAAACACGCACGTGTATAGCGTCCTTTACGTATTGTTATTAGTGATCGCTCGCTTCGATCATACAGTGATCACCTTCAGATCTGAAACAGGCAGGTGCCATGTTGTGTAACATTACAACAGCCACGAGGATTTCAGAATTCGCGCTGAAAGGCTACGAAAGCAGTTACCGCTTCTTTCACAGCTAAAGCTTCGGCAAATCCACCTACCTATTTACAAATCAGGTGCGTTTCCATAACGCAACGCGGTGGACGTAATTACCCACTGCTGCACAGCAAGAGGATCACGAAATGACAGCAACGAGAAAAATCATGGAAATTTCTGCTCATCACAGACCCCTCAACTGTCGCTCTTGTAATACGGCATGGAGCAGGCTAAGTTAGTGGTTCAAATGGCTCTGAACACTATGGGACTTAACATCTGAGGTCATCAGTCCCCTAGACTTAGAACTCCTTAAACCTAAGGACATCACACACATCCATGCCCGAGGCAGGATTCGAACCTGCGATCGTAGCAGCAGCGCGCTTCCGGACTGAAGCGCCAAGAACCGCTCGACCACCGCGGCCAGCGACAGGGTAGTGGCAGGACTCATTAGAAGCAAGCACCGCCGCACTCTGGGAACAGCAAACGACAATCTAAACGAAAATTTTAGAATTTTTGCGTCACTCGCAAGTACTATGCGTGTACGTCATTGAGCGTTAGGCTTGCACTACACTGTCAAAGTTCCTTGGTCAAGGATCTTGGTCAAACATTATGTCAAATTTCTATGATCAAAGTACTTCGCAGGGTCTGTTACACTATCGTCTTTTTTTTTGCGTTAAGAGATCTGGGAACGTTTAGTATTCATTGACAATACTAGTTTGTCAGACCTTCGGTACATTAAAGCGACCTCGCACCATCAATAAACGTGCTTTTACAAGGCTAAGATGTCGTATTCAGGAAAGAAAGCGTGTGCTGCAGTTATATTAGCTGCAGCTTGCAAGCAGCAGATAACAAGAAAAAGAGGAAGATGGTCCGAGAATGGTTCAAAACGGCAGGATTAGAACCTGCGACCGTAGCAACAGCGCGGTTCCAGACTGAAGCGCCTATAACCGCTCGGCCACAACGGCCGGCTTACGGAAACACCCTGTATATTACATAAATACATGTTTCAAGTCATATTACGAAATCTTATGTATACAGGATCTTCCTCTCGCCTTGAAGGTAAAGTGCGCAAAATTTCATCAGGATCGGAATAAAACTGTAAATTTGTATGAATTACAAGCAAACGAACTCTCTTCTTCGTACGTATAGATGGTCTAGCGTTGCCCCTCTGTTGCACAGAGGAGCGGTTTATCGATGACAGAGATGAACAGCTTCAGGTCATGGTAATGCAGTCATATTTCAATGTGTGTGGACTGTTCACACAGACCAAGCGAGCACTGCTCACTCCGCAGGTACTACGATGTAAAAATGTTGTGCACTGTAACGAAACCGCTTCTCGCTGTAAGGAAGTTGCTATGTCAGACTGTGTGAAAAGACGTTCCCGAGCTCATCCTAATTGACAGTACATGACAATTCGTAACAAAATACTTCACCTAAAGTGACTGTGGATGCTTGTTCAAACATTGTAATCATTGTATAAGAAAAAACACAATCCTGGGTAAAATGAAAAATATGAAACAGAGCGTTTTTTTATGATATGACGTAATCATTTTAAAAAAAATCCAGTGTATCAGCCGCAGAAATATGTATTATAAACGTCGATTGGTGTCGATTAACGATACTGTTCAGATTTGAGGAGTCGAGGAAAATTATCCGGAGAAGTCATTACAAGGGGGACACGAACTCGAGAATGATGTTCTTTTCAAAGGAATCATCCCACATTTTCGTCTTGCCACTTTGGAAAATGAGAATATGTAGACGGCCAAATAGTGTTTTGTACCGCGGTGTTCCATCATGCTTGAACAGGGCATTCCACATTACCACTTTGTTCATGAAACAAAAAAATCGTTTAAATGGAGGAGTCCAACCAGACATTCTGCAAGAGAAGATCCAGCACGCTATCGCCTACACGCCAGAAAGCCGGAATTTTTTCAAAAATGTTCAAATGTGTGTGAATTTCTAAGGGACCAAACTGCTTAGGTCATCGGTCCCTAGACACACTACTTAAACTAACTTGAACTAACTTGGAAGAACAACACACACACCCATGCCCGATGGAGGAATCGAACCTCCGGCGGGAGGGGCGAGGAAATTTTTCCTCTAGTAAGTTACCTGGGTAACATACGTTAGTCTTCGGGCCGAGGAGGGAGAACTGCATCATTGTTACAGCGTTCGCCATTCATATTTGATGGCATTATCTGTCATGAGGTACAGTTTAAAAAAAGATCCACAGATATACAACTTTCATTAAACGTTCAGAAAAGTGAAACGGTGCTCATCAGAAAACGCAAATACCTAAAGCCTACTTACGGAGTTTCAGTAACAAGCTTTCAGCGAGAAATCCAGGAATATACTACAGTCCCCTGCGTATCATCCCCGCAGGGACTGCGAGGACAAAATTATGTTAGTTTCATCGCTGTTCTTCCCACGTTTCATATGCAAATGCAACTGGTAAGATTCCCAATAAGCGTTACAATGGAAAGCACCCCCTCTTAACATTACGCCTTCTCCACTGGTAATATTTTGTTCTTCAAATTTATTCCAACACATTTCGGAGCGACGAATCCATTCTAGAGGAAGACACTGGCGTTCTGTCGACGTTATGCCTGTTTCATTTCAAATGGTTCAAATGGCTCTAAGCACTATGGGACATCTGAGGTCATCAGTCCCCTAGACTTACAAGGGAACCTCCCCATCGCACCCCCCTCAGTTATACGTTGGCACAGTGGATAGGCCTTGAAAAACTGAACACAGATCAATCGAGAAAACAGGAAGAAGTTGTGTGGAACCGTGAAAAAAATTAGTAAAATATACAAACTAAGTAGTCCAGCCCCAAGATATGTAACATCAAGGACGATTTGAGCTCGGGAGCGCCGTGGTCCCGTGGTTAGCGTGAGTAGCTACAGAACGAGAGGTCCTTGGTTCAAGTCTTCCCTCAACTGAAAATTTTACTCTCTTTATTTTCGCAAAGTTATGATCTGTCCGTTCGTTCATTGACGTCTCTGTTCACTGCAATAAGTTTAGTGTCTGTGTTTTGCGACCGCACCGCAAAACCGTGCGATTAGTAGACGAAAGGACGTGCCTT
The DNA here is from genome assembly GCF_023898315.1 of Schistocerca nitens. Taxonomy (NCBI): domain Eukaryota; kingdom Metazoa; phylum Arthropoda; class Insecta; order Orthoptera; family Acrididae; genus Schistocerca; species Schistocerca nitens. The sequence continues at coordinate 139,527,833 of NC_064625.1, read as the reverse complement.
TCCAATGGGAACCGAAAACATTTGATCGCAAGGTCATAGGTCAACCGATTCCTCCACGGGAAAACACGTCTGATATTTTCTATACGACACTGGTGACGGCATGTGCGTCACATGACAGGAATATGTTGTCGACCCACCTAACTTGTACGCGTGGCGAATGGGTAAAAAGATTCTTCTACCTTGCTCGATTTAGGTTTTCTTGTGGATGTGATAATCATTCCCAAAAAAAGTGATGAAAACATAAGAGTTTTGTCACATGAACTGAAAATAAAAAATTAAAATTTTCACTCGAGGGAAGAATTGAACCAAGGACCTCTCGTTCCACAGCTGCTCATGCTAACCACGGGACCACTGCGCTCGTGAGCTGACATTGTCCTTGATGTTGTCTATCTTGCACATGGACTACTCAGTTTGTATATTTTGCTTATTTTTTCATAGTTTCACACAACTTCTTCCTGTTTTCTCGATTGCTCTGTGTTCAGTTTTTTAAGGCCTATCCACTGTGCCAACGTATAACTAAATCTGAGGGGGGTGCGATGGGGAGGTTCCCTTGTTAGAAACTATTTTAACTTAACTAACCTAAGGACATCACACACAGTCATGCCCGAGACAGGATTCGTCAGTGCGGTTCCGGACTGACGCCCAGTTTCAGTCTCACTATTGTTTTCGCAGGAAATGTTCCTTTCTTCCATAGGTGATAATCATCCACATTTGCTCTTAGACTTCATATAATGACATATTTATGGCTGTACTAACAGTTCAGTACCTTGACGCTCAGAAGGACGTTCGATTAAAATGGGACAATGAAATACGGTGACTGAATAATGTTACTGAAGGTTTATTGTTAATCAAAAATGTCCCTAACCTCTGAGTTACAGCCAGAAACAGCCCTTGACGAAATGGCTGCCACTAATGTACAGACGATTAACCTTGGAAAATGTGCTTTGTGCTGATTATTTCTATGTTAATATTTCGGTACTGAATCTGATGCAGGAGGATCATTAGCGTAACTACGAGGGCAGTTCAATAACTAATGCAACACTTTTTTTTTCTGAAACAGGGGTTGTTTTATTCAGCATTGAAATACACCAGGTTATTCCCCAATCTTTTAGCTACACAACACTATTTTTCAACGTAATCTCCATTCAATGCTGCGGCCTTACGCCACCTTGAAATGAGGGCCTGTATGCCTGCACGGTACCATTCCACTGGTCGATGTCGGAGCCAACGTCGTACTGCATCAATAACTTCTTCATCATCCGCGTAGTGCGTCCCACGGATTGCGTCCTTCATTGGGCCAAACATATGGAAATCCGACGGTGCGAGATCGGGGCTGTAGGGTGCATGAGGAAGAACAGTCCACTGAAGTTTTGTGAGCTCCTCTCGGGTGCGAAGACTTGTGTGAGGTCTTGCGTTGTCATGAAGAAGGAGAAGTTCGTTCAGATTTTTGTGCCTACGAACACGCTGAAGTCGTTTCTTCAATTTCTGAAGAGTAGCACAATACACTTCAGAGTTGATCGTTTGTCCATGGGGAAGGACATCGAACAGAATAACCCCTTCAGCGTCCCAGAAGACTGTAACCGTGACTTTACCGGCTGAGGGTATGACTTTAAATTTTTTCTTGGTAGGGGAGTGGGTGTGGCGCCACTCCATTGATTGCGGTTTTGTTTCAGGTTCGAAGTGATGAACCCATGTTTCATCGCCTGTAACAATCTTTGACAAGAAATTGTCACCCTCAGCCACATGACGAGCAAGCAATTCCGCACAGATGGTTCTCCTTTGCTCTTTATGGTGTTCGGTTAGACAACGAGGGACCCAGCGGGAACAAACCTTTGAATATCCCAACTGGTGAACAATTGTGACAGCACTACCAACAGAGATGTCAAGTTGAGCACTGAGTTGTTTGATGGTGATCCGTCGATCATCTCGAACGAGTGTGTTCGCACGCTCCGCCATTGCAGGAGTCACAGCTGTGCACGGCCGGCCCGCACGCGGGAGATCAGACAGTCTTGCTTGACCTTGCGGCATTGATGACACACGCTTTGCCCAACGACTCACCGTGCTTTTGTCCACTGCCAGATCACCGTAGACATTCTGCAAGCGCCTATGAATATCTGAGATGCCCTGGTTTTCCGCCAAAAGAAACTCGATCACTGCCCGTTGTTTGCAACGCACATCCGTTACAGACGCCATTTTAACAGCTCTGTACAGCGCTGCCACCTGTCGGAAGTCAATGAAACTATACGAGACGAAGCGGGAATGTTTGAAAATATTCCACAAGAAATTTCCGGTTTTTTCAACCAAAATTGGCCGAGAAAAAAAAATGTGTTGCATTACTTATTGAACTGCCCTCGTACTTACGATCTTACGCGTAGTGTGGATGACTGATTGTAAAGGCACTTGACAAAACTGATCATCTAGTGTGACGATCTTCGAATGGATCATCTCTGTAACTCACATTACGTTTACAAACAGTTGTTCTGTTGTTCGCCTTCAATGACGTTGTAAGTAATTTAGGAAAACAGATTGACGACTGCTTATTCTAGATTCTAGCTGATTGATCCCCTCTCCACAATTATAACAGCTGTCGAATAAACCTGACAGCAGTATCAGGATCAAACAGTTTGTGAAATTAGTTCATTTTTGTAACGAAACCACTCTAAAACAGAAAGGATTCCATGACGAGTACAGCATATTCTATTGACACAAACTACTGCAACCGGTCATGTCTATTACTATTCTCCCTATGCGCTTCGCTCATCAGCTGACTTGATGTAACTTAATAACGCATCACCGATGCATATGCAACATGGAGGGCTTTCCTTCGGGACACACTGGTTGTTTTTCGAGCAGTATTTACATCTCATACGTTTTCCGTAAAATGAATTAACTCTTCGAATTCCAATAAAATAATAAAAGTTTGGTTTCAAAATTTTTCACAAAATTGACCATTATCGTCGTAATAAGCAAATACTGAACAATAAATTATTTTAAGCAGATGGTTTCGTTTCGGAATGTAAATTTAAAATTTTCTCACGTAATTAACCTTTTCTTTCGCAGCAAGCAGCGAATTCAAGAAGAAATTGCCAAGGAGTAAACAGTCAATTGTTTTGAAGTTGCGATTTGACTTTGGATTCACTAGGACATAACAGTTTTCAGCTATTCGCCACTACACGAGATATGACTGAAAGCAATTACGCATTTTTTTCTCCGTAGCCACAATCCCACATCTCGAAACTTCCAGGAACTTATAATACCTAAAACAAATTGCAGTCCTAAATAACAAGCAAAAGTGTGCCTAAAATTTAATAAATTTGTCAAAAATACACATTGCTACAGTGGTTTCACTGCTAAACCATTAATAAAATCAGTAGTACAAACTCAAATTTACGTTACAGTAACTTTAGACATACTTACTTTCAACGTCGATGATGTCCTCAACGTGATCACTATAAAAAAAAAAGCACCTGTCACTATCACCTGCGATCACGCAGCACGATCTCCGCGCTGACTATGCCTTTGAACGCCGCAACCGACTGCTATAATTCACTACATCCGTAGCAGTACCTCGGTGTACCACTAGATGTCTCTGTCTTGCAGTAGCATCGGTACTTTAATTCGAAAGGCATTGGTACTTCAAAAAAGTTAAGGAAAACTATGGTTTAGGCAGAAACCGCTGGTACTCAAGGGGTTCAAAATGGTTCAAATGGCTCTGAGCACTATGGGACTCAACTGCTGAGGTCATTAGTCCCCTAGAACTTAGAACTAGTTAAACCTAACTAACCTAAGGACATCACAAACATCCATGCCCGAGGCAGGATTCGAACCTGCGACCGTAGCGGTCTTGCGGTTCCAGACTGCAGCGCCTTTAACCGCACGGCCACTTCGGCCGGCCGGTACTCAAGGGGTTAAGCAAAGGTGGCATTAGAAGGAAGCAAGTGCAAATTCGCGCTGTAATCAGCCATATTTTTTATTCACCCCTTTACTCGCTTCGTAGCACTGAGTCACATTTATCAGGTGAATATAGCCAATTAATAAGACGTGTGGGTTTTGTATGCACGGTGCTTTGTTAGCAACCCGTAGCACAGTTCTCTTGCGGACGCACACTGCTTTCCCAGCTGGTATTTACATCATATATCTTTTCTATACTCTTTACTAAGATTACGCATTAGGAGCTAACAAGAGCAAATGTGTGCTTGTTAGCCTCTTATGCGCCTCTACATAACTTTGGATTTATTAGTCGTTGTCTTTGTGGCCTTCAGCCAAAAGACTGGTTTGATGCAGCTCTCCATACTATTCAAGCCTGTGCAAGCATCTTCTTCTCCACTGCTACAACCTACATTCAATTGAACATTCTTATTGTATTCATTCTCTATACTATTACGTCCCACACTACTTCTCCCCACCCCCTCTTCCCCTCAATTAGAAAACTGACAATTCCTTGGTGTCTCAGTATGTTTCCTATCAACTTACCGTTCTTTTAGTCAAGTTCTTCCACAAATTTCTTTTCTTCACTGTGCGGTTCAATAACTCCTCATTTGTTATTCCATGTACCCATCTAATCTTCAGTATTCTTCTGTAGCACTACATTTCAAATGCTTCCGTTCTATTCTTGTCTGAACCACTTATCCTGCATGGTTGTTACTACAATTTGTAGAAAATATTTTTTGATGTAAATACGGCTGGACAAGCAGTCTGCCTCCATTGAAAAACAGCGCCATAGTTTGTCCACAAAAAGTCGTTCATACAAATCGTACATGCCTTCCTAATACGATATTATAATGTCTGCGTTGTCCAAAGTTGCAAAGATGCAAAGTTCCTTCGGATATGCACGCGTGTCCAACATTGCATCGTAATTTGGAATAGCACAGTCACTGCAATATGGTATTTATCCGGCGACACCGGGAAAGTGACTTTCATTTAAAAAGTTTCCCCTGTACAGGAATATACATAATGGATGTACGAATACAAGTTGTAGACACCTGGTCGACGACCTGTGGATGTTTGGGTCTGGTCTGAAGTGTGCTCAGGTAGCCTAATTTAAAACAAACGCCCAAGATAAGCTGGAAAACCAGGTTCGAGGCCAGGTCTGGCACAAATTCTCACTGTCGTCATTCCATTATACCGCTGATTGTTGCCTATATTCGCAACTGCGAATACATTTCACGCATTTCATGCCCTATTAATCGCTGTATACCCACATGATGGACTTGTAAAAGCAAAAAATGGTTCAAATGGCTCTGAGCACTATGCGACTTAACTTCTGAGGTCATCAGTCGCCTAGAACTTAGAACTAATTAAACCTAACTAACCTAAGAACATCACACACATCCATGCCCGAGGCAGGATTCGAACCTGCGACCGTAGCGGCCGCTCGATTCCAGACTGTAGCGCCTAGAACCGCACGGCCACTCCGACCGGCTTGCAAAATCCTCCAAAAGTAACATAGCTAAGTGTCTGGTTGCATTAATTTATATTTTCAATTGATAACGGTGAAGGTCAACCATAACGTAAACTGTTCTCATCGAAAGTTAATCATAAACTGTGTTCGTTGTGTTCTGCGGAAGGTAGCCAGTTTTATCTTCTTTGCTGGAATTGTTTATGAGGGTTTCTTGCAACCTTGACACTGAAATTTGTCTCCTACATCGATAACATTACCACTCAACTGACGTAGAACAAGCAGCCACTTCTAAAGTCATCTTTGGTACTGTTCAGTTGTTTCACATCTTGAACCGCCGAGCCACCGCTAAACAATATGGCAGCCGCTAAACCAGCCTACCCAATATCCCAGCACGCTGTTGTTCTGGAGAAGTAAGAATACCAAACGCTCATATATGTGCTGTAGTTGTAATGAGATGTCGGCCGCGGTGGCCGGGCGGTTCTAGGCGCTACAGTCTGGAATCGCGCGACCGCTACGGTCGCAGGCTCGAATCCTGCCTTGGGCATGGATGTGTGTGATGTCCTTAGGTTACTTAGGTCTAAGTAGTTCTAAGTTCTAGGGAAGACCTGAGAAGTTACGTCCCATAGTGCTCAGAGCCATTTGAACCATTTATTTTTGTAATGAGATCGTTTCACACAGCACAGCACGGAGTATCAAAACATTCCTCAATACATTTCAAATGGCGTTGACAAAGATCGTCAACGAAATGAATGTTAAGTTTGGGGCGCGGGATGCAGGGAAAGACATTGAAGTCGTGTGCTAACTATTTTCGGCGCTCTTACTCTCGCTATAATAGTGACTTTTGTGTCTTCTTATTCTTTATTTTATGTTTTGCTCTCTTCCTGTGTTGTCTAGCGAAGCTTGTATGACGAATATTTCTCCTATGAGTATTTTTCCAGAATAGATGCCAAATGTCTGAAAGTGAAAAGTGATTCAGAGCAGAGAAAAAGTGTACACTGTTTGTAAATGAAAACAACCAAAGACGCGCAAAAGGAGGACGGACCCAAGCGGACTGCTTAGAGGACGAGATAGCGATAGTTTAACAGAAGAAGATGCAAGGACACAACTCGACAACTTCAGCAAGACAGCCAGAATAGAGGGATTATGCATTGCCTGCAACAAGATAAAGGCATCGAATATCACAGGGGATTGAAAGACACCGTGTAAAAGGAGGGAGAATATGAAACAATTAGAGTCAGTAGCAAAGACGGGATAACAGAGATGAAGAAGATGAGGTCAGCTTTCTGTACGACCAGGCAATATTTCTACAGAGACAAAGATCAGAAACTACAAGGCAACGATGAGGAATACGGTATTATATGAGACGATAATACCAGCAAGAATTGGAGCAGAGCAATAAGAGAGAAAATACTAGGCCCTGGAAGAGGTAGTGACAGATGGATGCAACGACCCAGGGAAGAGCTGTACGGAAGACTGAAGAGAGTATCAGGAGAAATGAGATTGAGAGGGTGAGAGTTTTGCCGGGCATGTAATCGGGATGAATGTGGGTAGGATGATGAAAGAGTGTGGGAGACAACAGGGAGGACTAGAGAAAAGATGGGAATCAAGTGGGTTGTTGAACTCTGGGTCGGAATTGGGGATCAAAGTGGAAGGAAAGGAAAATTGGAGAAGCATCGATAATATGCCGGATACAGAGTGTCAGCAATGGAGCAGACAAGAGAAGATGATACTGAAGAACTCAGATCAGGAGGGCGAAGAAGAATAGATGAAGAGGTTCTGGGAGGAGAAGAGGGAAATGCAATCCACAAAGGTGCTACACAGGACCGTAACGCCAGAAGATGAAGTAAGAACACAAACAGATGACACAATTTTCATTAAAAAATCGTTTTGATGTGAAATATATGGATGTTTTAACGCTATTCGTAGTGCTTTGCGGAATGCTGATGGAGACGTGCTTAATGCAAAATGTCGTGTACTAGAATTCAGACGATTTTACAGAATTTTTGAGGCCTTCGTGGCCACTTGTTGACTCTTTGCCTGTTGGCTTTCGTCGTTGTTTCTTTGGCTGGCATTTATTTAATATTCATTCTGGCGTTTCGCCAGCACGAGTGGCTGTAATTGTCAATGATTAACCACCAGTCCGCCATGAGCAATGGAGACTGACTCTTTGACACTCGTACTGGTGAAACGTCAGAAAAATCATCGACGAAACGTCGGCCAAAGTTCCCCAGGCGAAACCCAATAGGGAACGATTCTGCTTAGTTTGTGTACTTGCAAATATTTTCAGTTATCAGTGATCCTCATCGGAGCACTGGGTGGTTATAACTAAAGTGCACCTGCTCACAGAGGTCCATTGTGGCTGCAATTATCATATCACAGCGAAACTTGGTAGATACGCTGATCTGAATTACGCTGGAAAAAAATTAGTTCCAATTCTGGCCACCAGGTGCAAATCTCGCCATCGTCTACGGTGCTCATGATCAACAGGTTGTTTAAGTAGCGGTTAATAATAAAATCAAGGTTATGTCTTCCTCATTTGTTTAACCCTTTTTTTCTCACGTCCCGTTCCTAATCTAAATATTTCTCCACTTCTTTCTTGCACTCACAGCGCCAGATTTGCACCTGGTGGCCAAAATTGGAACTAATTTTTTTGCAGCGTCAGTCAGTTGCACATTAACGCATTAGAATATTTAACACGTTTCACTGCATACTATAACTGCAGCCCTCTGTGAGTAGTTACACTTTAATTATAACCACCCTGTACGTCCCATTTCAGTCCATGTCCGATTGGATTCGTTCCGTTCCCTGTTCAGAAAATTTCTGCCTGTCGTTTTTCGCGACGTTGCGCAGGAGCTCCGACATTTTCGCTCTCCATCGCAGCTTAATAACTTCCGTAGTAAGCTGCTAATGTCCTGTTATTGGGTTAATCGATTTTGGTGAAACTCGCCACAGTTTAAGGTCGAAAACCGATCTCGTATACATGCGGATGTAGTCGTGCATGAGTAACGACGCGAGATGGTTGGACGAATAAGTGATGCTTCTAAGACGGGGGTATTGCCAGATAGTAGTTAGTCATCATTAAACGGGCTACATCTTTTGCATCACATTTCTCCATAATACCAGCTGCATACGCCATCCTGTGAGCATTTAGGAGCGTAAATTCCCCCCTCCTGTGTATACATTGTAACCTGTACGGTGGTAGTATAATCTCTGAGTGTATGTATCTGATGTGTCACTTTGAGTCTAAACGTCTGGGCGTGTCCCGCGCGAGTCATCGTAGCCATGAATTTTAATGCACGTATACGTATCGTAAATTCTAGCTGCTGTACGCGCGACGACACATTACACTGTCGTTAATGGGTCATCTGCCTGAGTAACAGCTACGACGAGGCAGTCTATTACAGAGTCTAGGCACACGTCGCTCACAACGAGCCGTCTCATAGCGTTAGCGCGTTGCTACTGCCGGTAATTCAGCATAGACGTGCTGAGCAATAAGTTCGAAGTTTTACATATGGAATTCAATCTTTGTCGTACACTTTTCCCGATATTTCCATCTCACTATCTCTATTCGTGGCTAGGGATATCATGTCTTGAAGAGTATGTTCGGTGATTTTAAATTTGATGCTGTTTGCCACTGAGTAGTTCATTACAACTCAGTACCACATATAAAATCAGGAAGTTTGATTCTTGGTTTCATTCCCATCTGCACATCACTATTGTGTCCCCCAGTATCATGTATAAAACTTTGCATAACCAGCTCGTCTTCTTACCTTGCATTGAAGTCTCCAGCGCTTCGGCGAGCAAGACGCTGTTGTACAAAATTGATGCAGCCTGTTGTTGCAATCTTTTACAGATATATCTGTACGTAAAAATCACCAGCCTTTTGCTGCAGAATACGCTTGAAATTCTGAGTTAAACGTAATCAATTTGATCGCTAAAAATCGGACACTGTTTTCTATGTGTTCATCTCATTTACCATGCTTGGAGTGAATTAACAAGATTTCACATGGCCGGTGATTGTAAAACCGATGGTACTTGCCGTGGGGGTGGTTATTACACTCAATTTCAGGAGAATACTTCAAATAAAATCTGGAATTTTGTTAGCAGCTTTAGTTACCCCCTGTACGTCCCTGCCGGCCGAAGTGGCCGCGCGGTTCTGGCGCTGCAGTCTGGAACCGCGAGACCGCTACGGTCGCAGGTTCGAATCCTGCCTCGGGCATGGATGTGTGTGATGTCCTTAGGTTAGTTAGGTTTAACTAGTTCTAAGTTCTAGGGGACTAATGACCTCAGCAGTTGAGTCCCATAGTGCTCAGAGCCATTTGAACCATTTTTTGTACGTCACTGATGTGTCCTCGGTATGGAGACACCAATTTTTGCATAGAGTGTTCCTCTTCTTAACATGCACTGAAATCATCAGCGCGTCGGTGGTAACAATGTTGTTATTTTAGCAAAAGTTCATACAATTTGTTGCAGCAGCGTAATCTTCTTGGGAGACAGCCACATATAAAACACTGGCAGAATGTTAATAGCTTCTAGCACAATTTGAAACTCAACATTTTGAGCAGGACTTTATTCTGTCGCTCAGGAGAGATAGACGTTGCATGTTTCGTTATCCTTTGCTGATTAAGCCAATTTGAATTCCAATCACTACTAATTTACATGTAATATTGATTTACACATAAAATTTCTCAGATAGATGAAATTTTACAAGGTATTTTTCATATTTTACGAGAGTTTCATGAAAAAATAAATTTATTGCAATTTATATGTACGCTAAGTCGAGAGTATTCTGTTATGAATGGTTTAAATTTGATTGAATAACACTGGAATTCGATTCTTTTATTTAATTCAAAACACCGGTAGCATAAACATGAAGGTATTTATAAAACTTGTGACACAGCTTATGGTCGTAACAGTGATCATTCTTATCGTGTCACTGTGGGGAAGTAGTAAGATTTTAGTTACATTGCGGTTTTACCCTACAGTTTTAAGAATTTTCTCCTACTGTTGAAGTTGTAATGCTATATAAAAAAAAGATAAACTTACAAGAAACACCGTTCTCTGGTTTTCTTTTCAAGGTGAAGCTCATTACATTTGAAAGGCTTATCCTTTTGCTCTTTGCAATTACATGACAATTGTTCGAAAATAGAGTGGATCGTTTGAGCCTCTTACAATAATGAACTTTCTTGCACATAAGAGAGTATTTAAGGTCACACATAGTCTACGGTACTACATAGTAGTTGGTGTGAGGTCAGATAACACATCACGTTAACTGAAAAACGACAACGTACTTGATTCTTCATAGTAAAAAGAAGACAATACGCTTCTTTGTTGTGAATTTAAGTTGCTACATGACCTTTCTGGCATAAGAGAGCTTCTATGAGACAAAGATTAAACAATAAGTTGATGTGGCACAATGTGCAGATTTCAATCTCTTGGAAAGAAGAGCATGAACAGGGTGTGATGTGGGTTCCGAAGCATGTATGAATGAATTTACTTAGCTGTACAACGAGTTTGGTGAATTACAAAACAACACTAATAGAGCCTTTATTGTCTTTCACACATGTCTATAATTGACTTAATTGACTGTTGCATTCATTCGTCATTGAAAGCATTCAAAATATTTGATGTTGGATCGTGTAGAGAAAATTTAAATGGTGTTAAAATTAGTGCAGAAATGAAGAGTTTGATATATGGAGGGTAGTGTAACACTCCCTTATATTTTTGGTGTATCCGCCCGTTCGCGGATCTGAATAGCAGCCCAAATTAAGTAATTAATTAATGTGACCGTGTACCTAATGGGGCTGGCAATCGGATTGGACTGCTCAGGAGATGTTACATTCCATATTGTCCTTCGCAAATACTGTAATAATGTACTGTTTGGTGGTAAGGAGGACAACAAACACAGCTTCACAAATAAGACCTATATTCTTAGCAAAAGCACAAAAATAAGGAGACAGCCACTGCCTTCGTCAATACACTGTTAATAACGGCTAATCTCAGCACAGACTTCCTCGCTATTCATAATCGTCACACGCAAAATCCAGTCACTGTAATCCAACACTGTAATCCAAATAATGCCGGCGCGGTAGACGCGGAATCTCAATAACGGCACATAAAATATCACTGAATCACTCTGTTAATTATACTTTCTCACTTTCCCGTATAATACTAACACAAAGGGGTTAAACCGCGGCGATGGCCACTCCCTTTGTCGGTAATCTGCATTATCTCAACTGCTGGCTTCTGCACAGCTCTCTGCCCGCCTCGCGGGAACCTCCAACAAACAGCAAATGACTAGCACTCTCGCTCTCGCGACCCAACACACTATCGATAGTTGCCCTGTCGACCTGTGCTGATGCAAACTTAGTAGTAAGGGCCTGCGGACCCCTTACAGTAGACAGCTGCCTCTATCTTCGAATCAGTAAGAGCACGTTCGAGTTACTTTATTTAGCGTATTCAACTTGTGCTTGTGTTCCTTGTTGTCGTATTCGTATGTTGAGTATATTGATGTAACCTTTCGAAAAACAAGGGTATCCTCAAACCTAAGGTGCACTTCTCCTAACAAAGAAATAGTGCATTATTCCTTGAAAGATGTGGAGCCTCTAGTGAAAAAAGACCCAACTAAGGGGCTTGAAACGCGCAGCACCCGAACTCAGGCTGGTGGGGGCGTTCTATGATATGAGACATTCTCCTGCGCTTGTATAAGACCTGCAGTAGTTACTGAAGACACGCTGACAGCTGCGAACCACATTCTTAATGTGTTCCCCGGTGGCGATGTCGCCTTTCAGCGGTATAATAACCAGAACCGTGCTACAGTGGTCTTAGGGGCATTATAGTGAACTCACATTGGTGTCTCGGCGATCAAATCTGCCTGATGTGAATCCTATGGAACCCATCTGGGTCACTATCGAGCGCCATCACAGCATGTGCAAATCAGCGGCCCGTTATTTACGCGAATTATATGACTTGTGCGTAGATGTCTAACGCCACATACCTCCACAAAGATAGCCGGCCGGAGTGGCCGTGCGGTTCTAGGCGCTACAGTCTGGAGCCGAGCGACCGCTACGGTCGCAGGTTCGAATCCTGCCTCGGGCATGGATGTGTGTGATGTCCTTAGGTTAGTTAGGTTTAATTAGTTCTAAGTTCTAGGCGACTGATGACCTCAAATGTTAAGTCGCATGGTGCTCAGAGCCATTTGAACCATTTTTGAACCTCCACAAAGATACCAACAAACTGTCGGATCCACGATACACAGAATCAGTGATATATTTCGTTCCAAAGAACAAACAAGCTATTAAGCAGGTAGTCATAATATTTTGACTCCTCAGTGTATATAAGATGAATAAAATCGGTAAATACGTTTGATGGAGTTATCCTTACTACATAAGCCGCGAGGGGTAGCCGCGCCGTCTCAGACGCCTTGCCACGGTTCGCATGTCTGCCCCCGTCGTAGGTTCGAGTCCTCCCTCGAGCATGGGTGTGTGTGTGTTGGCCTTAGCTTAAGTTAAAGTTAGATTAAGTAGTGTTTAAGCCTAGGGACCTATGACCTCAGCAGTTTCGTCCCATAGGAACTTACCACATTACATTACATTACTACGTAAGAGATACGAGGCGTGTTTTTTAAGTAAGTACCGTTTTGACATTATAAAAAGACGTGCTAAGATATCTCAATAATTTTATTTTTACATGAAAGCCTATACCTTAATCTACGCACTGACGCCATTACAGTCTGATTCTTCCTTGTTTACGTTGTGTACTGAGTGTTTAAGATGCCTCCAGTAATCGTGAGTCCCGCCGACTGTGAAATACTGGCTGTTATAAGATTTCTTAGTGCTAAAGACCTAAAAGCGACCGATATTCATCGTGAGATCTGTGCAGTTTACGAAGAAAACATTATGAGTGATGGTATGGTAAGAAAGTGGGTGAGAGCATTTAAAGATGGCCGCACAAATGTGCACGATGAACAACGGAGTGGGCGTCCTTCGCTCGCTAATGGAAGTTTGGTGCAGGAAGTGGACAATAAGGTGAGAGAAAGCAGACGCTTTACGATTTCCTCCTTCCGGGATGACTTTCCTAATGTTTCTCGTAGTGTTTTGTACGGCATTGTGACCGAGCACTTGAATTACCGAAAATTGTGCGCACGTTGGGTACGGAATATGTTGACGGATGTGCACAAAACCAAACGTTTAGACAGTGCATTGTCTTTCCTTGAGCGGTACCACAATGACGGTGATGATTTCTTAAGCCAAACTGTTACGGGCGATGAAACATGGGTGGCCTACGTCACACCAGAATCAAAGCAACAGTCCATGGAAGTTGAGCAAGGGCATCGTTTTGCTGCAAGACAATGCCCGTCCGCATGTGGCGAATCAGACCAAAGATCTCATCACATCTGCTCGATGGGAAACTCCAGATCATCCTCCGTACAGCCCTGATCTTGCGCCCAGCGACTACCATCTGCTCCTGCCCTTGAATAAACACCTGGGCGGTCAGCGTCTTCAAGACGATGACGAAGTCAAAACAGTGGTGATGCAGTTGTTAACAAGTCAGCCGGCAGACTTCTATGAGGAGGGTATTCAGAAACTGGTACAACGTTATGACAAGTGCCTCAATATTGACGGAAATTATGTAGAAAAGTAGATTCAGGTACAGGCTTTCATGTAAAAATAAAATTATTGAGATATCTTAGCTCGGCTTTTTTAAATTTCAAAACGGTACTTACATAAAAAACACGCCTCGTACAATAACAGCTGTTGTCCCAATATCCACAAGAAGGTGGATGTACAGAGAATCGTCGTCCAGTGACACAATTCGTTGACGTCCAGTGCAATGGCAGGCCTACATCCATTAATAATGTTCTCCACAGTCGTTTAATGAACAAAGTAAGAGCATATTGACTATCAGACCAATTGTGTGATTGTATTCAAGAGTTCCTAGATAACAGAACACAGCATGTCATTCTCAATGTAGAGAAGTCTTCCGAAGTAAGAGTGATTTCAGGTCTGCCGCAGGGGAGTGTCGTAGGACCGTTGCTATTCACAATATACATAAATGACCTTGTGGATGACATCGGAAGTTCACTGAGGCTTTTTTGCGGATGATGCTGTGCTATATCGAGAGGTTGTAATAATGGAAAATTGTACAGAAATGCAGGAGGATCTGCAGCGAATTGACGCATGGTGCAGGGAACGGCAATTGAATCTAAATGTAGACAAGTGTAATGTGCTGCGAATACATAGAAAGAAAGATCATTTATCATTTAGTTACAATATAGGAGGTCAGCAACTGGAAGCAGTTAATCCCACAAATTATCTGGGAGTACGCATTAGGAGTGATTTAAAATGGAATGATCATATAAAATTGATCGTCGGTAAAGCAGACGCCAGACTGAGATTCATTGGAAGAATCCTAAGGAAATGCAATCCGAAAACAAATGAAGTAGGTTACAGTACGCTTGTTCGCCCACTGCTTGAATACTGCTCAGCAGTGTGGGATTCGTACCAGATGGGGTTGATAGAAGAGATAGAGAAGATCCAACGGAGAGCAGCGCCCTTCGTTACAGGATCATTTAGTAATCGCGAAAGCGTTACGGAGATGACAGATAAACTCCAGTGGAAGACTCTGCAGGAGAACGCTCAGTAGCTCGGTACGGGCTTTTGTTGAGGTTTCGAGAACCGACCGAGGAGTCAAACAGTATATTGCTCCCTCCTACGTATATCTCGCGAGGAGACCACGAGGATAAAATCAGAGAGATTAGAGCCCACACAGAAGCATACCGACAATCCTTCTTTCCACGAACAATACGAGACTGGAATAGAAGGGAGAACCGATAGAGGTACTCAAGGTACCCTCCGCCACACAGCGTCAGGTGGCTTGCAGAGTATGGATGTAGATGTAGTTGTGACATAGAGTGAAAAGCAGTCATGGACTGTGCGGCTGGTCCCGGCGGAGGTTTGAGTCCTCCCTCGTGCATGGGTGTGTGTGTGTTTGTCCTTAGCATAATGTAGGGTAAGTAGTGTGTAAGCTTAGGGACTGGTGACCACAGCAGTTAAGTCCCATAAGATTTCACACACATTTGGAACATAGAGTGAAAAGCTTTTCGGAAGTCAAGAAATACTGCATCTAATTACGCAAAATTAGCCCAGCCCACTTAAACAGTTGTGTTTATTTCCCTTGTTGTCCATCCAGCCGTCGTCCCAAACTGCCAAGTTTACAAAATCTCAACAACAGGCTTTCTGACTGCATTGTTTGGCGTTCACTATTTTCTCTTCCCCAGTTCTTTACCACAGTCACACGGCTATGCGTGTAGTACAAGAGCGCGGATTGTGAATTCTGCCGCTGCGTCTCTCCTGCACTGCGGTGCATGCAGCGCTCCAGAGCAAAAACCTGAACACTTGTCTGCTGCTACGTGAGCAGCCCGTGGAATGGCGCCTCAGACAGTGACGGCTCACCGTGACAGGCTCTGAGCAATGGTGACAGTTCTGTGAAACAAGTGAAGCTCGTACAAGTTATCGACGACACGTCACGGGCAGCTAAGAAATGGATAGGTTAAAGTTATAGTGTGGTTAGTGAAGTTTGGCGGCAGGAAAAACAGGAAAATACAGGGTTATAAAGACAGAGTCAGATAGGGGTAATGCAGGTGTATGTTTAATAATGAATAAGTAAATAGGAATGCAAATAAGCTACTATGAACAGCATAGTGAACAAGATACACTACTGGCCATTAAAATTGCTACACCAAAAAGAAACGCAGATGATAAACAGGTATTCATTGGTATTATACTGGAACTGACATGTGATTACATTTTCACGCAATTTGGGTGCATAGATCCTGAGAAATCAGTATTCAGAACAACCACCTCTGGCCGTAATAACGGTCTTGATACGCCTGGGCATTGAGTCACACAGAGCTTGGATAGCGTGTACAGGTACAACTGCCCATGCAGCTTCAACACGATACCACAGTTCATCGAGAGTAGTGACTGGCGTACTGTGACGAGCCAGTTGCTCGGTCACCATTGACCAGACGTTTTCAATTGGTGAGAGATCTGCTGGCCAGGACAGCATTCGAAAATTTTCTGTATTCAGAAAGGCCCGTACAGGACCTGCAACATGCGGTCGTGCGTTATCCTGCTGAAGTGTAGGGTTTCGCAGGGATCGAATGAAGGGTAGAACCACGGGTCGTAACACATCTGAAATGTAACGTCCACTGTTCAAAGTGTCGTCAATGCGAACAACAGGTGACCGAGACGAGTAACCAATGGCACCCCATACCATCACGCCGGGTGATACGCCAGTATGGCGATGACGAATACACGCTTCCAATTTGCGTTCACCGCGATGTCACCAAACACGGATGCGACCGTCATGATGCTGTAAACAGAAACTGGATTCATGCGAAAAAATGACGTTTTGCCATTCGTGCACCCAGGTTTGTCAGCGAGCAGCAATGTCACGATACGATAAACCGCAATCGTGTTAGGCTACAATCCGACCTTTATCAAAGTCTGAAACGTGATGGTACGCATTTCTCCTCCTTACACGAGGCATCACAACAACGTTTCACCAGGCAACGCGCGGTCAACTGCTGTTTGTGTATGAGAAATCTGTTGGAAACTTTCCTGATGTCAGCACGTTGTAGGTGTCGCCACCGGCGCCAACCTTGTGTGAATGCTCTGAAAAGCTAATCATTTGCATATCACAGCATCTTCTTCCTGTCTGTTAAATTTCGCATCTGTAGCACGTCATCTTCGTCGTGTAGCAATTTATTGGCCAGTAGTGTAATTCGCGTAAATAACGGGCCGCAGATTTGCATTCGCGGTAGTGACATCCGGCAGCGACCCAGATGGGTTCTACAGGAGATACATCAGACGAATGTGGTCGCCGAGACATCAACGTGAGTTCACTATAACGCTCGTCAAACCACTGTATAACGATTCTGGCTCGGAGACACGGACAATTACACTGCTGAAAGATGACATCGGCGTCGGGGAAGACCTCAAGTATGGAGGGATGCAGGTGGTTCACATCTGTCAGCGTGTTTTCAATTACTACCACAGGACCCACGAAAATGCAGGAGAATGTCTACCACAGCGTAATACTGCTCCCAACAGCCTGCACTTTTCGAGCCGCCATTCACCTCGATGACGGCGTTTGTGGAGATGACCATCGACAGAGCGTAGCAAAAATGTGATTCAGTCGAAGAGCCGACAGGTTTCCATTGATCGACGGCAGAATCCCGACGGTCCCTTGCCCACTGCAATCGTAAATGACGATGTCGTTGCGTCAACACGTGAACACGTAGGGGTGGTCTGCTGCGGAACTCCATGTCCAACAGTGTACGATGAACGGTGTGCTCTGAAACACTTGTCCGTGCACCAGCATTGTGCTCTTTCAGCAGAGATGCCACAGATCACCATCTACCACACTTTACACAGCAGACCAGCCTCCGAACCCCACGTTCTGTGAAGAGTCGTGGACGGCCAACCATTTAGCCCCATGTGGTAGTTCCAGGGTCCTCCTACATCTTACTGTAGATTCTCACGACAGTAGCACGTGAACATTCGTAATGTTTCTGCTTATCAGTGTAAGTTCGAATGGGGGTGAAATTCTCAGTGGACGTTACATTTCAGACGTGTTACGACCCGTGGCTCTACCCTTCATTCAATCCCAGCGAAACCCTACATTTCAGCAAGATAATGACTGACCGCATGTTGCAGGTCCTCTACGGGCCTTTCTGGATACAGAAAATGTTGGACTGCTGCCGTGGCCAGCACATTCTCCAGATCTCTCACCAACTGGAAACGTGTGGTCAATGGTGACCGAGCAACTGACTCTGTCACAATACGCCAGTCACTACTCTTGTGGTATCGTGTTGAAGCTGCATGGGCAGCTGTCTGTACCTGTACACGCCATCCAATCTCTGTTTGACGCAATGCCCGGGCCTATCAAGGCCGTTATTACGGCCAGAGGTGGTTGTTCTGGGTACTGATTTCTCAGGAGCTATGCACTCAAATTGCGTGAAGATGTAATCACATGCCAGTTCTAGTACAATGTACTTGTCCAATTAATACCTGTTTATCATCTGCATTTCTTCATGGTGTAGCAATTTTAATGGCCAGTAGTGTATTAAGAAGGGGGCCATAACTTTTCGGCTCATCTGTGTAGATCTTTCTCAAATGATTTTCTTGTAAAGTCTGTGCATTATGGTCATGTATTGTAGTGTGGTAGGGTGTTTTAGTTGTTCCCTTTCTTTGTTATTCACTGCTCTGAATCTTATAAGTAATCTTTAATTGTTTAGCATACACTACTTCTGAAAAACTGTTTAGCTGCAAATTTCAAGAGAACTACTTTTGTAATTCTTTCAACTCCTTTGACAGTTTATCATACAGTTTTATTTCCCTGGTACAAAATGCCGTTTTGAGCTTTTGCTCTTGTTCCACGATTATGCAGAAAACTATTACATCTATATCTACATGGATACTCTGCAAATCACATTTAAGTGCCTGGCTGATGGTTAATCGAGCCACCTTCACAATTCTCTATTATTCCAGCTCGTACAGTGCGGAAAGAACGAACGCCTATACCTTTCCGTGGACTACATGACGATGTTTTCCTTGATTTGCTCAACAGACTGGTAGATGTACTCCCTTGTTGCAGTGAGGATACCAAGTTCTTTAAATAGCTCTTTACCACGAGCCCAAGTAATTCTTCTATAAAATGGATTAAAAACGGTGTTGACGGCTATAAAATATTTATTTGTAATGGTAACGTGTTTCGATCAGAATGTGTCCATCTTCAGACGATTTACACCATGGTGGTAGGCGGTGGCTTTGAAGAAGCAGATGCCTTAGTTCCTCGAACGTGTGAAGATGGTCGTATTCTGACGGAAACTGGTTAACATTACAAGTCAGTATTTTATTGAGGTCAAGACTGTTTTTAATATATTGTTAAGTATTTTAGCTAGACAGCTGATTTTCTCCAAGACAAATGTTCTCAAAAATTGCTACTTAAACTTATTATTCTTACTGCTCTTGAGTGTACTCAGGAATAGTACGCCACGACAAGATACTGGCTGTTACAGATTGACGAGAGAACCTGTTCATAACAAGCTGATGACGTTCTTGTTGTCGGTATCTTTCTGTGTGTTCATTCTATGTTAATTGACAATCAGTAATATCCCTCAAAACTTTGTACTTGCCACACAATGTGTGGATTTATCATCTGTACTAATGTTACATCGTTGACAGTCTCTAAGGTCCATCATGACCCAAGATTACGTCACTATCAGAAAGATTTTAAACTAGGCTGAAAACATTTCGAAACGTATATAAGGCACCGTCGGAGAGCATTACAGATTATCCAGGAAACAAACTCTGGAAGTGGGGTGTTTATACCATATCGTAAACAGTACAAGGTGTTTCTTGAAACATTTATCCTAGTTCTCAAGCCTATACTTTCTACATGAATGATGATACAAACTTGTGTCAAATTTTTAACTCGCGCGTTTTCAACAGAAACGTCTGATTTTTACAAGGGAGTAAGTTTCACCTGTCTGCGCATACAACCTTCAGGCATTTTTCACAGGTATGCTTAGTATCACACTTGTCATTTACCTTTCAGAAAAGTGTTCTTTATGCTCCATAACGATGATAGAAAATACGGTCTTTTGGAATCGAAAAAATCTTTTCGGAACACCCTGTATTTTGTCCACAGTTGTACACGATTTTTCGTAGAATTAAGACTGCAGTACGCAGATGACATGCCTATTTCATTCCAGCCATATTAAAGGTATGGCTGAAAGAGCTTTGACTGCGGATGTTATCAGAAACTATGAAAATCTTCGCACAGCAGCCTCGTAAGAATTACACTACTGCTGCGTCTTGTGTTTAAGAAATTTCCTGCAGCCTCAGTTGGGTACTTTTTTTTCTCTCTTTACCTTCCTTCCATTTTATTTGGTTTTTTCCTCCACCGTAAAACGCTCCTTGCATTCCGGCAGTTTGTTTCGGGGAAGCGGCGGAGGGGCAGAACAAAAATAGAAGGATCCGGGCAAATAGCATCAATCTTTCCAAGTACAGGGTGCACCGCAAGTCGAGACCCCGAGTCTTAACACGTGCTCTCAACACCGATGGCTGAATGCGTAGTACTTTGCTTCACCACAGTACGACATCTAGGTTCAAACGGGGCCAATACCGACCGAACGTTTTCCTTTTTATTATTTTAAGAAATTAATGTGTCTGACAACATCGAATGGCGTCAGCATGGCATATAACAGAGACCTCCGCGTCTGTACGAAATACCGATACACGCCGTTACCACAGTCTCAACAAAACAGTCGCGAAAGCACGTCTTTTTTACGCGACAGCAGCGCACCAAGCGGGTATCAAGCTACACATCTCTTTATGATATCAGATGAGAGCGAATAGTGTCATTCACTGTGATTTGTGACAAAGTTTTTGCAGTATGGAGCGTGTGTAGCACCGCAGAAATATGATTTTCAGTATTTCATACAATTTTAGAAAACAGAAGTAGGTCTTCAGGCACAGGCGAATAAGCAAGAAAAAAGTTTTTGGCGAAGGTTGATCACTATGGTGTATAACAGAGAAGCAATATCACAGGCGAAAGTACGCCCCGCTTTTGTTATCCACTGCGACAACAGCGCACCAAGCGGTCAGCAAGTTACATTTCTGATCATGATTTTGTAACAAAGTTTTTTACAATAAGAAACGTATTTAGCTCCGTAAAAAACGATGATAACTTAAAAGCGACACTACCTTTGTGTTTCTTAAGTTTCCTAAAGCCTCTGAGAGGCATGAAACTGTTTAGGGGACAGTGTATTTAGCATTATCTTGTACCGTAAATTGGAGTGAAGTGGTCCAATGGGGTGAACCGAGTCAAAATGCAGTGTTCTTTTTTTTACTAATATGACTGGAAATTCAAAGTAAATGTTGGGAATAATGACCTGTCTTTTTTATAATATGTCTCTGGCAATTCAATGTTGGCAACAATGATGTTATCCTGATCATAGGTTAGTTCTAAGGCCTGTGACAGTCAACTGTTCTATCCTGCCAACTTCGCTGATCAGTTGTAGTGTTTACTTTGACAGTTTATATTGTGCTGTTTTTAAGTCACTGGAAACTTTGCTCTCTCTAGATAATATCGTACATTTTACTAAAGCTGGATTTGCTATAAAAGTTAAGGGATATGTCTATGATCAATAACTTGTTATTGTTATTAGAAATTTTAAAATAAAAAAAAGGACGTTGGTACTGCCAGGGGTTAGGGGATAGGCTTATATAATCACTTCAATCCATTGAACCTAAATTCTACAGAATTCAATTTTTCTCGATTTTTCGGCTAAAACAAGATGCCATGGTTTTACAAGAGTGCCCCAGGGACCAGAATTAAAAGATTTGGAAGTATCTCATGATAGCAATGGAGGATATGAAGAAAACTATACGGACGCCTCAGAAGGTGAGAAAAAACCTAAAGTAGTTGAGCCAGCCCCAGAAGTCGATTACGTGACCCACAGTGAAGGTAACTTTTTGGTTGGAAAACTAAAAGACCAAATAACAAAAAAAGATATCTTATACAGTTCACAAATCTCATGTTTATCGGAAATCGGCAATAGTAGTAATAGGTTCATAGGAGGAAGGTTTCTGAAACAGTACATATACCACAGAGACAACTTTTTATGTCCGGAAATCGAGGAGTCAGGCGTTGTATAACGTCTTCCAACGCCTGCAGCTCTTCGCTGCAGTTGCCTTTAATTTCCAAAGAACGGTTGTCTAATTTTTTGTGAGTAAATAGTTTTTTTAAAACAACTATGTGTCTCAGTTCACCACAGAATTGTTAGAACATGATACTGTAGTAATTTCATTTTATCTGGGGTAAAGTGATACAAGTGGTTTAAAAAATCATAGATAAAAAAATTTAAAAATGGTCATACGGATTTATACTCCTGACACAGATGTAATCGACCATTTGTATAAATCCATTAAAAGAATTTGTCATAAGTGTTAACACGTTTTTAATTTGCAAATTTCACCCCCGTTTTCCGGTAACACACAGACAATTGCTGAAGAATGTGATGTTGCTTGAAGAACGAAAAAATGGCTAGTAAACGGCGGAAGACGTGCCCTTTTGCAGAAAGACGTCGCACATCCACCAAAAAAAGTGAAGTTTCGCTCGCTACACTTACAGCCAAATCACAGAGAATGGAACGTAGGAAGTTTGTATGAAATGCAAAACCCCCATTATTTAAAGCACCAAATAACCCAACACAACCGTCGACGAAGAGAAACTCACACAGATGTCTCAATAAAGCATCAAAAACAATAAAATCGTTTCTCAACACAGAAGGAACCACTTATTCAGTTGTTGCTACCTCTGAGTTACAAACAGCAGGAATCTTTAACCCAGTTGTCTTTTGAAGAAAATGTAATTACATTTACAAAAAATTTCGTGAATCAGAAAGTCGGGTAAAGTCTAATAAGAAAGAATGAATCATTATATCTTCCATACAAAATTGCTACGTGTCAATAAAAATCGTTGTCATAGTAAAAACAGACAGTAGCAGAAATATATACTTCTAATGCATGAAATATAATGTCTGTATTATTTTGCTTTCAGCGGAGTTTGCTGGAATTATACGCATGGTCGAAAGTATTTCTTGAATTCAGTGAGATTTGATTAACTTTTTAATTTCACAATAATTCATGTCTCTGACAATTTACTATTGTATAGAACGCAAAAATATAACAGCTAGTCGGCCGGAGTGACCATGCGGTTCTAGGCGCTACAGTCGGGAACCGAGCAACCGCTACGGTTGCAGGTTCGAATCCTGCCTCGGGAATGGATGTGTGATGTCCTTAGGTTAGTTAGGTTTAATTAGTTCTAGGCGACCGATGACCTCAGAAGTTAAGTCGCATAGTGCTCAGAGCCATTGATAACAGCTATTTCGTTAATTAAGCGGAAAAATAATTAAAAACAAACATCCTTATGATACATGCGACTGTCTCCTTTCTCACCGCTTGGAGCGCTACTGTCGCTCCAGCTGGTAAACGATAAAAACTATAAAGACGTGTATGTCGCGCGACCTTATGTGTTTGACTGTGCTGTTAGTTCGTTGTTTTTCCGATAGATAGCACTGGTAGGAGTTATTACAGACGAGATATTGGGATTGTTCAATAGCGGTATCTGAAAAGAGAAATTACATTCACAAAGACATGGTGAAGTTTCGAGTTAAAAGGAAACCACTCGTTTTCGCTTTCGGAAAATATGTTTTTCGAACGGCTTCAAGATCATTTCCAGAGAACACAAAAACCAACTATTTCGCTTCGAATGTGAGTTAACTGAATGGCTGATTACAACTTCGAACATTTTTTTTTTTTTTTTGAGCTATCGAATCTTCTAAATTGCGGTACATTATAGGCGAAGAGAAACTACATTTGTGCTAGCTTCGTTATCTTGGACGGTAAAAAGAAAAAAACCTGGATGTAATTTTTGTCATACTTTCTCCATGACGCTTCAGCTTCCAACAATTCTTAACAGACACCACGAATGGCAACAATTTCACTCATTAACAAGAATCTTGCTTTCTCTGCGTCGACCTTGTAGTCACGTCTACATTCATTTATTGTCGCTGTTTGCGTGATGTTCCCTTGTTTCCTTTCCTACACAAATTCAGTGTCCATGTTGCTTTTTTTAGTGTATAATACAAAAGAATTCATTCAGCCTTTCAGAAGGAGGGAACGATAGTCGGACATCACGTGAAACCTTCCTAAAGAAAAGATAGTTCCTTGCGGATAAAATTATGTACGACTTTTGTTATGAAACTTAGTAAGGAATGAGATTATTTTTGTCGAATATAATCGTGGTTTGATAATCTCGCCACCGTAAGTAATTTTACAAGTAACATTAAGCTACTAATTTAGTTTGTTCTCTGTAACCCATTGTCAATAATAAAAAAAGACTCTTTGTGTAACACTCTATCGTCGCTTTAGCTGACAAATATTACCATTCACGTTGCACAAAACAAAATTTACAGCATTTCATTACGCTTTCGGAATTAAATACTTTCCATCGCCGTATTGTAATTTGAGACCTCCGACATTGTGTAGGGTATAACGGTATTTACACATCCTTCTGTAGAAGCATTATGAATGTTGAAGAAATTTTAGGTATCGATCTTCTTCCTTTTTTCAGCAGGCAAAAGTGGAAATAAAATATGTTTTACTCAGATCGGAAACCAGTTAACATTGCTTAACTTGCAGACATTTCCGTACAGGATGTTGTTGTTGTGGTCTTCAGTCCTGAGACTGGTTTGATGCAGCTCTCCATGCTACTCTATCCTGTGCAAGCTTCTTCATCTCCCAGTACCTACTGCAACCTACATCCTTCTGAATCTGCTTAGTGTATTGATCTCTTCGTCTCCCTCTACGATTTTTACCCTCCACGCTGCCTTCCAATGCTAAATTTGTGATCCCTTGATGCCTCAAAACATGCCCTACCAACCGATCCCTTCTTCTAGTCAAGTTGTGCCACAAACTTCTCTTCTCCCCAATCCTATTCAATACCTCCTCATTAGTTACGTGATCTAACCACCTTATCTTCAGCATTCTTCTGTAGCACCACATTTCGAAAGCTTCTATTCTCTTCTTGTCCAAACTGGTTATCGTCCATGTTTCACTTCCATACATGGCTACACTCCATACAAATACTTTCAGAAACGACTTCCTGACACTTAAATCTATACTCGATGTTAACAAATTTCTCTTCTTCAGAAACGATTTCCTTGCCATTGCCAGTCTACATTTTATATCCTCTCTACTTCGACCATCATCAGTTATTTTGCACCCTAAATAGCAAAACTCCTTTACTACTTCAAGTGTCTCATTTCCTAATCTAATCCCCTCAGCATCACCCGATTTCATTTGACTACATTCCATTATCCTCGTTTTGCTTTTGTTGATGTTCATCTTATATCCTCCTTTCAAAACGCTGTCCATTCCATTCAACTGCTCTTCCAAGTCCTTTGCTGTCTCTGACAGAATTACAATGTCATCGGCGAACCTCAAAGTTTTTACTTCTCCTCCATGAATTTTAATACCTACTCCGAATTTTTCTTTTGTTTCCTTTACTGCTTGCTCAATATACAGATTGAATAACATCGGGGAGAGGCTACAACCCTGTCTCACTCCTTTCCCAACCACTGCTTCCCTTTCATGCCCCTCGACTCTTATAACTGCCATCTGGTTTCTGTACAAATTGTAAATAGCCTTTCGCTCCCTGTATTTTACCCCTGCCACCTTTAGAATTTGAAAGAGAGTATTCCAGTTAACGTTGTCAAAAGCTTTCTCTACGTCTACAAATGCTAGAAACGTAGGTTTGCCTTTTCTTAATCTTTCTTCTAAGATAAGTCGTAAGGTTAGTATTGCCTCACGTGTTCCAACATTTCTACGGAATCCAAACTGATCTTCCCCGAGGTCCGCTTCTACCAGTTTTTCCATTCGTCTGTAAAGAATTCGCGTTAGTATTTTGCAGCCGTGACTTATTAAACTGATAGTTCGATAATTTTCACATCTGTCAACACCTGCTTTCTT
Source organism: Schistocerca nitens (assembly GCF_023898315.1). NCBI lineage: Eukaryota > Metazoa > Arthropoda > Insecta > Orthoptera > Acrididae > Schistocerca > Schistocerca nitens. The sequence continues at coordinate 139,501,826 of NC_064625.1, read as the reverse complement.
TGGTATTGGAATTATTATATTCTTCTTGAAGTCTGTGGGTATTTCGCCTGTCTCATACATGTTGCTCACCAGATGAGAGTTTCTGTCTTTGGTTTCTGTATGAAGCAACCGTTTTATTAATTTTTTTAGGCACCTGTACCTTTTGCATGTAATCACAGATACTACTGCAAAACAGAGATATCCAATGGTACAATGAGGTACTATGGATGCAGTTTAGAAATCACTTAGAGAGTTTAAAGCAACAGGCTGTGCAGGGAGTGTGAAATGCCTTTTACATTATACAGTGGCTGTATTGAGGGAGACCACTGACAGCGTAAATCTAAAGCTACTGGAACATAAATATGAATTTGTACTATTAGTTTTACGAGCGATTTCGGAATGAACCACTGGAGTGGAATGTCCTTTTGATATAAATTTATTAAATTTTTGGCAGTTTCTGCTTGTTATTTAGAGCTATAATTTGTTTTAGGCATTATTAGTTCACGGGAGTTTCTAAATGTGGGATTGTGTCTAGGAAAAATGCCGAACTGCTTTTAAATTTCACTCATGAAATGATGGGTGTTTCAGAACAGTATGTGGTTCCAGAGTGGAAATACAATCCTAAAAAGTTGATTGCTTGATTTTTGCCAACTTATTCTTGTATACATTGTATACTGTGATAACAAAGCAAAATTTTTTTCAGGTGACTGTTTACAGCATCGATATACTTGCAGAAAAGCATGATAACACACTGTGATGCCTCACAACATATTTATTCGCTGCTGTTTTCCATCATAGATCATCTTCACAGTAGAAAAATATATGTTGTGATAACTTCATACGTCATTCAACCTATTTAACCAAAGTATACAACATTGCTGACTCGAAGAGGTTAAAATGATACTTAACGCCGTAATACCGGATTTTTTTTAATTTTTTTATATTTTTGTTTTTTGGAGTCATCAGTCTTCTAACTGGTTTGATACGGTTCGCCACGAATTCCTCTCCTGTGCCAACTTCTTCATTTCGGAGTAGCAGTTGCAACCTACGTCCTCAATTATTTGCTAGATATATTCCAATCCTTGCCTTCCTCTACAATTTTTATCCCCTAGTACCATGAAAGTAGTTCACTGATGTCTTAACAGATGTCCTATCAACTTGTTGCCGCGCGGGATTAGCCGAGCGGTCTGGGGCGCTGCAGTCATGAACTGTGCGGCTGGTCCTGGCGGAGGTTCGAGTCCTCCCTCGGGCATGGGTGTGTGTGTTTGTCCTTAGGTTAAGTAGTGTGTAAGCTTAGGGACTGATGACCTTAGCAGTTAAGTCCCATAGGATTTCACACACATTTGAACATTTGAACATCAACTTGTCCATTCTCCTTGTCAGTGTTTTCCACATATCCCTCTCCGATTCTGTGTAGAACCTTACCTCATCAGTCCACCTAATTTTCAACATTCGTCTACAGCACCTCACCTCAAATGCTTCGATTCTCTTCTGTTCCGGTTTTCGCACAATTCATGCTTCGCTACCATAAAATGCTGTGAACCTACGTGCATTCTCAAAAATTGCTTTGTCATATTAAGGCCTATTTTGACACTAGTAGACTTCTCTTGGCCAGGAATGCCCTCTTTGCCAGCCCTAGTCTGCTTTTGATGTCCTCCTTGCTCCGACCGTCATTCGTTATTTTGCTACCTAAGTAGTAGAATTCCTTCATCTTCTTCGTGACCATCAATCCTGATGTGAAATTTCTCTTTGTTCTCACTACTTTCTTCTTCGATTTATTCTCAATCCATATTCTGTACGCATGAGACTCTTCATTCCATTCAGCAGATCGTGTAATTCTTCTTCACTTTCACTCAGGATAGCAACGTCATCAGCGAATCGTATAGTTGATATCCTTTCCATTTGAATTTTAATTCCACTCCTGAACCTTTCTTATATTTCCATCATTACTTCTTCGATGTACAGAATGAACAGTAGGGGCGAAAGACTACATCTCTGTCTTACACCCGTTTTAATACAATTACTTAGATCTTCCTCATCCACTCTCATTATATAATTGCAAATTACCCGTCTCTCTCTATAGCTTTTTCTCAGAATTTCGAACATCTTGCTCCATTTTATATTTTCCAAGTCGACAAATCTTATGAACGTACCTTGATTTTTCTTTAGTCTTGCTTCGATTATCAACTGCAATGTCAGAATGGCCTCTCTTTCCTAAAGCCTACCTAATTGGTGGTCATCTGCCGGCCGATGTGGCTGAGCGGTTCTAGGCCCTTCAGTCTGGAACCACAGGACCGCTACGGTCGCAGGTTCGAATCCTACCTCGGGCATGGATGTGTGTGATGTCCTTAGGTTAGTTAGGTATAAGTAGTTCTAAGTTCTAGGGGACTGATGACCACAGCAGTTAAGTCCCATAGTGCTCAGAGCCATTTGAACCTTTTTTTTGAAAGTGGGCTTCGTCGCTAAACCGAACCATGCAGCGCATGCGAATTCCCATCATGCTCTTCGACCAACCGTGCATTTTGAACGTCGTAACGCAGACCGTTCAGAAGTTACGACCATTTTAATCAATTATTCAAAATGACAATCACAATATTTATTTTGCCGCCAACCGTTTCAACCCGCGATGGGGTCATCTTCAGGGCAATTTACACCATTTGGTCGCTCGCTGGAGTCGTCACCCTAAATTAATCGCTGTTATCTCCACACAACTATGTTGTCTAAAATTTTGTGACCATTTTAATTCATATAGTTCAATAAGTGTCTTCCTGTCTGTCATATTAATAAATGTAAATCCTCCTTATGATGAAGGTTTAAACCTTCGAAACGCGGCGTGGAGATAAATAAACATTTTTTTAATTTTTATTTTCAGATAACTGATTCAGAGGACACTGCCACCTCCCATCACCGCCGAAGCCCCCAGCACCGCGACCAGACTCACAAAGCAGTGGATTCGACTCCGGCGCGGCAGCGCAACAGGTCGGACGCTCAACAAGTGTCTCCGGAGCGAGCGGCGAGCAGCCAGGGAGCAGCCGGGCAGCAGGTGCCCCTCCCCCTCCCCCGCCCCCGCTCTCACCTGCCGGCCGCTGCACACGGCTCGTTTGGTCCTCGTCGTCCTTTTTCCGACCGGCCGCTCCGCTCTGCGGCCCTCTCGCTCTCGCGGTGTCCGCGTGTGAGTCGCCGGCTTTCCTTTTTTTCGCCTCTTTGTTCCCCACTCCCTCGCGCCAGCGCCCGGCCCGGGCTATTATTTCGCCCCCTGTACCACTGGGAACGAGCTCCAGCTTCTTCCAGCCCGGGGAGAGGGGACGCATCGTCCGTTCGCCTCGCCTTGGAAACTGCTCTCTCTCTCTCCGTCTGTCTTTCTCTCTCCCACCCCCTCCTGCGCCTCATCTGTTCCTGCCGTCATCGCCGGTTTCCTTTTCCGCCCACAAAAAAAACGACCGAGACTCGTCGGGGCCATCGGTGACTCCGCTCCGCCTGGTGGAATCTGTGGAATTTCGCAACGTACAACTCTTCTTCACCACTGGTGAAGACTCCCTTCCATGCGAGACTCTCGCTCTCTGACCAGGACTCTTCAATAACAGCCCAAAAACACTGAAAGACTATCCCTCTGAACTACCAACTGGGACCTCCAGGCCGGTCCAAGACTTCGGGGTACAACCTACGCAGTGATCTATTTACCTCTTAACCCCCGCTACTGAACCAGCCAGTTCTGCCACAAAGATATCTGGTGGAATCTGTACAGACCTGCAACCTACAACTTCGCCATTGATAATCTCCCTCCCCTGCAAGGACTGTCTCTAGTTTCTTCATAGACCCTCAGTCTCTCACGATATTTCCACCCATTTGTCAATATTCCCCCCACAAAACGCACTTCTCTGCTGCACTGTACCCTAAAATACCCAACTGGAAGCCACAACAAGGCCCAAAAACTTCTGGAACAGTGTTTAGGGATTCACTGATTCGCCTGACATCTGGTAGGGGACAGGTTCAAGTACTGTGACAGTTCCTTGAACTTATAAAATCTACGAGAGTTCACAGACATTCCAGTGGAGTGACTTCTCTTGTTCGGTGTTGAGCAATTTTGGAGAAATTCCTGAAAGAAGTTAACCAGTGGATTCCAACTGTTCTAAACTCCTGAGTGGGTTGCCATCAGTGTTTTTCCTGCAGTGCTGCTGAGCTTGTCTACTTGACTGGTGAAGAGCACTCGAGTGTGTCAGGGCTCTGCGAAAATGGGATGCGGTGTCAGACTGCGAGGCCAGTTGGTGTCGAGTGAGTGACAGACCCGGACGTGGAGTGTCTTGGTGTGTTGTGGGTGAGGTCGTGCAGAATTTTGTGCCTGACAAGTGTGAAACTGCGAGTGGAACAGGTGCCGGCCATTTCTGAAGTGACACCAATCCGGGGCTCAGCAGCTGGTATCGAGGTGCCTCGACTCGGAGTGACCTCGTGTCCAATTCGTCGCTTGCCAAGAGTGGACCGCCGAGACGGGCAGTGACACTGGTCGGGAACCTCGTGGTGTGCAGTTTGGTGTCTCGAGTGACTTACGGACCCGGTGGTAGATCGGACTGGTGGAGGTCAGGAGGCGTCCGGACGCCGGACGGGACGGACTAGGAAGTGCGCGGGCGGTCCCCGGGACCGGTGGAGGGCGTCGCGGCGTCGGCGATGCGCCGCCAGCCAGAGGCACGATGAGGGCGGCGTGGGAGGTGGTGGTGGCGGCGCTGGTGGTGGTGCTGGTGCCCGCCGTGGTGCTCGGCTGCGGGCCCGGCCGGGGCGGCGGCGGGCGCGGACCCAGCCGCAAGAGGCTGACGCCGCTTGTCTTCAAGCAGCACGTGCCGAACGTGAACGAGGTGTCGCTGGCGGCCGCGGGCAAGCCGGAGAAGCGCGTCACGCGCAACGACGAGCGCTTCCGGGACCTCGTGCCCAACTACAACGCCGACATCATCTTCAAGGACGAGGAGGGCACCGGCGCCGACAGGCTCATGACGCAGGTCAGTCCTCAGCGACACGCATTCCCCTCTTCGTCTCTAATTTTTTCAGGGAGATACTGAGTCCTGTCAGGGTCGCCATTTCAGATTTTCCAATGGAAGCGACTTTGTGTGTGGTATAAAGCACAGTCTAGTACATACAGTCAAGACGCTCTTTGGTCTTATTACTGTTTGACAGCTCAAACGACACAAGCGCTCCAAGCAGTGAAAAAACAGGCAGTCACAAATGTCAAACGATAATGTTTGGTTTTGAGGGCGGATGTCAGCAGTGAAAAAACAGGCAGTCACAAATGTCAAACGATAATGTTTGGTTTTGAGGGCGGATGTAAGCAGTGAAAAAACAGGTAGTCACAAATGTCAAAGGATAATGTTTGGTTTTAAGGGCAGATGTAACGGAAAATGTAAACAGTTATTTAAAAAATATTACAGCCATATTTAATGACGCACAAAACAAAATTTTTGCATGTGTAAAGCAGAAGAACTGTGTTTTAACGGAAAAATATAACGAAATATGCAAGATTAATATTTTGCCAGAAATCTGAATTTTTAATTTTTTAATTGTCGTTTTTATAAAAAGTTATAACTCAAATTCTAAACATACAATTACTCTTGATGAAGGTTTCTCGGTCTCCAGCCGGGTGGTAGCGTTGATATCTCGCGACGTTTCGGGACGTGTCATACTACCCATCTTCTGACTTCGCCAGAAGATGGGTAGTATGACACTTCAGGAAAAGTCGCGAGATATCAACGCTACCACCCGGCTGGAGACCCGAGAAACCTTCATCAATAGTTTACGCCGGGAAAGCCTACAGTCACATATACAATTACTCTGAAAATTTTATTGTAGTGTCCTGAGAAGGTTATAAGACCACTAAACTACAGTTATCAATTTGTGTTACAAATGGTATCTATTGTGTCTAGACAAGACAGTCTAGACACAATGAGAGGAAGCCGAAAGGCACGCGCTTAAACTCACGCAGGCTGGCGTGAGGTCTGAAACAGGATACGTAATGAATGCTATAAAAAAGTACGTAGCTTCTGGAATACTTAACTTTAATCCACATTTGTAGAACATCGCTCTTGATGACACATGCTTCACACTATTAATTATTAAAGCTATGGCGCCTTGCTAGTTCGTAGCAACTGTAGCTGAAGGCTATGCTATCGTCTCGGCAAATGAGAGCGTATTTGTCAGTGAACCGTTCCTAGCAATGTCGGCTGTACAATTGGGCGAGTGCCAGGACGTCTCTCTAGACCTGCCGTGTGGTGGCGCTCGGTCTGCAATTACTGACAGTGGCGACACGCGGGTCCGACGTATACTAATGGACCGCAGCCGATTGAAAGGCTACCACCTAGCAAGTGTGGTGTCTGGCGGTGACACCACAGTATCATTAACAGAGTTTTTAATTATTAACATTCCAAATCAACTTTTTTTCTACATTGTTGTTATTGTGGTCTTCGGTCCAGAGACTGGTTTGATGCATCTCTCCACGCTACTCCATCCTGTGCACGCTGCTTCATCTCCCAGTACCTACTGCACCCTACATCCTTCTGAAACTGCTTAGTGTATTCACCTCTTGGTCTCCCTCTACGATTTTTACCCTCCACGCTGCCCTCCAATACTAAATTGGTGATACCTTGATGCCTCAGAACATGTCCTACCGACCGATCCCTTCTTCTAGTCAAGTTCTCCCACAAATTTCTCTTGCCCCCAATTCTATTCAATTCCTCCTCATTAGTTATGTGATCTACCCATCTAATCTTCAGCATTCTTCTGTAGCACCACATTTCGAAAGCTTCCATTCTCTTCTTGCCTACACTATTTATCGTCCATCTTTCACTTCTATACATGGCTACACTCCATACAAATACTTTCAGAAACGACTTCCTGACGTTGAAATCTATACTGGATGTTAACAAATTTCTGTTCTTCTGAAACGCTTTCCTTGCCATTGGCAGTCTACGTTTTATATCCTCCGTACTTCTACCATCATCAGTTATTTTGCTCCCCAAACAGCAAAACTCATCTACTACTTTATGTGTCTCACTTCCTAATCTAATTCCCTCAGTATTAATGGAATTAATTATACTACATTCCATTATCCTAGTTTTGCTTTTGTTGATGTTCATCTTATACCCTCCTTTCAAGACACGGTCCATTCCTTTCAACTGCTCTCCAGGTCCTTTGCTGTCTTTGACAGAATTACAATGTCATCGGCGAACTTCAAAGTTTTTATTTCTTCTCCATGGATTTTAATTCCTGCTCCGAATTTTTCTTATGTTTCCTTTACTGCTTGCTCAATATACAGATTGAATAACATTGGGGATAGGCTACAACCCTGTCTCACTCCCTTCGCAACCACTGCTTCCCTTTCATGCCCCTTAACTCTTATAACTGCCATATGGTTTCTGTAAAAATTGTAAATAGCCTTTCACTCCCTGTATTTTACCCCTGCCACCTTCAGAAATTGCAAAAGAGTATTCCAGTCATCAATGGCAAAAACTTCCTCTAAGTCCACAAATGCTAGAAACGTAGATTTGCCTTTCCTCGTTCTATCCTCTAAGATAAGTCGTAGGGTCAGTATTGCCTCATTTGTTCCAACATTTCTACGGAATCCAAACTGGTCTTCCCTGAGGTCGGCTTCTACGAGTATTTCCATTCGTCGGTAAAGAATTCGTGTTAGTATTTTGCAGCCGTGACTTATTTAACTGGTAGTTCGGTAATTTTCACACCTGTCAACACCTGCTTTCCTTGGGATTGGAATATTATACTCTTCTTGAAGTCTGAGGGTATTTCGCCTGTCTCATACATCTTGCTCATCAGATGGTAGAGTTATGTCAGGGCTGGCTCTCCCAAGCCGTTAAAAGGACAAAGGCAGCAATTAAGGATACTTCGACGCACAGTAAGTCTGAGCAGTATTCCTCGCTTCATACGATACATTTTGACTTCGACTTGCTCACCGGGTTCCCTGTGGCTTTGGTGCATACGTTGGCTTAGTTTACGTAGGTTAGGAGTGCCAAGGTCACTCTGCCCTTAGACCTGTACCAGCGATGCTGGATAGCGACCGGTTGCCCTATATGTGGGAACAAGGCCCCGCTCACAAAGGAAGCCCTGTTCTTGCAGATTCGCGCGTCGTTTGCTGATTAAGCAAAAGAGAACAGAATGGGGGAAAGCAGAGGACACGGGTCAACAGAGCAGGTGGATGTTATGCGCTGGGAGGACCGTTTATCGCCTTCGGATCTGTCAGCAACCGCTCGAGACACACACATATGAGGTCTGTTCAAAATATTCCGGAACGCTGTCCACAAAAGTTTTCTGCGCTAACATTTTACACTACAGGCCATTAAAATTGCTACTCCAAGAAGAAATGCAGATGATAAACGGGTATTCATTGGACAAATATACTAGAACTGACATGTGATTACATTTTCACGCAATTTGGGTGCATAGATCCCTGAGAAATCAGTACTAAGAACAACCACCTCAGGCCGTAATAACGGCCTTGATACGCCTGGGCATTGAGTCAAACAGAGCTTGGACGGCGTGTACAGGTACAGCTGCCCATGCACCTTCAACACTATACCGCAGTTCATGAAGAGTAGTGACTGGCGTATTGTGACGAGCCAGCTGCTCGGCCACCATTGACCAGGCTTTTTGAATTGGTGATAGATCTGGAGAATGTTCTGTTCAGGGCAGCAGTCGAACATTTTCTGTACCCAGAAAGGCTCGTACAGGACCTGCAACGTGCGGTCGTGCGTTATCCTGCTGAAATGTAGGGTTTCGCAGGGATCGAATGAAGGGTAGAGCCACGGGTCGTAACACATCTGAAATATAACGTCCACTGTTCAAAGTGCCGTCAATGCGAACAAGAGGTGACCGAGACGTGTAACCAATGGCACCCCAAACCATCACGCCGGATGATACGCCAGTATGGCGATGACGAATACACGCTTCCAATGTCCGTTCACTGCGATGTCGCCAAACGCGGATGCGACCATCATGATGCTGTAAATAGGACGTGGATTCATCCGAAAAAATGACGTTTTGCCATTCGTGCACCCAGGTTCGTCGTCGAGTACACCATCGTAGGCGCTCCTGTCTGTCATGCAGCGTCAAGGGTAACCGCAGCCACGGTCTCCGAGCTGATAGTCCGTGCTGCTGCAAACGTCGTCGAACTGTTCGTGCAGTTGGTTGTTGTCTTGCAAACGTCCCCATCTGTTGGCTCAGGGATCGAGACGTGGCTGCACGATCCGTTACAACCGTGCTGATAAGATGCCTGTCATCTCGACTGCTGGTGATGCGAGGTCGTTGGGATCCAGCACGGCGTCCCTTATTACCCTCCTGAACCCACCGATTCCATATTCTGCTAACAGTCATTGAATCTCGACCAACGCGAGCAGCAATGTCGCGATACGATAAACCGCAACCGCGATAGGCAACAATCCGACCTTTATCAAAGTCGGAAACGTGATGGTACGCATTTCTCCTCAAGGCATCACAACAACGTTTCACCAGGCAACGCCGGCCATCTGCTGTTTGTGTATGAGAAATCGGTTGGAAACTTTCCTCATGCCAGCACGTTGTAGGTGTCGCCACCGGCGCCAACCTTGTGTGAATGCTGTGAAAAGCTAATCATTTGCACAGCATCTTCTTCTTGTCGGTTAAATTTCGCGTTAGTAGCACGTCATATTCGTGGTGTAGCAATTTTAATGGCCAGTGGTGTACTTATTGTGCCTGGTCTCCTTCGAAATACTGTCCTCCACAATAGATAAAACGCTCGCAACGCCGGAATCAGTCTTGGGACGCCTCTTGCTCGATCGTCGAAGCACCTTCTGCGAGTTTACTTTTGTCTCGTCTATAGCTGCCAGTCTTCGTCCTTGCAACGGGGTTTTCAAATTTGGAAATAAAAAAAGTCCTCGGGTGCCAATTATGGAGAGTACGGAGGATGAGGCAGCAACAGTCACGCACCATCAGGGATGAATGTGTGGGTTCGCTAACGGGATGCAAGAACCATGAACTGTCTCGCCACATTTTAGGCCGTTTCCTTCTCTCTCGCAGGCGTCGCAACGCGTCCCGATAGTAGCCCCGATTATTAGTTTGCCGCTGTGGCACAAAATCATGATGATCTAATCCTTCAACGTCAAAGAAAACTACGAGCATGTCTTTGACATTTGGCATGACCTGGCGAGCTTTTTTTGTGGAGAACCTTTCCCGACCCATTGTGAAGATTGATGTTGAGACATCATCACCGTAGACCCACGTCTCATCACCTCGTAAGGAACATCTTGTTGTCATTTTCATGATCCAAAAACTCTTCGCAGTTTCGAGGCGAAGTCTTTCTGGTCTTGACTCATGAGCCGTGGGACCAACTTGGTGGCAATACGACGCATTGCAAGATGCTGTGTCGGGATTTCATGACATCATCCAACTGAAATGTTACATTCTCCTGCAACCTCTCGGACAGTCAGTCTTCGATTCCCAGGCACAATTTGCTTGACGCTCCTGACATGAGCGTCGTCATGGCTCTGAGCACTATGGGACTTAACTTCTGAGGTCATCAGTCCCCTAGAACTTAGAACTACTTAAACCTAACTAACCTAAGGACATCACACTCATCCATGCCTGAGGCAGACAGTAGCGCCTAGAACCGCTCGGCCACTCCGGCCGGCAGACGTCGAAGGGCGTCCTGAACGACGGCCATCTTCAATCACCGTCCGGCCATTTTTAAACAGTGTGAACCATTCGTAACACCGCGTACGGCTTAAGGACTCATCACCGTAGGATTCCTGCAACATTTGGTGTGTTTCTCTAAATGTTTCTTTGAGTTTCATGCAAAATCTAACGCAGACCCTTTGCTCCTCTAACTATGCCGTCTCGAAATTGTCAAACTGTGAGACACAACGATCTACTCAATACGGCACTGAACAATAACTGACAGACATACAAAAATGAAACTTCCGGCAGTTACACATTAAACACAGGCGTGTACAGGGATGCCAACCGCATTTTGTTCCAACACACCATTGTCGCGAAAATACGGATGCTGCGAGATTTTTTAAACAGACCCCTTATAACAGTGACAGACTGTAAGAGAATTCTGGAACTCTATACGCTTCCACATCATGACCTTTGTATTTCACTTTACTTTGTATATGACAAGGGCCTTATCGACCATATGCCTGCTCTACGAGCCTCGTCCATTCTCTTCTGCCGACTGCTTTGTTTGTCGACTTGTCGACCTTCATCAAGGCGGTGTCCTCTCGGATGTTATCTCGCCACCTAAACCTGGGTCTTCGTCTCGTTCCACCTGCTATCCAGCGGAACGCTATTCTAGGTAGCCTGTTCGCCCTCATTATTGCTACAAGGCCTGCCCAGTTCAACCTACTCCTCTTTATCACTTCGACGATGTTACGGTGTTTGAGCATCTTTCGTATGTCTTAATTTTTTTTCTTATCCTCCATTTCATACTACACTCCTGGAAATGGAAAAAAGAACACATTGACACCGGTGTGTCAGACCCACCATACTTGCTCCGGACACTGCGAGAGAGCTGTACAAGCAACGATCACACGCACGGCACAGCGGACACACCAGGAACCGCGGTGTTGGCCGTCGAATGGCGCTAGCTGCGCAGCATTTGTGCACCGCCGCCGTCAGTGTCAGCCAGTTTGCCGTGGCATACGGAGCTCCATCGCAGTCTTTAACACTGGTAGCATGCCCCGACAGCGTGGACGTGAACCGTATGTGCAGTTGACGGACTTTGAGCGAGGGCGTATAGTGGGCATGCGGGAGGCCGGGTGGACGTACCGCCGAATTGCTCAACACGTGGGGCGTGAGGTCTCCACAGTACATCGATGTTGTCGCCAGTGGTCGGCGGAAGGTGCACGTGCCCGTCGACCTGGGACCGGACCGCAGCGACGCACGGATGCACGCCAAGACCGTAGGATCCTACGCAGTGCCGTAGGAGACCGCACCGCCACTTCCCAGCAAATTAGGGACACTGTTGCTCCTGGGGTATCGGCGAGGACCATTCGCAACCGTCTCCATGAAGCTGGGCTACGGTCCCGCACACCGTTAGGCCGTCTTCCGCTCACGCCCCAACATCGTGCAGCCCGCCTCCAGTGGTGTCGCGACAGGCGTGAATGGAGGGACGAATGGAGACGTGTCGTCTTCAGCGATGAGAGTCGCTTCTGCCTTGGTGCCAATGATGGTCGTATGCGTGTTTGGTGCCGTGCAGGTGAGCGCCACAATCCGGACTGCATACGACCGAGGCACACAGGGCCAACACCCGGCATCATGGTGTGGGGAGCGATCTCCTACACTGGCCGTACACCACTGGTGATCGTCGAGGGGACACTCAATAGTGCACGGTACATCCAAACAGTCATCGAACCCATCGTTCTACCATTCCTAGACCGGCAAGGGAACTTGCTGTTCCAACACGACAATGCACGTCCGCATGTATCCCGTGCCACCCAACGTGCTCTAGAAGGTGTAAGTCAACTACCCTGGCCAGCAAGATCTCCGGATCTGTCCCCCATTGAGCATGTTTGGGACTGGATGAAGCGTCGTCTCACGCGGTCTGCACGTCCAGCACGAACGCTGGTCCAACTGAGGCGCCAGGTGGAAATGGCATGGCAAGCCGTTCCACAGGACTACATCCAGCATCTCTACGATCGTCTCCATGGGAGAATAGCAGCCTGCATTGCTGCGAAAGGTGGATATACACTGTACTAGTGCCGACATTGTGCATGCTCTGTTGCCTGTGTCTATGTGCCTGTGGTTCTGTCAGTGTGATCATGTGATGTATCTGACCCCAGGAATGTGTCAATAAAATTTCCCCTTCCTGGGACAATGAATTCACGGTGTTCTTATTTCAATTTCCAGGAGTGTATTTTCATCAATTAATGGTCCGAAATTTGTCCTGATTATTGTCCTGCATCCGTGTTTGTAAATACTGATGCTTTACCTCCGTATAATGTTACCAGTATAATAGTTTAATGCTACAAGCGAATTAGTAATAAGTGATATTTTCTTCAAGATTTTGACGGAATTGAAAAGTGTTCGCAGTTGCTAGATGGGCACCTATTTCCGTATTCGTCCTATTGTTCTTATTGAAAAGGCTCCCTAAGTACTTTTGCCGGCCAGAGAAGCCGTGCGGTTCTAGGAGGTACAGTCTGGAACCGATCGACCGCTACGGACGCAGGTTCCAATCCTGCCTCGGGCATGTATGTTTGTGATCTCCTTAGGTAGTTAGGTTTAAGTCTAGAGGACTGATGACCTCAGATGTCCCATAGTGATCAGAGCCATTTGAACAGGCACAGTTATTCAAGGTAATTATTGAACCATCGGGTACTACGAGGGCAGTTCAATAAGTAATGCAACACTTTTTTTTTTCTCGGCCAATTTTGGTTGAAAAAACCGGAAATTTCTTGTGGAATATTTTCAAACATTCCCGCTTCGTCTCGTGTAGTTTCATTGACTTCCGACAGGTGGCAGCGCTGTGCGGAGCTGTTAAAATGGCGTCTGTAACGGATGTGCATTGCAAACAACGGGCAGTGATCGAGTTTCTTTTGGCGGAAAACCAGGGCATCTCAGATATTCATAGGCGCTTGCAGAATGTCTACGGTGATCTGGCAGTGGACAAAAGCACGGTGAGTCGTTGGGCAAAGCGTGTGTCATCATCGCCGCAAGGTCGAGCGAGACTGTCTGATCTCCCGCGTGCGGGCCGGCCGTGCACAGCTGTGACTCCTGCAATGGCGGAGCGTGCGAACACACTCGTTCGAGATGATCGACGGATCACCATCAAACAACTCAGTGCTCAACTTGACATCTCTGTTGGTAGTGCTGTCACAATTGCTCACCAGTTGGGATATTCAAAGGTTTGTTCCCGCTGGGTCCCTCGTTGTCAAACCGAACACCATAAAGAGCAAAGGAGAACCATCTGTGCGGAATTGCTTGCTCGTCATGTGGCTGAGGGTGACAATTTCTTGTCAAAGATTGTTACAGGCGACGAAACATGGGTTCATCACTTCGAACCTGAAACATAACGGCAATCAATGGAGTGGCGCCACAGCCACTCCCCTACCAAGAAAAAGTTTAAAGCCATACCCTCAGCCGGTAAAATCAGGGTTACAGTCTTCTGGGACGCTGAAGGGGTTATTCTGTTCGATGTCCTTCCCCCACGGTCAAACGATCAACTCTGAAGTGTATTGTGCTACTCTTCAGAAATTGAAGAAACGACTTCAGCGTGTTCGTAGGCACAAAAATCAGAACGAACTTCTCCTTCTTCATGACAACGCAAGACCTCACACAAGTCTTCGCACCCGAGAGGAGCTCACAAAACTTCAGTGGACTGTTCTTCCTCATGCACCCTACAGCCCCGATCTCGCACCGTCGGATTTCCATATGTTTGGCCCAATGAAGGACGCAATCCGTGGGACGCACTACGCGGATGATGAAGTTATTGATGCAGTACGACGTTGGCTCCGACATCGACCAGTGGAATGGTACCGTGCAGGCATACAGGCCCTCATTTCAAGGTGGCGTAAGGCCGTAGCATTGAATGGAGATTACGTTGAAAAATAGTGTTGTGTAGCTAAAAGATTGGGGAATAACCTGGTGTATTTCAATGCTGAATAAAACAACCCCTGTTTCAGAAAAAAAATGTGTTGCATTACTTATTGAACTGCCCTCGTAATTAATCACAGGCAAAGACCTACGGAGGGTTTCCACCACGACCACTACAACAATGTATGAGGGCCATCTCCTGACAAAAGTTCCAGAGTGCTTAGTGGGGTCATCCAGTTCCAGACTTGTGCCCACCTGAGGCCGGAGACGAGCATTCAGAGTCCCGTGGCGCGACTGTCGGCGAGACTTCCGGTGAGCGCCGGGATGAGGCGCTGGTATCGCGACGTCAATATTTGACGTCGGAGCTGCCCTGGCCGCCCTCTTCCTGTGGGTCCCCAGCGCCCATGCGTCTGGGCAAACAACGGTGGCGCCACAGGACGGCCTCTCGTTTCTCCCCTTCGTTTCCGACCGGGAATAAGTCGCCAGAGCCTCCTGCTTGCACCTAGTGGCCAGACATCTCAATATGAGGGGCGGTTGAAAAATGTCAAGCCCGAGATATTTACCGTAATGCCTAGCACAAACAACACCACCTACTTTTATGGGTGCCCCTTTGCTGCTACACCACGAAGATGACGTGCTACAGACGCGAAATTTAACCGACAGGAGCTTTTCAGAGCATTCACACAAGGCTGGCGACACCTACAACATGCTGACATGGGGATTTCTCATACACAAACAGCAGTTGACCGGCGCTGCCTGGTGAAACGTTATTGTGATGCCTCGTGTAAGGAGGAGAAATGCATACCGTCACGTTTCCGACTTTGATAAAGGTCGGATTGTAGCCTATCGCGATTGCGGTTTATCGTATCGCGACATTGCTGATCGCGTTGGTCGAGATCTGATGACTTTTAGCAGAATATGGAATGGGTGGGTTCAGGAGGGTAATACGGAACGTCGTGCTGGATCCCAACGGCCTCGTTTCACTAGGTCGAGATGACAGGCACCTTATCTGCATGGCTGTAACGCATCCTGCAGCCACGTCTCGATCGTTGAGTCAACACATGGTGACGTTTGCAAGAAAAAAATGGTTCAAATGGCTCTGAGCACTATGGGACTTAACATCCGTGGTCATCAGTCTCCTAGAACTACTTAAACCTAACTAACCTAAGAACATCACACACATCCATGCCCGAGGCAGGATTCGAACCTGCGACCGTAGCGGTCACGCGGTTCCAGACTGAAGCGCCTAGAACCGCACGGCCACACCGGCCGGCTCGTTTGCAAGACAAAAACCATCTGCACGAACAGATCGACGACGTTTGCAGCAGCATGGACTATCAGCTCGGAGACTGTGGCTGCGGTTACCCTTGACGCTGCATCACAGACAGGAGCGCCTGCGATGGTGTACTCGATGATGAACCTGGGTGCACGAATGGCAAAACGTCATTTTTTCGGATGAATCCACGTTCTGTTTACAGCATCATGATGGTCACATCCGTGTATGGCGACATCGCGGTGAACGCACATTGGAAGCGTGTATTCGTCATCGCCATACTGGCGTATCACACGGCGTGATGGTATGGGGTGCCATTGGTTACACGTCTCGGTCACCGCTTGTTCGCATTGACGGCACTCGGAACAGTGAACGTTACATTTCAGATGTGTTACGGCCCGTGGCTCTACCCTTCATTCGATCCCTGCGAAACCCTACATTTCAGCAGGATAATGGACGACCCCATGTTGCAGATCGTGTACGGATACAGAAAATGTTCGACTGCTGCTCTGGCCAGTACATTCTCAAGATCTCTCACCAATTGAAAACGTCTAGTCAATGGTGGCCGAGCAACTGGCTCGTCGCAACACGCCAGTCACTATACTTGATGAACTGTGGTATCGTGTTGAAGCTGCATAGGCAGCTGTACCTGTACACGTCATCCAAGCTCTGTTTGACTCAATGCCCAGACGTATCAAGGCCGTTATTACGGCCAAAGGTGGTTGTTCTGCGTACTGATTTCTCAGGATCTATGCACCCAAATTGGGTGAAAATGTAATCACATGTCAGTTCTAGTATAGTATGTTTGTCCAATGAATACCCCTTTATCATTGGATTTCTTCTTAGTGTAGCAATTTTAATGGCCAGTAGTGTAAGTCTAATTTTGCGGCTCCAAATTCGTTAGTTTTGCCGCTAGGGTGCGTTGTAGACTGTAGTGTAAGCAAAATGGTGAATATCGAGAGAATCAAGAACCGTGCTGTGGTTGAATATGTCATTTGAAGGGAATGACGCCCAAAGTGGAAAAATGGCTTGGTGGTAAAGCTCCCAAAAAAGGGAAATTTGTCAGACTGTAACAACTGGCGTGGTATTACATTGTTGTCAGTGCCCACTAAGGTCCTCACCAGAATTATTTTAAACAGAATTAAAGAATCCCTTGAAGAGCGACTGCGTAAAGAACAGGCCGGTTTTAGGGCACAACGCAGCTGCGTTGATCTTATTAACACTCTTAGGATCATCTCAGAGCAAAGCAAAGAATTCCAAGCAACCATATACCTGGCATTCATTGATTTTCAAAAGGCCTGCGATTCCGTGAAACATAAAGTGCTCTGGCAGGTGTTGCGGAAGTATGGCATACCACAGAAGAGCTTAAACATCATAAAAGATCTACACTCCTGGAAATTGAAATAACAACACCGTGAATTCATTGTCCCAGGAAGGGGAAACTTTATTGACACATTCCTGGGGTCAGATGCATCACATGATCACACTGACAGAACCACAGGCACATAGACACAGACAACAGAGCATGCACAATGTCGGCACTAGTACAGTGTATATCCACCTTTCGCAGCAATGCAGGCTGCTATTCTCCCATGGAGACGATCGTAGAGATGCTGGATGTAGTCCTGTGGAACGGCTTCCCATGCCATTTCCACCTGGCGCCTCAGTTGGACCAGCATTCGTGCTGGACGTGCAGACCGCGTGAGACGACGCTTCATCCAGTCCCAAACATGCTCAATGGGGGACAGATCCGGAGATCTTGCTGGCCAGGGTAGTTGACTTACACCTTCTAGAGCACGTTGGGTGGCACGGGATACATGCGGACGTGCATTGTCCTGTTGGAACAGCAAGTTCCCTTGCCGGTCTAGGAATGGTAGAACGATGGGTTCGATGACGGTTTGGATGTACCGTGCACTATTCAGTGTCCCCTCGACGATCACCAGTGGTGTACGGCCAGTGTAGGAGATCGCTCCCCACACCATGATGCCGGGTGTTGGCCCTGTGTGCCTCGGTCGTATGCAGTCCTGATTGTGGCGCTCACCTGCACGGCGCCAAACACGCATACGACCATCATTGGCACCAAGGCAGAAGCGACTCTCATCGCTGAAGACGACACGTCTCCATTCGTCCCTCCATTCACGCCTGTCGCGACACCACTGGAGGCGGGCTGCACGATGTTGGGGCGTGAGCGGAAGACGGCCTAACGGTGTGCGGGACCGTAGCCCAGCTTCATGGAGACGGTTGCGAATGGTCCTCGCCGATACCCCAGGAGCAACAGTGTCCCTAATTTGCTGGGAAGTGGCCGTGCGGTCCCCTACGGCACTGCGTAGGATCCTACGGTCTTGGCGTGCATCCGCGCGTCGCTGCGGTCCGGTCCCAGGTCGACGGGCACGTGCACCTTCCGCCGACCACTGGCGACAACATCGATGTACTGTGGAGACCTCACGCCCCACGTGTTGAGCAATTCGGCGGTACGTCCACCCGGCCTCCCGCATGCCCACTATACGCCCTCGCTCAAAGTCCGTCGACTGCACATACGGTTCACGTCCACGCTGTCGCGGCATGCTACCAGTGTTAAAGACTGCGATGGAGCTCCGTATGCCACGGCAAACTGGCTGACACTGACGGCGGCGGTGCACAAATGCTGCGCAGCTAGCGCCATTCGACGGCCAACACCGCGGTTCCTGGTGTGTTCGCTGTGCCGTGCGTGTGATCATTGCTTGTACAGCCCTCTCGCAGTGTCCGGAGCAAGTATGGTGGGTCTGACACACCGGTGTCAATGTGTTCTTTTTTCCATTTCCAGGAGTGTATTTCGGAAATGGTTAAGAAGTTCAATGTTCTGAGATCCACAGTGTCAGGAGATTGCCGAAAATACAGAATTTCAGGCATTACCTCTCACCACGGACAACACATTGGACGACTGCCTTCACTTAACAACCGAGAGCAGCGGCGTCTGCGTATTGTCGGTGCTAACAGACAAGCAACACTGCATCAAATAAATGCGTAAATTATTGTAGGACGTAGGACGAAATTCTGCGTTAGGACAGTGTGATGAAATGAGGCGTTAATGGGCTATGGCCGCAGGCGACCGACACGAGAAGCTCTGGTAACAGCGCGACATCGCCTACAGCACATCTCCGGGGCTCGTCACCGTCCGGCTAGACCCTAGACGACTGGAAAACCATGGTCTAGTGAGATGATTCCCGATTTCAGCTGGTAAGAGATGATGGTAGGGTTCGAGTGTAGCGCAGACCCCACGAAGCCATGGACCAAAGTTATCAAGAAGGAGCCGGCCGCTGTGGCCGAGCGGTTCTAGGACTGCATAGGCGGTTCAGTCCGAAACAGTTCGACTGCTACTTCCGCAGGTTCGAAACCTGCCTCGGGCATGGATGTGTGTGCTGTCGTTAGGTTAGTTAGTTCTAAGTCTAGGGGAGTGATTTCTCATATGTTAAGTCCCATAGTGCTCAGAGCCATTTGAAGCATCTCAATAAGGCACTGTGCAAGCTCTTGCTGGGATACATATCAGTGTAGGCTGTGTTTGCACGGAATGGACTGGGTTCTCTACTGCAACAGAATCATGATTGTGTTCGACTACTTCGAGACTATTTTCAGTCATCGGTACCACACCGAGACGCTACACTACATTGGGAAAAAGGAGATCAGACACAATATTAGTTGGTGTCCCATGACTTTTTTCACCTCAATACACACTGAAGTATCAAAGAAACTGGTATAGGCATGTGGATTCGAATAGAGCGATATGTAAACAGGCAGAAACAGACGCTGTGGTGGCGACGCTTATATAAGGCAACAAGTGTCTGTAGCAGTTGTTAGATCACTAAATGCTGAAACAATGGCAGATTATCAAGATGAAAATGAGTTTGAATGTGGTGTTATGGTCGGCACACGACCGATGGGACACAGCATCTCCAAGGTAGCGATGAATTGGGGATTTTCCCGTACGACAATTTCACGAGTTGTCCTCTGCCGGTA
Source organism: Schistocerca nitens (assembly GCF_023898315.1). NCBI lineage: Eukaryota > Metazoa > Arthropoda > Insecta > Orthoptera > Acrididae > Schistocerca > Schistocerca nitens. Next base: position 139,482,025 of record NC_064625.1, on the reverse strand, counting down.
GCTCAATGGTCAGCGTGACGGATTGTCAATCCTTTGGGCCCCGGTTCGATTCCCGGCTGCGTCGGGGACTATTCTCCGCCCATGGACTGGGTGCTGTGCTGTCCTCATCATCATCCTATCATCCTCATCGACTGCAGGTCGCCGAAGTGGCGTCGAAAGACCGGCACCCGGCGAACGGTCTGCCCGACGGGGGGGCCCTACCCTTACGATTAAATAAATTCAACGAGTGTACCGTGAATATGAGGAATCCGGTAAAACATCAAATTTCCGACATCGCTGCGGCCTGAAAAAGATCCTGCAATAACGGAACCAACGACGACTGTAGAGAATCGTTCAACGTGACCCTTCCGCAGATTGCTGCAGATTTCAATGCTGGGCCATCAACAAGTGTCAGCGTGCGAACCATTCACCGAAACATCATCGATATGGGCTTTCGGAGCTGGACTCCCACTCGTGCACCCTTGATGACTGCACGGCACAAAGCCTTACGCATCGACTGGGCCCCTCAACACCGACATCGGACTGTTGATGGCTGGAAACATGTTGCCTAGTCGGACGAGTCTGGTTTCAAATTGTACAGATGGACACGTACGGGTATGGAGACGGCCACATGAATCCATAGACCCTGCATGTCATCAGGGGACTGTTCAAGTAGGTGGAGGCTCTGTAATAGTGTGGGGCATGTGCAGTTGGAGTGATATGGGACTCGAGATACGACTAGATACGACTCTGACAGGTGTCACGTACGTAAGCATCCTGTCTGATCACCTGCATCCATTCATGTCCATTGTGCATTCCGAGGGACTTGGGCAATTCCAGCAAGACAACGCGACATCCCACACGTCCAGAATTGCTGCAGGGTGCCTCCAGGAACACTCTTCCGACTAAACACTTCCGCAGGCCACCAAACTCCATAGACCCTGCATGTCATCAGGGGACTGTTCAAGTAGGTGGAGGCTCTGTAATAGTGTGGGGCATGTGCAGTTGGAGTGATATGGGACTCGAGATACGACTAGATACGACTCTGACAGGTGTCACGTACGTAAGCATCCTGTCTGATCACCTGCATCCATTCATGTCCATTGTGCATTCCGAGGGACTTGGGCAATTCCAGCAAGACAACGCGACATCCCACACGTCCAGAATTGCTGCAGGGTGCCTCCAGGAACACTCTTCCGACTAAACACTTCCGCAGGCCACCAAACTCCATAGACCCTGCATGTCATCAGGGGACTGTTCAAGTAGGTGGAGGCTCTGTAATAGTGTGGGGCATGTGCAGTTGGAGTGATATGGGACTCGAGATACGACTAGATACGACTCTGACAGGTGTCACGTACGTAAGCATCCTGTCTGATCACCTGCATCCATTCATGTCCATTGTGCATTCCGAGGGACTTGGGCAATTCCAGCAAGACAACGCGACATCCCACACGTCCAGAATTGCTGCAGGATGCCTCCAGGAACACACTTCCGACTAAACACTTCCGCAGGCCACCAAACTCGGCAGACATGAATATTGTTCAAATGTGTGTGAAATCTTATGATACTTAACTGCTAAGTTAATCAGTCCGTAAGCTTACACACTACTTAACCTAAATTAACCTAAGTACAAACACACACACCCATGCCCGAGGGAGGACTCGAACCTCCGCCGGGACCAGCTGCACAGTCCATGACTGCAGCGCCTTAGACCGCCCGGCGAATCCCACGCGGCAGACATGAATATCATTGAGAATATCTGGGATGCCTTACAACGTCCTGTTCAGAACACATCTCTCTACCCCTGGTACCCTTAGGGATTTATGTACAGCCTCCAAGATTTTCCCAGCACTACTTCAGACAATCTTCGTCGATCCATTATGGATCGTGGGACGACGGCTGGCATAAACTTCTTGATGCAATAATTTGTCAACAGCCGTATGATTTGTAGAAGTTTATTTTATTTTATGACTTAGAGAAAGCTTTTGACAATGTTGACTCGAATACTCTCTTTCAAATTCTAAGGGTGGCAGGGGTAAAATACAGGGAGCGAAAGGCTATTTACAATTTGTACAGAAACCAGATGGCAGTTATAAGAGGGACAAGAAAGGGAAGCAGCGGTTGGGAAGGGAGTGAGACAGGGTTGCAGCCTCTCCCCGATGTTATTCGATCTGTATATTGAGCAAGCAGTAAAGGAAACAAAAGAAAAATTTGGAGTAGGTATTATAATGCATGGAGAAGAAGTAAAAACTTTGAGGTTTGCCGATGACATTGTAATTCTGTTAGAGACAGCAAAGCACTTGGAAGAGCAGTTGAATGGAATGGACAGTGTCTTGAAAGGAGGATATAAGGTGAACAACAAAAGCAAAACGAGGATAATGGAATGTAGTCGAATTAAGTCGGGTGATGCTGTGGGAATTAGATTAGGAAATGAGACACTTAAAGTAGTAAAGGAGTTTTGCTATTTGGGGAGCAAAATAACTGATGATGGTCGAAGTAGAGAGGATATAAAATGTTGACTGGCAATGGCGCTTCTGAAGAAGAGGAATTTGTTAACATCGAATATAGATTTAAGTGTCAGGAAGTCGTTTCTGAAAGTATTTGTATGGAGTGTAGCCATGTATGGTAGTGAAACATGGACGATAAATAGTTTGGACAAGAAGAGAATAGAAGCTTTCGAAATGTGGTGCTACAGAAGAATGCTGAAGATTAGATGGGTAGATCACATAACTAATGAGGAGGTATTGAATAGAATTGGGGAGGAGTTTGTGGCACAACTTGACAAGAAGAAGGGACCGGTTGGTAGGACATGTTCTGGGGCATCAAGGGATCACAAATTTACCATTGGAGGGCAGTGTGGAGGGTAAAAATCATAGAGGGAGAGCAAGAGAGGAATACACTAAGCAGATTCAGAAGGACGTAGGTTGCAGTAGGTACTGGGAGATGAAGAAGCTTGCACAGGATAGAGTAGCATGGAGAGCTGCATCAAACCAGTCTCAGGACTGAAGACCAGAACAACAACAACATGAACTTCTATCTGCTACCAGTTTCTGCATTACATTGATGCCATCTTCAGGCTCCACTCGTCAGTCGTAAAATGGCTATACACGGGAAGGGCCATATAACTGGATCGGTGAATGAAATCGTCCTGCAACAGCTCTTGGTGGCCCGGTGACACAGACTCCCGGGCACCAAGAGCTCCTACAGCTGTTGTATCAGTTTCTTTGGCTCTTCAGTTTAGTTCCTTATTTTTGTAATCAGCGAAAGACTTTATGCTTATCCTGAATCTTCCAGGATTCGATAATCGAACCTACAACCTCTTGAGTGGAGGCGTAGTTCGCTAACGCCGTTTAGTAACCATGTAGACTGCGGTTGGTAGGAGGGCAGTGGGGAAACATGTAATCTGAAACTGCACAAAGGAACTACGAGTTTTTTTCCTCAAATCCCGCCCACGAAACAGCGCCCAGAAATTTAATAATTTCCCAGAACTGGCTCGCTCGCGCTTCGTTTCGATTAATTAACTCTGCAATCACGCCGCGCTGCCCGTATCGATTTCGGCGGCGTATCGGTTCGGCGGGCCGCGCGTCACGACCTCTGGGACGTGTTCCTTTTGCCCGGCCGCTCTATTAATTCCACGCCCACGGGCGAACCACCCACCCACCCAGCTACACCTCCCCCTCCTCCTCCGCCACCACCTCCGACTGCGCCACAAAGGATCTTAACGGCTCGGGGGGCCGGGCCGAGCCCGTCGAGGCGGCTCCAATTAAAATCGATTTGTCGATCGCCGCGTCCGATAGGCGGCGTCCGAACCCGATTTATTCCGGAGCAGGGCTCGATAGTCTAGCGCGCAGCGGAGTGACCGACCTGTTCTCGACCGCCCCTGGTATCGCACGCTTCAGCTCAGTTACACGCAATGCCGTCCAACTCATTACACGCACGCGTTATGTGCTCGATAATGCAGTTTTGATTTGCAGGGTGCCTTCAGCCATCCAAAAGACATGTATAACTCTCTCTTCGATGTGTTCCTTAAGGACGAAACTCCACGAATACGGAGCTGAAAACCATTATTCAACATGGCGGCGTTCCTGCCAGGGTTCCTCCGAGGCATAAGCCGTAGGTAGCGGTCATCCACTGCAGTAGTAGCCCTTGGGCGGCCTGAGCGAGGCATGTCATCGACAGTTCCTGTCTCTCTGTATCTCCTCCATGTCCGAACAACATCGCATTGGTTCACTGCGAGATACCTGGACACTTCCCTTGTTGAGAAGCCTTCCTCGCACAAAGTAACAGCCGGCCACTGTGGCCGAGCGGTTCTAGGCGCTTCAGTCCGGAACCGCTCGACTACTATGGTCGCAGGTTCGAATCCTGCCTCGGTCATGGATGTGTGTGATGTCCTTAAGTTAGTTAGGTTTAATTAGTTCTAAGTTCTAGGGACTAATGACCTCGGATGTTAAGTCCCATAGTGCTCAGAGCCATTTGAACCAATTTGAACACAAAGTAGCAATGCGGTCGCTATCGAAGCGCGGTATTGACCGTCTAGGCATGGTGGAGCTACAGACAACACGAGCCGTGTACCTTCTTCCTGGTGGAACGACTGGAACTGATCGGCTGTCAGACCCCCTCCGTCTGACAGGCGTTGCTCATGCATCGTTGTTCACATCTTTGGGCGAGTTTAGTGACAAAGGTTTTCTAGCACAATTGCAAAAATGTGTGGGTTGACACAAATATGGAATCACCACAAACACAGCTCATTACTACGCCTAGTACGCTGAGGTGACAAAACTCATGGCCTACCATATCCTATACACATCAAAAAAGTTTTGCATCACCCCGGTTCCCCACAACTCCTGAAGACAGACGTCGACTGTGGATATTGTATCACAGACACTCACTGTTCAGAGAAGGAGGGGTTAGGACAGCCGATCACTTTCAGTCACTCCACCAGGAAGGAGGTACACGGCTCGTGTTGTCTGTAGCTCCACCATGCCTAGACGGTCAATACCGCGCTTCGATAGCGACCGCATTGTTACTTTGTGTTCAAATTGGTTCAAATGGCTCTGAGCACTATGGGACTTAACATCCGAGGTCATTAGTCCCTAGAACTTAGAACTAATTAAACCTAACTAACTTAAGGATATCACACACATCCATGACCGAGGCAGGATTCGAACCTGCGACCATAGTAGTCGAGTGGTTCCGGACTGAAGCGCCTATAACCGCTCGGCCACAGTGGCCGGCTGTTACTTTGTGCGAGGAAGGGTTCTCAACAAGGGAAGTGTCCAGGTATCTCGCAGTGAACCAACGCGATGTTGTTCGGACATGGAGGAGATACAGAGAGACAGGAACTGTCGATGACATGTCTCCATCAGGCCGCCCAAGGGCTACTACTGCAGTGAATGGCCGCTACCTGCGGATTATGCCTCGAAGGAACCCTGCAGCAGTCCGGAATCGTGCGACCGCTACGGTCGCAGGTTCGAATCCTGCCTCGGGCATGGATGTGTGTGATGTCCTTAGGTTAGGTTTAAGTAGTTCTAAGTTATAGGGGACTGATGACCACAGCAGTTGAGTCCCATAGTGCTCAGAGCCATTTGAACCATTTTGAACCCTGCAGCAACGCCAACATGTTGAATAATGCTTTTTGTGCAGCCACAGGACGTCGTATTACGACTCAGACTGTGTGCAATAGGCTGCATTATGCGCAGCTTCACTCCCGACGTCCATGGCGAGGTCCGTCTTTGCAACCATGACACGGTGCAGCGCGGTACAGATGGGCCGAACAACATGCCGAATGGACCGCTCAGGATTGGCATCACGTTCTCTTCACCGATGAGTGTCGCATGTGCCTTCAACCAGACAATTGTCGGAGACGTGTTTGGAGGCAACCCGGTGAGGCTGAACGCCTTAGACACACTGCAAGCAAGATGGAGGTTCCCTGTTGTTTTGGGGTGGAATTATGTGGAACCGACGTACGCCGCTGGTGATCATGGAAGGCGCCGTAACGACTGTGCGATACATGAATGCCATCCTCCGACCGATAGTGGAACCATATCGGCAGCATATTGGCGAGGCATCCTTCATGGATGACAATTCGCGCCCCCCTCGTGCACATCTAGTGAATGACTTCCTTCAGGATAACGACATCGCTCGACTAGAGTGGCCAACATGTTCTCCAGACATGAACCCTATCGAACACGTAGAGATTGAAAAGGGCTGTTTATGGACGACGATGTGACCCTCCAACCACTCTGAGGGATCTACGCCGAATCGCCGTTGAGGAGTGGGACAATCTGGACCAACAGTGCCTTGATGAACTTGTGGATAGTATGCCACGACGAATACAGGCATGCATCAGCGCAAGAGGACGTGTTGCTGGGTATTAGAGGTACCGGTGTCTACAGCAGTCTGGGCCACCACCTCTGAACGTCTCGCTGTATGGCGGTACAACATGCAATGTGTGGTTTTCACGAGCAATAACAAGAGCGAAAATGGTGGTTACGTTGATCTCATATTCCAATTTTCTGTGCACGTTTCGGAACTCTCGGAACCGAGATGTGTGTGATATCGTGTCGGATCTCCTTTTGCCCGCCATACTGCTGCAGTTCGCCGTGGCATCGACTCCGCAAGTCTCTGGAATCCCCTGCAGAAATAGTGAGCACTGCCGCCTCTATTTTTTTTCTTTCGTCATCAGTCTTCTGACTTGTTTGATGCCGAGCGAGGTGGCGCAGTCGTTAGCACACTGGACTCGCATTCGGGAGGACGGCGGTTCAATCCCGCGTCCGGCCATCCTGATTTAGGTTTTCCGTGATTTCCCTAAATCGCTCCAGGCAAATGCCGGGATGGTTCCTTTGAAAGGGCACGGCCGGCTTTCTTCCCCGTCCTTACCTAAGCCAATGAGACCGATGACCTCGCAGTTTGGTCTCTTCCCCCAAACAACCCAACCCAACTAGTTTGATGCGGCCCGACACGAATTTCTGTCCTGTGCGAACCACTTTATCTCTACAGTTTTTGCTCTCTACAGCTCCCTCTAGTACCACGGGAATCATTCCCCCAGGTCTTAACAAATGCGATATCATCCTGTCCCTTCTCCCTATCAGTGTTTTCCACATATTCGACTCTGCGCAGAACCTCCTCATTCCTTACCTTATCAGTCCACCTCGTTTTCAACATTCGTCTATAGCACCACATCTCAAATGCTTCGATTCTCTTCTGTTCCGGTTTTCCCACAGTCCGTGTTTCACTACCATACAATGCTGTACTCCAGACGTACATCCTCAGAAATGTCTTCCTCAAATTAAGGCCGGTATTTGATATTAGTAGACTTCTCTTGGCCAGAAATGCCTTTTTTGCCATAGCGAGTCTCCTTTTGATGTCCTCCTTGCTCCGTCCGTCATTGGTTATTTTACTGCCTAGGTAGCAGAATTCCTTAACTTCACTGACTTCGTGACCATCAATCCTGATGTTAAGTTTCTCGCTGTTCTCATTTCTACTACTTGTCATTACTTTCGTCTTTCCTCTTTTACTCCCATCCCTTTCTCTGTACTTATTAGACTGTTTATTCCATTCAGCAGATCATGCAATTCTTCACTTTCAATCAGAATAGCAGTGTCATCACCGAATCGTATCATTGATATCCTTTCACCTTGAACTTTTAATGTGGTGTTGGCAGAAGAGCCAACATCGTGTTATGAATGGAGGCCGAAATGCACGCGTTTTAGCTCACGCAGTCTGGCCTGAGGAGGGAAGGACTATACTGACGTGAGGTCTGGAACATGACAAGGAATTAGAATTCAGAAAGCGGACGTAATTAGTTTGATACTTAACTTTAATCCATTAATCATGAACGTCGCTCTTGACGGTACATGATTCACAATATTATCTGTTCAGATTATAGTAACTGAATATGGCGCCTTGCTAGGTCGTAGCAAATGACGTAGCTGAAGGCTATGCTAAACTGTCGTCTCTGCAAATGAGAGCGTATGTAGGCAGTGAACCATCGCTAGCAAAGTCGGCTGTACATCTGGGGCGAGTGCTAGGGAGTCTCTCTAGACTAGACCTGCCGTGTGGCGGCGCTCGGTCTGCAATTACTGATAGTGGCGACACGCGGGTCCGACGTATACTAACGGACCGCGGCCGATTTAAAGGCTACCACCTAGCAAGTGTGGTGTCTGGCGGTGACACCACATTTAATTCCCCTCCTGAACCTTTCTTTTATTTCCATCATTGTTCCTTCGATGTACAGATTGAACAATAGGGACGAAAGCCTACATCCCTGTCTTACACCCTTTTTAATCCGAGCACTTCGTTCTTGGTCGTCAACTCTTATTGGACTCTCCCCATAGCTTACCCCTATTTCTCTCGGAATTTCGAACATTTCGACCCATTTTACGTTATTGAACCCTTTTTCCACCAGGACGAATCCTATGAACGTGTCTTGATTTTTCATTAGTCATGATTCCATTATCAGCAGCAAGTTGAGAACTTCCTCTCCGGTGTCTTTGCCTTTCCAAAATCCGCAAAGGACGTGTATTTATCCATTCCGAGACGACTGGGAGGTTTTGAATACCAACGGTTTTCCAACGCCGTGTTAGAGGTCATAATGTGTCGTGTTTTCGGTGAAAATGCTTCAAATGGCTCTGAGCACCATGGAACTTAACATCTGAGGTCATCAGTCCCTTAGAACTTAGAACTACTTAAACGTAACATCCATGCCCGAGGCAGGATTCGAACCTGCGACCGTAGCGGTCGCGCGCTTGCAGACTGAAGCGCGTAGAACCGCTCGGCCACCACGGCCGACGTTTTCGGTGATTCCATATTTTGACCACTTTCTACAGCTTGTAATGTCTCTTGCAGCGGTCTCTCCGCGATATTTTCAGAAATTTTATAAATTATATAACTCAGTACATATCTCGAAATATCTCTTCTTATCTTCCCGATTCCTAAACTTTAATTTACGATGATTATCAATGCAAAGTAGTTTCAGGCCCTATTATTCCTTGGAGCGTGCATTTACTCCATGGAATAGCTTCTCTGCTATCTATGTTTTCTCTTATGAAAAGATTGGTGATTCAGATCTTGCCGATTAGCCGTGAAAGAACGAAGATTTACATGTATGTATTGTTGAGCTAGTCGCCATCTTGATGAGATTCTGTATGAGAAGGAATTTAATAGATGAACTAAACTAAAGTAAGTGTGTTCGCGTATTATTTAACTGATTATTATTGACAGTCTCTGCTTACTACGCTCTGTTGCACCGGATCAGTGGGGAACGTCTGAGTTACACTGGACGAACCTGCCGTTTTGTACGCTCAAGATATACAGTTTATTACTTTCAATAAATAGGCTAACACGGTCTTACCAGCAGATCTCCGGTCTTCCCCATGTGATCACCGAAAGTTAATAATTATTACAAATGTTTTCAGAAGATCGACTGACAATTTTCGTCGCACCGAGACTTCGAAATTGCTTCACTGCCTTATGGAATTTAAATTAAGCTCAATTTAATCAGGATAGAACAGTATTGAACTGTGTGAATGTGATAAGCCTGCTTTGTGAATGAAAATTTCCTTTATATACGCATGTTTTTTATCATCTTGGTCGTTGTTGTTGTTGTGGTCTTCAGTCCTGAGACTGGTTTGATGCTGCTCTCGATGCTACTGTATCCTGTGCAAGCTTCTTCATCTCCCAGTACCTACTGCAACCTACATCCTTCTGAATCTGCTTGGTGTATTGATCTCTTGGTCTCCCTCTACGATTTTTACCCTCCACGCTGCCCTCCAATACTAAATTGGTGATTCCTTGATGCCTCAGAACATGTCCTACCAACCGATCCCTTCTTCTAGTCAAGTTGTGCCACAAGCTCCTCTTCTCCCCAATTCTATTCAATACCTCCTCATTAGTTATGTGATCTACCCATCTAACCTTCAGCATTCTTCTGTAGCACCACATTTCGAAAGCTTCTATTCTCTTCTTGTCTAAACTATTTATCGTCCACGTTTCACTTCCATACATGGCTACACTCCATACAAATACTTTCAGAAACGACTTCCTGACACTTAAATCTATACTCGATGTTAACAAATTTCTCTTCTTCAGAAACGCTTTCCTTGCCATTGCCAATCTACATTTTATATCCTCTCTACTTCGACCATCATCAGTTATTTTGCTCCCCAAATAGCAAAACTCCTTTACTACTTTAAGTGTCTCATTTCCTAATCTAATTCCCTCAGCATCACCCGACTTAATTAGACTACATTCCGTTATCATAGTTTTGCTTTTGTTGATGTTCATCTTATACCCTCCTTTCAAGACACTGTCCATTCCGTTCAGCTGCTCTTCCAGGTCCTTTGCTGTCTCTGACAGAATTACAATGTCATCGGCGAACCTCAAAGTTTTTATTTCTTTTCCATGGATTTTAATTCCTACTCCGAACTTTTCTTTCGTTTCCTTTACTGCTTGCTCTATATACAGATTGAATAACATTGGGGAGAGGCTACAACCCTGTCTCTCTCCCTTCCCAACCACTGCTTCCCTTTCATACCCCTCGACTCTTATAACTGCCATCTGCTTTCTGTACAAATTGTAAATAGCCTTTCGCTCCCTGTATTTTACCCCTGCCACCTTCAGAATTTGAAAGAGAGTACTCCAATCAACATTGTCAAAAGCTTTCTCTAAGTCTACAAAAGCTAGAAACGTAGGTTTGCCTTTCCTTAATCTTTCTTCCTGGTCAGTGAAGCTAAATCAGGCCGGTGTGAGAGAGGTTTGTTAAATTTCAGATCCCACAAAAAAATATTAAAAGCTGTTACGGCATACGATTGAACCGCAGTAGAAAATCAATTTCTAAGATCTATTTTGCGCCACGCTGTACCTGTGCATGCATTCGCCACCGCTGTTCCAGACGATATCTCACCGTGTGCGAGATTGGCAGAGGGAACGAGCGGAGAGTTGGGGAAACTACGAAATAAGAAGGCGCCGCCGAGCCGCAATCCGCTCCGGTCTTCTCGTTAGCCGTAAACTGGCGCCTGGTTCTCGCGCTCTGGAGAGAAATCGACGAAAAGGAGCGAACGCACGCCTCGATAGAGCGGCCAGTCGTTAAGCGTGAAATCCGATGCAGGCCGATTATAATTTTCGCCGGCCGGTTGCACGCGCGGTCGGCCGGGAAAAAAAAAGGAGCGGTACGAACGCTGATGGGCCGGCATTACCATTAAAAGTGCGCCAAATGAGCCACCGGAATAGCGGACGGCTGAGAGGCTGTTCATTTCGGTCTCTCAGGGGGCTGGCCGTCTGCGCATGCGCGACAGCGCCGTGCGCTACTGTCTCGTGAATCCAATCTGCGATAACCGCAGGGGCACGGACCGGCAGTCTAGGTGCAACGGGTTTCAATCCCGGGTGCGTTATTGGCGGTTTTGCCGCGTCATTTCTACATCAGCTCACCAGACAAAAAGATTAGTCGCCCCCAATGCGCTCTCACCGATGAATCGTTAAGCCTTCACAGATGGCGAAGGTAAAGTTACGTTTTCAACCATGAGCGCACTGTCTCTACGTTGAAAGTTATCTCAATCAAAATAATGTGATGGTTGTTATTTATTAAAAGTTTTGTTTGCTGGCAGTACAAGCTGTCTGTAAACTTAAGTAATATACATAGGATCTTATAGTTAAATTTTGTTCAATACATTTGAATCCGTGCAACAAATTTAGCTATAGGATTCCCACCCTGATAGCGAGGAGACCCGGTTTCAAGTCCCGGTTGTGCTACGAGGTGCGGCTAGAAAAAAAAACCGGACTGATGCTGGAAAAAATATTTATTTACAATTATTTACAATTTCATGTTATCTCCTTCAATGTACTCTCCTCCTCGGTCTCTACACCGCTCCATACGAATTTTCCACTGTTCATAGCAATGCTGCAGATCATTTTCGGTAAGTCCATACATTACTTCCGTCGCTTTTTCTTTTACTGCTTCAACAGTCTCAAATCTAGTTCCTTTCAAAGCTGACTTGACTTTAGGGAAAAGAAAAAAGTCACAGGGGCCAAATCAGGTGAGTAGGGCGGATGATCTAAGATGGGAATGTTGTGTTTTGCCAAAAACGTCTTCACTGACAACGCACTGTGAGCTGGGGCATTGGCTTGGTGAAGGATCCATGACTTTGTACATGTTGAAACTTTCATGAAGAATCTGCCTAACACTTTCCTTGTCAACTCCTGTTAACTCAGACACTGCTCTGATTGTTAAACGGCGATCTTGTCGAACAAGTTTACCGATTTTTTCAATGTTTGCATCAGTTTTTGCTGACAATGGTCTGCCAGTGCGAGTGTCATCACTGGTGTCTTCGCGGCCATCTTTAAATCGTTTAAACCACTCAAACACTTGTGTTGGCGATAAACAATCATCGCCGTACACTTGTTGTAACATTACAAACGTTTCACTTGCAGATTTTCCTAGTTTGAAACAAAATTAGATGTTAACACGCTGTTCTTTCTGTACACTCAACATTTTCCGACGCACAGACAAAACGTCAACTACTTAAAACAGACGCCACGGGCAGACTGAGTGCAGGAGGCAGATGAAACTCGAGCAGTAGGCGGAGCGAGAGTCACGTGACAGGCCACGCGACTTTCAGCCTTATTGCATTCGTTTTATTGTTTCACCAGTACTGGTCCGGTTTTTTTCTAGCCACACCTCGTATAAATTGATTTCTTCAGCTTCCATCATTATCGTAGATAGACTGAAATGTCTCAAGGTAAATTTAATTATAAGATCTATCATACAATTTAGGTACAGGATTTCGCTTTTACGTCCGATGCTGTGGTGCTGTTTTGAAGATCTAAGAATAAGCGGAACTGTTGTTAATTGAATTTCGTGTTGCGGAGGGCAGTGGACTTTGGCAGTTCGTGCTGCAGCGTTAGCTATAGTGCAGCGGTGGTGTAATGGATAGCATTGGATGGATGGGCTGGTTGACTTTTTTTGGGAGGGGAGGGGGCAAGCAGTGGGGTCGCATCGGTTGACGGAGGAGGGGTGTCGGCCGTGATGTGCTCTTTCAAGGCATTTGACGTGCGACCTTACGAGAGACAGCGCCGCCGTCACACGGCACGTGCTGGCTATCGTGATTTTCTCTGCAGCGGCCGTTGTCGGCTTTATTTGGATCGTAGACCACACAGTTTCTTTGCGAAAATGCACGCTCGTAAAACTCAATCGGACTTTCATTCTTTTTTCGGTTGTAAACTGAATATAGTGATGTTATAGTGTCTAATGTCAGTCTGCGTCTGTGTAATGCCGACATTCTCGATGCTGTATTGACTACCAACACGCTGAAGCAACGCACATCATCACATAGATTTAAAGATCAATATTCGTTTCGTAATGTTATTGGAATGGTAGAGATTTTTTTGAAGCTGGTCAGCGCCGGCCGCGGTGGTCTCGCGGTTCTAGGCGCACAGTCCGGAACCGTGCGACTGCTACGGTCGCAGGTTCGAATCCTGCCTCGGGCATGGATGTGTGTGATGTCCTTAGGTTAGTTAGGTTTAAGTAGTTCTAAGTTCTAGGGGACTGATGACCACATCAGTTGAGTCTCATAGTGCTCAGAGCAATTTTTTTTTTTAACCTGGTCAGCATCTATGAGAAAGATATTTACTGGTAAGATATAAACATGAGTAGCAGTAGTAATAGCAGAAGTATGGTATTCTGCATTACGGCAGGTCTTGTCATGGGTTAAGCCCCTTCCACTTCTGTCTGTCTACAGCCATTTTCATTTCCGAATATTTGTCTCTTTTTATACTGTCCAGAATTTGATATCTTCTTGCAGGCCGTAGTGGCCGAGCGGTTCTAGGCGCTACAGTCCGGAACCGCTCGACCGCTACGGTCGGAGGTTCGAATCCTGCCTGGGGCGTGGATGTGTTCAAAATGGTTCAAATGGCTCTGAGCACTATGGGACTTAACATCTCAGGTCATCAGTCCCCTAGAACTTTCACTACTTAAACCTAACTAACCTAAGGACATCACACACATCCATGCCCCAGGCAGGATTCGAACCTGCGACCGTAGCAGTCCCGCGGTTCCGGACTACAGCGCCTAGAACCGCACGGCCACCGCGGCCGGCCATGGATGTGTCTGATGTCCTTAGGTTTGTTAGGTTTAAGTAGTTCTAAGTTCTAGGGGACTGATGATCTCAGAAGTTAAGTCCGATAGTGTTCAGAGCCATTTGAACCAATTTTGGTATCTTCTTTTTCCTCTTGCACTGTTTCCCTCCACCATTACTTCTATTCCCTCCTTCAATAAACAGTCCCTCCTCAGACAATGTTCAATCTAGTTCCGTTTTCTGCTTCTGATAACTTTTAGCATGTTTGTTTCTTCTCCAACTCTTCTCAACATACAACACTCCTGTTTGCTACTGCTATACCGTAACCTCGAAACTGGAGACAATTTGCAAAACAGAATTATTTTGTTAGAGTAATAATGGTATAAAGCAACAGATCAGTGTTACCCTCTGAGAGGAATTTTGTTATGTTGACCGTGTTGTACCTAACGGAGGTGGCTTATCGGAAGTGAAAGTCAGAATTACGTAAATATTTGAACAGTAAAAAACAAAATTTTGCCTAGCTATACTGTTTATAGAATAAGGAAAACGGTCGCCAGCCTAATTAGGCAAGAGAAAGATTAACGTTCTCGTTTAAGGAAGTAGATATAAGTAACTATAACGGATCAACACAACCTATACTTTGTCACACGCGAGTGCAGTGAACTCTGACACATACATATGTTTACGGTAAGACTGGAACTAACAGAGCAGCAGAAACAATTTGCAAAATTATAACAGATACCGAAACACACTATTACTTTCAGGGCTTACACAAAGTGAATCGTCTTTATAACATCACTATTAATATGCACTTCTAATACACAAGAGAGACAAACACTTAGCAAACATGAGTATATAACGTTTCACAACTGCAGCTTTCTCACTTTTACTACAGCGAAACACAATGTTGACAAAATTGCAAGAAACTGACTCACCTTTTAGAATTTACTACAGACAACTATGTGATCATTTGCTTTATAAGCCTCAGTCTTAAGAACTTTTAATTTTGAAGTTAGCAACAGCACTTTAATAAGCAGTGTTAATAGGAAAATTATTTTCAGCAAGCATCATTAACTTTAACTCACTCTCTTGCCACATTAACTTTAACTTTCTCTTTACTATGTTCAAGAGGCATTAATTAGAAAAAAACTAGTCTTTAATGTTCTTTCAGTAGAGACACTCGATAATCACTTTAGTTCAAACGGAGAGGAACCTGAGAGGTGTTATGATGAGGAGAAAAATCAAAGTTGGTATATAAATTCAGATATAAATCACCTTATATTTGAACACATTAGCACATCCATTAAGCTGATCCTTCACTGTACATCATTATAGCATTCCGATGCAATGATTGCGCAATGTGGTGGCAACTGCATGTTGGTAGGTGGAATTGCAGGCTGAATTGCTGGACTCTGTCATTTCTTGGTGGCGACGACAGATACAAATTCCAGAATAGTTCCAGCTATTTATCCGTCCATCCGAGGCATTGGAAAGTAGCAGAAAAAGCCTCTCTCGGGACCAGCACAATATGCATTACATGGCAGTGCACAGTTTGGTAGCTCGTCCCCGACTCGTAGCTCGTCCCCGACTGACTATCAGTTCCACCTTTTCCACCTAGGCCAACCACAATTTGCGCGCGCTACACAGTTCCGTTCCCGAGGGGAACCACTACACCTTTTACATACAAACTAACTAAGAACCCTTAGTGAAGGATCAGCAGTTTACATAACAGCAAACAAACATTTTAAACAAAACAGAACATTTGCACATATAGACATTTCTACAAAACATTTTTCACACAAAATTACAATTATATACAGTAAGTTTTGTTCCCTCCAAATGGGACAAAGCATTTAAACGACTGATATACTAAATTGCATAGAACCAAACCATGACATCAAAGTTAGTGCAAAGAAAGAAATATACAGTTTTATGTTATCGATTCAATCACACACATTTACAGAAGCTCAGCGATGTAACATTAAATGAAACGAAAGCGAAATGAATCAGTACAACATTAGAGCTATGGTGTTACAAACACTTCTTCGTTCCTTACTCGATTTCACTTTTTCCATTCTCCATATCCACATGTCTAGTGCCTACATTCTTCTTTCATCTTCCTTCCTGACTGTCCAGGTCTCCGCACCGTATAATGCAACGCTCCAGATGTACCATTTGGCAAATCTTTCCTCAAACATGACCCAGTCCATAAAACCAGAGGTAGCTACAGAAAGTTTCATAATAGCAAAAACTTGCAGCGTGTAACTTGTGTTATCTTCCTGACACATACTGGCAGTCACTATAAGGTAGCTGGCTACTGGGGAAACATCACAGTCGTTGGCCTTTGCGACAAAAATCCCGACCGATACATTATGTGTTTCAAATAATATTGATTTTTTTGGGTAATACTTTTATTAAATCAATAATATAGATCCAGAATCTCTTGGACTAGGAGAGAAGATGGAAAGAAATAGAAGAACGCAGACGCGAACCCGCTACCTCACTCTCCACAGCTCAGACAACACGACGCTATTTACTAAATGGTTCAAATGGCTCTGAGCACTATGGGACTCAACTGCTGTGGTCATTAGTCCCCTAGAACTTAGAACTACTTAAACCTAACTAACCTAAGGACATCACATACATCCATGCCCGAGGCAGGATTCGAACCTGCGACCGTAGCAGTCGCACGGTTCCTGACTGCGCGCCTAGAACCGCGAGACCACCGCGGCCGGCCGCTATTTACTGTGCCACAACTACGACACAGCAATTGTGTCTTGGTATATGGTATAGAATCTGTAAAGACTGTGTCCAAAAATGTCATTATTCGATATTTAATATGCAAATTATGCCAGATACGCGCGCTTTTGATTAATCATCGTTAATGTAAACGCGAGATAAACCACTGGAAATGCTGGTGCATTGATAACCGGTGAAACCGCTAGAATGATGAACACTAACATGCAAACGTGCATGCACTGTGCCGCACGGCTGCCGGATGTCAGTTTGTGGGAGGGAGTTCTGTGCCTGTTGCACTTGGTCGGTCAGTACAGGGACGCTGTGGATGATGCTGGAGTTGCCATCTGATGATGCTCCATATGTACTGGACTGGACACTGATCTGGTAAACGAGAGAGCAAGGCAACATGTCGACACTCCGTAGAGAATGTTGCGTTTCAACAGCGGTATGTGGACGAGCGTTATCCTGTTGGAATGCTGTTCGCAAATGGCAACAAGACAGGTCAAATCACCAGACGGACGTACAAATTTGCCGTCAGGATGCGTGGTTCAAATGGTTAAAATGGCTCTGAGCACTATGGGACTTAACATCTGAGGTCATCAGTCCCCTAGAACTCCCCACAACTCACCAACGGTCGGGCGAGTCTTGGCTGTCCGAAGCTGACTGCAGCTCCATCCCGACTCAACTCGATGTCCGTTCGAACTCGGCGACCCGGGCGCACTGGCTTGTACCCAGCCATGCAGAGATAAGTCTTGCCCATTGGCCACGACATCTCTGCACGAGGAAGGAACCGACCTACGTCCCTCTAGGCGACCAACTGTCGAAGCCCAGAAACGGCCAAAAGACCATGTACACGTCACCGGATGACACGACCGACCGAACGACCAACCAAAGATCGTCCCCGCTCAACTCTCGCTCCGTCGGACAGAACATGTGTGTGTGGCCAGCGTTCGGCGAGTACTGGCTCTCCAGCCCGCCCGGTTAGCCGAGCGGTCTAACGCACGGCTTTCCGCAGCAGGAAGGAGCGCCTGGTCCCCGGCACGAATCCGCCCGGCAGACTTGTGTCGAGCTCCGGTGAGCCGGCCAGTCTGTGGATGGTTTTTAGGCGGTTTTCCATCTGCCTCAGCGAATGCGGGCTGGTTCCCCTTATTCCGCCTCAGTTACACTATGTCGGCGACTGCTGCGCAAACGAGTTCTCCACGTACGTGTACAGCACCATTACTCTACCACGCAAACACAGGGTTATACTCGTCTGGTGTGAGACGTTACCTGGGGGGGGGGGGGGGGGTCCACCGGGGGCCGAACCACACAATAATCGTGGGTTCGGTGTAGGGCGGCGGAGGGGTGAAGTGGACTGCGGTAGTCGTCGTGGGGTTGTGGACCACTGCGGCTGCGGCGGCGACGGAGCCTCTCCGTCGTTTCTAGGTCGCCGGTTAACATACAACATACTGGCTGTCCGAACATCACTGCTGCTCCGTCCCCACTCCCTTGATGTCAGTTCATAACACATGACACACGACGAATAATTAAATCATTAAAGACCAAGAACTCTCATGGATATGACGGGGTATCTAGCAGAATACTGAAGTATTGTTCTATGTATGTTAGCCCAGTTCTCAGCCATATCTGTAACTTTTCCTTTAGGAGTGGTCGGTTTCCTGACCGATTAAAGTACTCGGTAGTGAAGCCACTTTATAAAAAGGGAGACATTGATAATGTTGACAATTTTAGACCTATTTCTATGCCATCGGTGTTTGCTAAAGTTATCGAGAAGGTTGTATATACAAGCTTACTGGAGCATTTAAATTCACATAATTTGCTGTCAAATGTTCAGTTTGGTTTTAGAAATGGTTTAACAACTGAAAATGCTATATTCTCTTTTCTCTGTGAGGTTTTGGACGGATTAAATAAAAGGTTGCGAACGCTAGGTGTTTTCTTTGATTTAACGAAGGCTTTTGACTGTGTTGACCACAAAATATTACTTCAGAAGATGGACCATTATGGAGTAAGGGGAGCACCTTACAATTGGTTCGCCTCTTACTTTAAGAACAGAAAGCAGAGGGTAATTCTCCGCAATATTGAGAGTGGTAGTGATGTTCAGTCCCAATGGGGCACTGTTAAGTGGGGCGTTCCCCAAGGGTCGGTGCTGGGGCCACTGCTGTTTCTTATTTATTTAATGATATGCCTTCTAGTATTACAGGTGATTCAAAAATATTTATGTTTGCTGATGACACCAGCTTGATAGTGAAGGATCTTGTGTGTAATATTGAAACAGTAACAAATAATGTAGTTCATGAAATAAGTTTGTGGATTGTGGAAAATAATTTGATGCTAAATCACAGTAAGAGTTTTTACAGTTTCTAACTCACAATTCAACAAGAACCGATATTTTGATCAGACAGAATAGGCATATTATAAGCGAGACGGAACAGTTCAAGTTCCTAGGCGTTCGGCTAGATAGTAAGCTGTTGTGGAAAGCCCATGTCCAGGATCTTGTTCAGAAACTAAATGCTGCTTTATCTACCATTAGAACAGTATCTAAAATAAGTGACGCTTCAACACGAAAAGTAGTCCACTTCGCATATTTTCATACGCTTATGTCGTATGGTATTATTTTTTGGGGTAATTCTTCTGATTCAAAAAGGGTATTTTTGGCTCAAAAACGGGCTGTTCGAGCTATATGTGGTGTAAGTTCGAGAACCTCTTGTCGACCCCTATTCGATAGTCTGGGAATTCTGACATTGCCCTCACAGTATATATTTTCTTTAATGTCGTTTGTTGTTAGCAATATTAGCTAATTGCCAAGAGTTAGCAGCTTTCACTCATTTAATACTAGGCAGAAATCAAATCTGCAGGTGGAATGCACTTCCTTGACTCTTGTGCAGAAAGGAGTGCACTGTTCTGCTGCATCCATTTTCAATAAGCTACCACAAGAACTCAAAAATGTTAGCAGTAGCCCAAACACTTTTAAGTCTAAACTGAATTTCCTCATGGCTCACTCCTTCTATTCTGTCGAAGAGCTCTTGGAAGAGCTAAAAAATTAAGCAAATTCCAGTGCTACATTGTTGATTTTCTTCATTTAAACTTACGACTTGTCACCTGAATATGTTATTTTTATATTTCATTTTATCTGTTTCTAATATCGTGTTATAATTCCATGTATTGACTCGTTCCATGACCATGGAGACTTCTCCTTAATTTGGTCCCACGGAACAATAAATAAATAAATAAATAAACCCGGAGACACTGGCTCGGACCCAACCACGCAGAGGGAACACCGGCCCATTGGCCACCAGAGAAGGAAGGAACCGACCCAACTCTAGCAAGATGACCAATTGAAGAGGCCCAGAAGCAGTCAGAACACCAAGCTCCATCCCGACTGAACTGCTGACACATGACGACCCGGAAATACTACCGGTCGGGCAGGCCAGCAACTTAATGACGTCAGTAAATCGAATAAGAAACGGGACGCCAGTACCGCAAAGATAAGGTGTCAAGCAGTAAACGGCACGAACACAAGTCGCGCACGGTTCAGTATCCTCAGTTCTGAATACGGACAAGGATCAGGCATATAATGGCATGACGACAGTCAAAATTTATGGCGGACGGGTCGAACCCGGATTTCCCGCCCTCGTGCGTCGCCTCAATCCATTTGGTTATCCGCGCACGAATCACAGCCAGACACAAACTTCCACACATCGTTCATGCGTCACAAACTATACACGTACGCACATTGTGTAATTCTCGTACAGGGGCAGGACACGTAAATTGAAAGTCGCAGTGTGCTATCAGCGGACGTATACGGTGCTGCAGTGGCTGTACAAAGTAAGAGCCTACGGAATATCAGACCAGCTGTGTGGCTGGATTGAAGAGTTTTTAGCAAACAGAACACAGCATGTTGTTCTCAATGGAGAGACGTCTACAGACGTTAGGGTGACCTCTGGTGTGCCACAGGGGAGTGTTATAGGACCATTGCTTTTCACAACATATATAAATGAGCTAGTAGATAGTGTCGGAAGTTCCACGCGGCTTTTCGCGGATGATGCTGTAGTATACAGAGAAGTTGCAGCATTAGAAAATTGTAGCGAAATGCCAGAAGATCTGCAGCGGATAGGCACTTGGTGCAGGGAGTGGCAACTGACCCTTAACATAGACAAATGTAATGTATTGCGAATACATAGAAAGACGGACCCTTTATTGTATGGTTATATGATAGCGGAACAAACACTGGTAGCAGTTACTATTGTAAAATATCTGGGAGTATGCGTAGGGAACGATTTGAAGTGGAATGATTACATAAAGTTAATTGTTGGAGAGGCGGGTGCCAGGTTGAGATTTATTGGGAGAGTCCTTAGAAAATGTAGTGCATCGACAAAGGAGGTGGCTTGCAAAACACTCGTTCGACCTATACATGAGTATTGCTCATCAGTGTGGGATCAGTACCAGATCGGGTTGACGGAGGAGATAAGATCCAAAGAAGAGCGGCGCGTTTTGTCCCAGGGTTATTTGGTAACCGTGATAGTGTTACGGAGATGTTTAGCAAACTCAAGTGGCAGACTCTGCAAGAGAGGCGCTCTGCATCGCGGTGTAGCTTGCTGTCCAGGTTTCGAGAGGGTGCGTTTCTGGATGAGGTATCGAATATATTGCTTCGCCCTACTTATACCTCCCGAGGAGATCACGAATGTAAAATTAGAGAGATTCGAGCGCGCACGGAGGCATTCAGACAGTCGTTCTTCCCGCGAACCATACGCGACTGGAACAGGAAAGGGAGGTAATGACAGTGGCACGTAAAGTGCCCTCCGCCACATACCGTTGGGTGGCTTGCGGAGTATAAATGTAGATGTAGATGTACTGTTAAGAAGGACGTGCTAAGCGTGGTTGTCGAAGCGTTCATCCCACTGCAGTGGCTCAGTTTTTGTACATCGCGTGCAGCCAGCCAGTCCTACGGTGATGATTGTCTCAGCGCCTCTGGGAGGATGTAAGCGGCCAGGTGACGGGCAGACGCAGAGCACGGTGCCTGCCGGTGAGAGGGCTGCCCCGCTCCACGGCCGGCCGCGTGCGCCGTCAGGTGGGCGACACCCGACGCCGCCCCCCGGCTGCCCCGGCGCCGGGTCAGGTGTCGCCCCGCACGCGCCCGCCCCAGCCGGGCGACCGCCCACGCGCGGAAGCGGCGTCGGCGGCGCCATCTGGCGGACACACCTGCCGTCACCGCCGCCTACACCACCAGCTGACCCTCGGACACTGCCAGTGCCGCTTTTAAGCGACAGGAGAAAGAATAGGATAGAATTTTATTGTACCTGTGGATTGGAGCTGCCGACCTTGCCGCAGTGGTAACCCCGCCAGATCATTGAAGTTAAGACCTATGGGGCTTGGCTAACATACGGATGGGTGACCGTCCGGATATGCTGATCGCTGTTGGCAAGGAGGGTGCAGCCAGCCCTAGCGAGACCAAGAGGATCTACTTAATTAGCAGTCACGAAAACTGACAACTATAGGGAGAGCAGAGTGCTGACCACATGCCCATATCCGGTGACGCCTATCTGTGAGGATGACACGGCGGTCAGTCGGTTCCGCGGCGCCTTCCGAGGCTTCTTAGAACGGAGATTAGGGCTCCAGACTGCAGGTACTACACAGCCCAGTCTCATTAATGTTACCCAGCGTATGTTTGACGTCAACGTGCAATAAACACAGACAGCAGGTGGCAGTACTAATACGGAGGATACACACTACTTGCCATTAAAATTGCTACACCAAGAAGAAATGCATATGATAAACGGGTATTCATTGGACAAATATATTATACTAGAGCTGACATTACATTTACACGCAATTTTGGTCCATAGATCCTGAGAAACCAGTGCCCAGAACAACCACCTCTGGCTGTAATAACGTCCTTGATACGCCTGGGCATTGAGTCAAACGCAGCTTGGATGGCGTGTACAGGTACAGCTGCCCATGCAGCTTCAACACGATACCGCAGTTCATCAAGGGTAGTGACTGGCGTATTGTGACGAGCCAGTTGCTCGGCCGCCATTGACCAGACGTTTTCAGTTGGTGAGAGATCTGGAGAATGTGCTGGCCAGGGCAGCAGTCAAACATATTCTGTATCTAGAAACGCCCGTACAGGACCTGCAACATGCGGTCGTCCATTATCCTGCTGAAATGTAGTGTTTCGCAGGGATCGAATGAAGGGTAGAGCCACGGGTCGTAACACATCTGAAATGTAACGTCCACTGTTCAAAGTGCCGTCAATGCGAACAACAGGTGACCGAGACGTGTAACCGATGGCTCCCCATACCATCCCGCCGGAGGATACGCCAGTATGGCGATGACGAATACACGCTTCCAATGTGCGTTCACCGCGATGTCGCCAAACTCTGATGAGACCATCATGATGCTGTAAACAGAACCTGGATTCATCCGAAAAAATTACGTTTTGCCATTCGTGCACCCAGGTTCGTCGTTCAGTACACCATCGCAGGCGCTCCTGTCTGTGATGCAGCGTCAAGGGTAACCGCAGCCACGGTGTCCGAGCTGATAGTCCGTGCTGCTGCAAACGTCGTCGAACTGTTCGTGCAGATGGTTGTTGCCTTGCAAACGTCTCCATCTGTTGACTCAGGGATCGAGACGTGGCTGCACGATCCGTTACAGCCGTGCGGATAAGATGCCTGTCATCTCGACTGCTAGTGACACGAGGCCGTTGGGATCGAGCAGGGCGTTCCGTATTACCCTGCTGAACCCACCGATTCCATATTGTGCTAACAGTCGTTGGATCTCGACCAATGCGATCAGCAATGTCGCGATACGGTAAACCGCAATCGCGATGGGCTACAATCCGACCTTTATCAGAGTCGGAAACGTGGTGGTACGCATTTCTCCGCCTTACACGAGGCATCACAACAACGTTTGACGAGGCAACGCTGGTCAACTGCTGTTTGTGTTTGAGAAATCGGTTGGAAACTTTCCTCATATCAGCACGTTGTAAGTGTCACCACCGGCGCCAATCTTGTGTGAATGCTCTGAAAAGCTAATCATTTGCATATCACAACATCGTCTTCCTTTCGCGTCTGTAGCACGTCGTCTTCGTGGTGCAGCAATTTTAATGACCAGAAGTGTATAAAGCGTATCAGGTGGGGGGGGGGGGGGGGGGGGACGGAGGAAAGGGATACTGAGAACAGAGCAGTCATTGTTGGAAGGTGGAGTGATTTATCTGGCGTCCAAAAGCGCATGATTGACCAAGGGTGGAAGCATGTCCGAAACGGACAAGTATTCAAACTGTTCACGTGCCGCCCTTACACCGTACATGACAAAACGAAACTATCGAAAACTTGCGCCGAGGCATCTCTCATGCACCACAGGTCTAGTTGAAAGGAGTGAGCGACACCTGCAGAGATGTGTAGTTGGGAATAGACGTGCGACTGTTGAGCAACTGGCCGCCCAGACGAACCAATGGCTGCCAATAGCGTCCCTCAGCGACCGTTCAGCAGAAGTTGCTGCATTTGGACCTCTGCTGCGGGAACCTTGTTCGCACACTCTTGCTGCCTTCTGTTCATCGGCGACGAAGGCTTGAACTTGCACGCCAGTGTGTTAACTGAACGTCTGTAGGGAAGCAGCCTACTCACGCTGTAGTAAATTCACATCATTGTATGCCAGCCAGTCTGCTGTAACTAGCTCTGACGTCATAAATGTTGCGCAATACCTTAAAAATCAAGCAAATGACCTAAAACTTTTCTAGAATGTCAGGAATAATGATAAATTAATGTGTGTTAAATATCAGTTCGATAACTTAAGTCATTTCCGAAATTTGGACGTTTTTCTGTAAAAATAATTGGCGCAACAGAAAAGAGCTAGAGACTTCAAAATTTATATTTAGATTCATCTTTCATAATGATTTAATAAAAACTGTACTTTGGATTTCACAAATTAAGATTTTAGTGGAAATTCATGACTTTGTGGTTTTCGTCTCAATACTGGAGGAAGCAAGATAGATTAAGTAGGTTAGTAATTAAGGCTAGGATGTTTAGATTTAAATAGGTTGGAGGTCCGCTATGATTATGAAGATGTGTGAAGTTTCGTTTGAATACCTATAAAATTATAGCGATAGCGGATCTCAAAAGGGACAGTTCAGAGCTCATCTGCTGCGTGCAGTGCAATTAAATTAATTCTCTCGCCCACAATACCTAACTTAGCCACGTCAAAATTTTATTATCAATACTTACCTGCGTGCTGAATGCACAGTTAAATTAAGAGCTTATTCGGCCATCAGCAAGAGAAGCTACAATTTATTATGTAACTTGAAGTGGTGCGTTACTAGCCCAGCGGCTAATCGGGACAGTCGATTTGATCCGGCGTTCCCTCAGCCGTCCGCACCGCGGATTTATATAAAAGAGCGCTGCGCGAGGAAGCAAGGCCCCAGTTCTCTCCAGACGCTGAATAACACGCCATCTGTGACGGGAGTCGCGCGTCGCGTCGGTATCACTGCTACAAACAGGCTCGGGTGCCGTATTAAGTTACTCGAGATGCGCGTAACTATGAAATCATTTCAAGTGATTTTCATTTTCTAGCCTCAGTTTGCGTATTGTCGTATTTTCACGTGCCGTCGCGGGACAGACATTCTACCAACAATTTAGCGTGGCGTTTGATGAAATACTCTCATCAAATTATGGCGAGAATTCTTTTTAACATTTAATTCGGACATTTATAGTTGCATCAGCGCATTAGACTCTGAACTGCTCTGTTAGTTAGGTTGAAAGGATACTTGTGTTTTACCAATGAATTTCAGAATATACTCAACTGTTTTGGAAAATCGTGTTTGATTATAAATTCCGGACAATCTCCTGATTCCTCAGAGCTACAAGCTGCAGCTATAATAGATTTCTCAGGTGAAGTGGGCACTAGGAACTCTTTTTACAAGCTTCACGTTTTATTAAATCGCTTTCTGGGGGCTAACACGTAAATAGAGAGCCAGTGTTGAGAACGGCGAAAGACAGCTTTAACAATATTCTAATAGCCAAAAAGAGACAACATTACAAACTTTTATACAGCAATCATATTTTCCCCTTCTTACTCGCCGCCCCACACGTCCACTGAGCGGTCAGGTGCTTCGTAGGATCAGTCGCGTACCGTCCTCCATCAGACAGACGTTGGCTGGAACAGTGTGGAACGTCTCAAAGCAAAGGGTTCGGGCCAGAGGAGGGAACGTTATGCTAACATTTTAGTGGCACTGTTTAGGAGATTTCCTCAGTCTGGAAAACAGAATGGATCGGCACACGTATGAATCTGTCCTTCAGGACCATATCCACCACAGCATGCACTTTGCATATCCTCAGCACGATGGTATCTACGAGTAGGACAATCCAACGCGTCACATAGCTCTAACGTGCATTGTTCAAAGAGCACCAGGCTGAGTTAACCGTGCTGTTCTGGACACTGGACTCGGCAGATTTATACCCAATAGAGGATCTCTGTGAGCACCTCATTCGGACTGTCCGTGCCGTTGGCCCTTATCTGAGAACCCTAGCCCAACTTGGCACGGCATTGGAGTCGGCATCCCTCCACATTCCTGACAGTACCTTCCAGAAACTCATTGATGGCCTTCCTGCAAGTCCTCAGCACGATGGTATCTACGAGTAGGACAATCCAACGCGTCACATAGTGAACGTGCATTGTTCAAAGAGTACCAGGCTGTGTTAACCGTGCTATTCTGGCCACTGGACTCGGCAGATTTATACCCAATAGAGGATCTCTGTGAGCACCTCATTCGGGCTGTCCGTGCCGTCGGCCCTTATCTGAGAACCCTAGCCCAACTTGGCACGGCATTGGAGTCGGCATGGCTCCACATTCCTGACAGTACCTTCCAGAACCTCATTGAAGGCCTTCCTGCAAGTCCTCAGCACGATGGTATCTACGAGTAGGACAATCCAACGCGTCACATAGTGAACGTGCATTGTTCAAAGAGTACCAGGCTGTGTTAACCGTGCTATTCTGGCCACTGGACTCGGCAGATTTATACCCAATAGAGGATCTCTGTGAGCACCTCATTCGGGCTGTCCGTGCCGTCGGCCCTTATCTGAGAACCCTAGCCCAACTTGGCACGGCATTGGAGTCGGCATGGCTCCACATTCCTGACAGTACCTTCCAGAAACTCATTGATGGCCTTCCTGCAAGTCCTCAGCACGATGGTATCTACGAGTAGGACAATCCAACGCGTCACATAGTGAACGTGCATTGTTCAAAGAGTACCAGGCTGTGTTAACCGTGCTATTCTGGCCACTGGACTCGGCAGATTTATACCCAATAGAGGATCTCTGTGAGCACGTCATTCGGGCTGTCCGTGCCGTCGGCCCTTATCTGAGAACCCTAGCCCAACTTGGCACGGCATTGGAGTCGGCATGGCTCCACATTCCTGACAGTACCTTCCAGAAACTCATTGATGGCCTTCCTGCAAGTCCTCAGCACGATGGTATCTACGAGTAGGACAATCCAACGCGTCACATAGTGAACGTGCATTGTTCAAAGAGTACCAGGCTGTGTTAACCGTGCTATTCTGGCCACTGGACTCGGCAGATTTATACCCAATAGAGGATCTCTGTGAGCACCTCATTCGGGCTGTCCGTGCCGTCGGCCCTTATCTGAGAACCCTAGCCCAACTTGGCACGGCATTGGAGTCGGCATGGCTCCACATTCCTGACAGTACCTTCCAGAAACTCATTGATGGCCTTCCTGCAAGTCCTCAGCACGATGGTATCTACGAGTAGGACAATCCAACGCGTCACATAGTGAACGTGCATTGTTCAAAGAGTACCAGGCTGTGTTAACCGTGCTATTCTGGCCACTGGACTCGGCAGATTTATACCCAATAGAGGATCTCTGTGAGCACCTCATTCGGGCTGTCCGTGCCGTCGGCCCTTATCTGAGAACCCTAGCCCAACTTGGCACGGCATTGGAGTCGGCATGGCTCCACATTCCTGACAGTACCTTCCAGAAACTCATTGATGGCCTTCCTGCAAGTCCTCAGCACGATGGTATCTACGAGTAGGACAATCCAACGCGTCACATAGTGAACGTGCATTGTTCAAAGAGTACCAGGCTGTGTTAACCGTGCTATTCTGGCCACTGGACTCGGCAGATTTATACCCAATAGAGGATCTCTGTGAGCACGTCATTCGGGCTGTCCGTGCCGTCGGCCCTTATCTGAGAACCCTAGCCCAACTTGGCACGGCATTGGAGTCGGCATGGCTCCACATTCCTGACAGTACCTTCCAGAAACTCATTGATGGCCTTCCTGCAAGTCCTCAGCACGATGGTATCTACGAGTAGGACAATCCAACGCGTCACATAGTGAACGTGCATTGTTCAAAGTGTACCAGGCGGAGTTAACCGTGCTATTCTGGCCACTGGACTCGGCAGATTTATACCCAATAGAGGATCTCTGTGAGCACCTCATTCGGGCTGTCCGTGCCGTTGGCCCTTATCTGAGAACCCTAGCCCAACTTGGCACGGCATTGGAGTCGGCATGGCTCCACATTCCTGACAGTACCTTCCAGAAACTCGTTGATGGTCTTCCTGCAAAGTCCGCACTGCAAAAGGTGGTTATTCGGGCTTTTCACAGGTGGTCACGTTATTGTGAGTGGACCGGGCTGCAGTAAGTACTGGGAGATGAAGAAGCTTGAACAGGATAGAGTAGCATGGAAAGCTGCATGAAACCAGTCTCTGGACAGAAGACCACAACAACAACAAGGTTCTAATGACCCTCCCTTGGCCACTAGAAAAATTATTAAGTATTCCTGATAAGAGCAAAAACAGCCAGCGTAAGAAACAGCTTTCAAGATCTGGCTCTGAAAAATTCTTGACGCTGTTATTGACGAGCAAGTCAGACGGATATGATTCTCAAGTAGGGCAAGTTCCATAAATTTTGGCTTTTCACAAAAGAGAATTGGTTCATTCCAAAAGATCGTGTTATTAAAGAGGGATCGTAAAGCAGCACCTAGTATTCAATATCGTAAGTATTCTGCTTGCTTGCACTTTGTATCGTAATTACTAGGAGAGGAAAAATGAGCATAATATTCACTTCAGAAATGAGAAAAATTTCACCTGAGGTAAACGTCATCTGTCAGCGTGTGTAGTGCCAACAGTAGAATTCGAAGGTGGTGGTGTTATGGTGTGGTGGTGTTTTTCACGGAGCGGGTTTGCACCCCGTGGCACTATTCCAGCACAGGCCTACATTGATTTTCTAAGCACCTTCTTGCTTTTCAATATTAAAGAGCAATTCGGGGATGGCGATTGCATCTTTCAACACGATTGGTCGCTTTCACTTCCATAGTATCATTTTCAGGTTAACTGCAGGTACACGGTGGTATAATTAAACTATTGCTGTTTAAAGCAGTGTATTGTCCGATTTTTCTTTGACGAATTTGTATTAAAAAAATGGTTCAAATGGCTCTGAGCATTATGGTACTTAACATCTGAGGTCATCAGTCCCCTACAACTTAGAACTACTTAAACCTAACTAACCTAAGGACTGAAATGATAATTAAATAGACACCCTAGCTGCAAACAGGCGTTGATATACTTCACTGGGGACATGTTGAAAATGTGTGCCCCGACGGGGAGCGTGCAAGGGATAAGTCCCTGCAGACGCACTATCCTCTGTGCCCTCGGTGGCTCAGATGAATAGAGCGTCTCCCATGTAAGCAGGAGATCCCGGGTTCGAGTCCCGGTCGGGGCACACATTTTCAACATGTCCCCAGTGAACTATATCAACGCCTGTTTGCAGCTAGGGTGTCTATTTAATTATCATTTCATTGCTAGCAAAGCTGCATGGTCATCCACGGTATGTGTTCGTTCGGGAACAGATACTACCGTCATATATAACCTAAGGACATCACACACATCCATGCCCGTGGCAGGATTCGAACCTGCGACTGTAGCGGTCGTGCGCGTCCAGACTGAAGCGCCTAGAACCGCTCGACCACACCGGCCGGTACGAATTTGTACCCCGAGGATCAATGACATGCAAAGTGAACGGCACACGTTACTGAGATCTGCTTCGCCAAAATGTGATCCCTGCTCTATGCGAGAGAGATGCTTTGGATTCACCTGATTCGATCCACGATGGAGATGCACCTCACGTTCTTCTTGGGGTCACTCGGTTACCCTGTAACACGTCTGGAGGAAGCCAAATTACTTGCTGATCGCTGCAAACTACGTGGACACGAAGATTACCAGATTTGTATCGGTGTTATTTCTGGCTGTGGGGTTTCCTGAAGGACAGAATTTACCAACAGGACACTAACACACGTTGTAGGTTGACGATGAACGTAGCGAGGGAGGTAGCCGACATCCAACCTGAGATATTTCGGGCGGCAGTGGAGCAGTCTCTGGTGCCGTTCCAGGCTGTGGTGGATACAGGTGATCTGCACATCAGCGACATTTGTACCCTGTAACGTAAACGTGGAACGCAATTGACGAATATTACAGTCGCATGAGGAACCTGAAGTGTACATTGTACACTCCTGGAAATGGAAAAAAGAACACATTGACACCGGTGTGTCAGACCCACCATACTTGCTCCGGACACTGCGAGAGGGCTGTACAAGCAATGATCACACGCACGGCACAGCGGACACACCAGGAACCGCGGTGTTGGCCGTCGAATGGCGCTAGCTGCGCAGCATTTGTGCACCGCCGCCGTCAGTGTCAGCCAGTTTGCCGTGGCATACGGAGCTCCATCGCAGTCTTTAACACTGGTAGCATGCCGCGACAGCGTGGACGTGAACCGTATGTGCAGTTGCGGACTTTGAGCGAGGGCGTATAGTGGGCATGCGGGAGGCCGGGTGGACGTACCGCCGAATTGCTCAACACGTGGGGCGTGAGGTCTCCACAGTACATCGATGTTGTCGCCAGTGGTCGGCGGAAGGTGCACATGCCCGTCGACCTGGGACCGGACCGCAGCGACGCACGGATGCACGCCAAGACCGTAGGATCCTACGCAGTGCCGTAGGGGACCGCACCGCCACTTCCCAGCAAATTAGGGACACTGTTGCTCCTGGGGTATCGGCGAGGACCATTCGCAACCGTCTCCATCAAGCTGGGCTACGGTCCCGCACACCGTTAGGCCGTCTTCCGCTCACGCCCCAACATCGTGCAGCCCGCCTCCAGTGGTGTCGCGACAGGCGTGAATGGAGGGACGAATGGAGACGTGTCGTCTTCAGCGATGAGAGTCGCTTCTGCCTTGGTGCCAATGATGGTCGTATGCGTGTTTGGCGCCGTGCAGGTGAGCGCCACAATCAGGACTGCATACGACCGAGGCACACAGGGCCAACACCCGGCATCGTGGTGTGGGGAGCGATCTCCTACACTGGCCGTACACCACTGGTGATCGTCGAGGGGACACTGAATAGTGCACGGTACATCCAAACCGTCATCGAACCCATCGTTCTACCATTCCTAGACCGGCAAGGGAACTTGCTGTTCCAACAGGACAATGCACGTCCGCATGTATCCCGTGCCACCCAACGTGCTCCAGAAGGTGTAAGTCAACTACCCTGGCCAGCAAGATCTCCGGATCTGTCCCCCATTGAGCATGTTTGGGACTGGATGAAGCGTCGTCTCACGCGGTCTGCACGTCCAGCACGAACGCTGGTCCAACTGAGGCGCCAGGTGGAAATGGCATGGCAAGCCGTTCCACAGGACTACATCCAGCATCTCTACGATCGTCTCCATGGGAGAATAGCAGCCTGCATTGCTGCGAAAGGTGGATATACACTGTACTAGTGCCGACATTGTGCATGCTCTGTTGCCTGTGTCTATGTGCCTGTGGTTCTGTCAGTGTGATCATGTGATGTATCTGACCCCAGGAATGTGTCAATAAAGTTTCCGCTTCCTGGGACAATGAATTCACGGTGTTCTTATTTCAATTTCCAGGAGTGTATGATCAAAAGTATCCGGACACCTGGCTGAAAATGAATTAAAAATTCGTGACGCCCTCCATCGATGATGCTGGAATACAATATGGTGTTGGCCAATCCTTAGCCTTGATCACAGCTTCCACTCTCGTAGGCATACGTTCAGTCAGGTGCTGGAAGGTTTCTTGAGGAGTGGCAGACCATTCTTCACAGAGTGCTGCTCTGAGGAGAGGTATCGATGTCGTTCGGTGAGGCCTCGCACAAAGTCGGCGTACCAAAACATCTCAAAGGTGTCCTATAGGATTCAGGTCAGTACTCTGTGCAGGCCAGTCCATTACAGCGATGTTATTGTCGTGTAACCATTCCGCCAAAAGACGTGTATTATGAACAGGTGCTCGACCGGGTTCAATGATGCAATCGCCATCCCCGAATTGCTCTTTAATATTGAAAAGCAAGAAGGTGCTTAGAAAATCAATGTAGGCCTGTGCTGGAATAGTGCCACGGGGTGCAAACCCGCTCCGTGAAAAACACCACCACACCATAACACCACCACCTTCGAATTCTACTGTTGGCACTACACACGCTGACAGATGACGTTTACCTCAGGTGAAATTTTTCTCATTTCTGAAGTGAATATTATGCTCATTTTTCCTCTCCTAGTAATTACGATACAAAGTGCAAGCAAGCAGAAGACTTACGATATTGAATACTAGGTACTGCTTTGCGATCCCTCTTTAATAACACGATCTTTTGGAATGAACCGATTCTCTTTTGTGAAAAGCCAAAATTTATGGAACTTGCCCTACCAACACGGACAATCATAGTTGTCGAGAATCATATCCGTCTGACTTGCTCGTCAATAACAGCGTCAAGAATTTTTCAGAGCCAGATCTTGAAAAACTGTTTCTTACGCTTAATAATTTTTCAAGTGGCCAAGGGAGGGTCATTAGAACCTTGTTGTTGTGTGGTCTTCAGTCCAGAGACTGGTTTGATGCAGCTTTCCATGCTACTCTATCCTGTGCAAGCTTCTTCATCTCCCAGTACTTACTGCAGCCCACATCCTTCGGAATCTGTTTAGTGTATTCATCTTTTGGTCTCCCTCTACGATTTTTACCCTCCACACTGCCCTCTAATACTAAATTGGTTATCCCTTGATTCCTCAGAATATGTCCAACAACCGATCCCTTCTTCTAGTCAAGTTGTGCCACAAATTTCTCTTCTCCCCAATTCTATTCAATACCTCCTCATCAGTTATGTGATCTACCCATCTAATCTTCAGCATTCTTCTGTAGCACCACATTTAGAAAGCTTCTATTCTCTTCTTGTTAAACTATTTATTGTCCACGTTTCACTTCCATACAAGGCTAAACTCCATACAAATACTTTCAGAAGCGACTTCCTGACACTTAAATCTATACTCGATGCTAACAAATGTTCTTTAGAAACGCTTTCCTTGCCATTGCCAATTTACATTTTATATCCTCTCAACTTCGACCGTCATCAGTTATTTTGCTCCCCAAATAGCAAAACTCGTTTACTACTCTAAGCGCCTCATTTTCTAATCTAATTCCCTCAGCATCACCCAATTTAATTCGACAACATTCCAGTATCCTCGTTTTGCTTGTGTTGATGTATTAGAACCTTATCTGACAGAATTAAATGCTATCCGGAAGGCTTACAGATTTAGTATGAACATGTGTGCGTGTGCGTGTGTGTGTGTGTGTGTGTGTGTGTGTGTGTGTGTGTGTGTGTGTGTGTGTGTGTGTGCGTGTGTGTGGTTCGGGTAGAGCGCGGGCTTCCAGTGAAAAGCTGTGTGCCGAGAAAGAGCGTATTCTTAAAATTGCGAGAGCTGATATTTCCAATGCTATTCAAGAAAGATTACTCTTCTTCTCACCTACGTCCACGGTTAAAGGCGCTACAGTCTGGAACCGCACGACCGCTACGGTCGCAGGTTCGAATCCTGCCTCGGGCATGGATGTGTGTGATGTCCTTAGGTTAGTTAGGTTTAAGTAAAGTTCTAGGGGACTGATGACCACAGCAGTTGAGTCCCATAGTGCTCAGAGCCATTTCAACCATTTGAACCTACGTCCAATCTCGGTATGTAAAGCGCTTGTGGTGCTTCCTCCAAGGGGTGGAAACAGCCATAAGCTGAGGAAACCTGCTTGCGATTGTCGTAGTCTCCAGGCGAGATCTATCCCGCTGCTGAAGCTACGTTACCCGGCGTGCAGAGATTTCTCATAGCTCGGCGCCGTGACGTAAATTACCGGTGCGGGCACTAAAAGCAGGTGGTCGCTGTGAGGGCGTCGTAAAAGCTAGGCCCATTACCCGCAATCGCCGTCAGCCGCTCGGCTCGGGTATGTGACGCGTGCCTGCCACAGCACGTAACCCTAAACCACTCGGGCCCCCACCTGCCCACGTGTGCTGGCAGCCAATAATTCTCGCTCCTGTCTTCAGAGCTGGAAAATTCTGTAAGGAGTCTTACATCATCGATACGCTGAGTTGAAAAAGTCACGGGATACCTCTTCACATCATGCCCTTTCGCGCGGCCTAGTGCAGCAACTCGACCTAGCGTGGACTCAAGAACGCGTTGGAAGTCCCCTTGTTGCTATAGCCGTCTATAATTGCGAAAGTATTGTTCGTGCAGGATTTTCTGCACGAACCGACTTCTAGACCCCGGCCGGAGCGGCCGATCGGTTCTAGGCGCTACAGTCTGGAACCGCGCGACCGCTGCGGTCGCAGGTTCGAATCCTGCCTCGGGCATGGGTGTTTGTGATGTCCTTAGGTTAGTTAGGTTTAACTAGTTCTAAGTTCAGACGAATGGAAAAACTGGTAGAAGCGGACCTGGGGGAAGATCAGTTTGGATTCCGTAAAAATGTTGGAACACGTGAGGCAATAGTAACCTTACGACTTATCTTAGAAGAAAGATTAAGGAAAGGCAAACCAACGTTTCTAGCATTTGTAGACTTAGAGAAAGCTTTTGACAACGTTAACTGGAATACTCTCTTTCAAATTCTGAAGGTGGCAGGGGTAAAATACAGGGAGCGAAAGGCTATTTACAATTTGTACAGAAACCAGATGACAGTTATAAGAGTCGAGGGGCATGAAAGGGAAGCAGTGGTTGGGAAAGGAGTGAGACAGGGTTGTAGCCTCTCCCTAATGTTATTCAATCTGTATATTGAGCAAGCAGTAAAGGAAAGAAAAATTCGGAGTAGGTATTAAAATTCATGGAGAAGAAGTAAAAACTTTGAGGTTCGCCGATGACATTGTAATTCTGTCAGAGACAGCAAAGGACTTGGAAGAGCAGTTGAACGGAATGGACAGTGTCTTGAAAGGAGGATATAAGATGAACATCAACAAAAGCAAAACGAGGATAATGGAATGTAGTCAAATTAAATCGGGTGATGCTGAGGGGATTAGATTAGGAAATGAGACACTTAAAGTAGTACAGGAGTTTTGCTATTTAGGGAGTAAAATAACTGATGATGGTCGAAGTAGAGAGGATATAAAATGTAGATTGGCAATGGCAAGTAAATCGTTTCTGAAGAAGAGAAATTTGTTAACATCGAGTATAGATTTAAGTGTCAGGAAGTCGTTTCTGAAAGTATTTGTATGGAGTGTAGCCATGTATGGAAGTGAAACATGGACGATAACCAGTTTGGACAAGAAGAGAATAGAAGCTTTAGAAATGTGGTGCTACAGAAGAATGCTGAAGATAAGGTGGGTAGATCACGTAACTAATGAGGAGGTATTGAATAGGATTGGGGAGAAGAGAAGTTTGTGGCACAACTTGACTAGAAGAAGGGATCGGTTGGTAGGACATGTTTTGAGGCATCAAGGGATCACAAATTTAGCATTGGAGGGCAGCGTGGAGGGTAAAAATCGTAGAGTGAGACCAAGAGATGAATACACTAAGCAGATTCAGAAGGATGTAGGTTGCAGTAGGTACTGGGAGATGAAGAAGCTTGCACAGGATAGAGTAGCATGGAGAGCTGCATCAAACCAGTCTAGGGGACTAGTGACCACAGCAGTTAAGTCCCATAGTGCTCAGAGCCATTTTTTGACTTCTAGACTACTGGTTCCCAACAGGTGGTCCGCGGACCCGCAGGGGTCCGCGAGCTATGCCAGAGGGGTCCGCAAGATGCTGTTAGAATAACAAATACCGGGTGATCAAAAAGTCAGTGTAAATTTGAAAACTTAATAAACCGCGGAATAATGTAGATAGAGAGGTAAAAGTTGATACACATCATTGGAATGACACGGGGATTTATTACAACAAAAAAAAGCAAAGTATTGCTAGACGCGTGAAAGATCTCTTGCGCGCGTCGTTTGGTGATGATCGTGCGCTCAGCCGCCACTTTCGTCATGCTTGGCCTCCCAGGTCCCCAGAGCTCAGTCCGTGCGATTATTGACTTTGGGGTTACCTGAAGTCGCAAGTGTATCGTGATTGACCGACATCTCTAGGGATGCTGAAAGACAACATCCGACGCAAATGCCTCACCATAACTCCGGACATGCTTTACAGTGCTGTTCACAACATTATTCCTCGACGACAGCTATTGTTGAGGAATGATGGTGGACATATTGAGCATTTCCTGTAAAGAACATCATCTTTGCTTTGTCTTACTTTGTTATGCTAATTATTGCTATTCTGAACACAGGAAGCGCCACCTGTCGGACATTTTTCAATTATTGTATTTTTTTGGTTCTAATAAAACCCCATATCACTCCAAGCATGTGTGTCAATTTGTACCTATCTACATTATTCCGTGATTTATTCAGTTTTGAAATTTATACTGACTTTTTGATCACCCAGTGTATTAAATATATTTCGTATGATAACAGATTTTTTTTGTTTTGGCCGCTTCCTGCATGGGCAGGGCTTTAGCGAACTAAAAATTAAAACTAACTGTATTCTGATGGAGTACTCTGTTGTAACTGTATTTTTTCAAATAAGTAATACCTTGTATGAAATTAGTATTTTCTTATTTTTCACACATTTCTACTCAATGCAATCCCAAGTGTAGTACACTTGAAAGACCAATACACTCAGTTTTAATTTTTTCCTGTCATTTTCAGTTCATACTCAATTTTTATTTTTTTATGTTGTTATACTAAACACCCAGATTTGAAGACGAAGATTTTGAGCAATAATCAAAAATTTAACAATAACAATGATGGCTAAATTGAAAAAGCTTTAAGGTCAATATTTTTTCAATAGTGAATATGTCAATGTCTTTTCATAGTACCAAAAATGGAAACGTATAAAAAGACTCTTAATTTGGCTTTTTTAGGTACTTGATACTGTGATAAGGTACCAATCATGCTCGATGAGGGGGCCCTCGAGAAAATGTTGTTGGGAACCCCTGTTCTAGACAATGTCCCATAAATGTTCGATGGGATTCATGTCGGACGGTCTGGGAGGCCAGATCATTCGCTCAGAATGTTCTTCAGATCGATTGCGAACAACCTGGGCACGGTGACATGGCGCATTCTCATCCTTAAAAATTCCATCGTTGCTTGGGAACATCAGCCCTGTGAATGGCTGCAAATGGTCTCTAAGTAGCCGGACATAACCAGTTCCAGCCAATGGTCGGTTCTGTTGGACCAGAGGGCCCGGTCCATTCCACGTAAACACAGCTTATACCATTATGAAGCCAGTACCAGCTTGCACAGTGCCTTGTTGACAACTTGGGCCGCCGGCCGCTGTGGCCGAGCGGTTGCAGGCGCTTCAGTCCGGAACCGCGCGACCGCTACGGTCGCTGGTGCGAATCCTGCCTCGGGCATGGATGTGTGTGGTGTCCTTAGGTTAGTTAGGTTTAAGTAGTTCTAAGTCTAGGGGTACAGAAACCAGATGGCAGTTATAAGAGTCGAGGAATATGAAAGGGAAGCAGTGGTTGGGAAGGGAGTGAGACAGGGTTGTCGCTTCTTCCCAATGTTATTCGATCTCTATATTGAGCAAGCAGTAAAACAAAAGAAAAATTCGGAGTAGGTATTAAAATCCATGGAGGAGAAATTAAAACTTTAAGGTTCACCGATGCCATTGTAATTCTGTCAGAGACAGCAAAGGACTTGGAAGAGCAGTTGAACGGGATGGACAGTGTGGTTCAAATGGCTCTGAGCACTATGGGACTCAACTGCTGAGGTCATTAGTCCCCTAGAACTTAGAACTAGTTAAACCTAAGGACATCACAAACATCCATGCCCGAGGCAGGATTCGAACCTGCGACCGTAGCGGTCCTGCGGTTCCAGACTGCAGCGCCTTTAACCGCACGGCCACTTCGGCCGGCGATGGACAGTGTCTTGAAAGGAGGACATAAGATGAACATCAACAAAAGTAAAACGAGGATAATGGAATGTAGTAGAATTAAGTCCGGTAATGTTTCAAATGGCTCTGAGCACTATGGGACTCAACTTCTAAGGTCATCAGTCCCCTAGAACTTAGAACTACTTAAACCTAACTAACCTAAGGACATCACATACATCCATGCCCGAGGCAGGTGATGTGTCGGCAGCTGGGCCAACACCTTGTAGAATGAAGTGGCTGAAAGTGCACGCTAAACTAACGCAGACGGGCGTGAAGTACTGGAACATGAGACTTATTAATGAATAAGAAGAACAGTACGTAGCTGGAATAATATACTTAACTTTATTCTCTTGTTGGAATACATCTCTTGAATAGTAGTAAGCTATAAGCACTGATACACATGGCGCCTTGCTAGGTAGTAGCTATGGAATAAGCTGAAGGCTATTCTATCAGTCTCTCGGCAAATGAGAGGAAGACTTGGTAGGTCTGGTCGCAAGCTATGTCGTCCGTACAACTGGGGCGAGGTCTAGTCCGTGTATTGTGACCTGCCATGTGGTGGCGCTAGGATTGCGATTACACAGTGGCGACACGCGGGTCCGACATGTACTACAGGACCGCGGCCGATTTAAGTTACCACCTAGCAAGTGTGGTGTCTAGCGGTGACACCACAGCAGGATTCGAACCTGCGACCGTAGCGGTCACGCGGTTCCAGACTGAAGCGCCTAGAACCGCCCGGTCATAAGTCCGGTAATGCTGAGGGAATTAGATAAGGAAATGAGACACTTAAGTAGATGAGTTTTGCTGTTTGCGGAGCAAAGTAACTGATGATGGTCGAAGTAGAGAGGATATAAAATGTAGACTGGCTATGGCAAGGAAAGCATTTCTGAAGAAGAAAAGTTTGTTAACATGGAGTATAGAGTGAAGCGTCAGGGAGTCTTTCCTGAAAGTATTTGTATGGAGCTGTATGTTCAATGTTACACAGATGAGATGTTATCCGACACTGATTGTTATGAGTTGTCGAAAATAAATGTTCCAGGTGTTATGACTTCTTGAACGAGCAATGAGTGTCAGACACGTGTTTTTCAGTCTGCATTCGTATTGAAAATGGTTGAAATGGCTCTGAGCACTATGGGACTTAACTTCTAAGTTCATCAGTCCCTAGAACTCAGAACTACTTAAACCGAACTAACCTAAGGACGTCACACACACCCATGCCCGAGGCAGGATTCGAACCCGCGACCGCAGCGGACGCGCGGTTCCAGACTGTAGCGCCTAGAACCGCTCGGCCACCCCGGCATTCGTATTCTCCAACCTTCAGATTAAAGAGAGATTCACTGAAGACAAGTGAAGGTGACTGCACAGTCGAAGCGCTTTAATGAAGGAAATGTTTACCTGAGTTTTGACTGTAATAAATTTTAGTGACATGCTGAAGGTATTTAGTAACGCAGTTATAAAATGAGCATAAGCCTTCGAATTTTACAACAGATTGAAGTCTGTATTACTGTGCTTTAATTTAAATTTACATTATTGCATCTACAAAACTACTCTGCAATTCACACTTAAGTCTTAGGCAGAAGGTTCACAGAACTCTCGAACAGTACGTGGATACAACGAACACGCAAATCATCCCCTGCGAGCTCTGATTTCTCTTATTTTATCACGACGGTCTTTTCTCCCCATGTAGGTGCGAGTCAACACAATATTTCGGAGAAGAAACTTTGTGATTGAAATTGAGTGAGAAGATCTCGCCGCAGCGCAAAACTCGTTCCTTTTAATTACTTCCACTCCAACTCGCTTATTATATCCGTGAAACTCTTCGCCCTATTTCGCGATAACACAGAAATAGCTGCCCTTCTTTGAACTTTTTCGATGATCTCCGTCAGTCCAATCTGGTCAGGTTCCCAGATCGCGACTAGGACTTTAGAAGAAGACGGACAAGCGTAGTGTAGGCAGCCTATTTAGTAGATCTAAATTTTCTAAGTGTCCTGCCAATAAAACGCAGTCTTTGGTTGACTTCTCCACGACCTTTTCTATGTCCTCGTTGCGATTTGAGTTCTTCGTAATTGTACGAATTTAATTGAATCAACAACATTTAAATTTGTGTGATTTATCACGTAATCGAAATTTAGCTGAAATTTTTTTCAGTAGCCATGTGAAGGGCCAGGCACAATTTATTATTTGGAGTCAATTACCATTGTCCGCACCATACAGATATCTTGTATAAATCATTTTTCAATTTGTTTTGATTTGGTGACGACTTTTCTTGACAATATACGACAGCATAATATGAAAATGATCTAACAGAGCTGCTAGAATTATCTTCTAAATTGTTCGTACGAATTAGGAGCAGAAGAATGCCTATAACGATTCTTTGGGGAACGCCAGAGATCACTTCTGTTTGACTCATTGACTTTTCGTCGGCTGCTACGAACTGCGACCGACCTGACACGGAATCACGGATCCAGTCTCGCAAATGAGACGATGCTGCTGTGATGCGTGATGCGTGCAATTAGAAGCTAGTTGTGAGGAACGGTGTAAATCTAAAAATATCGACTCAGTTTGAGGCATCTGCCGATAGCAGTCAATATTTCGTGTGAATAAGCAGCCACTTGTGCTTCACAAGGTTTTCTGAATCTGTGCTGGATGTGTGTCAATACATACACTCCTGGAAATTGAAATAAGAACACCGTGAATTCATTGTCCCAGGAAGGGGAAACTTTATTGACACATGCCTGGGGTCAGATACATCACATGATCACACTGACAGAACCACAGGCACATAGACACAGGCAAAACAGAGCATGCACAATGTCGGCACTAGTACAGTGTATATCCACCTTTCGCAGCAATACAGGCTGCTATTCTCCCATGGAGACGATCGTAGAGATGCTGGATGTAGTCCTGTGGAACGGCTTGCCATGCCATTTCCACCTGGCGCCTCAGTTGGACCAGCGTTCGTGCTGGACGTGCAGACCGCGTGAGACGACGCTTCATCCAGTCCCAAACATGCTCAATGGGGGACAGATCCGGAGATCTTGCTGGCCAGGGTAGTTGACTTACACCTTCTAGAGCACGTTGGGTGGCACGGGATACATGCGGACGTGCATTGTCCTGTTGGAACAGCAAGTTCCCTTGCCGGTCTAGGAATGGTAGAACGATGGATTCGATGACGGTTTGGATGTACCGTGCACTATTCAGTGTCCCCTCGACGATCACCAGTGGTGTACGGCCAGTGTAGGAGATCGCTCCCCACACCATGATGCCGGGTGTTGGCCCTGTGTGCCTCGGTCGTATGCAGCCCTGATTGTGGCGCTCGCCTGCACGGCGCCAAACACGCATACGACCATCATTGGCACCAAGGCAGAAGCGACTCTCATCGCTGAAGACGACACGTCTCCATTCGTCCCTCCATTCACGCCTGTCGCGACACCACTGGAGGCGGGCTGCACGATGTTGGGGCGTGAGCGGAAGACGGTCTAACGGTGTGCGGGACCGTAGCCCAGCTTCATGGAGACGGTTGCGAATGGTCCTCGCCGATACCCCAGGAGCAACAGTGTCCCTAATTTGCTGGGAAGTTGCGGTGCGGTCCCCTACGGCACTGCGTAGGATCCTACGGTCTTGGCGTGCATCCGTGCGTCGCTGCGGTCCGGTCCCAGGTCGACGGGCACGTGCACCTTCCGCCGACCACTGGCGACAACATCGATGTACTGTGGAGACCTCACGCCCCACGTGTTGAGCAATTCGGCGGTACGTCCACCCGGCCTCCCGCATGCCCACTATACGCCCTCGCTCAAAGTCCGTCAACTGCACATACGGTTCACGTCCACGCTGTCGCGGCATGCTACCAGTGTTAAAGACTGCGATGGAGCTCCGTATGCCACGGCAAACTGGCTGACACTGACGGCGGCGTTGCTCAAATGCTGCGCAGCTAGCGCCATTCGACGGCCAACACCGCGGTTCCTGGTGTGTCCGCTGTGCCGTGCGTGTGATCATTGCTTGTACAGCCCTCTCGCAGTGTCCGGAGCAAGTATGGTGGGTCTGACACACCGGTGTCAATGTGTTCTTTTTTCCATTTCCAGGAGTGTAGTTTGCTTCCGGGTATTTCATATGTTCCAACACAGTCGGCCCATATGTTCGAAAATCTTCCTACAAACCGATCTCAGTGAAAAGGCTGTATAATTCAGCGGATTACTACCATTTCCTGTTTGTGTATTGGCGTGAACTGTGCAACTTGCAACTGCGTCTCAGTTGTGTGACTGGATTCGCCGGCCGGAGTGGTCGAGCGGTTCTAGGCGCTTCAGTCTGGAACCGCGCGACCGCTACGGTCGCAGGTTCGAATCCTGCCTCGGGCATGGACATGTATGATGTCCTTAGGTTAGTTAGGTTTAAGTAGGTCTAAGTTCTAGGGGACTGATGACCACAGCAGTTAAGTCCCATAGTGCTCAGAGCCATTTTTTTGTGACTGGATTCGTGACTTCCTCTCAGAGAGGTCACAGTTCGTAGTGATAGACGGTAAATCATCGAGCAGAACAGAAGTGATATCTGGCGTTCCGCAAGGTAGTGTCATAGGTCCCCTGCTGTTGGTGATTTACATAAATGATCTAGGTGATAATCTGACCAGCCCCTTAGATTGTTTGCAGATGACGCTGTAATTTACCGTCTAGTAAAATCATCAGACGATCAATTCCAATTAGAAAATTATCTATTGAGAATTTATGTATGGTGCGAAAAGTGGCAATTGGCACTAAACAAAGAAAAGTATGACTCATCCACATGGCTACAAAAAGAAATCCGATAAATTTTGGGCATAAGATAAATCTCACAAATTAACGGGCTGTCAATTGGACTAAGTACCTGAATAGGGGCAGCAGCCTTTTCAGTAGTTGCAGGGGTAACAGTCTGGATGATTGACTGATCTGGCCTTGTAACATTAACCAAAACGGCCTTGCTGTGCTGGTACTGCGAACGGCTGAAAGCAAGGGGAAACTACAGCCGTAATTTTTCCCGAGGACATGCAGCTTTACTGTATGATTAAATGATGATGGCGTCCTCTTGGGTAAAATATTCCGGAGGTAAAATAGTCCCCCATTCGGATCTCCGGGCGGGGACTACTCAAGAGGATGTCGTTATCAGGAGAAAGAAAACTGGCATTCTACGGATCGGAGCGTGGAATGTCAGATCCCTTAATCGGGCAGGTAGGTTAGAAAATTTAAAAAGGGAAATGGATAGGTTACAGTTAGATATAGTGGGAGTTAGTGAAGTTCGATGGCAGGAGGAACAAGACTTTTGGTCAGGTGATTACAGAGTTATAAATACAAAATCAAATAGGGGTAATGCAGGAGTAGGTTTAATAATGAATAAAAAAATAGGAGTGCGGGTTAGCTACTACAAACAGCATAGTGAACGCATTATTGTGGCCAAGATAGACACAAAGCCCATACCTACTACAGTAGTACAAGTTTATATGCCAACTAGCTCTGCAGATCATGAAGAAATTGATGAAACGTATGACGAGATAAAAGAAATTATTCAGGTAGTGAAGGGAGATGAAAATTTAATAGTCATGGGTGACTGGAATTCGTCAGTACGAAAAGGGAGAGAAGGAAACATAATAGGTGAATATGGATTGGGGGGAAGAAATGAAAGAGGAAGCCGCCTTGTAGAATTTTGCACAGAGCATAACTTAATCATAGCTAACACTTGGTTCAAGAATCATAAAAGAAGGTTGTATACCTGGAAGAATCCTGGAGATACTAATAGGTATGAGATAGATTATATAATGGGAAGCCAGAGATTTAGGAACCAGGTTTTAAATTGTAAGACATTTCCAGGGGCAGATGTGGATTCTGACCACAATCTATTGGTTATGAACTGCAGATTGAAACTGAAGAAACTGCAAAAAGGAGGGAATTTAAGGAGTTGGGACCTGGATAAACTGAAAGAACCAGAGGTTGTACAGAGTTTCAGGGAGAGCATAAGGGAACAATTGACAGGAATGGAGGAAAGAAATACAGTAGAAGAAGAATGGGTAGCTCTGAGGGATGAAGTAGTGAAGGCAGCAGACGATCAAGTAGGTAAAAAGACGAGGGCTAATAGAAATCCTTGGGTAACAGAAGAAATATTGAATTTAATTGATGAAAGGAGAAAATATAAAAATGCAGTAAATGAAGCAGGCAAAAAGGAATACAAACGTCTCAAAAATGAGATTGACAGGAAGTGGAAAATGGCTAAGCAGGCATGGCTAGAGGACAAATGTAAGGATGTAGAGGCTTATCTCACTAGGGGTAAGATAGATACTGCCTACAGGAAAATTAAACAGACCTTTGGAGAGAATGTATGAATATCAAGAACTCAGATGGAAACCCAGCACAGGATAGAGTAGCATGGAGAGCTGCATCAAACCAGTCTGAGGACTGAAGACCACAACAACAACAACAACAACCTAGGAATTACAATT
Source organism: Schistocerca nitens (assembly GCF_023898315.1). Classification (NCBI taxonomy): domain Eukaryota; kingdom Metazoa; phylum Arthropoda; class Insecta; order Orthoptera; family Acrididae; genus Schistocerca; species Schistocerca nitens. The sequence goes on along the minus strand of NC_064625.1, from coordinate 139,437,571 downwards.
ACGAGCAACTTAAACTGGAAAGACCACATAGATAATACTGTGGGGAAGGCGAAACAAAGACTGCGCTTTTTTGGCGGAAAGAAGATGCGACAAACCCCTAAAGAGACAGCCTACATTACACTTGTCCGTTCTCTGCTGGAATATTGCTGCACGGTGTTTGATCCTAACCAGGTAGGATTGTCGGAGGACATTGCAAAAGTGCAAAGAAGGGCAGCTCGTTTCGTGTTATCGCGCAATAGGGGCGAGAGTGTCACTGATATGATACGCGAGTTGGAGTGGCAGTCACTGAAACAAAGGCGGTTTTCTTTGCGGCTAGGTCTATTTACGAAATTTCAATCACCAACTTTCTTTTCCGAATGCGAAAATAATTTGTTGGCAGCCACCTACATAGGGAGATATGATCATAATAATAAAATAAGAGAAATCAGAGCTCGAACGGAAAGATTTAGGTGTTCCTTTTTCCCACGCGCCGTTCGAGAGTGGAATGGTAGAGAAGTAGTATGAAAATGGTTCGATGGCAGGGGCCAGTCACTTAAGTGTGAACTGCAGAAAAGCCATGTACAGGGTGTTTCAAAAATGACCGGTATATTTGAAACGGCAATAAAAACTAAACGAGCAGCGATAGAAATACACTGTTTGTTGCAATATGCTTGGGACAACAGTACATTTTCAGGCGGACAAACTTTCGAAATTACAGTAGTTACAATTTTCAACAACAGATGGCGCTGCAAGTGATGTGAAAGATATAGAAGACAACGCAGTCTGTGGGTGCGCCATTCTGTACGTCGTCTTTCTGCTGTAAGCGTGTGCTGTAGACAACATGTTTTATTCCTTAGAACAGAGGATTTTTCTGGTGTTCGAATTCCACTGCCTAGAACACAGTGTTGTTGCAACAAGACGAAGTTTTCAACGGAGGTTTAATGTAACCAAAGGACTGAAAAGCGATACAATAAAGGATCTGTTTGAAAAATTTCAATGGACTGGGAACGTGACGGATGAACGTGCTGGAAAGGTAGGGCGACCGCGTACGGCAACCACAGAGGGCAACGCGCAGCTAGTGCAGCAGGTGATCCGACAGCGGCCTCGGGTTTCCGTTCGCCGTGTTGCAGCTGCGGTCCAAATGACGCCAACGTCCACGTATCGTCTCATGCGCCAGAGTTTACACCTCTATCCATACAACATTCAAACGCGGCAACCCCTCAGCGCCGCTACCATTGCTGCACGAGAGACATTCGCTAACGATATAGTGCACAGGATTGATGACGGCGATATGCATGTGGGCAGCATTTGGTTTACTGACGAAGCTTATTTTTACCTGGACGGCTTCGTCAATAAACAGAACTGGCGCATATGGGGAACCGAAAAGCCCCATGTTGCAGTCCCATCGTCCCCGCATCCTCAAACAGTACTGGTCTGGGCCGCCATTTCTTCCAAAGGAATCATTAGCCCATTTTTCAGATCCGAAACGATTACTGCATCACGCTATCTGGACATTCTTCGTGAATTTGTGGCGGTACAAACTGCCTTAGACGACACTGCAAACACCTCGTGGTTTATGCAAGATGGTGCCCGGCCACATCGCACGGCCGACGTCTTTAATTTCCTGAATGAATATTTCGATGATCGTGTGATTGCTTTGGGCTATCCGAAACATACAGGAGGCGGCGTGGATTGGCCTCCCTATTCGCCAGACATGAACCCCTGTGACTTCTTTCTGTGGGGACACTTGAAAGACCAGGTGTATCGCCAGAATCCAGAAACAATTGAACAGCTGAAGCAGTACATCTCATCTGCATGTGAAGCCATTCCGCCAGACACGTTGTCAAAGGTTTCGGGTAATTTCATTCAGAGACTACGCCATATTATTGCTACGCATGGTGGATATGTGGAAAATATCGTACTATAGAGTTTCCCAGACCGCAGCGCCATCTGTTGTTGAAAATTGTAACTACTGTAATTTCGAAAGTTTGTCTGCCTGAAAATGGACTGTTGTCCCAAGCATATTGCAACAAACGGTGTATTTCTATCGCTGCTCGTTTAGTTTTTATTGCCGTTTCAAATATACCGGTCATTTTTGAGACACCTTGTAGATGTAGATGGAGAACTTTCCATTTCATAGGTAAGGATCCGTCTGTCTTCTTGTACCTGAGAATGACACCAAGCAGCGCTACCGTGTAGAAAGGAGCCTCTTTCACCTGTAGCGGACTCATTATTTCTAGAGCGAACTTGAGTCGAGGTAATCCTACAGTGTGGTATTGGGGAAAGCCTTCAGACACTTCCGGCGGTCGATGACAGGCTTAAAGGAGCGGTGGGGGGGGGGGCGGAAGGCGGAAATCCCAAAATCCCACCAGCAGACCGGGTTAGCTGCCATAATGCCGCAGGGCCGCGTTCGCCAGGCAATCCTTGTGTTCAGTTCCCACGTTACGTCAGAACCAAGAAGCACTGCAAATCCCCGGAACGGAATGCTGGAAAAAGCAAACAGTAGCTGGTGGAAAATTTAGGATTATTCAGGGTGTGTTGATGGGTTTTCTTTGAATGCATCTATATAAAACTCGTTCAAATGGCCCTGAGCACTATGGGACTTACATCTGAGGTCATGTCTCCTAGAACTTAGAACTACTTAAACCTAACTAACCTAAGGACATAACACACACATCCATGCCCGATTCGAACCTGCGACCGTAGCGGTCGCGCGGTTCCAGACTGAAGCGCCTAGAACAGTTCGGCCATTGCGGCCGGCGCACCTACATACACACTCTGCAAAGCGTTGTGAAGTGCATGGAAGAGGGTACAATCCATTGTAACATCGGCTGCAGTTTCTTCTTATTCCTTTCGCATATGGACAGTGGGCCCTTGGCTCCACAGTATCTACGGGAGTGATACATAGAGACTGTAGGGTATTCTTCAATTATTAATTGTTAAAATTTTTGGTGAAACCTCATGCTGACGTTTATTTTGTACAATTCGCTACTAGTTTCTGTCGCTTTACCATTATCAAGCTAAGCTGGCAAAAACGGCAGGAAAATTTGAGCGAATCTAGTAGCGAATTGTGCAAAATAAAGCCGGCCGGTATGGCCGAGAGGTTCTAGGTGCTTCAGTCTGGAACCGCGCGACCGCTACGGTCGCAGGTTCGAATCCTGCCTCGGGCATGGATGTGTGTGATGTCCTTAGGTTAGTTAGGTTTAAGTAGTTCTAAGTCTAGGGGACTGATGACCACAGATGTTAAGTTCCATAGTGCTCAGAGCCATCTGAACCAGTTTTGAATCGACTTTGATGTTTCCTGAATGCCGTAAAGAGCCTAAAGGAAGACAGATATTTCGAAAGCTGGGGTGGCTATGCGGTAGAATGCTCATTTGTAACATAGGATATGGCTTCGATTCCTGGTCAATACAAAGTTATAAGGAAGTAACATCTTCTGTGAAAATTTCAGTGAAAAGTAAAATACATAGATATGATTTTTTTTAATTTAAGCGATCTACCTTTTATAAAAGATCGGTAATGAAGAATTTATATTTCATTGAAAATTGGTTGTTTGCTTGTAACGTATGATTAAAAAAAAGTGCATTTACATTAAAAAAAGACAGTTGTGTATGAGTTAATTAGCATATATTTCATGATTTTTTTAGCTTAAATTAAGTAAGTGGTACTAAGTGAGGTGCTGTTTGAAAAGTACTGGCTGCGAAGTCTGCAGAGCAGTGTGCTACCCACACACCTCTATACCGCACCCGACTGACGCCATACGATTGAAGATAGCGTTGCAAACGGTAGACACTGCGCCGTCTTGTTGGACTCCCTGTAAGTAGTTGCTACCGCTTTGTTATGGCGTGACGCCGTATGGAAAAGGAAGACACGGCTGTGGGTCGATACCGTGTGGTCCTATGGGACGGCCTGTAAGCTGATTACTACCACCTCATTCTAGCGTGACGCCGTATGCCAAAGGAAGACATGGCGGTCGGTTGGCACTGTGCGGTCCTATGGGACGGTCTGTAGGTGTTAACTGCTACCTCGTTGCGGCGTGGTTACGCATGGCAAGGGAAGACGCGGCGGTCGATCGGCACCGTGTGGCCCTATGGGACGGCCTGTAGGTACTAAGTGCCGCCTCGTTACGGCATGGCGACTTATGGCAAAGGAAGACACGGCGGTCGGTCGACTTCGCGCAATTCTCTTCGACCGCTAATAGGTGTTTACTACTGCCTCGTAACAGCGTTACGCTATAGGGCAAAGGAATACACGGCGATCGGTCGGCACCGTGTGGCCCTATGGGAGTAGATGTTAACTGCCGCCTCGTTACGGCATGGCGACGTATGGCAAAGGAAGACACGGAGGTCGGTCGGCACCTCGCGATCCTATGACTACCGCCTCGTTACGGCGTTAGGCCCTATAGCTAAGGAAGACTAGCGTTTGGTCAACACCGTTCGGTCCTATGGGACGGACTGTAGGTGGTTATTACCGCTTCATTCTGGCGTAGTGCCGTATGGCAAAAGGAAGACACGGCGGTCAGTCGGGATCGCATAATCCTCTGGGACCGCTAATAGGTGGTTACTACTGCCATGTAAAGGGGTGACGCCATAGGGGAAAGGAATACACGGCGATCGGTCGGCACCGTGTGGCCCTATGGGAGTAGATGTTAACTGCCGCCTCGTTACGGCATGGCGACGTATGGCAAAGGAAGACACGGAGGTCGGTCGGCACCTCGCGATCCTATGACTACCGCCTCGTTACGGCGTTAGGCCCTATAGCTAAGGAAGACTAGCGTTTGGTCAACACCGTTCGGTCCTATGGGACGGACTGTAGGTGGTTATTACCGCTTCATTCTGGCGTAGTGCCGTATGGCAAAAGGAAGACACGGCGGTCAGTCGGGATCGCATAATCCTCTGGGACCGCTAATAGGTGGTTACTACTGCCATGTAAAGGGGTGACGCCATAGGGGAAAGGAAGATACGGCGGCCGGTCGGCACCGCGCGGTGCCGTTGGAGTGGCTGCGGGTTGTTACTACCGCCTCGTTACGGCATGGGAGCGTGCGTGACGCAGGCGTGTCGGCGGGTAATTTGTGGCGCCATCGTCGGGACGGCGGATTTACAGCTTGGCGGAAGCCTCCAATAAAGGCCGTGGCTGCGGTGGAGGCGGCGAGGTGGCGCCTGCCACAGGGAGAGAGCGAGGTGGGTTAGCAGCAGGCTGTACGCTCGTCCGCACCATATTATCCATAGTTTCCTGCTATACCCGTCGTTACCATTCCCTCCTTCTCCATTCTGCCGTCAAGAACCTGAAACCACTTTCCCCGGATTCCTCATCCCTTCCAGAAATACACGTCCCAGTCACGTTAACGTCACCACCAACAGTATTCGATGTAATAATCATTCACAGACGACAGCACTAGCAGCGGGAGGCATATAAGACATGACGTGGGGACGCGGAAAACAGTGCAGTCGTTGTGATAGTACGGAAACAGATTGATTTAGCTTACGTCCAAAAAGGCACGGTTACTGGCTTTCGGGCCAAAGGTGGAAGCATTTCCGAAAAGTTAAAGTACACCATTCATGCTACCTTGCTGGGAACCTTGTAAGATTTCCAGGATAGGTCCGGTGCTATTTTCCTTGTAAGGTCCCCTGCGTTCGCCAATCATGAGACGTTTCGTTTGTGACGTCAGACGCGGAAGGCTCTGGGCGGGAAGCCTTAGTTCCTTTTCTGCTGTTGTGAGGTGCGGTAGGAAGTTCTTATAATTATTAAATAATGGCACCGCAGTGGTCCAAGGAAGCGACTGACGCATTGATATGTACATATAGGGAAGAACAGTGTCTGTACGTCGTGAAAAGCGCAAACTACACTCCTGGAAATGGAAAAAAGGACACATTGACACCGGTGTGTCAGACCCACCATACTTGCTCCGCACACTGCGAGAGGGATGTACAAACAATGATCACACGCACGGCACAGCGGACACACCAGGAACCGCGGTGTTGGCCGTCGAATGGCGCTAGCTGCGCAGCATTTGTGCACCGCCGCCGTCAGTGTCAGCCAGTTTGCCGTGGCATACGGAGCTCCATCGCAGTCTTTAACACTGGTAGCATGCCGCGACAGCGTGGACGTGAACCGTATGTGCAGTTGACGGACTTTGAGCGAGGGCGTATAGTGGGCATGCGGGAGGCCGGGTGGACGTACCGCCGAATTGCTCAACACGTGGGGCGTGAGGTCTCCACAGTACATCGATGTTGTCGCCAGTGGTCGGCGGAAGGTGCACGTGCCCGTCGACCTGGGACCAGACCGCAGCGACGCGCGGATGCACGCCAAGACCGTAGGATCCTACGCAGTGCCGTAGGGGACCGCACCGCCACTTCCCAGCAAATTAGAGACACTGTTGCTCCTGGGGTATCGGCGAGGACCATTCGCAACCGTCTCCATGAAGCTGGGCTACGGTCCCGCACACCGTTAGGCCGTCTTCCGCTCACGCCCCAACATCGTGCAGCCCGCCTCCAGTGGTGTCGCGACAGGCGTGAATGGAGGGACGAATGGAGACGTGTCGTCTTCAGCGATGAGAGTCGCTTCTGCCTTGGTGCCAATGATGGTCGTATGCGTGTTTGGCGCCGTGCAGGTGAGCGCCACAATCAGGACTGCATACGACCGAGGCACACAGGGCCAACACCCGGCATCATGGTGTGGGGAGCGATCTCCTACACTGGCCGTACACCACTGGTGATCGTCGAGGGGACACTGAATAGTGCACGGTACATCCAAACCGTCATCGAACCCATCGTTCTACCATTCCTAGACCGGCAAGGGAACTTGCTGTTCCAACAGGACAATGCACGTCCGCATGTATCCCGTGCCACCCAACGTGCTCTAGAAGGTGTAAGTCAACTACCCTGGCCAGCAAGATCTCCGGATCTGTCCCCCATTGAGCATGTTTGGGACTGGATGAAGCGTCGTCTCACGCGGTCTGCACGTCCGGCACGAACGCTGGTCCAACTGAGGCGCCAGGTGGAAATGGCATGGCAAGCCGTTCCACAGGACTACATCCAGCATCTCTACGATCGTCTCCATGGGAGAATAGCAGCCTGCATTGCTGCGAAAGGTGGATATACACTGTACTAGTGCCGACATTGTGCATGCTCTGTTGCCTGTGTCTATGTGCCTGTGGTTCTGTCACTGTGATCATGTGATGTATCTGACCCCAGGAATGTGTCAGTAAAGTTTCCCCTTTCTGGGACAATGAATTCATGGTGTTCTTATTTCAATTTCCAGGAGTGTATTATAATAAACACTTTCGTGCAGAAGCACTCGAAAGAGTTGCAAGTGCCGTGTGTCTTGTTCGACCTTATACGACGAGCAAGGAGTACTATAGCAAAATCCACAATTTACGCACTCAATTTGAAGTGGAGTACGCCAAAGTAAAATTAAAAAAAAGCAGCGGCACTGGGATGAACGATCTAAGTACAAAACTATGAATTTTGTGTTGAACGTAGAAACCTACTACTTGCAAAAATCGGACACATTTAAGACTTTCCTAGAAATATCACACTGAATATTCACCCCATTTTTAAAAGCATATAATCTTCTGAATCAGTAGGCCAAACCATACAAAGCAGTTCTTCAAATACCATTACATCCATTCGTATAAAATTTGCAAAGTATGTACGATCTTCTATCCTATAAAATAAAGTCGTATATAACAGTCATTATTGGTATATTTATAAAGTCAAACAGTAATGAAATGGTGATACTTTTCAAACAAAAGTAGGTGCTATGCGAACTAACCTCTTTATGAAGCATGGAGAGCACACCTTTCCAGCGCATTCTTTCTTTCTTCTTCTCTCATTAGCATGCATTTCTGCATCGTTTAGCACCAAAACAGCTAATAACGCCAGTTTGCTCTGAACATCTGTCCCCGAAGCAGCCATCTTCGTTCGATACAACATGCAGCCGATCACAACACAAGTAGCTGCCGATCTTGCACCGTGGCAGAGCTTCGGCCCGGAAGATAGCCGGTTCCTATCCCTGCAAGCCGGCAGGCATGCACGCCTTCTCGCAAACTTGCGGCGAACCTTGCTCTGTGTGAGGCGGGTTTCACGCGAAATGTAATTTGGTAGTAGTGGAAAAGTTCTGCAGTTAACTTCAAGAGATCCCAAACACTCGAGCAGTACTCAAGAATGGGTCGCGCTAGTGTCCTATCATGGTCCACTTTACAGATGCACACTCTTTCCCAAAATTCTTCCAACAAACGGCAGACGGTCGTTTGCCTTCCCTATTACGCGTCCGTTCCATTCCATAACGCTTTCGGTGCTCCGCCTTGATATTCAACCCATGTGACTGTGTGAAGCAGCGTGCTACTAATACTGCATTCGAGCACTACGGGGCTTCCAGAATGAGATTTCCACTCTGCAGTGGAGTGTGCGCTGATATGAAACTTCCTGGCTCCAAATGTAGACCACTGTAACTTCCTGGCAGATTAAAACTGTGTGCCGGACCGAGACTCGAAGTCGGGAAATTGCCTTTCGCTGGCAAGTCCTCTACCAACTTGCCCGCGAAAGGCAAAGTTCCCGAGTTCGAGTCTCGGTCCGGCACACAGTTTTAATCTGCCAGGAAGTTTCATACTACGGGGTTGTTTCTCCTACTCACGTGCATTAACTTACATTGGTATACATTTAGACCAAGCTGCCATTCATCACACCAACTAGAAATTTTGTCCGTCTTGCATCGCCATACAGTCACTCAACGCGACGTCTTCCCTTACACCACAGTATCATCGGCAAACAACCACGGACTGCTTCTGACCCTCGCCGTCTACGACAACATACTGGGTTCTGTTACTTAGGAAGCTAAAAAAAAAATGGCTCTGAGCACTATGGGACTTAACATCTATGGTCATCTGTCCCCTAGAACTTAGAACTACTCAAACCTAACTAACCTAAGGACATCACACAACACCCAGCCATCACGAGGTAGAGAAAATCCCTGACCCCGCCGGGAATCGAACCCGGGAACCCGGGCGTGGGAAGCTAGAACGCTACCGCACGACCACGAGATGCGGGCAGTGAGGAAGCCTTCGAGTCCCTGGCATACCTGGGAACCCATTGCGTATACTAGAACCTTCATTAGCAGTCTCTAGTGGTCACCTTTTTAAACGCCTTCCGGAAATTTGGCAATAAGAAACCTGGCTGTTGCCCTTGGCCATGGGTCGCCGGATATCATGTGAGAAAAGGGCAAGTTCAGTTTCGCACGAGCGATGCCTTCTTAATCCTTGTTCATTTGTGAACAGAAACTTTTCTATGCCAAGAAAATTTATTTTGCCGGCCGAAGTGGCCGTGCGGTTAAAGGCGCTGCAGTCTGGAACCGCAAGACCGCTACGGTCGCAGGTTCGAATCCTGCCTCGGGCATGGATGTTTGTGATGTCCTTAGGTTAGTTAGGTTTAACTAGTTCTAAGTTCTAGGGGACTAATGACCTCCGCAGTTGAGTCCCATAGTGCTCAGAGCCATTTTTTGAAAATTTATTTTATTCGAACTCAGCGGAAATGACTGTTGCAATCAACTAGAAGGAACAGGAAGTGTAACTTATTCCGATAAGCTATTTATTGGGAAGAAGGAATCCGCAAAATTTGTTCGTATTGATAAGAAATGAAATAGGAAAGTGTCAAATGAGGGGTAATTTGAAACAAATGGATGATATGCAACAGTGTTGAAAATATAGAAAGACTACATTTGGAAGAAATGAGCGTTAGACAGTGCATTATGTGCAGTACAATTCACCACAGAGTTGTGGAGTCGAGTGAGCTTATTTTATTTACAGAAATCACAAACGTAATACCCTTCTCTGCGCCTGCATAGTCCAGGTGGGCTGACAGAAGGCAAGCAAAACATTGTACTAAGATCTCTCTCCATCCCCAAAAATTTCCGTCGTGGGACATACATCCACTATCGTTGTCCTCCGGCCGGCCGGAGTGGCCGTGCGGGTCTAGGCGCTACAGTATGGAGCCGAGCGACCGCTACGGTCGCAGGTTCGAATCCTGCCTCGGGCATGGATGTGTGTGATGTCCTTAGGTTAGTTAGTTTTAATTAGTTCTAAGTTCTAGGCGACTGATGACCTAAGAAGTTAAGTCGCATAGTGCTCAGAGCCATTTTTTTGTCCTCCGGTTCAGTAGATATCCATTTCATATGATACATTAGAAGGGGAATCATGACCAGTGGAGTTAATTCTTCAAAGTAATTTGTAATTTCTTGAAGAGTTCCAATTCATTCTTTCGTTGGGACGTTTCTCATTCTTGCGTCTTAGATTTCTGCCTTCAGAAACTTAGTCGCATTGGGTTGTTGCTCAGCTCTTTCTTGGACCGCTAACTGCCTTTTATACGGAGGAAAAAAATTGTTAGTATAAATGACTTCCCAGCTTTTCTACCTCTGTTTGATGTCTTTTTGGGTGATGATGGTATCTTCAAGGTTAGAACCAAAGTTTTTGATGAACAAGAAACGGGTCCATGTGAACACAGACGAATAGGGATGCTCCATAGAATCCGACGCGCCAGCTACGAAAAATATTCTTTCCATCGTTAAAGAAAAAGTAGCTAGGTAAATAAATGTCAGTGCCTAATAACCTAGTACTTTCTGAATGGTGATTACACTTCATCTCAGTCTCTGAGACACAAATCTAATGAGTGATACGAATTTTTAGAAACTTACCCTCCGGAATTTCGCAAACACTTATTTTAAATGAATGAAACAACAAGTTTACTGTTACCAGTCACCGTTTTATTTATCTCCACGACGCATTTCAAAGGTTTAAACCTCCATCATCAAGTGGATTTTGCATTAGTTAGTATGACATTTGTGTGTGTGTTGTGTTACCTGGGAGGCCAAGCATGACGAAAGTGGCGACTGAGCACACGATCATCACCAAACGACACGCATCTGTCGGACATTTTGTGAACTTTGTTATTTTTTTGGTTCTAATAAAACCCCATGTCGTTCCAAGCGTGTGTGTCAATTTTTACCTCTCTATCTACATTATTCCGTGGTTTATTAAGTTTTCAAATTTATACGGACTTTTTGATCACCCGGTACGACTTTTTCAGTTATAGATCGACAATATAAAGAATGGGCTGATGTTTTACGCAGTTAATATCGACGCATCTGTTGGCTCGGTGCGGGCTGTTATCTCCAGCGTCAAAATACACTCCTGGAAATTGAAATAAGAACACCGTGAATTCATTGTCCCAGGAAGGGGAAACTTTATTGACACATTCCTGGGGTCAGATACATCACATGATCACACTGACAGAACCACAGGCACATAGACACAGGCAACAGAGCATGCACAATGTCGGCACTAGTACAGTGTATATCCACCTTTCGCAGCAATGCAGGCTGCTATTCTCCCATGGAGACGATCGTAGAGATGCTGGATGTAGTCCTGTGGAACGGCTTGCCATGCCATTTCCACCTGGCGCCTCAGTTGGACCAGCGTTCGTGCCGGACGTGCAGACCGCGTGAGACGACGCTTCATCCAGTCCCAAACATGCTCAATGGGGGACAGATCCGGAGATCTTGCTGGCCAGGGTAGTTGACTTACACCTTCTAGAGCACGTTGGGTGGCACGGGATACATGCGGACGTGCATTGTCCTGTTGGAACAGCAAGTTCCCTTGCCGGTCTAGCAATGGTAGAACGATGGGTTCGATGACGGTTTGGATGTACCGTGCACTATTCAGTGTCCCCTCGACGATCACCAGTGGTGTACGGCCAGTGTAGGAGATCACTCCCCACACCATGATGCCGGGTGTTGGCCCTATGTGCCTCGGTCGTATGCAGTCCTGATTGTGGCGCTCACCTGCACGGCGCCAAACACGCATACGACCATCATTGGCACCAAGGCAGAAGCGACTCTCATCGCTGAAGACGACACGTCTCCATTCGTCCCTCCATTCACGCCTGTCGCGACACCACTGGAGGCGGGCTGCACGATGTTGGGGCGTGAGCGGAAGACGGCCTAACGGTGTGCGGGACCGTAGCCCAGCTTCATGGAGACGGTTGCGAATGGTCCTCGCCGATACCCCAGGAGCAACGGTGTCCCTAATTTGCTGGGAAGTGGCGGTGCGGTCCCCTACGGCACTGCGTAGGATCCTACGGTCTTGGCGTGCATCCGTGCGTCGCTGCGGTCCGGTCCCAGGTCGACGGGCACGTGCACCTTCCGCCGACCACTGGCGACAACATCGATGTACTGTGGAGACCTCACGCCCCACGTGTTGAGCAATTCGGCGGTACGTCCACCCGGCCTCCCGCATGCCCACTATACGCCCTCGCTCAAAGTCCGTCAACTGCACATACGGTTCACGTCCACGCTGTCGCGGCATGCTACCAGTGTTAAAGACTGCGATGGAGCTCCGTATGCCACGGCAAACTGGCTGACACTGACGGCGGCGGTGCACAAATGCTGCGCAGCTAGCGCCATTCGACGGCCAACACCGCGGTTCCTGGTGTGTCCGCTGTGCCGTGCGTGTGATCATTGCTTGTACAGCCCTCTCGCAGTGTCCGGAGCAAGTATGGTGGGTCTGACACACCAGTGTCAATGTGTTCTTTTTTCCATTTCCAGGAGTGTAGTTGTCGGTAGCCGCGGATATATGGACACCCACGCAGATTCTCTCAACCCTCCCCACACGCCTTTACGGTGTTTTGCAGAGTACAAGTGTAGATGCGTCGGTGTGAGCCGGGTACGGCAGATTTGTTTATGGCGGAGTTTTCCAGCATAGACCAAACAGAACTCTGGGTGCAGCCACGGTGAGCTAGATAGCCAGAGTCCGTCTAGCGCGCAGACCCGAGACGGTAACTGGAGACGAGCTGCCTACGTGTGTGTGTGTGAGTGTGTGACGCGCGGCTTCTCGCTTCCTGCGCATCTGCGCCTTTTCCTGCCCTCAACGTGTACGACATTGTGCCAGAAGGCACACCACTGACGTCACGATATTAGGTCCCTTACTGTGCACGTACCACATATACAGGGTGTTTCAAAAATGACCGGTATATTTGAAACGGCAATAAAAACTAAACGAGCAGCGATAGAAATACACCGTTTGTTGCAATATGCTTGGGACAACAGTACATTTTCAGGCAGACAAACTTTCGAAATTACAGTAGTTACAATTGTCAACAACAGATGGCGCTGCGGTCTGGGAAACTCTATAGTACGATATTTTCCACATATCCACCATGCGTAGCAATAATATGGCGTAGTCTCTGAATGAAATTACCCGAAACCTTTGACGTGTCTGGCGGAATGGCTTCACATGCAGATGAGATGTACTGCTTCAGCTGTTCAATTGTTTCTGGATTCTGGCGGTACACCTGGTCTTTCAAGTGTCCCCACAGAAAGAGGTCACAGGGGTTCATGTCTGGCGAATAGGGAGGCCAATCCACGCCGCCTCCTGTATGTTTCGGATAGCCCAAAGCAATCACACGATCATCGAAATATACATTCAGGAAATTAAAGACGTCGGCCGTGCGATGTGGCCGGGCACCATCTTGCATAAACCACGAGGTGTCCGCAGTGTCGTCTAAGGCAGTTTGTACCGCCACAAATTCACGAAGAATGTCCAGATAGCGTGATGCAGTAATCGTTTCGGATCTGAAAAATGGGCCAATGATTCCTTTGGAAGAAATGGCGGCCCAGACCAGTACTTTTTGAGGATGCAGGGACGATGGGACTGCAACATGGGGCTTTTCGGTTCCCCAAATGCGCCAGTTCTGTTTATCGACGAAGCCGTCCAGGTAAAAATAAGCTTCGTCAGTAAACCAAATGCTGCCCACATGCATATCGCCGTCATCAATCCTGTGCACTATATCGTTAGCGAATGTCTCTCGTGCAGCAATGGTAGCGGCGCTGAGGGGTTGCCGCGTTTGAATTTTGTATGGATAGAGGTGTAAACTGGCGCATGAGACGATACGTGGACGTTGGCGTCATTTGGACCGCAGCTGCAACACGGCGAACGGAAACCCGAGGCCGCTGTTGGACCACCTGCTGCACTAGCTGTGCGTTGCCCTCTGTGGTTGCCGTACGCGGTCGCCCTAGCTTTCCAGCACGTTCATCCGTCACGTTCCCAGTCCGTTGAAATTTTTCAAACAGATCCTTTATTGTATCGCTTTTCGGTCCTTTGGTTACATTAAACCTCCGTTGAAAACTTTGTCTTGTTGCAACAACACTGTGTTCTAGGCGGTGGAATTCCAACACCAGAAAAATCCTCTGTTCTAAGGAATAAACCATGTTGTCTACAGCACACTTGCACGTTGTGAACAGCACACGCTTACAGCAGAAAGACGACGTACAGAATGGCGCACCCACAGACTGCGTTGTCTTCTATATCTTTCACATCACTTGCAGCGCCATCTGTTGTTGAAAATTGTAACTACTGTAATTTCGAAAGTTTGTCCGCCTGGAGATGTACTGTTGTCCCAAGCATATTGCAACAAACGGTGTATTTCTATCGCTGCTCGTTTAGTTTTTATTGCCGTTTCAAATATACCGGTCATTTTTGAAACACCCTGTAAGAACAAGCCGATGTAAACAAATACGAGACATCTTAAGAATGTCAATTTTTTGTAGGGTTGGCAACACTGAGTGGTAGCGGGGGATCCCCTGACCAGAGCGAGCATCGCAGGAACATGGTAGTGCGTAAAAACACGGTCTAGTGTCCAGTTGCACAAAATATGTCACTAAGAAGTCCGGTGGCTCATTGGGAAAAGCAAACCAGTAATGAAACTTCCTGGAAGATTAAGACAGTGCCGGACCGAGACCTTTGCCTTTCGCGGGCAAGTGCTCTACCATCTGAGCTACCGAAGCACGACTCACGCCCGGTCCTCACAGCTTTACTTCTGCCAGTATCTCGTCTCTTACCCTCCAAACTTCACAGAAGCTCTCCTGCGAACCTTGCAGAACTAGCTCTCCTGGAAGAAAGCATATTGCGGAGACATAAGAGGTGTGGCTAGAACAAAACCGGACTAGTACTGGTGAAACAATAAAACGAATGCAATAAGGCTGAAAGTCGCGTGGCCTGTCACGGGACTCTCGCTCCGCCTACTGCTCGAGTTTCATCTGCCTCCTGCACTCAGTCTGCCCGTGGCGTCTGTTTTAAGTAGTTGACGTTTTGTCTGTGCGTCGGAAAATGTTGAGTGTACAGAAAGAACAGCGTGTTAACATCAAATTTTGTTTCAAACTAGGAAAATCTGCAAGTGAAACGTTTGTAATGTTACAACAAGTCTACGGCGATGATTGTTTATCGCCAACACAAGTGTTTGAGTGGTTTAAACGATTTAAAGATGGCCGCGAAGACACCAGTGATGACACTCGCACTGGCAGACCATTGTCAGCAAAAACTGATGCAAACATTGAAAAAATCGGTAAACTTGTTCGACAAGATCGCCGTTTAACAATCAGAGCAGTGTCTGAGTTAACAGGAGTTGACAAAGAAAGTGTTAGACAGATTCTTCACGAATGTTTCAACATGAACAAAGTGTGTTCAAAAATGGTTCCAAAGTGTCTCACAATTGAACAGAAGGAACGCCGAAGAATGATTTGTTCTGACATCCTGGAAAACATTGAAAGTGATCCCACCTTCTTACAAAATGTTATTACTTGCGATGAATCGTGGTTTTTTACTTACGATCCCGAAACTAAACGCCAATCGATGCATTGGAAAACTCCTGGTTCTCCACGACAAAAAAAAGCACGAATGTCAAAATCGAAATTCAAGGTAATGATGATTGTTTTTTTTTTGACATCAAAGGGATTGTGCACATTGATTGGGTACCAGAGGGACAAACAGTGAATCAGCATTACTACATTAGCGTCCTGGCTACCCTACGTGAGCGAGTACGGAGAAAACGGAACGATTTGTGGAGAAAAAAGTCATGGATCCTTCACCAAGACAATGCCCCAGCTCACAGTGCGTTGTCAGTGAAGACGTTTTTGGCAAAACAGAACATTCCCATCTTAGATCATCCACCCTACTCACCTAATTTGGCCCCCTGTGACTTTTTTCTTTTCCCTAAAGTCAAGTCAGCTTTGAAAGGAACTAGATTTGAGACTGTTGAAGCAGTAAAAGAAAAAGCGACGGAAGTAATGTATGGACTTACCGAAAATGATCTGCAGCATTGCTATGAACAGTGGAAAATTCGTATGGAGCGGTGTAGAGACCGAGGAGGAGAGTACATTGAAGGAGATAACATGAAATTGTAAATAATTGTAAATAAATGTTTTTTCCAGCATCAGTCCGGTTTTTTTCTAGCCGCACCTCGTAGCTTAGCCACAGCGTGGGGGATATTTCCACAATGAGATTTTCACTCTGCAGCGGAGTGTGCAATATCCTTTCCAGTCAACAGTCCTACATCGGTGTTGACGGGCCCAGGCGAGGCGTAAAGCTTTGTGTTGAGCAGTCACACGAATGGATCTTCGGGTCTGAAAGGCCACATCGATGATGCTTTGTTGAGTGGTTCGCATGCTGACACTTGTTCATGGCCCAGCATTGAAATCTCTAGCAATTTGCGGAAGGGCTCCACTTCTGTCCCGTTGAACGATGCTGTTCGGTTGTCGTTGGTCCCGTTCTTGCCTAATCTTTCTCCGGCTCCAGCGATGTTTTATCGGATTCCTGATATTCACAGAACAGTCGTCAAACGGTCGTACAGGAAAATCGCCACTTCGTCACTACCTCGGAGATGCTGTGTTCCATCGCTCGTCCGCAGACACGTTCAAACTCACCTATATTTTAATAATTCCCATTGTAGCGGCAGTAACCGATCTAACAACTGCGCCAGACCCTTGTTGTTTTATACAGGCGTTGCCAAACGCAGTGCCGTATTCTACCTGTTTGCGTATCTCTGTATTTGAATATGCATGCCTATACCAGTTCCTTTGGCGCTTCTGTGTGTGTCCTGCCTGTATCAAAATGGTTCAAATGGTTCTGAGCACTATGGGACTTAACATGTGAGGACATCAGTCCCCTAGAACTCAGAACTACTGGAACCGAACTAACCTAAGGACATCACACACATCCATGCCCGAGGCAGGTTTCGAACCAGCGACCGTAGCAGCATCGTGGTTCTAGACTGAAGCGCCTAGGACCGCTCGACCACAGCTGCAGTGCTGCTCTAAGCACTGTGGGACAAAATCTGAGGTCATCAGTCCCCTAGACTTATAACTACTCAAACCTAACTAACCGCCGGCCGGAGTGGCCGAGCTGTTCTAGGCGCTACAGTCTGGAACCGCGCGACCGCTACGGTCGCAGGTTCGAATCCTGCCTCGAGCATGGATGTTTGTGATGTCCTTAGGTTAGTTAGGTTTAAGTAGTTCTAAGTTCTAGGGGACTGATGACCTCAGAAATTAAGTCCATAGTGCTCAGAGCCATTTGAACCATTTGAACCTAACTAACCTAAGAACATCACACACATCCATGCCCGAGGCAGGTTTCGAACCTGCGACCGTAGCAGCACCATGGTTCCGGACTTCAGTGCCTAGAACCGCTCGGTCACAACGGCCGGCCTGCCTGTAATGTAAAATGACGTTGCATTCCTCCGCACGAGGCTGAAATCCGATATGCACTCCGCCTACAGGCCACGAGTGGCCTAGCGAGACCATCCGACAGCCGGGTCATCCTCAGAGGAGGATGCGGATAGAAGGGGCGTGGGGTCAGCACACCGCTCTCCCGGTCGTAAGATGGTATTCTTGACCAAAGCCGCTACTAATCGGTCGAGTAGCTCCTCAATTGGTATCACGAGGCTGAGTGCAGCCCGAAATATGGCAAGAGCGCAAGGCGGCCTGGATGGTCTCCCATCCAAGTGCCGAGCACGCCCGACAGCGCTTAACTTCGGTGATCTCACAGGAACTGGTGTATCCACTGCGGCAAGGCCGCATCGCAGGAACAGGGTCGTACGTAAACTCAGTTTCTAGTGTCTAGTTGCATGAAAGATGTCACTAAGAAATCCCGCGGCTCAGCGGGAAAAGCAAACACGTAATGTTCGGATAGAGCATGACGCAGTCACCTCGTTTAAGTATCTGGGCGTAACCTCGCAAAGCGATATGAAATGGAACGAGCGTGTGAACATTGTGGTAGGAAAGACGAATGGTCAACTTCGGTTTCAAATGGCTCTGAGCACTATGGGACTCAACTGCTGAGGTCATTAGTCCCCTAGAACTTAGAACTAGTTAAACCTAACTAACCTAAGGACATCACAAACATCCATGCCCGAGGCAGGATTCGAACCTGCGACAGTAGCGGTCTTGCGGTTCCAGACTGCAGCGCCTTTAACCGCACGGCCACTTCGGCCGGCCAACTTCGGTTTATTGGGAGGATTCTAAGAAAGTGTGTTTCAGCTGTATGGGGGACCACATATAGGATGCTTGTGCGACCTACTCTTGAGTACTGTTCGAGTGTTTGGGGTCAAAAGAATGGCTCTGAGCACTATGGGACTCAACTGCTGTGGTTATCCGTCCCCTAGAACTTAGAACTACTTAAACTTACCTAACCTAAGGACATCACACACATCCATGCCCGAGGCAGGATTCGAACCTGCGACCGTAGCAGTCGCACGGTTCCGGACTGCGCGCCTAGAACCGCGAGACCACCGCGGCCTCAAAAAAGAAAAAATAGTTCAAATGGCTATGAGCAGTATGAGCCTTAACATCTGTGGTCATCAGTCCCCTAGAACTTAGAACTACTTAAACCCAACTAACCTAAGGACATCACACACATCCATGCCCGAGGCAGGATTCGAACCTGCGACCGTAGCAGTCGCACGGTTCCGGACTGCGCGCCTAGAACCGCGAGACCACCGCGGCCTCAAAAAAGAAAAAATAGTTCAAATGGCTATGAGCAGTATGAGCCTTAACATCTGAGGTCATCAGTCCCCTAGAACTTAGAACTACTTAAACCCAACTAACCTAAGGACATCACACACATCCATGCCCGAGGCAGGCTTCGAACCTGCGACCGTAGCAGCAGCGCGGTTGCGGACTGAAGAGGCTAGAACCGCTCGGTCACAGCGGTCGTCCTGCCTGTAACGTAAAATGACGTTGCATCTCAGTTTCTCTGCAGGAGGCTAAAATCTGATGTGGCTGATTCCTTGTTTCACGCGCCGCAGTGGAATGGTACGCGAAATTCCACGCTGTGACGTCACCGGCCTCTCGTCAACGAGCGTTTTCACGTCCCGTGAGAGGACGGCTTTAAAGGGGACAACTATCAGTATCTGACGCCCCACTGTCAGCTCCTACGGTCCAGATAGACGCACGGGGCAGCGTCGGCCAGTCTGGAACCATTACGATAAGCGGCGGCCATTGTTACGTGAAATTACGGTGGGGCCCATTGAGAAGTTCTGGGAACAGGCCGTAAACAGCGCTTCGCCAGAGGGGACCAACGCGCAGTACGTTAGGGCCGCGTTTAGGACACCGTAATGCCCGGCGGTGCGCATTTCTTCTTGTTTAGTACGTCGTCTCCCCTCTCATACGTATACCTAACTGTGTACGTGTGCGTGGGAGAGGGAGAGGAATAATTTATGCGAGCGTCCAGCCACAACGTAGAGGCAGTATCGTTAATTCCGAGAGTGCATAAAAATGACCACGACCCGGTCTTTCAGTTTCGTGTGGCTCGCGGCCGACAGTCATCTCATTCGTTACGTCACTCTCCCCCCCCCCCCCCACCTTCCCCGCCTCGCTCTCTCTCTCTCTCTCTCTCTCTCTCTCTCTCTCTCTCTTTCCCCTCTCCCTCCCCCTTCCCC
The DNA here is from genome assembly GCF_023898315.1 of Schistocerca nitens. NCBI lineage: Eukaryota > Metazoa > Arthropoda > Insecta > Orthoptera > Acrididae > Schistocerca > Schistocerca nitens. The sequence continues at coordinate 139,417,835 of NC_064625.1, read as the reverse complement.
TTCCTGACAAACGACATCCCGGTACATCGCGAGGTGGACGTAATGGGACGATACCAGCCTCTTAACGAGCGTTAATTTAGTACAGCATGCAATCATATAGCGTGTAATTTCCAGCTACGGTTGCGTCTTGCTAAAGACACTGGATTCGTCTCTGGCACAAACTGAATCGTAAATAATAATAACTCCTGGAAATTGTATCATAACACTTCCTACAACATAGGAACGACTTTGTAACTTGCTCAGCAGTTGAGCCACTTCTATTCAATTTCTTACCATAAATTACCTATCACATTTACTATTACGGTACGCAACCCATTCATCATCATTACCATCCTTTTGTCACCTCATCAGAAGAACGACGGTCATACGTGCACGATCTCTCTCAATCCTATCTCTCTCGTATCCATACATATAAAAATGTAGGTACGTATTTACCAGAAGTATGAAGCTAGATTTTAGTTGCATTCATTACACATCTGTTGTTTCAAACTGATAAACAATACTTATTCAAAATAATCTCCATTGCTTATACATTTCTCCCACCTCTCCGGCAGGCCATGAACGCCACGCCCGAAAAAAAAAACAGTTCTTCTTTTGAAGAGAACCAGTTAGCGAGCCATTTTCTTACACTACTGTGCATTAAAATTGCTACACCACGAAGATGACGTGCTACAGACGCGAAATTTAACCGACAGGAAGAAGATGCTGTGATATGCAAATGATTAGCTTTTCAGAGCATTCACACAAGGTTGCTGACATGAGGAAAGTTTCCAACCGATTTCTCGCACACAAACAGCAGTTGACCAGCGTTGCCTGGTGAAACGTTGTTGTGAAGCCTCGTGTAAGGAGGAGAAATGCGTACCATCACGTTTCCGACTTTGATAAAGGTCGGATTGTAGCCTATCACGATTGCGGTTTATCGTATCGCGCAGTGCTGCTCGCATTGGTCGAGATCCAATGACTGTTAGCAGAGTATGGAATCGGTGGGTAATATGGAACGCCCTGCTCGATCCCAACGGCCTCGTATCACTAGCAGTCAAGATGACAATCTTATCCGCATGGCTGTAACAGATCGCGCAGCCACGTCTCCATCCCTGAGTCAACAGATGGGGACGTTTGCAGGACAACAACCATCTGCACGAACAGTTCGACGACGTTTGTAGCAGCATGGAATATCAGCTCGGAGACCACGGCTGCGGTTACCCTTGACGCTGCATCACAGACAGGAGCGCCTGCGATGGTGTACTCAACGACGAACTTGGGTGCACGAACGGCGAAACGTAATTTTTTCGGATGAATCCAAGTTCTGTTTACAGTATCATGATGGTCGCATCCGTGTTTGGCGACATGGCGGTGAACGCACATAGGAAGCTTGTATCCGTCATCGCCATACTGGCGTATCACCCGGCGTGATGGTATGGGGTGTCATTGGTTACACGTCTCGGTCCCCTCTTGTTCGCATTGACGCTACTTTGAACAGTGAACGTTACATTTCAGATGTGTTACGACCCGTGGCTCTACCCTTCATTGCGAAACCCTACATTTCAGCAGGATAATGCACGACCGCATGTTGCAGGTCCTGTACGGGCCTTTCTGGATACAGAAAATGTTCGACTGCTGCCCTGGCCAGGACATTCTCCAGATCTCTCATCAATTGAAAATGTCTGGTCAATGGTAGCCGAGCAACTGGCTCGTCACAATACGCCAGCACTACTCTTGATGAACTGTGGTATCGTGTTGAAGCTGCATGGGCAGCTGTACCTGTACACGCCATCCAAGCTCTTTTTGACTCAATGTCCGGTTGTATCACGGCCGTTATTACGGCCAGAGGTGGTACTGATTTCTCAGGATCTATGCACCCAAATTGCGTGAAAATGTAATGTCAGCTCTAGAATAATATATTTGTCCAATGAATACCCGTTTATCATATGCATTTCTTCTTGGTGTAGCAATTTAAATGGCAAGTAGTGTATGCAGAGCGCTGAGCGCCGAAGCTGTGTCCGTCCGCGAACAGTCATCCTTGGCTGGCGGCTCGGCGACCTTGGCGGACCCGGTGTTCACCGGACCCTCGAGCTGTTTGAACTCCTCTCCAGAGGCGGGGCTTGAGAGTGCTCGCGAGAGCTTTTGCACTGTCGGCCGCGTCTCGCGACATACTCTCTCTGTGTGTGACGCACGCGCGGCCTACAAAAGGAAAGTGAGTCGGACAGAGAAGGCAGACGCGGGTAGGTTGCGTCACAGCGGCGCGGCCTCCAGACGATAGCTGGAGCTGGTAGCTGGAAGCCGGCCGCTGCCTCGCGCTCAAGGCCGGCGCTTTCGCCAAAAACTGGGGCCGACCTCCTCCCACTCACCTCGCCGCCATCTTGCCAGACTGCGCCATGTTTGTCGTCTCTGCACCGGAGGCAGTGCATTGCCAAAACGCACTAACATACGTGTGGGGGTATGTTCCGTCTATGTAGCTACCAGGTATACCGCAGTGTGCGATTTGCAGGAGGGATGGGGGGGATTCCCCCCCCCCCCCCCTCTGCATCAGACCATCCTCTCCTCTGGTTTTAGTTTATGCATCCCAATCTGGGATGTTTATTTCCACGCACTGGAGTAAAACTTTACATACGAGGGCTATTCCGAAAGTAAGGTCCGATCGGTCACGAAATGGAAACGACTATGAAAATCCGATAAAGCTTTGCACAGATGTGTTGGGTAGTGTCTGTAGTATAACCCCAGTTAGCATCACGTCGCTCTTCTCATTTCTGAGCTCGCAGTGAGTGCGTAAAGATGTCTAGAAAATAGTGTCTGCCTCCAAGTACGGGGGCCTGGTGAGAAATTTCCCCTGAAGCTATGCAGCTAACATTACATAACTGTCGTGCTGTTTCGTCTTCAAGACAATTCTCAGCCGCATTCTGCAGGGGCAATGAAGATGCTCCTGCATCGTTTTCAAATGGAAATGTGAGATTACCCACAATACAGCCCGTAATTGTCTCCCTCTGAGTTTCAGCTCTGGTCACATGAACCGCTGGTTATGAAGACAACATTTCGGCACAAGACAACGAGCCGTAGGCCAGCGTAGAGAATTGGCGGAGAGCACTGGCGGCTGCCTTCTATAGCGAGGATATGGGAAAGTTGGTACAACGCTACGATACACGTCTAAGTCGGGTCGGCGACTATGGAGATAAGTAGCTGCAAGGTGTATCTAACTGTTGCAAATAAAACATTTTTGATTTTTACCGTGGTTTCCATTTCGCGACCTATCGGACCTTACTTTCGGAATAGCCCTCGTATAATTTAAATTTGTGGAGCGGAACACTGAAAGTTTATTATTAATACTATTAATACGTTTGCTTATTAATTTCGAACAAGTGTTATGTAGTAGTTAAGGATTTCAAAACATTTAGAACTAAATGACAAGACGACGCACGCCACATTTCCGTAGCTTGCCACAATGTTGCAAGACGTCGCCCCAGCGTAAACGAGGCTTTAGAGCCAGGTCTGTATTGTATGGTGGATGTGATGTGTTGCGTACGAAACTAAAACCTGCAATCAGATCTAAACGTCGTGGAAAACTGTGAAGAGGTGTCATCCTGCAGCAAGATAACGCTCGCCCACATTCTGCCAAACGGACGGCCGACGCAATAAAGGAGTTGAGATTCGAGGTGCTGGAACATCCACCATAGAGTCCAGACCTGGCTCCAAGCGATTTTCACATGTTTGGACCCTTAACGGAAGCACTACAGGGAAGAAGATTTGAAAGTGATGAAAACGTCATTTCTGCGGTGCAAAATTGGTTACAGATGCAACCGATAAACGTATTTTCTGATAAAACAAAAAAATTCGTAAAACGTCGGGAAAATTGCATTGAAGTCCAGGGAGGTTACGTAGAAAAATAATGCATGTTTCAGTTTTCTATCATCAGAATAAGTACAGCTTTTCACAAATGTGCCTTTACGTTTTGAATTCCCCTCGTATACCTGTATGTAGATGATTTTCTAAATAAGCTTTACCTATAATGTACTTTTAAAGATATAACAAGGGATGGCTTTTCTGATAGTGCATACGCGTGAATAGTGAGTTTCAGCACTAACATCTATTTATAAATAACTGTTTAACCATGGGTAACGCCACGGTCCAAGCTAGTAACATATGTAATTCTACTAACCCCCTAAGACATCCCCCGCCCCCCCCCCCCCCCTGGTAAAACCACAAATCGCACACTGGTGTACCGGTATGAAATATGCGTTTTTTTTTTGTGAAAATGAAACACTAATTTTGAATTGAAAAGTAAAAACATTTTATTCAAAGTACTGACCATTGCTTTCTATACATTTTGACCACCTTTCTGGCAATTTTTGGACACCACGCCAATAGAAATGTTCGCCTTTTGAAGCAAACCAATCAGACGTCCAATTTTCGACTTCTTCGTAGGAATCGAAGTGTTCCTCAGCTAATGTATGTCCCATTGATGAAAACAAATGGTAGTCGGAAGGGGCCAAATCTGGTGAATACGGCGGGTGGGGTAGCAGCTCCACGCCAAGTGTTTTGATTGTATCCTGAACCAGTTTTGCTTTGTGTGCAGGTGCATTGTCGTGTAAAAAAATTGTTGTTCTTGTTGTTGTGGTCTTCAGTCCTGAGACTGGTTTGATGCAGCTCTCCATGCTACTCTCTTCTCTACTTCGACCATCATCAGTTATTTTGCTCCCCTAATATCAAAACTCCTTTACTACTTTAAGTGTAAAAAAATTACTTTCCCATATCTTCTGGCCCATTCTGGTCCTTTTTCGATCAATGCATAGTTCACATTGATCATTTGTTGTCTATAGCGATTAGTAGTCACAGTTTCACCGGGTTTTAGGAGCTCATGATACACCACACCTTTCTGATCCCACCACACATTGTCTTCTTGCCGAATCGATCTGGTTTTGCAGTCGATGTTGATGGTTGTCCCGGATTAACCCACTATTTTTTCCGTTTAGGATTCTTAAAATAAATCCATTGTTCATCGCCAGTAACAATTCGTTGCAAAATTGATTTTCTTTTATGTCTTTGAAGCAAAATTTGACAAATGGTTTTTCGGTTTTCCATCTTTCTTTCATTCAATTCATGTGGCACCCATTTTCCACACTTTCGGATCTTTCCCATACCTTTCAAACGGTCAGAAATTGTTCGTTGTGTAACATTTAGCATTGCTGCCATTGGCTTCTGACACAAAGTATCATCTTCATCCAATATTGCTTGCAATTCGGCGTCTTGGAACTTTTTTGGTGGTCTTCCACGTTCTTCATTTCTTACATCAAAATCATTATTTCTGAACCGTTGAAACCATCTTTTGCATGTTGCTTCTGATAGAGGACGATCACCATATGCCTCGACAAACATTCGATGCGACACTGCAGCACTTTTTTCCAAATGAAAACTAAAAATTAATGCTTTCCGCAAATCATCACTTTCTGGTACAAAATTCGACATTGTTAATACGATGAAAACATATGATGTTGTTTGTTGCATGACTTGATGTATACTAAATATCTTTGACAGATATCATACCAACCAAACAAAAAAAAAATTAAGGCTCGTTCACAACAAATGTTCCCTCTCGACACATTTGTATCTTAACGCTCATTTCATCCTGGTACACCTGGTAATTGAAGGCAGTTTGTTTATTGTCATACGCGTTTCACTTCTTTTACCAATGAAGCATCTTCAGTGCCCTGTAAGACGTGTTTCTTTTGTAACTATAATAAACGTATTATGCAGTAGTTACAATGTGTGACTATGTTGCATTTTATCGTATTTTTCTCTTCTTTTTTTTAAGTTAGAATCGACATTTGTAGCACAGATTTCGTGATTTGAAATTATCCTTCGGTGTTTCGATTTCCAGCTCTGTTAGCCCGTGAGTCTGCTACATGTAAATGTGTCACAAGGGCCTCCCGTGCGGGTACATGACTTTAGATTTGACGCCACGTCGGCGACTTGTGCGTCGATGGGGATGAAATGACGATGATTAGGACAACACAACACCCAGTCCCTGCGCGGAGAAAATCTCCGACCCAGCCGGGAATCGAACCCGGGCCCTTCGGATTGACATTCTGTCGCGCTGATCACTCAGCTACCGGGGGCGGGCCGTGATTCTGGTACTGCAGATGTTTTCATTAGTCTGCATGCTCCAGCTGGCCGATTTCCGGCACTCTTTCACCCACATTTCATTCAAGTGATGTATGCGATGTGTTCTTTCACCCACATTTGATTCAGCTTATCGAGTACATCACTTGAATCAAATGTGGGTGAAAGAGCGCCGGAAATCGTCCGATTGGACCATGGAGACTAGACAACACATCTCCAGGACCACATGCATGGGCTAACAGCGCCGGAAATCATAAGTAAAACCGATTGATAATGTCACGTCACGAAATTTTTCCTACAAAAGTTGGTTGTAACCTAAAAAAGAAGGGTAAGAGACAAAATTTAACATAGTAACATATTGTAAGTGTGGTGTCAGCGGCAGACACCACACTTGCTAGCTGGTAGCCTTTAAATCGGCCGCGGTCCGTTAGTATACGTCGGACCCGCGTGTCGCCACTGTCAGTGATTGCAGACCGAGCGCCGCCACACGGCAGGTCTAGAGAGACTCCCTAGCACTCGCTCCAGTTGTACAGCCGACTTTGCTAGCGATGGTTCACTGTCTACATACGCTCTCATCTGCAGAGACGATAGTTTAGCATAGCCTTCAGCTACGTCATTTGCTACGACCTAGCAAGGCGCCATATTCAGTTACTATGAATGTATTCTGAACAGATAATATTGTGAATCATGTACCGTCAAGAGTGACGTTCATAATTAATGGATTAAAGTTAAGTATCAAACTAATTACGTCCGCTTTCTGAATTCTAATTCCTTGTCGTATAGCAGACCTCACGTCAGTATAGTCCTTCCCTCCTCACGCCAGCCTGCGTGAGCTAAAACGCGTGCATTTCTGCCTCCTCTAGTAACACGGTGTTGGCTCTTCTGCCAACACAACAGTAAGTGCCACATAATCCGTTTTATTATTTGTATAAGAAGAAAAATGTGTTACAGGCTACTGAAGATGATTCAGAAATAAAACCGACGAAACGCGTATGGCAATAAACAAACTTTTAATTAGTTGCATAGACGGAAAATACCTCCACGAATTTTGAAGCAAGTAGGAAAGAATGGAAAACAAACAAAAAATAAAATAAAATAAAATAAAGGAACGACACTAACATAAAACTTCCATACAACACACGACACAATCTACACAATGTTCGAACACCACCACACTCCGGAGAAACAAAACCAACCATTTATTCGAATCCATTTCATTGTAATGTATGTGATGGATTCTACACAGGTCACACTGGAAAGAATTTCAACATTCGATACCTAGAAAACGTTAGAAAGAACGACAGTAACCCATCAACTTTCTTCCACCACTTAAAGACAGAACAACACAAAGCGGACTATATACAAAGGGCTGTCCATGTTTCACACATTTCACAAGAAAGAACACTAATGAATATATGAAGATGGTATATGTTCCCGAAAGAACAGGTACCATTTATGACCGTGCAGCTTCTCTAGAATGAAATGATAAATCTTTCGGGAAGAGATACCATCTTCATATAGCTAAGGGCTACCCGGCCATAGACCTTCTCCCTTGCGAATGCGCACACTTTGCTTGAACTCTTACGGGACTCGTCAGCTTAGTGTGGCGTGAGTAATGAGTGAATGGGCAAATATCTATTAGGAACACCACGAATGTAAGTTGTGGAGAGTTGGAAATGTGGGTCTCAGGGGAAGCGTGCAAGGGAGAAGTCCCTGCAGTCCCACTATCCTCTGTGCCCGCGGTGGCCGAGATGGGTAGAACGTCTGGTATGTAAGCAGGAGTTCCCGGGTTCGAGTCCCGATCGGGGCACACATTTTCAGCTCTCCCCAATGATGTATATCAACAACACCTATCGGCAGCTAAGGCTTTCGGTTTAATTATCATTCCACTAATGAATGTACTTGAAGAGATCGAAACATATTAACATACACAAAATTACGAGGGCAGTTCAATAAGTAATGCAACACATTTTTTTTCTGAAACAGGGGTTGTTTTATTCAGCATTGAAATACACCAGGTTATTCCCCAATCTTTTAGCTACACAACACTATTTTTCAACGTAATGTCCATTCAATGCTACGGCCTTACGCCACCTTGAAATGAGGGCCTGTATGCCTGCACGGTACCATTCCACTGGTCGATGTCGGAGCCAACGTCGTACTGCATCAATAACTTCTTCATCATCCGCGTAGTGCCTCCCACGGATTGCGTCCTTCATTGGGTCAAACATATGGAAATCCGACGGTGCGAGATCGGGGCTGTAGGGTGCATGAGGAAGAACAGTCCACTGAAGTTTTGTGAGCTCCTCTCGGGTTCGAAGACTTGTGTGAGGTCTTGCGTTGTCATGAAGAAGGAGAAGTTCGTTTTGATTTTTGTGCCTACGAACACGCTGAAGTCGTTTCTTCAATTTCTGAAGAGTAGCACAATACACTTCAGAGTTGATCGTTTGACCATGGGGAAGGACATCGAACGGAATAACCCCCTCAGCGCCCCAGAAGACTGTAACCCTGACTTTACCGGCTGAGGGTAAGGCTTTAAACTTTTTCTTGGTAGGGGAGTGGGTGTGGCGCCACTCCATTGATTGCCGTTTTGTTTCAGGTTCGAAGTGATGAACCCATGTTTCATCGCCTGTAACAATCTTGGACAAGAAATTGTCACCCTCAGCCACATGACGAGCAAGCAATTCCGGATCCGTCGATCATCTCGAACGAGTGTGTTCGCACGCTCCGCCATTGCAGGAGTCACAGCTGTGGACGGCCGGCCCGCACGCGGGAGATCAGACAGTCTTGCTTGACCTTGCGGCGATGATGACACACGCTTTGCCCAACGACTCACCGTACTTTTGTCCACTGCCAGATCACCGTAGGCATTCTGCAAGCGCCTATGAATATCTGAGATGCCCTGGTTTTCCGCCAAAAGAAACTCGATCACTGCCCGTTGTTTGCAACGCACATCCGTTACAGACGCCATTTTAACAGCTCCGTACAGCACTGCCACCTGTCGGAAGTCAATGAAACTATACGAGACGAAGCGGGAAAGTTTGAAAATATTCCACAAGAAATTTCCGGTTTTTTCAACCAAAATTGGCCGAGAAAAAAAAATGTGTTGCATTACTTATTGAACTGCCCTCATACAATTAAGTAACTCTAAACGAACAGATTGATTTGAAACACAAACATTTCTGGAGGAGGAGGGGGGGGGAGGAGGATATCAGTGTTTATTGTCCCGTCGACGACGACATCATTAGAGACAGAGCACAAGCTCGGATTAGGAGAGGACGGAGAACGAAAGCGGCCGAACGCTTTCGAAGGAACCATCCCGGCATTTGCCTTAAACGATTTAGGGAAATCACAGAAAACCTAAATCAAGATGGCCGGAGGCGGATTCGAACCGTCGTCTTCCCGAATGCGAGTCCAGTGTGCTAACCACTGCGCTACGCCACTAGGTACAAACATTACATAGATAATTTTATTGAAATTATCCTCCCAAAGAAACAAAAGAAAATTTTGGAGTAGGTATTAAAATTCATGGAGAAGAAGTAAAAACTCTGAGGTTCGCCAATGACATTGTAATTCTGTCAGAGTCAGCAAAGGACTTGGAAGAGCAGTTGAACGGAATGGATGGTGTCTTGAAGGGAGGATATAAGATGAACATCAACAACAGCAAAACGAGGATAATGGAATGTAGTCTAATGAAGTCGGGTGATGCTGAGGGAATTAGATTAGGAAATGAGACACTTAAAGTAGTAAAGGAGTTTTGCTATTTGGGGAGCAAAATAACTAATGATGGTCGAAGTAGAGAGGATATAAAATGTAGACTGGCAATGGCAAGGAAAGCATTTCTGAAGAAGAGAAATTTGTTAACATCGTGTATAGATTTAAGTGTCAGGAAGTCATTTCTGAAAGTATTTGTATGGAGTGTAGCCATGTATGGAAGTGAAACATGGACGATAAATAGTTTGGACAAGATGAGAATAGAAGCTTTCGAAATGTGGTGTTACAGAAGAATGCTGAAGATTAGATGGGTAGATCACATAACTAATGAGGAAGTATTGAATAGGATTGGGGAAAAGAGAAGTTTGTGGCACAACTTGACCAGAAGAAGGGATCGGTTGGTAGGACATGTTCTGAGGCACCAAGGGATCACCAGTTTAGTATTGGAGGGCAGCGTGGAGGGTAAAAATCGTAGAGGGAGACCAAGAGATGAATACACTAAGCAGATTCAGAAGGATGTAGGTTGCAGTAGGTACTGGGAGATGAAAAAGCTTGCACAGGATAGAGTAGCATGGAGAGCTGCATCAAACCAGTCTCAGGACTGAAGACCACAACAACAACATCCTCCCAAACACGAGATGAGTAGAAATGCAAAGTCTACAACATACCAGATATCAAGTTACCCGAAATTAAAAATAACCACTGAAAAGCACGTGTTTGAGGGTAAAACAACATCGGAAATTGTCATAAACCTCTTATACTACAGCATTATCTGGCACAACAAAAAAAGCACTATTAAATTACATATGAGCGTAGAACCACATAAAGACGAAACATATGAGCAACACAACATAGGTGATAAGAACGAAGATGTGACCTACAGAATACCATAGAAACAAATCATACAACACCGCTGACTCAGCAGTCAACACAGAAGTCAAGTAACGCAATTATGAAATAAACTTTCATAGCTGGACAACATTAGAAATGACTGCTCCAGCTAAAGTTTTTAACACCTACTATCGTTCCAGGAACATGAAACAAAGGAGAAAACTTGTACAGTAGTGACAGCGACCGAGACAGCGATATCATATGGATATTAAGGCCACCTGATGTACAAGGTGAAAATTATTCAACTATAAAAAAAAAAAACGTAAATTAGTTACACACTACGGAGTGCACACACTTTATCCAACATGTAAACACGCTAAATGGATAAAAGATGTTCCAGATACTCTGTACTTCTTATCAAATTTTGTTCTTAGGGAACGAGCCGTTTTCAAACTCACCAAATAAGTTATATAATAGTTAGAGTTTACAATTACGAATTGGATGATGTTGTGGGGAAAGCAAACTAAACTTGTCCGGCCTCTTCTGGAGTATTGTTGCAGGATATGCATCAGATAGGATTTACGGAGGACATCGAAAAAGTTCAAAGAAGGGCAGCACGTTTTGTACTAACGCGAAATGGGGCGAGAGTGTCACTGACACGAGACAGCATTTGGGGTGATTATCATTAAAACAGATGCGTATTTTATTTTCCATTTTTGCAGAATCTTTTCACGACATTTCAATCAACAACTTTCTCCTCCGATTGCGAAAACATTCTGTTACTGCCCAGCTACATAGGGAGGAATGATCATCATGATAAAATAAGAAAAACCAGAGCTCGCAGGGAAAGATGCAAGTTTTCGTTTTTCCCGCTCGGAAATTGGAATTGGAAATTTGTGGTAAGGTCTTCTGGGACCAAACTGCTGAGGTCATCAGTCCATAAGCTTAACACTATTTGATCTAACCTAAACTAACCTACACTAAGGACAACACACACACCCATGCCCGAGGCAGGACTCGAACCTCAGACGGGGCGAGTAGCGTGGACCGTGACAAGGCGCCCTAGACCGATTGGCTACCCCGCGCGACTTTTCCCGTTCGCCGTTTGAGAGTAGAAAGGTAGAGAACAATTTGAAGGTGGTTCGATGAACCACCTGCGAGACACTTACTTGTGAATTGCAGATGTGTAGATGTAAATAAAACTTGATAATGTTGGAATTTCGGCAAAGTATCAGTGGACGCTCATGTGAACTATGTTAATATTTTTAAAAATATCGGGTACACGATATATCGAAATTTAAAAAGTATCATTATCGGCCATCTGTATATCGAAAAGAGGCATCGATGCACCAATGGAAAAAGTGTCGATATGTCGGCCTATAAAAATATCGGGTGCAGATTGTATATACAGGGTGGTCCATTGATAGTGACCGGGCCAAAAATTTCACGAAATAAGAGTCAAACGAAAAAACTACAAACAACGAAACTTGTCTAGCTTGAAGGGGGAAACCAGATGGCGCTATGGTTAGCCCGCTAGATGGCGCTGCCATAGGTCAAACGGATATCAACTGCGTTTTTCTTAAATAGGAACCACCATTTTTATTACATATTCGTGTAGTACGTAAAGAAATGTCAATGTTTTAGTTGGACCACTTTTTTCGCTTTGTGATAGATGGCGCTGTAATATAAATGATGAAGACTGAAGGTATTAATGTCGCGGCAAATGACCAAATTAAAAAAAATAATGAAAATGGCGGCCACAAAGGTCCCTTTCAAGTCCATTAAGGGGTTGTTATCTGGTTCCTGGTTCACGCCAGATGAAAATCCGGAGAGGTTCACTTTTCAGTCTATAGCTGGGCTCGTCCATGAACATAACCTGGGACCACTGTTCCAATGACCATGTACTGTGTTCTTGACACCAGGCTTTACCACGGGTCAGTGGAATGCACCTTGCAGGTCTCTGGGTGAATATACCGTGTCTGTTCAGTCGTCTGTAGACTGTGTGTCTGGAGACAACTGTTCCAGTGGCTGCGGTGAGGTCCCGAGCAAGGCTACCTGCAGTACTCCGAGGCCGTCTGAAGGTACTGATAGGGAGATATCGGTCTCAAAAATGGTTCAAATGGCTCTGACACTATGGGACGACATCTGAGGTCATCAGTCCCCTAGAACTTAAGAACTACTTAAACCTAACTAACCTAAGGACATCACACACATCCATGCGCGAGGCAGGATTCGAACCTGCGACCGTAGCGGGCGCGCGGTTCCAGACAGTAACGCCTCGAACAGCTCGGCCACTCCGGCCGGCAAATATAGGTCTTCTTGTGGTGTTGTACACTGTGAACGTGCCGTACTATACTCCTGGACAAGTTTCCTGTCTGCTGGAATCGTTGCCATGATCTTGAGATCACACTGTAGCACTCGGAGGGCCCGTGCTACGACCTGCTGTGTTTGACCAGCCTCCAGTCTTCCTAGTATTCTACCCCTCATAACGTCATCAATATATTTCAAGATTTTAAACATGGCTGCAACAGCAACTGTTGAAATTCTTCACGAGAAAGGATGACAGCCAAAAACAGTTGCAGTATAAAAACTTTATTAAATTTCCTGACCAAGGCTTCGGCACATATAAATATACCTTCATCAGAAGCAAAAAATCCTGAACAGGAAGACACTTTCATTAGAAAAGCCATAGCATCGGAAGTGAGAAACAAAAGCTTAAGTAACAGTGAAATTACCAAAGTAATACAGGCACAAAATCTTTAGTTACTTACTGAAATTACATCATGTAATGGAGATTAGTAAAACAATTGTGCCAAAGGCGTCGTCAATAATTAAGACATCTTCTCCATTATAGCCGGCCGAAGTGGCCGTGCGGTTAAAGGCGCTGCAGCCTGGAACCGCGAGACCGCTACGGTCGCAGGTTCGAATCCTGCCTCGGGCATGGATGTTTGTGATGTCCTTAGGTTAGTTAGGTTTAACTAGTTCTAAGTTCTAGGGGACTAATGACCTCAGCAGTTGAGTCCCATAGTGCTCAGAGCCATTTGAACCATTTCTCCATTAGTACAACATGACTATGGGCACAGGGTCAAAGCGAACAGTTTAGCACCATTACTTCGCCTATGAACTATCGAGACAAGAGTGTGAAAGCACTAGGCCAGATGGTTTCGCCGAGAGAGGGCACTTGTATGTGCCAGACACTCGCGCATATTAAAATCCACAACTTTTAATAATTTTGATGCGCTTATGTATGTATTCACGGATTTTAATATGCGCGAGTGTCTGGCACATACAAGTGCCCTCTCTCGGCGAAGTAATGGTGCTAAACTGTTTGCTTTGACCCTGTGCCCATAGTCATGTTGTACTAATGGAGAAGATGTTTTAATTATTGACGACGCCTTTGGCACAATTGTTTTACTAATCTCCATTACATGATGTAATTTCAGTAAGTAACTAAAGATTTTGTGCCTGTATTACTTTGGTAATTTCACTGTTACTTAAGCTTTTGTTTCTCACTTCCGATGCTATGGCTTTTCTAATGAAAGTGTCTTCCTGTTCAGGATTTTTTACTTCTGATGAAGGTATATTTATATGTACCGAAACCTTGGTCAAGAAATTTAATAAAATTTTTATACTGCTACTGTTTTTGGCTGTCATCCTTTCTCGTGAAGTCATCAATATATGCTCTTTGAGCCATTTCCAACACACAGTCACGATTATCACGTCTGAAAAAGTCCGCAACTTACTCGCTGCACCGTACTCTGACACGCACCAACACACCTCTGCGTATGTGGATTGCTGCCAGCGCCACCGTGCGACGACTGCAGGTCAAAAAAATGGTTCAAATGGCTCTGAGCACTATGGGACTCAACTGCTGTGGTTATCAGTCCCCTAGAACTTAGAACTACTTAAACCTAACTAACCTAAGGACATCACACACATCCATGCCCGAGGCAGGATTCGAACCTGCGACCGTAGCAGTCCCACGGTTCCGGACTGCGCGCCTAGAACCGCGAGACCACCACGGCCGACGACCGCAGGTCAAATGCACCGCATGGTCATACCCCGAGGTGATTAAAACCAGCAAACCGCCCACCAGAGCGTTGTTTCACCATGTATGAGCAACATCTTTAATTTATGAACGCGAGTGTAGATGACAAAAAGGGAAGTTGTGCCTGCTCAAGGCAGAAACCTCTGAAGAGCGTGCATAGTAGGGGAATGCTGGTTAAGAGATGGGGTAGGGATCCAGCCAGAGTACCTCTTTGGACGCGGCGACAGTTCGGGCGAAGCGCCGGCCACCAGCGGCGAGAAATCCGCTCCGCCAGAGTGCCTGCTATACTGCGCTACGCTGTGCCCTGGACTGGACTCCGTGGCCAATCGCGGAACCCCCGGGGAGTCTTTTGTTGTCCGGCCCCAGGAGGCGGGTGGGAGCGCCTGTCGCCTTGTAAGTGTGTGGGTGGCGGTCCGCCCACGCGTCGCTTTGTGTCAAAACTAGCGGTGCCTTTGTCCCGGCAGCGGCTCTGCGCTAGCAACGGAAGGAGGTCACCTCCTCCTCTCCAGGCGATCCCAGATCCCACCAGGTTCCACCAACACCCGCTCTGCACCTATAGTGCGATGTTCAGGTGAAGGAGTCGCAGTAATCAGTTTGATTACAAATTCTCATAGTCTCGACTGCAAGTAGGCAACTGGGCACCAGTCTCCTAGTTCTGTACCTTAACAGACATGCTCTTACCACATTCTGGATATTTTAAGAAGTCCTAGTGATGGTTATTTGGTGGTTTGGTGGTGTTGACATCTCTGGTACCACTAGCAGTGAAAGTATGATCGCAAGGTAGTTGTTATACGACTTTATAGCTATCAGTATAAAGTGATTCATATGATAACTAAACCGACACCCTAGCTACAAACAGGCGTTGATATACCGGGTGATCAAAAAGTCAGTATAAGTTTGAAAACTTAATAAATCACGCAATAATGTAGATAGAGGAAAAAATTGACACACATGCTTGGAATGACATGGGGATTTATAAGAACAAAAAAAAAAGTTATCGGGCCTTTTTTCTTCGAGCAAATGCGTGATTCTGGTTTTGTAGCTGCTACCGTGACGGGTGAGAGATACGCCGATATGTTACAGAATCTCATCATCCCCAGCTTGGCTGATAAACACCTGCTGGAACGTACGATGTTTATGCAGGATGGCGCTCCACTCCATATTGCTAGACGCGTGAAACATCTCTCGCGCGTCGTTTGGTGATGATCGTGTGCTCAGCCGCCACTTTCGTCATGCTTGGCCTCCCAGGTCCCCAGACCTCAGTCCGTGCGATTATTGGCTTTGGGGTTACCTTAAGTCGCAAGTGTATCGTGATCGACCGACATCTCTAGGGATGTTGAAAGGCAACATCCGACGCCAATGCCTCACCATAACTCCGGACATGCTTTACAGTGCTGTTCACAACATTATTCCTCGACTACAGCTATTGTTGAGGAATGATGGTGGACATATTGAGTATCATCTTTGCTTTGTCTTACTTTGTTATGCTAATTATTGCTATTCTGATCAGCTGAAGCGCCATCTGTTGGACATTTTTTGAACTTTTGTATTTTTTTTTATTTTTTTTTTTTGGATCTAATAAAACCCCATGTCATTCCAAGCATGTGTGTCAATTTGTACCTCTCTATCTACATTATTCCGTGATTTATTCAGTTTTCAAATTTATACTGACCTTTTGATCACCCGGTACATCATTGAGGACGTTATGAAAAATGCGTGCCCCGACCGCGACTCGAACCCGGGATCTTCTGCTTACACGGCAGACGCTCTATCCATCTGAGCCACCGTGGACACAGAGGATAGGGCGCCTGCAGGGACTTATCCCGCGAATCCGGGTCGGGGCACGCATTTTCAAATGTCCTTAATGATGTATATCAAAGCCTCTTTGGAGCTAGGGTGTCGATATAATTATCATCTCATTCTAGAAGCTGCACGGTCATCATTTGTATCTGTTGGGGAACAGATGATATCTCGCCACTGTAATTTCCACAGTTGCACTTTCGAACGTAAGTTATTTTCAAGTAGTAGCGTGCTGAAGACACCAGAGTGGTCAA
The DNA here is from genome assembly GCF_023898315.1 of Schistocerca nitens. Lineage (NCBI taxonomy): Eukaryota > Metazoa > Arthropoda > Insecta > Orthoptera > Acrididae > Schistocerca > Schistocerca nitens. Next base: position 139,401,077 of record NC_064625.1, on the reverse strand, counting down.
CATTATAAGTAAAATGGATGTGAACCTGTAAGGCTTACGTCACCATTAGATACATACACCACTCACGTGCAGGCACTAGGACTTAAGTTTCACGAGACATTTCCATTTACGGCGTACGTTACTGACATCTGTAGGAACAACGAATTACGTTTTACGAGATTTACTTCCATATGTTACGTACCGATGGTGTATGTGATGAATTGCTGACATAAGGCATATAGGTTCACACGCTTTTTAATTTCATGGACGTTGAGAAGAGTATTTTCAACACCTGAACCAATTGATGATAAGGACGAAACTACAATTGTCGACATTATATACTGAAGTGCCGAAGAATATGTTACAGACATGCGTATTCTAATTCAGAGATACGTAAACAGGCAGAATACGGCACTGCGTTTGTCAACGCCTGTATAAAACAACAAATGTCTGGCGCAGTTACATCGGTTACTGCTGCTGTAATGGCAGGTTATCAAGATTTAAGTGAGTTTCAACGTGGTGTTATAGTCGGTGCACGAGCGATGCGACACAGCATCTACGAGGTAGCGATCCAGTGGGGATTTTTTTCGTACGACCATTTCACGAGTGTACCGAGAATATCAGGAATCATGTAAGACATCAGATCTCCGACATCGTTGGCGCCAGAAAAAGATCCCGCACGAACAAGACTAACGACGACTGAAGAGAATCGTTCAGCGTGACGGAAGTGCAACCCTTTCGCAGATTGCTACAGATTTCAATGCTGAGCCATCAACGACTGTCAGCATGTGAACCATTCAACGAAACATCATCGATATGGGCTTTCGCTTACTCGTGTACCCTTGATGACTGCACGACACAAAGCTTTACGCCTCGCTTCGGCCGTCAACACCGACATTGGACTGTTGATTGGAAACATGTTACCTCGTCGGACGAGTCTCGTTTCAAACTGTATCGATCGGATGCATGTGTACAGGTGTGGAGGCAACCTCATGAAACCGTGGACCCTGCATGTCAGCAGGGGACTGATCAAGCTGGTGGGGATTCTGTAATGGTGGTGGTGGTGGGGGGAGGAAATGTGCAGTTGGATTGATATGGGACACCTGATACGTCTATATACGACTCTGACAGGTGACACGTACGTAAGCATCCAAGCATCCTATCTGATCACCTGCATCCATTTATGTCCATTGTTCATGCGGACGGACTTGGGCAATTCCAGCAGAGCAATTCGACGCGCGCACGTCCGGAATTACTACAGAGTGGCTCGAGGAACACTCTTCAAACACTTCCGCTGGCCACCAAACTCTCCGCATACGTACATTATTGAGCACATCTGGGATGCGTTGTAACCTGCTCTTCAGAAGAGATTCCACCCCCTTGTACTCTTACTGTTTTGTGGACAGCCGTTCAGAATCCATGGTGTCAATTGCCTCCAGCACTACTTCACACATTAGTCGAGTCCATGCCACGTCGTGTTGCGGCACTTCAGCGTGCTCGCGGGGGCCCTACACGATATAAGGCAGGTGTACCAGTTTCTTTGGCTCTTCAGTGTAAATAAATACACCGGTAAATACCGAAGACCACGTCATTTTAAAATTTACGTTTGTATTAAAACTTGTACTTCTGTTCGTACGATACTCTTACTTCGAAAGCCAACCATAAAAACAAATCTCACCACAATTAGCAGCCGGCCGCTGTGGCCGAGCGGTTTTAGGCCTTTCAGTTCGGAACCGCGTTGCTGCTACGGTGGCAGGTTCGAATCCTGCCTCGGGCAGGGATGTGTGTGATGTCCTTAGGTTAGTTAGGTTCAAGTTCTAAGTCTAGGGGACTGATGACCTCAGATGTTAAGTGCCACAGTGCTTAGAGCCATTTGAACCACAATTAGCAATGATGTTCTCAGACGTGTTATGACAACTTGCAGTAAAATTTTCTCAGTGATCAAAAAAGACATTTATATATTTTACTACAGTTACCGATCACAACATGTGGTGTCACCGCCAGACACCACGCTTGCTAGGTGGTAGCCTTTAAATCGGCCGCGGTCCGTTAGTATACGTCGGACCCGCGTGTCGCCACTATCAGTGATTTCAGACCGAGCGCTGCCACACGGCAGGTCTAGTCTAGAGAGACTCCCTAGCACGCCGCAGTTGTACAGCCGACTTTGCTAGCGATGGTTCACTGTCTACATACGCTCTCATTTGCAGAGACGACAGTTTAGTATAGCCTTCAACTACGTCATTTGCTACGACCTAGCAAGGCGCCATATTGAGTTACTATAATCTGGATGATATTGTGAATCATGTACCGTCAAGAGCGACGTTCATCATTAATGGATTAAGGTTAAGTATCAAACTAATTACGTCCGCTTTCTGAATTCTCATTCCTTGTCATGTTCCAGACCTCACGTCAGTATAGTCCTTCCCTCCTCACGCCAGCCTGCGTGAGCTAAAACGCGTGCATTTCGGCCTCCTCTCGTAACACGGTGTTGGCTCTTCTGCCAACACAACACAACGTATTTTATTTTTTATAAGACTGAAGATGATTATTGCTAACAGAAAATAATTATCTGATGTATTTAAAAAAAATATTGTGATACTTCACGGGGATAAAGTATATAAATTTTATGCAACGTTCCATCTGAAAGGAAAAATCATGCAAGGACAGGATATTTCATTTATTTCTTTAACAGTACAGAGTAACCCACCGCCTGGAAATGTAATATGGGTCGGATGCTTCTGAATCTCATTGTTACAGTCTTATTGATATACAGTTGTTAATGCATTTTTTAAATATAAAGAACGTCATCCACAAAGATTTCTCTGAGGACAGGACAGTTGAAGTTTTCACGAAAACAAATCTAACTTACAGTTTGGTATAGACTATGACGTAGACCGGGGCTTCCCAATGTGTGGTCCGCGGACGCCTTAGGGGTTCGCCGGCTCTTTGTAGGGGGTCCGCGGCCACCTTTCACTAAATCGTGTAAAATAATGAGTAAAATTATTGAATAAAAATGTGAAAATCAAATTCATAATTTTTAGTTCAGGTCGTATTCCCAAGCAGCCTTTGCGGTTCCTAAAGTGAGAACGCATACAGAGTTTAGTCCGGAGAATGCGGCTTCTCTGTTTCGCAACAATACGGGGGTCGTTTGTGCGCCGGCTCACGGCGCTAGATGCGCTGAAACCTTTTACGCATGCGCGGAGCGAGCTTTGTCGACCAATAACAGCGCTCGCTGGTACGTATGCGGCCGCAGGCATCACTAAATGTTAAACTTGCTTTGTCAGTGCACTACCTATTTCATAAGTCGACTTTTGACCTTCGAGTTGTTTTCATTCAACTCTAAACCAAAGACTATTGATACTTCGGGAGGGAGGGGGGGGGGGCATTGGGAACATGGAACTTGCATTAAGAAGCTTTCAGTTCCCATGGGTTTCGCTCTGAAATTTAAAGTTACTGTGCTCTTGACTGACTAGGGGTCCGCCACGGATTTTCGACTGAAGAAGGCGTCCACCTGCTGAAAAGGTTGGGAAGCCATGACGTAGAGGTGAGATGGCGCCGGGTAGCGGCTGGCCCTACCTGGAGGGCAATAAGGGCCGAGGAGCGCGGGTCGCGACCCCGGGCCCTTTATGGCGCGGCCATCAGCGGCTGAGCAAACACGGCGGCCCTTAAAGGGCGACACGCGCCCAATTAACGCCGTTTAGGCGGCGAGCGGCCCTTTGCCGGCCACACCTCGCCCCGTGCGAAGCCACCACGGAGGAAGCTTCAAGTACCGAAATGCTGTGTATAAAACAGTCTCAGACGACTGATTACAAACGAGATGTGCAGTCAAGACCAAAGTGAACCTTTGCAGACCATCGTGGCTATAGTATGCCCAATCATGATCTGTTTTCTGGCACTTCCTAATAACGCAAAAAAAGTGTGTGAAATCTTATGGAACTTAACTGCTAAGGTCATCAGTCCGTAAGCTTACACACTACTTAACCTAAATTATCTTAAGGACAAACACACACCCCCATGCCCGAGGGAGGACTCGAACCTCCGCCGGGACCAGCCGCACAGTCCATGACTGCAGCGCCTAATAAAGCCGTCGGCACACGGACCGTGCATCCGAACGTTGAGCGTTCAGCGTGCCGAGTTTCTGACCTCATAGCGTGGAATAGCACGTCCATGTTTCACTTCCATACATGGCTTCACTCCATACAAATACTTTCAGAAACGACTTCCTAACACTTAAATCTATACTCGATGTTAACAAATTTCTCTTCTTCAGAAACGCTTTCTTTACCATGGCCAGTCTACATTTTATATCCTCTCTACTTCGACCATCATCAGTTATTTTGCTCCGCAAATAGCAGAACTCCTTTATTACTTTAAGTGTCTCATTTCCTAATCTAATTCCCTCAGCATCACCGAACTTAATTCGACTACATTCCATTATCCTCGTTTTGCTTTTGTTGATGTTCATCTTATACCCTCCTTTCAAGACACTGTCCATTCCGTTCAGCTGCTCTTCCAATTCCTTTGCTGTCTCTGAGAGATTTACAATGTCATCGGCGAACCTCAAAGTTTTTATTTCTTCTCAATGGATTTTAATACCTACTCCAAATTCTTCTTTTGTTTCCTTTACTGCTTGCTCAATATACAGATTGAATAACATCGGGGAGAGGCTACAACCCTGTCTCACTTCCTTCCCAACCACTGCTTCCCTTTCATGTCCCTCGACTCTTATAACTGCCATCTGGTTTCTGTACAAATTGTAAATAGCCTTTCGCTCCCTGTATTTTACCCCTGCCACCTTCAGAATTTGAAAGAGAGTATTCCAGTCAACATTATCAAAAGCTTTCTCTAAACGTAGCTTTGCCTTTCCTTAATCTTTCTTCTAAGATAAGTGTTCAGTTCCCACGTTACGTCAGAACCAAGAAGCACTGCAAATTCTAGGAAGGGGAATTGCTGGAAAAAGTAAAGAGCAGCTGGCAGAAAATTTAGGGTGATTCAGGGTGTGTTGATAGCTTTACTTTATATGCACCTACATACATACTCTGCAAAGCGCCGTGAAGTTCATGGAAGAGGGTACAATCCTTTGTAACAGGCTGCAGTTTCTTCTCATTCCTTTAGCGTACGGAGAGTGAACTCTTGGCTCCACAATATCTACGGGGGTGATACATTGGAGATTGTAGGGTATTCTTACATTATTAATTAACTTTTGGTGAAACCTTAGGCTGTCCTTTATTTTGTACAATTCGCTACTAGTTTCCGTCGAATTAGCTTTATCAAACTAAGCTGGCAAAAACGGCAGGAAAGTTTGACCGAATCTAGTAACGAATTGTGCAAAATAAAGCCGGCCGGTGTGGCCAAGCGGTTCTAGGCGCTACAGTCTGGAACTGCGCGACCGCTACGGTCGCAGGTTCGAATCCTGCCTGAGGCAGGGATGTGTGTGATGTCCTTAGGTTAGTTAGGTTTAATTAGTTCTAAGTTCTAGGGGACTGATGACCTCAACAGTTAAGTCCCATAGTGCTCAGAGCCATTTGAACCATTTGATAATATTGGTGTGGACAAGCCTCCACAACGAATCGTACAGCGGCTTTCATAGTGTACACGCACGTATTAGGCAGTGAACTCTCCAGTCGCATATCACGTTGACGAGCTTGTCCCCTGTGACTGTTTCTTAGCGCTCACCCGTGCGGACGACTTTTATAGTATGGGGGCGGCGGGTGGTTTACCCGTGGGATCGGGTTAAGCGGTCGGGTCAGTGGACGCGATAAAGAGGGAGTCAGCGTATGTGTAGCGCGCGGCGCCTTTGTTCCTCTCCACCGCCTCCCCCTCACCCAGTCGCACGCACACACCTGCAGACCGCGTCACGGTCGCGAACCGCACATCTCTCCCACGCACTGGTTTCACGGAGCGGCTCGCCACGGGCGGCGGCGAAGACCGGCGCTCGTAAACTTTCGGAAACGCTCGTAAAAGTTCGTGACAGGCGCGCGCATGCGCCTCTGCGCGGGGTGCGTTGGACGCCGACCTCGTGACGTCAGCCGGGCGTGACGCGTGACGTCGTAAACGTGCGGCGTAGCGCCGATCCAAGGCGTCGGATTCTCGCCGCGTCTACTAGGCGTGAAATCGGGGCGAGCGCTGAGAGAAACGCTGGCTAGCGCCGGCTCGAAATTTTACGGTCGGGGAGGGGGAGATGGAGTGAGAGGGGGAGACAGAGATAGGGAGACAGACTGAGAAAGAGAGCGCGGCTGCGAAATTTTTACCGAATTGTATTTTTATTCTTTTTAATGAAACGCTTCGCAAAGGCTTTTGGGATCATAAATTAATCCTACGGGCTGCTTTGGTATGATATTACCAGCTGAACAGTGCTCGTGTCCTCGCGCAAAACAGGCAAACATGTACTTTCCAGAAAGAGATTTTCACTTTGCAGCAGTGTGTGCGCTGATGTGAAACTTCCTGGCAAATTAAAACTGTGGCCGGCCGGAGTGGCCGAGCGGTTCTAGGCGCTACAGTCCGGAACCACGCGACCGCTACGGTCGCAGGTTCGAATCCTGCCTCGGGCATGGATGTGTGTGATGTCCGTGGGTTAGTTAGATTTTAGTAGTTCTGAGTTCTAGGGGACTGATGACCACAGCAGTTAAGTCCTATAGTGCTCAGAGCCATTTGAACCATTTGAGCCATTAAATTTGTGTGACGGACCGAGACTCGGGACCTTTGCCTTTCACAGGCAAGTGCTCTACCAACTGAGCTACCCAAGCACGACTCACGACCCGTCCTCACAGCTTCAGTTCTGCCAGTACTTCGTCTCCTGCTTTCCAAACTTCACAGAAGCTCTTCTGCAAACCTTGCAGGACTAACACTCCTTGAAGAAAGGATATTTCGGAGACTTGCTGTTGTGTACATAGTTCCGAATACACAGCGGGTACACAACTTTCCCACTACAGCACGCCCTGCTAAGCACAACAGCAGGCTCGTCTGTCTCCGCACTACGACATGGCGCGGACTTAGAGACGGACCACATTCTGCTTCCGCTGATCCGCGTATTAATATGTAACGAAGCCAATGAGATTGCTGGTAACGTACAACCTTTTCTCCTCGCGGATCACTCTCGCGAAGTGATACCTGAACGCGAGAAGTATTATAACGAGTGTACAGACCTCCAATTAGTCTGCATTTGCCTGCACCAGTCTGTACCAGTCTGCATTAGTCTGTACCAGTCTGTACGATTTCTACATTTGTCTGTACCAGTCTATAGTCAAGTTTCAGTCTGCGCCTAATAAGATTACCATATTCCTGTACATAGCCATGAAGATAAATGTATAGACACTTTTGCCAAGTATCAGAGATATATGTGAGAATAAGATTCACGTACCAATATCAAAGGAACTTCAGAATGTCAATTGTAAATAGCATCAAGAACCAAGTTAAGTAATTTTTATGCTTGTTATTTTTTTAATAAATTTGTGTGAAAATTAATCAAGTTTTGTTTAAATTGGTCACTGTCAATCTGCTACTCTAAGCGTGCAAGTGGCATTTCTATCGTCTGACCTGACGGCAGAAGATGAACACGCCAAGGTAAGACCACGAGACATATTGCTAACACTCGCCTACTTCGTTAGAGCGACAAGTCAAATAATAATCTGATGGTGTGTGTACCGAACGTCTTACAGCACGCACACCACACTTGCCTTACCCACAGCCTGGGGGATGTTTCCATAATGATATTTTCACTCTGCACCGGAGTGTGTGCTGATATGAAACTTCCTGCCAGATTAAAACTGTGTGCCGGACCGAGAATCGAACTCGGGACCTTTTCCTTTCGCGAGCAAGTGCTCTACCAACTGAGCTACGCAAGCACGACTCACACCCAGGCTGTAACTAAGCCATGTCTCCGCAATATCCTTTCTTTCAGGAGTGCTAGTTCTGCAAGGTTCGCAGAAGAGCTTCTGTGTAGTTTGCAAAACAGCAAGTAGTAACACTGCATAATATAGTAGAATTTTAGAACCAGAAAATCTATTGAACTGATAGTTTCACGTTCTGTACTGATATGGAAAAAACCATGAATACATAACACTACACTATAATGTATACTACAAAACTTCGTACTGTCTATTGATCTGATTAAAATCGGGCATAGGTTACCCTAGAAATACCAATTTCGAGCCACACACAACATGTCAATTTTGATAAAGATAAGAGACACTCATAAATTTTGACTTATATATTGACTTTAACTTTTGCTGGTCAAACCAATGTGGAACACTTCAGAATTCAAATGAATAAAGGGGAGGGGGGGGGGGGGGACCATGAAACTGTTATGAACACTATGTTAAAAAAATTTATTACTGAAATTATCATGCGTTCAAGATTTCCAGTGTATGAGTTACTACTCTTTATCTTATTTACTTCTCATTTAAATACCTTTATATCTGTCTCGAAATAATTAAACTTCATTACTATATCAATATTAAAGTTATCTTTCAACTTCGTTAGACCTTCGTTATTCATTTACTGGTTCATTAATAAAACAGTTCTTTAAACACCATTCTAACATAGTTAGGTCTGCAAGTAATTATTATTAACACAAAATTTAATTTTTCATTTCGGGACACTCGGATTGCACAACATTTGGAAAGGACCCTGTCTAGGTTAGTTGTGAGGATAATGAAATGATGGGAAAGTTCTGGTAAAATTTAGGTTATTATTGCACAGTTCACTCTCTGATCCATACGAATACAGTACTAAAAGTTTCAACCTGCTAGTATCGATGCGGCGGTTGGCGGGCGGCGAGATGGCGAGGCACAGAGCACACATACAACCACAGCTATGGCTCTTGACATATCGGCGCTTTAATTCTTCTTAGCGCCGCAATACTTTTCCATTTAGTGCCTATGGAATTTTGCCATGCTGTGTGGGCGTTGGAACGGCATACCCGAGGTTCAGTGAAACTACGTCTTCCAGGAGAGCCTCCTTGATCCAGAACATGTTACTCAGACCGATGCCAAACTCCAACTACTACTGCTGAGCCCGTTGTGCCGTGCCGCGCCCGTGTGCATTTTCCCGCGCTCGCCTGCCATCCACCTTTTACCGCTGCCCTACAGACAGGGTATTCACCCGAGGTTTTGCATTCTACATATCCTAACACATTGCCTACGTGTGGACCAGACGCACAGTTACAATTTTAAACATCTTACAACAGTTTCAACATTTGTTACATTTCAATTCTATTACAATATTGCTTGACATTTGACATAAACATTAATATTCACATTAAAACTTGTTTACAGTTTTCTTAACACAATGGCATGAAACAAAAAACAAATGAAATCAGAACATCAATTACACTAGTTTATCGAAAAATCAGAAAAAATGTACTTATATGTACAATAGTACAGCGTCGTTGTTGTTACACTACGACGATAAGATACAAGAAAGCAGGATTCATACGCAGTCATTTAGACACTCGTTTTTCCCTCACTCTATTTGCGAGTGACATCAGTACATACTTTTTAAAATACCTTAATAATGGCAGTCTTGTTTTAAATAATGAAAACTGCAGCAATTAAGTTTTGATGCTTAGCACAACGCTTTTCGAGAATTTATTCTCATTGTGAAATGCATTTGTTTACATGAATATGTTTAGTGTCTGCTCAAAAGAGGCAGAAAATGGCATATGCAAACATCACCAAACATATTAATTATTCTCATTGTCACGTGCATTTGTGTACATGAATATGTTTGGTGATGCTTGCATATGTGATTTCCTGCATCTCTTCGGCAGAAAATCGCATATGGAAACATCACCAAACATAGTCGTGCAAACAAATGTGCAAATTCTCTTGGAAATGATAATAAATTCTCGACACGCGTCGTGCTAAGCATTAAAACATAAGTAACTGCTGCAATTTTCATTATTTAAATCATGAATAACACAGTTGCAGACTTTCCTGAAACATCTAGTATGATGAACGAAATTAAACAACTTCGTTGCAGACATGGCATAAGCCTTTACCTATAGTTCCATCTGGGTGAACATCACGCGATGCATAATCTGCGAAAAACGTCAGTTTGCAACCAGTTGCATCCAACAAATTGTAAAGATACAGCATGCCTAGCGTCTATCCTATTACACTCCCCTGTAGCACGGCAGATGTTACATGCGGTGCCTCCTCTGGCGCCAGCTGGTGACGGTGTTAGAGGATTAGGGAGCTGAGCTATTCGTGACCAAAACGAACAGCAGAATTGGGAGCAGACACCTAACAACAGAATCTGGAAGAGCGGGCATAATTTATAGCGGGAATCTTCCGGCCGGAGTACGGCAACATGTGTTGCGGGCGAGCATACTTGAAGGCGCTGGTGCGTTCGATGTCCAGCGATATAATCGTGCGGTGGTTGGCGAAGTATCCTGGGTGGATGTAGATGTAGATGCAGATGCAGATGCAGATGTGGATGTAGACTGGTTTCAGTCGAATGTAACAACAAAATCAAACTAAACTCTGCAGCCACGTTACATGAATATTTTTCATTCACTACCCGGTTAGGTGTGGTTTCACTCAATGTGAGACCACCGACTGACAAGTCTGTGCTTGTTATGTCTGTGATCTGAATGTTTCCAATCAGTGTCCATGAAGGAGTGTTTTTACTTAAGTGCTTGCTCAGACTTTTCAGCTATACGTGAGCCATGATTAGGATTGTTAGTCAATTTTTAGAGACAATTAACGTAGCCTATTTCGAGAAGAAGTAAGTAGAAAGTATACAGGTGAATCTTGTTAAAGGCGATATTTATGTTCCGCTGAATAGCCGCGCATACCGAATTGGCGTAGATCGAGAGTCAATTTAGACAGGCTGTTCGGAAATTCCCGTTACAAACTTCTAGGAATGAAAGAATATATTGTCGGTTGTAGGCTGTAATGTCATTCCTTTAAATCGTGCTATTAACTAATTTCGGCAGTGAGCCATTATAAGGCATCTGAAATAAATGTGGAAAAGCGTCATATGTCTGCATAGGTCGTCATGTACAAATAAAGCATTCCATAACTTACATTAATGTAACAATTTACAATGGAAAAATCATTATTTACATTTGCTGTGTGATGTATTAGATATCGTGCTGATCATATCCTTTTACGTAACATACATAAAACCAGAAATCGTATTCAATCGTAATATACTCTAGGTGTTGCAGTCCGACAACTAAAACAGCTGTTACTATGTTGTCAAAGATCTACTTACTTGTAAATATTGTAAACGTATCGATTGCTATGTGCTATTGCATTACATTTACTCCTGCAGTACCAGGTTTCGTAGAAGTATTATGTACGCGGTAATCGGTGACCAGAGGTCACTTAAGGCCATATACATTCTTTACAGTACGTTGCAATCATATATGGAAATATATATATATATATATATATATATATATATATATATATATATATAGTGAAGTACTGACAGAGAAAAAATCTATTTATTAGTGGCGCGCCAGACTTGACGAAAATATTGCAACGTAGGTCACCAGTGACTTAAAGCTACACACAGTAAATACAGATAAAAATAATTCCAAGACATGCATCGAATAGATTAATGTAACCTAAATAAATATATATGTATGAAATGTCATTAAACTGATCTCTGTGTGTAAGCTTTACACGCTAATTGTCTACGATAATGTTTATACACTGAAGAACCAAACACACTGGTACATCTGCGTAATATCATGTAGAGCCCCCCCCCCCCCCTCCCCCTTGCCTTACCTGCGTTGTTGACCGTCAAACACAATCATCCCATCATCCCATTATTACCACTGTTCGCATTATACGTACGTTGCTCCGTTTTTAACGGTTAGTGTCTCTTCTGTCGTGTTCAGTGTTTTTCCAATATTTTTTAAATTTTTATCGTGTCCAAGTGTTTATCAAGTGTTTTTAACTGTGCTGCCTGTCCACATTTTATCACTGTTTTTACAACTATTCAAGAAAACAGAATTTTATTACTTATATTTCTCCCGTTCATGTCTCTTTTCCAGTTATTTTTAAATTTATTGTATATGTGTCTCACTGTTTTCTTTTGTTTTTAGCAACTGTGTTAGTATTACGTTCTACTAACCGACGAGCGTTATTTGTACCTGTCTGTCCACTTAACCCCACACCACCCCCTCCTCCGCTTGCATGGGGCAAGGGAAATGAAACAATAATAAAGAAAGAAAATAGGTAAAAACGAATTTAATAACAAAGTGCTCCTAGAAGTGTTCCGTTTTTATCGACTGAGGTTCAGAACCCTAAAAAACGACGGTATGCAAAGGTCCTCCCTTAACTCTTGTTGCGAAGCGCTGGCGGATATAGCACGTACATCAGTAACACTGTTCAAACCTTAGAAATAAAAAAAGATTATGTTCTATTTGATTTTTTCGCATTTTGATACCAAATTGTTATTTGTTGTGTACTTTCATAACAGCTGGCATGTGGGAGACATGATTTTATAACTATCTTCTCTTTCTTTCAGGTAAGAGGCGACTTTACCCGAAAACGTGTCATCTTTCTGAGGGTGTGGTAAGTCAAACTTTCCTCCTTATTTGCTTCGTGCTGGGGTCGACTGCGTGAAATAATTCACATGAAATTTCCCTGTCCGACATTCAAAGTACGATAAGATGCCCTATGTTCGTAAATGTCCAGTTGCTTGTAAGATATTTATTTCTCTACCTCAATTTTTGACTTATTTAAAGGAGGGTCTGGTGGAATTCAGTCATCACTTTGGCCTAAAATGTTTGAATTTTTTTCTTTCTATTCAGTCATCACATATTTATTCGACACTAATGTTTGATTGAGATTTTCGATTACGGAAATTTTAGAAATTAAACGGAATTCTGCCAATTTTTATTGAGTCGGAGGCATGTTGTATTCGATCTCTAGATAACAGGTTTTAAAGTGGATGGTTAGCACCATCTAACCCCGATACGAAATTCCTCCTCTAGTTGGTTGTTGACACATAGGGTGATTTAGCTGTTCCTGCCAATGTCTTTTTATGCAGGCCGCAGTGATATAGCTGGCCTTCAAAAACTGCACACAAGATTTTCATACTATCTCACTTCGCTGCGAGCTAACTAGTAGCCTACAGAAAAAATGAATAGCACCTTTTTGTAAGAGATTCAATGTAGTTCAATTTTGTACGCGGGTAATTTTTCCTTGGAAGCCACGGTTTTTGAGTTATTCAAGAAAAACGCACAAATGCATGTCCACTCTGCACACTCATTCCTCACCATTCAGGATTTCTAGTACGTTGCTCGTGGCACTCCCTCCTATCACTGTACAAAAATTTCCGGCTACACGAACTATTCCCGATATTCGACCTTTTTGTGGTCTATTGATTGGGCTATTACACCACCAGCATAGTCTCCTGTTTCGTTAGCATTGTTAATTTAAACGTATCCGTCAGAATAAAGAAACGACTTCTGTGAACGCTAGTTGGAAAGTGTGGGTCTCACGGGGAGCGTGCCAGAGATAAATCCCTGCAGTCGAATGATCGTCTGTGTCCTCGATGGCTCAGTCGATGAGAGCGTCTGTAATGTAAGCAGGAGTTCCAGGGTTCGAGTCCCGGTGGGGGCACACATTTTTCAACTGTCCCCGTTGATATTTATCAACGCCTGTAAGCAGCTAAAGGTCTAGATTTCATTATAATTCACTCTACGCAAACGTCGCAGTTAAGTGACACCCGTTGGAGACTGCGTTGTCCTTGGTCAGAGGTAGGGCCTAATGCTTGAAATTTGACACTCTCGGCACACTATTGACACTGTGGATCTTGGAATACTGAATTCCCTAACGACTTCGGAGCTGGAATGTCCCACGCGTTTGGCCCCACAAATGACAGTTCCGCCAGCGTACAGCCCTTCATCACCAAACGTAGAGGTCGGACAACCACCCACTGTGTAATCCAGGATGGGCAGCGATGTGACGACCGAGAACAGTGCTGGTGCAGACACAAGCGGTTCGGAGCACGCTGCAACAAAAAATGGTTCAAATGGCTCTGAGCACCATGGGACATAACATCTGAGGTCATCAGTCCCCTAGAACTTAGAACTACTTAAACCTAACTAACCTAAGGACAGCACACGTATCCATGCCCGAGGCAGGATTCGAACGTGCGACCGTAGATGCAGCGCGCCTCCGGACTGAAGTGCCTAGAACCGCTCGGCAACAACGACCGGCTACGCTGGTCAAAGACCAATCGTGAATATGGAGTTCCACATCACACGACCCCAACGTGTTCCTGCGTTGAGCAGTAGGCACAGCATCACAGACTTTTCGAGTTTTTACCATGGATCGATAGAATCGTGTCGCCTGTCGGATGAATCGCATTTCTTCTTACACAGGGTAGATGCTTGGGTCCTTATACGCCGTCATCCAACCGAATGACTGCACGAAACATGCACCGTGCCACAGATACAGGCCAGGGAGGGCAGAATTATGCCATGGGATACACTGATTTGGGCTTCAATGGGACCTGTGGTGCTAATCGGAGGCGTCATGACATCACTGAACTACGTGAACATTAAAGCGGACCACACGCATCCTTTCATGTTTGAAGACTGCCCCTACACAAGGACATCTTCCAGGAGGATAATTTTCCGCGTTTCAAGGTCAGACTCGTGCTGCAGTCGCTTGAGGAACACTACAGTGAACTTACATTGATGTCTTGGACAGCAAATGTGCCTGATTTTTACCCACTGGAATACATGTTGGGTGGAGCTGCGTGTCCGTAAACCATCATCCGGTAATTTGCTGGAACTGCTTGACCTGTGCGTACACATCTGGTGCTGCATACTTCTGGAATCCTGTCAAGGACTTTAAGAATTCATGCCAAGCTGCGCTGCAATACGCGCTGTAGCCACGCAGCCACAGTTACAGTTACAGTTTCCTACTAGAGGGTGCTACTGTTCCTCTTACGTCCTGCCATAGTAATTCGTAATGTTGTATCCGGTCACCTTGTAATGGATTTGGTAGAGCGTTGTACACAATGGTCCCGTATTCGAATCGACAGCTAGCCGCCATGGGCGCGAGCAGCAAATTGGTATCAGAAGACCTATCAAATGGTTCAAATGGCTCTAAGGCAGGGCTTCACAACATACGTGCTCGCGGAGCAAGCTGTGAGCAGCAAGGCGCGAGCACGGAGCAGCGCGAGCATGCTACCCCCACTACCGGACCAGAGCGGAGAGTGGAAAAAGTCACGTGGGGCTCACAACAGCTGCCGCCAGTCGATTAAATCCGCGGCCACCTGCAGGGATATCACTCACGAATTATTACTGCGACAAATGAAACAAATAAAGGAGAATGTACACATGCCACATAATTTTATTAGCTTCGCATTAATTTGTGAACTGTTACACAATGAAAGGTGTCACTGAAGTGTGGGATTCTCGGTTATCTTGTACTTTTTGCCCTTTACAATTGCGTCTATGTTCGGAGTAATTGTTCTTGTGCATTTTAGGCGCAGCATGCAGTTTAAATTTCGATCAGACAATTCGTTTCTCAGGCGCGTCTTGTTACATTTCATTGCAGAGAACAGTTGTTCACAAACATACGTGGAACCGAACATTGATATTATTGTAGCCGCCAGTTTGTGCAAACGAGGAAATCTATCCTGAGGGAAGTGTGTGTAGAATTCCAAAATTTTTTTATTGTTCTGAAAGTTGTCTCTGTATTGTCTGTCACACTACAGCTGCAGCTGCAGGTCAGGACGAATCTCTTAAATATTCGCTGAATATGGAGAGAACGGATCAAAATCACTATCTAGTGCTGTCAGATCTTGAAAGCGCTGATCAACTAAACTATGTGAATAACGTTCACAGTCTTTGTGAACATCTTGCATGGATGATAATTTAGGATAATGAGCTAGGTTTCCTGTTTCCAGCTGACTCACCCAAAGTGTCAATTTCATTTTAAAAGCTCGTATTCGATCTATGAAATGAGTAATTAGCAGATCTTTGCCTTGTAGTAAAATGTTCAAAGCATTCAGATGGCTAGCTAAATCTGCTACGAACGCGCGCATTTCCCCTCCCTCCCCTCCCTCCCTACTCCGCGACCTTGCACCTGCTCGCGAGCACGTGCCTGAGCAGACGCGAGTACTCGCGCTCAAAACCGGCCAGTTGTTAAGCCCTGCTCTAAGCACTATTGGACTTAACATCTGAGGTCATCAATCCTCTAGACTTGGAACAACATAAACCTAACTAACCTAAGGACATCACACGCATCCATGCCCGAGGCAGGACTCGAGCCTGCGACCGTAGCAGCAGCGCGGTTCCGGACTGAAGCGTCGAGTACCGCTCGGCCACAGCTGCCGGCTGGAGACCTATCCCCCACCAACAACAACCACAGCATTCAGTGTTTGTAACAGTGTTTCACCGTTCATCTGAGACAGTGTCGTTTCAGGAAGTAGGAGATCATGAATGACGTACCCGATATGTTCGGACACCAGATTTGGAGGAAAATGTGATTAACGCCGTGGAAAGCGACCGCCGTGTCAGTTCCGGGATTTGTGCCATAAATCCTATTCACAAATGAGGCCCCTTTACGTGGAGTGGTGTCTTCATCTTTCACAATAGTCATCTCTGGGATGTCCGCTCCATGTAGCTGAGTGCTCAGCGCGACGGAATGTCATACCTAACGGCCCGGGTTCGATTCCCGGTTGGGTCGGAGATTTTCTCCGCTCAGGCACGGTGTTGTGTTGTCCTTATCATCCTTATTTCATCCCCATCGACACGCAAGTCGCCGAAGTGGCGTCAGCTCGAATGACTTACACCAGGCGAACGGTCTACCCTACGGGAGGCCCTAGCCACACGGCATTTCATATCTCTAGGATAGCATGCAGAACCTCCACGGGTCCGCAGCTCGTGGTCTCGCGGTCGCGTTCTCGCTTCCCCGAGCACGGGGTCTTGGGTTCGATTCCCGGCGGGGTGTTTGTGTTGTCCTCATCATTTTATCCTCATTCAAGAAAGTGGCCAAATTGAACTGAGCAAAGGTTGGGAATTTGTACAGGCGCTGATAACCGCACAGTTCAGCGCCCCACAAACCATATCATCGTCATCATCACCATCCACGGTGTGGTGACAGCGAATCATCAGCATCGCTACAGACGGGACGTGTGAGCCGGGATAATTAGCGACCGTATTTTGGGATCAGTATTAGTTCCGCGTTGCCTAACAGGCCGTAACTATTGGCGTTTCTTGCGGGTGACTTTAACTCCCCTGCTGGAAGAAGTGCCATTGATATTTCAAAGGGTTATGGTGCTCCAGCCCACTTCGCCATTAACGTCCGGACGCATCTCAGTCTTGTCTTCCCTGGTCGATGGATGGGACGGGAGGGACCAATTTCATGCCGTGCTCGCTCAATCCATGCGATTTCTGGTAATGGGGCCATCTCAAAAGTATCGTGTATGCAGGGCCCATTCCAGATGTGGAGAGACTGGAGCAGCATTTTCATGCTGCCTTTGATGATGATGACGATGATGTTTGGTTTGTGGAGCTGTCGAATGCGCGGTCTTCAGCCCCCGTACAAAGACTCAATTGTTTCATAGTCCAATTTTTATACACTCCAATCCATCCACTGTCACGAATGGTGATGATGATATTGGTGAAATGATAAGGACAAAACAAACACCCAGTTTCTGGGCAGAGAAAACCCCCAACCCAACCGGTAATCGAACGTCACATGACATCCGTTCAAGTTCATTTGTTGATCCTTCGACTCAGTTTTTTATTACAGAGGCCAACCAGCTCTCTGACAGAACACGCTGAGGTACCGTGCCGGCATGATAAGAGAGGTATCAACGCTACCCACTAGACCACGAACTGCAGAGATGCTGTCCTTGACACTGTTCGGATGTAGCCCGACCGATGTGAATGTGTTAGCCAGAAGATGCTACGGCCCGTACACGCATGGAAACCATTTTCAACACATAGTGTAATAAGCCACTGCTGCAAAATACGAGGCCTGTTCAGAAAGTAAGCTCCGATTGATTGCCAAATTGAAACCACAGTGAACATCAGAAATGTTTTACTTGTAACAATTAGCTACACCTTTCAGCTACTTCTCTACGTAGTCGCCGTTCTGACTTAGACTTTTGTCATAGCGTTGTACCAACTTTTCAATAGCCTCATCATAGAAGGCAGCCGCCAGTGCTTTCCGCCAATTCTCCACGCTGGCCTACACCTCGTTGTCTATGTCAAAATGTTGTCTTCAAAGACAGCGGTTCATGTGACCAGAGATGAAACGCAGGGGGAGACAATTGCGGACTGTATTGTGGGTAATCTCACATTTCCATTTGAAAACGATGCAGGAGCATCTTCATTGCCCCTGCAGAATGCGGCTGAGAATTGTCTTGAAGAAGAAACAGCACGACAGTTATGTAATGTTAGCTGCATAGCTTCAGGCGAAATTTCTCACCAGGCCCTCGTACTTGGCGGCAGACACTATTTTCTAGACATCTTTACGCACTCACTGCGAGCTCAGAAATGAGAAGAGCGACGTGATGCTAACTGGGGTTATACTAGAGACACTACCCAACACATCTGTGCAAAGCTTTATCGGATTTTCATACTCGTTTCCATTTCGCGAACGATCGGAGCTTACTTTCTGAACGCCCCTCGTACTAACACGAATTCTTTATAGACGAATTGAAAAAGTGGTAGAAGCCAACCTCGGGGAAGATCAGTTTGTATTCCGTAGAAATGTTGGAACACGTGAGGCAATACTGACCCTACGACTTATCTTAGAAAATAGATTAAGGAAAAGCAAACCTACATTTCTAGCATTTGTAGACTTAGAGAAAGCTTTTGACAATGTTGACTGGAATACTCTCTTTCAAACTCTAAAGGTGGCAGATGTAAAATACACGGAGCGAAAGGCTATTTACGATTTGTACAGAAACCAAATGGCAGTTATAAGAGTCGAGGGAATTGAAAGAGAAGCAATGGTTCTGAAGGGAGTGCGACAGGGCTGTAGCCTATCCCCGATGTTATTCAATCTGTATATTGAGCAAGCAGTAAAGGTAACGAAAGAAAAGTTCGGAGTAGGTATTAAAATTCATGGAGAAGAAGTAAAAACTTTGAGGTTCGCCGATGACATTGTAATTCTGTCAGAGACAGCAAAGGACTTGGAAGAGCAGTTGAACGGAATGGACAGTGTCTTGAAAGGAGGGTATAAGATGAACATCAACAAAAGCAAAACGACGATAATGGAATGTAGTCGAATTAAATAGGGTGATGCTGAGGAAATTAGATTAGGAAATGAGACACTTAAAGTAGTAAAGGAGTTTTGCTATTTGGGGACCAAAATAACTGATGATGGTCGAAGTAGAGAGGATATAAAATGTAGACTGGCAATGGGAAGGAAAGCGTTTCTGAAGAATAGAAATTTGTTAACATCGAGTATAGATTTAAGTGTCAGGAAGTCGTTTCTCAAAGTATTTGTATGGAGTGTAGCCATGTATGGAAGTGAAAAATGGACGATAAATAGTTTAGACAAGAAGAGAATAGAAGCTTTCGAAATGTGGTGCTACAGAAGAATGCTGAAGATTAGATGGGTAGATCACATAACTAATGAGGAGGTATTGAATAGAATTGGGGAGAAGAGGAGCTTGTGGCACAACTTGACTAGAAGAAGGGATCGGTTGGTAGGACATGTTTTGAGGCATTAAGGGATCACCAGTTTAGCACTGGAGGGAAGCGTGTGCGGTAAAAATCGTAGAGGGAGACCAAGACATGAATACACTAAGCAGATTCAGAATGATGTAGGTTGCAGTAGATACTGGGAGATGAAGAAGCTTGCACAGGATAGAGTAGCATGGAGAGCTGCATGAAACCAGTCTCAGGACTGAAGACCACAGCAACAACAACTGTAATTGCGGCTGTGTGGTACAGCCCTGTATTGCACCGCAGTCTCTGTAACACTCTGCCATTGAATAAACCATTCACTTCCGGACGTAAGTTCATTAGACCTTTCTTGTTCCGTATCGTCTCATCGATCAATTGTAAGTACACGGTGGAAAAAATCACCCTGTAAATGTGCTGCCCATCTAATTCTGTCACGGCATTGGCTTCACCGCTCCAATCACAGTACAGCGTACACTTGCCCCAAAGTGGTAGGCGCGGCCGCGCTACAGGGAACACAACACCGCCTGCGCTTCGGCGTCGGGCGCCGACTCGCGTAGTACAGCCGTTCACGCGCGCGTTTCTTCGGACGCTCTCGCTGGTTGTGGACGCAGAGAGAAGAGGCTCTCGCATCGGCCATCAGCCCAATCATCCGCAAATGGGCGACGAGAGCAACGCAAACATTGGCCGCGTCGCATTCTCTCGCACTGAGCGTTTCCGCCTCGCCTCTCCCTGTCCTCAGGGTGGGCAAACACGGCCAGATGCGGGGTCGGGTTTCGTCGCAGGTGCGTCGTTGCCCGGTGTTTGCACCCGCCGGTCGACAAAGGCCTTTGACTTTTCTAGCACCGTCCGTGCATTTCCTGCACTTACATAGCTCGTCTCTTCACAAGAGTCAGGCAGAATTATTTATCTACACCGGGTGGCTATAAACATTCCCTATTTAACACGTTATAACACGGAAACTAATTACCGTACGAGTACCAAACTTGGTAGCATTAATCTCAAGGACATGGGGAAGAGATCAGATGCTTCAAATGGCTCTGAGCACTATGGGACTTATCGGAGGTCATCAGTCCCCTAGAACTTAGAACTACTTAAACCTAACTAACCTAAGGACATCACACACATCCATGCCCGAGGCAGGATTCGATCCTGCGACCGTAGCGGTCGCGCGGTTCCAGACTGAAGCGCCTAGAACCGCTCGGCCACATCGACCGGGCATGGGTAAGAGAAATAATGCAGAATCAGTCCAATCGAAACACTTTTAATGGTAGAGCACTCGCCCGTGAAAGGCAAATGTCCCTAGTTCGAGTCTCGATCCGGCATACAGTTTTAATCTCCATTGTGACAACAGACATTCAGTCACACTATAGACTCAAAAGTATCCGGACACCCCCAAAAACATACGCTTCTCATATTAGGTGCATTGTGCTGCCACCTACTACCAGGTACTCCATAGCAACGACCTTAGTAGTCATTACATATCGTGAGAGAGCAGAATGGGGCGCTCGGCGGAACTCACGGACTTTGAACGTGGTTAGGTGATTGGGTGTCACTTGTGCCATACGTCTGTACACGACACTTCCACGCACCTAAACATCCCTAGGCCCACTGTTTCCTATGTGATAGTGAAGTGGAAATGTGAAGGGACACGTACATCACAAAAGCATACAGGCCGACCTCGTGTGTTGAGTAAGACCGGCGACAGTTGAAGA
Organism: Schistocerca nitens; assembly: GCF_023898315.1. Classification (NCBI taxonomy): domain Eukaryota; kingdom Metazoa; phylum Arthropoda; class Insecta; order Orthoptera; family Acrididae; genus Schistocerca; species Schistocerca nitens. The sequence goes on along the minus strand of NC_064625.1, from coordinate 139,379,759 downwards.
GGGTCGTAAAGTGTAAAAGGCAGACATCTATCCAGACACCTTTAATGTGCCGCTATGGTACATCATACCATTACATACCGGTACCAAACTAGGTAGCATTAATCTCAAGGACATGGGGAAGAGAAATAATGCAGAATCAGTCCAACTGGAACACACTTAATGGTAGAGCACTCGCCCGTGAAAGGCAAAGGTGCCGAGTTCGAGTCTCGATCCGGCACACAGTTTTAATCTCCCTTGCGACAACAGTCATTCAATCACTTACACTTGTAAGTAGGCTCTTTAGGTTTTTATGTTGGTAACGCCACGTAGCGCTCTGTATGAAAATCACTGACTGTGCTGTGTGCAGTCTTTGGCTGCTTTGCATTGTTGGAATTTTCGCTATTGTAGTGTTGGGCAGTTAGATGTTAACAGCGCGTAGCGTTGCGCAGTTGGAGGTGAGCCGCCAGCAGTGGTGGATGTAGGGAGAGAGATGGCAGAATTTTGAGAGCGGACGATCTGGACGTGTGTCCGTCAGAAAGAGTAAATTTGTAATATTGGATATCATGATCTGATAATAGTGTTCAAAAGTCATTTTATATATATATATATATATATATATATATATATATATATATATATATATATATATATATATAGTGACTTTTGAACACTATTAAGGTACATATATTGTTTGTTCTCCATCAAAATCTTTCATTTGCTGACTACGCCTATCAGTAGTTAGTGCCTTCTGTAGTTAGAATCTTTTATTTAGCTGGCAGTAGTGGCGCTCGCTGTATTGCAGTAGTTTGAGTAACGAAGATTTTTGTAAGGTAAGTGATTCATGAAAGGTATAGGTTATTGTTAGTCAGGGCCATTCTTTTGTAGGGATTATTGAAAGTCAGATTGCGTTGCGCTAAAAATATTGTGTGTCAGTTTAGTGTTGATCATAATAAGTAAAGAGAAAAATGTCTGAGTACGTTCAGTTCTGCTCAGCTGTTTGAAAATCAAATAACGTAAGGGGTTTATCAGCACAATAATTCATTAATATTTCAAAGGGGAGGTTTGACCTGCTCTGTCTATCAGCACAGTAATTCATTAATATTTCAAAGGGGTTTCACACTATGTGATCAAAAGTATCCGGACACCCCCAAAAACATACGTTTTTCATATTAGGTCCATTGTGCTGCCAACTACTGCCAGGTACTCCATATCAGCGACCTCAGTGGTCATTACACATCATGAGAGAGCAGAATGTGGCGCTCTGTGCAACTCACAGACTTCGAACATGGTCAGATGATTGGGTGTCACTTGCGTCATTCGTCTGTACGCGACATTTCCACACACCTAAACATCCCTAGGCCCACTGTTTCCGATGTGATAGTGAAATGGAAACATGAAGGGACACGTACAGCATAAAAATGTACAGGCCGACCTCATTAATTGCGTGACCTACCCATCTAATCTTCAGGTTTCTTCTGTAGCGCCTCATTTCAAAAACTTCTATTCTTTTCCTGCCTAACCTGTTTATCGTCCATGTTTGACATCCATACATGGCTACACTCCATAAAAAGTACTTCCTAATACTTAAATCTGTATATTCGATGTTAACAAATTTATCTTCTTGAGAAACGTTTTTCTTTCCATACCCAGTCTACATCCTCCCTACGTCGACCATCATCAATTATTTTGCTGCCCAAATAGCAAAACTCCTTTACTACTTTCAGTGCCTCGTTTCCTAATCTAATTCCCTCAGCATAACCTGGTTTAATTCTCCCACATTCCCTTATCCTCGTTTTTCTTTTGTTGATGTTCATCTAATATCCTCCTTTCAAGACACTGTCCATTCCATTCAACTGCTTGCTTGTTCCGATAGAATAACAATGTCATCGTCAAACCTCAAAGTTATTACTTCTTCTCCCTGGACTCTAATTCCTACTCCAAATTTTTCTTTTGTTTCCTTAACTGCTTACTCAAAATATCGGGGATAGGCTACAACCATGTCTCACTCCCTTCTCAACCACTGCTTCCCTTTCGTGACCCTCGACTCTTATGACTCCCATCTGCTTTCTATACAAATTGTAAAAAGCCTTTCGTTCCCTGTATTTTACCCTTCACAATTTCAAAGTGAGTCAACATTGCAGATACTTTCTCTAAATCATTTTGCAACTTTGGTGACAGATTGATCTGTAGGTTAGTCTAGGTTTGCCGGAAGTGATGGTTTGGTTGTCAGTTGGCGATGCCAAAAAAAGTGAAACACGAGAGGTACCTGAAGCGTCGTGAGCTCCGCAGAAATGACAACACGTACCGTTTCGGCTGAAGTGTCCGTCGGTCGACAGCCACAAACTCACGTGCTCCGTTACGCAACGTCGCCTCGGTGACGACATGCGCCCATGTGTACCTCCGACAGAGGGCTTTCCGCCTTGTGTAACAGGGGGACGCAGCTCTCCCTAGGGTGGGGACCCGGCTGGAAATTCCAAGCCGCGCTGTCCCGTGTGCGGTAACGCCGGACGGCTTACACAGCGGACGGGCAAACACCTCCGTTTATCCGGACACTAATGGACGGCCTCGCGGGCAAACCCGATTTCCGTTCCTGTCCTCACCTCACCTTTAAAGGGGTCTGCACACGTTCAGTATTTATTAACACTATTTGCTTGTCAAACCATCAATATATTGAAGCGACCTCACACTATCAATAACATCGACAAAAATTCTCAGCTGACTACTAGGTTAAGATGTCGAGGACCCAAAAGAAAGTATGTGCTGTAGTCATACTATGTGATCAAAAGTATCCGGACGCTTGGCTGAAAATGACTAACACGTTAGTGGCGCCTTCCATTGGTAATGCTGGAATGACAGCTTCCATTCTCGCAGGCATACGTTCAATCATGTGCTGGAAGGTTTCTTGGGGAATGGCAGCCCATTCCTCACGCAGTGCTGCACTGAGGAGAGGTATCGATGTCGGTCGGTGAGGCCTGGCACGAAGTCGGCGTTCCAAAACATCTCAAAGGTGTTCTATAGGATTCAGGTCAGGACCAGTTCATTACGGAGATGTTATTGTCGTCTAACCAATCCGTCGCAGACCGTGCGTTATGGGCAGGTGTTTGATAGTGTTGAAACACCGTGGATCTCGGAATATTGAATTTCTTAACCATTTCCGAAACAGAACGTCAAAAACGTCAAGCTCTAACTACACTATATGATCAAAAGTATTCGGACACACGGGTGAAAATGACTCACAAGTTCGTGGCCCCCTCCATCGGTAATGCTGGAATTCAATATGGTGTTGACCCCCCTTAGCCTTGATAACAGCTTCCACTCTCGCACGCATACGTTCAATCGGGTGCTGGAAGGTTTATTGGGGCATGGCAGCCCATTCTGCTCTGAGGAGAGGTATCAATGTCGGTCGGTGAGGCCTGGCACAAAGAAGGTGTTCCAAAACATCTCAAAGGTGTCCTATAGGATTCATGTCAGGACTCTGTGCAGGCCAGTCCATTACAGGGATGTTATTGTCGTGTAACCACTCCGCCGCAGGCCGTGCATTGTGAACAGGTGCTCGATCGTGATAAAAGAAGCTGTCGCCATCCCCAAATTGCTCTTCAACAGTGGAAACAAGAAGGTGCTTAAAACATCAATGTAGGCCTTGGGCTGTGATAGTGCCACGTAAAACAACAAAGGGTGCAAACCCCCTCCATGGAAAACACTACCATATTAAACACCACCGCCTTCTAATTTTACTGTCGGCACTACACACGCTGGCAGATGACGTTCACCGGGCATTCGCCATACCTACACCCTGCCATCGGATCGCCACATTGCGTACCGTGATTCGTCACTCCACACAGAGATTTTCCACTGTTCAATCGTCCAGTGTTTACTCTCCTTACACCAAGCGAGGCGTCGTTTGGCATTTACCGGGGTGATGTGTGGCTTACGAGCAGCCGCTCGACCATGAAATCCAAGTTTTCTCACCTCCCGCCTGTCATAGTACTTGCAGTGGATCCTGATGCAGATTGGAATTCCTGCATGATGGTCTGGATAGATGTCTGCCAATTACACATTAAGAACGTCACCAACTGTCGGCGGTCTCTGTCAGTCAACATACGAAGTCGGCCTGTACGCTTTTGTGCTGTACGTGTCCCTTCACGTTTCCACTTCAGTATCACATCGGAAAGAGCGGGCCTAGGGATGTTTAGGAGTTTGGAAATGTCGTGTACAGGCGTATGACGCAACTGACACGTGAGTTCCGCGGACCGCGCCATTCCGCTCTCTCACAGAGTACGTGCTAGTGGGTGGGAGCACTGTGCCCCTAATATGAAAAAAGTATGTTTTTGGGGTGTCCGGATACTTTTGATCACATAGTGTATAGGCCTACTACCTATAGCTTACAAGCAATAGAAAACAACGAAAAAGAGGAAATTTGTCCGAGATTGGTTGAAAAAAGGAGCGACAGGTCTCACGTTGATTTACTAAAGTCAGAAGCAGGGACACAAGGATTTTTTTTTTAATTTATTTGTGGTAGGGTCCCATGGTACCAAACTGCTGAGGTCATCGGTCCCTAGGGCCAGACATTACTTAATCTAACTTTTCTAAGAACAACACAGATGCCATGCCCGAGGGAGGGCTCGAAACCGTGACAAGGTGTCTGAGACTGAGAGGTGGCATGAGCCCCCTCTCATATTTCTATCTTACGATTTTCCTCTCTAATTGCATGCAGTGAAAAGTTGCTATTCCTTCACACGTGGACTTCCCACGCAGCGTCTCTCGTCACCCGGGTGGTCTGGTGACAGGCGGGCTCTGCTGATCTTGAAAGGGTAAGCCGACGGGTGTGAGGGAGTCGAGTGAATGCTTTCCAGACGCCGACATTGTAGAATAGCGGCGGAGACACGCTCGCAGGGGCCTGAAGTAGCGGCTGGGCTAGAGGTTCCGTTACTTCGCAGAAACTTAGCGAAAACACTTTCTGGCGGGCTACCAGCGAGGCGTGGGAATGACTTGTGTTGCCAAGCAGCCTTGGCGCGCAAATTCCCGCGTTTTTCTGCCGTATAGTAACTGTGATTGGCTTGCTCAGGGCATAGCTCCGTGACGTAGCAAAATCGGTGCAGAAATTGGCGCCAAGAATCTCCATTGGTGGAATGGTAGTGCTCCGGCAATAGAGTGGAATTTTCCGCCGGTTTTCGAGTTGCTGATTGGAACGGTTAACCACGGCCACTGTCATGGGGGCGGGAATGCTCTGTGTTCGCCCTGTATGGGTGCTCAGGGGTAGTCGGCTCTCGCCTTTCGGTCGAAGTAGGTTACAAGACTGAACTCTCGCTGCGCGGGTCAGCCTGCCTTCCGTTGGCTGTCTAATATACTTTTATTTAATTGTAACTGTTTGACGAAGTTGCTGAAGTTTCGACTTCAACGTAACTTTCCGAGTACAGTTGGCAATTGAGCGTTCTGTGTACAAGAGGCCTATGTTGTCTGTCTTGAACAGTTTTGGCTAATGTTGACTGTATCGGAGTTACTGGGTGACTTCGCTTGTGAAAATCAATCACTGTACCGTCAGTGATTGTGTGGCGAGCCTTCTTCGCCTCCCTCAGAGGCGCATTTGTATTGCTAGGAAGTCTTTAGTCTTGAACAACCAGGCCAGGATAATTTGTTTCGGGCTATACTCGCGACATTATCATCACCACGACGGGACGTCGAAGCAACCAGCCATCGCTTCCAGTACGCCAGATCGTGTCCTTGTAGCTAAGAAGACAGCTTGGTAATGTACGTCCGCAGCATAGGCAAAGCAGGCATTTTTGCTAGGCGATAATCAGAGCTCAGCAGAGCGCGCCTGTTCGTCTTTTCTAACTTTGTTCTATCTTGGGTGTTCATTGTCTGAGTTCTCATTAATGTAGCAGCAATTAATGTTGGATTAGCGGTGTGTCTCTCTTAAGATTTGAGTGGCAAGGAATTGGCTCCACATACCACTTCGTCATAAACGTCACAATCTAGTTTAGGGACAACTTCACCTTCACAGCGTTTAAGTATCCAATTTGAGCCAATTTGATGTATTGTAAATGTTTCATGTGCTTTTGTTTATTATTTTGTGTTTAGTCTTAATAAATCATATTGTTATTTTGGACAGAACTTTCATTCTGTTAATCGGTAGAGCAACCATATCATATCTCACTACGTTAATCAAACCTTCCTTTATTTAACTTATTTATCAAATTAAATTATTGCAGGTGCCAAACTCTTTTCTACTCCACTTGCAGGGTTGATTACAGTCAGTTTGCGTATGTTTTTAATCCATGTGCAGCAGCAAAAGTCGGAGTTAGAATAGGGAGGGCTTAGAGCATCATTTACATATGTAGATTCTAGAAGAATTTAGTGTTAAATACACTGCTAGCCCCGGCACCTCCCAAGACCACGCGGCTACCCGAAAGATGTTATGTATTATTTTCCGATGACATCTGCATCGTGTGGCACGTTATTAGTGATGATATAGAAGAGCGAACGAAATTAATGACAGAGGCAATCGCATTCGACAAGCGATTAGGAGTAACTTAGAGATGCCTGGCAACAGACAGGGCTTTCTAATGCTCGAAGTCTATTTCTCTGATATCAGCATGCACGATTAGTAAAAGTCTATGGAAACGTATGTAGTAATTACACAAAGAAACAGGTACAGGCATGCGTATTCAAATACAGAGATACGTAAAGGGGCGGAATACGGCAGTGAGGTCGGCAACGCCTAAATAAGACAACAATGGCGCAGATCTTAGATCGGATACTACTGATATAACAGCAGGTTATCGAGATTTAAGCAAGTTTGAAGGTGCTATAGTCGGCGGACGAGCGATGGGACACAGCATCTCCGAGGCAGCGATGAAGTGGGGATTTTCCCGTACAACCATTTCACGAAGGTGAATATCAGGAATCCGGTAAAACATCAAATTTCCGACAATGTTGCGGCTGGAAAAAGTGCTGCGAGAACTGGGCCAACGACGACTGAAGAGAATCGTTCAGTGTGACAGAAGTGTTACCCGAAATTAGAATTATATTAATACCTTCAGCTGCTAACGGACGTTGACATGTATCAACGGGGACAGCTGAAAATTTGTGCTCCGTCCGGGACTCGAACCCGGGATCTGCTGCTTATATGACAGACGCTCTACCCATCTGAGCCACCGAGGGCACAGAGGATAGCGCGACTGCAGGGACTATCTTGCGCACGCCTCCTGAAAGACCCACATTCTCACCTTGTATCTCCACACACTACATTCGTAGTGTCGCACCCTAACACACTCATTCCTCGTGGAAGACATTCTTACCAAGTCCCGTAAGAGTTCGGGTAATGTGTGTGCATCCGCACAGAAGGAGAAGGTCATGCCCTGTGTTGCCAGAACTATATACACTCCTGGAAATTGAAATAAGAACACCGTGAATTCATTGTCCCAGGAAGGGGAAACTTTATTGACACATTCCTGGGGTCAGATACATCACATGATCACACTGACAGAACCACAGGCACATAGACACAGGCAACAGAGCATGCACAATGTCGGCACTAGTACAGTGTATATCCACCTTTCGCAGCAATGCAGGCTGCTATTCTCCCATGGAGACGATCGTAGAGATGCTGGATGTAGTCCTGTGGAACGGCTTGCCATGCCATTTCCACCTGGCGCCTCAGTTGGACCAGCGTTCGTGCTGGACGTGCAGACCGCGTGAGACGACGCTTCATCCAGTCCCAAACATGCTCAATGGGGGACAGATCTGGAGATCTTGCTGGCCAGGGTAGTTGACTTACACCTTCTAGAGCACGTTGGGTGGCACGGGATACATGCGGACGTGCATTGTCCTGTTGGAACAGCAAGTTCCCTTGCCGGTCTAGGAATGGTAGAACGATGGGTTCGATGACGGTTTGGATGTACCGTGCACTATTCAGTGTCCCCTCGACGATCACCAGTGGTGTACGGCCAGTGTAGGAGATCGCTCCCCACACCATGATGCCGGGTGTTGGCCCTGTGTGCCTCGGTCGTATGCAGTCCTGATTGTGGCGCTCACCTGCACGGCGCCAAACACGCATACGACCATCATTGGCACCAAGGCAGAAGCGACTCTCATCGCTGAAGACGACACGTCTCCATTCGTCCCTCCATTCACGCCTGTCGCGACACCACTGGAGGCGGGCTGCACGATGTTGGGGCGTGAGCGGAAGACGGCCTAACGGTGTGCGGGACCGTAGCCCAGCTTCATGGAGACGGTTGCGAATGGTCCTCGCCGATACCCCAGGAGCAACAGTGTCCCTAATTTGCTGGGAAGTGGCGGTGCGGTCCCCTACGGCACTGCGTAGGATCCTACGGTCTTGGCGTGCATCCGTTCGTCGCTGCGGTCCGGTCCCAGGTCGACGGGCACGTGCACCTTCCGCCGACCACTGGCGACAACATCGATGTACTGTGAGACCTCACGCCCCACGTGTTGAGCAATTCGGCGGTACGTCCACCCGGCCTCCCGCATGCCCACTATACGCCCTCGCTCAAAGTCCGTCAACTGCACATACGGCCCACGTCCACGCTGTTGCGGCATGCTACCAGTGTTAAAGACTGCGATGGAGCTCCGTATGCCACGGAAAACTGGCTGACACTGACGGCGGCGGTGCACAAATGCTGCGCAGCTAGCGCCATTCGACGGCCAACACCGCGGTTCCTGGTGTGTCCGCTGTGCCGTGCGTGTGATCATTGCTTGTACAGCCCTCTCGCAGTGTCCGGAGCAAGTATGGTGGGTCTGACACACCGGTGTCAATGTGTTCTTTTTTCCATTTCCAGGATTGCATACCGGTCATTTTTGAAACACCCTGTAACTGCCTAAACGAACCTCTTGGTGAGCACCTCCCTCACACAGTTGTTGTTGGGGAGGGGGAGGCACTCGGACGGCTCGTCTTCTTCTTCTCCCTCGGGTACAGTTCGTCCGGTGCTACGGACAGGTCGACAGGTACGCTGCTTCGAGCGCGCAGCCGGCACGTGGGTAGCGGCGGTGCGTATCAGTGCTGAGGCAGCCCCAGATAGCGCCGCACCCACTCAGCCACCACTGACGCACACGTCGAGGCCACGCACGATGCCTGCCGGCCTGTCCGCGGCTCCAGCTCCCTGGCCTACACGTCTGGAGTCATTACCTCTGCCGTCGTCATCATTGTCAATATGATGTTACTATCATTTGTATATTAGGCCGGACAGTCTGTTTCAACAGCTCGGTAGGTAGTACAGTTGAAGAGGAATTGACATCTCTAAAATGGGTAATCACAGAAGATGGAAAAAAAGAAGTATTTTAGTTTTTTTTTTTTTTTTATTTTTCAACGACGCGTTTCGCCTTATTTAGGCATCTTCAGGTTTTGGGTACACGACGCTGTGGCGCATTACGCTTACTACCTGAGCCCCCATCTTACTCTGTTACTCGCTCCCGTGAACGGGAACGCGTTATGCAGATCTTATTGCCTCTCGCGTCCATCTAGAAAAGGTAATGATTTCACTCTTTTATATTTCTAGTTTTTACTGAGTTTAACGAAGGCGATGTTGGCCTGATATATTCGACGATGCCCTTTGGCTACACTGACTAAAGGATTCTTCTAAGAAACACCAAATTAAGGTATTTGAGCTGTTTATACATGCTTATAGGTTATCCAAGTCTGCACAACGCGATAGCGATTCTTAAATAGATGTATTTCTCGTCTGCTTTCTGTGTAGATAACCTGAAGATGCCTAAATAAGGCGAAACACGTCGTTGAAAAATAAAAAACTGAAATTGCAACCAAATTGCAACCAAGCCTGTTTTTAACCAATACTGTTAACCACTGGTTTGCTGTATGCCACATATGGATTGGAAGAATTTCTATGGAAAAAAGCATCGGTACAAGCAGGTAACTGCCGGCCGGGTTGGTCGAGCGGTTCTAGGCACTACAGTCTGGAACCGCTCGACCGCTACGGTCGCAGGTTCGAATCCTGCCTCGGGCATGGATGTGTGTGATGTCCTTAGGTTAGTTAGGTTTAAGAGGTTCTAAATTCTAGGGGACTGATGACCGTAGAAGTTAAGTCCCATAGTGCTCAGAGCCATTTGTACCAAGGAGGTAACTGCGAAGAAAGCACTGATAACAGAAGAAACACTTCTGCTGATCGACGAAAGAAGGAAGTACAAAAATGTTGGGCGAAATTCAGGAACGAGGAAGGGCAGGGAACGTAAGGCGAAATGGCTGCATGAACAATGTGTAGAACTGATTGTCAGAAGGACTGACTCGGCGCACAGAAAAGTCCAAACAATCTTCGGTGAAATTAACTGCAAGAGCGGTAACATTAAGACTGCTAATCGGAATTGCACGGTTAAATGCAGAGGAGAGAACGGATAGAGAGAAGGAGCACACTGAAAGCGTCTATATGAGGTGGAAGAGGTGTCTGTCGATATGACAGAAAAATAAACAGGGGTCTGTAGGGAAGAGATAGGGATTAACGACTCCATGCAGTGTTGTGTGCACCACGACCAGATAGTGGATAGAATTGGAAGGAAAATCAGCACTGGCCGTAGTTTGTTGTTTTATTGTCAGCAAAATCGATTTTCAGTCACTTAGCGACCATCCTCAGTGCTGTAATATACAATTAAAATTGGTAGGCACTGGTATCAAGTTATAAGCACAAGCTTAGAGCGATCACATAAACCAGTATTCGAATCACAATTTAAAGCAGTTTTTGAGGACCTAAAATCAGATAAGGCACAAGGGATAGACAATATTTCATCGGAGTTTCTAAAATCATTGGGGAAAGTGGCAACAAAAGGACTATTCACGTTGGTGTGCAGCCTATATGAGACTGGCGATATACCATCAGACTTTTGGAAAAACATCATCCATATAATTCCGAAGATAGCAAGAGCCGACAAGTGCGAGTATTAGCGCACAATGAGACTTCCACAATCCAAAATGGTGGAGATTGTTCAAAATTCTCTGATTAATTGTTGTTAAGTACAGCGGAAGAAGGGTAACAGGTACTATGTATAATTCCAAGTAGGAAAAATAAAAGTGGAAGACAAAGAACGAAGTGCTCGGATTAAAAAGCATATAAAAGATAGATGTAGTCTTTTGTCCCCATTGTACATTCTATACATCAAAGAAGCAATGATGGAAATGAAAGAAAGGTTTGAGAGTGGGATTAAAATGGAAGGAGAAAGGATATCAATGATGAGATTCTTCGAAATTCTCTGATAAATTGTTGTAAGGTACAGCGAATGAAATGTAATAGCTACTATGTATAATTCCAAGGAAAAACAATAAAAGTGGACGACAAAGAACGAAGTGCTCGGATTAAAAAGGGTATAAAACGGCGATGTAGTCTTTCGTCCCCATTGTTCAGTCTAAACATCGAAGAAGCAATGATGGAAATGAAAGAAAGGTTCAAGAGTGGGATTAAAATGGAAGGAGAAAGGATATCAATGATGAGATTCTTGGTGATATTACAATCCTCAGTGGAAGTGAAAAATAATTACAGGGTGTGCTCAATGTAATAAGCAATGTAATGAGTACGGAATATGGACTGATCGAAAGAAGAAGACGAAAGTAATGAGAAGTAGCAGAGATGAGAACAGCGGAAACTTAACATCATCAGTATTGGTGATGACGAAACAGGCGAAATTAGCGAATTCTACTACCTAGGCAGCAAAATAACCAGTGACGGCGGAGCAAGGAGAACGTCAAAAGCAGACTAGCCCAGCCAAAAAGGACATTCCCGGCCAAGAGAATTCGATTAGTATTAAACGTAGGCCTTAATAGGAGGAAGAAATTTCTGACAAGGGAACCTCCCCATCGCACCCCCCTCAGATTTAGTTATAAGTTGGCACAGTGGATAGGCCTTGAAAAACTGAAAACAGATCAATTGAGAAAACAGGAAGAAGTTGTGTGGAACTGTGAAAAAATAGGCAAAATATACAAACTGAGTAGTTCAAAGGAAGATAGGCAACATTAAGGACGATGGGAACGCAGGAGTGCCGTGGTCTCGTGGTAACGTGAGCAGCTGCGCAACGAAAGGTCCTTTGTTCAAATCTTCCATCGAGTGAACAGTTTAATTTTTTATTTTCAGTTTATGTGACAAACTCTTATGTTTTCATCACTTTTTTGGGAGTGATTATCACATCTACAAGAAAACCTAAATCGGACAAGGCAGAAGAACCTTTTTACCCACTCGCCAAGTGTACAAGTTAGGTGGGTCGACAACATATTCCTGTCATGTGACGCACATGCCGTCACCAGTGTCGTATAGAATATATCAGATGTGTTTTCCTGTGGAGGAATCGGTTGACCTATGACCTTGCGATCAAATGTTTTCTGTTCCCATTGGAGAGGCACGTCCTTTCGTCTACTAATCGCACGGTTTTGCGATGCGGTCGCAAAACACAGACACTAAACTTATTACAGTGAACAGAGATGTCAATGAACAAACGGATAGATAATAACTGTGCAAAAATAAAGAAAGTAAAATTTTGAGTTGAGGGAAGATTTGAACCAAGGACCTCTCATTCTGCAGCTGCTCACGCTACCACGGGACCACGGCGCTGCTAAGCTCACGTGCTCCATTATGTTGCTTATGTGACCCATGGACTACTCAGTATGTATATTTTGCTTATTTTTTCACAGTTCCACACAACTTCTTCCTGTTTTCTCAATTGATCTGTGTTCAGTTTTTCAAGGCCTATCCACTGTGCCAACTTATAACTAAATCTGAGGGGGGTGCGATGGGGAGGTTCCCTTGTGAGAATGTATGTCTGGAGCGCAGCGTTGTTTGGCAGTGAAACGTGGACTGTGGGAAAACCGGAACAAAAGAGAATCGAAGCATTTCAGATGTGGTGATGCAGACGAATGTTGAAAATTAGGTAGACTGATAAGCTAAGGAATGAGGAGATTCTGCACAGAATCGGAGAGGAAAGCAAAACCTGAAAAAAAGAAAGAAAACAACTGACAAGGGACGAGACGATAGCGCATATGTTAAGGCATCAGGGTCCTCGTTTTTGTGCGCATCTACGAAGTCTGTTCAAAAAATTCCGAAACATTGTCCTCAAAATTTTCCTACGCTTATCATTTACTGATTGTGCATGGCCTACTTCGAAGTACTCTCCTCCATAATTGGTACACCACCCCCCAACGCCGTTTCCACTTCCGAAAGCAGCCTTGGTACGCCCGTTGCGGGATCGTGCGAAGCGCCGTCTGTAAATTTTTTTTATCTCGTCTATCGTTGCAAATCTTCCTCCATTCAACGGGGTTTTCAACTTTGAAAATAAAAAAAAAGTCCGCAATGGCCAAATCAGGAGAGTACGGAGGGATCAATATGCGGGTGCGTTATCATGATGGAAGAGCCACAAACTGTCTCGCCACATTTCAGGCCATCTCACATTTTCTCGCAGTCGTCGCAACACGTTCCGGTAGTACCATCGATTAGCAGGTTGTCGCCGTGGCACCAATTCGTGATGAACTAATCCTTCAGAGTCAAAGAACACTATCAGCATAGCTTTGACATTTGACCTGACCTGACGAGCTTTCTTTGGTCTTGAACCTTCCCCGACCCACTGTGAAGATTGAACCTTGGTCTCAACATCATAACCGTAGACCCACGCCTCATCACCAGTCATGATTATCTTAAGGAACATCTCGTTCTGATTTGCGCGATCCAAAAGCTCTTCACAGATTGCGAGGCGAAGTCTTCCTGGTCTTGACTCATGAGCCGTGGGACTAACTTGGCGGCAATACGATGCATTCCAAGATGCTGTGTCAGGGTTTGATGACATGATGCAACTGAAATGCTACATTCTTCTGCAGTCTCTCGAGCAGTCAAGCTGCGATTCGCACTCACAATTTCGTTGACGTTATTGACATGAGCGTCGTAGGTAGACATCGATGGGCGTCATCTTTAACATCTCTCCGTGACACCCGACCATTCGTGACTCCGAGTACGACTTAAGCACTCATCACCGTAGGCTCCCTGCATCATTTGGTCTGTCTCTGTAACACAATGATGGCAATCTACGTGGATGACACAGCCATCCTTGCGCAATATTGGAAACCATCAAACATTACGTCACGCCTACAGACTGCACTCAGAGTGGCCGAGCCTCGGTTGGAGAAATGGCGTGTTAAACGTCGACAAGTGCGAAGCCGTTCTGTTCACTAGAAGACCGAAGCAACTGCGCAAACACCGCTACTGCAGACCAATAACTCTACATGCACGTCCAATACGTTTCCGCGAGAAAGTCAAATACCTCGGTGTCTGGCTGGACCGGAAATTACTCTGGGGGGACCACATACATGACCAACCGAGCTAGCGCGAGGCTCAAACAGCTCTACCCTATGCTCAACAGGCGTATCACACTGAACAGAAGGGTGTCGAGGTCCATGTTATTCGACCCCTGATGACGTACGCAGCTCCTGTCTGGGGATACGCTGCGCCTACACGCCTGCGCCGTCTGCAGCTCATACAAAACAAAGTACTGAGAATCATAAGCAATGCTCCACCTTACACACGCATCGCGGACCTTCACCGGGAATACCGACTTGAGACTCTCACGGAGGTAATCCACAAACTCACCACAAGACTATACAGTAACTCCAGACATTCGCAGAACCCGTTTATTCTGAATCTGGGGAACTACGACCACAACCATAGATGGAAACATAAAAGACCAAAACACATACTTGCAAGGACATAACATCTATGGCCAAGCATACGCAAACATAACGGCACAGGCGAACCCCTGTTAATCAGACGCCATTACTGGATTTCCAGCTGAAATACACTGCCGAATAACTGGCACCACACAGGGAAGCCGTACCGTACACTGCATGCAGACAAGCTCCACACATCCGCCACACAGTGAGATGATCTATGGCCGATCTCCCACTACTGTATAACGATCTCGATTGTTCCAGGAATGCAGCGGCTGCAGCAACTGGGACACATCGCCATCGCTTGCCACGGTAATGATGCATGATACCCATACTAACAAATCCAACCTTGCATGAGCTATCGCAGCTAGTAAGCCACTACTGCTCTTACTACCCATCCCACTGTCGCAGAGGTTTTGTTCCCACGGCACGAGCCCTGGCACTTTTTTTCCTCTGCTCTTCAATTCGCCACCCTCACTCGCGTTTCGTCCACTATGTATCACCTGATGGACCGTGTTAATGCGTAGCCTTACCCAGACGCACGGACAACATCACAGCCCACCATCCTGTGATGCACTTACTAGACAACTAACATGTTTACGGAGGTGACAGTAGAACTTTTGGTTTGGTCACCACCTTGGTGCGGGCGTGGAGGGGCCCCATCTCGCTTTCTGTAAAGGTTTTCTTGAGTTTCACCAAAAATTTAATGCAGACGCGTTGCTTCTCTAACTCTGACATCTCTAAATTCGTGAACTGTGTGACGCAACGTCCTACTCAATACAGTACTGAACAATAACTAACAGTCATGAAACATCCGGCAGTTACACATTAAATACAGGTGCGCGCATCGATGCCAAGCGCATTTCGCTCCAGCACACCACTGGCGCGAAATTTCGAATGTTGCGGAATTTTTTGAACAGACCCCGTAGATCCACACTATGTACGAGGGCTGTTCGGAAAGTAAGTTCCGATCGGTCGCGAAATGGAAACCACATGAAAACCAGAATCGTTTTATTTGCAACAGTTAGGTACACCTTTCACCTACGTCTCTACATAGTCCTCGCTCCACCTTCTAATGTTGTAGTGATGTATCAGCTTTCCAATACCCTCGTCATAGAAAGCAGCCGCCTGTGGTTTCGGCCAGTCATCTGCACTGGGCTGCAGCACATTGTCTGTGCAAAATTTTGTCTTCACATCCAGCGATTCTGGCGAGCAGCGATGAGACTCAGTGGGAGCCAATTACGGACTGTACATATACATCTACATCTACATCTACATTTATACTCCGCAAGCCACCCAACGGTGTGTGGTGGAGGGCACTTTACGTGCCACTGTCATTACCTCCCTTTCCTGTTCCACTCGCGTATGGTTCGCGGGAAGAACGACTGTCTGAAAGCCTCCGTGCGCTCTCTAATCTCTCTAATTTTACATTCGTGATCTCCTCGGGAGGTATAAGTAGGGAGAAGCAATATATTCGATACCTCATCCAGAAACGCACCCTCTCGAAACCTGGACAGCAAGCTACACCGCGATGCAGAGCGCCTCTCTTGCAGAGTCTGCCACTTGAGTGTATTAAACATCTCCGTAACGCTATCACGGTTACCAAATAACCCTGTGACGAAACGCGCCGCTCTTCTTTGGATCTTCTCTACCTCCTCCGTCAACCCGACCTGGTACGGATCCCACACTGATGAGCAATACTCAAGTATAGATCGAACGAGTGTTTTGTAAGCCACCTCCTTTGTTGATGGACTACATTTTCTAAGCACTCTCCCAATGAATCTAAACCTGGTACCCGCCTTACGAACAATTAATTTTATATGATCATTCCACTTCAAATCGTTGCGCACGCATACTCCCAGATATTTTACAGAAGTAACTGCTACCAGTGTTTGTTCCGCTATCATGTAATCATACAATAAAGGATCCCTCTTTCTATGTATTCGCAATACATTACATTTGTCTATGTTAAGGGTCAGTTGCCACTCACTGCACCAAGTGCCTATCCGCTGCATATCTTCCTGCATTTCGCTACAATTTTCTAACGCTGCAACTTCTCTGTGTACTACAGCATCATCCGCGAAAAGCCGCACGGAACTTCCGACACTATCTACTAGGTCATTTATATATATTGTGAAAAGCAATGGTCCCATAACACTGTATTGTGGGTGATCAAACACATGTGGTCGGAAACGCTGCAGGAGCGTCTTCATTGCCCCTGCAGTGTGCGGCCGAGAACTGGCGTGAAGAAGGAGCTGCTCGACAGTTGTGTTATGTGGGCTGCATAGCATCAGGCGAAATCTCTAACCAGGCCCTCATACTTGGCGGGAGACGCTATTCTCTACACATCTTTACGTGCTCACTGTTCACTCGAAACTGAAAAGAGCGACGCGACACGATCTACGGTCATACTACAGACACTGACCAACACATCTGTGCAAAGCTTTACCGGATTTTTCCCACTGCTTTCCATTTCGCGACCGATCGGAACTTACTTTCTCGACAACCCTAGTAAATAACTATTAAGGACTTCTTGCTCTATCATCTTACGAACATAATGCTGATGATTGCTGATCTAATCTGACATACGAGGTATGGCTAGAAAAAAACCGGACTAGTACTGGTGAAACAATAAAACGAGTGCAATAAGGCTGAAAGTCGCGTGGCCTGTCACGTGACTCTCGCTCCGCCTACTGCTCGAGTTTCATCTGCCTCCTGCACTAAGTCTGCCCGTGGCGTCTGTTTTAAGTAGTTGACGTTTTGTCTGTGCGTCGGAAAATGTTGAGTGTACAGAAAGAACAGCGTGTTAACATCAAATTTTGTTTCAAACTAGGAAAATCTGCAAGTGAAACGTTTGTAATGTTACAACAAGTGTACGGCGATGATTGTTTATCGCGAACACAAGTGTTTGAGTGGTTTAAACGATTTAAAGATGGCCGCGAAGACACCAGTGATGACACTCGCACTGGCAGACCATTGTCGGCAAAAACTGATGCAAACATTGAAAAAATCGGTAAACTTGTTCGACAAGATCGCCGTTTAACAATCAGAGCAGTGTCTGAGTTAACAGGAGTTGACAAAGAAAGTGTTAGGCAGATTCTTCATGAAAGTTTCAACATGAACAAAGTGTGTTCAAAAATGGTTCCAAAGTGTCTCACAATTGAACAGAAGGAACGCCGAAGAATGATTTGTCCTGACATCCTGGAAAACATTGAAAGTGATCCCACCTTCTTACAAAATGTTATTACTTGCGATGAATCGTGGTTTTTTACTTACGATCCCGAAACTAAACGCCAATCGATGCATTGGAAAACTCCTGGTTCTCCACGACAAGAAAAAGCACGAATGTCAAAATCGAAATTCAAGGCAATGATGATTGTTTTTTTTTTTTGACATCAAAGGGATTGTGCGCATTGATTGGGTACCAGAGGGACAAACAGTGAATCAGCATTACTACATTAGCGTCCTGGCTACCCTACGTGAGCGAGTACGGAGAAAATGGAACGATTTGTGGAGAAAAAAGTCATGGATCCTTCACCAAGACAATGCCCCAGCTCACAGTGCGTTGTCAGTGAAGAAGTTTTTGGCAAAACACAACATTCCCATCTTAGATCATCCACCCTACTCACCTGATTTGGCCCCCTGTGACTTTTTTCTTTTCCCTAAAGTCAAGTCAGCTTTGAAAGGAACTAGATTTGAGACTGTTCAAGCAGTAAAAGAAAAAGCGACGGAAGTAATGTATGGACTTACCGAAAATGATCTGCAGCATTGCTATGAACAGTGGAAAATTCGTATGGAGCGGTGTAGAGACCGAGGAGGAGAGTACATTGAAGGAGATAACATGAAATTGTAAATAATTGTAAATAAATGTTTTTTCCAGCATCAGTCCGGTTTTTTTCTAGCCGCACCTCGTACACATAAAATATATTATTTTCAGTTTATTATGTTCGTGAGAGAGAACGATGGTTCCTTACAAAATTTTATCTCGAAGCTTTATGTGGGCATTAATGGACGAATGTTGGTATGCCACACCAATTTTTACACCAATCTGATAATGCCCGAAAGGGGCGAAACGCGTCATTTCCCGTGCATGAAAAAGATTTTGCAACGTGACCGTCTTATTTTAAGAAATTCGTGACTGGTTGCTGTATCAGGCGCCCAGTATGGAATGAAACAAATTTTACGCATTGGTAAATCCGTCTACCAGTGGCATAAATCTGTGTGATTGCTTTTGAATGGAACCATTCCATGGTCCCGTTGAGACGGGTCTTGGGTTTTCATTTGACTATACCCTATGTACGAGGGTCACTCCAAAAGAGATGCACACTATTATTTTTTAAATCCATCTTTTATTCTACATGTTTGAAAGATTTACAGTGTGTAGATACATCCTTTAGGAACAATATTTTCATTTCTCCACATTATTTCCATCTCTCTCAACTGCCTTACGCCATCTTGGAACCAGCGCCTGTATACCCGCACGGTCAAATTCTGGGCCAACCTGTTGAGGCCACTGTTTGGCAGCGTGCACAAGGGAGTCATCATCTTCAAACCTTGTTCCACGAAGAGAGTCTTTCAGTTTCCCAAAGAGATGATAGTCACATGGAGCCAGGTCAGGACTGTAAGGTGGGTGTTTCAGTGTCGTCCATCCGAGTTTTGTGATCGCTTCCATGGTTTTTTGACTGACATGTAGCCGTGCAGTGTCGTGCAACAGCAAAACATCCTGCTTTTGCCGATGTGGTCGAAAACGACTCAGTCGAGCTTGAAGTTTCTTCAGTGTCGTCACATTTGCATCAGAATTTATAGTGGTTCCACTTGGCACGACGTCCACAAGCAAGACTGCTTCGGAATCGAAAAACACCGCAGCCATAACTTTTCCAGCAGAAGGTGTGGTTTTGAATTTTATTTCTTGGGTGAATTTGTATGATGCCACTCCTTTGATTCCCTGTTCGTCTCTGGTGAAAAATGATGGAGCCATGTTTCATCACCTGTCACATTTCTTCCTACAACTTCATCTCCACCATTCTCGTACTGTTACAAAAGTTCGCTGCATACCGTTTTTGTTATTTCTTTGTGAGCCACTGTCAACATCCTGGGAACCCACCTGGCACAAACCTTTTTTAACGCCAACACTTTCAGTATTCTGCAAACACTTCCTTCCCCTATCCCAACGTAGCTTGACAATTCGTTCATTGTGATGCGTCTTTCAGCAGTCACCAATTCGTTAACTCTCTGCACACTGTCTGGAGTGTGTGCAGTACGAGGCCTGCCGCTGCGAGCACAATCCTCAATATTGCCGTGCCCGCTTTCATCACGTAACCTGCTTGCCCACCGAATAACTGTACTGCGATCTACAGCAGCATCTGCGTACACCTTTTTCAACCTCTTGTGGATGTTTCCCACTGTCTCGTTTTCACAGAACAGGAATTCTATGACAGCACGTTGCTTCTGACGAACGTCAAGTGTAGCAGCCATGTTGAAGACATGCTGTGACGGCGCCACTCACGGGAACAGGTTGAAATGTTTGAAAATAAGCGGGAAGGATGTATCTACACACTGTAAAACTTTGACACATGCAGAATGAAAACTGTATTTTTACAAAAATAGTGTGCATTTCTTTTGGAGTGACCCTCGTATAAATATGAACAGGAGCGTGTTAGAAACTAGCCCCATACCACCGCTAGGAGATCAGCTGCTCGCTGCCACGGCAGTCGTCTGCCTGTGTCCGACCCTTCGTAAGTGGGTTAGCAGTGCGTGGGCGTCAGATAGCGCGCACTCCATCTGACGCCGCATCAGCAATGATACCTGTCCGCAGGGCTGCCAACGCCGCGTCTCGCCTCCCAACCGCGGCCCAAAGACTCTGCTAGACTTTTCTGTCCAGTGCAGTGCATAAGGCGGAGGGAATATGTAACACTGGAATTACGACTGAAAAACGCCTTCAGTCGCAACTTCTCGTGTTTTATACAGGGTGAAAAGTATTTAAACCGACAAACTCTGGGTCGTTGTAGGGGACATCAAAACAGATATTTTTCGCTAATGTCATTTTTTCCTGTGAGGAGTATTTACACCGGTAGATGAAGATTTCTCTAGCGGCAAAGTAATTAAACCAACAAACACTTTTCCATTTTTTTGTGACCAAGAGACAACACATTAACACAACCCAATTTCAGTTACAGTAGATTAACAAAAATGTCTCCATTGACATGTAAACAAAGTTTACACGTCGGATCATGTTCTGTCTGACACGGGCAAAAATCCCAAGAGTATCTTGAATTATTCCTGCTGCTGCTGCTATCCGGGCAACCAGATCCTCTTCTGATACAACAGCAGTTGTGTAAACAAGGTTGCGCATCTCTCCCCACACAAAAAAGTCCAGAGGGGACATATCTGGAGATCGAGCAGTCCATGGTACAGGACCACCTCTGCCAATCCACGTTTCTGGGAACCGTCGGTCCAGGAATGGAAGCACACGACTGAAATGTGCCGGCGCCCCGTCATGTTGGAACTACATGCGTTGTCATGTAGGGAGCGGGACGTCTTCCAGAAATTCTGGAAATGCTCTGGCGAAAAAATTGTAATAGTGCCTGCCATATAATGGCCTAGCAAGCAGATACGGCCCAATTAAACAGACACCAACAAGACCGACCCACACATTAAAGAAGAACCGCACTTGATGAGCGCTAGTAACTGTGGCATGCAGGTTACCCTCACTCCAAACATGCGAATTTTGCATGTTGAAGACTCCATCACGACCGAACGTTGCTTCATCGGTAAACAACACAGAGGATGGAAATGTAGGATGCATTTCACACAGTTCCAGGTACCACTGCGAAAACTGTGCTCTGCAAGGATAATCAACTGGTACCAGGTTGTGGACACGCTGTAAGTGAAATGGACCTAACAACTGTTCTCGAAGGACTGTTCTTACATTCGTCTGATTCGTCCCCATGTTGCGTGCAATTGCACGTGTTCTGACTGAAGGATTCCGCTCCACATGCTGCAAGACAGCTTCCTCACATTGCAGCGTTCTTACCGTGCGACGGCGTCCCTGTCCAGGTAATCCGCTAAATGACGCGGTCTCATGCAGACGTTGGTACACAGCAGCAAAGGTCGTATGATGTGGGATACGGCGATTAGGATATTGTTGTTGATAAACCCGCTGTGCAGCTCGTCCGTTGTGGTGCGCTACGTAGTCCGCACCAACCATACGAGTGTACTCACTCCAGGTGTGTCGCTCGATTAGCAAACAGAGACAATGCACTACTACACTGGTGGACAGCAGTTGCCTACAACTGAAGAGCGTAATACAGCCTTCACCGGTTTAAATAATCATCACAGGAAAAAATGACATTAGGGAAAAATATTTGTTTTGATGTCCCCTACAACCTCCCAGAGTTTGTCAATTTAAATACTTTTCACCCTGTGGTAGTAGTAGTATGGTATTCTGCCTTACTGCACGTCTTGTCATGGGATAAACCTGTTCCACTTTGGTCTGTCCATAGCCAGTCTTTTCATTTCTAAATATTTGCCTCCTTTGATATTGTCCAGCATTCAATATCTTCTTTTTCCTCTGCCCCATTTTCCCTCCACCGTTCCTTCTGTTCCTTCCTTCAATAAACAGGGGCATTCAAATGAAACTCGGTCACTAGTGGAAAGTGACGGTGACGATTTTATTAACTCAAAAATGTTGTTATACACAGTAGACACACTCAAAAATAGAATGAGATTTTCACAGCGGAGTGTGCGCTGATATGAAACTTCCTGGCAGATTAAAACTGTGTGCCCGACCGAGACTCGAACTCGGGACCTTTACCTTTGGCGGGAAAGTGCTCTACCAACTGAGCTACCCAAGCACGACTGACGCCCGGTACTCACAGCTTTACTTCTGCCAGTATCTCGTCTCCTACCTTCCAAATTTTACAGGTTCGCAGGAGAGCTTCTGTAAAGTTTGCAAGGTAGGAGACAAGGTACTGGCAGAAGTAAAGCTGTGAGTACCGGGCGTCAGTCGTGCTTTGGTAGCTCAGTTGGTAGAGCACTTGCCCGCGAAAGGCAAAGGTCCCGAGTTCGAGTCTCGGTCGGGCACACAGTTTTAATTTGCCAGGAAGTTTCACACTCAAAAATAGTCGCCGAAACTGTTGGCGCTTTTATCCCATTGCGACACTAGCAGGTCGATTCCATCCTTGAAGGAGCTAGTAGGCTAGAATGAGATTTTCACTCTGCAGCGGAGTGTGAGCTAATATGAAACTTCCTGGTAGGTAAGACTGTGCAAGACCGAGACTCGAACTCGGGACCTATGCCTTTCGCGAGCAAGTACTCTGCCATCTTTTTTTTTTCATTTGTTCCTTATTGATCGCTGTGTTTGGTCGTCGCGGACGTCACGTGATATTCATTCGTTTGTTAATCCTTCCACTCAGTTTTTTAAATTACAGAGGCCAACCAGCTCTCTGACCGAAAACGCTGAGCTACCGTGCCGGCATTATCTGAGCTACCCAAGCACGACTCACGCCCCGTCCTCACAGCTTTAATTCCGCCAGTAACTCGTCTCCTACCGTCCAAACTTTACAGAAGCTCTCCTGCGAACCTTGCAGAACTGGCACTCCTGAAAGAAAGGATATTGGGGGGACATGGCTTAGCTACAGCCTGGGAGATGTTTCCTGAATGAGATTTTCATTCTGGAGCGGAGTGTGCGCTGATATGAAACTTCCTGGCAGATTAAAACTGTGTGCCGGACTGAGACTCGGGACGTTTGCCTTTGGCGGGCAAGTGCTCTACCAACTGAGCTACCCAAGCACGACTCACGCCCCGTCCTCACAGCTTTACTTCCGCCAGTACCTCGTCTCCTACCTTCCAAACTTCACAGAAGCTCTCCTACGAACCCTGCAGAACTAGCACTCCTGGAAGAAAGTATATTGGGGGGACATGGCTTAGCTGCAGCCTGGGAGATGTTTCCAGAATGAGATTTTCATTCTGGAGCGGAGTGTGGGCTAATATGAAACTTCCTGGCAGATTAAAATTGTGTGCCGGACTGACACTCGAACTCGGGACCTTTCCTTTGGCGGGCAAGTGGTCTACCAACTGAACCACCCAAGCACGACTCACGCCCCCTCCTCACTGCTTTACTTCCGCCAGTACCTCGTCGCCTACCTTCCAAACTTCACAGAAGCTCTCCTGCGAACCTTGCAGAACTAGCACTACTGGAAGAAAGGATATTGCGGAGACATGGCTTAGCCACAGTTTGGTGGATGTTTCCAGAATGAGATTTTCACTCTGCAGCGGAGTGTGCGCTGATATGAAACTTCCTGAGAGGTTACAACAGTGTGCCGGACCGAGATTCGAACTGGGAACCGATTTCGAGTCTCTCACCGGCACGCAGTTTTAATCTGCCAGGGAGTTTCAGGCTGGTGGTAGGCTGCTGTCAGATCCAGGCATGGACCCTGTCACACTCTTTGTCGTCCGTTGCAAATCGATGTTTGCGAATAGCTCGTTTTAGAGGTCCAAGCACATGAAAGTCACACGGTGAAAGGTGGCGACTGTACGGTGTATGTTCCAGCGTTTCTCTCACCGAAACTGCTGCAGTGTCTTCTTCACCGCATTGGCCGTGTGTGGGCGGGCATTATCGTGCGGGAGGATAACGGCATCGGACAACATGCCCCGGCGTTTCGACTTGATGGCTCGTCTAAGGTTCTGTAAAGTGGCTTGAAAACGCTGGGCATCGATGGTGGTTCCTGTAACATTATGTGATTGCCTTATCATTTTAAATCATTCACTAATCGAGCAGTCGCTCGGCAACAGCTGCAGTTAGCAAATAATGTTGCGAGAATGTAAAAGGTGAACGACCTGTGACGTAACTTGTTTATTGTCGAAGCGCCGTCAGAGATGCAGTGAGTTATTGACTTTGAAAACCGCGGCGCGAAAAACGGACAGAAGAAGAACACTTTAACACATTTTTTTTTTTTTATGTACGAGATATTCTCGATGAACAGTTACTCATTCTTCTCTTGTCTCTTGTAACTTGTGTCGGACGCGCGTGGCTTGCCGCCGTATTATTATCGTTAAAAATAATATTGTTTTAGTGTAAAGTAAATGTGTAATACTAAAAGTGCCTAGCAGTAGATTTATTGTGCGACGTGTATGTGAAAACGTCAAAGGAATTGTTTTTATTACGAGAAGTGCCAGTCAAAACGGCATCCATGTTAAATCCTTCATTGCAGTGTAAGTTCGTCTATTAATTGCCATAAATTCAAAATGGAACTGGTGTATGGACTATTTATTTAATATAGAATATGTCTCACTCCTTCATGAAGTTATTTAATTTTCTTTATGTTTCTGCCAAATAGAGAGTTCACACTCACGAATTCTTTCGTCGAAATCGGACGGAAGTTGTATGCGGCGAAATATTTTCTCCGCGCCATAGTCTACTGGTAAATGCGTGATAAACTACGGTCCCTTAGGAAATTCATGTTGAGCTATCCAAAAATAATTATATTTTGAACAGGCATTTACTCTCCTCTGCAATGCAACTTCCGACTGATCAGACGATCAAACAAGAAACAGCCGCACACGGTCGGCGTTCGCAAATATGTTTCCACCGCTGATTATAGCTATATGTTACAGCACAAAAGTAAACATATTGTTATAATTAGCGACTACGAACGGGGACATTTATAACTGTATGTTTATGTATACACATTACGTAAACATATCGTTATATTCCCCGTACCAGGAACTCGACAAGTAGCGGGCTCCTGTGGTGAAAAACGATCTTACCAGAACTGCTGTTCACGGCTTTTGATTTCTTTGGAGGTGCTGTAGTCCTATGTTTCCACTGTTTCCTCTGACGCTTGCTTTCCAGTTCATAATGGCGACATCATGTTTCGTCACCTGTGACAATGAGCGACAGAAAGCCGTATTCCATCCCATGATAACGTTATGTGCTGTTCGGCGGTCAGTTGGTGGGGGAACCCACTGCGCACAGATTTATCGAATGTTCAAGTGTCGATGCATTATGGGTGGGCGCTGCCCATACTAATACCCAGAACGGATGGATCTCGTCCACGGTCATTCTGCGGTTGTCCAAGACTAAAGCATTCACTTCCGCAACCATTTCCGGTGTGACGACACGATGAACCTGCCCAGGACGAGCATCGTCTTCCAGTTACTCGCGCCCTTCAGGGGATCGTTCGCGCCATTCCACCACACTTGAACGTCTCAGACTGTACTCACCGTACACAGCCTTCATCTATCGATAGATTTCACGGTCTCCAGTTCCCTCCGCCGCCACACTCACAGTTTAATGCACTGACTTGCTTTTTCCTTTCTTTTTAAATACCCGGGCCTTTTCCTAATCCTGCAGTTTGGGAACGGACACGAGATGGAGGCGATCAGCGAAAATGGTGGCGTAATCCTTGCAAGTAATACGACCTTGCGGATTAGCCATGGGGCCCATGGAAGACCACGATCGAGCTCCCCAAATCGTCACCGAACCCCCTCTCCCCCCCCCCCTCCCCCCGCCATGTTACACACTTGGGACGTAAACTCGGAAAAAGCGCGAAATATGCTTCATCGGAAGAAATGACTTTCTTCCATTCCTCCATAGCCCAGGTTTTATTGATTCGACGCCACGCGTTCCTGTTATGGCCATTTACAACAGTGATGAGTGGTTTTGGAATTCTAGCTCGTTCTGCAATAGAGCTACATTCGGGTTTTCTTGGTGCTGGCAGAGTTCGCGATATTCAGTTCTGCAGCGACCTTTTCGGCTACTATCGTCTCATTTTTCGCCACAAAAAAATGGTTCAAATGGCTCAGAGCACTATGAGACTTAACTTCTGACCTAAGGACATCACACACATCCATGTCCGCGGCAGGATTCGAACCTGCGACCGTAGCGGTCGCGCGGTTCCAGACTGTAGCGCCTAGAACCGCTCGGCCAACCCGGCCGGCTTTTCGCCACAATCTTCTTCGATAGAATTTTCTCATTTTCAGAGTATTGAAGGGCGAACTGCCTTGATTTTAAAAAACATTCAAAAGACAAGATCGCATTAAAAATTTCTTTGTTTAAGACAACTTGTTTCAACAGTCATTACTGTCATATTCAGGTCTGTTATAGGTAAAGGTGGATAAATGGGCCCCTACTTTGTTTTTTTTTTATATAACACTTATTTTTAGTATAATCACCTGAAATTAACATAAAGCATTTCTCTAGTATGTCCTGCAAATAGTTACGACATGTTTTGGTTCAACTTTTTAATAGTTAAAACAAAATTTTATTTTTCCTGATTGTCTGCATTTTGTTGCGTCAAGAATTTGTGCTGGTAATATGGGCCCCGATGTAGTTTGAAATAAAAAGAAACAAAAATTTGAAAAAATAATTTTATTTACTTCTTGTGTATAATGAAAGAAAGATTCACTCTGAACATTGTTAATTGAGTCTACTGGTGGGATGATTTTCACAGCCTACGCCTAGTCTTTTCACAAAAGTCACACACATAAGTATCAAGTGATCCTGTTACAGCTGCAGATAATGCACCAACTTGCCTTTTTCCCTGCAGGCCGATGACACGAGAAATTTTTCTTTGAACGACACTAAGACCTGACTCATGTGCCGGCTGGGGTGGTCGAGCGGTTCTAGGCGCTACAGTCTGGAACCGCGCGACCGCTACGGTCGCAGGTTCTAATCCTGCCTCGGGAATGGATGTGTGTGATGTCCTTAGGTTAGGGACAGAGTACACTTTAACCGCTCTTTTCAACCCAATTTTTTTCTCTTTAATAGCTACAGTAGCATTTGACATATTTGCTATGTCCCACGATTGCCGTTTCGATTTTTTTGGTGGTACAAGATGTCTTCGAGGCATCTGAAACATAAAGAGTAGAAATATTTGTAAATGGTCCCATACAATCTGATTGATTTTACGGGGCCCATAATACCAGCAGCAAAAGGGGCCCATATATCCACCCTCGACATCTTGGGAAAAACGATTTTGCCTACAGTTAGTTTGGTTCGCAACCGACGTTAATTAATGTAAAACGGCATCCCAACAACAACCCAAATACGTACCTTACCTTAGTTTTAGTAATAAAATGTTAGAAATGTGAGTTTTATTCAAATAAACACTAACCTTTCAAACTTTTGATGACAGCGAAAAAATTCACAGCACAACTACTCACAAACCATGACAGCTACTACGTCTGCACACTCTACAGTGAAGTTTGGCAACTAGTTGTAGTAGTTCATGTGCTCTCCGCTAGAATTCATGGCCTGTACTTCCAAATATGTAGGGGGCCCATAATACCAGCAGGGGCCCATTTTTCCACCTTTGCCTCTACATCTTTTTGTTGTATAACATTTTCATTTTACTGTTAGCCTCACGCACAAGACATCAAGTGGATAAAATCCAGCACATTGTAAACATTTATCATCACAGTGCGAATCCATTCAGGGTGAAATCATCATTTTCTTGTGGCCTTTGTGCCGCTTCAACGCGGGGTCGGCAGTGCTAGTATGGAGTTGGTGATGTTAGTGTGAAACGATGGCCAGATGCCCTTCTTGTCGCCACCCTGTACCCACCAGGACGGATTGAATGTACCGTAGCTGTCTGTGTCTAGTGTAAGCCATCAAAGCGTTTTCAAATGTCTGCGAGTCGTGTAACTGAGGCGGGACCTGGGAACCAGTCCAGTACTCACCTTGTCGGATGTGGAAAACCGCCTAAAAACCCACCCAGTCTGGCCAGCACACCGGCCCTCGACGCTAACTCAGCTGGGCGTATTCGGTCCGGGGTCGGCGCGCCTGCCCGATTCCAGGAAACGGTGCATTAGCGCTCTCGGCTCACCTGGCGGATCACTCAGCGTAGAGTGAAAATGTTATATAACAAAACGATGTAAAGGACCTGAAGATGATAGCAATGACTGTTGAAACAGGTCGTCTCAAATAAAGAAATTTCTATGCTATCTGGGCTTTGGATGACTTTTAACAATTCAATGACTGTCCGTCACGGATCACTCAACACACCCTTTTGTTCGCGTTATGATTTGTGGGATAATGTTCTTCCTCTTTCCCGGTGCCTCTTGAAACACCAAACACTTTGACTACATTGCTTACAGAAACACCTACCATACGAGTACCAAGAATTTGGTTTGAACTAAGACCGGCTTAGTACACTCACAACTACATAGAACACTATTCTGACTGCAACAGGAACTGAGGACAATGAACAGGTGCCGTTCGTGGTCAAATACAACAGAGCAACCTATATACAGGGTGTTTCAAAAATGACCGGTATATTTGAAACGGCAATAAAAACTAAACGAGCAGCGATAGAAATACACCGTTTGTTGCAATATGCTTGCGACAACAGTACATTTTCAGGCGGACAAACTTTCGAAATTACAGTAGTTACCATTTTCAACAACAGATGGCGCTGCAAGTGATGTGAAAGATATAGAAGACAACGCAGTCTGTGGGTGCGCCATTCTGTACGTCGTCTTTCTGCTGTAAGCGTGTGCTGTTCACAACGTGCAAGTGTGCTGTAGACAACATGGTTTATTCCTTAGAACAGAGGATTTTTCTGGTGTTGGAATTCCACCGCCTAGAACACAGTGTTGTTGCAACAAGACGAAGTTTTCAGCGGAGGTTTAATGTAACCAAAGGACCGAAAAGCGATACAATAAAGGATCTGTTTGCACAATTTCAACGGACTGGGAACGTGACGGATGAACGTGCTGGAAAGCTAGGGCAACCGCGTACGGCAACCACAGAGGGCAACGCGCAGCTAGTGCAGCAGGTGATCCGACAGCGGCCTCGCGTTTCCGTTCGCCGTGTTGCAGCTGCGGTCCAAATGACGCCAACGTCCACGTATCGTCTCATGCGCCAGAGTTTACACCTCTATCCATACAAAATTCAAACGCGGCAACCCCTCAGCGCCGCTACCATTGCTGCACGAGAGACATTCGCTAACGATATAGTGCACAGGATTGATGACGGCGCTATGCATGTGGGCAGCATTTGGTTTACTGACGAAGCTTATTTTTACCTGGACGGCTTCGTCAATAAACAGAACTGGCGCATATGGGGAACCGAAAAGCCCCATGTT
Source organism: Schistocerca nitens (assembly GCF_023898315.1). Classification (NCBI taxonomy): domain Eukaryota; kingdom Metazoa; phylum Arthropoda; class Insecta; order Orthoptera; family Acrididae; genus Schistocerca; species Schistocerca nitens. The sequence goes on along the minus strand of NC_064625.1, from coordinate 139,350,035 downwards.
GCAGTCCCATCGTCCCTGCATCCTCAAAAAGTACTGGTCTGGGCCGCCATTTCTTCCAAAGGAATCATTGGCCCATTTTTCAGATCCGAAACGATTACTGCATCACGCTATCTGGACATTCTTCGTGAATTTGTGGCGGTACAAACTGCCTGAGACGACACTGCGAACACCTCGTGGTTTATGCAAGATGGTGTCCGGCCACATCGCACGGCCGACGTCTTTAATTTCCTGAATGAATATTTCGATGATCGTGTGATTGCTTTGGGCTATCCGAAACATACAGGAGGCGGCGTGGATTGGCCTCCCTATTCGCCAGGCATGAACCCCTGTGACTTCTTTCTGTGGGGACACTTGAAAGACCAGGTGTACCGCCAGAATCCAGAAACAATTGAACAGCTGAAGCAGTACATCTCATCTGCATGTGAAGCCATTCCGCCAGACACGTTGTCAAAGGTTTCGGGTAATTTCATTCAGAGACTACGCCATATTATTGCTACGCATGGTGGATATGTGGAAAATATCGTACTGTAGAGTTTCCCAGACCGCAGCGCCATCTGTTGTTGAAAATTGTAACTACTGTAATTTCGAAAGTTTGTCCGCCTGAAAAGGTACTGTTGTCCCAAGCATATTGCAACAAACGGTGTATTTCTATCGCTGCTCGTTTAGTTTTTATTGCCGTTTCAAATATACCGGTCATTTTTGAAACACCCTGTATATGCTTGGCTGGAATCTGCATTTATGTTCAAGGCCGCATTTTCTGTCGCTGTTTCCATATTATTTCCTAGCCCTTGTAATGCGTTAATTGTTAAACTGGAACAGCTGATATACGAGGGTCATTCGATGATTAAAGAGACAAATTGGTCTGGAGAAAAAAAGCATTTATTTTTACAAAAGAATACTTTTTCTACTTTTCAACATAATCCCCTTGTTCCAACGAGGTAAAAGCCTTTTTTTATTCCGGCTGCAAAGAACTCTTTATCTTGATGTTCGAACCAATTTCCCACAAACTTTTTCACTTCTTCGTTGTCCTGGAACCTCTTCCCACGTAACGCCACCTTCAGTGCACAAAACAAATGGAAATCACCAGGTGTTAAATCAGGACTGAGGCAGTACTTCACAGCCCATTTTGTCAATGGTTTCACGGGTTAGTTGAGCAATATGAGGACGTGCGTTGTCTTGCTAGAGAACCACTCCTCTGAGATCCACGACGTCTCTCTCTCATGTCTGGCTTCTCAACCTTGTTTCCTTGAGTAGCCGCTTCAGCTTCTTTGGGACCCATCTTGCACGTGTTTTGCGGCACTTCGGCTTGTCACAGATAATGTTATGAACTGTACCAGGACTAACTTGAACCTTGTCATCTATCATTTCCACAGTAACACGGCGGCGGCACGAATACTGTCATCAATTCGACTTCCAAGTGAGGGAGTTGAAACTGCAACTGGTCGGCCATAACGGTGTTCTTCAGTCACTGAGTGTGGTGTCACTGCCAGACACCACACTTGCTAGGTGGTAGCTTAAATCGGCCGCGGTCCATTAGTACATGTCGGACCCGCGTGTCGCCACTGTGTGATCGCAGACCGAGCGCCACCACACGGCAGGTCTCGAGAGACGTACGAGAACTCGCCCCAGTTGTACGACGACGTTGCTAGCGACTATAATGACGAAGCCTTTGCTCTCATTTGCCGAGAGACAGTTAGAATAGCCCTCAGCTAAGTTAATGGCTACGACTTAGCAAGGCGCCAATTGTAACAGTGCATGTATATTACGAGTCTCATTTGTATAGTCAAGAGAGATGTACCAAAGGAAGCATTAAAAGTTAAGTATATTCCAAAGATACGTATTTTCTTTATAGTATTCAATACGTATCCTGTTCCAGACTTGACGCCAGTCGGCGTGTGTGTACGCGTGCCTTTCGGCTTCCTCCTCAGTGTGGCGTGACTAGCTTGTTACGCCACAACACTGAGTGGCAACCATTTTTGAACTGCTCTACCAATTTGTAAAAATTTGCACGATTCATACGACCATCACCATAAACTTTAGACACTCTGCAGTATACTGGGTGATCAAAAAGTCAGTATAAATTTGAAAGCTTAATAAACCACGGCATAATGTAGATAGAGAGGTAAAAATTGACAGACATGCTTGGAATGACACGGGGTTTTATTAGAACCACCCCATATTGCTAGACGCGTGAAAGATGTCTTGCGCGCGTTGTTTGGTGATGACCGTGTGCTCAGCCGCCACTTTCGTCATGCTTGGCCTCCCAGGTCCCCAGACCTCAGTCCGCGAGATTATTGGCTTTGGGGTTACCTGAAGTCGCAAGTGTATCGTGATCGACCGACATCTCTAGGGATGCTGAAAGACAACATCCGACGTCAATGCCTCACCATAACTCCGGACATGCTTTACAGTGCTGTTCATAACATTATTCCTCGACTACAGTTATTGTTGAGGACTGATGGTGGACAAATTGAGCATTTCCTGTAAAGAACATGATCATTGCTACGTGTTACTTTGTTATGCTAATTATTGCTATTCTGATCAGATGAAGCGCCATCTGTCGGACATTTTTTTTTTCAAAATTTGTATTTTTTGGTTCTAATAAAACCCCGTGTCATTCCAAGCATGTGTGTCAGTTTGTACCTCTCTACCTACCGTGGTCTAGGGGTAGCGTCTTTGATTCATAATCAAAACGTCTTCGGTCCCGGGTTAGATCCCCGCCACTGCCTAAATTTTGATAAATAATCAGCATTGGCGGCCGAAGACTTCCGGCATAAGAAGTCAGCCTCATTCTGCCAACGGCCTTGTCAAAGAGGGCGCAGGAGCGGATAGAGGTTCAGAGCACTCTCTTGTCCTAGGGGTGGGAAATTACCCCTAAAGGCGGAAGAATCAGCAATGATCAACGGCATGTGGATGCAAAAGGCAATGGAAACCACTGCATTAAAGACACGTAACGTGTATCCACAGGACATGTGGCCTGTAATTGAGGAAGTGTCATGATGATCTCTCCATTGGCAAAAGATTCCGGAATAGTCCCCCATTCGGATCTCCGGGAGGGGACTGCCAAGGGGGAGGTTACCATGAGAAAAAGATGGAATAATCAACGAAAGGATAACGTTCTACGAGTCGGGGCGTGGAATGTCAGAAGCTTGAACGTGGTAGGGAAACTAGAAAATCTGAAAAGGGAAATGCAAAGGCTCAATCTAGATATAGTAGGGGTCAGTGAAGTGAAGTGGAAGGAAGACAAGGATTTCTGGTCAGACGAGTATCGGGTAATATCAACAGCAGCAGAAAATGGTATAACAGGTGTAGGATTCGTTATGAATAGGAAGATAGGGCAGAGTGTGTGTTACTGTGAACAGTTCAGTGACCGGGTTGTTCTAATCAGAATCGACAGCAGACCAACACCGACAACGATAGTTCAGGTATACATGCCGACGTCGCGAGCTGAAGAAGAACAGATAGAGAAAGTGTATGAGGATATTGAAAGGGTAATGCAGTATGTAAAGGGGGACGAAAATCTAATAGTCATGGGCGACTGGAATGCAGTTGTAGGGTAAGGAATAGAAGGAAAGGTTACAGGAGAATATGGGCTTGGGACAAGGAATGAAAGACGAGAAAGACTAATTGAGTTCTGTAACAAGTTTCAGCTAGTAATAGCGAATACCCTGTTCAAGAATCACAAGAGGAGGAGGTATACTTGGAAAAGGCCGGGAGATACGGGAAGATTTCAATTAGATTACATCATGGTCACACAGAGAATCCGAAATCAGATACTGGACTGTAAGGCGTACCCAGGAACAGATATAGACTCAGATCACAATATAGTAGTGATGAAGAGTAGGCTGAAGATCAAGACATTAGTCAGGAAGAATCAATACGCAAAGAAGTGGGATACGGAGGTACTAAGGAATGACGAGATACGTTTGAAGCTCTAACGCTATAGATAGAGCAATAAGGAATAGCGCAGCAGGCAGTACAGTTGAAGAGGAATGGACATCTCTAAAAAGGGCCATCACAGAAGTTGAGAAGGAAAACATAGGTACAAAGAAGGTAGCTGCGAAGAAACCATGGGTAACAGAAGAAATACTTCAGTTGATTGATTAAAGGAGGAAGTACAAACATGTTCCGGGGAAATCAGGAATACAGAAATACAAGTCGCTGAGGAATGAAATAAATAGGAAGTACAGGGAAGCTAAGACGAAATGGCTGCAGGAAAAATGTGAAGACATCGAAAAAGATATGATTGTCGGAAGGACAGACTCAGCATACAGGAAAGTCAAAACAACCTTTGGTGACATTAAAAGTAACGGTGGTAACATTAAGAGTGCAACGGGAATTCCACTGTTAAATGCAGAGGAGAGAGCAGATAGGTGGAAAGAATACACTGAAAGCCTCTATGAGAGTGAAGATTTGTCTGATGTAATAGAAGAAGAAACAGGAGTCGATTTAGAAGAGATAGGGGATCCAGTATTAGAATCGGAATTTAAAAGAGCTTTGGAGGACTTACGGTCAAATAAGGCAGAAGGGATGGATAACATTCCATCAGAATTTCGAAAATCATTGGGGGAAGTGGCAACAAAACGACTATTCACGTTGGTGTGTAGAATATATGAGTCTGACGACATACCATCTGACTTTCGGAAAAGCATCATCCACACAATTCCGAAGACGGCAAGAGCTGACAAGTGCGAGAATTATCGCACAATCAGCTTAACAGCTCATGCATCGAAGCTGCTTACAAGAATAATATACAGAAGAATGGAAAAGAAAATTGAGAATGCGCTAGGTGACGATCAGTTTGGCTTTAGGAAAAGTAAAGGGACGAGAGAGGCAATTCTGACGTTACGGCTAATAATGGAAGCAAGGCTAAAGAAAAATCAAGTCACTTTCATAGGATTTGTCGACCTGGAAAAAGCGTTCGACAATATAAAATGGTGCAAGCTGTTCGAGATTCTGAAAAAAGTAGGGGTAAGCTATAGGGAGAGACGGGTCATATACAATATGTACAACAACCAAGAGGGAATAATAAGAGTGGACTATCAAGAACGAAGTGCTCGTATTAAGAAGGGTGTAAGACAAGGCTGTAGCCTTTCGCCCCTACTCTTCAATCTGTACATCGAGGAAGCAATGATGGAAATAAAAGAAAGGTGCAGGAGTGGAATTAAAATACAAGGTGAAAGGATATCAATGATACGATTCGCTGATGACATTGCTATCCTGAGTGAAAGTGAAGAAGAATTAAATGATCTGCTGAACGGAATGAACAGTCTAATGAGTACACAGTATGGTTTGAGAGCAAATCGGAGAAAGACGAAGGTAATGAGAAGTAGTAGAAATGAGAACAGCGAGAAACTTAACATCAGGATTGATGGTCACGAAGTCAATGAAGTTAAGGAATTCTGCTACCAACGCAGTAAAATAACCAATGACGGACGGAGCAAGGAGGACATCAAAAGCAGACTCGCTATGGCAAAAAAAGGCATTTCTGGCCAAGAGAAGTCTACTAATATCAAATACCGGCCTTAATTTGAGGAAGAAATTTCTGAGGATGTACGTCTGGAGTACAGCATTGTAAGGTAGTGAAACACTGACTGTGGGAAAACCGGAACAGAAGAGAATTGAAGCATTTGAGATGTGGTGCTATAGAATGTTGAAAATTAGGTGGACTGATAAGGTAAGGAATGAGGAGGTTCTACGCAGAATCGGAGAGGAAAGGAATATGTGGAAAACACTGATAAGGAGAAGGGACAGGATGATAGGACATCTGCTAAGACATGAAGGAATGACTTCCATGGTACTAGAGGGAGCTGTAGAGGGCAAAAACTGTAGAGGAAGGCAGAGATTGGAATACGTCAAGCAAATAATTGAGGACGTAGGTCGCAAGTGCTACTCTGAGATGAAGAGGTTAGCACAGGAAAGGAATTCGTGGCGGGCCGCATCAAACCAGTCAGTAGACTGATGACCAAAAAAAAAAAAAAATCTACATTATTCCGTGATTTATTCAGTTTTCAAATTTATACTGACTTTTTGATTACCCGGTATATTCACTGGTTTCTCACCTTCAAGTGAAAAACGAATAACAGAACGTTGTTCAACTAATGTGGACGTTTCAAGCGGACTCGCCATCTTGTAATGTATTTTTGAGGTTATAAACAAAACAATGTTGATACATCAGCTGATCAGGGCTCATCCTAGTGATGCCAACTTAAAGGCGTAAAAGTTCCAAACTTACCCTACTAACAGTTTTTCCCCAGTCCACTTTGTCTCTTTGATTATTGAATGCCCCTCGTAAATTATTTGCTTTGGGCGAACGGAGGGTCATGAGAGGTTTGTGAACGATCATAGGGAGACCGCCTCTTTATTTTCAAAACCATTGCACTACTTGGGTCGGTGCGACTCGAGGAAGACTGAAAGCTAGCAGAGCATAGCGAGTGTAGATACGTGGGGTTAGTGATCTGTTCGTGTGTGTGTGTGCTTATGTTTGAAGGGGGCCAGAGCTCTTCCGCCGGCAGAGAAAGAAGTTTGAGGCCCTCCTCCTAATAGACGCTAACAGCGTCTGCCAACTAGAGCCGGCGTCACTTGGAGGGGTCGGACGGCTGCGTTGTTGACGCGCGGGAAATCCTGGCACGGACCACTTCTTAGCTCTGCGAGTTCTATATTTCCATCGTAATGACTTGGCAGACAATATTTATACTAACCTCAGGCTTTCTGCAGATGATGTACGAGGACACTTCGAAAAGAGAGTCACATACACTACTGGCCATTAAAATTGCTACACCACGAAGGTGACGTGCTACAGACGTGAAATTTAACCGACAGGAAGAAGATACTGAGCGTTTCAGAGCATTCACACAAGGTTGGCGCCGGTGGCGACACCTACAACGTGCTGACATGAGGAAAGTTTCCAACCGATTTCTCGTACACAAACAGCAGTTGACCGGCGTTGCCTGGTGAAACGTTGTGAAGCCTCGTGTAAGGAGGAGAAATGCGTACCATCACGTTTCCGACTTTGATAAAGGTCGGATTGTAGACTATCGCGATTTCGGTTTACCGTATCGCGACATTGCTGCTCGCGTTGGTCGAGATCCAATTACTGTTAGCAGAACATGGAATCGGTGGGTTCAGGAGGGTAATACGGAACACCGTGGTGGCTCCCAACGGCCTCGTATCACTAGCAGTCGAGATGACAGGCATCTTATCCGTGTGGCTGTAACGGATCGTGCAGCTACGTCTCGATCGCTGAGTCAACAGATGGGGACGTTTGCAAGACAACAACCATCTGCACGAACAGTTCGACGACGTTTGCAGCTGCACGGACTATCAGCTCGGAGACCGGGGCTGCGGTTACCCTTGACGCTGCATCACAGACAGGAGCGCCTGCGATGGTGTACTCGACGACGAACCTGGGTGCTCGAATGGCAAAACGTCATTTTTTCGGATGAATCAAGGTTCTGTTTACAGAATCATGATGGTCGCATCCGTGTTTGGCGTCATCGCAGTGAACTCACATTGAAAGCGTGTATTCGTCATCGCCATACTGACGTATCACCCGGCGTGATGGTATGGGGTGCCATGGGTTACCCGTCTCGGTCACCTCTTGTTCGCACTGACGGCACTTTGAACAGTGGACGTTACATTTCAGATGTGTTACGAACCGTGGCTCTACCGTTCATTCGATCCCTGTGAAACCCTACATTTCAGCAGGATAATGCACGACCGCATGTTGCAGATACTGTACAGGCCTTTCTGGATACAGAAAATGTTCGACAGCTGCCCTGGCCTGCACATTCTCCAGATCTCTCACCAACAGAAAACGTCTGGTCAACGGTGGCGGAGCAACTGGCTCGTCACAATACGCCAGTCACTACTCTTGATGAACTGTGGCATCGTGTTGAAGCTGCATGAGCAGCTGTACCTGTACACGCCATCCGAGCTCTGTTTGACTCAATGCCCAGTCGTATCAAGGCCGTTATTACGGCCAGAGATGGTTGTTCTGGGTACTGATTTCTCAGGATCTATTCGCCCAAATCGCGTGAAAATGTAATCACATGACAGTTCTACTATAATATATTTGTTCAATGAATACCAATTTATCATCTGCATTTCCTCTTGGTGTAGCAATTTTAATGGCCAGTAGTGTATTATTATGGCAGGTCAAGTAGGTTTTAAGGAATGCTGCACAGCACTTCAGTGTGACATGGATACGTAACATTATATTTCATCACAGTAACTAATCCTCCGTAAACAACAGTCTGAACCTTCTACCAATCGTTAAATAAGCTGACCGAACAAAAAATTAGAAATGTTTAGAGAAATCATTATGTGTCATTTAATGCCGTGTAATTCCGCTCCTGTTACGGCTGTTGATAAAATATCGATATGTCGGTTCCTTCATCCGATAATATATGTATATAAGGTCGACTTTCCCTCGCACGATGTATCTACACTCCTGGAAATTGAAATAAGAACACCGTGAATTCATTGTCCCAGGAAGGGGAAACTTTATTGGCACATTCCTGGGGTCAGATATAGAGATGGGCAAAACTGTTCTTTTCAGAGATTGGATCAGAACTGTTCATTCCCTGAAATGAATTAGCTCTTTTTCATGACTCACTACTCATTTACAAAAGAAAATAAATGAAAGGCACATTGCCCTTTAAACTTGGTTTATTCCAGTACTATACCTGTATTTTGATCTTATTTGATCCTATTTTGAAGTAACACAGATAATGAGTAAGAATTTTGTATTGTTTATTGAAATTTCCATGATATGACAAAGTTTTTGATTATTGATTTATTTTGCACTAGCGTGGTTTTTTGGGTGATCGGAAAATGTTGTAACTTGAGATTTACATTAACAATATATTTGGCTATAATGTATTAAAATTTCATTAACCTCATACAAATACATCGCAAGCCATATATTTTTCCTTTCGAAGACGCCTAAAATCGCAAAATCCGTACCAGAATAAGAAAAAAAATATAAATTTGACTGTAAAACGAAAGTGCTGCATATAGCCTTACGCAGAATAAAACAAGGAAAATATTGGTGTATCACATTTTGCGATACGTTTATCGGTTCGCTCGTAATTAAAGCGTAAATTCGAGTGTCCATAATAAAAATCCTATAGTAAGAGGAGTCATCAGGAACCTAATCTAATCAGTTTAAACAAATAAAAATAAAATAAAAACAATTGATGTACACATAACATAATAATGTAATATACATAGCGGTATTACTACGAAGAACAATATCCAGTGGGGACGAACTCCGATGCAGAGGCGCTGAGTCGAGCAGGTCGAGCCGCGAGCTTTATTACTGCGTGAGCTGAGACCGCAGAGACCAGAGTGACACCAGAGTCGCTTTGCTCGACGCTCTGGCTAGAGTCGAGACGGTGGGGTGAGCGTTGAGCGGGCGAGTTCCGAGGGTGGGGGGAGCTCACCCGCTCCGAGCCAAATCGTCGGTTCCCTTGCGAGCAGGTTTTTGCAAGTAGTTCCTATGTTATCCGCTAGGTGGCTCTCTGTCCTGTTGCTCGCATCAACTGCCCAGAGGGCAGGACGTGCGACTGAAACGATCGCCGACAGAGTGCGATGCGAAGTTAAGCTGCGCCAGACACTGCACAGTGCACACGGCAGACGACGCACAGAGACGGCCCAGCATATGTGAAACACAAAATCCAATGGGGCACTGCACAATGCAGGCAGCCAAGGTAGAAGCAGGGCAGAGGCCGGCGCTGGCTGTGTTGTGTGGCGTGCACTGTGCTCTGACCAGCAGAGGCGCTGCTGATATGCTCCGTCTCTCTCTCTCTCTCTCTCTCTCTCTCTCTCTCTCTCTCTCTCTCTCTGCCGTGGGAAAAGTTTGGAGCTACCGTTCTTTTTTTCTGAATCACTGATTGTTCACTCCTTTGAAAGATTGAACTCTATGAATTAGTTCAAGAGCGGATCCCCCATCTCTAGTCAGATACATCACATGATCACACTGACTGAACCACAGGCACATAGATACAGGCAACAGAGCATGCACAATGTCGGCACTAGTACAGTGTATATCCACCTTTCGCAGCAATGCAGGCTGCTATTCTCCCATGGAGACGATCGTAGAGATGCTGGATGTAGTCCTGTGGAACGGCTTGCCATGCCATTTCCACCTGGCGCCTCAGTTGGACCAGCGTTCGTGCTGGACGTGCAGACCGCGTGAGACGACGCTTCATCCAGTCCCAAACATGCTCAATGGGGGACAGATCCGGAGATCTTGCTGGCCAGGGTAGTTGACTTACACCTTCTAGAGCACGTTGGGTGGCACGGGATACATGCGGACGTGCATTGTCCTGTTGGAACAGCAAGTTCCCTTGCCGGTCTAGGAATGGTAGAACGATGGGTTCGATGACGGTTTGGATGTACCGTGCACTATTCAGTGTCCCCTCGACGATCACCAGTGGTGTACGGCCAGTGTAGGAGATCGCTCCCCACACCATGATGCCGGGTGTTGGCCCTGTGTGCCTCGGTCGTATGCAGTCCTGATTGTGGCGCTCACCTGCACGGCGCCAAACACGCATACGACCATCATTGGCACCAAGGCAGAAGCGACTCTCATCGCTCAAGACGACACGTCTCCATTCGTCCCTCCATTCACGCCTGTGGCGACACCACTGGAGGCGGGCTGCACGATGTTGGGGCGTGAGCGGAAGACGGCCTAACGGTGTGCGGGACCGTAGCCCAGCTTCATGGAGACGGTTGCGAATGGTCCTCGCCGATACCCCAGGAGCAACAGTGTCCCTAATTTGCTGGGAAGTGGCGGTGCGGTCCCCTACGGCACTGCGTAGGATCCTACGGTCTTGGCGTGCATCCGTGCGTCGCTGCGGTCCGGTCCCAGGTCGACGGGCACGTGCACCTTCCGCCGACCACTGGCGACAACATCGATGTAATGTGGAGACCTCACGCCCCACGTGTTGAGCAATTCGGCGGTACGTCCACCCGGCCTCCCGCATGCCCACTATACGCCCTCGCTCAAAGTCCGTCAACTGCACATACGGTTCACGTCCACGCTGTCGCGGCATGCTACCAGTGTTAAAGACTGCGATGGAGCTCCGTATGCCACGGCAAACTGGCTGACACTGACGGCGGCGGTGCACAAATGCTGCGCAGCTAGCGCCATTCGACGGCCAACACCGCGGTTCCTGGTGTGTCCGCTGTGCCGTGCGTGTGATCATTGCTTGTACAGCCCTCTCGCAGTGTCCGGAGCAAGTATGGTGGGTCTGACACACCGGTGTCAATGTGTTCTTTTTTCCATTTCCAGGAGTGTATATCAAAACCAGTCCCGATATTTCTTTTAAACATTATACTTTTTTTCACAATATTCCGAAAATATTTGAAGCTGCTCTTTTGAAACTGTAGTAGGGCATAGTTTTAATTTCACTGTGTGAAGGATTCTTGCTACTTTTTGAGCTTTGATCAGACCAATCTTTCTCCTTTGTGCCGATTTTCGGCACGATTGTGTTCCGGCCGAGTTGGCGGCGAGTGGACCTCTGGCGACGAGGAGTGGCGGGTTGTAGAGTGCCGAGCGAGAAGGACAGAACGACAGAGTGTTGGGGTCCGGATGGTCAGAACTGTGCATTAATAATTTGGGCACTCTGTGGTAATGAAGTGATGGTGAAACCGAGACGCTTGGGAATTCAGCGCTGCTGTGGAACGGTAAGCCGCGGACTCTGCAGTTGTATGGACGCAGTTTACGGCGAGCTGTGGCCGATGTGGTTTGTGGGTTTTTTTGCCACGGCAGGTAAACAAGACAGCGTGGGCCCAACCTGAACACGCTGTGCTGTAGCATGTTCGCCCACAATAAGGATGTCACGATAGTGGAGAAGAAAGCAGTGGAATATGGCACGTGTATTAACCTTCAGTGGCTTGTGCGGTGTTAGTTTACTTAACTGTGTGGAGATTGAGCAGTAACTGTCAGTTTTCAACGAAATTTACCGTTGTGTAAAAGTGAGGCCAATGACGTATGGGCGTTGTCATAAAGTTATTGTATTTCTTATTTGTGAACATAATATTCTGTTATCGGAATTACTCATTGGACAGATTTTAAATTGTCAGTTATGCGCTGTAGTTTAGCGGGTTATGAACACTGGGATTTAGCAGATATGCTAACTGTGGGTTTTTGGTATGTTTTTGTGTCTACGTGTTAAATGAAAGTGAATTTTGAAGTTTGTAAGGTACCTTTGTACCATTAGGATTCTGTAAGTTTTTATTTGGAAGAGATGTTCTTTGCTACTGTTATTGGTTGAGAATTTATTACCCGATTATCAAAATATCCACGGGTATGCTGCCGGTCTATAGTGTCCAACGGGCACAATATTTCGGCGATCATACATGTCGCCATCATCAGGTGAACTGACGGACTGAGCTCCTGTGAACGTGCCGGCACGGAGATCCGTACGCTATGGCTGCTCAGAGGAAACTGGGTTCGGTAGCGGCGGCGGCCGATTTAAATACCCTCCGTCCGCGGCGCGCTCACTCCGCCGTCCGCGCCCCGCGCCACGGTCGCGCGGTGGAACAGATTGCGACGGCGTCTGAGATGACGTCGGAGTGATGGCTCTGTTCGCCGTGGTCTTCACAACTATACATTTGCTCGATTTACTCTTGATTAACCCGATCGCTGGTTCCCAAGCCTTGCTAAGATTATAGCTACAGTCACGGTTTATGAGGTCGTCATTGGTGCGAATTTCGATGGCCTCTCTAACAACGCTGTCCCAGTATCTTGACGTCTGTACCAGAATCCTCGTGCGGTCATACTCCACAGCGTGATTTTCCAACAAACAATGTCGAGGATCGATGCCGTGAACACCAGAGGCACACTCGACTGATGTATCCGAGCAAGTCGGCGGTCGCTGAACATTGTTTGTCGGAAAATCACGCTATGGAGTATGAACGCACGAGGATTCTGGTACAGACGTCAAGATACTGGGACAGCGTTGTTAGAGAGGCCATCGAAATTCGCACCAATGACGACCTCATAAACCGTGACTGTAGCTATAATCTTAGCAAGGCTTGGGAACCAGCGATCGGGTTAATTAAGAGTAAATCGAGGAAACGTATAGTTGTGACGACCACGGCGGACAGAGCCATCACACCGACGTCATCTCAGACGCCGTCGCAATCTGTTCCACCGCGCGACCGTGGCGCGGGGCGCGGACGGCGGAGGGAGCGCGCCGCGGACGGAGGGTATTTAAATCGGCCGCCGCCGCTACCGAACCCAGTTTCCTCTGAGCAGCCATAGCGTACGGATCTCCGTGCCGGCACGTTCACAGGAGCTCAGTCCGTCAGTTCACCTGATGATGGTGACATGTATGATCGCCGAAATATTGTGCCCGTTGGACACTATAGACCGGCAGCATACCCGTGGATATTTTGATTATCAAATACGCCGGGAGAAACACAAGAATCATATTACCCGATTAATCAAAGGAACAGTTACTTAACCATCCTTTCTATGAAGTGTTCTAATGTTTGCTTTTCAGTGAACTATTATTAATAAATTACGCAAATCAGTAATGTTGTGTAAGCAGTTATTGAAGGCATCCATCTCTAGTAACCAATCAACCATGGCCAGTTGGGCACGGGCTTTGATGTAACAAAAAATGGTTCAAATGGCTCTGAGCACTATGGGACTCAACTGCTGTGGTCATAAGTCCCCTAGAACTTAGAACTACTTAAAACTAACTAACCTAAGGACAGCACACAACACCCAGCCATCACGAGGCAGAGAAAATCCCTGACCCCGCCGGGAATCGAACCCGGGAACCCGGGCGTGGGAAGCGAGAACGCTACCGCACGACCACGAGATGCGGGCTTTTGATGTAACATTAGGGGACTAGATGCTATTTGTTAAGTTGTGGCAACGGTAATCCTGTTGTTCGTAGGTCTTGCAGAAGTGTCTAGTCGTCCCTAAATTAAATACTAATTCTGCACACCTTGAAATGTGTGGAAGAATTATATGTGGCATAGAAGAAGAACTGTGATTGCACTGCGTTGTAAGGAAGTTGATGACGATATTCTGAAAGGCGAAAGTTGTATCGAATAAAACAGCAAGTTTACTGTTACCAGTCACTGTTTATCTCCACGACGCGTTTCGAAGGTTTAAACCTCCATCATCAGGTGGATTTGCATGTGTTAGTGCGACATGTGTGTGTGTGTGTGTGTGTGTGTGTGTGTGTGTGTTGTGTTACGATTTTGGGATAACATGTGGCACTGTCTCCAGTGGTCGTATTACGTGTAAACTGTCATATTTTGCAAACGAAAATCCTTTTTTTTTTTTTTTTTTTTTTTTACAAAATATGAATTTTTACATGTAATGTGCTAAACAGTGACGTAACAGTAAACGTGCCTCATTCGATATCAATAACAGTGATTGTAAAGCCTAACATAAAATGTTTGCTTCTAAAGTTAAAATGAAAATTTTAATTGTGAATCACTTTTTAAATAGATGGTTTTTGGAAAAAGTATGTTGTTGTTGTGGTCTTCAGTCCTGAGACTGGTTTGATGCAGCTCTCCATGCTACTCTATCCTGTGCAAGCTTCTTCATCTCCCAGTACCTACTGCAACCTACATCCTTCTGAATCTGCTTAGTGTATTGATCTCTTGGTCTCCCTCTACGATTTTTACCCTCCACGCTGCCTTCCAATGCTAAATTTGTGATCCATTGATGCCTCAAAACATGTCCTACCAACCGATCCCTTCTTCTGGTCAAGTTGTGCCACAAACTTCTCTTCTCCCCAATTCTATTCAATACCTCCTCATTAGTTACGTGATATACCCATCTAATCTTCAACATTCTTCTGTAGCACCACCTTTCGAAGGCTTCTATTCTCCTCTTGTCCGTGTTTCACTTCAATACATGGCTACACTCCATACAAATACTTTCAGAAACGACTTCCTGACACTTAAATCTATACTCGATGTTAACAAATTTCTCTTCTTCAGAAACGATTTCCTTGCCATTGCCAGTCTACATTTTATATCCTCTCTACTTCGACCATCATCTGTTATTTTCCTCCCTAAATAGCAAAACTCCTTTACTACTTTAAGTGTCTCATTTCCTAATCTAATGCATCCACCCTTTGTCGCATGGCATCCCTGATGCGCTGATGCAGCCCTGGAGAATGGCGTATTGTATCACAGCCGTCCACAATACGAGCACGAAGAGTCTCTACATTTGGTACCGGGGTCGCGTAGACAAGCCCTTTCAAATGCCCCCATAAATGAAAGTCAAGAGGGTTGAGGTCAGGAGAGCGTGGAGGCCATGGAATTGGTCCGCCTCTACCAATCCGTCGGTCACCGAATCTGTTGTTGAGAAGCGTACGAACACTTCGACTGAAATGTGCAGGAGCACCATCGTGCATGAACCATATGTTGTGTCGTACTTGTAAAGGCTCATGTTCTAGCAGCACAGGTAGAGTATCCCGTATGAAATTATGATAACGTGCTCCATTGAGCGTAGGTGGAAGAACATGGGGCCCAATCAAGACATCACCAACAATACCTGCCCAAACGTTCACAGAAAATCTGTGTTGATGACGTGATTGCACAATTGCGTGCGGATTTTCGTCAGCCCACACATGTTGATTGTGAAAATTTACAATTTGATCACGTTGGAATGAAGCCTCATCCGTAAAGAGAACATTTGCACTGAAATGAGGATTGACAGATTGTCGGATGAAGCATTAGCAGAAGTGTACCCGTGGAGGCCAATCAGCTGCTGATAGTGCCTGCACACACTGTACATGGTTCTCCCGTAGCACTCTCCATACAGTGACGTGGTCAACGTTACCTCGTACAGCAGCAACTTCTCTGACGCTGTCATTAGGGTTATCGTCAATTGCCTCGTCCATTGCAGGTGTCCTCGTCGTTCTAGGTCTTCCCCAGTCGCGAGTCATAGGCTGGAATGTTCCGTGCTCCCTAAGACGCCGATCAATTGCTTCGAACGTCTTCCTGTCGGGACACCTTCGTTCTGGAAATCTGTCTCGATACAAACGTACCGCGCCACGGCTATTGACCCGTGCTAATCCGTACATCAAATGGGCATCTGCCAACTCCGCATTTGTAAACATTGCACTGACTGCAAAACCACGTTCGTGATGAACACTAACCTGTTGATGCTACGTACTGATGTGCTTGATGCTAGTACTGTAGAGCAATGAGTCGCATGTCAACACAAGCACCGAAGTCAACATTACCTTTCTTCAATTGGGCCAACTGGCGGTGAATCGAGGAAGTACAGTACATACTGACGAAAGTAAAATGAGCTCTAACATGGAAATTAAGCGTTTCCGGACACATGTCCACATAACATCTTGTCTTTATTTGTGTGTGAGGAATGTTTCCTGAAAGTTTGGCCGTACCTTTTTGTAACACCCTGTATAGAGGGGCCCAAAATATGTATCCACTGTTTAAAAGCCCATAACTGGCAAACTAACTGACAGAGGTGTCTCATCTTTGTTAGTGTAGTAGTTTGCAGTTTCGGCAATCGCCACACAAGCGTTTTATTGCGTTGTTTTGTTTTGTCAAGTGACAGTCACCAGACAGTGTTTTGTTCCTACTTGCACCTAGTTACTCGAGTAAACATGGCTGGCGCAAGGCTCTGAAGTGGTATTTTAAGTACGGAAACATTGATGACGCTCAACGGCAATGGCGAAATGAGTATCAAACAGAGCCACCGACACGTTTAACGATTCGTATCATTCGAGACAAATTTGAAGCCGAAGGCTGTGTTAAAGATGTACACAAACAACGATGTGGACGACCTGTAATAGTAACAAGTCCAGCTAACTTTCGTCGTGTGTTACAGCAATTCACTCGCTCACCACGGAAGTCTATGAGACAGTGTGCCCGTGAAACTGGAGTGAGTCGCTCAAGTGTTCGGCGAATTATGAAGACAGCAAAGTGGAAATGCTACATCCGACGACTGCTACACGCAATGAACGAGGACGACCCTGATCGTAGAATGGAGTACTGCGAGTGGTTCACTAACATGGTGTTGCAGAAATGATTGTGTGGTCTGATGAGGCACAGTTCAAACTCAATGGTACAGTAAACCGCCACAATTGCATCTACAGGGCCGCCGAAAATCCGAACGTGCATGTAGACAAAGCCGTGAATTTGCCAGGAGTAAATGTGTGGTGTGGGTTGTCTTACCGGGACTTGATTGGGCCATTCTTCTTTGACGGCACAGTTACCGGTGAGGTGTACCTTCAGAAGCTTCAGACATCCATTTTACCTGCCATCCGAGACTTGTAGGGAGACGATAATGTTTACTGTCAACAACATGGTGCACCAGTCCACTACCAAAATCGTGTTAGGGCGTATCTCGACGAAAATCTACCAGGAAGATGGATAGGCCGTAGAGGTGCTGTGGAGTATCCACCACGTTCCCCAGATCTAACTCCGCTGGACTTTTACCTGTGGGAAACACTAAAGGACGTCGTTTATCGACAAAAGCCACGCAAGGCAATCGTAAAATTAGTTTTAGACAGGTACGTGCCGAGTAAAACTGTGAGGGACGGGGAAAACCCACCGTGGTTCAACAACAAAGTTAGGAAACTACTGCGGAAGCAAAGGGAGCTTCACTGCAAGTTTAAACGCAGCCAAAACCTCTCAGACAAACAGAAGCTAAACGATGTCAAAGTTAGCGTAAGGAGGGCTATGCGTTAAGCGTTCAGTGAATTCGAAAGTAAAATTCTATGTACCGACTTGACAGAAAATCCTAGGAAGTTCTCGTCTTACGTTAAATCAGTAAGTGTCTCGAAACAGCATATCCAGACACTCCGGGATGATGATGGCATTGAAACAGAGGATGACACGCGTAGAGCTGAAATACTAAACACCTTTTTCCAAAGCTGTTTCACAGAGGAAGACCGCACTGCAGTTCCTTCTCTAAATCCTCGCACGAACGAAAAAATGGCTGACATCGAAATAAGTGTCCAAGGAATAGAAAAGCAACTGGAATCTCTCAACAGAGGAAAGTCCACTGGACTGAAGGGATACCAATTCGATTCTACACAGAGTACGCGAAAGAACTTGCCCCCCTTCTAACAGCCATGTACCTCAAGTCTCTAGAGGAGCGGAAGGTTCCAAATGACTGGAAAAGAGCACAGGTAGTCCCAGTCTTCAAGAAGGGTCGTCGAGCAGATGCGCAAAACTATAGACCTATATCTCTGGCATCGATCTGTTGTAGAATTTTAGAACATGTTTTTTGCTCGCGTATCATGTCGTTTCTGGAAACCCAGAATCTACTCTGTAGGAATCAACATGGATTCCGGAAACAGCGATCGTGTGAGACCCAACTCGCTTTATTTGTTCATGAGACCCAGAAAATATTAGATACAGGCTCCCAGGTAGATGCTATTTTCCTTGACTTCCGGAAGGCGTTCGATACAGTTCCGCACTGTCGCCTGATAAACAAAGAGCCTACGGAATATCAGACCAGCTATGTAGCTGGTTTGAAGAATTTTTAGCAAACAGATCACAGCATGTTGATATCAATGGAGAGACGTCTACAGACGTTAAAGTAACCTCTGGCGTGCCACAGGGGAGTGTTATGGGACCATTGCTTTTCACAATATATATAAATGACCTAGTAGATAGTGTCGGAAGTTCCATGCGGCTTTTCGCGGATGATACTGTAGTATACAGAGAAGTTGCAGCATTAGATAATTGTAGCGAAATGCAGGAAGATCTGCAGCGGATAGGCACTTGGTGCAGGGAGTGGCAACTGACCCTTAACATAGATAAATGTAATGTATTGCGAATACATAGAAAGAAGGATCCTTTATTGTATGATTATATGATAGCGGAACAAACACTGGTAGCAGTTACTTCTGTAAAATATCTGGGAGTATGCGTGCGGAACGATTTGAAGTGGAATGATCATATAAAATTAATTGTTGGTAAGGTGGGTACCAGGTTGAGATTCATTGGGGGAGTCCTTAGAAAATGTAGTCCATCAACAAAGGAGGTGGCTTACAAAACACTCGTTCGACCTATACTTGAGTATTGCTCATCAGTGTGGGATCCGTACCAGATCGGGTTGACGGAGGAGATAGAGAAGATCCAAAGAAGAGCGGCGCGTTTCATCACAGGGTTATTTGGTAACCGTGATAGCGTTACGGAGATGTTTAGCAAACTCAAGTGGCAGACTCTGCAAGAGAGGCGCTCTGCATCGCGGTGTAGCTTCCTCGCCAGGTTTCGAGAGGGTGCGTTTCTGGATGAGGTATCGAATATATTGCTTCCCCCTACTTATACCTCCCGAGGAGATCACGAATGTAAAATTAGAGAGATTCGAGCGCGCACGGAGGCTTTCAGACAGTCGTTCTTGCCGCGAACCATACGCGACTGTAACAGAAAAGGGAGGTAATGACAGTGGCACGTAAAGTGCCCTCCTCCACACACCGTTGGGTGGCTTGCGGAGTATAAATGTAGATGTAGATGTAGATGTAGACATTGGATGAACTTCGAGAATTCATCGTACATTCATGTGCAAAACATCCAACTGAACACGTTGCAGTCAGTAGTTCGTGCTGCAGTTCGGCGGCATCGTTTGTGTGTGGATGTTAATGGTGACCATTTAGAACACATAGAGTGATATCTGTGTTGGACTTTATCCTACACTTTCACTAAAAATGAGACAACTCCGTCAATTAATTTGCAAGTTATGACTTTTAAACAGTGGATACATTTTTTTGGACCCCTCTGTATATCCCGCACCTGCCGTGTCGAATAAGAACAAGTAAGTGGTCCGAAATTGCCCTGTTACAGGAAGAAACATGAGATCCCAGTTCGAGTCCCGGCGCGACCAAACTTTCATTTATCACGACAGACTCATTATTCGGGAGGTGTGGCATCTCTGGTCGACATTATTTCACGTTACTACACCGTAACTGCTGTAATTGTCACTGGCGTTCCAGAGGCTTTAATTGGATTTGTATTACTTAGAGGAATGCATGCTTTCACGACGCACGCTTTCCACGTCCCCGGAGCGCGCCAACATGAATATGCATGACGCCGTGGACGCTCGTAAACTCGCGTTTGATGTGACGAACCCCGAGGGCGATTTACGGCGGACCTCATCTCCGACTGACAGCTCCGAGAAGCGTCATAAAAGCTCTGCCCATCCGACCAACCAGCGCATAGCTCAGTTCCTCTGACGTCTCGCCGCAGCCTACGGACAATATCAGTCGCAGCTGTCTCCTTCTCTCTGGCATGCTATAGGCATTCGAATCAAGAACAGGTGCCAACATGAGTAACTTAGAAGCAAATATCCTCGGTGTAGTTAAGGGGCTCCGGAACGCCCTATACTTGCAATGTTAAAATAACGCTTATAAATTACATCTTTCCTCACAAAGTATTTGAGGTAGCAAGTTGAACTTTTTACAGATTATTTATTGGAATATGGGCTACAACTTAACACAGGGATTTTACAAAATTTTAGTTCAGTTATTAAAGATGATTTTTTTCAATTGTAATGAAAATTCACAACATTTTTTTGCAATTTTTTATTTATATATTCAAAATTATACAGTTTTTTTGGAAAAAGGCTGTGTTAAATTATGCAGAAGGTACTGTGTAACATTTACTGAAAGTTTGAAACAAATATGTTTGGAAGATCCTTAGAAAACATGTAATTAGTATGAGAAAATATAAGTTTTGGGAATCGAGCGACAAAGATTGGATTAACTTTTTAGTGCTTTCCAGGTCCATAGGATGGATTATCTTCATCCTCTGCAAACTCCTCCTCCAGCTTCCTCTTGTTCCTCCTCCTCTTTACTCTTGCTTGTATTTCTAGACTCTTTACAGCCCTGTCTGCAGCCCGAAGGCGTTCCTTGTCTAAAGCAAGCATCGCTCGTACCATGTTAGAACCTATCTTCATTCCCATATTTCTAAATACCTTGCACCTTACAATGTTGCCATCATTGAAAGTCGCAACAGCATCATACACACCAAAGTGAAGCGTTTCTATTCCAACAAATACAGTCTTGGGGATTCTCGACCATATAACACTATTTACACTTTCATTGGGGTTTTGAGTTTTTCCGTGAATACACTTTTTCAACAGTTCAGGTGCTGCTAAGTCTCTGAAAATAGGTTTTATCACCTCCATTATTGCATGAGGCAGACTATGCTTATGAGTGTACACTTCAACAGTTAGCAATCCTTTGTTATATTTACACCAACTGTCTTCTTCTTTGGGACACAAGCTATGTTGGGGATTTTCATCGTCTTTATTGTTTACAGTAATAACACATACCTTTGGCTTTCCAACATTTCTCCTTTTCTTAAAAGCCTTCAGAGGATTTCTAATAACTTTACTTTTACTCATTATTATACTTCAACAAAACAGAGACTCAAGAAACAGAATTAATTACGAATATTTTCGAGATAACGACAGAGTAAATAAACATGAAACAATCGACAATCACACCAGCGATATATATTGAACCATCACAGGTTAGCCACAACACATACTTTATCTCACATCACTAAAATGTACCTGATGAACACGGACGTTAATAATAACACCATTTGACAGCAGTTTAACAGCGCCACAGTGGGTCACGTCCATGTAGAACACATTTCAAAAAAAAAATTTAAAAATAGTTGTAGTCTTCGGAATTGAATAAATTATATATATATTAAAAGGTAATAGTCTGCAGATTCAGAAAACGCAAAAAAGAAAAAATTGAACTTTTCATGATTTTGAGCCTTTCCGGAGCCCCTTAAACAACTTAAAATACTTAATAAAAGCAAGTCCTTTCAGAGTATGCTGATTCAATAGCTCCATACCTAACGATCACACACAACCACTTGCTGGAGGAAAGATCCGTATCTAAAGACTGGGAAGTTGCCCAATTTTAAAAAAAGGAAGTAGGAGTAATCCATTACAGACCCATATCATTCAAAGCTATATGCAGCAGGATTTCGGAACATACATTGTGTTCGAACATTATGAATTACCTCAAAGAAATGACCTATTGACACATAGTCAACATGGATTTACGAAACATCGTTCTTGCGAAACCCAACTAGCTGTTTACTCGCATGAAATGTCGAATGTTATTGACAAGGGGTTTCCAATTGATTCCGTATTTCTTGATTTTCATAAGGCTTGTGACACTGTACTACACTAGCAGCTTGTAGTGAAATTGCGTGCTTATGGAGTATCGTCTCAGTTATGTGACTGGATTCGTAAATTCCTGTCATGTAAGTCACAGTTCTTAGTAATTGACGGAAAGTCATCGAGTAAAACAGAAGTGGTGTTATAGGCCTTTTGCAGTTCCTTATCTGTGTAAACGATTTGGGAGACAATCTGAGCAGCCGCCGTAGGTTATTTGCAGATGACGCTGTCGTTTCATTACAAAAGACTTAGAAAATGCCGGCCGCGGTGGCCGAGCGCTTCTAGGTGCTTCAGTCCGGAACCGCGCTGCTGCTACGGTCGCAGGTTCGAATCCTGCCTCGGGCATGGATGTATGTGATGTCCTTAGGTTAGTTAGGTTTAAGTAGTTCTACGTCTAGGGGACTGATGACCTCAGAAGTCCCATAGTGCTTAGATCCATTTGAACCATCTGAACTTAGAAAAAATACTTGTATTGTGCGAAAGTTGGCAGTTGACCCTAAACAATGAAAACTGTGAGGCAAGTCGCCCATTTTGGCGTTGACTGAAATAAGACTTACACTCGGCGGCCGATCTTCCCCGGACGGGACCTCCCGACCAACAATGCCACACGCTTATTTCCTTTTTTTCTTGACGTTGTGATTTTTTGCCGTCAGTGTATATTATTAAATTGTAATTTAGGGAGCTATCTTTTATAGCTTACGTCTGCTACGATATAATATACGATTCCACACTACGCACTATTTGCCAAAGAGGCAGTACATGAACATACAATTCGTATTTTTCTTTTATTTGCCACTTTTGGTTTTGACTTTTCATTAGTTTATGCGTGAATAATCCGAAACTAATGATACCAACATAATCAGGGCTTTAAGCCTTCAACGATAAAGTTTGTTTATAAGTAACTTTCTGCCACTAGTCAAGATTTTATTTTATTTATGCTTTATTTATGCGTTTCGGTAAATGATACCCGTTTTCAAGTTTTTATTTATTTGTACTATTTGTACTATTCCATTTTTTCGTAAAGTGAGGTTCTGTTCTGTTTTGTTGACATTACTGCGCTACATAAAAAAAGTGCTATTTTTAGTCGTCGATTTTTATATGTGGTTAGTGGCGCAATTTGGAACATCTTGTACTTACAGCTTTCTTATGGTCCATTTGTGCAGACAAGTGCTATTTTTAGTCGTCGATTTTTATATGTGGTTAGTGGCGCAATTTGGAACATCTTGTACTTACAGCTTTCTTATGGTCCATTTGTGCAGACTCTCACACATGTTAAAAATCACTGTACTGAAAGTTGTGAGTGATCCAGCCTTTCGATACAATTTGAAACGAGACTTCTCCGACCAGGCAACATGTTTCTAGTCATCAACAGTCCAATGTCGGTGTGTCCAGGCGAGGCCTAAAGCTTTCTGTGGTGCATTAATCAAGGGTAGGCGAGTAGGCCTTCTGCTCCGAAAGCCCATATCGATGATGTTTCGTTGACACTTGTTGATGGCCCAGCATTGAAATCTGCAGCAATTTGCGGAAGGGTTGCCCTTCTGTCACGTTGAACAATTCTCTTCAGTCATCGTTGGTCCCGTTCTTGCAGGATCTTTTTCCAGCGCAGCAATGTCGGAAATGTGATATTTTACCGAATTCCTTATATTCACGGTACACTCGTGAAATGGTCGTCCGGAAAAATCCCCACTTCATCGCTACCTCGGAGATGCTGTGTCCCGTCGCTCGTGCGCCGACTATAACGTCACGTTTAAAATCACTTCAATCTTCATAAGCTATATCCCTATGTTTGAACACGCATGCCTATACCAGTTTCTTTGGCGCTTCAGTGTACAATATGAACATTGTCGGCGACAGTACCGACCTTTGAGGGATTCCTTGTTCCAATGATTTTATGCTTGATTGTTCTTTATCAATTTTTACGAAAAACTTCCTGTGTGTGAGAAAGTCGTCTATGATTTTCATGTAGGGGTCGCGGACGCGGTCCTAAATACCCGCATGGCGGAGGTACACTGCTTCCTGATTTGCTGCCCGTGACACTGGAAGATACAGCAAAAGGTTCGTGGTACAAGCGACCTCGCTTGCTGATTTACACGCCCTCTGTACTGTGGTGCGGTGCACGCAAAGACCTACAAGTGACGGAATCTGAACGTCTTGTAGTCGCAGGGGCTGAGTAGGCAACCAACCCGACAGTGGTGTGTTGCGTGTGGCGCCCGCGCTTGACGCCTTTTGCGACACGACAGTCTTCATAGCCAGCGGCTCATGTAAGCACAGATGAACATCAAAGAGAGCCAGCTCCTTGCTGTGTGGTGGGTGATCAAACACTTACCACTGAAAACGGTGAAGGAGCGTCCTCATTTCCCCTGCAGAGGGCGGGCGAGAAATGAAAAATGAGATGCGTGACAGCTATGTTATGCGGGCTGCATGAAATCAGGCGAAATCGCTCACCAGACCCTCATACTTGGTGGGGGACACTACTTTTTACGTATCTTTACGTGCTCACTTCGCGCTCAGAACTGAAAAGAGCGGCGTGACGCCATCGATGGCCATACTGAAGACACTGCCCAACACATCTGTGCAAAGCTTCATCGGATTTTTACTATTGTTTCAATTGCATGATCAATCAGACCTTACTTTCCGAATAGTCCTCTTACAAGGAAATTCCATCCTGTTACCAATCGGAGTTGTGGGAGGGGGGGGGGGAGTTTGGCAGAACTGATACCGATAGAGAAATACATGCCTCTCGAAATAAAAACTAGTAAAAAGTTGCCACTGGTGGTGGGTGTTGCTGCTACTATGGTCATTTAGATTAGATCAACAAAACAAAAACGAGGATAATGGAATGTAGTCGAATTAAGTCAGGTGATGTTGAGGGAATTAGATTAGGAAATGATACACTTAAAGTAGTAAAGGAGTTTTGCTATTTCATTTAATGTCAATAACAAAAAAATGGTTCAAATGGCTCTGAGCACAGTGGGACTCAACATCTCAGGTCATAAGTCCCCTAGAACTTAGAACTACTTAAACCTAACTAACCTAAGGACATCACACACACCCATGCCCGAGGCAGGATACGAACCTGCGACCGTGGCAGTCCCGCAGTTCCGGACTGCAGCGCCAGAACCGTGTTAATAACAATCACGGTAAAGCCTAACGTAAAATGTTCGCATTTAAAGTTGGTACTCAACAAATTTTGTGACTGGGGAGGTGTCTTTCCTTATTTTTGAAACAGTCACTGTCGATTAATGGTCAATATGGATTTCAGATCATTAAAAATGCTACTGATAGGGAAGTTTTCCATTCATTGTACTTCTCGGCTTTTTTTTTTTTTTTTGCCAGAAATAGCGACCATTGCTTCTACAAAAGAGAGAAGAAAAACCAACTAATTGAAAATTGGGTTGTTTTGAAAATTCGGCTTACGCATACACAAATAGTTTATTTTTTATACTTGCCTATACATGTTTCGACGCCTATGTGTCATCTACGGTGGGTCAAATTCTTATTTCTGTAAAATATAATATCAAATTTATAATAATTTAACTGTTGTAAGCGTAAGAATTACAATATATGCAATTCGCTTTGTTTTGTTTAGCGGCTCACCTTAAAGTTGCATCGCTAAATAAACTGCATTATAATACACCGTTTTTTGTGCTGTTTTTCGTCCTTTTCTTGGTCAGTTCGTAGACGACATGCTGTCAAAAAAACGACGAAAACGAGCACAAATAACTGGTGTATAATAATGCAGTTCATTTAGCGACGTAATTTTAAGGTGAGCGTTTAAACAAAACAAAGCAAATTGCGTATATTGAAATTCTTAGGCCCAAAACAGTTAAATTATTATAAATTTGATATTGTATTTTACCGAAATGAAATTTGACCCACAGAAGATGACACGTAGCTGTCAAAACATGTTTTGGTGAGTACAATAAACTGTGTTTGCATAAGGCGGGTTTTCAAAGCAACCCAATTTTTAAATAGCAAACACGGACGAATGACAAGAGGAGCTAATTGCCCCGGCAAGACGTTACTTCGCAGTAAGAGCACCCCGCGGCTACCAGGTGCAGACAGAGGCCACGGGTAGCGCAGAGCCGGCGCTGCGTGCGTCTGTACAAGTCTAGGGCTGGCGCCGTGGGAGAAGAGTCCGTCTGACCCCGACCCTGCGCGTGATGCCCCGCAGGGGGGAGGGCGGGGGAGGGGGAGCGGGACCCGCCCACCGACACAACAAAAGCCGAACCACAGCGGGGCTCCTCACCAATGCCTCGGCTCCAGAGCCCTGTCAGCTTACGGCCTCGTGCGAGCGTTTCGATCCCCGCCGCGTCGTCACAGCCGACGCCATAAATAACGCCAGGGTCGCCGCAGAACTTGGCAGTCCCTGATACACCGGGACACGGCGGCTCACCATGGGAACGTCATCAGAACTAGAGTACTTGTCCTATAACTTGGAAGAGAGTCGTGATGGGAGAAGGGGGCGTTCATGGAGGATAACATTTTCAGAATGGCCAAAATATGCTGAAGTTAAGCCTCTTTACAAGAAGGGGGATGAAGAGATACCATAAAACTATCGACCAATTCCACTTTTTCCGGCTTTTCCAGAAATACCTGAAAAGGTTGTGTTCAAGCGTCTCCTTACGCATATGACTGCGTAATATATTCTCGAAGTCATAGTTCGGGTTTCTTAAGGGTTTTGAGATAGAGAAATCTACACTCCTGGAAATGGAAAAAAGAACACATTGACACCGGTGTGTCAGACCCACCATACTTGCTCCGGACACTGCGAGAGGGCTGTACAAGCAATGATCACACGCACGGCACAGCGGACACACCAGGAACCGCGGTGTTGGCCGTCGAATGGCGCTAGCTGCGCAGCATTTGTGCACCGCCGCCGTCAGTGTCAGCCAGTTTGCCGTGGCATACGGAGCTCCATCGCAGTCTTTAGCACTGGTAGCATGCCGCGACAGCGTGGACGTGAACCGTATGTGCAGTTGACGGACTTTGAGCGAGGGCGTATAGTGGGCATGCGGGAGGCCGGGTGGACGTACCGCCGAATTGCTCAACACGTGGGGCGTGAGGTCTCCACAGTACATCGATGTTGTCGCCAGTGGTCGGCGGAAGGTGCACGCGCCCGTCGACCTGGGACCGGACCGCAGCGACGCACGGATGCACGCCAAGACCGTAGGAACCTACGCAGTGCCGTAGGGGACCGCACCGCCACTTCCCAGCAAATTAGGGACACTGTTGCTCCTGGGGTATCGGCGAGGACCATTCGCAACCGTCTCCGTGAAGCTGGGCTACGGTCCCGCACACCGTTAGGCCGTCTTCCGCTCACGCCCCAACATCGTGCAGCCCGCCTCCAGTGGTGTCGCGACAGGCGTGAATGGAGGGACGAATGGAGACGTGTCGTCTTCAGCGATGAGAGTCGCTTCTGCCTTGGTGCCAATGATGGTCGTATGCGTGTTTGGCGCCGTGCAGGTGAGCGCCACAATCAGGACTGCATACGACCGAGGCACACAGGGCCAACACCCGGCATCATGGTGTGGGGAGCGATCTCCTACACTGGCCGTACACCACTGGTGATCGTCGAGGGGACACTGAATAGTGCACGGTACATCCAAACCGTCATCGAACCCATCGTTCTACCATTCCTAGACCGGCAAGGGAACTTGCTGTTCCAACAGGACAATGCACGCCCGCATGTATCCCGTGCCACCCAACGTGCTCTAGAAGGTGTAAGTCAACTACCCTGGCCAGCAAGATCTCCGGATCTGTCCCCCATTGAGCATGTTTGGGACTGGATGAAGCGTCGTCTCACGCGGTCTGCACGTCCAGCACGAACGCTGGTCCAACTGAGGCGCCAGGTGGAAATGGCATGGCAAGCCGTTCCACAGGACTACATCCAGCATCTCTACGATCGTCTCCATGGGAGAATAGCAGCCTGCATTGCTGCGAAAGGTGGATATACACTGTACTAGTGCCGACATTGTGCATGCTCTGTTGCCTGTGTCTATGTGCCTGTGGTTCTGTCAGTGTGATCATGTGATGTATCTGACCCCAGGAATGTGTCAATAAAGTTTCCCCTACCTGGGACAATGAATTCACGGTGTTCTTATTTCAATTTCCAGGAGTGTATTTGCACTCACAGTGAGAATAAACTTAATTCAGTCGATAACAAATTAGAGGCTAGTCGCATTTTCTGTGATCTGTCAAAAGCCTTTGAATGTGCAATCACAGCATTCTCTTAAATAAATAAGAATATTATGGTGTCTCCGGCAGTGCTGCGAGATAGTTTAAGTCTTATGTAACTAACAGGAAACCAAGGGTGTCGTTGTACCTGTGCAGTAAACTGTCAGTCTTCGTCTCATTGGGAATTAATTTCATGTGGTGTGTCTCTAGGTTGCATCTTAGGTCCGTTGCTTTTTCTTGTGTTTATAAATAACCCCTCGTCTGTCACATTGGCAGGTGCTAATTTTGTTTTGTTTTCCAGTGATATAAACATTGCGATGAGTAGCAAGTCAAGCATAATTTTAGAAATGGCTGCTAATCAAATTTTCACTGACATTAATGAATGGTTCAAAGCTAATTCACTGTCATTAAACTTTCAAAAGACTCACTATATGCAGTTCAGAAGCTGTTAGATATTCCCTTCTAGTATGTGCATAACATGTGAAGACACGCAGACCGAAGAAGCTGACAGTGTTAAACTTCTGGAATTACAAATTCAGGTTGGAAGGGCATACCACAGAATTGCTGAAGCGCCTAAACAAGTCTGTATTTGCAATGCGAATGATGTCAGATGTATGAGATATAAATAAAAAAACCTTACATGTTTTGCTTACTTTCATTCTATTATGTTATACAAGGTCATTTTCTGGGGTAACTCGTCAAACCAAGCAAAAGGTTTTAGGGTGCAAAAGCGTTTAATAAGACGCATTTGTGGTGGAAATTCAAGAAAATCATATAGAGATCTGTTCAAGGGACAATGTATTCTAACCTCTGATTCTTAGTATATCTATTCCTTAATGAAATTTGTTGTAACTAATATATCTCTATTTCCAATCAATAGCTCAGTACATAGTAGTAATACTAGATATAAGAACAGTCTACATAAAGACCTAAAATCACTTGCCTCAGTCCAAAAAGGGGTCCAATATTCAGGAGCACTGATTTTCAATAAATTGCCAGCAACCACTAAAAACTTGGTTTCAGATGAAACACAGTTTAAACAGAGAGAAACTTTTTGATAGGCAGCTCCATCTGCTCTATAGCTGAATATCTTAACAGGTACTGTTAGCGCAGCTTAAGTAAAAATGTCTGTTAGATTCAGTTTTCACATAACTTGGTCACAACAGTGAAGATTAGGTATTATTTTGTGTATGATAAATTTATTAAAAGTGCAAAACCATGTTCATTCAGACAGTGTTTTAGTTCCGTAAATATTAGCAGTTCCAGTTTGGTGTAATGTATTCACCTATTTTGTGAATCTCCTGACAGTGATCAGCATAGCGAGTGTTATATTGAAATGATTTATGTTTTCTATGTTACACTTTCTGAAATGTTCCACATCCACGAGAATCAATTCAGTTTTGGGTCTATGGAACGACAACTGAATCTGTTGTTGTTGTGGTCTTCAGTCCTGAGACTAGTTTGATGCAGCTCTCCATGCTACTCTATCCTGTGCAAGCTTCTTCATCTCCCAGTACCTACTGCAACCTACATCCTTCTGGATCTGCTTAGTTTATTCATCTTTTGGTCTCCCTCTACGATTTTTACCCTCCACGCTGTCCTCCAATGCTAAATTTGTGATCCCTTGATGCCTCAGAACATGTCCTACCAACTGGCTCCTCCTTCTTGTCAAGTTGTGCCACAAACTCCTCTTCTCCCCAATTCTATTCAATACCTCCTCATTAGTTACGTGATCTACCATTTAATCTTCAGCATTCTTCTGAAGCACCACATTTCGAAAGCTTCTATTCTCTTCTTGTCTAAACTATGTATCGTCCATGTTTCACTTCCACACGTGCCTACACTCCATACAAATACTTGACTTCCTGACACTTAAATCTATACTCGATGTTAACAAATTTCTCTTCTTCGGAAACACTTTCCTTGCCATTGCCAGTCTATATTTTATATCCTCTCTACTTCGACCATCATCAGTTATTTTGCTCCCCAAATAGCAAAACTCCTTTACTACTTTAAGTGTCTCATTTCCTAATCTAATTTCCTCAGCATCACCCGACGTAATTCGACTACATTCCATTATCCTCGCTTTGTTTTTGTTGACGTTCACCTTATATCCACCCTTCAAGACACTGTCCATTCCGTTCAACTGCTGTTCCAGGTCGTTTGCTCTCTCTGACAGAATTACAATGTCTTCGGAAAACCTCAGTTTTTATTTCTTCTCCATGTTAACCTAATGCAGATCGTAACAAAGTACAATTATTTCGAATTCAATGGACAGCTGTACCAACAACCTGATGGTCTTGCTATGGGCAATCCTTTAGCTGGCATCCTAGCAGACATTTTTATCAACTCTCTAGAAGAGACATTTTTCAAAAATTTTTCCACTACCACCTTAGGAATTGTTTCATATTCTAGGTACGTCGATGACATTTTAATCGTCTATAACGGAATGAACGATGGCATCAACCTCCTGTTCGAGATCTTTAACGAACTACATGAAAAAATCACCTTCACATGTGAACTTGAAAACAGCTCCCGTCAGTTAAATTATTTAGATTTAACTTTGACAATAGTGAATGACAAAATTTCTTTCAATATTTTTCGTAAGGATTCTTTTTCTGACCAAATTGTGCCAGCCTGTTCCACACACCCACGATCTCACAAAAAAGCATTTTTTCACTCTGCTGTTCATAGAGCAATCTCTACCCCTTTGTCCTCTGAAAATTTAAAAACCGAATTGAATCTAATTAAAACCATTGCAGTTAATAATGGTTACGAACCAAATATAGTAGATGATGTCTTCAGACAGAAAACCAATAATAGAATTACCACGCTTGGGACCACTATTGACGAGCCCAGAGATTTGAAGAAATACTTCCCTTTACCGCATGTAGGGCCAATAACCTACAGATTATTATGGGTGGAGGTTACACTCAACAACCGAGCTGGGTTAATAATTGGCTCCTTTTACCGACCTCCCGACTCAGCAGCGTTAGTGGCAGAACAACTGAGAGAAAATTTGGAATACATTTCACATAAATTTCCTCAGCATGTTATAGTCTTAGGTGGAGATTTCAATTTACCAGATATAGACTGGGACACTCAGATGTTTAGGACGGGTGGTAGGGACAGAGCATCGAGTGACATTATACTGAGTGCACTATCCGAAAATTACCTCGAGCAATTAAACAGAGAACCGACTCGTGGAGATAACATCTTGGACCTACTGATAACAAACAGACCCGAACTTTTCGACTCTGTAAGTGCAGAACAGGGAATCAGTGATCATAAGGCCGTTGCAGCATCCCTGAATATGGAAGTTAATGGGAATATAAAAAAAGGGAGGAAGGTTTATCTGTTTAGCGAGAGTAATAGAAGGCAGATTTCAGACTACCTAACAGATCAAAACGAAAATTTCTGTTCCGACACTGACAATGTTGAGTGTTTATGGAAAAAGTTCAAGGCAATCGTAAAATGCGTTTTAGACAGGTACGTGCCGAGTAAAACTGTGAGGGACGGGGAAAACCCACCGTGGTACAACAACGAAGTTAGGAAACTACTGCGAAAGCAAAGAGAGCTTCACTCCAAGTTTAAACGCAGCCAAAACCTCTCAGACAAACAGAAGCTAAACCATGTCAAAGTTAGCGTAAGGAGGGCTATGCGAGAAGCGTTCAGTGAATTCGAAAGTAAAATTCTATGTACCGACTTGACAGAAAATCCTAGGAAGTTCTGGTCTTACGTTAAATCAGTAAGTGGCTCGAAACAGAATATCCAGACACTCCGGGATGATGATGGCATTGAAACAGAGGATGACACGCGTAAAGCTGAAATACTAAACACCTTTTTCCAAAGCTGTTTCACAGACGAAGACCGCACTGCAGTTCCTTCTCTAAATCCTCGCACAAACGAAAAAATGGCTGACATCGAAATGTCCAAGGAATAGAAAAGCAACTGGAATCACTGAACAGAGGAAAGTCCACTGGACCTGACGGGATACCAATTCGATTCTACACAGAGTACGCGAAAGAACTTGCCCACCTTCTAACAGCCGTGTACCGCAAGTCTCTAGAGGAACGGAGGGTTCCAAATGATTGGAAAAGAGCACAGGTAGTCCCAGTCTTCAAGAAGGGTCGTCGAGCAGATGCGCAAAACTATAGACCTATATCTCTGACGTCGATCTGTTGTACAATTTTAGAACATGTTTTTTGCTCGAGTATCATGTCGTTTTTGGAAACCCAGAATCTACTATGTAGGAATCAACATGGATTCCGGAAACAGCGATCGTGTGAGACCCAACTCGCGTTATTTGTTCATGAGACCCAGAAAATATTAGATACAGGCTCCCAGGTAGATGCTATTTTTCTTGACTTCCGGAAGGCGTTCGATACAGTTCCGCACTGTCGCCTGATAAACAAAGTAAGAGCCTACGGAATATCAGACCAGCTGTGTGGCTGGATTGAAGAGTTTTTAGGAAACAGAACACAGCATGTTGTTCTCAATGGAGAGACGTCTACAGACGTTAAAGTAACCTCTGGCGTGCCACAGGGGAGTGTTATGGGACCATTGCTTTTCACAATATATATAAATGACCTAGTAGATAGTGTCGGAAGTTCCATGCGGCTTTTTGCGGATGATACTGTAGTATACAGAGAAGTTGCAGCATTAGAAAATTGTAGCGAAATGCAGGAAGATCTGCAGCGGATAGGCACTTGGTGCAGGGAGTGGAAACTGTCCCTTAACATAGATAAATGTAATGTATTGCGAATACATAGAAAGAAGGATCCTTTATTGTATGATTATATGATAGCGGAACAAACACTGGTAGCAGTTACTTCTGTAAAATATCTGGGAGTATGCGTACGCAACGATTTGAAGTGGAATGATCATATAAAATTAATTGTTGGTAAGGCGGGTACCAGGTTGAGATTCATTGGGAGAGTGCTTAGAAAATGTAGTCCATCAACAAAGGAGGTGGCTTACAAAACACTCGTTCGACCTATACTTGAGTATTGCTCATCAGTGTGGGATCCGTACCAGATCGGGTTGACGGAGGAGATAGAGAAGATCCAAAGAAGAGCGGCGCGTTTCGTCACAGGGTTATTTGGTAATCGTGATAGCGTTACGGAGATGTTTAATAAACTCAAGTGGCAGACTCTGCAAGAGAGGCGCTCTGCATCGCGGTGTAGCTTGCTCGCCAGGTTTCGAGAGGGTGCGTTTCTGGATGAGGTATCGAGTATATTGCTTCCCCCTACTTATACCTCCCGAGGAGATCACGAATGTAAAATTAGAGAGATTAGAGCGCGCACGGAGGCTTTCAGACAGTCGTTCTTGCCGCGAACCATACGCGACTGGAACAGGAAAGGGAGGTAATGACAGTGGCACGTAAAGTGCCCTCCGCCACACACCGTTGGGTGGCTTGCGGAGTATAAATGTAGATGTAGATGTAGATTGCAACGTCTCCTTAAAAATAAATATGGCTGCAACATAGTTTTCTCTACCAACAACTCTCTCAAAAATAATCTTATCCATAATTTAAAACCAAGACGGTCGCCTCTGCAAAACTCAGGCGTTTATAAAATCACCTGTGACACTTGCTCAGCTTATTCTATAGGATAGACTGGACGAGCATTTTCGATTAGATATAAAGAGCATCTTTAGGGAAAAAAGGTACGAACGTACATAATTCGTCATTCGCTGACCACCTTCTTATCGCTGGACACAAACCTAAAGATGTTTATGATATTAGTATCTTACATACAGAAAAGAAAGGCTTCAGACTTGATATTCTTGAACAGTTGGAAATTTTCAAACATTTTTCCCGTAACGACCATTTAATCCTCAATGAGCAATTACAATTACGTGATAAAAATTTCTTTGATGGTGTAAAGCCCTTGCTTAAAATCACTTACAAGGGGAGGCCACCAATTGTGAAATTCAGATTCGATTCATACTGCGCATAATAAAAGCTCATGGCCAGAGGTGTAATGTGGCAAAGCACCAAGATGCACTTCTCAGCCATTGTCGAGAAAATCGACAGTTAAAAGAAACCGTTGCCGTGAAATACTCTACGATTGATAATTTTCTACAGCGTCGTGGCGCAACGGTAAGCGCTCGGGTTCGTAATCCGAAGGTCGCCGGATCGAATCTCGCCCCATGCAACTTTTTTTTATTATTAGTTTTTTGAAATTCAAATATATATATATATATATATATATATATATATATATATATATATATATATATATATATTTGAATTTCAAAAAACTAATTATATATATATATATTTGAATTTCAAAAAACTAATAATAAAAAAAAGTTACATGGGGCGGGATTCGATCCGGCGACCTTCGGATTACGAACCCGAGCGCTTACCACTACACCACGACGCTGTAGAAAATTGTTAATTGTATAGAGTATTTCACTGCAACGGTTTCTTTTAACTGTCGATTTTCTCGACAACGGATGAGAAGTGCATCTTGGTGCTTTGCCACATTACACCTCTGGCAATGAGCTTTTATTATGTGCAGTATGAATCGAATCTGAATTTCACAATTGGCGGCCTCCCCTTGTTAACGCGGAATATTGCTGTTATGCTTCCCGCACTGTAGCCTTAAATATTGCTCTCTCTCTCTCTCTGTTTTACAGTATAATATTTTGTTCAACTTTCGATCTGTTACATACTATCTGACATAATGTAATCAGCACATTACGTGCACTCCTGTTCCAATGCTTCTGACAGCTGTTGTCACTGTAAATTACCAGCATTCAGTACTAGATGGCGCGATACAAGGTGGCGACTTGCTAACATCGACGGCGCGCGCGCCTCTCAGTGTGATGCTGCTTACAGTGCCGGCAGCACACGCGACCCCTTAGCGGCGCGTCTTAATCAAGTTGTGCATCCCTAGAAAAATTTTATGATGTACAAATATATTTTTATCTTTAATGTTGTGGTGTCACCGCTAGACACCACACTTGCTAGGTGGTAACTTAAATCGGCCGCGGTCCTGTAGTACATGTCGGACCCGCGTGTCGCCACTGTGTACTCGCAATCCTAGCGCCACCACATGGCAGGTCACAAGACACGGACTTGACCTCGCCCCAGTTGTACGGACGACATAGCTTGCGACTAGACCTACCAAGTATTCCTCTCATTTGCCGAGAGACAGATTAAATAGCCTTCAGCTAGTCCATCGCTACCAACCTAGCAAGGCGCCATGTGTATCATTGCTAATTGCTTACTACTATGCAAGAGATGTATTTCAACAAGAACAAGACTACATTAAAGTTAAGTATATTAAAATCTCTCTTCTTTTCTTTATAGTTTTTCATCCAGTCTCCTGTTTCAGAATTTACGCCCGTCTGCGTTAGTTTCGCGTGCACCTAGCCACTCATTGTGTCGAGACCTTAGGGAATCGACACAACAAATGTGACCACTGATGCCCTAAGCCATTTCATAACTACACTCCTGGAAATGGAAAAAATAACACATTGACACCGGTGTGTCAGACCCACCATACTTGCTCCGGACACTGCGAGAGGGCTGTACAAGCAATGATCACACGCACGGCACAGCGGACACACCAGGAACCGCGGTGTTGGCCGTCGAATGGCGCTAGCTGCGCAGCATTTGTGCACCGCCGCCGTCAGTGTCAGCCAGTTTGCCGTGGCATACATACGGAGCTCCATCGCAGTCTTTAACACTGGTAGCATGCCGCGACAGCGTGGACGTGAACCGTATGTGCAGTTGACGGACTTTGAGCGAGGGCGTATAGTGGGCATGCGGGAGGCCGGGTGGACGTACCGCCGAATTGCTCAACACGTGAGGCGTGAGGTCTCCACAGTACATCGATGTTGTCGTCAGTGGTCGGCGGAAGGTGCACGTGCCCGTCGACCTGGGACCGGACCGCAGCGACGCACGGATGCACGCCAAGACCGTAGGATCCTACGCAGTGCCGTAGGGGACCGCACCGCCACTTCCCAGCAAATTAGGGACACTGTTGATCCTGGGGTATCGGCGAGGACCATTCGCAACCGTCTCCATGAAGCTGGGCTACGGTCCCGCACACCGTTAGGCCGTCTTCCGCTCACGCCCCAACATCGTGCAGCCCGCCTCCAGTGGTGTCGCGACAGGCGTGAATGGAGGGACGATGAGAGTCGCTTCTGCCTTGGTGCCAATGATGGTCGTATGCGTGCTTGGCGCCGTGCAGGTGAGCGCCACAATCAGGACTGCATACGACCGAGGCACACAGGGCCAACACCCGGCATCATGGTGTGGGGAGCGATCTCCTACACTGGCCGTACACCACTGGTGATCGTCGAGGGGACACTGAATAGTGCACGGTACATCCAAACCGTCATCGAACCCATCGTTCTACCATTCCTAGACCTGCAAGGGAACTTGCTGTTCCAACAGGACAATGCACGTCCGCATGTATCCCGTGCCACCCAACGTGCTCTAGAAGGTGTAAGTCAACTACCCTGGCCAGCAAGATCTCCGGATCTGTCCCCCATTGAGCATGTTTGGGACTGGATGAAGCGTCGTCTCACGCGGTCTGCACGTCCAGCACGAACGCTGGTCCAACTGAGGCGCCAGGTGGAAATGGCATGGCAAGCCGTTCCACAGGACTACATCCAGCATCTCTACGATCGTCTCCATGGGAGAATAGCAGCCTGCATTGCTGCGAAAGGTGGATATACACTGTACTAGTGCCGACATTGTGCATGCTCTGTTGCCTGTGTCTATGTGCCTGTGGTTCTGTCAGTGTGATCATGTGATGTATCTGACCCCAGGAATGTGTCAATAAAGTTTCCCCTTCCTGGGACAATGAATTCACGGTGTTCTTATTTCAATTTCCAGGAGTGTATTTTTATCTTTAACGTGACCACTGATGCCCTAAGCCATTTCATAACTATTTACTCTATGTGAGTATGCTTACTTTGTCTTCTGTACCGTAGCAGTTAGCTATGATGTAATTCTATTACATATGTTTAATTTAATAATTTTTATATTATTCCAAAACTCTGTTATAGGTAATGTAAATATTTTTTACTTCTGATGAAGGCTGCCTTAGAGCAGTTGAAACCTAGGTAAAGTTGGAAATTTTTACCTGTGCAACCGAAGAGCTGTATTTTCAAGTAACATTATAAATCTTCTCCATGGATTTTAATTCCTACTCCAAATTTTTCTTTTGTTTCCTTTACTGCTTGCTCAATATACAGATTGAATAACATCGAGGATAGGCTACAACCCTGTCTCACTCCCTTCTCAACCACTACTTTCCTTTCATGCCATTCATAACCTTTCACTCCCTGTATTTTACCCCTGCCACCTTCAGAATTTGAAAGAGAGTATTCCAATATATTTGCAATATAAAAAAGTGTAGATCCAAGCATTAGAGAAGGTAGGCACAAATATACTATCATACCTGGTGTCAACGATGTTATTAAAGATTTTTTCTCGTCATATCGTCCATTACTTTTGAAGGGGAATTTTACTGGAGGGATGCTAGCTGATGAAGTTCTTGTTTGTCTTTTTCTTATATTTATCTTTTGTTTTGACAGTCCTCTTTCTTTCTGTTTCAGGTAAGAGATGACATTCCTGATATGCGCAAGTGTGCTGGCTTTCTGTGTGGTAAGTTAAACTTTCTTCAGTACTTTTTCCGTCCTGAGATGGATACTTTTCTTCGATTGTACTATATAGTACTCATGAATTTGCCTGGTTCGACATCTAAAGTTCGATAAAAAGAATTCGATTCTTGATATCGAGCGACCGTCACACACGGGCGCTCACAACGGAAGACCTCGTCTCTCCACCACTGGCCTCCCAGCAAGGCTCGGCTCCCCACCCTCGTAATTCCGAAAACGAATCATATTCCCCAAACCACGGAATATTCTCCCTCTCTACAGATTCTTCCGAACGCCGACCAACCATATTTTAGTCTTTTGTCGTCCAGCGCGGAAAGTTTACGAGGAAAAACATATATTCGTACAATGGAACGCTTTTGCGTAAAAATCGGCGGAAATAACCCAGCCTGCGTGGTTTCTGAGGTGACGCTTCCGCATTCCTCTCAGTTGCGCCCAAGAATTTCGTAGTTTCCGAAGTATAATCCTTCCCGTCCGGCTACAAGGCCGGCCGGTCGCGACGCTATTGTGCTCCAGTGCTCAGGTGTCCCAACATCCGTCTTGCTATTTCCTGTGTTTAAGCAGGACCAGCACACCTGTGTGGGCCTTACACCCAGGGCTTGAGTTCCGTCTACTGTTTGATTTCCACTGGCGTTCCAACCTCTACTAGTATAGGCAATCATTGAAACTTTCTGGCAGATTAAAATTGTGTGCCGGACCGAGACTCGAACTCAGGACCTTTGTCTTTCGCGAGAAAGTGCTCTACCAACTGAGCTACCGAAGCACGACTCACGCCCCGTCCTCACAGCTTCACTTCCGCCCGTGTCTCCTACCTTTCAAACTTTACAGAAGCTCTCCTGCGAACCTTGCAAAAGTAGCACTCCTGAAAGAAAGGATATCGCGGAGACATGGCTTACCAACAGCCTGGGGTATGTTTCCAGCAAAGATTTTCACTCTGCAGCGGAGTGTGCGCTGATATGAAACTTCCTGGCCGGTTAAAACTGTGTGCCGGACCGAGACTCGAACTCGGGACCTTTGCCTTTCGCTCTATCAACTGAACTACCCAAGCACGACTCACATCCTGTCCTCACAGCAAAGGTCCCCAGTTCGAGTCTCGGTCCGGCACACTGTTTTAATCTTCCAGGAAGTTTCATATCGCCGGCCGAAGTGGCCGAGCGGGTCTAGGCGCTACAGTCTGGAACCGCGCGACCGCTACGGTCGCAGGTTCGAATCCTGCCTCGCGCACGGATGTGTTTGATGTCCTTAGGTTAGTTAGGTTTAAGTAGTTCTAAGTTCTAGGGGACTGATGACCTCAGAAGTTAAGTCCCATAGTGCTCAGAGCCATTTGAACCATTTTTGAAGTTTCATATCAGCTGTAGAGTAAAAATCTCATTCTAGGCAATCATTCATTACGCCGTTCTGATAATAAAGAGACTCCATCACCTTTCATGCAATAAGCGTTAACAATTATTTACAAGGCGCACGTGAAAACGTCAGTCAAGTATACAATGTACAACCTATTACATGATACCTAACTTTGTTTGTAGTTCACGGCAAAGTATGTGGACGAGTGCTTGTAAGGTGCGAAATAATAGCCAGCTTAGTATTCTCTCCGGTGTCATTCAAATTATCTAGACACTTTCAAGTGCTTGTAAAAAGTGCATATATTGACGTAATGCACTGTATGTCTATATTTATGGGAACAGCAAGACGAGACTTTTTTTTTCTGCTTTGTTCACAAATGCTCATTGCGTGCGTTGTTATTCAGGAGGCACACGTAGAGTCTAAAGGATAATCCACCTCACACCCGTCCAGAAGTGTCAACGTCTGTTTCATTCACAGCTGCCCTGACACGTCCCAGTGTCGTAAGTCGGCAATGTTGTGGGTAGGAGTAGGAATGAAAACAGTGTCTTTGATGTGACGCCACAGGCAAAAATCAGTGCCAGTTCCGGTGAACGCTGGAGCCACGCCCAGATACTCCAGATTGCCGGCTGATGCAAGACCGATCCATTACTGTGGCGAGTCTACATCCAAGAAGTCACGAACATGGGTGTGTAAGTGTGATGGAGCACCTGTGTGTATTGTACGAGGGCCGTTCAGAAAGTAACCTCCGGTTGATTTAAAAAAATACACCAAGTTAAATAAAAATATTTTAATATATACATCTTACAACTACATCTTTGCACTATTTTTCTACATAGTCTCCATAGCGATTGAGGCACTTATCGTATCTCTTCACAAGCTTTGAAATTCCTTCTGCATAAAAATCACCCGCTTGTGCCTGGAGCCAGCCTGTGACCGCATCTTTGAGCTCTTCCTCGTCATCAAACCGCTGTGACCCGAGCCATTTCTTCAAATGCATGAAGAGGTGATAATCACTTGGCGCCAGGTCTGGGCTGTAAGGTGGATGGTTGATAACGTCTCACTTGAAGGACTCGAGAAGGGCCGTTGTTCTGCGAGCAGAGTGAGGACGGGCGTTATCGTGCAAAAAAAACGATACCGGAAGTCAGCATACCACGGCGTTTGTTCTGTATAGCCCGTCGTAACTTTTTTATTGTTTCACAGTACACGTCTTGATTAATGGTCGTACCACGTTCCATGAATTCAACCAACAACACCCCTTTGGCATTCCAAAACACCGTTGCCATCAGTTTTCTGGCAGAAAAATCTTGCGAGGCTTTTCTTGGTTTGGTAGGCGAATTTGAATGTGCCCACATCTTTGATTGTTCTTTTGTCTCAGGGTTCACGTACTTAATCCAGGTTTCGTCACCGGTCACGATTCTGTTTAACAATGGTTCTCCTTCGTCCTCATAACGTGACAGAAAGTCTAATGCAGAGGCCATTCTTTGAGTTTTGTGGTGGTCGGTAAGAATTTTGGGCACCCATCGTGCACAGAACTTACGGTAACCCAATCTTGCTGTCACTATCTCGTACAAGAGAGTCTTAGAAATCTGTGGAAAACCAGTAGACAACTCCGACATTGAGAAACGTCGATTTTCACGAACTTTTGCATCAACTGTCTGAACGAGTTCGTCAGTCACCAATGATGGTCTACCACTCCTCTCTTCATCACGAACGTTTTCTCGTCCACTTTTAAATAAACGTACCCATTCACGGACAACTCCTTCACTCATAACTCTCGGTCCGTACACGGCACAAAGCTCACGATGAATAGCTGCTGCAGAATATCCTTTGGCTGTAAAAAACCTTATGACAGCACGCACTTCACATTTGGCGGGGTTTTCTATTGCAGCACACATTTCAAACTGCCACAACAACTAAACTAGCGCAGCTACGACGTTCACTCGACCACGGCTTGATGCCGACTGACCTGTTGAGTGCGTGAACGCACAGATGGCGTCGCTACTCCCCCCACAACCCGCACTGTGACCAATCGGAGGTTACTTTCTGAACCGCCCTCGTATTTAGCGTAAGTTAGTTAGCTGAACTAGTGCGTAAGCTTAGGGACCGATGACCACAGCAGTTTTGTCCCATAAGACCTTACCACAAATTTCCAATTTCCTCATCGTTGAAAATCCATCTGCATGTGAAATCTCCCTGTTCCATTAAGTGCCTCACACCAATGTAAAACTCTTTCCGCAAGTGAATCCGATATCGTTTCAATTGCAGGCGTTTCCTCAGCGTATTCAAGCAGTTGGTTGTGGAATTTTTCGCTCGCGACTGGCAGGAAATGTTGATTTTTTGCGCACATCTGAGGAATGTTTGCATAATACGCTCAACTTGTTTCTCTGGTGTCGACAATAGCACATTCTTCTTGCTTTTACAAAAGATATAATGTTCCCTAAACTTCACTACGAAGCCATATATGGACTGTCTGGTAAGTGGCGCCTTACTAGATGTGGTCCCGAATATACGACGTACAGTGGTTTCGGACTTACTGTCGTAGAACATAACGCAAAAAGGCTCAAAACAAGTTGTACAGAATTTCATTTTGGAAAAATATTGGTAATAACGTTAACTGCATTATCAATGCAATAGACGAAATTAAGAACAACCCTGTGAAACTGCCGGCCGGAATGGCCGAGCGGTTCTAGGCACTACAGCCTGGAACCGCGCGACCGCTACGGTCGGAGGTTCGAATCCTGCCTCGGCCATGGATGGGTGCGATGTCCTTAGGTTAGTTAGGTTTAAGTAGTTCTAAGTTCTAGGGGACTGATGACATTAGAAGTTAAGTCCCATAGTGCTCAGAGCCATTTGAACCATTTGAAACACTGTGAAACTGAAACGAGCAACAAAGTCTGTACATACACGTGCAGCTAAATGCATTGAACTCGGTGGAGACATTTTTAAACATTTACTCTGAATGTACTGTGAAATTGTATGTACACTGTACAATTTCCTTAACACTGAGTGTTGTTTCTTCCGGTTTAACATGAATTCACGTGTTTTATCATATTAATAAAAGCACATTATCTGACACATTCATAAAGTTTCAGTAACCGTTATTACCATCACTTTTCGAAAATATAATTCTCTACAACTTCTGTTGAAAATTTTGTGCAGTTGTCTGGAATTTAGAAAACAAATTGGGCCAAGTAGTTAATAAATCTTTGCTCCTCTGAATGTTCTGGAAAACTACTGCAGACATGTTTTATTAGATTCACCAGAGCAATAGCAACAAAGCAGTAGGATTTTATCAGAAATATTGTCCCTCAGACAATGTGTCTAATAGAGTATTTTAAATACG
The DNA here is from genome assembly GCF_023898315.1 of Schistocerca nitens. Classification (NCBI taxonomy): domain Eukaryota; kingdom Metazoa; phylum Arthropoda; class Insecta; order Orthoptera; family Acrididae; genus Schistocerca; species Schistocerca nitens. Next base: position 139,307,364 of record NC_064625.1, on the reverse strand, counting down.
ACAGTATGCCATCTTAGGCACTGTATAACATTAAAACACTTGATAATGGCACTTAAAAGCAGAAATCATGATAGTGTAAATATAACACTGCAAATAAAAAACAGTCTAATGCCGGCACTGACTTTAAGGAAAAACACAGTTTTGCAATTGCTTCATATTAGCGAAATTGTTAAATATCAGGCAAAATCATTTATTAGCCGTAACTCTGTAACCAAACATTTGCGGACCTATGTTTATATGAGCATTTTTCTTTAGTTTTACTTGTAGAATAACATACTGAAATATTTGCATATATACATTCACTGGCGCCGGCGCCTATAACTTTGACAGTCTGTCGCGTCTACATCTACATCTACATCCATACCCCGCAAGCCACCCGAAAACGCGTGGCGGAGGGTACTTTGAGTACCTCTTTCGGTTCTCCCGTCTATTGCAGTCTCGTATTGTTCGTGGAAAGAAAGATTGTCAGTATGCCTCTGTGTGGGCTCTAATCTCTCTGATTTTATCCTCATGGTCTCTTAGCGAGATATACGTAGGAGGGAGCAATATACTGCTTGACTCTTCGGTGAAGGTTTGTTGTTGTTGTGGTCTTCAGTCCTGAGACTGGTTTGATGCAGCTCTCCATGCTACTCTATCCTGTGCAAGCTGCTGCATCTCCCAGTACCTACTGCAGCCTACATCCTTCTGAATCTGCTTAGTGTATTCATCTCTTGGTCTCCCTCTACGATTTTTACCCTCCACGCTGCCCTCCAATGCTAAATTTTTGATCCCTTGATGCCTCAGAACATGTCCCTTCTTCTAGTGAAGTTGTGCCACATACTTCTCTTCTCCCCAATCCTATTCAATACCTCCTCATTAGTTACGTGATCTACCCATCTAATCTGCAACATTCTTCTGTAGCACTACATTTCGAAAGCTTCTATTCTCTTCTTGTCCAAACTATTTATCGTCCATGTTTCACTTCCATACATCGCTACACTCCATAGAAATACTTTCAGAATCGACTTCCTGACACTTAAATCTATATTCGATGTTAACAAATTTCTCTTCTTCAGAAACGCTTTCCTTGCCATTGCCAATCTACATTTTATATCCTCTCTACGTCGACCATCATCAGTTATTTTGCTCCCCAAATAGCAAAACTCCTTTACTACTTTAAGTGTCTCATTTCCTAATCTAATTCCCTCAGCATCACCTGACTTAATTCGACTACATTCCATTATCCTCGTTTTGTTTTTGTTGATGTTCATCTTATATCCTCCTTTCAAGACACTGTCCATTCCGTTCAACTGCTCTTCCAAGTCCTTTGCCGTCTCTGACAGAATTACAATGTCATGTGATCGCATGTCGGTGAAGGTATGTTCTCGAAACTTCAACAAAAGCCCGTACCGAGCTACTGAGCGTCTCTCCTGCAAAAGTCTTCCACTGGAGTTTATCTATCATCTCCGTAACGCTTTCGAGATTAGAGAATGATTCTGTAACGAAGCGCGCTGCTCTCCGTTGGATCTTCTCTCTCTCTTCTATCAACCCTATCTGGTACGGTTCCCACACTGGTGAGCAATATTCAAGCAGTGGGTGAACAAGTGTACTGTAACCTACTTCCTTTGTTTTCGGATTGCATTTCCTTAGGATTCTTCCAATAAATCTCAGTATGGCATCGGCTTTACCGACGATCAACTTTATATGATCATTCCATTTCAAATTGATGTTTTCGATCGTTGCTTCCCCCCCGTAAAACTTGATATACCAAGTCCCCTCTACACTCTAGAAGTGTGTATCACGAAATGTGAAACACCCAGTGGATAACTGTTTAACCGCGGGTAACACCGCACCCGCAGCAAGCAATGAATAACATTATGCAGTACGTATGAAAGATATCTTATAACAGGGCTTAACAACTGGCCGGTTTTGAGCGCGAGTACTCACGTCTGCTCAGGCACGTGCTCGCGAGCAGGTGCAAGGTCGCGGAGTAGGGAGGGAGGGGAGGGAGGGGAAATGCGCGCGCACGTTTGAATGTGATCTCGCGTTCTTAGTAGATTTAACTAGTCATCTGAATGCTTTGAACATTTTACTACAAGGTAAAAAATCTGCTAATTACTCATTTCATAGATCGAATACGAGCTTTTAAAATGAAATTGACACTTTGGGTGAGTCAGCTGGAAACAGGAAACCTAGCTCATCATCCTAAATTATCATCCATGCATGATGTTCACAAAGACTGTGAACGTTATTCACATCGTTTAGTTGATCAGCGCTTTCGAGATCTGACAGCACTAGACAGTGATTTTGATCTGTTCTCTCCATATTCAGCGAGTATTTAAAAGATTCGTCCTGAGCTGCAGCAAGAAATTATTGACCTGCAGTGTGACAGAGAATACAGAGACAACTATCAGAAAAAGAAAAACATTTTGGAATTCTACAGACACTTCCCTCAGGATAGATTTCCTCGTTTGCACAAACTGGCGGCTACAATAATATCAATGTTCGGTTCCACGTATGTTTGTGAACAACTGTCCTCTGCAATGAAATGTAACAAGACGCGCTTGAGAAACGAATTGTCTGATCGAAATTTAAACTGCACGCTGCGCTTAAAATGCACAAGAACAATTACTCCGAACATAAACGCAATTGTAAAGGGTAAAAAGTACAAGGTAACCGAGAACCCCACACTTCAGTGACACCTTTTATTGTGTAACAGTTCACAAATTAATGCGAATGTAGAGGCATACACTAAGCTAATAAAACTATGTGGCACGTGTACATTCTCCTTTATTTGTTTCATTTGTCGCAGTAATAATTCGTGAGTGATATCCCTGCAGGTGGCCGCGGATTTACATTGACTGGCGGCAGCTGTTGTGTGCCCCACGTGACTCTCCCCACTCTCCGCTCTGGTCCGGTAGTGGGGGTAGCGTGCTCGCGCTGCTCCGTGTTCGCGCCTTGCTGCTCACAGCTTGCTCCGCGAGCACGTATGTTGTGAAGCCCTGTCTTATAACAATATTTTATGCCAAAACATTTCCGCATTTAGGTCCTGTCCTCTGCACGCAATTACATTGCGGGGAAGTGGCGGCGGGAACCAGAGTGTCTGTAGCGGTTTGCCGCCTGCGGTGCAGAAATGGCCGGCCGTGCGCGGGCTGTTGTGTGTGTGTAGTGCGGTCTGCGTGGTCTTGTTAGCGGTCCGGCCGGCGGAATGTCGGTACGGGTGTAATCCGTCACGAGGCCAGCGAGCAAAATAAACGCCCACGAAGGGTGGGACGCACCGCGCATGCGCCATTGGATGGCTCTCCTCGCCGCAACGTAGCATAACCTGTGGAGCCTACCTCCAGGCGCCCGCGTACAACTGGGGCCGGAGGGTACCCTTCAACCAGAGAACAACTCGATATCACGTTACGGGCTGCCATTTCTTTTCATAGGAGGACCCCTTCCGTTGTCATCCGCGGCACCTTACAGCACAGCGCTACCTCGACGGTTTAAGATTAGATGGGTAGATCACATAACTAATGAGGAGGTATTGAATAGGATTGGGGAGAAGTTTGTGGCACAACTTGACTATAAGAAGGGATCGGTTGGTAGGACATGTTCTGAGGCATCAAGGGATCACCAATTTAGTATTAGCAGGCAGCGTGGAGGGTAAAAATCGTAGAGGGAGACCAGGAGATGAATACATTAAGCAGACTCAGAAGCAGGTAGATTGCAGTAGGTACTGGGAGATGAAGAAGCTTGCACAGGATAGAGTAGCATGGAGAGCTGCATCAAACCAGTCTCAGGACTGAAGACCACAACAACAACAATTAATCTTCAGTGAAAATTATTTCCTACGTTAATGAACGTTGGATTCGCTGAATCTTAAAACATGAACATATAAGTTTAACAATGGAATAAACTTTTCATATTAATTTCCTCGGCTAGTCAGTTCACTTTAAAGTAAAAAAGCTTTAGTTATTAATTACAATTGCAGCCCACACACACGCGAGAGTATTTCTTCTTACCTCCGTTAACCATTGCATTGTAGTCGGAGTCCTGGCTCTGTCTGTCGGCTGTTGTACTGAAAATAAGAATCTTGTTGTTGTTGCTGTTGTGGTCTTCAGTCCTGAGACTGGTTTGATGCAGCTCTCCATGCTACTCTATCCTGTGCAAGCTTCTTCATCTCCCAGTACCTACTGCAACCTACATCCTTCTGAATCTGCTTAGTATATTCATCTCTTGGTCTCCCTCTACGATTTTTACCCTCCAAGCTGCCCTCCAATACTAAATTGGTGATCCCTTGATGCCTCAGAACATGTCCTACCAACCAATCCCTTCTTCTGGTCAAGTTGTGCCACAAATTTCTCTTCTCCCCAATCCTATTCAATACTTCCTCATTAGTTATGTGATCTACCCATCTAATCTTCAGCATTCTTCTGTAGCACCACATTTCGAAAGCTTCTATTCTCTTCTTGTCCAAACTATTTATCGTCAATATTTCACTTCCATACATGGCTACACTCCATACAAATACTTTCAGAAATGACTTCCTGACACTTAAATCTATACTCGATGTTAACAAATTTCTCTTCTTCAGAAACGCTTTCCTTGCCATTGCCAGTCTACATTTTATATCCTCTCTACTTCGACCATCATCAGTTATATTGCTCCCCAAATAGCAAAACTCCTTTACTACTTTAAGTGTCTCATTTCCTAATCTAATTCCCTCAGCATCAACTGACTTAATTCGACTACATTCCATTATCCTCGTTTTGCTTTTGTTGATGTTCATCTTATATCCTCCTTTCAAGACACTATCCATTCCGTTCAACTGCTCTTCCAAGTCCTTTACTGTCTCGGACAGAATTACGATGTCATAGGCGAACCTCAAAGTTTTTATTTCTTCTCCATGGATTTTAATACCTACTCCGAATTTTTCTTTTGTTTCCTTCACTGCTTGCTCAATATACAAATTGAATAACATCGGGGAGAGACTACAACCCTGTCTCACTTCCTTCCCAACCACTGCTTCCCTTTCGTGTCCCTCTACTCTTATAGCTGCCATTTGGTTTCTGTACAAATTGTAAATAGCCTTTCCCTCCCTGTCTTTTACCCCTGCCACCTTCGGAATTTGAAAGAGAGTATCACAGTCAACATTGTCAAAAGCTTTCTCTAAGTCTACAAATGCTAGAAACGTAGGTTTGCCCTTCCTTAATCTAGCCTCTAAGATAAGTCGTAGGGTCAGTATTGCCTCACGTGTTCCAAAATTTCTACGGAATCCAAACTGATCTTCCCCGACGTCGGCTTCTATCAGTTTTTCCATTCGTCTGTAAAGAATTCGCGTTAGTATTTTGCAGCTGTGACTTATTAAACTGAAAGTTCGGTTATTTTTACATCTGTCAACACCTGCTTTCTTTGGGATTGGAATTATTATATTCTTCTTGAAGTCTGGGGGTATTTCGCCTGTTTCATACAGCTTGCTCACCAGATGGTAGTGTTTTGTCAGGACTGGCTCTCCCAAGGCCGTCAGTAGTTCCAATGGAATGTTGTCTACTCCGGGGACCTTGTTTCGACTCAGGTCTTTCAGTGCTCTGTCAAACTCTTCACGCAGTATCGTATCTCCCATTTCCTCTTCATCTACATCCTCTTCCATTTCCATAATATTGTCCTCAAGTACTTCGCCCTTAATCTTAAAGCTACGGATTTTCTGCAGCGTCGAGCGGCTGTGGAGAAAAATGTATATCATGTCAATAGCGGGCGAGTTTTTTGCTTCCGCTAATTTTTATAAGTTAATATCGCCACGTAATGACGTTGTTGGCTGCATCGGCCGCTGTGATTGTTGCACTGTGAATTACTCCAACGCAGGTTAATTCAAGGAAGGCGGACATGAAAACAGGAACACCTCTTACAAATTAAAAGTGAAAAATAATATTAAATCAATATATTATCTGCTTAATTAGTACAAATATGCTTACATTTGCCAGCACTCGCAAGATGTCCGTCTGCGCGCAACCAAGACAAGAGAACAACTAACAAATTAACAAAAGAGCGTATCTTGTCTTTTTAGATCATTTTGTTATATTTCTTTGCCCTCGGAACTTATACAGAGAAATTATTATAATACGGGTACATGAGAAAAATGTATATTATTCAATTTTTAAATGTCTTTTTTATAAATACTGTTTTTAAGCCTTTTCGTATTATTTCACTGGGGACGCTATAGCCAGCATAGTCACCGGACCTCTCCCAAATTGAAAACGCTTAGAGCATTGTTGGTTGGGCCTTCCGACCAGGATCTAACTCGCCAATTGGATAGAATTTAGCAGAATATCCATCAAGAGGACATTGTAATGGGACGCCATAGTCTAACATACGAGGGGCGTTTGAAAAGTTGGTGCAAAAATAAAAACTACTTACGTGTTTGGGGTGAACCTTTTTTATTTTTCGACTTAGCGTCCTTTTAGACTTACACACTTCGTCCAACGCTGTTCTAATTTGTTGATCCCTTCCGAATAATAGGAATTGTCCAAGTCTGCAAAATAGCTATTAGTTCTGCAATCACCTCCTCGTTTCAATAAAATATCTGTCCCGCCAGCCATTTCTTCAGATTGGGGAACAAATAGTGGTCCGATGGAGCCAAGTCTAGAGAATAGGGGGGGGGGGTGATGTGAAACGGGTTGGAATCCTATTTCCATTAATTTTGCGACCACAACTGCTGAGGTGCGTGCTGGTGCATTGTCCTGATGGAAAAGGACTTTCTTGCGGTCCAATCGCCGGTGTTTTTCTTGCAGCTCGGTTTTCAAACGGTCCAAAAACCATGAGTAATATGCACCTGTAATAGTTTTACCCTTTTCCAGATAGTCAATAAGGAATATCCCTTGCGAATCCCGAAAGACAGTCGCCATAACCTTTCCGACTGAAGGACTGGTCTTCGCCTTTTTTGGTGCAGTCTCCCTTGGTAACCCATTGTTTAGATCGTTGTTTGGTCTCAGGTGTATAGTAAAGTATCCATGTTTCATACGACGAAACGATGCTTAAATTCCTGCGGATTCTTCCTGAACAGCTGCAAACCATCCTTGCACACGATTCCGTTTTTGGTCAAGCGTGAACAATCGCGGAACCCATCTTGCGGATAGCTTTCTCATGTCCAAATGTTTATGCAAAATATTATGTACCCGTTCATTCGAGATGCCCACAGCACTAGCAATCTCAGGCACTTTAACTCTTCTGTCATCCATCACCATATCATGGATTTTATCAATGTTATCTGTAGTCATAACCTACACAGGGCGTCCAGAACTTTCAGCATTACTTGTGCCCATATGGCCACTCCGAAAATTGTGAAACAACTTATAAACTGTTCTAATCGAAGGTGCAGAGTCACTGTAATGTTATCAAACTTCTCTTTAGTCTCCTGGGGCGTTTTGCCTTGCATAAAGTAATGTTTAATCATCACACGAAATTCTTTTTCGTCTACATTTTGACAATAACTCGACTTCCTTGATTCATACGAATGCCAAATACAAAGTAATAGATCAATATGGCTGACTGAAACTTGGTGTGCGTTCTTTCCAAAGATGCTACTAACTAAACATGACCTCGATACGTGCCGGTGGTGCCATCTCTCGGACTTTGCGCGGACTTTTCAAACGCCCCCCGTAAATAGCCGATACCAGAAGCAATTTCGAATCTTGTATAGGTGAATATTATCTCAGCTGTTTAACGAAATGGATTTCATTTGATTTTTTTATACAATGCCTCATGTTTCACGCTAAAATATATAAAAAAATTAATGCGCTACAATCGGCATGTACTAACTCTGTATGTACTGTTAAAATTACTCTTCTTTGGGAAATATTTGAAATTACGAAATTGTGGCACTTAAAATTCCTACTATTATTTACGCAATCTGTCGTTATTAATTTTATTCCTGGATTCATTTACAAAATAATGATATAACTTCTTTTGTCCAGAAAGTTTGTAAACTCTTATGTTTTGTAAACTCTTTGGAATATTGTTAGGACCGCAGAATGAGTTAAGTAGTCGTGGGCATGCCTCTGATGGAATTTGACGTGTTTTTATGTTTGGTAATTACAATGTAAATTTCTGTTTTATGGGAGCGGAGATTGTAAAGACACTGTGACTTAGAAGAATGGGATAAAATAAGGAAGTCATAGAAACAGGAATGAGCATTACTTAATATTTATCGTATCATCAGGAACCCGCATAGTTAAAAAAAAATTTAGCCTCAAGAATGTACCCCTAGACGTGACGAACTGCAGCCAACAACGAGAAAATGAAGATGCATAAAAAATTATCTGTAGATCTTACGGCTTTCGAAGATTTTGAAAAGAATTTATGAAAAACTGAAAATTGACTGGTGTTGTGTGGGAGGGTAAGATTACAACGTCCAGTAACTCCATGAATCAGTGCAAAGCGGAATACCTGCGTGAATAAGGGGCCTGGAGATGGACCAACGCATATTAACTTGCTCGGTTTCTGAAGATCTTTCTCGTAAATCTTCTTTATCTTGGACAGTTTCCAGCTACTGGCTGGGTCTGTCGGGAACACAAGCCTCTCCATCGTGTTCTGTCTTTCCACCATTCCCCCTCTTCCACCTTCGTCCAGTTCTCTCCTCTTCTCATCACACATTCCTTCACTCCCTTCACCCATCTATCTCTTGGTCTTCCTCTGGGCCTCTTCCCCTCCAGTTGCAGATCAAACATCCTCTTTGGAATTCTTCCCTCATCCATTCTCTTCATGTGTCCATACCACTGCAGTCTTGATTTTTCTATCCTGTCATTTCGCAATCTGTCTCGTCTTGTTACACTCAACCTGCTTCTCTGGAACTTCATTTCACTAGCCTGTATTCTACTTTTGTCGCTTTTGTGCATTACCCATGTCTCACTTCCGTATGCCATTATGGGGACAAAGTAGGTTCGGTATATAATTCCCTTGGATTTCTGTGGCACCTCCTTGCTCCAAATAAGCCCCCTAATGCATTTGTAGAACTGCCCTGCTTTTCTGCACCTTTCATTTATTTCCATTGCGTTTCCCCCCTCACTTTCAATCACGCTTCCCAGGTACTTGAAGTTCTCTACCACTTGTAGTTTTTCCCCTCCACAAGTTATATCCACATTTGGCCTATTCTTCTTCCTTGTTGTGACAATTATTTCACTTTTCTTTGCAGAGAAATGCATTCCATATTGCGCTGCCGTTGCCTCCCATGCATCTAACTGCTCTTGCACCTCCTTCTCGCAATTTCCCCATAACATCAGGTCATCGGCAAAAAGCACTGCTTTCATTTTATGATCTCCAATTGCATCTGATACTTGCTGTAGGATTTCATCCATAACAATAATAAACAATAAAGGAGAAAGTGCACTTCCCTGTCGCAGCCCATTTTCCAGCTTGAACCATGCAGTACGTTCCCTCCCCACTTTCACACAACTCTCACTTCCCTCATACATTTTTCTGACTTTTCGTGTTATCTCTTCATCTATCCCTTTTGCGTTCAGCACATCCCAGAGCTTGTCCCTACAGATACTGTCATACGCCTTCTCAATATCTAAAAAGGCCATGATTAAGTCCTTCCCGTACTCATAGTGCCTTTCCTGCAGTTGCCTTACCGCAAATATGAGGTCCGTTGTTGATCTTCCCGGTCTGAAACCATACTGCTCCTCTTGCAGTCTACTTTCAATACTGCTTCTTATTCTCTTCTCCAGGATCTTTTCATAGATTTTTCTGAAACTGTAATCGTTTGTTTGTCCGTACATATACCTCACATCTGCTGATTTCTGTCCCACTAGGATAACTGCTTAGTGGTGTGCCGTTTTGCCTTGGAGTGTATGTTACTGAATCGCACGTTCCTTTGATGTTACGCTCCATTTCCTCTAACACTCACCATTCCGGTTGATCTGGTTAGCGAGTACAGGGTCCACGTTTGACTTCATGTCGTCACACGGGGACTTGCAAAGGTACTGGTTGGCGCACACACGCAGCTGAACCGACGGTGTGGTTTGCTTGAAGATAACTTGTGCGAAGTTTCACAGAATAGAAGCGCAAAGAACGCATGTGCTGTACAAGAAACGGCAGTTCGTAAAAGCCGGCAAAAATCACGGTTGGTTAAAGTGCGACGAGGGATTTTCGACTTCAACCTCTGCTGACAACGATGTGAGAAACCAACCGATTGCAGAACGTACAAAAAAAAAGTAATAAACGCTACCCAATACTGTTGATAATTTTTGAAAGCCACTGGCCCAATGTTCTCATAAATTTCCGTACGTCTGAGACTCCAGAAAAAGGTAATCGAAACAAAGCTACCTACGAGGGTCATTCAATAATAAGCGACAAACTGATCTGGAGAAAGAAGCGTTTATTTTTGCAGAATAAAACTTTTTCTACTTTTCAACATAATCCTCTTCAACATTTAAGCACTAGTTCCAACGAGCTACAAGCCTTTTTTATTCCGGCTGCAAAGATCTCTTTGTCTTGGTGTTTGAACCAATTTCCCACAAATTTTCATCACGTCATACACTCCTGGAAATGGAAAAAAGAACACATTGACACCGGTGTGTCAGACCCACCATACTTGCTCCGGACACTGCGAGAGGGCTGTACAAGCAATGATCACACGCACGGCACAGCGGACACACCAGGAACCGCGGTGTTGGCCGTCGAATGGCGCTAGCTGCGCAGCATTTGTGCACCGCCGCCGTCAGTGTCAGCCAGTTTGCCGTGGCATACGGAGCTCCATCGCAGTCTTTAACACTGGTAGCATGCCGCGACAGCGTGGACGTGAACCGTATGTGCAGTTGACGGACTTTGAGCGAGGGCGTATAGTGGGCATGCGGGAGGTCGGGTGGACGTACCGCCGAATTGCTCAACACGTGGGGCGTGAGGTCTCCACAGTACATCGATGTTGTCGCCAGTGGTCGGCGGAAGGTGCACGTGCCCGTCGACCTGGGACCGGACCGCAGCGACGCACGGATGCACGCCAAGACCGTAGGATCCTACGCAGTGCCGTAGGGGACCGCACCGCCACTTCCCAGCAAATTAGGGACACTGTTGCTCCTGGGGTATCGGCGAGGACCATTCGCAACCGTCTCCATGAAGCTGGGCTACGGTCCCGCACACCGTTAGGCCGTCTTCCGCTCACGCCCCAACATCGTGCAGCCCGCCTCCAGTGGTGTCGCGACAGGCGTGAATGGAGGGACGAATGGAGACGTGTCGTCTTCAGCGATGAGGGTCGCTTCTGCCTTGGTGCCAATGATGGTCGTATGCGTGTTTGGCGCCGTGCAGGTGAGCGCCACAATCAGGACTGCATACGACCGAGGCACACAGGGCCAACACCCGGCATCACGGTGTGGGGAGCGATCTCCTACATTGGCCGTACACCACTGGTGATCGTCGAGGGGACACTGAATAGTGCACGGTACATCCAAACCGTCATCGAACCCATCGTTCTACCATTCCTAGACCGGCAAGGGAACTTGCTGTTCCAACAGGACAATGCACGTCCGCATGTATCCCGTGCCACCCAACGTGCTCTAGAAGGTGTAAGTCAACTACCCTGGCCAGCAAGATCTCCGGATCTGTCCCCCATTGAGCATGTTTGGGACTGGATGAAGCGTCGTCCCACGCGGTCTGCACGTCCAGCACGAACGCTGGTCCAACTGAGGCGCCAGGTGGAAATGGCATGGCAAGCCGTTCCACAGGACTACATCCAGCATCTCTACGATCGTCTCCATGGGAGAATAGCAGCCTGCATTGCTGCGAAAGGTGGATATACACTGTACTAGTGCCGACATTGTGCATGCTCTGTTGCCTGTGTCTATGTGCCTGTGGTTCTGTCAGTGTGATCATGTGATGTATCTGGCCCCAGGAATGTGTCAATAAAGTTTCCCCTTCCTGGGACAATGAATTCACGGTGTTCTTATTTCAATTTCCAGGAGTGTAGTTGTCCTGGAACCTCTTCCCACGTAATGCCTCTTTCAGTGCACCAAACAAATGGAAGTCACTAGGTGCTAAAGCAGGACTGTAAGGGAAATGGGACAGTACTTCCCAGCTAATTTTGTTGATGGTTTCAGGGTTAGTTGAACACTATGAGGACGCGCATTATCTTGCTGGAGAATCACACCTCTCCTCTGAGATCCACGACGTCTCTCTCTCGTGCCTGGCTTCATCTTGTTCAAAAGCAAATCCGAGTAGTACTGGCTGTCCATTGTACGCTGCTCTTCGAGATAATCACAGAAAACTAGATCTTCAGTATCCCAAAACACCGCCAACATGACTTTTCCTGCTGATGCTTGGGTTTTGAATTTTTCCTATGTAGGTGAGTTGGTGTGCTTCCACTACATGCTATGTCTTTTTGATTCTGGCTCATAATAGTGAACCCAAGTTTCATCACAAGTTAAAATTTTGTTGAAGAAGCGCTCACCTGCTCTTTCATAGCATTCCTTTAGCCCTGTGCACACTCTCAACCTCTTTTCCTCGTGTAGCCGTGTCAATTCCTTTGGGACCCATCTTGCACACGTTTTGCGGTACTTCAGCTTGTTACAGATAATGTTACGAACTGCACCAGTACTAACTTGAACCTTATCAACAGTCATTTCCACAGCCACACGGCGGTCGGCACGAATAATGTCATCAATTCGACTTTCAAGTGAGGGAATTGAAACTGCAACTGGTCGGCCAGAACGGTGTTCGTCAGTCTCTACGAACTTGTAAAAGTTTGCACAATTCATAGAAGCTTCACCATAAACTTTAGACATTTCACAGTATATATTCACTGGTTTCTCGCCTTCAACAAGTAAAAAACGAATGACAGAACGTTGTTGAACTAATGTGGACGTTTCAAGCGGACTCGCTATCTTGAAATGTATTTTTGAGGTTATAAACAAAACAATGTTGATACATCAGCTGATCAGGGCTCATCCCAGTGATGCCAACTTAAAGCCATAAAAGTACCAAACTTGTCCTACCAACAGTTATTTCCCAGGCCAATTTGTCTCTTTTATTATTGAATGTCCCTCGTATTTAATTCACTGAATTCAAATGCTGTGGTTTGTGTTGTTAGTAACGGTGACAAGAATGCAAAGAATTCAGGATGTGCTAGACGAAGACCTGTTTGGTTGCTGTAGAGGCATTTCTGACGGAGCGCTTCAAAATGGAAGCAAGACTGAAGGAAAATCAAGACCTTCTCATAGGATTTATCGACCAAGAGATGGTGCAAGGCGCTCTAAATTCAGAACAAAATTGTGCAACCCACAGCGAAAAGAGGGTAATATGCGATTTGCATAATAAGCGAGTATCACAAATAAGAGTGGGAGACCAAGAACGAAGTGTTCTGTTTGAAAAGAGTCTAGAACAGGAATATAGTCTCTCATTACTACTATTCAACTGATACACGGAAAAAGTGGGGTGTAAATAACAGAAAGGTTCAAGAGTTGTATTAAAATTCAGGGCGAAATAAAACATCAGATTCGCTGATGACATTGCCATGACTAGTGAAAGCAAGGAAGAAGTAGAGGGCATACTGAATGGAATGGTCAGAATATGGATTAAGAGTACAGAATATGGAGTAAGAGTAAAGCGAATAAACAAGCATGTAATTCAGAGCAGAGATGTCATTAGTGAGAAATTCACCATCAAACCGGGGACCGCGAAACAGGCAACTTTAAGGCATTCTACTACCTAGGCAGTATAGTAACACCTCACGGAGGAAGCAAATAGGACATGAAAAGCAGACCAGCACTGCCAAAAGGGCGTCTCTGGCCGACAGAAGTTAGTGGTATCAAACTTCGATCGTCAGCTGAGGAAAAAATTTCTAAGAATGTACGATTGGAGCACAGAATTGTGTGGTAGTGAAACATGGACTGTGGGAAAATCGGATCAGACTCGAAGCTTTGAGATGTGGTGCTACAGAAAAATCTGTAGCACCCCTCCTGTTGCTTGTCTGGATTGTGCGTGTATTCGCCCCGGTCAAACAACTTACAGAGAAGTCGGGAGTGGAAATGTATGCAAGAATGGATAACGCTAGATTTAAATGTCGCCCTGTCACCCCTAATTAATCTACGGTGGTATTGTTGGCGATAAATCACACCTATTTTTAATTCTAAACGTGAACCATAACGAACACTTAGGGGGTTCAATGACATCAGACAATTACACAGAAATAAAATAAGGCAAAGGATTAATTCAGGATCAAACTACTGAAAGTAAAAGCGCTACTGGATCTATAAATTTATTATCAAATTCAGACCAATGCTGAGTAAAAACACAGAATTACCCTCCTAGCTGGGATTGGCAGTGAACTGTGTCAAAATCGGTACAAAACGCGAACTCTTATACACTCCTGGAAATTGAAATAAGAACACCGTGAATTCATTGTCCCAGGAAGGGGAAACTTTATTGACACATGCCTGGGGTCAGATACATCACATGATCACACTGACAGAACCACAGGCACATAGACACAGGCAACAGAGCATGCACAATGTCGGCACTAGTACAGTGTATATCCACCTTTCGCAGCAATGCAGGATGCTATTCTCCCATGGAGACGATCGTAGAGATGCTGGATGTAGTCCTGTGGAACGGCTTGCCATGCCATTTCCACCTGGCGCCTCAGTTGGACCAGCGTTCGTGCTGGACGTGCAGACCGCGTGAGACGACGCTTCATCCAGTCCCAAACATGCTCAATGGGGGACAGATCCGGAGATCTTGCTGGCCAGGGTAGTTGACTTACACCTTCTAGAGCACGTTGGGTGGCACGGGATACATGCGGACGTGCATTGTCCTGTTGGAACAGCAAGTTCCCTTGCCGGTCTAGGAATGGTAGAACGATGGTTCGATGACGGTTTGGATGTACCGTGCACTATTCAGTGTCCCCTCGACGATCACCAGTGGTGTACGGCCAGTGTAGGAGATCGCTCCCCACACCATGATGCCGGGTGTTGGCCCTGTGTGCCTCGGTCGTATGCAGTCATGATTGTGGCGCTCACCTGCACGGAGCCAAACACGCATACGACCATCATTGGCACCGAGGCAGAAGCGACTCTCATCGCTGAAGACGACACGTCTCCATTCGTCCCTCCTTTCACGCCTGTCGCGACACCACTGGAGGCGGGCTGCACGATGTTGGGGCGTGAGCGGAAGACGGCCTAAAGGTGTGCGGGACCGTAGCCCAGCTTCATGGAGACGGTTGCGAATGGTCCTCGCCGATACCCCAGGAGCAACAGTGTCCGTAATTTGCTGGGAAGTGGCGGTGCGGTCCCCTACGGCACTGCGTAGGATCCTACGGTCTTGGCGTGCATCCGTGCGTCGCTGCGGTCCGGTCCCAGGTCGACGGGCACGTGCACCTTCCGCCGACCACTGGCGACAACATCGATGTACTGTGGAGACCTCACGCCCCACGTGTTGAGCAATTCGGCGGTACGTCCACCCGACCTCCCGCATGCCCACTCTACGCCCTCGCTCAAAGTCCGTCAACTGCACATACGGTTCACGTCCACGCTGTCGCGGCATGCTACCAGTGTTAAAGACTGCGATGGAGCTTCGTATGCCACGGCAAACTGGCTGACACTGACGGCGGCGGTGCACAAATGCTGCGCAGCTAGCGCCATTCGACGGCCAACACCGCGGTTCCTGGTGTGTCCGCTGTGCCGTGCGTGTGATCATTGCTTGTACAGCCCTCTCGCAGTGTCCGGAGCAAGTATGGTGGGTCTGACACACCGGTGTCAATGTGTTCTTTTTTCCATTTCCAGGAGTGTATTTTTAATTCTAAACGTGAACCATAACGAACACTTAGGGGGTTCAATGACATCAGACAATTACACAGAAATAAAATAAGGCAAAGGATTAATTCAGGATCAAATTACTGAAAGTAAAAGCGCTACTGGATCAATAAATTTATTATCAACTTCAGACCAATGCTGAGTAAAAACACAGAATTACCCTCCTAGCTGGGATTGGCAGTGATCTGTGTCAAAATCGGTACAAAACGCGATCTCTTATAAATTGAGTGACCGACTAACATCGGCACAAAACGAAAAATAAGAAGAATCACTACACCCCAAAGTATGGTAGAGACAGCAATTGCACGTGATCCAGCTATTTAACGGCTCTCCTAACGCAGGCCGAAGTTCACGCAACCTCGCCGTACTATTGCTGTTGTGGCTTCGGTCTGTGGCAGGCGACGGCGCAGCCGTGGAATCCGGGTGTGGCGCCTCGGGAATTACACTCCTGCAATATTTGGACAACAGACTGCTGTCCGTAAACTTCTCAAACTGCGACAATCTTCCCATCAGCAAAGAACTGACGCGGCTCACGTCCTCTCAGAACGAAAGCCCAAGACGGAAGACATCGACAGGGAATTGATCAAGATCGCTCTTCGCCTTTGTTTTCCCCACCAAAACTTTACCGAGCGAATCACATCCCTAGAAACGCTGAAAGTACCCTGTTTCCCTATGCGGCCTGGGAATCGAACAATTTTACACAATTCTTCTTATTCTGCCAAATTTTACGAGTAAACACAGCCCAAGCCACCTGGTTGGAAAGCAACTCAAATCGCTTGATACGGGCAAGTCTTCAGGTCCAGATTGTATACCGATTAGATTCCTTTCAGATTACGCTGATACAATAGCTCCCTACTTAGCAATCATATACAACCGCTCGCTCACCGATAGATCTCTACCTACAGGTTGGAAAATTGCGCAGGTCGCACCAGTGTTTAAGAAGGGTAGTAGGAGTAATCCATCGAACTACAGACCTATATCATTGACGTCGGTTTGCAGTAGGGCTTTCGAGCATATACTGTATTCAAACATTATGAATCACCTCGAAGGGAACGATCTATTGATACGTAATCAGCATGGTTTCAGAAAACATCGTTCTTGTGCAACGCAGCTAGCTCTTTATTCACACGAAGTAATGGCCGCTATCGACAGGGGATCTCAAGTTGATTCCGTATTTCTAGATTTCCGGAAAGCTTTTGACACCGTTCCTCACAAGCGACTTCTAATCAAGCTGCGGGCCTATGGGGTATCGTCTCAGTTGTGCGACTGGATTCGTGATTTCCTGTCAGGAAGGTCGCAGTTCGTAGTAATAGACGGCAAATCATCGAGTAAAACTGAAGTGATGTCAGGTGTTCCCCAGGGAAGCGTCCTGGGACCTCTGCTGTTCCTGATCTATATAAATGACCGGGGTGACAATCTGAGCAGTTCTCTTAGGTTGTTCGCAGATGATGCTGTAATTTACCGTCTAGTAAGGTCATCCGAAGACCAGTATCAGTTGCAAAGCGATTTAGAAAAGATTGCTGTATGGTGTGGCAGGTGGCAGTTGACGCTAAATAACGAAAAGTGTGAGGTGATCCACACGAGTTCCAAAAGAAATCCGTTGGAATTCGATTACTCAGTAAATAGTACAATTCTCAAGGCTGTCAATTCAACTATGTACCTGGGTGTTAAAATTACGAGCAACTTCAGTTGGAAAGACCACATAGATAATATTGTGGGGAAGGCGAGCCAAAGGTTGCGTTTCATTGGCAGGACACTTAGAGGATGCAACAAGTCCACTGAAGAGACAGTTTATACTACACTCGTTCGTCCTCTGTTAGAATATTGCTGCGCGGTCTGCGATCCGTACCAGGTGGGATTGACGGGGGACATCGAAAGGGTGCAAAAAAGGGCAGCTCGTTTTGTATTATCACGTAATAGGGGAGAGAGTGTGGCAGATATGATACGCGAGTTGGGATGGAAGTCATTAAAGCAAAGACGTTTTTCGTCGCGGCGAGATCTATTTACGAAATTTCAGTCACCAACTTTCTCTTCCGAATGCGAAAATATTTTGTTGAGCCCAACCTACATAGGTAGGAACGATCATCAAAATAAAATAAGAGAAATCAGAGCTCGAACAGAAAGGTTTAGGTGTTCGTTTTTCCCGCGCGCTTTTCGGGAGTGGATTGGTAGGGAGATAGTATGATTGTGGTTCGATGAACCCTCTGCGAAGCACTTAAGGGGCTCCGGAACGCCCTATACTTGCAATGTTAAAATAACGCTTATAAATTACATCTTTCCTCACAAAGTATTTGAGGTAGGAAGTTGAACATTTTACAGATTATTTATTGGAATATGGGCTACAACTTAACACAGGGATTTTACAAAATTTTAGTTCAGTTATTAAAGATGGTTTTTTTTTCAATTGTAATGAAAATTCACAACATTTTTTGCAAGTTTTTTTTATATTTTCAAAAATATACAGTTTTTTGGAAAAAGGCTGTGTTAAATTATGCAGAAGGTACTGTGTAACATTTACTGAAAGTTTGAAACAAATATGTTTGGAAGATCCTTAGAAAACATGTAATTAGTATGAGAAAATAAAAGTTTTGGGAATCGAGCGACAAAGATTGGATTAACTTTTTAGTGCATTCCAGGTCCTTAGGATGGATTATCTTCATCCTCTGCAAACTCCTCCTCCAGCTTCCTCTTGTTCCTCCTCCTGTTTACTCTTGCTTGTATTTCTAGACTCTTTACAGCCCTGTCTGCAGCCCGAAGGCGTTTCTTGTCTAAAGCAAGCATCGCTCGTACCATGTTAGAACCTATCTTCATTCCCATATTTCTAAATACCTTTGGCTTTCCAACATTTCTCCTTTTCTTAAAAGCTTTCAGAGTATTTCTAATAACTTTACTTTTACTCATTATTATACTTCAACAAAACAGAGACTCAAGAAACAGAATTAATTACGAAGATTTTCGAGATAACGACAGAGTAAATAAACATGAAACAATCGGCAATCACACCAGCGATAAATATTGAACCATCACAGGTTAGCCACAACACATACTTTATCTCACATTACTAAAATGTACCTGATGAACACGGGCGTTAATAATAACACCATTTGACAGCAGTTTAACAGCGCCACAGTGGGTCACGCCCATGTAGAACACATTTCAAAAAAAATTTAAAAATAATTGTAGTCTTCGGAATTGAATAAATTATATATCTATTAAAAGGTAATAGTCTGCAGATTCAGAAAACGCAAAAAAGTAAAAATTGAACTTTTCATGATTTTGAGCCTTTCCGGAGCCCCTTAAGTGTGAATTGCAGAGTAATCATGTAGATGTAGATGTAGAAGTTCCACAGCCGCGCGCAACAACAATTTTTCCGGAATTTTTAGTTCCTAAGGGACTCCTGGCCTGGCCCACTGCAATTACTCGAAGGCGTAAAATTAGTGGAACAGGCGAGAGCGCGCCCAGCAAGCCACTGCTCTGTTTTGTAAACACTTGACGTCACACACCTTGAGATGCGATGTCAGCCTGCTAGCCGAGCGCTGTCCGCAGTGCCTCGCATATAATGCATTGACACAAAATCTGATAATTACAAAATCACGTAATTCTCCCTGTATTACATAGCCTGCATGCCTATACGTTTCCAGAGATATTTCATACACCGTAATGAGATTATTAGTCCAACAAACAACAACTAATTATCTACAAAGCGATTGCGCAGCTGTCAGTCGTTTTTATTGACCTAAAGTGCTTGCAAAGTGATTATAGTCACGTTAAATGGACTCATGTAAGGGGAAAGACCGTTGCCACCTTACCAATGTCGAAAATTAGGTGGACTTATAAGGTAAGGAATGGGGAAGTTTTGCGCAGAATCGGACAGGAAAGGAATATATGGGAAACATTGAGAAGAACGGTCAGGCATCAAGAAATAACTTCCACGGTACCAGAGGGAGCTGCAGAGGGAAAAAGCTGTAGAGGAAGACAGAGAGTGTAGTATATCGAATAAATAATTGAGGATGTAGGGTACAACTCTGAGATGAAGTGGAGACAAGAGAGGAATTCGAGGCGGGTCGCTTCTAAACAGTCAGAAGACGGATGAGCCAAACAAAATAAGTGGTAAGCGGCGGCTCCGCGGATGGGGGCCTTGTTAGCACCTTATTTTCAGATCAGCGCTGCCATTGCTTTGCCATTATACGGCTGCCGCTATACACTAGCGGTCGCTTTCTGCTTAGCGTGTGTCAAATCAAATACGGATCATCTCTTGTCTCGGAGCTACTCGCATTGAAATAACGCGGCATGCCTGCCGCAGAGGTTTAATACGTGTTCCGAGTTCTTTCCACGACGAATGCAAATACGCTACGTGATGCACTTGCACAAAATGTGGCGAAATGCCATCTGAGCAGGCACAAATACGGAAGAACACGAAGCTTCATGTAGTGTCGGCAGACTTGCCAACACTACGCACACTAATTGAAAGAGGCGGCCAAGATGCACGTGCTAACTCACGAAGGATGGAGTGAGGTCTGAAACAGGAGACTTAATGAATGTGATAAAGAAAATACGTATCTTTGGAATATACTTAACTTTTAATACATCCTTGTATACATCGTTCTTGATGAGACATCTGGAGATTGTGGCGATACATGTGACAAGCTATTTAAGGCTAATGGCGCCTTGCTAAGTCGTAGCCATTAACTTAGCTGAAGGCTATTCTAACTGTCTCTCGGCAAATGAGAGAAATGGCTTCGTCCGTATAGTCGCTAGCAACGTCGTCGTACAACTGGGGCGAGTTCTCGTACGTCTCTCGAGACCTGCCGTGTGGTGGCGCTCGGTCTGCGATCACACAGTGGCGACACGCGGGTCCGACATGTACTAATGGACCGCGGCCGATTTAAGCTACCACCTAGCAAGTGTGGTGTCTGGCAGTGACACCACACTTCAGATCTTAGTAAAATGAGCATCTTCACCCTGCACGCTATGCGATCAAAAGTATCCGGACACCTGGCAGAAAATAACTTACAAGTTCGTGCCGCCCTCCATCGGTAATGCTGGAATTCAGTATGGTGCTGACCCACCCTTAACCTAAATGACAGCTTCCACTCTCGCAAGCTTACGTTCAATCGGGTGCTGGAAGGTTTCTTGGGGAACGACAGCCCCTTCTTCACGGAGTGCTGCACCGAGCAGAGGTATCGATGTCGGTCGGTGAGGCCTGGCACGAAGTCGGCGTTCCGAAACACCCCAAAGGTGTTATGTAGGATTCAGGTCAGGACTCTGTGCAGGCCAGTCCATTACAGGGATGTTATCGTCGTGTAGCCACTCCGCCACAGGCCGTGCATTATGAACAGCTGCTCGATCATGTTAAAAAATGCAATCCCCATCCCCGAATTGCTCTTCAACAGTGGGAAGCAAGCACGTGCTTAAAACACTAATGTAGGCCTGTGCTGTGTTAGTGCCACGCAAGACACCAAGGGGTGCAAGCCCCCTCCATGAAGAACACGACTACACCATTACACCACCGCCTCCGAATTTTACTGTTCACCGGTCATTCGCCATACCCACACCCTGCCAACGGATCGCCACATTGTGTACCGTGATTCGTCACTCCACACAACGTTTTTCCACTGTTCAATCGTCCAATATTCACGCTCCCTACACCAAGCGAGGCGTCGTTTGGCATTTACCGGCGTGATGTGTGGCATATGAGCAGCCGATCAACCATGAAATCCACGTTTTCTCACCTCTCGCCTAACTGTCATAGTACTTGCAGTGGCCGGCCGAAGTGGCCGAGCGGTTCTAGGCGCTACAGTCTGAAACTGCGCGACCGCTACGGTCGCAGGTTCGAATCCTGCCTCGGGCATGGATGTGTGTGATGTCCTTAGGTTAGTTAGGTTTAAGTAGTTCTAAGTTCAAGGGGACTAATGACCTCAGAAGTCCCATAGTGCTCAGAGCCATTTGAACCATTTTGTTTGGCAACATCGCAGTGAACGCACATTGGAAGCGTGTCATTGGTTACACGTCTCGGTCACCACTTCTTCGCACTGACGCCACTTTGAACAGTGGACGTTACATTTCAGATGTGTTATGACCCGTGGCTCTACCCTTCAGCCGGCCGAAGTGGCCGTGCGGTTAAAGGCGCTGCAGTCTGGAACCGCAAGACCGTTACGGTCGCAGGTTCGAATCCTGCCTCGGGCATGGATGTTTGTGATGTCCTTAGGTTAGTTAGGTTTAACTAGTTCTAAGTTCTAGGGGACTAATGACCTCAGCAGTTGAGTTCCATAGTGCTCAGAGCCATTTGAACCATTCTACCCTTCATTCGATCCCTGCGAAACCCTACATTTCAGCAGGATATTGCACGACCGCATGTTGCAGGTCCTGTACGGGCCTTTCCGGATACAGAAAATGTTCGACTGCTGCCGTGGCCAGCACATTCTGCAGATCTCTCACTAACTGAAAACGTCTGGTCAATGGTGGCCGAGCAACTGGCTCGTCACAATACGCCTGTCACTACTCTTGATGAACTGTGGTATCGTGTTGAAGCTGCATGGGCAGCTGTACCTGTACACGCCATCCAAGCTCTGTTTGACTCAATGCCCAGGCGTATCAAGGCCGTTATTACGGCCAGAGGTGGTTTTTCTGGGTACTGATTTCTCAGAATCTATGCACCCAAATTGCGTGAAAATGTAATCACATGTCAGTCCTAGTGTAATATATTTGTCCAATGAATACCCGTTTATCATCTGCATTTCTTCTTGGTGTAGCAATTTTAATGGATAGTAGTGTATGTTAGTAGTTATAGCTCACCGGCCATTTGACCATCTTCTTCTGTGCAGACGCACAAACAGTGCCCGATCGCTTACTGGAATCGGCGATAAAACTGCGAGTAATGAGTGTGATGGGCAGGGGCACTATGAATATAGTGCGGGACAATAAGCTGCGAATGTGGGTCTCACGGGGGGCGTGCTAGAGGTAAGTCCCTGCAGTCGCACTATCCTCCGTGTCCTCGGTGGCTCAGATAGACGCCGCCGGCACGGTAGCTCAGCGTGTTCGGTAAGACGGCTGGTTGGCCTCTGTAATAAAAAAACTGAGTCGAAGGATCAGTAAACGAACTTGAACGGATGTCTTGTGACGTCCGCAACGACCAAACACAACGATCAAAAAAAAGAAGAAGAGCGTCTGCCATGTAAGCAGGGGTTCCCGGGTTCGAGTCCCGGTCGGGGCACACATTTTCACCTGTCCACGTTGATATGCATCAACGCCTGTATGCAGCTAGGGGTATTCATTTAATTGTAATTTCATGATAAAATTTGAAACGTCTCCTTAGAAAAATTATAAATGACTGTGCTTAAACTGACACACAATATTTTTAGCGCAACGCAATCTGACTCTCAATAATCCCTACAAAAGAATGGCCCTGACTAACATTAAACTATACCTTTCACAAATCACTTACCTCACAAAAATCTTCGTTACTCGAACTACTGCAATACAGCGGGCGCCACTACTGCCAGCCGGCCGCGGTGGTCTCGCGGTTCTAGGCGCGCAGTCTGGAACCGTGCGAGTACTACGGTCACAGGTTCGAATCCTGCCTCGGGCATGGATGTGTGTGATGTCCTTAGGTTAGTTAGGTTTAAGTAGTTCTACGTTATAGGGGACTGATGACCACAGCAGTTGAGTCCCATAGTGCTCAGAGCCATTTGAACACTACTGCCAGCTAAATAAAAGATCCAAACTAGTGAAGGCACTAACTACTGATGTATTTACCTTAATAGTGTTCAAAAGTGATAATATATATATATATATATATATATATATATATATATATATATATATATATATATCAGTTCATGACATCCAGTCTTACGAATTTACTGTCTCTGATGGACACACGTCCAGATCATCCGCTCTCAAAACTCCGCCATCTCTCTCCCCACATCCACCACTGCTGGCGGCTCACCTCCAACTGGGCAACGCTACGCGCTGTTGACAGCCAACTGCCCAACACTACAATGGCGACTATTCCAACAATGCAAACCAACCACAGCCTTCAGACAGCACAGTCAGTGATTTTCATATAGAGCGCTATGTGGCGTTACCAACATAAAAACCTAAACAGCCTACTTACAAATTTATGGCACAAGTTGGCCAAAAGAGTTAACCCCAAATGTTCGCGTGGTAGAGAAATTATGGTGTAAGACGGGGTTTGCGCAGCAATCGCCGACATAGTGTAATAAGGGGAACCAGTCCGAATTCGCCGAGGCAGACGGAAAACCGCCTTTGAAACCATCCGTAGGCTGGCTGGCGCACCGGACCTCGACACTAATGCGCCGCGCGGATTCGTGCCGGGTGCGGCACGCCTTCCTGGTCGGGAAGCAGTGCGTTAGACTGCGCGGCTAGCCGAAAGAAGGGATTGGTTGATAGGACACATTCTGAGGTACGAACGACTCGTCAATTTGGAAATACACTCCTGGAAATTGAAATAAGAACACCGTGAATTCATTGTCCCAGGAAGGGGAAACTTTATTGACACATTCCTGGGGTCAGATACATCACATGATCACACTGACAGAACCACAGGCACATAGACACAGGCAACAGAGCATGCACAATGTCGGCACTAGTACAGTGTATATCCACCTTTCGCAGCAATGCAGGCTGCTATTCTCCCATGGAGACGATCGTAGAGATGCTGGATGTAGTCCTGTGGAACGGCTTGCCATGCCATTTCCACCTGGCGCCTCAGTTGGACCAGCGTTCGTGCTGGACGTGCAGACCGCTTGAGACGACGCTTCATCCAGTCCCAAACATGCTCAATGGGGGACAGATCCGGAGATCTTGCTGGCCAGGGTAGTTGACTTACACCTTCTAGAGCACGTTGGGTGGCACGGGATACATGCGGACGTGCATTGTCCTGTTGGAACAGCAAGTTCCCTTGCCGGTCTAGGAATGCTAGAACGATGGGTTCGATGACGGTTTGGATGTACCGTGCACTATTCAGTGTCCCCTCGACGATCACCAGTGGTGTACGGCCAGTGTAGGAGATCGCTTCCCACACCATGATGCCGGGTGTTGGCCCTGTGTGCCTCGGTCGTATGCAGTCCTGATTGTGGCGCTCACCTGCACGGCGCCAAACACGCATACCACCATCATTGGCACCAAGGCAGAAGCGACTCTCATCGCTGAAGACGACACGTCTCCATTCGTCCCTCCATTCACGCCTGTCGCGACACCACTGGAGGCGGGCTGCACGATGTTGGGGCGTGAGCGGAAGACGGCCTAACGGTGTGCGGGACCGTAGCCCAGCTTCATGGAGACGGTTGCGAATGGTCCTCGCCGATACCCCAGGAGCAACAGTGTCCCTAATTTGCTGGGAAGTGGCGGTGCGGTCCCCTACGGCACTGCGTAGGATCCTACGGTCTTGGCGTGCATCCGTGCGTCGCTGCGGTCCGGTCCCAGGTCGACGGGCACGTGCACCTTCCGCCGACCACTGGCGACAACATCGATGTACTGTGGAGACCTCACGCCCCACGTGTTGAGTAATTCGGCGGTACGTTCACCCGGCCTCCCCCATGCCCACTATACGCCCTCGCTCAAAGTCCGTCAAATGCACATACGGTTCACGTCCACGCTGTCGCGGCATGCTACCAGTGTTAAAGACTGCGGTGGAGCTCCGTATGCCACGGCAAACTGGCTGACACTGACGGCGGCGGTGCACAAATGCTGCGCAGGTAGCGCCATTCGACGGCCAACACCGCGGTTCCTGGTGTGTCCGCTGTGCCGTGCGTGTGATCATTGCTTGTACAGCCCTCTCGCAGTGTCCGGAGCAAGTATGGTGGGTCTGACACACCGGTGTCAATGTGTTCTTTTTTCCATTTCCAGGAGTGTATGTGTGGGTGGGGAGGTTGGTTGGCTGCGGAGGGAGGGGGGGTGGTGGTTTCGGGTGGGAGTGAGGGAAGAGAAGTACAGAGTGATAAACTGTTAAGGGAGACCAATAGATGAATACAGTAAGCAGTCTGGAATTGATGTACGCTGCAGTCATTATGCAGAGATGGAGAGACTCGCACAGTCTAGGCTACGGTGGAGGTCTACATCAGACCAGTCCCGCAGCTGCTGCCCCTTCTGTGGAAGGAGTCTTACTTACTGTACGCTACAATAAAGAAACTTTATAGCGATCTGCGGAGTTGTAGATGCAGATGTAGATGCAGATGCGCGTGTGCCGGTCCCTCCCACTGCACTCGGCGGCCTCATCGAATCCCAAAGCAGGGTCGGGGGTCGCGGCGATTATGGATCCCGGCTGCCGTGCGCCTGCTTTACGGCGGCATTGTCTCGCCGGCCCGGCCTTACATGGCGCTACGAGACTGCCGGCACGACTTGCTAATGCCGGCAGATCACATGCTAATGGCCGGCCGCTCCCGCCAGCCTCCTACATCATACCCTCCACTACTGTTCGCCGAGGTTGCAACACCCAGGCACATTTTAACATCGCTGTCCACTCTTGAAGAGGACAAGGCGTCTCATCTCGGACGCAGAGTCAGCAGTAGCTGTAGAATTAATTTCAGGCGTTCCCCAGGGCACTGTGTTGGGACCTTCGCTGCTAAGAATATGGATTAACAACCTGCAAAATAAGAAACTTCCCGGCAGATTAAAACTGTGCCGGACCGACATTCGAACTCGGGACCTTTGCCTTTCGCGGGCAAATTCTCCACCATCTGAGCTACCCAAGCACGAATCACGACCCAAGCGTTCCCCAGGGCACTGTGTTGGGACCTTCGCTGGTAAGGTTGTGAATTAACAACCTGCCAAATAAGAAACTTCCCGGTAAATTAAAACTGTGCCGGACCGACATTCGAACTCGGGACCTTTGCCTTTCGCTGGCAAGCTCTCCACCATCTGAGCTACCCAAGCACAAATCACGACCCAAGCGTTCCCCAGGGCACTGTGTTGGGACCTTCGCTGGTAAGGTTGTGAATTAACAACCTGCCAAATAAGAAACTTCCCGGTAGATTAAAACTGTGCCGGACTGACATTCGAACTTGGGACCTTTGCCTTTCGCGGGCAAGTGCTCCACCAACTGAGCTACCCAAACACGACTCACGACCCAGGCGTTCCCCAGGGCACTGTGTTGGGACCTTCGTTGGTAAGGTTGTGAATTAACAACCTGCCAAATAAGAAACTTCCCGGTAGATTAAAACTGTGCCGGACCGACATTCGAACTCGGGACCTTTGCCTTTCGCGGGCAAGCTCTCCACCATCTGAGCTACCCAAGCACGAATCACGACCCAAGCGTTCCCCAGGGCACTGTGTTGGGACCTTCGCTGGTAAGGTTGTGAATTAACAACCTGCCAAATAAGAAACTTCACGGTAGATTGAAACTGTGCCGGGCTCACATTCGAACCCGGGACCTTTGCCTTTCGCGGGCAAGCTCTCCACCATCTGAGCTACCCAAGCACGAATCACGACCCAAGCGTTCCCCAGGGCACTGTGTTGGGACCTTCGCTGGTAAGGTCGTGAATTAACAACCTGCCAAATAAGAAACTTCCCGGCAGATTAAAACTGTGCCGGACCGACAATCGAACTTGGGACCTTTGCCTTTCTCGGGCAAGCTCTCCACCATCTGAGCTCTCCAAGCACGAATCACGACCCAAGCGTTCCCCAGGGCACTGTGTTGGGACCTTCGCTGGTAAGGTCGTGAATTAACAACCTGCCAAATAAGAAACTTCCCGGCAGATTAAAACTGTGCCGGACCGACATTCGAACTCGGGACCTTTGCTTTCGCGGGCAAGCTCTCCACCATCTGAGCTACCCAAGCACGAAGCACGACCCAAGCGTTCCCCAGGGCACTGTGTTGGGACCTTCGCTGGTAAGGTTGTGAATTAACAACGTGCCAAATAAGAAACTTCCCGGTAGATTAAAACTGTGCCGGACCGCGGTTCGAGCTCGGGACCTTTGCCATTCACGGGCAAGCTCTCCACCATCTGAGCTACCCAAGCACGAATCACGACCCAGGCGTTCCCCAGGGCACTGTGTTGGGACTTTCGCTGGTAACGTTATGAATTAACAACCTGCCAAATAAGAAACTTCCCGGCAGATTAAAACTGTGCCGGACCGACATTCGAACTCGGGACCTTTGCCTTTCTCGGGCAAGCTCTCCACCATCTGAGCTCTCCAAGCACGAATCACGACCCAAGCGTTCCCCAGGGCACTGTGTTGGGACCTTCGCTGGTAAGGTCGTGAATTAACAACCTGCCAAATAAGAAACTTCCCGGCAGATTAAAACTGTGCCGGACCGACATTCGAACTCGGGACCTTTGCCATTCACGGGCAAGCTCTCCACCATCTGAGCTACCCAAGCATGAATCACGACCCAAGCGTTCCCCAGGGCACTGTGTTGGGACCTTCGCTGGTAAGGTCGTGAATTAACAACCTGCCAAATAAGAAACTTCCCGGCAGATTAAAACTGTGCCGGACCGCGGTTCGAGCTCGGGACCTTTGCCAGTCACGGGCAAGCTCTCCACCATCTGAGCTACCCAAGCACGAATCACGACCCAGGCGTTCCCCAGGGCACTGTGTTGGGACCTTCGCTGGTAAGGTTGTTAATTAACAACCTGCCAAATAAGAAACTTCCCGGCAGATTAAAACTGTGCCGGACCCACATTCGAACTCGGGACCTTTGCCATTCACGGGCAAGCTCTCCACCATCTGAGCTACCCAAGCACGAATCACGACCCAGGTGTTCCCCAGGGCACTGTGTTGGGACCTTCGCTGGTAAGGTTGTGAATGAACAACCTGCCAAATAAGAAACTTCCCGGCAGATTAAAACTGTGCCGGACCGACATTCTAACTCGGGACCTTTGCCTTTCGCGGGCAAGTGCTCCACCAACTGAGCTACCCAAACACGACTCACGACCCAGGCGTTCCCCAGGGCACTGTGTTGGGACCTTCGCTGGTAAGGTTGTGAATTAACAACCTGCCAAATAAGAAACTTCCCGGCAGATTAAAACTGTGCCGGACCGACATTCAAACTCGGGACCTTTGCCTTTCGCGGGCAAGCTCTCCACCATCTGAGCTACCCAAGCACGAATCACGACCCAAGCGTTCCCCAGGGCACTGTGTTGGGACCTTCGCTGGTAACGTTATGAATTAACAACCTGCCAAATAAGAAACTTCACGGTAGATTGAAACTGTGCCGGGCTGACATTCGAACTCGGGACCTTTACCTTTCGCGGGCAAGCTCTCCACCATCTGAGCTACCCAAGCACGAATCACGACCCAAGCGTTCCCCAGGGCACTGTGTTGGGACCTTCGCTGGTAAGGTCGTGAATTAACAACCTGCCAAATAAGAAACTTCCCGGCAGATTAAAACTGTGCCGGACCGCGGTTCGAGCTTGGGACCTTTGCCAGTCACGGGCAAGCTCTCCACCATCTGAGCTACCCAAGCACGAATCACGACCCAGGCGTTCCCCAGGGCACTGTGTTGGGACCTTCGCTGGTAAGGTTGTTAATTAACAACCTGCCAAATAAGAAACTTCCCGGCAGATTAAAACTGTGCCGGACCCACATTCGAACTCGGGACCTTTGCCATTCACGGGCAAGCTCTCCACCATCTGAGCTACCCAAGCACGAATCACGACCCAAGCGTTCCCCAGGGCACTGTGTTGGGACCTTCGCTGGTAAGGTTGTGAATGAACAACCTGCCAAATAAGAAACTTCCCGGCAGATTTAAACTGTGCCGGACCGACATTCAAACTCGGGACCTTTGCCATTCACGGGCAAGCTGTCCACCATCTGAGCTACCCAAGCACGAATCACGACCCAGGCGTTCCCCAGGGCACTGTGTTGGGACCTTCGCTGGTAAGGTTGTGAATTAACAACCTGCCAAATAAGAAACTTCCCGGTAGATTATAACTGTGCCGGACCGACATTCGAACTTGAGACCTTTGCCTTTCGTGGTCAAGTGCTCCACCAACTGAGCTACCCAAACACGACTCACGACCCAGGCGTTCCCCAGGGCACTGTATTTGGGCCTTCGCTGGTAACGTTATGAATTAACAATCTGCCAAATAAGAAACTTCCCGGCAGATAAAAACCGTGCCGGACCGACATTCTAACTCGGGACCTTTGCCTTTCGCGGGCAAGTGCTCCACCATCTGAGCTACCCAAGCACGGGTCACGACCCAGGCGTTCCCCAAGGCACTGTGTTGAGACCTTCGCTGGTAACGTTATGAATTAACAACCTGCCAAATAAGAAACTTCCCGACAAATTAAAACTGTGCCGCACCGACATTCGGACTCGGGACCCTTGCCTTTCGCGGGCAAGCGCTCCACCATCTGAGCTACCCAAGCACGACTCACGACCCCTCTTCACAGCATCAGTTCCGCCAGTACCTCGTCTCCTAAACATCATAGAAGCTCTCTTGCAGACCTTGCAGGAGTTTCATATAAGCGCACACTCCGGTGCAGAGCGAAATTTTCACTCTGGAAACATCCACCATGGCTGAGCCATGTCTTCGCAATATCCTTTCTTACAGGAGTGCTAGGTCTGCAGGAGTGCTTCTGTGAAGTTTGGAAGGTAAGAGGCGAGGTACTGGCAGAATTGAAGCTGTGTAGCACGTCATCTTCGTGGTGTAGCAATTTTAATGGCCAGTAGTGTATATACACTCCTGGACATTGAAATAAGAACACCGTGAATTCATTGTCCCAGGAAGGGGAAACTTTATTGACACATTCCTGGGGTCAGATACATCACATGATCACACTGACAGAACCACAGGCACATAGACACAGGCAACAGAGCATGCACAATGTCGGCACTAGTACAGTGTATATCCACCTTTCGCAGCAATGCAGGCTGCTATTCTCCCATGGAGACGATCGTAGAGATGCTGGATGTAGTCCTGTGGAACGGCTTGCCATGCCATTTCCACCTGGCGCCTCAGTTGGACCAGCGTTCGTGCTGGACGTGCAGACCGCGTGAGACGACGCTTCATCCAGTCCCAAACATGCTCAATGGGGGACAGATCCGGAGATCTTGCTGGCCAGGGTAGTTGACTTACACCTTCTAGAGCACGTTGGGTGGCAGGGGATACATGCGGACGTGCATTGTCCTGTTGGAACAGCAAGTTCCCTTGCCGGTCTAGGAATGGTAGAACGATGGGTTCGATGACGGTTTGGATGTACCGTGCACTATTCAGTGTCCCCTCGACGATCACCAGTGGTGTACGGCCAGTGTAGGAGATCGCTCCCCACACCATGATGCCGGGTGTTGGCCCTGTGTGCCTCGGTCGTATGCAGTCCTGATTGTGGCGCTCACCTGCACGGCGCCAAACACGCATACGACCATCATTGGCACCAAGGCAGAAGCGACTCTCATCGCTGAAGACGACACGTCTCCATTCGTCCCTCCATTCACGCCTGTCGCGACACCACTGGAGGCGGGCTGCACGATGTTGGGGCGTGAGCGGAAGACGGCCTAACGGTGTGCGGAACCGTAGCCCAGCTTCATGGAGACGGTTGCGAATGGTCCTCGCCGATACCCCAGGAGCAACAGTGTCCCTAATTTGCTGGGAAGTGGCGGTGCGGTCCCCTACGGCACTGCGTAGGATCCTACGGTCTTGGCGTGCATCCGTGCGTCGCTGCGGTCCGGTCCCAGGTCGACGGGCACGTGCACCTTCCGCCGACCACTGGCGACAACATCGATGTACTGTGGAGACCTCACGCCCCACGTGTTGAGCAATTCGGCGGTACGTCCACCCGGCCTCCCGCATGCCCACTATACGCCCTCTCTCAAAGTCCGTCAACTGCACATACGGTTCACGTCCACGCTGTCGCGGCATGCTACCAGTGTTAAAGACTGCAATGGAGCTCCGTATGCCACGGCAAACTGGCTGACACTGACGGCGGCGGTGCACAAATGCTGCGCAGCTAGCGCCATTCGACGGCCAACACCGCGGTTCCTGGTGTGTCCGCTGTGCCGTGCGTGTGATCATTGCCTGTAGAGCCCTCTCGCAGTGTCCGGAGCAAGTATGGTGGGTCTGACACACCGGTGTCAATGTGTTCTTTTTTCCATTTCCAGGAGTGTATATATGAAGATGGACATGCCCGAAAGAACAGATACCATCTTCATATAAATATAAATTTTTTCGCCATTTCGTTTCACTATCTCCTCATTAGCCACTCGATATACACGTCGCATCTGGAACGTTTTTCTTTGGTATCTTATTTCAAAAATTTCTGTTCTTGTTGTTGTTATGGTCTTCAGTCCTGAGACTGGTTTGATGAAGCTCTCCATGCTACTCTATACTGTGCAAGCTTCTTCAGCTCCCAGTACCTACTGCAGCTTACATCCTTCTTGATCAGTTTGCGCCATTAATCTCTTGGTCTCCCTCTGCGATTTATACCCTCGAGGCTTCCCTCCAGTAACAAACTTGTGATCCCTTGGTGCCTCCGAAAGTGTCCGCGAATTTCTTCTCTCCTCAAAACGCGCGGGGTAGCCGTAGTTTAATTCAGATTAAGTAGTGCTTAAGTTTAGGGACCGATCACCTCGGCAGTTGGTCCCATAAGACCTTACCACAAATTTCCAAAATTTTTCCCCAACTCAATTCAAAAATGGTTCAAATGGCTCTGAGCACTATGGGACTCAACTGCTGAGTTCATTAGTCCCCTAGAACTTAGAACTAGTTAAACCTAACTAACCTAAGGACATCACAAACATCCATGCCCGAGGCAGGATTCGAACCTGCGACCGTAGCGGTCTTGCGGTTCCAGACTGCAGCGCCTTTAACCGCACGGCCACTTCGGCCGGCAACTCAATTCAGTACCTCTTCATTACTTACGTGATATACCCATCTCGTCTTCAGCATTCTTCTGTAGCACCACATTACGAAAACTTCTATTATCTTCTTCTCTGTAATATTTATCGTCCGCCGGCCGAAGTGGCCGTGCGGTTAAAGGCGCTGCAGTCTGGAACCGCAAGACCGCTACGGTCGCAGGTTCGAATCCTGCCTCGGGCATGGATGTTTGTGATGTCCTTAGGGTAGTTAGGTTTAACTAGTTCTAAGTTCTAGGGGACTAATAACCTCAGCAGTTGAGTCCCATAGTGCTCAGAGCCATTTGAACCATTTATCGTCCATGTTTCACTTCCATACATGGCTACACTCCATACAAATACTTTCAGAAACGACTTCCTGACGCTTAAATCTATACTCGATGTTAACAAACGCTTTCCTCGCAATCGACAGTCTACGTTTTATTTCCTCTCTACTTCGACGATCATTAGTTATTTTGCTCCCCAAATAGCAATAATCATTTACTACTATAAGCGTCTCTCTTCCTAATCTAATTCCTTCAGCATTGGCCGATTTAATCCGACTACATTCCATTATCCTCGTTTTGCTTCTGTTGATGTTCATCTTATATCCTCCTTTCAAGACACTGTTCATTCAGGTTGCTCTTCCAGGTCCTTCCCTGTCTCTGACAGAATTACAATGTTTTTCACGTTGGACAGCTTGCAGTACACGACAAACTCTTCTGAGGAAACCGTGACAGGTGTGACGACCCTATTGCAGGAACGTATTATATCAACTTCACATTATCATCGTGACGTGCGGAAGTTACCAAGAATCAGAACAAATGATTAAGACAAAATGTACGTAGTTTTTTTGTGTAGAATCTTATTCCGCAAAAAAAAAAAAAAAAAAAAGGAGTTCCCATTTGAAATTTTAAAGTTGCCGCCGGCCCCACCTCCAGGGATCTTGGGTGGGGGGCTAATTTTAGCATCACGAAAATAATGAAGGTTGGGTTCTAGACGTTTCTTCGTGTGAAGCTTATTTTTCGAGTTATTCTGGTTTGTCAACTTCAAATTTACACCTTGTATACTATGCTGTCACGAACAGAAAATAAGGCATTATGAAGGCATTCGCATAAAACAATATTTAAAAAAGAAACAGGTTCAAATGGCTTTGAGCACTATGCGACTTAACTTCTGAGGTCATCAGTCCCCTAGAACTTAGAGCTACTTAAACCTAACTAACCTAAGGTCATCACACACATCCATGCCCGAGGCAGGATTCGAACCTGCGACCGTAGCGGGCGCTCGGCTCCAGACTGTAGCGCCTAGAACCGCACGGCCACTCCGGTCGGAAAAGAAACAGTACACATGTAATAATGTCTTATAATGTTTCATAACTATGTTATTTCTGCTTGTTTTTAAGGTAAAGAAACCACTAATGAAGGCGATGTTTGTCACTGAAAGCAGTTTGGGGAACCAATAAATGAATAACAAAAGCGTCTCCCATCAGGGCGGGCCCACAAAAAAATGGTTCAAATGGCTCTGACAAGGGAACCTCCCCATCGCACCCCCCTCAGATTTAGATATAAGTTCGCACAGTGGATAGACCTTGAAAAACTGAACACAGATCAATTGAGAAAACAGGAAGAAGTTGTATGGAACTGTGAAAAAATAAGCAAAATATACAAACTGATTAGTCGACGGGTTGTATAGGCATCCTCAAGGACTCTAAGAACACAGGAGCGCCGTGGTCTCGTGGTAACGTGAGCAGCTGCGGAACGAGAGGTCTTTGGTTCAAATCCTCCATCGAGTGAAAAGTTTAATTTTTTTATTTCCAGTTTATGTGACAAACTATTGTGTTTTCATCACTTTTTTGGGAGTGATTATCACATCCACAAGAAAACCTAAATCGGGCAAGGTAGAAGAATCTTTTTACCCATTCGCCAAGTGTACAAGTTAGGTGGGTCGACAACATATTCCTGTCATGTGACGCACATGCCGTCACCAGTGTCGTATAGAATATATCAGATGTGTTTTCCTGTGGAGAAATCGGTTGACTTATGACCTTGCGATCAAATGTTTTCGGTTCCCATTGGAAAGGCACGTCCTTTCGTCTACTAATCGCACGGTTTTGCGATGCGGTCGCAAGACACAGACACTAAACTTATTACAGTGAACAGAGACGTCAATGAACGAACGGACAGATAATAACGATGTAAAAATAAAGAAAGTAAAATTCTCACTGGAGGGAAGACTTGAACCAAGGACCTTTCGTTCAGCAGCTGCTCACGCTACCACGAGACACGGCGCTCCTGAGCTCACAGTGTCCATGATGTTGCGTATGTAGCCCATGGACTACTCAGTTTGTATATTTTGCTTATTTTTTCATAGTTCCACGCAACTTCTTCCTGTTTTCTCAATTGGTCTGTGTTCAGTTTATCAAGGCCTATCCACTGTGCCAACTTATAACTAAATCTGAGGGGGGTGCGATGGGGAGGTTCCCTTGTGAGCACTATAGGACTTAACATCTGAGGTCATCAGTCCCCTAGAACTTAGAACTACTTAATCCTATCTAACCTAAGGACATCACACACATCCATGCCCGAGGCAGGATTCGAACCTGCGAACGTAGCGGTCGCGAGGTTCCAGACTGAAGCGCCTAGAGCCGGCCGGTGTGGCCGTGCGGTTCTAGGCGCTTCAGTTTGGATCCGCGTGACCGCTACGGTCGCAGGTTCGAATCCTGCCTCGGGCATGGATGTGTGTGATGTCCTTAGGTTAGTTAGGTGTAAGTAGTTCTAAGTTCTAGGGGGCTTATGACCTCAGATGTTGAGTCCCATAGTGCTCAGAGCCATTTGAACCATTTTTTTGAAGCGCCTAGAACTGCTCGGCCACAACGGCCTGCAACGGGCCCACAATTCCCCATGTTGCTGTTTTTGTATCAGTATAGTATTAATGTTTTGTGGCAAAGGCATGACACAGGCGCGCACTGAGCTTCTCTGAAATGAGGAAAATTCTGTACAAAATTGCATTCTCCCTGCCTTTTAGTACCTATTGCACGGAGAAAAATATTCCCAGTTGCGTCCTCTCGGTAATGGTCAGCCATTAGGAGAGTTGGCGTGTTCTTCGCCCCCGGACCGTGGCTCACCGTAATCTGTCGGCGTTACAGCGAGTTCGTGGAAACTCTTAGAGATGCAAATTCGCAGACTGTACTCCTGGCGCAGTATATGAGACTCGCCTGCAGCAAGGCGCTGCCCACTTGAACAGCAGGGGTCGCCGCTTTTACGGGGGTGCGGGAGGCGGGGGAGGGGGGGGGGGGAACGGAATTGCCATTCGCTGTTTATGGCACGAAAGTCCGAAGGGCGCCCTTCAGGCCGACACCTGATAAACAGGTCGTTTGGTTAACGCGGCGAAAATGGCCCCGCTTTTACGGGCAAACGTGAGTGCCATTTTGATGGCGATTGCTTGTCGCAATGTCCGCGCCTGAGAATTCCTTCTTATTACTCTCCGGAGCACGTCACCTGCCTAAAAAACAAAATTAGGAGAAAACACCATTACAGCTCGGTAACACTGCATTCCGCGCACCCAATCTCGACAACATCTAAGGCATTATACAGGGTGATTCAAAAAGAATACCACAACTTTAAAAATGTGTATTTAATGAAAGAAACAAAATATAACCTTCTGTTATACATCATTACAAAGAGTATTTAAAAAGGTTTTTTTTCACTCAAAAACAAGTTCAGAGATGTTCAATATGGCCCCCTCCAGACACACGAGCAATATCAACCCGATACTCCAACTCGTTCCACACTCTCCGTAGCATATCAGGCGTAACAGTTTGGATAGCTGCTGTTATTTCTCGTTTCAAATCATCAATGGTGGCTGGGAGAGGTGGCCGAAACACCATTTCCTTAACATACCCCCATAAGAAAAAATCGCAGAGGGTAAGATCAGGGCTTCTTGGAGGCCAGTGATGAAGTGCTCTGTCACGGGCTGCCTGGCGGCCGATCCATCGCCTCGGGTAGTTGACGTTCAGGTTTCATAATTAACCTTTTTCGTAGGACTCTCCATACAGTTGATTGTGGAATTTGCAGCTCTCTGCTAGCTCTGCGAGTCGATATTCCTGGGCTGCGAACAAATGCTTGCTGGATGCGTGCTACATTTTCCTCACTCGTTCTCGGCCGTCCAGAACTTTTCCCTTTGCACAAACACCCATTCTCTGTAAACTGTTTATACCAACGTTTAATACACCACCTATCAGGGGGTTTAACACCATACTTCGTTCGAAACGCACGCTGAACAACTGTCGTCGATTCACTTCTGCCGTACTCAATAACACAAAAAGCTTTCTGTTGAGCGGTCGCCATCTTAGCATCAACTGACGCTGACGCCTAGTCAACAGCGCCTCAAGCGAACAAATGTACAACTAAATGAAACTTTATAGCTCCCTTAATTCGCCGACAGATAGTGCTTAGCTCTGCCTTTTGTCGTTGCAGAGTTTTAAATTCCTAAAGTTGTGGTATTCTTTTTGAATCACCCTGTATAGTGGAATTTAAAACTGTGATTTTTAAACCAAGCTACTGGTTTCTTGTGTAGCGTCTACCAAACTACATCGCCTAGCAGAAAAAGTAAGCATCCTTGGTGGGGGTGGGGGAAGGAGGCGGAAACGAAATGAAACTTCACTGGGTCAGAGCATGGAGCAAATACACTGAAGAGCCAAAAATTTGTACACCTGCCTAATATCGTATAGGGACCCCGCGAGCGCTCAGAAGTGCAGCAACAAGACGTGGCATGGACTCGACTGATGTCTGAAGTAGTGCTGGAGGGAACGCACACCATGAATCCTGCAGGGCTGTCCATAAATCCTTAAGAGTACGAGGGAATGGAGATCTCTTCTCAACAGTACTTTGTAATGCAGCCCAGATATGCTCAATAATGTTCATATCTAGAGAATTTGGCGACCAACAGAAGTGTTCAGAAGAGTGTTCCTGGAACCATTCTGTAGCAATTCTGGACGTGTGGGCTGTCACATTGTCCTGCTGGAATAGCCCAAGTCCGTCGGAATGCACAGTGGACATGAATGGATGCAGGTGATCAGAGAGGATGCTTAGGTACATGGCACCTGTAAGAGTCGTATGTAGGCGAATCAGGGGTCCCATATCACTTCAACTACACGCCGCACACCATTACAGAGGCTCCACCAGCTTGAACAGTCCTGTGCTGATATGCAAGGTCCATGGATTCGTGAGGTTGTCTCCATACCCGTACACGTTCATTCGTTCGAAACAATTTGAAACGAGACTCGTCCGACCGGGCAACATGATCCAGTCATCAACAGTCCAATGTTGGTGTTGACGGGTCCAAGCGAGGCGTAAAGCATTGCGTCGTGCAGTCATCAAGGGTACACGAGTTGGCCTTCGGCTCCGAAAACCCATATCCATGGTTTGGTCGAATGTTTCGCACTTTGACACTTGTTGATGACACAGCATTGAAATCTACAGCAATTTGCCGAGGGGTTTCACGTCTGTCAAGTTGAACGATCCGCTTCAGTCGCCTTTGGTCCCGTTCTTGTAGGATCTTTTTCCGGCCGCAGCGATGTCGGAGATTTGATGTTTTACCAGATTCCTAATATTCGCGGTAGATTCGTGAAATGGTCCTACGGGAAAATCCTCTCTTCACCACTACCTCGGAGATGCTGTGTCCCATCGCTCGTGCGCCGACTACAACACCTTGTTGAAACTCACTTAAGGGGCTCCGGAAAGGCTCAAAATCATGAAAAGTTCAATTTTTACTTTTTTGCATTTTCTGAATCTGCAGACTATTACCTTTTAATAGATATATAATTTATTCAATTCCGAAGACTACAACTATTTTTAAATTTTTTTTGAAATGTGTTCTACATGGGCGTGACCCACTGTGGCGCTGTTAAACTGCTGTCAAATGGTGTTATTATTAACGTCCGTGTTCATCAGGTACATTTTAGCGATGTGAGATAAAGTATGTGTTGTGGCTAACCCGTGATGGTTCAATATATATCGCTGGTGTGATTGTCGATTGTTTCATGTTTATTTACTCTGTCGTTATCTCGAAAATATACGTAATTAATTCTGTTTCTTGAGTCTCTGTTTTGTTGAAGTATAATAATGAGTAAAAGTAAAGTTATTAGAAATCCTCTGAAGGCTTTTAAGAAAAGGAGAAATGTTGGAAAGCCAAAGGTATGTGTTATTACTGTAAACAATAAAGACGATGAAAATCCCCAACATAGCTTGTGTCCCAAAGAAGAAGACAGTTGGTGTAAATATAACAAAGGATTGCTAACTGGTGAAGTGTACACTCATAAGCATAGTCTGCCTCATGCAATAATGGAGGTGATGAAACCTATTTTCAGAGACTTAGCAGCACCTGAACTGTTGAAAAAGTGTATTCACGGAAAAACTCAAAACCCCAATTAAAGTGTAAATAGTGTTATATGGTCGAGAATCCCCAAGACTGTATTTGTTGGAATAGAAACACTTCACTTTGGTGTGTATGATGCTGTTGCGACTTTCAATGATGGCAACATTGTAAGTTGCAAGGTATTTAGAAATATGGGAATGAAGATAGGTTCTAACATGGTACGAGCGATGCTTGCTTTAGACAAGGAACGCCTTCGGGCTGCAGACAGGGCTGTAAAGAGTCTAGAAATACAAGCAAGAGTAAACAGGAGGAGGAACAAGAGGAAGCTGGAGGAGGAGTTTGCAGAGGATGAAGATAATCCATCCTATGGACCTGGAATGCACTAAAAAGTTAATCCAATCTTTGTCGCTCGATTCCCAAAACTTTTATTTTCGCATACTAATTACATGTTTTCTAAGGATCTTCCAAACATATTTGTTTCAAACTTTCAGTAAATGTTACACAGTACCTTCTGCATAATGTAACACAGCCTTTTTCCAAAAAACTTTATATTTTTGAATATATAAATAAAAAATTGCAAAAAAATGTTGTGAATTTTCATTACAATAGAAAAAAATCATCTTCAATAACTGAACTAAAATTTTGTAATATTCCTGTGTCAAGTTGTAGCCCATATTCCAATAAATAATCTGTAAAAAGTTCAACTTCCTACCTCAAATACTTTGTGAGGAAAGATGTAATTTATAAGCGTTATTTTAACATTGCAAGTATAGGGCGTTCCGGAGCCCGTTAAGTCTTGATAACCTCCCATTGTAGCACCAGTAACCGATCCAACAACTGCGCCAGACACTTGTTGTCTTATACAGTCGTTGCCGACCGCAGTGCCGTATTCACCTTGTTTACATATCCTTGTATTTGAATACGCATGTTTATACCAGTTTCTTTGGCGCTTCAATGTATATACCCTGCACTGCTAGTGCTTCTACCTGTCGTTTATGAGCGGTTATCGTACGATGAGATCGAATATAGGCGGTGGTCACATTAATGTCATTACACCGGATAGTTTTCGGAATAAATGTCTTCAGTTGTTTTATTAAGCTGGCAGGAATTCCCAAATTGTAGAGCTTGTGGATAAAAGTGAAAATCGATAATATTGGTACGAACAACCCTCCACCACGCACTGTACAACGGCTTTTATAATGTAACGCAGCGCCGCATTCTGTTTACGAGGGCAGTTCAATAAGTAATGCAACACATTTTTTTCTGAAACAGGGGTTGTTTTATTCAGCATTGAAATACACCAGGTTATTCCCCAAACCTTTAGCTACACAACACTATTTTTCAACGTAATCTCCATTCAATGCTACGGCCTTACGCCACCTTGAAATGAGGGCCCGTATGCCTGCACGGTACCATTCCAGTGGTCGATGTCGGAGCCAACGTCGTACTGCATCAATAACTTCTTCATCATCCGCGTAGTGCCTCCCACGGATTGCGTCCTTCATTGGGCCAAACATATGGAAATCCGACGGTGCGAGATCGGGGCTGTATGGTGCATGAGGAAGAACAGTCCACTGAGGTTTTGTGAGCTCCTCTCGGGTGCGAAGACTTGTGTGAGGTCTTGCGTTGTCATGAAGAAGGAGAAGTTCGTTCTGATTTTTGTGCCTACGAACACGCTGAAGTCGTTTCTTCAATTTCTGAAGAGTAGCACAATACACTTCAGAGTTGATCGTTTGACCATGGGGAAGGACATCGAACAGAATAACCCCTTCAGCGTCCCAGAAGACTGTAACCGTGACTTTACCGGCTGAGGGTATGGCTTTAAACTTTTTCTTGGTAGGGGAGTGGGTGTGGCGCCACTCCATTGATTGCCGTTTTGTTTCAGGTTCGAAGTGGTGAACCCATGTTTCATCGCCTGTAACAATCTTTGACAAGAAATTGTCACCCTCAGCCACATGACGAGCAAGCAATTCCGCACAGATGGTTCTCCTTTGCTCTTTATGGTGTTCGGTTAGACAACGAGGGACCCAGCGGGAACAAACCTTTGAATATCCCAACTGGTGAACAATTGTGACAGCACTACCAACAGAGATGTCAAGTTGAGCACTGAGTTGTTTGATGGTGATCCGTCGATCATCTCGAACGAGTGTGTTCGCACGCTCCGCCATTGCAGGAGTCACAGCTGTGCACGGCCGGCCCGCACGCGGGAGATCAGACAGTCTCGCTCGACCTTGCGGCGATGATGACACACGCTTTGCCCAACGACTCACCGTGCTTTTGTCCACTGCCAGATCACCGTAGACATTCTGCAAGCGCCTACGAATATCTCAGATGCCCCGGTTTTCCGCCAAAAGAAACTCGATCACTGCCCGTTGTTTGCAACGCACATCCGTTACAGACGCCATTTTAACAGCTCCGTACAGCGCTGCCACCTGTCGGAAGTCAATGAAACTATACGAGACGAAGCGGGAATGTTTGAAAATATTCCACAAGAAATTTCCGGCTTTTTCAACCAAAATTGGCCGAGAAAAAAAATGTGTTGCATTACTTATTGAACTGCCCTCGTACATATCTTTGTATTTGAATACGCATGTCTATCGAGTTTCTTTGGCGCTTCAGTGTGTATCTGTTGAGTGATCATAGTCTAAGGGTCTCTCTCTCGACATCAAACCAGGCCAGTCACGTGATTCTGGTACGACACTGCTTGTAATAGCGAAATTTGCATATCACGCGTATTCGCCTTGTTTTACACCCGTTTCTGCACGTTTGACGTTTAGTAACAGCTATGGTGCCATGAATGTAAAGAAAGTACGTGAAAAGAGGACCAGTTACTTTTCAGAGGTACGTACAGCGAATGCATAATCGTAAATGTCAGATTGATATGAGGCACTTTACATGTCGCAAAATATCGCGACGCAGTATTACGCAGTCTTACGTCGTAGAGATAATGTCTGCGATTTTATGATCATGTGTTTACGAGACAAGTGCTAGATAAATACGCAAATGTGTGCAAGTCCAATGCCAGTGAGTGTATACATATGTTGCCGCTATATTCATATGCAGATAAAATTTTTACATGACAGTCTGATTAATATCATCCAATTTACGTAGGTTCTCAAACCCCTGCGTGTGCCGAAGTATTTCTGTTAGTTGCCTATACAGTGTGATTGAAGCCTGATTAATTGGAATTGATTCGATAACACGAGTCAGTGCAATAGAAAATCTAAAAAAAAAAAAAAAAATACTGTTTGCTGTCACTTCTTTTCTTACCACAAAATTCGAACATTGATCTTGTATTTCTTATTTTTTCGTGCCCACTGTATGAACTTACTTTTCTGAAGAGATGGCGAGACACTCTCGCAGTCATACATTCAATCAGTGCTGGAATGATTCTTGGGGAATAACAGACCATTCTTCACGGATTGCTGCACTGAGGAATCAATGTCGGTCGGTGAGGCCTGGCACGAAGTCGGCGTTCCAAAACATCCCAGAGGTGTTCTATAGGATTAGGTCAGGGCTCTGTGAAGGCCAGTCCATTACAGGAATGTTATTGTCGTGTAACCATTCCGCCACAGGCGGTGCATTATGAAGAAGCGCTCGAAGGTGTTGAAAGATGCAATCGCCATCCCCGATTGCTCTTCAACAGTGGGAAGCAAGAATGTAGTTAAATCAACAGTGTAGGCCTGTGACGTAATAGTGTCACACAGAACAACAATGGGTGCAAGCCCCTTCCATGAGAAACACGACCACAGCATAACACAACCGCATCCGAATTTTACTGTTTGCACTACACATGCTGGCAGATGACGTTCACCGGGTATTCGTCGTACCCACACCCTGCCATCGGATAGCCATAATGTGTACCGTGATTCGTCACTCCACACAGAATTTTTCCACTGTTCAGTCGTCCAATGTTTACGCTCCTTACACCAAGCGAGGTTCGTTTGGCATTTACCGGTGTCCTATGTGGTCTATGAGCAGCCGCTCGACCATGAAATCCAAGTTTTCTCACCTCCAGCCTAACTGTCATAGTACTTGCAGTGGATCCTGATGCAGTTTGGAATTCCTGTGTGATGGTCTGGATAGATGTCTGCCTATTACACATTACGACCCTCTTCAACTGTCGGCGGTCTCTGTCAGTCAACAGACTAGGTCAGCCTGTACGCTTCTGTGCTGTAGGTGTCCCTTCACGTTTCCACGTCACTATCAAATCGGCAACAGTTGACCTAGGGATGTTTAGGAGTGTGGAAATCTCGCGTACAGACGTATGACACAAGTGACACCCAATCACCTGACCACGTCCGTAGTCCGTGAGTTCGTCGGGGCGC
Organism: Schistocerca nitens; assembly: GCF_023898315.1. Taxonomy (NCBI): domain Eukaryota; kingdom Metazoa; phylum Arthropoda; class Insecta; order Orthoptera; family Acrididae; genus Schistocerca; species Schistocerca nitens. The sequence continues at coordinate 139,264,105 of NC_064625.1, read as the reverse complement.
CCCATTCTGCTCTCTCACGATGTGTAATGACTACTGAGGTCGCTGATATGGAGTACCTGGCAGTAGGTGGCAGCACATGCACCTAATATGAAATGAATATGATTTCGGGGGTGTCCGGATACTTTTGGTCACATAGTCTATATTGAACTTAAGGACCACGAAGATAAGTTTCGAGAACATAGGGCTCATACGAAGGCATAAAGCCAGTCATTTTTCTCGCTGGACGGCCGGTGTGGCCGAGTGGTTCTAGGCGCTTCAGTCCGGAACCTCGCTGCTGCCACGGTCCCAGGTTTGAATCCTGCCTCGGGGATGAATATGTGTGATGTCCTTAGGTTTAAGTAGTTGTAAGTCTAGGGGACTGATGACCTCAGATGGCAAGTCCCATAGTGCTTAAACCCATTTGAACCATATCCCCCGCTCTATTTGCGAGTGGAGCAGGAAAGGAAGGGAGAAATAGTGGTACAAGGTACCCTCCGCCAAGCTCCGTACTGAGGCTTGTGGAGTATCTATGTGTACGTAGATGAAGATGAAGGCAGTCGATGGAGATGCAAACCAGACTTCCTCCGGTTTCCGGTTGCGTAGCTTGTCAGGCAGATACGTACGAGTTTCTCGCGTCGCTCTGACGCCGATTACCTTCTCCGTAGGCAGCAAACGAGAGAGGACGTTAAACGGCAGATTGAAGTCCGCGATAAAGTTTAATGAGCTACACTGTAGCGCTAGCTGGGCGATTAATCATACCCTATTAGCAGCGAACGCCGGTAGTTGGCGCGCGCGAGGCCTGTGTGTTGAGCGAGCGGTAGTTCTGTCTCTCGTGTGTGTTGGGAGAGCGCGCGAGCATTTCCATAATGACATGCGGGACCGACGTCTAGGCGTGAAGAGTTGTCAGGTGCGGGAATACGCCCGACCGTGTGCAGGGGTCTAAGACCACGAGAGCGGCGTTGTGCGTCGCGGCCGTTGCCTCAAAAGCTGCTCTCGTGTAGGGACGCACCGCGGGAGTGAAAGCCGTGATAATTGGGAATTCGTGTGCTGTCTGCCTCCTTACTGCGGCTTTCCCTCTCTTCCACCATTTCTCTCTCCTACTCCCATCCTCTACCCCCTCCCATGTCCTCTCGTATACACTCCCCCAACAAGAAAAAGAGAAGGCAACCGCGAGTCACGGCCGGTTGTCAATGTACGAGGGTCACTCCAAAAGAAATGCACATTATTTTTTTTTAATGCATCTCTTATTCTACATGTTTGAAAGTTTTACAGTGTGTAGATACATCCTTTAGGAACAATATTTTCATTTCTCCACACAATTTCCATCCCTCTCAACTGCCTTACGCCATCTTGGAACTAGCGCCTGTATACCCGCATGGTAAAATTCTGGACCAACCTGTTGGAACCACTTTTTGGCAGCGTGCACAAGGGAGTCACTGTTGTGGCGTAACAAGCTAGCTACGCCACACTGAGAAGTAGCCGAAAGGGCACGCGTCAACTCACGCCGTCTTGCGTTAAGTCTGAAACAGGATACTTTATGAATGCTACAAAGAAAAGAACGGAGCTTCTCGTATACTTAACTTTAATTAATTATGGTACATTTCTCTTGATAATACAAGTGAGACTCTCTCCAGATATGGTTAATGGCGCCTTGCTAGGTCGTAGCCATGGACTTAGCTGAAGGCTATTCTGTCTCTCGGCAAATGAAAGAAAGGCTTCGTACGTGTAGTCGCTAGCAATGTCGTCCGTACAACTGGGGCGAGTGCTCGTACGTCTCTCTAGACCTGCCTTGTGGTGGCGCTCGGTCTGCGATCCTGACAGTAGCGACACGCGGGTCCGACATGTACTAATGGACCGCGGCCGATTTAAGCTACCACCTAGCAAGTGTGGTGTCTGGCGGTGACACCACAGTCAACATCTTCAAACCTTCTTCCACAAAGAGAGTCTTTCAGTTTCCCAAAGAGATGATAGTCACATGGAGCCAGGTCAGGACTGTAAGGCGGGTGTTCCAGTGTCGTCCATCCGAGTTTTGTGATCGCTTCCATGGTTTTTTGACTGACATGTGGCCGTGCATTGTCGTGCAACAGCAAAACATCCTGCTTTTGCCGATGTGGTCGAACACGACTCAGTTGAGCTCGAAGTTTCTTCAGTGTCGTCACATTTGCATCAGAATTTATAGTGGTTCCACTTGGCATGACGTCCACAAGCCTGAGTCCTCCGGAATTGAAAAACACCGTAGCCATAACTTTTCCAGCAGAAGGTGTGGTTTTGAATTTTTTTTTTTTCTTGGGTGAATTTGCATGATGCCTCTCCATTGATTGCCTCTTTGGTGAAAAATGATGAGGCCATGTTTCATCACCTGTCACAATTCTTCCAAGAAATTCATCTCCGCCATTCCATACTGTTCCAAAAGTTCGCTGCATACCGTTTTTCTTGTTCCTTTGGGACCCACTGTCAACATCCTAGGAACCCACCTGGGACAAACATTTTTTAACGCCACCAGTTCCAGTATTCTGCAAACACTTCCTTCTCCTACCCCTACGTAGCGTGACAATTCGTTCACTGTGATGCGTCTGTCAGCAGTCACCAGTTCGTTAGCTCTCTGCACATTGTCTGGAGTGTGTGCAGTACGAGGCCTGCCGCTGCGAGGACAATCCTCAATACTGCCGTGCCCGCTTTCATCAAGTAACCTGCTTGCCCACCGACTAACTGTACTGCGATCGACAGCAGCATCTCCGTACACCTTTTTCCACCTCTTGTGGATGTTTCTCACTATCTCGTTTTCACAGCACAGGAATTCTATGACAGCACGTTGCTTCTGACGAACGTCAAGTGTAGCAGCCATCTTGAACGCATGCTGTGACGGCGCCACTCACGGGAACAGGTTGAACTAAGTTTGAAAACAAGCGGGAAGGATGTATCTACACACTGTAAAACTTTCACACATGCAGAATGAAAACTGTATTTTTGCAAATATAGTGTGCATTTCTTTTGGAGGGACCCACGTAGTTCCTACACATACACACCATAGGCGACTAAGTAAATGATTATAGAGTTGCAATTCTCCGTGACTGTTAGAACGGTCACGTCCCTGCATCATCGGTCAGGCCTCGTAGAGTATACGCGGCGTCCCAAGAGGAATGGTCAGTATTCAGGGATATGGGAGAAACGATCATTCGAAGCAAAAAATTATGGCAAAATTGGCTTCTGAAATGAATACCTTAAGAGCTACACTCAAGACCCAAAGAAACAGGTGCAGGCATGCATATTCAAATACAGAGATATGTAAACAGGCAGAATACGGCGCAGAATACGTTCGGCAACGCCTATATATGGCACAACAAGTGTCTGGTGCAGTTGTTAGATCGGTTGCTACTGCTACAATGGTAGGTTATCAAGATTTAAGTGTGGACGCGGTGTTTTAGTCGGCCCACGAGCGATGGGACACAGCATCTCCGAGGTAGGGACGAAATGGGGATTTTCCTGTACGACGATTTCTCGAGTGTACCGTGAATATCAGGAATACGGTGAAACGTCGAATCTCTGATAATCGCTGCGGCCGGAAAAAGATCCTGCAAGGACGGAAGCGACGACGACTGAAGAGAATCGTTCAACGCGACGAAGTTCAACCCTTCGACAAAGTGCTGCAGATTTCAGTACTGGGTCATCGTGGTCTCGCGGGTGCGTTCTCGCATAGGATAGGGTAGCATGGAGAGCTGCATCAAACCAGTCTCTGGACTGAAGACGGAACAACAACATGTTTTTGAAACGAATTGGTTCAAATGGCTCTGAGCACTGTGGGACTTAACATCTGTGGTCATCAGTCCCCTAGAACTTAGAACTACTGAAACCTAACTAACCTAAGGACATCACACACATCAATGCCCGAGGCAGGATTCGAACCTGCGACCGTAGCGGTCACGCGTTTCCAGACTGAAGCGCCTAGAACCGCACGGCCACACCGGCCGACCTTGAAACGGATTCTGCGTCTTAATTTTTACTCTTTCCCATTTATTCTCCTCATTGGCTCAATTTTTATTTGATGTGAAATTAATTTTTTTCGCCCTTTCCGCCCCTAAAATTCTGCCACCCTAGGCGGCCGTCAAGTCTTACCTACTCGCTGAAACGAAACTGCTTACACGTAAACAGGAGACCGAAGATCCGCTGCCGAAATGCGGTTTCCGTGTTGAGCCGGTTCTGTTGCCCGTGGACGTGGAGGCGCAACAGGTGGAGTGGGTGATTCATTACAGTGGACCACAGCGCCCCGGCGGACTCTGCCATCCATCCAGCTAATTGGTGCTAAACGCCTTCTCTGGATCGCGCGGCACGGAAGACACAGACAGAAGGGACACGGGAAGAGTGCCCCAGCTGTGCCTTTGTGGACCGCCGACAACATCTGCTGCTCTCCTAATGCCAGCTACGCGGCATGCACGTAATGCATACAACGCGCACCGTGTTGTTTAAACACTTCCTTCCCCCCCCCCCTCCTCCCCAATGTTCGAGCATCGTTCAATAAGTGATGCCCCACATTTTCTTTTCTCAGAACGTACACTACTGGTCATTAAAATTGTTACACCAATAAGGAATGCAAATGATAAACGTGTATTGATTGGACAAATATATTATACTAGAACTGACATGTGATTACATTTTCACGCTATTTGGGTGCATAGATCCTGAGAAATCAGTATCCAGAACAACCACCTCTGGCCGTAATAGCGGCCTTCATACGCTTGGGCATTGAGTCAAACAGAGCTTGCATGGCGTGTACAGGTACAGCTGCCCATGCAGCTTCAACACGATAACACCATCAAGAGTAGTGACTGGCGTATTGTGACGAGCCAGCTGCTCGGCCACCATTGACCAGGCGTTTTGAATTGGTGATATATCTGGAGAATGTTCTGGCCAGGGCAGCAGTCGAACATTTTCTGTACCCAGAAAGGCCCGTACAGGACCTGCAACGTGCGGTCGTGCATTATCCTGCTGAAATGTAGGGTTTCGCAGGGATCGAATGAAGGGTAGAGCCACGGGTCGTAACACATCTGAAATGTAACGTCTATTGTTCAAAGTGCCGTCAATGCGAACAACAGGTGACCGAGACGAGTAACCAATGGCACCATACCATCACGCCGGGTGATACGCCAGTATGGCGATGACGAATACACGCTTCCAATGTGCGTTCACCGCGATGTCGCCAAACACGGATGCGACCACCCTGGTGCTGTAAACACAACTTGGATTCATCCGAAAAAATGACGTTTTGCCATCCGTGCACCCAGGTTTGTCGTCGGGTACACCATCGCATGCGCTCCTGTCTGTGATGCAGCGTCAAGGGTAACCGCAGCCACGGTCTCCGAGATGATAGTCCGTGTTGCTGCAAAACGTCGTCGAACTGTTCGTGCAGATGGTTGTTGTCTTGCAAACGTCCCCATCTGTTGACTCAGGGATCGAGACGTGGCTGCACGATCCGTTACAACCATGCGGATAAGATGCCTGTCGACTGCTAGTGATACGAGGCAGTTGGGATCCAGCACGGCGTTCCGTATTACCCTCCTGAACCCAACGATTCCATATTCTGCTAACACTCACTGGATCTCGACCAACGCGAGCAGCAATGTTGCGATACGATAAACCGCAATCGCGATGGGCTACAATCCGACCTTGATCAGAGTCGGAAACGTGACGGTACGCATTTCTCCTCCTTACACGAGGCATCGCAACAACGTTTCACCAGGCAACGCCGGTCAACTGCTGTTTGTGTATGAGAAATCGGTTGTAAACTTTCCTCATATCAGCACGTTGTAAGTGTCACCACCGGCGCCAATCTTGTGTGAATGCTCTGAAAAGCTAATCATTTGCATATGTCAGCGTCTTCTTCCTGTCGGTTAAATTTCGCGTCTGTAGCACGTCATTTATCGTGGTGTAGCAATTTTAATGGCCAGTAGTGTATTTATTGTTAAGAGTCAGAATTTGGTGATAATATACATGAACAAGTCTTGCCCATTCCTATGGCAGTACGGCAACGTTGTGGAAGAGCATGTATTCCCTGCTGGTAAAAGTTCTTGTCCTGTAGGCGTAGCCATGTTTTCACTGCACGACTGAAACCCTCGTCATCTTCAATGCGTGTTCCCCATAGAGAATCTTTAAGCGACACAAAGAGATGGAAGTCCGAGGGTGCCGGGTCTGGACTGCATGGTGGCTGAGGCAGTGATGTCCAACCCTATTTTACGATGTGTTCCCGGGTTCTCAGACTTGCGTGTGGGCGTGCATTATCGTGTTGGAGCAAGATTTCTGCTGGATTCTCGTCCAGTCGAACAAGTCGGCAAAGGTCATGTATGACTCCATGATTTCGCGGCGATATGAATTAATAAAATCTTCTCGGGCTTCCAGCCGCGTCAGGTGGTTAAAATCCCACGAGCTTTCGACCGAGCTCTCCCCAGTCATTGTCAAGTGGTAAGACTGACTGGTGTGTCACCCTGCCCGCGTCGTTATATACAGGGTGTTTCAAAAATGACCGGTATATTTGAAACGGCAATAAAAACTAAACGAGCAGCGATAGAAATACACCGTTTGTTGCAATATGCTTGGGACAACAGTACATTTTCAGGCGGACAAACTTTCGAAATTACAGTAGTTACAATTTTCAACAACAGATGGCGCTGCAAGTGATGTGAAAGATATAGAAGACAACGCAGTCTGTGGGTGCGCCATTCTGTACGTCGTCTTTCTGCTGTAAGCGTGTGCTGTTCACAACGTGCAAGTGCGCTGTAGACAACATGGTTTATTCCTTAGGATTTTTCTGGTGTTGGAATTCCACCGCCTAGAACACAGTGTTGTTGCAACAAGACGAAGTTTTCAACGGAGGTTTATTGTAACCAAAGGACCGAAAAGCGATACAATAAAGGATCTGTTTGAAAAATTTCAACGGACTGGGAACGTGACGGATGAACGTGCTGGAAAGGTAGGGCGACCGCGTACGGCAACCACAGAGGGCAACGCGCAGCTAGTGCAGCAGGTGATCCGACAGCGGCCTCGGGTTTCCGTTCGCCGTGTTGCAGCTGCGGTCCAAATGACGCCGACGTCCACGTATCGTCTCATGCGCCAGAGTTTACACCTCTATCCATACAAAATTCAAACGCGGCAACCCCTCAGCGCCGCTACCATTGCTGCACGAGAGACATTCGCTAACGATATAGTGCACAGGATTGATGACGGCGATATGCATGTGGGCGGCATTTGGTTTACTGACGAAGCTTATTTTTACCTGGACGGCTTCGTCAATAAACAGAACTGGCGCATATGGGGAACCGAAAAGTCCCATGTTGCAGTCCCATCGTCCTTGCATCCTCAAAAAGTACTGGTCTGGGCCGCCATTTCTTCCAAAGGAATCATTGGCCCATTTTTCAGATCCGAAACGATTACTGCATCACGCTATCTGGACATTCTTCGTGAATTTGTGGCGGTACAAACTGCCTTAGACGACACTGCGAACACCTCGTGGTTTATGCAAGCTGGTGCCCGGCCACATCGCACGGCCTACGTCTTTAATTTCCTGAATGAATATTTCGATGATCGTGTGATTGCTTTGGGCTATCCGAAACATGCCGGAGGCGGCGTGGATTGGCCTCCCTATTCGCCAGACATGAACCCCTGTGACTTCTTTCTGTGGGGACACTTGAAGGACCAGGTGTACCGCCAGAATCCAGAAACAATTGAACAGCTGAAGCAGTACATCTCATCTGCATGTGAAGCCATTCCGCCAGACACGTTGTCAAAGGTTTCGGGTAATTTCAGTCAGAGACTACGCCATATTATTGCTACGCATGGTGGATATGTGGAAAATATCGTACTATAGAGTTTCCTTTATTGTATCGCTTTTCGGTCCTTTGGTTACATTAAACCTCCGTTGAAAACTTCGTCTTGTTGCAACAACACTGTGTTCTAGGCGGTGGAATTCCAACACCAGAAAAATCCTCTGTTCTAAGGAATAAACCATGTTGTCCACAGCACACTTGCACGTTGTGAACAGCACACGCTTACAGCAGAAAGACGACGTACAGAATGGCGCACCCACAGACTGCGTCGTCTTCTATATCTTTCACATCACTTGCAGCGCCATCTGTTGTTGAAAATTGTAACTACTGTAATTTCGAAAGTTTGTCCGCCTGAAAATGTACTGTTGTCCCAAGCATATTGGAACAAACGGTGTATTTCTATCGCTGCTCGTTTAGTTTTTATTGCCGTTTCAAATATACCGGTCATTTTTGAAACACCCTGTAGTAACACTGATGGCTGTGACGTCATTGGTGCTCTCTTCCTCGCCATTTATGGTAATGTTTTCATCGCGATGTTAAAACGGGCGCGACGGACGCGGAATGAAAACATTACCGTATATGGCGAGGAAGAGAGCACCAATGACGTCACAGCCATCAGTGTTACTATATAACGACGCGGGCAGGGTGAGACAGCAGTCAGTCTTACCACTTGACAATGACCGGGGAGAGCTCGGTCGAAAGCTCGTGGGATTTTAACCACCTGACGCGGCTGGAAGCCCGAGAAGATTTTATTAACGTTGGAAAAGGTTCTCGAATTTATTCAGTGTCTTCACGTAGGCTTCTGAATTGATGGTTGACCCTCTTGGCATCACATCCACGAGCATGACGCCATCACAATCCCGCGACTTTTCCGACAGAGGGGGTTGTCTTGAATTTCTTCTTTTGAGGTGAATCAGGATAATACCACTCTATGAACTGCCTTTTTGTTTCCGGCGCAAAGTGGCGCACCCAGCTTTCGCCCCCCCCCCCCCCCCCCCCCGCAACGATCCGTCGGTCTCAAAACGCTCAAATAATTCAGATCAAATGGCCTTTCTTTGAATCTTGTGGTCCGCTGTGAGCATTCGTGGAACCCATTGTGAGCACCTCTTTGAATATCCGAGAGTCTCCGTCATTGCAGACGCACTTCCAATGTCGATCGACAACTGCAGAGCCAGTTGTCGAGTTGTGATGCGCCGGTCGGCACGAATAAAGGCATTCGCACGATTCAGCACGTCTGGAGCAGTGGCTGTGACAGGACGTCGCGAGCGTGGCTGATCACAGAGCTCTGTTTCTGCATTTCCTGACGCTGTGACTTTCTTCACCCATCGCCCAACTGGACTCCTATCAACTGCAGCATCGCCATACACTGCAAACAAACGTTTACGGATGTTCACCACGGTATCTTTTTCTGCACACAAGAATTCAATGACAGCACGCTGCTTGTAACTTGAGTCGTATGTAGACGCCATTTTGACGCTGTACCACGGCTCTGCCATCTGCCGGAACGATTCGAAACTTCACCGTCGCACAGAACATACATCAGATGTGAAGCACCAACAAGGACGTTTGTCTACATCTACATAAATACTCCGCTAGTAACTAAGCGGTGTGTGGCGGAGGGCACAATTGGCGCCAAAGTCATATTCCTCTCCCTCCCCCCCCCCCCCCCCCTGTTGGATCGCGCGAGGGAAAAACGACTGCCTGAACGCCTCAGTATGAGCTCTAATTTCCCTTATCTTTGAATGGTGATCATTGCGCGATTTGAAAGTTGGTCGTAATAGTACATGCTCTACATCCTCGGCGAAGATTGGATTCCGCAATTTAGTGAGCAGCCCCTTCCGTTTAGCGCGCCGTCTATCTGCAAGTGTGTCCCACTTCAAACTTTCTATGAGATTTGTAACACTCTCGCTATGGATAATGTACCAGTCACGAATCTTGCCGCTCTTCTTTGGAACTTCTCAATCTCTTGAATCAGACCCAACTGGTAAGGCTCCCATACAGACGAACAATATGACTGGATGAACTAAAGTATTGTAAGCAATTTCCTTTGTTGAAGGACTGCATCGTTTCAGGATTCTACCAATAAACCGCAATCTAGAGTTCGCCTTACCCGTTACTTGTGTAATCTGATCATTCCATTTGAGATCATTTCGAATAGTCACACCCAGATATTGACGAATGTTACCGCTTCCAAATACTGATCATTTATTTTGTACTCGTACATTAATGGGGATTGTCGCCTTGTTACACGCAGTAGGTTACACATACTAATATTGAGAGATAACAGCCAGTCTTAACACCACACATCTATTTTCTGCAAATCCTCGTTGATTTGTTCACAGCTTTCGTGTGATACTACTTTCCTGTAGACTACAGCATCACCGGAAAACAGTTTAATGCCGCTGTCAATACCATCAACCGGATCGTTTATGTAAATCGTAAAAAGCAGTGGACCTATTACGCTGCCCTGGGGCACACCTGAAGTTACGCTTGTTTCTGTTGAAGTCACCCCATTCAGGCCGACATATTGCTCTTTGTCTGTTGGAAAACTTTCTATCCAACCGCATATGTCATCGGATAGACCGTAAGTGCGCACTTTTTGGAGCAGGCGACAGTGCGGAACTGAGTCGAACGCCGTTCGAAAGTCGAGAAATATGGCATCAACCTGGGAGCCAGTATCTAGAGCCTGTCGTATATCATGCACAAAGAGAGCCAGCTGTGTCTCGCATGACCGCTGTTTCCTAAAACCGTGCTGGTTTCTGCAGATGAGCTTCTCAGAGTCTAGAAAGGTCATTATGTCTTAACACAAAATATGTTCCATGATTCTACAACAAATCGACGTCAGTGAAATTGGCAGGTAATTATGTGCATCCGATTTTCTAACCTTTTTATAGATTGCTATGACCTGGGCCGTCTTCCAGTCCCGTGGAACCTTCCGCTATTCCAATGATCTCTGATAGATGAATACGAATGGTGCTATATTTGTCTACGTATATTAATGGATTTTTTAAGAAATTGGGGCATAACTTATTGGACAACCCTCTTATATTGTTGTGGTGAAGGCAAAGCAATGTCAACGTTTTATTGGCAGAAGATTTAGAAGACGCAACAGGTCTACTAAAGAGATTGCCTACACCGCGCCCGTCCGTCCTCATTTGGAGTACAGCTGCGTGCTGGATGGGATCCTTACCAGATAGGATTGACGCAGGGAATCGAAAATGTCCAAAAAATTGCAGTTTCGTGTTATCCAGAAACAGGGGAGAAATTGTCACGGACAGGAGACGCGAGTTAGGAGTGACAATCATTGAAACAAAGACGTTATTTATTGGAGTGAGATCTTTTCACAGAATTTCAGTCAACAACTTTCTCCTCTGGAAGCGGAAGTATTTTATTGGTGACAGCCTACGTTGGGATAAATGAAGGTCGTAATAAATCACGAGACAGAGTTCACACGGAGAGATCCCAGTGTTCAGTCCTCCCACACGCTTTTCGGGAGTGGAACGGAAATAAAGTGTGTTAGAGCGTAATGTCAGCGCCGGCACGCCAGTCGGGAACGACAGGGAAGAGAAGGCTCTGAGAAGAAGTCAGCCAATCTTACGCTGACCGGACCTCCCTTCCAGGACGACAACGCTACAGCAGCGGCCCATATGTGCGTCACATGACAGGAATATGTTGCCGACCCACCTAACTTGTACACTTGGAGAAGGGGTAAAAAGATTCTTCTATCTCGTCCGATTTAGGTTTTCTTGTGGATGTGATAATCACTCCCAAAAAAGTGATGAAAACATAAGAGTTTGTCACATAAACTTAAAATAAAAAATTAAATTTTTCACTCGATGGAAGATTCGAACCAAGTACCTTTCGTTCCCCAGCTGCTCACGTTACCACGAGACCACGGCACTCCTGCGTTCCGAGTGTCCTTGACGGTGCCTATCTTCCCATGAACTACTCAGTTTGTATATTTTGCCTATTTTTTCACAGTTCCACACAACTTCTTCCTGTTTTCTCAATTGATCTGTTTTCAGTTTTTCAAGGCCTATCCACTGTGGCAACTTATAACTAAATCTGAGGGGGGTGCGATGGGGAGGTTCCCTTGTAAGTTCTAGGGGACAGATGACCACAGATGTTAAGTCTCATAGTGCTCAGAGCCATTTGAACCATTCTGTATTTGAATACGCATGCTTATACTAGTTTCTTTGGCGCTTCACTGTATCTGTTTAGCAATATTTAACCAATAAACAATGATAAGTGAGCCGGTTTACAATACCAAACGCTAGAAATAAATGAACTGGCAAATCTGGCTCGTCTAAATATACAGCCAGGGACCGTACATCTTTGAATGCTGAGGTGGATGATTTCCATAGTGGCTCCTGTCTTTTTGGCACGTCAACAAATGCTGCATCGCAGCATTCCCTGAAGCCGACGGCATACGGACCGTGCATCCGAACGTTAAGCGTTGAGCATGCCGAGTTTCTGACGTGGAATAGCACGTTTGGGAGTCTTTCCGAACGTGGAGACCTATATCTGGTATGTCAGATATTCTGAGCGTGTGTGTGAGCGTTGAGCAATGAGACGGCACAACGCCACCTACGTCAGACGGACGCCGTCTCCCTTCAGTACAGAGTTGTGAGGCGCCAAATTGGCATTCATTTCAAGCCTATATGTATATATGCCGTTTCTGAGCGCCAGCAAATTGAGAATCACTGGAAATCCCGTTGTTAACTGTGTGATTCGTTCCAATAAAATAATGAGAAATACACTCCTGGAAATGGAAAAAAGAACACATTGACACCGGTGTGTCAGACCCACCATACTTGCTCCGGACACTGCGAGAGGGCTGTACAAGCAATGATCACACGCACGGCACAGCGGACACACCAGGAACCGCGGTGTTGGCCGTCGAATGGCGCTAGCTGCGCAGCATTTGTGCACAGCCGCCGTCAGTGTCAGCCAGTTTGCCGTGGCATACGGAGCTCCATCGCAGTCTTTAACACTGGTAGCATGCCGCGACAGCGTGAACGTGAACCGTATGTGCAGTTGACGGACTTTGAGCGAGGGCGTATAGTGGGCATGCGGGAGGCCGGATGGACGTACCGCCGAATTGCTCAACACGTGGGGCGTGAGGTCTCCACAGTACATCGATGTTGTCGCCAGTGGTCGGCGGAAGGTGCACGTGCCCGTCGACCTGGGACCGGACCGCAGCGACGCACGGATGCACGCCAAGACCGTAGGATCCTACGCAGTGCCGTAGGGGACCGCACCGCCACTTCCCAGCAAATTAGGGACACTGTTGCTCCTGGGGTATCGGCGAGGACCATTCGCAACCGTCTACATGAAGCTGGGCTACGGTCCCGCACACCGTTAGGCCGTCTTCCGCTCACGCCGCAACATCGTGCAGCCCGCCTCCAGTGGTGTCGCGACAGGCGTGAATGGAGGGACGAATGGAGACGTGTCGTCTTCAGCGATGAGAGTCGCTTCTGCCTTGGTGCCAATGATGGTCGTATGCGTGTTTGGCGCCGTGCAGGTGAGCGCCACAATCAGGACTGCATACGACCGAGGCACACAGGGCCAACACCCGGCATCATGGTGTGGGGAGCGATCTCCTACACTGGCCGTACACCACTGGTGATCGTCGAGGGGACACTGAATAGTGCACGGTACATCCAAACCGTCATCGAACCCATCGTTCTACCATTCCTAGACCGGCAAGGGAACTTGCTGTTCCAACAGGACAATGCACGTCCGCATGTATCCCGTGCCACCCAACGTGCTCTAGAAGGTGTAAGTCAACTACCCTGGCCAGCAAGATCTCCGGATCTGTCCCCCATTGAGCATGTTTGGGACTGGATGAAGCGTCGTCTCACGCGGTCTGCACGTCCAGCACGAACGCTGGTCCAACTGAGGCGCCAGGTGGAAATGGCATGGCAAGCCGTTCCACAGGACTGCATCCAGCATCTCTACGATCGTCTCCATGGGAGAATAGCAGCCTGCATTGCTGCGAAAGGTGGATATACACTGTACTAGTGCCGACATTGTTCATGCTCTGTTGCCTGTGTCTATGTGCCTGTGGTTCTGTCAGTGTGATCATGTGATGTATCTGATCCCAGGAATGTGTCAATAAAGTTTCCCCTTCCTGGGACAATGAATTCACGGTGTTCTTATTTCAATTTCCAGGAGTGTATCATATTCGTGGCAAAAGAATTATTGTACCTCGTGTATATAAGAGCAGGCTATTTGAAGGCAGCGAAACACTGAAGATCCACCCAAAACGCATTATTCTTGGTACAATTTGTTATAATTAAATTTCACTTAGTAACATATCTACGACTAAGGTTTTTAGCGACCGGTAAGATACGAAAAGCGTCATGTTGCTTTAGCAGCCGGCACGGTAGCTCAGCGTGTTCGGTCAGAGGGCTAGCTGTAATAAAAAAAACTGAGTTAATGGATCAACAACGAAATGAAACGGGTGTCTTTCGACGTCCGCCTAGAGGAAATACAACGAAAGAAAACGAACAAAATGAGATTAAAAAAAAATAATAATAATAAAAGAAAAAGAAAGCGTGTTCGGTCAGGGAGCCGGTTGCTCTCTGTAATAAAGAAACCGAGTGGAAGGATCAACAAACGAACTTGAACGGCTGTCATTGTGACGTCCGCAACAACAAAACGCAAAAAAAGCGTAATTAATAGCGTCACTGTCGAGAAATGAGTTTTTTTGTTGGGGCGGTGGTCGCGTCCTGACACAACCAATTTTTTTTCGCCTAACATTCGCGTTTTTATTAGGTTCTGATACTTTAATAGTTCAATATATGTACAGATCATAATATTTGATGTTATGTAAATACAAGTTCACCTTTTTTTGAGGGGTCACTTTGTTCGATTGGCTTAATCTAAAGGAAAGCTTGCGCTACTTGTATAACGATATTTTGCTCCTTTTTCTTTTACGCTTCGTAATTCACATGTTGCAAAGGTTCTGCTACTGGGTAGGAACAGTGATCAAGTAAGACTGACCTTGAGGTTTCAGTAAAATGTGAGAATGATGAAACAATGTTCATCTTACGCGGAGAAGTATTCCAAATTTGTACAGCACTGTTTGTAATGGAATTTTTATACGCCTGTGTCCTTACTGATTGGACACGGTACTTTTCTTTTTGTGGTGTCACCGCCAGACACCACACTTGCTAGGTGGTAGCCTTTAAATCGGCCGCGGTCCATTAGTATACGCCGGACCCGCGTGTCGCCACTGTCAGTGATAGCAGACCGAGCGCCGCCACCCGGCAGGTCTAGAGAGACGTTCTAGCACTCGCCCCAGTTGTACAGCCGACTTTGCAAGGAACGGTTCACTGACAAAATACGCTCTCATTTGTCGAGACGATAGTTAGCATAGCCTTCAGCTACATTTGCTACGACCTAGCAAGGCGCCATAGCTTTGATAATTGATATTGAGATTCTATTAATGTATCATCAAGAGCGATGTTCTACAAATGTGAATTAAACTTAAGTATTCCAGAAGCTACGTACTTTTCTTTATAGCATTCATTACGTATCCTGTTTCAGACCTCGCGCCAGCCTGCGTGAGTTTAAGCGCGTGCCTTTCGGCTTCCTCTCATTGTGTCTAGGCTGTCTTGCCCAGACACAACACTTTTCGTGGACGATGGAGGGAATGTGCGTTTTAATAGAGCGAACGTGGAAATTTTATGCGTGCCCGTTGAGTAAACAGTGTGATTTACGAACTAGAAACATCCCTCAACTGCCGCTGGAGTGCGTTGCGATCGCGTATACCACGTTGGGGCCCACGTACCGTGTGCACAAGTCGCATCGTTCCTGAGCGTTCAGCAGCACGTTGAACTTGGCACGCTCAGCAACGTTCGACAGCACGGTCCGTGTGCCGACGGCTTTACAGCGCGGGGGTCGTATCGTGTGCAGCAAGTGCCATATGGAGGATGCTAAGTTCACCGGACTTGGATACGATGTGACGTCATTATGACGTATACACGCTACATCGAAAACGATAGAAACCGTATATCGACCATTCGACTTCTGTGAACTTTCGAGAGGTTGTGACAGGGTAGCACTGTGCTCTGCGCCATTCGTTTAAATGTGTTTCGCGTTCCTTGCGTTTAAATCGTGTATTGTACTGTGTTTGCGTCCTGTGCGTTGTTTTTCGTTTGCTCGTCTCTAATTATGTGTTCAGCATTCGAGAGACTAATGAGAGAAAAGCTGAAAGAGTTCAGCATCGATGACGACGGGCAATTGCGTGGCTATTGTGATTCTCAAGCAGAAATTGATGTACTTCTGACCCTGCTGAAGTGCGTCGGTTATTCGTACTCGGTGAGAAGCACTCAGCAGCCAAAATCTTCAGGTGCGTCAAGACACTAACCTTTGGTTAAGATTACATTGAGGAATCCATTTCCCCTCGTATTTCATCTCCGGTCGACGATTTTTCTTCAACAATGCCTCATATTTTTCTTTTTAAGTTCGAAAGTCAATCATTCTACACACCAGTCATTACTGGACACTAAGGTACCTGTCTCCGCGGTCCGAGTGTAAAATTAATTGGAATTATGGTTGATAAAAGACTATCTTGGGATGGACATATAAATTACTTAGCTAACGAACTTGCACGAGTTCTCTTTCAGCTATATAAATCAAGAAAAAAAAGTCAGCAAGAGTATGCTGGTACAATCTAATATGTACTGACAAGACCAATTGTATGAAACCATACTAAAATATTGATAATAAATAAATATTATTTTCGGCGTAAGCAGTCAGTACAACAATCACACACTCTAATCTGGTCGGGACATAAGAAGACTTCACTTTTTTACGAAACGTGTTGTCCGTGGTGTTTTCAAGTCCACGGCCAGGAATATTTCTATTAATATCCAGCTCTTTTACTTTGATTTTGGCGAAATACGTATACACTGCCACACAGCTGTTATCAGAATCGCACGTGTCAAAACAAACCACTAGCTAACGACAGTTTAGAATCTCGAACGTTCGTAAAAGTCGATAGGTGTGTTAATCGACTAAAGCGTATATACGTCATAATGACGTCACATCATATCCAGGTTGGGTGAACTTAGCATCCTCCGTGCCATATGGATGCGTTGCTCCACAGAGCGTGTCAGGCTTGCCCGCGTGCGGCAGGAGAGAGACGGTGCAGGTGTATTGTTAACAGCACTTGTGTGGGCCCTGCGGCAGGAGGGTTGAGGGGGTGGGGTGGCGGACACGTGTCCAGGGTAATCCGTCCAGGTGTCGGCAGCAGACCGCAGCGGCCAGCCGGCTGTCGCGAGCTCGTCAACTGCTTGGACCCAAACTCCTCGAGGCCACAGCGGCACTCGACGTTCGCTTCTCTGGTCAGCTCGCGCCCAGATGCCTAGGCACGACCTGTCTACAGAACGGCGAGGACGATGACGGCCTGCGAAAACACACCGCTCCGGAGCATTGAGAAAGTTTGTGGGAAGCTCGCCTGCCCTAGCAAACACTCGGAGAACACAGCGGCCTCCCCACTGGTTTTATTCAAACGTGTCAGAAACATTCTCAAACTGGGGCTGAGGGTAAAATATAGATATATCGAGACCTCTGCCTGTATGTATCGATCTGAATCGACGGTATAGTCGCCAGTATATCGATATACCGACACCGAAATGGCTATATCGAAAGCCGATGTTTTTATTTTATATTACATTTATCTCGCTATTTTCGGTAAATTTTTGAAATTGTGGTAGAACATAATTTTACTTTCATTGTATGAAGGAGTCTTACTGGTTTTTTGACATTTCATCACATCCAATCTTTCTCTTTGACTGTGTGAAGAAAGTATAAGTGGCACAAAAGAAGAAGGCCAATTGCACTGCGGTGTGACGGTGTGATTGAAACAAGATACCCGATGTGAAAAAATAGCACACCAGCAGCGTTAAAAAACAATTTTTAACGCAACTAGTGAGCTATTTCTTCACATCGCCATCCTTCAGGAACAGTTGCAAAAACTTTTTTTTTTTCTTTTCGCTTGTGCCTTTGCCCGCAGTTTCGGAAGGTCGACATAGTTAAAATCGGATTTGGCAATGTTACTGTTAGGGATGGCCGGATGCCCTGCCTGTCGCCACCGCGTACCCCTGGAGACGGAATCAAGCGTACCTCAGCTGTCTGCGTCTAGTGTAAGTCATGAAATAGTGCGAACGTGTTTCAAATGTTGAGTCGCCGGCCGCTGTGGCCGAGCGGTTCTAGGCGCTACAGTCCGGAACCGCGCTGCTGCTACGCTCGCAGGTCCGAATCCTGCCTCGGGCATGGATGTGCGTGATGTCCTTAGGTTACTTAGGTTTAAGTAGTTCTAACAAGGCAACCTCCCCATCGCACCCCCCTCAGATTTAGTTATAAGTTGGCACAGGGATAGGCCTTGAAAAACTGAACACAGATCAATCGAGAAAACAGGAAGAAGTTGTGTGGAACTATGAAAAAAATAAGCAAGGTAAGCAACATTAACGAGAGTGTTAGCTTATGAGCGCCGTGGTCCCGTGGTAAGCGTTAGCAGCTGTGGAATGACAGGTCCTTGATTCAAATCTTCTCTCGGGTGAAAATTTTAATTTTTTATTTTCAGATAATTATCAAAGTTCAGGCACTCACACATAATCAACTTCGCTCTCCAAAATTCCAGGACATGTTCAGATTTGCTTGGACATATACAGAATTTGACGGTCTACGCACGGAAACATTTGAAAACGTAAAAAACATATGTTTTGACAGAGCACAGGGAAAACTGTGCGACTCTGAAACTGTTGCATTCATTTGATGCAGTTTATGTGACAAACTCTTATGTTTTCATCACTTTTTTTGGAGTGATTATCACATCCACAAGAAAACCTAAATCGGGTAAGGTAGAAGAATCTTTTTACCCATTCGCCAAGTGTGCAAGTTAGGTGGGTCGACAACATATTCCTGTCATGTGACGCACATGCCGTCACCAGTGTCGTAAAGAATATATCAGACGTGTTTTCCTGTGGAGGAATCGGTTGACCTATGACCTTGCGATCAAATGTTTTCGGTTCCTATCGGAGAGGCACGTCCTTTCGTCTACTAATCGCACGGTTTTGCGATGCGGTCGCAAAACACAGCCACTAAACTTATTACAGTGAACAGAGACGTCAATGAATGAACGGACAGATCGTAACTTTGCGAAAATAAAGAAAGTAAAATTTTCGCTCGAGGGAGGACTCGAACCAAGAACTTTTCGTTCCGCAGTTGCTCACCCTAACCACAAGACCACGGCGCTCATCGGCTAATGTTCTCCTTTATGTTGCCTATCTTGCACATGGACTACTCAATTTGTATATTTTGCTTTTTTTTTCATAGTTCCACACAACTTCTTCCTGTTTTCTCGATTGATCTGTGTTCAGTTTTTCAAGGCCTATCCACTGTGTCAATTTATAACAAAATCTGAGGGGGGGGGGGGGGGGTGCGATGGGGAAGTTCCCTTGTAAGTTCTAGGGGACTGATGACCTCAGATGTTAAGTCCCATAGTGCTTACAGTCATTTTTTTTGTCTGTGGGTCGTGTAACTGAGGCGAGACGTGGGGACCAGCCCAGTATTCACCTAGTGGGATGGGGAAAACGACACACCAGCTCTAGTCGTTAATCTCCCGGGCGGATTCGATCCGGGTCCGGCGCGCCTACCCGAGTCCAGGAAGCGGCGTATTATCGCTGTCGGCTACCCTGGTAGGTTTAAGCAGTTGCTGAAGCTGATGAACAAAAATCTAAATGACGACAATGGTCTTTGTCGTCGGCGGAGACGTGTGAGGACCAACAGAAACTACCACGTTTAGCTTCACCACGTAATTTTGACACCACAGCTGCTAGTTTGCTTGCGTCTGCGGAAATGAAAAAAACAGGGAAGTCGACGTGAAGTGTTCCGGACAGATCCGATGTGTGACGCAACAGAACGACGGACCAATCGGACACTTTTTATTGTGCCACTTACATGCTGTTACCATGGTTAGCAAAGTGGTTATCGCCAAGCGTGAACGAGCATCGTTTTCGTTTCAATTCTTGCTCTAAGGGGGATAAGCAGGCCATAGGCTTGTTGATGTACAGAGAATCTAATAACAAGTCAAAACTTAAATACTCTGACAGTATAATTACAACGTGCAGTCGATATTTATATAGGCCGTAACACCGATATTTTTTCCGTTGATATGTCGACATTTTTTTTCCGATGTCTTGAGGTTCGATAATGATATATTTTTAAATACTGATGTCCCGCATTCCCGATCACCAACATTAACAATACTACTCCAAGCGGTCGATACTATATGCGTTATCGTTACTAGTAATAATTAATGTTGTTGTTGTGGTCTTCAGTCCTGAGACTGGTTTGATGCAGCTCTCCATGCTACTCTATCCTGTGCAAGCTTCTTCATCTCCCAGTACCTACTGCAACCTACATCCTTCTGAATCTGCTTAGTGTATTGATCTCTTGGTCTCCCTCTACGATTTTTACCCTCCACGCTGCCCTCCAATGCTAAATTTGTGATCCCTTGATGCCTCAAAACATGTCCTACCAACCGATCCCTTCTTCTAGTCAAGTTGTGCCACAAACTTCTCTTCTCTCCAATCCTATTCAATACCTCCTCATTAGTTACGTGATCTACCCACCTTATCTTCAGCATTCTTCTGTAGCACCACATTTCGAAAGCTTAATAATTAATACCATCACTTAAATATACAAGGTGCATCAAACATTTTGGGTCAAACTGAAACCGGTGATAATGGCTCTAAAACCGATTATACTGCGACAAGGAACCAATGGTTTTTTTTATTTATTTATATATTGTTTCGTGGGACCAAATTAAGGAGAAGTCTCCATGGTCATGGAACGAGTAAATACATGAAATTATAACACAATAGTAGAAACAGATAAAATGAAATACAAGAAACATTTTCAGGAGACAAATTGTAAGTTTAAATAAAGAAAATCATCAATGTAACACTGGAATTTGCTTAATTTTTCGGCTCTTCCAGGAGCTCCTCGACAGAATAGAAGGAGTGAGCCACGAGGAAGCTCTTCAGTTTAGACTTAAAAGTGTTTGGGTTACTGCTAAGATTTTTGAGTTCTTGTAGTAGCTTATTGCTTTCTGCACAAGAGTCAAGGAAGTGCATTCCACATGCAGATTTGATTTCTGCCTAGTATTAACTGAGTGAAAGCTGCTTACTCTTGGGAATAAGCTAATATTGCTAACAACAAACGACATTAAAGATAATATATACTGTGAGGGCAATGTCAGAATTCCCAGACTATTGAATATGGGTCAAGAGGTTCTCGAACTTACACTACAAATAGCTCGAACAGCCCGTTTTTGAGCCAAAAACATCCTTTTTGAATCAGAAGACTTACCCCAAAAAATAATACCATACGACATAAGCGTATGAAAACATGCGAAGTAGACTACTTTTCGTGTTGAAGTGTCACTTATTTCAGATACTGTTCTAATGGTAAATAAAGCAGCATTTAGTTTCTGAACAAGATCCTTGTGGTGTCACCGCCAGACACCACACTTGCTAGGTGGTAGCTTTAAATCGTCCGCGGTCCATTAGTACATGTCGGACCCGCGTGTCGCCACTGTCAGTGATCGCAGACCGAGCGCCACCACACGGCAGGTCTCGAGAGACTTACTAGCACTCGCCCCCCGTTGTACGGACGACTTTGCTAGCGACTACACTTACGAAGCCTCGCTCCTTTGCAGAGCAGATAGAATAGCCTTCAGCTAAGTCCATGGCTACGACCTAGCAAGGCGCCATTAGCCTTACATAGCTTGTATCTAAGGAGTCACTTGTATCGTCAAGAGCCATGTACCACAAGGATGGATTAAAGTTAAGTATTCCAGGAGCTACGTACTTTTCTTTATAGCATTCATTACATATCCTGTTTCAGACCTATCTCTAGCCTGCGTCAGTAACGCGTGCCTTTCGGCTACTTCCGAGTGGCGCGGCTGTCTTGTTACGCCACAACAATCCTGAACATGGGCTTTCCACAACAGCTTACTATCTATCCGAACGCCTAGGAACTTGATCCGTCTCGCTTATAATGGTCTGATCAAAATATCGGTTCTTGTTGAATTGTGAGTTAGAAACTGTAAAAACTGAGTCTTACTGTGATTTTGCGTCAAATTATTTTCCACAAGCCACAAACTTATTTCATGAACTACAATATTTGATACTGCTTCAATATTACACACAAGATCCTTCACTACCAAGCTGGTGTCATCAGCAAACAGAAATATTTTTGAATCACCTGTAATACTAGAAGGCATATCATTTATGTAAATAAGAAACAGCAGTGGCCCCAGCACCGACCCTTGGGGAACGCCCCACTTAACAGTGCCCCATTGGGACTGAACATCACTACCACTCTCAATATTGCGGAGAATTACCTTCTGCTTTCTGTTCTTAAAGTAAGAGGCGAACCAATTGTAAGCTACACCCCTTTCTCCTTAATGGTCCAACTTCTGCAGTATTATTTTGTGGTCAACACAGTCAAAAGCCTTCGTTAAATCAAAGAAAACGCCTAGCGTTCGCAACCTTTTATTTAATCCGTCCAAAACCTCACAGAGAAAAGAGAATATAGCATTTTCAGTTGTTAAGCCATTTCTAAAACCAAACTGTACATTTGACAGCAAATTATGTGAATTTAAATGCTCCAGTAACCTTGTATATACAACCCTCTCTATAGCAAACACCGATGGCATAGAAATAGGTCTATAATTGTCAACATTATCCCTGTCTCCCTTTTTATTAAGTGGCTTCACTACCGAATAGTTTAATCGGTCAGGAAACAGACCACTCCTAAAGGAAAAGTTACAGACATGGCTAAGTACTGGGCTAACATACATAGAACAATACTTCAGTATTCTGCTAGATACCCCGTCATATCCATGAGAGTTCTTGGTCTTTAGTGATTTAATTATTAACTCAATCTCCCTCTTGTCAGTATCATGGAAGAGCATTTCAGGTAATAGCTGTTGAGACTAGCTTTCTACACTCCTGGAAATGGAAAAAAGAACACATTGACACCGGTGTGTCAGACCCACCATACTTGCTCCGGACACTGCGAGAGGGCTGTACAAGCAATGATCACACGCACGGCACAGCGGACACACCAGGAACCGCGGTGTTGGCCGTCGAATGGCGCTAGCTGCGCAGCATTTGTGCACCGCCGCCGTCAGTGTCAGCCAGTTTGCAGTGGCATACGGAGCTCCATCGCAGTCTTTAACACTGGTAGCATGCCGCGACAGCGTGGACGTGAACCGTATGTGCAGTTGACGGACTTTGAGCGAGGGCGTATAGTGGGCATGCGGGAGGCCGGGTGGACGTACCGCCGAATTGCTCAACACGTGGGGCGTGAGGTCTCCACAGTACATCGATGTTGTCGCCAGTGGTCGGCGGAAGGTGCACGTGCCCGTCGACCTGGGACCGGACAGCAGCGACGCACGGATGCACGCCAAGACCGTAGGATCCTACGCAGTGCCGTAGGGGACCGCACCGCCACTTCCCAGCAAATTAGGGACACTGTTGCTCCTGGGGTATCGGCGAGGACCATTCGCAACCCTCTCCATGAAGCTGGGCTACGGTCCCGCACACCTTTAGGCCGTCTTCCGCTCACGCCCCAACATCGTGCAGCCCGCCTCAAGTGGTGTCGCGACAGGCGTGAATGGAGGGACGAATGGAGACGTGTCGCCTTCAGCGATGAGAGTCGCTTCTGCCTTGGTGCCAATGATGGTCGTATGCATGTTTGGCGCCGTGCAGGTGAGCGCCACAATCAGGACTGCATACGACCGAGGCACACAGGGCCAACACCCGGCATCATGGTGTGGGGAGCGATCTCCTACACTGGCCGTACACCACTGGTGATCGTCGAGGGGACACTGAATAGTGCACGGTACATCCAAACCGTCATCGAACCCATCGTTCTACCATTCCTAGACCGGCAAGGGAACTTGCTGTTCCAACAGGACAATGCACGTCCGCATGTATCCCGTGCCACCCAACGTGCTCTAGAAGGTGTAAGTCAACCACCCTGGCCAGCAAGATCTCCGGATCTGTCCCCCATTGAGCATGTTTGGGACTGGATGAAGCGTCGTCTCACGCGGTCTGCACGTCCAGCACGAACGCTGGTCCAACTGAGGCGCCAGGTGGAAATGGCATGGCAAGCCGTTCCACAGGACTACATCCAGCATCTCTACGATCGTCTCCATGGGAGAATAGCAGCCTGCATTGCTGCGAAAGGTGGATATACACTGTACTAGTGCCGACATTGTGCATGCTCTGTTGCCTGTGTCTATGTGCCTGTGGTTCTGTCAGTGTGATCATGTGATGCATCTGACCCCAGGAATGTGTCAATAAAGTTTCCCCTTCCTGGGACAATGAATTCACGGTGTTCTTATTTCAATTTCCAGGAGTGTATTTAGTTCACCTGCTATATTCAGAAAGTGATTATTAAATACTGTACGTATATGCGACTTATCAGTAACACGGACATCCCCACTACGCACTGATTCTGTATCCTCGACCTGTCTCTGCAGACCAGCCACTTCCTTTACGACTGACCATATGGTTTTAATTTTATCCTGAGACTTAGCTATGCTATGTGCATACCACATACTTTTTGCCTTCCTAATAACTTTTTTAAGCACCTTACAATACTGTTTGTAATGGGCTGCTGCATTTAGATTGTGACTATTTCTAACGTTTTGATATAATTGCCACTTTGTTCTGCAGGATATTCTTATCCCTCGTCAGCCACCCAGGCTGCCTGTTTGTGCTAGTACCCTGTTTTGAAAGTTCTAACGGAAAGCAACTTTTAAAGAGCACGAGAAAAGCCTTGAGGAAAGCATTATATTTATCGTCTACTGTATATTGGTTTATGGACATAAAAAGCGTACACCGCAATGAATGTAGCTCATATCAATTGTTCAAAGTGACGTCCGCCAGATTAGCTATAAGCAGTCGTTCAGTAAAAGAGATGTCTCATAGCAGCGAAAAGGAAAACGTGCCCACTACTCTTGTGGAATGCATTTTAGAGCCGATGCTTGCTAAACTTAGCAATAACAGCACTAAAACGTGTATTCCACTGTCAGAGGAATCAGAACGATTTTTGCTTATAACTTTTGACTACGTAGTTTCCCGACAAGGGGCTCTTATATCAAATTGTTGCATTTACCCATCTCGACCGTCGCTGAAAGTTTCTAGCAACATCAAGTAATAACCCTGCATATTTCAGAATCATTATTAAAATCCTAATGTTGGATCCTCGGCTGAAAAGGTATTTTACTCCTACTAGTTACGTAGGGTTCGAAATCATCGTCCTTGATGATGGGCAGTAATGATTTAAAAACTCAGTGCTATCTATTAATAGCTTCATGTACGAGGGCCGTTTGAAAAGTCCGCGCAAAGTCCGAGAGATGGCACCACCGGCGCGCATCGAGGTCATGTTTAGTTAGTAGCATCTTTGGAAAGAACGCACACCAAGTTTCAGTCAGCCATATTGATCTATTACTTTGGATTTGGCATTCGTATGAATCAAGGAAGTCGAGTGATTGTCAAAAAATCGACGAAAAATAATTTCGTGTGGTAACTAAGCATTACTTTATGAAAGGCAAAACGCCTCTGGAGACTAAAGAGAAGCTTGATAGGCATTATGGTGATTTTTCACCTTCGATTAGAACAGTATATAAGTGGTTTCAAAATTTTCGGAGTGGCCATATGGGCACAAGTGATGCTGAACGTTCTGGACGCCCTGTGGAGGTTACGACTCCAGAAGTGATTGATAAAATCCATGATATGGTGATGGATGACAGAAGATTTAAGGTGCATGAGATTGTGCTAGTGCTGTGGGCATTTCGAATGAATGGGTGCATAATATTTTGCATACATTTTTGGACATGAGAAAGCCATCCGCAAGATGGGTTCCCCGATTGCTCACGCTTGACCAAAAACGGAATCGTGTGAAGTGTTGCAAGGATGGTTTGCAGCTGTTCAGGAAGAATCCGCAGAAGTATCGTTTCGTCGCTGTGAAAGAAACATGGATACATTACTAAACTCCCGAGACCAAACAACATTCTAAACAATGGGTTACCGAAGGACAATCTGCACCAAAAAATGGCGAAGACCATTCCTTCGGCCGGAAAGGTTATGGCGACTGTCTTTCGGGATTCGCAACGGATAATCCTCATCGACTATCTGGAATAGGGTAAAACTATTACAGCTGCATATTTATTCATCGTTATTGGACCGTTTGAAAACCGAGCTGCAAGGAAAACGCCGGCGACTGGACCGCAAGAACTTTTCCATCATGACAATGCACCAGCACACACCTCAGCAATTGTGGTCTTAAAATTAATGGAAATAGCATTGCAACTGGATTCACATCCACCCTATTCTCCAGACTTGGCTCCCTCGGACTATTGTTTGTTCCCCAATTTGAAGAAATGCCTGGCGGGACAACGATTTTATTCAAAGGAGGAGGTGCTGCAGCGACTGATAGCTAGTTTTTAGACTTGAACAATTCCTATTATTCGAAAGGGATCATCAAATCTAAGACGAGACTCTGTCGAAAAATAAAAAAGAAGAAAGCTTTACCCCAAAAACGTAAGTAGTTTTTATTTTGGCACGGACTTTTCAGACACCCCTCGTATGTTCCACGTAGTTTCTGATAGTAGTATCGTTCTTTCGCTCTTATTGGTAGGGAAGAAAAAATCTCACCCTCGGCAGATGGTTTGCTGAGCTTATCCAGAAATGCTACAGCATCAGAAGTGCAACAGATCGGCTACGGCAGCTCTCGGAAGTCAAAGCAAACAGAGCGACTCGTTATCGGCTTTCAAGGCCGAGGTCGCACGCGGAGAGTGTTCGCTAAACAGAGCGTTTCCTGTACCATCAAGACGCTCCTACCGATAGCCGCACACACACGCACACACACACACACACACACACACACATACACAAACACACATACACACACACACACACACACACACACACACACACAGAAAAGAGGGAGAAAGAAGAGAGATACAGAGATGTACCACGGAGAGAGAGTTGGGAAATTTTTGAGAAGTTGGGCTAACTGAAAAGTCCATAGTAGTTGAAAACTCGGCGAAACTCAAGGGGCCCTCCCACGTTCAATAACATTGTCAAACTGTCAATATATTGACTGTCTGACGCAGTGTATTGTCAATACTACACTCATACTGATAAATTAAGGATAATGCTGATACATGGCGAAACAACACTCTGGTGGGCGGTTTTCGGGTTTATATCACCTGGGGGTATGACCACGCGGTGCATTTCACCTGCGGTCGTCGCACGGTGGCGCTGGCAGCAGTCCACATACGCTGAGGTGTGTTGGAGCATGACAGAGTACGGTGCAGCGAGTAAGTGTGCAGACGTTTTTAGACAAGCTAATGGCGACTGTGTGTTGAAAATTGCTCAAAGAACACATACTGATGACGTTATGAGGGGTAAAATACTAGCGCGACTGGAGGCTGGTCAAACACAGCAGGTCGTAGCACGGGCCCTCTGTGTGCCACAAAGTGCGATCTCAAGGTTATGGCAACGATTCCAGCAGACAGGAAACGTGTCCAGGCGCTACAGTACGGGACGTCCACAGAGTACAACACCACAAGAAGACCGATATCTCACCATCAGTCCCCGCAGACGGCCACGGAGTACTGCAGGTAGCCTTGCTCTGGGCCTTACCGCAGCCAGTGGAACATTTGTCTCCAGACGACTGAACAGATACGGTTTATTCGCCCTGAGACCTGCAAGGTGCATTCCACTGACCCCTGGTCACAGGAGCCCGTAAAGCCTGGTGTGAAAAACGCAGTACATGGTCATTGCAACAGTGGTCCAAGGTTATGTTCACGGACGAGTCCAGGTATAGTCTGAACAGTGATTCTCGCCGGGTGTTCATCTGGCGTGAACCAGGAACCAGCTACCAACCCCTTAATATCCTTGAAAGGGACCTGTATGGAGGTCGTGGTTCGATGGGTGGGATCATGATTGGTGCACGTACACCCCTGCATGTCTTTGACAGAGGAACTGTAACAGGTGAGGTGTATTGGGAAGTCCTTTGGCACCAGTATGTCCACCTTTTCAGGGGTGCAGTGGGCCCCACCTTCCTCCTGATGGATGATAACGCACGGCCCCATCGAGTTGCCATCGTGGAGGAGCACCTTGAAACAAAAGATATCAGGCGAATGGAGTGGCCCGCCTGTTCTCCAGACCTAAACCCCATCGAGCACGTCTGGGATGCTCCCGGTCGACGTATCGCTGCACGTCTTCAAACCCCTAGGACATTTCCAGAGCTCCGACAGCCACTGGTACAAGAATGGGAGGCTATACCCAGCAGCTGCTCGACCACCTGATCCAGAGTATGCCAACCCGTTGTGCGGCCTGTGTACGTGTGCACGGTGATCATATCCCATACTGATGTCTGGGTACATGCGCACGAAACAGTGGCGTTTTGTAGCACATGTGTTTCGGGACGGTTTTCTCAACTAATCACCAATACCGTGGACTTACAGGTATGTGCCGTGTGTGTTCACTATGTGCCCATGCTATTAGCGCCAATTGTGTGTAGTGCCACGTTGTGTGACACCACATTCTGCAATTATCCGTAATTTATGAGCGTGAGTGTAGAAATAATGATGAGCAATGTTGACGGGCCTCGAAATACTCTCAGTATTGTCAATACATAATGAAAGTGTGAGGTCAAATATTGTCAATACCTTGTATTCAGATGTTGGCAGAGCTTCAGGAACCAGCCACGCGGCGTTAGTGCGCACGGTTTATTTTTTCAATTCTCCGTTATGTATCTCATACTTCAGATTCAATTTTTAAGGGGTCTCTGTACACTTAGGAATTTTAATAACCCTATGCAAGGATAATCACTGTATACGCCACTTTAGAATGGTTAACAGAGGATTCTCCATGACGCTGCTTACTCCATTAATTTGAAAATGTAGTATAGATCGTAGTGTTACACAACAGTTTTGAAAATCACTCCCATTTCGAAAAATATGTCATATATCTGCAATTACTAGTAAGAGGTCTCCCCAACGCATGTCAATTTCACTAAATTATCAGAAAGCGTTTTACGTTGATTGCCTGACCAGGTCCTTGACAGATAGCTATATTTACTTCACAGGTTCTAATTGTGCATGCTGCTATTACGGAATACTTCGAGAATTAGAATGTCGCCAGGCATCTGGAAGTTGCTCCTAATCTCATTCGAATGCGACTGCCTCTCTCATTACGGTATTTTCCTTGTCTATTTTATCTCGTATCAACGCTAATAACTCGTCGTACAATAGTCCTCGGACTTATCGGAAAATAATTTAGGAAATCTTCGGATCCGTGATTCTGATTTCACTGAGTAAATTAACATGTGACTAGTGGCTCCTCTTTTCAACCAATCTCCGACCCATTTCATCTTTCTCGTTGTTTACTGTTGCTTGCAAGCTGTAGCTAATGTAATTGTAGCACTCGCTTCCTTTTGGGTGTTCTACGTATTGTTGTTGTTGTTGTTGTTGTTGTGGTCTTCAGTCCTGAGACTGGTTTGATGCAGCTCTCCATGCTACTCTATTCTGTGCAAGCTTCTTCATCTCCCAGTACCTACTGCTACCTACATCCTTCTGAATCTGTTTAGCGTATTCGTCTCTTGGTCCCCCTCTACGATTTTTACCCTCCACGCTGCCCTCCAATACTAAATTTGTGATCCCTTGATGCCTCAGAACATGTCCTACCAACCGATCCTTTCTTCTAGTTAAGTTGTGCCACAAACTTCTCTTCTCCCCAATCCTATTCAATACCTCCTCATTAGTTATATGAGCTACCCATCTAATCTTCAGCATTCTTCTGTAGCAACACATTTCGAAAGCTTCTATTCTCTTCTTGTCCAAACTAGTTATCGTCCATGTTTCACTTCCATACATGGCTACGCTCCATACAAATACTTTCCGAAACGACCTCCTGACACTTAAAGCAATACTCGATGTTAATAAATTTCTCTTCTTCAGAAACGCTTTCCTTGCCATTGCCAGTCTACATTTTATATCCTCTCTACTTCGACCATCATCAGTTATTTTGCTCCCCAAATAGCAAAACACCTTTACTACTCATTTCCTAATCTAATTCCCTCAGCATCACCCGACTTAATTCGACTACATTCCATTATCCTCGTTTTGCTTTTGTTGATGTTCATCTTATACCCTCCTTTCATGACACTGTCCATTCCGTTCAACTGCTCTTCCAAGTCCTTTGCTGTCTCTGACAGAATTACGTTTTATTTCTTCTCCATCGATTTTAATACCTACTCCGAATTTTTCTTTTGTTTCCTTCACTGCTTGCTCAATATACAGATTGAATAACATCGGGGAGGCTACAACCCTGTCTCACTCCCTTCCCAACCACTGCTTCCCTTTCATGCCCCTCAACTCTTATAACTGCCATCTGGTTTCTGTACAAATTGTAAATAGCCTTTCGCTCCCTGTATTTTACCGCTGCCACCTTCAGAATTTGAAAGAGAGTATTCCAGTCAACATTGTCCAAAGCTTTCTCTAAGTCTACAAATGCTACAAACGTAGGTTTGCCTTTCCTTAATCTAGCTCCTAAAATAAGTCGTTGGGTCAGTATTGCCTCACGTGTTCCAACATTTCTACGGAATCCAAACTGATCTTCCCCGAGGTCGGCTTCTACCAATTTTTCCATTCGTCTGTAAAGAATTCGCGTTAGTATTTTGCAGCCGTGGCTTATTAAACTGATAGTTCGGTAATTTTCACATCTGTCAACTCCTGCTTTCTTTCGGTTTGGAATTATTATATTCTTCTTGAAGTGTGAGGGCATTTCGCGTGTCTCATACATCTTGCTCACCAGATGGTAGAGTTTTGTCAGGACTGGCTCTCCCAAGGCTATCAGTAGCTGTAATGGAATGTTGCCTACTTCCGGGGCCTTGTTTCGACATAAGTCTTTCAGTGCTCTGTCAAACTCTTAACGCAGTATCATATCTCCCATTTCATCTTCATTTACGTCCTCTTCCATTTCCATAATATTGTCCTCAAGTACATCGGCCTTCTATAGACCCTCTATACACTCCTTCCACCTTTCTGCTTTCCTTCTTTACTTAGAACTGGGTTTCTATCTGAGATCTTGATATTCATGCAAGTGGTTCTCTTTCCTCCAAAGGTCTCTTTAATTTTCCTGTAGGCAGTATCTATCTTATCCCTAGTGAGATAAGCCTCTACATCCTTACATTTGTCCACTAGCCGTCGTTGCTTAGCCATTTTGCACTTCCTGTCGATCTCATTTTTGAGACGTTTGTATTCCTTTCTCATTTTTGAGACGTTTGTATTCCTTTTTGTCTGCTTCATTTACTGCATTTTTATATTTTCTCCTGTCATCAATTAAATTCAATATCACTACAACATATCGTATACGAAATCATATGGAATTCTTTCAGTGAAACAGCCGAGATAATGATCACCCATACGAGATTCGAAAATATCCCTGGTATCGGCTATTTCTATAAAGAAAGGTAATGTCAGAGAAAGGAAAAGGGTCCTAACATACGTACTCTCTTGGGACACGCCTGAAGTAACTTCTGCATCAGTCTACGAGTCTCCATCCGAAATATGCTGCGTCCTCTTCACCAAAAAATCCTCAATTCAGCAACAAATTTCGCTTGATGTGCCATGCAATCGCACTTTGGACGATAAACGTTAGTGTGCTACTGATCCGTGGCTTTCGGCACGATTCGTACGCCTTCAACCTTCAATACTGCTCAAGGCTCTTGCGATTAGGGACAAATTTATATTGCATGACGATCGCAGTTTCTTTTCCTGTGCAAGCTTCTTCATCTCCCAGTACCTACTGCAACCTACATCCTTCTGAATCTGCTTAGTATATTCATCTCTTTGTCTCCCTCTACGATTTGTATCCCCCACGTTTCCCTCCAGTGCTAAATTGGTGATCCCTTGATGCCTCAAAACATGTCCTACCAACCGATCCCTTCTGCTTGTCAAGTTGTGCAACAAACTCTTCTCCCCAATTCTGTTCAATACCTCCTCATTAGTTATGTGATCTACCCATCTAATCTTCAGCATTCTTCTGTAGCACCACATTTCGAAAGCTTCTATTCTCTTCTTGTCCAAACTATTTATCGTCCATGTTTCACTTCCATACATGGCTACACTCCATACAAATACTTTCAGGAACGATTTCATGACACTTAAATTTATACTGGATGTCAACAAATTTCTCTTCTTCAGAAACGCTTTCCTTGCCATTGCCAGTCTACATTTTATATACTCTCTACTTCCACCATCATCAGTTATTTTGCTCCCCAAATAGCAAAACTCCTTTACTGCTTTAACTGTCTCATTTCGTAATCTAATTCCCGCAGCATCACCCGGCTTGTCGAAACAAGGCCTCGAGAGTAGACAATCATCCATTAGAACTACTGACGGCCTTGGGAGAGCCAGTCCTGACAAAACTCTACCATCTGGAGAGCAAGATGCATGAGACAGGCGAAGTACCCTCAGACTTCAAGAAGAATATAATAATACCAATCCCAAAGAAAGCATGGGTTGACAGATGTGAAAATTACCGAACTATCAGTTTAATAAGTCACAGCTGCGAATTCTTTACAGACGAATGGAAAAACTAATAGAAGCCGACCTCGGGGAATATCAGTTTGGATTCCGTAGAAATGTTGGAACACGTGAGGCAATACTAACCCTACGACTTATCTTAGAAGAAAGATTAAGGAAAGGGAAACCTACGTTTCTAGCATTTGTAGACTTAGAGAAAGATTTTGAAAATGTTAACTGGAATACTCTCTTTCAAATTCTGAAGGTGGCAGGGGTAAAAGACAGGGAGGGAAAGGCTATTTACAATTTGTACAGAAACCATATGGCCGTTATAAGAGTGGAGGGGCATGAAAGGGAAGCAGTGGTTGGGAAGGGAGTGAGACACGGTTGTAGCCTCTCCCTGATGTTATTCAATCTGTATATTGAGCAAGCAGTAAAGGAAAGGAAAGAAAAGTTCGGAGTAGGTATTGAAATCCATGGAGAAGAAATAAAAACATTGAGGTTCGCCGATGACATTGTAATTCTGTCAGAGACAGCAAAGGACCTGGAAGAGCAGCTGAACGGAATGGACAGTGTCTTGAAAGGAGGCCTATTTCCATAAAGAAAGTAAATGTCAGAGTAGGGTGTTCCATTACAAACATCAAGTGTCCTAACATACGTACTTCTGCATCTGTCTACGAGTCTCCATCCATAATATGCTGCCTCCTCTCGACCAAAAAAATCCTCAATTCAGCCACAAATTTCGCTTGATGTGCCATGCTATCGCACTTTGCTAGTGTGGTACTGATCCATGGTTGTCGGCACGATTCGTCCGCCTTCAACCTTCAATACTGCTCAAGGCTCTTGCGATTAGGCACAAACTTACATTGCATGACAATCGCAGTTTCTTTTCTTGACATCTATTATTGGAACGCTCTTGGAAGGTCGTAGTAGTCGTAAGGGGACAACTGCTGGCTCATCCACGTCCCTTCAGTTTTGATGACGGACAGAGAGAGAGAGAGAGAGAGAGAGAGAGAGAGAGAGAGAAACAAACAGAGAGGGTCACTCGAGTCACCGAGAGACGAGCTGCGAAGGTCGTGGCTGCCCGGCTAGCGAGCTGCCTTCTCTTTCCTCATTCCTCGCCTCTACATGAGTTGACGCAAAGCCGTAGAAATAGTCCTCACGACCCTGACATAAGCGCCCACAAACAAATCACGAGTGCTCTTCACTTGTTCGCAAACACCTGCGGGGACACTCCGCGGTGACGTCAGCATGTTCTAGAAACAGGCCGAGTTTCTAGTGTGTTGGTAAGCCAGGCTGGGAACCGCAGGTAAAGCACATTGGGCGGACTCACCCAGCCGGCTATGCGGCAACCTACAGTTTAATGGGGGCTCCGAGCCACAGGCTACTTGGAAACTTTTCAGAAAAGGAGTCCTGGGAACTACTAAGGATTCAACTCCAGACATTTAGATTTGCGATGTTCACACTATGTGATCAAAAGTATCCGGAGACCACCAAAAATATTAGGTGCATTGCGCTGCCAATTACTGCCCGGTACAACGTATCTACGACCTCAGTAGTCATTAGACATTGTGAGAGAGCAGAATGGGGCTCCCTGCGGAACTCGTGGACTTCGAACGTGGTCAGGTGATTGTCATTTACGTCATACGCCTGTACGCGAGATTTCCACACTCCTAAACATCCCTAGGTGATGTGATAGTGAAGTGGAAACGTGAAGGGACACGTACAGCACAAAAGCGTACAACCCGACCTCGTCTATTGACTGACAGAGACCGCCGACGGTTGAAGAGGGTCGTAATGTGTAATAGGCGGACACCTATCCAGACCATCAAACAGGAATTGCAAGCTGCATCAGGATCCATTGCAAGTACTATGACAGTTAGGCGGGTGATGAGAAATTTTTCGACAACATGATTGTGGAGATGAAGCAGCGATTAGTAAGATTGATCAATAATTCAAAAACAGTCTTAATTGTTGTGGATTGGCAGGAGCCAACCCACGGAGTTTGGAGGAAGCCGAAAGGCACGCGTTTTAGCTCACGCAGGCTGGCGTGAGGACTGGAACAGGACAAGGAAGTTAGACTAGAAAAAAAGGATGTAGGTGGTGGAATACTTAACTTTAATCCCTTAATGTCAATAGCAACTGATAATGGCGCCTTGCTAGGTCGTAGCAAATGACGTAACTGAAGGCTATGCTATCGTCTCGGCAAATGAGAGCGTATTTTGTCAGTGAACCTTGGCTAGCAAAGTCGGCTGTACAACTGGGGCGAGTGCTAGGAAGTCTTTCTAGACCTGCCGTGTGGCGGCGCTCGGTCTGCAATCACTGATAGTGGCGACACGCGGGTCCGACGTATACTAAGGAACCGCGGCCGATTTAAAGGCTACCATCTAGCAAGTCGGGTGTCTGGCGGTGACACCACATTAATCACATTTATTACTACACTCCTGGAAATGGAAAAAAGAACACATTGACACCGGTGTGTCAGACCCACCATACTTGCTCCGGACACTGCGAGAGGGCTGTACAAGCAATGATCACACGCACGGCACAGCGGACACACCAGGAACCGCGGTGTTGGCCGTCGAATGGCGCTAGCTGCGCAGCATTTGCGCACCGCCGCCGTCAGTGTCAGCCAGTTTGCCGTGGCATACGGAGCTCCATCGCAGTCTTTAACACTGGTAGCATGCCGCGACAGCGTCGACGTGAACCGTATGTGCAGT
Source organism: Schistocerca nitens (assembly GCF_023898315.1). Lineage (NCBI taxonomy): Eukaryota > Metazoa > Arthropoda > Insecta > Orthoptera > Acrididae > Schistocerca > Schistocerca nitens. The sequence goes on along the minus strand of NC_064625.1, from coordinate 139,228,961 downwards.
TGACGGACTTTGAGCGAGGGCGTATAGTGGGCACGCGGGAGGCCGGGTGGACGTACCGCCGAATTGCTCAACACGTGGGGCGTGAGGTCTCCACAGTACATCCATGTTGTCGCCAGTGGTCGGCGGAAGGTGCACGTGCCCGTCGACCTGGGACCGGACCGCAGCGACGCACGGATGCACGCCAAGACCGTAGGATCCTACGCAGTGCCGTAGGGGACCGCACCGCCACTTCCCAGCAAATTAGGGACACTGTTGCTCCTGGGGTATCGGCGAGGACCATTCGCAACCGTCTCGATGAAGCTGGGCTACGGTCCCGCACACCGTTAGGCCGTCTTCCGCTCACGCCCCAACATCGTGCAGCCCGCCTCCAGTGGTGTCGCGACAGGCGTGAATGGAGGGACGAATGGAGACGTGTCGTCTTCAGCGATGAGAGTCGCTTCTGCCTTGGTGCCAATGATGGTCGTATGCGTGTTTGGCGCCGTGCAGGTGAGCGCCACAATCAGCACTGCATACGACCGAGGCACACAGGGCCAACACCCGGCATCATGGTGTGGGGAGCGATCTCCTACACTGGCCGTACACCACTGGTGATCGACGAGGGGACACTGAATAGTGCACGGTACATCCAAACCGTCATCGAACCCATCGTTCTACCATTCCTAGACCGGCAAGGGAACTTGCTGTTCCAACAGGACAATGCACGTCCGCATGTATCCCGTGCCACCCAACGTGCTCTAGAAGGTGTAAGTCAACTACCCTGGCCAGCAAGATCTCCGGATCTGTCCCCCATTGAGCATGTTTGGGACTGGATGAAGCGTCGTCTCACGCGGTCTGCACGTCCAGCACGAACGCTGGTCCAACTGAGGCGCCAGGTGGAAATGGCATGGCAAGCCGTTCCACAGGACTACATCCAGCATCTCTACGATCGTCTCCATGGGAGAATAGCAGCCTGCATTGCTGCGAAAGGTGGATATACACTGTACTAGTGCCGACACTGTGCATGCTCTGTTGCCGGTGTCTATGTGCCTGTGGTTCTGTCAGTGTGATCATGTGATGTATCTGACCCCAGGAATGTGTCAATAAAGTTTCCCCTTCCTGGGACAATGAATTCACGGTGTTCTTATTTCAATTTCCAGGAGTGTATTATTAAACCGCCAACCGGGCCGGCCGGAGTGGCCGAGCGGTTCTAGGCGCTACAGTCTGGAACCGCGCCACCGCTACGGTCGCAGGTTCGAATCCTGCCTCAGGCATGGATGTGTGTGATGTCCTTAGTTTAGGTTTAAGTAGTTCTATGTTCTAGGGGACTGATGACCTCAGCAGTTAAGCCCCATATTGCTCAGACTTATTAGAACCAGCCAACCGGTTTCTACCCGACGTAGGGGTCATATTCTGGGCGTATGCACTGTGAAATTATAGATATCCATCGTTTTTCATAAAAAGGATACTACTTTACCTTTGTATAAAATTTGTTACATTACATTTCTTATTGATGATATTCTTAGCATAATTTGGAACAATTTTCTGTTGCAAATACTATTTAACAGGAAATGCTTGCAACAGAAAATTGTTCCAGATCATGCTAAGGATATCATCAATAAGAAATGTGATGTAACAAATTTTATACAAACGAAAAGTAGTATCCGTTTTATGAAAAACGACGGATATCTATAATTTCACAGTGCATACGCCCAGAAGATAACCCCTACGTCAGGTTGAAAGCGGTTGGCGGTATAATAATAATAATAAATGCGGTTAAGACTGTTCTTGAATTAAGGGGCTCCGGAACGCCCTATACTTGCAATGTTAAAATAACGCTTATAAATTACATCTTTCCTCACAAAGTATTTGAGGTAGGAAGTTGAACTTTTTACAGATTATTTATTGGAATATGGGCTACAACTTAACACAGGGATTTTACAAAATTTTAGTTCAGTTATTAAAGATGATTTTTTTTTCAATTGTAATGAAAATTCACAACATTTTTTTGCAATTTTTTATTTATATATTCAAAAATATACAGTTTTTTGGAAAAAGGCTGTGTTAAATTATGCACAAGGTACTGTGTAACATTTACTGAAAGTTTGAAACAAATATGTTTGGAAGATCCCTAGAAAACATGTAATTAGTATGAGAAAATAAAAGTTTTGGGAATCGAGCGACAAAGATTGGATTAACTTTTTAGTGCATTCCAGGTCCATAGGATGGATTATCTTCATCCTCTGCAAACTCCTCCTCCAGCTTCCTCTTGTTCCTCCTCCTGTTTACTCTTGCTTGTATTTCTAGACTCTTTACAGCCCTGTCTGCAGCCCGAAGGCGTTCCTTGTCTAAAGTAATAACACATACCTTTGGCTTTCCAACATTTCTCCTTTTCTTAAAAGCCTTCAGAGGATTTCTAATAACTTTACTTTTACTCATTATTATACTTCAACAAAACAGAGACTCAAGAAACAGAATTAATTACGAATATTTTCGAGATAACGACAGAGTAAATAAACATGAAACAATCGACAATCACACCAGCGATATATATTGAACCATCACAGGTTAGCCACAACACATACTTTATCTCACATCACTAAAATGTACCTGATGAACACGGACGTTAATAATAACACCATTTGACAGCAGTTTAACAGCGCCACAGTGGGTCACGCCCATGTAGAACACATTTCAAAAAAAATTTAAAAATAGTTGTAGTCTTCGGAATTGAATAAATTATATATCTATTAAAAGGTAATAGTCTGCAGATTCAGAAAACGCAAAAAAGTAAAAATTGAACTTTTCATGATTTTGAGCCTTTCCGGAGCCCCTTAATGGGAGGTGACAAAAACTTGGATTTCATGGTGGATCGGCTGCTCATATGCCACACATCACGCCGGTAAATGCCAAACGACGCCTCGCTTGGTGTAAGGAGCGTGAATATTGGACGATTGAACAGTGGAAAAACGTTGAGTGGAGTGACGAATCACGGTACACAATGTGGCGATCCGATGGCAGGGTGTGGGTATGGTGAATGCCCGGTGAACATCATCTGCCAGCGTGTGTAGTGGTGCCAACAGTAAAATTCGGAGACGGTGGTGTTCTGATGTGGTCGTGTTTTTCATGGACGGGGCTTGCACCCCTTGTTGTTTTGCGTGGCACTATCACATCACAGGCTTACATTGATGTTTTGAGCACCTTCTTGCTTCCACTGTTGAAGAATTCGGGGATGGCGAGTTCATGTTTCAACACGATCGAGCATATGTTCATAATGCACAGCCTGTGGCGGATTGGTTACACGAGAATAACATGCCTGTAATGGACTGGCCTGCACAGAGTCCTGACCTGAATCCTACAGAACACCTTTGGGATGTTTTGGAACGCCGACTTCGTGCCAGGCTTCACCGACCGACATCGATAGCTCTCCTCAGTGCAGTGAAGAATGGGCAGCCATTCCCCAAGAAACCTCCCAACAGCCGATTGAACGTATGCCTGCGCGAGTGGAAGCTCCATTTCACACCCGATAAGACCTTACTTTCCGAATTACCCTCTTATATTACTAGAGTCATCATAGGGTAATTTGCGATACGTTATAAGAAAAACTAGCTTTTCACGATTCTCACTGTTTATGACATCTCCTGAACTATCTGCCGTACAATACTATAATTTTGCAGGTACGTTCTGTCATATATGTGCATACTTTCTGCAAACTGTTGCAAATAGAATTAGTAGCAAAGAAGAAGTAAATTAAAACATCATGCCTGATGCTGAGGCTTCACTGCATCTGTGACGAAGATCTAGTAAGAGATAAACTTTTTTCTTTCTACGATAACGATGTAAGCCGAAGAAATTAATTAAAATTTGTGCTGTGGCCGGGATTTCAACCCGGGTCTACTTGCTTAATGGGCAGGTATGCTAGCTATGATACCACCGCAGCATTATAGGTATCATACTTGTAGCAGAACAGACTCTGCCAAACACTAACTTCAATTCACATCTTCAGCTTATTTTTCCTTTCTCACATCGTCACTTTTTTTCGTTATTATGTGGGGGATGTTAACGAGAAAAAGCTTGAAAACTATCTGAAATTATATCCTAAGTTCGTTGGGTGTCGCTAAGTCCTGTCATTCTAACAGGTTTATCACCCATCTTAATTGCATTAAATTTTTTTTGGATGATCGATTTCAGTTCAACATGAATCATCCCGAGATCTGAATGTATCGGTTACAAGCGTAACCTATGCAACTGATAGCAAAATTTACGTGCCACGTCACATTATACACAGAGTGATTCAAAAAGAAAGAACAGATTTCAGTTCTTTAATGCAGACAAGCTATGGAAGATCGACACACATAGGACATGCAATGGATAGAGGAAGTTGCAATGTTTTATGTTTCCAGAGACACTGTAATATACCGGGTGATCAAAAAGTCAGTATAAATTTGAAAACTTAATAAACCACGCAATAATGCAGATAGGTAAAAATTGACACACATGCTTGAAATGACATGGGGTTTTATTAGAACCAAAGAAAAAAAAAGTATTGCTAGACGCGTGGAAGATCTCTTTCGCGTGTCGTTTGGTGATTATCGTGTGCTCAGCCACCACTTCTGTCATGCTGGTCCTCCCAGGTCCCCAGACCTCAGTACGTGCGATTATTGGCTTTGAGGTTACCTGAAGTCGCAAGTGTATCGTGATCGACCGACATGTCTAGGGATGCTGAAAGACAACATCCGACGCCAATGCCTCACCATAACTCCTTACATGCTTTACAGTGCTGTTCACAACATTATTCCTTGACTGCAGCTTTTGTTGAGGAATGATGGTGGACATATTGAGCATTTCCTGTAAAGAACATTATCTTTGCTTTGTCTTTCTTTGTTACGCTAATTATTGCTATTCTGATCAGATGAAGTGCCATCTGTCGGACATTTTTTGAACTTTGTTTTTTTTTATTTTATTTTTTTTCTAATAAACCCCATGTCATTCGAAGCATGTGTGTCAGTTTGTAGCTCTCTATCGACATCATTCCGTGATTTATTCAGTTTTCAAATTTATACTGACTTCTTGATCACCCGGTACATTCAACATGCACACTGGCAGTTGCTCGAGAAACTTCGAAACGTAGCCCATCTCATTCCACACACAAATCAACACGTCCCTTTTTACTTTAGCGACAGTTTCAACAGTTCTATTTCTCAGCTCTTGAAGAGTAGCAGCCAGATATAGGGCAAGACTCGTCTTTTATGTACCTCCACGGAAAAACATCGCAAGGTTTGAGATCTGGTGATCTGGGAGGCCAAAAGCAATGAACAAGATCTTGTTGTCCACCTCTTCCAATTCAATTAGTGGGGGTTTATACCTCTTAAGAGTAGATTAAGAAAGTATTTTCTTATTTTAAATTCCATCAATACGGAAGGCATTACATAGGCAACATGCAACAGGAATTTTGCACTGGTTTAGCCTTTTAATATATACGGAATGTCCATAAAGTCACGCTATCTGTTCAAAAAATCGGAAGTTGTAAACTATTGGAGACAGATCATCGTGGTTTGTTGTAAAGCGTTTACCAACTCTTAAAGATTTTTTTTATGTTATGCTGGAATTTTAATGATTACCTCACTCATCGCTCGTAGATCATCAAGGCAATATTCTAGTTCAGCAGTTCTGTTTTATGGATTCGTGTACGAAGGGTCGCAGTGACCTTGACTGGTGGTGTCGCAATTGCACAAAATGAATTCTAACTCCGTGACATTAGGAGAGCTTGTGTGTGTGCGGAGAGGGGGGGGGGAAGGGGGGGAGAAGCTTGCGTTGGGACAATAATGAGCCATCCGCCTCTCGACAAATGTGTCATTCAGCACATCCCACGAGTTCAAATTCCAATGCGGGGTTGCACAGTCATGCTGCAAGATGATGCAACGCTGTAAGCTCTTCGCTCTGTGGTAGTAGGAACTGTTCGAACACGTCCAGATGAAAGGTCTCTTCTGCGAAGGAAAATTACGCTATCTTTTTTATGAAATTTAAATCAACAACTCTCCTCTAAATGCGAAAACATTTTATTAACACCCATATAAATAGGGAGAAATGATCTTTGTAATAAAATAAGAGAATTCACAGATCGCACGGAAAATGCCAGGTTTTCCTTAAAATGAGCAAAAAATATACAAAGTTTGGAAATTTTTTGTGGCAATGTAAAGACATACAGAGGAACTGTTTGGACATTATGATTGATCTTACTTTGAACTTTATTTTAGATTTTCAATGTAAAAAAACAAAATGGCGCACGTAACTGGTTTGATCAAGGGCCTGAGACATTGAAGTACTTGGACTGCGTGCAGTGTACCCCTCGGGAGTTATCTGAAATCGAAAGTGGATAAAATCAGTCGGTACTTCGTAAAATTTATGGGAGCTTATAGCTAACCATAATGAAACAACCTTAAATTTAACGGTATGGTGATAGCTCCAACTTTTGAGGTCGATTTTTGAGAGTTTGTTTCACTCTTTATGGCTTCACAAAAAATAGTTACTATTAACAAATTTCATATATTATCGGTGTAAGCTCCCAAGAAAAGTGTTTACTTTTCGGGGGCCAAAGGTAGAAGACAACAGGTTGAACCGTTTTTATTTTATAGTACATGCAGTTTTGAAAAATCCTTTCTGGAGAAAAAACCTGTTTAAAGTTTAGAAAAATCTTTTAGATGTATTATTAGTTCAACTGCATAAAAATTACTTGTTATTATATATTTCTGATGTCGCTGAACACAAACCTGAAGTTGGATTTTCGAAATTCAAAATGGCTAATCCAAAAAATTACATATTGGGCAATTTTGACCGAAATTCGACTAAAAAAATCATTTTTTAGTTCCTTACCTTTAGTCTGTAATTCCACGACCATATACAGGGTGTTACAAAAAGGTACGGCCAAACTTTCAGGAAATATTCCTCACACACAAATAAAGAGAAGATGTTATGTGGACATGTGTCCGGAAACGCTTAATTTCCATGTTAGAGCTCATTTTAGTTTCGTCAGTATGTTCTTCCACCTACGCTCAATGGAGCACGTTATCATGATTTCATACGGTATACTCTACCTGTGCTGCTAGAACATGTGCCTTTACAAGTACGACACAACATGTGGTTCATGCACGGTGCAGCTCCTGCAATCAAAGTGTTCGTACACTTCTCAACAACAGATTCGGTGACCGATGGATTGGTAGAGGCGGACCAATTCCATGGCCTCCACGCTCTCCTGACCTCAACCCTCTTGACTTTCATTTATGGGGGCATTTGAAAGCTCTTGTCTACGCAACCCCGGTACCAAATGTAGAGACTCTTCGTGCTCGTATTGTGGACGGCTGTGATACAATACGCCATTCTCCAGGGCTGCATCAGCGCATCAGGGATTCCATGCGACGGAGGGTGGATGCATGTATCCACGCTAACGGAGGACATTTTGAACATTTCCTGTAACAAAGTGTTTGAAGTCACGCTGGTACGTTCTGTTGCTGTGTGTTTCCATCCCATGATTAATGTGATTTGAAGGGAAGTAATAAAATGGGCTCTAACACGGAAAGTAAGCCTTTCCGGACACATGTCTACATAACATATTTTCTTTCTTTGTGTGTGAGGAATGTTTCCTGAAAGTTTGGCCGTACCTTTTCGTAACACCCTTATAGACCCTTCCCTCGTTCTTCTTGGAGAGAAAAGCCGATCTCACTGAGCTGGATATGTTTCGTTTGTCAGCCTGCACACGTTGCTCGTCACCTTTGTCGGCGAGTATGTTTGCACGCATACCGCAGTATAAACTATTTCGTGAACGTGCGTCACGGTACGAGTTTTCTGCCTGAGCCGGGGTCTCCGTCTGAGAGAGTCCCACGGTGGGATTCACACTTCTGCAAACAGTTGGCTGTAGAAACTTTTGTGACGCACGAATCAAGAAAATTTTTCGTCCCAACATTCTAGGCAGATATACCTTTCGAAAAATGCAATAAAAAATTGAATGTTCGACCGTTTTGAATGAGAACCTGGCCTTAAGGTACGGGTCTTCACATGACATTTCAATCACAAATTTTCTCCTCCCATGACGAAAATGTTAAATTGGCGCTCGCCTACGTACGCGGAATGATCATTATAATAAGGGAAATCCGGGCTTCCGAAGTAGCAATGAAGTGGGGACTTTCCCGTACGACCATTTCACGAGTGTACCGTGAATATCAGGAATCTGGTAAAACAACAAATCTCCGATATCGCTGCGGCAGGAAAAAGATCCTGTAAGAACGGGACCAACGACGACTGAACAGAATCGTTCAACGTGACAGAAGTACAACCCTTCAGCAGATAGCTGCAGATTTCGATGCTGGGCCATCAACAAGTGTCAGAGTCCGAACCGTACAACAAAACACCATCGATACGGGCTTTCAGAGCAGAAGGCCCACTCGTGTACCCTTTATGACGGCACAACACAAAGCTTTACTGCTCGCCTCGGCCCGTCAGCACCGACATTGGGCTGTTGACGACTGGAAACATGTTGCCTGGTTGGACGAGCATCGTTTCAAATTGTATCCAGCGGATGGACTTGTACGGGTATGGATACAACCTCATGAATCCATGGGCCCTGCATGTCAGGATGGGACTGTTCAAGCTAATGGAGGGTCTGTAATGGTGAGGGGTGTGTGCAGTTGGAGTGATATGGGACCCCTGATACGTCTAGATACGGCTCTGACGGGCGACACGTACTTAGACACGCTCTCTGATCATGTACATTCATATCCATTGTGCAATCCGACGGTCTTGTGCAATTCCAGCAGGACAATGCGTCACCCCACACGTCCAGAATTGCTACAGAGTGGCTCCAGGAACACTCTTCTGAGTTCAAACACTTCCGCTGGCCACTTAACTTCCCTCTAATGAACACTATTGAGGATATCTGGGATGCATGCCTTGTAACGTGCTATTCAGAAGAGATCTCCACCCCTTCGTACTTTTACTGATTTATGTACAGCCCTGCAGGATTCATGGTCTCAGTTCCCTCCAGCACTACTTCAGACATAAGTCGAGTCCATGCCACGTCGTGCTGCGGCACTTCTTCGTGCTCGCGGCGGCCCTACCTTGAACTTGGTTCCTTGTACCTTATTTCAGGCACAATTGCGAATCGCACAGAAGAGATGTACTGTAGAGGGGCTATTAGTCATATGTCCATGCGTGTTCTGTAGGTTTTCAGGTTATAGTTCCTTGAAAGGAAATTGGAACTTTACGGATGCCTGGTATAGTGTCTAATGTGCGTAATAATGTATGCATTAACGTCATAAGAGTACCTGAATACGACAGTGTGCTCCCAAGAATTATCGTTGCCGATATATTGTTGAAGACAAAGGAAGTGGAAAAAGAATGAAGACCTTTTTCAGTGCCATCGTAATAGGGTTTCGTTTAATTTTTGTTGCGTTAGTCACACTTACATCCTCCCTCGATAGTGTTAGGAACTGTCGCTCACAGTATGTACGCCGCTGTTTTCCCGCAGCAGCTGACAAACCATTGTTACGGAGAAAATATGACAGATCCGTCGTTAGGGCTGCTATGGCACCGCAGGCATGACGGGTTGTAAGCCGTGACATTTACCTGAAGATGTCATGCTGCAACCGGATAGAAACGTCATGCCGCTGTCTTCCGCGTTCTGTCACTCGTTCGCGTTACTACGACGGGGAACTCCACAGCATTCAAAGACACACATCCCCCAAGTACACGAACATTTCATATGCCAGGAACCGTTAGTTTGTAACTATTCGTTCCAGAGGCAACGTTCATTGTATTCATGTACTACGTATAAAGCAACCACGATTTAATGTTGCCTCCTGCAGTTTCGACTGTATTGTACAATGCGCAAGAAAATTAAAGAACCATTTTCTGAAACTCTGCAGTTGCGCAAAAGCCTGGCTTCCTGTAACGTAGCCATAGGGGTGGAAACAGCAAGGTCTCCACATATGCGGAGAGAGAGAGGCCACAGTTTCGAAGTTTAACGTGTAAAGTGGATTAATGATGTCCCATTATAGTCTGTCGGTAAACTGGAGCGAGCGAGCGAGTCCCCACTATGCCTACCCTGCCACGTCACAGGGCGCTTCTACAGGCTGTCTGACAACGTATTACCGTCCCTGCCGTGGAGCGCGCTTTAAATCTCTGGCGACCCCGTGTACAGATACGTCTCGGCTGCGTTTATTTTGAGACAAATGCGTTAAGAGTATAAGGAAAACAAAAGACGATAGCTTCTTTCGAAACACATCGTTGTTGTTGTGCTCTTCAGTGCTGAGACTGGTTTGATGCAGCTCTCCATGCTACTATACCTGTGCAAGCTTCTTCATCTCCCAGTACCTACTGCAACCTACATCCTTCTGAATCTGCTTAGTCTATTCATCTCTTGGTCTCCCTCTACAATTTTTACCCTCTACGCTGCCATCCAATGCTAAATTTGTGATCCCTTGATGCCTCAGAAATTGTCCAACCAACCGATCCCTTCTTCTAGTCATGTTGTGCCACAAACTCCTCCCCAATTCTGTTCAATACCTCCTCATTAGTTATGTGATCTACCCATCTAATCTTCGGCATTCTTCTGTAGCACCACATTTCGAAAGCTTCTATTCTCTTCCTGTCCAAACTATTTATCGTCCATGTTTCACTTCTATACATGGCTACACTCCATACAACTACTCTCAGAAACGACTTCCTCACACTTAAATCTAGTTAACAAATTTCTCTTCTGCAGAAACGCTTTCCTTACCATTGCCAGTCTGCATTTTATATCTTCTCTACTTCGAGCATCATCAGTTATTTTGCTCCCCAAATAGCAAAACTCATGTACTACTTTAACTGTCTCATTTCCTGATCTAATTCCCTCAGCATCACCCGACTTAATTCGACTACATTCCATTATCCTCGTTTTGCTTTTGATGATGTTCATCTTATACCCTCCTTTCAAGACACTATCCATTCCGTTCAACTGCTCTTCGAAGACCTTTGCTGTCTCTGACAGAATTACAATGTCATCGGCGAACCTCAAAGTTTTTATTTCTTCTCCATGCATTTTAATGCCTACTCCGAATTTTTCTTTTGTTTCCTTTAATGCTTGCTCAATATACAGATTGAATAACATCGGGGAGAGGCTAGAACCCTGTCTCACTCCCTTCCCAACCACTGCTTCCCTTTCATGTCCCTCGACTCTTATAACTGCCATCTGGTTTCTGTACAAATTGTAAATAGCCGTTCGCTTACTGTATTTACCCCTGCCACCTTCAGAATTTGAAACAGAGTATTCCAGTCAACATTGTCAAAAGCTTTCTCAACGTTATAGAGTAGATAATATTAACATTGGAACGGAAGTCAGGATTCTACTACAAACTTAGAACCGAATGGCTATCCATGTGAGTGTATGTTCCTGTATTCGTAAGACGAACCAGATATAGTGCAAACAATCTGTAGAATTTAAGGCTTGTTCTTACTTTATGTTTCTACTAAAAGGTAAAATTTTTCTTTGAAGAGCTGCATTGAAACATAACAATTCTTGCAACACTAAGAGTGTTTAAAAAGTAACCAGAAATTTGTAATTTCGTGTGTTGTATTAGTTCGTTTCGCACTAGTTCGATTCGCACTGTCGTCGTATACATGTCTGAAAAGTATTTCCAGGTAAATCCCATTTCACGCAGTGTCTTGTGTAAAACATCTTTCTGCCAAGGAAAATGGATTTTTTTGTTTCACGGCGGTAAGTAATTTCCGTAATGTGGGCACTATTTTTTGGTTTATGTAAAAGTCCTCCACCGTTTGTCGAATGACCGATTTTGTTCAAAAGTGGTTCAAATGGCTCTAAGCACTATGGGACTTAACATCTGAGGTCATCAGTCCCCTAGAACTTAGAACTACTTGCACCTAACTAACCTCAGGACATCACACACATCCATGCCCGAGGCAGGATTCGAACCTGCGAACGTAGCGGTCACGCGGTTCCAGACTGAAGCGCCTAGAACCGCACGGCCACACCGGCCGGCTGACCGATTTTGTAAAACTGTCTATAACGATAGGTTTCTCCCCTAAATTAGTAGTTTTCTTTCGCGGCGATTCCAGTGAACCATGCAGCTTGTTTTGGCGTTTCTTCCTTGTGCGACCTATTATGGTGAGGCTGACGTTTGCAGAAACTGCAGCCCTTTGATTGGGACTGGTAATATTAGCCAATAGTTCTTTTTCTGTCGTCTCCTTAACACACGCTGTAATAACGTTAGAGACGATCGAACGCTCGTTACTGCGCAAGTACCTCCTCTCCTTCGTATTCTGCACATTTACTTGCAATGCAGGGAGATTATCCATCCGGAGTATATCAGTGAATGTTAAGTGACTGACACTGGCAACTAAGATCCCACAAACAGAAACGACGTACATCACCAGACGCCGATCTACACCGCTAGACAGGTAACGGGCAATAGATTTTGGGTGCCCCTGTAGGCCTGTGGCAGGGTTATTCCGGGAAAGGCCACTTCCCCCACCAGAAGCGCTGCTCGCTGTTGATTTTACAGACTATAACACCAATAACTGAAGAAGTGAAATTTGTTAACATCGAGTATAGATTTAAGTGTCAGGAAGTCGTTTCTGAAAGTATTTGTGTGGAGTGTAGCCATGTATGGAAGTGAAACATGGACCATAAATAGTTTAGACAAGAAGAGAATAGAAGCTTTCGAAATGTGGTGCTACAGAAGAATGCTGAAGATTAGATGGGTAGATCACATAACTAATGAAGAGGTATTGAATAGAATTGGGGAGAAGAGGAGTTTGTGGCACAACGTGACTAGAAGAAGGAACCGGTTAGTAGGACATGTTCTGAGGCATCAAGGGATCACAAATGTAGCATTGGAGGGCAGCGTGGAGGGTAAAAATCTTAGAGGGAGACCAAGAGATCAATACACTAAGCAGATTCAGGAGGATGTAGGTTGCAGTAGTTACTGGGAGATGAAGGAGCTTGCACAGGATAGAGTAGCATGGAGAGCTGCATCAAACCAGTTTCAGGACTGAAGGCCACAACAACAACAACAACAACAACACCAAATTACACCACAATTCTGTCCAGTCCCTCCCCGAACGTGTCACACAATGGGAAGGTCGTCACAGTCTCTCTTACCCACATTTCTGGATTTCCGGAAGCCTTTTCACACTGTAACACACAAGCGGCTTTTAGTGACATTGCGTGGTTATAGAATATCGTCTCAATTATGCGAGTTGATTCGTGATTTCCTGTCGGAGAGGTCACAGTTCGCAGTAACTGACGGAAAGTTATCGAGTAAAACAGAAGTGATTTCTGGCGTTCCCCAAGGTAGTGTTATAGGCTCTTTTCTGCTCCTTATCTATATATAAACGATTTGGAGAGACAATCTGAGCAGCCGACATAGGTTGTTTGCAGATGATGCTGCCGCTTATCGACTAGTAAAGTCATCAGAAGATGAAAACAAATTGCAAAACGATTTTAAAATGATATGTGTAAGCTGGCCGTGCGGTTCTAGGCGCTACAGTCTGGAGCCGCGTGACCGCTACGGTCGAAGGTTCGAATCCTGCCTTGGGCATGGATGTGTGTGATGTCCTTAGGTTGGTTAGGTTTAAGTAGTTCTAAGTTCTAGGGGACTGATGACGTCAGATGTGAAGTCCCTTAGTGCACAGAGCCATTTGAACCATTTTATTGTGCGAAAATTGGCACTTTACCCTAAATAGTAAAAAATTGTGACGTCATTAACGAGTGCAAAAAGGAATCCGTTAAACTTCAGTTATACGATAAATCAGTCAAATCTAAAGGCCGTAAATTCAACTAAATACCTAGGGACTACAGATACGAACAACTTAAATTGGAAGGAACACGTAGAAAATGATCTGGGAAAGGCTAACCAAAGAGTGCATTATTGGCAGGACACTTAGAAAATGTAACACATCTACTAAGGAGACTGCCTACACTACGCTTGTCCGCCATCTTTTAGAATACTGCCCGCATCCCGTGGTCGTGCGGTAGCGTTCTCGCTTCCCACGCCCGGGTTCCCGGGTTCGATTCCCGGCGGGGTCAGGGATTTTCTCGGCCTCGTGATGGCTGGGTGTTGTGTGCTGTCCTTAGGTTAGTTAGGTTTAAGTAGTTCTAAGTTCTAGGGGAGTTGAGTCCCATAGTGCTCAGAGCCATTTGAACCATTTTTTTTTTTAGAATACTGCTGCTCAGTGTGGGATCCTTACCAGATAGGAGTGACTGAGTACATGGGAAAGTTTACCGTCTTACCTCCTTGCCTAGGGACGCCAGATAAAAGTTGATGTCGTCAAGCCCTGAATCAAAATTGCGCAACGGATAACTGGGGAGGGGAGCTTGAGAGCGCTACCTCGAGAGCGTGCCCTTTCTGTACGATACTAGGTGAGGGGCTGGAGGGCTCACACGCTGATGTGTGGGTCCCTGCATTCTATAGCTTCTATTTTTAAATGAATTCCTGTAACTGGACTCCTATGTAATTTTTTTAGGTATGTTAAAGATTGATGACAGTTGATTACCTATTTATTTTGAACATTATCACTCGACTTTACAGAGATAGCAGCAATTGTTTCAGTTTACAGATATTACAATTTTACAACTTATAGCTCGGGTATATTATATACCAATCTGCACGCACATTTCTACGGGCAAGACGGAATTGCGTTGGCCAAATGTATACCACCAAAGTCTCCCAATATTTTACATAGGACACTATGTGAGGAGGATAACGGAAAAACTGGGGACCAGATACTCCAACACAGGGGGTCAAATTTCCGCAATTAAACGAGTACACTCATTACCTTACACAATCCGAAGCTGGAAATAAAAGAATTAGTACAAATATTCAGATACCTCTCTTCCATGCGTGACCATTGAGACAGACGCACTGAGGGCACGTCTGCTCACTTACCCGTCTTCTGTAACACTCCCCAGAATATGGCGGGCACCCAGAGGTCTTCCTGCGCCCCAGTGGAGGGGGTGGTCGAACCACTTGGCCGTGACCAAGCTCTCCACCAAAAATCTTGTGACACTGGAAAGTCTTTGACTTTTACCTGCCTGTGCTGTCTCTCTGATCCCCTACTCAGGAGTAAGGTTGGCCCTACTGTACTACAGAACTACTTCCCAACAAAGATTTGGTCACGCTTTACGGAAAGGTGTGAGGAGGATTAGGAAAGTTCATGTGCAGATTCACATCCACGTACAAGAAATGCATAATACACGACACGTAAAAATACGTATTATGAAGCCTGAGACATTTCTTTCCACCCGTCCACACGGGTTCTGTTGCACCCGCGGCCGGCCACGTCGTGTAATAAAATTGGCTGCGGAGCCACCTCTGTTTCTATTTCCCAGTGCGAGCGAGCAGCGAAACCTGCTGCTTATAGAGCGGAAACTACTGTACCGTTTCACATGGAGAAAGTTTAAAGAAGGACACTACGCGAATGGAATAGCACAGAAATCTATTGGATGGAAGTACCCTCCATCATTGTTCATTGGCTGACTGGTGTAGATGTAGGGCGCCTCGCCAAGCCACTGTATGGGGCATCAGCTGCGTCTCTATCTCGTGAACTGTGAATTCGAAGGAGTTACGTTGGCTCAGTTGGTCGACCTGTCCCACGTGCTTCGCACATGTTTCCCCGCTCGCGGGTGACGCATCCGATGCCGCTCTGATTCAAAGCAGAGCTTCCGGCCGTCGTTGCAAAATGAACGCGCCCAACTCCTGCAACAGGTGTTGCGTGGGAGGGCCCGGCGCTATGACGTCACACACGGCGCATTTTTCCCAGCCATCCTTTTCAAGTCTACAGACGGGGCAACGGCATCTGCAGTGTCGTCCTCACTCGCCGTGGGATAGTCGGGAGAGTACTCAGACGGAGGCCCGGCCGGCCGGAGTGACCGAGCGGTTCTAGGCGCTACAGTCTGGAACCGCGCGACCGCTTCGGTCGCTTGTTCGCATCCTGCCTCGGGCATGGATGTGTGTGATGTCCTTAGGGTAGTTAGGTTTAAGTAGTTCTAAGTTCAAGGGGACTCATGACCACAGCAGTCAAGTCCCATAGTGCTCAGAGCCATTTTTTTGACGAAGCCTCAATGCATTCACCGGATAGGGCGGATTGCGGCAACAAGCGCTCTGACCAGTTTGCCATAATGGTCAACAATTAGCAACCATTCAGCCTCAGATCCAATGTTCGGATCTCACTAGTCTCTCCTCTCACCATCGTCCCACAAACATAATGTCTTGATACCCACTTCCGAAGTGCCACATATGCCTAGAATTTAAATCACAATAGTAATAAACCGTAAAAAGTTCTTAATACACTACTGGCCATTAAAATTGCTACACCACGAAGATGACGTGCTACAAACGCGAAATTTTACAGGCAGGAAGAAGATGCTCTGATATGCAAATGATTACCTTTTCAGAGCATTCACACAAGGTTGGCGCCAGTGGCGACACCTACAATGTGCTAACATGACGAAAGTTTCCAACCGATTTCTCATACACAAACAGCAGTTGACCGGCGTTGCCTGGTGAAACGTTTTTGCGATACCTCGTGTAAGGAGGAGAAATGCGTACCATCACGTTTCCGACTTCGATAAAGGTCGGATTGTAGTCTATCGCGATTGCCGTTTATCGTATCGCGACATTGCTGGTCGCGTTGGTCGAGATCCAATGACTGTTAGCAGAATATGGAATCGGTGGGTTCAGGAGGGTAATATGCAACGCCGTGCTGGATCCCAACGGCCTCGTATCACTAGCTGTCGAGATGACAGGCATCTTATCCGCGTGGCTGTAACGGATCGTGCAGCCACGTCTCGATCGCTGAGTCAACAGATGTGGACGTTTGCAAGACAACCATCTGCACGAACAATTCGACGACGTTTGCAGCTGCACGGACTATCAGCTCGGAGACCGTGGCTGCGATTACCCTTGACGCTGCATCACAGACAGGAGCGCCTGCGATGGTGTACTCAACGACGAACCTGGGTGCACGAATGGCAACTCGTCATTTTTTCGGATGAATCCAGGTTCTGTTTACAGAATCATGATGGTCGCATCCGTGTTTCGAGACATCGCGGTGAACGCACATTGGAAGCGAGTATTCGTCCAATACTGGCATTTCACCCGGCGTGATGGTATGGGGTGCCATTGGTTACACGTCTCGGTCACCTCTTGTTCGCATTGACGGCACTTTGAACAGTGGACGTTACATTTCACATGTGTTACGACTCGTGCCTCTAACCTCCATTCGATCCCTGCGAAACCCTACATTTCAGCAGGATAATGCACGACCGCATGTTGCAGGTCCTGTACGGGCCTTTCTGGATACAGAAAATGTTCGACTGCTGCCCTGGCCAGCACATTCTCCAGATCTCTGACCAATTGAAAACGTCTGGTCAGTGGTGGCCGGGCAACTGGCTCGTCACAACACGCCAGACACTACTCTTGATGAACTGTGGTATCGTGTTGAAGCTGCATGGGCAGCTGTACCTGTACACACCATCCAAGCTCTGAACCAATGCCCAGGCGTATTACGGCCAGAGGTGGTTGTTCTGGGTACTAATTTCTCTGGATCTATGCACCCAAATTGCGTGAAAATGTAATCACATGTCCTAGTATAATATATTCTTGGTGTAGCAATTTTAATGGCCAGTACTGTATACACACGTGTTTATGTTGTAAAGCATGCGTTTCCAGACCCATGTTTGTTGGACTTATTTTTCTTGTTTCGATGAATAATACCACAATTTTTGTTGGATCGTGTACGTGTAGAGAGTTTCATAAACGCTAATCGGCATGTTGTAGATTTTGCTCGTCTGTAATTAGATGCCGTCTGAGTCTTGTTGGCGCCGAGGACGAGGCAGCGCTAGAGAGATGTCTCTATCGAATGCGTCAGCAATCGCGAATGATGAATGTAGTTAGAGCGCTAGGAGCGAAAGTAAGCGACCTTGGCCTGCGGCAGGCTATAAACAGTTACTGCATGCATCGGGAAGGAGACGTGATGTTTCGCAGAAGGCGATTGGCAGCTGCTGGTGCTACCACATGACGTACACGGAAGTATGTCCTCAGCTGAAATCTGTCACCAGCCAAGAAACAAGGCTGTACTAACCAGAGCACTGTTAAGGGCTTAGGACGTCAAAGGGGCCGACCTGGAGTAGGAGAGGCACCACAGGACATTTTAATTTCCACTGTTCGTACTTTTACAAACACATTCATAAAACTTTGTCAGCATGACCAGGAAGGATTCAAAAGGTTCAAGTGGCTCTGAGCACTATGGGACTTAACTTCTGAGGTCATCAGTCCCCTAGAACTTAGAACTACTTAAACCTAACCTAACGTAAGGACATCACACACATCCATGCCCGAGGCAGGATTCGAACCTGAGACCGTAGCAGGAAGGATTCAGGATTCACACTCATAGTAGTGAAAGTTTAAAAACGTAACAAAATAAATTTTCTTGATGTGAAATTTCATCATTTTTTCACATACTATTGGTTGCATTTGTTGCTATAGGTAGTCGTTCCTTCATAAGTAAGGGACATTCTTCAATGAATTTTGCACAGCATACAAACTATACTTACAGGTGTATGAAACTCTAGAATTTTCCAAATCCATTAAAATCTGTGGTAAAAATTGATATAATTAACCATCAAATTTGGGATTTTTCTAAACTTGAAGTTTGAAACGTAACCAAAAAATGGCTCTGATCATTATGGGACTTAACTTCTGAGGTCATCAGTCCCCTAGAACTTAGAACTACTTAAACCTAACTAACCTAAAGACATCACTGACATCCATGCCCGAGGCAAGATTCGAACCTGCTACCGTAGCGGTCGCGCGGTTCCAAACTGTAGCGCCTAGAACCGCTCGGCCACCACGCCCGGCTGAAATGTAACAGCTGATTCATTTTTCATAAATTAAATAAATTGTATTTGTCTGGAACACTTCATGTCGACTACCCTGTTTTTCATTTCTGCCAACGCCAGCGACCTAGGAATTGTAGTGTCAAAACTGCGTGGTGAAGTTAAACGGTGCAGTTCAAATGGTTCAAATGGGTCTGAACACTATGGGCCTTAACTTCTGAGGTCATCAGTCCCCTAGAACTTAGAACTACTTAAACCTAACTAACCTAAGGACATCACTCACATCCATGCCCGAGGCAGGATTCGAACCCGCGAACGTTGCGGTCGCGCGGTTCCGGACTGAAGCGCCTAGAACCGCTCGGCCACATGGGCCGGCAACGGTGCAGTTTCTGCCGGCAGCGCCTAGAACTGATTACGTCAGCATTTTTCCCTCACACGTCTCCGCCAACCGCAAACACCGATCTTGCAATTGAGATTTTTGTTCATCAATCTCAGCAACTACTTTTGAAGAATGCTGATGTAAAGGAATAGCACAAACTGTTTTTTAAGGCAACTGGTCTGCTCCTTCTTCACACCGGATACCTTGTTGTTTCATTCACATCGCCAATCGGACTACTTCAGTGTGGCATCTATACTTGCTTTACGCAGTCAAAGAGAAAGTTTAAGCGTGATGAAAGTTCAAAAAGTAGTGAGACTCTTTCACACAGTGAAGGCAAAATAACGTTCTACTACAATTTCAAATATTTACCGACAATTGCGAAAAAATGTAATTTGAAATAAATACATCAGCAGTCGGTATTGCCATTACGATATCGATGTATTTGCGCGATACTATAGAGCCGGTATTAATCGATTTTTGTGGAAAAAATATCGAGATGTTTATCAACCGCCCTATGGATACAATCATGGTTCTGCAGAACTGGAAATATTTGCCAAAAAGCACTGACCACCTTGTTTCACAGTGGGGTAAATGCATTAACAATTATGAACATTACTTTTAAAATAACAAACAGTTCACTTACTTTTTTCCATGTGTCTTGTTCTTATTTAACAACCCCTTATAGGTGTAGATTTCTTCTATGGGCAACAATTACGACCATGACTGTCCGTGACAATGAATGAAGGTCGTTTCCACTCACGAAATGCTTTTTATTAATTTGACTAATTATTACCACTTTTATTAATTTGCATTTTGAACCGTTCGAGGTCGTCTTTACGTGTTTTTTACATACTATATTGTCGATGCCATAGGTCAATGGCAGAATATCTTTGCTGCGCTTTGTCATATATTGCGTCTTTCACGAAGTTGTTCTGTAAGTTAGGAACAAAAGGAAAACAAGATATATATTTAATAGTTGTGCTGTGAGAATAGTGTTTACGTGACGCCGCAGGACTTCTGCATTGTGTCGTACGTAACCTAAGCGGATATGACGAAGGTGGAAGGCGTTTCAGTGCGAGTGTTGTATGTCATCCTCATGTAAATGTCACGGTGTGGAAAGTTTACACCTAACAAGCAGTCCTCTGCTTCGTTAACCGCGGCTCTGTCATATTTCAATGCGTAGACAGCTCCTCCGTCTATAATAAGGCGCGACTGTTGTGAAACTTTAACTCTGTACGGCAGTTAGGGATGTCCATACAATACAGCAAATCTTTGACGTAGCGCGATGGAATTGCTGGAGGTGTGAAAATTTCACTCATTACTGTGCTTCAGACACTTCTCTTCATTTCCAACAACAGTACTATACGAAACGAGCAGTTTCGTCAGCCCGTTTGACTTTCAGTTTCTCATTTGTTATTATAACAACACTAGCTAAGAAAGCTGCCGTTGCTCGGATATTTATTTACTCCAGTCTCCTATTACTCCATCTCCCTCCTTTCTCTGTCCCCTCCTCCCTCTGTTCTCCGTCCATTTTCTCATTCCCCTCTCTCTGTCCATCGCCTCTTACTCCCGTTCTTTCCATGTTGTCACACTCACCCCTATATGTGAAAAGATCTTATGGGTCCAAACTGCTGAGGTCATTGGTCCCTAGGCTTATACACTACTTAAACTAACTTACGCTCAGGACAACACATATTGATGGATTCGAACCTTTGACGGGGCTAGGCGCGCGAACCATGCAAGGCGCCCTTGATCGAAAAGCTACCCCGCGCGGCTCCAATAGGAAGCTGTTCGTTTTTAGCCCTACGGTATTTCTTTCCAGATCGTAATCAATATGTGTACAAATTTTGATTGAAATCATTAGAGGAGTTTAGGATGAGCTTTTTACCGGTCACTTTGTTGCATACGCACATCTCAAACATACACTATGTGATCAAAAGTATCAGGACACAAAGGCTGAAAATAACTTACAAGTTCGTCGCGGCCTCCATCGCTAATGCTGCAGTTCAGAATGGTGTTGGCCCACCCTTAGCCTTGATGACAGCTTTCACTCTAGCAGGCATACGTTCAATCAGGTGGTGGAAGGTTTCTTGGGGAATGGCCGCCCATTCTTCACGGAGTGCTGCACTGAGGAGAGGTATCGATGTCGGTCGGTGAGGCCTGGCACCAAGTCGGCGTTCCAAAACATCCCAGAGGTGTTCTGTAGGATTCAGGTCAGGTCTGTGTGCAGGCCAGTCCATTGCAGGGATGTTATTGTCGTGTAACCACTCCGCCACAGGCCGAGCATTATGAACAGGTGCTCGATCATGTTGAAAGATGCAATCGCCATCCCCGATTTGCTACACAACAGTGGGAAGCAAGAAGATGCTTAAGACATCAATATAGGCCTGTGGTGTGATATTGCTACGCAAAACAACAAGTGGTGCAAGCCTGCTCTATGAAAAACACGACCACACTATAACACCACTGCCTCCGAATTTTACTGTTGGCACTACACACGCTGGCAGGTTACGTTCACCGGGCATTCAGCATACCCACACCCTACCATCGGATCGCCACATTGTGTACCGTGATTCGTCACTCCACACAACGTCTTTCCACTGTTCAATCGTCCAATGTTTACGCTCCTTACACCAAGCGAGGCGTCGTTTGGCATTTACTGGCGTGATGTGTGGCTTACGAGCAGCCGCTCGACCATGAAATCCAAGTTTTCTCACCTCCCGCCAGTCATAGTACTTGCAGTGGATCCTGATGTAGTTTGGAATTCCTGTGTGATGCTCTGGATAGATGTCTGCCTATTACACATGGTAATGGTTCTTTATTTACGTGACCATTACGGCAACCCAACCCCAGTTCTCGATACCAGTAATATCGTACTGAAACGTCCCCTTAGAAAAATTATATACGTGACTGGGCTTAAACTGACACACAATGTTTTTAGCGCAACGCAATCCGACCTTCAATAATCCCTACAAAAGAATGGCCCTGACAAACATTAACCTATACCTTTCACAAATCACTTACCTCACAACAATCTTCGTTACTCGAACTACTGCAATACAGCGAGCGCCACTACTGCCAGCTAAATAAAAGATTCAAACTACGGAAGGCACTAACTACTGATAGGCATAGTTAGCAAATGAAAGATTTTGATAGAGAACAAATGATGTATTTACCTTAATAGTCATAATATATATAGCAGTTCATGACAACCAGTATTACAAATTTCAAAACTCCGCCATCTCTCTCCCCACATCCACCACTGCTGGCGGCTCACCTCCAACTGCGCAACGCTACGCGCTGTTAACATCCAGCTGCCCAACACTACAATTGCAGACAACAATGCAAACTAGCCACAGACTGCACACAGCACAGCCAGTGATTTTCATACAGAGCGCTACGTGGCGTTACCAATAAGAAAACCTAAACAGCCTACTTACAGTACTACTTTTCTGCGAAGTAACAGACATATTTTTTGTGACAATATTCGCATTTGGTTTTATTAATGTATAGGTACTCCGATGTATCGACATATTACAGTGATATGGCTCTTGTGTGTATTCATTTCTGTGAAACGGTCATAATCTTTGACTTACTTGTAACGGTTTTGGCGCGAATGCGCACAGGGCAGTCTTCACTTTGCAGAAGTTAAGTTGTTATTTCGCTTTGTAAAAAAACAGCCAAGTCTTGTGTTTGGTTAAAGTGGAAATTAAATATATGAAGATTGATACAAAACTGTTTTCTTGATGATGTAACAATTAAGAAGAAGTATATGTGAATTTACAAGAAGTTTAATAAAAATGTGGATGGTGAACACCAAGTCAAAAATTATTTCAGCCATACCATTGTTCTGATCTGGGATTGTTCGATCAGTAAGAATTTCCTGAAAAATGCATTTGTTAGGTCTTCCAATATTGCTAAAATACAGGTCTGGACCTTCTAGCAGTCAAAGTGGAGTCACCCTAGAATCAACAAGATGAGCCATAACAACTTCGACGAAATCTACGTGGGAATCCATTCAAGATAAGTGCCAAAATTAATGACTTTTTTACAGTGACTTCATTATTTCCATTCTGACTATACCATCCACAGTCAATAACTTTGTTGTTGCCCGATAAAGCGAACGTATGCTGCGTGAGAAACATTATTAATCTGATTTCTAACCTACTTTGCA
Source organism: Schistocerca nitens (assembly GCF_023898315.1). Lineage (NCBI taxonomy): Eukaryota > Metazoa > Arthropoda > Insecta > Orthoptera > Acrididae > Schistocerca > Schistocerca nitens. Next base: position 139,205,543 of record NC_064625.1, on the reverse strand, counting down.
AGTGGTGGTATTGTTAGAACATTACGACCGTCTTCAACTGTCGGCGGTCTCTGTCAGTCAACAGACGAGGTCGGCCTGTACGCTTTTGTCCTGTACGTGTACCTTCACGTTTGCACTTCACTATCACATCACCAAGGGATGTTTAGGAGTGTGGAAATCTCACGTACAGACGTATGACGCAAGTGACACCGGATCACTTGACCACGTTCGAAGTCCGTGAGTTCCGCGGAGCGCCCCATTCTGCTTTCTCACGATGTCTAGTGACTACTGAGGTCGCTGATATGGAGTACCTTGCAGTAGGTGGCAGCACAAGGCACCTAATATGAAAAACGTATGTTTTTGAGGGTGTGGAGGTATGATCATATTGTGGCGACCCCACCGGTGTGGAATAATAACAGATAGGGTTGATAGAAGAGATAGAGAAGATCCAACGGAGAGCAGCGCGCTTCGTTACAGGATCATTTAGTAATCGCGAAAGCGTTACGGAGATGATAAACTCCAGTGGAAGACTCTGCAGGAGAGACGCTCACTAGCTCGGTACGGGCTCTTGTTGAAGTTTCGAGAACATACCTTCACCGAAGAGTCAAGCAGTATATTGATCCCTCCTGCGTAAATCTCGCGAACAGACCATGAGGATAAAATCAGAGAGATTAGAGCCACACAGAGGCATGCCGACAATCTTTCTTTCCACGAACAATACGAGACTGGAATGGAAGGGAGAACCGATAGAGGTACTCAAAGAAGGTACCCTCCGCCACACACCGTCAGGTGGCTTGCGGAGTGTGGATGTAGATGTAGATTGTGTAAGTAGGACCTACTTCCAAAAGCGCACCAACACGTGTGCTACGGCTTCTGACCAATCATCGCGTTTGTGTTCGTTTACATCAGGTTTATTCTTATGATGAACCGATTATGAAGACTGTGGTGTCACTGCCAGACACCACACTTGCTAGGGGGTAGCTTTAAATCGGCCGCGGTCCATTAGTACATGTCGGACCCGCGTGTCGCCACTGTCAGTGATCGCAGACCGAGCGCCACCACACGGCAGGTCTCGAGAGACGGACTAGCACTCGCCCCAGTTGTACGGACGACGTAGCTAGCGATGCACACTGACGAAGCCTCGCTCATTTGCAGAGCAGATAGTTAGAATAGCCTTCAGCTAAGTCGATGGCTACGGCCTAGCAAGGCGCCATTAGCATTACATTGCATGTATCTACAGAGTCTCACTTGTATCGTCGAGAGCGATGTACAACAATGATGGATTAAAGTTAAGTATTCCAGCAGCTACGTACTTTTCTTTATAGCATTCATTACGTACCCTGTTTCAGACCTCACGCCAGCCTGCGTGAGTTAACGCGTGCATTCGGCCTCCTCAACCAAGTAGTGTGCGTAGTGTTGGCTAACTGCTAACACTACAAAGACATTGCTCATATGCCGCTGCCGACAGTGAAAGGTGTTCGTATGGTTGAACGTTTCCCCTGCCGCGCGCGAACGGCTGGTGACGTCACACTAAATCGTCGTCGCTCGTTACGCGAAACATCGCTCGTTAAGCGAATAATTTTACAATTAAAAGATTAAAAAACAGCCAACCAGTTGCATAGGATAAAGTAATCTTTACCTAGGTTTCAATACATATAAATCTACCTTCTTCAGAAGAAGAAATTTTACAATTTGTTTTGCTCGTTACGCGAATTGCGCATTATGGGAGATGCTCGTGAAGCGAGGTTCCACATACGTAAATTCGGACTGCCGGGAATCGCACTGTTTCTGTATGCCAATGTGGGCACCTGGGTGTACGTATTAGCAGAAGGTGTTGTGTGCGCCGGCTGAGCGGGAACAGAGAGAGGTTGCGCCAGGTCAGGTCGCACGTGTGGGGCAGCGGCCGGAAGCGTGTCGCCATAACACACAGCCAGATAACACAGACACACACACACACACAAGCACAAGACGCGTCCAACGCACCTCCCCCTCCCCCCCCCCCCCTCTGCACCATCGTCCCCCTCACGCCGCCAGCACCACACACAGTCCCCTTTCGCCCGTCCCTCGCAGCAACTTCCGTGGCGCCAATACCAGAACCCACACCCCTCGGTGGGATGGACGGCACGCTGCACAAACTACGCGACGTAGCAGTCCGACTACTTCAAGAAAGACTCCGACATCCGCCCACTATACTGGAAAATAGCACCTTGAAATATGTCAACCAGGGCAATACATAAATACGAGGGTCACTCCAAAAGAAATGCACACTATTCTTTTTTAATTCCATCTTTTATTCTGCATGTTTGAAAGTTTTGCAGTGTGTAGATACATCCTTCAGGAACAATATTTTCATTTCTCCACATAATTTCCATCTCTCTCAACTGCCTTACGCCATCTTGGAACCAGCCCCTGTATACCCGCACGGTAAAATTCTGGACCAATCTGTTGGAGCCACTGTTTGGCAGCGTGCACGAGGGAGTCATCATCTTCAAACCTTGTTCCACGAAGAGAGTCTTTCAGTTTCCCAAAGAGATGATAGTCACATGGAGCCAGGTCAGGACTGTTTATGCATCCGCGTTTTGTGATCGCTTCCGAGGTTTTTTGACTGACATGTGGCCGTGCATTGTCGTGCAACAGCAAAACATCCTGCTTCTGCCGATGTGGTCGAACACGACTCAGTCGAGCTTGAAGTTTCTTCAGCGTCGTCACATTTGCATCAGAATTTATTGTGGTTCCACTTGGCACGACGTCCACAAGCAAGACTGCTTCGGAATCGAAAAACACTGTAGCCATAACTTTTCCGGCACAAGGTGAGGTTTTGAATTTTTTTTTTCTTGGGTGAATTTGCACGATGCCACTCCATCTCTCTGGTGAAAAATGACGGATCCATGTTTCATCACCTGTCACAATTCTTCCAAGAAATTCGCCTCCACCATTCTCGTACTGTTCCAAAAGTTCGCTGCATACTCCTTTTCTCTGTGAGCCACTGTCAACATCCTGCGAACCCACCTGGCACAAACCTTTTTTAACGCCAACACTTTCAGTATTCTGCAAACACTTCATTCCCCTATCCCAACGTAGCGTGGCAATTCGTTCACTGTGATGCGTCTGTCAGCAGTCACCAATTCGTTAACTGTTTGCACATTGTCTGGAGTGCGTGCAGTACGAGGCCTGCCGCTGCCAGGACAATCCTCAATATTGCCGTGCCCGCTTTCGTCACGTAACCTGCTTGCCCACCGACTAACTGTACTGCGATCGACAGCAGCATCTCCGTACCCCTTTTTCAACCTCTTGTGGATGTTTCTCACTATCTCGTTTTCACAGCACAGGAATTCTATGACAGCACATTGCTTCAGAGGAACGTCAAGTGTAGCAGCCACCTTGAAGACATGCTGTGACGGCGCCACTCACGGGAACAGGTTAAACTAAGTTTGAAAGCAAGCGGGAAGGATGTATCTACACACCGTAAAACTTTCTGACATGCGGAATGAAAACTGTATTTTTACAAAAACAGTGTGCATTTCTTTTAGAGTGACCCTCGTACGATGTACAAACTATCAAATGATACCTAACTGCGGTTGGTTCAAATGGCTCTGAGCACTATAGGACTCAACTGCTGAGGTCATAAGTCCCCTAGAACTTAGAACTACTTAAACCTAACTAACCTAAGGACAACACACACATCCATGCCCGAGGCAGGATTCGAACCTGCGACCGTAGCGGTCGCGCGGTTCCAGACTGTAGCGCCAGAACCGCTCGGCCACCAGCGGCCGGCCTACTGCGGTTGCACATCACGGCAAAGTATGTAGATGAGTGCTTGTAAGGTGCGAAATTACAGCCACCTCATAACCTAACTGTATAAGGATGTAACGAATGTGATATACGGGAGCTAGGGCAGGTCCGACGAGCGTGCACGGATAGCCGAAGCGAATGCTCGCGATAAGTGAGAAGTACGGGTTGTAGTCCCGGTCTGGCAAAAATTTTCATATGTCCCCATTGGCTTATAGATCTGTACATAATACAGCTGATGTTAAGGAAACTGCAGTCAGCGAATTTCGAATCACTTTTAGTGTCTCATTGCTTACAAGGGAACCTCCCCATCGCACCCCCCTCAGATTTAGTTATAAGTTAGCACAGTGGATGGGCCTTGAAACACTGAACACAGATCAATCGAGAGAACAGGAAGAAGTTGTGTGGAACTATGAAAAAAATAAGCAAAATATACAAACTGAGTAATCCAAGCGAAGCATATGCCTTATCATGGATAATTCGCTGGCATGAGCGCCGTGGTCCCGTGGTCCCGTGGTTAGCCTGAGCAGCTGCGGAACGAGAGGCCGTTGGTTCAAATTTTAATTTTTTATTTTCAGAAAATTATGAAAGTTCAGGCACTTACACATAATCAACTTCCCTCTCAAAAATTCCAGGACATGTTCAGATTTGCTTGGACATATGCAGGATTTGACGGTCTACACACGGAAAAATTTGAAAACGTTAAAAACATATGTTTTGACAGAGCACAGGGAAAACTGTGCGACTGTGAAACTGGTGCATTCATTTGTTGCAGTTTATGCGGCAAACTCTTATGTTTCTATCACTTTTTTGAGAGTGACTATCACATCTACAAGAAAACCTAAACCGGACAAGGTAGAAGAATCTTTTTACCCATTCGCCAAGTGTACAAGTTAGGCGGGTCGACAACATATTCGCGTCACGTGACGCACATGCCGTCACCAGTGTCTTATAGAATATATCAGACGTGTTTTCCTGTGGAGGAATCGTAAGACCTTACGATTAAATGTTTTCGGTTCCCATTGGAGAGGCACATCCTTTCGTCTACTAATCGCACGGTTTTGCGGTGCGGTCGCAAAACACAGACACTAAACTTATTTCAGTGAACAGAGACGTCAATGAACGAACGGACAGATCATAACTTTGCGAAAATAAAAAATTGAAGTTTTCACATGAGGGAAGACTTGAACCAAGGACCTCTCCTTCCGCAGTCGCTCACGCTAACCACGGGACCACGGTGCTCCTACCAGCCCCTTCTCCATGATAACGCATATATTGCGCTTAGACTACTCAGATTGTATATTTTGCTTATTTTTTTCATAGTTCCACACAACTTCTTCCTGCTTTCTCGATTGATCTGTGTTCAGTTTTTCAAGGCCTGTCCCTGTGCCAACTTATAACTAAATCTGAGGGGGGTGCGATGGGGAGGTTCCCTTGTTAGAATAATTCTCTCGTCATCCCCTGATTTAAGTCGACTGCACTCCATTAACCTTGTCTTAAGTCCGTTGATGACCTGAATACATGGCACCGTCAGCCATAAATTCCCCTGCTATTCACAGCGTCCAGATGCAGACTGGCTCTGCGAGAGCCGATAGGAAACACGCAGTTAACCGGAACACCTGCTGTCGCTGTGTAAAGTTTGTCAAACACGTCAAATGTTTACCGACGTTTAAAGCACTACGTGCTGTTGCTGTCTTCTTTTTTTTTTCTTTCTCCGCTTCCTTACAAAGTGCACTCAAAGAAACATAGAACGTTTACTGTCGCTTGTATGCTTAACCCTGCAATCTGTCAACTGGCGACGTCCTTCAGCATGAAAAACCCTCCTGTGTCCAGAAAGCAGTATCTCCCTGCCGTCCTTGACGTTTCGGAGGCGCGAGAAGTGTATCTTCCACTTATCTGGGGCTGGCGCTACCGGAACGACAGATAACACGTTTACAGAGTAGCGACTGACAAAGGGGTGCGCCACTACGCAGCAAAACGCACATTGATCCGAAACTTCCACACAGGTTGAAAATTTTCCTGGATTCGGTCTCGCTCCCTGGTCCTTGTGGGATCAATGCTGAGACGCACTTGGACAACTCAGAGGTTCTATATTTACTTTTAAACTGCGATTTACGGTAAATTATCCATTATATTCGGTGTTGAGCTCCGTGGTTATGGATTATATTATTTTAGAAATAACAGTAACCATTCACTTTTTTATGTATTTTTATTTAAGCTAATTCGTGTCTCGAGCTTTCACTCATCTTCGGTTACCATAAAAAGTATTTGCATCTTCAGAAAAAACATCGTTAAAATATTGACAGCGAGTTGTCCTGTGCAAAATAACAATTTTGTTTACCTACTGCATTTTGGCTTTTGACAATGTTGACTGGAATACTCTGTTTCAAATTCTGAAGGTGGCAGGGGTAAAATACAGGGAGCGAAAGGCTATTTACAATTTGTACAGAAACCAGATGGCAGTTGTAAGAGTCGAGGGGCATGAAAGGGAAGCAGTGGTTGGGAAGGGAGTAAGACAGGGTTGTAGCCTATCCCCGATGTTATTCATTCTGTATATTGAGCAAGCAGTGAAGGAAACAAAAGAAAAATTCGGAGTAGGTTTTAAAATCCATGAAGAAGAAATAAAAACTTTGAGGTTCGCCTTGTAATTCTGTAAGAGACAGAAAAGGACCTGGAAGAGCAGCTGAATGGTATGGACAGTGTCTTGAAAGGAGAGTATAAGATGAACACCAACAAAAGCAAAACGAGGATAATGGAATGTAATCGAATTATATCAGGTGATGGTGAGGGAATTAGATTGGGTAATCAGACGCTTAAAGTAGTAAATGAGCTTTGCTATTTGGGGAGCAAAATTACTGATGATGGTCGAAGTAGAGAAGATATAAAATGTAGACTGGCAATGGCAAGGAAAGCGTTTCTGAAGAAGAGAAATTTGTTAACATCGAGTATAGATTTAAGTGTGAGCAAGTCGTTTCTGAGAGTATTTGTATGGAGTGTAGCCATGTATGGAAGTGAAACATGGACGATAAATAGTTTGGACAAGAAGAGAATAGAAGCTTTCGAAATGTGGTGCTGCAGAAGAATGTTCAAGATTAGATGCGTAGATCACGTAACTAATGAGGAGGTATTGAATAGAATTGGGGAGAAGAAGAGTTTGTGGCACAACTTGACAACAAGAAGGGACCGGTTGGTAGGGCATGTTCTGAGGCATCAAGGGATCACAAATTTAGCATTGGAGGACAGCTTGGAGGGTAAAAATCGTAGAGGGAGACCAAGAGATGAATACACTAAGCAGATTCAGAAGGATGTAGGTTGCAGTAAGTACTGGGAGATGAAGAAGCTTGCACAGGATAGATTAGCATGGAGAGCTGCATCAAACCAGTCTCAGGACTGAAGACCACAACAACAACAACTGCATTTCGCTAATTTATATTTATGGAAGATTGTTGATTAGGTGTACGTACTTTCTACTCTGCTTTTTGTTATACCGGTTGTAGATGTAGCAGAAATCTTTTTCCTCTTCTGTCTTGTAAAATAACAACGCAGTATCCACCATGTTGACGGCTGACATCACAGAACACCAAAATATCAGAATTGCAAAGCCTGTCTTACGGGGAAGACAACAGAGCACCAAGTGGTGAGGCAGTGAACTCTAAATACGTGAAATATGTCGCGTGTTATTGCTTTTCGAAATACTAGTACTAGATGATAATATTTTTAAAATGAAATGGCTCTGAGCACTATGGGACTTAACATCTGTGGTCATCAGTCCCCTAGAACTTAGATCTACTTAAACCTAACTAACCTAAGGACATCACACACATCCATGCCCGAGCCAGGTTTCGAGCCTGCGACCGTAGCAGTCGTGCGGTTCCGGACTGAAGCGCCTAGAACCTCTCGCCCACAGCGGCCGGCATACTTACTCCGTGACAAGACATGAAAATGCTGAATAACAGTACTACCAAAACCTGCTAACATGGAGTTCTCCGTTAAATGCGAAAAAGTACGGATAACGGATGCAAACAGAAATAACGTAGAATACGAGCTATATTCTTACAATGCATTTAAATGAAACAGTTCACACTCAGATTCGCAAAAATAGCATATACACAGAAGTCTGCAGAACACCATGCAACGAAAGCAGCTTCTGTTGTTATATGAAACAAAACGAATTTGGAATCATTTATTCCGTCCAATACTACAGATGCGAGAAGAACGCAATTAGGATGCTGCTAAAAAATTTACACCGCAATTCAAAGACTGAAATACACACGAGGAGTCGTAATCAGAAACACACTGCGACGAAACCAACTTTCGTTAACCGTGAGACGAAAACAAACATGAAAGACTAAAAATCATCCATTGAGAAAGCGAGATGATGAACTGACAAACTTACAGCGCTCCAAGTGGGGTGGCAGTGGACCAAGTACCTGTTACCAGAACTCACTATATGAATTTCACATCCGTGATTGACATCTTTTTTTACATTCGAAAATTATATCTCTGAGCACAGATATAACTTTCAGATGAAAAAAAAAATATGTCAGTTGGCAACATGGCGGATACTGGGCTGTGTTTATGCGAGATAGATGTGGAAAAATGTTCGTGCTAGATCTGTAAGCGAGAAAAATGGCACAGTAACAGCCAGAGTTTAAAGTAAGTACATCTAACCAGTATTATACATACAACTAGTGAAGTACAGTAGCTAAACAAAATTCTTACTTTGTATAGGGCAGCTGCAGCATCCAGTTTTCTGTCGATATTTTAATGATGTATATATTAAAGATGCAAATATGTATTACGCTGTTTGAAAATGTTTTAAAGCTCGAAACGCGTATTAGCTTAAATAAAAATACATAAAAAGTGTCTGGTTGCTGTATTTCTTAAAATAATAGTGCCATTTACGATTCTGTAATGCATTGCAGAGGATACTAGTCATTTTACCGCATAGTAAGTTTTCTTCCCGTTTCACCGAAAGTCGCATAAGTATCGCATACCATACGAATATCGCATATCTCATGCCGGTATTGTACCAGAAAATTTTCTTTGTAAACTGAAATTTAATAGTGTAATAAGGAACTTTGTCAGAGTTACGCCTTGGTTACATTTTCTTTGCTCAAATCTCAACCCTCACCTCAGATATGATCAAAGAAAGCAATCGCCTTATGGAGAAATGTAAGCGCCTGGAGCGCTAGCATCGTTGCAGATGTCTGCCATTTAATATAGTGTTTACAAACATTACCGCAAAGTTCGCGAGCCCACGTGACGTTGGCGCATGCGCAGTGAAGGAACTATGATGAAATATCTGATGACAGTGTAACACACCCTTCATCCGTCACGCCAAAGATATGTGATGAACGTTTCATCAAATTTCTTTCCAAAAAAGAAATTGATAGTGTAATGCCGATCATACGTGGGGCCGTCTGTTAGGGCAGTCGCGGAAACGTGTAAAAAACACGAACTATACACCCGACTAAAACGAGCAGGTTACCCTCCATTCAGAGGCTGTTGCACGCAGCAACTGTTATATTGACTTGTAAATAATATATTTCAGCTATCAGTCGTCCTTTGCAATTTTTATTGGCGGATCTAGATTTCAGCTAGAAACTAGCCATTCTCAATGCACTATCATTTTTTATCAATGCATGAAATCTAGATCTGCCAATAAAAATTCCAAAGGACGACTGATAGCTGAAATATATTATTTACAAGTCAAATCAGCTGTTGCCGAGCTCTGCATCCGAATGTAACCGTGAAATAAAATACAACGAGACCAGTATCGCAGTCAAGTTTTGGGTAAATCGTCGTCGAGGAGCCTATCGAAGTAAATACGTCGGAAAATATAGTAAATCGCGGCGAAGGTTTCAGTCCATAAAAGGCTTTGGATCTGGCTCTCAGTAATATTATCTCACCAGACATCGTGTCCGCCAGTGGTGGGAAACGGTGACAGAGAATGTGCGTTACAAGGAATATCAGAACGAGCTCTGGAAAACAGAAGAGCTTCGTAGGGCATAGGGAAGAGAGTTCAGTTGCGACGCCATTTTTTTGCCACGGGTCTCTCGATTCATACGTTCACAGTTCTTTCTGTTTTTTTTTTTTTTCTCCGAAGACTTTTGGAAAACTGTTTCAAACTATAGCATACCAAGTCTATAGATTTCATGCCTTGGGAAGAAAAAAATCGATTCGAAAATATCTAGACATTATTAGCTACAAAACGTTTCGCCTGTTCGACGTAATGTCGCCTGTAGTCCAGTAAGTAACATTCAAGATTATAAACCGTACCGTCACCAGTTCCATTCTCGCTGTCACTTGTTTTTTACGTCTACTTGAATTTTACTTCTATTTTAATTTAATTTATCGAAATGTAGAATGAAAAATCCTGGATCATAACCGTTTTATGTTTGATGAAGATGTATCCGTAATAACAGAAGATTCGTTTACGAAAATGCGTCTTTCATGGAAATGTATCCGTAATAACAGAAGATTCGTTTTCGAAAAACAGCTATTGTGAAATTGTTTTACCATGCTTACATTCTTTAGCGTTTCTAAACATCATTACAGAAGTATGTCTTATGCATTTTTTTAGTATAAGACAAATTCATAGATGCACTGGGAAGGAAATAAGTACGAGGGTTGGAACTTGAATAGTGGCAACTATTTATTTACAGCTCGTACAAAATAGACACGTGTTTCAAAATTTTACTGATCTTCAAACTAGTCACCAGCATTGTGTATAACCCGTTGCCAGCGATGTGGAAGTCGTAGGATACTCTTAGCAGTGCCAGTTGTGTTGACAGTTTGAGCGTTGCGGTCTATTGCCCGACAAATTTGTAGCAGTTCTGAAACGAATGCCGTGAAGTGTTTCCTTCAGTTTAGAAATCGATTAGAACTTACGAGGGCTTAAGTGAGGAGAGTGCAGTAGGTGCTACAGCACTTAGCAGCCCCATCAGTCAAACAATTCAGTAACAGCTTGCACTGTACGTGCTTGAACACGGTCCTGCAAAATGATGGTCAGGTCCTGCAGAAAGTGTCATCACTTCTGTGTCTAAGCTGGTCGTAGGTTGTGTTCCAAAAATGAACAGCATAGAGACAGAGTATCCTACGACTTCCACATCGCTAGCAACGGGTTATACACGATGCTGGTGACTACTTTGACGGTCAGTAAAACTTTGAAACACCTATCTATTTCGTACGAGCTGTAAATAAATAGTTGCCACTATTAAAGTTCCAACCCTCGTATATGAAGCTTAGAGCCTACTAACTTCAACAATCAAGATCTAAGCAGGAAACTCTGAAATCGCTTCAGGGCGTCTAAAATAATAGACATGAAACTTTTTTTATTCCTGGTCGATTTCTATTTTTCCGGAACGTTGTAACAAATGGCTAACACAGAGCATGCCACACTTTCACTTACTCCACATTAAGTGTATAGTAGTTATATACTAAATAATAAGTTTTCTGCTGTAATGTGAGTGCTGGTCCATGTCTTGTGGCAGTCAACGGGCCACAGTATTTCCCGCACGAATTCTGGCAAAAAAATTGCTGTGGGCTGTGTATTATCTACGGTCTAACGAGCATTAACCACTCTCTCTCTGTATATAGGCTTTCTAGTGCAGGGCGCCTTGCGAATCGAACTCGGTTATTAATAGCGGCCCGGCCGATAATACAGGATGAGCGTAAGGTCCTTCACTGATTATAAAAAATTGTTTCCAAGGAGCCGGTCGGGGTGGCCGAGCGGTTCTAGGCGCTACAGTCTGGAACCGCGGGACCGCTGCGGTCGCAGGTTCGAATCCTGCCTCGGGCATGGATGTGTGTGATGTCCTTACGTTAGTTAGGTTTAAGTAGTTCTAAGTTCTAGGGGACTGATGACCTCAGAAGTTAAGTCCCATAGTGCTCAGAGCCATTTGCCATCTCTCTCCACATCCACCACTGGCTGGCGGCTCACCTCCAACTGCGCAACGGTACGCGCTGTTCACATCCAACTGCCCAACATTGCAATGGCGAATATTCCAACAGTGAGTCCAACCAGCCACACACTGCACACAGCACAGTCAGTGGTTTTCATACAGAGCGCTGCGTGGCGTTACCAATATAAAAACGAAAACAGCCTACTTACAATTGTAACGTTTATCTGTCCGTGTACGTCACAATCGTTAATTTCCGTCCCATTCGGATAATTCCTTCCTGGTGCGTCCACTTTTGTCTCAGAGTGTATTTTATTGTAATTTGGGCTAGGTAACGTTCAGGCAGCGACTGCGAGTTAGAACATAGCTTGAAGCACCTGAAGAAGATGACTGGCTAGATGACGAAAAACAGCACAGAAAAATACGAGAATGGCACAAATGAAAACCTTAAATATTTTTAAAATATTATTTGTTGTGCTGAAGTGGTACAAAGTTGTATAACTTTTCAACACAATCTCCCCGACGCTCAATGCAAGTCCTCCAGCGCTTACAAAGTGCATAAATTCCTTTAGCAAAAAATTCTTTTGGTAATCCGCGCAACCACTCGTGCACCGCGTGGCGTACCTCTTTATCAGAACGGAACTTCTTTCCTCCTATTGCGTCTTTGAGTGGTCCAAACATATGGAAATCACTTGGGGGCAAGGTCTGGTGAGTATGGTGGATGAGGAAGACACTCAAAATGCAGGTCTGTGATTGTTGCAACTGTTGTACGGGCAGTGTGGGGCCTCGCATTGTCATGTTGCAAAGGGACACCTGCTGACAGCAATCCACGTCGCTTTGATTTGATTGCAGGCCGCAGATGATTTTTTTAGGTTCAAATGGCTCTGAGCACTATGGGACTTAAATTCTGAGGTCATCAGTCCCATAGGACTACTTAAACCTAATTAATCTAAGGACATCACACCAATCCATGCCCGAGGAAGGATTCGAACCTGCGACCGTAGCGGTCGTGCGGTTCCAGACTGTAGCGCCTACAATCGCTCGGCCACCTCGGCCGGCCGATTTTTTTACGAGATCTGTGTATGATGCACTGGTGACAGTGGTCCCTCTAGGCTTGTAATACTCCAAAATGACGCCATTTTCGTCCCAAAAGAGAGTCAGCGTAACCTTCCCTGCTGATGGTTCTGTTCGAAGCTTCTTTGGTTTTGTTGATGAGGAATTGTGCCATTCCTTGCTCGGTCTCTTCGTTTCCGGTAGATGGAAGTGAACCCAGGTTTCGTCCCCAGTAACGATTCTCTCAAGGAAGCCATCACCTTCTCGTTCAAAGCGCCGAAGAAGTTCTTCACAAACATCAACACGTCGTTCTCTCATTTCAGGAGTCAGATGCCGTGGCACCCATCTTGCAGACACTTTGCGAAACTGGAGCACATCATGCCCAATGTGGTGTGCTGACCCATGACCAATCTGTAAACATGCTGCAATCTCATTCAGTGTCACTCTGCGGTTTTTCTCCGCTATGGCTTCAACTGCTGCAATGTTCTGTGGAGTCACAACTCGTTGTGCCTCACCTGGACGAGGAGCATCTTCCACCGAAGTCACACCATTTGCGAACTTCCTACTCCATTCGTAGACTTGCTGCTGTGACAAATATGCATCACCGTACTGAACCTTCACTCGTCGATGAGTTTCAATAGGTTTGACACCTTCACTACGCTAAAACCGTATAACAGAACGCTGTTCATTCCTGGTGCACGTCTTAAGTGGAGCGGCCATCTTTATACTGATACTGCGACGGTATGTGTGCATTTGCACTATGCTGCCACCTACAGGCCATTATGCACGCTGTTTGTAGCACGCTTACCAACTTACAGGATGTTGTTGTTGTGGTTTTCAGTCCAGAGACTGGTTTGATGCAGCTCTCCATGCTACTCTATCCTGTGCAAGCTTCTTCATCTCCCAGTACCTACTGCAACCTACATCCTTCTGAATCTGCTTAGTGTATTCATCTCTTGGTCTCCCTCTACGATTTTTACCCTCCACGCTGCCCTCCAATGCTAAATTTGTGATCCCTTGATGCCTGAGAACATGCCCTACCAACCGATCCCTTCTTCTAGTCAAGTTGTGCCACAAACTTCTCTTCTCCCCAATCCTATTCAATACCTCCTCATTAGTTATGTGATCTACCCACATTATCTTCATCATTCTTCTGTAGCACCCCATTTCGAAAGCTTCTATTCTCTTCTTGTCCAAACTAGTTATCGTCTATGTTTCACTTTCATACATGGCTACACTCCATACAAATACTTTCAGAAACGACTTCCTGACACTTAAATCTATACTCGATGTTAACAAATTTCTCTTCTTCAGAAACGATTTCCTTGCCATTGCCAGTCTACATTTTATATCCTCTCTACTTCGACCATCATCAGTTATTTTACTCCCTAAATAGCAAAACTCCTTTACTACTTTAAGTGTCTCATTTCCTAATCTAATTCCCTCAGCATCACCCGATTTAATTTGACTACATTCCATGATCCTCGTTTTGCTTTTGTTGATGTTCATCTTATATCCTCCTTTCAAGACACTGTCCATTCCGTTCAACTGCTCTTCCAAGTCCTTTGCTGTCTCTGAAAGAATTACAATGTCATCGGCGAACCTCAAAGTTTTTACTTCTTCTCCATGAATTTTAATACCTACTCCGAATTTTTCTTTTGTTTCCTTTACTGCTTGCTCAATATACAGATTGAATAACATCGGGGAGAGGCAACAACCCTGTCTCACTCCTTTCCCAACCACTGCTTCCCTTTCATGCCCCTCGACTCTTATAACTGCCATTTGGTTTCTGTACAAATTGTAAATAGCCTTTCGCTCCCTGTATTTTACCCCTGCCACCTTCAGAATTTGAAATAGAGTATTCCAGTTAACATTGTCAAAATCTTTCTCTAAGTCTACAAATGCTAGAAACGTAGGTTTGCCTTTTCTTAATCTTTCTTCTAAGATAAGTCGTAAGGTTAGTATTGCCTCAAGTGTTCCAACATTTCTACGGAATCCAAACTGATCTTCCCGGAGGTCCGCTTCTACCAGTTTTTCCATTCGTCTGTAAAGAATTCGCGTTGGTATTTTGCAGCTGTGACTTATTAAACTGGTTGTTCGGTAATTTTCACATCTGTCAGCACCTGCTTTCTTTGGGATTGGAATTATTATATTCTTCTTGAAGTCTGAGGGTATTTCACCTGTCTCATACATTTTGCTAACCAGATGGTAGAGTTTTGTCAGGACTGGCTCTCCCAAGGCCATCAGTAGTTCTAATGGAATGTTGTCTACTCCCGGGGCCTTGTTTCGACTCAGGTCTTTCAGTGCTCTGTCAAACTCTTCACGCAGTATCTTATCTCCCATTTCGTCTTCATCTACATCCTCTTCCATTTCCATAATATTGTCCTCAAGTACATCGCCCTTGTATAAACCCTCTATATACTCCTTCCACCTTTCTGCCTTCCCTTCTTTGCTTAGAACTGGGTTGCCATCTGAGCTCGTGATACTCATACAAGTGGTTCTCTTCTCTCCAAAGGTCTCTTTAATTTTCCTGTAGGCAGTATCTATCTTACCCCTAGTGAGATAAGCCTCTACATCCTTACATCTGTCCTCTAGCCATCCCTGCTTAGCCATTTTGCACTTCCTGTCGATCACTTACAGGATAACGGCGCGAAATTTCGATTTGTTACTACAAATTTCAGGTTTTCATTTGACTCACCCTCGTAGATTTCCGAAAGCACACCAACCAATCACGTCGAGGACGCCTGTGAGATGAGCAGTGCCCTTAGCTGTTACGCACGTAGCCCAACTCCACAGTGCGGCAGCGTTCAGCGAGTCGCAGGTGGCAGTTTCGCAAGCAAGCGCGGCCCTCACCCTGACGTAGCACGTGTGCCTGGCTGACACATTGCGCAACACCGCCTCGGGGTCCATACTGCATCGCCTTCCACTGCAGAAGCCAGTCAGCGCGGCTCTTTTGTTCAGCAAGGTCGGGACGTATCTTCCTGCACGTGAAGGACACGCGAGAGGTACTGGGAGCGACCGACTTAATGAACAGCGCGCCGGTGGGGTGTTTGCATCTCCCAATCTTTCTATAAGGTCCTACCGGACAGCCATCATTTACGTGAGCTCAAAATGAGGGAAGCAAGGGGTGGGGTCCTCGTTTAAAAGGGGGGGGGGGGAGAAAATGGAAAGCTCGCGTCAGCTTTTTAATTCATAGAATATAAATTATTATAACAGTGCCGTCTGCGGGCACTTATGGTGAGATATCGGTCTTCTTGTGGTGTTGTACGCTGTGGACGTTCCGTACTGTAGCACGCCTGGACACGCTTCCTGTCTGCTGGAATCGTTGCCATATAATCTTGAGATCACTCTTTGTGGTACACGGAGGCCCGTGCTACGACCTGCTGTGTTTGACCAGCCTCCAGGCCGGCCGAAGTGGCCGTGCGGTTAAAGGCGCTGCAGTCTGGAACCGCAAGACCGCTACGGTCGCAGGTTCGAATCCTGCCTCGGGCATGGATGTTTGTGATGTCCTTAGGTTAGTTAGGTTTAACTAGTTCTAAGTTCTAGGGGACTAATGACCTCAGCAGTTGAGTCCCATAGTGCTCAGAGCCATTTGAACCATTTGAATTTGGGAGCAAACTGCAGAAACAACGGATATGCTACTGGGATTCCCACATTCCGGTAGTATGGGTAATATACCCATCCTGTTAATTTCCATCCACACAAAGGGAATCATTGTGGATAATAGGCACAGTGACTATAGACTCACAAATAATGCCAAATGATTCGAATAAATAACAAAATATAACAGAAAAAATTTTGTCTTTCAAGGTGTTTCGAACCGTTACTATAAAGTCGCCATGCTTCCCAGCCCTTCCCGTTCACCATTACACTATCAGTGATACGTCAAACAGATTGCTTGCAATTATACCTAGATCAAATTTATCTATATGTCTAATAACTGTCACTCTACGCCTTTTTTATTCAAAATGTTGTCGGCTTACTTGCGTTTCTTAATACGATTACTGCACATAAAAAGAGAAGCGTATGTTATAAAAAAGTGTAATTTAATCAAATGATTTCACATCTTTATTATTTTGAATGTGACTAGTATGCGTTGTTTTATTGTTTGGTTAGTGTTTATAAAGCAGATGTCACGCCATTTCGTAATAGGACAGTCAGCTAGAAACGAAGCTTTATTTTCGGGTATCTTAAGCTTCATTCTATTGCTTGTCAAAAATATTTCGCCACTCTTGAAAGTGTTTCATGAAGTGTTATGTTGTGTTTCAGTATCTGTGCCGAGCCCGAATCTCGTCCGACACAGAGCGGAATGAAACATCACTGTTTCGATACAATTAGTCCGTTCCAAGCACAGGTGGACTGAAACAGCCTTATTTTGAAACAACGATACAGTTTCTGTGTCTGGCTCGAGATCGAATCTGGTGCGGTTATCCGAGACAGGGGCGGAATGAAACACCACTGTTTCGAAACAGTGAACCATAGCCGTTCCGAAACACTGTAACAGTTCCACGTATCGATACACTGTATCGAAACATAGAAACTGATGTGTCGGCAGCTGGGCCAACACCTTGTAGATAGAGGTGGCTTAAAAGGCACGCTAGACTAACGCAGACGGGCGTGAAGTACTGGAACAGGATACGTAGTTAATGCTATGAAGAAAAGTACGTAGCTGGTATTACTTATCTTTAATCAATCATTGTGGTACATCGCACAAAGGAGACTTTAATTACAATCACTGTAAGGCTAATGGCGCCTTGCTAGTTCGTAGCCATTAACTTAGCTGAAGGCTATTCTGTCTCTCGGCTAATGAGAGAGAAAGGCTTCGTACGTCTAGTCGCTAGCTATGTCGTCCGTACAACTGGGCTGAGTTCGAGTCAGTCTCTCGAGACCTGCCTTGTGGTGGCGCTAGGTTTGCGATCACACAGTGGCGACACGCGGGTCCGACATGTACTACAGGACCGCGGCCGATTTAAGCTACCACCTAGGACGTGTGGTGTCTGGCTGTGACACCACATTAACAACACAAGTATTAGCATCCTACACATCCAACCAGAAGGCAGAAAACTAGACATCCTTGAAACACTCCAAATATAGAAACACCAAATGAAACAACCAGAATCCATCTTAAATGACAAAAATGACAATATTTACAATAGTATCATCTCTGTTTTCAGCAACTGCCTACACTCTTAAAAATACACACATGTGCACACATCCTAATATTTACCATAAATATTGACAGTACAAGAGATTGACCTCATTCACAGATAATTCATCACACCAACAGCTTATACTCCTTGTCAGCTTAAAACTGTATGTACATCAACTACTGGCACAAATGTATATCTATCTGCATATTTTATAATATTAACCAGTGTATTACCCCAACCTTTAGGCAGATAATATATGCAACATGTAATCTTAAGACTCCTTGCTCTCATATAATCACTCCTTCCTCTCTCTCTCTCTTTCTATCTCTCTCTCTCTCTCTCTCTCACACACACTCTTTCTTCAAAGAGTGTCATCTATGTATGATTTTACTGCTGTAGCCAATATGATCATTGTAATTCAAGCCTGTAACATTTCACCTAATTGTTATTAGCAAGTATGAAGTTTAAGCCATTTTAACATTTCACCTGATTGCATAAACGAGTCCGAATGTTTAGCTGTTTTAACCTTTCAAAATTGGATTTATATACCACCTGAAGTACACACACATATATTCGACACCTCAAAACAAACACCTCCAAATACTTTAAACGATTATTCTGTAATAATGTTGTTACGATGTATATTCTTTGCACTTTGCGATTATGTCTTCTCTTCTGCTGTACGAACCTTGCACCCAGCTGATTCCAGACGCTATATTTGTTTACAAATGTGGCAGTATACATGTGAAGTGTTACGACAGAAAAAGGAACCTGTGACCACTGGAGGTACTCTAGTTTACTTATTAAAGTTTACCATTAGATATCAGTTTAATTTTTTGTCAAAAGTTATCCAAAACCATATTCTGAAATAGTGTCTTGTTTCTCCACTAGGCAGTGCCACAAGTTCCTCCAAAATCGTAACACAACATACACACATATGTAATACTAACTAATGTAAATCCACCCGATGATGGAGCTTTAAACCTTCGAAACGCGTCGTGGGAAAAAATAAAACGGTGACTGGTAACAGTAAACTTCTTCTGTCATTTAAAGATGAAATTTCGTTTTATACACGGTCTACCTGCAGAACTCCGTGGCACTGATGGTGAGATATCGGTCGTCTTGTGGTGTTGTACGCTGTGGACTTCCCGTACTGTAACGCCTGGAGACTTTTCCTGTGTGCTGGAATCGTTGCCATAATCTTGAGATCACACTTTGTGGCACACGGAGGGCCCGTGCTACAGTTTAAGAGAAGCCTAAACGATTTATTGGTGGCCAACTCCTTCTACTCCATTGATGAATTTCTTAGTGAAACCAACTGATTTGTATATAAGTACAGCCGGCCGCGGTGGTCTCGCGGTTCTAGGCGCGCAGTCAGGAACCGTGCGACTGCTACGGTCGCAGGTTCGATTCCTGCCTCGGGCATGGATGTGTGCGATGTCCTTAGGTTAGTTAGGTTTAAGTAGTTCTAAGTTCTAGGGGACTAATGACCACAGCAGTTGAGTCCCATAGTGCTCAGAGCCATTTGAACCATTTTATATAAGTACAACATAACTTCTGCACAATTTCAGTGCAGCAATGTGTTCATTGTAAATAAGTATTACAGTAGTTGTATTACCTTATAAATAAATAAAAAACTTTTTTATTTTAAATTCAGTGCATTAGTATTTGTAAAATGACTCTTAGTGTTTATTAAAAAATGACGATCATTCCACTTGGGACCTGTGGAATGGTACATTAGCTTATTTGTTTTTGTTGTAAATATTTGTCATGTATTGTTGTTTTTCTGACATGTTCCACATCCTGGAGAACCTCCTCACTACGGATCAATTGGAATGAAAGTAAATCTAATCTAATCTACAACCTGCTGTGTTTGACCAGCCTCCAGTTCAAAAAAATGGTTCAAATGGCTCTGAGCACTATGGGACTAACTTCTGAGGTCATCAGTACGCTTGAACTTAGAACTACTTAAACCTAACTGACCTAAGGACATCACACACACCCATGCCCGAGGCAGGATTCGAATCTGCGACCGTAGCGGTCGCGCGGTTCCAGACTGAAGCGCCTAGAACCGCTCGGCCACTTCGGCCGGCCCAGCCTCCAGTCACCCTAGTATTCTACCCATCATAACGTCATCAATATGAGTTCTTTGAGTCATATTCAACACACAGTCGCCATTAGCACGCCTGAAAACGCCTGCACACTTACTCGCTGCATCGTACTCTGACACGCACCAACACACCTCTGCGTATGTGGACTGCTGCCAGCGCCACCGTGCGACGACCGCAGGTCAAATGCACCGCACGGTCATACCCCGAGGTGATTTAAACCCGAAAACCGCCCACCATTTATCAGCATCATCCTTAATTTATGAGCATGAGTGTAAAAATATAAGTGTGTAAGTAGGCTGTTTAGGTTTTTATATTGGTAACGCCACGTAGCGCTCTGTATGGAAATCACTGGCTGTGCTGTGTGCAGTCTGTGGCTGGTTGGCATTGTTGGAATATTCGCTATTGTAGTGTTGGGCAGTTGGATGTGAACAGCGCGTAGCGTTGCGCAGTTGGAGGTGAGCCGCCAGCAGTGGTGGATGTGGGGAGAGAGATGGCAGAGTTTTGATAGCGGATGATCTGGACGTGTGTCTGTCAGAGACATTAAATTTGTAAGACTGGATGTCATGAACTGCTATATATATTATGACTTTTAAACACTGTTGTGGCGTAACAAGCTAGCTGCGCCACACTGAGAAGTAGCCGAAAGGGCACGCGTCAACTCACGCCGTCTTGCGTGAGGTCTGAAACAGGATACTTATGAATGCTATAAAGAAAAGAACGGAGCTTAGGTTTACTTAACTTTAATTTCCTTGTGGTACATATCTCTTGATAATACAAGTGAGACTCTCTCCAGATATGGTTAATGGCGCCTTGCTAGGTCGTAGCCATGGACTTAGCTGAAGGCTATTCTAACTGTCTCTCGGCAATTGAGAGAAAGGCTTCGTACGTGTAGTCGCTAGCAATGTCGTCCGTACAACTGGGGCGAGTGCTAGTCAGTCTCTCGAGACCTGCCGTGTGGTGGCGCTCGGTCTGCGATCCTGACAGTGGCGACACGCGGGTCCGACATGTACTAATGGACCGCGGCCGATTTAAAGCTACCACCTAGCAAGTGTGGTGTCTGGCGGTGACACGACAAACACAAGGTAAATACATTATTTGTTCTCTACCAAAATCTTTCATTTGCTAACTATGCCTACCAGTAGTTTCTGACTTCAGTAGTTAGAATCATTTATTTAGCTGGCAGTATTGGCGCTCGCTGTATTGCAGTAGTTCGAATAACGAAGATTTTTGTGACGTAAGTGATTCATGAAAGGTGTAGGTTATTGTTAGTCAGAGCCATTCTTTTGTAGGGATTATTGAAGGTCAGATTGCGTTGCGCTAAAAAATATTGTGTGTCAGTTTAGTGATGATCAGAATAAGTAAAGAGAGAACTGTCTGAGTACGTTCAGTTTTGCTCAGCTGTTTGAAAATCAGATAACGTAAGGGGTTTATCAGCACAGTAATTCAGCCGGCCGGAGTGGCCGAGCGGTTCTACGCGCTGCCGTCTGGAACCGCGCGACCGCTACGGTCGCAGGTTTGAATCCTGCCTCGGGCATGGATGTGTGTGATGTCCTTAGGTTAGTTAGGTTTAAGTAGTTCTAAGTTCTAGGGGACTGGTGACCTCTGCAAAGTCCCATAGTGCTGAAAGCCATTTTTGAACAGTAATTCATAAATTTTTCTAAGGGGAGGTTTCAAGGGGGCGATTAAAAAGTTTTCGTAAGATGATGTTGCTTCAGCGTATACGTGAAAAAGTGCAACTCTGATGCGAGTATAATAGCACCGACATGTAAGCAAGGTATTGAAGTGGCATTCGAGTCTTCCCGATGTGCGTGTGGTAAATGTGGAAACATGAACAATGGCGACGCTATAAGCAAATGTGTCCAGAAAGGACCAAGGAGCTGTTAATCTATTCTGTGGTGGTGAAGGACAAACGCGGATAGACATCCATCGGAGAATGAAGGATATGTGTTGGGCAGCAGGTCTGTCAAAAATCATCGTCCTGCTTCTTCATGACAACGCACGACTCCATATTGCAAATGTCGTAACGCAGAAGTTACGCCATCTCAAGTGGTAGACATTCGAACACCCGCCCTGTAGTCCTGATCTCTCCCCATGCAATTATTACGCCTCGGTACCTTAAAAAAGTCCTTAAAGAGTCGACGATTCCTGTCGGTCGTGTATGTGCAGCAGGCAGTTAAGGACTTCTTAATACAGCACGCCACGGTGCTTTACTAAACGGATATTTTCAATCTGGTGCATCCGTAGGATGGTTGCCTCTATGGTGACGGCAATGTCGCTTCACTGACATAGCGATTCTGGGCTCTACGGCCTTCGAACGGGAACTTTTTGCTCGAAGCCGGCAAACTGTTATTGTACTCGTGAGTCTGTCGAAGGTTTAAATGGTTCAAATGGCTCTAAGCGCTTTGGGACTTAACATCTTAGGTCATCAGTCCCCTAGACTACCGGGTGATCAAAAAGTCAGTATAAATTTGAAAACTTAATAAACCACGGAATAATGTAAACAGATAGGTAAAAATTGACACACGTGGTTGGAATGACACGGGGTTTTATTAGAACCACCCCATATTGCTAGACTACCGGGTGATCAAAAAGTCAGTATAAATTTGAAAACTTAATAAACCACGGAATAATGTAAACAGATAGGTAAAAATTGACACACATGGTTGGAATGACATGGGGTTTTATTAGAACCACCCCATATTGCTAGACTACCGGGTGATCAAAAAGTCAGTATAAATTTGAAAACTTAATAAACCACGGAATAATGTAAACAGATAGGTAAAAATTGACACACATGGTTGGAATGACATGGGGTTTTAATAGAACCACCCCATATTGCTAGACTACCGGGTGATCAAAAAGTCAGTATAAATTTGAAAACTTAATAAACCACGGAATAATGTAAACAGATAGGTAAAAATTGACACACATGGTTGGAATGACGTGGGGTTTTATTAGAAACACCCCATATTGCTAGACTACCGGGTGATCAAAAAGTCAGTATAAATTTGAAAACTTAATAAACCACGGAATAATGTAAACAGATAGGTAAAAATTGACACACATGGTTGGAATGACATGGGGTTTTATTAGAAACACCCCATATTGCTAGACTACCGGGTGATCAAAAAGTCAGTATAAATTTGAAAACTTAATAAACCACGGAATAATGTAAACAGATAGGTAAAAATTGACACACATGGTTGGAATGACATGGGATTTTATTAGAAACACCCCATATTGCTAGACTACCGGGTGATCAAAAAGTCAGTATAAATTTGAAAACTTAATAAACCACGGAATAATGTAAACAGATAGGTAAAAATTGACACACATGGTTGGAATGACATGGGGTTTTATTAGAAACACCCCATATTGCTAGACTACCGGGTGATCAAAAAGTCAGTATAAATTTGAAAACTTAATAAACCACGGAATAATGTAAACAGATAGGTAAAAATTGACACACATGGTTGGAATGACATGGGGTTTTATTAGAACCACCCCATATTGCTAGACCCGTGAAAGATCTCTTGCACGAGTCGTTTGGTGATATCTTGTGCTCAGCCGCCACTTTCGTCATGCTTGGTCTCCCAGGTCCCCAGACCTAGGTCCCTGCGATTATTCGCTTTGGGGTTACCTGAAGTGTATCGTGATAGAGCGACATCTCTAGGAATGCTGAAAGACAACATCCGACGCCAATGCCTCACCATAAATCCGGAAATGCTTTACAGTGCTGTTCACAACATTATTCCTCGACTACAGCTAATGTTGAGGAATGATGGTGGACATATTGAGCATTTCCTGTAAAGAACATTATCTTTGCATTTGTACCTCTGTATCTACATTATTCCGAGATTTATTCAGTTTTCAAATTTATACTGACTTTTTGAGCACCCAGTACTTAAACCTAACTAACCTAAGCACATCACACACGTCAATGCCCGAGGCAGGATTCGAACCTGCGACCGTAGCAACAGCGCGGTTCCGGACTGAAGCGTCTAGAACCGCTCGGCCACAGCGGCCGGCTCTGTCGAAGGAAATAAAGGGAGTTGTGAATAGGGAATTAATTAGAATCCTTCCGCGTGTTGTCGTGACAGTCTGCACCGTGACAGGATGGAAACGTTCGATACAGTCCAAAACGGTTAGAGGTGGTTACTTCATTGCTGTTACATGTCGGGTTCCCAGGTAGAAGACGTGTTTCTTGACTTCCGCAAGGCGTTCGATACAGTTCCCCACAGTCGTTTAATGAACAAAGTAAGAGCATATGGACTATCAGATCAATTGTGTGGATGGAAGAGTTCCTAGATAAGAGAACGCAGCATGCCATTCTCAATGGAGAGAAGTCTTCCGAAGTAAGAGTGATTTCAGGTGTGCCGCAGGGGAGTCTCATAGGACCGTTGCTATTCACAATATACATAAATGACCTTGTGGATGACATCGGAAGTTCACTGAGGCTTTTTGCAGATGATGCTGTAGTGTATCAAGAGGTTGTAACAATGGAAAATTGTACTGAAATGCAGGAGGATCTGCAGCGAATTGACGCGTGGTGCAGGGAATGGCAATTCAATCTCAAGTGTAATGTGCTGCGAATACATAGAAAGATAGATCCCTTATCATTTAGCTACAATATAGCAGGTCAGCAACTGGAAGCAGTTAATTCCATAAATTATCTGGCAGTGCGCATTAGGAGAGATTTAAAATGGAATGATCATATAAAGTTGATCGTCGGTAAAGCAGATGCCAGACTGAGATTCATTGGAAGAATCCTAAGGAAATGCAGTCCGAAAACAAAGGAAGTAGGTTAAGTGCACTTGTTCGCCCACTGCTTGAATACTGCTCACCGGTGTGGGACCGCACCAGATAGGTTTGACAGAAGAGATAGAGAAGATCCAACGGAGAGCAGCGCGCTTCGTTACAGGATCATTTAGTAATCGCGAAAGCGTTACGGAGATGATAGATAAACTCCAGTGGAAGACTCTGCAGGAGAGACGCTCAGTAGCTTGGTACGGGCTTTTGTTAAAGTTTCGAGAACATACCTTCACCGAAGAGTCAAGCAGTATATTGCTCCCTCCTAGGTATATGCGGCTTTTCGCGGATGATGCTGTAGTATACAGAGAAGTTGCAGCATTAGAAAATTGTAGCGAAATGCAGGAAGATCTGCAGCGGATAGGCACTTGGTGCAGGGAGTGGCAACTGTCCCTTAACATAGACAAATGTAATGTATTGCGAATACATAGAAAGAAGGATCCTTTATTGTATGATTATATGATAGCGGAACAAACACTGGTAGCAGTTACTTCTGTAAAATATCTGGGAGTATGCGTGCGGAACGATTTGAAGTGGAATGATCATATAAAATTAATTGTTGGTAAGGCGGGTACGAGGTTGAGATTCATTGGGAGAGTGCTTAGAAAATGTAGTCCATCAACAAAGGAGGTGGCTTACAAAACACTCGTTCGACCTATACTTGAGTATTGCTCATCAGTGTGGGATCCGTACCAGATCGGGTTGACGGAGGAGATAGAGAAGATCCAAAGAACAGCGGCGCGTTTCGTCACAGGGTTATTTGGTAACCGTGATAGCGTTACGGAGATGTTTAATAAACTCAAGTGGCAGGCTCTGCAAGAGAGGCGCTCTGCATCGCGGTGTAGCTTGCTCGCCAGGTTTCGAGAGGGTGCGTTTCTGGATGAGGTATCGAATATATTGCTTCCCCCTACTTATACCTCCCGAGGAGATCACGAATGTAAAATTAGAGAGATTCGAGCGCGCACGGAGGCTTTCAGACAGTCGTTCTTCCCGCGAACCATACGCGACTGGAACAGGAAAGGGAGGTAATGACAGTGGCACGTAAAGTGCCCTCCGCCACATACCGTTGGGTGGCTTGCGGAGTATGAATGTAGATGTATATCTCGCGAAGAGATCATGAGGATAAAATCAGACAGATTAGAGCGCACACAGAAGCATACCGACAATCCTTCTTTCCACGAACAATACGAGACTGGAATAGAAGGGAGAACCGATAGAGGTACTCAGGGTACCCTCCTCCACACACCGTCAGGTAGCTTGCGGAGTATGGATGTAGATGTAGATGTAGACTGCTGGTTGTCTAGTGGGCACTTGTAGGCACAGTGAAGAGGAAACTCGTCCCAGTATCCCAGTCCACAGTTTAGTGCCGGAAATGGTGGGAGAGCACTAATGAAATCAGGGAGGAGCACTTCCGCTTGGCGAGCGGGTGCTAATCGCCTCTGTGTTTGTGTCGGCCAGAGCCGATAAGGATCTGGGTCAACAGTCTGCACGGCTGCGCAGGTAGAAGACAAAAGGGCGAGGCACTGAGGGAGACAAAGGGTAAGAAAGAGAGAGATAGAGCGGAAGTAAGGGACTCACGTGAGTAGAGGGGTGTCTACATTTGTCAACTACGTAGATCGTACTACGATGTAGTATATGTACATCAACAATTAGTTTGACTTTAAGTTTCCTTTAATTTACGTCTATGTTCACAAACTTTTTGTTAACAGATTACCGGTTTCGGTCTGTAATAACCATCTACATCTACATTTATACTCCGCAAGTCACCCAACGGTGTGTGGCGAAGGGCACTTTACGTGCCACTGTCATTACCTCCCTTTCCTGTTCCAGTCGCGTATGGGTGGCGGGAAGAACTACCGGAAAGCCTCCATGCGCTCTCGAATCTCTCTAATTTTACACTCGTGATCTCCTCGGGAGGTATAAGTAGGGGGGAAGCAATATATTCGATACCTCATCCAGAAACGCACCCTCTCGCAACCTGGCGAGCAAGCTACACCGCGATGCAGAGCGCCTCTCTTGCAGATTCTGCCACTTGAGTTTGCTAAACATCTCCGTAACGCTAACACGCTTACCAAATAACCCTGTAACGAAACGCGCCGCTCTTCTTTGGACCTTCTCTACCTTCTCCGTCAACCCGATCTGGTTCAAATGGTTCAAATGGCTCTGAGCACTATGGGACTCAACTGCTGAGGTCATTAGTCCCCTAGAACTTAGAACTAGTTAAACCTAACTAACCTAAGGACATCACAAACATCCATGCCCGAGGCAGGATTCGAACCTGCGACCGTAGCGGTCCTGCGGTTCCAGACTGCAACGCCTTTAACCGCACGGCCACTTCGGCCGGCGAACCCGATCTGGTACGGATCCCACACTGATGAGCAATACTCAAGCATAGGTCGAACGAGTGTTTTGTAAGCCACCTCCTTTGTTGATGGACTACATTTTGTAAGGACTCTCCCAAGGAATCTCAACCTGGTACACGCCGTACCAACAATTAATTTTATATGATCATTCCACTTCAAATCGTTCCGCACGCATACTCCCAGATATTTTACAGAAGTAACTGCTACCAGTGTTTGTTCCGCTATCATACCGAGCGAGGTGGCGCAGTGGTTAGCACACTGGACTCGCATTCGGGAGGACGACGGTTCAATCCCGTCTCCGGCCATCCTGATTTAGGTTTTCCGTGATTTCCCTAAATCGTTTCAGGCAAATGCCGGGATGGTTCCTTTGAAAGGGCACGGCCGATTTCCTTCCCAATCCTTCCCTAACCCGAGCTTGCGCTCCGTCTCTAATGACCTCGTTGTCGACGGGACATTAAACACTAACCACCTCCGCTATCATATAATCATACAATACAGGATCCTTCTTTCTATGTATTTGCAATACATTACATTTGTCTATGTTAAGGGTCAGTTCCCACCCCCTGCACCAAGTGCCTATCCGCTGCAGATCTTCCTGCATTTCGCCGCAACTTTCTAATGCTGCAACTTCTCTGTATACTACAGCATCATCCGCGAAAAGCCGCATGGAACTTCCGACACTATCTACTAGGTCATTTATATATATTGTGAAAAGCAATGGTCCCATAACACTCCCCTGTGGCACGCCAGAGGTTACTTTCACGTCTGTAGACGTCTCTCCATTGAGAACAACATGCTGTGTTCTGTTTGCTAAAAACTCTTCAATCCAGCCACACAGCTGGTCTGATATTCCGTAGGCTCTTACTTTGTTTATCAGGCGACAGTGTGGAACTGTATCGAACGCCTTCCGGAAGTCAAGGAAAATGGCATCTACCTGGGAGCCTGTATCTAATATTTTCTGGGTCTCATGAACAAATAAAACGAGTTGGGTCTCACACGATCGCTGTTTCCGGAATCCATGTTGATTCCCACAGAGTAGGTTCTGGGTTTCCAAAAACGACATGATGCGGGAACAAAAAACATGTTCTAAAATTCTACAACAGATCGATGTCAGAGATATAGGCCTATAGTTTTGCGCATCTGCTCGACGACCCTGCTTCAAACTGGGGCTACCTACCCTCATCAGATCTGTTTTATAAAAACAAAGTCGTAATGTACTGCAGCCATAGTGACCTTGTTCTGGATTTACAAGTTCACGTTCTCTATTTTTACACACACACACACACACACATATATATATATATATATATATATATATATATATATATATATATATATATATATCCGGCCGATGTGGCCGAGCGGTTCTAGGCGATACAGTCTGGAACCGCGAGACCGCTACGGTCGCAGGTTCGAATCCTGCCTCGGGCATGGCTGTGTGTGACGTCCTTAGGTTAGTTGGGTTTAAGTAATTCTAAGTTCTAGGGGACTGATGACCTCAGCAGTCAAGTCCCATAGTGCTCAGAGCCATATATATATATATATATTTGATTATTTACTGTTAGAAACGAAACTGACGAATAGACGACAATCAAGCAAAGAAATAATACAAATAAGTATAGAATGAAATTTTCACTCTTCAGATGAATGTGTACTGATATGGAACTTCCTGGTAGATTAAAACTGTGTGCCGGACCGAGACTCGAACTCGGGACCTTTGTCTGTTGCGGGTAACTGCTCTACCAGCTGAGCTGCCGACCCGTTCTCGTGAGTCGTTCTTGGGTAGCTCAGATGGAAGAGCACTTACGCGCGAAAGGCAAAGGTCCCAAGTTCGAGTCTCGGTCCGGCAAGCAGTTTTAATCTAATAAAATGGTTCTGAGCACTATGGGACTTAACTTCTGAGATCATCAGTCCCCTAGAACTTAGAACTACTTAAACCTAACTAACCTCAGGACATCACACTCATTCATGCCCGAGGCAGGATTCGAACCTGCGACCGTAGCGGTCTCGCGGTTTCAGATTGTAGCGCCTAGAACCGCTCGGCCATCCCGGCCAGCGTCTCACCCTTATACAAATTATGTGTGTGTTCATGTGTATGTATTTACAGGGTGTTTCAAAAATGACCGGTATATTTGAAACGGCAATAAAAGCTAAACGAGCAGCGATAGAAATACACCGTTTGTTGCAATATGCTTGGGACAACAGTACATTTTCAGGCGGACAAACTTTCGAAATTACAGTAGTTACAATTTTCAACAACAGATGGCGCTGCAAGTGATGTGAAAGATATAGAAGACAACGCAGTCTGTGGGTGCGCCATTCTGTACGTCGTCTTTCTGCTGTAAGCGGGTGCTGTTCACAACGTGCAAGTGTGCTGTAGACAACATGGTTTATTCCTTAGAACAGAGGATTTTTCTGGTGTTGGAATTCCACCGCCTAGAACACAGTGTTGTTGCAACAAGATGAAGTTTTCAACGGAGGTTTAATGTAACCAAAGGACCGAAAAGCGATACAATAAAGGATCTGTTTGAAAAATTTCAACGGACTGGGAACGTGACAGATGAACGTGCTGGAAAGGTAGGGCGACCGCGTACGGCAACCACAGAGGGCAACGCGCAGCTAGTGCAGCAGGTGATCCAACAGCGGCCTCGGGTTTCCGTTCGCCGTGTTGCAGCTGCGATCCAAATGACGCCAACGTCCACGTATCGTCTCATGCGCCAGAGTTTACACCTCTGTCCATACAAAATTCAAACGCGGCAACCCCTCAGCGCCGCTAGCATTGCTGCACGAGAGACATTCGCTAACGATATAGTGCACAGGATTGATGACGGCGATATGCATGTGGGCAGCATTTGGTTTACTGACGAAGCTTATTTTTACCTGGACGGCTTCGTCAATAAACAGAACTGGCGCATATGGGGAACCGAAAAGCCCCATGTTGCAGTCCCATCGTCCCTGCATCCTCAAAAAGTACTGGTCTGGGCCGCCATTTCTTCCAAAGGAATCATTGGCCCATTTTTCAGATCCGAAACGATTACAGCATCACGCTATGTGGACATTCTTCGTGAATTTGTGGCGGTACAAACTGCCTTAGACGACACTGCGAACACCTCGTGGTTTATGCAAGATGGTGCCCGGCCACATCGCACGGCCGACGTCTTTAATTTCCTGAACGAATATTTCGATGATCGTGTGATTGCTTTGGGCTATCCGAAACATACAGGAGGCGGCGTGGATTGGCCTCCCTATTCGCCAGACATGAACCCCTGTGACTTCTTTCTGTGGGGACACTTGAAAGACCAGGTGTACCGCCAGAATCCAGAAACAATTGAACAGCTGAAGCAGTACATCTCATCTGCATGTGAAGCCATTCCGCCAGACACGTTGTCAAAGGTTTCGGGTAATTTCATTCAGAGACTACGCCATATTATTGCTACGCATGGTGGATATGTGGAAAATATCGTACTATAGAGTTTCCCAGAGCGCAGCGCCATCTGTTGTTGAAAATTGTGACTACTGTAATTTCGAAAGTTTGTCTGCCTGAAAATGTACTGTTGTCCCAAGCATATTGCAACAAACGGTGTATTTCTGTCGCTGCTCGTTTAGTTTTTATTGCCGTTTCAAATATACCGGTCATTTTTGAAACACCCTGTATATTTATGTTTATACATATGCATATATGTATGTACGTATAAAAAATTTCCCTGACTGTTGTAAAAATATTAACCAAAAATGTAACTATTCTGTTTCATTGGAAAAATTTTCTATGTTTTCCGCGACAAGTGTGGACTGACTCTAGTATCGATCCTATTATGCAGTACTTTTGTAATCGTATACATTTCGCATCTTAATTTTCGTCTTACTCTCTCACTAAACACGCCTTCCTTAGGGACAGTCTGATGCGGGCAGCCGTTGATTTTCGGCCTGTGACCGCTAAAACATAACAGCAAGCCAGCGCACTCAGCTGCCGAGCTATGTCACGGTGTTACACTCCTGCACGCTAAGGCGGAACTGTAGAGGGGAGCGAAGAAGTCAGTACATCACTGACGTAACGGATGTCTTCCGTTCTGACGTAGGCAGACCTCACCCGCTCCGTTTCTGATCTCTTAACGACTTCGGTGCTAAGGCTATCTGCCGGCAGGATGTCAAAGAAAGAAAGGGCGCGACTGGGATCTTCGGAGAAATGTTCTAATCTGCGTCCGCGGTGGTATGGGTAGGTACAGGAAACACTCAGGGTATTGATGTCGCCATTTCGAGGAAGACAGCCGCTCCCAAGAACAGAGCTTCTGACTCTAGCTTCAGAAATATCGTCGGCCCAAACTGCTGAGGATGCGAGTCGGCTAGTCTGACCGAGATAGCGCCCCTTCCGGGTGTGTAGGCCGCGCCCCGCTTTGTTTCACGCCTTTGTCAACAGGATTCATACGGCAGCAATGCGGCTCTACGTAAGTGAACCCCTGGCTGTTTCACCTTCGTTCCTTTTGTCTCGTCCCACGGCAGAAGGTGAGCGGCAATAGAAGCACAAAAGGTTGGGATAAACGCTGACTGAGAAGGAGGTAAGACAGCCGTGTAACGTATCTACACTCATGCTCATAAATTAAGGATAATGCTCAAAAATGGTTCAAATGGCTCTGAGCACTATGGGACTTAACATCTATGGTCATCAGTCCCCTAGAACTTAGAACTACTTAAACCTAACTAACCTAAGGACAGCACACAACACCCAGCCATCACGAGGCAAAGAAAATCCCTGACCCCGCCGGGAATCTAACCCGGGAACCCGGGCGTGGGAAGCGAAGGATAATGCTGAAACATGGTGAAACAACACTTTGGTGGGCGGTTTGGGGGTTTAAATCACCTCGGGGTACGACCATGCGGTGCATTTGACCTGCGGTCGTCGCACGGTGGCGCTGGCAGCCGTCCACATACGCAGAGGTGTGTTGGTGCATGTCGGAGTACGGTGCAGCGAGTAAGTGTGCAGACGTTTTTAGACAAGCTAATGGCGACTGTGTGTTGAATATGGCTCAAAGAACACATATTGATGACGTTATGAGGGGTAGAATACTAGGGCGACTGGAGGCTGGTAAAACACAGCAGGTCGTAGCACAGGCCCTCCGTGTGCCACAAGGTGTGATCTCAAGGTCATGGCAATGATTCCTGCAGACAGGAAACGTGTCCAGGCGCTACAGTACGGGACGTCCACAGTGGACAACACCACAAGAAGACCGATATCTCACCATCAGTGCCCGCAGACGGCCACGGAATGCTGCAGGTAGTGGCCGAGCGGTTCTAGGCGCTACAGTCTGGAACCGCGCGACCGCTACAGTCGCAGGTTCGAATCCTGCCTTGCGCATGGATGTGTGTGATGTCCTTAGGTTAGTTAGGTTTAAGTAGTTCAAAGTTCTAGGGGACTGATGACCTCAGAAGTTAAGTCCCATAGTGCTCAGAGCCTTTTGAACCATTCTTCTGGCAGTCTCTCCTTCTCCCATATCAAGTAGATCAGTTTATATATCTCTAAGGGTAAGCTCTCACCTCTCTCCCTGATTAATTCTGATGTTATTCCGTCCTCCCCTGGGGCTTTGTTGTTTCTGAGTTCTTTGATTGCGATTTTCACGTCTTCTTCACTAACTTTCCATTCTTCATCTTTGATTTCCTCAAAAATGGTTCAAATGGCTCTGAGCACTATGGGACTCAACTGCTGTGGTCATTAGTCCCCTAGAACTTAGAACTACTTAAACCTAACTAACCTAAGGACATCACAAACATCCGTGCGCGAGGCAGGATTCGAACCTGCGACCGTGGCAGTCGTACGGTTCCGGACTGCGCGCCTAGAACCGCGAGACCACCGCGGCCGGCTTGATTTCCTCCGCAGTGTTTGCAGGTAATATCCCATCTTGGTCTGGGCGATTCAACATTTCTGAGAAGTATTGTTTCCATCTTCCTACAATTCTCTGGTTGTCATTTATCGAGTTACCGTTCTTATCTCTAATGTTCAGACATACCAGTAACAAATCTAGCAGCCCGCCTCTGAACTGCTTCGATGTCTTCATTCAATCCCGTCGCGTTCGTGTACAGGCTTGTTAAAAAAATATATCGGCTCAACCACTTGTTTATAGTGCAAAACACTAAGACTGACGCGTTTCGGAAGTCAAGCTTCCACCATCAGAATTATAAAAAGTAAAAGAACCTGTTAAAACTCACTAAAATGGAACATGCACCAGGCACAATAAAATTGATAATAAAATTAAATGGTTCAAATGGCTCTGAGCACTATGGGACTCAACATCTTGGGTCATAAGTCCCCTAGAACTTAGAACTACTTAAACCTAACTAACCTAAGGACATCACACACACCCATGCCCGAGGCAGGATTCGAACCTGCGACCGTAGCAGTCCCGCGGTTCCGGACTGCAGCGCCAGAACCGCTAGACCACCGCGGCCGGCATAAAATTAAAACATCGTGGCTACTTCCCTTGTTGCAGCCGTGTCTTCCAAGGTGCATCTCCACATAGTCGTCAAAATATAAAAAACTCTAAAATGGTGTCGCCTATGGTGTCCAACATCTAACCACATGGCCCTCTCCTCTATCGTCGTAAACCGCCCGTGCGTCTTCGTTGATACCACACACCACGTAGCCAAACACGACACTGAAACGCGAGTGAGCTCACGCGCAAGTAAACAAGGAAGTCACTGAGTTGTCCATACAAACAGATAACGTATACATGTTCCAAGGACCTCATGAAATGATGGTATCCTGCCAATTGCTAAAAATGTAGTTACTAAAAGAAACCAGTGAAATGTTCGAAAAAGTTATTTGTATCACCAGTTAGCTGTTCATTCAGTGTGTTCTGATTATCCACTCTATGTATCGTAATTTCCAGCTGTTCTAGTAGATCCAGCTTTTTGCCTTTGTCCTGTCTATGTACAATAACGAGATCCTGATCTATTCCCAACATAGGGTGTCCCGTTTCCCAAATATGCGTGGCTACAGCTGACTTTACGAAATTATTAAGCCGGAAAGCATCGGTATATTCTTCGCAACGTACTTTAAAGGACCTACCAGTTTGGTCTACATAGCTTGCCTTGCACGTGTTACACTGAATTTTATAGACCCCAACTCTCTCATATTTATCGCTTTCCTGCTGTAAATTATTTCTTAGTTTAAATCGCAGCGTATTATTGGTCTGAAAAGCGGTATCAACTTTAAAAGGTTTGAAAATGTTAGCCACTTTTTGCGAAATATCACCGAAGTATGGTATTGTGACTCTCGTAATATTATTTGCGGTATTCTTCCTTGCATTGCCGCGCTGTTTCGGTCGTATTAATTTATTGACAACGTTTTGGTGATGTGGTGTGCGTACTGTAAGACCTTCGGTACACATACCATCAGATTATTTGACTTGTCGCTCTAACGAAGTAGGCGAGTGTCAGCAAAATGTCTCGTGGTCTTATCGTGGCGTGTTTATCTTCTGCTCTTAGGTCAGACGATAGAAATGCCACTTGCACGCTTAGAGTAGCAGATTGACGGTGACCAACTTTAAACAGAACTTGATTAATTTTCACACACATTGATTAAAATAATAAGCATAAACATTACTTAACTTGGTTCTGGATGCTATTTACGGTTGACAATCTGAAGTTCCTTTGGTCTTGGTACGTTAATCTTATTCTCACATATCTCTGATACTTGACAAAAGTGTCTATACATTTATCTTCATGGCTATGTACAGGAATATGACAATCTTCTTAGGTGCAGACTGAAACTTCACTATAGACTGGTACAGACTAATTCAGACTGGTACAGACTGGTTCAGACAAATGCAGACAGGCTAATCGGAGGTCTATACACTCGTTATAATACCTCGCGCATTCAGGTATCACTGCGTGAGTGTGATCAGCAGGAGAAAAGGTTCTACATTAGCAGCAATCTCATTGGCTGCGTTACATATTAATACGCGGATCGGCGGAAGCAGAATTTGGTCCGTCTCTAAGGCAGCGCCATCTCGTAGTGCGGAGACGGACGAGTGCTGCGCCTGCGCTGTTGTGCTTAGCGCGGCGCGCTCTAGTGGGAAAGTTGTGTACGCGCTGACTACGCGGAACTATGTACACAACAGGTGATATCTGTTAGCTCTGGCTAGTTGTTTCACGATTTTCAGCTCAGTCATTCTGTCTTCTTCATTCATATGGACTCTAAAGGCTCTATCTATCAAAGATCTAAAAGCAGAAAGTTTCTGGCTATTTAGGATGGCAGGAATTATTTTGTATCAACACATCAGTTGTGGTTGGTTTCCTAAATATTTTAAAAACATTCCTACCATTTTGTTTCCTAATACTTAGGTCGAGAAATTGCAGTTCACCATTTTTCTCTTCTTCCACAGTGAATTTAATTTTACCGTGTAGCTCGTGTAGACTTTTTTATGTTGTGATGGGGGGAATGAATAGGGCAGTTAAAGATGTAGTAAAAGAAAAGGCAGAAAGATGATTTTTGCAGATAATACGGTAATATGGAGTGATAAAGAGGTAGATGTACAGTTAGAGCTTGATGCGTGGAAGGAAATAATGAAAAGGTATGGATTAAAACTAAATAAAGATAAGAGTGAAGTAATGGTATTTGGAAGAGAGAAAGGAATCAACGGAAATACTACTTTGAATGTAGAACCCCTCAAAGTGGTAGAAAGTTTCACTTATTTAGGGAGTGAAATATCTAGGGATGGAAGAATAACTAACGAAATTAATAGGAGGTTACAGAAAGGAGGCAATTTCTACCAAACAATAAAACACCTGATTTGGAATAATGAAGTTTCAGAAAGAGCAAAACTACTTATGTATAAGAATTATTACATCCCTATTGTCACCTATGGTGGAGAAACATGGACAATGACAGAAAGGGACTGGAGCAGACTGCAAACAGGGGAAATGAAATTTCTCAGAGCAGTTAAGGGAAAAACAAGAATGGACAGAGTAAGGAATGTAGAGATTAGAAAGGCCCTCAAACAAGAAAGTATGAGGGAAGAAATTGAAAGAAAGAGATTAAGATGGTACAGGCATGTTAAGAGGATGCATGGGCAGAGACTCCCCAAAATTATGGAAGAACTAAAGACATCGAAAAAGATATGATTTTCGGAAGGACAGACTCAGCATACAGGAAAGTCAAAACAACCTTTGGTGACATTAAAAGCAACGGTGGTAACATTAAGAGTGCAACGGGAATTCCACTGTTAAATGCAGAGGAGAGAGCAGATAGGTGGAAAGAATACATTGAAAGCCTCTATGGGGGTGAAGATTTGTCTGATGTGATAGAAGAAGAAACAGGAGTCGATTTAGAAGGGATCCAGTATTGGAATTTAAAAGAGCTTTGGAGGCAGAAGGGATAGATAACATTCCATCAGAATTTCTAAAATCATTGGGGGAAGTGGGAACAAAACGACTATTCACGTTGGTGTGTAGAATATATGAGTCTGGCGACATACCATCTGACTTTCGGAAAAGCATCATCCACACAATTCCGAAGACGGCAAGAGCTGACAAGTGCGAGAATTATCGCACAATCAGCTTAACAGCTCATGCATCGAAGCTGCTTACAAGAATAATATACAGAAGAATGGAAAAGAAAATTGAGAATGCGCTATGTGACGATCAGTTTGGCTTTAGGAAAAGTAAAGGGACGACAGAGGCAATTCTGACGTTACGGCTAATAATGGAAGCAAGGCTAAAGAAAAATCAAGACACTTTCATAGGATTTGTCGACCTGGAAAAAGCGTTCGACAATATAAAATGGTGCAAGCTGTTCGAGATTCTGCAAAAAGTAGGGGTAAGCTATAGGGAGAGACGGGTCATATACAATATGTACAACAACCAAGAGGGAATAATAAGAGTGGACGATCAAGAACGAAGTGCTCTTATTAAGAAGGGTGTAAGACAAGGCTGTAGCCTTTCGCCCCTACTCTTCAATCTGTACATCGAGGAAGCAATGTTGGAAATAAAAGAAAGGTTCAGGAGTGGAATTAAAATACAAGGTGAAAGGATATCAATGATACGATTCGCTGATGACATTGCTACCCTGAGTGAAAGTGAAGAAGAATTAAATGATCTGCTGAACGGAATGAACAGTCTAATGAGTACACAGTATGGTTTGAGAGTAAATCGGAGAAAGACGAAGGTAATGAAAAGTAGTAGAAATGAGAACAGCGAGAAACTTAACATCAGGATTGATGGTCACGAAGTCAATGAAGTTAAGGAATTCTGCTACCTAGGCAGTAAAATAACCAATGACGGACGGAGCAAGGAGGACATCAAAAGCAGACTCGCTATGGCAAAAAAGGTATTTCTGGCCAGGAGAAGTCTACTAATATCAAATACCGGCCTTAATTTGAGGAAGAAATTTGTGAGGATGTACGTCTGGAGTACAGCATTGTATGGTAGTGAAACATGGACTGTGGGAAAACCGGAACAGAAGAGAATCGAAGCATTTGAGATGTGGTGCTACAGACGAATAATGAAAATTAGGTGGACTGATAGGGTAAGGAATGAGGAGGTTCTATGCAGAATCGGAGAGGAAAGGAATATGTGGAAAACACTGATAAGGAGAAGGGACAGGATGATAGGACATCTGCTAAGACATGAGGGAATGACTTCCATGGTACTAGAGGGAGCTGTAGAGGGCAAAAACTGTAGAGGAAGACAGAGATTGGAATACGTCAAGCAAATAATTGAGGACGTAGGTTGCAAGTGCTACTATGAGATGAAGAGGTTAGCACAAGAAAGGAATTCGTGGCGGGCCGCATCAAACCAGTCAGTAGACTGATGAGCAAAAAAAAAGAAAAAGATGGATGGGAAAAGACCTAGAGGGCGCCCCAGAACACGGTGGGAGTGAAAATATTTGTAGAAAGGAGAGGTGTGACCTGGCAGCAAGTGGTGGAAGAAAAGTGGTGGGAGGACCGAGCAAAATGGAGAGGGCCGGCCGAAGTGGCCGTGCGGTTCTAGGCGCTGCAGTCTGGAACCGCGAGACCGCTACGGTCGCAGGTTCGAATCCTGCCTCGGGCATGGATGTGTGTGATGTCCTTAGGCTAGTTAGGTTTAACTAGTTCTAAGTCCTAGGGGACTAATGACCTCAGAAGTTGAGTCCCATAGTGCTCAGAACCATTTGAACCAAATGGAGAGGACTCGTCAGCACCCAGACCCGGCAGTAGCTGGAGCGAGATTCGGATATGGATAGAACTCGTGTAGACAAACGCGCATGTGGCAGACAACTTTGATCGTTTACGGGGGCCTTCGGAGCTTTCCTTGGTGTCATCGATGGCCGGGTAGCCATTGACGCGTCGGCAGCGGCCTCGCGCCTAGGCGGATCTCCATAAATCTGCCGCGCGCCGTGTGTCTGCGAGAACAGTGGAGGAGTCCAGAGGGGTAGCTGGCGGCAGATTTATGGCGCGACTACCGGACAAAGGGCGGGGGCGGCGGGGGCCCGGGGACGGAGCGACAGGTGAGAGCGGGTCCCCGCAGCGGGCTGCGCCTCTCCCGCGTGTTGGCTGCTCTCCACTCTCGCCTGCCTTTATACCGCACTGTTCTCCACTTTGTTCCCGTCCACACTGGCGCGTCACCAAGCTGATGGATCGCCGTTCCTGCGGCAACAGGGGGCTCGTCGCCGGGTGCGGCCAAAGTGAGGAGAAGTGCGGAGGGGTTCCATTCCAAACCACAGTTGTCGCGTCTCCTATTAAAGTACACTGGTCAACCGCTACGTATGCCTGAGCATGGCCGATGCGACGCGACCCAAGCGTCGGATTAATTTCGCTATTTTGATTACACTACTGGCCATTAAAATTGCTACACCAAGAAGAAATGCAGATGATAAACGGGTATTCATTGGACAAATATATTACACTAGAACTGACATGTCACTACATTTTCACGCAATTTCGGTGCATAGATCCTGAGAAATCAGTACCCAGAACAACCACC
Organism: Schistocerca nitens; assembly: GCF_023898315.1. NCBI lineage: Eukaryota > Metazoa > Arthropoda > Insecta > Orthoptera > Acrididae > Schistocerca > Schistocerca nitens. Next base: position 139,166,433 of record NC_064625.1, on the reverse strand, counting down.
TCTGGCCGTAATAACAGCCTTGATACGCCTCGGCATTGACTCAGAGCTTGGACGGTGTGTACAGGTACAGCTGCCCATGCAGCTCCAACACAATACCACAGTTCATCAAGAGTAGTGTCTGGCGTATTGTGACGATCCAGTTGCTCGGCCACCATTGACCAGACGTTTTCAGTTGGTAAGAGATCTGGAGAATGTGCTGGCCAGGGCAGCACTCGAACATTTTCTGTATCCAGAAAGGCCCGTACAGGACCTGCAACATGCTGTCGTGCATTATCCTGCTGAAGTGTAGGGTTTCGCAGGGATCGAATGAAGGCTAGAGACACGGGTCGTAACACATCTGAAATGTAACGTCGACTGTTCAAAGTGCCGTCACTGCGAACAAGAGGTGACCGAGACGTGTAACCAATGGCACCCCATACCATCACACTGGGTCGCCAGTATGGCGATGACGAATACACGCTTCCAATGTGCGTTCTCCGCGATGTCGCCAAACACGTATGCGACCATCATGCTGCTGTAAACAAAACTTGGATTCATCCGAAAAAAATGACGTTTTGCCATTCGTGCACCCAGGTTCGTCATCGAGTACACAATCGCAGGCACTCCTGTCTGTGATGCAGCGTCAAGGGTAACCGCAGCCACGGTCTCCGAGCTGATACTCCGTGCAGCTGCAAACGTCGTCGAACTGTTCGTGCAGATGGTTGTTGTCTTGCAAACGTCCCCATCTGTTGACTCAGGGATCGAGACGTGGCTGCACGATCCGTTACAGCCATGCGGATAAGATGGCTGTCATCTCGACTGCTAGTGATACGAGGCCATTGGGATCCAGCACGGCGTTCCGTATTACCCTCCTGAACCCACCGATTCCATATTCTGCTAACAGTCATTGGATCTCGACCAACGCGAACAACGCAATCGCGATAGACTACAATCCGACCTTTATCAAAGTCGGAAACGTGATGGTACGCATTCCTCCTCCTTACACGAGGCATGACACCAACGTTTCACCAGGCAACGCCGGTCAACTGCTGTTTGTGTATGAGAAATCTATTGGAAACTTTCCTCATGTCAGCACGTTGTAGGTGTCACCACCGACGCCAACCTTGTGTGAATGCTCTGAAAAGCTAACCATTTGCATATCACAGCATCTTCTTCCTGTCAGTTAAATTTCTCGCGCGTGTGTAGCATATCATCTTCGTGATGTAGCAATTTAATATATATATATATATATATATATATATATATATATATATATATATATATATATATATATATATATATAATTAATTTGGCCAGCTATGGACCGCATACAACTTAAGACTTATGGTGTTTCTTTTTCTTCCGTTCTTCCCAGTACTTCTTCATTTTCTCGCCAACTGCTCGTCTCTGCTCATCTGTCCACACTCTCTTGGGTCGAGGTTTTGGAGCATCTTCTTCATAGTTTGCGTTTTCTATAAGTAGGCTAAAGTTATTCCCGTCACGTATTATTTCTTCTGTAACACCTATTTTGTTGGCGTCTTTCTTTACTGCTTCTATCCATCCTACAGTGTTTTTCAGCTTACTAACGTAATTAAAAATTTTCTTTGTAATACGTGTTTCTTCCATTCTTTTTAAATGTCCATAAAATTTTAGCCGTCTCTTCCTCATTGTATCTGTGATCTTTTCTGTATTTTTGTATAGGTCTTCATTTCTCCTTTTAATCCACCTATTTTCCTTTTTTTTCTCAGGGCCTAGAATTTTTCTTAATATATATAAGCCCTATATATATATATATATATATATATATATATATATATATATATATATAGGACTTATTTAGATAGTGGTACAAGTTCATTTCTGGTCATTCTGAGATACAGAGTCCTAAAGTTAAATGAGCGCTGAAAAATCTACATTTGAGATACCAGAAATTTTCAACTAATATATATATATATATATATATATATATATATATACACTGCTAGTGCTGCCGCCTGACGTCTGTCAGAGGTTATGCGACGATCATAGGCGGTGGTCACATCATTGTGAGCCCACCATGTATAAGGGTCAGAACTGACGTACAAGTCGCCGAAATAGCCGTTTCCGTCGAAAGGCACGGTGACACGCGACGTTTATTTAGCAGCAGAAGTGTCTGCCGTTATTTTTCTGGGATATGCTCGACATACTACGACTAAGGATCTCATTCTCTGAAAGATTCCAGAACAGTTATATAGGAATTACGTGTAGATGGTACGGCTGCCCCCCTTTCTTATGTGTCCTCTCCCTCCGTCGGCTCCTCCCGTTTGCTTTTCCTCTCCTCCCCCCGCCTTTTCTTCCCTCATCTGCCCAGGTCCCCCTCCCCCCACTGCCCCCAATCTGCTGTGGTGTGTCATCTTCGTTTCTACTCTACAGTGCAGTGTCTACGTGAGTGTTCAGTGTTGTGTATTTCCTTTTGTAAGCGTTGCGAACAGACACCACCCTGCCGCCGCGTTTTTTAATTGTGCCAGCGTACTTACCGTGTGTCTTCATTAAAATCGTCAACCATCAGTTTTTTTTATTTTAACTTCCACAAGTCTCCGCCATTTTACAGTTTTTAAAAAGTCACCGTTTTATCGCCTGTTTTTATTGTTTGTCATATTCTCATTATGTCTTTTAACTCTTCCGTAGGCTGCAGAGCAGTATATTAAGCTGCTGCTAGCCCGCGCCGCCCCCCCCCCCCTCTGGGGGGCGGAAGAATCGAAATTCAATAAACGAAAAAGAAAATGGTACGGCACAAGTAGGAAGAGACAAATTTCCTTGCGAAACTTGGCGGAATAAGTTGTAAAAGGAATACTCTCTTTAAATGATACGCAAAGGTTGCATGTCCTTGTTTGTAGATATTTGTAATTTTTATCTCTCCATTTCTACATGAGACTCCCTGTTTTACTCTTGTAGCCATCCAGAGGAGACGAAACTAAAGACTCTATTTACAACGATGAAGCAGCGCCTAGCTTTATCGTTCGACAGTACTTTTCGCGCACTTTCACTTTCCAACATTTATTCACATTGTAGTCAGTGTCTACACCTGGTCCAGAAAAACTATTGGCCGTAAAAAAAAATGAAGAGTGGTCTGGTCTGTCATAATACAGACCATGGTGCCACACTTTCTTTAATGCTCCTTCTTTGTTAAGAAAAATATGGTGGGTGAGCATTCAGTAATATTGCAAGCTGTACTGAAACCAGACGGCAGCTTTAAGAGTCGAGGGGCCCGAAAGGGAAACAGTGTTTGAGAAAGTGAGACAGGGTTGTAGCCTATCCCCTATGTTATTTGTGGTGTCACTGCCAGACACCACACTTGCTAGGTGGTAGCTTAAATCGGCCGCGGTCCATTAGTACATGTCGGACCCGCGTGTCGCCACTGTGGGATCGCAGACCGAGCGCCACCACACGGCAGGTCTCGAGAGACGTACGAGAACTCGCCCCAGTTGTACGGCGACGTTGCTAGCGACTATACTGACGAAGCCTTTGCTCTCATTTGCCGAGACACAGTTAGAATAGCCTTCAGCTAAGTTAATGGCTACGACTTAGCAAGGCGCCATTAGCCTTAAATAGCTTGTATATAAAGAGTCACTTGTATCGCCACAATCTCCAGATGTCTCATCAAGAACGATGTATACAAGGATGTATTAAAAGTATATTCCAAAGATACGTATTTTCTTTATCACATTCATTAAGTCTCCTGTTTCAGACCTCACTCCATCCTTCGTGAGTTAGCGGGTGCATCTTGGCCGCCTCTTTCAATTAGTGTGCGTAGTGTTGGCAAGTCTGCCGACACTACATTATTCAATCTGTATATTCAGCAAGCATCTAAGGAAACAAAAGAAAAATTTCGAGTAGGAGTTAAAGTTCAGGGAGAAGAAATAAAAACCGTGAGGTTAGCCGATGACGTGTCGTTCTTTGACAGACAGCAAAGGATTTGCAAGAGCATTTGAACGGAATGGACAGTGTCTTGAAAGCGGGACATAGGATGAACATCAACATAATCTAAACAAGGATAATGAGGTGTAGTCGAATTAAATCAGGTGATGCCGAGGGAATTAGATAAGGAAATAAGACACTTAAAGTAGTAAATGAATTTTGCTATTCAGGCAGCAAAATAACTGATGACAGCGGAAATAGAGAGGATATAAAATGTTGAAGCTGAACGGAATGGACAGTGTCTTGAAAGGAGGACATAGGATGAACATCAACATAATCTAAACAAGGATAATGAAGTGTAGTCGAATTAAATCAGGTGATGCTGAGGGAATTAGATTACGAAATAAGACACTTAAAGTAGTAAATGAATTTTGCTGTTCAGGCAGCAAAATAACTGATGACAGCGGAAATAGAGAGGATATAAAATGTTGACTGGCAAAGGCAAGAGAAGCATTTCTGAAGAAGAGAAATTTGTTGACATCGATTTAAGTGTTAGAAAGTCTTTTTAGGGGTATTTGTCTGGAGTGCAACCTTGTATGCAAGTGAAACATGAAAGATAAACAGTTTAGATAAGAAGAGAATAGAGGCTTTTGAAATGTGGTGCTGCAGTAGAATGCTGAAGAATAGATGAATATACCACATGTGTAATGAGCAGTTAGTGAATAGAATTGAGGAGACAAGAAATTTGTAGTACAACTTTACTAGAAGACGGGTTTGATAAAACACATTCTGAGCGAGACCTTAACTTTTCCCGGCGAATTGAACGTTCAAATGTTTTACGGGTTTGCTGCCGGATGACGTAGTCGACCACCGCCGATATTCCGACAGGAGCACACCCTGCCATTCGCAAGGCACAAACCCAAGGAGGAGGAAATGTGCAAGGGAATTTAAAACCTCGGTTCACAGAGGAGAAACAAGGAAGATACCACACACAGAACAAGTGTCAACACAAACAAAGATAACCAACATCAGAAATATCGATAGTTACTATTAATCAAAAGGTGAGGTAGCACTAATTCTGTCCCTCTGTTTTTTGACGAAAGTCAGAGGGACAGAATTAGTTCTACCTCACCTGTTGATTAATAGTAGGGCCGGCCGAAGTGGCCGTGCGGTTAAAGGCGCTGCAGTCTGGAACCGCAAGACCGCTACGGTCGCAGGTTCGAATCCTGCCTCGGGCATGGATGTTTGTGATGTCCTTAGGTTAGTTAGATTTAACTAGTTCTAAGTTCTAGGGGACTAATGACCTCAGCAGTTGAGTCCCATAGTGCTCAGAGCCATTTGAACCATTTGATTAATAGTAACTATCGATATTTCTGATGTTGGTTATCTTTGTTTGTGTTGACACTTGTTCTGTGTGTGGTATCTTCCTTGTTTCTCCTCTGTGAACCGAGGTATTAAATTCCCTTGCACATTTCCTCCTCCTTGCTTTTGTGCCTTGCGAATGGCAGGGTGTGCTCCTGTCGGAATATCGGCGGTGGTCGACGACGCCATCCGGCAGCAAACCCGTAAGTTATTTGAACACATTCTGAGTCATCAAGGGGCCACGAATTTAGTGTCGGAGGGATGTGGAAGGTTAAAAAAAATGGCTTTAAGCACTATGGGGCTTAACATCTGAGGTCATCAGTCCCCTAGAACTTAGAACTTAAACCTGACTAACCTAAGGACATCACACACAGCCATGTCCCACACAGGATTCGAACCTGCGACCGTATCAGCAGCGCGGTTCCGGATTGAAGTGCCTAGAACCGCTCGGCCACAGCGCCCGGCTGAAGTGGAAAGGGGGGGGGGGGTGATCGTAGAGAGAGAGAGACCAAGAAATGAATACAGAAGCAGATCAGAAGGATGTAGGTTGTAGTAGGTACTCGGAGATGAAGAGGCTTGCACAGGATAGAGCAAAATGGTTCAAATGGCTCTAAGCACTATGGGACTTAACAGCTGTGGTCATCAGTCCCCTAGAACTTAGAACTACTTAAACCTAACTAGCCTAAGGACATCACACACATCCATGCCCGAGGCAGGATTCGAACCTGCGACCGTATCAGCAGCGCGGCTCCGGATTGAAGTGCCTAGAACCGCTCGGCCACAGCGCCCGGCTGAAGTGGAAAGGGGGGGGGGTGATCGTAGAGAGAGAGAGACCAAGAAATGAATACAGAAGCAGATCAGAAGGATGTAGGTTGTAGTAGGTACTCGGAGATGAAGAGGCTTGCACAGGATAGAGCAAAATGGTTCAAATGGCTCTAAGCACTATGGGACTTAACAGCTGTGGTCATCAGTCCCCTAGAACTTAGAACTACTTAAACCTAACTAGCCTAAGGACATCACACACATCCATGCCCGAGGCAGGATTCGAACCTGCGACCGTATCAGCAGCGCGGCTCCGGATTGAAGTGCCTAGAACCGCTCGGCCACAGAGCCCGGCTGAAGTGGAAAGGGGGGGGGGGAATCGTAGAGAGAGACCAAGAAGACCAAGAAATGAATACAGAAGCAGATCAGAAGGATGTAGGTTGTAGTAGGTACTCGGAGATGAAGAGGCTTGCACAGGATAGAGCAAAATGGTTCAAATGGCTCTAAGCACTATGGGACTTAACATCTATGGTCATCAGTCCCCTAGAACTTAGAACTACTTAAACCTAACTAACCTAAGTACAGCACACAACACCCAGCCATCACGAGGCAGAGAAAATCCCTGATCCCGCCGGGAATCGAACCCGGGCGTGGGAAGCGAGAACGCTACCGCACGACCACGAGATGCGGGCAGGATAGAGTAGCATGGAGTGCAGCGAACTGAAGGCCACAAAAATCAACGAAGCGCTTTCCTAATGCTAGAGCCGTCTCTTAGGAACGAGTCTATTGTTCCGTGATTCTTTCGGAACCCAGCCCGGTCGTCCGGGATCAATTTTGTGGTAGTTGCTTAGTTCTGGTTTTCTCTGTTCCCAACTGAACTACGTTCTTTTCGGTAGTTTCCGAGAATGATTGCCTATCGAAGTCGCGGGGTCCAAACGATACCTATCGAACGTGCGATCGTAAATCGATCATGCGACTCTGGCGGGCGTTGTGAGTAAGTTTACGTTGGTCACTAAAGCAACGACAAAAGAAGACAGTTACAAAAATACTTGTAATTGCAAAGGAGACGACTTACCTTACTCGTCGTAGGTGTTGTCATGTTGAAGTCCATTACGGTGGTGTGGATGGATAATTTGGAAGAGACAAACCATGCATTCTTCCTGATACTCGTTCGTTTTTCGCACTGTCCACAATGAAATTGTAACGGTATTTCAGCGTCGAAACTGTTCTTACGAGGTTTTACGTATTTCGCACCACCACAGTCTACACAGTCCCTTCTTTCCTCATCCGATAGTACTCCATATTTGCTACAAAAAGTCAATTTTCTACGGTGCATAAACATGGAATTAGATTCTTCGATGTGAGAGAATCCACCGAAAAAACGTCAAGAACACCAGACATCCCACTCACTAACGACATAAATCGTTCAAAAATGGTTCAAATGGCTCTGAGCACTAGAGATGGGTAGTTCGCGAACGAAATGGTGAAAAGGAACGGTTCACCAAGATGAACGAAAGGACCGAGGAACGAATTCCAAGGAACGATCGGTTCATAGTTCAATTCGGTCGCGGCGGTCTACTTATAGTTCCCGGGACCGAGGAACGATCAGTTCACGAGTTCACTTCGGTCGCGGCGGTCACTTGGGCAGTTCTCGTTCCAGCCTCGGTCGCGTGCTCGTCTCAGTCTCTGCCTCTCTCGGCCGCACTCGTTCTTCGCATGACCACCTGTCTCAGTTCCACTGCCGACTGCTCCTAGTTAGTTCAGGATCCAGTTGCTCGTTTCGTTCACTGCGCTCGCCCATTTTACATGTGTTTCAAATTGTTCTTGCACTTGGTTCTGGCTGTTCAGCGTCCACGACCGGTAATCAAAAAGTATTTTATAGTTACGTAAATTACATAAATTACGTTGTATGTAATAGGTACGTCTTTTCAGGTAACAAAAGGGCATATCTGCTCACTTCATTATATCGATGAACAACAGAAGACATATTTATAACAAGGCAAGTTTTTTTTTGTTATTCATGTATTTTTTGGTTTCATCGACTTGATTTAGCAGCTAACTTTCAATAATTTGCTTAATTTTTAGTGTACGAAAATTCATATAAAACGATTTTCGTGTATCTTTCATATGCAAAACATTACATTTAGGAAGGCTCTAATTTTTTTTAAGTTTGGTTGTTTCCAGTTTGCATGACCTGCTAGTTTGGCTTCTTTGAGAAAAAAAAAGTGGGTTGTGGGTCATTTTAGCTCAGTAGGAAAAGCGGTGCCTCTCCAATTGCAAAGACATAGATTGCCATAAAATCGTATTTACTTATTATCTCAAAAACATTTGTTCAGAAGGAGCTTTCAAACCAAAAATTTTATTACTGCGAACTTAACTATTATTATTATTGCTGCATTAACTTTAATAATGCAACATAAAAACCTAATGTTTACTAAGTGTGTGACGCAAGTATGAGAAAACCACATTTTATTTTATGCTTCCATAAAGTCTCTACTTCGCCTACGAACTTAGAGACAACGTGAAGTATATATAGGGTGTAAACGATTATTGTTTACAACGTAGCATAGCTATGTAGTGGAAGTCGAAACGAAGAATTTTATACAAGACACTTGTGGTCTATTAAGTTGGGAAACAGCCACCAACAGGTTTACAAGACCACATGGGCAATAGCCCATGCGCGCCGCGTGAGATTTTCATGTTCTTTTCTCCAGCTCTCTACACATCGACATCGATTGTTTCGCAATTGTCGCTTGCATTAGCTTGTTATTTCTTCGCTGCCTAATTATTACATGTTTGTCTGTTTGTTGTATCTGCTTGTAACGGGCAACACATCGTCCGTAATTGGCGAGTAGTCTGCACTCGGGGCCGCTTTTCCGTGCGCCACCCTATATTATTTCCCTGCGATCAGCCACACAACGCTACTGTTGGTTAAACGAGAGGCTCTGCAGAATAACAGAAATTACTTCTGAAAGTGTGTAAGAATTCTGTAATGAATAAAAACTTTATAGTCCAGGGGGGAGGCAAGTGGCCCCTCTCGGTGCCCTCCATCCTTCAGTCACCTACACTACTAGTTCTCAGTTTTTAATAAGAACCATATACCAATCACAAATGAACGGTGAACGAGTAAAAATGAACGGTTCCCAAAAAAGAACGATCAGCAGTGAACTAGTTCCCAAGCATGAACGAGTTTGCCCATCTCTACTGAGCATATGGTACTTCACATCTAAGGTTATCAGTCCCCTAGAACATAGAACTACTTAAACCTAACTAACCTAAGGACATCACACATCCATCCCCGAGGCAGGATTCGAACCTGCGACCGTAGCGCTCGCGCGGTTCCAGACTGAAGCGCCTAGAACCGCTCGGCCACACCGGCCGGCGACATAAATCGTCTGGGTTTTCCTTGCGACTCACAAATAATTCGCGGAGGTATGTAATTTAGAACAAATAAGGGAACAACGGAAAACAGATAAAAATATATACAGGGTGTTACAAAAAGGAACGGCCAAAGTTTCAGGAAACATTCCTCACACACAAAGAAAGAAAATATGTTATGTGGACATGTGTCCGGAAACACTTACTTTCCATGTTAGAGCTCATTTTATTACTTCCCTTCAAATCACATTAATCATGGAATGGAAACACACAGCAACAGAACGTACCAGCGTGACTTCAAACACTTTGTTACAGGAAATGTTCAAAATGTCCTCCGTTAGCGAGAATACATGCATCCACCCTCCGTCGCATGGAATCCCTGATGCGCTAATGAAGACCTGGAGAATGGCGTATTGTATCACAGCCGTCCACAATACGAGCACGAAGAGTCTCTACATTTGGTACCGGGGTTGCGTAGACAAGAGCTTTCAAATGCTCCCATAAATGAAAGTCAAGAGGGTTGAGGTCAGGAGACCGTGGAGGCCATGGAATCGGTCCGCCTCTACCAATCCATCGGTCACCGAATTTGTTGTTGAGAAGCGAACGAACACTTCGACTGAAATGTGCAGGAGCTCCATCGTGCATGAACCACATGTTGTGTCGTACTTGTAAAGGCACATGTTCTAGCAGCACAGGTAGAGTATCCCGTATCAAATCATGATAACGTGCTCCATTGAACGTAGGTAGACGAAACTAAAATGAGCTCTAACATGGAAATTAAGCGTTTCCGGACACATGTCCACGTAACATCTTTTCTTTATTTGTGTGTGAGGAATGTTTCCTGGAAGTTTGGCCGTATCTTTTTGTAACACCCTGTATATATACTAAGATGGTATCTGTTCTTTCGGACATGTCCGAAAGAACAGTTACCATCGGTGACCATGCAGCTCGTTAGAATGACATTACAATGAAACGTCACCTGACGCCCGTTGAAGTTCGTTATTGATCCATTCACTCAGTTTTTTTTTTATTACAGAGGACAGCCAACCCTCTGACCGAACACGCTGAGCTACCTTGTCGGCTGGCCGAGACAGGATAATGAACACCCTAAGCTGCTTACAGGCGTTGACATACGTCAACAGGGACAGATTGTGTGCCCCGACCGGGACTCGAACCCGGGATCTCCTGCTTACATGCCAGATGCTCTATCCATATTGCCGGCCGCGGTGGTCTAGCGGTTCTAGGCGGTCAGTCCGGAACCGCGGGACTGCTACGGTCGCAGGTTCGAATCCTGCCTCGGGCATGGATGTGTGTGATGTCCTTAGGTTAGTTAGGTTTAAGTTCTAGGGGACTGATGACCACAGATGTTAAGTCCCATTGTGCTCAGAGCCATTTGAACCATCTATCCATATTTTTTTTTTATTTTTTCCGTGGCAGACGTCACCTGACGCCCGTTGAAGTTCGTTATTTATCCATTCACTCAGTTTTTTTTTATTACAGAGGACAGCCAACCCTGTGACCGAACACGCTGAGCTACCGTGCCGGCTGGCCGAGGCAGGAAAATGAACACCCTAAGCTGCTTACAGGCGTTGACATACGTCAACAGGGACAGATTGTGTGCCCTGACCGGGACTCGAACCCGGGATCTCCTGCTTACATGGCAGACGCTCTATCCATATTGCCGGCCGCGGTGGTCTAGCGGTTCTAGGCGGTCAGTCCGGAACCGCGGGACTGCTACGGTCGCAGGTTCGAATCCTGCCTCGGGCATGGATGTGTGTGATGTCCTTAGGTTAGTTAGGTTTAAGTTCTAGGGGACTGATGACCACAGATGTTAAGTCCCATTGTGCTCAGAGCCATTTGAACCATCTATCCATATTTTTTTTTATTTTTTCCGTGGCAGACGTTACCTGACGCCCGGTTAAGTTCGTTATTGATCCATTCACTCAGATTTTTTTTTTTAATTACAGAGGACAGCCAACCCTCTGACAGAACACGCTGAGCTACCGTGTCGGCTGGCCGAGGCAGGAAAATGAACACCCTTAGCTGCCTACAGGCGTTGACATACGTCAACAGGGACAGATGAAAATGTGTGCCCCGACCGGGACTCGAACCCGGGATCTCCTGCTTACATGGCAGACGCTCTATCCATATTGCCGGCCGCGGTGGTCTAGCGGTTCTAGGCGCTCAGTCCGGAACCGCGGGACTGCTACGGTCGCAGGTTCGAATCCTGCCTCGGGCATGGATGTGTGTGATGTCCTTAGGTTAGTTAGGTTTAAGTTCTAGGGGACTGATGACCACAGATGTTAAGTCCCATTGTGCTCAGAGCCATTTGAACCATCTATCCATATTTTTTTTTTATTTTTTCCGTGGCAGACGTTACCTGACGCCCGGTTAAGTTCGTTATTTATCCATTCACTCAGTTTTTTTTTTATTACAGAGGACAGCCAACCCTGTGACCGAACACGCTGAGCTACCGTGCCGGCTGGCCGAGGCAGGAAAATGAACACCCTAAGCTGCTTACAGGCGTTGACATACGTCAACAGGGACAGATTGTGTGCCCTGACCGGGACTCGAACCCGGGATCTCCTGCTTACATGGCAGACGCTCTATCCATATTGCCGGCCGCGGTGGTCTAGCGGTTCTAGGCGCTCAGTCCGGAACCGCGGGACTGCTACGGTCGCAGGTTCGAATCCTGCCTCGGGCATGGATGTGTGTGATGTCCTTAGGTTAGTTAGGTTTAAGTTCTAGGGGACTGATGACCACAGATGTTAAGTCCCATTGTGCTCAGAGCCATTTGAACCATCTCTTCATAATTTTTTTTTATTTTTTCCGTGGCAGACGTCACCTGACGCCCGTTGAAATTCGTCATTGATCCATTCACTCAGTTTTTTTTTATTACAGAGGACAGCCAACCCTCTGACCGAACACGCTGAGCTACCGTGCCGGCTGTCCATCTGAGCCACCGAGGACACAGAGGATAGCGCGACTGCAGGGATTTATCTCTGGCACGCCTCCTGTGAAACCCACATTCTCGACGTATTGTCCCGCACTACATTCGTAGAGCCCCCGCCCATTATACTCATTACTCGCGGCGCGTTGCCGATTCCCGTAAGAGTTCGGGCACTGTTTGTGCATTCGCACAGAAGAAGGTCAACTGGCTGGATGAGGATCACAACGCCCGCCACCGGGGTCGCATGATCGAATTCGATCGCACGTTCGATATGTATCGTTTAGACCCCGCGACTTCGATAGGCAATCATTCTTGGAAATTACCCCTTTCAAGCAAATAACACTAGCAGGCTCTGAGTCTTGTGCAACTCGTGTATCCTGTAGGATGCAGGTGGCGTCCTGGAAGGCACCAGGGAGTGGGGCGCAGTTCCAGGGACACCCGGACGAGGCTGGAGCGGCCGCGGCCGCGTGTGCTCTGGAGCTGGAATGCGGCGGATCGCCGGCAGTGTAACCCAAGCCCCGCAACGCGTTTTCTCCAGCCAGTGGTCGCGTTATGGAGCGCGCCCAGCGGTGGAGGTGACACTTCCCACGGGACAACACACACCCACGCACACACACCCACGCACACATACGCACGCGCGCGGGTAGGCAACTTTGTCATCGCCACGGGACGCCCCCGCAGTATTTGACACGCAGCTGCACAATCACGCCGCACGTAATTTCAGCTGAAGCCGTGCAACATAAATGGCAGCACCCACTTTGAGTCTCGCTTCGTGGGTGAGTTGACGTCACGTCAAATCAGTCAGTAGTGGGTGCTTTAAAAAAACCGTTATATATTCTTATAGCTAGAGGTCTGCGCGGATGCGGATATCCGCGGATATATCCGCGGATATCCGCGGTATTTGTTGCTTGGCGGATATCCGCGGGTCATCTGCGGATAATGAGCAAGGCATCTGCCCAGTACATATGTTGCAATGTTAGTTCAAATTTTCTTGGAATCTTGCAGGGCCCGGGTAGAGCGGATGTCTGTTGTCCTCAGCCCCTGGCTACGACCGACGTAGCTGTACCCAAGAGACCTGCGCCTAATCCGTTTCCGCGACCGTGTCTTTTGTGTGGCCTGTGAAGTGCTCTCTGGGTGGCAAACCTGCCCACTGTCTGCCAGAAAGGTGCCCGTTGCAATTTTCCGCTGCCTTCAGTTAGCGATTTGTAGTGATCGAGTGCCATCGTGCATCGTAGCAATTATCAGTGAAAGTTCTTTCTTCAAATGAACGCCTTATCGATAGATACAATTTCGTGTGAGGTGAAAAAAGGTGATTTTAGATTCGTGAAGGAAAAAAAAATTGAAATCGCCAGTTTGGAAAAAATTCGGATACGTATTTGATGGCAACGAAAAGATAAAAGGTATAGTGGCTTGTTTTGCATGTAAAAAAGTATATTCCTACACTGGACACAAAAGTGTAACTTCAAATTTGCTAAAACATTCGTGTGAGGCTGGACAACGTAGCATAATTACTTACTTAAATACCAAGAGAGACGTGAAAGTTCCTGAAGTTCCGCCAAATTTGAAGACAGCCGCGACAGAAAAACTTATCAATCTTGTCAGCAAAGACATTTTACCATTCGAAGTTGCGTGTGGATCTGGGTTTCTCGAGACGGCACGGTTTCTTACTGATGTGGGGGCCAAGTACGGTGCAGTGAGTGCTAAGGAACTGCTACCTCATCCAACCACTCCTAATTTCTATAACCACTGATATTGTTGTCACTCTTCGGAAGACGAATTATTTCTTCCAGACAACGTCAATTATTGCTGGCAGTTTAGCTTTTTCACAGGTGCGCCAGCGTTTTGCAGTGAAGGCCTAATACTGTAAATATTTTCACCTGCAAATGACGATTACTGAACGCGTAAGCTATAATATAATCATCAGCTGACATGAATGGCTTCAAAATTTGACACATCCTAGCAGTGAGTACCAAAAACTGTCGGTAAATGATGCAATGTGCTAGTAACAGTTTAAAATCATCGTCATTTTCAGCTGCCTTGGCACAAGAGCAGCGAAATATAATTGTTTCTATACACGTATTTTCATCATTTAATACTATTACATTGAATTTTATTTTTTAAAATAGCGTTTCCAATCTCACGAGATCCGAGCCGCTACTGTGTGTGCTCCGGACCGCCAATGCTTTCCTGTTTGGAATGGTCTGTTTTAGAGTAGGTATAGAGCATTTCCTGTGATTTAAGAAGTCAAAAGTAGTTAAGTTGTCGCAGAAATGGCACCCTAACAATAACTATGTCATTACATACCATAATTCTAAATACTACTGTCTATTACTATTAATTACTCATTCAAAATTTAAATATATGCGGATAAGGAACTTGCGGATGCGGATTAATTGATGCGGATGCGGATAAGGACCTTGCGGATGCGGTGCGGATGCGGATTGCACTTTTCTTATCCGCGCAGACCTCTACTTATAGTTATAGCCAATAGCCTTGCCGCAGTGGTAACACCGGTTCCCGTCAGATCACCGGAGTTAAGCGCTGTCGGGCTGGGCTAGCACTTGTATGGGTGACCATCCGATCTGAAACTTCCTGTCAGATTAAAACTGCGTGCCGGACCGAGACTCGAACTCGGGACCTTTGCCTTTCGCGGGCAAGTGCTCTACAAACTGAGCTACCCAAGCACGACTCACGCCCCGTCCTCACAGCTTTACTTCTGCCGGTATCTCGTCTCCTACCTTCCAAACTTTACAGAAGCTCTCCTGCGAACCCTGCAGAACTAGCACTCCTGAAAGAAAGGATATTGCGGAGACATGGCTGTGAGGACGGGGCGTGAGTCGTGCTTGGATAGCTCAGTTGGTAGAGCACTTGTCCGCGAAAGACAAAGGTCCCGAGTTCGTGTCTCGGTCCGGCACACAGTTCTAATCTGCCACGAAGTTTCATATCAGCGCACACTCCGCTGCAGAGTGAAAATCTCATTCTGGAAACATCCCCCAGGCTGTGGCTAAACCATGTGTCCGCAATATCCTTTCTTTCAGGAGTGCTAGTTCTGCAAGGTTCGCAGGAGAGCTTCTGTAAAGTTTGGAAGGTAGGAGACGAGATACTGGCAGATTTAAAGCTGTGAGGACCGGGCGTGAGTCGTGCTTCGGTAGCTCAGATGGTAGAGCACTTGCCCGCGAAAGGCAAAGGTCCCGAGTTCGAGTCTCGGTCGGGCACACAGTTTTAATCTGCCACGAAGTTTCATATCAGCGCACACTCTGCTGCAGAGTGAAAATCTCATTCTGGAAACATCCCCCAGGCTGTGGCTAAACCATGTGTCCGCAATATCCTTTCTTTCAGGAGTGCTAGTTCTGCAAGGTTCGCAGGAGAGCTTCTGTAAAGTTTGGAAGGTAGGAGACGAGATACTGGCAGAAGTTCGCCGATGACATTGTAATTCTGTCAGAGACAGCAAAGGACTTGGAAGAGCAGTTGAACGGAATGGATAGTGCCTTGAAAGAAGGGTATAAGATGAACATCAACAAAAGCAAAACAAAGATAATGGAATGTAGTCGAATTAAGTCGGGTGATGCTGAGGGAATTAGATTAGTAAATGAGACACTTAAAGTAGTAAAGGAGTTTTGCTATTTGGGGAGCAAAATAACTGATGATGGCCGAAGTAGAGAGGATATAAAATGTAGACTGGCAATGGCAAGGAAAGCGTTTCTGAAGAAGAGAAATTTGTTAACATCGACTATAGATTTAAGTGTCATGAAGTCGTTTCTGAAAGTATTTGTATGGAGTGTAGCCATGTATGGAAGTGAAACGTGGACGATAAATAGTTTGGACAAGAAGAGAATAGAAGCTTTTTGAAATGTGGTGCTACAGAAGAATGTTGAAGATTAGATGGGTAGATCACATAACTAATGAGGAGGTATTGAATGGGATTGGGGAGAAGAGAAGTTTGTGGCACAATTTGACCAGAAGAAGGGATCGGTTGGTAGGACATCTTCTGAGGCATCAAGGGATCACCAATTTAGTATTGGAGGGCAGCGTGGAGGGTAAAAATCGTAGAGGGAGACCAAGAGATGAATACACTAAGCAGATTCAGAAGGATGTAGGTTGCAGTAGGTACTGGGAGATGAAGATGCTTGCACAGGATAGAGTAGCATGGAGAGCTGCATCAAACCAGTCTCAGGACTGAAGACCACAACAACAACAATAGGTGTTGCCGATTGCAGCGCCGTATTGTGCCTGTTTACAGATCTGTTTTCTGACTACATATGCCCATACCAGTTCATTTGGCGCTTCAGTGTTGTTGCCTAAGACCCCTGGAAGATACAAAACTGTGCATTACAGGACGGTTTACTGACGATTCTCTTGTAACACACAAACAGTTACCGAAACACACGACGGTAAATGACAGCATCATCTGCAAAAAATCTCAGAGGGGTTTCTGCTTTGTCGTCAATATAGATCAGGAACAATAGAGGGCCTATAATACAGGGTGATTCAAAAAGAATACCACAACTTTAAAAATGTGTATTTAATGAAAGAAACATAATATAACCTTCTGTTGTACATCATTACAAAGAGTATTTAAAAAGGTTTTTTTTTTCACTCAAAAACAAGTTCAGAGATGTTTAATGTGGCCCTCTCCAGACACTCGAGCAATATCAACCCGATACTCCAACTCGTTCCACACTCTCTGTAGCATATCAGGCGTAACAGTTTGGATAGCTCCTGTTATTTCTCGTTTCAAATCAACAATGGTGGCTGGGAGAGGTGGCCGAAACACCATATCCTTAACATACCCCCATAAGAAAAAATCGCAGGGGGTAAGATCAGGGCTTCTTGGAGGCCAGTGATGAAGTGCTCTGTCACGGGCTGCCTGGCGGCCGATCCATCGCCTCGGGTAGTTGAACCAATTTCAGACGATAAGGTTTCATAACTAACCTTTTTCGTGGGACTCTCCATACAGTTGATTGTGGAATTTGCAGCTCTCTGCTAGCTCTGCGAGTCGATTTTCCTGGGCTGCGAACAAATGCTTGCTGGATGCGTGCTACATTTTCATCACTCGTTCTTGGCCGTCCAGAACTTTTCCCTTTGCACAAACACCCATTCTCTGTAAACTGTTTATACCAACGTTTAATACACCACCTATCAGGAGGTTTAACACCATACTTCGTTCGAAATGCACGCTGGACAACTGTCGTCTATTCACTTCTGCCGTACTCAATAACACAAAAAGCTTTCTGTTGGGCGGTCGCCATCTTAGCATCAACTGACGCTGACGCCCAGTCAACAGCGCCTCAAGCGAACAAATGTACAACTAAATGAAACTTTGTAGCTCCCTTAATTCGCCGACAGATAGTGCTTAGCTCTGCCTTTTGTCGTTGCAGAGTTTTAAATTCCTAAAGTTGTGGTATTCTTTTTGAATCACCCTGTACTTTCTTGGGGAACGCCGGATATTACTTCTGTTTTACTCGATAACTTTCCGTCTATTACTACGAACTGTGACCTTTGTGACCGGAAATCACGAATCCAATCGCACAACTGAGACGATATTCCATAGGCACGCAATTTGTTTAGAAGACGCTTATGAAGAATGGTGTCGAAAGCCTTCTGGAAATCCAAAAATACGAAATCAATTTGACATCCGCTGTCGATAGCGCTCATTACTTCATGAGTATAAAGAGCTAGTTGTGTCTCACAAGAACGATGTTTTCTGAATCCGTGCTATGTGTCAATAAATCGTTTTCTTCGAGGTACTTCATAATGTTCCAAAACTTTACCGTAAATCGATTTTAGTGATATGGGCCTGTAATTCAGCAGATTACTCCTATTTCCCTTTTTGACTGTTGTTGTGACTTGGGCAATTTTCCAGTCTTTAGGTGCGGATCTTTCTGTGAGCGAGCGGTTGTATATAATTGCTAAATATGGAGCTATTGTATCTGCATACTCTGAAAGGAACCTGACTGGTATACCATCTGGACCGGAAGCCTTGCCTTTATTAAGTGATGTAAGGTGCTTTCCTACACCGAGAATATCTACTTCTATGTTTCTCATAGAAAATAGCTAAAAACAAAGATCCATGTGACTGCTTTTTCATCACATGGAGCGCTACTGTCGCTCCAACTGTCCAAACGGTAATAACTTTTACGCCAGAGAGTCTCGCCGGCCGCGGTGGTCTAGCGGTTCTACGAGGTGCATTCAAGTTCTAAGGCCTCCGATTTTTTTTCTCCGGACTGGAAACAGATAGAAACATGCGCATTGTTTTAAAATGAGGCCGCATCATTGTCAGTACGTCCCAGAGATGGCAGCACCGTACGGCAGATGCAATTTTACTGCCAGCGGCGAGAATGTTTGAAATACTTAAAATGGCGACGTTTACCTTACTGGAACAGCGTGAAATCATTCGTTTTCTGAATTTGCGTGGTGTGAAACCAATTGAAATTCATCGACAGTTGAAGGAGACATGTGGTGATGGAGTTATGGATGTGTCGAAAGTGCGTTCGTGGGTGCGACAGTTTAATGAAGGCAGAACATCGTGTGACAACAAACCGAAACAACCTCGGGCTCGCACAAGCCGGTCTGACGACATGATCGAGAAAGTGGAGAGAATTGTTTTGGGGGATCGCCGAATGACTGCTGAACAGATCGCCTCCAGAGTTGGCATTTCTGTGGGTTCTGTGCACACAATCCTGCATGACGACCTGAAAATGCGAAAAGTGTCATCCAGGTGGGTGCCACGAATGCTGACGGACGACAATATGGCTGCTCGTGTTGCCGAGCAATGTTGACGCGCAACGACAGCATGAATGGGACTTTCTTTTCGTTGGTTGTGACAATGGATGAGACGTGGATGCCATTTTTCAATCCAGAAACAAAGCGCCAGTCAGCTCAATGGAAGCACACAGATTCACCGCCCCCAAAAAATTTCGGGTAACCGCCAGTGCTGAAAAAATGATGGTGTCCATGTTCTGGGACAGCGAGGGCGTAATTCTTACCCATTGCGTTCCAAAGGGCACTACGGTAACAGGTGCATCCTACGAAAATGTTTTGAAGAACAAATTCCTTTCTGCACTGCAACAAAAACGTCCGGGAAGGGCTGCGCGTGTGATGTTTCACCGAGACAACGCAACCGCACATCGAGATAACGTTACGCAACAGTTTCTTCGTGATAACAACTTTGAAGTGATTCCTCATGCTCCCTACTCACCTGACCTGGCTCCTAGTGACTTTTGGCTTTTTCCAACAATGAAAGAAACTCTCCGTGGCCGCACATTCACCAGCCGTGCTGCTATTGCCTCAGCGATTTTCCAGTGGTCAAAACAGACTCCTAAAGAAGCCTTCGCCGCTGCCATGGAATCATGGCGTCAGCGTTGTGAAAAATGTGTACGTCTGCAGGGCGACTACGTCGTGAAGTAACGCCAGTTTCATCGATTTCGGGTGAGTAGTTAATTAGAAAAAAAATCGGAGGCCTTAGAACTTGAATGCACCTCGTAGGAGCTCAGTCCGCAACCGCGCGACTGCTGCGATCGCAGGTTCGAATCCTGCCTCGGGCATGGATGTGTGATGTCCTTAGGTTAGTTAGGTTTACGTAGTTCTAAGTTGTAGGGGACTGATGACCACAGATGTTAAGTCCCATAGTGCACAGAGCCATTTGAACCATTTTTAGAGTGTCTCTGAATTTATTAGCGTATGACCGTACATAGATTTCATTCACTTACAGATTTCAATTGGAGGCACGTTTTCTGCGGTTAGTAACTCCATTACATAACGTTGTTTCTCTCACGCAGACACAGTTACGTAACACACCGCCATGTTACACGATACAACTCGGAGCCGTCTAGCGACAGAGGGTTGCAACTTGCGTCTGCGAACTGTGAAAGTCGACCGAGTAACGTGCATTACTTGTAATACGTCAACCGATATTGAGAACAGAATAAAAAGTTTGGTGGCATTAGTTTTCAGCACGCACTCCAACCATTGCATCTATACAGGCAAGTGACTGAAGTAATAAAATATAGATCTCCCATTGTCTCTCTGCTTGTGAAGTGCTTCAGGGATTCGTTGACAGAAACAGCAGTAACTCCGCGTGTTTTGTGTGCGGCGGTGGGTAATTTGCGTGGACGGTATACAAGTCTGGTACGAGAACGCTGGCCTTGAGGTATTCTTGTTATGTTTTGAATGTTCTATCTTAATGTCTGTTGTAATAATAATGATAAGCAGTGATAAGCGAGAAGCGAGGGGGCAGGACTTTATTCCCGGAGACTCTCACAGTGCGAGTTCATCAACCCACGCAGAGCTGCTGGTGTTGATGTTGTGTCTGGGATGCGAACCCGGGTCCCCGGCGGGCGCTTCCGGCGTCCGTGAATAAACACGGCAAAACATCCGCCGCTCGGCAATCAACAACGCATAACTCCGTCTCAACACTGCTACAGCCGCCAGCTAGGCTCTGATAAGGAGACCAGCACATACCTAATATACGTGAAGCGTTGCGAATTACGGAACATCTATTTGGTGAACGCTTCAGAGATATCGAAGCGAGGTTTTCGGAAAATGTTGTTGTTGTGGTCTTCAGTCCTGAGACTGGTTTGATGCAGCTCTCCATGCTACTCTATCCTGTGCAAGCTTCTTCATCTCCCAGTACCTACTGCAGCCTACATTCTTCTGAATCTGCTTGGTGTATTCATCTCTTGGTCTCCCTCTACAAATTTTAGCCTCTACGCTCCCATCCAATGCTAAATTTGTGATCCCTTGATGCCTCAGAACATGTCCTACCAACCTATCCCTCCTTCTAGTCACGTTGTGCGACAAACTTCTCTTCTCCCCAATCCTACTCAACACCTCCTCATTAGTTATCTGATCTACCCATCTAATCTTCATCATTCTTCCGTAGTACCACATTTCGAAACCTTCTATTCTCTTCTTGTCTAAACTGTTTATCGTCCATGTTTCACTTCCATACATGGCTACACTCCATACAAATACTTTCAAAAACGACTTCCTTACACTTAATTCAATACTCGATGTTAACAAATTTCTCTTCTTCAGAAACGCTTTCCTTCCCATTGCCAGTCTACATTTTATATCCTCTCTACTCGACCATCATCAGTTATTTTGCTCCCCAAATAGCAAAACTCCTTTACTACTTTAAGTGCCTCATTTCCTAATCTAATTCCCTCAGCATCACCCGACTTAATTCGACTACATTCCATTGTCCTCGTTTTGCTTTTGTTGATGTTCATCTTATACCCTCCTTTCAAGACACTGTCCATTCCGTTCAACTGCTCTTCCAAGTCCTTTGCTGTCTCTGACAGAATTACAATGTCATCGGCGAACCTCAAACATTTTATTTCTTCTCCATGGATTTTAATACCTACTCCGAATTTTTCTTTTGTTTCCTTCACTGCTTGCTCAAGATACAGATTAAATAACATCGGGGAGAGGCTACAACCGTGTCTCACTCCCTTCCCAACCACTGCTTCGCTTTCATACCCCTCAACTCTTATAACTGCCATTTGGTTTCTATACAAATTGTGAATAGCCTTTCGCTCCCTATATTTTACCCCTGCCACCTTCAGAATTTGAAAGAGAGTATTCAAGTCAACATTGTCAAAAGCTTTCTCTTCGTCTACAAATGCTAGAATCGTAGGTTTGCCTTTCCTTAATCGAGCTTCTAAGATAAGCCGTAGGGTCAGTATTGCCTCACGTGTTCCAATATTTCAACGGAATCCTAACTGAACTTCCCAAAGGTCGGCTTCTACTAATTTTTCCATTCGTCTGTAAAGAATTCGCGTTAGTATTTTGCAGCCGTGACTTATTAAACTGATAGTTCGGTAATTTTCACATCTGTCAACACCTGCTTTCTTTGGGATTGGGATTATTATATTCTTCTTGAAGTCTGAGGGTATTTCACCTGTCTCATACATCTTGCTCACCAGATGGTAGAGTTTTGTCAGGACTGGCTCTCCCAAGGCTGTCAGTAGTTCTAATGGAATGTTGTCTACTCCCGGGGCCTTGTTTCGACTCAGGGCTTTCAGTGCTCTGTCAAACTCTTCACGCAGTATCGTGTCTCCCATTTCATTTTCATCTACATCCTCTTCAATATCCATAATATTGTCCTCAAGTACATCGCCCTTGTATAGACCCTCTATATAGCCCTTCCACCTTTCTGCGTTCCCTTCTTTGCTTAGAACTGGGTTTCCATCTGAGCTCTTGATATTCATTTTCTCCAAAGGTCTCTTTGGAGACAATAACAATACGCAAAAAAGTTCGTATTTTTGTTCCATGTAAAAAAGCGAAGCAACCATGAAGCAAGCAGGACATGTTTCAATGAACAATGTGTCTCTAGAGGAAAGGAAGGTTCCAAATGATTGGAAAAGAGCACAGGTAGTTCCAGTTTTCAAGAAGGGTCGTCGAGCAGATGCGCAAAACGATAGGCCTATATCTCTGACATCGATCTGTTGTAGAATTTTAGAACATGTTTTTTGCTCGCGTATCATGTCATTTCTGGAAACCCAGAATCTACTCTGTAGGAATCAAAATGCATTCCGGAAAGAGCGATCGTGTGAGACCCAACTCGCTTTATTTGTTCACGAGACCCAGAAAATATTAGATACAGGCTCCCAGGTAGATGCCATTTTCCTTGACTTCCGGAAGGCGTTCGATACAGTTCCGCAGTGTCGCCTGATAAACAAAGTAAGAGCCTACGGAATATCAGACCAGCTGTGTGGCTGGATTGAAGAGTTTTTAGCAAACAGAACACAGCATGTTGTTCTCAATGGACAGACGTCTACAGACGTTAAAGTAACCTCTGGCGTACCACAGGGGAGTGTTATGGGACCATTACTTTTCACAATATATATAAATGACCTAGTAGATAGTGCCGGAAGTTCCACGCGGCTTTTCGCGGATGATGCTGTAGTATACAGAGAAGTTGCAGCATTAGAAAATTGCAGCGAAATGCAAAAAGATCTGCAGCGGATAGGCACTTGGTGCAGGGAGTGGCAACTGACCCTTAACATAGACAAATGTAATGTATTGCGAATACATATAAAGAAGTATCCTTTATTGTATGATTATATGATAGCGCGACAAACACTGGTATCTGGGAGTATGCGTACGGAACGATTTGAAGTGGAATGATCATATAAAATTAATTGTCGGTGCCAGGTTGACATTCATTGGGAGGGTCCCTAGAAAATGTAGTGAAAAACACTCGTTCGACCTATACTTGAGTATTGCTCATCAGTGTGGGATCCGTACCAGGTCGGGTTGACGGAGGAGATAAAGAAGATTCAAAGAAGAGCGGCGCGTTTCGTCACTGGGTTATTTGGTAAACGTGATAGCGTTACGGAGATGTTTAGCCAACTCGAGTGGCAGACTCTGCAAGAGAGGCGCTCTGCATCGCGGTGTAGCTTGCTGTCCAGGTTTCGAGAGGGTGCGTTTCTGGATGAGGTATCGAATATATTGCTTCCCCCTACTTATACCTCCAGAGGAGATCACGAATGTAACATTAGAGAGATTGTAGCACGCACGGAGGCTTTCCGGCAGTCGTTCTTCCCGCGAACCATACGCGACTGGAACAGGAAAGGGAGGTAATGACAGTGGCACGTAAAATGCCCTCCGCCACACACCCTTGGGTGGCTTGCGGAGTATAAGCGTACATGTAGATGTAGATGAATGAATCACCAGCTTCGACATAGTCGCATATATGAACAGTGATCCAATACCGTCAAATGTTTTTTGTTCCAGTGTTTGAACACAATATCAATTCCTTTTCTACATCACGGCCTTTTCACTTTAGGACATGGTGTAGAAAATATCTGAGGAAGGTCATTACTGACTGAAACCGGTTATTGTCTAAATGTTCAAATGTTCAAGTGTGTGTGAAATCTTATGGGACTTAACTGCTAAGGTCATCAGTCCCCCAAGCTTACACACTACTTAACCTAAATTATCCTAAGGACAAACACACACCCATGCCCGAGGGAGGACTCGAAACTGGGCCGGGACCAGCCGCACAGTCCATGACTGCAGCGCCTGAGACCGCTCGGCTAATCCCGCGCGGCCATAACAGAACCCCTTTGGTTGTCATCCGCGGCACCTTTCCTACATAGCGGTACGTCAACGATATTGTACACCCTGTTTCGCTGCTCTCCGTGGCAAGCTATCCTGGACGTATATTTCAGCAAGATAGTGGCCGCCAGCACACAGCGAGCCTTTAGACTCCCTACCTTGGCCAGCAAGATCGTCGCATCTCTCCCCAGTTGAGAACTTTTGGAGCATTATGTGCAGGTCCCCTCAACTATATCGAGATCCTGACGTTATAAAGCGCCAATTGGACAGAACTCGACACCATATCCCTAAGATGGATATACAACAGTTGTATCGAAGAATGCCAAGCCGAATAACTGTTAGCATAAGGGCCAAAGGTGGACCGACGAGTTACTGGCGTGATTTGTGAATCTTTTTCTCTTGAATAACTAACCCATTTTTTCTTAAATTCGAGTAATGCAATCATTTGTTTGTCTGTAGATGTACACCACATCTACCGATTCCCTTTCTAGCCAGATAATTGCTTCGTGTTGCGTCGATTTTTTTCCTCAGAGTATGTAATGTTTCGTGTTGATAATTTTTTATTTTCTTAGATGGTACAGCTCGTTTAAACCATCGTCATACTAAAAGGACATCAATACTCAACACGTAGTCAAAACCGGCTCGAAATCCCTAAGGAAGACATCCAACAATTGTATCGATGAATGCCAAGCCGAATAACTACCAGCATAAAGGCCGGAGGTGGACCGACGAGTTACTGACATTCTATTTGTGAATCTTTTTCTCTTGAATAAATCATCCAATTTTTCTGAAATTGAAGTGTTGCAATCATTTGTTTGTCTGTAGGTGCACACCACATCTACCGATTCCCTTCCTAGCCAGATAATTCTTTCGTGTTGCGTCGATTTTTTCTCTTAGAGTGTGTAATGTTTCGTGTTGATAATTTTTTAATTTCATAGATGATACAACTTAATGCGTTCTCGTTTAAGCAATCATCATACTAAAAGGACATCAGTACACAACACATAGTCAAATTCCTACATGTAAAACCATACAATTGACTAGTGCTCATGAAAACTGAAAGCGACCAAGACAGAAAAGTATACTGAGTGGTGCAATTATGATTGTCGAGTGGTATTTTATGTCATTTATTGACAACATGTCCGCAGCTCGTAGTCTCGCGGTAGCGTTCTCCCTTCCCGCGCACGGGGTCCTGCGTTCGATTCCCGGCGGTGTCAGGGATTATTCCTGCCTCGAGATGACTGGGTGTTGTCGTGTCGACATCATCATCATCATTCATTCCCATTACGGCCGAAGAAATGCGCCGGCCGATGTGGCCGAGCGGTTCTAGGCGCTTCAGTCTGGAACCGCGCTGCTGCTACCGTCGCAGGTTCGAATCCTGCCTCAGGCATGGATGTGTGTGATGTCCTTAGGTTAGTTAGATTTCAGTAGCTCAAAGTTCTATGGGACTGATGACCTCAGATGTTAAGTCCCATAGTGCTCAGAGCCATTTGAACCTTTTTCTCTTTTTTTCTTTTTTTTGAAGAAATGCAATGGCAAACGACCTTCGCCATGACCTTGTCTATCACGGCGGTGCGGGTCTCCCGCATCGTCCCCTATGCTCCTCGGAGTATGGGACCTCATCATGATTATCATTGAGAACATTATAAGGCAGGTGTGCTAGCCATTACTACACTGCAGTAGTATAGATAACACAGCTGCACTTAGTCCAATGCCCTGTCTAACACGATTTGAGAAGGGGAAAATACGCTGGATACGTTCAGTGGCAACATTTGTACTATGTGTTTAGTAAGAAGAGTCGCATGTAAGAGATGGCGAAAACCTGGCGGAAATTGTCATCGAAGGAAAGATCGAGGGTAAGAGACCGAGGGGAACAGCAACTACAAGGTAGATGGACCAAATCACGGAGATCTCCAGTCTGCCTCTTCGGTAGACTCTAGGACAGGGCTTCACAACATACGTGCTCGCGGAGCAAGCTGTGAGCAGCAAGGCGCGAGCTCGGAGCAGCGCGAGCACGCTACCCCCACTACCGGACCAGAGCGGAGAGTGGGGAGAGTCACGTGGGGCACACAACAGCTGCCGCCAGTCAATGTAAATCCGCGGCCACCTGCAGGGATATCACTCACGAATTATACTGCGACAAATGAAACAAATAAAGGAGAATGTACACGTGCCACATAATTTTATTAGCTTAGTGTATGCGTCTACATTCGCATTAATTTGTGAACTGTTACACAATAAAAGGTGTCACTGAAGTGTGGGGTTCTCGGTTACCTTGTACTTTTTGCCCTTTACAATTGCGTCTATGTTCGGAGTAATTGTTCTTGTGCATTTTAGGCGCAGTGTGCAGTTTAAATTTCGATCAGACAATTCGTTTCTCAAGCGCGTCTTGTTACATTTGATTGCAGAGAACGGTTGTTCACAAACATACGTGGAACCGAACATTGATATTATTGTAGCTGCCAGTTTGTGCAAACGAGGAAATCTATCCTGAGGGAAGTGTCTGTAGAATTCCAAAATGTTTTTCTTGTTCTGAAAGTTGTCTCTGTATTCTCTGTTACACTGCAGGTCAATAATTTCTTGCTGCAGCTCAGGACGAATCTTTTAAATATTCGCTGAATATATAGAGAACAGATCAAAATCACTGTCTAGTACTGTCAGATCTCGAAAGCGCTGATCAACTAAACGATGTGAATAACGATCACAGTCTTTGTGAACATCTTGCATGGATGATAATTTAGGATAATGAGCTAGGTTTCCTGTTTCCAGCTGACTCATCCAAAGTGTCAATTTCATTTTAAAAGCTCGTATTCGATCTATGAAATGAGTAATTAGCAGATTTTTACCTTGTAGTAAAATGTTCAAAGCATTCAGATGGCTAGTTAAATCTGCTAAGAACGCGAGATCACATTCAAACGTGCGCGCGCATTTCCCCTCCCTCCCCTCCCTCCCTACTCCGCAACCTTGCACCTGCTCGTGAGCACGTGCCTGAGCAGACGCGAGTACTCGCGCTCAAAACCGGCCAGTTGTTAAGCCCTGCTCTAGGACAAGCTGGTATCTGCAAACACGGAAAGAAAGGCAAGAGCTGCAAATGCAAAAGATGAAGAATTATCTGTGTTTAGCTTGCTCTGCATGTGAGAAAATGTGATGTAGATGAGTACGAAAAGCAATCCTGTAATGTCCGAATACACTATTCATAGTGAGCTGCTTGAGATGATCACGTCTTTCAAACATCTAGGAGTAACATTGCAAAGCGACATGGGTATACGATAAATCGCACAAATCTAAGGGCTGTCAACTCGACTAAATACCTAGGAATTACAATTACGAGCATCTTAAATTGGAAAGACCAGATAGATAATATTGTGGGTAAGGCGAAACAAAGACTGCACTTTGTTGGCATAACACTTAGAAGATGCGACAAACCCACTAAAGAGACAGCCTACATTACACTTGTCCATCCTCGGCTGGAATATTGCTGCTCGGTATGGGATACTTACCAGGTAGGACTGACGGAGGGCAGCTCGTTTCTTGTTAACGGGCAGTAGGGGTGAGAGTGTCACTGATATGATACGCCAGTTGGGGTGGCAGTCACTGAAACAACGGCGGTTTTCTTAGCGGCGAAATCTATTTACGAAATTTCAATCACCAACTTTCTCTTCTGAATGCGAAAATATTTTCTTGACACCCACCTACGTAGAGAGGAATGATCATCAAAATAAAATAAGGGAAATAAGAGCTCGAACGGAAATATTTAGGTATTCCTTTTTCCCACTCACCATTCCAGAGTGGAATGGTAGAGAAGTAGTATGAAAATGGTTCGATGAACCCTCTGCCAGGCACTTAAGTGTGAATTGCAGAGCAACCATGTAGATGTAGATGTAGATGTAGAAATGGAACGAGCATGTAAGGACTGTGGTATAAGGCGAACGATCGACTTGCTGATGTTGGGAAAATTCTAGGAAAGTACAACTCATCTACAAAGGAGACCGCGTTCAAAACACTTGTGCGACCCAGTCTTGAATACTGCTCCAGTACTTGGGATTCCCAACACGTCATGCTAAGGGAAGGCATCGGCGCTAGATCTGTTACCAGTAGGTTCGATCAACAGGCGAGTATTTCGGAAATGCTCCGTGCACAAAATGTGGTTGGTCGTGTTGGGGAAGGAGACAAGACAGCGAGGTCATCGGTCTCATCAGAGTAGGGAAGGACGGGGAAGGAAGTCGGCCGTGCCCTTTGAAAGGAACCATCCCGGCATTTGCCTGGAGCGATTTAGGGAAATCGCGGAAAACCTAAATCAGGATGGCCAGACGCGGGATTGAACCGTCGTCCTCCCGAAGCACAAAATGTGAATTCTTGGGGGTGGGGGTGGGGGGGGGGGAGAGAGAAAACGTTGTTTCCGCGAAACACTTGGTTGATTGACTTGGGTGTGGGGACCAAACGGCGAGGTCATCGGTCCCATCGGTTTAGGGAGGAAATCGGCCGTGCCCTCTCAGAGGAACCATCCCGGCATTTGCCTGAAGCGAATTAGGGAAACCATGGAAGACCTAAACCAGGATGGCCGCACGCGAGTTTGAACCGTCCAGTCCAGTGTGCTAACCACAGCGCCACCTCGCTCGGTCACGAAACACTACTGAGAAATGTTGTACAGAGTGGTCCATTGATAATGACCGGGCCAAATATCTCACGAAATAAGGGTCAAACGTAAAAACTACAAAGAACGAAACTCGTCTAGCTTGAAGGGGGAAACCAGATGGCGCTATGGTTGGCCCGCTAGATGGCACTGCTATAGGTCAAACGGATATCAACTGCGTTTTTTTAAAACAGGAACCTCATTTTTATTACATATTCGTGTAGTACGTAAAGAAATATGAATGTTTTAGTTGGACCACATTTTCGCTTTCTGGTAGATGGCGCTGTAATAGTCACAAACATATAAGTACGTGGTATCACGTAACATTCCGCCAGTGCCGACGGTATTTGCTTCGTGATAAATTACCCGTATTAAAATGGACCGTTTACCAATTGCGGAAAAGGTCGATATCGTGTTGATGTATGGCTATTGTGACCAAAATGCCCAACGGGCGTGTGATATGTATGCTGCTCGGTATCCTGGACGACATCATCCAAGTGTTCGGACCGTTCGCCGGATAGTTACGTTATTTAAGGAAACAGGAAGTGTTCAGCCACTTCTGAAACGTCAGCCACGACCTGCAACAAATGATGATGCCCAAGTAGGTGTTTTAGCTGCTGTCGTGGCTAATCCGCCCGTCAGTAGCAGACAAACAGGGCGAGAAACGGCAATCTCAAATATGTCGGTGTTGAGAATGCTACATCAACATCGATTGCACCGGTACCATATTTCTATGCACCAGGAATTGCATGGCAACGACTTTGAGCGTCGTGTACAGTTCTGACACTGGGCACAAGAGAAATTACGCGACGATGACAGATTTTTTGCAAGCGTTCTATTTAGCGACGAAGCGTCATTCACCAACAGCGGTAACGTAAACCGGCATAATATGCACTATTGGGCAACGGAAAATCCACGATGGCTGCGATAAGTGGTACATCAGCGACCTTGGCGGGTTAATGTACGGTGCGGCATTGTGGGAGGAAGGATAATTGACCCCCATTTTATCGATGGCAATCTAAATGGTGAAATGTATGCAGATTTGCTACGTAATCTTCTACCGATGTTACTACAAGATGTTTCACTGCATTACAGCATGGCGATGTACTTCCAACATGATGGGTGTCCAGCACATAGCTGGCGTGCAGTTGAAGCGGTATTGAATAGCAGATTTCATGACAGGTGGATTGGTCGTCGAAGCACCATACCGTGGCCCGTACGTTCACCGGATCTGATGTCCTCGGATTTCTTTTTGTGGGGAAATTTGAATGATATTTGCTATCGTGATTCACCGACAACGCCTGACAACATGCGTCAGCGCATTGTCAATGCATTTGCGACAATTACGGAAGGCGAACTACTCGCTGTTGAGAGGAATGTCGTTACACGTATTGCCAAATGCATTGATTTTGACGGACATCATTTTGAGCATTTATTGCATTAGTGTGGTATTTACGCTGTAACAGCATGCGTTCTCAGAAATGATAAGTTCACAAAGGTACATATATCACATTGGAACAACCGAAATAAAATGTTCAAACGAACCTACGTCCTGTATTCTAATTTATAAAACCTACCTGTTACCAACTGTTCGTATAAAATTGTGAGCCATATGTTTGTCACTATTACAGCGACATCTATCACAAATCGAAGAAAGTGGTCCAACTAAAACATTCATATTTCTTTACGTACTACACGAATATGTAATAAAAATGGGGGTTCCTATTTTTTAAAAACACAGTTGATATCCGTTTGACCTATGGCAGCGCCATCTAGCGGGCCAACCATAGCGCCATCTGGTTTCCCCCTTCAAGCTAGACGAGTTTCGGCCTTTGTAGTTTTTTCGTTTGATGCTTATTTCGCCGGCCGAAGTAGCCGTGCGGTTCTAGGCGCTGCAGTCTGGAACCGCGAGTCCGCTACGGTCGCAGGTTCGAATCCTGCCTCGGGCATGGATGTGTGTAATGTCCTTAGGTTAGTTAGGTTTAAGTAGTTCTAAGTTCTAGGGGACTGATGACCTCAGAAGTTAAGTCCCATAGTGCTCAGAGCCATGCTTATTTCGTGAGATATTTTGCCCGGTCACTATCAATGGACCACCCTGTATAATAGGCATTTTCTGAGGGTTACAGAATGACGGAAATGGCCGTCAACATTCATTTTGCATAACGACCTCGAAGAGAAGAAAAAAGCAGTTAGGGGGCGTACAGAGGCATGTAGACAGTCGTTCTTCCGTCGCTACATTTGCGAGTCTGACAGGAAATGGAAGTGGCTAGCAGTGGTAAAAGGTACCATCCAACCACGGTTTGTGGAGGATGTTTGGTGATACAGATGTAGATATAAAGGGCAGCGAACTCATACAGCATTATAGCACAGAGTGACTGCATTTCTCGTTTCTACAGGGTTATTAGAAATGATTGAAGCGATTTCACAGCTCTACAATAACTTTATTATTTGAGATATTTTCACAATGCTTTGCACACACATACAAAAACTCAAAAAGTTTTTTTAGGCATTCACAAATGTTCGATATGTGCTCTTTTAGTGATTCGGCAGACATCAAGCCGATAATCAAGTTCCTCCCACACTCGGCGCAGCATGTCCCCATCAATGAGTTCGAAAGCATCGTTGATGCGAGCTCGCAGTTCTGGCACGTTTCTTGGTAGAGGAGGTTTAAATACCGAATCTTTCACATAACCCCACAGAAAGAAATCGCATGGGGTTAAGTCGGGAGAGCGTGGAGGCCATGACACGAATTGCTGATCATGATCTCCACCACGACCGATCCATCGGTTTTCCAATCTCCTGTTTAAGAAATGCCGAACATCATGATGGAAGTGCGGTGGAGCACCATCCTGTTGAAAGATGAAGTCGGCGCTGTCGGTCTCCAGTTGTGTCATGAGCCAATTTTCCAGCATGTCCAGATACACGTGTCCTGTAACGTTTTTTTTCGCAGAAGGAAAGGTGGCCGTAAACTTTAAACCGTGAGATTGCACAAAACACGTTAACTTTTGGTGAATTGCGAATTTGCTGCACTAATGCGTGAGGATTCTCTACCGCCCAGATTCGCACATTGTGTCTGTTCACTTCACCATTAAGAAAAAATGTTGCTTCATCACTGAAAACAAGTTTCGCACTGAACGCATCCTCTTCGATGAGCTGTTGCAACCGCGCCGAAAATTCAAAGCGTTTGACTTTGTCATCGGGTGTCAGGGCTTGTAGCAATTGTAAACGGTAAGGCTTCTTCTTTAGCCTTTTCCGTAAGATTTTCCAAACCGTCGGCTGTGGTACGTTTAGCTCGCTGCTTGCTTTATTCGTCGACTTCCGCGGGCTACGCGTGAAATTTGCCCGCACGCGTGCAACCGTTTCTTCGCTCACTGCAGGCCGACCCGTTGATTTCCCCTTACAGAGGCATCCACAAGCTTTAAACTGCGCATACCATCGCCGAATGGAGTTAGCAGTTGGTGGATCTTTGTTGAACTTCGTCCTGAAGTGTCGTTGCATTGTTATGACTGACTGATGCGAGTGCATTTCAAGCACGACATACGCTTTCTCGGCTCCTGTCGCCATTTTGTCTCACTGCGCTCTCGAGCGCTCTGGCGGCAGAAACCTGAAGTGCGGCTTCAGCCGAACAAAACTTTATGAGTTTTTCTACGTATCTGTAGTGTGTCGTGACCATATGTCAATTAATGGAGCTACAGTGAATTTATGAAATCGCTTCAGTCATTTGTAATAGCCCTGTATATGATAATGGGATTTTTTTATGATGACGATGCCTTGTCGGCTACCCTTGGTGTGGCTTTGTTTTCACGCGTGGTCTGGCGGCTTGGCCGGGTTCCCACAGGAGAGCTGGCCGCTAAGTGGGACTGCCTCCTCTCCAGGTAGCAGCGACCAGCTAACTGCTACGGCAAACGCCATCATGGAGCCCTCTCGCCTCGCACGAGTTACTGCCCTCCTTCCCGAACGCAGAAACAAGAGGGCACAAACCCGCAGTGCCACGGCGTTACTGAAGCAACTCTGATCTCTATCGCAACGCACGTCACCACTTACTAGCACCGACGATTTTCGGTAGCGGCTTTCGCGACACTGCTCAGTATTTACAGCAGAGACCTTCGCACTGTATCAGGCTGTGCAGTACATCCGGCGACACAGGTTCTTCCATTGCATCTGCTCCAGCTCTCTCAGCGCCCTTCAGAGCCTCTGTATGCTGTACACCAGGGCTTAACAACTGGCCGGTTTTGAGCGCGAGTACTCGCGTCTGCTCAGGCACGTGCTCGCGAGCAGGTGCAAGGTCGCGGAGTAGGGTGGGAGGGGAGGGATGGGGAATGCGCGCGCACGTTTGAATGTGATCTCGCGTTCTTAGCAGATTTAACTAGCCATCTGAATGCTTTGAACATTTTACTACAAGGTAAAAATCTGCTAATTACTCATTTCGTAGATCGAATACGAGCTTTTAAAATGAAATTGACACTTTGGGTGAGTCAGCTGGAAACAGGAAACCTAGCTCATTATCCTAAATTATCATCCATGCAAGATGTTCACAAAGACTGTGAACGTTATTCACATCGTTTACTTGATCAGCGCTTTCGAGATCTGACAGCACTAGACAGTGATTTTGATCTGTTCTCTCCATATTCAGCGAATATTTAAAAGATTCGTCCTGAGCTGCAGCAAGAAATTATTGACCTGCAGTGACAGAGAATACAGAGACAACTTTCAGAACAAGAAAAACATTTTGGAATTCTACAGACACTTCCCTCAGGATAGATTTCCTCGTTTGCACAAACTGGCAGCTACAATAATACCAATGTTCGGTTCCACGTATGTTTGTGAACAACTGTTCTCCGCAATGAAATGTAACAAGACGCGCTTGAGAAACGAATTGTCTGATCGAAATTTAAACTGCACGCTGCGCCTAAAATGCACAAGAACAATTACTCCGAACACAGACGCAATTGTAAAGGGCAAAAAGTACAAGGTAACCGAGAACCCCACACTTTAGTGACACCTTTTATTGTGTAACAGTTCACAAATTAATGCCAATGTAGAGGCATACACTAAGCTAATAAAATTATGTGGCACGTGTACATTCTCCTTTATTTGTTTCATTTGTCGCAGTAATAATTCGTGAGTGATATCCCTGCAGGTGGCCGCGGATTTACATTGACTGGCGGCAGCTGTTGTGTGCCCCACGTGACTTTCCCCACTCTCCGCTCTGGTCCGGTTGTGGGGGTAGCGTGCTCGCGCTGCTCCGTGCTCGCGCCTTGCTGCTCACAGCTTGCTCCGCGAGCACGTATGTTGTGAAGCACTGCTGTACACCGTCCATTCCTTACCCATCCCTTACAGGGGGAGGCCACGACGTTGGGAGCGCCGATTTACTGCAAACTTCGTACACTCGCAGTACTCCATGAGGACAACAAAATGTGTGAGCAGTAGCGAGTACGTCTCGATCGTTACTGAGAAAATCGCAAGATAATTTCGTAATATACTCTGCTGGCCACCGTAAATGCAACACCAAGAAAGACAAGAGGTAGCACAACTAAATTTTTTTTGTAGATAACATGTTGACCAAGTATCAACTTATTACGTTTACAGACGTCTGAGACATGTGGTTCCTGCCAGAATCAGTAGCCAGAGTAGCCGCCATTGTTGCAGATCACCGCTGCCACACGTCTCGGCATTGAGTCAAAGAGACGTTGGATGTGTTCCTGGGGTACAGCAGCCCAAGCAGCTTCCACACGTTGCCAAAGATCATCTGGTGTGGCAGCTGGGGATGTAATCTGGGTCACTCGTTGAGCAACCGTGGACCACATGTTTTCTGTCGGCGAAAGATCCGGAGAGCGAGCCGGCCAGGGAAGCAATTCAATCTGGTTATTGACGAAGAACCTTTGGACAATGCGTGCCACGTGTGGTCGCGCATTATCCTGTTGAAATATGGCTGTGGCCGAGCCCTGAAGGTAAGGAAGGCTCCAGCACCTCGGATATGTAGCGCCGGCTATTTAAAGTATCGGCAATGCGTACCAGAGGCGTGCGAGAGTAATATCCAATACCGCCCCATACCATAATACCCGGTGCAAGACCAGTGTGGCGGTGCATAATGCAGCTGTCCAGCATCCTCTCTCCACGGTGTCTCCACACTCGAATCCGACCATCGTGGTGCTGCAGACAGAACCGTGCCTCGTCAGTAAAGACAACGTCATTCCATTCTGCCGTCCACATCCGTCTGTCATCACACCATTGGCGACGGAGACGTCTGTGGTTCTGCGTCAATGGTAGACGAAGCAATGGACGTCTTGCGGACAGACCACTCTGCTGTAAACGGCGTCGAATGGTACGCGCAGACACTGGATGATGCGTTACAGACGCAATGTGCTGTGCTATGGTTCGGGATGTCACTGAGCGATCCGTCACTGCCATGCGCACAATTTGCCTATCAGCACGTGCAGTGGTGCACCGAGGTGAATGCGATCGACCACGTCGGTCCGTCGTACCCTCCTGCACCCAACGGTCACATATCCGCATTACAGTTGTTTGGCTTCGTCCAACACGACTAGCGATTTCTCTGTATGATAATCCACAATCTCGGTAAGCCACTATCCTTCCTCTGTCGAACTCGGATACTTGATCAAACGATGTTCGCTGTTGTCTACGAGGCATAACTGATCGTCTTGTGAAACAACCACAAGGTAAACACACGTGCCGAACGTACACTCGTCGAAATCGCCAAGCCTTAAATGGCGCTATGAGGTGGCGCCACAGGCGCGCGTGATGTGCGTCTGCGCTGAAATTCTAATCAGTTGCATATCTCATCGCTGCAAACCCATGGTGTAAATTTCACTTGATTCGGATGCTTCCTTCAGGGTGTTGCATTTACGGTGGCCAGTAGTGTATATACCTGTGCGTGGCCATTTTTACCATAAAGCGGCGGCAGCCGAGTGGTTGGCGTTCAAGCCGCTGGATCGCTGGATCGAGTCCCGTTCGTCAGTTATTTTTTTTTTATTTTCAACACAGTCATTTTCTTTACTATTTATATTACAACTGATATAGTGGGGAAAATACGTGTAATCGGATGAACTTTTATTAAATTTACAATGTTATTTGGCAGTCTACTAATTTTTATTATCACAAATAGTGTAATATTCATAATTATCGACTAGCAATCGACCAGACGCATAAAGTTATACTGAAACTGTATGCTTCTCCGTGATTTGGGAAATCCGTTATACCTGGAAGGAGCCCGAAACGACTTGTTACCTCCAAGTTTTGACCGGCACCAACGGCTTTCCAAAGATGTACAGTTAATTGTCGCTTTCGGCATTACGAGTACAAGTTGCAGGATGGTATTTTTCTTAGAAACATGGAAAACATAAAGTTAAACGGCACCAGCTGCACTGAATTTGTTGTGTTGGCAGAAGAGCCAACACCGTGTTACTAGAGGAGGCCGAAATGCACGCGTTTTAGCTCACGCAAGTTGGCGTGAGGAGGGAAGGACTATACTGACGTGAGGTCTGGAACATGACAAGCAATTAGAATTCAGAAAGCGGACGTAATTAGTTGATACTTTACTTTAATCCATTAATGATGAACGTCGCTCTTGACGGTACATGATTCGAAATATTATCTGTTGAGGATACATTCTGGAAGTAACTGAATATGGCGCCTTGCTAGGTCGTAGCAAATGACGTTGCTGAAGGCTGTGCTAAACTGTCGTCTCGGCAAATAAGAGCGTATGTAGTCAGTGAACCATCGCCAGCAAAGTCGGCTGTACATCTGGGGCGAGTGCTAGGGAGTCTCTCTAGACTAGACCTGCCGTGTGGCGGCGCTCGGTCTGCAATCACTGATAGTGGCGACACGCGGGTCCGACGTATACTAACGGACCGCGGCCGATTAAAAGGCTACCACGTAGCAAGTGTGGTGTCTGGCGGTGACACCACAGAATAAATGCTATGTTTCCGCATGCGCTTGGTCTTTTGACGTTTTCCGTGGAAAAACAAACCTCGTTAACATTTTCAAAAACCTCTCTCTCAGACGATAATTTGGAAGCAAACCATTCATAACGCAGCATTTCCTTAAAAATCAATCCCTCTTCTGCCTCCTCTCATTCCCTCTCCCGTCTGCCCTTCTCCCCCTTTATTAGTCCTCTCCCTCCTTGGTTCCCCCTCCTTTTCGTTTTTTTCCTCTCCTCCCTCCTTGTTTTTCCCCCTCCTGCAGGTCCCCCCCCCCCACCCCCCATCTGCCTTTGGCTCGGGAGTGTCGTTTTTGTGCTGCCACTTTCGTGCAGTGTTCTACAGTGAGTGTTCTACAGTGCGTGTTGTGTTTTTTGGGACTTGTTGCGAACGGCCATCATACTGTCGCTGGGTGTGCCTTTTATCTCTTGCGAGCAGAAACCAGACTGTCGCCATGTTTTTTAATTGTGTGTCTACTATGTTACTTGTCTGATTCCTGTGTATTTTATCTACATTGTCAACCCCTTTTGCTTTCTGTTTTAACTTTCCACAATTTTACGCCATTTTACACTTTAAATTACCATTTTATCGCCTGTTTTTCCTTGTTTCTTTCTTCTTCCTTTATTTTAAAAAAGTCTGTAGGCTGTAGAGCAGCGTAGTAAGCTGCTGCCAGCCCGCCCCCTTCGGGGGGAATTGAAAATCAATAAAGAAAAAATAAATAAATAAATAAATAAAAATCGGCGCTGATAATTGGTTATGCAGTATCGAATGTATTTTAATAGCGTCTTCCGAGAAGCAATTTCTCGTTCTCTTTCGGTTAAACACGGACAGCTTTGAAGACACGGACAAGCACACATTTCAGTATCACTTCATTCGTTCGGTCGTTTACTAGTCGATAGTTATGAATATTATATTATTTGTGATAATAAAAATTAGTAGACTGCCAAATAACATCGTAAATTTAATAAAAGTTCATCCAATTGCACGTATTTTCACCAACTGTGACATAATCGCGTGTACAAACAGTGATCCAATACTGTAAAATGCTCTTTTATTCCAGTCTATGATCACAAATTAATTCCTTAGACGGTGACCGGTTTCAGTCTGTTACAGACTGAAACCGGTCATCGTCTAAAGAATTCATTTGTGATCATAGACTGGAATAAAAAAGCATTTTACACGTATTTTTCCCATTATATCAATTGTAATATAAATAGTAAAGAAAATGACTTTGTTGAAAATAAAAAAAAACTGACGAACTGATCTCGATCCAGCGGCTTGAACGCCAACACCTTTTTTTTTAGAAAAAAAATTTTGTTCTATTTTGTTCTATATTGTTCTCTGAATTTGTTCAGGGCGGACGTCCGATGAAACCCGTTCAATTCGGTCGGTGATCGGTTCGCTCGGTTTCTTTTATTACGAGGGCTATCCACAAAGTACATTACGTTTTGGAATTAAAAATAAATAATTGGGAAGTTTTTTTTATTATATACAGATGAAAGCCACACTTAAATACTACTTTTCAACATAGTTGCCATTTAAATTAAGGCACTTATCGTAGCGATGGACGAGCTTGGAAATTGCTTCGTCGTAAAATTCGGCCGCCTGCGCCTTCAACCAAGTGCTTACCTCTTCTTGAAGCTGTACGTCGTCATCAAAACGCTGCATAGCCAACCACTTCTTCATTGCTGGGAATAAGTGGAAGTCGCTCGGTGCCAGGTGGGGACTGTACGGCGGATGAGGAAACAACTCCCACTTAAAAGATTCGAGAACTTCACGAGTGGCGTTTGCCGTGTGGGCCCGGGCGTTGTCGTGAATCGGCAAGATCTTTGAGCCCAACTTCCCCCTGCACTTGTTTTGTATTGCTCTTCTGAGGTTGTGCAGAGTTTGGCAATACCTTTGAGAGTTTATTGTAGTGCCTCTTTCCAGGAAATCCACAAAAATCACACCTTTTCTGCCCCAAAAGAAGAGGTAACCACGTGGTTGATGGCGCAGGCGGCCGAATTTTACGACGAAGGAATTTCCAAGCTCGTCCATCGCTACGATAAGTGCCTTAAGTGGCAACTATGTAGGAAAGTAGTATTTGTGGCTTTCATCTGTATATAATAAAAAAATTTCCAATACTTTACTTATTTTTAATTCCAAAACGTAATGAACTTTGTGGACAGCCCTTGTATAAAGGGTAGCTAGCGCTCTGACCGAACACGCTGAGCTACCGTACCAGCACCGCTCGGCTGCAACCGCTTCATGGTTAAAGTGGCCACGCACAGATATACACTCCTGGAAATGGAAAAAAGAACACATTGACACCGGTGTGTCAGACCCACCATACTTGCTCCGGACACTGCAAGAGCGCTGTACAAGCAATGATCACACGCACGGCACAGCGGACACACCAGGAACCGCGGTGTTGGCCGTCGAATGGCGCTAGCTGCGCAGCATTTGTGCACCGCCGCCGTCAGTGTCAGCCAGTTTGCCGTGGCATACGGAGCTCCATCGCAGTCTTTAACACTGGTAGCATGCCGCGACAGCGTGGACGTGAACCGTATGTGCAGTTGACGGAGTTTGAGCGAGGGCGTATAGTGGGCATGCGGGAGGCCGGGTGGACGTACCGCCGAATTGCTCAACACGTGGGGCGTGAGGTCTCCACAGTACATCGATGTTGTCGCCAGTGATCGGCGGAAGGTGCACGTGCCCGTCGACCTGGGACCGGACCGCAGCGACGCACGGATGCACGCCAAGACCGTAGGATCCTACGCAGTGCCGTAGGGGACCGCACCGCCACTTCCCAGCAAATTAGGGACACTGTTGCTCCCGGGGTATCGGCGAGGACCATTCGCAACCGTCTCCATGAAGCTGGGCTACGGTCCCGCACACCGTTAGGCCGTCTTCCGCTCACGCCCCAACATCGTGCAGCCCGCCTCCAGTGGTGTCGCGACAGGCGTGAATGGAGGGACGAATGGAGACGTGTCGTCTTCAGCGATGAGAGTCGCTTCTGCCTTGGTGCCAATGATGGTCGTATGCGTGTTTGGCGCCGTGCAGGTGAGCGCCACAATCAGGACTGCATACGACCGAGGCACACAGGGCCAACACCCGGCATCATGGTGTGGGGAGCGATCTCCTACACTGGCCGTACACCACTGGTGATCGTCGAGGGGACACTGAATAGTGCACGGTACATCCAAACCGTCATCGAACCCATCGTTCTACCATTCCTAGACCGGCAAGGGAACTTGCTGTTCCAACAGGACAATGCACGTCCGCATGTATCCCGTGCCACCCAACGTGCTCTAGAAGGTGTAAGTCAACTGCCCTGGCCAGCAAGATCTGCGGATCTGTCCCCCATTGAGCATGTTTGGGACTGGATGAAGCGTCGTCTCACGCGGTCTGCACGTCCAGCACGAACGCTGGTCCAACTGAGGCGCCAGGTGGAAATGGCATGGCAAGCCGTTCCACAGGACTACATCCAGCATCTCTACGATCGTCTCCATGGGAGAATAGCAGCCTGCATTGCTGCGAAAGGTGGATATACACTGTACTAGTGCCGACATTGTGCATGCTCTGTTGCCTGTGTCTATGTGCCTGTGGTTCTGTCAGTGTGATCATGTGATGTATCTGACCCCAGGAATGTGTCAATAAAGTTTCCCCTTCCTGGGACAATGAATTCACGGTGTTCTTATTTCAATTTCCAGGAGTGTATATTTGACGACCGAAATTATCTTGCGTTTTTCTCCGTAACGCTTGAGAAATACGCGTTACTGCTCACACGTTTTGTTGTCCTAATGGAGTACTACGCGTCCCAAACGCTGTGGCCTCCCATTGTTAGTGCAAAGGGTCCAGGAAAGCTTCCACTTGCTAGCCCTTGATGGAGCAACTGTGACGTTTATGTGGGTCCCAGGTCACGTCGGTCTGACGGGAAACGAAGCCACTGACGCTACTGCCAAGGCTGCAGTCCTCGCACCTCAGCCCACTAGTTCTTACATTCCTCTCGCTGACCTCTGTGTTGCCGCCTCTCAACAGGTGGTGTCATTTTGGCATCACCACAAGCTCCGGGTTATTGAACCTCTCTCACCGCCTTGGTTGATCTCCTCGCGGCCCTGCCCGCATCTCGTGGTCGTGCGGTAGCGTTCTCGCTTCCCACGCCCGGGTTCCCGGGTTCGATTCCCGGCGGGGTCAGGGATTTTCTCTGCCTCGTGATGACTGGGTGTTGTGTGATGTCCTTAGGTTAGTTATGTTTAAGTAGTTCTAAGTTCTAGGGGACTGATGACCATAGATGTTAAGTCCCATAGTGCTCAGAGCCATTTTTGAACCTCGCGGCCCTCTCCCCGCTAGCAGGACATTCTACCTAGGGTCAGTCGTCTTAGCCATCGCCATTCGTTAAGTAGTGGTTCAAAAATGGCTCTGAGCACTACGGGACTCAACTGCTGTGGTCATAAGTCCCCTAGAACTTAGAACTACTTAAACCTAACTAACCTAAGGACATCACAAACATCCATGCCCGAGGCAGGATTCGAACCTGCGACCGTAGCAGTCGCACGGTTCCGGACTGCGCGCCTAGAACCGCAAGACCACCGCGACCGGCGTTAAGTAGTGACTCACGCCACTTCGTGCTCATTGTCCTCATTCACGGTTCACCATATCCTGACGGAATGCCCTTTTTTTAACCCCTTACGTGTGTAGAATATATGAGTCTGGCTATATACCATCGGACTTTCGGAAAAGCATCATCCACACAATTCCGAAGACGGCAAGAGCTGACAAGTGCGAAAATTATCGCACAATCTGCTTAACAGCTCATGCATCGAAGCTGCTTACAAGAATAATATACAGAAGAATAGAAAATAAAATTGAGAATGCGCTAGGTGACGATCAGTTTGGCTTTAGGAAAAGTAAAGGGACGATAGAGGCAATTCTGACGTTACGGCTAATAATGGAAGCAAGGCTAAGGAAAAATCAGGACACTTTCATAGGATTTGTCGACCTGGATAAGGCGTTCGACAATATAAAATGGTGCAAGCTGTTCGAGATTCTGAAAAAAGTAGGGGTAAGCTATAGGGAGAGACGGGTCATATACAATATGTACAACAACCAAGAGGGAATAATAAGAGTGGACGATCAAGAACGAAGTGCTCTTATTAAGAAGGGTGTAAGACAAGGCTGTAGCCTTTCGCCCCTACTCTTCAATCAGTACATCGAGGAAGCAATGATGGAAATAAAAGAAAGGTTCAGGAGTGGAATTAAAATACAAGGTGAAAGGATATCAATGATACGATTCGCTGATGACTTTGCTATCCTGAGTGAAAGTGAAGAAGAATTAAATGATCTGCTGAACGGAATAAACAGTCTAATGAGTACACAGTATGGTTTGAGAGTAAATCGGAGAAAGACGAAGGTAATGAGAAGTAGTAGAAATGAGAACAGCGAGAAACTTAACATCAGGATTGATGGTCACGAAGTCAATGAAGTTAAGGAATTCTGCTACCTAGGCAGTAAAATAACCAATGACGGACAGAGCAAGGAGGACATCAAAAGCAGACTCGCTATGGCAAAAAATGCATTTCTGACCAAGAGAAGTCTACTAATATCAGATACTGGCCTTAATTTGAGGAAGAAATTTCTGAGAATGTACGTCTGGAGTACAGCATTGTATGGTAGTGAAACATGGACTGTGGGAAAACCGGAACAGAAGAGAATAGAAGCATTTGAGATGTGGTGCTATAGACGAATGTTGAAAATTAGGTGGACTGATAAGGTAAGGAATGAGGAGGTTCTACGCAGAATCGGAGAGGAAAGGAATATGTGGAAAACACTGATAAGGAGAAGGGACAGGATGATAGGACATCTGCTAAGACATGAGGGAATGACTTCCATGGTACTAGAGGGAGCTGTAGAGGGCAAAAACTGTAGAGGAAGACAGAGATTGGAATACGTCAAGCAAATAATTGAGGACGTAGGTTGCAAGTGCTACTCTGAGATGTTAGCACAGGAAAGGAATTCGTGGCGGGCCGCATCAAACCAGTCAGTAGACTGATGACCAGAAAAAGAAAAGAAAACGTTCTAACATATATTTGGCTCAGACTTACTGGCCGTTTTAGCGATCAACGCGATTGGTGTCGACCGCGTTTTACTTTGTGTCCGTCGTAGCAATAAGGCGAAGGACATTTAATCTGTAGTTCAGGACCTCTGCTGTCTCCATGGCGTATTCTATGGATCTTTCTCCAGGTCCCTGTTTTTAGATGTCTCACCTTCCGTCGATTGGGCTTAACGCGAAGCCGCTTTTAACTCCTTTTTCTTCTTCGTGTACTACGGTTGTGACATTGGCACGTACGACCTTAGTTGTTTTTGTACCCTAAAACGAAACAAACATGGTATCCGCAACCAGCGCTAGTGTCAAACCGCTGTCGTGGTGTGTTTTACGTCTCCACTGCTAACTGCTCGCTACCCCTCTCATATTTCACAATTATACCGATGCTACCAGCAAAAGTTTGAACGGAATGGATAGTGTCTTGAAAGGAGGATATAAGATGAACATCAACAAAAGCAAAAGGAGGATAATGGAATGTAGTCGAATTATGTCGGGTGATGTTGAGGGTATTAGATTAGGAAATGAGACACTTAAAGTAGTAAAGGAGTTTTGCTATTCGGGGAGCAAAATAACTGATGATGGTCGAAG
The DNA here is from genome assembly GCF_023898315.1 of Schistocerca nitens. Lineage (NCBI taxonomy): Eukaryota > Metazoa > Arthropoda > Insecta > Orthoptera > Acrididae > Schistocerca > Schistocerca nitens. The sequence goes on along the minus strand of NC_064625.1, from coordinate 139,122,796 downwards.
TAGAGAGGATATAAAATGTAGACTGGCAATGGGAAGGAAAGAGTTTCTGAAGAAGAGAAATTTGTTAACATCGACTATAGATTTAAGTGTCATGAAGTCGTTTCTGAAAGTATTTGTATGGAGTGTAGCCATGTATGGAAGTGAAACGTGGACGATAAATAGTTTGGACAAGAAGAGAATAGAAGCTTTTTGAAATGTGGTGCTACAGAAGAATGTTGAAGATTAGATGGGTAGATCACATAACTAATGAGGAGGTATTGAATGGGATTGGGGAGAAGAGAAGTTTGTGGCACAATTTGACCAGAAGAAGGGATCGTTTGGTAGGACATGTTCTGAGGCATCAAGGGATCACCAATTTAGTATTGGAGGGCAGCGTGGAGGGTAAAAATCGTAGGGGGAGACCAAGAGATGAATACACTAAGCAGATTCAGAAGGATGTAGGTTGCAGTAGGTACTGGGAGATGAAGAAGCTTGCACAGGATAGAGTAGCATGGAGAGCTGCATCAAACCAGTCTCATGACTGAAGACCACAACAACAACAACATGTCATCAAACCCTGACACAGCATCTTGGAATGCATCGTATTGCCGCCAAGTTGGTCCTACGGCTCATGAGTCCAGGAAGACTACGCCTCGCAATATGTGAAGAGCTTTTGGATCGCGCAAATCAGAACGAGATGTTCCTTAAGATAATCATGACTGGTGATGAGACGATGGTGTTGAGACCAAGGTTCAATCTCCACAATGGGTCGGGGAAGGTTCGAGACCAAAGAAAGCTCGTCAGGTCAGTTCAAATGTTAAAGCTGGAAACGTGAAGAGACACGTACAGCACAAAAGCGTACAGGCCGACCTCGTCTCTTGACCGACAGACACCGCCGACAGTCGAAGAGGGTCGTAATGTGTAATAGGCAGACATCTATCCAGACTATCGGACAGGAATTCCAAACTGCATCAGGGTCCACTGCAAGTACCATGGCAGTTAGGTGGGAGGAGAGAAAACTTGGATTTCATGGTCGAGCTGCTTCTCATAAGCGACGTTATCACACCGGTAAATGCTAAATGATTCCTTGCTTGGTGTAAGGAATGTAAACATTGGACGACTAAACAGTGGAAAAACGTTGTGTGGAATGACGAATCACGGTACACAGTGTGGCGATCCGATGGCAGGGTTTGGGTACGGCGAATGCCCTGTGAACGTCATCTGCCAGCGTGTGTAGCGCCAACAATAAAATTCGGAGGAGGTGGTGTTATGGTGTGTTCATGTTTTTCCTGGAGGGGGCTTGCACACCTTGTTGTTTTGCGTGGCACTATCACAGCACAGGCCTACATTGATCTTTTAAGCACCTTCTTGCTTCCCACTGTTGAAGAGCAATTCGGGGATGCCGATTGCATCTTTGAACACCTTCGAGCACCTGTTCAAAATGCACGGCCTGTGGCGGAGTGGCTACACGACAATAACATCCCTGGAATGGACTGGCCCGCACAGAGTCCTGACCTGAATCCTACAGAACACCTTTGGGATGTTTTGGAACGCCGACTTCGTGCCAGGCCTCACCGACCGATATCGATACCTCTCCTGAGTGCACCACTGCGTTAAGAATGGGCTGCCGTTTACCAAGAAATCTTCCAGCACCTGATTGAACGTATGCCTGCGAGAGTGGAAGCTGTCATCAAGTGTAAGGGTGGGCCAACGCCATACTGAATTCCAGCATTACCGATGGAGGGCGCCACGAACTTGTATTTTCAGCCAGGCGTCCGGATACTTTTGATCACATAGTGTATGCTGCGACGCCGCTGATGATGCACATAACCGTTTGATATTAGTGCTGCAACAAAAACATAAAAGTTACGCTCCATTGGGGACACGTTACTACGGCTCGGTCTCTTCCAGCTTCCAGTATGTGGTAACTAGATACACGTCCTATTCCCCTTCTCCTCCTTTTCTGTCAACATCCACCTGCCCCTCTCTTGGTCCTCCTCCTTCCTCTTTCTCTGTCAATCATCACCTCCCTGTCCATCTTCTCCTACATCCTCTCTCTCTCCATCTTTTCCTGCCCCCCCCCCCCCGCCCCCCTTCACAAGGAAACCGTTGAGTGCGATGTCGCAAAAGGCCAATGATGTTTATGGCATTCGGCGCCCCACATAATGTCTACCGTGCAACCAAAATATTCGCTGCTTGTGACAATAGGGTGCGGTACTGGAGGTATCCAGTGGTGAGCGCAGAATGAGGCTACGGAGCGTAGTTGAACTGCTTAGTCGACGAGTAACTCACAATAGTAGTAAAGCGCTGGTGGTGTTGATACAAAACAGAGCAATGGAGGCGATAAACAAAGCGAACAATGCATTATACAGGGTGATTCAAAAAGAATACCACAACTTTAGGAATTTAAAACTCTGCAACGACAAAAGCAGGGGTAAGCACTATCTGTCGGCGAATTAAGGGAGCTATAAAGTTTCATTTAGTTGTACATTTGTTCGCTTGAGGCGCTGTTGACTAGGCGTCAGCGTCAGTTGATGCTAAGATGGCGACCGCTCAACAGAAAGCTTTTTTTGTTATTGAGTACGGCAGAAGTGAATCGACGACAGTTGTTCAGCGTGCATTTCGAACGAAGTATGGTGTTAAACCTCCTGATAGGTGGTGTATTGAACGTTGGTATAAACAGTTTACAGAGAAAGGGTGTTTGTGCAAAGGGAAAAGTTCTGGACGACAGAGCACTTCATCACTGGCCTCCAAGAAGCCCTGATCTTACCCCCTGCGATTTTTTCTTATGGGGGTATGTTAAGGATATGGTGTTTCGGCCACCTCTCCCAGCCACCATTGATGATTTGAAACGAGAAATAACAGCAGCTATCCAAACTGTTACGCCTGATATGCTACAGAGAGTGTGGAACGAGTTGGAGTATCGGGTTGATATTGCTCGAGTGTCTGGAGGGGGCCATATTGAACATCTCTGAACTTGTTTTTGAGTGAAAAAAAAACCTTTTTAAATACTCTTTGTAATGATGTATAACAGAAGGTTATATTATCTTTCTTTCATTAAATACATATTTTTAAAGTTGTGGTATTCTTTTTGAATCACCCTGTATTTACAGCAACAGTTGCCGAAGTTGACATCTCGCCAGAGAGAAAGCCAAGGAATTTGGCAGAGTGAGAAAGAAGTGCCAAATGAAGTGTTAGCGTTTATCCAAGATTGATCAGCGGAAAGTTTGGTGTCGAATGCGATCGACTGTGCGGAAAATGTTCGTGAGGAGTACAATGATGACGATACGTGCTTAAAAAGTGAAACAGTTGTCAAGCCATGTAGTTTATCATCCTTGTCGGACAGGGAGCAAACATGGAGCGGGTACTTAACATAATACGTACATGGAAAATCATCCGGAGCACAGTAAAAAACAATTATGAAGTTTCCAGTAAGTCCGCACTAATATGACAGTGTAGTGCATAAGAAAAACTACAGATACTGAAGGGAGGACAAGGCGCTTTTGTTACAAAAACTGGTGTTTCCACGTTTCAAGGATGCTCCATACAATTTATAGGACTTGCATGATAGCGACCCACTACATCATACAGATCAAATTGCGTGCGACATAGATTACAGTGATTTCAAGGAAAGCAGTGGATGGCTGCGTAACTTCAAACAGAGCTAAAGAATTGGAAGACGTAAGGTAGCGAAACTTTAAACAAAACATCAACTCGACGATGCACACCAAACTACGAAATTCGTTAATTTGTTGGTAGAGCACTTGCCCGCGAAAGGCAAAGGTACCGCGTTCGAGTCTCGGTCCGGCACACAGTTTTAACCTGTCAGGAAAGTTGCATATGAGCGCACACTCCGCTGCGCAGTGTAAACCTCATTCTGGAAACATCCCCTAGGCTGCGGCTAAGCCATGTCTCCGCAATATCCTTTCCTCCAGAGATGCTAGTTCTGCAAGGTTCGCAGAAGAGCTTCTGTGAAGTTTGGAAGGTAGGAGACGAGGTACTGGCGGAATTAAAGCTGTGAGGACGGGGCGTGAGTCGTGCTTGGGTAGCTCAGTTGGTAGAGCACTTGCCCGCGAAAGGCAAAGGTCCCGAGATCGAGTCTCGGTCCAGCACACAGTTTTAGTCTGTCAGGAAAGTTTCATATCAGCGCACACTCCGCTGCAGAGTGAAATTCTCATTCTGGAAACATTCCCCAGGCTGTGGCTAAGCACCACAATATCGTTTCTTCCAGAGGTGCTAGTTCTGCAAGGTTCACAGAAGAGCTTCTGTGAAGTTTGGCAGAATTGAAGCTGTGAGGACGGGGCGTGAGTCGTGCTTGGGTAGCTCAATTGGTAGAGCACTTGCCCGCGAAAGGCAAAGGTCCCGAGTTCGAGTCTCGGTCCGGCACACAGTTTTAGTCTGTCAGGAAAGTTTCATATCAGCGCACACTCCGCTGCAGAGTGAAATTCTCATTCTGGAAACATTCCCCAGGCTGTGGATAAGCACCACAATATCGTTTCTTCCAGAGGTGCTAGTTCTGCAAGGTTCACAGAAGAGCTTCTGTGAAGTTTGGCAGAATTGAAGCTGTGAGGACGGGTCGTGAGTCGTGCTTGGGTAGCTCAACTGGTAGAGCACTTGCCCGCGAAAGGCAAAGGTCCCGAGTTCGAGTCTCGGCCCGGCACACAGTTTTAATCTGTCAGGGAAGTTTCATATCAGCGAACACTCCGCTGCAGAGTGAAAATCTCATTCTGGAATATAGTGCGTCTCATAATTAATGGCTCGGACGATCAGTGCGAGCGCGAAAAGGAGTCAGTAGGTTGGTTGGAATACTCTAGGAGCTTGTAAAGAAATTTGCCGTGTTGAAGTACGGCTTTTCTTTGTCATCAGTACGAGATGGCGAGAGGGGCTCGCTACGTGAAGAAGTCTCATCCAGTTAACATGTCTGGGGTCCCACTGCGATTAAGCAGGGGGCGATAGCATATTAAGACGTAGTTAGCAGCGGCTGTGGTCGCCGCATATCTCGAATGTGCTTTTTTACGGCTGTAGCTTTCATTCCGCGCCTTGTGCTGCTTTTACGACTCGGGAAAGAGAGTTTTGAGGCCGGCGCAGGCGGAATAATGGGGAAGTGTTTGTGTAGCGGCGACGCGGACAAACAGACGCGCTCGTAAAGGCGCCGGCAGGTGGCGGAGGGTGCTTTCGAGTGCGCCGCGCGGCCACTTCCTCCCCCCTGGTGTCAGTTAATTCGGCGTCCGACTAAGCGCGGGCCGTGTTTACAAACAAGGCAGCGGCGGGCGCGGGCGTGCTGTCGTTTAGACCCGCCGAGCCGCTGATAGCGGCTTCTGGGGAAATTGCGTCGCGATCTGCCGGCATTCCTGCAAAGATAAGCACCAGCGCGGTGTGGCGCTGATTTCGCAAACGGACGGGCTGGAAGAAGGACGTACAGGGCGTAAATGTGCTCTGCTGGAGAATTTGTGTGCGGTAGTGATGATGGACGGCAGAGGACAAGGCACATGAAACTTCCTGGCAGGTTAAAACTGTGTGCCGGACCGAGACTCGATCTCGGGACCTTTGCCTTTCGCGGGCAAGTGCTCTACCAACTGAGCTACCCAAGCACGACTCACGCCCCGTCCTCACAGCTTTAATTCCGCCAGTACCTCGTCTCCTACCTTCCAAACTTCACAGAAGCTCTCCTGCGAACCTTGCAGAACTAGCACTCCTGGAAGAAAGGATATTGCGGAGACATGGCTTAGCCACAGCCTGGGGGATGTTTCCAGAATGAGATTTTCACTCTGCAGCGGAGTGTGCGCTGATATGAAACTTTCCTGACAGATTACAATTATGTGTCGGACCGAGACTCGAACTCGGGACCTTTGCCTTTCGCAGGCAAGTGCTCTACCAACTGTGGCTAAGCCATGTCTCCGCAGTGCCGTATGCCGCAGTGAATATACCGAAATGAAACGCAGTGAAATACAAGTTATTAATTTAGTGAAAATTCATTTCTAATGACAAATTTTCACATTAAATGTTGAAGTGTCCCCCACGTTGTTGAATACTCAATTCTATTCGTGTAATGATGTTTCCAAACACAAGCTGTAACTTTTCTTCTGTAACAGAAGCAGTGAAAGTGGATATTGCAGTTTTCAATTCATCGACGGATTTTGGACGGTTTTTATAGACAGTTGCTTTCCCAACACAAAAAAATGGTTCAAATGGTTCTGAGCACTATGGGACTCAACTGCTGAGGTCATAAGTCCCCTAGAACTTAGAACTACTTAAACCTAACTAACCTAAGGACAACACAAACATCCATGCCCGAGGCAGGATTCGAACCTGCGACCGTAGCGGTCGCGCGGTTCCAGACTGTAGCGCCAGAACCGCTCGGCCACCAGCGGCCGGCTTTCCCAACACACCAGAAGAAAAAATCAGGTGGTGTTAGGCCAGGCCATCGTAGAGGCCAAAGTCCCTGTGAAATTATGCGATCACCAAAAACATCAGAAAGCAGTGACGTTGAAACGCGAGCTTTATGCTCGGTTGCACCATCTTGTTGAAAATAACCGTTCAGTATTTCACCAAACACAAGTTCTCCTAGGAATGGGAACAGAATATCACTGCAGTATCGTTGTGCGTTTATTGTTTGATTGAAAAATATGGGACCCACAATCCGAGGTCTAGAAATTGCAATCCAAAATCCTATTTTCACAGAATGAAGTGGTTCGTCATGAATACACAATGGATTTGCAGTACACCACACACTAGAATTTTGCGACTTCATGTACCGAGATAAATGAAACCACGCCTCATCAGTCAAAAACGTTTCATTAAGAATATCCCTTCCATTTTGTTGAACGAAATTTTTGAGCAATTGACAATAATGCAGTCTCCTGCCATGATCAGGAATTTTCAGCTCTTGGACGACTGTCACTTTGTACGGGGTAAAATTCTAATTTTCCTTACAGCTGTGTCGGCCGTTCCGACACTAACATTGATTTCCTGGGCGAGTTTTCGTACTGACTTGTTCAGACTCATGGAAAGTCTATCGGAAATATCGAGTAGTTTATCCTCAGACAAAACGCTAGGACGACCACTTCTCGGTGCATCTGTCACTGAACCCGTACTTCGAAATCTGTTAATCAATCTCGCACAGAGTCGCTTTGTGGGAGTGTTGTCTCCGGGAAAATTGAATTAAAAGTTTGACAAACTGAAACTCTATTTACCGCCAGCATTGAACACCTGTTCGACTAAAAACACACGTTCTTTAATGGTTAGCATTTTAACAGTCACAAAAACGAAACAAACTTACAAAGGAACTAAACTTGAACGTTCACGTCAACACGTAACGACACACACCAACGATACTACTGACGCTGGCTGAGATAAACGAAACAGTGGAATGTTGGGAGAGTCCACTTGAAGGGAAGTAACCCAGGCAGGCGAACAATCATGCGGCACGCGCGGCTAACAGTCATACGGCACTGCGGAGAGACTTTATGTACACCGCTTAGTTATTAACAGGATAACATGTTAGTGTCGGAACGGGCGACACAGCTGTAAGGAAAATTAGAATTTTACCCATACAAAGTGACAGTCGTCCAAGAACTGAAAAATGCTGATCATGGCAAGAGACTGCATTATTGTCAACTGCAGAAAAATTTCGTTTTGTCATCTGTGACCACATCCACAACCATTGCCGTAGTGCATTATCTCTGGCCGTTGTACAATATGACTTTCCTAAACGAACATAATTTCCGAAACAGCTGGCCGCTATGGCTCAGCGGTTTTAGGCGCTTCAGTCCGGAACCGCTCTGCTCCTATGGTCGCAGGTTCGAATCCTGCCTCGGGCATGGATGTGTGTGATGTCTTTAGGTTAGTTAGGTTTAAGTAGTTCTAAGTTCTAGGGGACTGTACGAGGTGCATATAAGTTCTAAGGCCTCCGATTTTTTTAACTACTCACCCGAAATCGATGAAACTGGCGTTACTTCTTGACCTAATCGCCCTGCAGACGTACACATTTTTCACAACACTGATTCCATGATTCCATGGCAGCGGCGAAGGCTTCTTTAGGAGCCTGTTTTGACCACTGCAAAATCGCTGAGGCAATAGCAGCACGGCTGGTGAATGTGCGGCCACGGAGAGTGTCTTTCATTGTTGGAAAAAGCCAAAAGTCACTAGGAGCCAGGTCAGGTGAGTAGGGAGCATGAGGAATCACTTCAAAGTTGTTATCACGAAGAAACTGTTGCGTAACGTTAGCTCGATGTGCGGGTGCGTTGTCTCGGTGAAACAGCACACGCGCAGCCCTTCCCGGACGTTTTTGTTGCAGTGCAAAAAAATGGCTCTGAGCACTATGGGACTCAACTGCTGTGGTCATAAGTCCCCTACAACTTAGAACTACTTAAACCTAACTAACCTAAGGACAGCACACAACACCCAGCCATCACGAGGCAGAGAAAATCCCTGACACCGCCGGGAATCGAACCCGGGAACCCGGGCGTGGGAAGCGAGAACGCTACCACACGACCACGAGATGCGGGCTGTTGCAGTGCAGGAAGGAATTTATTCTTCAAAACATTTTCGTAGGATGCACCTGTTACCGTAGTGCCCTTTGGAACGCAATGGGTAAGGATTACGCCCTCGCTGTCCCAGAACATGGACACCATCATTTTTTCAGCACTGGCGGTTACGCGAAATATTTGGGGGCGGTGAATCTGTGTGCTTCCATTGAGCTGACTGGCGCTTTGTTTCTGGATTGAAAAATGGCATCCACGTCTCATCCATTGTCACAACTGACGAAAAGAAAGTCCCATTCATGCTGTCGTTGCAAGTCAACATGCCACGCGGGCAGCCGTGTGGTCGTCCGTCAGCATTCGTGGCACCCACCTGGATGACACTTTTCGCATTTTCAGGTCGTCATGCATGATTGTGTGCACAGAACCCACAGAAATGCCAACTCTGGAGGCGATCTGTTCAACAGTCATTCGGCGATCCCCCAAAACAATTCTCTCCACTTTCTCGATCGTGTCGTCAGACCGGTTTGTGCGAGCCCGAGGATGTTTCGGTTTGTTGTCACACGATGTTCTGCCTTCATTAAACTGTCGCACCCACGAACGCACTTTCGACACATCCATAACTCCATCACCACATGTCTCCTTCAACTGTCGATGAATTTCAATTGGTTTCTGTGGTGTCACCGCTAGACACCACACTTGCTAGGTGGTAGCTTTAAATCGGCCGCGGTCCATTAGTACATGTCGGACCCGCGTGTCGCCACTGTGTGATCGCAGACCGAGCGGCACCACACGGCAGGTCTCGAGAGACTGACTAGCACTCGCCCCAGTTGTACGGACGACATTGCTAGCGACTACACGTACGAAGCCTTTCTCTCATTTGCCGAGAGACAGTTAGAATAGCCTTCAGGTAAGTTAATGGCTACGACCTAGCAAGGCGCCATTTGTAACATTGCATGTATCTCAAGATAGTCTCACTTGTATCATCAAGAATGCTGTATACCAAAGGACGATATAAAAGTTAAGTGTTCTAGTAGCTACGTTCTTTTCTTTATCACATTCATTACGTATCCTGTTCCAGACTTCGCGCCAGTCGGCGTGTGTGTACGTGTGCCCTTTCGGCTACCCGTCACTGTGGACTGGCTGCCTTGTCAGTCCACTACAGTTTCACGCCGCGCAAACTCAGAAAACGAATGATTGCACGCTGTTCAAGTAAGGAAAACGTCGCCATTTTAAGTATTTAAAACAGTTCTCATTCTCGCCGCTGGCGGTAAAATTGCATCTGCCGTACGGTGCTGCCATCTCTGGGACGTATTGACAATGAACGCAGCCTCATTTTAAAACAATGCGCATGTTTCTATCTCTTTCCAGTCCGGAGAAAAAACATCGGAGGCCTTAGAACTGGAATGCACCTCGTAGACCTCAGATGTGAAGTCCCATAGTGCTCTGAGCCATTTTTACTAAGGTTGGTCTTTGAGGTTGGCAGGGACGTGTCAGGTGAAATGCTGACTTAATCGGCGCTACCAACAAAAACTGCAACGTTTAACTTCACCACGCAATTTGACGCTGGCGTTGGCAGAACTAAAAAAACAGAGAAGTCGACATGAAGTATTCCAGACAAATCCGATATGAGACGAAACCGGAAGACGGACCCATCGGAAAACGCTTATTGTGCCACTTACCTGCAGTTAGCACTGTTAGAAATGTGGTTACCGCCAAGCGTGAACATGCATCGTTTTCCTTTCATTTCTTGCTCCGAGGTGGATAAGTAGGCATATAACTTGTTGGTGTACAGAGTATCTAATAATAAATCAATACTTAAATGATGATGACGATGAGTCCTATACTCCGAGGAGCGTAGGGGACGATGCGGGAGACCCGCACCGCCGTACTAGGCAACGTCTTGTATACATAAATACACAACTCTAAACCTGCGCCAGTATATTTCCAATGAGTAGCCGATATTTCTTTTAACCGGTAAATCGATATACACTTTCTCTATCTGTTCATCTTCAGCTTGCGACGTCTGCATGTATACCTGAACTATCGTTGTCGGTGTTGGTCTGCTGTCGATTCTGATTAGAACAACCCGGTTACTGTTCACAGTAACACACCCTCTGCCCTATCTTCCTATTCATAACGAATCCTACAAAAAAATGGCTCTGAGCACTATGGGAATCAACTGCTGAGGTCATAAGTCCCCTAGAACTTAGAACTACTTAAACCTAACTAACCTAAGGACATCACACACATCCATGCCCGAGGCAGGATTCGAACCTGCGACCGTAGCGGTCGCGCGGTTCCAGACTGTAGCGCCAGAACCGCTCGGCCACCAGCGGCCGGCACGAATCCTACACCTGTTATACCATTTTCTGCTGCTGTTGATATTACCCGATACTCATCTGACCAGAAATCCTTGTCTTCCTTCCACTTCACTTCACTGACCCCTACTATATCTAGATTGAGCCTTTGCATTTCCCTTTTCAGATTTTCCAGTTTCCCTACCACGTTCAAGCTTCTGACATTCCACGCCCCGACTCGTAGAACGTTATCCTTTCGTTGATTATTCAATCTTTTTCTCATGGTAACCTCCCCCTTGGCAGTCCCCTCCCGGAGATCCGAATGGGGGACTATTCCGGAATTTTTTGCCAATGGAGAGATCATGACACTTCTTCAATTACAGGCCTCATGTCCTGTGGATACACGTTACGTGTCTTTAATGCAGTGGTTTCCATTGCCTTCTGCATCCTCATGTCGTTGATCATTGCTGATTCTTCCGCCTTTAGGGGCAATTTCCCACCCCTAGGACAAGAGAGTGCCCTGAACCTCTATCCGCTCCTCCGCCCTCTTTGACAAGGCCGTTGGCAGAATGAGGCTGACTTCTTATGCCGGAAGTCTTCAGCCGCCAATGCTGATTATTTATCAAAATTTAGGCAGTGGCGGGGATCGAAGACGTTTTAATTTTGAATCAAATACGCTACCCATAGACCACAGGTTCCTTTACTTAAATACACAGCTCTAAACCTGTGCCTGTATATTTCCAATGAGTAGCCGATATTTCTTTTAGCCGGTAAATCGATATATTTCCCATCGATATGTCGGTATTGTTTTCCATATATCGAGTGGCGTAATGATGTTTCTTTGAATATCGATATATCGGATTCCTGCTAAAAGTATCAACAGTCCTAATACAAAACTTCCTGGCAGATTAAAACTGTGTGCCCGACCGAGACTCGAACTCGGGACCTTTGCCTTTCGCGGGCAAGTGCTCTACCAACTGAGCTACCGAAGCACGACTCACGCCCGGTACTCACAGCTTTACTTCTGCCAGTACCTCGTCTCCTACCTTCCAAACTTTACAGAAGCTCTCCTGCGAACCATGCAGAACTAGCAGAACTGGTAGAGCACTTGCCCGCGAAAGGCAAAGGTCCCGAGTTCGAGTCTCGGTCGGGCGCACAGTTTTAATCTGCCAGGAAGTTTCATATCAGCGCACACTCCGCTGCAGAGTGAAAATCTCATTCTAGTCCTAATACAAATGAGAAAAAAATACACCTGGTGTCGGGTTGTGCATTATTTTTGTGTATCGTGTTCTACAATACTGCTTGACACTGGTAGTCGCATTACAGCGTGCAGTTGGTACTGTGAGGTCTTTGAGGCCGCTATAACAGGAACGTTGTTCCCGCGTAACACCAGTGGACAAAGGCTAGGAAGTCGGTCGTAACAGATTTACAGCGACTTGCAAAACGCTCCATTCCACCAGAAAGCTGTGGCCGAGAGTACTGAAGTAATGCCCCGTACACGTGGTTACCGCATCTGCGGATGGAGTGACGGCTGTTCTGGGAACGCCGCTTTCGCCGTGCTGCAGACACGGCCGTATCGCTTTAATGCATCGTCCTTTCCGCCACAGTCGCGGCGAGATAAGTGTAGTGACAATAACACAATGTCCAGACTTATCTCGGTAGGTGACCGGCTATAGGTCCAGCGGCACGGCAGCGCATTTAATTTCATGTCGTAGTCTCACAGATAACTACGCTTATCGGCTGCTTTAACGCCGTCACGTAACACAGGTGTGTATAGCTGTTGGCACTTGCTGACATACCAGACTATTAAACGTACTATTTGCAGTTCTCAGAAACAATGTCGGGGCAACGCAACTGCTATTAACTTATTAACACTTCAGCAGTTGAGTATCACATTCTGCTTACAAACCGGTGTCCTTGCAATAACTGCACAGCATAAGGCACAGGTTGGTTTTTACTGTACCATATCTTTATTCCGCTACGTTCAAGGATGACATCGTGGAAAGTGTGGTGTCACCGCCAGACACCACACTTGCTAGGTGGTAGCCTTTAAATCGGCCGCGGTCCGGTAGTATACGTCGGACCCGCGTGTCGCCACTGTCAGTGATTGCAGACCGAGCGCCACCACACGGCAGGTCTAGAGAGACTTCCTAGCACTCGCCCAGTTGTACAGCCGACGTTGGTAGGAATGGTTCACTGACAATTACGCTCTCATTTGCCGAGACGATAGTTAGCATAGCCTTCAGCTACGTCATTTGCTACGACCTAGCAAGGCGCCATTACCAGTTAATATTGAAATTATAAAACATGTACCGTCAAGAGCGATGTACACCAATTATGGATTAAATTTAAGTATTCCAAGATCTTCGTACTTTATTTGCAATTCTCAAGACATTATCCTGTTCCAGACCTCACGCCAGTCTGCGTCAGATTAAACGCGTGTATTTCGGCCTCCTCTAGCAACACGGTGTTGGCTCTTCTGCCAACACAGCAGAAAGAATGTATGTACTCCCCCTGTATCTGCATCGACATAGAAACGCCACAAAATGGTTCAAATGGCTCTGAGCACTATGGGACTCAACTGCTGTGGTCATAAGTCCCCTAGAACTTGTTGTTGTTGTTGTGGTCTTCAGTCCTGAGACTGGTTTGATGTAGCTCTCCATGCTACTCTATCCTGTGCAAGCTTCTTCATCTCCCAGTACCTACTGCAACCAACATCCTTCTGAATCTGCTTAGTGTATTCATCTCTTGGTCTCCCTCTACGATTTTACCCTCCACACTGCCCTCCAATGCTAAATTTGTGATCCCTTGATGCCTCAAAACATGTCCTACCAACCGATCCCTTCTTCTAAAAATGGCTCTGAGCACTATGGGACTCAACTGCTGAGGTCATTAGTCCCCTAGAACTTAGAACTAGTTAAACCTAACCTAAGGACATCACAAACATCCATGCCCGGGGCAGGATTCGAACCTGCGAACGTAGCGGTCTTGCGGTTCCAGACTGCAGCGCCTTTAACCGCACGGCAACTTCGGCCGGCGATCCCTTCTTCTAGTCAAGTTGTGCCACAAACTTCTCTTCTCCCCAATCCTATTCAATACCTCCTCATTAGTTACGTGATCTACCCACCTTATCTTCAGCATTCTCTGTAGCACCACATTTCGAAAGCTTCTATTCTCTTCTTGTCCAAACTGGTTATCGTCCATGTTTCACTTCCGTACATGGCTACACTCCATACAAATACTTTCAGAAACGACTTCCTGACACTTAAATCTATACTCGATGTTAACAAATTTGTCTTCTTCAGAAACGATTTCCTTGCCATTGCCAGTCTACCCTAGAACTTAGAACTACTTAAACCTAACTAACCTAAGGACATCACACACATCCATGCCCGAGGCAGGATTCGAACCTGCGACCGTAGCGGTCGTGCGGTTCCAGACTGTAGCTCGGCCACTCCGGCCGGCAGAAACGCCACAACCCACCGTACGGTGCGTGGCGGAGGGTACCCTGTACCACTATTTGCCATTTCCTTTCCTGTTCCACTCGGAAATACAGTGAGGCAAAAACGACTGTCTGTATGCCTCCGTATGAGCACCAATTTCTCGTATCCTATCTTCGTTGTCTTTGGGCGCAATGTATGTTGGTGGCAGTAGAAGCGTTCGGCAGTAGGAGCTTTCGGTAGTCATCTTCAGCTGCCGGTTTTCTCGATAGTTGAGACGTGGGACTTGGGGAAAGGAGTGGACGGTGCCTAATCAGTTACCGTTGGTTGCACAGTAAACACGTACGCTTTACTGAAGGAAATACATTTAAAAAAAATACAAGCTACACTGACGGCTGAAGGCCTTATTAAGAAGAATTCAATTATTTGTCGGCTGAAGGCCACAAGTAATACGAATAATTTAAACAAGTATTATTAATTTAAACAACTGACACAATCAGACCAAATAAAGAAGAGTGTGAACCACAGACAATGCTCCAAGGATGGACCTGAGAAAAGTCCCTACAGCTGCGTAAGCGGTGAGACAGACAGCCAAGCGCTATGCTCACGTAACTCAAACTAGGGACAGTTACAAACGCCGACCAACCCTCTTACCAAATCCACCTAACATCTGATAACCAGTGCAACGATGGAATAATTCAGCCGAGGGCGAAGCGACAGACAGAGCTGCATCTGCAGAATCCGGCTTTTAAAACACCGAAGCCGGCCGCGGTGGCCGAGCGGTTCTAGGCGCTTCAGTCCGGAACCGCGCGACTGTTACGATCGCAGGTTCGAATCCTGCCTCGGGCATGGATGTGTGTGATGTCGTTAGGTTAGGTTTAAGTAGTTCTAAGTTGTAGGGGACATGACCTCAGATGTTAAGTCCCATAGTGCTCCGAGCCATTTGAACCATTTTTGAAAACACTGAAAGGCAGAAGGAGCCCCTCCAACAATGCAGTACGCGTTGACTTCCGGAAGGCGTTCGATACAGTCCCGCACTGTCGCCTGATAAAAAAAAGTTAGAGCCTACGGAATATCAGACCAGATGTGTGGCTGGATTGAAGAGTTTTTAGCAAACAGAACACAGCATGTTGTTCTCAATGGAGAGACGTCTACAGACGTTTAAGTAACCTCTGGCGTGTCACAGCGGAGTGTTATGGGACCATTGCTTTTCACAATATATATAAATGACCTAGTAGATAGTGTCGGAAGTTCCATGCGGCTTTTCGGGGATGATGCTGTAGTACACAGAGAAGTTGCAGCATTAGAAAATTGTAGCGAAATGCAGGAAGATCTGCAGCGGATAGGCACTTGGTGCAGGGAGTGGAAACTGACCCTTAACATAGACGAATGTAATGTATTGCGAATACATAGAAAGAAGGATCTTTTATTGTATGATTATATGATAGCGGAACAAACACTGGTAGCAGTTACTTCTGTAAAATATCTGGGAGTATGCGTGCGGAACGATTTGAAGTGGAATGATCATATAAAATTAATTGTTGGTAAGGCGGGTACCAGGTTGAGATTCATTGGGAGAGTCCTTAGAAAATATAGTCCATCAACAAAGGAGGTGGATTACAAAACACTCGTTCGACCTATACTTGAGTATTGCTCAACAGTGTGGGATCCGTACCAGATCGGGTTGACGGAGGAGGTAGAGAAGGTCCAAAGAAGAGCGGCGCGTTTCGTCACAGGGTTGTTTGGTAAGCGTGATAGCGTTACGGAGATGTTTAGCAAACTCAAGTGGCAGACTCTGCAAGAGATGCGCTCTGCATCGCGGTGTAGCTTGCTGTGCAGGTTTCGAGAGGGTGCGTTTCTGGATGAGGTATCGAATATATTGCTTCTCCCTGCTTATACCTCCAGAGAGATCACGACTGTAAAATTAGAGAGATTCGAGCCCGCACGGAGGCTTTCAGACAGTCGTTCTTCCCGCGAACCATACGCGACTGGAACAGAAAAGGGAGGTAATGACAGTGGCACGTAAAGTGCCCTCCGCCACACACCGTTTTTATTATGCAGATGATAAGTCCCATAGAGCCATTTGAACCAATTTTGATTGAGCTGCTGCTGCCACAGACGGACAGACAAGGCGAGCAAACGTAGTGGCGCCAGTGAACAGACTAAAAATACGAGTGACAAATTCCAATACACGACGCCAACCTATCAACGGTAACAAGGCGAGCCGGAGCAGGGCTCAATAGCGTTTCGCGGAAAGAACGTCGCCTTCCCATCACGGATTCCCATTTGAGTTCCCGAAGCTCTCCGTATTACAAACGTGCTGTTCGAACCTGCCGGTAACAAATCTAGCAGCCCGTGTCACTTCAGCGTCTTCTTTCGATCCGCCCTGGCACGTATCCCAAACACTCGAGCAGTACTCAAGAATAGGTCGCACCTGCGTCCTATATTCGGTCCCCCACTCCTAAAATTCTTCCAATAAACCGAAGTCGACCGTTCACCTTCCCTACAACAGTCCTCAAATACTCGTTCCAAATGGTTCATATGCCTCTGAGCACTGTGGGACTTATCATCAGTCCCCTAGAACTTAGAACTACTTAAACCTACCTAACCTAAGGACATCATACACATCCTTGCCTCAGGCAGGATTCGAACCTGCGACCGTAGTGGTCGCGCGGTTCCAGACTGAAGCCTAGAACAACTCAGCTACAGCAGCTGGCTGGTCGTTCCACCTCATACAGCTTTGCAACGTTACGCCCAAATATTTAAACGACTCGGCTGTATCAAGCAGGACACTGGTTATGCTGTATCCGAACACCACACGTTTGATCTTCCTATTCATCCGCGTTAACTTACATTTTTCCACATTTCTAGCTAGCTGCTATTCATCACACCAACTGGAAATTTCGTCTAAGT
This sequence comes from Schistocerca nitens, assembly GCF_023898315.1. Taxonomy (NCBI): domain Eukaryota; kingdom Metazoa; phylum Arthropoda; class Insecta; order Orthoptera; family Acrididae; genus Schistocerca; species Schistocerca nitens. The sequence continues at coordinate 139,105,684 of NC_064625.1, read as the reverse complement.
TGTTTTGCATCTTCCTACAGTCACTCAACTTCGACACCTTACCGTACACCACGGCATCATCAGCAAACAACGGCAGATTGTTGGAACAACAGCTGTCGTATCACACTTCCCTTGGCCACCCCTGACGATACCCTTGTCTCTGCTGAACACTCGCCGTCGAGGACAACATACTGGGTTCTATTATTTAAGAAGTCAACATCATAAGTTCCCCATTTTATGCGTCTATATGAAATTTACACCAAATTGACCTCCCATTCTATAGAGAGTCTGCATACGAGGTGTGGCTAGAAAAAAACCGGACTAGTACTGGTGAAACAATAAAACGAATGCAATAAGGCTGAAAGTCGCGTGGCCTGTCACGTGACTCTCGCTCCGCCTACTGCTCGAGTTTCATCTGCCTCCTGCACTCAGTCTGCCCGTGGCGTCTGTTTTAAGTAGTTGACGTTTTGTCTGTGCGTCGGAAAATGTTGAGTGTACAGAAAGAACAGCGTGTTAACATCAAATTTTGTTTCAAACTAGGAAAATCTGCAAGTGAAACGTTTGTAATGTTACAACAAGTGTACGGCGATGATAGTTTATCAAATGGTTCAAATGGCTCTGAGCACTATGGGACTCAACTGCTGAGGTCATTAGTCCCCTAGAACTTAGAACTAGCTAAACCTAACTAACCTAAGGACATCACAAACATCCATGCCCGAGGCAGGATTCGAACCTGCGACCGTAGCGGTCCTGCGGTTCCAGACTGCAGCGCCTTTAACCGCACGGCCACTTCATAGTTTATCGCGAACACAAGTGTTTGAGTGGTTTAAACGATTTAAAGATGGCCGCGAAGACACCAGTGATGACATTCGCACTGGCAGACCATTGTCAGCAAAAACTGATGCAAACATTGAAAAAATCGGTAAACTTGTTCGACAAGATCGCCGTTTAACAATCAGAGCAGTGTCTGAGTTAACAGGAGTTGACAAGGAAAGTGTCGAACAAGTTTACCGATTTTTTCAATGTTTGCATCAATTTTTGCTGACAATGGTCTGCCAGTGCGAGTGTCATCACTGGTGTCTTCGCGGCCATCTTTAAATCGTTTAAACCACTCAAACACTTGTGTTCGCGATAAACAATCATCGCCTTACACTTGTTGTAACATTACAAACGTTTCACTTGCAGATTTTCCTAGTTTGAAACAAAATTTGATGTTAACACGCTGTTCTTTCTGTACACTCAACATTTTCCGACGCACAGACAAAACGTCAACTACTTAAAACAGACGCCACGGGCAGACTGAGTGCAGGAGGCAGATGAAACTCGAGCAGTAGGCGGAGCGAGAGTCACGTGACAGGCCACGCGACTTTCAGCCTTATTGCATTCGTTTTATTGTTTCACCAGTACTAGTCCGGTTTTTTTCTAGCCACAGCTCGTATTACCAAAACCACACTCATGCTCATAAATTAAGGATAATTGCAGACTGTGGTGCCATACAAAGTGGCACTACACAAAACTGGCGCTAATAGCATAGGCACATGGGGAACACACACGACACAGATTTGTAAGTCCGCGGTAATGGTGATAAGTTGAGAAAACCGTCCCGAAACACATGTGCTACAAAACGCCACTGTTTCCTGCGCATGTACCCCGACATCAATATGGGATATGATCACCATGCACACGTACACAGGCCACACAACGGGTTGGCATACTCTGGATCAGGTGGTCGAGCAGCTGCTGGGGTATAGCCTCCCATTCTTTCTCCAGTGCCTGTCGGAGCTCCTAGGGGTTTGAAGACGTGCGGCGATACGTCGACCATCCCAGACGTGCTCGATGGGGTTTAGGTCCATTCGCCTGACATCTTCTGTTTCGAGGAACTCCTCCACGATGGCAGCTCGGTGGGGCCGTGCGTTATCATCAAGGTGGGACCCACTTCTAACATTCTGCGTGGTGTCTGTTTGTTCTAAGTCGTGTCTCCCTACCACTTTCGCGCAAGGACGCTCTGAGCGTGTTTTTTAGGGAATTGACTAGTTTGAACCTGGGACCCGTTGCTGGTAAGGAGACGCCCGACCACACATGACATGTAGAGTTCAGAAGAGTTCAGTGAGACTAGCGATGATATAACCAAATACTTAATAATTTCAGCGTCAGCTCCACTGCACTCCCTGTAAAAGAATCTTAATACTAACTAAATTTAGTGGAAGGGGTTCAAGGTTTTCCTATTTTTAGTTAGCTGGTAAAATAACGTCGAAAAAGCAGTTAAGTTTACCATTGGAAATTTTATTCTACTCACAAAACATTGTTTCTAAATTGCACTATTGATAAAAGGAAATCTTTTAATACAGGATGGTAAAAACCGACTCCGTTCAACAAAAATGTGAACGAATATTCCCTGAATGGGTTTCCAAGTTCTACAATGGATCGAAGGATGACCTATGCCATATCACATCTATAATCTAGGGTTAAATTAAGTTTCACCAAAGAGAAAACTATCAAAATGGTCTACAGTGACCCTCAATTATCTTTAATTACTTATCTAACTTGTCGTAAATTACAGTGGCTGATGTGGCTTCTCAATAACTATACAACAGAAAAATCATCGCGTTTCAGATTTTTACTTCAAGTGGCAAATGTGAACACCATGAGCTTTAATTGACGATCGACACTAGTATTACGCAAAAAGGGGCTGTAACAGATGAGACTTCTGCAGTTCTGAGTGAAGCTTTATGCGCTGTTATGCGGCATCGCGTGCCTTCATTACCTTGTCGGTGTTCGTCAGGGGGCAGCGGACAGCACAGCTCCGCTCACCTCACCGTCTCGGAAGCAACTTTTTCCTAACTTCTCCTTACTACAATTTACCGAAGTTCGTTTAAAAAAAAACTATGTGGCTGTGTTTTCATCTGACCAATCAGGGTCTCAATGTTAACCTTAAGCTCCGCCTACAAAAATTCTGTCCATCCAATGAGAAACGTTATACTTTTCGTGGTGGGGCAATGTTTTAAAGTTTGCAACGTAACAGAGACGCGAAAAAGCCTCACGCTAAAACTTGCAGCTGGTGTGGTCCTTTTAGCGTTATCATAACATCTATACTGTTCTTTTGGAGGGCTCTATCTTTTAACATGGGCTGGGGGGTGGTCCTAACGTAACAGAGACGCGAAAAAGTCTCAAGCTAAAACTTGCGGGTGGTGTAGCCCTTTTTGTGTTATTGTGAGATTTATACTGTTCTTCTGAAGGGCTCTAGCTTTTAACATTGGCTGGGGGGTGGCCTTGACGTAACAGAGACGCGAAAAAGGTCTCACGCTAAAATTTGCGGGTGGTGTGGTCCTAGCGGTTAGCTGGCGACGTGAGTGTCCGTCCGTCCCTTATCGTAGGACCTTCCAGCTTAACACGGTTCTGCTCTCGGCTTCTGTTCTCGTTTCTCCCCTCAGAACTGCGTCTGTCCCACGGTGGGAAGGTATGACATGCATTTAGGCATTCTTGTGTTAGTCTGTGGTATTCCATTTGCTCACTCCTTACTCGTATTACTTTGGTTAATTTAATGTCACGATTTATTCGGAGCTATGTGACATACTACTGGATTTGCTTATCATGTCAGGGTTTTCATGGAAGGTGTTGGATTTGCCTGACACCTTACACACTGCATCCCTGAAAAGCCGGACATACCGGTGCAAAATGACGTCCAAATACAGCTGACCTGTTACTGTTCTTCTGTCAAAGACATGCATGGGTGTACGTGCACCAATCATAATCCTATGTCAGAATATCCCATGTGTGTGCGCCTCGCCTGGGCCCGTCACACCGACATTGGACTGTTGATGACTGGAAACATGTTGCCTGGTCGGACGAGTCTCTTTTCAAATTGTACCTATCGGATGGACGTGTACGAGTATGGAGAGAATCTCATAAATCCATGAATACTTCATGTCAGCAGGGGGCTCTTTGAGCTGGTGGAGGCTCTGTAATAGTATCGGGCGTGTGCAGTTGGAGTGACATGTGACCCCTGATATGTCTACATATAACTTTGACAGGTAACTCGTACGTAAGCATCCTGTCTGATCACCTGCATCCATTCATGTCCGTTATGCATACCGACGGACTTGGGTAATTTCAGCAGGACAATGCGACGCCTCACACGTCCAGAATTGCTATAGAGTGGAACCAGGAACACACTTCTGAACAGCGCTAGGCAGCAAACTTGCTAGATCTGAACATTATTGAGCATATGTGGGATGCCTTGCAACGTGCTGTTGAGAACTCCACCCCCTCTTACTCTTACGGATGTATGGAAAGACCTGCAGGAATGGTCCAAATGGCTCTAAACACTACGGAATTAACATCTGAGATCATTAGTCCCCTAGACGTAGAACTACTTAAACCTAACTAACCTAAGGAGATCACAGACATCCATGCCCGAGGCAGGATTCGAACCTTTGACTGTATCAAAAGCGCGGTTCCGGACTGAACCGCCTAGAACCGCTCGGCCACAGTGGCCGGCCCTGCTTGATTCATGGTGTCAGTTCCCTCCAGCACTATTGCAGACATTAGTCGAGTCCATGCCACGTCGTGTTGCGGCACTTCTGCGTGCTCTCGGGGACCCTACACTATATTAGGCAGGTGTACCAGTTTCTTTGGCTCTTCAGTGTATTTAATGTGTGTCAAAACGGTTGTAGTCTCCGCAGCGCATGAAGATGCGTGCATGTCGGAATAAACTTTGCGTCGTAATTCAGAATTACACCACTGGCGATTACAATTGCTACAACAAGAAGAAATGCAGATGATAAACGGGTATTCATTAGACAGATACATTATACTAGAACTGACATGTAATTACATTTTCACGCAATTTGGGTGCATAGATCCTGAGAAATCAGTACCCAGAACAACCATCTCTGGCCGTAATAACGGCCTCGGTACGCCTTGGCATTGAGTCAAACAGAGCTTGAATGGCGTGTACAGGTACAGCTGCCCATGCAGCTTCAACACGATACCACAGTTCATCAAGAGTAGTGACTGGCGTATTGTGACGAGCCAGTTGTTCGGCCACCATTGACCAGACGTTTTCAACTGGTGAGAGATCTGGAGAATGTGCTGGCCAGGGTAGCAGACGAACATTTTCTGTATCCAGAAAGGCCCGTACATGACCTGTGACATGCGGTCGTGCATTATCATGCTGAAATGTAAGGTTTCGAAGAGATCGAATGAAGGGTAGAGCCACGGGTCGTAGCACATTTTAAATGTAACGTCTACTGTTCAAAGCGCCGTCAATGCGAACAAGAGGTGACCGAGACGTGTAACCAATGGCACCGCATACTATCACGCCGGGTGATACTCCAGTATGGCGAAGACGAATACACGCTTCCAATGTGCGTTCACCGCGATGGTGAAAGGCCCGTACAGCACCTGTGACATGCGGTCGTGCATTATCATGCTGAAATGTAAGGTTTCGAAGAGATCGAACGAAGGTTAGAGCCACGGGTCGTAGCACATTTTAAATGTAACGTCTACTGTTCAAAGCGCCGTCAATGCGAACAAGAGGTGACCGAGACGTGTAACCAATAGCACCGCATACTATCACGCCGGGTGATACTCCAGTATGGCGATGACGAATACACGCTTCCAATGTGCGTTCACCGCGATGTCGACTAACACGGATGCGACCATCATGATGCTGTAAACAGAACCTAGATTCATCCGAAAAAATGACGTTTTGTTATTCGTGCACACAGGTTCGTCGTCGAGTACAGCATCGCAGGCGTTCCTGTCTCTGATGCAGCGTTATGGGTAACCGCAGCCAGGGTGTTGGAACTGATAGTCCATGCTGCTGCAAAGGTCGTCGAACTGTTCGTGCAGATGGTTGTTGTCTTGCAAACGTCCCCATCTGTTGACTCAGGGATCGAGACGTGGCTGTACGATCCGTTAGAGCCATGCGGATAAGATGCCTGTCATCTCGACTGCTAGTGATACGAGGCCGTCGGGATCCAGCACGGCGTTCCGTATTACCCTCCTGAACCCACCGATTCCATATTCTCCTAACAGTCATTGGATCTCGGACGCGAGCAGCAATGTCGCGACACGATAAACCGAAATCGCGATAGGCTACAATTCGACCTTTATCAAAGTCGGAAACGTGATGGTACGCATTCCTCCTCCTTACACGAGGCATCACTACAACGTTTCACCAGGCAACGCCGGTCAACTGCCGTTTGTGTATGAGAAATCGCTTGGAAACTTTTCTCATGTCAGCACATTGTAGGTGTCGCCACCGGCGCCAACCTTGTGTGAATGCTCTGAAAAGCTAATCATTTGCATATTACAGCATCTTCTTCCTCTCGGTTGAATTTCGCGTCTGGTGCACGTCATCTTCGTGGTGTAGCAATTTTAATGGCCAGTAGTGCACAACGGCACTGCAATATGGTACATACTTGTTTTGGATGCTTTGTACGCATAGCTCGGACGGTTGGTCCCGGCCTTCAACCCTTCAACCCTTAGGTTCCAGTGACGAGCCGGGGTGTACAATTTGGACACGTGTTTTGGATACGCTGTACGTCAGGCTGGGACAAATGGTCCCACTCTTGAACCCTGTGGAACACGCGCAGTCTCTCCTCCTTTATGTACGGGTCGCCGCTGACCTGCGGTGTTTTGGGGTCACCAGGAGTGAAAAGCAGCTACGTACACGGACCTAGCGACCTCGACACAATGTCGGTAGCAGGTTCCCCGGCCGCGGCTTTGATTAATGGAGTGGGGCCTTAATCCCCCGCGCTACGTGTTGTGACAGCGCGCGCCCGCCGTGTCACCCCTAGCCGGGATCAGGGAGGGCGCAGGGCGAGGCATTCACGCCTCACCCGCTTCATTATCATCACACAGCTATGTAGCGATACACACAGGACTGATAAAACACGACCATCAGATGTATTAGTAACAGTTACAAGTACACTCCTGGAAATTGAAATAAGAACACCGTGAATTCATTGTCCCAGGAAGGGGAAACTTTATTGACACATTCCTGGCGTCAGATACATCACATGATCACACTGACAGAACCACAGGCACATAGACACAGGCAACAGAGCATGCACAATGTCGGCACTAGTACAGTGTATATCCACCTTTCGCAGCAATGCAGGCTGCTATTCTCCCATGGAGACGATCGTAGAGATGCTGGATGTAGTCCTGTGGAACGGCTTGCCATGCCATTTCCACCTGGCGCCTCAGTTGGACCAGCGTTCGTGCTGGACGTGCAGACCGCGTGAGACGACGCTTCATCCAGTCCCAAACATGCTCAGTGGGGGACAGATCCGGAGATCTTGCTGGCCAGGGTAGTTGACTTACACCTTCTAGAGCACGTTGGGTGGCACGGGATACATGCGGACGTGCATTGTCCTGTTGGAACAGCAAGTTCCCTTGCCGGTCTAGGAATGGTAGAACGATGGGTTCGATGACGGTTTGGATGTACCGTGCACTATTCAGTGTCCCCTCGACGATCACCAGTGGTGTACGGCCAGTGTAGGAGATCGCTCCCCACACCATGATGCCGGGTGTTGGCCCTGTGTGCCTCGGTCGTATGCAGTCCCGACTGTGGCGCTCACCTGCACGGCGCCAAACACGCATACGACCATCATTGGCGCCAAGGCAGAAGCGACTCTCATCGCTGAAGACGACACGTCTCCATTCGTCCCTCCATTCACGCCTGTCGCGACACCACTGGAGGCGGGCTGCACGATGTTGGGGCGTGAGCGGAAGACGGCCTAACGGTGTGCGGGACCGTAGCCCAGCTTCATGGAGACGGTTGCGAATGGTCCTCGCCGATACCCCAGGAGCAACAGTGTCCCTAATTTGCTGGGAAGTGGCGGTGCGGTCCCCTACGGCACTGCGTAGGATCCTACGGTCGTGGCGTGCATCCGTGCGTCGCTGCGGTCCGGTCCCAGGTCGACGGGCACGTGGACCTTCCGCCGACCACTGGCGACAACATCGATGTACTGTGGAGACCTCACGCCCCACGTGTTGAGCAATTCGGCGGTACGTCCACCCGGCCTCCCGCATGCCCACTATATGCCCTCGCTCAAAGTCCGTCAACTGCACATACGGTTCACGTCCACGCTGTCGCGGCATGCTACCAGTGTTAAAGACTGCGATGGAGCTCCGTATGCCACGGCAAACTGGCTGACACTGACGGCGGCGGTGCACAAATGCTGCGCAGCTAGCGCCATTCGACGGCCAACACCGCGGTTCCTGGTGTGTCCGCTGTGCCGTGCGTGTGATCATTGCTTGTACAGCCCTCTCGCAGTGTCCGGAGCAAGTATGGTGGGTCTGCACACCGGTGTCAATGTGTTCTTTTTTCCATTTCCAGGAGTGTACTTCACCGCACTTACACTGATAAGCCAAAACATTCGCGCTATTCGTCCACGAGATTCAGAGGGCCATAGACACGGGTTCCCATATAGATGCTGTGTTTCTTGACTTCCGCAAGGCGTTCGATACAGTTCCCCACAGTCGTTTAATGAACAAAGTAAGAGCATCTGGACTATCAGACCAATTGTGTGATCGGATTGAAGAGTTCCTAGATAACAGAACGCAGCATGTCATTCTCAATGGAGAGAAGTCTTCCGAAGTAAGAGTGATTTCAGGTGTGCCGCAGGAGAGTGTCATAGGACCGTTGCTATTCACAATATACATAAATGACCTTGTGGATGACATCGGAAGTTCACTGAGGCTTTTTGCGGATGGTGCTGTGGTATATCGAGAGGTTGTAACATTGGAAAATTATACTGAAATGCAGGAGGATCTGCAGCGAATTGACGCATGGTGCAGGGAATGGCAATTGAATCTCAATGTAGACAAGTGTAATGTGCCGCGAATACATAGAAAGAAAGATCCCTTATCACTTAGCTACGATATAGCAGGTCAGCAACTGGAAGCAGTTAATTCCATAAATTATCTGGGAGTACGCATTAGGAATGATTTAAAATGGAATGATCATATAAAATTAATCGTCGGTAAAGCAGATGCCAGACTGTGATTCATTGGAAGAATCCTAAGGAAATGCAATCCGAAAACAAAGGAAGTAGGATACAGTACGCTTGTTCGCCCACTGCTTGAATACTGCTCAGCAGTGTGGTACCAGATAGGGTTGATAGAAGAGATAGAGAAGATCCAACGGAGAGCAGCGCGCTTCGTTACAGGATCATTTAGTAGTCGCGAAAGCGTTACGGAGATGATAGATAAACTCCAGTGGAAGACTCTGCAGGAGAGACGCACAGTAGCTCGGTACTGGCTTTTGTTGAAGTTTCGAGGACATACCTTCACCGAGGAGTCGAGCAGTATATTGCTCCCTCCTACGTATATCTCGCGAAGAGACCATGAGGATAAAATCAGAGAGATTAGAGCCCACACTGAGGCATACCGACAATCCTTCTTTCCACGAACAATACGAGACTGGAATAGAAGGGAGAACCGATAGAGGTACTCAAGGTACCCTCCACCACACACCGTCAGGTGGCTTGCAGAGTATGGATGTAGATGTAGATGTAGATTGTGACCACTGCCCATCGCGACATCGGATGCCGCCTGGTAGCGTTGCGGGCAAGTGATGCAGTAAAAAAAAGAAGAAGTAAGCGGAGCAGACAGGGACGGGAAATATGGGCTGTAAATGGGAAATCCATTGAGATAAACGACTTTGACAAAGAGAAGAGCCGGCCGTTGTGGCCGAGCGGTTCTAGGCGCTTCAGTCCGGCGCCTCGTGGCTGCTATGGTCGCAGGTTCGAATCCTGCCTCGGGCATGGATGTGTGTGTTGTCCTTAGGTTTGTTAGGTTTAAGTATTGGTTAAAAACAATCTTGGTTGCATTCTGGCAGATTGTGTGCCGGACCGAGACTCGAACTCGGGACCTTTGCCTTTCGCGGGCAACTGCTCTACCAACTGAGCTACCCAAGCACGACTCACGCCCGGTACTCACAGCTTTACTTCTGCCAGTATCTCGTCTCCTACCTTCCAAACTTTACAGAAGCTCTCCTGCGAACCTTGCAGAAGTAGCACTCCTGAAAGGAAGGATATTGCGGAGACATGGCTTAGCCACAGCTGCAGAGTGAAAATCTCATTCTGGAATCTTGGTTGCAATTTTAGTTTTTTATTTTCCAACTACGCGTTTCGCCTTACTTAGGCATCTTCAGGTTATCTCAATTTGGTATTTCTTAGAAGTATCCTTTAGTCAGTGTAGCCAAAGGGCATCGTCGAATATATCAGGCCAACATCGCCTTCGTTAAACTCAGTAAAAACTTTTCTAGGTGGACGCGAGTGACACCAAGACCTGCATAACGCGTTCCCGTTCACAGGAGCGAGTAACAGAATAAGATGGTGCTCAGGCAGTAAGCATAATCATGCGTAGTTGAAAAATAAAAAACTAAAATTGCAACCAAGACTGTTTTTAACCAACACTGTTAACCACTGGTTTGCTGTATGCCACATATGGATTGGCAGAATTTCTATAAGGTTTAAGTAGTTCTAAGTCTAGGGGACTGATGACCTCAGATGTTAAGTCCCATAGTGCTCAGAACCATTTGAACCATTTTTGAACAAAGGGCAGATCATTATTACACAGACCCTGTGAACGAGTATCTAGAAATCGGCGAAGCTGGTCGAATGTTCACGTGCTACTGTCGTGAGCATCTACAGAAAGAAGCAGGACAGTGAAAATACAACTAGGTGCTAAATGTTTGGACGTCCACGTCTACCGAGCGAGGTGCCGCAATGATTAGCATACTGGACTCACATTCGGAAGGACCACGGTTCAAACCTGCGTCCGGCCATCCTTGGCACGGCTGACTTCCGTCCCCATCCTTCCCCTAATCCGATGGGACCGATGACCTCACTGTTTGGTCCCTTCTCCAAATCAAACAACCAATCGAGGTCTACGACTTTTCACAGGATGTTGAGTTTGGGGGCTTGTCCTCTCTGTTGAGCAGGATAGATGATGATCAAATGGTTCAAATGGCTCTGAGCAATATGGGACTTAACATTTGAGGTCATCAGTCCCCTAGAACTTAGAACTACTTAAACCTAACTAACCTAAGGACATCATACACATCCATGGCCGAGGCAGGATTCGAACCTGCTACCGCAGCGCCTAGAACCGCTCGGCCACCCTGGCCGACAGATGATGATCAATGGCATCTCTGCCGAAAGAGCACAATGCTGGTGCACGCACTAGCGTTTCGAAGCACACCGTTCATCGTACATTGTTGATCATGGAGCTCCACAGCAGACCACCGCTACGTGTTCACATGTTGACCCTACGACATCGTCAATCGTGCTTACAGTGGGTACAACAAGCGTCTGGCGCAGTTGATAGATCGGTTACTGCCGCTGCAATCGCAGGTTATCAAAATTTAAGTGAGTTTGAACCTGGTGTTATAGTAGCGATGAAGTGGGGATATTCCGCTACAACCATTTCACGACTGTACCGTGAGTATCAGGAATCCGGTAAAACATCAAATCTCCGACATCGCTGCGGCCGGAGAAACATCCTGCAAGAACGGGACCAACGACGACTGACAAGGATCATTCAACGTGACAGAAGTGCAACGATTCCGCAAATTGCTGCAGATTTCAATGCAGGGCCATCAACAAGAGTCAGCGTGCGAACCATTCAATGAAACATCATCGATACGGGCTTTCGGAGCCGGACGGTCACTCGTGTATCCTCGATGACTGCACGGCACAAAGCTTTACGCCTCGCCTGGGCCCATCAACACCGACACTGGACTGTTGATGACACATGGTCCCTGGTCGGGTGAGTCTCGTTTCAAATTGTATCGAGCGGATGGACGTATACGGGTATGGAGTGATCATTATGAATCCATTGACCCTGCATGTTAGGAGGGGACTGTTCAAATTGGTGGAGGCTCTTAATGATGTGGAACGTGTGCAATTGGAGTGGTTTGAGAGCCCTGATACGCCTAGGTACAACTCTGACAGCTGACACGTACGTAAGCATCCTGTCTGATAGCCTGCATCCATTCATGTCCATTGTGCATTCCGACGGTCTGGGGAAATTCCAGCAGAACAATGCGACACCCCACAAGTCCATAATTGCTACAGAGTGGCTCCAGGAACACTCTTGTGAGTTTAAATGCTTCCGCTGGCCACCAAACTCCCCAGACGTGAACATTATGGAGCATATGTGAGATGCCTTGCAACGTGTTGTTCAGAAGAGGTCTCCACCCCCTCGTACTCTTACGGATTTACGGACAGCCCAGCAGGATTCATGGCGACAGTTCCCTCCAGCACTACTTCAGACATTACTCGAGTCCATGCCACGTCGTGTTGCGACACTTCTGCGTTCTCGCGGGGGCCCTACACGACAATAGGCAGGTGTATTAGTTTCTTTGGCCTTTCATTGTAAATTGAACAAATGTGAAATAAAAGACATTAAAATGCATACATCTTTTGCGACGACACCCCCGCTGGTGCACGATGCGAAAAGAATGACAACAAACTACTGCCGGCCGTAGCGGCCGAGCGGTTCTAGGCACTTCAGTCCGGAACCGCGCTGCTGCTACGGTCGCAGGTTCGAATCCAGCCTCAGGCATGGATGTGTGTGATGTCCTTAGGTTAGTTAGGTTTAGGTCATCATTCCCCTAGAACTCAGAACGTTCTAGGGGACTGATGACCTAAGAAGTTGTCCCACAGTGCTCAGAGCCATTTGAGCCATTTGAAACATCATCGATGTGGGTTTCCGGTGACGAAGGCCTACTCGTGTACCCTCGATAACTGCACGACACAAAGTTTTACGCCTCACCTGGGCCCGTCAACACCGACGTTGGACTGTTGATGACCGGAAAAATATTGCCTGGTGGGAGGAGCCTCGTTTCAAATTGAATCGCGCGGGTAGACGTGTACGGGTATGGAGACAACCTCACGGATCTATGGACCCTGCATGACAGCAGGGGACTGTTCAAGCTGGTGAAGGCTGTGTAATGATGTGGGACGTGTGCAGCTGGAGTGATATGGGACCCCTGATACGTCTAGATACGACTCTGACAGGTGACGCGTACATAAGCATCCTGTCTTACTGCCTGCATCCATTAACGTCCAACGTGCATTCCGAAGGACTTGGGCAATTCCAACAGAACAATGCGACAACCCACACGTCCAGAGTTTCTACAGACTGGGTACAGGAACACTATTCTGAGTTTAAGCAGTTCCGCTGGCCATTAAACTCCCCAGACGTGGACATTATAGAGGATATCTGGGATGCCTGGCAACGTGTTGTTCAGCCCATCGTAGTCCTACGGATCTACGGGCAGCTCTGCACTATTCGTGGTTTCAGTTCCCTCCAGCGTTACTTCACACGTTAGTCGAGTCCATGCCACGTCCTGTTGCGGCACTTTGCGGCTCTTAGGGGGTCCCTAGACGATATTAATCAGGTGGGCCAATTTCTTTGACTCTTCAGTGTAGATGGAGCAACAGATAGAGTGAGACGTACACTGTCGGACATTGCTCGTCGTGTCACCGTCCCCTTGCTACCCGTGCTGTGGTCTCGTCGTGGGAGCGCCTCCGGCTGGAGCCATCTCCGATCCCGAGGCACCCGGCGCTGGAGCGGCCCGCCGCAGGCAGGCAGGTAACTGGAGCCGGGCCAGTCTGGCTCGCGACCGCTTCCGGCGCCGACGTCCGTTTCGGCGCCTCGCGGCGAGTCGGGTGTCCGCGGTCGCAGCCAGGCGCCTGTTGCGTGGGACCCAGCGGCGGGAGAGCCGGAGAGCTCTCCCTGTCTCTTCCGGCCGGCCACCTCCTCACGCGCACACACACACCGCACATACACTGCTGGCCATTAACATTGCTACACCAACAAGAAATGCAGATGATAAACGGGTATTCATTGGACAAATATATTATACTAGAACTCACATGTCATTACATTTTCACGCAATTTGGTTGCATAGATCCTGAGAAATAAGTACCCACAACAACCAACTCCGGCCGTAATAACGGCCTTTATACGCCTGGGCATTGAGTCAGGGCTTGGATGGCGTGTACAGGTACAGCTGCCCGTGCAGCTTCAACACGATACCACACTTCATCAAGAGTAGTGACTGGCGTATTGTGACGAGCCCGTTGCTCGGCCACCATTGGCCAGATGATTTCAGTTGGTGAGAGATCTGGAGAATGTGCTGGCCACGGCAGCGAACATTTTCTCTATCCAGAAACGCCCGTACAGGACCTGCAACATGCGGTCGTGCATTGTCCTGCTGAAATGTAGGGTTTCGCAGGGATCGAATGAAGGGTCGAGCCGCGGGTCGTAACACATCTGAAATGTAACGTCCACTGTCAATGCGAACAAGAGGTGACCGAGACGTGTAACCGATGGCACCCCATACCATCACGCCGGGTGATACGCCAGTATGGCGATGACGAATACACGCTTCCAATGTGCGTTGATAGCGATTTCGTCAAACACGGATGCGACCAACGTGATGCTGTAAACAGAAGCTGGATTCATCCGAAAAAATGACGTTTTGCCATTCGTGCACGCAGGTTCGTCGTCGAGTACACCATCGCAGGCGTTCCTGTCTGTGATGCAGCGTCAAGGGTAACCGCAACGACGGTCTCCGAGCTGATAGTCCATGGTGCTGCAAACGTCGACGAACTGTTCGTGCACATGGTTGTTTTCTTGCAAACGTCCCCATCTGTTGACTCACGGATCGAGACGTGGCTGCACGATCCGTTACAGCCGTGCGCATAAGATGCCTGTCATCTCGACTGCTAGTGATACGAGGCCTTTGGGATCCTGCACGGCGTTCCGTATTACCCTCCTGAACCCACCGACTGCATTGAGAAGTCGGTTGGAAACTTTCCTCATGTGAGCACGTTGTAGGTGTCGCCACCGGCGCCAACCTCGTGTGAATGCTCTGAAAAGCTAATCATTTGCATATCACAGCATCTTCTTCCTGTTGCTGAAATTTCGCGTCTGTAGCACGTCATCTTCGTGGTGTAGCAATTTTAATGACCAGTAGTGTAGGATTTTGCAGGAAAACGAGTGGTAATTTATATGTTGTAGTGAAAACGTGAATAAAACCAACCTCCTATCAGAAAAAAATTTGTGTTACATTACTTATTCACTTTACATATTTCACCGGGATCGGTTGGTAGGACATGTTCTGAGGCATCAAGGGATCACCAATTTGGTACTGGAGGGCAGCGTGGAGGGTAAAACTCGTAGAGGGGGACCAAGAGATGAATACAGTAAGCAGATTCAGAAGGATGTAGGTTGCAGTAAGTACTGGGAGATGAAGAAGCTTGCACAGGATAGAGTAGCATGGAGAGCTGCATCGAACCAGTCTCAGGACTGAAGACCACAACAACAACAACATACTTATTCAACTGACCTCGTAGAAAGTAACCGAATAGGTTACAACGTTTTCAAAAGGTGAGCGTGAAGTATTCCTCGTTCCATTTGTGACAGGGTTAAAAGAGAAAATTTAAAAATTGCCTCGTGGAGGCAAATCGCAACGGTCTGCGCTATGACAGCGACTTCGCGAGTACGAGTGTGGGGGAAGGGTCAGCGCAGTGAAAGAGGCAGGACACTGGAGACAGGCGGTCCGTCCGGGACCTGCCTTTGTGTGGGCGGCGGTGCCGGCGGCTTTGAACAAGGTGAGGCCGGTGTGTTTGTGTGCTGTGTGCCTGCCACGGCCGTTGCCACCCCCACCTTGTGTGGGCGCCAGACAGCTCGGCACCGCCCACCAGTCAATCACGCGACACAACCACCCGCAGAGGCTCACCTGCGTTCTAGTTCCACGTGTCAGTCTCACCCCACCCTCTTATGTGTGTGTGTGTGTGTGTGTGTGTGTGTGTGTGTGTGTGTGCGCCAGCTCCGCAAAACGAGTCCAAAGCACACAGCAATACGTTCGCTTCTGAAATCACCATTACTAACGGCAGATAACGAAGTTAAGCGCTGTCGGGCTTGGCTACCACCTGGATGGGTGACCGTTTGGTGTGCCGAGCGCCTTTGGGAAGCGGGATGCACTCAGCCCTTGTGAGGTCATTTGAGGGGCCACATGACTGATGGATAAACTCCAGTGGAAGACTTTGCAGGAGAGACGCTCAGTAGCTCGGTACGGGCTTTTGTTGAAGTTTTGAGAACATACCTTCACCGAGGAGTCAAGCAGTATATTGCTCCCTCCTACGTATATCTCGCTAAGAGACCATGAGGATAAAATCAGAGAGATTAGCGCCCACATAGAGGCATACCGACAATCCTTCTTTCCACGAACAATACGAGACTGGAATAGAAGGGAGAACCGATAGAGGTACTCAAGGTACCCTCCGCCACACACCATCAGGTGGCTTGCGGAGTATGGATGTAGATGTAGAAGAAACGGCTCTTGTCACCAAAGCTGACAACGACCGGGAGAACGGTGTGCTGACCACATGCCCACTCTGTAGCCGCATCGAGCGATTCCAAGGATGACATGGCGGTCGGTCGGTACCGTTGGGCCTTCCAAGGCTTGTTCGGTTCGAAGGTTTTGTTTTTCATTTATCTTTAGAAATCACCAGTCGCTTCCGACATCACTCGTAACCATCTCTACATCGAAAACAAAAGTGGACAGCATGTAGAGGTTGTCAATCATTTATGGCTGACACGGGCGATTCAAAGACGTCAGTGGTGCTATTTGTGGTAAGAAGATGCCTACCCGCCTAAAACAACGGTGTAATTACTCACTGGCCGGCCGGAGTGGCCGTGCAGTTCTAGGCGCTACAGTCTGGAACCGAGCGACCGCTACGGTCGCAGGTTCGAATCCTGCCTCGGGCATGGATGTGCGATGTCCTTAGGCTAGTTACGTTTACGTAGTTCTAAGTTCTAGGGGACTGATGACCTCAGAAGTTTTCAAAAAAATGGTTCTGAGCACTATGAGACTTAACATCTGTGGTCATCAGTCCCCTAGAACTTAGAACTACTTAAACCTAACTAACCTAAGGACATCACACACATCCATGCCCGAGGCAGGATTCGAACCTGCGACCGTAGCAGTCGCGCGGTTCCGGACTGCGCGCCTAGAACCGCTAGACCACCGCGGCCGGCAGAAGTTAAGTCACATAGTGCTCAGAGCCAAGCAAATTACTCACTGAGGGGTAAAATTTAATTTTCAGAGGGGCAAAAAGGAATGTAATTAATTGTATTTCGGTCATGGAACTAATTTTTTTTTAAATATGAATACCAACATCACTATTTCGTAAGATTGTAGTACTGATTACATAAGATGGCATTGCTTAATTTCTGTTTTCAAACGCTAACATTAACGCGTGATGGAATGAGGTGGAGTGAATATATGAACATCATCTTCCTTTTATAGCCCTCCTGCTATATACACACTTTGTACCATGTTTCTCTGATAATAAAACTGTGATATATACGTCATATATGCTTAAATATCTCAAGAAAATTTTCGCAACAGACCATAAATTCCTTCATTATTCACTTCACAACAGTAGATGAAGAAATTAATAGTTGAACTCGGCAGTAACTACACTCTAAGACCAAAAAAAAAGGAAAGACGCACCACGAAGGAATCATCCAAACGGAACAGAAATCGATAGATGTCATGTAAATTTACCGCCAAACACATAAAAAAATGATCACAATTTGAGGAAAATTGGATCATTTTTACAAGAGAAAGAGCTACCCAAATTGAGCAAGTCAGCGGCCCTTGTGCAAGCATGGTGTTGTGTGTTGTCCTTAGGTTAGTTAGGCTTAAGTAGTTCTAAGTTCTAGGGGACTGATGACCACAGCAGTTGAGTCCCATAGTGCTCAGAGCCATTTGAACCATTCGATACTGTGTCCCATCGCTCGTGCGCCAACACCACGTTCAATCTTGATAGCCTGCCATTGCAGCAGAAGTAACGGATCTAACAACTGCGCCAGAGACTGGTCAGATGCAGCTCTCCATGCTACTCTATCCTGTGCAAGCTCCTTCATCTCCCAGTACCTACTGCAACCTACATGCTTCTGAATCTGTTTACTGTATTCATCTCTTGGTCTCCCTCTACGATTTTTACCCTCCACGCTGCCTTCCAATGCTAAATTTGTGATCCCTTGATGCCTCAAAACATGTCCTACCAACCGATCCCTTCTTCTTGTCAAGTTGTGCCACAAACTTCTCTTCTCCCCAATCCTATTCAATACCTCCTCATTAGTTACGTGATCTACCCACCTTATCTTCAACATTTTTCTGTAGCACCACATTTCGAAAGATTCTATTCTCTTCTTGTCCAAACTATTTATCGTCCATGTTTCACTTCCATACATGGCTCTACTCCATACAAATACTTTCACAAACGACTTCCTGACATTTAAAACTAAACTCGATGTTAACAAATCTCTCTTCTTCAGAAATGCTTTTCTTGCCATTGGCAGACTACATCCTCTCTACTTCGACCATCATCAGTTATTTCGCTCCCCAAATAGCAATACTCATTTACTATTTTAAGTGTCTCATTTCCTAATCTAATTACCGCAGCATCACCCGATTTATTTCGACTACATTCCATTATTCTCGTTTTGCCTTTGTTGATGTTCATCTTGTATCGTCCTTTCAAGACACTGTCCATTCCGTTCAGCTGCTTTTCCAAGTCCTTTGCTGTCTCTGACAGAATGACGATTCATCGGCGAACCTCAAAGTTTTTATTTCTTCTCCATGGATTTTAATACCTACTCCGAATTTTTCTTTTGTTTCCTTTACTGCTTGCTCAATATACAGATTGAATAGCATCGGGGAGAGGCTACAACCCTGTCTCACTCCCTTCTCAACCACTGCTTCCCTTTCATGCCCCTCGACTCTTATAACTGCCATCTGGTTTCTGTACAAATTGTAAATAGCCTTTCGCTCCCTGTATTTTACCCCTGTCACATTCAGAATTTGAAATAGAGTATTCCAGTCAACATTGTCAAAAGCTTTCTCTAAGTCTACAAATGCTAGAAACGTAGGTTTGCCTTTCGTTAATACATTTTCTAAGATACGTCGTAGGGTCAGTATTGCCTCACGTGTTCCAACATTTCTACGGAATCCAAACTGATCTTCCCGGAGGTCGGCTTCTACCACTTCCTCTATTCGGCTGTAAAGAATTCGTGTTAGTATTTTGCAGCTGTGACTTATTAAACAGATAGTTCGGTAATTTTCACATCTGTCAACACCTGCTTCCTTTGGGATTGGAATTATTATATTCTTCTTGAAGTCTGAGGGTATTTCGGCTGTCTCATACATCTTGCTCACTAAAAGGTAGAGTTTTGTTCCTCGCTCTCCTAATGCTGTCATTAGTTCTAATGGGATTTTGTCCATTCCCGAGGCCTTGTTTCGACTTAGGACTTTCAGTGTTCTGTCAAACTCTTCACGCAGTGTCTTATGTCCATTTCATCTTCATCTACATCCTCTTCCATTTCCATAATATTGTCCTCAAGTACATCGGCCTTGTATAGACCATCTCTATACTCCTTCCACCTTTCTGCTTTCCCTTCTTTGCTTAGAACTGGGTTTCCATCTGAGCTCTTGATATTTATACAAGTGGGTCTATTTTCTTTAAAGGTCTCTTTAATATTCCTGTAGGCAGTATCTATCTTACCCCTAGTGATATGTGCCTCTACATCCTTACATTTGTCCTCTAGCTATCCCTGCTTAGCCATTTTGCACTTCCTGTCGATCTCATATTTGAGACGTTTGTATTCCTTTCCGCCTGCTGCGTATACTGCATTTTTATATTTTGTCCTTTCATCAGTTAAATTCAATATCTCTTATTTAGAAGTTGCCGATTGCCGTGCTGTATTCTGCCTGTCTACATACACTCCTAAAAATAGAAAAAAGAACACATTGACACCGGTGTGTCAGACCCACCATACTTGCTCCGGACACTGCGAGAGGGCTGTACAAGCAATGATCACACGCACGGCACAGCGGACACACCAGGAACCGCTGTGTTGGCCGTCGAATGGCGCTAGCTGCGCAGCATTTGTGCACCGCCGCCGTCAGTGTCAGCCAGTTTGCCGTGGCATACGGAGCTCCATCGCAGTCTTTAACACTGGTAGCATGCCGCGACAGCGTGGACGTGAACCGTATGTGCAGTTGACGGACTTTGAGCGAGGGCGTATAGTGGGCATGCGGGAGGCCGGGTGGACGTACCGCCGAATTGCTCAACACGTGGGGCGTGAGGTCTCCACAGTACATCGATGTTGTCGCCAGTGGTCGGCGGAAGGTGCACGTGCCCGTCGACCTGGGACCGGACCGCAGCGACGCACGGATGCACGCCAAGACCGTAGGATCCTACGCAGTGCCGTAGGGGACCGCACCGCCACTTCCCAGCAAATTAGGGACACTGTTGCTCCTGGGGTATCGGCGAGGACCATTCGCAACCGTCTCCATGAAGCTGGGCTACGGTCCCGCACACCGTTAGGCCGTCTTCCGCTCACGCCCCAACATCGTGCAGCCCGCCTCCAGTGGTGTCGCGACAGGCGTGAATGGAGGGACGAATGGAGACGTGTCGTCTTCAGCGATGAGAGTCGCTTCTGCCTTGGTGCCAATGATGGTCGTATGCGTGTTTGGCGCCGTGCAGGTGAGCGCCACAATCAGGACTGCATACGACCGAGGCACACAGGGCCAACACCCGGCATCATGGTGTGGTGGGGAGCGATCTCCTACACTGGCCGTACACCACTGGTGATCGTCGAGGGGACACTGAATAGTGCACGGTACATCCAAACCGTCATCGAACCCATCGTTCTACCATTCCTAGACCGGCAAGGGAACTTGCTGTTCCAACAGGACAATGCACGTCCGCATGTATCCCGTGCCACCCAACGTGCTCTAGAAGGTGTAAGTCAACTACTCTGGCCAGCAAGATCTCCCGATCTGTCCCCCATTGAGCATGTTTGGGACTGGATGAAGCGTCGTCTCACGCGGTCTGCACGTCCAGCACGAACGCTGGTCCAACTGAGGCGCCAGGTGGAAATGGCATGGCAAGCCGTTCCACAGGACTACATCCAGCATCTCTACGATCGTCTCCATGGGAGAATAGCAGCCTGCATTGCTGCGAAAGGTGGATATACACTGTACTAGTGCCGACATTGTGCATGCTCTGTTGCCTGTGTCTATGTGCCTGTGGTTCTGTCAGTGTGATCATGTGATGTATCTGACCCCAGGAATGTGTCAATAAAGTTTCCCCTTCCTTGGACAATGAATTCACGGTGTTCTTATTTCAATTTCCAGGAGTGTATAACTTTATTTGAGTAGGCATACCTATACCAGTTTTTGGCGCTTCAGTGTAGATACAGCTACTATCAGCTCGGTTTGCATTTCCGGAAGTGAGGTTGGTCCAGCGTAGCGGCTGGCTTTGCCTCGAGACGTTGTCCCTCGGTTCGGCTCGGCTCGGCGCGTCAGCCGAGCCTCTGGCTCAGCTGTCAGCGGGGAGAGGCAGCGTGTCAGCAGCCGCAGCCGCCGTCAATGGCCGCCTTGTCAGCGTCGGCGCTGACGCCCACACTCCCACGCAGGCAGCCGCTGATAGCGAAGGCGCCCACCACTCCACGTGCCGTGCTGTGCCTAGCACCTAGCTGCGAGGATACCTCCACGTCTCCGTCCGTACGGTGGATTAACTACAACTCCTACAAGCGCACACGAACAAGCGTTTCGTGCAAACCGCCGCTCAGACCAACCATGACTGTATAAGAACCACTGTGTGCTTTGGCTATGCGGAGCTCTAGCGAAAACGTTGTCCTAGCACCGACGTTCCTGCCTTTGTGATGTGGGGAAAAAGAAAAAAAAAACTAAAGAGTAATCGCGATGTGTTGGGTTATGACTGATTAATGCAATGAAAAACGTAATGTTAACATTAATTTAAACCGTCCTCAAACGGACGTGTTTCTGAAAGCACGACAGGCGTGCTTCACATCGTGATTGGCTGGGTTGGGTTGGGTTGTTTGAGGGAAGAGACCAAACAGCTATGTCACAGGTCTCAACGGATTAGAGAAGGACGGGGAAGGAAATCGGCCGTGCCATGTCAAAGGAACCATCCCGGCATTTGCCTGGAGCGATTTAGGGAAATCACTCGTGATTGGTGCAAAGACTGCAGCGCTCTCCAACCGCAGTTGTCGGCTGTATCTGGCTTGCAGTTCATTCTCACTTTGTTTGCGAAAAAACACGGACGTAAAATTCCTACGTTAGCTCTGTTAAAACGCTCATTTCCTTCGTTGTCGGCCGGCCGGAGTGGCCGAGCGGTTCTAGGCGCTGCAATCTGGAACCGCGCAACCGCTACGGTCGCTGGTTCGTATCCTGCCTCGGGCATGGATATGTCTGCCGTCCTTAGATTAATTAGGTTTAAGTAGTTCTAAGTTCTAGGGGACTAATAACCACAGATGTTAAGTCCCATAGTGCTCAGAGCCATTTGAACCACCTCTTCGTCTCCGTTCGTAGGGTGGATTAAGTACAACCGCGACAAGCGCACACGAACAAGCCTTTCGTGCAAACCGCCGCGCAGACCAACCATGACATCTACATCTACATCCATACTCCGCAAGTCACCTGACGGTGTGTGGTGGAGGGTACCTTGAGTACCTCTATCGTTTTTCCAATCAATTCCAGTCTCATATTGTTCGTGGAAAGAAATATTGTCGGTATGCCTCTGTGTGGAATGTAATGTCTCTGATTTTATCCTCATGGTCTCTTCGCGAAATATACGTAGGAGGGAGCAATATACTCCTTGATTCCTCAGTGAAGGTACGTTCTCGAATCTTTAACAAAAGCCTGTACCGAGCTACTGATCGTCTCTCTTGCAGAGTCTTGCACTGGAGTTTACCTATCATCTCCGTAATGCTTTCGCAATTACTAAATCATCCTGCTCTCCGTTGGATCTTCTCTATCCCTTCCATCAACCCTATCTGGTACGGATCCCACACTGCTGAGCAATATTCAAGCAGTGGGCGAACAAGTGTGCTGTAACCTACTTCCCTTGTTTTTTGGACTGTATTTCCTTATGATTCTTCCAATGAATCTCAGTCTGGCATCTGCTTTGGCTGGTTCAAATGTCTCTCAGCACTATGGGACTTAACACCTGAAGTCATTAGTCCGCTAGAACTTAGAACTACTTAAACCTAACTAACCTAAGGACATCATACACATCCATGCCCGAGGCAGGTTTCGAACCTGCGACCGTAGTGGTCGCGCGGTTCCAGACTGTAGCGCCTAGAACCGCTTGTCCACACCGGCCGGCCCATCTGCTTTACGGACGATTAATTTTATATGGTCACTCCATTTTAAATCATCCCTAATGCCTACTCCCAGATAATTTGTGGAATTAACTGCCTGCAGTTGCTGACCTGCTATACTGTAACTAAATAATAAAGGATCTTTCTTTCTATGTATTCGCAACACATTACACTTGTCTACATTGAGATTCATTTGCCATTCTCTGCTCCATGCGTCAATTCGTTGCAGATCTTCCTGCATTTCAGTACAATTTTCCATTGTTACAACCTGTCGATATACTACAGCATCATCCGCAACAAGCCTCAATCGACTTCCGATGTTATCCACATGGTCATTTATATATATTGTGAATAGCAACGGTCCTACGACACTCCCCTCTGGCATACCTGAAATTACTCTTACTTTGGAAAACTTCTCTCCATTGAGAATGACATGCTGTTATCTAGGAACTCTTCAATCCACCGTACAAGAATCACTTTGGGCTTCGGCTATGAGGAGCTCCAACGAAAACGTTCTCCTGTCACTGACATTCGTGTGTTTGTGATGTGGGAGAAAAAGAACAAAGGAAGTAGTAATCGCGATGTGTTGAATAAAGACACATTAATCAAACTAAAACGTATTGTTCACATTAAGTTGAACCGTCCTCAGACGGACGTGTTTCTAATCGTTAAGGACGCCATACGTGCTGCATCTGGTGCACGCTTACAAGGGAACCTCCCCATCGCACCCCCCTCAGATTTAGTTATAAGTTGGCAGAGTGGATAGGCCTTGAAAAACTGAACGCAGATCAATCGAGAAAACAAGAAGAAGTTGTGTGGAACTATGAAAAAATAAGCAAAATATGCAAACCGAGTTAGTGTGGATAGGCCTTGAAAAACTGAACGCAGATCAATCGAGAAAACAAGAAGAAGTTGTGTGGAACTATGAAAAAATAAGCAAAATATGCAAACCGAGTAGTCCACATGTAACATGTGCAACTTCAAGGATATATATGCAGACAGGAGCGCTGTGGTCCTGTGGTTAGCGTGAGCAGCTGTGGTGTGAGAGGTCCTTGGTTCAAGTCTTCTCTCGACTGAAAATTTTAATTTTTTGTTTTCAGACAATTATTATCTGTCCGTTCGATGCGATCACTTTTTTGGGAGTGATAATCACATCCACAAGAAAACCTAAATCGGGCAAGGTAGAAGAATCTTTTTACCCATTCGCCAAGTGTGCAAGTTAGGTGGGTCGACAACATATTACTGTCATGTGACGCACATGCCGTCAACAGTATCGTATAGAATATATCAGACGTGTTTTCCTGTGGAGGAATCGGTTGACCTATGACCTTGCGATGAAATGCTTTCAGTTCCCATTGGAGAGGCACGTCCTTTCGTCTACTAATCGCACGGTTTTGCGATGCGGTCGCAAAACACAGACACTAAACTTATTACAGTGAACAGAGACATCAATGAACGAACGGACAGATCTTAACTTTGCGAAAATAAAAAAAGTAAAATTTTCAGTCGAGGGAGGACTTGAACCAGGGACCTCTCATTCCGCAGCTGCTCACGCTAACCACGGGACCACGGCGCTCCTGATCCCACATTAGCCTTGATGTTGCCTATATTGTGCATGGACTACTCAGTTTGTATATTTTGCTTATTTTTTTCATAGTTCCACACAACTTCTTCCTGTTTTCTCGATTGATCTGTGTTCAGTTTTTCAAGGCCTATCCACTGTTCCAACTTAAAGCTAAATCTGACGGGGGTGCGATGGGGAGGTTCCCTTGTTAGAAACCAGCTGCATCTTGTCACGGGACTAGGCGTGTTCCTCAACGGGATATGGGTCCGCAGCGTTCTCCAGCCGCAGTTGCCGGCTGCATCTGGGTCGCAGTTCACACACACTTTGTTTACGAGAAAACTCTGACGAAAAACTCCGGCGTTACCTCTCTTAGAACGCTCATTTCCTTCGTTGTCGATACGGTAGTCGTGTCGTTCTGTCTATAGTGAAAATAAATACACTACTGGCCATTAAGATTGCTACACCAAGAAGAAATGCAGATGATAAACGTGTATTCATTGGACAAATATACTATACTAGAACTGACATGTGACTACATTTTCACCCAATTTGGGTGCATAGATCCTGAGAAATCAGTACCCAGAACAACGACCTCTGGCCGTAATAACGGCCATGATACACCTCGGCATTGAGTCAAACAGAGCTTGGATGGCGTGTACAGGTACAGCTGCCCATGCAGCTTCAACACGATACAACAGTTCATCAAGAGTAGTGACTGGCGTATTGTGACCAGCCAGTTGCTCGACCACCATTGACCAGACGTTTTCAGTTGGTCAGAGATCTGGAGAATGTGCTGGCCAGGGCAGCACTCGAACATTTTCTGTATCCAGAAAGGCCCGTCCAGGACCTGCAACATGCTGTCGTGCATTATCCTGCTGAAATGTAGGGTTTCGCAGGGATCGAATGAAGGCTAGAGACACGGGTCGTAACACATCTGAAATGTAACGTCGGCTGTTCAAAGTGCCGACAATGAGAACAAGAGGTGACCGATACGTGTAACTAATGGCACCCCGTACCATCACGCCGGGTGATACGCCAGTATGGCAATGACGAATGCACGCTGCCAATGGGCGTTCACCGCGATGTCGCCAACCACGGATGCGACCATCGTGATGCTGTAAACAGAACCTGGATTCATCCGAAAAAATGACGTTTTGCCATTCGTGCACCCAGGTTCGTCGTTGAGTATACCATCGCAGGCGCTCCTGTCTGTGATGCAGCGTCAAGGGTAACCGCAGCCATGGTCTCCAAGGTGATAGTCTGTGCTGCTGCAAACGTCGTCGAACTGTTCATGCAGATGGTTGTTGTGTAACAAACGTCCCCATCTGTTGACTCATGGATCGAGACGTGACTGCACGATCCGTTACGGCCATGCGGATAAGATGCCTGTCATCTCGACTGCTAGTGATACGAGGCCGTTGGGATCCAGCACGGCGTTCCGTATTACCCTTCTGAACACACCGATTCCATATTCTACTACCAGTCATTGGATCTCGACCAACGCGAGCAGCAATGTCGCGATACGATAACCGCAATCGCGATAGGCGACAATCCGACCTTTATCAAAGTCGGAATTTTCCTGGAGCCACCCCGTAGCAATTCTGGATGTGTTTAGCTACTCGTGAAATCAAATGGTTCAAATGGCTCTGAGCACCATGGCACTTAAGAAGTCGCGATAGGCGACAATCCGACCTTTATCAAAGTCGGAATTTTCCTGGAGCCACCCCGTAGCAATTCTGGATGTGTTTAGCTACTCGTGAAATCAAATGGTTCAAATGGCTCTGAGCACCATGGCACATACAACATAGAACTGCTTAAACCTAGCTACCCTAAGGACATCACACACATCCATGCCCGAGGCAGGATACGAACTTGCGACTGTAGCAGTCACCTGGTTCCGGACTGAAGCGCCTAGAACCGCTCCTCAGATCAACGTGCAGACCGCAGAGGTAGCTATGTCGTATCAATATTACGACTTTTCTACTTTATTGCATTCTCATATGGAGCATTGCAAAAATCACCCTATACAGTGTGGGGCTCAGAACGTTCATTTATATTTATTTACACTACTAGCCATTAAAATTGCTATACCACGAAGATGACGTGCTACAGACGCGAAATTTAACCGATAGGAAGAAGATGCTGTGATATGCAAATGATTAGCTTTGCAGAGCATTCACACAAGGTTGGCGCCGGTGGCGACGCCTACAACGTGCTGACATGAGGAAGTTTCCAACCGATTTGTCATACACAAACAGCAGTTGACCGGCGTTGCCTGGTGAAACTTTGCTGTGATGCCTCGTGTAAGGAGGGAAAATGCATACCATCACGTTTCCGACTTTGATAAAGGCCGGATTGTAGCCTATCGCGATTGCGGTTTATCGTATCGCGAGGCTGCTCGTGTTGGTCGAAATCCAATGAATGTTAGCAGAATATGGAATCGGTGGGTTCAGGAGGGTAATACGAAACGCCGTGCTGGATCCCAACAGCCTCGTATCACTAGCAGTCGAGATGACCCTTGACGCTGCATCACAGACAGGAGCACCTGCGATGGTGTACTCGACGACGAACCTGGGTGCACGAATAACAAAACGTCATTTTTTCGGATGAATCCAGGTTATGTTTACAGCATCGTGATGGTCGCATCCGTGTATGGCGATATCGCGGTGAACGCACATGGGAAGCGTGTATTCATCATCGGGATACTAATCACCCGGCGTGATGGTATGGTGTGCCATTGCTTACACGCCTCGGTCACCTCTTGTTCGCATTGTCGGCACATTGAAAAGTGGACGTTACATTTCAGATGTGTTACGACCCGCGGCTCTACCCTTCGTTAGATCTGTGCGAAACCCTACATTTCAGCAGGATAACGCACGACCGCATGTTGCAGGTACTGTACGGGCGTTTCTGGATACAGAAAATGTTCGACTGCTACCCTGGCCAGCACATTCTCCAGATCTCTGACCAATTGAAAACGTCTGGTCAATGGTGGCCTAGCAACTGGCTCGTCACAATACGCCAGTCGCTACTCTTGTTGAACTGTGGTATCGTGTAGAATCTGCATGGGCAGCTGTACCTGTACACGCCATCCGAGCTCTGTTTGACTCAATGCCCAGGCGTATCAAGGCCGTTATTACGGCCAAAGGTGGTTGTTCTGGGTAATGATTTCTCAGGATATATGCACCCAAATTGCGTGAAAATGTGGCCACATGTCAGTTCTAGTATAGTATATTTGTCCAATGAATACCCGTTTATCATCTGCATTTCTTGGTGTAGCGATTTTAATGTCCAGTAGTGGATATTTTTGGATAACTAATCAGTAAAAAACGCAGCAGACGTCATGAAAACGTGAAAGCCGTCTGACGATGAATGGTAACGATTCGAAACTGGTAACGTTACCTTTTGAATAAAGGAATTTAAAATAAATTTGTGGCTGGTTGTTGTCTTAACACCACCTAGACAAAGAAATCCGTGTGCGTCGATTAATGTTGGAAAAAATATCAATATATGGATATTTTACGGACAGCCCGACTATGGACCTATACACAGCGAATGGTAAATATGGTTCACGGCGACACAGGAATACCCTGGCTCGCTTTGTCCTGAGGGTCCCAGTTCGAAAGCCGGCCGGTGCATCTCGCGGGGCAGAGACAGTCGACGACTGTTGTGCCGAATGCAACCGCCGACCGGTCGCCTGGCCATTACCATACAATACAGTACAGTACAGCACAATACGGTGCCGCCACGGCAATAAGCAGCAGTCGCGTTGGCGTCCGCTGCGGTATAATAAACTCTCATTGCCGATTATTCTCTCGCATTCCTCTCGCCCTGTTCTCTTTTTCGGCGCGGGTACCGTTCTGTAGCGGTGAACCGACCGGCTGTGAGCATTCAGAAGGACGCCGAGTCTATAACAGGGGCGGCCGAGTCGAATTTTTTCATACAGTTCAATGCCCGGACGCCAATTTCGTTAAGCACTCCGACGCAACTTAACAAACGGGCAAGTGCGGGTAGCGCGCATTCCCTACAAACTTAATCTCTGTACATACAGTTCCATATGTCGTCAGCCACGTGCTTACAACTTGTACTGGCACACCCACTATGTAACGGGTGACCAAAAAGTCAGTATAAATTTGAAAACTTAATAAACCACGGAATAATGTAGATAGAGAGGTAAAAATTGACACACATGCTTGGAATGACATGGGGTTTTATTAGAACCACAAAAAAAAAAAACAAAGTTCACAAAATGTCCGACAGATGGCGCTGGACAGCAAAACGTCAGTGACTGCGCATGACAATCGTGTATAAAAGGTGGTGGTGGTGGTGGTTAGTGTTTAACGTCCCGTCGACAACGAGGTCATTAGAGACGGAGCGCAAGCTCGGGTTAGGGAAGGATTGGGAAGGAAATCGGCCGTGCCCTTTCAAAGGAACCATCCAGGCATTTGCCTGAAACGATTTAGGGAAATCACGGAAAACCTAAATCAGGATGGCCGGAGACGGGATTGAACCGTCGTCCTCCCGAATGCGAGTCCAGTGTGCTAACCACTGCACCACCTCGCTCGGTATGTGTATAAAAGGAGTTGTAGTGAGAGAGAGAGAATCAGATGCGCCAGCAGTCGCAGCATATTGACGTTACCTGAAAAGGCGCTCTTAGTGAAACTGTATTATCAGAATGGGGAATGTGCTAGTTCAGCGTTACGATCCTATCGCCATAGGAAGGGGATTTGAACGGGTAAAGGTCCGTTGACAAATGCAGCTGTGGCGAGAATGATTTCGAAGTTCGAAGCCACGGGTTGTTTAGACGATAGACGCCGTAGTGACCGACCGAGCACAAGGCGTAATGCTGCTGAGACAGTTCAGGAAGAAATGGGAGACTGTAGCGGCTTCGTCTATGCACGGGGAAGTCAGCGCTCGTGCAGTCGCACGTCGCACCGGCATTCCATACACTACTGTTTGGTTGGCACTTGGGTGTACGCTCCGATGCTGTCCGTACAAAATCCATCGACATCATGAACTGTTATCTGGCGATTTAGTGAAGCGGAGGGCATTTGCGGTGGGGGCGTTTAAAAGATGGCGAAAGATGACGATTGGTTGAGTAACGTGTTGTGGACCGACGAAGCTCATTTCACGCTCCGAGGGTCTGTCAATGCCCACAACTGCAGAATTTGGGATACGGAAAATCCTAGAACTGTCGTGGAAACTCAATTGCACGACGAGAAGGTCACGATATGGGTTGGATTTACCACATCTACCGTTATCGGGCCTTTTTTCTTCGAGAAAAAGCGTGCTTCTGGTTTTGTAACTGCTACCGTTACGAGAGAGAGGTACGCCGATATGTTACAGAATCGCATCATCCCCAGCCTGGCTGATAAACACCTGCTGTAACGTACGATGTTTATGCAGGATGGTGCTCCACCCCATATTGCTAGACGCGCGAAAGATCTCTTGCGCGCGTCGTTTGGTGATGATCGTGTGCTCAGCCGCCACTTCCGTCATGCTTGGCCTCCCACGTCCCCAGACCTCAGTCCGTGCGATTATTGGCTATGGGGTTACCTGAAGTCGCAAGTGTATCGTGATCGACCGACGTCTCTAGGGATGCTGAGAGACAACATCCGACGCCAATGCCTCACCATAACTCCGGACATGCTTTACAGTGCTGTTCACAACATTATTCCTCGACTACAGCTATTGTTGAGGAATGATGGTGGACATATTGAGCATTTCCTGTAAAGAACATCATCTTTCCTTTGACTTACTTTGTTATGCTAATTATTGCTATTCTGATCAGCTGAAGCGCCATCTGTCGGACATTTTTTTAACTTTTGTATTTTTTTTGTTTGTTTATTCTAATACAACCCCATGTCATTCCAAGCATGTGTGTCAATTTGTACCTCTCTATCCGCATTATTCCGTGATTAATTCAGTTTTCAAATTTATACTGACTTTTTGATCACCTGGTATATTCCCGAATAGGCGAGACATTTTACTTGAATCTTGCTTGCACGGTGTCAGCGGATAGTTACTACACTACACTACACATGGCTTTTCGCGGATGATGCTGTAGTACACAGGGAGGTTGCAGCATTAGAAAATTGCAGCGAAATGCAGGAAGATCTGCAGCGGATAGGCACTTGGTGCAGGGAGTTGCAACTTACCCTTAACATAGACAAATGTAATTGTAGTGTCGGCAGACTTGCCAACACTACGCACACTAATTGAAAGAGGCGGCCAAGATGCACGCGCTAACTCACGAAGGATGGAGTGAGGTCTGAAACAGGAGACTTAATGAATGTGATAAAGAAAATACGTATCTTTGGAATATACTTAACTTTTAATACATCCTTGTATACATCGTTCTTGATGAGACATCTGGAGATTGTGGCGATACAAGTGACTCTTTATATACAAGCTATTTAAGGCTAATGGCGCCTTGCTAAGTCGTAGCCATTAACTTAGCTGAAGGCTATTCTAACTGTCTCTCGGCAAATGAGAGAAATGGCTTCGTCCGTATAGTCGCTAGCAACGTCGTCGTACAACTGGGGCGAGTTCTCGTACGTCTCTCGAGACCTGCCGTGTGGTGGCGCTCGGTCTGCGATCACACAGTGGCGACACGCGGGTCCGACATGTACTAATGGACCGCGGCCGATTTAAGCTACCACCTAGCAGTGTCTGGCAGTGACACCACATTCCTCCCCCGCAAATCGGCGAACGGTCGTGTTGTAAGGCTTCCGCCCGCCGTGGGGAGGACCCCATGTTGACGTATGCGATGAGGTGGGGAGCCTAACAACAGGCGAGGCTGTGCCACCCGCACCCGGCCATTCGGTCCGAGGGGAGCTAGGAAACGCCTGAAAACCTAGTCCAGGGTGCACGTCAACATGCGGTGTATGCGCCTGTAAGGAGGGGCCGAAGGGTCGACCTCCATGTGGTCGGGGCACCCGACGGGCGAAGACGACATCTGGTCCGGAGCGGGCAAGCGTTCCATGGCGGAGGACAGCCGGCCACGGGAAGCGAGCGGCGGCGCGTGACCCAGGGAGGCGCCAGGCGGTTGCAGCGACGCGTCCACTGCGGGCGGCGCCGGCGCGTCGCCATGAGGCAAAATGGAAGGCAGCGTCGGTAACACCTGGGGATGAGGCGAGCCAGTAGATGGGTCCCCAGGGCGCTGACCGGACGGCACCGTCGCTGAAAGCAGACGGGGAGCGGCAGAACCCAGGCGACAACAGAGGCGCAGCTGATTGAGATGCCGACGCACCTCACCAGAGGCCCCCAAAACCAAATACATCGCGCGGCCGAGGCAGCGAAGAATGCGCCCTGCGAGCCAACGCCGTGAACCGCGATAGTTGCGATAGAAAACAACGTCGCCAGGAGCAAAAGCAGTAGTCTGCCGCTGCACAGGAACCTGATGCGGCGGATGCAGCAAAGACATCAAGGTTCGATGAGGACGACCATGGAGCAACTCAGCCGGCGAGCGACCATCGCGGGGCTGAGAGCGATACGAAGACAAAAAGAGCAACAATGCGTCCTCCCTAGAATGCGACTCTTTCAACTTCAACATCTGTGACTTGAAAGTCCGGAGCAACCGTTCAGCGGCACCGTTGGACTGAGGCGAAAACGGCGCGGATGTCAGATGTTGAACACCATTGGCCTTGCAGAATGACTGAAATTCTGCGGACATGAATTGTGGGCCATTGTCGGAAACAATAGTCTGGGGACGACCTTCAATGCAAAAAATAGCGGACAACGCTTGGATGGTGGCAGATGACGTCGTGGAAGACATCCGGACAACAAAAGGAAAATTACTGAAGGAATCGACAACAACCAACCATCTAGCATTCCAGAAGGGACCAGCAAAATCGATGTGCAAGCGTTGCCGAGGGGAAGTGGCTGTCGGCCATGCAAAGAATTTCCGCTGCGGGGCGGATTGTTGTTCGGCACACGCCACGCAAGAAGAGCACATATTCGTAATCGCAGCATCGATTCCGAACCAAGTACAGTGCTGACGAGCAAGTTGTTTCGTACGCACTATACCCCAATGTCCTTGGTGGAGAAGCCGTAAGACAGAGGACTGTAACGAACGTGGGACCACGACTCTGGATTGATCATTATCAGAACGCAACAACAAAACACCACGTCGTACAAAAAGTCTCCCCTTGTGAGCAAAAAATCGGCGAACCAACGGATCCTCGATCCGTGACTTTGACAAGGGCCATTGCGTAGCAACCAAACGCAAAACAGTAGCAAGGACAGGGTCAGCAGCTGTGGCTGTAGCGACACGACGAAAATCAATCGGAAACGATTCGACCACGTCATCGGTTTCCGAATCAATGAACATGCAAGCAAGTTCGGAAGAATCGAATGCTTTATCCTCAGCAACAGGCAAACGGGACAACGCATCAGCGTTTCCGTGCTTAGCAGTGGACCGATACAAGATATCGTAGCGGTACTGTGAGAGGAAAAGAGACCAGCGAATGAATTTCTGCGCTGTACGTGGAGGTACAGGCTTGGTCGGATGAAAAAGCGATGTCAAAGGTTTGTGGTCTGTGATGATGGTAAAGTGACGACCATACAAGAAATCATGGAACTTAGTAACACCAAACACGAGAGCTAAAGCTTCTTTCTCTATCTGGGAATAATTGCGTTGCGCAGACGAGAGCAATTTTGAAGCAAAGGCAATACGACGATCATGCGATCCATCTTTGTGCGCAAGCACAGCACCGATCCCGAATTCCGATGCATCGACCATCAACAAAAGGGGTTTCTGGGGATCGAATGGCGTAAGGCAAGTATGTGAAAGCAACGCCGATTTCAACCGGCGAAAGGCGCGTTCGCATTCCGTCGTCCAGACGAACGGAGCACCTTTACGGCGTAAGCGATGAAGCGGAGCTGAAATGGAAGAAGCGCGCGGCACAAACCTGGCATAGTAATTAATTTTTCCCAACACACTCTGGAGCTGTTTCAAGTTCTGTGGCGAAGGCAACTCCTGTAT
Organism: Schistocerca nitens; assembly: GCF_023898315.1. Classification (NCBI taxonomy): domain Eukaryota; kingdom Metazoa; phylum Arthropoda; class Insecta; order Orthoptera; family Acrididae; genus Schistocerca; species Schistocerca nitens. The sequence continues at coordinate 139,071,920 of NC_064625.1, read as the reverse complement.
GGCACGGAGGTGCTCTGGACTCGGATGTATGCCTTGGGCATTTATGACATGGCCCAGATATGGTAAGTCACGAGCAAAAAACACACATTTGTCCTTCCTCAAGCGAAGACCATTTTGTCGCAAGACCTGAAATAACGTTCGTAGGTTGGCTAGATGTTGGTCTTCTGTCTTTCCGGAGATCACAATATCGTCCAGATAGTTCGCAGCAGTAGGGACCGACGCACAAACAGTTTGTAAATATTGCTGAAACAATGCAGGGGCGGATGCACACCCGAATGGCAGTCTTTTGAATCGGTACAATCCAAGATGCGTGTTAACCACCAAGACGTGCTGGGATTCTGCGTCCACTGGTATTTGCAAGTACGCATCTGCTAGGTCCAATTTCGAAAAGTATTTACCTGGGCACAGTTTATCAAAAAGATCTTCCGGGCGGGGCAAAGGAAAAGTTGCAGTCACAAGTTGTGGAGTCACAGTTGCCTTGAAGTCCACGCAAAGTCTCAATTTCCCGGAAGGTGTTGGCAAAATTACTAAGGGTGAGGCCCAGAGAGAAGCCTGCACACGTTCAATGACACCTTGAGATTCTAAACCGTGTAATGTTCTTGCGACCTCATCACGCAATGCGTGGGGAACATTGCGCGCTCTGAAAAATTTCGGTTGCGCGTTTACTTTCAGTTCCAAATGTGCTTCATATTTCTTAGCGCAACCAAGGCCCGGTGCAAAAATGTCTGCAAATTCTTCACAAAGATTAGAAACACTGGCGGAAGGCACAGTCTGATTCACTGATAGGACCTGATTGATTATTGACATGTTAAACAACTGAAATAAATCTAAACCAAACAAGTTCACTGCAGTAGAAGAACGAAGAACGTAAAATGACACAAGTTTTGTTTGTCCCTTGTATGTGGCAAAAAGGCTGCACTGTCCTAAGACAGGTATCTGCTGTCCTAAGTAACTATTGAGCTGAACATTTGCGGCACGCAACGGAGGTGCGCCCAGTTGTTTGTACGTGTCTTGATTGAGCAATGAAACTGCAGCTCCGGTATCGAGCTGGAATGGTATCACTTTGCCTCCAAAGTCTAAGTCTACAAAAAGTTTATTGTCCTGCTGACGACAAGAGCGACTTTCACGTGCAATAGGAACCGATTCAGGTACAGAAGCACTTGTGACTTTACGGGAGTTCCGGCGACGTCGACGCACACTTTTTATGGGACGAACACAGTCACTGTTAGATAAAGGGGCACTGGACGGGGTGGAATTAACGACATGAATGTCCACAGGCGAAGGTCCACGAGCCTGATTGTCCCTGGTTCGATTCCGGCGCGAAGCAAAGGGCCTGGAATGGTTTTGATTGTCTGATCTTAGCTTTTTCTGGCAAACACTTTGAACATGTCCTTTCTTATGACAGTAAAAGCAAATAGCTTGTCGTGACGGGCAATTGTCACGCGAATGTCTAGTTGCACACCGCGGGCATGATTTTAGAACTGCATTGGCATGCTTACGCGGCTGGACTCGTGTTTGCGAGCTAGGCTGCAGCTGCGCTGACGTGCGCGAGGGCCGTTTAGCGTCCCGTGCTGCGCGCCCGGCGGGCCGGTCAATGCGACACACTGCTGGCGAAGTTTCAAATGATTCCTGAGCAAAGTCAAGTGTGTCTTGCCTATCCAATATGTCTATCACATGTTGAAGGGAGGGATTAACTAGTTTCAAAATCTGTTCCCATATGCGAACATCAGAAACGTTCTGTGCAATTGCATCACGCACCATAGTATCTGAATACGGAAGTCCACATTCACATGCAAAATCACAATCCCTAGTAAGTCCTTGCAATGTTGCAACCCACTCCCTATTAGTCTGACCGGCCGTACGTTTGGTACGAAAGAACGTATACCTTTTGGCAACTACATTGTTTCTTTGAAATAGGCATCTAAAGCAGACAAAATTTCGTCGTAGGATAGAGTTGCTATGTCGCGTCGGGGAAACAATTTCACTATCACACGGTAGGTGGACACACCGACACAAGAAAGCAAAAACGGCTGCCGCTCATTACCTTGAATTCTGTAGGCGGCTAGATGGAATCCGAAGTGGCGTGACCATTCTGGCCACGTTTCTTGCGTGGAATCAAAATGACGGAAGGATGGTGCAACGGCGTGTTGTGGCTGCGGTAGCGATGAAGCGGCGGCGGCCGCATCGTGGTGCAGCGCACGTTGACCCTGGACGAGCTGTCCAAGGGCATCCAATAACGCCTACGTCTGCTGATTCTGCAAGCGATAAAATTCGTACATCTGGAGAAGCCATGACACAAGTAATGTAAGCAAAGCAAGAAGAACGAAGACCGTTTTTACGTTCGTCGCCAAAATTGTAGTGTCGGCAGACTTGCCAACACTACGCACACTAATTGAAAGAGGCGGCCAAGATGCACGCGCTAACTCACGAAGGCTGGAGTGAGGTCTGAAACAGGAGACTTAATGAATGTGATAAAGAAAATACGTATCTTTGGAATATACTTAACTTTTAATACATCCTTGTAAAGTCGTAGCCATTAACTTAGCTGAAGGCTATTCTAATTGTCTCTCGGCAAATGAGAGAAATGGCTTCGTCCGTATAGTCGCTAGCAACGTCGTCGTACAACTGGGGCGAGTTCTCGTACGTCTCTCGAGACCTGCCGTGTGGTGGCGCTCGGTCTGCGATCACACAGTGGCGACACGCGGGTCCGACATGTACTAATGGACCGCGGCCGGTTTAAGCTACCACCTTGCAAGTGTGGTGTCTGGCAGTGACACCACAGTAATGTATTGCGAATACATAGAAAGAAGGATCCTTTATTGTATGATTATATGATGGCTGAACAAACACTGGTAGCAGTTAATTCTGTAAAATATCTGGGAGAATGCGTACGCAACGATTTGAAGTGGAATGATCATATAAAATTAATTGTTGGTAGGGCGGGTGCCAGGTTGAAATTAATTGGGAGACCCCTTAGAAAACAGGTGGCTTACAAAACACTCGCTCGACCTATACTTGGGATGCGTACTAGGTCGGGTTGACAGAAGAGATAAACAAGATCCAAAGAAGAGCGGCGCGTTTCGTCACAGGGTTATTTGGTAAGCGTGATGGCGTTACGGAGATGTTTAACAAACTCAAGAGGCAGTCTCGGCTAGAGAGGCGCTCTGCATCGTGGTGTAGCTTGCTCGCCAGGTTTCGAGAGGGTGCGTTTCTGGATGAGGTATCGAATACATTGCTTCCCCCTACTTATACCTCCCGATGAGATCACGAATGTAAAATTAGAGAGATTCGAGCGCGCACGGAGGCTTTCAGACAGTCGTTCTTCCTGCGAACCATACGCGACTGGAACAGGAAAGGGGGGTAATCACAGTGGCACGTAAAATGCCCTCCTCCACACACCATTGGGTGGTTTGCGGATTATACGTGTAGATGTAGATGTAGAAGAGTCAAATAAACTGGTACACCAGCGTAATTTCGTGCAGGCTCCCGCGAACACGCAGAAGTGCTGCAGCGACGTGGCATGGTCTCGACTAATGTCTGATTTCCTGCTGGAGGGAATTGACACCATGAATCCGGCAGGGCTGCCCATAAATCCGTAACAGTACGAGGGGTGGAGATCTCTTCTGAACAGCACGTTAGAAGGCATCCAAGATATGCTCAATAATGTTCATGTCTGGGGAGTTTGGTGGCCAGCAGAAGTGTTTGAACTCAGAAGAGTTCAAAAATGGTTCAAATGGCTCTGAGCACTATGGGACTTAACATCTATGGTCATCAGTCCCCTAGAACTTAGAACTACTTAAACCTAACTAACCTAAGGACATCACACAACACCCAGTCATCACGAGGCAGAGAAAAAAACTCAGAAGAGTGTTCCTGGAGCCACTATGTAGCAATTCTGGACGTATGGGTGTCGCATTGCCCTGCTGGAATTACCCTAGTCCGTCGGCATGCACAATGGGCATGAACTGACGCAGGTGGTCAGACGGGATACTTAAGTACGTATTACCGGTCAGAGTCGTATCTAGACGTATCAGGGGCCCCATATCGCTCGAACTGCACATGCGCCACACCATTACACAGCCTCCACGAGCTTGAACAGTCCCCTGCTGACATGCAGGGTCCATGGATTCATGAGGTTGTCTACATACCCGTACACGTCCATCCGCTCGATACAATTTGAAACTACACTTGTCCCGCCAGGCAACATCTTTACAGTCATCGGCAGACCAATACCGGTTTTGACGTGCCCAGGCAAGTCGAGCAGCCATCAAGGATAAGTGGGCCTTCGGCTCTGAAAGCTCACATCGATGATGGTTCGTTGAATGGTTCGCACGCTGATACTTGTTGATGGCCCAGCATTGAAATCTGCAGCAATTTGCGGATGGTTGCAGTTCTGTGACGTCGAACGATTCTCTTCAGCCGTCGTTGGTCCCTTTCTTGCAGGATCCTTTCCAGGCCGTAGCGACGTTGGAGATTTGATGTTTTACCGGATTCCTGATATTGACGTTACACTCGTGAAATGGTCGTACGGGAAAATCCCCACTTCATCGGTATCTCAGAGATGCTGTATCCCATCGGTCGTGCGCCGACTATAACACCACGTTCAAACTCACTTAAATCTTGATTACCTGCCATTGTAGCAGCAGTAACCGATCTAACAACAGCACCGGGCACTTGTGGTCTCACACAGGCGTTGCCGACCGCAGCGCCGTATTCTGCCTGTTTACATATCTCTCCATTTAAATATGCATGCCCGTATGAGGCTGTTTAGGGCTTTAGTACGAGGGGCGTTCAGAAAGTAAGCTCCGATCGGTCGCGAAATGGAAACGACTATGAAAATCCGAGAAAGCTTTGCACAGATGTGTTGGGTAGTGTCTCTAGTATAACCCCAGTTAGCATCACGTCGCTCTTCTCATTTCTGAGCTCGCAGTGAGTGCGTAAATATGTCTAGAAAATAGTGTCTGCCGCCAAGTACGAGGGCCTGGTGAGAAATTTCGCCTGAAGCTATGCAGCTAACATTACATAACTGTCGTGCTGTTTCTTCTTCAAGACAATTCTCAGCCGCATTCTGCAGGGGCAATGAAGATGCTCCTGCATCGTTTTCAAATGGAAATGTGAGATTACCCACAATACAGTCCGCAATTGTCTCCCCCTGAGTTTCATCTCTGGTCACATGAACCGCTGTCTTTGAAGACAACATTTTGACACAGACAACGAGGTGTAGGCCAGGGTGGAGAATTGGCGGAAAGCACTGGCGGCTGCCTTCTATGATGAGGCTATTGAAAAGTTGGTACAACGCTATGACAAAAGTCTAAGTCAGAACGGCGACTACGTAGAGAAGTAGCTGAAAGGTGTAGCTAATTGTTACAAGTAAAACATTTCTGATGTTCACTGTGGTTTCAATTTGGCAATCAATCGGAGCTTACTTTCTGAACAGGCCTCGTATATATCCATGCAGATTCCCTGATGATGTTACAAACTTTGTAGGATCACACAGGTGGGTAAATGTGTCAATTCAAGGATCTCTGAACCGGAAAAATACATGTACTGGTATTGTTGTTGGTACGATTGTTGTTTAGACCAGTTTAGTTTCAAGAATGATATACTGTGGACCAAAAAAAAGTGCAGTATACATGGGATCTAAAATGCATACCATATGAGCTATGAGCGCTTGTTCAACAGAGGAGATGTGTTTCACAGTAGTGGAAATGAAAAAGTATTCATAGGTCCTCAACAATGCATTTTAGACCCCGTGTTTGGTGAACCTTTTTTCTTGTTACGGTCTGTACTACCACCTCTGCCGCTGCCTACCATACAATCGTAGCCAGTACATGTATTCCACTGTCAGAAGTATCATAACAGTATTCGCTTCTAACTTACGACTCGTTAGTTTTTGGTACAGCGACCTGTGCCTCAAATTGATACATTTATACGTCTCCAGCGTCCTTGGAGGTCTGTAACATCATCACAGTGTATATAGATACATTTATAGGCACCGGTGCCTACAACTATGACGCTCTGTAGCGTCATTGTATGACGTATCCGGGAATGGGTTCCTATGACAAATTTGATGTACTAAGTTCCCTCTACGATCTCTAGAAGTGTGTAACGTGAATTGTGGTACACCCTATATATAGAGATGTCTGTACATGTTGGTATTTATAGATTGTGCCGGAGTGGGTGAGCGGGTCTAGGCCGCCGGCACGATAGCTCAGCGTGTTCGGTCAGAGGGTTAGCTGCCCTCTGTAATAAAAAAACTCAGTTAATCGATCAACAACGAACTTAAACGGATGTCTTACGACATCCGCCCCGAGCAGATGCAACGAACAAAAGCGAACAAAATAAGATTAAAAAAAAAAGGCGCCTCAGTCTGGAACCGCGCGACAGCTACGGTCGCAGGTTCGAATACTGCCTCGGGCATGGATGTGTGTGTCAGTGTGTCGTCCTTAGGTTAGTTATGTTTAAGTAGTTCTAAGTTCTAGGCGGACTGATGACTTCAGATGTTAAGTCCGATAGTGCTCGTTATTCTGAAGTTGTATGTATGTGTGTTCGTGTATGTGTGTGTGTGTGTGTGTGTGTGTGTGTGTGTGTGTGTGTGTGTGTGTGTGTGTGTGTGTGAGTGAGAGAGAGAGAGAGAGCGAGGGGGGGAGGGGGGGGGGGAAAGAGGCAGTCCGCAGCTCGTGGTCATGCGGTACCGTTCTCGCTTCCCGCGCTCGGGTTCCCGGGTTCGATTCCCGGCGGGGTCAGGGATTTTCTCTGCCTCGTGATCACCGGGTGTTGTGTGATGTCCTTAGGTAAGTTAGGTTTAAGAAGTTCTAAGTTCAAGGGGACTGATGGCCATATATGTTAAGTCCCATAGTGCTCAGAGCCATTTGAACCATTTTTTTTTTTTAAGTGGCAAAATTTGGAGTCGGGGATAGAGTGAATGAAGAGTAAATTAGTGAACGTCTGTTACATGTTCAGCAGAGATGTCAGTGAGAGGTGACGTGGGAAGTGTGAGTGAGTGAGGGGGGGGGGGGGGGGGGGAGGCGCAGTGATTACAGTTAAAGCAACTGGGAGGTTCAAACGGTTCTGACAAGGGAACCTCCCCATCGCACCCCCCTCAGATTTAGTTATAAGTTGGCACATTCGATAGGCCTTGAAAAACTGAACACAGATCAATCGAGAAAACAGGAAGAAGTTCTGTGGAACTATGAAAAATAAGCAAAATATACAAACTGAGTAGTCCATGTGCAAGATAGGCAACATCAAGGATAATTTGAGCTCAGGAGCGCCGTGGTCTCGTGGTTATCGTGAGCAGCTTCGGAATGAGAGGTCCTTCGTTCAAGTCTTCCCTCCGGTGAAAAGTTTACTTTCTTCATTTTCGCAGAGTTATGATCTGTCCGTTCGTTCATTGACGTCTCTGTTCACTGTAATAAATTTAGTGTCTGTGTTTTGCGACCGCACCGCAAAACCGTGCGATTACTAGCCGAAAGGACGTGCCTCTCCAATGGGAACCGAAAACATTTGGTCGCAAGGTCAACCGATTCCTCCACAGGAAAACACGTCTGATATATTCTATACGACACTGGTGACCGCATGTGCGTCACATCACAGGAATATGTTGTCGACTGACCTAACTTGTACACTTGGCGAATGGGTAAAAAGATTCTTCTACCTTGCCCGATTTAGGTTTTCTTGTGGATGTGATAATCACTCCCAAAAAAGTGATGAAAACATAAGCGTTTGTCACATAAACGGAAAAAAACTTTTCACCCGAGGGAAGGCTTGAACCAAGGACCGCTCGTTCCGCAGCTGCTCACGCTAACCACAGGACCACGGCACTCCTGATCTTGCTTTTTGATGGTTGTTGCTTATCTTGCGCATGGACTACTCAGTTTGTATATTTTGCTTATTTTTTCATAGTTCCACACAACTTCTTCCTGTTTTCTCGATTGATCTGTGTTCAGTTTTTCAAGGCCTATCGAATGTGCCAACTTACAACTAAATCTGAGGGGGGTGCGATGGGGAGGTTCCCTTGTGAGCACTGTGGGACTTAACTTCTGAAGTCATCAGTCCCCTAGAATCGGTTGCGCGGTTCCAGACTGTAGCGCCTAGAACCGCACGGCCAAGCCGGCCGGCTCAACTGGGAGGAGATGATGGTGATTAATATATATACTTCATTTAAAAATAAGACATTTCGTGTATACGTATTGGAATTTAATATATTTTCTTGTGAATTGTGGATACTTACAATTTGTGCAATCAGTATATAAAATTAAAAAGATTTTAGTTTTTTTTTAATGATGGTTCAGTACTTGTTAATTATTATTTCCATCTGATAATAGATATGGAAATGGATTAATATTTCAAAAAGTTGCTTCTGCCGACTATCGAATAAAGTTCGCGGTTATAAGAAAACACGCTACATACTTGTTCTATATATGAAAAGAAGTATCCATGTATTTCGTGATATAAAAGTGGAGTGGTTCCTATGAACGGATAAAAGTTTTCTTCTGTAAAACCCAATCCTCAGCTACCGTCGATGCAAAATATTCATATATTTATTGGTGAATTTTTCGAGTTTGAAAACTGGACCGTACTGCTTCAGAAGATTAATGTCCTGGAGCTCTGGCTGTCGAGCGCGAACAAAATTCGAGAGGTGTCAATGCAAGGGAGCAATGGCTTGATCATGCTACTTGTTATATAGAGAATAAATATTGGGAGCAGCTCTTGGGGAAAATCTATTGAACCTCTGCTTTGAACGAGCAGCGAGTTTCGTCACGCTCGACTTTCACGCCGTGCCGTAGTGACAGACAGAAAGAGAGCTTCCCACGGGAATGACCATACATCAGCAGTAGGCCGGGGCTTTGACAAATACGGCGATCAGCCGGACGCGGCTTTGACTAATGCTCCCGCCTCAGAGCTTCCTGTGGCATTGCGGATCTGGAGAGGCCGGAAGACAGGTAGCAGGAGGCTTCCCGCAGGTTCGAACCGTCCCTAGGGACATCCTACAGGTGGTTCCCACACACCTGCCCGGCGCGCAGACCCTCACCTCCGGGAATTCGCGTATTTTCCTATTTTGCCCTTCCGCGCGGTAGCGCAGCAAAGCTGAATGAAATGTCCTGCCCTGGCGTCCCGCGCGTATCGCTGAGTCATCGCGTGTGGTGCGAGGGGTTCATGAAAATACGGACCCGTTCCTTGGCATTTTGCTATCTTCGTCAAGATAGTAAAATCGAATTAAATTTTGCAAGGGTTTTTTTATCTACACTACTGGCCATTGAAACTGCTACACCAAGAAGAAATACAGATGACAAACGGGTATTCATTGGACAAATATATTATACTAGAACTGACATGTGATTACATTTTCACGCAATTTTGGGTGCACAAATGGCTCTGAGCACTATGGGACTTACCTTCTGAGGTCATCAGTCCCCTAGAACTTAGAACTACTTAAACCTATTGAACCTAAGGACATCACACACACCCATGCCCGAGGCAGGATTCGAACCTGCGACCGTAGCGGTCGCACGGTTCCAGCTGAAGCGCCTAGAACCGCTCGGCCACTACCGGCCGGCTTGGGGGTGCACAGATCCTGAGAATTCGCGTTAGTATTTTGCAGCTGTGACTTCTGGTAGAAGCCGACATCGGGGAAGATCAGTTTGTATTCCGTAGAAATGTTGAAACACGTGAGGCAATACTGACCTTACGACTATCTTAGAAGAAAGATTAAGGAAAGGCAAACCTACGTTTCTAGCATTTGTAGACTTAGAGAAAGCTTTTGACCATGTTGATTGGAATACTCTCTTTCAAATTCTAAAGGTGGCAGGGGTAAAATACAGGGAGTGAAAGGCTATTTACAATTTGTACAGAAACCAGATGGCAGTTGTAAGAGTCGAGGGGCATGAAACGGAAGCAGTGGTTGGGAGGGAGTGAGACAGGGTTGTAGCCTCTCCCCGATGTTATTCAATCTGTATATTGAGCAAGCAGTAAAGGAAACAAAAGAAAAATTCGGAGTAGGTATTAAAATCCATGGAGAAGAAATACAAACTTTGAGGTTCGCCGATGACATTGTAATTCTGTCAGAGACAATAGAGGACTTGGAAGATCAGTTGAACGGAATGGACAGTGTCTTGAAAGGAGGATATAAGATGAACATCAACAAAAGCAAAACGAGGGTAATGGAATGTAGTCGAATTAAGTCGGGTGATGCTGAGGGAATTAGATTGGGAAATAAGACACTTAAAGTAGTAAAGGAGTTTTGCTATTTGGGGAACAAAATAACTCATGATGGTTGAAGTAGAGAGGATATAAAATGTACACTGGCAATGGGAAGGAAAGCGTTTTTGAAAAAGAAAAATTTGTTAACATTGAGTATAGATTTAATTGTCAGGAAGTCGTTTCTGAAAGTATTTGTATGGAATGTAGCCATGTATGGAAGTGAAACGTGGACGATAAATAGTTTAGACAAGAAGAGAATAGAAGCTTTCGAAATGTGGTGCTACAGAAGAATGCTGAAGATTAGATGGGTAGATCACGTAACTAATGAGGAGGTATTGAATAGAATTGGGGAGAAGAGGAGTTTGTGGCAAAACTTCACAAGAAGAAGAGACCGGTTGGTAGGATATGTTCTGAGGCATAAAGGGATCACAAATTTAGCATTGGAGGGCAGCGTGGAGGGTAAGAATCGTAGAGGGAGACCAAGGGATGAATACACTAAGCAGTAAGTACTGGGAGATGAAGAAGCTTGCACAGGATACAATAGCATGGAGAGCTGCATCAAACCACTCTCAGGACTGATGAGCACAACAACAACAACATCAAAAAATGGTTCGCCGGCCGTGGTGGTCTAGCGGTTCTAGGCGCGCAGTCCGGAACCGCGCGACTGCTACGGTCGCAGGTTCGAATCCTGCCTCGGGCATGGATGTGTGTGATGTCCTTAGGTTAGTTAGGTTTAAGTAGTTCTAAGTTCTAGGGGACTGATGATCACAGATGTTAAGTCCCATAGTGCTCAGAGCCATTTGAACCATTTTTTGAAAAAATGGTTCAAATGACTCTGAGCACTATGGGACTTAACAACTCAGGTCATCAGTCCCCTAGAACTTAGAACTACTTAAACCTAACTAACCTAAGGACATCACACACATCCATGCCCGAGGCAGGATTCGAACCTGCGACCGTAGCAGTCGCGCGGTTCCGGACTGCGCGCCTAGAACCGCTAGACCACCCCGACCGGCTCCTTATTTTATCGTATTGATCGGTGTCAACAAAATATTTTCGCATTCGGAGGCGAAATTTGGTGATTGGAATTTCGTGAGAAGATACTGTCGCAACGAAAAACGCCTTTCTTTTAATCATGTCCAGCCCAAATCCTGTATTATTTCTCTGATACTCTCTCCCATACTCCGCGATAATACGAAACGTGGTGCCCTTCTTTGAACTTTTTCAATGTACTCCGTCAGTCCTATCTGGTAGGGATCCCACACCGCGCAGCAGTATTCTAAAAGAGTACAGACAAGCGTAGTGTAGGCAGTCTCCTTAGTAGGTCCTGCCAATAAAACGCAGTATTTGGTTAGCCTTCCCCACAACAGTTTCTGCGTGTTCCTTCCAATTTCAGTTGATCGTGATTGTAATTCCTAGGCATTTAGTTGAATTTACAGCCTTTACATTTGACTGATTTATCGTGTAACAGAAGTTTAACGGATTCTTTTTAGCACTCATGTGGATGACCTCACACTTTTCGTTATTTAGGCTCAACTGCCCATTTTCGCACCATTCAGACATCTTTTCTATATCGTTTTGCAATTTGTTTTGATCTTCTGATGACTTTATTAGTCGATAAATGGCAGCGTCATCTGCAAACAACAGAAGGCGACTGAGCCGGCCGGTATGGCCGAGCGGTTCTAGGCGCTTCAGTCTGGAACCGCGCGACCGCTACGGTCACAGGTTCGAATCCTGCCTCACGCATGGATGTGTGTGTTATGTCATTAGGTTAGTTAGGTTTAAGTAGTTCTAATTTCTAGGGGACTGATGACCTCACATGTTAAGTCCCATAGTGCTCAGAGCCATTTTAACATTTTTTTTTTTTTGTTTTTATACGGCTGCTCATATTGTTTCCCAAATCGTTTATATAGATAAGAAACAGCAAAGACCTATAACACGAATTTGGAGAACGCCAGAAATCACTTCTGTTTTACTCGATGACTTTACGTCAATTACTACGAACTGTGACCTCTCTGACAGGAAATCACAAATTCTGTCACATAACTGAGAAGAAATTCCAGAAGCACGCAATTCCACTACGAGCCGCTTGTGTGGTACAGTGTAAAAAGCCTTCCGAAAATCCAGAAATACGGAATCGATCTGAAATCCCTTGTCAACAGCACTCAACACTTCATGTGAATACAGAGCTACTTGTGTTTCACAGGAACGATGTTTGCTAAACCCATGTTGACTGTGTGTCAATAGACTGTTTTCTTCAAGGTAATTCATAACGTTCGAACACAATACATATATGTTCCAAAATCCTGCCGCATATCGACGTTGACGATATGAGTCTGTAATTTAGTGGATTACTCCTACTACCTTCCTTGAATATTGGTGTGACCTGTGCAACTTTCCAGTCTTTGGGTACGGATGTTTCGGCGAGCGAACAGTTGTATATGATTGTTAAGTATGGAGCTAATGGATCAGCATACTCGGAAAGGAACCTAATTGGTGTACAGTCTGGACGAGAAGAGTTGCTTTTATTAAGTGATTTGAGTTGCTTCACTACTCTGAGGATATTTACTTCTATGTTACTCATGTTGGCAGCTGTTCTCGATTCGAATTCTCGAGTATTTATTTCTTCTTCTTTACATTTCAGTACATTAAATTACCACACAAAAGTAATAACAGATAAAAATCAAATGTTTATGAACACAAAGAGAGTCAAGCCACAAGTTCAAGAAAAGGCAATCAACAATGTTACGTAAGAATCAGCTTAATTTTTCAAGGAACTCCTCGACAGAATAGAGGGAGTAACACATGAGGAAACTCTTTCAGTTTCGATATGAAAGCGCGTGGACTACTGCTAAGATTTTTGGAGTCTTGTGGTAGCTTATTGAAAATGGATGAAGCAGTATACTGCACACTTTTCTGCACAAGGTTTAAGGAAGTCCGAACCAGATGCAGGTTGGATTTCTGCAGAGTATTAACCGAGTGAAAGCTGCTAATTCTTTGGAATAAGCTGATATTGCTAACAAGAAACGCCAGTAAAGAATATATATATTGAGAGGCCAATGTCGAAGTACCCAGATAAATGAACTGAGATCGACTAGAGGTTCGGGGGCTTACAGCACTTACTGCCCGAACTGCCCGTTTCTGAGCCAAAATATGCTTCTAGATTGGGAAGAGTTACCCCAAAATATAATACCATACGACGTCAGCCTAATGAGGAGGTATTGAATGGGATTGGGGAGAAGAGAAGTTTGTGGCACAACTTGACTAGAAGAAGGGATCGGTTGGTAGGACATGTTTTGAGGCATCAAGGGATCACAAATTTAGCATTGGAGGGCAGCGTGGAGGGTAAAAATCGTAGAGGGAGACCAAGAGATCAATACACTAAGCAGATTCAGAAGGATGTAGGTTGCAGTAGGTACTGGGAGATGAAGAAGCTTGCACAGGATAGAGTAGCATGGAGAGCTGCATCAAACCAGTCTCAGGACTGAAGACCACAACAACAACAACACGACGTCAGCGAACGAAAATAAGCAAAGTAGACCAACTTTCGTGTCGAACGATCGCTTACTTCAGATACTGTTCGAATAGTAAAAATGGCAGCATTATGTCTTTGAACAAAATCCTGATCGGGGCTTTTCCACGACAGCTTACTATCCATCCGAACACCTAAAAATTTGAACTGTTCGGTTTCAGTAATCATATGCCCATTCTGTGAAACTAAAACGTGGGGCTTTGTTGGACTGTGTATTGAAAACTGTAAAAACTGAGTCTTACTGTGATTTAGCGTTAGTTTATTTCCTACGAGCCATGAACTTATGTCATGAACTGCACAATTTGAACCAGAGCCAATGTTGCACACAAAATCCTTTAATACCGAGCTAGTGTCATCAGCAAACAAAAATATTTATATGGTTTGATAAGTCTGATAAAAAAAACAAGAAAAATGTTTGTTTCGTAAACAACTCACCTTACTTCTTGACACAGTTCAAAATGGTTCAAATGGCTCTGAGCACTATGGGACTTAACTTCTAAGGTCATCAGTCCCCTAGAACTTAGAACTACTTAAACCTAACCAACCTAAGGACATCACACACATCCATGCCCGAGGCAGGATTCGAACCTGCGACCGTAGCGGTCGCGCGGTTCCGGACTGTAGCGCCTTTAACCGCTTGGCCACCACGGCCGGCTTTTTAAACAGTCTCTGTTTCGTACTGCCTCGTGATGACTGGGTGTTGTGTGATGTCCTTAGGTTAGTTAGGTTTAAGTAGTTCTAAGTTCTAGGTGACTGATGACCATATATGTTAAGTCCCACAGTGCTCAGAGCCATTTGAACCATTCCGTTCCGTAAACAAATCACCTCTAATTAGTCTCTTTGATGAATATACACCCGGCCCAGCGATCCTCCAGCTTTTTCATTAAATCGGAAAAAAGAGATTCTGTCGAACTCTGCAGAGTAGTCGCTGACTGCAACTGTGGCTTCCTCGTTTGATAAAAATTTCTTCCCAGCAAGCGCAAGTTTCCAGTTCGGGAACAGTAACAAACCGCATGGAACTACATATGGTGAATTGCCATTCTTATCTGTGAGGTGTGCAGTGGTGCATTATCCCTGTGAAAGAGCACTTTTGCTTAGCAATGCTGGTCCTTTTTTCAGCCAACGCGAAATTAAGACGATCCAACAACGGAGCGTAATAGGATACTGTTATGTTTCCGCCTCTTTCCATCTATGCGGATCATTTCTTGTGAATATAAAAAACATTGGCCAACACCTTACGAGCTGTGAAAAAGATCTTCGGTGTACTTTCGCCATCCTTTTTCCATTATTTTGACTCTGGTGTGTAGTGACTGATACAGGTTTCATCGACAGTTACTAATCGGCGCAAAAACTCTTGCGAATTGCGATTAAACGTTGCCAGACATTGTGTTGAAACGTCGTTGCCGAATGCGTTTTTAGTGAACTGCGAACAATCGGCGCGCCCACCTTGCACACAGCTTCTTCGTAGCCAATGCTGTGGCCGAGCGGTTCTAGGCGCTACAGTCTGGAACCGCGACCGCTACGGTCGCATGTTCGAATCCTGCCTCGGGCATGGATGTGTGTGATGTCCTTAGGGTAGTTGGGTTTAAGTAGTTCTAAGTAGCTGATGACCTCAGCTGTGAAGTTCCATAGTGCTAAGAGTCATTTGAACCATTTTCGTAGCCAATTCTCCGTACAGGATATCATGCACTCTCTCTGTTGACATGCTTATCGTGTCATCAGGCCCACAAGTTTTTAATCGGCGGTCTTGAATTACCATATCATGGATTTTGTCGATGGCTCCCTTTCTGGTGAACTCAATTGGACGGCCGGAGCGCGCTATGTCTTCGGTGCTTGTCCGACAACGTTTAAACGCATTAATCCAAAAATAAATGGTCTTCAGTGATGGTGGAGAGCGGGAGTGAACTCCATCTAATTCCATTTTGATTCGAGCGACAGCAAACTCTTCAAATGAAGAAGCTAACGCACACTGGTAGCTAATCTCTTTAATTCCTTTGTTTCGTGCTAATAAAATTTCGTTTCTGAACCTCCCGCAACTTTCAGTTTTCAGTGCATAAAGAATATTTTCTGACGAACTAATGCAGATAAAAAGATCAAATTTGTTTAAATTTTTATAAAATACACATAACTTTGAAAAACTGTTGCAAGAGTTCTAAGACTGGTATTAAAGTACCGGTTCACATACTAGTTTATCTAATTACTAAGCGTGAAAGTGATAAGTAATGAAGCCTTTGAGAAAATGTTCCTGCTAGGTATAGTGTACTTTTACCAAACCACGTCATATTTATAAAAACAGGTTTACTTTGATACCGGTTTTTATTGCACTACTGGCCATTAAAATTGCTACAACACGAAGATGAAGTGCTACAGACGCCAAATTTAACCGACAAGAAGAAGATGCTGTGATATGCAAATGATTAGCTTTTCAGAGCATTCACACAAGCTTGGCGCCGGTGGCGACACATACAACGTGCTGACATGACGAAACTTTCCAACCGATTTCTCATACACAAACAGCAGTTGACCGGCGTTGCCTGGTGAAATTTTGTTGTCATGCCTAGTGTAAGGAGGAGAAATGCGTACCATCACGTTTCCGACTTTGATAAAGGTCGCATTGTAGCCTATCGCGATTGCGGTTTATCGCATCGCGACATTGCTGCTCGCGTTGGTCGAGTTCCAATGACTGTTAGCAGAATATGGAATCGGTGGGTTCAGGAGGGTAATACAGACCACCGTGCTGTATCCCAAGGGCCTCGTATCACTAGCAGTCGAGATGACAGGCATCTTATCCGCATGGCTGTAACGGATCGTGCAGCCACGTCTCGATCCCCGAGTCAACAGGTGAAGATGTTTGCAAGACAACAACCATGTGCATGAACAGTTCGACGACGTTTGCAGCACCATGGACTATCAGCACGGAGACCGTGGCTGCGGTTACCCTTGACGCTGCTTCACAGACAGGAGCGCCTGCGATGGTGTACTCAACGACCAAACTGGGTGCGCGAATGACAAAACGTCATTTTTTCGGATGAACCCAGGTTCTGTTTACACCATCATGATGGTCGCATCCGTGTTTGGCGGCATTGCGGTGAACGCACATTGGAGGCGTGTATTCGTCATCTGCATACTGGCCTATCACCCGGAGTGATGGTATGCGGTGCCATCTGTTACACGTCTCGGTCACCTCTTGTTCGCATTGACGGCACTCTGAACAGTGGACGTTACATTTCAGATGTGTTACGACAGTGGCTCTACTCTTCATTCGATCCCTGCGAAACCGACATTTCAGTATGATAATGCACGACCGCATGTTGCAGGTCTGTGCGGGCCTTTTTGGATACAGAAAATGTTCGACTGCTGCCCTCCAGATCTCTCACCAATTGAAAACGTCTGGTCAATGGTGGCCGAGCAACTGGCTCGTCACAATGCGCCAGTCACTACTCTTGATGAACTGTGGTATCGTGTTGAAGCTGCATGGGCAGCTATACCTGTACACGCCATCCAAGCTCTCTCTGACTCAATGCCCAGGCGTATCAAGGCCGTTATTGCGACCAGAAAAATGGTTCAAATGGCTCTGAGCACTATGGGACTCAACATCTGTGCTCATAAGTCCCCTAGAACTTAGAACTACTTAAACCTAACTAACCTAAGGACATCACACACATCCATGCCCGAGGCAGGATTCGAACCTGCGACCGTAGCAGTCGCGCGGTTCCTGACTGAGCGCCTAGAACCGCTAGACCACCGCGGCCGGCCCTATTGCGACCAGACGTGGTTTTTCTGGGTACTGATTTCTCAGGATGTATGCACCCAAATTGCGTGAAAGTGTAATCACATGTCAGTTCTAGTATAATACATTTGTCCAATGAATACCCGTCTATCATCTGTATTTCTTCTTGGTGTAGCAATTTTAATGGCCAGTAATGTATAATCAACCTGTATGCTCAGCAAGTTCAGAGGTGCCCACTAGCGCGCTGAAAGTGAGTTACTGATTCTCCGGAAGTGCGTACTGGAATCGCACGAAGTTTGAGCGAATCGGCAGGCAGCATGCGTCTCCTGTTAGTATGCTGCCGGCACGTGCAGCATATCATGGCAGAGGTGGTGTGTTGCCTGTGGCTGGAGCAGACAGCCCAGGTGGTCTTTCAACTGCAGAGGCGTGTGTGTGTGTGTGTATGTGTGTGTGTGAGTGTGTGCCGTGTTAACAGACTCTGCGATCACACAGGAAGCCGCTGAACAAATCCCAGCGCTGGCTCGGCCGAGCTCCGTACAGCGTAGCACTTCCAGCCCGGCACCACAATGGGAGTCGCTTGTTTGTAGACACAGCTGCCCGCCTTCACAAATCGCGAGGTATCGATTCCGCGCCGCTTGACCGCCGGCATCCACCCCCGCTACGAGAGGCCCCATCCTTTCGCTGGCCCACAACAAAGGCGAACCAATTTCGCGCGCAGTTGACCAATGCGGACACGGTTTGCCTCCTGGCTTACAAAAGCTACCCACCGCCAGGGCCAGTATATGCTCAGCATCTCGCTTCGCCAGGCCGCTTCTGCGCTACGAAAACACGTGTAATGCCAACTTAGCGCCGCAAATCTCCGCTCACATCTCCTGTTTTCCTCTTCGTCGGCTTCTCTTCCAGTTCCGTCTCGAGGTCAACGCGGCCTTTCGCCTGCAGCCGGTACGAACGCCACGAGCTGTTGAACGACACCTGTTGTTGTGGTCTTCAGACCGAAGACTGGTTTGATGCAGCTCTCGATGCTACAATACCCTGTGCGAGCCTCTTTATCTCCGAGTAACTACTGCAAAATACACTCCTGGAAATGGAAAAAAGAACACATTGACACCGGTGTGTCAGACCCACCATACTTGCTCCGGACACTGCGAGAGGGCTGTACAAGCAATGATCACACGCACGGCACAGCGGACACACCAGGAACCGCGGTGTTGGCCGTCGAATGGCGCTAGCTGCGCAGCATTTGTGCACCGCCGCCGTCAGTGTCAGCCAGTTTGCCGTGGCATACGGAGCTCCATCGCAGTCTTTAACACTGGTAGCATGCCGCGACAGCGTGGACGTGAACCGTATGTGCAGTTGACGGACTTTGAGCGAGGGCGTATAGTGGGCATGCGGGAGGCCGGGTGGACGTACCGCCGAATTGCTCAACACGTGGGGCGTGAGGTCTCCACAGTACATCGATGTTGTCGCCAGTGGTCGGCGGAAGGTGCACGTGCCCGTCGACCTGGGACCGGACCGCAGCGACGCACGGATGCACGCCAAGACCGTAGTATCCTACGCAGTGCCGTAGGGGACCGCACCGCCACTTCCCAGCAAATTAAGGACACTGTTGCTCCTGGGGTATCGGCGAGGACCATTCGCAACCGTCTCCATGAAGCTGGGCTACGGTCCCGCACACCGTTAGGCCGTCTTCCGCTCACGCCCCAACATCGTGCAGCCCGCCTCCAGTGGTGTCGCGACAGGCGTGAATGGAGGGACGAATGGAGACGTGTCGTCTTCAGCGATGAGAGTCGCTTCTGCCTTGGTGCCAATGATGGTCGTATGCGTGTTTGGCGCCGTGCAGGTGAGCGCCACAATCAGGACTGCATACGACTGAGGCACACAGGGCCAACACCCGGCATCATGGTGTGGGGAGCGATCTCCTACACTGGCCGTACACCACTGGTGATCGTCGAGGGGACACTGAATAGTGCACGGTACATCCAAACCGTCATCGAACCCATCGTTCTACCATTCCTAGACCGGCAAGGGAACGTGCTGTTCCAACAGTACAATGCACGTCCGCATGTATCCCGTGCCACCCAACGTGCTCTAGAAGGTGTAAGTCAACTACCCTGGCCAGCAAGATCTCCGGATCTGTCCCCCATTGAGCATGTTTGGGACTGGATGAAGCGTCGTCTCACGCGGTCTGCACGTCCAGCACGAGCGCTGGTCCAACTGTGACGCCAGGTGGAAATGGCATGGCAAGCCGTTCCACAGGACTACATCCAGCATCTCTACGATCGTCTCCATGGGAGAATAGCAGCCTGCATTGCTGCGAAAGGTGGATATACACTGTACTAGTGCCGACATTGTGCATGCTCTGTTGCCTGTGTCTATGTGCCTGTGGTTCTGTCAGTGTGATCATGTGATGTATCTGACCTCAGGAATGTGTCAATAAAGTTTCCCCTTCCTGGGACAATGAATTCACGGTGTTCTTATTTCAATTTCCAGGAGTGTATATCCGCTTCAACTTGACCGCTTATAAAACACTAATACGACCTATTTTTGAGTACTGCTCGAGTGTTTGGGATCCCTATCAGGTCAGATTGAGGGAGGACATAGAAGCAATTCAGAGGCGGGCTGCTAGATTTGTTAGTGGTAGGTTTGATCATCACGCGAGTGTTACGGAAATGCTTCAGGAACTCGGGTGGGAGTCTCTAGAGCAGGGGTCTCGAAACTTTTTAGTCCGCGGGCCACATTGACTCCTCCACGAAGGGCCAAGATCTACCTAGTGGGACTAAAGCACCCTAGCTCTCCATGATCACCGTAATGTGAGGCTAAGGGTAAGATGAAATCGCAAAAATCTAAGGTTGTGGGAATAGCTAGCACTGAAACGAACTACGATTTTTATTTAATTACATAATTTTGATTGGTGGACGTATCTGACCGAAATTTTGGCGTATTTTATTCTGGCGAGTTTCACCGACAAAAAAGTATGTCACTGCACATTCTGTATGTATTTTACAACGTAATCAAAAGAAAGTGAGACCTCTCTTAAGGGGCTCCTATACTTGCAATGTTAAAATAACGCTTATAAATTACATCTTTCCTCACAAAGTATTTGAGGTAGGAAGTTGAACTTTTTACAGATTATTTATTGGAATATGGGCTACAACTTAACACAGGGATTTTACAAAATTGTAGTTCAGTTATTAAAGATGATTTTTTTTCAATTGTAATGAAAATTCACAACATTTTTTTGCAATTTTTTATTTATATATTCAAAAATATACAGTTTTTTGGAAAAAGGCTGTGTTAAATTATGCAGAAGGTACTGTGTAACATTTACTGAAAGTTTGAAACAAATATGTTTGGAAGATCCTTAGAAAACATGTAATTAGTATGAGAAAATAAAAGTTTTGGGAATCGAGCGACAAAGATTGGATTAACTTTTTAGTGCATTCCAGGTCCATAGGATGGATTATCTTCATCCTCTGCAAACTCCTCCTCCAGCTTCCTCTTGTTCCTCCTCCTGTTTACTCTTGCTTGTATTTCTAGACTCTTTACAGCCCTGTCTGCAGCCCGAAGGCGTTCCTTGTCTAAAGCAAGCATCGCTCGTACCATGTTAGAACCTATCTTCATTCCCATATTTCTAAATACCTTGCAACATACAATGTTGCCATCATTGAAAGTCGCAACAGCATCATACACACCAAAGTGAAGTTTTTCTATTCCAACAAATACAGTCTTGGGGATTCTCGACCATATAACACTATTTACACTTTCATTGGGGTTTTGAGTTTTTCCGTGAATACACTTTTTCAACAGTTCAGGTGCTGCTAAGTCTCTGAAAATAGGTTTCATCACCTCCATTATTGCATGAGGCAGACTATGCTTATGAGTGTACACTTCACCAGTTAGCAATCCTTTGTTATATTTACACCAACTGTCTTCTTCTTTGGGACACAAGCTATGTTGGGGATTTTCATCGTCTTTATTGTTTACAGTAATAACACATACCTTTGGCTTTCCAACATTTCTCCTTTTCTTAAAAGCCTTCAGAGGATTTCTAATAACTTTACTTTTACTCATTATTATACTTCAACAAAACAGAGACTCAAGAAACAGAATTAATTACGAATATTTTCGAGATAACGACAGAGTAAATAAACATGAAACAATCGACAATCACACCAGCGATATATATTGAACCATCACAGGTTAGCCACAACACATACTTTATCTCACATCACCAAAATGTACCTGATGAACACGGACGTTAATAATAACACCATTTGACAGCAGTTTAACAGCGCCACAGTAGGTCACGCCCATGTAGAACACATTTCAAAAAAAAATTAAAAATAGTTGTAGTCTTCGGAATTGAATAAATTATATATCTATTAAAAGGTATTAGTCTGCAGATTCAGAAAATGCAAAAAAGTAAAAATTGAACTTTTCATGATTTTGAGCCTTTCCGGAGCCCCTTAATAAGCATCTTCCATAATGATTGATTACTAAGGCTAGTCGCCGAAGTGGCGTCCATTTGAAAGACTAGCACCAGACTCGTGAGGAGAATAAAATGCAAAGAATTTTCTTAATATGTTTTCGCCAAACTAGTCTGTTAACCGTTCTTCTTTTTTCGCTATCGTACGGAGAATGATCTGTCTGTTTATTGTGGAAAGCCACAGGTTTAACCACGACCTTCCGCTTTGTAAAGATAGAGCTCCGACAATGTCGCGGTGTATTGGTCGCGATAGGCCTCAAAACTCAGTTGTTGGCAGTATAGGTAGCACCTCAAATACACTCCTGGAAATTGAAATAAGAACACCGTGAATTCATTGTCCCAGGAAGGGGAAACTTTATTGACACATTCCTGGGGTCAGATACATCACATGATCACACTGACAGAACCACAGGCACATAGACACAGGCAACAGAGTATGCACAATGTCGGCACTAGTACAATGTATATCCACCTTTCGCAGCAATGCAGGCTGCTATTCTCCCATGGAGACGATCGTAGAGATGCTGGATGTAGTCCTGTGGAACGGCTTGCCATGCCATTTCCACCTGGCGCCTCAGTTGGACCAGCGTTCGTGCTGGACGTGCAGACCGCGTGAGACGACGCTTCATCCAGTCCCAAACATGCTCAATGGGGGACAGATCCGGAGATCTTGCTGGCCAGGGTAGTTGACTTACACCTTCTAGAGCACGTCGGGTGACACGGGATACATGCGGACGTGCATTGTCCTGTTGGAACAGCAAGTTCCCTTGCCGGTCTAGGAATGGTAGAACGATGGGTTCGATGACGGTTTGGATGTACCGTGCACTATTCAGTGTCCCCTCGACGTTCACCAGTGGTGTACGGCCAGTGTAGGAGATCGCTCCCCACACCATGATGCCGGGTGTTGGCCCTGTGTGCCTCGGTCGTATGCAGTCCTGATTGTGGCGCTCACCTGCACGGCGCCAAACACGCATACGACCATCATTGGCACCAAGGCAGAAGCGACTCTCATCGCTGAAGACGATACGTCTCCATTCGTCCCTCCATTCACGCCTGTCGCGACACCACTGGAGGCGGGCTGCACGATGTTGGGGCGTGAGCGGAAGACGGCCTAACGGTGTGCGGGACCGTAGCCCAGCTTCATGGAGACGGTTGCGAATGGTCCTCGCCGATACCCCAGGAGCAACAGTGTCCCTAATTTGCTGGGAAGTGGCGGTGCGGTCCCCTACGGCACTGCGTAGGATCCTACGGTCTTGGCGTGCATCCGTGCGTCGCTGCGGTCCGGTCCCAGGTCGACGGGCACGTGCACCTTCCGCCGACCACTGGCGACAACATCGATGTACTGTGGAGACCTCACGCCCCACGTGTTGAGCAATTCGGCGGTACGTCCACCCGGCCTCCCGCATGCCCACTATACGCCCTCGCTCAAAGTCCGTCAACTGCACATACGGTTCACGTCCACGCTGTCGCGGCATGCTACCAGTGTTAAAGACTGCGATGGAGCTCCGTATGCCACGGCAAACTGGCTGACACTGACGGCGGCGGTGCACAAATGCTGCGCAGCTAGCGCCATTCGACGGCCAACACCGCGGTTCCTGGTGTGTCCGCTGTGCCGTGCGTGTGATCATTGCTTGTACAGCCCTCTCGCAGTGTCCGGAGCAAGTATGGTGGGTCTGACACACCGGTGTCAATGTGTTCTTTTTTCCATTTCCAGGAGTGTATTTGGCGGGCCGGATACCGGGGATGTCCGGCCAGCTAACGCGGGCCGTAGTTTGGAGACCCCTGCTCTAGAGGAGAGGAGGCGTTCTTTCCGTGAATCGCTACTGAGGAAATTTAGAGAACCAGCATTTGAGGCTGACTGCAGTACAATTTTACTGCCGCCAACTTACATTTCGCGGAAAGACCACAAAAGATGAGAGAGATTAGGGCTCGTACAGCGGCATATAGGCAGTCATTTTTCCCTCATTCTGTTTTGGAGTGGAACAGGGAGAGAAGATGCTAGTTATGGTACGAGGTACCCTCCGCCACGCACAGTTATGGTGGATTGCGGAGTATGTATGTAGATGTAATGCCTTCGAGTCTTAGTCTCCCACTACAATTCCCCCTCCCCCCCGCCCCTCACTCCCTCCGCACCGGAACCTCCGTCCATTACCAAACGATTTCGAACAATCCCTCCTTTTAGCAAGCGCTACTATAAATTTCTGTTTTCCCCTGTTTGATTCAGTACCTCCTAGTGACAGCGAATACTCTATTTAAAAAACAAAATAGGAGGAGGTTGTTGTTGTTGTTGTTGTTGTTGTTGTTGTTGTTGCTACTGTTGTCTTCAGTCCAGAGACTGGTTTGATGCAGCTCTCCATGCTACTCTATCCTGTGCAAGCTTCTTCATCTCCCAGTACCTACTGCAACCTACATTCTTGTGAATTTGCTTAGTGTATTCATCTCTTGGTCTCCCTCTATCATTCTTACTGCGCACGCTTCCCTCTAAGCCGGACGGTGTGGTCAGCAGTTGTAGGCGCTTAGGTCTGGAACCGCGCGACGGCTACGATCAAACGTTCGAATCCTGCCTCGGGCATTGATGCGTGTGATGTCCTTAGGTCAGTTGGGTTTAAGTAGTTCTAAGTTCTAGGGGACTGATGACCTCAGATGTTAAGTCCCATAGTGCTCAGAGCCATTTGAACCATTTTGCTTCCCTCTAACACCAAATTGGTGATCCTTTGATGCCTCAGAACGTGTTCTACCAACCGGTCCCTTCTTCTAGTCAAGTTATGCCACAAATTCCTCTTCTCCACAATTCTGTTCAGTACCTCCCCATTAGTTAATGTGATCTACCCATCTAATCTTCAGCATTCTTCTGTAGCATCACATTTCGAAAGGTTCTCTTCTTGTGTAAACTATCTGTCGTCCATGTTTCGCTTCCATACATGGCTACACTCCACACAAATACTTTCAGAAAAGACTTCCTGACAAATCTATAATCGATGTTACCAAATTTCTCTTCTTCACAAACGCCTTTCTTGCCAGAACCAGTCTATATTTTATATCCCCTCTACATCCACCATCATCAGTTATTTTCCTCCCCAAATAGCAAAACTCAACTGCTACTTTATATGTCTGATTTCCTAATCTAATTCGCCCAGCATCACCTGATTCGACTGCCTTCCATCCTTGTTTAACCTTTACTGATCTTCATCTTATCATCCTTTTTCAAGATAACATACATTCCGTTAAACTGTTCTTCCAAGGCCCTAGACACCCGTAACAGAATTAGTCTCATCGGCAAACGTCGAAGGCTTTCAGTCCTCTCTTCCCAAATTTCTCCTTTTTTTCTTGCACAGTTTGCTCAGTGTGGACGTTAAATTACATGGCGATAGGCTACAGTTCCATTATCTTCGGGCTGGCAGGCCCTGAGAGTTAGGATGTATCGGCACTGAAAGTATCATTAGTTGTCGTCAAGGCGCGTGTATAATGTTACACCGAAGAGCCAAAGAAACTGGCACATCTGCATAATATCGTGTAGTGCCGCAACACGATGTGGCATAGACTCCAGTAATGTCTGAAGTAGCGCTGAGGGGAACTGACACCATGAATCCTGCAGGCCTGTACATAAATCACTAAGAGATCTTTTTTGAACAGCACGTTGCCAACATCCCAGATATGCTCAGTAATGTTCATATTTGGGGGGGTCCGGTGGCCAGCGGAAGTGTTTGAAATCAGAAGTGTGTTCCTGGAGCCTCTGTGTAGCAGTTCTGGACTTTTGGGGTGTCGCATTGTCCTAATGGAATTGCCCAAGTCCTTCAGAATGCACAGTGGACGTGAATGGATGCAGATGATCAGACAGGATGCATACGTAGATGTCACCTGTCAGAGTCGTATCTAGACGTATCAGGGATCCCATATCACTCCAACTGCACATGCCGCACACCATTAAAGAGCCTCCACCAGCATGAACAGTCCCCTGCTGACATGCAGGATCCATGGATTCATGAGGTTGTCTCCATACCGCCGGTCGGTGTGGCCGAGCGGTTCTAGGCACTTCACTCTGGTACCGCGCGACCGCTACAGTCGCAGGTTCGAATCCTGCCATGGGCCTGGATGTGTGTGATGTCCTTAGGTTAGTTAGGTTTAAGTAGTTCTAAGTTCTAGGGGACTGACGACCTTAGATTTTGTCCCATAGTGCTCACAAGGGAACCTCCCCATCGCACCCCCCTCAGATTTAGTTATAAGTTGGCACAGGGATAGGCCATGAAAAACTGAACACAGATCAATCGAGAAAACAGGAAGAAGTTGTATGGAACTATGAAAAAAATAAGCAAAATATACAAACTGAGTAGTCCGTGTCCAAGATAAGCCACATCAAGGTACATATGCACTGATGAGCACCGTGGTCCCGTGGTTACCGCGAGCAGCTACGGAACGGAAGGTCCTTGGTTCAATCCTCCCTCGAGTGAAAAGTTTTAATTTTTTATTTTCAGACAATTATCAAAGTTCATGCACTCAGACATGATCAACTTCGCTCTCCAAAATTCCAGGACATGTTGAGATTTGCTTGGACACATGCAGGATTTGACGGTCTACACACGGAAAAACTTGAAAACGTTAAAAACGTATGTTTTGACAGAGCACAGGGAATACTGTGCGACTGTGAAACTTGCATTCATTTGTTGCCGTTTATGTGACAAACTCTTATGTTTTCATCACTTTTTTGGGAGTGATTATCACATCCACAAGAAAACCTAAATCGGGCAAGGTAGAAGAAACTTTTTACCCATTCGCCAAGTGTGCAAGTTAGGTGGGTCGACAACATATTCCTGTAATGTGAAGCACATGCCGTCACCAGTGTCGTATAGAATATTTCAGACGTGTTTTCCTGTGGAGTAATCGGTTGACCTATGAATTTGCGATCAAATGTTTTCGGTTCCTATTGGAAAGGCACGTCCTTTCGTCTACTAATCGCACGGTTTTGCGGTGCGGTCGCAAAACACAGACACTAAACTTATTATAGTGAACAGAGACGTCAATGAATGAACGGACAGATCGTAACTTTGCGAAAATAAAGTAAGTAAAATTCTTACTCGAGGGAGGACTCGAACCAAGGACCTCTCGTTCCGCAGTTACTCACTCTAACCACGGGACCACGGCGCTCCTCAGCTTACACACTCCTTGATGTTGCATATCTTACACTTGGACTACTCAGTTTGTATAATTTGCTTATTTTTTCATAGTTCCACACAACTTCTTCCTGTTTTCTCGATTGATCTGTGTTCAGTTTTTCAAGACCTATCCACTGTGTCAATTTATAACTAAATCTGAGGGGGGTGCGATGGGGAGGTTCCCTTGTCAGAGCCATTTGAACCATTAGCAAAACTTGGTAGGTATGCTAATACGTTAATGCGGAATCGAATTAGTTCCACTTTTAGTCATTAGGTGGAAATCTAGCTCAGTGAATGTAAGAAAGACGACTAGAAATGTTTCCATAAGCAACAGATTAGAAACGAGACTTGGGCAGAAAATGTCATACAAGTGAGAAAGACATAAAGTTGATTTTATTATTAACCTCCGATTGTTCTGTGTGAGCACCGGCGATGTACAGCACCGGAACTGCAGTGGCCAAAATCGTAACTAATTTATTATTTTTCCTAGTGGAAATCGGTTCCACATAAACGCATTAGCATATGTACCAAGTTCCGCTCCATACAATTACAGCCTATATTGCACCTTCAGGAGTAGCTGCAGTATTATAACCAACCGAAACTTTTATGTGGTCATTCAATTTAGGTGTCTCCGAACGGTTACTGCTAAGTACAGGGTGTTTCAAAAATGACCGGTATATTTGAAACGGCAATAAAAACTAAACGAGCAGCGATAGAAATACACCGTTTGTTGCAATATGCTTGGGACAACAGTACATTTTCAGGCAGACAAACTTTCGAAATTACAGTAGTTACAATTTTCAACAACACATGGCGCTGCGGTCTGGGAAACTCTATAGTACGATATTTTCCACATATCCACCATGCGTAGCAATAATATGGCGTAGTCTCTGAATGAAATTACCCGAAACCTTTGACAACGTGTCTGGCGGAATGGCTTCACATGCAGATGAGATGTACTGCTTCAGCTGTTCAATTGCTTCTGGATTCTGGCGGTACACCTGGTCTTTCAAGTGTCCCCACAGAAAGAAGTCACAGGGGTTCATGTCTGGCGAATAGGGAGGCCAATCCACGCCGCCTCCTGTATGTTTGGGATAGCCCAAAGCAATCACACGATCATCGAAATATTCATTCAGGAAATTGAAGACGTCGGCCGTGCGATGTGGCCGGGCACCATCTTGCATAAACCACGAGGTGTTCGCAGTGTCGTCTAAGGCAGTTTGTACCGCCACAAATTCACGAAGAATGTCCAGATAGCGTGATGCAGTAATCGTTTCGGATCTGAAAAATGGGCCAATGATTTCTTTGGAAGAAATGGCGGCCCAGACCAGTACTTTTTGAGGATGCAGGGACGATGGGACTGCAACATGGGGCTTTTCGGTTCCCCATATGCGCCCGTTCTGTTTATTGACGAAGCCGTCCAGGTAAAAATAAGCTTCGTCAGTAAACCAAATGCTGCCCACATGCATATCGCCGTCATCAATCCTGTGCACTATATCGTTAGCGAATGTCTCTCGTGCAGGAATGGTAGCGGCGCTGAGGGGTTGCCGCGTTTGAATTTTGTATGGATAGAGGTGTAAACTCTGGCGCATGAGACGATACGTGGACGTTGGCGTCATTTGGACCGCAGCTGCAACACGGCGAACGGAAACCCGAGGCCGCTGTTGGATCACCTGCTGCACTACCTGCGCGTTGCCCTCTGTGGTTGCCGTCCGCGGTCGCCCTACCTTTCCAGCACGTTCATCCGTCACGTTCCCAGTCCGTTGAAATTTTGCAAACAGATCCTTTATTGTATCGCTTTTCGGTCCTTTGGTTACATTAAACCTCCGTTGAAAACTTCGTCTTGTTGCAACAACACTGTGTTCTAGGCGGTGGAATTCCAACACCAGAAAAATCCTCTGTTCTAAGGAATAAACCATGTTGTTTACAGCACACTTGCACGTTGTGAACAGCACACGCTTACAGCAGAAAGACGACGTACAGAATGGCGCACCCACAGACTGCGTTGTCTTCTATATCTTTCATATCACTTGCAGCGCCATCTGTTGTTGAAAATTGTAACTACTGTAATTTCGAAAGTTTGTCTGCCTGAAAATGTACTGTTGTCCCAAGCATATTGCAACAAACGGTGTATTTCTATCGCTGCTCGTTTAGTTTTTATTGCCGTTTCAAATATACCGGTCGTTTTTTAAACACCCTGTATTTTTCAAGCTTACTGTTTCCGGTGGTTTATTGCCAATCGAACAGCAATTAGTCTTGCCGCCAATTTCGCTGCTGTCGCTTCTCCGCACCCTGCACTGTAACAACAACAACTGTACATATAATAATTTTTTCTTCTGATTTTCGATAAATTAGTGTAAGCGATGATTTCATTTCTTTTTTCTTTTCATGTCATTATGTTAAAGAAACTGTAAACAATTTTCGATGTGAATATTAATGTTTATGTCAAATTGCAAGCAATATTATAACAAAATGGAAATGTAAGAAATGTTGAAACTGTTGTAAGATGTTAAAGTTGTAATTGTGCGCCTGGTCCATACGTAGGAAATGTATTAGGATATGTGGAATGCAAAACCTTTGGTGAATACCCTGTCTGTAGGGGAGCAGTAAAAGCTGGATGGCAGGCGAGCGCGGGATAATGCACACGGGCGCGGCACGGCATAACGGGCTCAGCAGTAGTAGTCGGAATTGGGCATCGGTCTGAGTAACACGTTCTGGACCGAGGAGGCTCTCTTGGAAAACGTGATTTCGTCGAGCCTCGGATGGGCCGTTTCCGACGACTATACAGCATGGCTATATTCCATAGGCACTAAATGGAAAAATATTGCGATGCTATGAAGAAGTAAAGTGCCGATACATCAAGAGCCATAGCTGTGATTGTATGTGTGCTCTGCGCCTCGCCATCTCGCCGCCCGCCAACCGCCGCTTCGATACGAACAGGTTGAAACTTTTAGTACTGTATTCGTGTGGACCAGTGTTACTTTTGTTTCTGACTGTTCAATAACAACTTAACTTCTACCAGAACTGTCCTATCATTTTATTATCCTCATCACTAACCTAGACAGGGGCCTTTCCACATGTTGTGCAATCCGAGTGTCCCGAAATGAAGATTTAAAGTTTATGTTAATAATACTTACCTGCAGACCTATCTATGTTAGAATGATGTTTAAAGAACTTTGTAGTTAATGAATGAATATGCAAATAATATAGGTCTGACAAAGTTGGAAGATAATTTTGAAAGTGGTTTAGTAATGAAGTTTAATTAATTTGAGACAAAAATAATGGAAATTAAATGAGCAGGAAATAAGCTAAAAAGAGTAGTAACTCACCTATTGGAAATCTTGAGTGCTTAATGAATCCTTTAATCAATATTTTCAATACAGTGATCATAACAGTTTCAGGGTCCCCCCCCCCCCTTTTCTTTTCTATTCATTTAAATTCTGAAGTGTACTGAACTGATTTGACCAGCAAAGTTAAAGTCAATATAAAACCAAAATTTATTAGTGTTTTACCCTTTTCAAAATTGACATTGTATGTGTGTTTCGAAAGTGCTATTGCTAGGGTAACCTATGCCCGAATTTAATCAGATCAATAGACTGTACGAAGTTTGTAGTAAACATTATAGTGTATTGTTGTGTATTTATGGCTTGTTCATATTAGTACAGAAAGTGAAATTATTAGTTCAGTAGATTTTCTGGTTCTAAAAGTTACCATATTATGCAGTGTTATTACGTGTTGTTTTGTATGAAAGTACAGCAACTTGTACAGGGAAGAAACTCAGTTAATGCATAATTAGGCTGGCGACCGTATTATCAACAATTTGGTAGCATCTGATGTGTTGTTTCTTGTCCGTCCTAACGTGTAGTTGCACTTCAGACTTGCTTGACGTATCATTGTTGTTACTGAGTGGGTGGAAGTCTGATTTTGCCTCCATTCAGGTACACGCGGTCAACATATATACCAAAATCCTTTCTTATAAGGTGAAGCCCGTCAACTTACCATAGTACAGGCTTTAAAGAGTAACGTGCGCTGTAGCGTAGGGTTACAGCACATGTAAACGCCGCACGCCGAACGTTTCCCAAGTCTCTCTCCCCCACGTCCCCCGACCAGACAAAGCCCCATAAACGCCTCTCACGCCATTTTACGCCTCCGCCGAAGTCTCGCCGATCGGTTCCACAGTGTTTGGGCCGCAGCTCCGTAAACAACGCACGCGATCAGCAAGCCGCGTCTCGTGGGCGATAAATATCTTCTCCACTCACGTGTTTCCACCTGCTGCAACTGCTGCTGCCTTCGTAAAGGACGCACTGTACTAGGGTGACCATATTTTCTTCGGACAAAAGTGGGACTTTCATACATTTTCTTGGCCAAAAAGTGGGACAATTTTTATTTCTCGTTAAATATCATTTTTAATGCTAACATTTCTTCTTCCTCTGCAAATATAGCCTTCACTGATATTTGTATATATATATATATATATATATATATATATATATATATGTGTGTGTGTGTGTGGGTGTGTGTGGGTGTGTGTGTGGGTGTGTGTGTGTGTGTGTGTACAAAACCAAACAAAGAATGGAAAGACTGGAAAGAAGTACATTTCAAGTTTTCAGAAATTTACGTATTAAGAAATGTAACATTTATAACACAGAAAGTAGAAAGACATACAGTAACAATCACTACAAAAAAAGTTCTTACAAGGGAACCTCCCCATCGCATCCCCCTCAGATTTAGTTGTAAGTTGTCACAGTGGATAGGCCTTGAAAAACTGAAAACAGATCAATCGAGATAACAGGAAGAAGTTGTGTGGAACTATGAAAAAAAATAAGCAAAATATACAAACTGAGTAGTCCATGTGCAAGATAGGCAACATCAAGGATAGTGTGAGCTCAGAAACGCCGTGGTCCTGTGGTTAGCGTGAGCAGCTACGGAACGAGAGGACCTTGGTTCAAGTCTTCCCTCGAGTGAAAAGTTAACTTACCTCATTTTCGCAAAGTTATGGTCTGTCCGTTCGTTCATTGACGTCTCTGTTCACTGTAATAAGTTTAGTGTCTGTGTTTTGCGACCGCACCGCAAAACCGTGCGATTAGTCGACGAAAGGACGTACCTCTCCAATGGGAACCGAAAACATTTGATCGCAAGGTAATAGCTCAACCGATTCCTCCACAGGAAAACACGTCTGATTTATTCTACACGACACTGGTGTGTCATATGACAGGAATATGTTGTCGACCCACCTAACTTGTACACTTGGCGAATGAGTAAAAAGATTCTTCTACCTTGCCCGATTTAGGTTTTCTTGTGGTTGTGATAATCACTCCCAAGAAAGTGATGAAAACATAAGAGCCGGCCGGAGTGGCCGTGCGGTTCTAGGCGCTACAGTCTGGAGCCGAGCGACCGCTTCGGTCGCAGGTTCGAATCCTGCCTCGGGCATGGATGTGTGTGATGTCCTAAGGTTAGTTAGGTTTAATTAGTTCTAAGTTCTAGGGGACTGATGACCTCAGCAGTTAAGTCGCATAGTGCTCAGAGCCATTTGAACCATTTTTTTTTTTTTTGAAAACATAAGAGTTTGTCACGTAAACTGCAAGAAATGAGTGCAAATAGTTTCACACTCGCACAGTTTTCCCTGTGCTCTGTCAAAACATATGTTTTTAACATTTTCAAATTTTTCCGTGTGTAGACCGTCAAATCCTGCATATGTCCAAGCAAATCTGAACATGTCCGGGAGTTTTGGAGAGCGAAGTTGATTACATAAAAGCCCGCATCTCGTGGTCGTGCGGTAGCGTTCTCGCTTCACACGCCTGGGTTCCCGTGTTCGATTCCCGGCGGGGTCAGGGATTTTCTCTGCTTCGTGATGGCTGGGTGTTGTGTGCTGTCCTTAGGTTAGTTAGGTTTAAGTAGTTCTAAGTTCTAGGGGACTTTTGGCCACAGCAGTTGAGTCCCATAGTGCTCAGAGCCATTTTTGACTACATAAAAAGTTTAACTTTTCACTCGACGGAAGACTTGAACCAACCACGGAACCACGGCGCTCCTGAGCTCACACTAACCTTGATGTTGCCTATCTTGCACATGGACTACACAGTTTGTATATTTTGCTTATTTTTTCACAGTTCCACACAACTTCTTCCTGTTTTCTCGATTGATCTGTGTTCAGTTTTTCAAGGCCTATCCACTGTGCCAACTTATAACTAAATCTGAGGGGGGTGCGATAGGGAGGTTCCCTTGTTAGTGAACACAAGGAATTTATGCTTTTGTGGATTCCACACTGCAACCATATTTCTTCGAAGATGAAATTTCATTCAGCAACTCAGGTTGGCCTAATAGGTATGAATAGAAGTCAGTGCAACTGTAATTACTGAAGTTTAAACAGGTCAGTAAAATACACTAAACGCTCCTCACCGTAAATCTATTCCTCTCATCTGTCCACTGTGACGATAGTAAGCTGAAAACTCTTTCAACATTTGCATTGTGGGCAGGTAGTGAAAAGAAGTACTGCGCTATATTAAGCGATTCTCTGAACTGTTCATTACACTGGCAAGATCTGAAAAACCTACACCATTTTTCATGTGCCATCAACTGATTCCATTGTTCACTGTCCGTCTCCACTTGTTGTTTTACAAATGACGGTATATGAACTATTTCATCAAATAAGAGGCTGTCATTTGCTAGAATGCCCTTTTCGTTTAGCCACATTAAAGTTTTTTCAACTACTGACCATTCTGGTGGTTCTGTGAGCATCATCCATGAGAATACAGAAAACTCAGCTATTCCCTGTAACCATGAGGATAAATAGTCTCCTGAAGCATCATAAAATGTTAATACTGCTATGTCAAATTTCTTAACAGACTGGTCATCACAATCATTCAGCAGTTTTTTTACACTTTAGTGGTACAAAATGTTCATGTTTCCTTGAATTTAGACTTGTCAAAGCTTTATTTAAGACTGCTAATACTTCACATATGGAATTATTCTGTTTCTCTATGCTCGGAATGGATTGTTGGAAAACACTCATTTGTGAATGTACAAAAAGTAAATAACATTCATTTATAGGATCACTGAAAAAACTGCCCGCATCTCGTGGTCGTGCGGTAGCGTTCCCGGGTTCGATTCCCGGCGGGGTCAGGGATTTTCTCTGCCTCGTGATGGCTGGGTGTTGTGTGCTGTCCTTAGGTTAGTTAGGTTTAAGTAGTTCTAAGTTCTAGGGGACTTATGACCACAGCAGTTGAGTCCCATAGTGCTCAGAGATAATTGGAAATTGTTTCGGACTTTTCGTTCTGCAATTCATCAAGATCAAGCAATTTCGTCTGCAGTCCACCCTCACTCACAGAAAAATACTGAACTATCACAGGAAAAATTTTCTGATGCCCATGGTTGCTAGCATCAGTTGATATTGAAAAGTATTTTGCACTGTTTGCAGCAGCTATTACCTGTTTCTGGGAATGCGGAGCTATAACATTGTTGATAATTGCTTCACACTTTGTTCTTCCACACGAAACATTTTCTGCAATCTTAGAATCAGGAAAATTTTTTTTGTTTAGTTGAACACTGCAGTCATTAGAACGATAGCTTTGGTGGTGTTCAACAACATGTAATGACAGGGTTCCTTCTGCTGCAGCTACGTTTTTCTGTTCCTGTGTATTTAAAGTTACAAAATATCTCGTCATTTTTTGCGAGGAACCTGCCGATCGAAGATTCTTCCTGTCTTTCTCTGATTCCATACGATGCTTGAGATCTGCAGCACCACCACGAGACACGGATACAGCACAGTTACATACGTTACATTTTGCTGAACAGTCATTGTCTGTAGCAGTGAAGCAAGGAAATTTCCTCTGAAGCTATTCCGAAAACTTTGATTTTCGTTTCGGCACGAATCTGATACTGACAAGGGAACCTCCCCATCGCACCCCCCTCAGTTTTAGTTATAAGTTGGCACAGTGGATAGGCGTTGAGAAACTGAACACAAATCAATCGAGAAAACAGGAAGAAGTTGTGTGGAACTATGAAAAAAATAAGCAAAATATACAAACTGAGTAGTCCATGCGCAAGATATGAAACATCAACGAGAAAGTGAGCTCATGTGCGTCGTGGTCCCGTGGTTAGCGTGAGCAGCTGCGGAGCGAGAGGTCCTTGGTTCAAGTTTTCCCTCGAGTGAAAATTTTACTTTCTTTATTTTCGCAAAGTTATGATCTGTCCGTTCGTTCATTGACGTCTGTGTTCACTGTAATAAGTTTGGTGTCTGTGTTTTGCGACCGCACCGCAAAACCGTGCGAATAATAGACGAAAGGACGTGCACGGTTTTGCGGTGCGGTCGCAAAACACAGACACCAAACTTATTACAGTGAACACAGACGTCAATGAACGAACGGACAGATCATAACTTTGTGAAAATAAAGAAAGTAAAATTTTTGCTCGAGGGAAGACTTGAACCAAGGACCTCTCGTTCCGCAGCTGCTCACGCTAACCACGGGACCATGACGCACATGATCTCACATTGTCATTGATGTTGCATATCTTGCGCATGGACTACTCATTTTGTATATTTCGCTTATTTTTTTCATAGTTCCACACAACTTCTTCCTGTTTTCTCGATTGATCTGTGTTCAGTTTTTCAAGGCCTATCCACTGTGCCAACTTATAACT
The DNA here is from genome assembly GCF_023898315.1 of Schistocerca nitens. Taxonomy (NCBI): domain Eukaryota; kingdom Metazoa; phylum Arthropoda; class Insecta; order Orthoptera; family Acrididae; genus Schistocerca; species Schistocerca nitens. Next base: position 139,036,182 of record NC_064625.1, on the reverse strand, counting down.
AAATCTGAGGGGGGTGCGATGGGGAGGTTCCCTTGTGAGTGCTGACAACAATGGCAAGCAAAAGCAAAGAAAATAAGAGTACGCAACAATTATAGTGCTTAAGCTGTACATTATCAGGGGGTACCGAAGTACGGAATGTCAGTTTCAATTGATAGTTTTGAAACGTCCCCTTTTTAAAAATTTATATACGACTGTGCTTATCCTGACACACAATATTTTTAGCGCAACGCAATCTGACTTTCAATAATCTCTACAAAAGAATGGCCATGACTAACATTAACCTATACCTTTCACAAATCACTTACCTCACAAAAATCTTCGTTACTCGAACTACTGCAATACAGCGAGCGCCACTACTGCCAGCTAAATAAAAGATTCAAACTACGGAAGGCACTAACTACTGATAGGCATAGTTAGCAAATGAAAGATTTTGATGGAGAACAAACAATGTATTTACCTTAATAGTCATCAAAAGTCATAATATATATAGGAGTTCATAACATCCATTCTTACAAATATCAAAACTCCGCCATTTCTCTCCCCACATCCACCACTGCTGGCGGCTCACCCCCAACTGCGCAACGCTACGCGTTGTTCACATCCAGCTGCCGCTGCCCAATACTACAATGGCAGACAACAATGCAAACTAGCCACAGACTGCACACAGCACAGCCAGTGATTTTCATACAGAGCGCTACGTAACGTTGCCAATAAGAAAACATAAACAGCCTACTTACAGTTTATAAAATCGACACTCAGAAAATAGTTTAACCACTTTGTAAATGTCTGAAAATAATCCTTGAAAAACGGGACAAATTGCTTGCTTTTTTAAAAAAAAGTCGGGACAAATTTTGGAGCCTCAAAAAGCGGGATTATGCCGATTAATCGGGACGTATGGTCATCCTAGGTACATCGTACAACTCACTTACTGGGCGAGGGAAAATGACTTTCTGTACACAATCTGGTTTAATGAATCCGGTTACCTATTACTGGGCGTTAGTATGAGGTGTGTCTACCGTTCCCTTTTACGACGGCTTAAACTCTTGTGTGGAAACTTTTAGTGACCTGTCTGCAGTGGAGTTGATGCCCAACCTAAATCAAGAGACTACTGGAGACAAGGTAATGATGTTGGGCATTCGTCTCTGAAGCTAAGTCGGAGTTTTATCTTTACGTATTGTGATCCATTGCGTTCAAATCACAACTGTACGTCTACAGCTACATAAATACTCCGCGAGCGACCGTACGTTGCGTGATGGAGGGTGTCCTGTGCCACTAGCCTCATTCCCTACCCTGTTCCACTACGAAATACAGCGAGGGAAAAGCGACTATCTGTATGCATATGAGCCCTAATTTCGTGTATCTTATCTTCGTGGTCCTTATGCGCAATGTATGTTGCCAGCAGTAGAATCGTTCGGCACTCAGCTTCAAATGCCGCTTCTCTACATTTTCTCAATAAAATTCCTCGAAAAGAATGTCGCCTTTCCTCCAGGGATTCCCGTTTGAGTTCCCGAAGCATTCCCCATTACCTGGCGTCTCCGGATCAGATAGAAGGGTATACGTAAGCGTTAATGTTAAGTATGTACTACAATATTTGATGTTATGTAAATATAAGTTCACCTTTTTTTGATGGGTGACTTTGTTCGACTGGCTTCATCTACAGGACAGCTTGCGCTACTTGTGTAAAGATATTTTGCTCCTTTTTCTTTTACGCTTCGGAATTCACATGTTGCAAAAAATCTGCTGCTGGGTGGGAACAGTGATCAAGTAAGACTGACCTTGGGGTTTTACTAAAATGTGGCAATGATGAAATAATGTTTAGCTTGTGCGGAGAAGTATTCCAAATTTGTACCGCGCTGTTTGTAATGGAACTTTTATAAGCCTGTGTCCTTATTGACTGGACATGGTACTTTCCATTTCGTGGACGATGGAGGAAACGTGCGTTTTAATAGAGCTAACGTGGGAATTTTAAAAAACGGTTCAAACGGCTCTGACGAGGGAACCGCCCCTTCGCACCCCCCTCAGATTTAGTTATAAGTTGCCACAGTGGATAGACCTTGAAAAACTGAACACAGATCAATCGAGAAAACAGGAAGAAGTTGTGTGGAACTATGAAAAAAATTAGTAAAATATACTAACTGAGTAGTCCATGCGCAAGATAGGCAACATCGAGGAGAAAGTGAACTCAGGAGCGCCGTGGTCCCGTGGTTAGCGAGAGCAGCTACGGAACGAAAGGTCCTAGGTTCAAGTCTTCCCACGAGTGAAAAGTTTAACTTTTTATTTTCAGTTTCTGTGAAAACTCTTATTTTTTCATCACTTTTTTAGGTGTGATTATCACATCCACAAGAAAACCTAAATCGGGAAAGGTAGAAGAATCTTTTTACCCATTCGCCAAGTGTACAAGTTAGGTGGGTCGACAACATATTCCTGTCATGTGACGCACATGCCGTCACCAGTGTAGTATAGAGTATATCAGACGTGTTTTCCTGTGCAGGAATCGGTTGACCTATGACCTTGCGATCAAAAATTTTCGGTTCCCATTGGAGAGGCACGTCCTTTCGTCTACTAATCGCACGGTTTTGCGGTGCGGCCGCAAAACACAGACACTAAACTTATTACAGTGAACAGAGACGTCAATGAACGAATGGATAGATCATAACTTTGCTAAAATAAAGAAAAATTTTTCGCTTGAGGCGAGACTTGAACCGGGGTCCTTTCCTTCCGGAGCTGCTCACGCTAACCACGGGACCACGGCGCTCCTAGCTTTGGAAAGTCCATGATATTGCATATCTTCGCGTGGACTACAGAGTTTGTATATTTTGATTATTTTTTTATAGTTCGACACAACTTCTTCCTGTTTTCTCGATTGATCTGTGTTCGGTTTTTCAAGGCCTATCCACTGTGCCAACTTATAACTAAATCTGAGGGGGGTGCGATGGGGAGGTTCCCTTGTGAGCACTATGGGACTTAACATATATGGTCATCAGTCCCCTAGAACTTAGAACTACTTAAACCTAACTAACCTAAGGACATCACACAACACCCAGTCACCACGAGGCAGAGAAATTCCCTGACCCCGCCGGGAATCGAACCCGGCAACCCGGGCGTGGGAAGCGAGAACGGGAATTTTACGCGCGCCCGTTGAGTAAACAGTGTGATTTACGAACTAGAAACATCCCTCAACTGCCGCTGGAGTGCGTTGCGATCGCGTATACCACGTTGGGGCCCACGTACCGTATGCACAAGAAGCATCGCTCCTGAGCGTTCAGCAGCACGTTGAACTTGGCACGCTGAACGTTAACGTTCGACAGCACGGCCCGTGTGCCGACGGCTTTAGCGCGCAGCGTCGCTCGGTGCCGCGCCGGTTCGCCCACTACCCGCGACTTGGGCCACCCCCGCAGCCGCCAGCTCCCCGCGGCGCGCGCGATCGAAACACAATGGGGACAATGGCCCGCGCCAAGCGCCGCATTGCTGTTGTTTCTGCTGCTGCTGCGGCTGCCGGTGTTGTTGTATGCAGATGACGGCGGCGGCGCCACTGCAGCGATGCAGGGGCGTGGTCGCCATTGTCGCTGCATCTCCTGCAGACGAGAGGCGCAGCTCGCAGGATCCATTCAGACCGCCTCCCTCGTCAAGGTCGCACGTGCGCTCGCTCGGAGTATGACAGCCGCCAAAAATACGATTATTATTATTATTAACGTATGCATCAATTACAGTAATACACATTTAGCAAAACAAAGTGGGGCTATCAGTGTATTTAACACTAAATTCTTCTAGAATCTACATATGTAAATGATGCTCTAAGCCCCCCCCCCCCTATTCTAACTCCGACTTTTGCTGTTGCACAAGGATTAAAAAAAAATACTCGAACTGACTCTAATCAACCCTGCCAGTGGAGTAGAAGAGAGTTTGGCACCTGCAATAATTTAATTTGATAAATAAGTTAAATAAACGAAGGTTTCATTAACATAGTGAGGAATGATAGGGTTTCTCTACCGATTAACAGAATGAAAGTTCTGTCCAAAATAACAATATGATTTATTAAGACTAAACACAAAATAATAAACAAAAACACATGAAACATTTACAATACATCAAATTGGCTCAAATTGGATACTCAAACAAACGCTATGAAGGTGAAGTTGTCCCTAAACTAGATTGTGAGGTTTAAGACGAAGTGGTATGTGGAGCCAATTCCTTGCCACTCAAATCTTAAGAGAGACACACAGCTAACCCAACATTAATTGCTGCTACTCAAGACAGAACAAAGAAAAAGACGAACAGGCGCGCTCTGCTGAGCTCTGATTATCACCTAGGAAAATCCCTATCTGTCGGTGCTGCGGACATACATTACCAAACTGTCTTCTTAACTGCCAGAACACGATCGGGAGTACCGGAGGCAATGGCTGGTTGCTTCGACGTCCTCGACCGAAAGGGGAGAGCCGACTACCTACAGCACCCGTACAGGCCGAACACACAACATTCCTGCCCCCACGACAGTGGCCGTGGTTAAACGTTCCAATCAGCAACTCGAAAACCGGCGGAAAATTCCACTCCATTGCCGGAGCACTACCATTCCACCAATGGAGATTCTTGGCGCCAATTTCTGCGCTGATTTTGCTACGTCACGGAGCTATGCCCTGAGCAAGCCAATCACAGTTACTATTTTGCAGACAGCGCGGGAATTTTCCCGCCACAACTGCCTGGGTACACAAGTCATTCTCACGCCTCGCTGGTAGCCCGCGAGAAACTGTTTTCTCTAAGATTCTGCGAAGTAACGGAACCTCTAGCCCAGCCGCTACTTCAGACCCCTCCGGGCGTGTCTTTTGACAATGTCGGCGTCTGCAGAGCATTCACTCGACTTCCTCACACCCGTCGGCTTAATCCTTTCCAGATCAGCGGAGCACGCCTGTCACCGGACCATCCAGGTGACGAGAGACGCTGCATGGGAAGTCCGCGTGTGAAGGAATAGCAACTTTTCACCGCATACAATTAGAGACGAATATCGTAAGATAGAAATATGAGAGGGGGCTCATGCCACCTCTCAGTGACCGGGCCAAATATCTCACGAAATAAGCATCAAACCAAAAAACTGCAAAGAACGAAACTCGTCTAGCTTGAAGGGGGAAACCAGATGGCGCAATGGTTGGCCCGCTAGATGGCGCAGGCACAGGTCAAGCGGATATCAACTGTTTTTTTTTTAAATAGAAACCACAATTTTTTATTACATATTCGTGTAGTACGTAAAGAAATATGAATGTTTCAGTTGGACCACTTTTTTCGCTTTGTGATAGATGGCGCTGTAATAGTCACAAACGTATACGTACGTGGTATCACGTAACATTCCACCAATGCGGACGGTATTTGCTTCGTGATACACTACCCATGTTAAAATGGACCGTTCACCGATTGCGGAAAAGGTCGATATCGTGTTAATGAATGGCTATTGTGATCAAAATGCCCAACGGGCGTGTGCTATGTATGCTGCTCGGTGTCCTGGACGACATCATCCAAGTGTCCTGACCGTTCGCCGGATAGTTACGTTACTTAAGGAAACAGGAAGTGTTCAGCCACATGTGAAACGTCAACCACGACCTGCAACAAATGATTATGGCCTAGTAGGTGTTTTAGTTGCTGTGGCGGCCAATCCGCACATCAGTAGCAGACAAGTTGCGCGAGAATCGGGAATCTCAAAAACGTCGGTGTTGAAATGCTACATCAACATCGATTGCACCCGTACCATATTTCTATGCATCAGGAATTGCATGGCGACGATTTTGGACTTCATGTATAGTTCTGCCACTGGGCACAAGAGAAATCACGAGACGATGAGAGCCTTTTTTTTTATCTCTCTTTACTGAATTTCAATTCCCCTCGAAGGGGGCGGGCTGGCAGCAGATGAGAGATTTTTTACACGCGTTCTACTTAACGATGAAGCTTCATTCACCAACAGCGAGAACGTAAACCGGCATAGGCGTAATATGCACTGTTGAGCAACGGAAAATCCACGATGGCTGCGACAAGTGGAACATCAGCGACCTTGGCGGATTAATGTATGGTGCGGCTGTTATATCCTAGCCAGTAATGCCAACCGAGCCCGCTGCCGAAAAGATTGGCAGCATCAAGGTCCGGACGCCGTCCGCATAAGCAGCGCCAGCGATACAGGAAATCGCCGCAAGTCTGCGCGCGCCACCGCTGGCTTCTGGCTTCTTAAGCGCTGGAGTCGCGAGCGCTAGGACAGTTCTGGATTCGCCGCTCAGTTGTAGACTCGCCACCGAATTGTGTACTTGCTAGTCAGTTGTGTGTTCATCGCAGCAGAGTTGTTGTTTGTCGTCAGCCGACGCTGACCTAGCCACACCGACTCGAACTAGACAGATTTCTGTAGACCATGTTCACCACTGTGTTCTGTATCGTCGTTAATAAAGATAAGTACCGACTTTCATTTAATCCGAGTGTTTGGGTTTTCATCTTTCTGTTCACTGTTCCAGCGGACCGGTCGGCCCGCTATTAAAAGTGTGGCGGTGACTTCGTAGGCCGTTTCTACAGCGAAGTGTTGTCGCTACGAAGGCCGTCACAAAAGCGGCATTATGGGATGAACGATAATTGGCCTCCATTTTATCGATGTTTCACTGCATGACAGAATGGCGATGTACTTCCAACGTGATGGATGTCCGGCACATAGCTCGCGTGCGGTTGAAGAGGTATTGAATAGCATATTTCATGACAGGTGGATTGGTCGTCGAAGCACCATACCGTGGCCCGCACGTTCACCGGATCTGACGTCCCCGGATTTCTTTCTGTGGGGAAAGTTGAAGGATATTTGCTATCGTGATCCACCGACAAAGCTTGCGAACATTACGGAAGGCGAACTACTCGCTGTTGAGAGGAATGTCGTTACACGTATTGCCAAATGCATTAAGGTTGACGGGCATCATTTTGAGCATTTATTGCATTAATGTGGTATTTACAGGTTATAACGCTGTAACAGCATGCGTTCTCAGAAATGATAAGTTCACAAACGTACATGTATCACATTGGAACAACCGAAATAAAGCGTTCAAATGTACCTACGTTCTGTATTTTAATTTAAGAAACCTATCTGTTACAAACAGTTCGTCTAAAACTGTGAGCCATATCTTTATGACTATTACAGCGCCATCTATCACAAAGCGAAAAAAGTGGCCCAACTAAAACATTCATATTTCTTTACCTACTACACGAATCTGTAATAAAAAAGGAGGTTCCTATTGAAACAACGCAGTTGATATCCGTTTGACCTATGGCAGTGCCATCTAGCGGGCCAACCATAGCGCCATCTGGTTTCCCCCTTCAACCTAGACGAGTTTCGTTCTTTGCAGTTTTTTGGTTTGACGCTTATTTCGTGAGATATTTGGCCTGGCCACGATGTATATGAAAACGAACATGTGAAATTATATACAGTACACTAGTTTTAAAACGGCTCACACTACACTCGGATGTTGATGGGCTCGATCCAGCGGAGTGCCTCGTGGGATGCTTGATGGAGCTTCTCAATGCCACCAGGGAAGCGTCTGACTGGACATTCATTCAGAATGTGGCTCATTGTTTGGGCGTCACTTGAAAAGCCCCACTTGTGCATGTTGTATTTGCACCTAACCTCTCCAGTCCGATACCTGTTTAACTGCACCCACACCTCCCTCGGTTGGTGGAAGCCTGGAACTGGAACTGTTGGATTGTCTACAACTTCGTGGTTTCGGGTTGTTGTAGGATAGCATCTGGACTCCCACTTCATATGCTGGTCTTCTAGATTTGAGGCGTTTCCTGGGCAGTGATAGCAAATCGTCGTGAAGAGGGATCCAGTTGTTTTCAGAAACTTGCTGACAGAGGTTGTAAAGAGCAGCCTTTTACATCTACATGACTACTCTGCAATTCACATTTAAGTGCTTGGCACAGGGTTCATCGAACCACAATCATACTGTCTCCCTACCATTCCACTCCCGAACAGCGCGCGGGAAAAACGAACACCTAAACCTTTCTGTTCGAGCTCTGATTTCTCTTATTTTATTTTGATGATCATTTCTGCCTATGTAGGTTGGGCTCAACAAAATATTTTCGCATTCGGAAGAGAAAGTTGGTGACTGAAATTTCGTAAATAGATCTCGCCGCGACGAAAAACGTCTTTGCTTTAATGACTTCCATCCCAACTCGCATATCATATCTGCCACACTCTCTCCCCTATTACGTGATAATACAAAACGAGCTGCCCTTTTTTGCCCCCTTTCGATGTCCTCTGTCAATCCCACCTGGTAAGGATCCCACACCGCGCAGCAATATTCTAACAGAGGACGAACGAGTGTAGTGTAAGCTGTCTCTTTAGTGGACTTGTTGCATCTCCTAAGTGTCCTGCCAATGAAACGCAACCTTTGTCTCGCCTTCCCCACAATATGTGGTCTTTATAAGTGAAGTTGTTCGTAATTTTAACACCCAGGTACTTAGTTGAATTGACAGCCTTGAGAATTGTACTATTTTTCGAGTAATCGAATTCAACGGATTTCTTTTGGAACTCATGCGGATCACCTCACACTTTTCGTTATTTAGCGTCAACTGCCACCTGCCACACCATACAGCAATCTTTTCTAAATCGCTTTGCAACTGATACTGGTCTTCGGATGACCTTACTAGACGGTAAATTACAGCTTCATCTGCGAACAACCTAAGAGAACTGCTCAGATTGTCACCCAGGTCATTTATATAGATCAGGAACAGCAGAGGTACCAGGACGCTTCCCTGGGGAACACCTGATATCACTTCAGTTTTACTCGATGATTTGCCGTCTATTACTACGAACTGCGACCTTCCTGACAGGAAATCACGAATCCAGCCGCACAACTGAGACGATACCCTATAGGCCCGCAGCTTGATTAGAAGTCGCTTGTGAGGAACGGTGTCAAAAGCTTTCCGGAAATCCAGAAATACGGAATCAACCTGAGATCCTCTGTCGATAGCGGCCATTACTTCGTGCGAATAAACACCTAGCTGCGTTGCACAAGAACGATGTTTTCTGAAGCTTTGTTGATTACGTATCAATAGATCGTTCCCTTCGAGGTGATTCATAATGTTTGAATACAGTATATGCTCCAAAACCCTACTGCAAACCGACGTCAATGATATAGGTCTGTAGTTCGATGGATTACTCCTACTACCCTTCTTAAACACTGGTGCGACCTGCGCAATTTTCCAATCTGCAGGTACAGATCTATCGGCGAGCGAGCGGTTGTATATGATTGCTAAGTAGGGAGCTATTGTATCAGCGTAATCTGAAAGGAACCTAATCGGTATATAATGTGGACCTGAAGACTTGCCCGTATCAAGCGATCTGAGTTGCTTCGCATCCCCTAAGGTATCTACTTCTAAGAAACTCATGCTAGAAGCTGTTCGTGTTTCAAATTCTGGAATATTCCATTCGTCTTCCCTGGTGAAGGAATTTCGGAAAACTGCGTTCAATAACTCCGCTTTAGCGGCACAGTCGTCGGTAACAGTACCATCGGCACTGCGCAGCGAAGGTATTGACTGCGTCTTGCCGCTTGTGTACTTTACATACGACCAGAACTTCTTCGGATTTTCTAACAAATTCCGACGGAGATCTGGTGGACAGATGTTTGAAAGCACTGGTAGCCAGCAAGTAGGTGTAGACCGGACTGTACCACTAATTACTCTCATAACTGAGTTCAGTTGGAGGTCTACTTTCACTACGTGGGCGCTTCGGAGACAAAGTGGTGCACAGTATTCTGCTGCAGAGTATACCAGTGCGAGGGATGCTGCTCGGAGGACGGATGCGGTTGCGCCCCATGTACTGCCTGCCAGCTTTCTCACAAGCTTCACTCGTGTTTGTATCTCCTTGGCCAAGTTGGAAAGGTGTTTTTTGTACGTTAAAGCTCTGTCCAGAGAGACTCCCAGGTATTTTGGGCTTTCGTTGTATCTGGCTGTGCCAAGAGGGCCGAACTGTGGACTGATCTTTGCTGATGAAAGGCGATTAGAGATGTGTAACAGGCCTACCTAGGTTTTAGAAACATCTGCTCTCAGTCGCCATAGTGCCTAACGAGAAAAGTAAAGAACCACAACTGGAGGGGGGGGGGGGGGGAGGGGGGGACGAAATGAAACTTCACTGGTTGATGGGGTATGTTATCTTACTTTAGTGCTTACAGAATGCAGACGAATTTACAAAATAAACATGGCAGCATGAGCCCATTTATCAGTAAGACGTTGCGCCCATTCTGGTCACACGTATGAACGTATTCATTGGGAAAGGTGTCACAAAGCCGAAATATCCTCCCCTGGGGCAAGATCATCCTCAAAAATGGTTCAAATGGCTCTGAGCACTATGGGGCTTAACATCTCCAGCCGGCCCTCCGAGGGCACAGAGGATATTGCGACTGCAGGGATTTATCCCTTGCACGCTCCCCGTGAGACCCACATTCCCAACTTGATGTCCACACACTACATTCGTAGTGCCCCTGCCCATTACATTCATTACTCGCGGTAGACAATCTGACCGAGTCCCGTAAGAGTTCGGCCAATGAGTGTGCATCCAGCACAGAAGAAGAACGTCAATGCCCGGTTAGCCTTAACTATATAAAGATGCTATCTGTTCTTTCGGACATGTCCGAAAGTACAAATACACTCCTGGAAATTGAAATAAGAACACCGTGAATTCATTGTCCCAGGAAGGGGAAACTTTATTGACACATTCCTGGGGTCAGATACATCACATGATCACACTGACAGAACCACAGGCACATAGACACAGGCAACAGAGCATGCACAATGTCGGCACTAGTACAGTGTATATCCACCTTTCGCAGCAATGCAGGCTGCTATTCTCCCATGGAGACGATCGTAGCGATGCTGGATGTAGTCCTGTGGAACGGCTTGCCATGCCATTTCCACCTGGCGCCTCAGTTGGACCAGCGTTCGTGCTGGACGTGCAGACCGCGTGAGACGACGCTTCATCCAGTCCCAAACATGCTCAATGGGGGACAGATCCGGAGATCTTGCTGGCCAGGGTAGTTGACTTACACCTTCTAGAGCACGTTGGGTGGCACGGGATACATGCGGACGTGCATTGTCCTGTTGGAACAGCAAGTTCCCTTGCCGGTCTAGGAATGGTAGAACGATGGGTTCGATGACGGTTTGGATGTACCGTGCACTATTCAGTGTCCCCTCGACGATCACCAGTGGTGTACGGCCAGTGTAGGAGATCGCTCCCCACACCATGATGCCGGGTGTTGGCCCTGTGTGCCTCGGTCGTATGCAGTCCTGATTGTGGCGCTCACCTGCACGGCGCCAAACACGCATACGACCATCATTGGCACCAAGGCAGAAGCGACTCTCATCGCTGAAGACGACACGTCTCCATTCGTCCCTCCATTCACGCCTGTCGCGACACCACTGGAGGCGGGCTGCACGATGTTGGGGCGTGAGCGGAAGACGGCCTAACGGTGTGCGGGACCGTAGCCCAGCTTCATGGAGACGGTTGCGAATGGTCCTCGCCGATACCCCAGGAGCAACAGTGTCCCTAATTTGCTGGGAAGTGGCAGTGCGGTCCCCTACGGCACTGCGTAGGATCCTACTGTCTTGGCGTGCATCCGTGCGTCGCTGCGGTCCGGTCCCAGGTCGACGGGCACGTGCACCTTCCGCCGACCACTGGCGACAACATCGATGTACTGTGGAGACCTCACGCCCCACGTGTTGAGCAATTCGGCGGTACGTCCACCCGGCCTCCCGCATGCCCACTATACGCCCTCGCTCAAAGTCCGTCAACTGCACATACGGTTCACGTCCACGCTGTCGCGGCATGCTACCAGTGTTAAAGACTGCGATGGAGCTCCGTATGCCACGGCAAACTGGCTGACACTGACGGCGGCGGTGCACAAATGCTGCGCAGCTAGCGCCATTCGACGGCCAACACCGCGGTTCCTGGTGTGTCCGCTGTGCCGTGCGTGTGATCATTGCTTGTACAGCCCTCTCGCAGTGTCCGGAGCAAGTATGGTGGGTCTGACACACCGGTGTCAATGTGTTCTTTTTTCCATTTCCAGTATATATATATATATATATATATATATATATATATATATATATATATATATATATATATATATATATAGCCGGCCGATGTGGCCGAGCGGTTCTAGGCGATACAGTATGGAACCGCGCGACCGCTACGGTCGCAGGTTCGAATCCTGCCTCGGGCATGGATGTTTGTGATGTCCTTAGGTTAGTTCTAAGGTCTAGGGGACTGATGACCTTAGAAGTTAAGTCCCATAGTGCTCAGAGCCATTTGAACCATTTTGAACCATATTCATACTGGTTGTTTCCTTTTCTGTTTGACTCTCAAGTAGAGCGAGGGAAAAAGACCGTTGTATGCCTTCGTACGAGCCCTAATTTTCCCTATCTTATCTTTGTGGTCCTTACGTGCAGTGTATGTTGGCGGCATTATAGTCGTTCGCCAGTCAGATACAAATGACGGTTCTCTAAATTTTCTCAATAGTGTTTCTCGAAAAGAACGTCGACTTTCCTCCAGGGATTCCCCTTCGAATTCCCGACGCATCTCCGTAACACTTATGTGTTGTTCGAACATGTTGTTGTTGTTGTCTTCAGTCCTGAGACTGGTTTGATGCAGCTCTCCATGATACTCTATCCTGTGCAAACTGCTTCATCTCCCAGTACTTACTGCAACCTACATCCTTCTGAATCTGCTTAGTGTATTCATCTCTTGGTCTCCCTCTACGATTTTTACCCTCCACGCTGCCCCCCCAATGCTAAATTTGTGATCCCTCGTTGTCTCAAAACATGTCCTACCAACCGATCCCTTCTTCTTGCCAAGTTGTGCCACGAACTCCTCTTCTCCCCAATTCTATTCAATACCTCCTCATTAGTTATGTGATCTACCCATCTAATCTTCAGCATTCTTCTGTAGCACCACATTTCGAAAGCTTCTATTCTCTTCTTGTCCAAACTATTTATCGTCCATGTTTCACTTCCATACATGGCTACACTCCATACAAATACTTTCAGAAATGACTTCCTGACACTTAAATCAGTACTCGATGTTAACAAATTTCTCTTCTTCAGAAACTCTTTCCTTGCCATTGCCAGTCTACATTTTATATCCCCTCTACTTCGACCATCATCAGTTATTTTGCTTCCCAAATAGCAAATCTGCTTTACTACTTTAAGTGTCTCATTTACTAATCTAATTCCCTCAGCATCGCCCGACTTAATTCGACTACATTCCATTATCCTCGTTTTGCTTTTGTTGATGTTCATCTTATACCCTCCTTGTAAGACACAGTCCATTCCGTTCAACTGCTCTTCCAAGTCCTTTGCTGTCTCTGACAGAATTACAATGTCATCGGCGAACCTCAACGTTTTTATTTCTTCTCCATGGATTTTAATATCTACTCCAAATTTTTCTTTTGTTTCCTTTACTGCTTGCTCAATATACAGATTGAATAACATCAGGGAGAGGCTAAAACACTGTCTCACTCCTTTCCCAACCACTACTTCCCTTTCATTCCCCTCGACTCTTATAACTGCCATCTGGTTTCTGTACAAATTGTAAATAGCCTTCTGCTCCCTGTGTTTTACCCCTGCCACCTTTAGAATATGAAAGAGAGTATTCCAGTCAATGTTCGAACATACTGGTAACAAATCTAGCAGCCCGCCCCTGAATTGCTTCGATGTCTTTCTTTAATAGGACACTGTACGGATCCCAAACAGTCCAGCAGCACTCGAGAACAGCTCGCAGCAGCGTCCTATATGCTATCTCCTTAAAAAATAAAAAATCAAAATAAAAGAAATGGCTGTGAGCACTATGGAACTTAACTTCTGAGGTCATCAGTCCCCTAGAACTTAGGACTACTTAAAGCTAACTAACCTAAGGACATCACACACATCCATGCCCGAGGCAGGATTCGAACCTGCGACCATAGCGGTCGTGCGGTTCCAGACTGTAGCGCCTAGAACCGCTCGGCCATCCCGGCCAGCTGTCTCCTTTTTAGATGAATCGCACTTTCCTAAAATACTCTCAGTGCTTCCCTTCAATTCGGTGCTTATGTACCCGAATCTGAGTGACTTTAAGTTGCATATACGCCGTAGCAACTCCCTCAATTGGAAACTTTTGGATAGGCCTTTATAACTGATTTATAAGTGCGAGTTCGATACATTAAGGGGCTCCGGAACGCCCTATAATTGCAATGTTAAAATAACGCTTATAAATTACATCTTTCCACACAAAGTATTTGAGGTAGGAAGTTGAACTTTTTACAGATTATTTATTGGAATATGGGCTACAACTTAACACAGGGATTTTACAAAATTTTAGTTCAGTTATTAAAGATGATTTTTTTTCAATTGTAATGAAAATTCACAACATTTTTTTGCAATTTTTTATTCATATATTCAAAAATATACAGTTTTTTGGAAAAAGGCTGTGTTAAATTATGCATAAGGTACTGTGTAACATTTACTGAAAGTTTGAAACAAATATGTTTGGAAGATCCTTAGAAAACATGTAATTAGTATGAGAAAATAAAAGTTTTGGGAATTGAGCGACAAAGATTGGATTAACTTTTTAGTGCATTCCAGGTCCATAGGATGGATTATCTTCATCCTCTGCAAACTCCTCCTCCAGCTTCCTCTTGTTCCTCCTCCTGTTTACTCTTGCTTGTATTTCTAGACTCTTTACAGCCCTGTCTGCAGCCCGAAGGCGTTCCTTGTCTAAAGCAAGCATCGCTCGTACCATGTTAGAACCTATCTTCATTCCCATATTTCTAAATACCTTGCAACTTACAATGTTGCCATCATTGAAAGTCGCAACAGCATCATACACACCAAAGTGAAGTGTTTCTATTCCAACAAATACAGTCTTGGGGATTCTCGACCATATTTACACTTTCATTGGGGTTTTGAGTTTTTCCGTGAATACACTTTTTCAACAGTTCAGGTGCTGCTAAGTCTCTGAAAATAGGTTTCATCACCTCCATTATTGCATGAGGCACACTATGCTTATGAGTGTACACTTCACCAGTTAGCAATCATTTGTTATATTTACAGCAACTGTCTTCTTCTTTGGGACACAAGCTATGTTGGGGATTTTCATCGTTTTTATTGTTTACAGTAATAACACATACCTTTGGCATTCCAACATTTCTCCTTTTCTTAAAAGCCTTCAGAGGATTTCTAATAACTTTACTTTTACTCATTATTATACTTCAACAAAACAGAGACTCAAGAAACAGAATTAATTACGAATATTTTCGAGATAACGACAGAGTAAATAAACATGAAACAATCGACAATGACACCAGCGATATATATTGAACCATCACAGGTTAGCCACAACACATACTTTATCTCACATCACTAAAATGTACCTGATGAACACGGACGTTAATAATAACACCATTTGACAGCAGTTTAACAGCGCCACAGTGGGTCACGCCCATGTAGAACACATTTCAAAAAAAATTTAAAAATAGTTGTAGTCTTCGGAGTTGAATATATTATATATCTATTAAAAGGTAATAGTCTGCAGATTCAGAAAACGCAAAAAAGTAAAAATTGAACTTTTCATGATTTTGAGCCTTTCCGGAGCCCCTTAAAGAATTGCGGGTTGGGATGGTGTTCCTGGTCTGGTTACATTCTACAACCCCATTAGTATCGCTCCGATACGGATCGTGAAGACAGAATGGGGCTAGTTACAGAGCTCAAATACGCATTTAAGCAGCCATAGGCAACTGGTAAAGGAGGAATCCCTCGGTTGTAGTGCGATGCTAAGTACCCTCCCCCACGCACTTCTAAGTGGCTCGCAGCGTATGTATGAAGAGGTAGAAACTGCCGCGAGATTGCGACTGTTAGACAGTGTGCAACAGACGGCCGCGAGCCGTCGTTATGAACGGCCGTGGCATTCACCTGTCGTGTCGGCGACACGGCGGTGATGTCAGATAAGGCCGGCGGGGGACGCTAAACAGCCGGTGTTACACAACGGTGCAGTTGCATAGCTGGCAGCGAGCCCAGACACCGTGACCCAGCGGAAAGCGACACGTCTCGCTCTCTCCCTCCCTTTCTCACTCTGTGTATACCACGAGACTTTGCTCTCTGCTTTGGAGCATCAGTACGCATCCATGAAGAACCATACAGCTTGTTGTATTCGCAACAGTACATGCGGATGAACTGGTAGATATCGCCTTCCTAGATTTCCGAACAATAACAACACTCAACACTCAATAACCAGTGAAATTGCCATGAAAATTATACAAATTAAAAAGTAAAGAATGATGTGTTTGCAAACACCACATACCTCTATGAAGGTGCTTTATTCGCAACTACCAGTTTCACGTAATTATAGACGCAGGTTTATGATGGTTACATTTCCATATTGTAGATGGACAATTACGGAGACCCAAATGGTTCAAATGGCTCTGACAGGGGAACCTCCCCATCGCACCCCCCTCAGATTTAGTTATAACTTGGCACAGTGGGTAGGCCTTGAAAAACTGAACACAGATCAATCGAGAAAGCAGGAAGAAGTTGTGTGGAACTATGAAAAAAAGTAGTAAAATATACAAACTGAGTACTCCATGCGCAAGATAGGCAACATCAAGGACAATGTGAAATCAGGAGCGCCGTGGTCCCGTGGTCAGCGTGAGTAGCTGGGGAACGAGAGGTCCTTGGTTCAAGTCTTCCTTCGACTGAAAATTTTACTTTCTTTATTATCGCATCTTTATTTTCGCAAAGTTACGATCTGTCCGTTCGTTCATTGACCTCTCTGTTCACTTTAATAAGTTTAGTGTCTGTGTTTTGCGACCGCACCGTAAAACCGTGCGATTAGTAGACGAAAGGACGTGCCTCTCCAATGGGAACCCAAAACATTTGATCGCAAGGTCATTGGTCAACCGATTCCTCCACAGGAAAACACATCTGATATATTCTATACGACACTGGTGACGGCATGTGCGTCACATGACAGGAATATGTTGTCGACCCACCTAACTTGTACACTTGGCGAATGGGTAAAAAGATTCTTCTACCTTGCCCGATTTAGGTTTTCTTGTGGATGTGATAATCACACCCAAAAAAGTGATGAAAACATAAGAGTTTGTCACAGAAACTGAAAATAAAAAGTTAAACTTTTCACTCGTGGGAAGACTTGAACCTAGGACCTTTCGTTCCGTAGCTGCTCTCGCTAACCACGGGACCGCGGCGCTCCTGAGTTCACTTTCTCCTCGATGTTGCCTATCTTGCGCATGGACTACTCAGTTTGTATATTTTACAACTTTTTTTCATAGTTCCACACAACTTCTTCCTGCTTTCTCGATTGATCTGTGTTCAGTTTTTCAAGGCCTACCCACTGTGCCAACTTATAACTAAATCTGAGGGGGGTGCGATGGGAAGGTTCCCTTGTGAGCACTATGGGACTTTATATCTGAGATCATCAGTCCCCTAGAACAAAATGGTTCTAATGGCTCTGAGCACTACGGGACTTAACATCTGAGGTCAGCAGTCCCCTAGAACTTAGAACTACTTAAACCTAACTAACCTAAGGACATCACAAACATCCATGCCCGAGGCAGGATTCGAACCTGCGACCGTAGCAGTCGCGCGGCTCCGGACTGAAGCGCCTAGAACCGCACGGCCACCGCGGCCGGCCCCCCTAGAACAGAACTACTTAAACCTAACTAACCTAAGGACATCACAGACATCCATGGCCGAGGCAGGATTCGAACCTGCGACTGTAACAGCAGCTCGGTTCCGGACTGAAGTGCCTAGAACCACTCGCTTACAGCGGCCGGCCCAATGCGATGCCCCTCACATGTGGCTCCAGGAAGAGTTTAAATACTTACGCTGAGCACCAAACTCCCAAACATGAACATTATTGAGCATATCTTGCCTTGCAACGTGTTGTTCAAAAGAGATCTCCACCCCCTCGTACTGTTTCGTATTTCTGAACAGCCCTGCAGGGTTCGTGGTGTCAGTTCCCTCCAGCACTATTTGAGAACAAGTCGAGTCCATGGCATGTCATGTTGCGGCACTAGTGCGTCCTCACGGGGTCCCTACACGATATTAGGCAGGTGGACCAGTTTGTTTGGCTCTATACAGTGTGTTTCTACCAGTGGCATGCTAGGTAGGAAATAAAACTGCGAAGGTGAGTCCTGAGTAGTATTAGGATAGCTCCTGATAGAGCACATGCCCGCATAAGGCAAAGGTCGTGAGTTCGATTCCAGTAATCTGTCTCGAAATTTCAGCATTGTTGTATAAACCGAAAATAATTTGTTTTCAAAAAAAGTACATAGGTTTGTGGTTAGTGCTGTTCACTGTGTCCTGGCTCGTGATGTTTATACACTACTGGTCATTAAAATTGCTACACCACGAACATGTCGTGCTACAGACACGAAATTAAACCGACAGGAAGAAGATGCTGTGATATGCAAATCATTGGCTTTTCAGAGCATTCACACAAGTTTGGCGCCGGTGGCGACACCTACAACGTGCTGACACGAGGGAAGTTTCCAACCGATTTCTCATACACAAGCAGCAGTTGACCGGCAGTGCCTGGTGAAACGTAGTTGTGATGCCTCGTGTAAGGAGGAGAAATGCGTACCATCACGTTTCCGACTTTGATAAAGGTCGGACTGTAGCCTATCGCGATTGCGGTTTATCGTATCGCGACATTGCTGCTCGCGTTGGTCGAGGTCCAATGACGTTTAGCAGAATATGGAATCGGTGGGTTCAGGAGGGTAATACGGAACGCCGTGCTGGATCCCAACGGCCTCGTATCACTAGCAGTCGAGATGACAGACATCTTATCCGCACGGCTGAAACGGATCGTGCAGCCACGTCTCGATCCGTGAGTCAACAGACGGGGACGTTTGCAAGACAACAACCATCTGCACGAACAGTTCGACGACGTTTGCAGCAGCGTGGACTATCAGCTCGGAGACTGTGGCTGCGGTTACCCTTGACGCTGCATCACAGACAGGAGCGCCTGCGATGGTGTACTCGACGACGAACCAGGGCGCACGAATGGCAAAACGTAATTTTTTCGGATGAATCCAGGTTCTGTTTACACCATCATGATGGTCGCATCCGTGTTTGGCGACATTGCGGCGAACGCACATTGTAAGCATGTATTCGTCATCGCCATACTGGCGTATCACCCGGCGTCATGGTATGGGGTGCCATTGGTTACACGTCTCGGTCACCTCTTGTTCGCATTGACGGCACTTTGAACAGTGGACGTTACATTTCAGATGTGTTACGACCGGTGGTTCTACTCTTCATTCGATCCCTGCAAAATCATACACTTCAGCAGGATAACGCACGACCGCATGTTTTAGTCCTGTACGGGCCTTTCTGGATACAGAAAATGTTCGACTGCTGCCCTGGCCAGCACATTCTCCAGATCTGTCTCGAATTGAAAACGTCTGACCAATGGTGGCCGAGCAACTGGCTCGTCACAATACGCCAGTCACTACTCTTGATGAACTGTGGTATCGTGTTGAAGCTGCATGGGCTGCTGTACCTGTACACGCCATCCGTGCTCTGTTTGACTCAATGCCCAGGCGTATCAAGGCCGTTATTAGGGCCAGAGGTGGCTGTTCTGGATACTGGCTTCTCAGGATCTATGCACGCAAACTGCGTGAAAATGTAATCACATGTGAGTTCTAGTATAATATATTTGTCCAATGAATAGTTTATCATCCGCATTTCTTCTTGGTGTAGCAATGTTATGGCCAGTAGTGTAGATGTAGAGGTTCTGGAGCCGGCAGTGACGGCGAGTGGTGTGCTGCGTGTTGCAGCGGTGCAAGGAGCGGCTGAACACGCTGGCCATCTCGGTGATGAACCAGTGGCCGGGCGTGCGACTGCGCGTCACCGAGGGCTGGGACGAGGAGGGCCACCACTCGGCCGACTCGCTGCACTACGAGGGGCGCGCCGTCGACGTGACGACGAGCGACCGCGACCGCGCCAAGTACGGCATGCTGGCGCGGCTCGCCGTCGAGGCGGGCTTCGACTGGGTCTACTACGAGTCGCGCGCGCACATCCACTGCTCCGTCAAGTCCGGTGAGTACCCCGCCCGCCTCTCTGTCTGTCTGTCCATTACTACGTTTCTCTCCAGCTTGTGGAGCACCTGGGCTGCCCACTGCTCCACCTGGCGCACTCTATACCTGTCTCCACTGTCTCCGCACAGAGATAAGTTGCAAGAGCGTATGGACATGTCCGTGCTGCAGCGAGTGGAAGAAGAAGGACCATACGCACATCTTAGCCTGTGTTCACTGCCATCCGCTTTTATCACAGAACAAACGTTTACACTGCAGCAGTGGTTCCCAATGGTTCTGAGGTCACCATCCTAGACTGCTATCCGATATTAGCCAGCAACCCCTCCCCAACCTGCTTTCCACCCCCTCCCAATGTTCCCCCGCCCCTGCCTACCATCTCCAGGATTAACGCGTTACTAAAATTTAGAAAAAAATAATTTTCTGTGCACATTTTCATTTTCTAAATGACGAAACTTAAATTATACGAGGTCGTGCTGAAGAGTAATTCCTCCGAGTTTTTTTTTTATAGGAAACACTTTAAGCTTGCCTCACGACACGTCCTTACAGCTTCAATTCCGCCAGTACCTCCTCTCCTACTTCACAGAACTTCTCCTGCGAATCATGCAGAACTAGCACTCCTTAAAGAGAGGAGATTGTGGTGATATGCCTTAGCCACAGCCTGGGGGATGTTTCCACAGTGAAATTTGCACTCTGCGGCGGAGGGTGCGCTGATATGAAACTTCGTGGCAGATTAAATGTGTGCCGCCCCGAGACTTGAAATCGGGACCTTTGCCCTCCGCAAAAAAGCACAAGGTACTGGCAGAATTGAAACTGCGAGGACGGGTGGGAGTCGTGCTTGGGTAGCTCGGTCGGTAGAGCACTTACCCGCCAAAGGTAAAGGTCCCGAGTTCGAGTCTCGGTGCGGCACACAGTGTTCATCTTCCAGGAGAGCTTCTGTAAACTTTGGAAGGTAGGAGACGAGGTACTGGCAGAAGTAAAGCTGTGAGGACGGGGCGTGACTCGTGCTTGGGTAGCGCAGTTGGTAGAGCACTTGCCCGCGAAAGGCAGAGGTCCCGAGTTCGAGTCTCGGCCCGGCACACGGTTTTAATCTTCCAGGAAGTTTCAACCTCCCGGCTGTATCTAAGCCATGTCTTCGCAGTATCCTTTCTTCCAGGAGTGCTACTTCTTCAAGGTTCGCAGGAGAGCTTCTGTGAAGTTTGGAATGTAGGTGACGAGGTACTGGCGGAATTGAAGCTGTGAGGACAGGTCGTCAGGCAAGCTTAAATAGTGAAGAGGGGTTGTGTCTGGTGAACATGAACATGTTGGAGCATCTCTATAGATTCATCTCTCCGGGAACGTTTCATCCAGGAAACGGCAGACAAAGAATCCACAAGATGAACTTGCAGCATCTTGTTGCAAAACTATCCATGGTAGAAATTTTTGTAACTGTAGTGAAACGT
This sequence comes from Schistocerca nitens, assembly GCF_023898315.1. Lineage (NCBI taxonomy): Eukaryota > Metazoa > Arthropoda > Insecta > Orthoptera > Acrididae > Schistocerca > Schistocerca nitens. The sequence goes on along the minus strand of NC_064625.1, from coordinate 139,014,653 downwards.
AAAGTTCCAACATGTCCAGGTAAGTTGTTGCGGTAAAGGTACGCTCCGTGAAAAAGAACGGTCCAACACACCGTACATTCACTTTCAGGCTATCCCTCATGTACTGTACAACAATATGTGGGTTCAACGACCTTAGATCCGAGCACTGTGCTTGTTTACTACCTCGGAGATGTGAAAGTACTCATAGGTTCATCGGATACCAAACTCGTCACGTCTGGATCTGCGAACTGCGTGACAGTGTCTAGCAGCTGACTACCAGTGCTGAAATCGAACATTATGGGTTTGTTTTTCCTAGTCATCTGCATTAGCACACAATTTTCTGTATTTAGAGGTGCACTGAAGGGCCAAAGAGACTGTTACAGGCGTGCATATTCAAATACGAGGTGTGGCTGGAAAAAAACCGGACTAGTACTGGTGAAACAATAAAACGAATGCAATAAGGCTGAAAGTCGCGTGGCCTGTCACGTGACTCTCGCTCCGCCTACTGCTCGAGTTTCATCTGCCTCCTGCACTCAGTCTGCCCGTGGCGTCTGTTTTAAGTAGTTGACGTTTTGTCTGTGCGTCGGAAAATGTTGAGTGTACAGAAAGAACAGCGTGTTAACATCAAATTTTGTTTCAAACTAGGAAAATCTGCAAGTGAAACGTTTGTAATGTTACAACAAGTGTACGGCGATGATTGTTTATCGCCAACACAAGTGTTTGAGTGGTTTAAACGATTTAAAGATGGCCGCGAAGACACCAGTGATGACACTCGCACTGGCAGACCATTGTCAGCAAAAACTGATGCAAACATTGAAAAAATCGGTAAACTTGTTCGACAAGATCGCCGTTTAACAATCAGAGCAGTGTCTGAGTTAACAGGAGTTGACAAGGAAAGTGTCGAACAAGTTTACCGATTTTTTCAATGTTTGCATCAGTTTTTGCTGACAATGGTCTGCCAGTGCGAGTGTCATCACTGGTGTCTTCGCGGCCATCTTTAAATCGTTTAAACCACTCAAACACTTGTGTTCGCGATAAACAATCATCGCCGTACACTAGTTGTAACATTACAAACGTTTCACTTGCAGATTTTCCTAGTTTGAAACAAAATTTGATGTTAACACGCTGTTCTTTCTGTACACTCAACATTTTCCGACGCACAGACAAAACGTCAACTACTTAAAACAGACGCCACGGGCAGACTGAGTGCAGGAGGCAGATGAAACTCGAGCAGTAGGCGGAGCGAGAGTCACGTGACAGGCCACGCGACTTTCACACTTATTGCATTCGTTTTATTGTTTCACCAGTACTAGTCCGGTTTTTTTCTAGCCAAACCTCGTACAGTGATATAGAAACAGGCAGAATACAGCGCTGCCGTCGGCAACGCCTATATAAGACAACAAGTGTCTGGCGCAGTTGTTAGATCGGTTACTGCTGCCACAGTGGCAGGTTATCAAGATTTGAGTTTGAACTTGGTGTTATAGTCGGCACACGAGCGATGGGACACAGCATCTCCGATGTAGCGATGAAGTGGGGATTTTCCCATATGACCATTTCACGAGTGCACCGTGATAATCAGGAATCCGGTAAAACATCAAATCTCCGGCATCGCTGCGGCTGGATAAAGATCCTGTAAGAACAGGAACAACGACGACTGATGAGAATCGTTCAACCTGACAGAAGTGCAGCCCTTTCGCAAATTGGAGCAGTTTTCAATGCTGGGCCATCAAAAAATGTCAGCGTGCCAACCAGTGAACGAAACGTATCGATAAAGGCTTTCGGAACCGAAGGCCTACTACTTTTCCCTTGATGACTGCACGACACAATGTTTTACGCCTCGCCTGGGCCCATCAACATTCACATACTGTTGATGACTGAAAACATGTTGCCTAGTCAAAATAGTCTCGTTACAAATTGTACGGAGAGGATGGACGTGCACGGGTATGGAGACAACCTCATGCATCCATGCTCTCATCAGGAGACTGTTGAAACTGGTGGAGGCTCTGTAATGGTGTAGGGCAGGGCTTCACAACGTACGTGCTCGCGGAGCAAGCTGTGAGCAGCAAGGCGGGAGCACGGAGCAGCGCGAGCACGCTACCCCCACTACCGGAACAGAGCGGAGAGTGGGGAGAGTCACTTGGGGCACACAACAGCTGCCGCCAGTCGATGTAAATCCGCAGCCACCTGCAGGGATATCACTCACGAATTATTACTGCGACAAATGAAACAAATAAAGGAGAATGTACACGTGCCACATAATTTTATTAGCTTAGTGTATGCCTCTACCATCTGTAGACACTGAAACTAAAGAATTCCACGACAATCCTATATTTTCAACACTTTCTTCAACACTACTTAAAATATCACCTCCGGTTGTAGTGTTCTTCATGGCTACTGCATCGAGGAGCTCCTCCGTCACCTGAAGATCTCTATTAATATGGCAAGCTGCGCTGTTCCAGTGATATCGACACTTTGGTGCAGAGCTGGAGAATACGCCATAAAATCTTTACAGATATTTGCAAGCTGGCTCTGGACGTCGTCTGCCATGTCCTGTATGCGACCAATAATGGTCATGTTAGATAATGGCACAATCAGGAACTGTTCAACTTAAGATGGACACAAATGTTCCGCTGCAACTACCAAACATTCTTTTATTAAATCGCCATCAGTTAAGGGGCGCAGGGATTTTGCTAAAAGCAAAGCAATTTTGTAACCCACTCTGAGAGCTGCCTCAGTTGATTTTTCTTCGTCGTCCAGATCTTCTTCGGATAGCTTCCTTTTAAGTTTAATAACTTCTAGTCTTTCGCGTGGTACGACATATAATGTCGCTGCAAATTAAATTTCGTAAAAGAATTCAGCGTTTTGTGACATACTAAACATTTTGCAACACCATCTTTTTCTGTAAACAGATACAATTCCTCCCAATGGGGGTTGAACTGCGAAAGCATGGTTGGGGTTACACAACGGCGACTTGACATGATTTTTAACCAGCGAAGTGACTGTTAGAGCTGATTGTGGTACTTTAAACGTTACACAGTCGGCGCGAATTCGATAGGCACGCTGCGGCCCTATTCAAACGTGCGCGCGCATTTCCTCTCCCTCCCCGCCCCTCCCTCCCTACTCCGCGACCTTGCAGCTGCTCGCGAGCACGGGCCTGAGCAGACGCGAGTACTCGCGCTCAAAACCGGCCAGTTGTTAAGCCCTGGTGTAGGGCGTGTGCAGTTGGAGTGATATGAGACCCCTGATACGTCTAGATACGATTCTGACAGGTGACACGAACGTAAGCATCGAGTCTGATCACCTGCATCCATTCATGTCCATTGTACGATCCGACGGACTTGGGCAATTCCAGCAGGACAATGCGACACCTCACACTTCCAGAAATACTGCAGACTGGCTCCAGGAACACTCTTCTGATCAATCAATGTAAACTTCTGAGTTTGAACACTTCCGCTGGTCACCATTCTCCCCAGACATGAACACTATTGAGCATATCTGGGATGTCTTGCATCGTGCTGTTCAGAAGAGATCGCCACCCCCTCGTACTGTTACGGATTTATGGACAGCCCTGCAGGGTTCATGGCGTCAGTTCGCTCCAGCACTACTTCAGACATTAGTCGAGTCCATGCGGCACTTGTGGTTGCTCGCGGGGGACATACATTACATGAGGCAAGTGTTCCAGTTTCTTTGGCTCTTCAGTGTAGCTGCCATCCATCATGCCAACTAGAAATTTTGTCTAAGTCATCTTCTATCCTCCTACAGTCACTAAACGACAACACCTTCCCATACACCATAGCATCATCAGCAAACAATCGCAGATTGCTGCCCATACTGTCCGCCAGATCATTTATATATAGAGAGAATGAACACTTGCCGTCGAGGACAACTTACAGGGTTAAGAAGTCTTCGAGGCAATCACATATTGGGAACCTATTCAGTACGCCCGTAGCTTCGTTAAAAGTCTGCAGGGGGGCACCATGTCGAACACTTCCGGAAATCTATGAGTGCAGAATCTGCCTGTTGCGGTTCATACACAGTTCGAAGTATACCTCATGGGGCATGGGCAAGCTGAGTTTCGCACGAGCGATGCTTTCTGAAACCGTCGTTATTTGTGGAAAGAAGCTTTTCCTCTGAAGGAAATGTTCCAACAGGGAGCATGATGAAGACCTCTGCAGAAAAGGGCATTGGTCCGGCGTTCCTTCACGCTTGTTTTATAGAGGTGTTGTCTGCGCTTTCTTCAGTCCGCCCCGATAGCTGAGTGGTCATCGTGACGGATTGCCGTCCTACGGGCCCGGGTTCGATTCCCAGATAGGTCGGAAATCTTCTCCGCTGAGGGACTGGGTGTTGTGTTGTCTTCATCATTTCATCCCCATCCGGCGCGCAGGTCGCCCAGTGTGGCGTCGAATGCAATAAGACCTGCACCAAGGTGGCCGGACCTGCCCCGCCATTGACGCCAAACGATCATTTTATTTCACTGCGCTTTCTTCCAATCGGTTCTACTTGGGACACATTTACATCGCTGTACGTAGTATAGTTATTATGGTCATCCCATGCAATTCTTACAACAAGGGAACCTCCCCGTCGCACCCCCCCCCCCCCCCCAGATGTAGTTATAAGTTGGCACAGTGGATAGGCCTTGAAAAACTAAACACAGATCAATCGAGAAAACAGGAAGAAGTTGTGTGGAACTATGAAAAAATAAGCAAAATATACAAACTGAGTAGTCCATGTGCAAGATAGGCAACCTCAAGGAGGATGTGAGCCCAGGAGCACCGTGGTCCCGTGGTTAGCGTGAGCAGCTGCGGAATCTGAGGTTCTCGGTTCAAGTCTTCCCTCGGGTGAAAAGTTTACTTTCTCTATTTTTGCAAAGTTCTGATCTGTCCGTTCCTTCATTGACATCTCTGTTCACTGTAATAAGTTAAGTGTCTGTGTTTTGCGACCGCACCCCAAAACCGTGCGATTAGTAGACGAAAGGACGTGCCTCTCCAATGGGAACCGAAAACATTTGATCGCAAGGTCATAGGTCAACCGATTCCTCCACAGGAAAACACGTCTGATATATTCTATAGAACACTGGTGACGGCATGTGCGTCACATGACAGGAATATGTTGTCAACCCACCTAACTTGTACACTTGGCGAATGGGTAAAAAGATTCTTCTACCTTTCCCGATTTAGGTTTTCTTGTGGATGTGATAATCACTCCCAAAAAAGTGATAAAACATAACCGTTTGTCACATAAACTGAAAAAAAAGTTAAAATGTTTCATCCGATGGAAGTCTTGAACCAGGCACCTCTCGTTCCGCAGCTGCTGACGCTAACCACAAGGCACATCCTTGATGTTGCCTATCTTCCGCATGGACTAATCAGTTTGTATATTTTGCTTATTTCTTCATAGTTCCACACAACTTCTTCCTGTTTTCTCGATTGATCTGTGTTCAGTTTTTCAAGGCCTATCCACTGTGCCAACTTGTAACTAAATCTGAGGGGGCTGCGATGGGGAGGTTCCCTTGTTAGCAGCACTAAACACGGATCAGAGAAAACCAAGACTCGCTCAAGGAGCTGACCAGGAAGAACAAATAGAATAACATCACTCAATAAACATACAGATTACCGTAAAAATTGAAAAGTGAAGAATGATGATGTATTTGGGAACGCCGCATAGATCTACGAAGGTCCTTTATTCGCTACTACCATTTGCACTTAGTTCAGACCGATCTTCAGTTTCATAGTGGTTACTGTAGATGGACAACTACGGAGACCCAGCTTTTAGGATGTTGTCCACGTTAGCAGTCAAACAACATTGGTGGATTGTCATAATAAAATGTACAAAGCGTGACTGCTAAATGGGGTAGGCCGAATAACACCGTATAGTATATTGTGGTAAGCATCTTTCGGGTGTGCTCAATTTTATTACTGCAACGCACCAACGCGCTTTGACTCTTAACGTGGACAACTTAATCGAAAGCTGGGGCTCCGTAATTGTCCATCTACAATATCAAAATGTAACCATCATAAACCATTATAGTGACATGAAACTGGTAGTTGCGAATAAAGCACCATCATAGAGGTATGCGGCGTTTGCAAACACCTCATCATTTTTTACTTTTTAATTTTTATAATTTGTATGGTAATTTCACTGGTTATTGAGTGTTGAGTGTTCTGAGCTGTGGTTGCCCTCCACAGAAAGTTGTTTGTAAGAATAAATACCACAAGGTGATGCAACAGATCCAAGTACCAGAATAAAACTATAGTCCCTGGATCTATAGCATATGGTCCACTGTGGAGGAAAGTATCGCAGCAGATCCTGCTTCATCTTGAGCTTGTGTCTGGTCTTTTGTCTGGTCTTTCGCCTGTCTATCGCCTAGCGTGAGACAAATTTTTCCAATGGTTCGTTGTGCGACAACAAGCATGACTGCAGGAAGATGTCGGCAGAACTTTTCTGCCAATCGCATCTCGCCGCTGCAGCACAATGGTACCTTCCTTTTTCCTTGTCTCCCACACCTTACGAGATGATTCTCGGAATGCTCACTGCGGGAATTCCCTGTTGCTGAGATGCTGGAGAACTCTGCGACCTCACTGAACAATAGTGGGCTCTTGTCGACGTGTCAATAGCTCCGCAAACTTCCTTATTGCTCCGCCGAACGCGGTGATATTTGGTTTACTGCCAAAGAGGCGCGGCGCTAACATCCAAACCACCAGATGGCAGACACTCAGATCGGTACCAAACGCTGTATGTCGATAGAGTATCAAGCAAATCTCCGATGCAGTTCGTACCATGTGCTGTCGTCCAGAAGAATGGGCGTCAAAGTTTTTAAAAGTAACACCAGAAGTACGGAGCTCAGGAAAAACACAACTGTCAGTAATTATTAAATACACTCCTGGAAATTGAAATAAGAACACCGTGAATTCATTGTCCCGGGAAGGGGAAACTTTATTGACACATTCCTGGGGTCAGATACATCACATGATCACACTGACAGAACCACAGGCACATAGACACAGGCAACAGAGCATGCACAATGTCGGCACTAGTACAGTGTATATCCACCTTTCGCAGCAATGCAGGCTGCTATTCTCCCATGGAGACGATCGTAGAGATGCTGGATGTAGTCCTGTGGAACGGCTTGCCATGCCATTTCCACCTGGCGCCTCAGTTGGACCAGCGTTCGTGCCGGACGTGCAGACCGTGTGAGACGACGCTTCATCCAGTCCCAAACATGCTCAATGGGGGACAGATCCGGAGATCTTGCTGGCCAGGGTAGTTGACTTACACCTTCTAGAGCACGTTGGGTGGCACGGGATACATGCGGACGTGCATTGTCCTGTTGGAACAGCAAGTTCCCTTGCCGGTCTAGGAATGGTGGAACGATGGGTTCGATGACGGTTTGGATGTACCGTGCACTATTCAGTGTCCCCTCGACGATCACCAGTGGTGTACGGCCAGTGTAGGAGATCGCTCCCCACACCATGATGCCGGGTGTTGGCCCTGTGTGCCTCGGTCGTATGCAGTCCTGATTGTGGCGCTCACCTGCACGGCGCCAAACACGCATACGACCATCATTGGCACCAAGGCAGAAGCGACTCTCATCGCTGAAGACGACACGTCTCCATTCGTCCCTCCATTCGCGTCTGTCGCGACACCACTGGAGGCGGGCTGCACGATGTTGGGGCTTGAGCGGAAGACGGCCTAACGGTGTGCGGGACCGTAGCCCAGCTTCATGGAGACGGTTGCGAATGGTCCTCGCCGATACCCCAGGAGCAACAGTGTCCCTAATTTGCTGGGAAGTGGCGGTGCGGTCCCCTACGGCACTGCGTAGGATCCTACGGTCTTGGCGTGCATCCGTGCGTCGCTGCGGTCCGGTCCCAGGTCGACGGGCACGTGCACCTTCCGCCGACCACTGGCGACAACATCGATGTACTGTGGAGACCTCACGCCCCACGTGTTGAGCAATTCGGCGGTACGTCCACCCGGCCTCCCGCATGCCCACTATACGCCCTCGCTCAAAGTCCGTCAACTGCACATACGGTTCACGTCCACGCTGTCGCGGCATGCTACCAGTGTTAAAGACTGCGATGGAGCTCCGTATGCCACGGCAAACTGGCTGACACTGACGGCGGCGGTGCACAAATGCTGCGCAGCTAGCGCCATTCGACGGCCAACACCGCGGGTCCTGGTGTGTCCGCTGTGCCGTGCGTGTGATCATTGCTTGTACAGCCCTCTCGCAGTGTCCGGAGCAAGTATGGTGGGTCTGACACACCGGTGTCAATGTGTTCTTTTTTCCATTTCCAGGAGTGTATATCTTCGGTGGAGAAATTGATAGGGCGTTGGATCCTAGGTTCAAACCCCAATGATAACAATCTTTTTACTTTATTATGCGTGAAAGTGTTACATGGGACAACATGATTATGACACGTAAAAGAGCAGTTTGGAGTTCACACCAATGTTCTCTTGGCTTCGTTTCTTTGAAAGCAGTAAAAATATAGAGTGCATTCGTAGTTTTACAGAATATACGATCAGAACAGAAAAATAACGAAACAATTGCATGACGCGTGTGGAAGTAATGGTGCTAGTAATAACGGTAAACTAGTAGTAGTAATAATAAACAAAATAAGAAGATCAATAATAAGTATGTAACATTCAACAATCAATGAAAAAACGTATGGGGTAGTGCACTCAGTAAATACATTCAGGCTGACTGTGAGGTTGCGAATAAAAATTAGAAATGCCAACTCTGGAGGCGATCTGTTCAACAGTCATTCGGCGATACCCCAAAACAATTCTCTCTACTTTCTCGATCATGTCGTCAGACCGGCTTGTGCGAGCCCGAGGTTGTTTTGGTTAGTTAAAAGACCAGCGCTTCAACTCTAGTCCATCAGATCTTGCGCCTGCTAAGTAAAGAGAACGATTCCGCAGCGCATCTGAGTGACGTAACATCGTAAGCCTGCGATCACAGTAGCGCCAATATCTGTGGATTCCGCCGACGATTGATATCGTCAGAAGACGGCTGATCTTTTTAAATCAGTACGCCACTACGTGCGCGGTCATAATATAGTCCATCTGATGGCCCGAACGTACGGATTTCGGACGACAATCGGTGAAATTCAAATCAGTTTTTTTTTTCGGTCATAATGGCCGATACGATAGGAAGCATGGACTGTGGGAAACTGAAATGTTCACTCATAGGTGTAGTTTATTGCCTCCTGACGATGAAAAATGTCGTAATTGGGAGAAACTGGGAATCTATGGACTCAAACTGTGGGTTTATTAGAAACCATAAGCAGACAAAATCTTTACTGGAAATCTTAGACGTAGATTATAACCTCGAAAAGTAATTTCTTCAGGTGACAAGAATGGTGTACCTTATGATTAAAATTACTGTAGTGGAGCTTTTTGGGTTACCCGCCATGGTAGCCGTGCTGCTTCCTGGACTCGGGTAGGTGCGCTGGCCCGGATAGAATCTGCCTGGCAGACTAACGACGAGGCCCAATGCCGGCCAGCCTGGATATGGTTTTTAGGCGGTTTTCCACATCCCACTAGGTGAATACTGGGCTGTTCCCCACGTTGCGCCTCAGTTACACGACTCGCAGACATTTGCAACACGTTCGCACTATTCCATGGCTTCCACTAGATGCAGACAGCTGGAGTATGAGATGCATTCAAGTTCTAAGGCCTCCGATATTTTTTTCTAATTAACTACTCACCCAAAATCGATGAAACTGGTGTTACTTCTCGACGTAATCGCCCTGCAGACGTACATATTTTTCACAACGCTGACGCCTTGATTCCATGGCAGCGGCGAAGGCTTCTTTAGGAGTCTGTTTTGACCACTGGAAAATCGCTGAGGCAATAGCAGCACAGCTGGTGAATGTGCGGCCACGGAGAGTTTTTCACTGTTGGAAAAAGCCAAAAGTCACTAGGAGCCAGGTCAGGTGAGTAGGGAGCATGAGGAACCACTTCAAAGTTGTTATCACGAAAAACTGTTGCATAACGTTAGCTCGAGGTGCGGGTGCGTTGTCTCGGTGAAACAGCACACGCGCAGCCCTTCCCGGACGTTTTTGTTGCACTGCAGGAAGGAATTTGTTCTTCAAAACATTTTCGTAGGATGCACCTGTTACCGTAGTGCCCTTTGGAACGCAATGGGTAAGGATTACGCCCTCGCTGTCCCAGAACATGGACACCATCATTTTTTCAGCACTGGCGGTTACCCGAAATTTTTTTGGTGGCGGTGAATCTGTGTGCTTCCATTGAGCTGACTGGCGCTTTGTTTCTGGATTGAAAAATGGCATCCACGTCTCATCCATTGTCACAACCGACGAAAACAAAGTCCCATTCGTGCTGTCGTTGCGCGTCAACATTGCTCGGCAACGTGCCACACGGGCAGCCGTGTGGTCGCCCGTCAGCATTCGTGGCACCCACCTGGATGACACTTTTCGCATTTTCAGGTCGTCATGCAGGATTGTGTGCACAGAACCCACAGAAATGCCAACTCTGGAGGCGATCTGTTCAACAGTCATTCGGCGATCCCCCAAAACAATTCTCTCGACTTTCTCGATCGTGTCGTCAGACCGGCTTGTGCGAGCCCGAGGTTGTTTCGGTTTGTTGTCACACGATGTTCTGCCTTCATTAAACTGTCGCACCCACGAACGCACTTTCGACACATCCAGAACTCCATCACCACGTCTCCTTCTACTGTCGATGAATTTCAATCGGTTTCACACCACGCAAATTCAGAAAACGAATGATTGCACGCTGTTCAAGGAAGGAAAACGTCGCCATTTTAAGTATTTAAAACAGTTCTCATTCTCGCCGCTGGCGGTAAAATTCCATCTGCCGTACGGTGTTGCCATCTCTGGGACGTATTGACAATGAACGCGGCCTCATTTTAAAACAATGCGCATGTTTCTATCTCTTTCCAGTCCGGAGAAAAAAAATCGGAGGCCTTAGAACTTGAATGCACCTCGTAAACTGATTGCGTCTCAGGGGCGTATGTCGTGGCGACAGGGCCACCCATTAAAACTGGCATGCCACGTCCATTTAACCATAACAGCAGACCCGTCTAGCTGGGATTAATGCTTGGAAAGAGAGAGTGGATCGTTTTGGGTTGTGGTTACTATAACTGCTTACTGCCGTTTTTATGTCAGTAGACTGGTTATTCTGTTCCAAGAAGTGGTTTGCAAATGGGGTCCATGTATGCTTTCCCACTTTACATTACTGTAGGCTTCAGAGTATCTTTTTCCAGACTTCATGTTTGGTATTCAAACGTATGCTGAATGACAGACATTGAATGTTGACTGACATATGTCTGCACAACATTTCTAGTGTTTGCCTAGAGTTGATATTTGAGCTCTATTAAAAAATCCGACATGCACATTAAATACGCAATTTTGGCTCGAGTAAAACCTAGAATTGACTCTTTGATATTTGACGTCTGGCGATTACATCTATCCAATGATTAGACCTTCACTGCGTTCTGAAAAGCACAGTTTAAAAAATTGTGTGTGATGTTGGATGTTATTTACCATGGCCTAAACACTAATCTAAAAGCTAATATTTTCACTCTTGCACCAATACTACGAAATTTTTAATTTATTCTATATCGAGTTTTGGAGATATGCTTCGGTAGGGAGATGGGTTGCATCATATCAGCATCCATCAACAAGTCTCGAAGACTGCGAGCAGTTTCGCAGGAAGAATGGGCGTTACTGCCTCAACATTAGACTGATGATATCATTCAATGTACGGCCCGTCGTTGTCAGACCCGTATTGTTGCCAGAGGTGGTCACACCCCTTACTGAGTACTTTAACCAGTTGCTGAATATGTGTGCAAGTCACTTAACTTCGAAAAAACGAAGAAGGTTTTTGTCTACCGTCATGTATATTGTAGTTGTTTGCGTTCTGTATTCTTTACATCAGGGGTTCCCAACAGAATTTTCTCGGGGACCCCCTCATCGAGCATGATTGGTGCCTTCTCATATCACAGTATCAAGTACCTAAAAAAGCCAAATTAACAGTCTTTTTGAAACTTCCTGGCCGATTAAAACTGTGTGCCCGACCGAGACTCGAACTCAGTTTTAATCTGCCAGGAAGTTTCATATCAGCGCACACTCCGCTGCAGAGTGAAAATCTCATTCTGGAAACATCCCCCAGGCTGTGGCTAAGCCATGTCTCCGCAGTATCCTTTCTTTCGGGAGTGCTAGTTCTGCAAGGTTCGCAGGAGAGCTTCTGTAAAGTTTGGAAGGTAGGAGACGAGATACTGGCAGAAGTGAAGCTGTGAGGACTCTGCGTGAGTCGTGCTTCGGTAGCTCAGATGGTAGAGCACTTGCCCGCGAAAGGCAAAGGTCCCGAGTTCGAGTCTCGGTCGGGCACACAGTTTTAATCTGCCAGGAAGTTTCAATTCAGCGCACACTCCGCTGCAGAGTGAAACTCTCATTCTGGTAACAGTCTTTTTATACGTTTTCTATTTTCGGTACTTAGAAAAAATGTTGACATATTTATTATTGAAAAAATATTGAGCTTGAGGTTTAGGCTGTTGCTCAAGTCCAGTGAACGTAAAACCGATTTCCAAGTAATCAGAGTTATATTTTCTAATTTTTCCAGTAAGCTTAACACTGATCTTGGGAGGGTTAGGTTCAAGGGACGCTGACGATTTACGTTCAATGGACACTGACAACTTCGGTTCGAGAGTCGCTGACTAACTTCCTTGAACATCAAATGCATTATCTTCCTCTTCATCTGTAGGTCTTACTCGTTTTAACGAACCACTTTTTAACCAACGGTCCATTTTTAACTACAGGAATTGCAGCTTCCGCGAAAAACAATGCTTTACAAACACTACCGTTTTAATACAGAATATTGAATACGTAAACAACACGCTCTGTGAAAGCACTGGCAATAAATTAACAATGGCCGATTGTCGTCTGAAATGCGGGTTTGTGTGTAAAGTGACTGTCAGTTGTCGGCTGCAAAGAAGCAGCGCGCGCAGTCTAACGGCATACAGCAGAACTATTTGCCTCTATCTAATTCTAGTTTTGCGCTAGAGTGTGCTAGTGTCAGTTGGTTCTAGGAAGACGCCAGTCTCAGAAGTCAGCGTTCGCTAAAGCTCTGCTCATGCAGGAAGCGTCCAAAACAAAATATATTTAATATACAGGGTGATTCAAAAAGAATACCACAACTTTAGGAATTTAAAACTCTGCAACGACAAAAGGCAGAGCTAAGCACTATCTGTCGGCGAATTAAGGGAGCTATAAAGTTTCATTTAGTTGTACATTTGTTCGCTTGAGGCGCTGTTGACTAGGCGTCAGCGTCAGTTGATGCTAAGATGGCGACCGCTCAACAGAAAGCTTTTTGTGTTATTGAGTACGGCAGAAGTGAATCGACGACAGTTGTTCAGCGTGCATTTCGAACGAAGTATGGTGTTAAACCTCCTGATAGGTGGTGTATTAAACGTTGGTATAAACAGTTTACAGAGGATTGGTGTTTGTGCAAAGGGAAAAGTTCTGGACGGCCGAGAACGAGTGATGAAAATGTAGCACGCATCCAGCAAGCATTTGTTCGCAGCCCAGGAAAATCGACTCGCAGAGCTAGCAGAGAGCTGCAAATTCCACAATCGACTGTATGGAGAGTCCTACGATAAAGGTTAGTTATGAAACCTTATCGTCTGAAATTGGTTCAAGCACTGTCTGCAGCTGATAAGATTAAAAGAATCGATTTCTGTGATTTTATCCTTGCTCAAATGGAAACAGATGAATCTTTCGTTTCAAAGATTGTGTTTAGTGATGAAGCAACTTTCCACACTAACGGGAAAGTCAACCGTCACAATGTCTGTATATGGGGCACTGAGAATCCGCGGGAAACAACTCAGTATGAACGTGACTCGCCTAAGGTGAACGTTTTCTGTGCCATTTCAGCCAATAAAGTTTTTTGTCCCTTTTTCTTCGAAGGTGCTACTGTAACTGGACTACAGTATCTGGAGATGTTAGAGAATTGGCTGTTCCCTCAGCTCGAACAAGAAGCACAACAATTCATACTTCAGCAGGATGGAGCGCCACCACATTGGCACTTATCTGTCCGTAACTAACTGTACGTCAACTACCCGAGGCGATGGATCGGCCGCCAGGCAGCCCGTGACAGAGCACTTCATCACTGGCCTCCAAGAAGCCCTGATCTTACCCCCTGCGATTTTTTCTTATGGGGGTATGTTAAGGATATGGTGTTTCGGCCGCCTCTCCCAGCCACCATTGATGATTTGAAACGAGAAATAACAGCAGCTATCCAAACTGTTACGCCTGATATGCTACAGAGAGTGTGGAACGAGTTGGAGTATCGGGTTGATATTGCTCGAGTGTCTGGAGGGGGCCATATTGAACACCTCTGAACTTGTTTTTGAGTGAAAAAAAAACTTTTTTAAATACTCTTTGTAATGATGTATAACAGAAGGTTATATTATGTTTCTTTCATTAAATACACATTTTTAAAGTTGTGGTATTCTTTTTGGATCACCCTGTATTTTTTATTCTAATAGCATCTTGCGGACCTCTCTGGCATAGCTCGCGGACCCCTGGGGTCCACGGACCACCTGTTGGGAACCACTGCTCTACATTGTTCCTACTTTACTTACAAACGACGCAACCTTGCAAGATTTCGTTTTGTTGCTTTAACTTTGGACACCAATGGACATGGGTATTTCGTAAAAGTTGTCTGGTAATTCCAATTGCTGAAGGCAGAGTGCATGGTACTAGAAACGTTCTTTTTGAGACAGATGTAGCTCATTCGGCATCTCTTTAACGGCAAACGCCGCTTTTCAGCACAGAGGCGTCGTGGTAGCCATCCCTCCCATGGAGGCAAAGATATAGCCTACTCCGTACATACTAGATTATAACCCAACACCGTAGAAAACTGACGAATGAGATCGGACGCACCGTGGCTAAGCTATCGGGTGACCTCTGGCGATGGCGGCTGACGACCGTTGTCGGTGTCACTGTGAACGCTGATCGAGTGGTTCAAATGGCTCTGAGTACTATGGGACTCAACAAAGAAATGGTTCAAATGGCTCTGAGCACTATGCGACTTAACTTCTGAGGTCATCAGTCCCCTAGAACTACTTAAACCTAACTAACCTAAGGACATCACACACATCCATGCCCGAGGCAGGATTCGAACCTGCGACCGTAGCGGTCGCTCGGCTCCAGACTGTAGCGCCCAGAACCGCACGGCCACTCCGGCCGGCCGGGACTTAACTCCTGAGGTCATCAGTCCCCTAGAACTTAGAACTACGTCTACATCTACATACATACTCCGCAATCCATCATGCGGTGCGTGGCGGAGGGTACCTCGTACCACAACTAACATCTTCTCTCCCTGTTCCACTCGCAAACAGAACGAGAGAAAAATGACTGCCTATATGCCTCTGTACGAGCCCTATTGTCTTTTATCTTATCTTTGTGGTCTTTCCGCGAAACGTAAGTTGGTGGCAGTAAAATTGTACTGCAGTCAGCCTCAAATGCTGGTTCTCTAAATTTCCTCAGTAGCGATTCACGGAAAGAACGCCACCTTTCCTCCGGCGACTCCCACCCGAGTTCCTGAAGCATTTCCGTAACACTCGCGTTATGATGAAACCTACCAGTAACAAATCTAGCAGCCCGCCTCTGAATTGCTTCTATGTCCTCCCTCAATCCGAACTGATAGGGATCCCAAACGCTCGAGCAGTACTCAAGAATAGGTCGTATTAGTCTTTTATAAACTGTCTCCTTTACAGATGAACCATATCTTCCCAAAATTCTACCAATGAACCGAAGATGACTATCCGCCTTCCCCACAACTGCCATTACATGCTTGTCCCACTTCATATCGCTCTGCAATGTTACGCCCAAATATTTAATCGACGTGACTGTGTCAAGCGCTACACTACTAATCGAGTATTCAAACATTACGGGATTCTTTTTCCTATTCATCTGCATTAATTTACATTTATCTATATTTAGAGTTAGCTGCCATTCTCTACACCAATCACAAATCCTGTCCAAGTCATCTTGTATCCTCCTACAGTCACTCAACGACGACACCTTCCCGTACACCACAGCATCGTCAGCAAACAGCCGAAAGTTGCTACCCACCCTATCCAAAAGATAATTTATGTAGATAGAAAAAAACAGTGGACCTACCACACTTCCCTGGGGCACTCCAGATGATACCCTCACCTCCATCGAGGACAACGTACTGGGTTCTATTACTTATGAAGTCTTCGAGCCACTCACATACTTGGGAACCAATCCCATATGCTCGTAGCTTACTTAGGAGTCTCCAGTGGGGCACCGAGTCAAACGCTTTCCGGAAGTCAAGGAATATGGCATAAGTCTGATACCCTCCATCCATGGTTCGCAAGATATGATGTGAAAAAAGGGCGAGTTGCGTTTCGCAGGAGCGATGCTTTCTAAAGCCGTGCTGATGCATGGACAGCAACTTCTCTGTCTCAAGGAAATTCATTATATTCGAACTGAGAATATGTTCGAGAATCCTGCAACAAACCGATGTTAAGGATATTGGTCTGTAATTTTGAGGATCCGTTCTTCTACCCTTCTTATATACAGGCGTCACCTGCGCTTTTTTCCAGTCGCTCGGGCAAGAGATTCGTTGGGCAAGAGATTCGAGATAAATGCAAGCTAAAAACATGGTTCAAATGGCTCTGAGTACTATGGGACTTAACTTCTGAGGTCATCAGTCCCCTAGAACTTCGATCTACTTAAACTTGACTAACCTAAGCACACACATCCATGCCCGAGGCAGGATTCGAACCTGCAACCGTATCAGTCACGCGGTTCCGGACTGAAGACCCTAGAACCGCTCGTCCACAGCAGCCGGCGTGAACGCCGCTTAAGACGTAGTCGAGCAAAGCGAGTGGCCAGAATCTAGGGTGCACGCCGAGGTATGCCGCTGCATGAATATTCAGGCGCGGCTGAATGCCTTCGCCCGTCCCTTCGGCCCGTCCATCACAATTAACGAGGCCCAGACCCGTGGGCGTTGCGAAAGCGGCCTGGCGCGCCGCCCGTCGACGTCTGCGTCGTGAGGGCCGCGGCGAGTGGGCGAAGCGCGTTTTGGGGGAACCACCTGGCCCGCGTGCTCGCATCAAATTACGGGAACCAATCAGCACGTGGGCGAACGTTTCCCCGAGACAATACTGCTCGTCCGCTTCCTTTCCTGGCTCCACGCTGCCTCCACCGTTCAATCAATGCAAACTGCCGCGGCCACAAACATAAAATTTTCATTCTAACGCAGGGGGGCGCTAATAGCAACGTCGCCAGAGTTTCCTAATGCCCGAGGAGCCAAAGAAACTGGTACACATGTCTAATATCGTGTAGGCGTCCCGCGAGCACGCAGAAGTCCTGGGACCTCTGCTGTTCCTGATCTATATAAATGACCTGGGTGACAATCTGAGCAGTTCTCTTAGGTTGTTCGCAGATGATGCTGTAATTTACCGTCTAGTAAGGTCATCCGAAGACCAGTATCAGTTGCAAAGCGATTTAGAAAAGATTGCTGTATGGTGTGGCAGGTGGCAGTTGACGCTAAATAACGAAAAGTGTGAGGTGATCCACACGAGTTCCAAAAGAAATCCGTTGGAATTCGATTACTCGATAAACAGTGCAATTCTCAAGGCTCTCAATTCAACTAAGTACCTGGGTGTTAAAATTACGAACAACTTCAGTTGGAAAGACCACATAGATAATATTGTGGGGAAGGCGAGCCAAAGGTTGCGTTTCATTGGCAGGACACTTAGAAGATGCAACAAGTCCACTAAAGACACAGCTTACACTACACTCGTTCGTCCTCTGCTAGAATATTGCTGCGCGGTGTGGGATCCTTACCAGGTGGGACTGACGGAGGACATCGAAAGGGTGCAAAAAATGGCAGCTCGTTTTGTATTATCACGTAATAGGGGAGAGAGTGTGGCAGATATGATACGCGAGTTGGGATGGAAGTCATTAAAGCAAAGACGTTTTTCGTCGCGGCGAGATCTATTTACGAAATTTCAGTCACCAACTTTCTCTTCCGAATGCGAAAATATTTTGTTGAGCCCAACCTACATAGGTAGGAATGATCATCAAAATAAAATAAGAGAAATCAGAGCTCGAACAGAAAGGTTTAGGTGGTCGTTTTTCCCGCGCGCTGTTCGGGAGTGGAATGGTAGAGAGATAGTATGATTGTGGTTCGATGAACCCTCTCCCAAGATCTTAAATGTGAACTGCAAAGTAGTCTTGTAGATGTAGATGTAGAAGTGCCGCAACAAGACATGGCCTGGATTTAACTAATGTATGAAGCAGTGTTAGAGGGCTGCAGGGTTGTCCATATATCTGTAAAAGTACATCTACATATATTCTCCGCTAGCTACCAAGCGGTGTGTGGCGGAGGGCACAATTCGCGCCAAAGTCATATTTCCCCCCTCTGTTCCACTCGCAGATCGCGCGACGGAAAAACGACTGTCTGAACGCCTCAGTACGAGCTCTAATTTCCTTTATCTTTGAATGGTGATCTTTGCGTGATTTGAAAGTTGGTGGTAACAATATACACTCTCCATCCTCGGTGAAGATCGGATCTCTGAATTTAGTGAGCAGCCCCTTCCGCGCGTCGTCTATCTGTAAGTGTGTCCCACTTCAAACTTTCTATGAGATTCGTAACGCTCTCGCGATGGCTAAATGTACCAGTCACGAATAGCCGCTCTTCTTTCGACCCTCTGAATCTCTTGCATCAGACCGAACTGGTAAGAGTCCCATACAGACGAACGGTACTCTAAGACTGGACGAACCACACTCCTGGAAATTGAAATAAGAACACCGTGAATACATTGTCCCAGGAAGGGGAAACTTTATTGACACATTCCTGGGGTCAGATACATCACATGATCACACTGACAGAACCACAGGCACATAGACACAGGCAACAGAGCATGCACAATGTCGGCACTAGTACAGCGTATATCCACCTTTCGCAGCAATGCAGGCTGCTATTCTCCCATGGAGACGATCGTAGAGATGCTGGATGTAGTCCTGTGGAACGGCTTGCCATGCCATTTCCACCTGGCGCCTCAGTTGGACCAGCGTTCGTGCTGGACGTGCAGACCGCGTGAGACGACGCTTCATCCAGTCCCAAACATGCTCAATGGGGGACAGATCCGGAGATCTTGCTGGCCAGGGTAGTTGACTTACACCTTCTAGAGCACGTTGGGTGGCACGGGATACATGCGGACGTGCATTGTCCTGTTGGAACAGCAAGTTCCCTTGCCGGTCTAGGAATGGTAGAACGATGGGTTCGATGACGGTTTGGATGTACCGTGCACTATTCAGTGTCCCCTCGACGATCACCAGTGGTGTACGGCCAGTGTAGGAGATCGCTCCCCACACCATGATGCCGGGTGTTGGCCCTGTGTGCCTCGGTCGTATGCAGTCCTGATTGTGGCGATCACCTGCACGGCGCCAAACACGCATACGACCATCATTGGCACCAAGGCAGAAGCGACTCTCATCGCTGAAGACGACACGTCTCCATTCGTCCCTCCATTCACGCCTGTCGCGACACCACTGGAGGCGGGCTGCACGATGTCGGGGCGTGAGCGGAAGACGGCCTAACGGTGTGCGGGACCGTAGCCCAGCTTCATGGAGACGGTTGCGAATGGTCCTCGCCGATACCCCAGGAGCAACAGTGTCCCTAATTTGCTGGGAAGTGGCGGTGCGGTCCCCTACGGCACTGCGTAGGATCCTACGGTCTTGGCGTGCATCCGTGCGTCGCTGCGGTCCGGTCCCAGGTCGACGGGCACGTGCACCTTCCGCCGATCACTGGCGACAACATCGATGTACTGTGGAGACCTCACGCCCCACGTGTTGAGCAATTCGGCGGTACGTCCACCCGGCCTCCCGCATGCCCACTATACGCCCTCGCTCAAAGTCCGTCAACTGCACATACGGTTCACGTGCACGCTGTCGCGGCATGCTACCAGTGTTAAAGACTGCGATGGAGCTCCGTATGGCACGGCAAACTGGCTGACACTGACGGCGGCGGTGCACAAATGCTGCGCAGCTAGCGCCATTCGACGGCCAACACCGCGGTTCCTGGTGTGTCCGCTGTGCCGTGCGTGTGATCATTGCTTGTACAGCCCTCTCGCAGTGTCCGGAGCAAGTATGGTGGGTCTGACACACCGGTGTCAATGTGTTCTTTTTTCCATTTCCAGGAGTGTATTGTAAGAAATTTGCTTTGTTGAAGGACTGCATCGCTTCAGGATTCTAGCAGTAAACCGCAATATAGAGTTCGCCTTGCCCATTACTTGTGTACTAGGAGGTGGAGATCTTTTCTGAACAGCACGTTGCAAGACATGCCAGATATCTTCAATAATGTTCATGTCTGGAGAGTTTGGTGGCCAGCGGAAGTGTTTAAATTCAGAAGAGTGTTCCTGGAGTCACTCTGTAGCAATTCTGGACGAGTGGGGTGTCACATTGTCCTCCTGGAATCGCCCAAGTCCGTCGGAATACACAATGGACATGAATTGGACGTAGATGATCAGACAGGATGCTTACGCACCTGTCAGAGTGGTATCCAGACGTATCAGGGATTCCGTATCACTCCAACTGCACACGTCCCCACTCCACCAGCTTTAACGGTTCCCTGCTGACATGCAGGGTCCATGGTTTCACGAGCTAGTCTCCGTACCCGGACGCGTCCATCCGCTCGATACAATTTGAAACCACCAGGCAACATGTTTTCAGCCATCAACAGTCCAATGTCGGTGTTGACGGGCCCAGGCGAGGCGTAAAGTTTTGTGTCGTGCAGTCATCAAGGATACACGAGACGGCCTTCGGCTCCGAAAGCCCGTATCGATGATGTTTCGTTCAATGGTTCGCACACTGACACTTTTTTATGGCCCAGCACTGAAATGTGCAACAGTTTGCAGAAGGGTTGGAGTTCCGCCACGTTGAACGATTCTCCTCAGTCGTCGTTGGTCCCGTCCTTGCAGGATCTTTTTCCGGTCGCAGCGATGTCGGAGATTTGATGTTTTATCGGATTGCTGATATTCACGGTACACTCGTGAAATGGTCGTACGGGAATATGCCCACTTCACTGCTAGCTTGGAGAGGCTGTGTCCCATCGCTCGTGCGCCGACTATAACACTACGCTAAAACTCACTTAAACCTTGATAACGTGCCAATGTAGCAGCAGTAAGCGATCTAACAACTGCACCAGACACTTGCTGTCTTATTTAGGCGTTGCCGACCGCAGCGCCGTATTCTGCCTGTTTACGTATCGCTGTATTGGAATACGCATGCCTATACAAGTTTCTCTGGTGCTTCTGCGTATTTGACCGCATTGAAAAACAGCCACCGTTCATTATACATTGCGGAAATTTAGTCGCTGTGCATTTCCTTATGGTCGTGCAACGTTTTCTAGCCGGTAAACGTACTGGTTCCTATTCACTACTGTGAATCACATATCCTCTATTGAACAAACGCTCATAGATGTTAAGGTGTGTATTTTAGAGCTTACTGGACATTTCTTTCCTTGTTTTGATCGATAGTATCATCTCTGAAAGTTGCCTACCCTACAATCTTAGCAGCAACACCAGTACACGTCTTGCACTGTCTCAGATATCAAACCGATTTTCGCTTAAAGCTTCTGACTCTTTCTTTCCCGATAGAGGGACCCTTGCCGCAAATTGATGGATTTATGCGTCTTCATCGTCCTGAGAATGTGTGTAACATTATCACTGAATATATACACTCCTGGAAATTGAAATAAGAACACCGTGAATTCATTGTCCCAGGAAGGGGAAACTTTATTGACACATTCCTGGGGTCAGATACATCACATGATCACACTGACAGAACCACAGGCACATAGACACAGGCAACAGAGCATGCACAATGTCGGCACTAGTACAGTGTA
Source organism: Schistocerca nitens (assembly GCF_023898315.1). Taxonomy (NCBI): domain Eukaryota; kingdom Metazoa; phylum Arthropoda; class Insecta; order Orthoptera; family Acrididae; genus Schistocerca; species Schistocerca nitens. The sequence continues at coordinate 138,992,750 of NC_064625.1, read as the reverse complement.
TATCCACCTTTCGCAGCAATGCAGGCTGCTATTCTCCCATGGAGACGATCGTAGAGATGCTGGATGTAGTCCTGTGGAACGGCTTGCCATGCCATTTCCACCTGGCGCCTCAGTTGGACCAGCGTTCGTGCCGGACGTGCAGACCGCGTGAGACGACGCTTCATCCAGTCCCAAACATGCTCAATGGGGGACAGATCCGGAGATCTTGCTGGCCAGGGTAGTTGACTTACACCTTCTAGAGCACGTTGGGTGGCACGGGATACATGCGGACGTGCATTGTCCTGTTGGAACAGCAAGTTCCCTTGCCGGTCTAGGAATGGTAGAACGATGGGTTCGATGACGGTTTGGATGTACCGTGCACTATTCAGTGTCCCCTCGACGATCACCAGTGGTGTACGGCCAGTGTAGGAGATCGCTCCCCACACCATGATGCCGGGTGTTGGCCATGTGTGCCTCGGTCGTATGCAGTCCTGATTGTGGCGCTCACCTGCACGGCGCCAAACACGCATACGACCATCATTGGCACCGAGGCAGAAGCGACTCTCATCGCTGAAGACGACACGTCTCCATTCGTCCTTCCATTCACGCCTGTCGCGACACCACTGGAGGCGGGCTGCACGATGTTGGGGCGTGAGCGGAAGACGGCCTAACGGTGTGCGGGACCGTAGCCCAGCTTCATGGAGACGGTTGCGAATGGTCCTCGCCGATACCCCAGGAGCAACAGTGTCCCTAATTTGCTGGGAAGTGGCGGTGCGGTCCCCTACGGCACTGCGTAGGATCCTACGGTCTTGGCGTGCATCCGTGCGTCGCTGCGGTCCGGTCCCAGGTCGACGGGCACGTGCACCTTCCGCCGACCACTGGCGACAACATCGATGTACTGTGGAGACCTCACGCCCCACGTGTTGAGCAATTCGGCGGTACGTCCACCCGGCCTCCCGCATGCCCACTATACGCCTTCGCTCGAAGTCCGTCAACTGCACATACGGTTCACGTCCACGCTGTCGCGGCATGCTACCAGTGTTAAAGACTGCGATGGAGCTCCGTATGCCACGGCAAACTGGCTGACACTGACGGCGGCGGTGCACAAATGCTGCGCAGCTAGCGCCATTCGACGGCCAACACCGCGGTTCCTGGTGTGTCCGCTGTGCCGTGCGTGTGATCATTGCTTGTACAGCCCTCTCGCAGTGTCCGGAGCAAGTATGGTGGGTCTGACACACCGGTGTCAATGTGTTCTTTTTTTCCATTTCCAGGAGTGTATAATACTGGCCATTAAAATTGCTACACCAAAAAGAAATGCAGGTGATAAACGGGTATTAATTGGACAAATATATTACACTAGAACTGAAATGTGGTTACATTTTCATGCAGTTTGGGTGCACAGATCCTGAGAAATCAGTACCCAGAACAACCACCTCTGACCGTAATAACGGCCTTGATACGCCCGAGCATTGAGTCAAACAGAGCTCGGATGGCGTGTACAGGTACAGCTGCCCATGCAGCTTCAACACAATACCACAGTTCATCAAGAGTAGTGACTGACGTATTGTGACGAACCAGTTGCTCGGCCACCATTGACCAGACGTTTTCAATTCGTGAGAGATCTGGAGAATATGCTGGCCAGGGAAGCAGTCGAACATTATCTGTATCCAGAAAGGCCCGTACAGGACCTGCATCACGCGGTCGTGCATTATCCTGCTGAAATGTAGGGTTTCGCAGGGATCGAATGAAGGGTAGAGGCACGGGTCGTAACACATCTGAAATGTAACGTCAATGCAAACAAGAGGTGACCGAGACGTGTAACCAATGAAACCCCATACCATCACGCCGGGTGTTACGCCAGTATGACGATGACGAATACACGCTTCCAATGTGCGTTCACTGCAATGTCGCCAAACGCGGATGCGACTATCATGATGCTGTAAACAGAATCTGGATTCATCCGAAAAAATGACGTTTTGCCATTCGCGCACCCAGGTTCGGCGTCGAGTACACCATCGCAGCCGCTCCTGTCTGTGATGCAGCATCAAGGGTAACCACAGCCACGGTCTCCGAGCTGATAGTCCGCGCTGCTGCAAACGTAGTCGAACTGTTCGTGTAGATGGTTGTTGTCTTGCAAACGTCCCCATCTGTTGACTCAGGGATCGAGACGTGGCTGCACGATCCGTTACAGCCATGCGGATGACTGTCATCTCGGCTGCTAGTGATACGAGGCCGTTGGGATCCAGCATGGCGTTCCGTATTACCCTCCTGAACCCACCGATTCCATATTCTGCTAACAGTCATTGGATCTCGACCAACCCGAGCAGCAATGTCGCGATACGATAAACTGCAATCGCGATTTGCTACAATCCCACCTTTATGAAATACGGAAACGTGATGGTACGCATTTCTCGTGCTTACACGAGGCATCACAACAACGTTTCACCAGGCAACGCCGGTCAACTGCTGTTTTTGTATGAGAAATCGCTTGGAAACTTTGCTCATGTCAGCACGTTGTAGGTGTCGCAACCGGCGCCAACCTTGTGTGAATGTTCTGAAAAGCTAATCATTTGCATGTCACAGCAACTTCTTCCTGTCGGTTATTTTTCGCGTCTGCAGCACGTCATCTTCGTGGTGTAGCAAGTTTAATGGCCAGCAGTAGCCGGGCATATAACTTGGACGCTGTGCAGCATCGTTGGATGATATTTCCGGATGTGGGTTCCTACCTGATACGTGGTCTAGCAAGTCCCGTCTACAGCCACATGAATTTTGGAGCACCCTGTATACGCCGTATGTGTAAATAGCTTTACCTTTCGAATTAGTGCTTTAAATATTTTACACGGTGAATGGACCGTAGACCTTAGTATTTGACATAAATTTCACGTTCACGTGTCTACCCGTTTCTGAGAAAAATGGTTCTTAACAGTCGTAAAGACAGAGAGAAAACGCAGTGTTCCTCTAAGACTTTACCGTTTGACGTACAGAACCCTAAAGAAATATTAAATGGTCTTCTGCAACGCGAAGTGGAAAATTACAGATTAAAAAAACAACGAGGATGATGGAATGTAGTCAAATTAAATCGGGTGATGGTGAGGGGATTAGATTAGGAAATGAGACACTTAAAGTAGTAAAGGAGTTTTGCTATTTATGGAGCAAAATAACTGATGATGGTCGAAGTAGAGAGGATATAAAATGTAGACTGGCAATGGCAAGGAAATCGTTTCTGAAGAAGAGAAATTTGTTAACATCGAGTATAGATTTAAGTGTCAGGAAGTCGTTTCTGAAAGTATTTGTATGGAGTGTAGCCATGTATGGAAGTGAAACATGGACGATAACCAGTTTGGACAAGAAGAGAATAGAAGCTTTCGAAATGTGGTGCTACAGAAGAATGCTGAAGATAAGGTGGGTAGATCACGTAACTAATACGGATGTATTGAATAGGATTGGGGAGAAGAGAAGTTTGTGGCACAACTTGACTAGAAGAAGGGATCGGTTGGTAGGACATGTTTTGAGGCATCAAGGGATCACAAATTTAGCATTGGAGGGCAGCGTGGAGGGTAAAAATCGTAGAGGGAGACCAAGAGATCAATACACTAAGCAGATTCAGAAGGATGTAGGTTGCGGTAGGTACTGGGAGATGAAGAAGCTTGCACAGGATAGAGTAGCATGGAGAGCTGCATCAAACCAGTCTCAGGACTGAAGACCACAACAACAACAACATCGAAAACAAAACAAAAATGGCTCTGAGCACTATGGGACTTAACATCTGAGGTCATCACTCCCCTAGAACTTAGAACTACTCAAACCTAACTAACCTAAGGACATCACACACCTCCGTGCCCGAGGAAGGATTCGAACCTGCGACCGTAGCAGTCCCGCGGTTCCGGACTGAGCGCCTAGAACCGCTAGACCACACCGGCCGACACAGCGAAAACACATACCAAACTAGATGCATTAAGTTGACTGTGGAGAGAAAAATTATAGCAGCCGTGGAGAGCCGCAGTTAGATATGCTGTAGTATACACGGTGAATCTGAAGTTCACGGAGAACACTCCAGAGGATGTTTAGGGGTATTTTCTCAGACATGTGTCTTCCCGTGGCTCGTTACAAACCAATTAAATTTCGTTTGATCTCTGAAAATATCTGCGCAACAGAGATGATGTAGCTCGTTGTTCCGTCTTGGATTTGTTTTTTCCGCAGCGTTAGTTGTACGTTAACAGAGATGTTCAAAAATGGTTCAAATGGCTCTGAGCACTATGGGACTCAACTGCTGTGGTCATAAGTCCCCTAGAACTTAGAACTACTTAAACCTAACTAACCTAAGGACAGCACACAACACCCAGCCATCACGAGGCAGAGAAAATCCCTGACCCCGCCGGGAATCGAACCCGGGAACCCGGGCGTGGGTAACAGATGTACAGTGTACTCGGCTATATAAGAGCCAAATAAAATCCTAGAAAATATATTTCCGGAGGAACCAGTGTGGTCATGCTAAAGTTATGAGGGATGATGAAAGGGTTTCCGTTTGTGGGCGTTGCTGCAGCGTATACGCAACGTAGTGTGACTCGGGTGTGGGCATATAAGCTCTGACATGTGGGCAAGGCATTAGTGTTTCCGACGTTCATGCGGTAAATTCGGAAACGTGAACTACGGCGATGTTCTTACCAAGCACGTCCAAACAGGACCAACGTGCTGTTATTGTTTTCTTGGCTGCCGAAGGACAAACATCGGTAGACATCCGTCGGAGAATGGAGAATGTGTATGGGGCAGCATGTCTGTCGAAAATCACGGTTATCGAATGCAGACTGCTACATCATTATAATGCACGTCCCCATATCCAAAATATCGTAATGCAGAAGTTACGGCAACTCAAGTGGGGAAAAGCTCGAGCACCCGCCCTATAGTCACGATCTCACCCCATGTGATTATCACAGCTTCGCTCCCTTAAAAAATGCTCTGAAGGGTCGGCGATTCCTGTCGGACGAGAATGTGAAGAAGGCAGTTACGGACTTCTTCACGCAGCGGGACACGGTGTTTTAGCAGACGCGTATCTTCACCCTGGTGCATCTGTGGAATGATGGCTCACAGCGATTTTGTCTGATCCGACTGCCGGTTCTGGACTGTACGATTTTCGAACGGACACTTTTTGACCCTCCTTATTATATTGTTAATGTGTAGGCTTGCATCTACATCTACATGGATACTCTGCAAATCAACACTGAAGTGCCTCGAACCATCTTCACAATAATCCTTTATTATTGCAGTCTCGAACAGCGCGCGGGGAAAATGAACACCTACGTGTGAGCCCTGATTTCCCTAAAAAAAAAAAATTCAAATGTGTGTGAAATTTTATGGGACTTAACTGCTAAGGTCATCAGTCCCCAAGCTTACACACTACTTAACCTAAATTATCCTAAGGACAAACACACACACACCCATGCCTGAGGGAGGACTCAAACCTCCGCCGGGACCAGCCGCACTGTCCATGACTGTAGCACCCCAGACCGTTCGGTTAATCCGGCGCGGCTGATTTCCCTAATTTTATTATGATGATCGTTTCACGCTATGTAGGTCGGCGTCATCAAAATAATTTCGCATTCGCAGGAGAAAGCTGGTGATTGACATTTCCTTATAAGATCCCGTCGCAAGGAAAAACGCCTTCGTTTTAATGATGTCCATCCCAAATCCTGTATCGTTTCAGTGACACTTTCTCCCCTATTTCTCGATAATACAAAATGTGCTGCCCTTCTTTGAACTTTTTCGATGTACTCCGCCACTCCTATCTGGTAAGGATCCCACACAGCTCAGACGGCCGCTGTGACCGAGTGGTTCTAGGCGCTTCAGTCCGGAACCGCACTGCTGCTACGGTCGCAGGTTCGAATCCTGCCTCCGGCATGGATGTGTGTGATGTCGTTAGGTTAGTTACGTTAGTTAGGTTTATGTAGTTCTAAGTCTAGCGGACTGATGACCTCAGATGTTAAGTCCCGTAGTGCTCAGAGCCATTTGAACCAAGCCACACCGCTCAGCAGTATTCTGAAAGAGGATGGACAAGCGTAATGTAGGCAGACCCCTTAGTAGGTCTGTTACATTTTCTAAGTGTCTGCCAATAAAGCGCAGTCTTCGGTTAGCCTTCCCCACAAGATTTTCTAACTGTACCTTCCAATTTAAGATGTTCATGGTTCAAATGGCTCTGAGCACTATGGGACTTAACTTCTGAGGTCATCAGTCCCCTAGAACTACATAAACCTTACTAACCTAAGGACATCACACACATCCATGCCCGAGGCAGGATTCGAACCCGCGACCGTAGCGGTCGCGCGGTTCCAGACTGTTACGCCTAGAACCGCTCGGCCACTCCAGCCGGCTAAGATGTGCATAATTGTAACTCCTAGGTATTTAGTTGAATTTATGGCCTTTAGAATTCACTGATTTATCGTATAACAGAAGTTTATCGGATTCCTCACACTTGTCGAGGACCTCACACTTTTCGTTATTTAGGGCCAGTTGCTAATTTTTGCACCATGCATATATCTTTGCTAAATCATCGTGCAATTTGTTCTGATCTTCTGATAAGTTTACTAGTCGACAGACGACAGCATCACCTGTAAACAACCTAAGACGACTGCTGAGATTGTCTCCTCAATCGTTTACATAACGAACAGCAGAGGGCCTATAATACTACCTTGGGGAACGCCAGAAATCACTTTTGTTTACTCGATGACTGGCCGTCACTTACTACGAACTGTAACCTCTCTGACATGAAATCACGAATCCGGACACATAACAGAGACGATATTCCATAAGCACGCCTACATTTATCTCGGAACACCGAAAGTGATGCGTAAATTGTTAAAGTGATAAACAGCCTTCGTTTGATTTTATCATCACTCCGGATGCGTAGGTACTGGGAAATGGCGCTTCGACAACATACTGTATGTATTGGCCGTGGCTCGCCAAAACCATAGCCTCGGACGTATACCGACTTGATCGCGTTCTTTTTTTTTTTTTCAAAAGCTTTGGTGTATCCGAGCTATTTGAATACTGTCGGATTTTGATACATACAAAACATGTGGTGCGTGGTAGAAATCTTTTCAGTGACAAATCTAAAGTGTTCAGTGAGAAAAATTTACGTGTGCAACAATAAGAATGCAGTGGGAATGTACAGGGTGTTTCAAAAATGACCGGTATATTTGAAACGGCAATAAAAACTAAACGAGCAGCGATAGAAATACACCGTTTGTTGCAATATGCTTGGGACAACAGTACATTTTCAGGCGGACAAACTTTCGAAATTACAGTAGTTACAATTTTCAACAACAGATGGCGCTGCAGGTGATGTGAAAGATATAGAAGACAACGCAGTCTGTGGGTGCGCCATTCTGTACGTCGTCTTTCTGCTGTAAGCGTGTGCTGTTCACAACGTGCAAGTGTGCTGTAGACGACATGGTTTATTCCTTAGAACAGAGGATTTTTCTGGTGTTGGAATTCCACCGCCTAGAACACAGTGTTGTTGCAACAAGACGAAGTTTTCAACGGAGGTTTAATGTAACCAAAGGACCGAAAAGCGATACAATAAAGGATCTGTTTGAAAAATTTCAACGGACTGGGAACGTGACGGATGAACGTGCTGGAAAGGTAGGGCGACCGCGTACGGCAACCACAGAGGGCAACGCGCAGCTAGTGCAGCAGGTGATCCAACAGCGGCCTCGGGTTTCCGTTCGCCGTGTTGTAGCTGCGGTCCAAATGACGCCAACGTCCACGTATCGTCTCATGCGCCAGAGTTTACACCTCTATCCATACAAAATTCAAACGCGGCAACCGCTCAGCGCCGCTACCATTGCTGCACGAGAGACATTCGCTAACGATATAGTGCACAGCATTGATGACGGCGATATGCATGTGGGCAGCATTTGGTTTACTGACGAAGCTTCTTTTTACCAGGACGGCTTCGTCAATAAACAGAACTGGCGCATATGGGGAACCGAAAAGCCCCATGTTGCAGTCCCATCGTCCCTGCATCCTCAAAAAGTACTGGTCTGGGCCGCCATTTCTTCCAAAGCAATCATTGGCCCATTTTTCAGATCCGAAACGATTACCGCATCACGCTATCTGGACATTCTTCCTGAATTTGTGGCGGTACAAGCTGCCTTAGACGACACTGCGAACACCTCGTGGTTTATGCAAGATGGTGCCCGGCCACATCGCACGGCCGACGTCTTTTATTTCCTGAATGAATATTTCGATGATCGTGTGATTGCTGTGGGCTATCCGAAACATACAGGAGGCGGCGTGGATTGGCCTCCCTATTCGCCAGACATGAACCCCTGTGACTTCTTTCTGTGGGAACACTTGAAAGACCAGGTGTACCGCCAGAATCCAGAAACAATTGAACAGCTGAAGCAGTACATCTCATCTGCATGTGAAGCCATTCCGCCAGACACGTTGTCAAAGGTTTCGGCTAATTTCATTCAGAGACTACGCCATATTATTGCTACGCATGGTGGATATGTGGAAAATATCGTACTATAGAGTTTCCCAGACCGCAGCTCCATCTCTTGTTGAAAATTGTAACTACTGTAATTTCGAAAGTTTGTCTGCCTGAAAATGTACTGTTGTCCCAAGCATATTGCAACAAACGGTGTATTTCCATCGCTGCTCGTTTAGTTTTTATTGCCGTTTCAAATATACCGGTCATTTTTTAAACACCCTGTATCTACATCTGTTGGACGAATTTTATGAAAACAAACACTCCAAACCGACATTTCACGACAATTAATCTGTAGAAAACGCACCACATGTTATAAGGAAAGCGTGTAAACCGTCTGAAGATGAATCAAAACGATTCGAAACTGGTAACGGTACCCTTTGAATAGAGGAACCGAAAGTAAATTTGTGGCTGGTTTTGTCCTAACGCCAACATTTGTCTTAAAATAACAGCCACGGTGTCCAAACATGTCATCATGTGACAAAATTGCATAAACTGCAACCGGCCTGGGTGGCCGAGCGGTTCTAGGCGCTACAGTCTGGAACCGCGCGACCGCTACGGTCGCAGGTTCGAATCCTGCCTCGGGCATGGATGTGTGTGATGTCCTTAGGTTAGTTAGGTTAAGTAGTTCTAAGCTCTAGGGGACTGATGACCACAGATGTTAAGTCCCATAGTGCTCAGAGCCATTTGAACCTTTTTTTTTTTTTTTTTTGGTCCTTAGGTTAGTTAGGTTTAATTAGTTCTAAGGTCTAGGGGACTGATGACCTCAGAAGTTAAATCCCACAGTGCTCAGAGCCAGCCATAAACTGCAGTAAGCACAATACGGTTAACCGGTAATAACTCAATTTAAAAGCCGCTGCGGAAGAGGGCCTTGCAAACAAACGTATAAAAAAAGCCTTGTTCAAAAGTGTAGTTGTGAGTAGAACTAAAGAAAGTAATGCCTTCATTGGTGCTAGCATTAGTCTACTCATCTATCTGGTTTCATCTACGTGACTACTCTGCAATTCACATTTAAGTGCTTGGCAGAGGGTTCATCGAACCACAATCATACTATCTCTCTACCACTCCACTCCCGAACAGCGCGCGGGAAAAACGAACACCTAAACCTTTCTGCTCCAGCTCTGATTTCTCTTATTTTATTTTGATTATCATTCCTACCTATGTAGGTTGGGCTCAACAAAATATTTTCGCATTCGGAAGAGAAAGTTGGTGACTGAAATTTCGTAAATAGATCTCGCCGCGACGAAAAAAATGGTTCAAATGGCTCTGAGCACTATGCGACTTAATTTCTGAGGTTATCAGTCGCCCAGAACTTAGAACTAATTAAACCTAACTAACCTAAGGACATCACACACATCCATGCCCGAGGCAGGATTCGAACCTGCGACCGTAGCGGGCGCTCAGTTCCAGACTGTAGCGCCTAGAACCGCACGGCCACTCCGGCCGGCTCCACGACGAAAAACGTCTACAGATTCATTAGGATTGTATACAATACAAGTGGCGAGGTAGAGTCATAAGCAGATTTACCAAAGTCTTTATTAGCAATCTCAAACATATGGTAGGTTCGATAGGCAATTACATCTCTGTCATTAAAACTTTCAAATTCAGGTACACTAGACACTCCACTACCACCTCTCACTATGGCAACAGTGAACCATCCATTTCCATGTGAGAATGTGTCGTATACACATCCCGGAAACTGTCTCATTCGACAGCACTTTGATAAAAGTATCGTACAAATGATCTGGTGTACATGTAACTGACTAACTTGATTTAGAGAGAGCGATTTTGTGACGCAGCAGCGTTCACACCCTACGGTCGCTCGTCCACTACTTAACACCGCCTGCTCGCACCTGATTGGTCGAACGCGTATCTGTTTTTTGTACTCTTTAGTTCAAGCTGGCACTGTAGTTACAGCACTGACTGAGAATAAAACCAGTCTCGGAATTTTTTTTTGGGCGGACGGTATGTGCTTGGACAGGCGGAGCGCATATTGGCAGGTTTGTTTGGCTGCTGTGAAAGTTGAAGAATTGCCGAAAAGCGCGCCGAAGATGACGATGACGGCGCGGCAGTTGAGGTGAAGATGGGAAGACAGCCGGAGCGGTATCTTCGCGGCCAGGGGGCGGTCGCTGCCTGTAGTGGAGCTTCGCGGCTGGACCCGCCCGCTGGCACACCCTGCCCACAAAGTCGCGCGCCGACTGGACACACTCCACCCGACCAACACGGACGTTCCGCGCAGCCGGTTTACAATACTTACGCCCCAGAAACACCAGCTACAGGCGTGTCCGGCGGCGTAAGGAACAGTCTGATACCTGTGTACAAGTGTATGTTACAAATAACGCACAATCCAATACACCCAACTACGAAATGATGTTTCACGAAAACTCCAAAGTATCACTCATTTAATGTTCTCATCAGATGAGAACCAACAGCCGTCAAGTGCTTTAGAAAATACATTTTAACCATCAGCTGTGTTATTTAACGTCTATACAGGGTGCTCCATTGATAGTGACCGGGAAAAATATCTCACGAAATAAGCATCAAACGAAAAAACTACAAAGAACGAAACTTGTCTAGCTTGAAGGGGTAAACCAGATGGCGCTATGGTTGGCCCGCTAGATGGCGCTGCCATAGGTCAAACGGACAACAACTGCGTTTTTTAAAAATAGGAACCCCCATTTTATTACATATTCGTGTAGTACGTAAAGAAATATGAATGTTTTAGTTGGACGACTTTTTTAGCTTTGCTATAGATGGCGCTGTAATAGTCACAGACGTATAAGTACATGGTACCACGTAACATTCCGCCAGTGCGGGCGGTATTTGCTTCGTGATACATTACCCGTGTTGAAATCGACCGTTTACCTAATGTGGAAACGGCCGATATTGTGTTGATGTATGGCTATTGTGATCAAAATGCCCAACGGGCGTGTGCTATGTATGCTGCTCGGTATCCTGGACGACATCATCCAAGTGTCCTGACCGTTCGCCGGATAGTTACGTTATTTAAGGAGAGAGGAAGTGTTCAGCCACATGTGAAACGTCAACCACGACCTGCAACAAATGATGATGCCCAAGTAGGTGTTTTAGCTGCTGTCGCGGCTAATACGCACATCAGTAGCAGACAAATTGCACGAGAATCGGAAATCTCAAAAAAGTCGGTGTTGAGAATGCTACATCAACATCGATTGCACCCGTACCATTTTCTATGCACCAGGAATTGCATGGCGACGACTTTGAACGTCGTGTGCAGTTCTGCCACTGGGCACAAGAGAAATTACGGAACGATGAGAGATTTTTTGCACTCGTACTATTTAGCGACGAAGCGTCATTCACCAACAGCGGTAACGTAAACCGGCATAATATGCACTATTCGGCAACGGAAAATCCACGACGGCTGCGACAAGTGGAAAATCAGCGACCTTGGCGGGTTAATGTATGGTGCGGCATTATGGGAGGAAGGATAATTGGTCCGCATTTTATCGATGGCAATCTAAATGGTGCAATGTATGCTGATTTCCTACATAATGTTCTACTGATGTTACTGCAACATGTTTCACTGCATGACAGAATGGCGATGTACTTGAAACATGATGGGTGTTCGGCACATAGCTCGCGTGCGGTTGAAGCGGTATTGAATAGCATATTTCATGACAGGTGGATTGGTCGTCGAAGCACCATACCATAGCCCGCACGTTCACCGGATCTGACGTCCCCGGATTTCTTTCTGTGGGGAAAGTTGAAGGATATTTGCTATCGTGATCCACAGACAACGCCTGACAACGTGCGTCAGCGCATTGTCGATGCATGTGCGAACATTTCGGAAGGCGAACTACTCGCTGTTCAGAGGAATGTCGTTACACTTATTGCCAAATGCATAGAGGTTGAGCCATCATTTTGAGCATTTATTGCATTAATATCGTATTTACAGGTAATCACGCTGTAACAGCATGCGTACTCAGAAATGATAAGTTCACAAAGGTACATGTATCACATTGGAACAACCGAAATAAGATGTTCAAACCTACCTACGTTCTGTATTTTAATTTAAAAATCCTACCAGTTACCAACTGTTCGTCTAAAATTGTGAGCCATATGTTTGTGAGTATTACAGCGCCATCTATAACAAAGCGAAAAAAGTGATCCAACTAAAACATTCGTATTTCTTTACGTACTACACGAATATGTAATAAAAGTGGGGGTTGCTATTTTAAAAAACACAGTCGATATCCGTCTGACCTATGGCAGTGCCATCTAGCGGGCCAATCATAGCGCCATCTGGTTTCCCCCTTCAAGCTAGAGAAGTTTCGTTCTTTGTAGTTTTTTCGCTTGACGCTTATTGCGTGAGATATTTGGCCCGGTCGCTATCAATGGACCACCCCTGTATATCGTCTACCGCTTTCTACAGGGCGTTTTATTATTACAGGTATAAAGGACAGCGAAACAAGCAACTAATCCTAATAAAAATTTGTCGTAAGTTCCTATGGGACCAAGCTGCCTAGGCTTTACACACTACTTAATCTGACTTAAAGTAACATACGCTAAGGGCAACACACACACGCACATGCCCAAGGGAGGACTCGAATATCCAACCTCCGATGAGTGAAGCCGCGAGAACCGTGACAAGGCGCCCCAGTTCGCGCGGCTACCCCGAGCGGCTAATCGTAATAAACATAGGTCTGGAAAGTAATGGCTTCCCCGTTACGACGTATGCACGAGTGTAGTCATACCAATGTTGCACACTGTTAATATCTAAGATAACTTTTATTTCGTAAATTAAAGTGTTATATTCCGCCTTCGTTCCAGTTTATTCATCCTCTGTCCGTCATTGGTTATTTAGCTGCCTAGATATTAGAATTCCTTAACTTCATCTACTCTATGACCATCAATCCTGATGTTTAAGTTTCTCGCTCTTCTCTTTTCTGCCACTTCTCATATCTCTTCACTCTCAATTCATACTCTGTACTCATTACACTGTTCATTCCATTCAGCAGATCATGTAATTCTTCTTCACTTTCACTCAGGACAGCAAAGTCATCAGCGAATCTTATCATAAATATCGTTTCACCTTGAATTTTAATTCCACTCCTGAAACTTTATTTCCATCATTGCTTCTTCGATGTACAGACTGAACTAGCAGGGACGAAAGACTGCATCCCCTTCTGAGACCCTTTTTAATCTCAGCAATTCGTTCTTTGTCGTCCACTCTTATTATTCGCTATTGTTTCTTGTGCATATTGTATATTGCCCGTCTCCCACTACACCTATTTTTCTCGAGATACCTACTACTAAATAGCGTTTCTACAGCAGGTGTATCAGCCGTGCTCGCTATAACCTTTGCCTACCACGTCCTCCGATTTGAGTGACGTGGACTTTTTATGCGTGGGGATATTCAAAAGCTTTGGTGTATTGCAGCCCTGTTGATAGTGTCTATTAACGCGCTGTGGATGGTTGCCAATGCATTCGGAACACGCTTGGAATTTTTGAACGTGAACGGCCATCGATAGGGAGACATGTTGAAACGTGCTTTGACAGGAACTATGACCACTTTCTCGATTGTGTCGTCAGACCAGCTTGTGCGAGCCCGAGGTTGTTTCGGTTTGTTGCCACACGATGTTCTGCCTTCATTAAACTGTCGTACCCACGAATGCACTTTCGACACATCCATAACTCCATCACCACATGTCTCCTTCAACTGTCGATGAATTTCAATTGGTTTCACACCACGCAAATTCAGAAAACGAATAATTGCACGCTGTTCAAGTAAGGAAAACGTCGCCATTTTAAGTATTTAAAACAGTTCTCATTCTCGCCGCTGGCGGTAAAATTGCATCTGCCGTACGGTGCTGCCATCTCTGGGACGTATTGACAATGAACGCGGCCTCATTTTAAAACAAGGTGCATGTTTCTATCTCTTTCCAGTCCAGAGAAAAAAAATCGGAGGCCTTAGAACTTGAATGCACCTCGTATGTTGTAAACGAAACATGTCATCAACTGTTTAGAAAACAACCTGATAATGAAGCCCATGGCAAGACCCTGAATCTGTTAGAACAACTGGAGATATACATAAAAAATGGTGGCTCTGAGCACTATGGGACTTAACTGCTGAGGTCATCAGTCCCCTGGAACCTAGAACTGCTTAAACCTAACTAACCTAAGGACATAACACACATCCATGCCTGAGGCAGTATTCGAACCTGCGACCGTAGTGGTCGCGCGGCTACAGACTGTAGCGCCTAGAACCGCTCGGCCGCTGCGGCTGGCGAGATATACAGTCATAAATTAAAAAAAAAATCTATGTTAAATGAACAGACAGATTTCATAAGCCACAGTTATGTCACTAATTTTAAAGACCTAAAGTACGTCGAAATTTATCAACGCCTATAAACAGCTGAAGGTCTACATTTCTTTATAACTTTATTCTAAAGTAAGTCCCTTCATATGTCAATTGATTAATAATTAGACCTCTGGCATTGTGAATAAATTCATCTTTGATCACACTGTCTACAACAACATCTGTGAAGTGTTTACAAAAATATCTATGCAAATGTGGCTCTTCAGTGAAGTGATAAGCATGAACAGGGTTGAGAAACCAATGTATGATGGTGTGAAACAGTTACAAAGGATTTTCTACGATTATGTAATAAGTTTACACTGTTCATCTTTCCACAATTTCGCACATATGTTCCGCATTTGACTTACGAAACTCATAACTTAGCATCATACCTTTTCGTGACTGGAACATGCATTTCACCTTATTCAAGAGCGAAAATACAACTTACACTTGCCTTTAACTTTATATGTGAAGATCTTCACATACAAAGGCTTCCCAGCCATTGACCTTCGTCTGTGCGAATGCGCACAGGTTGCCCGAACTCTTACGAGAATCGTCACCTTAGTGTGCGCGAGTAATCAGTGGATGGGCAAATAACTATTAGGTACATTACGTCAGCTGGGAATGTGGGTCTCACGGGAAGCGCGCAAGGGATAAGTCCCTGCAGTCGCGCTATTCATCTGTGCCCTCGGTGGCTCAGATGGATAGAGCGTCTGCCATGTAAACAGGAGGTCCCGAGTTCGAGTCCCGGTCGGGGCACACATTTTCAGCTGTCCCCATCGAGGTCGGAAACTGAGGGTTTCAATTAATTATCATTTACCCTGTATAGGAGCTTTAGCGCACCCAATGACGTCATGGAAGAGGATGACACGGCGGTCGGTCGGTTCGGACTGGCCCGCAGGGGCCTGTCGACGGAGTTTACGTTGACGGTCTCTTTACTTCTAAGTAATAACTAATATCGTACAGAAGTGCAGCTGGGGGTTTCAATGAATTATCATTTATCCTGTATAGGAGCTTTAGCGCACCCAATGACGTCATGAAGAGGATGACACGGCGGTCGGTCGGTGCCGACGAGGCCCGCAGGGACCTGTGGACGGAGTTTACGTTGTCTCTTTACTACTAAGTAATAACTAATATCGTACAGAAGTGCAGCTGGGGGTTTCAATGAATTATCATTTATCCTGTATAGGAGCTTTAGCGCACCCAATGACGTCATGAAGAGGATGACACGGCGGTCGGTCGGTGCCGACGAGGCCCGCAGGGACCTGTGGACGGAGTTTACGTTGTCTCTTTACTACTAAGTAATAACTAATATCGTACAGAAGTGCAGCTGGGGGTTTCAATGAATTATCATTTATCCTGTATAGGAGCTTTAGCGCACCCAATGACGTCATGAAGAGGATGACACGGCGGTCGGTCGGTGCCGACGAGGCCCGCAGGGACCTGTGGACGGAGTTTACGTTGTCTCTTTACTACTAAGTAATAACTAATATCGTACAGAAGTGCAGCTGGGGGTTTCAATGAATTATCATTTATCCTGTATAGGAGCTTTAGCGCACCCAATGACGTCATGAAGAGGATGACACGGCGGTCGGTCGGTGCCGACGAGGCCCGCAGGGACCTGTGGACGGAGTTTACGTTGTCTCTTTACTACTAAGTAATAACTAATATCGTACAGAAGCGCAGCTGGGGGTTTCAATGAATTATCATTTATCCTGTATAGGAGCTTTAGCGCACCCAATGACGTCATGAAGAGGATGACACGGCGGTCGGTCGGTGCCGACGAGGCCCGCAGGGACCTGTGGACGGAGTTTACGTTGACGGTCTCTTTACTACTAAGTAATAACTAATATCGTACAGAAGTGCAGCTGGGGGTTTCAATGAATTATCATTTATCCTGTATAGGAGCTTTAGCGCACCCAATGACGTCATGAAGAGGATGACACGGCGGTCGGTCGGTGCCGACGAGGCCCGCAGGGACCTGTGGACGGAGTTTACGTTGTCTCTTTACTACTAAGTAATAACTAATATCGTACAGAAGTGCAGCTGGGGGTTTCAATGAATTATCATTTATCCTGTATAGGAGCTTTAGCGCACCCAATGACGTCATGAAGAGGATGACACGGCGGTCGGTCGGTGCCGACGAGGCCCGCAGGGACCTGTGGACGGAGTTTACGTTGTCTCTTTACTACTAAGTAATAACTAATATCGTACAGAAGTGCAGCTGGGGGTTTCAATGAATTATCATTTATCCTGTATAGGAGCTTTAGCGCACCCAATGACGTCATGAAGAGGATGACACGGCGGTCGGTCGGTGCCGACGAGGCCCACAGGGACCTGTGGACGGAGTTTACGTTGTCTCTTTACTACTAAGTAATAACTAATATCGTACAGAAGCGCAGCTGGGGGTTTCAATGAATTATCATTTATCCTGTATAGGAGCTTTAGCGCACCCAATGACGTCATGAAGAGGATGACACGGCGGTCGGTCGGTGCCGACGAGGCCCGCAGGGACCTGTGGACGGAGTTTACGTTGACGGTCTCTTTACTACTAAGTAATAACTAATATCGTACAGAAGTGCAGCTGGGGGTTTCAATGAATTATCATTTATCCTGTATAGGAGCTTTAGCGCACCCAATGACGTCATGAAGAGGATGACACGGCGGTCGGTCGGTGCCGACGAGGCCCGCAGGGACCTGTGGACGGAGTTTACGTTGTCTCTTTACTACTAAGTAATAACTAATATCGTACAGAAGCGCAGCTGGGGGTTTCAATGAATTATCATTTATCCTGTATAGGAGCTTTAGCGCACCCAATGACGTCATGAAGAGGATGACACGGCGGTCGGTCGGTGCCGACGAGGCCCGCAGGGACCTGTGGACGGAGTTTACGTTGTCTCTTTACTACTAAGTAATAACTAATATCGTACAGAAGCGCAGCTGGGGGTTTCAATGAATTATCATTTATCCTGTATAGGAGCTTTAGCGCACCCAATGACGTCATGAAGAGGATGACACGGCGGTCGGTCGGTGCCGACGAGGCCCGCAGGGACCTGTGGACGGAGTTTACGTTGTCTCTTTACTACTAAGTAATAACTAATATCGTACAGAAGTGCAGCTGGGGGTTTCAATGAATTATCATTTATCCTGTATAGGAGCTTTAGCGCACCCAATGACGTCATGAAGAGGATGACACGGCGGTCGGTCGGTGCCGACGAGGCCCGCAGGGACCTGTGGACGGAGTTTACGTTGTCTCTTTACTACTAAGTAATAACTAATATCGTACAGAAGTGCAGCTGGGGGTTTCAATGAATTATCATTTATCCTGTATAGGAGCTTTAGCGCACCCAATGACGTCATGAAGAGGATGACACGGCGGTCGGTCGGTGCCGACGAGGCCCGCAGGGACCTGTGGACGGAGTTTACGTTGTCTCTTTACTACTAAGTAATAACTAATATCGTACAGAAGCGCAGCTGGGGGTTTCAATGAATTATCATTTATCCTGTATAGGAGCTTTAGCGCACCCAATGACGTCATGAAGAGGATGACACGGCGGTCGGTCGGTGCCGACGAGGCCCGCAGGGACCTGTGGACGGAGTTTACGTTGACGGTCTCTTTACTACTAAGTAATAACTAATATCGTACAGAAGTGCAGCTGGGGGTTTCAATGAATTATCATTTATCCTGTATAGGAGCTTTAGCGCACCCAATGACGTCATGAAGAGGATGACACGGCGGTCGGTCGGTGCCGACGAGGCCCGCAGGGACCTGTGGACGGAGTTTACGTTGTCTCTTTACTACTAAGTAATAACTAATATCGTACAGAAGTGCAGCTGGGGGTTTCAATGAATTATCATTTATCCTGTATAGGAGCTTTAGCGCACCCAATGACGTCATGAAGAGGATGACACGGCGGTCGGTCGGTGCCGACGAGGCCCGCAGGGACCTGTGGACGGAGTTTACGTTGTCTCTTTACTACTAAGTAATAACTAATATCGTACAGAAGTGCAGCTGGGGGTTTCAATGAATTATCATTTATCCTGTATAGGAGCTTTAGCGCACCCAATGACGTCATGAAGAGGATGACACGGCGGTCGGTCGGTGCCGACGAGGCCCGCAGGGACCTGTGGACGGAGTTTACGTTGTCTCTTTACTACTAAGTAATAACTAATATCGTACAGAAGTGCAGCTGGGGGTTTCAATGAATTATCATTTATCCTGTATAGGAGCTTTAGCGCACCCAATGACGTCATGAAGAGGATGACACGGCGGTCGGTCGGTGCCGACGAGGCCCGCAGGGACCTGTGGACGGAGTTTACGTTGTCTCTTTACTACTAAGTAATAACTAATATCGTACAGAAGCGCAGCTGGGGGTTTCAATGAATTATCATTTATCCTGTATAGGAGCTTTAGCGCACCCAATGACGTCATGAAGAGGATGACACGGCGGTCGGTCGGTGCCGACGAGGCCCGCAGGGACCTGTGGACGGAGTTTACGTTGACGGTCTCTTTACTACTAAGTAATAACTAATATCGTACAGAAGTGCAGCTGGGGGTTTCAATGAATTATCATTTATCCTGTATAGGAGCTTTAGCGCACCCAATGACGTCATGAAGAGGATGACACGGCGGTCGGTCGGTGCCGACGAGGCCCGCAGGGACCTGTGGACGGAGTTTACGTTGTCTCTTTACTACTAAGTAATAACTAATATCGTACAGAAGTGCAGCTGGGGGTTTCAATGAATTATCATTTATCCTGTATAGGAGCTTTAGCGCACCCAATGACGTCATGAAGAGGATGACACGGCGGTCGGTCGGTGCCGACGAGGCCCGCAGGGACCTGTGGACGGAGTTTACGTTGTCTCTTTACTACTAAGTAATAACTAATATCGTACAGAAGTGCAGCTGGGGGTTTCAATGAATTATCATTTATCCTGTATAGGAGCTTTAGCGCACCCAATGACGTCATGAAGAGGATGACACGGCGGTCGGTCGGTGCCGACGAGGCCCGCAGGGACCTGTGGACGGAGTTTACGTTGTCTCTTTACTACTAAGTAATAACTAATATCGTACAGAAGTGCAGCTGGGGGTTTCAATGAATTATCATTTATCCTGTATAGGAGCTTTAGCGCACCCAATGACGTCATGAAGAGGATGACACGGCGGTCGGTCGGTGCCGACGAGGCCCGCAGGGACCTGTGGACGGAGTTTACGTTGTCTCTTTACTACTAAGTAATAACTAATATCGTACAGAAGCGCAGCTGGGGGTTTCAATGAATTATCATTTATCCTGTATAGGAGCTTTAGCGCACCCAATGACGTCATGAAGAGGATGACACGGCGGTCGGTCGGTGCCGACGAGGCCCGCAGGGACCTGTGGACGGAGTTTACGTTGACGGTCTCTTTACTACTAAGTAATAACTAATATCGTACAGAAGTGCAGCTGGGGGTTTCAATGAATTATCATTTATCCTGTATAGGAGCTTTAGCGCACCCAATGACGTCATGAAGAGGATGACACGGCGGTCGGTCGGTGCCGACGAGGCCCGCAGGGACCTGTGGACGGAGTTTACGTTGTCTCTTTACTACTAAGTAATAACTAATATCGTACAGAAGTGCAGCTGGGGGTTTCAATGAATTATCATTTATCCTGTATAGGAGCTTTAGCGCACCCAATGACGTCATGAAGAGGATGACACGGCGGTCGGTCGGTGCCGACGAGGCCCGCAGGGACCTGTGGACGGAGTTTACGTTGTCTCTTTACTACTAAGTAATAACTAATATCGTACAGAAGTGCAGCTGGGGGTTTCAATGAATTATCATTTATCCTGTATAGGAGCTTTAGCGCACCCAATGACGTCATGAAGAGGATGACACGGCGGTCGGTCGGTGCCGACGAGGCCCGCAGGGACCTGTGGACGGAGTTTACGTTGTCTCTTTACTACTAAGTAATAACTAATATCGTACAGAAGCGCAGCTGGGGGTTTCAATGAATTATCATTTATCCTGTATAGGAGCTTTAGCGCACCCAATGACGTCATGAAGAGGATGACACGGCGGTCGGTCGGTGCCGACGAGGCCCGCAGGGACCTGTGGACGGAGTTTACGTTGACGGTCTCTTTACTACTAAGTAATAACTAATATCGTACAGAAGTGCAGCTGGGGGTTTCAATGAATTATCATTTATCCTGTATAGGAGCTTTAGCGCACCCAATGACGTCATGAAGAGGATGACACGGCGGTCGGTCGGTGCCGACGAGGCCCGCAGGGACCTGTGGACGGAGTTTACGTTGTCTCTTTACTACTAAGTAATAACTAATATCGTACAGAAGTGCAGCTGGGGGTTTCAATGAATTATCATTTATCCTGTATAGGAGCTTTAGCGCACCCAATGACGTCATGAAGAGGATGACACGGCGGTCGGTCGGTGCCGACGAGGCCCGCAGGGACCTGTGGACGGAGTTTACGTTGTCTCTTTACTACTAAGTAATAACTAATATCGTACAGAAGTGCAGCTGGGGGTTTCAATGAATTATCATTTATCCTGTATAGGAGCTTTAGCGCACCCAATGACGTCATGAAGAGGATGACACGGCGGTCGGTCGGTGCCGACGAGGCCCGCAGGGACCTGTGGACGGAGTTTACGTTGTCTCTTTACTACTAAGTAATAACTAATATCGTACAGAAGCGCAGCTGGGGGTTTCAATGAATTATCATTTATCCTGTATAGGAGCTTTAGCGCACCCAATGACGTCATGAAGAGGATGACACGGCGGTCGGTCGGTGCCGACGAGGCCCGCAGGGACCTGTGGACGGAGTTTACGTTGACGGTCTCTTTACTACTAAGTAATAACTAATATCGTACAGAAGTGCAGCTGGGGGTTTCAATGAATTATCATTTATCCTGTATAGGAGCTTTAGCGCACCCAATGACGTCATGAAGAGGATGACACGGCGGTCGGTCGGTGCCGACGAGGCCCGCAGGGACCTGTGGACGGAGTTTACGTTGTCTCTTTACTACTAAGTAATAACTAATATCGTACAGAAGTGCAGCTGGGGGTTTCAATGAATTATCATTTATCCTGTATAGGAGCTTTAGCGCACCCAATGACGTCATGAAGAGGATGACACGGCGGTCGGTCGGTGCCGACGAGGCCCGCAGGGACCTGTCGACGGAGTTTATGTTGACGGTCTCTTTACTACTAAGTAATAACTAATATCGTACAGAAGTGCAGCTGGGGGTTTCAATGAATTATCATTTATCCTGTATAGGAGCTTTAGCGCACCCAATGACGTCATGAAGAGGATGACACGGCGGTCGGTCGGTGCCGACGAGGCCCGCAGGGACCTGTGGACGGAGTTTACGTTGTCTCTTTACTACTAAGTAATAACTAATATCGTACAGAAGTGCAGCTGGGGGTTTCAATGAATTATCATTTATCCTGTATAGGAGCTTTAGCGCACCCAATGACGTCATGAAGAGGATGACACGGCGGTCGGTCGGTGCCGACGAGGCCCGCAGGGACCTGTGGACGGAGTTTACGTTGTCTCTTTACTACTAAGTAATAACTAATATCGTACAGAAGTGCAGCTGGGGGTTTCAATGAATTGTCATTTATCCTGTATAGGAGCTTTAGCGCACCCAATGACGTCATGAAGAGGATGACACGGCGGTCGGTCGGTGCCGACGAGGCCCGCAGGGACCTGTGGACGGAGTTTACTTTGTCTCTTTACTACTAAGTAATAACTAATATCGTACAGAAGCGCAGCTGGGGGTTTCAATGAATTATCATTTATCCTGTATAGGAGCTTTAGCGCACCCAATGACGTCATGAAGAGGCTGACACGGCGGTCGGTCGGTGCCGACGAGGCCCGCAGGGACCTGTGGACGGAGTTTACGTTGACGGTCTCTTTACTACTAAGTAATAACTAATATCGTACAGAAGTGCAGCTGGGGGTTTCAATGAATTATCATTTATCCTGTATAGGAGCTTTAGCGCACCCAATGACGTCATGAAGAGGATGACACGGCGGTCGGCCGGTGCCGACGAGGCCCGCAGGGACCTGTGGACGGAGTTTACGTTGACGGTCTCTTTACTACTAAGTAATAACTAATATCGTACAGAAGTGCAGCTGGGGGTTTCAATGAATTATCATTTATCCTGTATAGGAGCTTTAGCGCACCCAATGACGTCATGAAGAGGCTGACACGGCGGTCGGTCGGTGCCGACGAGGCCCGCAGGGACCTGTGGACGGAGTTTACGTTGACGGTCTCTTTACTACTAAGTAATAACTAATATCGTACAGAAGTGCAGCTGGGGGTTTCAATGAATTATCATTTATCCTGTATAGGAGCTTTAGCGCACCCAATGACGTCATGAAGAGGATGACACGGCGGTCGGTCGGTGCCGACGAGGCCCGCAGGGACCTGTGGACGGAGTTTACGTTGTCTCTTTACTACTAAGTAATAACTAATATCGTACAGAAGTGCAGCTGGGGGTTTCAATGAATTATCATTTATCCTGTATAGGAGCTTTAGCGCACCCAATGACGTCATGAAGAGGCTGACACGGCGGTCGGTCGGTGCCGACGAGGCCCGCAGGGACCTGTCGACGGAGTTTATGTTGACGGTCTCTTTACTACTAAGTAATAACTAATATCGTACAGAAGTGCAGCTGGGGGTTTCAATGAATTATCATTTATCCTGTATAGGAGCTTTAGCGCACCCAATGACGTCATGAAGAGGATGACACGGCGGTCGGTCGGTGCCGACGAGGCCCGCAGGGACCTGTGGACGGAGTTTACGTTGTCTCTTTACTACTAAGTAATAACTAATATCGTACAGAAGTGCAGCTGGGGGTTTCAATGAATTATCATTTATCCTGTATAGGAGCTTTAGCGCACCCAATGACGTCATGAAGAGGATGACACGGCGGTCGGTCGGTGCCGACGAGGCCCGCAGGGACCTGTGGACGGAGTTTACGTTGTCTCTTTACTACTAAGTAATAACTAATATCGTACAGAAGTGCAGCTGGGGGTTTCAATGAATTATCATTTATCCTGTATAGGAGCTTTAGCGCACCCAATGACGTCATGAAGAGGATGACACGGCGGTCGGTCGGTGCCGACGAGGCCCGCAGGGACCTGTCGACGGAGTTTATGTTGACGGTCTCTTTACTACTAAGTAATAACTAATATCGTACAGAAGTGCAGCTGGGGGTTTCAATGAATTATCATTTATCCTGTATAGGAGCTTTAGCGCACCCAATGACGTCATGAAGAGGATGACACGGCGGTCGGTCGGTGCCGACGAGGCCCGCAGGGACCTGTGGACGGAGTTTACGTTGTCTCTTTACTACTAAGTAATAACTAATATCGTACAGAAGTGCAGCTGGGGGTTTCAATGAATTATCATTTATCCTGTATAGGAGCTTTAGCGCACCCAATGACGTCATGAAGAGGATGACACGGCGGTCGGTCGGTGCCGACGAGGCCCGCAGGGACCTGTGGACGGAGTTTACGTTGTCTCTTTACTACTAAGTAATAACTAATATCGTACAGAAGTGCAGCTGGGGGTTTCAATGAATTATCATTTATCCTGTATAGGAGCTTTAGCGCACCCAATGACGTCATGAAGAGGATGACACGGCGGTCGGTCGGTGCCGACGAGGCCCGCAGGGACCTGTGGACGGAGTTTACGTTGACGGTCTCTTTACTACTAAGTAATAACTAATATCGTACAGAAGTGCAGCTGGGGGTTTCAATGAATTATCATTTATCCTGTATAGGAGCTTTAGCGCACCCAATGACGTCATGAAGAGGATGACACGGCGGTCGGTCGGTGCCGACGAGGCCCGCAGGGACCTGTGGACGGAGTTTACGTTGTCTCTTTACTACTAAGTAATAACTAATATCGTACAGAAGCGCAGCTGGGGGTTTCAATGAATTATCATTTATCCTGTATAGGAGCTTTAGCGCACCCAATGACGTCATGAAGAGGATGACACGGCGGTCGGTCGGTGCCGACGAGGCCCGCAGGGACCTGTGGACGGAGTTTACGTTGACGGTCTCTTTACTACTAAGTAATAACTAATATCGTACAGAAGTGCAGCTGGGGGTTTCAATGAATTATCATTTATCCTGTATAGGAGCTTTAGCGCACCCAATGACGTCATGAAGAGGATGACACGGCGGTCGGTCGGTGCCGACGAGGCCCGCAGGGACCTGTGGACGGAGTTTACGTTGTCTCTTTACTACTAAGTAATAACTAATATCGTACAGAAGTGCAGCTGGGGGTTTCAATGAATTATCATTTATCCTGTATAGGAGCTTTAGCGCACCCAATGACGTCATGAAGAGGATGACACGGCGGTCGGTCGGTGCCGACGAGGCCCGCAGGGACCTGTGGACGGAGTTTACGTTGTCTCTTTACTACTAAGTAATAACTAATATCGTACAGAAGTGCAGCTGGGGGTTTCAATGAATTATCATTTATCCTGTATAGGAGCTTTAGCGCACCCAATGACGTCATGAAGAGGATGACACGGCGGTCGGTCGGTGCCGACGAGGCCCGCAGGGACCTGTGGACGGAGTTTACATTGACTGTCTCTTTACTACTAAGTAATAACTAATATCGTACAGAAGCGCAGCTGGGGGTTTCAATGAATTATCATTTATCCTGTATAGGAGCTTTAGCGCACCCAATGACGTCATGAAGAGGATGACACGGCGGTCGGTCGGTGCCGACGAGGCCCGCAGGGACCTGTGGACGGAGTTTACGTTGACGGTCTCTTTACTACTAAGTAATAACTAATATCGTACAGAAGCGCAGCTGGGGGTTTCAATGAATTATCATTTACCCTGTATAGGAGCTTTAGCGCACCCAATGACGTCATGAAGAGGATGACACGGCGGTCGGTCGGTGCCGACGAGTCCCGCAGGGACCTGTCGACGGAGTTTATGTTGACGGTCTCTTTACTACTAAGTAATAACTAATATCGTACAGAAGCGCAGCTGGGGGTCTCAATGAATTATCATTTACCCTGTATAGGAGCTTTAGCGCACCCAATGACGTCATGAAGAGGATGACACGGCGGTCGGTCGGTGCCGACTGGTCCGCAGGGACCTGTGGACGGAGTTTACGTTGTCTCTTTACTACTAAGTAATAACTGATATCGTACAGAAGTGCAGCTGGGGGTTTCAATGAATTATCATTTACCCTGTATAGGAGCTTTAGCGCACCCAATGACGTCATGAAGAGGATGACACGGCTGTCGGTCGGTGCCGACTGGTCCGCAGGGACCTGTGGACGGAGTTTACGTTGACTGTCTCTTTACTACTAAGTAATAACTAGTATCGTACAGAAGTGCAGCTGGGGGTTTCAATGAATTATCATTTATCCTGTATAGGAGCTTTAGCGCACCCAATGACGTCATGAAGAGGATGACACGGCGGTCGGTCGGTGCCGACGAGGCCCGCAGGGACCTGTGGACGGAGTTTACGTTGACTGTCTCTTTACTACTAAGTAATAACTAGTATCGTACAGAAGTGCAGCTGGGGGTTTCAATGAATTATCATTTATCCTGTATAGGAGCTTTAGCGCACCCAATGACGTCGTGAAGAGGATGACACGGCGGTCGGTCGGTGCCGACGAGCCCCGCAGGGACCTGTGGACGGAGTTTACGTTGACGGTCTCTTTACTACTAAGTAATAACTAATATCGTACAGAAGCGCAGCTGGGGGTTTCAATGAATTATCATTTACCCTGTATAGGAGCTTTAGCGCACCCAATGACGTCATGAAGAGGATGACACGGCGGTCGGTCGGTGCCGACTGGTCCGCAGGGACCTGTGGATGGAGTTTACGTTGACTGTCTCTTTACTACTAAGTAATAACTAGTATCGTACAGAAGTGCAGCTGGGGGTTTCAATGAATTATCATTTATCCTGTATAGGAGCTTTAGCGCACCCAATGACGTCATGAAGAGGATGACACGGCGGTCGGTCGGTGCCGACGAGGCCCGCAGGGACCTGTGGACAGAGTTTACGTTGTCTCTTTACTACTAAGTAATAACTAGTATCGTACAGAAGTGCAGCTGGGGGTTTCAATGAATTATCATTTATCCTGTATAGGAGCTTTAGCGCACCCAATGACGTCATGAAGAGGATGACACGGCGGTCGGTCGGTGCCGACGAGCCCCGCAGGGACCTGTGGACGGAGTTTACGTTGACGGTCTCTTTACTACTAAGTAATAACTAATATCGTACAGAAGCGCAGCTGGGGGTTTCAATGAATTATCATTTACCCTGTATAGGAGCTTTAGCGCACCCAATGACGTCATGAAGAGGATGACACGGCGGTCGGTCGGTGCCGACGAGTCCCGCAGGGACCTGTCGACGGAGTTTATGTTGACGGTCTCTTTACTACTAAGTAATAACTAATATCGTACAGAAGCGCAGCTGGGGGTCTCAATGAATTATCATTTACCCTGTATAGGAGCTTTAGCGCACCCAATGACGTCATGAAGAGGATGACACGGCGGTCGGTCGGTGCCGACTGGTCCGCAGGGACCTGTGGACGGAGTTTACGTTGTCTCTTTACTACTAAGTAATAACTGATATCGTACAGAAGTGCAGCTGGGGGTTTCAATGAATTATCATTTACCCTGTATAGGAGCTTTAGCGCACCCAATGACGTCATGAAGAGGATGACACGGCGGTCGGTCGGTGCCGACTGGTCCGCAGGGACCTGTGGACGGAGTTTACGTTGACTG
Organism: Schistocerca nitens; assembly: GCF_023898315.1. NCBI lineage: Eukaryota > Metazoa > Arthropoda > Insecta > Orthoptera > Acrididae > Schistocerca > Schistocerca nitens. Next base: position 138,965,179 of record NC_064625.1, on the reverse strand, counting down.
TCTCTTTACTACTAAGTTATAACTAATATCGTACAGAAGTGCAGCTGGGGGTTTCAATGAATTATCATTTACCCTGTATAGGAGCTTTAGCGCACCCAATGACGTCATGAAGAGGATGACACGGCGGTCGGTCGGTGCCGACTGGCCCCCAGGGACCTGTGGACGGAGTTTACGTTGACTGTCTCTTTACTACTAAGTAATAACTGATATCGTACAGAAGTGCAGCTGGGGGTTTCAATGAATTATCATTTACCCTGTATAGGAGCTTTAGCGCAGCCAATGACGTCATGACAGAGGATGACACGGCGGTCGGTCGGTGCCGACTGGTCCGCAGGGACCTGTGGACGGAGTTTACGTTGACGGTGTCTTTACTATTAAGTAATAACTAATATCGTACAGAAGTGCCACGAGCGTGGATGTGGCGCCATCTCGTCCGCTGCTGTTCTACAGAATGTCGAGGCAGCGCGATGACGGGGCAACAAACACGAGCGCGGACGGACGGGCGGGCAGAGGCCGTGTTGTATATTTCTTCCTCTGCTCCTCTCCGGAGTGGAGATTTGACGGCGTTTACTCTGCCAGCACAAATAAATCCGCAGCCGCCGTCGCTGACGGCGTCTTTGTTTTGATTCGACCGGGCCCGCCGCTTATGAATGAGAGATAATATTTGTGGAATGCCGCTAAGTGCGCGCCGTAAACTCTATTTCCGCTCCGCCACTCGGAATTCCCTGAGCGCTCACAGACTGCCCCTCCCTCCCCCGTCTTCCGGCCGGCAGGTGTACTTCCCAAGTGACGCGTCTGACGTACGACGTGGGGACACAGGAAGAGAGCGATTCTTGTAGTTGTTAGGATTAGGTGGCAATGCTGCCACGACAAATTATGAACAGCTAGATTAGTGTTTAACGACCCCGTCGCCGGGTAGAACATCAAAATCGGAGCGGTGATTACGGGAAATACAGGGTGTCCGAAAAGTCCTTCCCTGATTACCTAAATTGATAACTCAGGCTAGAAGTAAGATACAAATATGAAACTGGTGTCTAATTGTTTACAGACTATCAAAGTTTTTTTTCACACATCAGTAAACTTCCACATGAGCACCCTTGGTAGCACGTAGCACATGTAGGCGATATTCAATTTCCGCCCACACATTAGCCAACATCAATAGAGGGATCGATTCAACGACTGTGGTTATCCGTTGCCACAGGGTTTCAAGATCTGGTACATGTGTTCGGTAGACCTTGTCCTTGACACAACCCCATAAAAAGAAGTCTAATGCGGTTATGTCAGGAGCTCGGGGAGGCCAAAGCGTTACCCCATCACGACCAATCTAGGCACGGACGTCCAAACCCCAATGAGGTGGTGCACCGTCTTGCTGAAACAAGACATCGGGGTGATACTGAAGCAGCTGAGGAACAGCATACAGTTGCAACATGTCCAGATACACTGTAGATGAGATGGTAGCCTCAGTGAAGAATAATGGCCCGATAATTCGATTGTGCAATAGCGCGCACCATTCACCTTTGGACTGCCTCTGGTGCACTCCATGACCTCGCCAGGGGGTTGTGAATCCCAAATGCGCACATTATGGCGATTCACTACTCCACTCACAAAAAAGGTCGGAAAAGACAATTCGTCTGAGATAACCATCATCGTCCTCAATATGTTATAGCATTTCAACCGCAAAGTCATATCGACGTGTACTGTCATTGGGCAACAAGGCCTGAACGATTTGCACTTTGTATGCACGAAACAATAAACTTTGAGAGTCTGTAAACAATTAGATACTAGTTTCATATTTGTTTCTTACTTCTAGCCTGCGTTATCAATTTATGTAATCAGGAAAAGACTTTTCGGACACCCTGTATTACGAAGGCGAAATCGGCCGTGTCTTTTTCAGGTGAATCATCCGGGCGTTTGCCTGAAGCTCCACAGCCGAAAAAAGGAACATCCTCAAGGACTGTGTTCTGTCGCACCACCTACTTAATAACCGATATGTACGCCTTTGGCACGGGACTTACCGAAGCAGCCGGCCGAAGTGGCCGTGCGGTTAAAGGCGCTGCAGTCTGGAACCGCAAGACCGCTACGGTCGCAGGTTCGAATCCTGCCTCGGGCATGGATGTTTGTGATGTCCTTAGGTTAGTTAGGTTTAACTAGTTCTAAGTTCTAGGGGACTAATGACCTCAGCAGTTGAGTCCCATAGTGCTCAGAGCCATTTGAACCATTTTGAACTTACCGAAGCGCCATAGTTCAGAAACCCAAAAAAAGGTTTTTTACCATTTTTTCGTACCAAAACTGAACCAAGCGTTGCAAGACTGGTATGCACAGCAAATGGATATAATTTTTTCGATATATTCCTAAGATCCCGATCTCCAACAACATTGAAAATTTTATCGAGATCTTTATCCATTTCCGGGATACAGAGGTTTAAACTTATTATCTTACAGAGAACTCCCAAAAAGGCAGCCGGCCGCTGGTGGCCGAGCGGTTCTGGCGCTACAGTCTGGAACCGCGCGACCGCTACGGTCGCAGGTTCGAATCCTGCCTCGGGCATGGATGTGTGTGTTGTCCGTAGGTTAGTTAGGTTTAAGTAGTTCTAAGTTCTAGGGGACTTATGACCTCAGCAGTTGAGTCCCATAGTGCTCAGAGCCATTTTTGAACCCAAAAAGGCATTTTGATACTGTTTTCGCACCAAACCGAGCCTCGGATTCCAAGGCTGTTATACACAGCAAATGACAGCAACTCTTTCGGTATATTCCTATGATCCCGATCTCGAACACCTTGAAAAATTTCTCGATATATTTATCCGCTTCCGGCACAGATATTCAGAGTTACCCTATTTGAGCTGGTAAACACGAACGTAAAATCCGGTGTGAGGCGAAAACGTAGATTGTACAGTGACATAGCACGGAGGAAACATACTGTAAAGTGTCTCTGTCATCACCAGAAGGGCTCTAGGAACCGCATGGTGTAGTAATGAAGCACATGCAAAATTTTTGTGCCCGTAAAATCCGGTTTGAGGTGTAAAATTAGTTATTTCAATTTCACGTAAGTGACCTATCAATATTTTATTGACCCATAAAGTGCTTTTCATATGAGTGACTTGCTCCCTGCAGCCGGCCGGAGTGACCGAGCGGCTCTACGCGCTACAGTCTGGAACCGCGCGACCGCTACGGTCGCAGGTTCGAATCCTGCCTCGGGCATGGATGTGTGTGATGTCCTTAGGTTAGGTTAAGTAGTTCTAAGCTCTAGGGGACTGATGACCTCAGAAGTTAAGTCCCATAGTGCTCAGAGCCATTTTTGAACTTGCTCTCCTGCGACTAGGAAAAGAAGGGAGCCAGCGGAAAAATGCTCCTATCGAAGCATAAAAAAGGCGAATATGCTCGTGTTTAAAAGGCTCTGTATGGAAAGTGGGGTACCAGCTCCACTGTCTACTGTCCTCAGCACCTTTAAAAAGATTTCCAAAAAATTTTGCGTGGGAAAATATTCCCGCTTGTATATGCTGGAGAAAAATGAGACAGTGTCAGTGGGAAAGAGAGGTAAGAGTAAAAGATACTGGAGGGTAATAGACAGTGGTTGTGGTGTAGAAACAGGGAAGGAGATAGGGGCAGTGTGAGAGAAAAAGGAGGACACAATGGCAGTGCAACGAAGTTGATAGTGACGAACAGTGGTAGGCAAATAGTGAAGGAGATAGTGGCAGTAGGAGAGGAATAAAGAGGAGGAGAAAGTACAAGTGGATGAGAGTCAATGACAATGAGAGTCTATGACAATAACAACGAGGAAGAGAGAGACAGTGACAGTGAGAAGAGAGAACAGCAGTGGGAAGGAAGAGTGAGATAGCAGCAGTAAAGAGAGAGCAAGAGGGAGACAATAGTAGTAGGACAGAACGAAGGAGACGGTGGCTGTGAGACCAGACACCGCGACTGTTGAAGAACCACGAAGAGATACTGACAATCAGTTAAACTGGATGAGTAAGTGAGAATGGGCAAGTGGAATGGATGAGTACGAGCGACTTGCAACGGTGGACTAGTGGGTGTGGGCGAGTTACAGTCTGGGGGCTGAGAAGCGAGTTGCATCTTAATAAGAGCGCGAATATGTTTGCATGCCAAAAATTTGGGGAAAATTTTTAAAGATACTGGGGAAGGCAAGATGAGGCAGCTAGTAACGCACTTTTCGATGAGAGTGTTTTAAAAAGGAGAGTATTCGCCATTTTTGTGCAGCGATAGGACCACTTTTCTGATGGTCATGTATACGAATGTATGTTAAACTAGTTCATTCGATGAGAGTGTTAGAGCACTGTAATTGGACTTCGTCTACACGAAGTATTGTGGAATTTGTTAATGTCTGTTTACTGCTGTTTGAATTAATTAATACTAATTAAAATATCGTCTTTTAGGTAGAACTATTTGTCAGAAGCGAGGTATTTTCACTTCCTGCTACGATTAAAACACATCAAATTCTTCAAAAAGCTCCCCTAAAAATTGTCGAAATGAAGGTGAGCAGTGGTTCCACATGCCAACAGTCTAGCCGCAGCGGTAAAACCGGTTCCCGTCAGATCGCCGAAGTTAAGGGCTGTTGGCAAGCAGGATGCATTCAGCCCTTGTGAAGCCAGTTGAGGAGCTACTTGACTCAGAAGTAGCAGCTTCGGTCACGAAACCTGACAATGGCTGGAAGAGCTGTGTGCTGACGAAATGCCTTTCCACATCCGTATCCAGTGACGCTTGCTTTTGAGGGTGACACGGCGGTCGGTCGGTACCGTTGGACCTATCTCGTCCTGTTCGGGCGGAAATTTTTTTTAGTGTTTTCATGTCAGGCTTTGTGGGGCTACTTCATCGAAGCCATGACTCACAAAACTATTGTCACTAGGATGTTCTGACTTCCACCGAGCGAAGTGGCGCAATGGTTAGCACACTGGACTCGCATTCGGGAGGACGACGGTTCAATCCCGCGCCGGCCGCTGTGGCCAAGCGGTTCTAGGAACTTTAGTCTGAAACCGCGCTACCGCTACGGTCACAGGTTCGAATCCTGCCTCGGGCATAGATATGTGTGATGTCCTTAGGTCAGTTAAGTTTAAGGGGCTCCGGAAAGGCTCAAAATCATGAAAAGTTCAATTTTTACTTTTTTGCGTTTTCTGAATCTGCAGACTATTACCTTTTAATAGATATATAATTTATTCAATTCCGAAGACTACAACTATTTTTAAATTTTTTTTTAAATGTGTTCTACATGGGCGTGACCCACTGTGGCGCTGTTAAACTGCTGTCAAATGGTGTTATTATTAACGTCCGTGTTCATCAGGTACATTTTAGTGATGTGAGATAAAGTATGTGTTGTGGCTAACCTGTGATGGTTCAATATATTTCGCTGGTGTGATTGTCGATTGTTTCATGTTTATTTACTCTGTCGTTATCTTGAAAATATTCGTAATTAATTCTGTTTCTTGAGTCTCTGTTTTGTTGAAGTATAATAATGAGTAAAAGTAAAGTTATTAGAAATCCTCTGAAGGCTTTTAAGAAAAGGAGAAATGTTGGAAAGCCAAAGGTATGTGTTATTACTGTAAACAATAAAGACGATGAAAATCCCCAACATGGCTTGTGTCCCAAAGAAGAAGACAGTTGGTGTAAATATAACAAAGGATTGCTAACTGGTGAAGTGTACACTCATAAGCATAGTCTGCCTCATGCAATGATGGAGGTGATAAAACCTATTTTCAGAGACTTAGCAGCACCTGAACTGTTGAAAACGTGTATTCACGGAAAAACTCAAAACCCCAATGAAAGTGTAAATAGTGTTGTATGGTCGAGAGTCCCCAAGACTGTATTTGTTGGAATAGAAACACTTCACTTTGGTGTGTATGATGCTGTTGCGACTTTCAATGATGGCAACATTGTAAGGTGGAAGGTATTTAGAAATATGGGAATGAAGATAGGTTCTAACACGGTACGAGCGATGCTTGCTTTAGACAAGGAACGCCTTCGGGCTGCAGACAGGGCTGTAAAGAGTCTAGAAATACAAGCAAGAGTAAACAGGAGGAGGAACAAGAGGAAGCTGGAGGAGGAGTTTGCAGAGGATGAAGATAATCCATCCTATGGACCTGGAATGCACTAAAAAGTTAATCCAATCTTTGTCGCTCGATTGCCAAAACTTTTATTTTCTCATACTAATTACATGTTTTCTAAGGATCTTCCAAACATATTTGTTTCAAACTTTCAGTAAATGTTACACAGTACCTTCTGCATATTTTAACACAGCCTTTTTCCAAAAAACTGTATATTTTTGAATATATAAATAAAAAATTGCAAACAATGTTGTGAATTTTCATTACAATTGAAAAAAAATCATCTTTAATAACTGAACTAAAATTTTGTAAAATCCCTGTGTTAAGTTGTAGCCCATATTCCAATAAATAATCTGTAAAAAGTTATACTTCCTACTTCAAATACTTTGTGAGGAAAGATGTAATTTATAAGCGTTATTTTAACATTGCAAGTATAGGGCGTTCCGGAGCCCCTTAAGTAGTAATAAGTTCTAGGGGACTGATGACCTCAGATGTTAAGTCCCATAATGCTCAGAGCCATTTGAACCATTTTTTTCAATCCCGCGTCCAGCTATCCTGATTTAGGTTTTCCGTGATTTCCCTAAAATCGCTCCAGACAAATGCCGGGATGGTATCTCTGAAAGGACACGGCCGACTTCCTTTCCTGTCCTTCACTAATCCGATAGACTGCTGACCTGACACTTGGCTCTCTTCCTCCAAACAACCCCAACCCCCTCTGACTTCCAGTACATGTTAGTAAAGTTGGGTATAGTTTCTAAAAGATGAGACAAATACTGTAACTTTAACTGCAGTAAGAAAGCTGAGAAAGAGTAAACGCAACCAACAACATTTATATGAAACTCACGCAAAATTTCAAGCAGTTTTCCGTAGTACCCCGAAGCGTCTATTATGTTACACCAGACCGAATGCGTGTTACGTAGAATTTAGGGCATGACAAGGAAAGCATTTTCCGTTTCAAGCAATCTAGTTAGAATCGATGCCAACTGCCTTGCCGCAGTGGTAACACTAGTTCCCGTCAGATCACCGAAGTTAAGCGCTGTCGGGCTGGGCTAGCACTTGGATGGGTTACCATCCGGTCTGCCGAGCGCTGTTGGCAAACGGGATGCACTCAGCCGTTGTGAGGCAAACTGAGAAGCTACTTGGTTGAGGAGTAGCGGCTCCGGTCTCGTAAACTGACATACGGCCGGGAGAGCGGTGTGCTGACCACATGCCCCCCATATCCGCATCAAGTGACGCCTGTGGACTGAGGATGACACGGCGGCCGGTCGGTACCTTTGGGCCTTCGGGAGGAGTTTAGTTTTTTAGTTTTGAGTTAGAATCGATGGATTGGTGTCAGTCGAGCTCAGATTTATGAAGAATACGGCGAATTTAGTACACTACTGGCCATTAAAATTGCTACACCAAGAAGAAATACAGATGATAAACGGCACAAACCTTTTTTAACGCAAACACTTTCAGTATTCTGCAAACACTTCCTTTGCCTATCCCAACGTAGCGTGACAATTCGTTCACTGTGATGCGTCTGTCAGCAGTCACCAATTCGTTAACTCTCTGCACACTGTCTGGAGTGTGTGCAGTACGAGGCCTGCCGCTGCGAGGACAATCCTCAATATTGCCGTGCCCGCTTTCATCACGTAACCTGCTTGCCCACCGACTAACTGTACTGCGATCGACAGCAGCATCTCCGCACACCTTTTTCAATCTCTTGTGAATGTTTTCCAATGTCTCGTTATCACAGCACAGGAATTCTATGACAGCACGTTGCTTCTGACGAACGTCAAGTGTAGCAGCCATCTTGAAGACATGCTGTGACGGCGCCACTCTACATCTACATCTACATCTACATCCATACTCCGCAAGCCACCTGACGGTGTGTGGCGGAGGGTACCTTGAGTACCTCTATCGGTTCTCCCTTCTATTCCAGTCTCGTATTGCTCGTGGAAAGATATGCCTCTGTGTGGGCTCTAATCTCTCTGATTTTATCCTCATGGTCTCTTCGCGAGATATACGTAGAAGTGAGCAATATACTGCTTGACTCCTCGCTGAAGATATGTTCCCGAAACTTCAACAGAAGTCCGTACCGAGCTACTGAGCGTCTCTCTTGCAGAGTCTTCCACTGGAGTTTATCTGGACATTTTGTTTTGATCCACCTAACGCTTTGACATAAGACCAAAATTTCTTAGGATTTTCTGCCAAGTCAATACATAGAACTTTACTTTCGAATTCATTGAACGCCTCTCGCCATAGCCCTCCTCACACTACATTTCGCTTCGCGTAATTTTTGTTTGTCTGCAAGGCTTTGGCTATGTTTATGTTTGCTGTGAAGTTCCCTTTGCTTCCGCAGCAGTTTTCTAACTCGGTTGTTGTACCACGGTGGCTCTTTTCTATCTCTTACGAAATTGCTTGGCACATACTCATCTAACACATATTGTGCGATGGTTCTGAACTTTGTCCACTGATCCTCAACACTATCTGTACTTGAGACAAAACTTTTGTGTTGAGCCGTCACGTACTCTGAAATCTGCATTTTGTTACGGTAACAGGTTGAACTAAGTTTGAAAACAAGCGGCAAGGTTGTATCTACACACTGTAAAACTTTTACACATGCAGAATGAAAACTGCATTTTTACAAAAATAGTATGCATTTCGTTTGGAGTGACGCTCGTAGCATGACAACCTTGCATTTGCGGACATAGGTTCATTACCTTTTTTGTTCGGTATCCTCTCAGCGATCAGTCCCTAGAGGTAGTACACAGTGGAAAAAAATCACCCTGTGTAAGTACCGACGTGTAGGCGAGGACTTCGAACGCACACTATATTGACCGTCCCTTACAGTTTTTCGCGGAGCATTTAAAAAATGGTTCAAATGGGACTGAGCACTATGGGACTGAGCACTATGGGACTTGACATCTGAGGTCATCAGTCCCCTAGAATTTAGAACTACTTAAACCTAACTAAACTAAGGACATCACACACATCAATGCCCGAGGCATGATTCGAACCTGGGACCGTAGCAGGAGCGGGGCTCCGGACTGAAGCGCGTAGAACCGCTCGGCTACCGCGGCCGGCCGGAGCATTTATTTAATGCCTGTGCACACTTCATATTTGCATTCAGAGGCCGAGGTCGACGTGCAATGAAAGACCTAACAGTTCCAAAGAGGGCAGATTGTGGGGGCCCGATTAGCTGGAGCATCAGTAACGAAGTTAGCTAACTTATTGTATGTTTCAAGAGCAAATCTTTGTCACAGCCTACAAAAAACATGCAAAGACATCAAAGTGTGAACGTGGGCCAGAGACCACCGCCGAGAGACCACAGTAACTCAGGCCAAACGGCGCCGGCGCCGCTTTTGGGAGGCCGTGTGTGCGATTTAACGCCCTGTCCCACAGAAAACGTACATCCTGCGAGTGTGAGCCGGACCTTGCCGCGTTCTCCCAAAGTCGGCAGCGCAAGTGCATGGCAAATGCGGAGTCTGAGCGACTTTACGAGGGAAAATTTGTGTATAAAACTTGTGAGTTACCGTTATCGAAGCAGTCCGTACGTAACAGGTTCCAGAGATATTATTAAAAATGAAAATTATCCATGTTCCTCAGGGCATTGTTTTTGGACCACTTTTATTTTGCAGTAAATGTACAGGGGATAGGCGAAATAATGTGAACAGTGGTAGTAATAGGATTGTCGTCTCTGACGGTCAACACCGCAGGTAAAGCACGTGTCATGCTGGTCTGTACATTTTCAGTACAGGCTACACATCAGTGCAGGTTGTTTACAAGTAGTGCACACTTGATATTTGCTTTCAGAGGCCGAGGTCGACTTGCAATGAAAGACCTAACACAGTTCCAAAGAGGGCAGATTGTGGGGAACCGATTAGCTGGAGTATCAGTAACCAAGATAGCCAAGTTATTGGATGTTTCTAGAGCAACTCTTTGTCACAGCCTACAAAAAACATGGAAAGACATCATAGTGTGAACGTGGGCCAGCGACCACCGTCGAAAGAACACACTAATTCAGGCCAAACGGCGTCGGCGGCGCATTTGTGAGGCAATGTGTGCGTTTTAAAACCAGGTGCACAGATAACGTACACCCTGCTATTGTGAGCCGGAGCTAGCCGCGTTTCCCGAAGTCGGCAGCACTAATACGTGGCAAAGACGGAGTCTTAGCGACTTTAAGCGGAAAACTGGGAGTATAAAACTTGTCAGTTACCGTTATCGAAGCAGTCTGTACGTAACAGGTTCCACAGATGAGATGAAAATTATTGATGTTCCTCAGGGTATTGTTTCTGGACCACTTTTATTTTGCATCTCTACATCTACATCCATGCTCCGCAAGCCACCTGACGGTGTGTGACGGAGGGTACCTTGTGTGCCTCTATCGGTTCTCCCTTCTATTCCAGTCTCGTATTGTTCGTGGAAAGAAAGATTGTCGGTATGCCTCTATGTGGGCTCTAATCTCTCTGATTTTATCCTCACGGTCTCCTCGCGAGATGTACGTGGGAGGGAGCAATGTACTGCTTGACTCCTCGGCGAAGGTATGTTCTCGAAACTTCAACAAAAGCCCGTACCGAGCTACTGAGCGCCTCTCTTGCAGAGTCTTACACTTTCGCGATTATTAAATAATCCTGCAACGAAGCAAATGTAACGAAGTAAATGTACAGGGGATAGCTTAAATAATGTGAACAGTGGTAGTAATGAGACGGTTGTGTCTGACGGTCAAAACGCAGGTAAGGCAAGTGTCGTGCTGGACTGTGCATATTCAGTACGGACTAGGCATCAGTACAGGTTGTTTACAAGTAGTGAACACTTCATACACTCCTGGAAATAGAAAAAAGAACACATTGACACCGGTGTGTCAGACCCACCATACTTGCTCCGGACACTGCGAGAGGGCTGTACAAGCAATGATCACACGCACGGCACAGCGGACACACCAGGAACCGCGGTGTTGGCCGTCGAATGGCGCTAGCTGCGCAGCATTTGTGCACCGCCGCCGTCAGTGTCAGCCAGTTTGCCGTGGCATACGGAGCTCCATCGCAGTCTTTAAACACTGGTAGCATGCCGCGACAGCGTGGACGTGAACCGTATGTGCAGTTGACGGACTTTGAGCGAGGGCGTATAGTGAGCATGCGGGAGGCCGGGTGGACGTACCGCCGAATTGCTCAACACGTGGGGCGTGAGGTCTCCACAGTACATCGATGTTGTCGCCAGTGGTCGGCGGAAGGTGCACGTGCCCGTCGACCTGGGACCGGACCGCAGCGACGCACGGATGCACGCCAAGACCGTAGGATCCTACGCAGTGCCGTAGGGGACCGCACCGCCACTTCCCAGCAAATTAGGGACACTGTTGCTCCTGGGGTATCGGCGAGGACCATTCGCAACCGTCTCCATGAAGCTGGGCTACGGTACCGCACACCGTTAGGCCGTCTTCCGCTCACGCCCCAACATCGTGCAGCCCGCCTCCAGTGGTGTCGCGACAAGCGTGAATGGAGGGACGAATGGAGACGTGTCGTCTTCAGCGATGAGAGTCGCTTCTGCCTTGGTGCCAATGATGGTCGTATGCGTGTTTGGCGCCGTGCAGGTGAGCGCCACAATCAGGACTGCATACGACCGAGGCACACAGGGCCAACACCCGGCATCATGGTGTGGGGAGCGATCTCCTACATTGGCCGTACACCACTGGTGATTGTCGAGGGGACACTGAATAGTGCACGGTACATCCAAACCGTCATCGAACCCATCGTTCTACCATTCCTAGACCGGCAAGGGAACTTGCTGTTCCAACAGGACAATGCACGTCCGCATGTATCCCGTGCCACCCAACGTGCTCTAGAAGGTGTAAGTCAACTACCCTGGCCAGCAAGATCTCCGGATCTGTCCCCCATTGAGCATGTTTGGGACTGGATGAAGCGTCGTCTCACGCGGTCTGCACGTCCGGCACGAACGCTGGTCCAACTGAGGCGCCAGGTGGAAATGGCATGGCAAGCCGTTCCACAGGACAACATCCAGCATCTCTACGATCGTCTCCATGGGAGAATAGCAGCCTGCATTGCTGCGAAAGGAGGATATACACTGTACTAGTGCCGACATTGTGCATGCTCTGTTGCCTGTGTCTATGTGCCTGTGGTTCTGTCAGTGTGATCATGTGATGTATCTGACCCCAGGAATGTGTCAATAAAGTTTCCCCTTCCTGGGACAATGAATTCACGGTGTTCTTATTTCAATTTCCTGGAGTGTATTTCCATTCAGAGGCCGAGGTCCACGTGCAATGCAAGACCGAACAGAGTTCCAAAGAGGGCAGATTGTGCGGGCCGGATTAGCTGGAGCATCAGTAACCAAGATAGCCAACTTATTGGATGTTTCAATTCCGCGGAACACGGTTTGGGAAATTCTGGTCTGTGGGACCCGAAACGGAGCCGCGTGGAACACCAACGCCAGCGCGCTGGCGCCAGCAGCGCGGTCGGGTGGGCGTGTGGGACTGGCGTCCCACGTGGGCCGACGTGGCACGTGCGGGGCGCATGCGCTTACCATATTTTAGGCGTTAATCAGCGCCGCTCCAGCAACGGCCCGCCGAGTATTAACGGCGCCATTATGCGGCGACGTCGTCGGGTGATCGCCCGGGCTCGTCTCTACACGAGACAGGATGCGTGCCACGCCACGCGCGCGTCTAACGATGCGGGAAACACGCGGAAGTGGTTGTCGCTCCCTTCCTTGCGGAGTCTGGACAGATCTCTCATTTTGCCTCTCCCGTCTCGCTATCCCTTCAACGTGAATACTTTAAATGCTTTGTTGGCGTCATGATAATACTGCACTACAGGCCACTGAAATTGCTACACCGCGAATATGACGTGCTACAGACGCGAAATTTAACCGACAGAAAGAAGATGCTGTGATATGCAAATGATCAGCATTTCAGAATATTCACACAAGGTTGGCGCCGGTGGCGACACCTACGACGTGCTCACATGAGGAAAGTTTCCAACCGATTTCTCATACACAAACAGCAGTTGAGCGGCGTTGCCTGGTGAAACGTTGTTGTGATGCCTCGTGTAAGGAGGAGAAATACGTACCGTCACGTTTCCAGCTTTGATAAAGGTCGGATTGTAGCCTATCGTTATTGCGGTTTATCGTCTCGCGACATTGGTGCACTTGTTGGTCGAGATCCAATGACTGTTAGCTGAATATGGAATCGGTGGGTTCAGGAGGGTAATACGGAACGCCGTGCTGGATCCCAACGGCCTCGTATCACTGAAAGTTTACCGTCTTACCTCCTTGCCTAGGGACGCCAGATAAAAGTTGATGTCGTCAAGCCCTGAATCAAAATTGCGCAACGGATAACTGGGGAGGGGAGCTTGAGAGCGCTACCTAGAGAGCGTGTTCTGTACGATACTAGGTGAGGGGCTGGAGGGCTCACACGCTGATGTGTGGGTCCCTGCATTCTATAGCTTCTACACTCCTGGAAATTGAAATAAGAACACCGTGAATTCATTGTCCCAGGAAGGGGAAACTTTATTGACACATTCCTGGGGTCAGATACATCACATGATCACACTGACAGAACCACAGGCACATAGACACAGGCAACAGAGCATGCACAATGTCGGCACTAGTACAGTGTATATCCACCTTTCGCAGCAATGCAGGCTGCTATTCTCCCATGGAGACGATCGTAGAGATGCTGGATGTAGTCCTGTGGAACGGCTTGCCATGCCATTTCCACCTGGCGCCTCAGTTGGACCAGCGTTCGTGCTGGACGTGCAGACCGCGTGAGACGACGCTTCATCCAGTCCCAAACATGCTCAATGGGGGACAGATCCGGAGATCTTGCTGGCCAGGGTAGTTGACTTACACCTTCTAGAGCACGTTGGGTGGCACGGGATACATGCGGACGTGCATTGTCCTGTTGGAACAGCAAGTTCCCTTGCCGGTCTAGGAATGGTAGAACGATGGGTTCGATGACGGTTTGGATGTACCGTGCACTATTCAGTGTCCCCTCGACGATCACCAGTGGTGTACGGCCAGTGTAGGAGATCGCTCCCCACACCATGATGCCGGGTGTTGGCCCTGTGTGCCTCGGTCGTATGCAGTCCTGATTGTGGCGCTCACCTGCACGGCGCCAAACACGCATACGACCATCATTGGCACCAAGGCAGAAGCGACTCTCATCGCTGAAGACGACACGTCTCCATTCGTCCCTCCATTCACGCTTGTCGCGACACCACTGGAGGCGGGCTGCACGATGTTGGGGCGTGAGCGGAAGACGGCCTAACGGTGTGCGGGACCGTAGCCCAGCTTCATGGAGACGGTTGCGAATGGTCCTCGCCGATACCCCAGGAGCAACAGTGTCCCTAATTTGCTGGGAAGTGGCGGTGCGGTCCCCTACGGCACTGCGTAGGATCCTACGGTCTTGGCGTGCATCCGTGCGTCGCTGCGGTCCGGTCCCAGGTCGACGGGCACGTGCACCTTCCGCCGACCACTGGCGACAACATCGATGTACTGTCGAGACCTCACGCCCCACGTGTAGAGCAATTCGGCGGTACGTCCACCCGGCCTCCCGCATGCCCACTATACGCCCTCGCTCAAAGTCCGTCAACTGCACATACGGTTCACGTCCACGCTGTCGCGGCATGCTACCAGTGTTAAAGACTGCGATGGAGCTCCGTATGCCACGGCAAACTGGCTGACACTGACGGCGGCGGTGCACAAATGCTGCGCAGCTAGCGCCATTCGACGGCCAGCACCGCGGTTCCTGGTGTGTCCGCTGTGCCGTGCGTGTGATCATTGCTTGTACAGCCCTCTCGCAGTGTCCGGAGGAAGTATGGTGGGTCTGACACACCGGTGTCAATGTGTTCTTTTTTCCATTTGCAGGAGTGTATTTATTTTGAACATTATCACTCGACTTTACAGAGATAGCAGCAAATGTTTCAGTTTACAGATATTACAATTTTACAACTTATAGCTCGGGTATATTATATAGTAATCTGCACGCACATTTCTACGGGGAAGACGGAATTGCGTTGGCCAAATGTATACCACGAAAGTCTCCCAATATTTTACATAGGACATTCACTATGTGAGGAGGATAACGGACAAACTGGGGACCAGATACTTTAACACGGGGGGTCAAATTTCCGGAATTAAACGAGCACATTCATTACCTTACACAATCCGAAGCTGGAAATAAAAGAATTATTACAAATATTCAAATACCTCTCTTCCATGCGTGAACGTTGAGACAGACGCACTGAGGGCACGTCTGCTCACTTACCCGTCTTCTGTAACACTCCCCAGAATATGGCGGGCACCCGGAGGTCTTCCTGGGCCCCGGTGGAGGGGGTGGTCGAACCACTTGGCCGTGACCAAGCTCTCCACCCCAAATCTTGTGACACTGGAAAGTCTTTGACTTTTACCTGCCTGTGCTGTCTCTCTGATCCCCTAGCCAGGAGTAAGGTTGGCACTACTATACTACAGAATTACTTCCCAACAAAGATTTGGTCACGCTTTACGGAAAGGTGTGAGGAGGATTAGGAAAGTTCATGTGCAGATTCACATCCACGTACAAGAAATGCATAATACTCGACACGTAAAAATACGTATTATGAAGCCTGACACATTTCTTTCCACCCGTCCACATGGGTTCTGTTGCACCCGCGGCCGGCCGCGTCGTGTAATAAAATTGGCTGCGGAGCCGCCTCTGTTTCTATCTCCCGGTGCGAGCGAGCAGCGAAACCTGCTGCTTATAGAGCGGAAACTACTGTACCGTTTCATCACTAGCAGTCGAGATGACAGCCATCTTATCCGCATGGCCGTAACGGATCGTGCAGCCACGTCTCGATCCCTGACTCAACAGATTGGGACGTTTGCAAGACAACAACCATCTGCTCGAGCAGTTCGACGACGTTTGCAGCAGCATGGACTATCGGCTTGGAGACCGTCCGAGAGGATTCGTGATTTCCTCTCAGAGAGGTCACAGTTCGTAGTGATACACGGTAAATCATCGAGTAGAAGTGATATCTGGCGTTCCGCACGGTAGTGTCATAGGCCCTCTGCTGTTCCTGACTTACATAAATGATCTAGGTGATAATCTGAGCAGCTCCATTGGATTGTTTGCAGATGACGCTGTAATTTACCGTCTAGTAAAATCATCAGACGATCAATTCCAATTATAAAATGATCTAGAGAGAATTTCTGTATGGTGCGAAAAGTGGCAATTGGCACTAAACAAAGAAAAATGCAAGGTCATCCACATGGGTACTAAAAGAAAGCCGATAAATTTTGAGTATATGATAAATCGCACAAATCTAAGGGCTGTCAATTCGACTAGGAATAACAATTACAATAACGAGGAAATTAAATTCGAAAGATCACATAGATAATATTGTGGGGAAGGCGCAACAAAGACTGCGCTTTGTTGGCAGAACACTTAGAATACGCGACAAACCCACTAAAGAGACAGCCTAAAATACACTTGTCCGTCCTCTGCTGGAATATTGCTGTGCGGTGTGGGATCCTTACCAGGTAGGATTGCCGGAGGAAAAAATGCAAAGAAGGCCAGCCTGTTTCGTGTTGTCGCGCAATAGGGGTGAGAGTGTCACTGATATGATACGCGAGTTGGGGTGGCAGTCACTGAAACAAAGGCGGTTTTCTTTGCGGTGAGATCTATTTACGAAATTTCAATCACTAATTTCCTCTCCCGAATGCGAAAATATTTTGTCGACACCCATCCACGTAGGGAGAAATGATCATCATCATAATACACTCCTGGATATGGAAAAAAGAACACATTGACACCGGTGTGTCAGACCCACCATACTTGCTCCGGACACTGCGAGAGGGCTGTACAAGCAATGATCACACGCACGGCACAGCGGACACACCAGGAACCGCGGTGTTGGCCGTCGAATGGCGCTAGCTGCGCAGCATTTGTGCACCGCCGCCGTCAGTGTCAGCCAGTTTGCCGTGACATACGGAGCTCCATCGCAGTCTTTAACACTGGTAGCATGCCGCGACAGCGTGGACCTGAACCGTATGTGCAGTTGACGGACTTTGAGCGAGGGCGTATAGTCGGCATGCGGGAGGCAGGGTGGACGTACCGCCGAATTGCTCAACACGTGGGGCGTGAGGTCTCCACAGTACATCGATGTTGTCGCCAGTGGTCGGCGGAAGGTGCACGTGCCCGTCGACCTGGGACCGGACCGCAGCGACGCACGGATGCACGCCAAGACCGTAGGATCCTACGCAGTGCCGTAGGGGACCGCACCGCCACTTCCCAGCAAATTACGGACACTGTTGCTCCTGGGGTATCGGCGAGGACCATTCGCAACCGTCTCCATGAAGCTGGGCTACGGTCCCGCACACCGTTAGGCCGTCTTCCGCTCACGCCCCAACATCGTGCAGCCCGCCTCCAGTGGTGTCGCGACAGGCGTGAATGGAGGGACGAATGGAGACGTGTCGTCTTCAGCGATGAGAGTCGCTTCTGCCTTGGTGCCAATGATGGTCGTATGCGTGTTTGGCGCCGTGCAGGTGAGCGCCACAATCAGGACTGCATACGACCGAGGCACACAGGGCCAACACCCGGCATCATGGTGTGGGGAGCGATCGCCTACACTGGCCGTACACCACTGGTGATCGTCGAGGGGACACTGAATAGTGCACGGTACATCCAAACCGTCATCGAACCCATCGTTCTACCATTCCTAGACCGGCAAGGGAACTTGCTGTTCCAACAGGACAATGCACGTCCGCATGTATCCCGTGCCACCCAACGTGCTCTAGAAGGTGTAAGTCAACTACCCTGGCCAGCAAGATCTCCGGATCTGTCCCCCATTGAGCATGTTTGGGACTGGATGAAGCGTCGTCTCACGCGGTCTGCACGTCCAGCACGAACGCTGGTCCAACTGAGGCGCCAGGTGGAAATGGCATGGCAAGCCGTTCCACAGGACTACATCCAGCATCTCTACGATCGTCTCCATGGGAGAATAGCAGCCTGCATTGCTGCGAAAGGTGGATATACACTGTACTAGTGCCGACATTGTGCATGCTCTGTTGCCTGTGTCTATGTGCCTGTGGTTCTGTCAGTGTGATCATGTGATGTATCTGACCCCAGGAATGTGTCAATAAAGTTTCCCCTTCCTGGGACAATGAATTCACGGTGTTCTTATTTCAATTTCCAGGAGTGTATAAAAGAAATCAGAGCTCGAACGGAAAGATTTAGGTTTGTTGCTACAATTTTGCACACCAAGGTACAGGGTATACGCAAAATAATGTGAACACGCGTACTTACATGGGGATGGTTTATTAATCAGGGGTTGGATCCCCATTGGCCCGTAATACAGCTGCTATTCTTCTTGGAATACTGGCATATATTGATTGTATAGTCTCCAGTGACTCTCTTCTAACTCCTGTAGTTACGACGGAGGCGGGAATCTGCTCCGGAGTCTGTGCTCCAAACCGCCCACGAGGGTCCGAGTCTGGAGACTGTGGTAGCCAGGGAAGACGCTGCAGTTCAGCTGCATGCTCCTCATACCACGATTGTACTGTCCTGGCTGTGCGAACAGGTGCATTATCGTCCTGAAATATGGCGTCATTGTTGGGAAACGACATTTGTATCATAAGGTGCACCTGATCACCTGTTGGCTGTAACACGGCCTTAGAGAGTAATGTTGAGACCAGCAAAATAACATGATATGGCTGCACACACCATCACACTTCCACCCCCATACTTAACCACTGGAATCAAACAAGATTGAAGGCTTCTTTTGGCGTTCTCCAGACATAAAAAAATGGTTCAAATGGCTCTGAGCACTATGGGACTCAACTGCTGTGGTCATAAGTCCCCTAGAACTTAGAACTACTTAAACCTAACTAACCTAAGGACAGCACACAACACCCAGCCATCACGAGACAGAGAAAATCCCTGACCCCGCCGGGAATCGAACCCGGGAACCCGGGCGTGGGAAGCGAGAACGCTACCGCACGACCACGAGATGCGGGCTCCAGACATAAAACCGGCCTGGTGATGGAAGTAACGAAAACGTTGATTCGTCGGACCATCGATGTGATTCCACTGATCATCCGTCCAGGATTTATGCTCCTGACATCATGTTTTACGCTTCTTTGCGTTCGTTGTCGTGACTGATGGTTTCGGTATAGCAGCTCGACCATGAATATTCGCTTTATGGAGTTCTCGGCGGACAGTGTCGGTAGATGCGTGCTCTCGAAGATAGCCTCCGTAGTTTTCTGTTGTTTTGGCACAATTCGTGACGTCTGTCATTTAGTTTCGATTTGGGCGCCTGTTGTCTTTAAACGGCCAACTGCCTTGCCGCAGTGGAAACACGGGTTCCCGTCAGATCACCTAAGTTAAGCGCTGTCGGGCTGGGCTAGCACTCGGATGGCTGACCATTCGTCTGCCGAGCGCTGTTGGCAAGCGGGGTGCACTCAGCCCTTTTAAGGGGCTCCGGAAAGGCTCAAAATCATGAAAAGTTCAATTTTTACTTTTTTGCGTTTTCTGAATCTGCAGACTATTACCTTTTAATAGATATATAATTTATTCAATTCCGAAGACTACAACTATTTTTAAATTTTTTTTTAAATGTGTTCTACATGGGCGTGACCCACTGTGGCGCTGTTAAACTGCTGTCGAATTGTGTTATTATTAACGTCCGTGTTCATCAGGTACATTTTAGTGATGTGAGATAAAGTATGTGTTGTGGCTAACCTGTGATGGTTCAATATATATCGCTGGTGTGATTGTCGATTGTTTCATGTTTATTTACTCTGTCGTTATCTCGAAAATATTCGTAATTAATTCTGTTTCTTGAGTCTCTGTTTTGTTGAAGTATAATAATGAGTAAAAGTAAAGTTATTAGAAATCCTCTGAAGGCTTTTAAGAAAAGGAGAAATGTTGGAAAGCCAAAGGTATGTGTTATTACTGTAAACAATAAAGACGATGAAAATCCCCAACATACCTTGTGTCCCAAAGAAGAAGACAGTTGGTGTAAATATAACAAAGGATTGCTAACTGGTGAAGTGTACACTCATAAGCATAGTCTGCCTCATGCAATAATGGAGGTGATAAAACCTATTTTCAGAGACTTAGCAGCACCTGAACTGTTGAAAAAGTGTATTCACGGAAAAACTCAAAACCCCAATGAAAGTGTAGATAGTGTTATATGGTCGAGAATCCCCAAGACTGTATTTGTTGGAATAGAAACACTTCACTTTGGTGTGTATGATGCTGTTGCGACTTTCAATGATGGCAACATTGTAAGGTGCAAGGTATTTAGAAATATGGGAATGAAGATAGGTTCTAACATGGTACAAGCGATGCTTGCTTTAGACAAGGAACGCCTTCGGGCTGCAGACAGGGCTGTAAAGAGTCTAGAAATACAAGCAAGAGTAAACAGGAGGAGGAACAAGAGGAAGCTGGAGGAGGAGTTTGCAGAGGATGAAGATAATCCATCCTAAGAACCTGGAATGCACTAAAAAGTTAATCCAATCTTTGTCGCTCGATTCCCAAAACTTTTATTTTCTCATACTAATAACATGTTTTCTAAGGATCTTCCAAACATATTTGTTTCAAACTTTCAGTAAATGTTACACAGTACCTTCTGCATAATTTAACACAGCCTTTTTCCAAAAAACTGTATATTTTTGAATATATAAATAAAAAATTGCAAAAAAATGTTGTGAATTTTCATTACAATTGAAAAAAAATCATCTTTAATAACTGAACTAAAATTTTGTAAAATCCCTGTGTTAAGTTGTAGCCCATATTACAATAAATAATCTGTAACAAGTTCAACTTCCTACCTCAAATACTTTGTGAGGAAAGATGTAATTCATAAGCGTTATTTTGACATTGCAAGTATAGGGCGTTCCGGAGCCCCTTAAGGCAAACTGAGGAGCTACTTGATTGAGAAGTAGCGGCTTCGATCTCGTAAACCGACATACGGCCGGGAGAGCGGTGTGCTGACCACATGCCCCTCCATATCTGCATCCAGTGACGCCTGTAGACTGAGGATGACACGGCGGTCGGTCGGTTCCGTTGGGCCTTCCAAGACCAGTTCGGACGTAGTTTTAATTTATTATCTTCACACAATGATGTCTTTCCATGTTTTGTGTAGGCTGTCATGACTGCTGAAACAGTTGCTCTTGAAACGTTCAGTAAGTTTCCAGAATAAGGAGACGAGGCACTGGCGGAAGTAAAGCTGTGAGGACGGATCGTGAGTCGTGCATGGGTAGCTCAGTTGGCGGATCAGTTCCCCGCGTAACGCAAAGGTCCCGAACTTGAATCTCGGTCTGGCACAGTTTTAATCTGCCTGGAAGTTTCATTCAGTAAGTTGGCTGTCTTGGTGACTTAAGTTCCAGCTAATAGGGCCCCCACAATCTGCCCTCTTTGGAACACTGTTAGGTCTGGCATTGCACGTCGACCTCGGCCTCTGAATGCAAATATGAAGTGTGAACTACTTGTAAACAACCTGCACTGATGCCTAGTCCGTACTGGACATTCACAGTCCAGCATGACACGTTCCTTACCTGCATTGTTGACCGTCAAACACGACCATCCCATTACTACCACTGTTCACATTATTTCGCCTGTCCTCTGTACATTTACTGCAAAATAAAAGTGGTCCAAAAACAATGCCCTGAGGAACATCGATAATTTTCATTTTTTAATAATATTTCTGGAACCTGTTACGTATAGACTGTTTCTATAACGGTAACTGACAACTTTTATACTCCCAGTTTTCCACGTAAAGTCGCTCAGACTCCGCGTTTGCCACGCATTAGCGCTGCCGACTTCGGGAGAACGCGGCTAGCTCCGGCTCACAATAGCAGGGTGTACGTTATCTGTGCGACCGGGTGCTAAACGCACACATTGCCTCACAAAAGCGCCGCCGGCGCCGTTTGGCCTGAATTAGTGTGTTCTCTCGACGGTGGCCGCTGGCCCACGTTTACACTATGATGTCTTTCCATGTTTTTTGTAGGCTGTGACAAAGAGTTGCTCTTGAAACATCCAATAACTTGGCTATCTTGGTTACTGATACTCCAGCTAATCGGTTCCCCACAATCTGCCCTCTTTGGAACTGTGTTAGGTCTTTCATTGCAAGTCGACCTCGGCCTCTGAAAGCAAATATCAAGTGTGCACTACTTGTAAACAACCTGCACTGATGTGTAGCCTGTACTGAAAATGTACAGACCAGCATGACACGTACTTTACCTGCATTGTTGACCGTCAAAGACGACAATCCTATTACTATCACTGTTCACATTATTTCGCCTATCCCCTGTACATTTACTGCAAAATAAAAGTGGTCCAAAAACAATGCCCTGAGGAACATCGATAATTTTCATTTTTAATAATATCTCTGGAACCTGTTACGTACGGACTGCTTCGATAACGGTAACTCACAAGTTTTATACACAAATTTTCCCTCGTAAAGTCGCTCAGACTCCGCATTTGCCATGCACTAGCGCTGCCGACTTTGGGAGAACGCGGCCAGGTCCGGCCCACACTCGCAGGGTGTACGTTTTCTGTGGGACAGGGCGTTAAATCGCACACACTGCCTCCCAAAAGCGACGGCGGCGCCGTTTCGCCTGAGTTACTGTGGTCTCTCGGCGGTGATCGCTGGCCCACGTTTACACTATGATGTCTTTCCATGTCTTTTGTAGTCTGTGACAAACAGTTGCTCTTGAAACGTCCAATAAGTTGGCTGTCTTAGTTACTGATGCTCCAGCTAATAGGGCCCCCACAATCTGCCCTCTTTGGCTGTTAGGTCTCGCATTGCACGTTGACCTCGGCCTCTGAATGCAAATATTAAGTGTGCACTACTTGTAAACAATCTGCACTGATGCCTGGTCCGTACTGAAAATTCAGAGTCCAGCATGACACGTGCCTTATCTGCGTTGTTGAATGTCAAACACAACCATCCCATTACTACCACTATTTAGCCTATATTTACTGCAAAATAAAAGTGGTCCAAAAACAATGCCCTGAGGAACATCGATAATTTTCATATTTAGTAATATCTCTGGAACCTTTTACGTACAGACATTCGATAACGGTAACTAGTTTTATACTCCCTGTTTCCCGCGTGAACTCGCTCAGACTCCGCGTTTGCCACGCATTAGCGCTGCCCACTTCGGGAGAATGCGGCTAACCCCGGCTCACAGTCGCGGGGTGTACGTTATCTGTGCGACCGGGCGTTAAATCGCACACACTGCCTCCCAAAAGCGGCGCCGGCGCCGTTTGGCCTGAGTTACTGTGGTCTCTCGGCGGTGGTCTCTGGCCCACGCTCCACAGTAAGGCCCGCACCGCCGCCATTGTCCCGGGACGGCTGGCCGCATATCTCACTTTCACACCTTTCCCGCTTTTGTCCGCTGCGCGCCGCAAACGCCGTATCTCGCCCGCAGACGGACTGCCGCTCTTTTCTCGGGACACGCGCGAGTCTGCCGCTCCGTTTGTGAGGTCCACGTGTTAAAGAGGAACCGAATTATGGCGAGTTCCAGCAGCCCTCCCAGAGGTCATTCACCAACCCGGTACAGATTAGTGGTGAAAATCTTTAGCACGTCACATCCCGGAAGTACAGAGTGAAAGTTATGTAAATACACTACTGGCTATTAAAATTGCTGCACCACGAAGATGATGTGCTACAGACGCG
Source organism: Schistocerca nitens (assembly GCF_023898315.1). Lineage (NCBI taxonomy): Eukaryota > Metazoa > Arthropoda > Insecta > Orthoptera > Acrididae > Schistocerca > Schistocerca nitens. Next base: position 138,941,473 of record NC_064625.1, on the reverse strand, counting down.
AAATTTAACCGACAGGAAGGAGATGCTGCGATATGCAAATGATTAGCTTTTCAGAGCATTCACAAAGCCGGCCGGTGTGGCCGTGCGGCTCTAGGCTGTTCAGTCTGGAACCGCGTGACCGCTACGGTCGCAGGTTCGAATCCTGCCTCGGACATGGATGTGTGTGATGTCCTTAGATTAGTTAGGTTTAATTAGTTCTAAGTTCTAGGGGACTGATGACCACAGATGTTAAGTCCCATAGTGCTCAGAGCCATTTGAGCCATTCACACAAGGTTGGCGCCGGTGGTGACACCCACAATGTGCTGACATGAGAAAAGTTTCCAACCGATTTTGTGGTGTCACCGCCAGACATCACGCTTGCTAGGTGGTAGCCTTTAAATCGGCCGCGGTCCATTAGTGTACGTCAGACCCGCGTGTCGCCACTGTCAGTGATCGCAGACCGAGCGCCGCCACTCGGCAGGTCTAGAGAGACTTACTAGCACTCGCCCCAGTTGTACAGCCGACGTTCATAGCAGTGGTTCACTGACAAATTACGCTCTCATTTGCCGAGACGATAGTTAGCATAGCCTTCAGCTACGTCATTTGCTACGACCTTGCAAGGCGCCATTACCAATTTATATTGAGCTTCTTATTATTGTACCGTCAGACCGATGTTCTACAGTTATGGATTAAAGTTAAGTATTACATCAACTACGTACTTTATTTGCTACTAAAAATTCCCTTAACTGTTCCAGACCTCACGCCAGTCTGCGTGTAATTAAACGCGTGCATTTCGGCCTCCTCTAGCAACACGGTGTTGGCTCTTCTGCCAACACTACACCATGTATGTCATCACACCTGTAGTTTGGTGGCGCAGGGGAGGGGGGGGGGGGGGAGGGGCTACGCGACACTAGGCAGGCGTACCAGTTTCTTTGGCAGTTCAGTGTGCGCTGAAAATTTATTTACAGTTGCTGCTGACAGTCATCTTTAAAATTGTGTTGATAATATTGTTTACACTGCTACAAGGCTGGCTACGTGAGTACTGTAGGAGTAGCGGGAGAGACAGGTGTTAGCTGCGGCCCGGCTGGCGGTCGGCCACCGGCAGAGCGGCGTCGGCGGCCGGCGTCGGCGTCGGCGTGGCTGGCGACGCTCCTCCGCGGGCGTCCGGCCGTCGCGGCGCCGGCGGCTGCGTCCGCACTGCGGCGCACAACGCGCCGTAAACACCGACAGCCGGCCGACGGCAGCTGGGCCGGGCCCCTACTGTGTCGCCACTGCTCTACCGATCACCGCATAGCGGCAGCCGCCTTAGCCATCTCTCTGTTGTTGCATCCACTCCTCAGCGCTGTACGCTTTATTCTTTATTTGTACTCTACTGGCCATTAAAATTGCTACACCACGAAGATGGCGTGCTACAGACGCGAAATTTCACCGACAGGAAGAACATGCTGTCATATGCAAATGATTAGCTTTTCAGAGCATTCACACAAGGTTGGCGCCGGTGTCGACACGTACTACGTGCTGACATGAGCAAAGTTTCCAACAGATTTGTCATACACAAACAGCAGTTGACTGGCGTTGCCTCTTCTGATGCCTCGTGTAAGGAGGAGAAATGCGTACCATCACGATTTCCGACTTTGAAAAAGGTCGAACTGTAGCCTATCGCGATTGCGGTTTATCGTATCGCGACATTGCTGCTCGCGTTGGTCGAGATCCAATGACTGTTAGCAGAATATGGAATAGGTGGGTTCAGGAGGGTAATACGGAACGCCGTGCTGGATCCCAACGGCCTCATATCACTAGCAGCCGAGATGACAGGCATCTTATCTGCATGGCTGTAACGGATCGTGAAGCCACGTCTCGATCCCTCAGTGATTGGGACGTTTGCAAGACAAGAACCATCTGCAAGAACAGTTCGACGACGTTTGCAGCAGCGTGGACTATCAGCTCGAAGACCTCGTCTGCGGTTACCCTTGACGCTGCATCACAGACCGGAGCGCATACGATGGTGTACTCGACGACGAACCTGGATGCACGAATGGCAAAACGTCATTTTTTCGGATGAATCCAGGTTCTGTTTACAGCATCCTGATGGTTGCAGCAGTGTTTGGCGACATCGCGGTGAACGCACATTGGAAGCGTGTATTCGTCATCGCCATACTGGCGTATCACCCGGTGTGATGGTATGGGGTGCCATTGGTTACACGTCTCGGTCACCTCTTGTTCGCATTGACAGCACTTTTAACAGTGGACGTTACATTTCAGATGTGTTACGACCCGTGGCTCTACCCTTCATTCGATCCCTGCGAAACCCTACATTTCAGCAGGATAATGCACGTCCGCATGTTGCAGGTCCTGTACGGGCCTTTCTGGATACAGAAAATGTTCGTCTGCTGCCCTGGCCAGCACATACTCCAGATCTCTCACCAATTGAAAACGTCTGGTCAATGGTGGCCGAGAAACTGGCTCATCACAATACGCCAGTCACTACTCTTGATGAACTGTGGTATCGTGTTGAAGCTGCATGGGCAGCTGTACCTGTACACGCCATCTAAGCTCTGTTTGACTCAATGCTCAGTCGTATCAAGGCCGTTATTACGGCCAGAGGTGGTTGTTCTGGGTACTGATTTCTCAGTATCTATGCACCCAAATTGTGTGGAAATGTAATCACATGTCAGTTGTAGTATAATATATTTGTCCAATGAATACCCGTTTATCATCTGCATTTCTTCTTGGTGTTGCAATTGGAAGGGCAAGTAGTGTTAATAAAACTAATATCAGTGGTAGCTCTATTTCTGATAATAAGATCTGAGCTGTATTAATACGCTATGTGATCAAAAGTACCGGACACCCCCAAAAACATACATTTTTGATATTAGGTGCATTGTGCTGCCACCTACTGCCAGGTACTCCATACCAGGGACGTCAGTAGTCATTAGACATCGTGATAGAGCAGATTGGGGCGCTCCGCCGAACACACGGACTTCGAACGTGGTCAGGTGATTGGGTGTCACTTGTGTCATACGTCTGTACACGAGATTTCCACACTCCTAAACATCCCTAGGTCCTCTGTTCCCGATGTGATAGTGACACGTGAAGGGACACGCACAGCACAAAAGTGTACAGGCCGACCTCGTCTGTTGACTGTCAGGGACCGCAGACAGTTGAAGAGGATCGTAATCTGTAATAGGCACACATCTATCCAGACCATCACTCAGGAATTCCAGAATGCATCAGGATCCACTGCAAGTACTATGACAGTTAGGCGGGAGGCCAGAAAACCTGGATTTCATGGTCGAGCGGCTTCTCATGAGCCAAACATCAAGGCCGGTAAATACCAAACGACGCCTCGCTTGGTGTAAGGAGTGTAAACACTGAACAGTGGAAAAACGTTGTGTGGAGTGACGAATCACGGTACACAATGTGGCGATCCGATGGCAGGTTGTGGATATGGCGAATGCCCGGTGAACGTCATCTGCTATGATGTGTAGTGCCTCTAGGCGCGCAGTCCGGAACCGTGGGACTGCTACGGTCGCAGGTTCGAATCCTGCCTCGGGCATGGATGTGTGTGATGTCCTTAGGTTAGTTAGGTTTAAGTAGTTCTAAGTTCTAGGGGACTGATAACCACAGCAGTTGAGTCCCATAGTGCTCAGAGCCATTTGAACCATTTTTTGTGTAGTGCCAACAGTGAAATTCGTAGGCGATGGTATGGTCGTGTTTTTCAGGGGGGGGGGGGGGAGGGGGGGCCTTGTACCCCTTGCTGTTTTGCGTGGCACTATCACAGCACAGGTCTACACTTATGTTTTAAGCACCTTCTTGCTTCCCACTGTCGAAGAGAAATTTGGGGGTGGCGACTGCATCTTTCAACACGATCGAGCACCTTGTAAGTAGGCTGTTTAGGTTTTTTTATTGGTAACGCCACCTCTGTATGAAAATCACTGGCTGTGCTGTGTGCAGCCTGTGGCCAGTTTGCATTGTTGTAATACTCGCCATTGTAGTGTTAGGCAGCTGGCTGTGAACAGCGCGTAGCGTTGCGCAGTTGGAGGTGAGCCGCCAGCAGTGGTGGATGTGGGGAGAGAGATGGCGGAGTTTTGTAATTTGCAATGAACTGCTATATATATGATGATATCAAGGTAAATACATTCTTTGTTCTCTATTAATATCTTTCATTTGCTAACTATCCCTATCAGTAGTTAGTGCCTTCCATAGTTTGAATCTTTTATTTAGCTGGCAGTAGTGGCGCTCGCTGTATTGCAGTAGCTTGAGCAGCGAAGATTTTTGTGAGGTAAGTGATTTGTGAAAGGTATAGTTTAATGTTAGTCAGGGCCATTCTTTTGTAGGGAATTTTGAAAGTCAGGTTGCGTTGCGCTATAAATATTGTGTGTCAGTTTAAGCACAGTCGAGAAAAATTATTAAAAGGGGACGTTTCAACCTGTTCATAATGCACGGGCTGTGGCGGAGTGGTTGCACTACAATAACATCCCTGTAATGGACTGGCCTGCACAGAGTTTTTACCTGAATCCTATAGGACACTTCGTCCCAAGCATCACAGCCGATATCGATGCCTCTCCTCCGTACACACTCCGTGAAGAATGGGCTACCATTCCCCAAGAAACCTTCCAGCACCAAATTGAACGTATGCCTGCGAGAGGGGAAGTTGTCATCAAGGCTGAGGGTGGGCCAACAGCATATTGAATTCGGGGATTAGCGATGGAGGGCGCCACGAACTTGTAAGTAATTTTCAAAAAAAAAAAAAAAATGGCTCTGAGCACTATGAGAGTTAACATCTGTGGTCATCAGTCCCCTAGAACTTAGAACTACTTAAACCTAACTAACCTAAGGACATGACACACATCCATGCCCGAGGCAGGATGCGAACCTGCGACCGTAGCAGTTGCGTGGTTCCGGACTGCGCGCCTAGAACCGCTAGACCACCACGGCCGGCAGTCATTTTCAGCCATGTGTCCGGATACTTAGCGTTTATCATTACTTTGTAAATGAGTTTGATCACATAGTGTAAATGAAATGTCGTAATGAAACTTGTACTGTCCTAATGTGAATTCAGAGTTGGATTGTAATAATAATTAATTATCGTAATGTAAAGGGAATTCGTTCATACTGTAGAAGTTAACAATGCGACTGCAAGAATTTTGAACAGTATAAACTGCCTGAATAATGAACTGGCATAAGACCTAAGATAATTAGTTTTGAAAAAGTGATTCCAGATCCCAGAACTAAAAGTGACACACAATATAGAAAATCTAAGTGTCTCTGAATGACGTAAGTTGGCCCTGATTGAATAAAAACAAAAAAAAGTCAAAATATTTAGTCGTTACCTCTGTTCTGCGCAAATCTGGATAAGGCATTCCAGTACTGCTCTATCTTGCGCGCCGCTATTCTAAAGCTGCAAATTACTATATCTACACAAAGAGACACTCGTGAGGTGCAATGACATCTCAATAAAATGTATGTGAAACCTTATGGGACTTAACTGCTAAGGTCATCAGTCCCTAAGCTTACACACTACTTAACCTAAATTATCGTAAGGACAAACACACACACCCATGCCCGAGGGAGGACTCGAACCTCTGCAGGGACCAGCTGCACAGTCCATGACTGCAGAATGACTTCTCTCTTAGTTGTAAATGGTGGTATACTTTTGGAAAGACTATGATCAACTAAAAATTGTAAGAGAAAGGCAAATGGAAAATGAAACATGGGGATAAATGACAACACTAAGATTTTTGCATACTGTGAAAAACTGCACGATCGAGTACACTTGACCATATATTGTGAAGGACCGGTGGACGTTGCCAAAATGCCTTCTGTCTGAGATATGGAGTTTTGAAAAAAAATGGCTCTGAGCACTATGGGACATCTGAGATCATCAGTCCCCTAGGGCATGGATGTGTGTGATGTCCTTAGGTCAGTTAGGTTTAAGTGGTTCTAAGTTCTAGGAGACTGATGACCTCAGAAGTTAAGTCCCATAGTGCTCAGAGCCATTTTGAACAGGAACTCGAGGAAGCAAAGAAGTGGGGATTTTCCTGTACGACCGTTTCAAGAGTGTACCGTGAAATCAGGAATTCGCTAAAACATTAAATCTCCGACATTGCTGCGGCCGGGAAAAGATCCCGCAAGAACGGGACCAACTGAAGCGAATCGTTCAACGTGACAGAAGTGCAACCCTTCCGCAAATTGCTGCAGATTTCAATGCCGGGCCATGAGCAAGTGTCAGCGTGAAAACCATTCAGCAAAAGATCATCGATATGAGCCTACGGAGCCGAAGTCCCTCTCTTGGTGACACAAACTTGACGCCTCGCCTGGGCTCGTCAACGCCAACATAAGACTGTTGATGACTCGAAACATGTTGCCTGGTCGGACGAGTCTCGTTTCAAATTGTATCTAGCGGATGGACGTCTACGGGTATGGAAACAACTTCGTGAATCCATGAACCCCGAATGTCAGCAGGAGACTGTTCAAGGTAGTGGAGGCTCTGTAATGGTGTGGGGCGTGTGGAGTTGTAGTGATATGGGACCCCTGATACGTCTAGATACGACTCTCACAGGTGACACGTACTTAAGCAAGGCGAACTCTAGATTACGGTTTATTGGTAGAATCCTGAAGCGATGCAGTCCTTCAACAAAGGAAATTGCTTACAATACGTTAGTTCGTCCAGGAGTATTGTTTGTATGGGACCCTTACCAGCTGGGTCTCATTCAAGAGATTGAGACGGTCCAAAGAAGAGCGGCAAGATTCGTGACTTGTACATTTAGCCATCGTGAGAGCGCTACAAATCTCATAGAAAGTTTGAAGTGGGATACACTTGCAGATAGAAAATGGTTCAAATGTCTCTGAGCACTATGGGACTTAACTTCTGCGGTCATCAGTCCCCTAGAACTTAGAGTTACGTAAACCCAACCAACCTAAGGACATCACACATATCCATGCCCGAGGCAGGATTCGAACCTGCGACCGTAGCGGTCGCGCGGTTCCAGACTGAAGCGCCTAGAAGCGCTCGGCCACACCGGCCGGCACGTGGAGATTGACGACGCGATAAACGAAAGGGGCTGCTCACTAAATCCCGAAATCTGATCTTCGCCGGGGATGTAGAGCATATATTACTATCACCAACTTTCAAATCGCACAATGATCACCATTCAAAGATAAGGGAAGTTGGAGCTCGTACTGAGGCGTTCAGACAGTCGTTTTTCCCTCGCGCGATCCACGAGTGTAACAGAGAGGGGTGGGGGGGGGGGGTTATGACTTTGGCGCAAATTGTGCCCTCCGCCACTCACCGCTTGGTGGCTAGCGGAGACTATATGTAAATGTAGATATGTAGATTTAGATGCAGAAGCATCCTGTCTCATCACCAGCATCCATTCGTGCCCATTATGCATTCCGACGGACTTGGGTAATTGCAGCAGGACAGTCCGAAACCCCACGCCCAGAATTGTTTCACAGTGATCCAGGAACACTCTTCTGAGTTTAAATACTTCCGCTGGCCACTAAACTCCCTAGACATAAAGATTATTAAGCATATCTGGGATGCCTTGCAACGTGTTGTTCACAAGAGATCTCCACCCCTCGTACTCTTACGGATTTATGGACAGCCCTGCAGGGGTATGTTGTCGATTCCCTCCAGTACTGCTTCAGACATTAGTCGAGGCCATGCCACGTCGTTTTGCGGCACTTCTGCATGCTCGCGGGGGCCCTACACGATATTAGGCAGGTGTACCAGTTTCTTTGGCTCTTCCGTGTATTACACCCACTTGGGCAGAGAAAGTATAGAAATACACAAACATGAGAATAGCTTCAACAGGAACGAAGAAAACTTCAAGGTGAACGTGTCCTGGATTCCCGTGCTGCAGAGAACGACCGTCGCAGGTAGCGAGGTGAGAACCGCGCCGGAAATTACACGGAAAAGCCAATGAGAGAATAGCATTGTATAGTGGGAGTTGCACATCGAAAATATTCAATTTATCGTAACTTCACATACACGGAATTTAATGGATTTCTTTTTTTTTTTTCGATCCTGTAATAGGATTTCCTTTGTGTCGAATGCGATCCGGTGGTTGGATTGCCCTACTTCAGAAATTTATAATTCGCGCATCGAACGTATTTTTGGGACGTAGCACTACGCTGATTTTATACAACCGACTCCCACACATATACAGGGTGAGTCACCTAACGTTAACGTTGGATGTATTTCGTAAACCACATCAAATACTGACGAATCGATTCCACAGACCGAACGTGAGGAGAGGGGCTAGTGTAATTGTTTAATACAAACCATACAAAAATGCACGGAAGTATGTTTTTTAACACAAACCTACGTTTTTTTAAATGGAACCACGTTAGTTTTGTTAGCACATCTAAACATATAAACAAATACGTAATCAGTGCCGTTTGTTGCATTGTAAAATGTTAATTACATCCGGAGATATTGTAACCTAAAGTTGACTCTTGAAACCTCCGACGTTCAGTTTCGTGTTGTAACAAACACGGGCCATGGTCGGCGAGCAGCATCTGCAGGGACATGTTTACGGTGACGAACGTGTTTACGAGTGTGGCTATAGTGCACTGTTGTGGTTTGGTCTAGCTGTCGCAGTGTCCGCATGTAGCGCTTGCTGCTATTGTTATTCTGCATATGTCTCCGCACGCAGACCAACTGTAGTATACCGTGTTACCAGACGTCTGTGATAGTGTAGTGCTGTAGGAACTGTGACCATGGTGTATTCGAACTCTAAAAAGGCGGAGATGATACTCATCTATGGCGAGTGTCGACGAAATGCAGCTGAAGCCTGCAGGGTGTATGCAGAACGGTACCCGGACAAAGAGCATCCAACGTGCCGCACATTGCAAAACATCTACCGCCAACTGTATGCAACAGGTATGGTCGTAGCACGCAAGCGGGTCTGTAACAGGCCCGTCACAGCAGAAGCGGTTCCAGTTGGTGTGTTAGCTGCTGTTGCCATGAACCCACACATGAGTACACGGGACATTGCGAGAACCGGTGGACTGAGTCAAAGTAGTGTCATGCGCATACTGCATCGTCACCGCTTTCACCCGTTTCATGTGTCGGTACATCAGCAATTACATGGTGATGACTTTAATCATCGAGTGCAATACTATCAATGGGCATTAACAGAGAATGCGTTGCAGTTCTACCTGTTTACCGATGAAGCGGGTTTCACAAACTACGGGGCAGTGAATCTACGGAACATGCATTACTGGTCCGTGGACAATCCTCGCTGGCTCAGACAGGTAGAGCGACAGCGACCGTGGACTGTAAATGTATGGTGCGGAATCATTGGCGACCACCTCATTGGTATTCACTTCATTGCAGGGGCCCAAACAGCTGCAACATACATCGCGTTTCTACAGAATGATCTGCCAACGTTGCTCGAAAATGTCCCACTGGAAACGCGTCGACGTATGTGGTATCAGCATGATGGTGCACCTGCACATTCCGCAATTAACACTAGCCTGACCCTTGACAGGATGTTCGACGGGCGTTTCATAGGACGTGGAGGACGCATAAATTGGCCAGCCCGTTCTCCTGATCTTACACCTCTGCACTTCTTTCTGTGGGGTACGTTAAAGGAGAATGTGTACCGTGATGTGCCTACAACCCCAGAGGATATGAAACAACGTATTGTGGCAGCCTGCGACGACATTACACCAGATGTACTGCGGCGTGTACGACATTCATTACGCCAGAGATTGCAATTGTGTGCAGCAAATGATGGCCACCACATTGAACATCTATTGGCCTGACATGTCGGGACACACTCTATTCCACTCCGTAATTGAAAACGGAAACCACGTGTGTACGTGTACCTCATCCCTCATGGTAATGTACATGTGCGTCAGTGAAAAAGACCAATAAAAATGTGTTAGTATGTGGACGTAATGTGCTGTTCCAGTCTCTTCGGTACCTAAGGTCCATCACCGTTCCCTTTGGATCCCTACGTAATTCGGTGCTCTCCGATACACACGATCGAACAGCGGAGGAGTGGTACTCAAGCGTCAACTTTAGGTTACAATATCTCCCGATGTAATTAACATTTTACAATGCAACAAACGGCACTGATTACGTATTTGTTTATATGTTCAGATGTGCTAACAAAACTAACGGGGTTCCATTTAAAAAAAAAAAGAAGGTTTGTGTTAAAAAACATACTTCCGTGCATTTTTTATGGTTTGTATTAACCAATTACACTAGCCCCTCTCCTCACGTTCGGTCTGTGGAATCGGTTCGTCAGTATTTGATGTGGTTTACGAAATATATCCAGCGGTAATGTTAGGTGACCCACCCTGTATACCACTGCACTGCCACGCCTTACGTCGGCTACGGGGGCTCACGTGACGGCCTCCGATCTGTTGCACTCCATCTACATTGCTTTGAGGGCTGATTTTTTTTTAGTAAGATTGTAACAACTGATTATTCCATTCCAGAATGAAATTTCACTCCATATCGGACTGTACGCTAATTTCACGCTACCTGGCTGATTACACTACTGGCCATTCAAATTGCTACACCAAAAAGAAATGCAGCTGATAAACGGGTATTCATTGGACAAATATATTTTACTAGAACTGACATGTGATTACAATTTCACGCAGTTTGGGTGCATAGATCCTGAGAAATCAGTACCCAGAACAACCACCTCAGGCCTTGATACGCCTGCGCATTGAGTCAAACAGAGCTTGGATGGCGTGTACAGGTACAGCTGCCCATGCAGCTTCAACACGATACCACATTTTGTCAAGAGCAGTGACCGGCGTATTGTGACGAGCCAGTTGCTCGGCCACCATTGACCAGACGGTTTCAATTGGTGAGAGATCTGGAGAATGTGTTGGCCAGGGCAGCAGTCGAACATTTTCTGTATCCAGAAAGGCCCGTACAGGACCTGCAACATGCGGCCGTGCATTATCCTGCTGAAATGTAGAGCCACGGGTCGTAACACATCTGAAATGTAACGTCCACTGTTCAAAGTGCCGTCGATGCGAACAAGAGGTGACCGGGACGTGTAACGGATGGCACGCCATACCATCACGCCGGGTGATACGCCAGTATAGCGATGACGAATACACGCTTCCAATGTGCGTTCAGCAAACAGGGATGCGACGATCATGATGCTGTAAACAGAACCTGGATTCATCCGAAAAACTGACGTTTTGCCATTCGTGCACCCAGGTTCGTCGTCGAGTACACCATCGCAGGCGCTCCTGTCTGTGACGCAGCGTCAAGGGTATCCGCAGCCACGGTCTCCGAGCTGATAGTCCATGTTGCTACAAACGTCGTCGAACTGTTCGTGCAGATGGTTGTTGTCTTGCAAACGTCCCCATCTCTTGACTCAGGGATCGAGACGTGGCTGCACGATCCGTTACAGCCATGCGGATAAGATGCCTGTCATCTCGATTGCTAGTGATACGAGGCCGTTGGGATCCAGCACGGCGTTCCGTATTACCCTCCTGAACCCACCGATTCCATATTCTGCTAACAGTCATCGGACCTCGACCAACGCGAGTTGCAATGTCGCGATACGATAAACCGCAATCGCGATAGGCTACAATCCGACCTTTATCAAAGTCGGAAACGTGATGGTAATCATTTCTCCTACTTACACGAGGCATCACAACAACGTTTCACCAGGCAACGCCGGTCAACTTCTGCTTGTGTATGAGACATCGGTTGGAAACTTTCCTGATGTCAGCACATTGTAGGTGTCGCCACCGGCGCCAACCTTGTGTGAATGCTCTGAAAAGCTAATCATTTGTATATGACTGCATCTTGTTCCCTTCGGTGAAATTTCGCGTCTGTAGCACATGATCCTCGTGGTGTAGCAATTTTAATGGCCAGTAGTGTATTATCGGCCGCTTCAGAGATAGTGCGACAGAGCAGTTATCGACAAGCGCTGCTGCTGCCACTCAAGGGCAGGAAGTTAGTGACGCCAGTTAATGGAATAAGAAAGCGAGGCGTCAGTACGGTAACAGAAGATGACAAACAATAAACGGAATGAACACGAACAGTGGTGGTAATGAGCCGGAGCCGTGGAACTGTAGTAAACGCTCTCCGGAGGTCTCGAGACGTTAAGTAATTACCTGCGACTGGGTACAGATTAAATCCGCGGAGGAGCGGAGCAGGAACGACACGAGAGGGTGTTAATAGAAGCGGCGGGCGAGCGTTTACACGGCCGCCAGTGGGGACGGGCATCCATCCCTCAGGAGCGGACGGGCAACAAAACGACTGTGCCAGCTGAGACAAGGGGACAGGGACCACCGGAACAGAGCGCGGGGTGCTGGCGGCCGGGAAAAAACGGCGCCCGATAAATACGGCCGGCGGCGGCCGAACAAGAAGGCGCAGCCGGCGGCGAGTAATTGAGTGCCGGTTTGATTGGGGCGGTCGCCCGCTGCCGGCGCGGCGTTAATTGGCAGCGGGGGACGTGAAAAAGCGCTTAGCGGAGGCGCTGCGACCGGGACGCAACTCTGCGGATCATGTCACACGTTACTGGCTCTGGCTCTCTCTGTCCATCTCCCTGGCTCTCTATCTCTGTCTCTCTCTCTCTCTCTCTCTCTCACACACACACACACCTGTCCGTCTCTCTCTTATTGTCTTATACTTTCTCTCTATCTCTCTCTCTCTGTCCACATCTCTCTTCTCTTCCTCTCTCCCTTTCTCTCTCTCTCACTTATCATCTCATACTCTCTTCCTCTCCCCCTGTTATTGCTCTCTCATGCTCTCTCTCTCATACTCTGTGTCTCTCGCTCTCTCTCTCAAACACTCTGTCTCACTTACCATCTCATACTCTCTTCCTCTCCCTCTCTTGCTATGTAGCACTCTCTTCCCTTCTCCCTTCTCTATCCCTCCCTCTGCCTCTCTCTCTTTCTCTCTCTCTCTCTCTCCCTCTCTCTCTTGTACTCTACTTCTCCCTTTCTCATTCTTCCCCTCTTCCCCCTTCTCTCTCTCTCTCTCTCTCTCTCTCTCTCTCTCTCTCTCTCTCTCTCTCTCTCTCTCTCTCCCTCCATCCCTTTATGTCTCACACACACTCTGTCTCACTTATCATCTCATACTTCTTCCTCTCCCTCTCTTGCTATGTAGCACTCTCTTCCCTTCTCTCTTCTCTATCCCTCCCTCTGCCTCTCTCTCTCTCTCTTGTACTCTACTTCTCCCTTTCTCATTCTTCCCCTCTTCCCCCTTCTCTCTCTCTCTCTCTCTCTCTCTCTCTCTCTCTCTCTCCCTCCCTCCCTTTCTGTCTCACACACACTCTGTCTCACTTATCATCTCATACTCTCTTCCTCTCCCACTGTTATTACTCTTGCTCTCTCATGCTCTCTCTCTCATACTCTGTGTCTCTCTCTCTCTCTCAAAAACTCTCTCTCATCATCTCATACTCTCTTCCTCTCCCTCTCTTGCTATGTAGCACTCTCTTCTCTTCTCTATCTCTCTCATACTATCTTCTTCCCTCCCTCTGCCTCTCTCTCTCTCTCTCCCCCCCTCAGTGTGTCTCTCTCCCTCTCTCTATCTCTCTCTCCCACATACACTCTGATTCTTTTATTACCTCATTACCTCATACTCACTTCCCCTCCCTCTATTATTATCTTGATTCTCTTCTACTCTCTTTTTCTCTATCTCTTCATCACTCACTCACTCACTCTCTCTCTCTCTCTCTCTCTCTCACACACACACACACACACACACACATACACACTCCCTCTCTCTTCTCTTATTCTCTCTCTTCTCTCTCACACACACATATACACTCCCTCTCTCTTCTCTTATTCTCTCTTACTCAAGGTTCTGTTAGGGCTCCTGTGTAGGATTTTTAATGCTCAGTCATCCTTTTTTTGAGTCAGTGCTCAAGTGCAGTTTTAGAATCAACACTTTGTGCCCATTTCTCATCTAATATATTTTTTAAATTAAGACTCAGGTTTTTGTTTAAGCAATTTTAATATCCATGTGAATCACTATTAACCTTAAACATTACTAGTTCGACCGATTCTTGATTATTATTCGTCAGACTGGGCCTCTTAACAGTTAGGCCTGGTAGAAGAGATGACAGGATCCAATCATTTAGTTGGCGCAAAGGTGTTACGGAGATCCTCAAAAAACTCCAGTGGGAAATGCTGTGAGAGAAGTGTTGTGCATCACGGCTCGTTTCCTGTTGAAACGCCGGGAGAGACAGACGACATATTACTTCCTTCCACATACATCGTGCGCAATAAACGTACCGAGAAAATTTGAAGTATCAGAGCTATTCCAGACCTAAGTTGCCTCGCCACTGATTATGGATAGCGCCATTTTTCCATTCACAGTACACTTTAACCATGTAGGCAGGTGAATAGTTTACGAACGTACTCATTTCAGAAATGCTTCCACCTTTGGCCGGAAAACCAATGATAAATCTTCCTTTACGAGCTGTGCTTTCGCTTATTTTATTGCGACGAACGAAATATTTTCACATGCAGAGAACTGGTGATTGAAATTTCGTGGAAAAATCTCGCCTGAGTACAAAACGCCTTTGCTTTAAGGGACCCATGGAGAAAAGTCGGCTGGAGGCTGATGTATTGAATCGCAACGTAATTTGTGTGTTCCATCATCATTACGAGGGTGGGACGGTTAGAATTAACTGTCAGTTTTGTGTCAGAAACAAGAAACTTGACTCTCAGAAGAACGATGGATAGACTTGCCGACAATCATTCCACCCAAGCATCAAAAACTGTTAAAATGTGTGTGAAATCTTATGGGACTTGACCGCTAAGGTCATCAGTCCCTAAGCGTACACACTACTTAACCTAAATTATCCTAAGGATAAACACACACACCCATGCCCGTGGGAGGACTCGAACCTCCGCCGGGACCAGCCACACAGACCCTGACTGCAGCGCCTCAAACCGCTCGGCTAATCCCGCGCGGCTCCAAGCATCATTCGTTAGTCGAACATGGAAGGGAGGATCATTTAGTGGTACCAAAAGCATCCTTCGTCACACACCGTCAGGTGGCTTGGAGAGTATTGATGTAGATGTATACTTTCATTCGTTCTCAGCGTGGCTGGCTCTTCTGCTGCTTTCGCTGCATGTAGTGAGGTTTTTTAAGCTTTAATTTATGTGTTATTATTCGTTAGCCAGCCATCTGCAACCTTCTCACATGTTTCAGCTAATTATCGTTTCACTTAGTATTTTATGTTGCTCTTTGCTATAGTTCTATTGAAGTGTGAGATAAGAGATTCGACGTGCATCTACACATTCCATTACCTCTCTCTCCTCACCTATATATATACAGGGCTATTACAAATGGTTGAAGCGATTTCATAAATTCACTGTAGCTCCTCCATTCATTGACATATGGTCACGACACACTACAGATACGTAGAAAAACTCATAAAGTTTTGTTCGGCTGAAGCCGCACTTCAGGTTTCTGCCGCGAGAGCGCAGTGAGACAAAATGGCGACAGGAGCCGAGAAAGCGTATGTCGTGCTTGAAATGCTCTCGCATCAGTCAGTCATAACAGTGCAACGACACTTCAGGACGAAGTTCAACAAAGATCCACCAACTGCTAACTCCATTCGGCGATGGTATGCGCAGTTTAAAGCTTCTGGATGCCTCTGTAAGGGGAAATCAACGGGTCGGCCTGCAGTGAGCGAAGAAACGCGTGCGGGCAAGTTTCACGCGTAGCCCGCGGAAGTCGACGAATAAAGCAAGCAGGGAGCTAAACGTACCACAGCCGACGGTTTGGAAAATCTTACGGAAAAGGCTAAAGCAGAAGCCTTACCGTTTACAATTGCTACAAGCCCTGACACCCGATGACAAAGTCAAACGCTTTGAATTTTCGGCGCGGTTGCAACAGCTCATGGAAGAGGATGCATTCAGTGCGAAACTTGTTTTCAGTGATGAAGCAACATTTTTTCTTAATGGTGAACAGACACAATGTGCGAATCTGGGCGGTAGAGAATCCTCACGCATTCGTGCAGCAAATTCGCAATTCACCAAAAGTTAACGTGTTTTCTGGAATCTCACGGTTTAAAGTTTACGGCCCCTTTTTCTTCTGCGAAAAAAACGTTCCAGGACACGTGTATCTGGACATGCTGGAAAATTGGCTCATGCCACAACTGGAGACCGACAGCGCCGACTTCATCTTTCAACAGGATGGTGCTCCACCGCACTTCCATCATGATGTTCTGCATTTCTTAAACAGGAGATTGGAAAACCGATGGATCGGTCGTGGTGGAGATCACGATCAGCAATTCATGTCATGGCCTCCACGCTCTCCCGACTTAACCCCATGCGATTTCTTTCTGTGGGGTTATCTGAAAGATTCAGTGTTTAAACCTCCTCTACCGAGAAACGTGCCAGAACTGCGAGCTCGCATCAACGATGCTTTCGAACTCATTGATGGGGACATGCTGCGCCGAGTGTGGGAGGAACTCGATTATTGGCTTGATGTCTGCCGAATCACTAAAGGGGCACATATCGAACATTTTTGAATGCCTAAAAAACTTTTTGAGTTTTTGTATGTGTGTGCAAAGCGTTGTGAAAATATCTCAAATAATAAAGTTATTGTAGAGCTGTGAAATCGGTTCAATCATTTGTAATATATATATATATATATATATATATATATATATATATATATGTGTGTGTGTGTGTGTGTGTGTGTGTGTGTGTGTGTGTGTGTGTGTGTGTGGAGCAATTACTTCGAGCTTTACTAAGAGTGACGGAAACGTTCGTTACTTACATGAGACATGAGCCATATACAAGTAATTTGTAAGAAGGTTATCAGCATCCTGTTATGGTCATTACACAGGAACACACATTTGTTTGGGCACGTGTGGTCAAGAAAATTGACAATGGCCTTTTTTAAAGTAATACGACATCATACACATGATGTGAATCAAAGACACCAAAGTCATGTTACACCATTACTTGCAAAAGAATATACACCTTGTTGAAGTCATGGAATAATTTCACTTTCGAGGTCAATAAAGGTATAACTGTACAAGTGGCTTATAGAATATTCAGGGTGTTACAAAAAAGGTACGGCCAAACTTTCAGGAAACATTCCTGACACAGAAATAAAGAAGAGATGTTATGTGGACATGTCTCCGGAAACGCTTAATTTCCATGTTAGAGCTCATTTTAGTTTCGTCAGTGTGTATGCTCAATGGAGCACGTTGTCATGATTTCATACGGGATACTCTACCTGTGCTGCTATAACATGTGCCTTTACAAGTACGACACAACATGTGGTTCATGCACGATGGAGCTCCTGCACATTTCAGTCGAAGTGTTCGTACGCTTCTCAACAACAGATTCGGTGACCGATGGATTGGTAGAGGCGGATCAATTCCATGGCCTCCACGCTCTCCTGACCTCAACCGTCTTGACTTTCATTTATGGGGGCATTTGAAAGCTCTTGTCTACGCAACACCGGTACCAAATGTAGAGACTCTTCGTGCTCGTATTGTGGACGGCTGTGATACAATACGCCATTCTCCAGGACTGCATCAGCGCATCAGGGATTCCATGCGACGGAGGGTGGATGCATGTATCCTCGCTAACGGAGGACATTTTGAACATTTCCTGTAACAAAGTGTTTGAAGTCACTCTGGTACGTTCTGTTGCTGTGTGTTTCCATTCCATGATTAATGTGATTTGAAGAGAAGTAATAAAATGAGCTCTAACATGGAAAGTAAGCGTTTCCGGACACATGTCCACATAATATATTTTCTTTCTTTGTGTGTGAGGAATGTTTCCTGAAAGTTTGGCCGTTCCTTTTTGTAACACCCTGTATAATAGTATAGATGTACAGAAAGAAGATCAGCAGCTTGGAGAAATGAATTCGTGTTTCGTATTTAGTTTTCACCTAGAGATTAGTATCTTCATTCAGTTGTTGATAGTTCCATTAATACCACCATATCAGTACAATGCCAGAAAAAACTTTTCTGCTTTTAACAAGATAATAATAAGTTTTCTCTTCCTTCTCTATGAATAGATTATGAATGCAGCTAGCCGCTAACTTTGTGTAATGTCTTGTCTGTATAGACGTGTATCTGTTGCCTTTAAGATCCCTTCACCTTCACACATAAATCTATACAGTAAAGTAAGGGCCTCCCATTTGTTGGCTGACTTGCTGTAAGAGATCTTTACATTTATTATTTCTATTAAACACTGTATTCAGTCGGGAGAATCAATCGTGTGGACAATTTGTTCCTTTTACGAAAGATTACGAATTCCAGATGTGTACGAAGCCTTTTTGGACGATTTAACACAGACTCAGTGATTGCAGGCTCTCTTCGACACAGCTGAAACTTCCCCACTAATTACAGGGCCAACGAGATCATCAAATGATTCAGAAAAAACTCATTCGTTCATTCACTCCAGAAAAAAAGGTCACAAACCTTATTTATGAAGGAAACTGTGTATTCCATCCATCTCCATTACATGTCCAGATCTCCGGTGATTCCACGTCTTAATTATTTTCCGTTTACATTCTCTTTCTATTCAAACAAACCGCTAGTGGCACAAAAGTTAATTCGCTCGATTTAGCGAGAAGAAAATCAGAATATGTAATTCTCAGAAATACGTCAATCCCTCAATCCCTACTCCAGAAGCTGTCCTAGTTACCACTCCAATAACCATGGAGAATGCATATATGCATCTCTGTTATTTCAAAGAATAAACGCGCTAGAAAATACTTTGGCGTCGTCTAGCTGTCGCCGCATATGTTACGAGAAAATCAGATCAGATACTTTTCCAAAGTGAATGAATGTGGATGGTTTGATTGACAATGATTAATTGGTGCGTGGTATAGGGTATTTTCTGTGGGGGCATTACATGCTCTTTAACTGATAGCAATAAAAGCAGCGTTTTTTCTTGTGATAAGTGTTAATGTGTCTGTTCTTGCGACCCAACGCCGTGTAATGCAGCCTGAGGAACGTTTCTCTTCTAGACAGATGCAGGTCGCATTCTGAGTGCTTTCTCATGTCTGCAGTGAAGTGACGCCAGCGCTTCGCACAGGTCACAAAATATGGCGAAACACTTCCGCCTCCACTGAGGGTCCGTCACACTGCAGCTTTCACATGTGTTGCGGAGCAAAGCCTCGCACCACAAACTCAGATGTCACGACCTAAGTGACCTCTTTCCCCGTTTGGACCCGGAAAATTTCTCCTTGACATAACAACATTGTACTGTATGACACAATGGATTGAAAGTAATGAAAGTGTGCCGTCTGCTGGTGACAAAATTCGCTTTGCAAGCCAAAATTTGCCAGTTCTTCAGTATGCTCCTTCCAAGTGTATTTACACTGAAGAGCCAAGGAAACTGGTACACCTGTGTAATATCGTGTAGGGCCCCTGAGGGCACGCAGAAGTGCTGCAACACGACCTGACATGGACTCGACTAATGTCAGAAGTAGTGCTGACACCATGAATCCTGCAGGGCTGTCCGCTATTCCGTAAGGGTGCAAGGGGTGGAGATCTCTTATGAGCAACACGTTGCAAGGCATCGCAAGTATGCTCAATAACGTTCATGTCTGGAAAGTTTGGCGGTCAGCGGAAGCGTTTAAACTCAGAAGAGTATTCCTGGAGCCACTCTGTAGCGATTCTGGAAGTGTGGAGTGTCGCATTGTCCTGCTGGAATTGCCCAAGTCGGTCGAAATACACAGTGGACGTGAATGGATGCAGGTGATCAGACAGCATGCTTACGCACGTGTCAACTGTCAGAGTTGTATTTAGAAGTATCAGCGGTCCCATATCACTCCAACTGCACATGCCCCACACCATTACTGCAGGGTCATGGATTCATGAGGTTGTCTCCATACCCGTACACGTCCATCCGCTCGATACAGCTTGAAACGAGAGTCGTCCAAATGGCTCTGAGCATTATGGGACTCAACTGCTGTGGTCATCAGTCCCCTAGAACTTAGAACTTCTTAAACCTAACTAACCTAAGGACATCACACACATCCATGCCCGAGGCAGGATTCGAACCTGCGACCGTAGCAGTCGCACGGTTCCGGACTGCGCGCCTAGAACCGCGAGACCACCGCGGCCGGCATCGAGAGTCGTCCGACCAGGCAACATGTTTCCAGTCATCAACAGTGCAATGTCGGTGTTGACCGGCCCAAGTGAGACTTAAAGCTTTGTGTCGAGCAGTCATCAAGGATAGACGAGTGGCTTTCGGCTCCGAAAGCCCATATCGATGATGTTTCGCACACTGACGCTTGTTGATGGCCCAGCATTGAAATCTAAAGCAATTTGCACAAGGGTTGCACTCCTGTCACGTTGAACGATTGTCTTCAGTCGTGTTGGTCCCGTTCTGGCAGGATCTTTTTCGGCCGCAGCAATTGTACCGGAATCCTGATATTCGCGGTACATACGTGAAGTAGAAGTAGGGAAAATCCTCACTTCATCGCTATCTCGGAGATGTTGTGTCCCATCACTCGTGCGTCGACTATAACACCACGTTCAAACTCACTTAAATCCTGATAACTTAACGTTGTAGCAGCAGTAACCTATCTAACAACTGCGCCAGACACTTGTTATCTTATATAGCCATGGCCGACCGCAGCACCGTATTCTGCGTGTTTACATATCTCTGTATTTTAGTACGCATGCCTATACCTGTTTCCTTGGTATTTTAGTGTATTATCAAGTTGTCACCCCAAGAATTCAAAACTGTCAACGTCTTATATCTACACGCCGCAGAAAGTGGTTACATTAATGTGTGTTTCATGCACACTTTGGATGGAACCACCTCGCAAGTTCCGAACTCCATATTGTTACGTTTTAGAATTTTAATTTACAGTGAATTGGCTACAAACCAATAATTACTCTTGATGTAGATTTCATTACCAGCTGTTCTAAAAACTATGTTTGATTCACCATTTATCACATTTTTTATCATATACAAACAAAACAGACTTTTTGCATCTGCAAATAATGTTGGCGAAATGTCAATGGTTTAAAGTCCTCCGCCGCATTTTACTGGCTGTATGTGAAGGCCAATCTGAGGATTATTGTGGAGGATTTTGATGCGGTTTTCTCTAGAGATAGACTGACACTCGTGGAACACTTGTGTTTATCACTACATATTATAAATAAGTCATCTGAATATACATACGTGATGCTACCCGAGGAAGCCGGGATGGGGCTCTAGTATATACTAAAATAAATAAATGTCGAAGACGCAACCTTCCGGGGCATCAGATGTGATTAAGTTCCATTCGGACCTTTACAGACATCAAAATTGACGTGGCGGCTATGATGTTATGTGGGGGAGCAAGTGAAACAATTTTACAATGTTGGAATAGTAAGAAAGAGTGATACGCAGGCTCATATAATGTATGAGCATCGGTGGCGATTATGTGCGAATGTAAATGAATGTAGGATGGATGTTGGTAGACCTGGAACTGCTTCGTTAGGTTGTGGTGCGTGCCTGGCCAGTTAAGTCACTAAGACTATGAGGATCCGGATTTGAATCCTGGACTGTTACACACCTTTCGCCTGTCCATTCATAAACAAAGGAGTGTTTAAATCGGATGTCAAATTAGATAATAGGAAAATCTACCACATCAGAATTTTTTTGTGGTTTGTATTTTCACATATCACACGCCTGACACGTCGTCTGACTCAAGTTCTCCGTGATATTTGCTTTTGATTTACCTCACTTTAATTTTCTCCATTTATCGCTATTGCTGACACATGTTCTCCGTGTCGCTTGAATGAGCTAGGATCGAAAGAGAAAAAAAGCTCTTGTTACAAGGAATTCGAATGGAAGCTAAAATCCCTAATCCGGGCCATCCTATTCACATTGCTCATTTTTAAACAGTCTCGAAGTACCGGTAATAAGAATAATATGGCCGGCCGAAGTGGCCGTGCGGTTAAAGGCGCTGCAGTCTGGAACCGCAAGACCGCTACGGTCGCAGGTTCGAATCCTGCCTCGGGCATGGATGTTTGTGATGTCCTTAGGTTAGTTAGGTTTAACTAGTTCTAAGTTCTAGGGGACTAATGACCTCAGCAGTTGAGTCCCATAGTGCTCAGAGCCATTTGAACCTTTTTTTTTAAGAATAATGCGCTAGCGTTAAAAGATAGTTTTAAGCAGTGCGAAAGTCAGATCTGAAATTCCCAGATTTAAGTTTCCCGTGCATAATTCAAGAGAAAGAAATATATTTGGTGTCCTTTAATAAAAGGCCAATATCGTGTCTCTATCTCCTGAGAATTGAAAGATAATCTACTGTCAACTTTTTTGTCGCCGTGAATCGCCATTTTGAAGGATATTAATCACAGTTTTGGCAAGAAGCTGTAGGATGAAAATAGATGAACTCTTTCATTGGCAGAATGCTATCGAATTTTCAGTTTATTTTCTACCTTACAACTGTAAAAGAGCTAAAACTTAAGGACGCTCACAGAGACATGAGTGTTTTCGAATAGGGTTCCTCTCCCAACCGAGCATTGGAATCACCGATATTTGTGAAGGACTCATCACTTGCCTGTGTTCAGCCAATTTTGGCCTCAAACAATGTGACCTGTTCTCTTTCAGCAGGTTCTAGTTATGGCAAGTTTTGCAATATATGATTTCGAATGGCGGCATTCTTTTTGCTTCAAAATGGTTCAAATGGCTCTAAGCACTATGGGACTGAATATCTGAGGTCATCAGTCCCCTAGGCTTAGGACTACGTAAATCTAACTATCCTAAGGACATCACACACATCCATCCCCGAGGCAGGATTCGAACCTGCGACCGTAGCAGCAGCGCGGTTCCGGACTGAAACGCCTAGAACCGCTCGGTCACAACGGCCGCGATTCTTCTTTCTCGAAATACTCTCAAGTAACTATGGGGAAATTACTTTCATTAAAGCAGCTGTGCCATTTACAATAACTGTAAACGTGATAACAGATATATTCTTCAGCTGTTACAGAACTACAGCAACATATCCACAGTTGTGAAATAAGACAGATCAAGAAGATCCTTGTTACCAACTAGAAATCATATTTTGCAATAATCTCAGCGAGATTATCTCGTTGCTGGTCCTCCATTTCCAGCCGTCGCATAGTAATTCAGGTGAGCTAAACCAGTAATTAGTCTTCTCCATGGACCGAGATACAGTTGCTGTAATTTTACGAGTGAAAATGGATGGAACATAAATTAACTGCCAGTAAGAACTATCACCTGTTCAAAAAACTTCTTTCACTGCCTTAATTTTCTAGTAGATACAAAGAAGAAAAACAATTGGATGATGATGCAGGGTTTGCAGCAGGGTGTGTTACCCATTTTCTAAAATCTGTATCTCCCTCTATAGTACTATACAGGAGCTGCTGGAGAATGGGAGAAACCCAAGGTGCGAGTGTTGCATGATTGGAAAGAACAATAGTACACTAAGAAAACGTGGGTAGAGGTTATTGTCATTTATTTACCTGCCTGGTTGATGACACAGGTGTCTAAATCCAAGTGCTTGCCTAATTTGGCGACTCAAAATTAAATTTAAATTCATTGGAGGTATTCATTAGCGGTTTGGAGTTAGTGAATTATATGGATGTGTGGTGTCGTGTCCGAAAGAACACTACACCACGCATTCATATGATTGATTCGTCTCAGTGGGCAACGAATCCCTCTTCTTCAGAGCGGATGAACCATCACATCTGACCTCCTGCAGGAATCTCAGAGTAGCGAGTATGGAGACATGAGTAGGGACTGCAGATAGGCGGTGCCAGGTTCGAGTGAGGGTCGGTCGAGAGAGTCTGTGCAGTTGTGATAAACGCTGTGTTTGGCTGGCGCAGCGGTTAACACACGTACCTGGTAAGCAAGAGATACCAGGTTCGAATCCCGGTCTTGCACACATTTTCAGTCTTCGTCAATGATTCCGTGTAAAGTCCCGAAGCAGCTGACACCAACAGACCCTTTCCTTTCTCCCCACCCCATCTTCAATTTACATACCGTAAGTGACTTCCGCAGAAATACAGGAACACGCGACGCAGTATTGACCCTACGACTTATCTTAGAAGATAGATTAAGGAAAGGCAAACCTACCTTTCTAGCATTTGTAGACTTAGAGAAAGCTTTTGACAATGTTGACTGGAATACTCTCTTTCAAATTCTGAAGGTGGTAGGGGTAAAATACAGGGAGCGAAAGGCTATTTATAATTTGCAGAAACAAGATTGCAGTTACAAGAGTAGAGGGGCATGAACGGGAAGCAGTGGTTGGGAAGGGAGTGAGACAGGGTTGTAGCCCCCATTGTTATTCAATCTGTATACTGAGCAAGCAGTAAAGGAAACAAAAGAAGAATTCGGTGTAGGTATTAAAATCCATGGAGAAGGAATAAAAAATTTGATGTTCGCCGATGACATTGTAATTCAGTCAGAGACAGCAAAGGACCTGGAAGAGCAGCTGAACGGAATGGACAGTGTCTTGAAAGGAGCATATAAGATGAACATCAACAAAAACAAAACGAGCATAATGGAATGTAGTCGAGTTAACTCGTGTGATGCTGAGGGTATTAGACTAGAAAATGAGACGCTTAAAGTAATAAATGAGTTTTACTATTTGGGGAGCTAAATAACTGATGATGGTCGAAGTAGAGAGGATATAAAATGTAGACGGGCAATGGCAAGGAAAGCGTTTCTGAAGAGGAGAAATTTGTTAACATCGAGTATAGATTTAAGTGTCAGGAAGTCGTTTCTGAAAGTATTTGTATGGAGTGTAGCCATGCATGGAAGTGAAACATGGACGATAAATAGTTTAGACAAGAAGAGAATAGAAGCTTTGGAAATGTGGTGCTACAGAAGAATGCTGAAGATTAGATGGGTAGATCACATAACTAATGAGGAGGTACTGAACAGAATTGGGGAGAAGAGAAATTTGTGGCACAACTTGACTAGAAGAAGGGATCGGTTGGTAGGACATGTTCTGAGGCATCAAGGGATCACCAGTTTAGTGCTGGAGGGCAGCAAGGAGGGTAAAAATCGTAGAGGGAGACCAAGAGATGAATACACTAAGCAGATTCAGAATTATGTAGGTTGCAGTAGGTACTGGGAGATGAAGAAGCTTGCACAGGATAGAGTAGCATGGAGAGCTGCATCAAACCAGTCCCTGTACTGAAGACCACAACAACAACAACAACAAGTGGTCCATTCACAGAACCCTTGTAGCTTCTGAAAAGTACTTCGTGGCTAATTTTACAGAGAAATTCAAGCCAACAGTAGTGTTGTGCAAAATCGTGATTCAAACAGAAAATGTGGTGTGGGCATTCAAACCAGCAGTGTCAGAAGAAAGAGGGGGAAGATTTGGGTTCAACGACCGAATGGAGTCAGCATGAGTTTGGATTGGTATGGATATGGAGGGTTTCTTTATTCCAGTTGATCATCGAGTACACAGTCAGGGTTATTGTGAATACGGCTGTATATTGATCGACTAAAATTAAAAAACCAAGTATACATACAAAATGTTGTACAACTCTTGTAATTCGAAATGACAGAAACAATTAATTGACAAAGAGAAATTTCTGCATTGGCCATTACCAGCATCTTTCAAAGCTATATTATTATATTTCTAACTGTATAACATGATCTGTACTATGTATAAGTATCTCTGAAGTAACCCCAGAAGTGTGACTTGTCTGTACACACAACACATCATATCACATTCTTTTGCGGATGGTATCAGGAGTCGATGTAAACAAATGTGTCTGTCATCTTATTTTCAGTTCAGTTCATGAATCAGTATGGATTGTAAAAGAAAACCAAATCCCTGTCTTATAAAATGTAACGGAGGGCTTTTCAGGAATTAAGGACAATGTATTGTAGCACTGTTGTTGTTGTTTTTGTTGTGGTCTTCAGTCCTGAGACTGGTTTGATGCAGCTCTCCATGCTACCCTATCCTGTGCAAACTTCTTCATCTCCCAGTACTTACTGCAACCTACATCCTTCTGAATCTGCTTAGTGTTTCTTCTCTTGGTGTTCCCTCTAGGATTTTTACCCTCCAAGCTGCCCTCCAATGCTAAATTTGTGATCCCTTAATGCCTCAGAACATGTCCTATTGTAGCACTATGTAACAACAAAAACTTTTAAGATGCAAATGTAAAATGAAAAACCTGTCGTAAACTGTGCGCCACAAAAGCCTTTTTTAGGACACAAATGTAAAACTTGCAAGAAATCAAATTGGACGATGGTCTCAGGTGCGAAACTAGAAATGTTAAAATGAAACCATTACAAGAAAAATTTTAATAAACATTTTTGGAGCAAGGATCAAAAATTTTTAAAATTTTTCTTTCAAAAATTCAGTCTTGGTCACACCACGTATGCTTCAAGAACATAGGTGACCGGTTTCGGTCATATCACATGACCACCATCAGACCCATGGCAGCCATCGAAGATGGTAATTAGAGCACTGTTCTCAGTTGCTGTGATGTCAACTGGTCATTTCATGAAAAATTGTGGCTGGTTGCAGTATTTTCTACAGTCTAATGATTATAAGCTCCCCCCCCCCCTCCTCTCTCTCTCTCTCTTGTCTATCCACCTGCTACTCTACAACTGTTACACAGAAGTGGCTACTTTAACTGCTGTAATTGTCTCCTCATCACTGTACTTGGAACATAAAAAAGGCCTTCAAACACCCATTACCACAACGCAGGTCCTCAAAGGTGCCGTGTCAGTTGCCGAGGAAACATCGTGCCGTACCCACACTTACAGAGGCAGGGAATCTGTGAATCTCTTTTTCAGCACCTCCGACAGGAGAGACGATAAACGGCGCTCAGTTTGCCGCTGTTACGAGGACAATACCTCTGTCGGTGTTTTCTTGTCGCGCGTGTTTCTGTGAACAGCGGTGCGGCTACTCAGCGCCCGGTCACGTATTCTTCACGACATTAGTGAACAACAATGTCGGCAATATACACCGAGAGAGGGGAAAAAAAGGAGGAGCGAGTTGGCCTCCAGTGTGAGACGGGACGTGACAAGTTGCGGCGGCGGCCCCAGAACTGGTCCCTGAGGAACACCGCGGCAGCGGCAGCGACAGCAGCGCACCTCGCGGCACACCGCCGCACCACGGCATTCCGGCGGCGCCCGGCAAGAACCTGCGGTATAAATCACGCCCGCTACTGTGCAGAGGTGTTCTCCTTGGACGTCGCGAGCTCAGCCCTCGTTTTTGGTGACCGCGGCGACATTAATTATCAGCGGCGACCATTCTTCTTCTTCTCGTCTGCTCGCAAAAGCACGTGCGTGCGAGAGGCCCCGCGAGACGCCAGATTGCCCTCGTCCTCCACTCATTTTATTTTTTTTTCCCGAGGAGCCATTTCTTGTAGGACACGGCGACGACGACTCCGGAGCCCGAGATCTCTCCTCCGGTCTGCGGTCCGGCCAGGAATTCCGACGCCGGATGGGATCAAGGAGATCCGAGCGTTGCGCGGACAATAGTGGGTGGCCGTGGGCCGGCCGAGGAGGAGCCGAAGAGGGGGTGGGGGAAGACGGAAGAAAGGCGGAGGAAAAGAGGCGGGGGCAGGGGGTGATTAATGAGGCGGCCGGCGCAGCCACACATCACGCCGCGAGATCCAGATCAGTGCAGCAGCCGCCGCCGCATCCGAGACTACCGGCTAGCTTCGGCTCGTTAGCAAGCCTCGCCGGATGACTGCAGTGCCGGCCAAAAGAAACAAGCTCGTGCGCGCCCTAGTGCCGGCGGCGATACTCGGTGCTTCACAGGGTTCCATCCTAGGGCCGCTCTACGTACACTAAGGAATTATCCGAATGGGACGGAAATCGGTAGATGTGATGTACAGGTACAGGCAAAAAACGATAGTAATTTCAGAAAAATTAGATGATATATTCAAGAGAAAGAGCTTCTGAAATTGAGGAAGTCAGTAACACTTTGGTCCACTTCTGGCCCTTATTCATGCAGATTCGGCTTGGCACAAAGAAGGGAAAGCAGTAAGGTGGAAGAAGTATATAGAGGGTCTATACAGAGGATGTTCTTGAGGACAATATTATGGAAATGGAAGAGGAGGTAGATGAAGATGAAATGGGAGATATGATAATGCGTGAAGAGTTTGACAGAGCACTGAACAACCTAAGTCGAAACAAGGCCCCGGGAGTAGACAACATTCCATTGGAACTACTGACAACCTTGGGAGAGCCAGCCCTGACAAAACTCTACCATCTGGTGAGCAAGATGTATGAGACAGCCGAAATTCCCTCAGACTTCAAGAAGAATATAATAATTCCAATCCCAAAGAAAGCAGGTGTTGACAGATGTCAAAATTACCGAACTACCAGTTTAATAAGTCACAGCTGCAAAATACTAACGTGAATTCTTTACAGACGAATGGAAGAACTGGTAGAAGGCGACATCGGGGAAGATCAGTTTGGATTCTGTAGAAATGTTGGAACACGTGAGGCAATACTGACCCTATAACTTATCTTAGAAGAAAGATTAAGGAAAGGCAAGCCTACGTTTCTAGCATTTGTAGACTTAGAGAAAGCTTTTGACAATGTTGACTGGAATACTCTCTTTCAAAATCTGAAGGTGGCAGGGGTAAAATACAGGGAGTGAAAGGCTATTTACAATTTGTACAGAAAGCAGATGGCAGTTATAAGAGTCGAGGGACATGAAAGGGAAGCAGTGGCTGTGAAGGGAGTGAGCCAGCGTTGTAGCCTCTCCCCGATGCTATTCAATGTGTATATTGAGCAAGCAGTGAAGGAAACAAAAGAAGAGTTCGGAGTAGGTATTAAAATCCATGGAGAAGAAATAAAAACTTTGAGGTTCCCCGATGACATCATAATTCTGTCAGAGACAGCAAAGGACCTGGAAGAGTAGCTGAACGGAATGGATAGTGTCTTGAAAGGAGGATATAAGATGAACATCAACAAAAACAAAGCGAGGATAATGGAATGTAGTCGAATTACGTCGGGTGATGCTGAGGAAATTAGATTAGGAAATGAGACACTTAAAGTAGTAAAGGAGTTTTGCTATTTGGGGAGCAAAATAACTGATGATGGTCGAAGTAGA
Organism: Schistocerca nitens; assembly: GCF_023898315.1. NCBI lineage: Eukaryota > Metazoa > Arthropoda > Insecta > Orthoptera > Acrididae > Schistocerca > Schistocerca nitens. The sequence goes on along the minus strand of NC_064625.1, from coordinate 138,912,504 downwards.
GAGGATATAAAATGTAGACTAGCAATGGCAAGGAAAGCGTCTCTGAAGAGGAGAAATTTGTTAACATCGAGTATAGAATTAAGTGTCAGGAAGTCGTTTCTGAAAGTATTTGTATGGAGTGTAGTCATGTATGGAAGTGAAACGTGGACGGTAAATAGTTTAGACAAGAAGAGAATAGAAGCTTTCGAAATGTGGTGCTACATAAGAATGCTAAAGATTAGATGGGTAGATCACATAACTAATGAGGAGGTATTGAATAGTATTGGGGAGAAGAGGAGTTTGTGGTACAACTTGACTAGAAGAAGGGATCAGTTGGTAGGACTTGTTCTGAGACATCAAGGGATCACCAATTTAGTGTTGGAGGGCAGCGTGGAGAGTAAAAATGGTAGAGGGAGACCAAGAGATGAATACACTAAGCAGATTCAGAAGGATGTAGGCTGCAGTAGGAACTGGGAGATGAAAAAGCTTGCACAGGATAGAGTAGCATGGAGAGCTGCATCAAACCAGTCTCAGGAATGAAGACCACAACAGCAACAACTGGTTGATAGAGTTGATGGGTGTCCTCCTGGAGATTTCGTGTCAAATCCTATCCAACTGGCGCATTAGATCGTCAAAATCCTGAGCTAGTTCGAGGACGCTGCCTATAACGCTCTGAACGTCCTCATACGGGGAGAGATCCGCCGACCTTGCTGGCCAACTTAGGGTTTGGCAATCACGAAGGCAAGCAGTAGAAACTATAGGCGCGTGCGGACTGGCATTATCTTGCTGAAATGTAAGCCCAGGGTGGCTTGCCATGAAGGGGAACAGAACGGGGCGTGCAAAACATTACACTGTACTGGAAGGGTACTATGCATGACAACGAGAGGGAGCCTGCCATAAAAAGAAGTGGCACCCCAGGAAACACTCCTGGTTGTCGGGCCGTATAATGGTCGGCAGTCAGTTTGGTATCCCACTGCTGTTCAGTGTGTCTCCAGACATGGTCTTGATTCTGACTGGAATTGTCTTCAGTCGCGCTTCGAACTGAGCCCCGATGACCAGCAAAGATGGATATGGAGACGCTATGACGGCCAAAAGGAACAAGCGCGTGCGCGCCTTACTGCCGATGGCGATGCTCGGTGCTCCACAGGGCTCCGTTCAAGGCCCGCACTACATACACTACAGGACGACGCTACAGCGAAGGAATTATGCGAATGGGACGGAAATCGGTAGATGTGATGTACAGGTATTGACAAACAAACGATAATAATTTCAGAAAAATTAGATGATATATTCAAGAGAAAGAGCTTCTGAAATTGAGGAAGTCACTAACACTTTGGTCCACCTCTGGCCCTTATGCATGCAGTTATTCGGCTTGACACTGGTTGATAGAGTTGATGGGTGTCCTTCTAGGGGATTTCGTATCAAATCCTATCCTACTGGTGCATTAGATCGTCAAAATCCTGAGCTACTTGGAGGACGCTGCCTATAACGCTCTGAACATTCTCGTACAGGGAGAGATCCGCCGACCTTGCTGGCCAACTTGCAGTAGATACTATAGGCGCCTGGGGACTGGCATTTTCTTGCGAAAATGTAAGCTCAGGATGGATTGCCATGAAGGGGAACGGAACGGAGCGTGCAAAACATACTGCTGTACTGGGAGGGTACCATACACGACAACGAGAGGGATCCTGCCATAAAAAGAAGTGGCACCCCAAGAAACACTCCTGGTAGAGTCAGGCCATATAGTGGTCGACAGTCAGTTTGGTATCCGAGTGCTGTTCAGTGCTTCTCCAGACACAGTCTGGATTCTGACTGGAATTGAATTGGCTTCGGTCATGAGTCGCGCTTCGAACTGAGCCCCGATGACCAGCAAATATGGATATGGAGACGCTGTGCCGGCCAAAAGGAACAAGCGCGTGAGCGCCTTACTGCCGATGGCGATGCTCGGTGCTCCACAGGGCTCCGTTCAAGGCCCGCACTACATACACTACAGGACGACGCTACCACGAAGGAATTATGCGAATGGGACGGAAATCGGTAGATGTGATGTACAGGTACTGAGAAACAAACGATAATAATTTCAGAAAAATTAGATGATATATTCAAGAGGAAAAGGTTGTCAAATTGAGGAAGTCGATAGCTCTTTGTTCCGGCTCTAGCCCTTATGGATGCAGTTATTCGGCTTGGCGCTGGTTGAAAGAGTTGATGGATGTCCTCTTAGGCATTTCGTTTCAAATGCTATCCAAATGGCGCATTAGATCTTCAAAATCCTGAGCTAGTTCGAGGACGCCGCCTATAACGCTCTGAACATTCTCGTACGGGGAGAGATCCGCCGACCTTGCTAGCCAACTTAGGGTTTGGCAAGCACGGAAATAAGCAGTAGAAACTATAGGCGTGTGCGGACTGGCATTATCTTGCTGAAATGTAAGCTCAGGATGGCTTGCCTTGAAGGGGAAGGGAACGGAGCATGCAAAACATACCGCTGTACTGGGAGGGGACTACGCATGACAACGAGAGGGATCCTGCCATAAAAAGAAGTGGCACCCCAGGAAACACTCCTGGTTGTCGAGCCATATGATGGTCGACAGTCAGTTTGGTATCCCACTGCTGTTCAGTGCGCCTCCAGACACGGCCTGGATCCTGACTGGAATTGAATTGTCTTCAGTCATGAGTCCCACTTCGAACTGAGCCCCGATGACCAGCAAAGATGGATATGGAGACGCTCCAGGCAGTAATAACATACCCACTGTCGCCTACCATGGAGCCTGACAACCTATATCTCTTACCTGAGGTGCATTTCGTTTCATGGCTAGATCCCTTTGCTTGTTATCCGCAGCACCCTTAAATCACAGTAGTATATCGACAATATTCTTTGTCCAGTTTGTTGTGCCGGCCGGTGTGGCCGAGCGGTTCTAAGTCCTTCAGTTTGGAACCGCGTGACCGCTACGGTCGCAGGTTCGAATCCTGCCTCGAGCATGGATGTGTGTGATGTCCTTAGGTTAGTTAGGTTTAAGTAGTTCTAAGTTCTAGGGGACTGATGATTTCAGAAGTTAAGTCCCATAGTGCTCAGAGCCATTTTAACCAGTTTGTTGTCCTGCATGGGAGGAAGCAGTAAGTGGATGATGGGGAACATATTGAGGCAGCAGGACGTTCGTTCCGACGTCGACCAGCAGAATGATACCGTGCAGCCATATTGACAAAATCTTGTTAAATATGACTCGATTTTATGATTGCTGAAATTAAACCACGTACCATCTCAACCCGCAAAGTTTCATTTCGTTTCTTTCTTCCCTTCTGGGTGCTTCCGTTATTTTGCTACACTGTTTCCGTTGTCAAAGTAAAAATCCTATTGGAAAGGTTTCCAGATACAGCTACCGGTCACAAAGTTTGGTGACTATTAAATTATTTATTTAGCGACATGTTTTGAGGTGATAAGCGGCATTACAAAAACACTTAAGATAACAGTACACAGAATGTGATTTTCACTCTACGGCGGAGTGTGCGCTTATATGAAACTTCGTGGCAGATTAAAACTGTGTACCGGACCGAGACTCGAACTCGGGACCTTAGCCTTTCGCGGGCAAGTGCTCTACCATCTGAGCTACCCAAGCACCACTCACGCCGCGTCCTCACAAGTTTGGAAGGTAGGAGCTGAGGTACTGGAAGAAGTAAAGCTGTGAGGACGGGAAGTGAGTAGTGGTTGGGTAGCTCAGATGGTAGAGCACTTCCCGCGAAAGGCGAAGGTCTCGACTTCAAGTCTCGGTGCGGAACACACTTATAATCTGCCACTAAGCTTTTAACAGTATGCAGATATCAAAGATTCTTTACATGGCTGGTGTGAACATCGCGGTATCCTCACCGCCCTCTCCTACTTTGCCCTGAAACGCCTCAAGCCACCAGTAGCAATGAGAGCCCAGAACCCAGAGGTGCCTCACACAGACAGCATCCCAGGGTGCCCCAGAGAGCTACAACACCGAGAAGAATCGCTTCTCGGCTTTTCGCAATATCAATGTGTAGTTTTTTTAATAGATTGGGACATAAGGATAAGGAAGGGAACTTTATTTAATTTCTATAATGATGAGTTAGGTCTCCAATAACTTTAATCTTATAACAATTCAGTGCTCCCTTTACCGATACGCACACAGACTCACACCAATTTATTTTTTGATGGTTCCTCGTCCTAGGAACCAAAGGCATGGTAGACATATAATACACTACTGGCCATTAAAATTGCTACACCAAGAAGAAATGTAGATGATAAGCGGGTATTCATGAGACAAATATAATATACTAAAACTGACATGTCATTACATTTTCACGCAATTTGGGTGCAGGGATCCTGAGAAATCAATATGCAGAACAACCACCTCTGGCCGTAATAACGGCCTTGATACGCCTGGGCAGTGAGTCAAACAGAGCTTGGATGGCGTGTACAGGTATAGCTGCCCATGCAGCTTCAATACGATACCACAGTTCATCAAGAGTAGTGTCTGGCGTATTGTGACGAGCCAGTTGCTCGGCCACCATTGACCAGACGTTTTCAATTGGTGAGACATCTGGAGAATGTCCTGGCCAGGGCAGCAGTCGAACATTTTCTGTATCCAGAAAGACCCGTACAGGACCTGCAACGTACGGTCGTGCATTATCCTGCTGAAATGTAGGGTTTCGCAGGGATCGAATGAAGCGTAGAGCGATGGGTCGTAACAAACCCAAAATGTAACGTCCACTGTCCAAAGTGCTGTCAATGCGAACAAGAGGTGACCGAGACTTGTAACCAATGGCACCCCATACCATCACGCCAGGTGATACGCCAGTATGGCGATGACGAATACACACTTCCAACGTGCGTTCACAGCGATGTCGCCAAACACGGATGCGACCATCATGATGCTGTAAACAGAACCTGGATTCATCCTAAAAAATTACGTTTTGCGATTCGTGCACCCAGGTTCGTCGTCGAGTACACCATCGCAGGCGCTCCTGTCTGTGATGCAGCGTCAAGGGTAACTGGAGCCACGGTCTCCGAGCTGATAGTCCATGCTGCTGCAAACGTCTACGAACTTCGTGCAGATGGTTGTTGCCTTCAAGCGTCCCCATCTGTTGACTCAGGGATCGAGACGTGGCTGCACGATCCGTTACAGCCATGCGGATAAGATGCCTGTCATCTCGACTGCTAGTGATACGAGGCCGTTGGGATCCAGCACGGCGTTCCCTATTACCCTGCTGAACCCACCGATTCCATATTCTGCTAACAGTCGTTGGATCTCGACCAACGCGAGCAGCAACGTCGCGATACGATAAACAGCAATTGCGATAGGCTACAATCTGACCTTTATCAAAGTCGGAAACGTGGTGGTACGCATTTCTCCTCCTTACACGAGGCATCACAACAACGTTTCACCAGGCAACGCCGGTCAACTGCTGTTAGTGTATGAGAAATGGGTTGGAAACTTTCCTCAAATCAGCAAGTTCTAGGTGTCGCCACCGGCGCCAACCTTGTGTGAATGGTCTGAAAAGCTAATCATTTGCACATCACAGCATCTTCTTGCTGTCGGTTAAACTTCGCGTCTGTAGCACGTCATCTTCGAGGTGTAGCAATTTTAATGGCCAGTAGTGTAAATGCGTGTGGCGGTGCCCGCACACACGCACACACGCGGTCTGCAGTAGCCGCGAGGCGGCGGAGACAACAGTACGCAACGCGCGGCTGAGGAGTAAATGCCGGCAGTCGCCGACGCACATTACGCATCGTGCGTTGCGGGGGAGGGCGCTAGGCTGCTCTGCGTACGTCGTCGGGGCGTGGAGCCGGAGGTTTGTTTGTGCGGCGCTATTTCTGAAAGGCGCCCGCCGTGGCCTCGTATCCGCCGCTGAAGCCGACTCCACAGCTCTCGCTTTCACCGGACCGGGAGCCGTGTGCGTGTTAAATGTGTGTGTGTCACTGCGAAGCGGCCCGCGTAGGACGGACGCGCGGCTAGGTCGCTTCCGCGGCTGAACGAACATCGCCCACGCTGTGTACACAAACACGCTATGCGAGTTGCGTGTGAAGACACGCTAACCGCAACTGAACGGCTGACTTTGCAGGGCCAGAGTAAACGCTATCGCGACAGCATACGCACACAGTTCTAATACTGACCTCCTCTGACGCAAGGACACTTCTCAACTATTGGGCTCTGCTGTCCCCATTCTCCACCGACACGTTGTAATGGGACACCCTTCTCTGACACTGCCTTTCTTTATAGTAATAGCCGACACAATTGATATTTTCCAGTTCCATATAGGTGACATCTCGGCCGTTTCGCTGAACGAATTACGTATAATTTTGTATACTATGTGATGTACGAGGGCAGTTCAATAAGTAATGTAACACTTTTTTTTTTCTCGCCCAATTTTGGTTGAAAAAACCGGAAATTTCTTGTGGAATATTTTCAAACATTCCCGCTTCGTCTCGTATAGTTTCATTGACTTCCGACAGGTGGCAGCGCTGTACGGAGCTGTTAAAATGGCGTCTGTAACGGATGTGCGTTGCAAACAACGGGCAGTGATCGAGTTTCTTTTGGCGGAAAACCAGGGCATCTCAGATATTCATAGGCGCTTGCAGAATGTCTACGGTGATCTGTCAGTGGACAAAAGCACGGAGAGTCGTTGGGCAAAGCGTGTGTCATCATCGCCGCGAGGTCAAGCGAGACTGTCTGATCTCCCGCGTGCGGGCCGGCCGTGCAATGGCGGAGCGTGCGAACACACTCGTTCGAGATGATCGACGGATCACCATCAAACAACTCAGTGCTCAACTTGACATCTCTGTTGGTAGTGCTGTCACAATTGTTCACCAGTTGGGATATTCAAAGGTTTGTTCCCGCTGGGTCCCTCGTTGTCTAACCGAACACCATAAAGAGCAAAGGAGAACCATCTGTGCAGAATTGCTTGCTCGTCATGTGGCTGAGGGTGACAATTTCTTGTCAAAGATTGTTACAGGCGATGAAACATGGGTTCATCACTTGGAACCTGAAACAAAACGGCAATCAATGGAGTGGCGCCACACCCACTCCCCTACCAAGAAAAAATTTAAAGCCATACCCTCAGCCGGTAAAGTCACAGTTACAGTCTTCTGGGACGCTGAAGGGGTTATTCTGTTCGATGTCCTTCCCCATGGTCAAACGATCAACTCTGAAGTGTATTGTGCTACTCTTCAGAAATTGAAGAAACGACTTCAGCGTGTTCGTAGGCACAAAAATCTGAACGAACTTCTCCTTCTTCATGACAACGCAAGACCTCACACAAGTCTTCGCACCCGAGAGGAGCTCACAAAACTTCAGTGGACTGTTCTTCCTCATGCACCCTACAGCCCCGATCTCGCACCGTCGGATTTCCATATGTTTGGCCCAATGAAGGACGCAATCCGTGGGAGACACTACGCGGATGATGAAGAAGTTATTGATGCAGTACGACGTTGGCTCCGACATCGACCAGTGGAATGGTACCGTGCGGGCATACAGGGCCTCATTTCAAGGTGGCGTAAGGCCGTAGCATTGAATGGAGATTACGTTGAAAAATAGTGTTGTGTAGCTAAAAGATTGGGGAATAACCTGGTGTATTTCAATGCTAAATAAAACAACCCCTGTTTCAGAAAAAAATGTGTTGCATTACTTATTGAACTGCCCTCGTATTTCAAGCTAAAATGCATAAAAAGAAATTAATTTGTTACAATCGATATTTACTAGCTCTGTTTGTATAGCTAAAATTATTCTTCTTTTAGAAATATTCGAAATTACGAAATGTGTGGCATACTTAAAATTCATGTTATTATTTGCACAATCTAATGCTATTTACGACAGTAATGGTTGAACTGTGTAAGCATTCACTTGAACACGAACAACCGCTACAATTCCGCACTGGTATATAATGTTATCATTAAAAGACAACGATGTGATGGACTTATAACTTTTGTAAATCACATTGTAATATATACTCTTGTATTTGTTTTAGCATTGATAATGACCTGACACAGGTCGAAATCTGATCTGCGTTGTGACTATAAATGTCATATTAAAGCAACTTAATTCGACGACTGATTGCTGCTCTATATAACTTAATACACTCCTGGAAATTGAAATAAGAACACCGTGAATTCATTGTCCCAGGAAGGGGAAACTTTATTGACACATTCCTGGGGTCAGATACATCACATGATCACACTGACAGAACCACAGGCACATAGACACAGGCAACAGAGCATCCACAATGTCGGCACTAGTACAGTGTATATCCACCTTTCGCAGCAATGCAGGCTGCTATTCTCCCATGGAGACGATCGTAGAGATGCTGGATGTAGTCCTGTGGAACGGCTTGCCATGCCATTTCCACCTGGCGCCTCAGTTGGACCAGCGTTCGTGCTGGACGTGCAGACCGCGTGAGACGACGCTTCATCCAATCCCAAACATGCTCAATGGGGGACAGATCCGGAGATCTTGCTGGCCAGGGTGATTGACTTACACCTTCTAGAGCACGTTGGGTAGCACGGGATACATGCGGACGTGCATTGTCCTGTTGGAACAGCAAGTTCCCTTGCCGGTCTAGGAATGGTAGAACGATGGGTTCGATGACGGTTTGGATGTACCGTGCACTATTCAGTGTCCCCTCGACGATCACCAGTGGTGTACGGCCAGTGTAGGCGATCGCTCCCCACACCATGATGCCGGGTGTTGTCCCTCTGTGCCTCGGTCGTATGCAGTCCCGATTGTGGCGCTCACCTGCACGGCGCCAAACACGCATACGACCATCATTGGCACCAAGGCAGAAGCGACTCTCATCGCTGAAGACGACACGTCTCCATTCGTCCCTCCATTCACGCCTGTCGCGACACCACTGGAGGCGGGCTGCACGATGTTGGGGCGTGAGCGGAAGACGGCCTAACGGTGTGCGGGACCGTAGCCCAGCTTCATGGAGACGGTTGCGAATGGTCCTCGCCGATACCCCAGGAGCAACAGTGTCCCTAATTTGCTGGGAAGTGGCGGTGCGGTCCCCTACGGCACTGCGTAGGATCCTACGGTCTTGGCGTGCATCCGTGCGTCGCTGCGGTCCGGTCCCAGGTCGACGGGCACGTGCACCTTCCGCCGACCACTGGCGACAACATCGATGTACTGTGGAGACCTCACGCCCCACGTGTTGAGCAATTCGGCGGTACGTCCACCCGGCCTCCCGCATGCCCACTATGCGCCCTCGCTCAAAGTCCGTCCACTGCACATACGGTTCACGTCCACGCTGTCGCGGCATGCTACCAGTGTTAAAGACTGCGATGGAGCTCCGTATGCCACGGCAAACTGGCTGACACTGACGGCGGCGGTGCACAAATGCTGCGCAGCTAGCGCCATTCGACGGCCAACACCGCGGTTCCTGGTGTGTCCGCTGTGCCGTGCGTGTGATCATTGCTTGTACAGCCCTCTCGCAGTGTCCGGAGCAAGTATGGTGGGTCTGACACACCGGTGTCAATGTGTTCTTTTTTCCATTTCCAGGAGCGTATAACCGCAGTCGTTGCTTGCACCCACCCCATGGAGGGCAACCTGATGAATTATTAAATTTATTTCTGGATTCATTTACAAAATAATGATAAACGCTAAGTATCCGGACACCTGGCTGAAAATGACTTACAAGTTCGTGGCGCCCTCCATCGCTAATGCTGGAATTCAATATGGTGTTGGCCCACCCTAAGCCTTGATGACAGCTTCCACTCTCGCAGGCATACGTTGTTTGGTGCTGGAAGGTTTCTTGGGGAATGGCAGCCCATTCTTCACGGAGTGTGTACAGAGGAGAGAGATCGATGCCGGTCGGTGAAGCCTGGCACGAAGTCGGTGGTCCAAAACATCCCAAAGGCGTTCTGTAGGATTCAGGTCAGAACTCTGTGCAGGCCAGTCCGTTACAGGGATGTTATTGTCGTGTAGCCACTCCGCCACAGGCCGTGCATTTTGAACAGGTGCTCGAAGGTGTTCAAAGATGCAATCGGCATCCCCGAATTGCTCTTCAACAGTGGGAAGCAAGAAGGTGCTTAAGACATCAATATAGGCCTGTGGTGTGATAGTGCTACGCAAAACAACAAGGGGTGCAAGCCCCCTCCAGGAAAAACATGAACACACCATAACACGACCTCCTCCGAATTTTATTGTTGGCGCTACACACGCTGGCAGATGACGTTCACAGGGCACTCGCCATACCCACACCCTGCCATCGGATCGCCACACTGTGTACCGTGATTCGTCACTCCACACAACGTTTTTCCACTGTTCAGTCGTCCAATGTTTACATTCCTTACACCAAGCAAAGAATCATTTAGCATTTACCGGTGTGATACGTCGCTGATGAGAAGCAGCTCGACCATGAAATCCAAGTTTTCTCTCCTCCCGCCTGTCATAGTACTTGCAGTGGACCCTGATGCAGTTTGGAATTCCTGTCCGATACTCTGGATAGATGTCTGCCTATTACACATTACGACGCTCTTCGACTGTCGGCGGTGTCTGTCGGTCAAGAGACGAGGTCGGCCTGTACGCTTTTGTGCTGTACGTGTCTCTTCAGCTTTCCACTTCATTATCACATCGGAAACAGTGGACCAAGGGATCCTTACAAGGGAACCTCCCCATCGCACCCCCCTCAGATTTAGTTATAAGTTGGCACAGGGATAGGCCTTGAAAAACTGAACATAGATCAATCGAGAAAACAGGAAGAAGTTGTGTGGAACTATGAAAAAAATAAGCAAAATATACAAACTGAGTAGTCCATGCGCAACGTAAGCAACATAGAGGAGAGTGTTAGCTTACGAGCACCGTGGTCCTGTGGTTAGCGTGAGCGGCTGTGGAGCGACAGGTCCGTGGATCAAATCTCCTCTCAGGCGAAAATTTTAATTTTTTATTTTCAGATAATTATCAAAGTTCAGCCACTCACACATAATCAACTTCGCTCTCCAAAATTTCAGGACATGTTCAGATTTGCTTGGACATATACAGAATTTGACGGTCTACGCACGGAAACATTTGAAAACGTAAAAAACATATGTTTTGACAGAGCACAGGGAAAACTGTGCGACTCTGAAACTGTTGCATTCATTTGATGCAGTTTATGTGACAAACTCTTATGTTTTCATCACTTTTTTTGGAGTGATTACCACATACACAAGAAAACCTAAGTCGGGCAAGGTAGAAGAATCTTTTTACCCATTCGCCAAGTGTACAAGTTAGGTGGGTCGACAACATATTCCTGTCATGTGACGCACATGCCGACACCAGTGTCGTATAGAATATATCAGACGTGTTTTCCTGTGGAGGAATCGGTTGACCTATGACCTTGCGATCAAATGTTTTCGGTTCCTATTGGAGAGACACGTCCTTTCGTCTACTAATCGCACGGTTTTGCGGTGCGGTCGCAAAACACAGACACTAAACTTATTACAGTGAACAGAGACGTCAATGAATGAACGGACAGATCGTAACTTTGCGAAAATAAAGAAAGTAAAATATTCACTCGTGGGAGGACTCGAACCAAGGACCTTTCGTTCCGCAGCTGCTCACTCTAACCACGAGACCACAGCGCTCATCAGCTATCGTTGTCCTTGATGTTGCCTATCTTACACATGGACTACTCAGTTTGTATATTTTGCTTATTTTTTCATAGTTCCACACAACTTCTTCCTGTTTTCTCGGTTGATCTGTGTTCAGTTTTTCAAGGCCTATCCACCGTGTCAATTTATAACTAAATTTGAGGGGGGTGCGATGGGGAGGTTCCCTTGTTAGGAGTGTGGAAATCTCCCGTTCAGACGTATGACGCAAGTGACACCCAATCACCTGACCACGTTCGAAGTCCGTGAGTTCCGCGGAGCGCCCCATTCTGCTCTCTCACGATGTGTGATGACTACTGAGGTCGCTGATACGGAGTACCTGGCAGTAGGTGGCAGCGTAATGCACCTAATATGAAAAACGTATGTTTTTGGTGGTGTCCGGACACTTTTGATCACGTTGTGTAACTTGTTGATGATTCTTCTTTTGTCAAGGAAGTTTGTAAACCCCTTTGTTTTGCAAACGCTTTGTAATGTGTTAGTACCGTCGAATGAGTTAGCCGTAGTGGGCATGCCTCTGATGGACACGGACGAGTTTTTAATTTTGTCAACAATAATGTAATTTTTGGTTTTATGAAAACTGAGACTGTGAAGTCAGTGTGATATAGTAGAATGGGATAAAATTACAAGATGTCATAGAAACACAAAGTACTTCATCAATTTTTATGTCAACTGGAACCCACAAAGTCAAAATTGCAACCCCAAGAATCTACCCCTTGTCGTACTGCAGCCAACAACGAGAAAATGAAGACACGTAAAAAATTTTTAAACATTCTTATTGCCTGAGGTCAAGGAACCGTACGTTAATTTAATTACAGGATGTATGTATAGCCACCTCGGTTGTACAAAACTATTGTCAAATTGACCATGGTATCGACAACACTTTGGCTGCTATATTATTGTGTCCTGTAGCTGCCGAATGAAAACGCACAATGCACTTCTTTGCAATGTAGAGGCTGACGGGCTGCACAAAATTTTTTTCGTTTGTACCAATCGTCGATAATTTAAGAGAGCCAATGATCTGTGCCCTTTTGCCTTGGGCAAGCAAAGGTGTCGGCGTGTCGAAATAGTAATTAAGATCGTCAGCACGAGCTAAGGGTTCATTATCAAGACTACAGACGGTGCTACAAAGTACATTAAAAAAAACATAACACCTTGAACACCTAGAGATAGGGCGTTGATATTCACAGGACATGTACATTAATACGAGGGTCATTCCAAAAGAAATGCACACTTTTTTTTTTAAATCCATCTTTTATTCGACATGTTTGAAAGTCTTACAGTGTGTAGATACATCCTTTAGCAACAATATTTTCATTTCTTCAGTAAACTGCAGTAGCCTGTAAACAGCAATCTACCGCTGCAGTTTACTGCATATGTGACTAGTCATGGACTAACGAACATGTCTACAGACTATGTTGTTTTATGACATATGGCTATGTGTGCTCGCACCATGTAACAGCGTCACCAGTGTATTTAATAGTAATGACAACGACCTATAAATGTGTCAGCTCATTTTAGGTTGACATGGCCTCATAGCCGTAACATCTTCACTTGATAATGGCCTAAGGCCGAAATTGCAATCGTGAAATAAAGGAAGTGTTACAGTCACTGGAGAAAATTGAAAATTTGTGTTGGCCAGGATTCGAACCCGGGTCCCCCGTGCGGACGTGTCCGAAAGCATAGATACCACATACACAGTTAAGCCCAGGATGATGTAATGTCTCTTTACATTCGATGAATTATTCTGATACAATTCTACCCTTGAATGACGTTTACTAATTTTCTATCTTCATACTCGCAGAATCCATGCGCAAAGTAGTTTCATACAATATCTATGCCATGAGCGCATAATTATTCTTTGTAGTACTCTCTCTAGTGGTTGTTAGGAAAAAAAGCTTCCGAGATTGTCTTCCTGCCGATTAGCCTGAGCATTGTTTGAAGACTTGTAATCTGAGTATTGAGATTTATGACAAAAGATAACTGATACGAAATTGTACGATTAAAAGGGATATATATATATATATATATATATATATATATATATATATATATATATATATATAAAGATGATGAGACTTACCAAACAAAAGCGCTGGCTTTTGTTTGGTAAGTCTCATCATCTTTCTTTTTAGAATTTTTTCCACGTGGAATGTTTCCCTCTGTTATATATATATATATATATATATATATATATATATATATATATATATATATATATATATTGCTCCTTCATACAAAAGGTGTGTAACAATTTACATTATTTGACATTTGAGAATTAATTATATTCATTGATATATTGCGTAGTTGTTAATCAGAAGGGAACTTCCGAAAGACTGGATACGAACCTGCATTTAATAATCCAAGAGCTCCATTACTTCTTCGGAAGGTTAAACTTCATCAAAGCCAAATATCCACTTGATCTGAGGTTTCCCGACTGATTATACAAGGCTCCCAAAATTACGAGGCATTTTATTTGTACAGATTAGCAGACTGCCGCAAAGCACGAGCCTGCAGGGAAGAAAAATCATCGCCTGATTTCATTCTAACAAGTAAAAGTGACTGAGTTATGACTGTGTTTCCTATTATGAATGATTGATTGCTCGAACGAATTGAGAACTACATGACTACATAATTACATAGATAGGAGGAAAAATTACAATGACAGTGATCAGTTCAGTGCGTATGCACTCTTTACGGGAATCGGCGAAATGCCGCGAGTGGTGAAGATAATGGCGAAGCGGCAGTACATCAGTGGTGTGTGAATGGGTTGAGAATTTAGGCTTGACGGGAGACGTGGTAAAGTCGTCCGTGCAGTTACAATGACCAATGGGTCCGGATAGCTTGGTGAGCAGAGCATCTGCCTACGGAGCAGAAGACCTAGGTTCGAATCCCGGCCCGCCACAACTTTTCAAATTTTCCCATTCATGTAAATCATTGCTAACTGGCAGCTAACGTCATTAATTCCTTTGTGTCCTGATTATTATTGACAACCACATCATCTGGGAACAAAGCATCCGGGAATAGCTTTGAAGATCTCGGAAGAACGGAGAGGCTAGGTGAGAGAAAGGGTGCACCGCTGTGGAATGGAGGGAGACGGGAGAAGGGGGAGAGCAGAAAAGGAGAAAAAGAGGAGGTGATGGAGGTAGGTCATTAAGGATCGTAAGCACGCTCCGGCTGCCGATAACGCAAACAAGTGGGCGCGTTACGCCGGCCGTCGGGCGTGTGTGGCTTAGGACGGGGCAACAGAGGGAAACGATTTTAAAAATTTGTCCATTATAATAATGAAATGCCGGCCGATGCGGGAGATTAGGCGCCGCGGGCCGTGTAGTCACTAGGTGGTCCGCGCTATCGGCCGAGTTATCGCTGTCGGCGGCGATTACACGCCGGCTACCGTCGCGTCCCCGCGAGATTTGTTTGGCCCTCCGGGGGCTGGGAGCTTTCACGTAATCTGGCCAGGAATGCCCCGGACCGGGTATTCATGAGGCGGCCGCGGAGGGCGAGCAAGTTTCGCTGTCCCGGCGTCTAATCTCGGAACCAGCTTTCGCACTCGACTCCGGCGCGGTACCATGTACTGGGCGGCATCCCCGGGTTCTCCAGGGGCCTGGACAGACTGGATGAACCTTGGTCTCTCTCGCTTCGCTACATACTCTCCGTGAGCCAGATCGCTGGTCGATCGTCAGCGATCGGCTTGTGTTTGGCGCGTCCCATGGAGGTAAGAATGAGGGGAGATGGCGCTACGTATCCCAGCCGTACTACGTATTGAAGCCATGGGGGCGTGGCTCGCTGCCATGACACTATGACCAAAACATTGCCAGTGTGCTATAGCGCTGCGTGTATTACAGTCGCTAATTGCACCATATACGCATGTAACGTCATCAGATTGGTTGTTTCAAAGTTTTTGTTTAAAATAAAATCTCGTAAAGGCGAAATTCCGCATTTCTTCTGATTAAAAATAGTTTTTAATGTAATACTACGAATAGCTAGCCTTCAATGTAAACGATACGATTTTGTTAATTCAGTAATAAACGTGTATCACAAACTTAATAATAGAAACTGAAAACTAAGTTAGCTATACCCTCCCTCCAAATCCCCATAAATACATCTTGTTTGTAATACGTACGCCGGCCGGTGTGGCCGTGCGGTTAAAGGCGCTTCAGTCTGGAACCGCGTGACCGCTACGGTCGCAGGTTCGAATCCTGCCTCGGGCATGGATGTGTGTGATGTCCTTAGGTTAGTTAGGTTTAATTAGTTCTAAGTTCTAGGCGACTGATGACCCCAGAAGTTGAGTCGCATAGTGCTCAGAGCCATTTGAACCATTTGTAATACGTACTGGGACATTTCAGTTACGTTACACTACTGGGAAACTCTGTTCATTACCACTAATATTTACTGAAATGCGGTACACAGAATGGCAAATCTACACAGTGTCTTCTTTAGGCCTATACTTTACGCCAGTTAATGTAGTGTTAGCTTTTGATTTGGTACATGATGAAGACGAAGTGAGTTACTCAACACTTCGATTATCGACGATACGTACGTATTATACTGAAACGTGAACTTGAAAACTAAGAATTTAATTCTTTGAATTAACATACCTTTTGCAAATGTTTTGGGTGTGTAGGGAAAACTGATGGTACAGCATTTTCTCGGAGCCTTACTGTTGAAAGGGAAGTTCGGTCTATGTCCTCTTCTCGGAAATGCTGAGAACATATAGTGCTCCATTTAGACGCACGCCAATTCTTCCTCCTCACGGCATTCTCCCACAGAGCTTTCCGACTTTCATTTTTAGGAAATCTAAAATCATACAGGAGAAAAACACGCTATAGTACAAGTACCGATGTAGCACACGTTCATTCACAATGAAGTTGTAAAATCACACTTAACGGGACAACTTACACATGAAATGTTATTCCCTTCGATTTCGCATCACAATCAGAACGATTCGTACATCCGAACACCACACAAGTCACCATAATAGCGCAAAATCCTTCCAAAAGCGAGCGACAAGCCTATGCACACAAGCTTACAGCAGCAATGTTTTGGTCGGATTGAGATGCCTACCCTCTGCTTCACATAGCTTCACAGGTGTGACGTCACGGCGTCTCCCTCTATTCTTACCTCCATGGCGCGTCCCCGGGCATGGGCATCTTTGCGTTTTCGGCTGGGGCGCGCGAGACGGCGAGAGGCAGTCGGTTTGGGCCGGCCGGTGAGACTGGCGGGGTTGTGGCTCGGGAGTAAGCACACGTATGATGCCTGTTAAGCCGTCGGCACACGGACCGTGCTGTCGAACGTTAACGTTGAGCGTGCCACGTTCAACGTGCTACTGACAAGGGAACCTCCCCATCGCACCCCCCTCAGATTTAGTTACAAGTTGGCACAGTGGATAGGCCTTGAAAAACTGAACACACATCAATCGAGAAAACAGGAAGGAGTTGTGTGGAACTATGAAAAAATGAGCAAAATATACAAACTGAGTAGTCCATGTGCAAGATAAGCAACATCAAGGATAACACAAACACAAGAGCGTCGTGGTCCCGTGGTTAGTGTGAGTAGCTGTGGAACGAGAGGTCCTTGGTTCAAGTCTTCCCTCGAGTGAAAAGTTTAATATTTTATTTCAGTTTATGTGACAAACTATTATGTTTTCATCAGTGTTTTGGGAGTGATTATCACATCCACGAGAAAACCTAAATCGGGCAAGGTAGAAGAATCTTTGTATCCATTCGCCAAGTGTACAAGTTGGGTGGGTCGACAACAAATTCCTGTCATGTGACACACATGCCGTCACCAGTGTCGTATAGAATATATCAGACGTATTTTTCTGTGGAGGAATCGGTTGACCTATGACCTTGCGATCAATTGTTTTCGGTTCCCATTGGAGAGGCACATCCTTTCGTCTACTAATCGCACGGTTTTGCGGTGCGGTCGCAAAACACAGACACTAAACTTATTACAGTGAACAGAGACGTCAATGAACGAACGGACAGACCATAACTTTGCGAAAATAAAGAAAAAAAATTTTTCACTCGAAGGAAAACTTGAACCAAGGACCTCTCATTCCGGAGCTGCTCACGCTAACCACGGAACCACGGCGCTACAGCGCATACGCTCTGCTTTATGTTGCATATACTGCACATGGACTACTCTTTTTGTATATTTTGCTTATTTTTTCATAGTTGCACACAACTTCTTCCTGTTTTCTCGATTGATCTGTGTTCAGTTTTTCAAGGCCTATCCACTGTGGCAACTTATAGCTAAATCTGAGGGGGGTGCGAGGGGGAGGTTCCCTTGTGAGCGTTCAGGAACGATGCGACTTGTGCATACGGTACGTGGGCCCCAATGTGGTACACGCGATCGCAACGCACTCCAGCGGCAGTTTGAGGGATGTTTCTAGTTCGCAAATCACGCTGTTTACTCAACGGTCGCGCGTAAAATTCCCACGTTAGCTCTATTAAAACGCACATTTCCTCCATCGTCCACGAAAAGGAAAGTACCATGTCCAGTTAATAAGGACACAGCCTTATAAAAGTTACATTACAAACAGTGCGGTACAAGTTTGCAATAATTCTCCGCATGTGATTATTTCATCATTCCCACATTTTATTAAAGCCCCGAGGTCAGTCTTACTTGATCACTGTTCCTACCCAGTAGCAGAACCTTTGCAACATGTGAATTACGAAGCATAAAAGAAAGAGGAGCAAAATATCTTTATACAAGTAGCGCAAGCTGTCCTGTAGATTAGGCCAATCTAAGCCGGCACGGTAGCCCAGCGTGTTCGGTCAGAGGGCCAGCTGCCATCTGTGGTAAAAAAAAAACTGAGTTAATGGGTCAACAACGAACTGAAACGGGTGTCTTTCGACGTCCCGCCCAGAGCAGATACAACGAACGAAAACGAACAAAATGAGATTAAAAAAAAAGTCACCCCTCAAAAAAAGATGAACTTATATTTACATAACATCAAATATATCATATACTTATATTAAACTAATAATAAAGTATGAGAACCTAATAAAAACGCGAATGGTAAGAAAAAAATTTGAAACTGTTGGGACGCGAACCACCGCCACAAGAAAAAGTTCATTACGGGACAGAGACGCTACTCATTACGCTAAACCAACAACATGCTGCTTGTACTAAATCATTTGTGTTACCCTTTCCAAAAACGTTAATCGTAGATAATTACGTTACTAACTGAAATTTAATTCTAACAAATTGTACCAAGAACAATGCGCGTTTTGGGTGGATCTTCAGTGTGTCGCTGCCTTCAAATAACCTACTCTCATAATACGCAAGTTACAACAATTCTTTTTCCACGAATATGATGCTTCTCATTATTTTATTGGAACGAATCACACAACTAACAACAGGTTTTCCAGTGATTCTCAATTTGCTGGTGCTCAGAGACGGCATATATACATATAGGCTTGAAACGAATGCCAATATGGCGCCTCATAACTCTGTACTGAAAGGAGACGACGTGCGTGTGACGTAGGTGGCGTTGTGCCATCTCATTGGCCAAAGGTCAGACGCACGGTCAGAATATCTGACATGCCAGATATTGCTCTGCACGTTCGGAAAGACTCCCGTACGTGCTGTTCCACGTCAGAAACTCGGCACGCTCGACGTTCGGATGCACGCTCCGTGTGCTGACGGCTTCACGCTGGGGCTGTTTGCTGCGGCAGTTGGTTGCCTGGAAGGCATTTGATATAAACTGTGCCGAGCCTGGCAGTGAGACGAGAGTCCAGAGTTGGTGTTGGCCTAGATGTTTGTACAAACTGAGGTGCCTGTGTGAGAAACACGGCGTGGGCCTGTTGGTTTCTTCGTCCTTCTGGCAGCCACCGCAAGTGGATGTTCGGCCGGGATGTCTACAGTTTGTGGTGAGCGTAGTGTGAACAAGTTCTCGTAGGGTGTGCTCCCAGCCTGACTCTTAACCTTTGTCCACCTCTAGTCGTTCCATGTGTTCTGTTTTCTGAACATTTATCGTTTGATTTGTGGGGCGCTCAACTGCGTGGCCATCAGTGCCAGCACGAAGTCCCATTATTTTCTGTCCAATTTTTTACACAGTCCAGTCTAGCCACTGTCACGAATGGTGAATATATGATGAGGAGAGCACCCAGTCCCCAGGCGGAGAAAATCCGCCACCCGGCCGGGAATCGAACCCGGAACCCCGTGATCCAGAGGCAGCAACGCTATGCACTAGACCGCGAGCTACGGACTGGTCTATTACCGTTCGTGGTAATTTTTTAAGACTCTAAGAAATTACAGACCTTGGCTGTGAGCAGGGATTGATTGAAGTCAGTGAGGAAATTAACTTTTTATACCTGGGATTCACAGTCATGTAGAACTTTATAAAAGACATTATACACTCCTGGAAATGGAAAAAAGAACACATTGACACCGGTGTGTCAGACCCACCATACTTGCTCCGGACACTGCGAGAGGGCTGTACAAGCAATGATCACACGCACGGCACAGCGGACACACCAGGAACCGCGGTGTTGGCCGTCGAATGGCGCTAGCTGCGCAGCATTTGTGCACCGCCGCCGTCAGTGTCAGCCAGTTTGCCGTGGCATACGGAGCTCCATCGCAGTCTTTAACACTGGTAGCATGCCGCGACAGCGTGGACGTGAACCGTATGTGCAGTTGACGGACTTTGAGCGAGGGCGTATAGTGGGCATGCGGGAGGCCAGGTGCACGTACCGCCGAATTGCTCAACACGTGGGGCGTGAGGTCTCCACAGTACATCGATGTTGTCGCCAGTGGTCGGCGGAAGGTGCACGTGCCCGTCGACCTGGGACCGGACCGCAGCGACGCACGGATGCACGCCAAGACCGTAGGATCCTACGCAGTGCCGTAGGGGACCGCACCGCCACTTCCCAGCAAATTAGGGACACTGTTGCTCCTGGGGTATCGGCGAGGACCATTCGCAACCGTCTCCATGAAGCTGGGCTACGGTCCCGCACACCGTTAGGCCGTCTTCCGCTCACGCCCCAACATCGTGCAGCCCGCCTCCAGTGGTGTCGCGACAGGCGTGAATGGAGGGACGAATGGAGACGTGTCGTCTTCAGCGATGAGAGTCGCTTCTGCCTTGGTGCCAATGATGGTCGTATGCGTGTTTGGCGCCGTGCAGGTGAGCGCCACAATCAGGACTGCATACGACCGAGGCACACAGGGCCAACACCCGGCATCATGGTGTGGGGAGCGATCTCCTACACTGGCCGTACACCACTGGTGATCGTCGAGGGGACACTGAATAGTGCACGGTACATCCAAACCGTCATCGAACCCATCGTTCTACCATTCCTAGACCGGCAAGGGAACTTGCTGTTCCAACAGGACAATGCACGTCCGCATGTATCCCGTGCCACCCAACGTGCTCTAGAAGGTGTAAGTCAACTACCCTGGCCAGCAAGATCTCCGGATCTGTCCCCCATTGAGCATGTTTGGGACTGGATGAAGCGTCGTCTCACGCGGTCTGCACGTCCAGCACGAACGCTGGTCCAACTGAGGCGCCAGGTGGAAATGGCATGGCAAGCCGTTCCACAGGACTACATCCAGCATCTCTACGATCGTCTCCATGGGAGAATAGCAGCCTGCATTGCTGCGAAAGGTGGATATACACTGTACTAGTGCCGACATTGTGCATGCTCTGTTGCCTGTGTCTATGTGCCTGTGGTTCTGTCAGTGTGATCATGTGATGTATCTGACCCCAGGAATGTGTCAATAAAGTTTCCCCTTCCTGGGACAATGAATTCACGGTGTTCTTATTTCAATTTCCAGGAGTGTATTTACGCCAGTGACTGTAACACTTTCTTTATTTCACGATTGCAGTTTCGGCCTTAGGCCGATATGAAGATGTTAAGGGTATGAGGGCATGTCAACCTAAAATGAGCTGACACATTTATAGGTCTTTTATTTTCTTTATTGTGATTTTAAACAAAGGCGGGCTGGCAGCAGCATAGTACGCCGCTCTTCTGCCTTGAATTGACAGTAAGTATTACATATAGGTGGCACAGAGAATACAATCAAAACGGCGGGCAAAAAAAAGTAGACGCTAAAAAACAAAAAAAAACATGGAGCCGTTCACGCTGGACGAGAAACATCACTAACACTAGTTGACACGGCGCACATAACATGGATGATGGTGACGGTACACGGGAACAGTGGTGGCGTGACGGCGAACAAACACTGAACACAAACGACGGCACACACACGAGACACTGACGGCGATGATCTCCGGCGCGCGAATGTCCACTGAGCTGGTGGAGGCCGGGGACCTGCCAAGACAGGAGGAGAGGGGGGGGAGTGGGAGAGGGAGAGGGGAGAGCAGAGATGCCACGGGCAGGGGAGAGAGGGGAAGGGAGGAGGGGGAGGGGAAGCCCAGGGGTAGAAGGGCGGAGGAAGGGGGATGGGGGAAAAGGAAAAATAAGGGATGGAGGGTGCCTAAAGGAAAGGCTATAGGAAGTGGGGGGGGGGAGGATCATAGTTGATAGGAGGGGTAGATGGAGGAGGACATCATCAGGGAGGGGGAGCTGGCGGAAGCCACACTGGGAGAGGGTAAGGAGGGTGGAGAGATGGAGACCGGGTGGGACGTGGGAATACAGGCGCGGCAGTGGGCGGGGGTGGGAGAGGATGGGTGAGACGAGCGGGTGAGGAGGATCGAGTTTACGGGAAGTGTACAGGATCCGTATCCTTTCAAGGAAAAGGAGAAGGTGGGGGAATGGGATGAGATCGTACAGGATCCGCGTGGGGGAGGGGAGACGTATGCGATAGGCGAGGCGGAGAGCAGGGCGTTCAAGGATTTGGAGGGATTTTGTAGAAGGTAGGGGGGGGGGGGCGGAGATCCAGGCCGGATGGGCGTAACAGAGGGCGGAAAGGAGCTTGAGGAGACGGAATCGGGAGGGTGCCTCGGCTTGGATTGTCCGGAGGTGGGGAGTCCAGGAGAGGCGACGGTCGAGGGTGACGCCAAGGTACTTAAGGGTGGGAGCGAGGGCGATGGGACGGCCATAGACGGTGAGATAGAAATCAAGGAGGCGGAAAGAAGGGGTGGTTTTGCCTACAATGATGGCCTGGGTTTTAGTTTATAGGTCGTTGTCATTACTTTTAAATACATTGGTGACACTGTTACATAGTGCGAGCACACATATCCATATGTCATAAAACAACATAGTCTGAAGACACTCATGTTCGTTAGCCCATCACTAGTCACATATGCACTAAACTGCAGCGGCAGAGGCCGGCCACTTGTCTGTTACTGCTTCCGGGTGTCCTGTAAGATTTCACAGCAAAACTGGGTTTTTGTGGCATTCTGTGTTTCTGGCTCAGCCTCCGCCTAGAAAAGGGAAAGATTTGGAATTCCTTAATGCTGTAACTTTATAAAAAATTGTTTTTTTATTCCTGCTTAATTGTTTTTCTTTACTTTCTGTTTAATGACAGACAGATTGAAATTTAGTTTACCTGGTTATTGGCTTAACTCGCGCTTCACGCACTAAATCAGCTGTTATTGAAATTGGTTTTTTTTTTTTATTCCTGTTTAGTGTCAGACACATTCAAATTTAGTTTACCTGGTTATTATAGCCGGCCGGTGTGGCCGTGCGGTTCTAGGCGCTTCAGTGTGCAACCGCGTGACCGCTACGGTCGCAGGTTCGAGTCCTGCCTAGGGCATGGATGTGTGTGATGTCCTTAGGTTAGTTAGGTTTAATTAGTTCTAAGTTCTAGGCGACTGATGACCTCAGAAGTTAAGTCGCATAGTGCTCAGAGCCATTTGAACCATTTTTACCTGGTTATTGACTTAACTTGCACTTTACGCACTAAATCTGCTGATACTGAATTTTTTTTTTTATTCCTCCTTAGTAACAGACACATTCAAATTTAGTTTGCCTCGTTATTGGCTTAACTCGCGCTTCATGCACTGAATCAGCTGATATTGAAATTGTTTTTTTTTTTTTTTAATTCCTGTTTATTGTCAGACAGATTCAAATGTAACTTCATTTATGTTATTTGAAATAAATGTGTTGGATTGGTCTTAATGAATTATGTGCAATCGAAGTAAGGGACCCAGTCCTTCATTAGTGCTTAACAGTGGCGTGTGGTCCGGGTTCTGAGCCCCGTGCTCGGACCACTCCGTAGTATTCCAGCAACTGCGAGGCCCGTATTTTGGTTGTTACTCGGTCTGCAGCCACCATCCGAACACCTATTACTGAACATTAAGTTTTAGGACTTGAACACTCCTGGGTACAATTTCAATAATGTGTCTGAATGGCTAAAATGGCTCTGAGCACTATGGGACTTAACATCTGAGCCCATCAGTCCCCTAGACTTAGGACTACTTAAACCTAAGGACATCACACACATCCATGCCCCAGGCAGGATTCGAACATGCGACCGTAGGAGGAGCGCGGTTCCGGACTGAAGCGCCTAGAACCGCCCGGCCACCGCGGTCGGCTGTATCTGAATGTCTTTGCAGGAACTGCACCACAATTTTCCACAAGAGCCAAAGCCAGGCAAGGTAGTCATTTTGGATGTAGGGCTCTTGAGCAAAGTCGAAGTTAGTCCTAACTCAATGCAAAATGTTGGGTTCAGTTAGAGATTCTGGGCAGGGCAGGGCAGCCCATTGTCCATAAACCATTGCCTGACAGATACTGTTTTATGACAGATAACATTTCATGCTGTGGCAACCCAAAGCACAAAGTTCGACTCAAAAACGCAGGTCATTCCCGTTTTTACGAAAGGCCGTAAGACAGATCCACACAATTATAGACCTATATCGTTGACGCCAATCTGTTGTAGAATTATGGAATGTTTTATGCTCAACAATTATGACGTTTTTGGAAAATGAACATCTCTTTAAAGATCAAAGTGGATTCCGCAAGCAGAGATCCTACTGAACTCAGCTCGCTCTGTTCCTCCATGAGATCCACAGATCAGTGGACGACGGCGCTCAGGCTGATGCCGTGCTCCTTGATTTCAGAAATGTTCAAATATGTGAAATCTTATGGGACTTAACTGCTAAGGTCACACTACTTAACCTAAATTATCCTAAGGACAAACACACACACCCATGCCCGAGGGAGGACTCGAACCTCCGCCGGGATCAGCCGTACAGTCCATGACTGCAGCGCCTAAGACCGCTCGGCTAATCCCGCACGGCTCCTTCATTTCAGTAAGGCATTTGACACCGTCACAAAATGCCGTTTAATGAAAAAAAAAACACCATCTTATGGAGTATCGGATAAGACTTGCTGTTGGAGTCAAGATTTTCTTGCAGATAGAACTCAACACGTCGCTCTTAACGGATCAAAATCGACAGATGTAAAGGTAATATCCGGAGTAGCACAGGGCAGTGTGATAGGACCGTTGCTGTTTACAATATATATATATAGTAGGAAACGTCGGATGCTCTTTAAGGCTATTCGCAGATGATGCAGTTGTCAATACCAAAGTAGCAACACCAGAAGATAGTTAGAATTAGCAAAACGACCTACAGAGAACTGATGAATGGTGCAGACTCTGGGTCGTCAAAATATGTGTCTTCGGTTTTATATACACCAATTTTGTCAAAAGTTGAAGCGAGAAGGTTTAGGATAATAGGCTAAGTTACTGGCAACTAGCATGATTTCTTCACTTCATATGGTTGTGGAATAAAATTGAAGAGCAAATCAGAGGTTGTTTCTAAGCAGAAAACACAAGAACAAATAACAGGTTTTAAACTTCACTACACTGCGTCTAGTCAGCCACTGGTTGCTTAAACACTGTGTAAAAAAGTCGAAAACCTGTGATTTGGTCTTCTATTATATTCCACAATGCGACGATGAATCGTTTCGATTCGAAACCGGCAACGGTACCTTTTGAATAAAAGAAACTTAAAATACATTTGTGGCTGGTTACTGTCTCAACACCATCAACATAAGTCTTCAAATAACAACCACGGTCTCCAACCATGTCATCATATGACAAAATCGCATTTCTTTGTCTTGTTCTTGTGTGCTGATATGTACAATCTGCTGGATTTCCATATGGGTGGTGTTTAGTTTATGGGCCATTATATGTAGTTGCACGTATACGCATATATACTGGTTTTACTGATGGGCTTATACTGGGTTACTGATTATAGCCCATTGTAATAAGTAAATAGTGGATTTGCCACATAAGATGTTCTTCGGCAATAGTTTGTCAACATACACTGAACAGACAAACAAACTGGTCCACCTGCCTAATATAGTGTAGGGCTCCCGCGAGCACGCACAAGTGCCGGAACACGACATGGCATGGACTCGACTAGTGTCTGAAGTAGTGCTGCAGGGAAATAACATCATGAATGCTGCAGAGCTGTCCACAAATCCGTAACAGTACGAGGGGGTGAAGATCTCTTCCGAACACCGCGTTGGAGGCACCCCAGTTACGCTCAATAATATTCATGTCTGGAGAGTTTGGTGGCCAGCGGAAGTGTTTAAATTCAGAAGAATTTTTCTGGAGCCACCGTGCAGCAATTCTGGATGTGCGTAGCTACTCCTCAAATCAAATGGTTCAAATGGCTCTGAGCACTATGGGACTTAACATCTGAGGTCATCAGTCCCCTAGACTTAGAACTACCTAACTGCCCGAGGTACGATTCGAACCTGCGACCGTAGCGGTTGTGGACTGAAGCGCCTAGAACCAATCGGCCACAGCGGCCGGCCATAACGCTGGTGATCAGGGACTTTATACCACCACCCCTACCTCACTTTGCCGTAAAGTCAAAGCAGCCAACAGTAACAGGCGCACCCATTCGGTTGCCCGTCCAAGAACTCGCCAAGGCCAACATTGCTGACGTCCGGGCCTCACTCCATCGTGTTGATGATGCCCGAACAACAGTTTTCCAGCAAATTCACCCCTAACATGTAAACACTGTACCGGAAATCGTTTTCCGATATTCGCTTTTCCTCTTGCCCGAGTTGTGACGCTTCTGAGCAAGCGACATACGGTCCTACAGGAGCCAACCCGTGTGTGTGTGTGTGTGTGTGTGTGTGTGTGTGTGTGTGTGTGTGTGTGTGTGTGTCAGCGGCTGGTGTGCGCCGGCGCGGTCCGCTGTCGGCTTTGGACCATTAATACGGATCACCGCCTATCCGTCTTCATCTCGCGGCTACCGTGTCGCGCTGCGCTGCCAGTCCTGGAACCTTATCCGCCCCGCTATACCTGCAGACACGTGTACTGGCGCTGCCGTCACAAATGCTGTTTCTCCCCTTTTCGAGCTCAGCTACATACCGGTAAACCTCACGTCTCCACAGCCGATTCTGTAAAGAACCGAACTGCCATTTACACACTACTGGCCATTAAAATTGCTACACCAAGAAGAAATGCAGATGATAAACGGGCATTCATTGGACAAATATATTATACTAGAACTGACATGTGATTACATTTCACGCAATTTGGGTGCATAGATCCTGAGAAATCAGTACCACCTTTGGCCGTAATAACGGCCGTGATACGCCTGGGCATTGAGTCAAAAAGAGCTTGGATGGCGTGTACAGGTACAGCTGCCCATACAGCTTCAGCACGATACCACAGTCCATCAAGAGGTAGTGACTGGCGGATTGTGACGAGCCAGTTGCTCGGCCACCATTGACCACACGTTTTCAATTCATGAGAGATCTGGAGAATGTCCTGGCCAGGGCAGCAGTCGAAGATTTTCTGTATCCAGAAAGGCCCGTACAGGACCTGCAACACGCGGTCGTGCATTATCCTGCTGAAATGTAGGGTTTCGCAGGGATCGAATGAAGGGTGGAGCCACGGGTCGTAACACATCTGAAATATAGCGTCCACTGTATAAAGTGCCGTCAATGCGAACAAGAGGTAACCGAGACGTGTAACCAGTGGCACCCCATACCATCATGCCGGGTGACACGCCAGTATAGCGATGTCGAATACACGCTTCCAATGTGCGTTCACCGCGATGTCGCCAAACACGGATTCGACCATCATGATGCTGTAAACAGAACCTGGATTCATTCGAAAAAATTACGTTTTGCCATTCGTGCACCCAGGTTCGCCGTCGAGTATCGCAGGCGCTCCTGTTTGTGATGCAGCGTCAAGGGTAACCGCAGTCATTGTCTCCGAGTTGATAGTCCATACTGCTGCAAACGTCGTCGAACTGTTCGTGCAGATGGTTGTTGTCTTGCAAACGTCCCCATCTGTTGACTCGGGGATCGAGACGTGGCTGCACGATCTGTTTCAGCCATGTGGATAAGATGCCTGTCATCTCGACTGCTAGTGATACGAGGCCGTTGGGATCCACCACGGCGTTGCGTATTACCCTCCTGAACCCACCGATTCCATATTCTGGTAACAGTCATTGCATCTCGACCAACGCGAGCAGCAATGTCGCGATACGATAAACCGCAATCTCGATAGGCTACAATCAGACCTTTATCAAAGTCGGAAACGTGATGGTACGCATTCCTCCTCCTTACACGAGGCATCACAACAACGTTTCTCCAAGTAACGCCGGTCAACTGCTGTTTGTGTATGAGAAATCGGTTGTAAACTTTCCTCATGTCAGCACGTTGTAGGTGTCGCCACCGGCACCAACCTTGTGTGAATGCTCTGAAAAGCTGATCATTTGCATATCACAGCATCTTCTTCCTGTCGGTTAAATTTCGCGTCTGTAACACGTAATTTTCGTGGTGTAGCAATTTTAATGGGTATTCAAATACAGTCCGCCCCTGCTAGCTGAGTGGTCAGTGTGACGGAACGTCATGCCTAACGGCCCGGGTCCGATTCCTGATTGGGTCGGAGATTTTCTCCTCTCAGGGACTGGGTGTTGTGTTGTCCTTATCATTATCATTCCATCCCCATCGACACGCAAGTCGCCGGAGTGGCGTCAAATCGAAAGACTTGCAACCGGCGAACGGTCTACCCGATGGGAGGCCCTAGTCACACGACATTTACATGAACAAAAATCTAAATGACAAGATAGGTCTTTGCAGTGGGCGGAGACATGTGAGGGGAAATGCTGACGTAATAGGCGCTCGGTGCTACCAACAGAAACTGCAACGTTGAGCTTAACCATGCACTTTTGGCGCTACATCTGCTAGGTCGCTGGCGTTGGCAGAAATGAAAAATGAGGGAAGTCGACATGAAGGGTTCGGGACAAATCCGATATGAGACGAAATCGAACGATGGACCCATCGGACACCTTTTATTGTGCCACTTACCTGCAGTCACCACTGGTAGCAAAGTGCTTATCGCAGAGCGTGAACGTGCATCGTTTTCCTTCCAATTCTTGCTCCTACGGAGATGGGCAGGCTGCAAGCTTGTTGATTTACAGAATAACTAATGATAAATCAATACCTAAATATACAGCTCTACAACCGGCAGCATACAGCATATTTACAATGTCCAACCGATATTTTTATACGCCGATACATCGAGATTTATATATATATATATAGGGTGTTACAAAAAGGTACGGCCAAGCTTTCAGGAAACATTCCTCACACACAAAGAAAGAAAATATGTTATGTGAACATGTGTCCGGAAACACTTACTTTCCATGTTAGAGCTCATTTTATTACTTTTCTTCAAATCACATTAATCATGGAATGGAAACACACAGCAACAGAATGTACCAGCGTGACTTCAAACACTTTGTTACAGGAAATGTTCAAAATGTCCTCCGTTAGTGAGGATGCATGCATCCACCCTCCATCGCATGGAATCCTTGATGCGCTGATGCAGCCCTGGAGAATGGCATATTGTATCACAGCCGTCCACAATAAGAGCACGAAGAGTCTCTGCTTTTGGTACCGGGTTTGCGTAGACAAGAGCTTTCAAATGCCCCCATAAATGAAAGTCAAGAGGGTTGAGGTCAGGAGAGCGTGGAGGCCATGGAATTGGTCCGCCTCTACCAATCCATCGATCACCGAATCTGTTGTTGAGAAGCGTACGAACACTTCGACTGAAATGTGAAGGAGCTCCATCGTGCATGAACCACATGTTGTGTCGTAAAGGCACATGTTCTAACAGCACAGGTAGAGTATCCCGTATGAAATCTTGGCGGTGAAGCCGGCCGCGGTGGTCGTGCGGTTCTCGGCGCTCCAGTCCGGAGCCGCGCTGCTGCTACGGTCGCAGGTTCGAACCCTGCCTCGGGCATGGGTGTGTGTGACGTCCTTAGGTTAGTTAGGTTTAAGTAGTTCTAATTTCTAGGGGACTGATGACCACAGCAGTTGAGTCCCTTAGTGCTCAGAGCCATTTGAACCATTTTTTATTTTTTTTCTTGGCGGTGAATCGAGGAAGTACAGTACATACTGACGAAACTAAAATGAGCTCTAACATGGAAATCAAGCGTTTCCGGACACATGTCCACATAACATCTTTTCTTTATTTGTGTGTGAGGAATGTTTCCTGTAGTCCTACCAGAAGCACTTTATGCTGCAGAAACTTCAGTGATTCATCGTCATTCGAAGATAAAAAAAAAATGGTTCAAATGGCTTTGAACACTATGCGACTTAACTGCTGGGGTCATCAGTCCCCTAGAACTTAGAACTACTTAAACCTAACTAACCTAAGGACATCACACACATCCATGTCCGAGGCAGGATTCGAACCTGCGACCGTAGCGGTCACGCGGTTCCAGACTGTAGCGCCTAGAACCGCTAGGCCACTTCGGCCGGCTACGAAGATCAGCGAGATTGCAAAGCAGCAGAGAAAAATACTGACAAGGGAACCGCTTCATCGCACTCCCCTCAGATTTAGTTAGAAGTTGGCACAGTGGATAGGCCTTGAAAAACTGAACACAGATCAATCGAGAAAGCAGGAACAAGTTGTGTGGAACTATGAAAAAAAATAAGCAAAATATACAAACTGAGTAGTCCATGCGCAAGATAGGCAACATCAAGGATAGTGTGACCTCACGAGCGCCGTGGTGCCGTGGTTAGCTTGAGCAGCTGCGGAACGAGAAGCCCTTGTTTCAAGTCTTGCCTCGAGTGAAAAGTTTAATTTTTTATTTTCAGACAATTATTATCTGTCCATCCGTCCGTCCAATGCGAGGTAACTACGCCGTAGTATGGGGACGCTACACCTAAACAAACATCGAAACAAAACATATGTTTTGACAGAGCACAGGGAAAACTGTGCGACTGTGAAACTGTTGCATTCATATGTTGCAGTTTATGTGACAAACTCTTATGTTTTCATTACTTTTTTGGGAGTGATTATCACATCCACAAGAAAACCTAAATCGGGCAAGGTAGAAGAATCTTTTTACCCATTCGCTTAGTGTACAAGTTAGGTGGGTCGACAACATATTCCTGTCATGTGACGCACATCCGTCACCAGTGTCGTATAGAATATATCAGACGTGTTTTCCTGTGGAGGAATCAGTTGACCTATGACCTTGCGATCAAATGTTTTCGGTTCCTATTGGAGAGTCGCATCCTTTCGTCTACTAATCGCACGGTTTTGAGGTGCGGTCGCAAAACACAGACACTAAACTTATTACAGTGAACAGAGACGTCAATGTACGAACGGACAGATCATAACTTTGCGAAAATAAAGAAATTAAAATTTTCACGCGAGGGAAGACTTGAACCAACGACCTCTCGTTCCGCAGCTGCTCACGCTACCACGGGACCACGGCGCTCGTAAGCTCACATTATCCTTGATGTTACCTATCTTGGGGTTGGACTACTTAGTTTGTATATTTTGCTTATTTTTTTCATAGTTCCACACAACTTCTTCCTGTTTTCTCGATTGATCTGTGTTCAGTTTTTCAAGGCCTATCCATTGTGCCAACTTATAACCAAATCTGAGGGGGGTGCGAAGGGGAGGTTCCCTTGTGAGGAAAATATATGGACCAGTGTTTCGGGAAGGAATTTGGACGTAGAGGCCAACTAGGGAGATTTACAAAGGCGTAGAAACAATAACAGGCACCATTAGAAAGAGAAGGATGAAATTTTATGGACATATCAGCAGGACGAATAAAAGCAGGCTCCCAAGACAAACCTCTGAGATAGTAAACAAGAGCAAAAGCTAGACAAAGTGGATCACTGAAGCAGAAGAAGACATTAAAGAACTGGGGATCACACAAGACAACATAAACAATAGAGAACAGTTTAGAAACATCATACAGAAACACACACTTAAACAAAAACGTACGGAGAACAGAACGGGAAAAAGATGGTCGGAAGAATGCAAGAGAGAACACAGTGAACGTATGAAGAGAATTTGGGAAGAACGAAGAAAGAAGAAGAAATCATGACTACTCAATTTAAATCGCTCTCTCAAAAGGGAGTAACCGAAAATAATAATAATAATAATAATAATATACACTCCTGGAAATTGAAATAAGAACACCGTGAATTCATTGTCCCAGGAAGGGGAAACTTTATTGACACATTCCTGGGGTCAGATACATCACATGATCACACGGACAGAACCACAGGCACATAGACACAGGCAACAGAGCATGCACAATGTCGGCACTAGTACAGTGTATATCCACCTTTCGCAGCAATGCAGGCTGCTATTCTCCCATGGAGACGATCGTAGAGATGCTGGATGTAGTCCTGTGGAACGGCTTGCCATGCCATTTCCACCTGGCGCCTCAGTTGGACCAGCGTTCGTGCCGGACGTGCAGACCGCGTGAGACGACGCTTCATCCAGTCCCAAACATGCTCAATGAGGGACAGTTCCGGAGATCTTGCTGGCCAGGGTAGTTGACTTACACCTTCTAGAGCACATTGGGTGGCACGGGATACATGCGGTCGTGCATTGTCCTGTTGGAACAGCAAGTTCCCTTGCCGGTCTAGGAATGGTAGAACGATGGGTTCGATGACGGTTTGGATGTACCGTGCACTATTCAGTGTCCCCTCGACGATCACCAGTGGTGTACGGCCAGTGTAGGAGATCGCTCCCCACACCATGATGCCGGGTGTTGGCCCTGTGTGCCTCGGTCGTATGCAGTCCTGATTGTGGCGCTCACCTGCACGGCGCCAAACACGCATACGACCATCATTGGCACCAAGGCAGAAGCGACTCTCATCGCTGAAGACGACACGTCTCCATTCGTCCCTCCATTCACGCCTGTCGCGACACCACTGGAGGCGGGCTGCACGATGTTGGGGCGTGAGCGGAAGACGGCCTAACGGTGTGCGGGACCGTAGCCCAGCTTCATGGAGACGGTTGCGAATGGTCCTCGCCGATACCCCAGGAGCAACAGTGTCCTTAATTTGCTGGGAAGTGGCGGTGCGGTCCCCTACGGCACTGCGTAGGATCCTACGGTCTTGGCGTGCATCCGTGCGTCGCTGCGGTCCGGTCCCAGGTCGACGGGCACGTGCACCTTCCGCCGACCACTGGCGACAACATCGATGTACTGTGGAGACCTCACGCCCCACGTGTTGAGCAATTCGGCGGTACGTCCACCCCGCCTCCCGCATGCCCACTATACGCCCTCGCTCAAAGTCCGTCAACTGCACATACGGTTCACGTCCACGCTGTCGCGGCATGCTACCAGTGTTAAAGACTGCGATGGAGCTCCGTATGCCACGGCAAACTGGCTGACACTGACGGCGGCGGTGCACAAATGCTGCGCAGCTAGCGCCATTCGACGGCCAACACCGCGGTTCCTGGTGTGTCCGCTGTGCCGTGCGTGTGATCATTGCTTGTACAGCCCTCTCGCAGTGTCCGGAGCAAGTATGGTGGGTCTGACACTCCGGTGTCAATGTGTTCTTTTTTCCATTTCCAGGAGTGTATATCGAGGGACGATAGCGACAGTTTTTTAAATATCGATATATCGGAATCCCGATGTTTTTAAAAAATCAGCATTCCTAGTGTATTGACATAGTCGTCAGGGGTAGTCTGATAATCTTCTCTTCTCAGTATTCGCATTTGCATGACGTGCGGTTAGCGCTCAGCACTTCTGGGCGTGAGCCAACACTCCTGCCTGATTCAGCGTTTCTAGGTACTGTAAACCTTGTGAGTCAATACGGCATCGATTAAAGGATTCCTGCGGTCCATCTACCCCAGTTAGCCACAGGTTCAAAACTTTCCTTGCAGCCAGGAGACATTGCGTTATCCTGGGCAGAGAGTACGTCTGGCTTGTACCAGCCGAGAGTAATAGCTGTAATCTTAGGCTATACGCAGATGATACAGGGAAGTTGCAGCATTACAAAATTGTAGCGAAATGCAGGAAGATCTGCAGCGGATCGGCACTTGGTGCAGGCAGTGGCAACTGACCCTTAACATAGTCAAATGTAATGTATTGCGAATACATAGAAAGAAGGATCCTTTATTGTATGATTATATGACGGCGGAACAAACACTGGTAGCAGTTACTTCTGTAAAATATCTGGGAGTATGCGTGCGGAACGATTGGAAGTGGAATGATCATATACAATTAATTGTTGGTAAGGCGGGTGCCAGGTTGAGACTCATTGGGAGAGTCCTTAGAAAATGTAGTCCATCAGCAAAGGAGGTGGCTTACAAAACACTCGTTCGACCTATACTTGAGTATTGCTCATCAGTGTGGGACCCGTACCAGATCGGGTTGGCGGAGGAGATAGGGAAGATCCAAAGAAGAGCGGCGCGTTTCGTCACAGGGTTATTTGGTAAGCGTGATATCGTTACGGAGATGTTTAGCAAACTCAAGTGGCAGACTCTGCAAGAGAGGCGCTCTGTATCGCGGTATAGCTTGCTCGCCAGGTTTCGAGAGGGTGCGTTTCTGGATGAGGTATCGAATATATTGCTTCCCCCTACTTATACCTCCCGAGGAGATCTCGAATGTAAAATTAGAGAGATTCGAGCGCGCACGGAGGCTTTCCGGCAGTCGTTCTTCCCGCGAACCATACGCGACTGGAACAGGAAAGGGAGGTAATGACATTGGCACCTAAAGTGCCCTCCGCCACACACCGTTGGGTGGCTTGCGGAGTATAAATGTAGATGTAGATGATAGAAATGACATGTGTGTTTTTTTTTAACCAATCGCTTCGGAGAAAGAGAGTCAGAACGGTCTACGTCAGTGTAACGATTAGCTATCGAGGGAGACGGAAAACGTGACTAAGCGCGGTGAGGTACAGGGGAGAGGTGACTAGGCAGCGCTTGGCGGCCAAGACACGTGACGGGTGTCTCTGGGGTCTGCGCGAGAGAAATGATGGGTCGAGGCGCATGCGCAGTGCCGCTAACATGACACGCGGTGTTTATGTCGCGCTGATGGGACGGCGCGTGAGTAATGGCTGCGATACCATCTCCAGGAACGCCACCCCAGCACAAACACACACACGACGCTGAGTGTGCGGACGGCCGCTACCTTGATACGCAGCACGCGTCTGTGCACACCCACGCAGCTGCATCGCTGCGCTAGAAGAAGCGGCAACCAAATGCGTTAATGGACGGGTTACTCCACTCGGGAGCGGAGTGCGGCCCACAATCTACTTTCCTGACAGTCAGCAGATGCGCCGCATCGGGAACCTAAACCTGCGCTTTTGCCATTCTATCGGAACGCTTTCACATGCAGCTTTATAGCCGCAACCAGTGAGATAACATTCTCAATTAACATATATCGCTAATACTGGCCATTAAAATTGCTACACCAACAAGAAATGCAGATGATAAACCGGTATTCATTGGACAAATATATAATACTAGAACTGTCATGTGATTGCATTTTCACGCAATTTGAGTGTATAAATCATGAGAAATCAGTAGCCAGAACAACCACCTCTGGCCTTCATACGCCTGGGCATTGAGTCGGAGCTTGGATGGCGTATACAGGTACAGCTGCCCATGCAGCTTCAACACGATACCACAGTTCATCAAGAGTAGTGACTGGCGTATTGTGACGAGCCAGTTGCTCGGCCACCATTGACCAGACGTTTTCAGTTGGTGAGAGATCTGGAGAATGTGCTGGCCAGGGCAGCAGTCGAACATTTTCTGTATCCAGAAAGGCCCGTACAGGACCTGCAACATGGGGTCGTGCATTCTCCTGCTGAAATGTAGGGTTTCGCAGGGATCGAATGAAGGGTAGAGCCACGGGTCGTGACACATCTGAAATGTAAAGTCCACTGTTCAAAGTGCCGTCAATGCAAACAAGAGGTGACCGAGACGTGTAACCAATGGCACCACATTCCATCACGCCGGGTGATACGCCAGTATGGCGATGACGAATACACTCCCGGGTTCGATTCCCGGCGGGGTCAGGGATTTTCTCTGCCTCGTGATGGCTGGGTGTTGTGTGTTGTCCTTAGGTTAGTTAGGTTTAAGTAGTTCTAAGTTCTAGGGGACTGATGACCATAGCTGTTAAGTCCCATAGTGCTCAGAGCCATTTGAACCATTTGACGAATACACGCTGCCAATGTGCGTTCACCGCGATGTCGCCACACACCGATGCGACCATCATGATGCTGTAAACAGAACCTGGATTCATCCGAAAAAATGACGTTTTGCCATTCGTGCACCCAGGTTCGTCGTCGAGTACACAATCGCAGGCGCTCCTGTCTGTGATGCAGGGTCAAGGGTAACCGCATCCGTGGTCTCCGAACTGATAGTCCACGCTGCTGCAAACGTCGTCGAACTGTTCGTGCAGATGGTTGTCTTACATACGTCCCCATCTGTTGACTCAGGGATCGAGACGTGGCTGCACGATCCGTTAAAGCCATGCGGATAAGATGCCTGTCACCTCGACTGCTAGTGATACGAGGCCGTTGGGATCCAGCACGGCGTTCCGTATTACCCTCCTGAACCCACCGATTCCATATTCTTCTAACAGTCACTGGATCTCGACCAACGCGAGCAGAATGTCGCGATACGATAAACCGCAGTCGCGATAGCCTACAATCCGAGCATTTCTCTTCCTTACACGAGGCATCACAACAACGTTTCACCAGGCAACGCCAGTCAACTGCTGTTTGTGTATGAGAAATCGGTTGGAAACCTTCCTCATGTCAGCACGTTGTAGGTGTCGCCACCTGCGCCAACCTTGTGTGAATGCTCTGAAAAGCTAATCATCTGCATATCGCAGCATCATCTTCCTGTCGGTTAAATTTCGAGTCTGTAGCACGTCATCTTCGTGGTGTAGCAATTTTAATGTCATATTTCGGATGAATCCAGGTTCTGTTTACAGCATCATGATGGTCGCATTTGTGTTTGGTGACATCGCGGTGAACGCACATTGGAAGCGTGTATTCGTCATCGCCATACTGGCGTATCACGCGGCGTGATGGTATGGTGTGCCATTGGTTACACGTCTCGGTCACCTCTTGTTCCCATTGTTTGCACTTTGAACACTGCACGTTACATTTCAGATGTGTTACGATCCGTGGCTCTACCCCTCATTCGATCCCTGTCAAACCTTACATTTCAGCAGGATAACGCACGACCGCATGTTGCAGCTCCTGCACGGGCCTTTCAGGATACAGAAAATGATCGACTGCTGAACTGGCCAGCACATTCTCCAGATCTCTCACCAATTGAAAAAGTCTGGTCAATGGTGGCCGAGCAACTGGCTTGTCACAATACGCCAGTCACTACTCTTGATGAACTGTGGTATCGTGTTGAAGCTGCATGGGCAGCTGTACCTGTACACGCCATCCAAGCTCTAACTCAATGCCCAGGCGTATCAAGGCCGTTATTACGGCCAGAGGTGGTTGTTCTGGGTACTGATTTCTCAGTATCTATGCACCCAAACTGCGTGAAAATGTAATCACATGTCAGTTCTAGTATAATATACTTGTCCAATGAATACCCGTCTATCATCTGCATTTGTTCTTGTTGTAGCAATTTTAATGGCCAGTAGTGTAATTCCACGACTGACTTCTTTCCCGCGCCATCCCGGGCTTGTGCAGGGTGTTAATGACCCCGTCTTCGACGGGACGTGGAGCCCCAACCTTCCCCGGCTGCTTCCCTCAAGCGAGACGTCCCCGCGGCCCGTTCCCTCCTCCGCGTCGCCCGCGTGACCTACTGCGGCTGCGCCGGTAACGACCCCCACGTTGACGGCCCTTTAAAGTGTAATCCTGTTCCCGGGGCAGCTGGGATTCCGGACGCTTTGCGTGGGCGTCCAGCGGTAGGCTAATGGCGTCCAATTTGTGGAGCCGGCCAGCTGATGGATGTCCGCAGATAGCATCGCCCGGCGGTCAGGGCACGCAGCGGCCAGGGAACTCCCAACAGATGGGCACCGCTCAGTCGGTCCGAGGCGAACACACGTCAGCTACTGTGCAGGGGGCGCTTAAGGTTGTGTTTCAAGGTCACTACCTGTCGCAAACGTAATTAAGTCAAACGGAACTAACCTCCAGCGTGTCCTACAAAGGACACCCTGACAGTCTTAATCTTTTTTGTCCCTTTGTTCGCATCGAAAGGGTCGGTATTGCTACTGGATTTGGCATGGTTAGTTCAAGGGCTGGTCGGGTGACCTTCCTGTTCTTCTTCTTCTTCTTCAGTAGCGTTACAGCCCTTCTTGAGCCTTAGCTTCTTCAACAATCTTCCTCCACACTTCTCGGTTATTTGCTGCTCTTTTCCACCCCCGGACTCCCATACTGGTGATATTATTACCTCTTCGATCCATCTTCTTCTAGTTCTCCCTATTCGCCTAACTGAATGGATCATACCTTTCATCATTTTCTTTGGAATTCTATCCTCTGCCATTCTCTTCAAGTGTCCTAGCCATCGTATTCGCTGTGATTTCACAAATTTTACTACCTCCCTACCTTGTATTAACTCTTGTAATTCGGCACTGTAGCGTATTCTCCAGTCTTCTTCCTCCCTTATTGGCTCATAGATTTTGTGTAGTATTTTCCGCTCAGTAATTCTTAGTGCATTTTTATCGTGTTCTCTCAACATCCATACCTCTGAGCCGTATGTGATAACTGGGCGGACTACGGAATTATATATTAGCAGTTAAGTTTTTCTTGTAACAAGGCTATTTTTGAAAAGCTGCATATTTGCAAAGTAAGCTCTGTTTCCTGCTTGTATTCTTTCCCTTATAGCCTTTCCAATACTGTTATCATTTGTTATTAGGGCTCCCAAGTAGTTAAAAGAGGACACTCCGTTGTAGCATTTCCCATTGATGTTTAGGTTTTTGCCGGCCGCGGTGTCCGTGCGGTTCTAGGCGCTGCAGTCCGGAACTGCGGGACTGCTACGGTCGCAGGTTCGAATCCTGCGCCGGGCATGGATGTGTGTGATGTCGTTAGGTTAGTTAAGTTTAAGTAGTTCTAACTTCTAGGGGACTGATGACCTAAGATGTTAAGTCCCATAGTGCTCAGAGCGAAGCCATTTGTTTAGGTTTTTAGGGGTTTTTCTGGCCTCAGATTGTGACATTACCATATATTTTGTTTTGTTTTCATTTACTATGAGGCCAATTTTTAAGGCTTCTGTTTCCATTGCCCGGTATGTTTCTAGGAGTGTATTGGTATTTCTTCCTACTATAGCAATGTCATCAGCGTATGCACATATCTGGCTAGTTTTCATAATATGGTGCCTCTTTTGTTGATTTTATTTACCACACTATGCAGGGCTATATTGAATATGACAGTGGAGAGACCTTGCTTCACATCTTTATTAAAGTCAAAATTTTCACTTGTTCTGCTTAGGACCTTTACTATTGCTCTTGTTTCTATCATTATCTTTCTGATTAGTCTTATTAATTTAGCACATATACCAACTTCTTTCGGTACTCTGTATAGTTGTTGCCGATTTATGCTGTCAAAGGCTTGTTTGAAATCGATGAATAGGAAATGCAGACCTATATCATATTCATAGAACTTTTCCATCATTAGTCTTATCACAAATATTTGATCAGTTGTTCCTCTGCCTGATCGAAAGGCACACTGATATTCCCCTAGCCGGCCGGTGGGGCCGTGCGGTTAAAGGCGCTTCAGTCTGGAACCGCGTGACCGCTATGGTCGCAGGTTCGAATCCTGCCTCGGGCATGGATGTGTGTGATGTCCTTAGGTTAGTTAGGTTTACTTAGTTCTAAGTTCTAGGCGACTGATGACCTCAGCAGTTAAGTCCCTTAGTGCTCAGAGCCATTTGAACCATATTTATCGTCCACGTTTCTCTTGCATACATGGCTTCACTCCATACAAATACTTTCAGAAACGACTTCCTGCCACTTAAATCTATACTCGATGTTAACAAATTTCTCTTCTTCAGAAACACTTTCCTTGCCATTGCCAGTCTATATTTTATATCCTCTCTACTTCGACCATCGTCAGTTATTTTGCTCCCCAAATAGCAAAACTCCTTTACTACTTTAAGTGTCTCATTTCCTAATCTACTTCCCTCAGCATCACCCGAGTTGATTCGACTACATTCCATTGGTCCCAGAGGTTACTTTAATGTCTATGGACGTCTCTTGATTGAGATCAACATGCTGTGTTCTGTTTGCTAAAAACTCTTCAATCCAGCCACACAACTGGTCTGATATTCCGTAGGTCTTACTTTAACAGGCGACAGTGCGGAACTGTATCGAACGCCTTCCAGAAGTCAAGGAGCCTGTATCTAATATTTTCTGGGTCTCATGAATAAATGAAGCGAGTTGGGGGTCACACGATCTCTGTTTCCGGAATCCATGTTGATTCCTTCAGAGTCGACTCTGGGTTTCCAGAAATGGCATGGTTCAAATGGCTCTGAGCACTATGCGACTTAATTTCTGAGGTCATCAGTCCCCTAGAACGTAGAACTACTTAAACCTAACTAACCTAAGGACATCACACACATCCATGCCCGAGGCAGGATTCGAGCCTGCGGCCGTAGCGGTCGCGCGGTTCCAGACTGAAGCGCCTAGAACCGCCGGCCGGCAGAAATGGCATGATACGCGAGCAAAAAACGTGTTCTAAAATTCTACAACAGATCGAGGCGTCGTACGGGTAATTAGGGACAACATGTCTCGCACCAGTAACGGAACACCTCTAGCCGATCAGGCGAGGTATCGGAGTAGGGAGGTGGGCGGAAGAATTCTGTGGAGCCGGCCGCTTTTAGAGTGTTTAGCGGGGCTGTTGGCAGAATCTGGAGTGTTCCGCGCTTCCCTGGAAGTCATTAGTATTGGCCCTGCCTAGGAGGCGACAGATGCTGTCTCTGGCGTCATCGCCGGCCGGAATGAAGGCAAAGAGATGCGAGACATGCCAAACAAACGCAGGAGACGGGCGTCCGTCCGCACCGCCACAGGAAATCAACGCCCCTTCACTTAGGTGACGGGACGAGCCGGGTCAAGGCACCCACCGTGTGGGGCGCGCAAGTCCTCCGTACTGTTGTATCACCTCGCCATTGCCGAGTTTGCATTAGGGCTGTTGGTAAAATATCGATGTATCGAAATGTTATCAGAAAGGTACCGATATATAAAGGCAATACATACACTACTCGCCATTAAAATTGCTTACCCAAGAAGAAATGGAGATGATAAACGAGTGTTCATTGGACAAATACATAATACTAGAACTGACATGTGATTACATTTTCACGCAATTTGGGTGCATAGATACTGAGAAATCAGTACCTAGAACAACCACCTCTGGCCGTAATAACGGCCTTGATACGCCTGGGCATAGAGTCAAACAGAGCTTAGATGGCGTGTGCAGGTACAGCTGCCCATGCAGCTTCAACACGATACCACACTTCATCAAGAGTAGTGACTGGCGCATTGTGACGAGCCAGTTGCTCGGCCACCATTGACCAGACGTTTTCACTTGGTGAGAGATCTGGAGAATGTGCTGGCCAGGGCAGCAGTCGAACATTTTCTGTATGCAGAAAGGCCCGTACATGACCTGCAACATGCGGTCGTGCATTATCCTGCTTACATGTAGGGTTTCGCAGGGATCGAATGAAGGGTAGAGCCACGGGTCGTAACACATCTGAAATGTAACGTCCACAGTTCAAAGTGCCGTCAATGCGAACAAGAGGTGACCGAGAAGTGTAACCAATGGCAGCCACCCCTTACCATCACGCCATCGATGACGAATACACGCTTCCAATGTGCATTCACCGCGATGTCACCAAACACGGATGCGACCATCATGATGCTGTAAACAGAACCTGGGTTCATCCGAAAAAATGACGTTTTGCCATTCGTGCACCCAGCTTCATCGTCGAGTACACCATCACAGGCGCTCCGAGCTGATAGTCCGTGCTGCTGCAAACGTCGTCGAACTTCGTGCAGACGGTTGTTGACTTACAAACGTAACCATGTGTTGACTCAGGGATCTAGACGTGGCTGCTCGATCCGTTACAGCCATGCGGATAAGATGCCTGTCATCTCGACTGCTAGTGATACGAGGCCGTTGGGATCCAGCACGGCGTTCCGCATTACCCTCCTGAACCCACCGATTCCATATTCTGTTAACAGTCATTGGATCTCGACCAACGCGAGCAGCAATGTCGCGATACGATAAACCGCAATCTCGATAGGCTACAATCAGACCTTTATCAAAGTCGGAAACGTGATGGTACGCATTTCTGCTCCTTACACGAGGCATCACAACTACGTTTCACGAGGCAACGCCGGTCAACTGCTGTTTGTGTATGAGAAATCGGTTGGAAACTTTCCTCATGTCAGCAACTTGTAGGTGTCGCCACCGGCGTCAACCTTGTGTTAATGCTCTGAAAAGCTCATCATTTGCATATGACTGCATCTTCTTCCTGTCGGTTAAATTTCGCTTCTGCAGCACGTCATCTTCGTGGTGTAGCAATTTTAATGGCCAGTAGTCTAACAATACCGATACAACGATACATCGGTGAAATGTATATCGCCTGTATACGGAATTTCCAATATTTACCGAAAATTGCGAAAAAAATTTAATATGAAACGAAAATATAGGCACCCAACATCTTGTTTAGCATTATATTTTTTCTGCAATTTTCGGTAAATATTGGATATTCTTCTTTTGAAACCTACACCGTAAATGATAACAGCCAAACAGTTGCAGGATAAAGATTTATTAAAATCCTTGACCGCCGTTTCGGTATATCTAAATATACCTTCGTCAGAAACAAATACTAATGAGCGTTTGGCATTGGTGGCCGGGAGACCCCTCACGGTTTGGTTCGGCCGCCGCTCCACAAGTTCTTTAACGCCTCTACGGCGACTTGCGAGTGAATGAGGATGAAATGACCATGAAAGACACACAACACCCAGTCATCTCGAGGCTGAGAAAATCCCTGACCCCGCCGGCCACCGGCTTGAGTGTCCGAGCGGTTCTAGGCGCTACAGTCTGGAACCGCGCGACCGCTACGGTCGCAGGTTCGAATCCTGCCTCGGGCATGGATGTGTGTGATGTCCTTAGGTTAGTTAGGTTTAAGTAGT
The DNA here is from genome assembly GCF_023898315.1 of Schistocerca nitens. Taxonomy (NCBI): domain Eukaryota; kingdom Metazoa; phylum Arthropoda; class Insecta; order Orthoptera; family Acrididae; genus Schistocerca; species Schistocerca nitens. The sequence continues at coordinate 138,869,668 of NC_064625.1, read as the reverse complement.
TCTAAGTCTAGGGAACTGATGACCTGAGATGTTAAGTTCTTGCTGTGAGGGAGATAAGCAGACTGCTAGCTCGTTCATTTACAGAATGTCTAACAAAAAATCAAAACTTAGATATCCAGCTCTAAATTCGGCAATATATTTACAATGTGCTCCAGATAGTTTTATAGGTGGGTACTTACACATTTTTCCCAGCGATATGTCGATATATCAATACTTTCTTCGATATTATGAGGGCCGCTAATAATATTTCTTTAAATATCGATATTTCGGATTGCCGATGTTTTTAATAGTATCAATAGTCCTAATTTGAAACTTCCTGGCAGATTAAAACTGTGTGCCCGACCGAGACTCGAACTCGGGACCTTTGCCTTTCGCGGGCAAGTGCTCTACTATCTCAGCTACCGAAGCACGACTCACGGCCGGTACTCATAGCTGTACTTCTGCCAGTATCTCGTCTCCTACCTTCCAAACTTTACAGAAGCTCTCCTGCGAACCTTGCAGAACTAGCACTCCTGAAAGAAAGGATATAGCGGAGACATTTACTTGCGACCCAACTATCAGAAGACGAAACAGAGAATTTCGTGAAACGTTTTTCATTGTCGTGTCTACATGTTAAGGCCTGAATAGAGTCTGGCAACCCCGCCAAACATAGGTTTTACGATTGTCTCTTGTTTTCCACGAACGGCCTCTGGAAATCAACTGTTCCCGTTTCCGGTTCAGTCATCAGGACTACGGTTCCTTTTCAGTTTAGGTGGTGCATAACACATTCCTGTTTGAAAAATTGATTGAAATCATGACAGACTGGAGAGGTAAAATATTAATTCTCAAAATGCGAAGCCTCATGAAAAGTAATGCCTCCGAACTTTTTCAGTGAAAACTCTTAAAATTTTGTAAGTAAAACAAACAATACTATCATTCTATATCTTTATTCTTCGTATCTACATACACTAAAGAGCCAAAGAAACTGGTACACCTGTCTAATATCGTGTAGGGCTCCCGCTAGCACGCCGAACTGCCGCAATATGACGTGGCGTGGACGACTCATGTCTGACATAGTGCAGAACGGACACCATGAACCTTGCAGGGCTGCCCATAAATCCGTAAGAGTACGACGGGGTGGAGATCTCTTCTGAACAGCACGTTGCAAGGCATCCCAGATATGCTCAATAATCTTCATGTCTGGGGAGCTTGGTGGCCAGCGGAAGTGTTTAAACTCAGAAGAGTGTTCCTGGAGCCACTATGTAGCAATTCTGGACGTGTAGTGTGTCGCATTGTGCTGCTGGAATTATCCAAGTTCGTCGGAGTGCACAGTGGACATGAATGGATGAATGTGATCAGACAGGATGCTTACGTACGTGACACCTGTCAGAGTAGTATCTAGACGTATCAGGGGTCGCACATCACTCCAACTGCACATGCCACACAACATTACAGAGCCTCCACCAGCTTGAACAGTCCCCTAATGACATGCAGGGTTCATGGATTCATGAGGTTGTATCCGTACCTGTACACGTCCATCCGCTCGACACAATTTGAAACGAGACTCGTCCGGCCAGGCAACATGTTTCCAGTCATCAACAGTCCAATGTCGGTGTTGACGGGCCCAGGCGAGGCGTAAAGCTTTGTGCCGGCAGTCATCAAGGCTACACGAACAGGCCTTAGGCTCCAAAAGCCCATATCGGTGATGTTTCTTTGAATGGTGCGTACGTTGATACTTGTTGATAGCCCAGCATTTAAATCTGCAGCAATTTGCGGAAGGTTGGTTGGTTGGTTTGGGGAAGGAGACCAGACAGCGAGATCATCGGTCTCATCATATGAGGGAAGGACGGGGAAGGAATTCGGTCGTGCCCTTTGAAAGGAACCATCCCGGCATTGGCCTGGAGCGATTTAGAGAAATCGCGGAAAACCTAAATCAGGATGGCCGGACGCGGGATTGAACCGTCGTCCTCCCGAATTTGCGGAAGGGTTGCACTTCTGTCACGTTGAACGATTCTCTTCATTCGTCGTTGGTCTCGTTCTTGCAGCGTCTTTCCCTGCCGCAACGAAGTCGGACATTCGATGTTTTACCTGATTCCTAATATTCACGGTTCTCTCGTGAAATGGTCGTACGGGAAATCTCCACTTCATCGCTACCTCGGAGATGTTGAGTCCCATCGCTTGTGCACCAACTTCAAATTCGATTGAATCTTGATAACCTACAATTGTAGCAGCAGTAAACTATCTAACGCCGGCCGTTGTGGCCGAGCGGTTCTAGGGCGCTTCAGTCTGGAACCGCGCGACCGCTACGGTCGCAGGTTCGAATCGTTCCTGGGGCGCCGGTCGGAGAGGCCGAGCGGTTCTAGGCGCTTCAGTCTGGAACCGCGGACCCCTACGGTCGCAGGTTCGAATCGTTCCTGGGGCGCCGGTCGGAGAGGCCGAGCGGTTCTAGGCGCTTCAGTCTGGAACCGCGCGACCGCTACGGTCGCAGGTTCGAATCGTTCCTGGGGCGCCGGTCGGAGAGGCCGAGCGGTTCTAGGCGCTACAGTCTGGAACCGCGCGACCGCTACGGTCGCAGGTTCGAATCCTGCCTCGGGCATGGATGTGTGTGATGTCCTTAGGTTAGTTAGGTTTAAGTAGTTCTAAGTTATAGGGGACTGATGACCTCAGATTTTAAGTTCCATAGTGCTCAGGGCCATTTGAACGATTTGAAACTATCTACCAAGTTTGTTTTACGTAGTCGTTACCGACCGCAGTTCCGAATTCTGCCTGTTTACATATCTCTGCATCTGAATACGCACGCCTATACCAGTTTCTCTGGCGCTTCAGTGTATTTATTTCTGAACATAGTTCCCCTAGCGTCAGACACGGTTCTCCCAACGAGACACCAGTTTGTTGATCCATATCTACATAGAAACTCCTCAAGCTACCGTACGGTGCATGGCGGAGGGTATCTTGTACCAATATTAGTCGTTTCCTTTCCTGCTCCACTCGCAAACAAAGCGAGAGTAAACCAAATGTCTATATGCCTCCGAATGAGCCCTAATTTCTCGAAACTTATCTAACTTTGTGTGTGTGTGTGTGTGTGTGTGTGTGTGTGTGTGTCTGTGTGTGTGTGTGTGTGTGTTTGATCATTTTTGCGGCCTAGGTCCTCAATTATTTGCAGGATGTATTCCAATTTCTGTTTTCTCTGCACTTCTTATCCCCTGCAGCTCCCTCTGTTAGCACGGATGTTATTCCCTGATGCTTTATCTCACGTCCTATCATCCTGTCCCTGTTTCGTGTCGGTGTCTGCCATAATTTATGTTCCTTTCTTCGCTGATTCTGCGGAGAACTTCCTCATTCCTTATCAGTCCACTTCATTTTCGACATTCTTCTGTAGCACCTAGGGTGGCCACACCTACCTGGGACCTCGTCGAGACACTCTGAGATGGGCGTGTAGGAATAAAGTAAAAAATTTATTTGGTATAATCACTTTTTATTTAGAACACAATTCCGTGCAACATGTTGCGGCAGAAGTAGTTGGTACACCATACTTTTCGGAAGATTTCACCTTTTTCAGCAATTCTTTTTTTTACTTTTTCGTATTTATAAAACTCCATGCAAGTCAGCTTGTAGTTAAACGGGCACTGTAAGATTCATTCCACAGTCCCTGGCAGTTGTCGAGTTCCATCGTCCGTCCACTGGAGCGACATCTGCGAAAATACTTCTTATACAGTGGCGTTGCGTGCGGGAATAGAAAACAAATACATAATTTTAGCATTGGTATTTGCGTTCAAGATTTCCGGTTTCCTTAAGAAAGTAAATCCACCTTTCATCCAAGGAGTGTTTAGCCTTCCATTCTTCCGAGTCAAGTTTAGTTTCCGAAAAGCTCTCCAGATACATATATTACTGAAAACAATTGTCACCTGATATATTCGGGTATATAATAGTCTTTTCAGTCATCACCCGGTATGGGGTTTCAGATAACTTCAACAAAATATTTGATATTTATTAAAAGAAAGAGCCCATTTCTCTAAGGAATCAAATGCTATCGTATAAAAAGGCATTGTCTGTTCCTCAAATTTCCAAATCAAATTAATTATTTCTTGGTTACAGTTCTCATTCTTTAATTAGCTCAAATTCATGGAGTTTTATAAGTACGTAAAAGGGAAAAGAGAGTTGCTGTAAACGCCAATAAAACTGACATGCTTCCCTTCATTCAGACATCTTTGAGTGTCGATTAATATATTTCTTATTTCAATAACGAAGCTTAATTATTTACCACACTTTTTGTTGTGGCGTAACAAGACAGCGACGCCACTCGGAAGTAGCCGAAAGGCACGCGTTAACTCACGCAGGCTAGTAGATAGGTCTGAAACAGGATACGTAATGAATGCTATAAAGAAAAGTACATAGCTCCTGGAATACTTAACTTTAATCCATCCTTGTGGTACATCGCTCTTGACGATACAAGTGAGACTCTGTAGATACATGCAATGTAATGCTAATGGCGCCTTGCTAGGTCGTAGCCATTGACTTAGCTGAAGGCTATTCTATCTGCTCTGCAAATGAGCGAGGCTTCGTCAGTGTGCATCGCTAGCTACGTCGTCCGTACAACTGGGGCGAGTGCTAGTCCGTCTCTCGAGACCTGCCGTGTGGTGGCGCTCGGTCTGCGATCACTGACAGTGGCGACACGCGGGTCCGACATGTACTAATGGACCGCGGCCGATTTAAAGCTACCACCTAGCAAGTGTGGTGTCTGGCGGTGACACCACACTTTTTGTGTATTTTCCAAACAGAGCCAAGGTTAACTGCAGAAACATGAAGTAAATTTCACTGTGGGTGGGTACACAGAGCAGCCAGTAATCGAAATGAGAACTGAGTCTGGGAAATCACGAGGATTATTAAATTTTTATACTGCCACTAATTGTTAGCAATATAATTCACGTAACATAGCTGCTAATACTTCTGGTAATTAAAGTAGTGGCGTGGGGGACGGTTTTACACTTTGCATAAACGATCCCCCCTATGTTCATTCACAAATTTACGGAGTAGGCTTACTTCTGACGAAGGCGGTGTAAAGATGCTGCAACAACTTTTCCAGCTCTCATTTTTTGAATTATTACTACAATACAGGCCATTAAAATTGCTACACCACGAAAATGACGTGCTACAGACGCGAAATTTAACCGACACGATGAAGATGTTGTGATAAGAAAATGATTAGCTTTTCAGAGCATTCACACAAGGTTGACGTCGGTGGCGACCTACAACGTGCTGACATGAGGAAAGTTTCCAACCGATTTCTCATACACAAACAGCAGTTGAGCGGCGTTGCCTGGTGAAACGTTGTTGCGATGCCTCGTGTAAGGAGTAGAAATGCGTGCCATCACGTTTCCGACTTTGATAAAGGTCGGATTGTAGCCTATCGCGATTGCGGTTTATCGTCTCGTGACATTGCTCCTCGCGTTGGTCGACATCCAATGACTGCTAGCAGAATATGCTATCGGTGGATTCAGGAGGGTAATACGGAACGCCGTGCTGGATCCCAACGGCCTCGTATCACTACCAGTCCAGATGACAGGCGTCTTATCCGCGTGGCTGTAACGGATCGTGCAGCCGCGTCTCAATCCCTGAGTGAACAGATGGGGACGTTTGCAAGACAACAACCATCTGCACGAACAGTTCGACGACATTTGCAGCAGCACGGACTATCAGCTCGGAGACCATGGATGCGGTTACCCTTGACGTTGCATCACAGACAGGAGCGCCTGCGATGGTGTACTCAATGACGAAACTGGGTGCACGAATAGCAGAACGTCATTTTTTCGGATGAATCCAGGTTCTGTTTACAGCATCATGATGGTCGCGCCCGTGTTTGGCGACATCGCGGTGAACGCACATTGGGAGCGCGTATTCGTCATCGCCATACTGGCGTATCACCCGGCGTGATGGTATGGGGTGCCATTGGTTACACGTCTCGGTCACCTCTTGTTCGCATTGACGGCAGTTTGAACAGTGGACGTTACATTTCAGATGTGTTACGACCCGTGGCTCTACCCTTCATTCGATCCCTGCGAAACCCTACATTTCAGCAGGATAATGCAAGACCTCATGTTGTAGGTCCTGTACGGGCCTTTCTGGATACAGAAAATATTCGACTGCTGCCCTGGCCAGCACATTCTCCAGATCTCTCACCAACTGAAAACGTCTGGTCAATGGTGACCGAGCAACTGGCTCGTCACAGTACGCCAGTCACTACTCTTGATGAACTGTGGTATCGTGTGGAAGCTGCATGGGCAGCTGTACCTCTACACGCCATTCAAGCTCTGTTTTACTCAATGCCCAGGCGTATCGAGACCGTTATTAGGGCCAGAGGTGGTTGTTCCGGGTACTGATTTCTCAGTATCTATGCACCCGATTTGCGTGAAAATGAAATCACATGTCAGTTCTAGCATAATATATTTGTCCAATGAATACCGGTTTATCATTTGCATTTCTTCTTGGTGAAGCAATTTTAATGGCCAGTAGCGTATATCGAGAGACTGACAATGAGGTTCAGATACATATGAACGTAACAATGTGGTTGGAATCCGTATTTAAACATGAATTAATATGGTACTGTGTGGTAATTTGTGTTATGATTCTCAACATCGCACTATCAATTTTTTCACACCTGTTTCATTAATATAAAGCTAAAGCCAAAGGCAGAACATAGGTAAAACATACTTAATACTGACTGTTTTGTTGAGATGGAATTTTTGTCTGCGGGCAAGCGTATGTATCGTATATCATATAACAAGTCAGGAAGAATCGTTGGAAATGTTAATAACACCATTTCAACTAACTTTTTGTCAGTTGGGTTACTGAAGCATTACATATGCTCTCACAAATTATTGCCCAGATAGGTGACAACATACACTTGGTGATCAAAAGTATCCGGTGCATGGCGGCTTAATTAAAATAAATGCAAATAATTTTAATTTTTTGATTTTAGTAGCTGTCTGTCCGATTACGAAGTCTCGTAACGGTTGGCCCTGACTAGTATTATTACGCTATCTGACTGCATAGAACAATAACAAAGAATGAAATGGAAATTTTCATTAACACAATTAATTAATTAAGTCCCCAGCAACTATAAAACCTACGAAACCAAAGCACAAGTGTAACTGTTCTGTGTGTGGAAGTATGACTCAACGTACGCATCTGGCACGGTTCTTCTTCAATAACACAAGAAATTTTAAATATCATTTCTACTGAATTAATTAAAGAAAATAAAAATACCATAATTACTCAAGAAAACCAGAATTACACTCTAATACAAGAACACGAGCCAGATGCTTTATTGACTGAACCTGTAATGACGCATTATTTAAAACATGGAAATAATGAAAAATAAATCAAGTTTCGTTACCTTCATATATTGACCAAAATCACTCTAATCATTACAATATATCTCCACGCCGACTCGCTATTACCACATCTCAACAAGAACTTTTCAGTATCACATCTCAGCAAGCACTCTCTACTAGCACATCTCAACAAACACTCTCTGCTACGAGTTCTTAACAAGCACTGACTACCACGAGCTCTTCCCAAGCACTGCCCACTACGACATCTCAATAATCACTGCCAGTGGAGGCGGCGGTACAATACTCTCTAGCGCGATCTCTGGCGCTGTGGCTCAGTGTAGCCACCTTTGACCGGACACCTGGCAGAAAATGACTTTAAGTTCGTGGTGCCCTCCAACGGTAAGCCTGTAATTTAATATGTCTTGGTCCACCCTTTACCCTTGATGATAGCTTCCACTCTCGCAGGCATACTTTCACACAGGTGCTGGAAGGTTTCTTGGGGAATGGCAGCCCCTTCTTCACGGAGTGCTACACTGAGGATGTCGGTCGGTGAGGCCTGGCACGAAGTCGGCGTTCCAAAACATCCCAAAGGTATTCTGTAGGATTCAGGTCATGACTCTGTGCAGGCCAGTCCATTCCAGGGATGTTATTGTCGTGTAACCACTACGCCACAGGCTGTGCATTATGAACAGGTGCAATCGCCATCCCCGAATTACTCTTCAACAGTGCGAAGCAAGAAGGTGCTTAAATCATCAGTGCAGGCCTGTGCTGTGACAGTGTCTCGCAAAACAACAATGGGTGCAAGCCCCCTCCATGAAAAACACGACCACACCATAACACCACGGCCTCCGAATTTTACTGTTGGCGCTACACACGCTGGCAGATGACGTTCACCGGGAATTCGCCATACCCACTCCCTGCCATCGGATCGCCACATTGTGTACCGTGATTCACACTCCGCACAACGTTTTTCCACTGTTCAATCGTCCAATGTTTACGCTCCTTGCAGGAAGCGAGATGTCGTTTGGCATTTACCGGCAAGTTGTGTGGCTTAAGAGCAGCCGCTCGACCATGAAATCCAAGTATTCTCACTTCCCGCCTAACAATCATAGCACTTACACTGCATCCTGATGCAGTCTGGAATTCCTGTGTGATGGTCTGGATAGATGTCTGCCTATTACACATTACGACCCTCTTCATCTGTCAGTCAACAGACGAGGTCGACCAGTACGCTTTTGTGATGTACGTGTCCCTTCACGTTAGCACTTCAGCATCACGTCGGAAACAGTGGACCTAGGGATGATTAGGAGTGTTGAAATCTCGAATACAGACATATGACACACACCCAATCACCTGACCACGTGCGAAATCCGTGTATTCCGCGGAGCGCCCCATTCTGCTCTCTCACGATGTCTAATGATTCCTGAGGTTGCTGATATGGTGTAGCAGATGGCAGCATGATCCAGCTAATATGAAAAAGTATGTTTTGGGGGTTCCGGATACTTTTGACCACAGAGTACATTTCTGGGCTACATTGACAGAGTTCACTTCTTACTTGCGAGTAATGACACTGTAACATCTACAGTGATAAATCTCTTAAAGCGCAGAAATCGCGTACATTGAAGGAGTAGCAAATTGTCGCAGACATAGCGTAGGGATACAAGTTGCGATAAGTACGAGGGGCATTTGAAAAGTCCGTGCAAAAATAAAAACTACTTACGTGTTTGGAGTAAACCTTTTTTTATTTTTCGACATAGTCTCCTTTTAGACTTATACACTTCGTCCAACGCTGTTCTAATTTGTTGATCCCTTCCGAATAATAGGAATTGTCCAACTCTGCAAAATAGCTATTAGTTGCTGCAATGACATCCTCATTTGAACAAAATCTTTGTGCCACCAGCCATTTCTTCAAATCGGGGAACAAACAGTAGTCCGAGGGAGAATAGGAGGGATGTGAAACGAGTTGGAATCCTATTTCCATTAATTTGGCGACCACAACTGCTGAGGTGTGTGCTGGTGCATTGTCGTGATGGAAGATGACTTTTTTGCGGTCCAATCGCCGACGTTTTTCTTGTAACTCGGTTTTCAAACGGTCCAGTAACGATGAATAATATGCACCTGTAATAGTTTTACCCTATTCCAGATAGTCCATGAAGATTATCCCTTGCGAATCCCAAAAGACAGTCATTATAACCTTTCTGGTCTTCCCATTTTTTGGTGCAGTTTCTCCCTTGGTAACCCATTGTTTAGATTGTTGTTTGGTCTCAGGAGTATAGTAATGTACCCATGTTTCATCCACAGTGGTCCTGCTTAAGGTCCTGCGGATTCTTCCTGAACAGCTGGAAACCATCCTTGCAACACTTCACACGATTCTGTTTTTGGTCAAGCGTGAGCAATCGCGGAACCCATATTGCAGATAGCTTTCTCATCTCCAAATGTTTATGCAAAATATTACGTACCTGTTCATTCGAGATGCCCACAGCACTAGCAGTCTCACATACCTTCTTATGTCCAGTACTTTTTTTCTAAAAAAAAAGTTTGATGGTACTCCGACATTGGATATAATGCAGCGAAAATTAATAATAACTGAAGCATGGGATGCCACCCGTCTGCTTTTAGCCATGACGTCATCAACATGTCGAACTACAAAAACAAATATGGTATCGGACGCTTCAGTTGACTTTACTATAGCAGGAGAACAAGTAAAATAGTTTCTTAGTTTTCTGCTCTTCTCTCACCTCCAACTTAACTTACAAGTTGCACCGAAAGGCAGGACACACTGTAAAACTTGGCACAATCGACAAGAACGGAACAGCAAACACAAACGAATAAAGAACAACAAAACAAAGATGGCAAGGAGTCGCGAAGGATCATGGTAGCGGGACCGTAGAGACATCTATCGGTAGCTCGGCGTTTGAGCGTACGCATATCCGTTTAACACTACCATCGCCCACTATTAGCGGGCGAGGGCGCTACATGCTTGTCGAACTGGCTGCCAGAGATTCAGTTGTCGAGAACGGTTGCCGCAACTTCGAAATGCTTGAAACAGTCAATGACATCGCTTTTCCCACCAAAAACTGCACTAGTATCGTTCGTATTGCAACTACCGACACGAAAAAAATGAAATAAAAAATTTACGTCCGTGAAATAAATCTTTGGCACTCTTCCAAGTTCTCAGCATCGTAAAAAAACTACTTTGTCGATGAAAAAGTTTAGGGATACGCATCCCCCAGCGTTCCCCCAGAAAAACAGCACTGCTTATGTCATCCATCACCATAATGGATTTTATCAATGATTTCTGGAAGTCGTAACCTCCACAGGGCGTCCAGAACGTTCAGCATCACTTGTGCCCATATGGCCACTCCGAAAATTTTGAAGCCACTTATAAACTGTTCTAATCGAAGGTGCAGAGTCACCGTAATGTTTATCAAGCTTCTCTTTAGTCTGCTGAGGCGGTTTGCCTTTCATAAAGTAATGTTTAATCGCCACACGAAATTCTTCTTCGTCCATTTTTTGACTATCACTCGACTTCCATGATTCAATCGAATGCCAAACACAAAGAAATAGGCCAATACGGCTGAAACTTGGTGTGCGTTCTTTCCAAAGATGCTACTAACTAAACATGACCTCGACACGCGCCGGTGGTGCCATCTCTCGGACTTTGCACGGACTTTTCAAACGCGCCTCGTAGCATTCACAGAAATGACTGATATCGGAAAATCGCAGTTCAGCCAATCCCTACTTGCTGGGATTGTCGGGTTTACAGACGAGTCACGCTGCGAACAAGAACGGTGGGGGTGGCGGTGAGAGAGGGAGTGAGGAATCGCAGCAACAGAGGTAAAGGCAGACAGCAGCCGTGGCAGGCGTAGCTAAAGCGCGGCCGCTATATTCTGCCCCGCGTGGCGCTGCGTGGGCGGGTCGCGCGAGATAAACGGCCCGTCCACTTCCTGCCCGCCGGGACATGTTTGTCAACAAAGGCGGGCACAAAGCCGCCTCTACCTGGCCGCGCGCCGCATTCTTGGCGGCCACTTGAAAAGAGCGCCAGAGGGACCACCCCACCACCCACACTGCTGTCGCGAAGTCAGCGCGCCGCGTCGCCGCCTACCCCCTCTGCTGCAGTGGAGTCTAATCGCGAGATAACAGCGCGGAGATTTAAGGAGATGGGACCTGGATAAACTGACTAAACCAGAGGTTGTACAGAGTTTCAGGAACAGCTTAAGGGAACAATTGACAGGAATGGGGGAAAGAAATACAGTAGAAGAAGAATGGGTAGCTTTGAGAGACGAAATAGTGAAGATAGCAGAGGATCAAGTAGGTAAAAAGACGAGGGCTAGTAGAAATCCTTGGGTAACAGAAGAAATATTGAATTTAATTGATGAAAGGAGAAAATATAAAAATGCAGTAAATGAAGCAGGCAAAAAGGAATACAAACATCTCAAAAATGAGATCGACAGGAAGTGCAAAATGGCTAATCAGGGATGGCTAGAGGACAAATGTAAGGATGTAGAGGCTTATCTCAATAGGGGCAAGATAGATACTGCCTACAGGAAAATTAAAGAGATCTTTGGAGAAAAGAGAACCACTTGCATGAATATCAAGAGCTCAGGTGGAAACCCAGTTCTAAGCAAAGAAGGGAAAGCAGAAAGGTGGAAGGAGTATATAGAGGGTCTATACAAGATCGATGTACTTGAGGACAATATTATGGAAATGGAAAAGGATGTAGATGAAGATGAAATGGGAGATACGATATTGCGTGAAGAGCTTGACAGAGCACTGAAAGACCTGAGTCGAAACAAGGCCCCGGGAGTAGACAACATTCCATTAGAACTACTGATGGGAGAGCCAGTCCTTACAAAACTCTACCATCTGGTGAGCAAGATGTATGAGATAGGCGAAATACCCTCAGACTTCAAGAAGAATGTAAATTCCAATCCCAAAGAAAACAGGTGTTGACAGATGTGAAAATTACCGAACTATCAGTCTGATAAGTCACAGCGGCAAAATACTAAAGCGAATTCTTTACAGACGAATGGAAAAACTGGTAGAAGCCGATCTCGGGGAAGATCAGATTGGATTCCGTAGAAATATTGGAACACGTGAGGCAATACTGACTTTACGACTTATCTTAGAAGAAAGATTTTTTTTTGTCTAAATGCAGAGTCTCGAGGCTATAACATCGAATAAAATGTTCTCGGGTTTGCAACCGCGTCAGTTGCTTAAAACTACACAAGCTTTCGGCCAAGCACTCCTTGGCCATTGTCAAGTGTTATGACTGTCGGTGGGCTGTTGATATGCGCTTGTGTACGCTAGCTGCCGGCTGTGACGTCACTGGTGCCCGTGACATGCCATATATGGGCATGTTTTGAGTCGGCGTTCGATGTGCCCTCCTCAACCGCGCTATTGCTGGATCCCACACAGCGTTGAGCTGCAAGCCACCGTCTCTATTCAGGGTTTTTGCGGTAATTTTTATTTCAATAGCTTGCTTTATTAAACTGTCCCAGAAGCCGTTAATAAAAGAAGCGCCCAGGTCTTTGCACGGGGAGCCGCTGCTTTGTTTGGGCTCAACTAGTCCTTTCTTTTCTTTATGTCAGTATAAAGCTGGAATTTCCCGTCACCAGTAACGATGCAGGAAGGGAATGGTAGGTGATGTTCACGTGACAGTTGATGACCAGCTATAGTGCACTAATGTATGCAAAACTCTAATTTGGGTGGGACGAATTGATATTGTGGTGAACGGCATATACCGACCGCGAGAATCGGCCGTTTCGTGCTAATAACGCATCTCTGTGTCTTACCAAACGAAAGATTTGTTTTATGGACTCATTGTAAAGGAAGTGGAGAGATCGGACGTGTGAGAGGAAGAGAGAGATTGTACTGTTGTGAGACGCCATTATGCTATATATTAAATGTTCAAATAGTTTTTTTTGCACAAAATAAAACCCAGTAACTAACATCAAGTATTCAAGGTGTGTGTATCTCCATACCGAAATTAGTTAATTACCACGGTACAGGTGTTGCGAGACGTAGATCGCTCGGAGGTGAAGTTTGGAACTACAGCGCGAACCTGCATTTTCCACGGTCAGAATTCGTAGACAGATTATCTCCGAATTAATAACCTTTAACTTGCTGAATTGTTGGACCAACCATTCAAACTCGTCAAACAACACAGCATACCGTTGTGCTGAACGATCTGCGTGGCGAGTAAAGGTTTTAGAGGTTTCAGGTGGAGCAGATGACGACGAGCAATTCCGCGAGATCGCCGCTACGGAATACATCTCTTGCTCTCCACTGCTATTTAAAACGAAATATTTATATTTCCCAGGCTTTTAGAAAAGATGAAAGGAAATTAGGAACTAAGTCAATAATTAATAACTAAACCAATAATTAAACGAAGAGCATATATATATATATATATATATATATATATATATATATATATATATATATATATATATATATATAATAAATACAGGGTGAGCACAAAGTCTTGCCCTGATTATAAAAATATACAACAGAATAACCGTTTGACATAATAACTTACATTTGCTGCCGTTACATAAGTTAGTGTTACTAGTTTTTTTTAAGACCACTACGTTAGTAAACCTCAAGGTGTGCTGCCTTGGTAGCTCGGAGAATGTCGAGGTGGTATTCCAGTTCCCGCCAGGTGTTTCATAACATGTGTTCTGTCACAGAATTACATTAAACGTCAGCAGCTGATGTGACGAAGACTCTGTCCTTGATATAGCCCCAGGAAAAAAAGTCAAGGGGCGTAATGTTCGGAGAGCGGAATGGCCAGGGTGTTGGACCGTTCCTTCCAATCCTCCGATACGGACATTACTACCAAGGGAGCACACGTTGAGGTTTACTAAGTAAGTGGTCAAAAAAAAAAAAAAACCTAGTAACACTAACCTATGTAACGGCATCAAATGTAACTTATTATGTCAAACGGTTATTCTGTAATAAATTGCTGTAATCAGGGCAAGACTTCGTGCTCACCCTGTAAATAAAGAACATTTTTAATTAACTGACCAATAATAATATAGTAAACGAACAAGAAGAGATGTACGTATGGCCACCCGCCGATTTTTGTGATTTTCGTTTAGAGCATGCGGTACCCGATATTTGAACTTTTGCAATTGCATGAAAATGTGGCTAGACAATGGAATAACCAGAGTTCATCACATTTGGCAGCTCTCGAGTACATTGACGTGGATAATTGTGTATTTATGAGTTTAAATAATGTCCATTAAACTCCAAAAGTCTTCCTGAATGTGGGGAGTCCTTAGAAAATGTAGTCCGTCAACAAAGGAGGTGGCTTACAAAACACTCGTTCGACCTATACTTGAGTATTGCTCATCATTGTGGGATCCGTACCTGGTCGGGTTGACAGAGGAGATGGAGAAGATCCAAAGAAGAGCGGCGCGTTTCGTCACAGGGTTATTTGGTAAGCGTGATAGCGTTACGGAGATGTTTAGCAGACTCAAGTGGCAGATTCTGCAAGAGAGACGCTGTTCAGGTTTCGAGAGGGTGCGTTTCTGGATGAGGTATCGAATGCATACTTGTACCTCCCGAGGAGATCACGAATGTAAAATTAGAGAGCTTGGAGCGCGCACGGAGGCTTTCCGGCAGTCGTTCTTCCCGCGAACCATACGCGACTGGATTGGGAAAGGGAGGTAATGATAGTGGCACGTAAAGTGCCCTCCGCCACGTACCGTTGAGTGGCTTTCGGAGTATAAACGTAGATGTAGATGTGGAGTGTCTCTAATGTGAAAACGATCGTCCTTAAAACGAGGAAACCATTTTCTTACCGTATTCTGTCCAACGGCATAACCTCAATACACTGTGCAAATGTTTCCGTCTGCTGCCACCCTCTATTGAACTCAAACGGAAGAATTTGTCGGAAATATTCCGATTACTCCATTTTGCACTCTATTTTCTACTGTCCACACTTCCTCGCCCTATCTGCAAATGATGCAATGACAATACGCAAACTCAAATACACTCCTGGAAACTGAAATAAGAACACCGTGAATTCATTGTCCCAGGAAGGGGAAACTTTATTGACACATTCCTGGGGTCAGATACATCATATGATCACACTGACAGAACCACAGGCACATAGACACAGGCAACAGAGCATGCACAATGTCGGCACTAGTACAGTGTATATCCAACTTTCGCAGCAATGCAGGCTGCTATTCTCCCATGGAGACGATCGTAGAGATGCTGGATGTAGTCCTGTGGAACGGCTTGCCATGCCATTTCCACCTGGCGCCTCAGTTGCACCAGCGTTCGTGGTGGACGTGCAGACCGCGTGAGACGACGCTTCATCCAGTCCCAAACATGCTCAATGGGAGACAGATCCGGAGATCTTGCTGGCCAGGGTAGTTGACTTACACCTTCTAGAGCACGTTGGGTGGCACGGGATACATGCGGACGTGCATTGTCCTGTTGGAACAGCAAGTTCCCTTGCCGGTCTAGGAATGGTAGAACGATGGGTTCGATGACGGTTTGGATGTACCGTGCACTATTCAGTGTCCCCTCGACGATCACCAGTGGTGTACGGCCAGTGTAGGAGATCGCTCCCCACACCATGATGCCGGGTGTTGGCCCTGTGTGCCTCGGTCGTATGCAGTCCTGATTGTGGCGCTCACCTGCACGGCGCCAAACACGCATACGACCATCATTGGCACCAAGGCAGAAGCGACTCTCATCGCTGAAGACGACACATCTCCATTCGTCCCTCCATTCACGCCTGTCGCGACACCACTGGAGGCGGGCTGCACGATGTTGGGGCGTAAGCGGAAGACGGCCTAACGGTGTGCGGGACCGTAGCCCAGCTTCATGGAGACGGTTGCGAATGGTCCTCGCCGATACCCCAGGAGCAACAGTGTCCCTAATTTGCTGGGAAGTGGCGGTGCGGTCCCCTACGGCACTGCGTAGGATCCTACGGTCTTGGCGTGCATCCGTGCGTCGCTGCGGTCCGGTCCCGAGTCGACGGGCACGTGCACCTTCCGCCGACCACTGGCGACAACATCGATGTACTGTGGAGACCTCACGCCCCACGTGTTGAGCAATTCGGCGGTACGTCCACCCGGCCTCCCGCATGCCCACCATACGCCCTCGCTCAAAGTCCGTCAACTGCACATACGGTTCACGTCCACGCTGTCGCGGCATGCTACCAGTGTGAAAGACTGCGATGGAGCTCCGTATGCCACGGCAAACTGGCTGACACTGACGGCGGCGGTGCACAAATGCTGCGCAGCTAGCGCCATTCTACGGCCAACACCGCGGTTCCTGGTGTGTCCGCTGTGCCGTGCGTGTGATCATTGCTTGTACAGCCCTCTCGCAGTGTCCGGAGCAAGTATGGTGGGTCTGACACACCGGTGTCAATGTGTTCTTTTTTCCATTTCCCGGAGTGTAGCAACAGTGAGCTAGGAATAAAGAATGATAATCGATAAATACCCCCGTAGCAACCGGAACAATGACATTTATACACGAATTTTATTCGCAGTTGCAAATATGGATTACCATCACGTGTATAATAAAATGACGCCGGACCGGGACTCGAACCCACATTTCCCACTTATCGCGAGCGCAGTCGCCTTACCCTTTACCCTTCCTTCCTTTCTTTTTTTTGTGTTTGGTCGTTGCGGACGTCACATGACATTCGTTCAAGTTCATTGTTGATCCTTTCACTCAGGTTTTTTTTTTATCACAGTGGCCAACCAGAACAAAAACGCCAAGAACAATTTTAATAAACATTTTTGGAACAGTGATCAAAAAGTTTTAAAAATTTTCTTTCAAAAATTCAGTCTTGATCACACCACGTATGCTTCAAGAACATAGGTGACCAGTTTCGGTCATATCACATCATCAGACCTTCGAAAATGGTCATGTGATATGACCGAAACTGGTCACCAATGTTTTAGAAGCAAACGTGGTGTGATCAAGACCGAATTTTTAAAAACGCTAAGACTTTACGCACGGACCGAATACTCCTCTTCAAGTTTAGTCTGGAATTGGCTTTCTTTTATTTGTTTCTGTTTTTCGTTACGTAGTAACGTAAATCCATTCATAGGATTATATATGACGGTAGTATCTGTTCCCGAAAGAACACATACTCGTACCGTGGATGACCATGCAGCTTTGCTAGAAATGAAATGATAATTAAATAGACACCCTAGCTGCAAACAGGCGTTGATATACTTCACTGGGGACATGTTGAAAATGTGTGCCCCGACCGGGACTCGAACCCGGGACCTCCTGCTTACATGGCAGACGCTCTATCCATCTGAGCCACCGCGGGCACAGAGGATAGTGCGTCTGCAGGGACTTATCCCTTGCACGCTCCCCGTGAGATCCACATTCCCAACATGTCCACACCACTACATTCGTAGTGCGCCTAACAGATGTTTGCCCATCATACTCATTACTCGTGGCAGATTAATCTACCAAGTCCCATACGAGTTCGGGCATAGCGTGTGCGTTCACACAAGAAGGTCAATGGCCGGGAAGCCATATTGTAATTATATATGACGGTAGTATCTGTTCCCGAAAGAACACATACCGTGGATGACCATGCAGCTCTGCTAGAAATGAAATCATAATTAAATAGACACCCTAGCTGCAAACAGGCGTTGATGTACTTCATTGGGGACATGTTTGGTAGATTAATATGCCACGAGTAATGAGTATGATGGGCAAACATCTATTAGGCGCACTACGAATGTAGTGGTGTGGACATGTTGGGAATGTGGATCTCACGGGGAGCGTGCAAGGGATAAGTCCCTGCAGACGCACTATCCTCTGTGCCCGCGGTGGCTCAGATGGATAGAGCGTCTGCCATGTAAGCAGGCGGTCCCGGGTTCGAGTCCCGGTCGGGGCACACATTTTCAACATGTCCCCAGTGAAGTATATCAACGCCTGTTTGCAGCTAGGGTGTCTATTTAATTATCATTCCATTCATAGGAGTTGCTTTGGAGTGGTTCCCGACCAAACGACGAAACTCATTCAATTCGTTGAGCTGCAGAATCTGGCCTCTTCTTTCAGGTGGTGCGACAGTGACGCAGTGACTGGGTAGGGGGGGGGGGGCGGGTTTCTGGTCCCCCCTGCCAAATGGGTGGTCGAACGGTTCCCGGAAGACGTCGAGACCTCCTCAGCAGTGTTCATTCTCGGGGATAACAGGCAGTGCGCGGGTGGTCTCGGCGGTGAAGGGTTGAACGAGCGGGACCCTTCGTGGGCTGTGTTAGCCTCCTGTCCGGGATAATTATTGCGAGTGGTCAGTTTCCGCGAGGGCAGAGCTCCGTGGGAGGCGCCCGGAGACCTTCAGCTCCCGGGTCCCTGACCGCGGCACAAAGCGGGTGGCGAGGTGCCCGACCGGATTATCCGTCCGACTATCCCTGACGGATAGCGGCTCCTGTCCACCGCGTCGGCAGCTCGTCCGTCTCCCCGTTCCAGGAATACCCCTTTTGTCGCGCCTAGCGGTCCCGAAACGGTGTCTGCCCCCCTATCCTCCCACGCCCCACACCAGCCCTCACCTGTTCTCAGCTAATAGTTAACGGGAGGGTACCTGATGGCATCCTTTATCATCTCGCTCTTGACGTCTTAGCAGCAGGAGCTTCATCTTGTTCACCACCCCATTCATCACTTAGACCGCGGACACGTACAAACTGCAAACGCCACAACTTATAAATAGACACAGGAAAAAAATCGTTTTAGCTTACGGCTTTTGTATCCCGCCTGACCGGCCTGAGTGGCCGAGCGGTTCTAGGCGCTTCAGTCTAGAACCGCGCGACCGCTACGGTCGCAGGTTCGAGTCATACCTCGGTCATGGATGGGTGTGATGTCCTTAGGTTCTACATCTACGTCTACATTTGTACTCCGCAAGCCACCCAACGGTGTGTGGCGGAGGGCACTTTACATGCCACTGTCATTACCTCCCTTTCCTGTACCAGTTGCGGGAAGAACGACTGCCGGAAAGCCTCCGTGCGCGCTCGAATCTCTCTAATTTTACACTCGAGATCTCCTCGGGAGGTATAACTAGGGGGAAGCAATATATTCGATACCTCATCCAGAAACGCACCCTCTCGAAACCTGGACAGCAAGGTACACCGCGATGCAGAGCGCCTCTCTTCCAGAGTCTGCCACTTGAGTTTGCTAAACATCTCCGTAACGCTATCACCCTTATCAGATAACCCTGTGACGAAACGCGCCGCTCTTCTTTGGATCTTCTCTATCTCCTCCGTCAACCCGACCTGGTACGGATCCCACACTGATGAGCAATACTCAAGTATAGGTCGAACGAGTGTTTTGTAAGCCACCTCATTTGATGATGGACTACATTTTCTAAGGACTCTCCCAATGAATCTCAACATGCCACCCGCCTTACCAACAATTAATTTTATATGACCATTCCACGTCAAATCGTTCCGTACGCATACTCCCAGATATTTTACTGAAGTAACTCCTACCAGTGTTTGTTCCGCTATCAGTAATCATACAATAAAGGATCCTTCTTTCTATGTATTCGCAATACATTATATTTGTCTATGTTAAGGGTCAGTTTCCACTCCCTGCACCAAGTGCCTATCCGCTGCAGATCTTCCTGCATTTCGCTGCAATTTTCTAATGCTACAACTTCTCTGTTTATTACAGCACCATCCGCGAAAAGCCGCATGGAACTTCCGACAATATCTACTAGGTCATTTATACACTACTGGCCATTAAAATTGCTACACCAAGAAGAAATGCAAATGATAAACGGGTATTCATTGGACAAATATATTATACTAGAACTGACATGTGATTACATTTTCACGCAATTTGGGTGCATAGATCCTGAGAAATCAGTAACCAGAACAACCACCTCTGGCCGTAAGAACGGCCTTGATACGCCTGGGCATTGAGTCAAACAGAGCTTGGATGGCGTATACAGGTACAGCTGCCCTTGCATCTTCAACACGATACCACATTTCATCAAGAGTAGTGACTGGCGTATTGTGACGAGCCAGTTGCTCGGCCACCATTGACCAGACGTTTTCAATTGATGAGAGATCTGGAGAATGTGCTGGCCAGGGCAGAAGTAGAACATTTTCTGTATCCAGAAAGGCCCGTACAGGACCTGCAATATGCGGTCGTGCATTATCCTGCTGAAGTATAGGGTTTCCCAGGGATCGAATGAAGGGTAGAGCCATGGGTCGTAACACATCTGAAATGTAACGTCCACTGTTCAAAGTGCCGTCAATGCGAACAAGAGGTGACCGAGACGCGTAACCAGTGGCACCCCGTACCATCACGCCGGGTGATACGCCAGTATTGCTATGACTAATACACGCTTCCGATGTGCGTTCACCGCGATGTCGCCACACACGGATGCGACCATCATGATGCTGTAAACAGAACCTGTATTCATCCGAAAAAATGACGTTTTGCCATTCGTTCACCGAGGTTCGTCTTTGAGTACACCATCGCAAGCGCTCCTGTCTGTGATGCAGCGTCAAGCGTAACCGCAGCCGTGGCCTCCGAGCTGATAGTCCATGCTGCTGCAAACGTCGCCGAACTGTTCGTGCAGTTGGTTGTTGTCTTGCAGACGTCCCTATCTGTTGACTCAGGGATCGAAACGTGGCTGCACGATCCGTTACAGCCTTGCGGATAAGTTGCCTGTCATCTCGACTGCTAGTGATACGAGGCCGTCGGGATCCAGACGGCGTTCCGTATTACCCTCCTGAACCCACTGATTCCATATTCTGCTAACAGCCATTGGATCTCTACCAAAGCGAGCAGCAATGTCGCGATACGATAAACCGCAGTCGCGATAGGCTACAATCCGACCTTTATCAAATTCGGAAACGTGATAGTATGCATTTCTCCTTCTTACACCAGGCATCACATCAACGTTTCACCAAGCAAACGCCGGTCAACTGCTGTTTGTGTATGAGAAATCGACTGGAAACTTTTCTCATGTCAGCACGTTATAGGTGTCGCCACCGGTGCCATCCTTGTGTGAATGCTCTGAAAAGCTAATCATTTGCGTATCACAGCATCTTCTTCCTGTCGGTTAAATTTCGCGTCTGTAGCACGTCATCTTCGTGGTGTAGCAATTTTAATGGCCAGTAGTGTGTAAATAGACACAGGAAAAACTCGTTTTACTTCGTGGCCAAAATCTTTGTTACTTGTTTTACCTAAATCGGGGTTATTTTTTGCCAAAATCGGTATCACATCTGCAGATTAGTTAATACTTTTTCTACCTATGTGTTTTTGCCAAATTTGATGTCTTTTTGACGTAAAAGTTTTCTGGATATGGTACTGCGTGATAGTGTATAAAACTACTGCTGCTGGAGAAAAGCCAACGTTTCGGCTTCGGTTGCAGCGGCCTTCTTCTGGGTCTACTGGTCCATATTGTTGATCATTAGACCCAAAAGAAGGCCGCTGCAACCGAGGCCGAAACGTTGGCTTTTCTCCAGCAACAGTAGTTTTATACACTATCACGCGGTACCATATCCAGAAAACTTTTATGACGACTGACTCTGGCCGCGCAAGCCTACGCAATTCTATTGATGTCTTTTCGCTACATTTGATATAATTTTCTGCCAAAGTCGGTGTTGGTTTTGCCAAATTCTATAACTTATTTTGACAAATTCACTCATTTCGTCAAATTCGGTGACTAATTTTGCTAGATTCGGTGACTTATTTTGTCAAATATAATGAACTTTTTGCTGTATATGATGATATGATGATTTTTTTGCGAAATATGGTGACTTCTTTGCCAAATATGATGACTGTTTTGCCAAATTGGGTGGATTTTCTGCCGAATTAAATTACCTTCTTCACCAGACTCTGTGTTACTTTTTTGCCAATTTGGGTGCTATTTTCTAGCCAGGGTCGGAGTTATTTTTTTCCAATGGTGGTGTTACTTTTTTATAAAATTTACAAGTAATATTTATTCAAACTAGTTGTTACTTTTACCAAATTCGATGTTACATTCTTAACAAATTCCACGCCTTATTTTTGGCAAATTCGATGTGACACTTTCGTCAAGTTCTGTGTTTTGTTGTCAAATTCGGTGTTTTGTCACATTCGGTGCTTTTCGAAAAAATTGGTGTTCTTTGTCAAATTTGGTGTTTTTTTGCCAAATTCCGTGTTGTTTTTGCTAGTTTTAGTGCTATTTTCGTAGCCATATCAAAGTTCATTACACAGGAAATGAACTGTCAGATTAAGGTTATACACAAATCTCACCCTTGAAGACGTCAGAAATGAAAATGCAGTTACAAATAGAAAACTGCCGCAACCAGATTTATAACATTTCTACAGGACTAATTTATAAATTTCCCGATGTTTCGTAAATAATACCGATTTCGCGTTATTTCACTAAAAATCGCTAATTTCGCGTTATTTATCGCATTATCGAATTCGCATAGTTTTCCTATCCCTACTTAGGCAGTAACTCAGGTGACGGAGGGCCAAGTTCCGAGTTTCCGCCGTTAAGTACTAAGCACACTGGCGGCGACAGCTATACTTTTCCTCATTTATACCTGAAATCAAGCACGATTTTAACAGTTGAACGACTTGCATTAGTATTATACATGTGCCTTTACACTTATCCTAATTTCTCCCAAATTCTCAACATTAATCCGACGGTTATCGTTTTTACAAAATGGTTCAAATGGCTCTGAGCACTATGGGACTCAACTGCTGAGGTCATTCGTCCCCTAGAACTTAGAACTAGTTAAACCTAACTAACCTAAGGACACACAAACATCCATGCCCGAGGCAGGATTCGAACCTGCGACCGTAGCGGTCTTGCGGTTTCAGACTGCAGCGCCTTTAACCGCACGGCCACTTCGGCCGGCTATCGTTTTTACACTTGGCCAGGTGAGACAGTAACAGTTTGAAACATTGCATTCGCGGCTCTCCTTTCAGACTCATACACTTCGTCCAACGCTGTTCTAATTTGTTGATTCCTTCCGAATAACAGGAATTGTCCCACTCTGCAAAATAGCTATTAGTTGCTGCAATCACCTCCTCGTTCGAATAAAATCTTTGTCCCACCAGCCATTTCTTCAAATTGGGGAACAAATAATAGTCCGAGGGTGCCAAGTCTGGAGAATAGGCGGGATGTGAATCCTATTTCCATTAACTTTGCGACCACAACTGCTGAGGTATGTGCTGGTGCATTGTCGTGATGGAAAAGACCTTTTCTGCGGTCCAATCGCCCTGCATGTCAGCAGGGGACTGTTCAAGATGCTTGAGGCTCTGTAATGATGTTGGCCTTGTGCAGCTGGAATGATATGGGACTCTTGACAGGTGACTCGAACGTAAGCATCCTATCTGGTCACCTGCATCCATTGATGTCCATTGTGCATTCTGACGGACTTGGGCAATTCCAGCAGGACAATGCGACACCCCACACGACCAGAATGGCTACAGAGCGGCTCCAGGAACACTCTTCTGAGTTGAGCACCAAACTCCCCAGACATAAACATTATTGAGTATATCTGTAATGCCTTGCAATGTGCTGTTTAGAAGAGATCTCCACCCCCTCGTATTCTTACGGATTTATGGACAGCCCTGCAGGATTCATGGTGTCAAATCCGTCCAAGGTTACTTCAGACATCAGTCGAGTCCGTGCCACGTCGTGTTGCGGTATTTCTGCGTGCTCGCAGGGTCCCTACACGTTATTAGGCAGGTGTACCAGTTTCTTTGTCTGTTCAGAGTATGATCTGTATATGTTTTGTTTTTCATATGACCATCCCTTTCGTATTCTATTATGTCTATGAAGTTTTCGAAATAGTATTTATTTATAAAGCCTGTGTGTTCATTTAGAATTTCCTGTGTATAGTGTCTTGTGAGAATATATATTTCCAGATCTTCGAGAATATTCATAGTAAATCCTTCCGGTATTCTCTATAATATTTCTAATGCAGTTTCAATTTTCTCGTCTTTGTGGCGTTGAGTTTTCGCAGAATATGCAGCTTCTGGAATATACAAGATCATCTGTGACGATTTTAAATGCGAACATTTTTAGCTTAGACATTACCGTGACTGTTACTGACATTAAATGAAACAACAAGTTTACTGTTTCCAGTAAACTTGTTGTTTCATTTAATTTAATCTGTGACGATTGCAACAACTTCTGTATTGGCCAAATCGAACGAACTAGAAACAGTTATACTAATCTGTGAAGCAGGTATCTACACTTGAAAACTCAACACCACAAAACCGAGAAAATTGAAACTGCGTTTGTGGGTAGATATCCTGTGAAGATGGTTAGCGATGGAAACCGGTAAATATTGATGTTCAAATAAAAATAAGCTGATGGTTAAATTGGGTGTTTTCAATTACCTATAGGCTGTTGCATGTCACCTAATCAAAACATTATAGAAAACTTGACATCTGGCATAGGGAGCAAAAAAGAGAAAAAGTGTTCGAGAATCTTTTTCATTTGCCATGACGACAAAACTACGACAAGACGCAGTGATACAAGGGAAAAACAAAGAAACATGCATTTTTCTTGCGTCATAACGTTTCATGCGACCAAACTTAATCACCGTTTTCCGCCGTCGTGAAGCGTATACATTGCGCCGCATCTTATAGCAAAAGAAAATAGCATTGAATTTTTTACAAACTTGGTCTCTTTTTGTGTATTTCTATAGCGTTACAAACAATTCATATCATTACTGTAGATTGCCACCCTAATGTACTTGATAAATAATAACTGAAACTGGACAATGTTTTTAATTTAATTTAGATTCTTGGGAAGTTCAGTTTCGACAATAGAGAAACTAAATGAGAGCAGAACCTCTTGAAGAAACCGTGGCGAGCGCCTGCGTACGTTCTCTTAGGCTGACCGCAACACAGTACTGTTGTATGTATTGCCTACTCAAGCTCTTGCAGGCGCCACATACCGTACATTTTATCGGGCGCGCAGAACTTCAATCACTCAAGATCTCAGCCATTTCCTAGATATTTAAAGCGGATTCATAGTTAAGTGTTGCTTTTTTAAGCCTTTTCGAGGTGTAGGAATTTTAGAAATACCGTTACAAAAAATATGAACAGTATTATCTGAGGGCAGCAAAGAGCCTTAACAAATTGAGATTTTACTAGGGGATTATAGACTGGCGCCCTACTTCGTGCTCAGAGAATTTCAGAGTCAGTTCACGGACATTATTTTTCTAAATCAGTGCGACGCAAGTGTCAGGAAAAGTAAAAAAAAATCGTCTGCGATGATTTAAAGATATCAATTCAAGCACTGTTAAATACCAAACAATTCGATTATTGTAGCAGAATCATTATTGGCTGATCGCGTAGCATGCAAGCTTTGTATTAGTAATGTCCCTGGTTGTTTTCTCGTGGTAGCATTTTTTTACTTTTACTTAAATTTTATATTTATTATCAGATGGAAATATTACTTATGAAATATTAAATCATATTTAAAATAAAATTGATCTTTTCCATTTTAGTTACTAAGTGCGAAGGTTGATTTGGACACTACAGTACTTTCTGTAACAGGCATGATGCTAGTGAGTATTGGTGTGCTGTTGCCTTCGTCTGGCGTCTGAACTGACTTACACAGCGAGTTACAGTATGGGGACCTATAATTTAACTTGGATTCCCAATCACAATGCTAGTAATTGCATGAAAATACGAGGATTCACAACCAATTAAAAATTGGTAGAAAAATGGGAAACACCGAGACTGAGCATATATATATATATATATATATATATATATATATATATATATATATATATATGTGTGTGTGTGTGTGTGTGTGTGTGTGTGTGTGTATGCTCAGTCTCGGTGTTTCCCATTTTTCTACCAATTTTTAATTGGTTGTGAATCCTCGTATTTTCATGCAATTACTAGCATTGTGATTGCGAATCCAAGTTAAATTATAGGTCCCCATACTGTAACTCGCTGTGTAAGTCATTTCAGACGCCAGACGAAGGCAACAGCACACCAATACTCACTAGCATCATGCCTGTTACAGAAAGTACTGTAGTGTCCAAATCAACCTTAGCATATATATATATATATATATATATATATATATATATATATATATATATATATATATAGGGTGGTCCATTGATCGTGGCCGGGTCAAATATCTCACGAAATAAGCGTCAAACGAAAAAACTACAAAGAATGAAACTTGTCTAACTTGAAGGGGGAAACGGAAGGCGAACTACTCGCTGTTGAGAGGAATATCGTTACACGTATTGCCAAATGCATTGACGTTGACGGACATCATTTTGAGCACTTATTGCATTAATGTGGTATCTACAGGTAATCACGCTGTAACAGCATGCGTTCTCAGAAATGATAAGTTCACAAAGGTACATGTATCACATTGGAACAACAGAAATAAGATGTTCAAACGTACCTGCGTTGTGTATTTTAATTTAAAAAACCTACGTGTTACCAACTGTTCGTCTAAAATTGTGAGCCGTGTATTTGTGACTATTACAGCGCCATCTATCACAAAGCGAAAAAAGTGGTCCAACTAAAACATTCATATTTCTTTACGCACTACACGAATATGTAATAAAAATAGGGGTTCCTATTTTTAAAAAACGCAGTTGATATCCGTCTGACCTATGGCAGCGCAATCTAGCGGGCCAACCATAGCGCCATCTGGTTTGCCCCTTCAAGATAGACGAGTTTCGTCTTTGTAGTTTTTTCGTTTGATGCTTATTTTGTGAGATATTTGGCCCGGTCACTATCAATGGACCACCATATATATATATATATATATATATATATATATATATATATATATATATATATATATCCACTTAAACGTTTCTGCGCAAATATCTGTAGAGAAACAACAAACATTGAACAACGATTTTCGCGTGAATGTATGTAAGGCAGGGGCTCATGAATGAAATCACTATGTAACATTCCAAAAGGTAAGCAAATATTTTTTCAACACAACCCCATCCTTTGTTATGCCAGCATCGCTTGGATTTCCGCCCCTCCCCGGTTCTATAACGCCCTCCAAATCCTCGAACGCCATGCACTCCGCCTTGCCTTCCGCATCCGTCTTCCGTCCCCCACGCGCATCCTCTACGACCTCATCCGCTTCCCCCACCTTCTCCTTTTCCTTGAACACATCCGCACACTATATATTGTCCGCCGCCTTGATCCCTCTCACCCCCTGGTGTCTCCCTTCCTCTCCATTCCCAACCAGTTGCCGCGCATTTACCGTTGTGTCCCTCCCTCTCTCCATCTCCACACCCTCCATCCCCTTTCCCAACACGACTTCCACCGTCTACCCCTCCCGGATGATGAGCTTCGCCCTGACATCTACCCTTC
The DNA here is from genome assembly GCF_023898315.1 of Schistocerca nitens. Classification (NCBI taxonomy): domain Eukaryota; kingdom Metazoa; phylum Arthropoda; class Insecta; order Orthoptera; family Acrididae; genus Schistocerca; species Schistocerca nitens. Next base: position 138,842,036 of record NC_064625.1, on the reverse strand, counting down.
CTACCAACTCTAACCCCATCTTCCTGCCTCCTCCTCAGGGCTCCCTCTCCTCCCCCTCCCTCCTTCTGAGCGGCTTTCCCCTCCTACTCCCCCTCCATCTCTTGTGCCTCCTTTCAGTGTCTCTGCGCTCCCTCCTGCCCTGTCTTCCCTTTTCCTCTCCCGCCCCACGTGTCTCCTGCCTCTTCGTGAACCCACGGTTGCCCCTCCTCTCTTCATCCCGCCGCTTCCTCAGCTGCCCCATGCTCTCCCCTCCTTTTCCATCCTCTCTGACCTTTCCCTCGGCAGGTCCCACCTGGTAGTATTACTCTTCGTCGTGTGTGCTGCTAGTGGGTTTTAAGTGTGTTGTTTCGGAGTGTTTTTAATACTGTGGTCGACTTTTAACCTGTGCATGCGCATTCAGTGTCTTCTCTGTGTTTCAAGCATCGCCAACTGTGTTTTTTAACTTTCTGGTGACTTTTTTAACTGTCCCCCATGAACGTCTACATGTCCATGTCTTTTTACCTCCATTTTCTCCCCTTACTCTGTTTTATGTTCCCCTTTTTTATCTCCTTATTGATGTATCATTTTATTCTTGTTTTAGTTGTCGTGTCTCTCGGCTGAAGAACGGCGGATTGTGCCGCTGACACCCCCCCCCCCCCTGCCCATATGCGGCAGGGGAATGAAATCACAATAAAGAAAAAAGAAAAAAAAAATAAATTTCAGCACAAACCTATTTTTCCTTAAATAGACACCCCGTGTCATTTCTTGCGTAAGCAATAACACGAAAAAGCATAAAAAGAATGGCGTTGATTGCGTCGCAATACGTCAATTACATTCCGAGAATGCAAAGTGAAGTTGACGTTTGAAATAAATGAAACGCTCCGCTATTGCACACCCCGAGATGCAAGTGTGAACCCTACGTTGCTCGAAACCGCGGTGTGACTGACGTATGTAATCTTACTTTCACTGTTATCAGGAGGACTGAAAGTAATAATAAGGCTTTGCTGCCACACACATAACGGCTTACCTCCTGTGTGTACTATTTACTTTCGTGCACTCTACAGAGCGCTATTGACCAGTGTACTAACCTAACAGTTCTCAAATGAATGGATAGGATTGGCTAATACTGTTCAGAGATTTCCCATGTGGTCGCCAAAGCTCATCCTCATTAACTGTTTTTATCTGAGAACATGTGAAAACTGGGTGTATAAGAAGTTTCAAAGAACAATTGACAACATGAAAGCCCGTATTACCGCTGCATGTGCCGCAATAGCACCAGAAACACTGACGGCAGTGAGTCGATCAGTGTTGGACCCTACACAGTGGTGTTCCCATTCAAATGGCGATCTCTTCGAACATACGTTGTAATATTTCTGCTGTGAGAAATGTCTTTTTCTGAGAAGGCGTATGTTTGTTTGTAGATACTATTGTACATTTATGTAGTGGTTCCGTAGTGTGCAAAAGTTCAGTTGTAACATAATCATTAAAAATGTTCAGGGACAATGTCTTGCACGTGTTATGAACCATTATTTAACTGATGTACAACTATTATTTACCCCTCTGTTAGATCCTCAATTATGTTTAGTCTGGCTGGTGACATTGGATATCTTGTTACCGTTATGTCCTTTCTATTACTGTGACAAAAATCAATAAAACACGAACGGCCACGCGGAGTGACCGCGCGGTTTGAGGCGCCATGTCCGGATTGCGCGGCACCTCCCGCCAGAGGTTCGAGTCGTCCCTCGGGTATGGGTGTGTGTGTTTTGTTCTTAGCATAAGTTAGTTTAAGTAGTGTAAGTCTAGGGACCGATGACCTGAGCAGTTTGGTCCCTTAGGAATTCACTCATATTTAAATTTAAATAAATCACGAACGAGTAAACCCTTTCCTTATTTTTCGTTGTATGTGACTGGACATCTGCATTGTTTCCAGTAAATAGCAGTAAATACAGCGTTTGTCGCGTTCTAGTACGTCAATCACAACGCCATTATGGGTAATGTGGGGTTCACGCTTTCATCTCTGGATGTTCAATAGCGGCGCGTTTCGTTTATTTCAAGCGTCAACTTCGCTTTGCAATATCTCTGGATGTAATTGACGTATTGTGATGCAACCAACGCCATTCTCTTTCTGACTTTTCATGTTACCGATTGCGTAAGAAATAATACTGAATGTCTATTTAAAAAAATAAATAAATAAATTTGGGTTGAAAATAATACTTGCTTACGTTTTAGAATGTCCCATAGTATTTACTTTCATGAGCGCGCAAAGTCGTTTTTCAGTATCTGTCGTTGTTCCAGAACTATTTGTGCTGAAACGTTTAAGTGGGCCACCTCGTCTATATACGGTGGTCAGGAAATGTCTGAAACCCTTGTAGGGATGTTGCAGGACAGGTTGTACTGAGACTGAAATGTTAAGAAAAAAATTCGATACGTTGCGCCGTTTCCGAGGTACACTCCTGGAAATGGAAAAAAGAACACATTGACACCGGTGTATCAGACCCACCATACTTGCTCCGGACACTGCGAGAGGGGTGTACAAGCAATGATCACACGCACGGCACAGCGGACACACCAGGAACCGCGGTGTTGGCCGTCGAATGGCGCTAGCTGCGCAGCATTTGTGCACCGCCGCCGTCAGTGTCAGCCAGTTTGCCGTGGCATACGGAGCTCCATCGCAGTCTTTAACACTGGTAGCATGCCGCGACAGCGTGCACGTGAACCGTATGTGCAGTTGACGGACTTTGAGCGAGGGCGTATAGTGGGCATGCGGGAGGCCGGGTGGACGTACCGCCGAATTGCTCAACACGTGGGGCGTGAGGTCTCCACAGTACATCGATGTTGTCGCCAGTGGTCGGCGGAAGGTGCACGTCCCCGTCGACCTGGGACCGGACCGCAGCGACGCACGGATGCACGCCAAGACCGTAGGATCCTACGCAGTGCCGTAGGGGACCGCACCGCCACTTCCCAGCAAATTAGGGACACTGTTGCTCCTGGGGTATCGGCGAGGACCATTCGCAACCGTCTCCATGAAGCTGGGCTACGGTCCCGCACACCGTTAGGCCGTCTTCCGCTCACGCCCCAACACCGTGCAGCCCGCCTCCAGTGGTGTCGCGACAGGCGTGAATGGAGGGACGAATGGAGACGTGTCGTCTTCAGCGATGAGAGTCGCTTCTGCCTTGGTGCCAATGATGGTCGTATGCGTGTTTGGCGCCGTGCAGGTGAGCGCCACAATCAGGACTGCATACGACCGAGGCACACAGGGCCAACACCCGGCATCATGGTGTGGGGAGCGATCTCCTACACTGGCCGTACACCACTGGTGATCGTCGAGGGGACACTGAATAGTGCACGGTACATCCAAACCGTCATCGAACCCATCGTTCTACCATTCCTAGACCGGCAAGGGAACTTGCTGTTCCAACAGGACAATGCACGTCCGCATGTATCCCGTGCCACCCAACGTGCTCTAGAAGGTGTAAGTCAACTACCCTGGCCAGCAAGATCTCCGGATCTGTCCCCCATTGAGCATGTTTGGGACTGGATGAAGCGTCGTCTCACGCTGTCTGCACGTCCAGCACGAACGCTGGTCCAATTGAGGCGCCAGGTGGAAATGGCATGGCAAGCCGTTCCACAGGACTACATCCAGCATCTCTACGATCGTCTCCATGGGAGAATAGCAGCCTGCATTGCTGCGAAAGGTGGATATACACTGTACTAGTGCCGACATTGTGCATGCTCTGTTGCCTGTGTCTATGTGCCTGTGGTTCTGTCAGTGTGATTTTGTGATGTATCTGACCCCAGGAATGTGTCAATAAAGTTTCCCCTTCCTGGGACAATGAATTCACGGTGTTCTTATTTCAATTTCCAGGAGTGTATTTAGCATTGAAATTAGCCAATCGGGGCGTCGCGCGCTCACATTCCGTTTGTTTTGTCAGCTGAAACTTGAATTCGTGCGCGCGATGGCCTGATTGGAAAGCTTCATGCTAAATAACTCGGAAACGGCTCTACATATCGAATTTTTTTCGTAACATTTATGTCTCAGTACAGCCTGCTCTGCAACATCCCTACAAGCGTTTCAGACATTTCCTGACCAACATGTATATGTATGTATATATCAAATTTTAATTTTTTCATTTCATTAGTATTTAGAAATAAAATATTTTTTGTAATTTGTAATTTACGCCACTCAGAAATCTTATAATATTCAATGGTCATATTTTCGAGTATTCAATATCCAGTAAATTGACATCTGGGCACTATGTATTAAATATAGTACAGTATGAAGAAACTCGAAGTGAACCAGTGTTAGAGCCAATCGTTATCCGACAGATGATACCAGTAAGCTGATTTTGATGTTTATTTTGATACGCAGTTAATCCTGCGTCGCCTGTGAGATGTCACGACACACCCAACCCATTTGGGAGGAGAGTTTTGCCCAGGTGGAGGCTCTGACTCGAAACTGCTAGACCTGAAGCTTTATCTGTGGTTTCATGTCCTGCCCATCTCTCATATACACGGAAAAAGAGGCTCACTTCCTTACTATTCAATTCAGTGGATGCCCTAATATTTGGTGCAGTGGGAAGTACCCTCTGCCATGTTCTTCATAGTGGTTTGCAGAATATTAATGTAAATTTCTGGGGGGGGGGGGGAGGGTCCAAATTTTTCTGTAATTTTATGTTATGTGTATAAAGTATGCTCATTTTAATCTTGTCTCACGTTCTGCTACCTAAAGCTATTTACAATAACAAAACCATAACAAATATCTGCAGAGTCATCGCAGGCAGCGCGCTCTGGTGGCTGCTTCCCGGGCGACGCGACGGTGCTGCTCTCTGACGGGCAGCGGCTGCCACTGCGGCGGCTCCGCATAGGCCAGCGCGTGCAGGCAGTTGACCTGGAGAGTGGCCAGACACTCTTCTCGGAGGTCATCCTCTTCCTAGACCGCAGCCCTAATGTGAGTATCCGCCTCACTATAATACTAAGCTCATCACAATTCACTCTTTATATGATTATCTTCGAAACTCATTAACATGATTCATTCTGCAGGAGAAACAGTGTATCAATAATTGTGCACTAGTTAGCATACAAATCATACCGTATTACTCACTAGTCATGACTCTGCAATGAGAAACTGCAATTTGTTGCTACATTAATTTATTTAGAAATGCGTCATATGTTACCTCATGTGGATCACATATATGTAATCATCACTTTGCTATCTCTACTACCCTTCAATGGCACTGAAAAATATTTTTTTCCGTAGAAAAGAGGAAAAGGAATAGCAAATTTTAAAGGAAAGAGAACAAATGAGGTGCAAGTGTAAGAAGAGCAGGAAGTAAGTTACATAAGAAATGTAACAAGTAAGAATGTAACCAATAGATTGGGAAGATAGATCACAAATAGTAAAAATAAAGAGAGGGAGATAGGGGCATATGATGACAAACTGAGAAAGAATGAAATACAAAAGGAAAGAAGAAAAATAGGTTATAGAACTAAGGAAGTAGAACAAATAGGAAACACAAAAGAAAGAGTCAATAAAGCAGAAGACATAGAGACAGCAGGCAAAAGAAAGAGGTAAGAAAAATGAAAATATTAAGAAGAATAAAGGAACAAAAAAGAAATAACTAGAAAGAGAAGGAAGTATAACAGAAAGGGAGAATGATGCAGAGAAGAAATAAGTAAAGAAGGCGGAGGACATTAGCGTTTAACATCTCATTAACAATGAGGTCATTAGAGACAGAGCACAAGCTCAAGTTAGGGAAGGATGGAGAAGTAAAGTGGCCATGCCATTTCGAAGGAACCCTCCCAGCATTTGCCTTACATATTTTAGGGAAATCACAGAAAACCTAAATCAGAATGGCCGGACGTGGGTTTAAACCGTCGTCCTCCTGAATGCGAGTCCAGTGTGCTAATCACTGCACTACCCCTCTCAGTAAAAACAAATGAATTATGTCTGGAACAAGAAATGGTCAGACAGGCTGCAAGACGAGAAAGGAGCAAAAACGGAGTAATGAAAATAAACATAGAAAAATATATGCAAAAGAGAAGGGAATCTCCGCAGAGTTGAATTAAGAGTGTGAAAAGAGAACAGAAACATATTAGAAAACATAAGGAAGGAAATTAACTTGCAAAGAAAGCAATGGAGGGATTGAGATGAAGAGGGAAAAAAAAGAGTCTAAGAATAAAGAACAGAGAAATGAGAGAGAATGAGATATTTTATGAATTAAAGAAGGAAGGAGTAAGGGAAGAAATAGAGGTTTGAGAAGGAGATGAATAGTACAAAGAGAAAGAGAGAAAGGATAAAAGAGAAATAAGTAAGCGGGATCAAAAGTAATAAAAGGGAAAAGAAAGTAATTAAATGGTATGGAAGGTGATTGAGATGGAAAAAAGACTGGATAAGAAGCAGAGTGAAAATGTATAGAGAAAAGGTAAATTCAGAGAGACAATAATTAAAGAAAAAAGTACTTAGTTTCTTGCAGAAGAAGTAGAAGAAGAGCAAAGGGGAAATAAAGAGACAAGGAGTGCGCCACATAACGGTAAGTATTGATGAGGACAGAGCAGAAAGAGAATGGCATGGTAGGAACAAAGAGGTAGTCGAGAATATAAGAAAGAACGGGTGACACAGGTAAGAGAAGAAAATAGAACATAGAAAGTTAAAAGGAAAGGCCAGAAAGAGATAGGGGGAGGGGGAGGATGTAATATTTCCTGAGTACACACCTTATTCCTTGTTCCTACTGCTCACGTACACCATTCTGTTTGCAGGAGGAGCGACCGTTCTTGCGGCTGTCCCTGGCATCCGGCAGTGCCCTCCTGGTGACACCAGCTCACCTGCTGCCCGTGGACGGGGGCTCGAGAGGTGTGCAGCAAGTCTTCGCCGGCAGCGTGCGCCCGGGAGACCGTCTCTTTGTAAGTTTCCTGCTCTCTGTACTGGTTAAGTCCAATGCCAGTTTACCCATTCCTGCACCCGAGTCCATACCGTACACTTCATATCAGATCTTTCCACACGTTTGTATGCTCCACCCAGATGATGGGACCACACTGGCTCACCATCACCAATTTTGCCCAAATTTTTGGTGTGTGCAGGGCTTGGCTCAAAATGAAAGTGACACAAAAGGGAGTATTTAGAGGAAATAACATTTTTGGCATGAGTCAGGTCAGGTATGAGTCATTTATAATAGCTTAGTGTCCAGGCAGCAGTTGGCACAGTATAACAAGTACAGAATTATAATCAGATAGTGATGGGGTTGAGCCTTCTATGGAGCCTGTTATTTTCTTTCTTCTTTGTTATTTTCAATTTTTATTTTAATCACACTCAAAATAAACTGAAATAATGTTTAATATATATTTTGTGTTAATGTTTTCATAAAAGCATCACATGGAAATGCAAAGGAAAATTTGGGATGCACAGGAACGGATTTCTTCTATTAATTGACTTGTGGAGGGACAAAAAAATCCACCGTTATGAGATTTTTCAAGATAAAGGGTTTCCATCATGTAAGATTAAAGAGAATCCCCTCAAATGCATTCACTGCTGCAACCCTACAATGTCTATTTTTGTTATGTAAAGAATTTGATCAAACACTAGAAAACTGGTCTTGTCTCATCATCTACATCTACATCTACATACATACTCTGCAATCCATCATACAGTGCGTGGTGGAGGGTACCTCGTACCACAACTAGCATCTTCTCTCCCTGTTCAACTCCCAAACACAACAAGGGAAAAATGACTGCCTATATGCCTCTGTACGAGCCCTAATCTCTCTTATCTTATCTTTGTGGTCTTTCCGCGAAATGTAAGTTGGCGGCAGTAAAATTGTACTGCAGTCAGCCTCAAATGCTGGTTCTCTAAATTTCCTCACTAACGATTCACGAAAAGAACACCTCCTTTCCTCTAGAGATTCCCACCTGAGTTCCTGAAGCATTTCCTTTACACTTACATGATGCTCAAACCTACCAGCAACAAATCTAGCAACCAGCCTCTAAATTGCTTCTATGTCCTCCTCAATCCGACCTGATATGGATCCCAAACGCTCGAGAAAGAGAGAAAAAGAAATTGCACCCTTAGAAGACTGCATCAAAAAAATTCCTTTCTACATCACCAGCTATCCCCATGAGTACTTTGTAACATGATGTGTTAGGTGACGTTTGCTGCCAACCTACATGATGAGAGAGAACCTTTTATGAAAGTAACAGAAACTTTAAAACAAACATGCAATTGTAAAAAGGCAGCATTTGTAACACGTGCAAGATGCCAAGATAATTACTGCTTCCCCTGTTTTTACAGTGAATGCCGCCCCCACACATGAAAATCAACAACTGTAAAATAATAAAAGTATCTAATTTTATGTACAAAATCATTGTGTACATCTCACTGCCCCTTACTGGGAATGTTCGAATCACAAGTTTTTGCAGTGCTTTTCCTCTTCATGCTTCTTGTGGATATATTAATAACAACATTGTTGTGAACATAATTTCAGCTTGCTTGCAATGTAATAAATGTAAAAACTGGGACTCGACCTCACAACCCTCCTTTTACCATTGTGTACTATTTCTGCTTTGCCAGCTTCAGCCTGCAAGCTACGCTGATGAAAATGGCTCATGCTTCCCATGACCCACTCCAAAAATCCTATTTTTTTTTTCAATAAGTGCTTGGCCATCTGGAGCTCTCACTTCTCCCACTTTTACTTCTGGCCAAGCCCTGCACGTACCACAAATTTGGATGAAATCGACGACGAAAAGTTGGCGCAGTCTCTTCCTACACCACCTAGTTAACACATAGCAATAAATTTTCACTCTGCAGTGGAGTGTGTGCTGATTTGAAACTTAAGGGCAGATTAAAACTGTGTGCCAGATCAGAGTCAAACCTGAGACCTTTGCCTTTGACAGGCAAGTGCGCTACTGACTGAACTATCAAAGCACAACTCACGATCCACAAACACGATTTCACTTCTGCCAGTACCACATAGTGGATCGTGTACTGCACTTGCATAGATTTGTTATTTGTTATTTATTGAGCATCCATTTTGTCATATACAATGATATAGGAGTTGTCATGTTACATTATATGAGTTTGTAATTATACAGTAAATTAATAACATAGGCCTACGGTGATAAAACATATATAAATATATATCTCATCCAGCATATAGTAGAGAATAACGAAACAAACAATAATTAATTATTTATAGAGCATACTATTTTCATACATTTGTTTTTCATATATGACTTATCATTATCATTGACCACTATAGTAGAGAATAACAGAACAAACAATAATTAATTAATTATAGTGTGTACAGGCAGACTATTTTCATACATTTGTTCAAATATGAATTATCATTATCATTGACCACTATGTCACTATGTTCTGAAAATCCATGTAGTCTGTAACACTGTAAAAACATTCTCTTAATAACATTTTTAAGCTCATTTTTAAAAATGTAAAACTTTTCTATCTTTTTGATGCTTAAGGGAAGAGCACTAAAAAGGATTTTGGGGTGATATATTGCACTTTTGTGATATTGGGCTGTTTTGTGTGTTTCTCTGTGGAAATCATTCCTGTGTCTCATCGGGTAGTCATGGCACTCACTATTTAAAGAAGAAAATTGGGGATGAGATTTGAAAAAGCAGATACTTTCGTAGATATATAAAGATGGAAGCGACATTATTTGAAATTCTTTGAAAATTTCCCTGCAGGGCTCTCTTGGTTCAGCCCCTTTCATTATTCTTAATGCTCATTTTTGAATAATAATTGACCGGTTTGCCAGACTTGAATTACCTCAAAATAAGACACCATACTGCAATAGACTATGCATAAGAGCATGATAAGCACATATTACAGTTTTTTCACTGCAGCAGTTTTTCAGCATTCTGAGTATGTATCAGCATTTACTTAGCTTTTTATTGAGCATTCCAATATGTTTATCCCACTTTAGACGCTCATCTAGCCAGATACCTAAAAATTTTGTGTTTGAAGTTCGTAAAATCTTCTGTTCACCAAGTTTCAAAACTCTATTGGGCTTTACTTTATTCAATGGCTGAAATTCATCCATACTGTTTTTTTTCTCATTTTCAAATAAACAGTTATCTCTAAACCATTTTCCTGCTTCTTCTTTTGTTACTTCTACTTTGTGTTGCAAGTTGGTCTCATTTTGAGCTTTAATAAATAAAACTCATATCGTCCGCATACAATACATCATTAGCTAGTGTTAAACAGTTTGGTAGGTCATTTATGAAAATCAAGAACAAGAGGAGTCCCAGCACAGAACCTTGTGGCACTCCATTGCTAACTTTCTTATATTCTGTTAGTAGAGTTCTAGCCTGTGAAAGACAAAGGTCCCAGGTTTGAATTCCAGTCTGGTACACATTCTTAACTCTCCAGTAAGTTTAAAAAAATCTTGTAGTCCACTTAGTGGACTGTGCAGAAAACATCAAGTTGTAAAGTTTGTGACATGTTTGTTTGTGTGGAGACTGTTTGATGCAGAGAGAAAAACAACCAATCTGCTGACGTGTGTGCATGTTAATGTACCACAGATAAAGATATATTCATTTATACCCATTACACCCCCTGTGTATGTATTGGATTTAGAAGTGAAGAGTGATTTTCTTTTCAAGCAGTTGTTTCATCCATTTCTTATATCCTCTACACAGCTTTCATTCCCAGTCTCCAAACTTTGTAACCAATCTTCAAGATTTGACTTGCTCCTCGATCTTACCTTTCAATGATACATTTTTATATGAAGGCAACAAACATTACTCGGGCTGTAGAAAGTTTATTAAAACCACGGCCGGTTTCACACCAGTTTAAGAACATCCTCAGGTGCTATAATTGTATCTATAACATTATTTATCTAACAATTTTCTTGAAGCCTCTCCCCATCCTTCACAGCATCATATAAAGCTTTCTTGAAGCCTCGCCTCATCCTTTCATGTCACTGATAAAATTAAAACCCACTAGAAGCGTTTGTCAAATAGATAATATGATGTGTCCCATAACATCAGTTGGAGGTGCATTGGACTCAGCTATAAGCAACCTTCAATGATGTTTTGACAGAGCCTTAATGTTTACTGATTCATACCACTTTGGCCTTTTCTACTAATATCCATGTTCTGGACTCTTTTTCCTGTTTCTATTTGCATGGCAGGGAGAGGAGGACAAGTGGAGTAGAGTTCATGATTGCAAGACTTTGTGCAAGTACACTCTGTGCAGTGTCTCATGGATTGACGTCCTATGGCACTATTGTTGCATCCTAGTTTTTACCTACTCACTTCTTTCATTATCATCATCATCATCGTCATCATTATCATCATCAAAACAATAAATTACATGACCCCACACCCCATAAACTAATTTCATTTAACAGATGTTGTTGTTGTTGTTGTTGTGGTCTTCAGTCCAGAGACTGGTTTGATGCAGCTCTCCATGCTACTCTATCCTGTGCAAGCTCCTTCATCTCCCAGTAACTACTGCAACCTACATCCTTCTGAATCTGCTTAGTGTATTCATCTCTTGGTCTCCCTCTACGATTTTTACCCTCCACACTGCCCTCCAGTACTAAATTGGTGATCCCTTGATGCCTCAGAACATGTCCTACCAACCGATCCCTTCTTCTTGTCAAGTTGTGCCACAAACTCCTCTTCTCCCCAATTCTATTCAATACCTCCTCATTAGTTACATGATCTGCCCATCTAATCTTCAGCATTCTTCTGTAGCACCACATTTCGAAAGCTTCTATTCTCTTCTCGTCTAAACTATTTATCGTCCACGTTTCACTTCGTACACTCCATAAAAATACTTTCGGAAACGACTTCCTGACACTTAAATCTATACTTGATGTTAACAAATTTCTCTTCTTCAGAAATGCTTTCCTTGCCATTGCCAGTCTACATTTTATATTCTCTCTACTTCAACCATCATGAGTTATTTTGATCCCCAAATAGCAAAACTCATTTACTACTTTAAGTATCTCATTTCCTAATCTAATTCCCTCAGCATCACCCGACTACATTCCATTATGCTCATTTTGATTTTGTAGATGTTCATCTTATATCCTCATTTCAAGACACTGTCCATTCCGTTCAGCTGCTCTTCCCGGTCCTTTGCTGTCTCTGACAGAAGTACCAAGTCATCAGCGAACCTCAAAGTTTTTATTTCTTCTCTATGGATTTTAATTCCTACTCCAAATTTTTCTTTTGTTTCCTTTACTGCTTGCTCAATATATAGATTGAATAAGATCGGGGAGAGGCTACAACCCTGTCTCATTCCTTTCCCAACCACTGCTTCCCTTCATGCCTCTTGACTCTTATAACTGCCATCTGGTTTCTGTACAAATTGTAAATAGCCTTTCACTCCCTGTATTTTACCCCTGCCATCTCCAGAATTTGAAAGAGAGTATTCCAGTTATAGTTTAGAAATAACTTTCAAATGTAACCACAAATAGGTGCCATTGTGCAAGACGGAAGTAAAGCGTTTCAATTAGGGAGCTGAATCTACCCCTCAGTGTGTCATAGCTAACAACACAAACCAACTTCACCTGATGTTACTTCCCACCTTCTCCATCATAAATTGTAATTATTCCTCTTGACGTGATATGCCTCATTTTATGTGACTATGGGCTACCGTACTGTGAACATCGTATTTCTACTGTATATTTATTTTAAATTAGATACTTGTATATAAATTTTTATCTCTCTCTGTCATTCAGATTCTATCTGGTAATATTTATTATTAGTATCCAGATAGTTTTTGCACTCTGGATGACAATGTAAGATATTAATATACTCCTTGGGCCAGCAGCCAGATCATGAAACACCTCGACATCTCCCCACAGTCCAACCAGCCGCCATCTTCATGTGAATATGCTGTTGCGTGAACTTCCTGGAACTGAAGTCTGAATGCAAGCAGCAGCATAAAGCACCGCAGGAGGCAAAGCAGCACGTGAATGAGAAATTGTCATAACTGTGTAAAGAATCTATTGAAAATAGACTATCTGACAACCTTATAAATAGAGACAAGGGTTACCCTTTAAGTAAGACCTGGTACACTGTTTTATCAGACATTTTAAAACAACGGTCTTTGATTCAAACATCAGGACAGTTTATAACAGTGATTTATTGATTTCACCAGCTTCCACTACTATATGTTCACTTGCACTAGAGTGCAATTATGACAATTTCTTGCTCACACACTGTTGACCTTCTGTGGTGTATAAAGGAGCCACTGTTCGCAGTCTGTGTTCCGACCCAGCGAGTTTCTGCAACAGCATATTCACCTGAAAATGGCGTCCAAGTGGACTGCAGAAATATTGTGTCCTGTTGACTTCATGATCCAGCTCTAGACAAGAGATGAATATTACCATTTATTATGCCAGGAAAGCCTGCATGTTCACAACATAAGATACTGTTTATTTGTTGTTGCTACAGCATGAAGCAGAGCTAACCAGTAATGCTGCAATGAGCACTACTCTCCAAATTCATACTAATAATTCTCAAATATATTAAACATATTATTATAATTATTATTGTTATGAGTACATTTTCATTATGAGCACTTGTAATACTAACACATATTGGACTTTTGACTAGATCATTTTCATTGTCCTTCTTCCCATAAAACATCAACAAATATTCTGTCTAGGAAAATGCTTTCTAGAGTCTAGAGACATAGAGTGCCCCTTCCCCCCCCCCTCCCCCCCCCTCTCTCTCTCACTCTCTCTCTCTCTCTCTCTCTCTCTCTCTCTCTCACACACACACACACACACACACACACATGCACATACACATTTTACTCCAGCCCAATTGAGGATTTATTCCAAAAGCTAACAAGTTTTCTTTCTCTTTTCTGTGTACCTGTCAAGAAATGAACACCTCTGCTCTTCAATAACTCATCTCCTTTACGCCTAAATTATTTACATTCTAGCATACCTTTCCTATTATATTTACTTCATCAGATTATAGCCAAACCAGTAACTTCATTACCTTTGTCTTTTACATAGACTTCAGTATTCATGATATCACAAACAAAAATAAATGTTTCTTGTAGTGACCATTTTCGCAGCAGCTGTATATAAACTGCAGTTGTTTCAAAGAAAATGCCTTTTTTGCATGCTGCACATCGGAATTTTTATTTTTATTTATGCACCCAGACTTGTTTCGCCTTTTTTACAAGGCATCTTCAGTGGGAGTCAGGTAACTTCTAATTCACTGCATCTAAGCAAACTGCTTTTTCTCATCTGGCAACCAGGTGGACATCTTACACTTCACTTTCAGTTCACTGTCTACGTTAACTTAAAAAAGATGGCAGTTACAGTGATGTGTAACGTCAACAGTGAACTGAAAGTGAACTGTAGTATGTCCACCTGGTTGCCAGATGAGAAAAAGCAGTTTGCTTAGATGCAGTGAATTAGAAGTTACTTGACACCCACTGAAGATGAATTGTAAAAAAGGCAAAACACGTCTGGGTCCTTGAAGCAAAATAAAAATTTTGATGTGCAGCATGTGAAAAAGGCATTTTCTTTGAAACAACTGAAATTTTAAAAATTAATATGTCTTTTCACCATACTTTTAGAAATTCATACTCTGTAAATACTTCTCTCTGCTTAACAACTTTCACATTGGTTTATTTCGTCACAGAATACAATACACACAATGCAGGCCACACTGATAATTAAGTCCATCCCTACGTGAATGTGTAAGCATGGATGAACATGAACATGAATAGAAACAGGAAGATACATCTTTCTCACACTTTTATTTTCTCTTTTTCAGTTATAATTCTCACATGGAATTGGATCAAAATGGCAGTTCTTGTGGAACTGGCTGTTGACTAAATGTATTGTTCTAACTGGGGTGGCAATGAATGGCTCCCAGTGGGGCATATGCAGTCTTGTTTCTCCAGTCCCCACTCATTCAACATAAAACATAATACATAGCGTATAATTATTCCACAAAATCATTACATGAAAAAGTCTTTAGTCATATATTAAAAGAAACACTGGTATATTCTTACGTCACTTATGTGGCAAAGGCAGCAGTGTTCTCAAAAATTGCATCTCACTACACTCTGAATCTACCAACAATCCTCAAATGTCTGTACATATTTATATCTTTATCCTTTCTCCTCCTGCAATTAAGCGTCTTGCTTTTCCTTACACTTTCCCTGTTAGTTTTATTTGTGCCATGTGAAATGTCAACGAAAAATTAATCAGCACCAATTTAATATTTGTTCAACAGTCTCTACATCCATGTGCATTTAGAAAAACAGTACGATAAATGTAAATTAATGCCGATGAATAGGAAAAAGAATCCTGTGATGTTTGAATACTCTATTAGTAGTGTAGCGCTTGACACAGTCACGTCGATTAAATATTTGGGCGTAACATTGTAGAGCGATATGAAGTGGGACAAGCATGTAATGGCAGTTGTGGGGAAGGCAGATAGTCGTCTTCAATGCATTGGTAGAACTTTGGGAAATGTGGTTCATCTGTAAAGGAGACCGCTTATAAAACACTAATACGACCTATTCTCGAGTACTGCTCGAGCGTTTGGGATCCCTACCAGGTCGGATTGAGGGAGGACATAGAAGCAATTCAGAGTCAGGCTGCGAGATTTGTTACTGGTAGGTTTGATCATCACGCGAGTGTTACGGAAATGCTTCAGGAACTCGGATGGGAGTCTCGGAAGGAAAGGAGGCATTCTTTTCGTGAATTGCTACTGAGGAAATTTAGAGAACCAGCATTTGAAGCTGACTGCAGTATAATTTTACTGCCGCCAACTTACATTTCACGGAAAGACCACAAAGATAAGATGAGAGAGATTAGGGCTCGTACAGAGGCATGTAGGCAGCCATTTTTCTCTCGTTCTGTTTGGGAGTGGAACAGGGAGAGAAGATGCTAGTTGCGGTACGAGGTACCCTCTGCCACGCACCGTATGATGGATTGCGGACTATATATGTAGATGTAGATGTAGAAAACAATGATGTACAAATGTTCCAATCTCTTTCATTCTGGATGCCACTCCGTTTGCCAGGTGTCAGGCGAGAACGTGACGTCGGTGCACGTGGAGCGGGTGCTGACAGTGTCGGAGGAGAGGCGGCCGGGCGTCTACGCACCGCTGACGCGCCACGGCACCGTCGTCGTGGACGGCGTCGCCGCGTCCTGCTACGCCGTCGTCTCCAGCCACTCGCTGGCCCACTGGTCCTACGCACCCTACCGCTTCGGCTCCGGTGTCCGGGACTTGTTCCGGAAACTGTTCTCGACCGGTCCAGAAGGTGGCGGACCGGAGGCCGCGGGCTCCGAGCGGACGACGCCCGGTTCTGGCGTCCACTGGTACGCCCGTGCTCTGTACGCAATTGCCAGGTTCGTCCTGCCCTCCGGCATGCTGTACAAGTGATGTGATCGGAGTTCCCTCTGTGATAATTTAATTAGTGACATTGACTCATTAGTTGGGGAACTTTCAGCATACCTGTGCTCATCCTCAGTGTATTTTTCCTACTCTGACGAAGATACTTGCCTTTGACAAAAACTGCGACAAGGTGAAGAGTAAAACATTTGAGAACTTGTTGGTGTCACTGTACCTATAATGCATTACATACACTATGAAGTAATGCTCCAGTGTAGATAGTGTATATCCTGGTGATAAAAAAAATGAACAACAATATAATGTGATGATGTCGCTTGTTTCCATCGCTATAGAAAATTAGCACGATAGTTCCATTTATTGACTAGGTGTTTATAAGACACCACAAATAATATTACAATGCACAAACTGCAAATGTCAGAATATATCCTAAATTGTGATCCGAGTTGGCCATCGTAATAGAAGGAATGTGTGATTTCATCTCTGATTCGATACCTAGTAAAGTGTTTGTCAGTACCAGCAGAAATATTTAATCTTCAGGTGAAAATATAGACCTGATTTTGCTATTGCTTTTACAGCATGTGGCAGGTTTGTTAGTGCTTGATATTTGTACTGAACAGCTAATTGTGACTCGAGAACCAGCCTGCAATTTTTGATTTAATTGGCAACTGATAGTTTGCCATTGTCTTCTGACATTACCTTCCTTTATTATTGCCTTACAACTACTAAAATGAGACAACAAAACTTATGAAACCTGGATTTCTCCACATTACACCCCTGAATGAAGGTGCCAATAAGAAAGAAATTACACACAGTCATAGGTATGGTCCAAATGTGGAAATTATTTACCTGCGATGCTGGACATCCGCACTGCTTACAAAAAGAGTATGACAGAGAGTTTAAGCAGCAGTATTGTCAAGTATAGGAAAAGATAAACCAGGTTTGTTTGGGAACAAAATATGTGAAAAGAACACAGTATCATGCACAAAGACTGAACATTTTGGTCAATCTTCGTATTGTTAACTCATTTTGATAAAAGTTCCATTCGGAGTAGAAGTGTCCGAGGCTTCCCTCTTCATTTAGAAAATGTATTGACAACAAGCAACCTCTCCTTCAGGCTCATGGGATCCGAGACTAAACAGATAACAAGAAAATATGAATAACCCAATACACACATTTGTGACGGAAACTACTGTTTACTGTATTTAGAAAACATGTTACATATCATATATCACCAGAAACTGACTACTTTACAGATTTGTACTTAAACCGTGCAGTATTTTCTATTACTTGTTTATAGTTCACTTTCAGTTAATAATTGTCCAATATTAAAGTAGTGATCCAGAGGGAAATTAAGTAGAACAAAATGTATTTCATCTGCTTGAAACTTTTTTTTGCAGCTAACAACAGTTATCCATATGCGATTTCTGTCTCTAGGCTTCCTCACTGTCTCATCTTTGGGTGTGCAGGAGAGGTCACAGATTTTCTTATCTCCTCTTCATTTGTCATGCAGCAATTCACTGAAAATTCTCATCAAACACTTTAATTTAGCCATTGTTCGCATTTTGACATTTGAAACTTTCACTCACTTTTGCTGTGCTAATCACACATAGCATGCATTATCAGCGTCATGCAAGTTCAAGGACATGATAACCAAGTAATGATGTTGAGCTTTCCGCGGTTATCAGTGCAACATATACGTCTCTCACTTTCATCCCTTGCATAACCATTTTCCTAAACTACAAATTCATTTTCAGCTTTCACCAGTTTCTTTTAATTTCTTTATTCTCTGTCTCATTTTACAACTCATTTAATTATACGCTATATTAAGGACCCACACTTTTTCTTGGTGTTCCATACCTTGTCTTTTCCTGCCCCTACATGCTCTCTCTCTCTCTCTCTCACCCCCTCCTTTTCTTTAATGTCCTCTACCCCTCCTCTCATTCATTCTACCTCTACCCATCCTCTTGTCTCACTCATTTTACATGTCCTTTTCTTGCCATATCTTACACTCATTCTCTTTCATTATAATGCAACACAAAGTGAAAATTTATTTTAGAAAAAGAGGTCCCATAGCATTAACTGATAATGATTTTCATTTGGTAAGTTCAAGACAATAATAGCCACCTGATTTTTCTGGGTTTAACATGCCAATTTTCTTCACGTTTTAGAACCATACATGATTTATAAAGGGCAAGACATTTGCAGAGTTCAGAATTATAATTTCTATTGTTAATAGAACACTCAACTATCCTAACTCTGGTATACATGATACCGGCCTAATGCCCTAAAACCTATTGTCAGCACATGCTTTTCTTCCATAACAATACTAAAAAGAAACAGCACTTTTACCTTTAGGTATAATTTTTGTCTAAGCTGCATAGCAAATGGAGAGCTTAATCTTTCGATAGTCACATATTTGATGGCTATCATGAATGAGTTTCCTTATACACAAAAATGGCTGGTACAAGAGCCTTCTTTGAGCTCCAATAACGAATGCTTTTGTCATTAATAAAATACAGATCTATGTTTCATAAATTGTGGTAGTGAACCACAGTGCAACATAATTCTGTTCATGATTAAATGGTTCAGTTTTCCACTGAAATAGAAGTAACTGGAAGGACATTTGTTTACTGATTTCACTTATAGATGAGCGTAGCCATCTGTTTCTTCAGTCATGAATCCTGCTGCTTACAAAATAAGCAAGCCTTACATTCCCTCTTATTATGTTAATGAGCTAGTATGGTGAGCATTTTTAACAGTTAAAATAAACAGCACAAGATGTAAGATGCAAGTTCTTGCACTTTACAGTGCACACTTTGTGTCCCTGTAAATGAATTAATTATTTATCAACTGATCAACAACAGCTTTATTTTAGCTATCACAATATCAATTGACTGTTTTAGTTCTAGAAGAAACTGTTGTATATAATGGAGAGAACAGTATAACGCATGAATTATGATAGAGGGTTTGTACCCTCAGCAGAAATGTGACCAGTTATGAACTGAGTTTACTTTTAGATACTAACTCTTGAGTTTATATACAGTAGAAGCTTTGTACTAATATTTTACTGTGTTATATTCTCGTTGTCCTGGCAGCAGCACAGACATTTATGGCAAGAATACAGAGGAAGGAAAATGTACATTGGAGTGATAAATAATATTATAATGTGTACAGTTGAATTATTTATGTTTTTGTATGATTTATATAATACTGAAAGAGTAATATAAAAAGTGAGATATAAATGTTGAAAAAATTACATCTATTTATTTTATTTGTATGTTTTTGAGAGGTATTGAGATGTCCATTTTAGTTTATATGTAAAAGTTTGTTTATCAGTGTACTATAAATTTGAAAACAAGAGACTGAAATGTAATTAAATGTGCCTAATGACACAATCTCTGCTATTCACTATACGCCTTAAAATAAATTTTTATCACAAATACCAAGGATGAATATCACAAAAAAATAAAATGTGCACCATGGGATTAAAAAAAGAAGTTTGTGTCAATATTTAAACAGTAGATGAACAATGTCAACAGCATAGAATTTCTTTATCACAGCCATATTTTGCTTCATAAATGGTAGACACAGATTTGATTAGATATGGTATTTTCTTCCTCTCAGTATAGATATCACACACAATTTTTGAGAATTGAGAACAGGAAAATTAAAAAATAAGATAGCCTATCATTGAACTATCTCATATACATATTGTGTGTTTTTATAACAGTCCCCCATTTGTTAAATGTAAACTACAGCATTTACATATAGAGAAAATTCACTTTCTCACTCCCTGCTGACTTAATGCTTCCATCTCCACTTACTTTTTTTTTATCTAGTTGTCTGATTGTTACTGTGGGATATGTGTGCAGATCACACATTATTTGAATTAAATGTTTGGTATGCTAAGCAACAACAGTACTGGAGTACCAGCAACATTTTTTCACTGCAGTTCACAGTGAACAATGTATTACCAAAGACTCAAGTTTCACAATACCACAACCATTTCTTTACTAAGAGCACATGGGATCTGAGGCAATAATGCTTGTTTTCCTAGCAGGCTTAGCTAAGAAACTATGAGTAAACTAACTATAACAATAAAATACTGAAGCAAACATATTTTACAGTAACTTTATATCTTTCTCTAAACGAACAGCAAGTTATTTACCAGAAGTTACTGAGTTGAGTAAGATAAATTTCATATTTTATGTTTAAAGGTGATTTTGAACTACCTACACATGAATGTCAGATAATTACCAGCACAGTCATTCATTAACCACAGGTGTAATGATATAGTGCAATTAAAAGTCATGCATGTGAATTAACAGCCCAATATGCTAGTGTATAATGGCAATTGTCTCTCAAGTAGACAATAATTCATTAATTAAATAAAACAGTTATAGTAGCTGGCTTCTAAGGCTGAAAGATAATTGTAAACCATTCCCAGGGATGTCATGCAGGTAACATATTACAGACATTCGTATGAAGCATCTCAAGATCATTTCACAGAGCTCCATATTGTAAATGTGCTTTCCTCCATAAATGAGTAACTTGTGTCACAAAGTTGTCAATCTACTTACTGACATACATATCCTATTGATTGTGAAAGTTCCTACTTTTCTGATAAGTGAGCTCATTTTGTTAGAGCTTTCAAAATATTCTAATTTTCTTGTTATCTGTGGACATATCCATTATAGTGACAACTGAGTGTCATGAAAGCAGTTACTCTCATGAAAATTTCTTTTCTGTTTAGTTACTTTGATTCCATATCTATGATGATCATTGTGATTTACATGCAGTTTGTACAACTATGTTTTTAAGTGATTATTATTATTTTTTTTTTTTTTTGATTAATCTACTCTCAAAAATTGCTGAAATGTACTGAATTTGAATTAATTTTATTGTAAACAATATGTTAAAAGCATCTGTAGTAAAGTTTATATTATGCTGCAATTCAGTCAAAAAATGCTTTAACATTACTTTCCACAAATGTAAAAAATACATTAAAACTCTTAATGATGTTTACATTGGGACAAGATTTCTGTAATAGAAAGAACTGTAGATATGGATGTAATTTTGTTCTGTACAGAAAATATATGTAATAGTAGGAAACGATTGAAAATTATTTTGCTTGAAAAATGTTTGTACAGTTTTGATTAAATTATGTTTCAAACATATCAATACCTATGTGACTGTTGAGGTGGAACTACTTTTCTATTTAATATTGTGCAAACCGTGTTTCTTCTTCTCGTATAACTACAAGCTCATGGAATTTTGAAATACAAATTTATATTATGTCAACTTGGGAATTTTGTACAATACTGAATACTGTTAATTTAAGGTTTAAAAGCAGTCCACTTAGGACCAAAGCGGCCACGCTCAATAATGTTCAACATAAAATTACACTGCTTGATACACTGGTGGAATATGTTTTTGAAAGTATACAGCTATCATAGTCTCCTCATTTCTTTTCTCAGCAGAAAACTGAAATGTTCAAACAGCAGCAAAATCTTACTCATGTTGTGAACTAACCATGACATATACTAAATGCAGTAAATAAAATTGCATCTTTTCAACAATGTCCTTTATTAATAATGCTTCAAATTTCACAAGATTATTCCTTCATTTTCAAACATCTGTCTCTCGATATTACATTATTGAGAAAGTGCAGACATAAATTAGCTGAAATTAGTGCCATATAAATAAAACATGTAGCTTGCACGGGCAGTTAGTTCCATGTGGCAAAGATTATGGTAAATCTATGGGCTTCCAAATTTACTTAGGCCATAGCATGCGAGAAGAACAATTAAGTGTACCAGGTAAACTTCTAATCTCCATGAACTTGGTTTTTCAGTGCATAACGTAATAGCAATTTACAACATTTTTTCTTTTGTTACTACATATCAAAATCATCATGCTTACATAATGTAATAACTTTTAACAGAACAGCACCAAACACATATTATATTAAAACTAAAATTGTTCTAGTGAGACCTAACACCAAAATGGTACTCACAACCAAACCACATATGCCAAAGGGGAAATCCCAAAAAGGAACAAGTATAATAAGGTCAAAGTGAATCAGAAATACTCACTACCAGACAAAGAAAATTAGCAAACACCATGACCTACACACAAAGAAAATATTTTTTAACAAAAGGAATGATTGAATAATGTGAAAAGCAAACACGATAACTGAAATTTAGGTGCGGATCAGGAGTGTAAACATGATTTAAAAAGCAGCATTGTGGAAACATGTAAATAACCTCTGAAGATGTCTACGGTGTCAATCTCAGACTTTTTGCAGGTAAAGTACTACCTGAAAAAAGCTGCTCAAACGTCTGGACATATATTTACAAAATTTAAAAGTGGAGCAAAGATCACCAATTTGTTTTAAATGTTCAAACAAGGAAAATTTGCACTTCACAGGACACAGAAAAGTGGTATTCTATGCTGAAACACCAGTAAGTCACAATTTGGATTAGTCTACTTATACACACACCATTGTGTAATAATTTACGGGGTTATGAAACAGAATGATCTCACAGACACAGCCATAACAAGGTGGATGGCAGACTATGATTCATTCTTGAGAAAATACGGTCAGTCTTCAAACTAGACTGAATTACAAACCAATTGGGCACCTCATCTCAGAATATTGTTCAATTGTTGGTACTAATAACAATTAGGACTAACTCAGTATCTTGAACTTATACAGAGAAGGGTGGCATAAGTGGTCACAGGTTTGTCTGACTTGCAGAAGAGGTGCAGAAATGTTGAAAAACGGAAATTAGTAGATGTTGGAAGGTAGGCACCAGTTACCCAAGAAAGACTACTTACAAAGTTTCAAGAATCAGTATTAAGAGAAGAACTTAGATATATTTCTCTGCCCACTCACTATACGTTATAACACTACCGTCTGCTACTACTATGCCATAACCTCAAACCTGAAGGCAGTTGGTATAATGAAATTATTCTTATTCAAGTAATTATAGTATGAAGAAGCAGAGCAGTGTTACCCTCTGAGAGGAATTGTGTTATGTTGACTGTGTTGTACCTAACGCAGGTGGCTTATCGGAAGTGAAAGTCAGAATTACGTAAATATTCAAACAGTAACAAATAATATTTTACCTAGCTACACTGTTTAAAGAATAAAGAAAATGGTCGCCAGCCTAATTAGGCAAGAAAATGATTAACATTCTTGTTTAAGAAAGTAGGTATGAGTAACTTTAACAGACAAACAATCTATATTTTGCCACACGCGGATGCAGTGAACTCTGACACCTGCATATGTTAACGTTACTGGTAAGTCTGGAGTTGACAGAGTTGAAAAAATTATTTGCATGAATATAGCAGATAACAATACACACTATTACTTTCAGGGCTTATTCAAACTGAATGTTCTCTATTACATTACTATTAATATACACTGTAGAATCCCAAATTGGACATAGGTTCAGTATTACTTTCCAAACATTTTCCTAGCTGACATAAAATTGTAAATGTAGTTCACTGCAAAATTATGAACTGATTACAGGTTAAGTCTCTCTCAACTAAATATTATTCTATTTAGAATGAAAGTTAATTGGAATTCACTGACAGGTTACTTCTCACTGTCTTTTGACTAAAGAAATTATTGTTTTCATAAATAGTGATCTTTCTATTAATTGTTATTTATCATGAGCAAAAAGGATAACCTGTGGATCCTATTACTCTATTTATATGAACTTTCAATACCCAAAAGAAACCAGTGCTTAGCAAGTAGGAGAATATGACTTTCCACTATTGCAGTTTTCCACTTTTACTACAGTGAGACACAAAATTAAGATATTTGTAAGATACTGACTCACCTTTTAAGATTTACAACAGGCAGCAATGTGATCATTTAATAAGCAAAACTTTATAAGCCTCAGTTTTAAGAACTTTTAATTTTGAAGTTGGCAACAACATATTAATAAGCAGTTTTAATAGGAAAATTACTTTCTGCAAGCATCATTTACTGTAACTCACTCTCTTGCCACTTTAACTTTAACTTTCTTTTTACTATGTTCAAGAGGCATTAATTAGTTAAAACACTATGCTTTAACGTTCTTTCAATAAGGACACTCGGTAATCACTTTAGTTCAAACGGAGAGGAACCTGAGAGGTGTTATGATAAGGAAACAAATTGAGGTAGATACATAAATTCAGTTATAAATTAACTTATATTTGAGCACACTAACACATCCAACAAGCTGACCCTTCACTGTACATTACTATAGTGTTCCACTACAGTGACTGCGCAATGTGGTGGCGATTGCATGTTGGTAGGTGGATTTGCAGGTAGAATAGCTGGACTCAGTCATTTATTGGTGGCGATGATAGATACCAATTTCAGAATAGTTCCAGCTCTTTATGCAACCATCCGAGGCATTGGAAAGAGTCAGGGACAGCCTCTGTCAGAACCAGCACAATGTACAACTTTTACATGGGCAGTTCACAGTTTGGTAGCTTGTCCCCGACTGACTCTTGGTTACACCTTTTCTATCTAGGCCAACCACAATTTGCGAGTGCTACTCAGTTCCGTTCCCTAGGGGAACCACAACACCTTTTACAAGACATAACTAAGAACCCTAAGTGAAGGTCGGCAGTTTACATAACAACAAACAAACATTTTAAATAAAACAGAACCTTTGCACATATTAACATTTTTATAAAAAATTATTTAAACAACAGTACAGTTATATACACTAAGTTTTGTCTCCCTCCAAATGAGACAAAGATTTTTAAATGATAGATACACTACATTGCATAGAATCAAACCATGACATCAAAGTTTTTTACACAGAAAAGAATAAACACTCTCATGATATCAATTCAATCCAACAACATTTACAGATACTCAACGTTATAACATTAAACCAAAACAAAAGGCAAAATACATCTGTACAGCATTAGAGCTGTGGTGTTACAATGTGGCTCTCATAAGATCTGTGAATGCAACATTAGACTAACTGCTACATGCACAGAGACATTTAACGCAAGAATACACAAGCTATTTTATCGCAGCAGACATCCGAGATGAGTCTGCAGAACTCATAGGTATTTTTTCTTCATGTTGTTGTTGTTGTGGTCTTCAGTCCTGAGACTGGTTTGATGCAGCTCTCCATGCTACTCTATCCTGTGCAAGCTTCTTCATCTCCCAGTACCTACTGCAACCTACATCCTTCTGAATCTGCTTGGTGTATTCATCTCTTGGTCTCCCTCTACGATTTTTACCCTCCACACTGCCCTCCAAAACTAAATTGGTGACCCCTCGATGCCTCAGAACATGTCCTCCCAATTGATCCCTTCTTCTAGTCAAGTTGTGCCACAAACTTCTCTTCTCCCCAATACTATTCAATACCTCCTCATTAGTTATGTGATCTACCCATCTAATCTTCAGCATTCTTCTGTAGCACCACATTTCGAAAGCTTCTATTCTCTTCTTGTCCAAACTATTTACCGTCCATGTTTCACTTCCATACATGGCTACGCTCCATACAAATACTTTCAGAAACGACTTCCTGACACTTAAATCTATACTCGATGTTAACAAATTTCTCTTCTTCGGAAATGCTTTCCTTGCCATTGACAGTCTCCATTTTATATCCTCTCTACTTCGACCATTATCAGTTATTTTGCTCCCCAAATAGCAAAACTCCTTTACTACTTTAAGTGTCTCATTTCCTAATCTAATACCCTCAGCATCTCCCGACTTAATTCGACTACTTTCCATTACCCTCGTTTTGCTTTTGTTGATATTCATCTTATACCCTCCTTTCAAGATGCTATCCATTCCGTTCAGCTGCTCTTCCAAGTCCTTTGCTGTCTCTGACAGAATTACAATGTCATCGGCGAACCTCAAGGTTTTTATTTCTTCTCCATGGATTTTGATACCTACTCCAAATTTTTCTTTTGTTTCCTTCACTGCTTGCTCAATATACAGATTGAATAACATCGGGGACAGGCTACAACCTTGTTTCACTTCCTTCCCAACCACTGCTTCCCTTTCATGCCCCTGAACTCTTATAACTGCCATTTGGTTTCTGTACAAATTGTAAATAGCCTTTCACTCTCTGTATTTTACCCCTGCCACCTTCAGAATCTGAAAGAGAGTATTCCAGTCAACATTGTCAAAAGCTTTCTTCATATTGTTATCTTTTCACTTAAGACAATAAGGAAAATATGAATAAATACTATTTCAGCAAGGTTTTATTAATAACAATATATTTACTGTGGTTAAGTCACAATATTTTTTGTTTTAATTCACTCAGCAATAAACTATGGAAAAAAGATCCTATATAACTGTCAAAAAATTTATACACTGATAGGAAAAAAATTGCAACACCAAGAAAGAGTTGTGTGACATAAAAGAGTGTCGGTAGGTGTGTTTCTGCATCTGAAAGATGACTTCTATTCAAATTTCATGCCAGTTGCATAAGAGTGGCACTAGTAGTGCCACTGTGAGGATGCAAATCAGGTTTGCTTCAAATGCATGTTGTAACAGTCGTGAAGGACCAGATGTGGTGAGCTGATGTTAGTCAAGAATGCCTTTAAGGCAACAAAGACATCATTTTTATCAACACCTCACTGAGTTTGACTGAGGCCATATAATAGGGCTACAAGAAACTACATGTTCCTTCTACAATACTGCAAGAAGACGTGGCAGGAATGTAGCCACTGTACACGATAGCTGGCAGCCGTGGTCACGAGAATGTACGGTCGCAAGAAGGCCGGGCTCCAAACAGCCATGTGGCATTACTAGAGAGAGAAGACTATCGTGTTCGGCATACGGCTCTGGCACTTCGCACAGCATCTGCAGTAGCAATTTCAGCACCAGTTGGCACCGAAGTGACGTAATGAACTGTCACAAATCAGTTACTTCAAGGGCAGCTCCAAGCCAAATGCCCTGCATTCCGTGGGACTGGAAGAAGGCCCAGGTCTTAGCAATCTATAAAAAGGGTAGAAGATCGGATGCATATAATTACCGGCCAATTTCACTGATATCGATTTGTTGTAGAATCGTGGAACATATCTTGTGTTCAGACATAATGACCTTTCTAGACTCTGAGAAGCTCATCTGCAGAAACCAGCACGGTTTTAGGAAACAGCGGTCATGCGAGACACAGCTGGCCCTCTTTGTGCACGATATACAACAGGCTCTAGATACCGGCTCCCAGGTTGATGCCATATTTCTCAACTTTCAAAAGGCATTCGACTCAGTTCCGCACTGTCGCTTGCTACGAAAAGTGTGCGCTTACGGTCTATCTGATGACATATGTGGTTGGATAGAAAGTTTTCTAACAGACGGGAAGCAGTATGTCGTCCTGAACAGGATGACTTCAACAGAAACAAGTGTAACTTCAGGTGTGCCCCAAGGTGGCATAATAGGTCCTCTGCTTTTTACGATTTACATAAATGATCTGGTTGATGGTATTGACAGCGGCCTTAGACTGTTTGCCGATGATGCTGTAGTCTACAGGAAAGTAGTATCACATGAAAGTTGTGAACAGTAATGTAAGAGCACAAAATAAATGCCCAATCTTTGGAAGCGGTAACATCCGTCAAGTATTTGGGTGTGACTATTCAAAACAATTTCAAATGGAATGATCAGATCACACAAGTAATGGGTAAGGCGAACTCTAGATTGTGGTTTATTGGTAGAATCCTGAAGCGATGGAGTCCTTCAACAAAGGAAATTGCTTACAATACGTTAGGTCGTCCAGTCTTGCAGTATTGTTCGTCTGTATGGGACCCTTACCAGTTGGGTCTGATTCAAGAGATTGAGAAGGTCCAAAGAAGAGTGGCAAGATTCATGACTGGTACATTTAGCCATCACGAGAGCGTTACAAATCTCATAAAAAGTTTGAAGTGGGACATACTTGCAGATAACACGGTGCACTAAACAGAAGGGGCTGCTCACTAAATTTCAAAATCCAATCTTTACCGAGGATGTAGAGCATATATTATTACCACCAATTTTCAAATCGCGCAATGATCACCATTCAAAGATAAGGAAAATAAGAGCTCGTACTGAGGCGTTCAGACAGTCGTTTTTCCCTCGCACGAGCTGCGAGTGGAACAGAAGGGGGGAAATATGACTTTGGCACAATTCGTGCCCTCCGCCACACACCGCTTGGTGGCTAGCATAGTATATATTTAGATGTAGATGCATTCCGCTGACCTCAAACCACTGCCAACTGTGACTTCAGTGGTGTCAGCCGAGAGCTCGCTGAACGGCAGAGTGGAGGTCTGTTGTATTGTCTGATGAGAGCATGTTCTGGTTCAGTACTAGTGATGGCCACGTGTCGGTTAGGAAGCCAGTTGAGGGCCTACAACCAACCTGTCTGTATGCTAGACGCACTGGACCTACACTTGGAGTTATGGCCCGGAGTGCGATTTCGTATGACAGCAAGAGCATTCTCGTGGTTACTTCACGCCCCTTGCTGCAGATCTGTGAATCTGGTGAATCGACCTGCTGTGCTGCCATTCCTATAAAGCTTTCAGGGGATTGTTTTCCAACAGGATAACGTTTGACCACACACTGCTGTTGTAACCCAGCATGCTCTCTACAGTGTGTCGACATGTTGCCTCGGCCTGCTCAATCACCAGATCTGTCTCGTGTCAAGTATATATCACACATCATCAGATGACAAATCTACCATCATCAACAAACAGCATTAACTGTCCCTGTGTGGACCAACCAAGTGCAACAGGCACAGAACTCCATCCCACAGGCTGCTGTCCTGCACCTGTACAACACAATGTGTGCACATTTGAATACTTGCACTCAATATTCTGGTGGTTACACTGGTTATTAACGTACCAGAATTTCACATTTGCATTGGCTTATCTGATGCTTACGTTAACCTGTGATCTTGCAAATGTATTCCCGAAATTTCACTATTCTAGGTTTTTGTGTGTGTGTGTGTGTGTGTGTGTGTGTGTGTGTGTGTGTGAGATCAGTATATTATATTGATAGAATTTATCCCTGAAAAAGTTCTGTTTTTGTGTCTTGTTTTCACTGAGAGCAATTATTGCTCTTCACCACAGAGGTTGAATGCTCACCACATACACTACTTTTATAATTACAGCAAACAGTTTTCTGCATTCTTCCTTTTTTAGGATTATACAACAACAACAACAACATTACTGGCCATTAAAATTGCTACACCATGAAGATGATGTGCTACAGATGCGAAATTTAACCAACAGGTAGAAGATGCTGTGACATGCAAATGGTTAGCTTTTCAGAGCATTCACACAAGGTTGACACCAGTGGCGACACCTACAACGTGCTGACATGAGGAAAGTTTCCAACCGATTTCTCATACACAAACAGCAGTTGACTGGCGTTGCCTGGTGAAACGTTGTTGTGATGCCTCGTGTAAGGAGGAGAAATGCGTACCATCATGTTTCCAACATTGATAAAGGTTGGATCGCGATTGCGGTTTATTGTATCATAACATTGCTGCTCGTGTTGGTCGAGATCCAATGACTGTTAGCAGAATATGGAATTGGTGGGTTCAGCAGAGTAATACGGAACACCGTGCTGGATCCCAATAGCCTCGTATCACTAGCAGTCGAGATGACAGGCATCTTATCTGCACGGCTGTAATGGATCGTGCAGCCACGTCTCGATCCCTGAGTCAACAGACGGGGACGTTTGCAAGACAACAACCATCTGCACAAACAGTTCGACGACGTTTGCAGCAGCATGGACTATCAGCTCGGAGACCGTGGCTGTGGTTACCCTTGATGCTGTATCACAGACAGTAGCGCCTGTAATGGTGTACTCAATGACAAACCTGGTTGCACGAATGCCAAAACATCATTTTTTCGGATGAATCCAGGTTCTGTGTACAGCATCATGAGTGTCACATCCTTGTTTGGCAACATCACAGTGAATGCACATTGGAAGTGTGTATTCGTCATCGCCATACTGGCATATCACCCGGCGTGATGGTATGGGGTGCCACTGGTTACACGTCTCGGTCACCTCTTGTTCACATTGACGGCACTTTGAACAGTGGACGTTACATTTCACGTGTGTTACGACCCGTGGCTCAACCCTTCATTCGATCCCTGCAAAATCCTACATTTCAGCAGGATAATGCATGACCCCACATGTTGCAGGTCCTGTACGGGTCTTTCTGGATACATAAAATGTTCGGCTGCTGCCCAGGCCAGCACATTCTCCAGATCTCTCACCAACTGAAAACGTCTGGTCAATGGTGGCCGAGCGACTGGCTCGTCACAAAATGCCAGTCACTACTCTTGATGAACTGTGGTATTGTGTTGAAGCTGCATGGGCAGCTGTACCTGTACACGCCATCCAAGCTCTCTTTGACTCTATGCCCAGGCATATCAAGGCCATTATTACAGCCAGAGGTGGTTGTTCTGGGTACTGATTTCTCAGGATCTATGCAGCCAAATTGCATGAAAATGTAATCACATGCCACATCTAGTATATTTGTCCAATGAATACCTGTTTATCATCTGCATTTCTTCTTGGTGTAGCCATTTTAACGGCCAGTAGTGTACATGTAACACTCTTTCCTTACTGGAGGTTTTTTATCTATTACTGCACTAGGGTCTAGAGGTTGGTGTACAATACATTATATGCAATGAAGAATAAGCTCTGAAGTCCTAGTTTTGTCGTTCCTTTGATATGTGGTTCAACCAACTGATGCCTGGATTTCATCTTTCTGATGTGATATATCAGGTCCTTATTGAAAAATACCACATATGCTGCAACTTCACATACATGAACTGATTTAAGGAATGATACCAGAGCTCATCTTCTTGTGTTTCCTTTGCAGGAGTAAATATGCACCATCTGATCTAATGTGTCCACCCCACGTTTTATCTCATTATAGTGCTTTATTATTGTTTTTTGGCAAAAATCCTTTAGGTACAGATGTTTCATTTTGTAGAACTGTTCCTACAAGTGTCAGCCCATAATGTACTAGAAAATCCACCAGATCTGTGCATGTGAAGAAATTATCTATTGTGATACATCAACTACCAAGTAGTCTGTTGCAAGACCTTGAAACCACCATTTTTGCCTTTAATGCCTTTTTCTTTTCTGATATATGGTACTCCTTACAGTGGGTGGAAATTTTTAGTCATATATTCAGAAAATTTTTATTCCATACTTTTCAGCTTTTGAACTTATATACTGCCTAAAAGCATACTGCCCGCAGAATGGAATTAACTGTTCTTAAATCATCAAATTATTTGGTAGATAATATTTCACAAGATTATGATTTATGTCCTCCCAAACGTCTCTGAATGCAGCAAATTTATCTTCCCCTCTTTGAACACTTCTTATAGCTTCATCATCAAACCACACAAACCATAACAAGTCTTCAAATGTCTGACAACCCATTGCAGCTCTCCAGGTATTAGTGGACCATACTTCTTGCTCCACTGTACTCTGACAAATTGGTTTTTAGATGACCAGCTGTTATCAAAATACTAATGTTGGCTCTTATTTCAACACTATCACATTTTTTCCAACTCTCCCCAAAATTCTTTTTCTCATACACCATCTCGGCTTTGTTGATTAGAGATTAGATTAGATTAGATTAGTACTTGTTCCATAGATCATGAATACAACACTTCGTAATGATGTGGTACGCGTCAGGTTAATAAAAACTGTCTATACAAGATATTACATTACACAAAATATTACATGACACTTAATATTTTTAATTTATTTTTTGTGGGGGTTGGGGAAATTACCCACTTACAACATACAAAAATTCATCTAATGAGTAGGAGGAGTGGCCATTAATAAATTATATTAATTTCCTTTTAAATGCTATATAGCTATCTGTCAGACTTTTGATGCTATTAGGTAAGTGCCCAAAGACTTTTGTGGCAGCATAATTTACCCCCTTCTGAGCCAAAGTTAGATTTAACCTTGAGTAGTGAAGATCATCCTTTCTCCTAGTGTTGTAGCCATGTACACTGCTATTACTTTTGAATTCATTTGGATTGTTAATAACAAATTTCATAAGTGAATATATATATTGTGAGGCTACAGTGAATATCTCTAGCTCTTTAAATAAGTGTCTGTAGGATGATCTTGGATGAGACTGTGCAATTTTCTCTATAAATGTTTATGCATCTGTTGGTGTTACAATTGTTTTCAAATTAAGAAGCTTACTACATGAGCTTCAGATTTTATTACATTTCCTAATTGTTTCTTCAGGTGGAATTTTATTCCAACAATTCCATTTTTTCCAAGATGTAACACTTCATAATATCATGTGAGATATCCTTTTGCCCAATGTAGTGCAGCAACTTGACATGGCAGGGACTCAACAAATTGCTGGAGACCCCCTGCAGAAATACGAGTACTGAGGCATGCTGCCTCTACAGCAATCCATAATTGCAAGTGTGTTGCTGGTGCAGGAATTTGTGCACAAACTGACCTCCTGATTACATCCCACAAAGGTTTGATGGGATTCGTACTGGTTGATCTGGGTGGTCAAACCATTCAGTTGAATTGTCCAGAAAGTTCTTCAAACCGATTGCAAACAATTGTGGCCCAGTGACAAGGCACATTATCGTCTAATTGTTGTTTGGGAATGTGATGTCTACAAGTGGCTGCAAATGGTCTCTAACCAGCTGAACATATCCATTTCCAGTCAATGGCCAGTTCAGTTGGATGAAAGAACCCAGTACATCCCACATGAACACAGCTCACACTATTATGGAACCACCACTAGCTTGCACAGTGCCTTGTTGAAAACTTGGGTCCAGGCTTCATCGGGTCTGCGCCGTAGTTGAACCTTACCATCAGCTATTACAAACTGCAGTCAGGATACGTCTGACCGAGCCACAGTTTTACAGTTGTCCGTGGTCCAAGTCATACAGTCTCGAGCCCAGCAGAGGCACTGCAGGCAACGTTGTGCTGTTAGCGAGGCACTCGTGTCGGCCATCTGCTGCCACGGCTCGTTACTGCACTGTCCAAATGCAGACATTCATCGCACATCCCACATTGATTTCTGCAGTTATTTTATGCAGTGTTGCTTGTCTGATAGTAGTGACAACTCTACACAAATGCCACTGCTCTCTGTCATTGAGTGAAAGCCATTGGTCACTGTGATGTAAACAGTAATAATAATAATAATAATAATAGCTTTATTCAACATCAAATGGTACACTGCACATGTACAAAGAAACCGTAATGATTAAAGTTATTTGTACAATACACAAGACACATTCTTCTGAATACATCATTAATTTACGACAAAATTACAATATAATGTTTATTGATTTCTGTTCACATAATTTCACAAAGCATTTGTTGTTCTTCATATAAGTATGGTAATCTTCTAATGTGTAGAAAGGGTGTTTTACTAAAAATTTATTGAGCTGATGTTTCAGTTTAATTGTAGGAAGAGCCATGACTGCACTAGGCAGTGCATTAGCCAACTTTATACCTGCGTACTGAGGCCCCTGTTCGTAAAGTGCTGTTCTGTGGCTGCCAGTGTAAAATCTTTCTTTATTTCTAGTATTGTACTGGTGGAAATCTGAATAAGTGTTTGGGTGCAGTCTTTTCACAAGCAATACGGCTTTCAGAATGAATGTGTTTATAACAGTTAACACCTCTGTTTTTGGAAACAAGTTGCGATGAGATTCCCTATATTTTGCTCCACAGATTATTCTCACACCCATTTTTTGAAGAATGAGTAGCTTATCTAGATTAGCTTTGGTTGTTGCCCCCCAAATATCAATACTGTAGTCCAAGTGAGAGGAGAAAAGAGCATGGTATGCAGTCTTTAGGACTACAGTGTCTCTACAGAACTTGCTAATAGTACTCATTGCAAATACACTCCTGGAAATGGAAAAAAGAACACATTGACACGGGTGTGTCAGACCCACCATACTTGCTCCAGACACTGCGAGAGGGCTGTACAAGCAATGATCACACGCACGGCACAGCGGACACACCAGGAACCGCGGTGTTGGCCGTCGAATGGCGCTAGCTGCGCAGCATTTGTGCACCGCCGCCGTCAGTGTCAGCCAGTTTGCCGTGGCATACGGAGCTCCATCGCAGTCTTTAACACTGGTAGCATGCCGCGACAGCGTGGACGTGAACCGTATGTGCAGTTGACGGACTTTGAGCGAGGGTGTATAGTGGGCATGCGGGAGGCCGGGTGGACGTACCGCCGAATTGCTCAACACGTGGGGCGTGAGGTCTCCACAGTACAACGATGTTGTCGCCAGTGGTCGGCGGAAGGTGCACGTCCCCGTCGACCTGGGACCGGACCGCAGCGACGCACGGATGCACGCCAAGACCGTAGGATCCTACGCAGTGCCGTAGGGGACCGCACCGCCACTTCCCAGCAAATTAGGGACACTGTTGCTCCTGGGGTATCGGCGAGGACCATTCGCAACCGTCTCCATGAAGCTGGGCTACGGTCCCGCACACCGTTAGGCCGTCTTCCGCTCACGCCCCAACATCGTGCAGCCCGCCTCCAGTGGTGTCGCGACAGGCGTGAATGGAGGGACGAATGGAGACGTGTCGTCTTCAGCGATGAGAGTCGCTTCTGCCTCGGTGCCAATGATGGTCGTATGCGTGTTTGGCGCCGTGCAGGTGAGCGCCACAATCAGGACTGCATACGACCGAGGCACACGGGGCCAACACCCGGCATCATGGTGTGGGGAGAGATCTCCTACACTGGCCGTACACCACTGGTGATCGTCGAGGGGACACTGAATAGTGCACGGTACATCCAAACCGTCATCGAACCCATCGTTCTACCATTCCTAGACCGGCAAGGGAACTTGCTGTTCCAACAGGACAATGCACGTCCGCATGTATCCCGTGCCACCCAACGTGCTCTAGAAGGTGTAGGTCAACTACCCTGGCCAGCAAGATCTCCGGATCTGTCCCCCATTGAGCATGTTTGGGACTGGATGAAGCGTCGTCTCACACGGTCTGCACGTCCAGCACGAACGCTGGTCCAACTGAGGCGCCAGGTGGAAATGGCATGGCAAGCTGTTCCACAGGACTACATCCAGCATCTCTAGGATCGTCTCCATGGGAGAATAGCAGCTTGCATTGCTGCGAAAGGTGGATATACACTGTACTAGTGTCGACATTGTGCATGCTCTGTTGCCTGTGTCTATGTGCCTGTGGTTCTGTCAGTGTGATCATGTGATGTATCTGACCCCAGGAATGTGTCAATAAAGTTTCCCCTTCCTGGGACAATGAATTCACGGTGTTCTTATTTCAATTTCCAGGAGTGTATATTTTTTGACAACTTAGTTGCTAGGGAGTCAATATGTGTGTCCCATTTCAGGTTGCTTCGGATTGTTATGCCAAGGAATTTTACACTAAACTCTTTCTTTACCAATTCGTTGCCAATGTATAATTTAATTTCATTATTCAAACTACTTTTATTAAACTCCATCAAACATGTTTTACTAGTGCTTACATTTAAGTGGCTTTCATTAAAAAACCGAACAATTTCTTTTGTCACATGATTACACTCGGCCTCTAGTTCATTACACGATTCCTCTTTACACACAATGGACGTGTCATCGGCATACAGAACAATTTTGGAATTTATAGTACAGTATATAATATCATTTACATAGATCGAGAACAAAAGGGTGCCCAACACCGAGCCCTGGGGCATGCCATATTTTATGCAAGTGATCTCTGATTTGTAGACACCACTTTCCGTTTTAAGTAGAACAAACTTCTTTCTATTGCTCATATAACACTTTATTAGGTCATAAGCAGCATCTCTAATGCCCATGTTCCATAGCTTGTCTAATAGGATGTCAACATTCACACAATCAAAGGCTTTTTCGAGGTCTAGGTATACACCTGCCACATGTTCCTTGCTTTCGATACCCCCTAACACCTCTTCAATTAGTTGAGAAGCTGCAGTGCTAGTTGATTTACCTTTTATGAATCCATTTTGATTTTCAAACATCAGGTTGTGTTTGTTAAGAAAGTTTATAATCCTGTTGTATATAACTTTCTCAACTATTTTGGAAAAGACAGGAAGGATTGACTCTGGTCTGTGGTTTTCTATTTTGTTGTTGTCACCTTTCCTAAAAAGGGGTGTTACCTGTGCTATTTTTAGTCTGTCTGGAAAGGTGCCCGATTCTATGCCTGAAATCTGGTATTCTCTGCACACCTTTGACATTGTGGATCTCGAAATACTGAGTTCCCTAACAATCTCCAAACTGGAATGTCCCATGCATCTAGCTCCAAGTACCATTCCATTGTTAATTCTCACTGTGCGCCCATAATCACATCAGAAACCTTGTAACATAAATCATCTGAGCACAAATGACATCTCCGCCAATGGACTACCCTTTTATACCTTATGTGCACAATACTACCACCATCTGGACATGTGCATATTGCTACCCCATGACTTTTGTCGACTCAGTGTACATCTTATTTGTATTATTTCCACCTTCTTGGTTCGAAATATCTGTTAAATCACGCACATGACTTACTTTGCTGACAGCACTAACATTATCATTATCCTCTTTCCCATCTTTATCATGAGGTATGTAGTCTGTATCTTCATCACTGATATCATTGGATTCTCGCGGTACTTAAATTTTGCTTTATCTGTCATTTTTTTCTTATAGATGCTAGAGGACTAGCAGCTAATATGTTTGTACATCTACATCTACATCTACATCCATACTCTGCAAGTCACCTGACGGTGTGTGGCGGAGGGTACCTTGAGTACCTCTATCGGTTTTCCATTCTATTCCAGTCTTGTAATGTTCGTGGAAAGAAAGATTGTCGGTATGCCTCTGTGTGGGCTCCAATCTCTCTGATTTTATCCTCATGGTCTCTTCGCGAGATATACATAGGAGGGAGCAATGTACTGCTTGACTCCTTGGTGAAGGTATGTTCTCGAAACTTCAACAAAAGCCCGTACCGAGCTACTGAGCGTCTCTCTTGCAGAGTCCTCCACTGGAGTTTATCTATCATCTCCGTAATGCTTTCGCAATTACTAAATGATCCTGTAATGAAGCGTGCTGCTCTCTGTTGGATCTTCTCTATCTCTTCTATCAACCCTATCTGGTACGGATCCCACACCGGTGAGCAGTATTCAAGCAGTGGGCGAACAAGTGTACTGTATCCTACTTCCTTTGTTTTCGAACTGCATTTCCTTACGATTCTTCCAATGAATCTCAGTCTAGCATCTGCTTTACTGATGATTAATTTTATATGGTAATTTCATTTTAAATCACTCCAAATGTCTACTCCCATATAATTTATGGAATTAACTGCTTCCACTTGCTGACCTGCTATATTGTAGATAAATGGTAAAGGATCTTTCTTTCTATGTATTCGCAGCACATTACACTTGTCTACACTGAGATTA
Organism: Schistocerca nitens; assembly: GCF_023898315.1. Taxonomy (NCBI): domain Eukaryota; kingdom Metazoa; phylum Arthropoda; class Insecta; order Orthoptera; family Acrididae; genus Schistocerca; species Schistocerca nitens. The sequence continues at coordinate 138,804,294 of NC_064625.1, read as the reverse complement.
AATTGCCATTCCCTGCACCATGCATCAATTCATTGCAGATGCTCCTGCGTTTCAATACAATTTTCCATTATTACAACCTCTTGATGTACTACAGCATCATCCGAAAAAAAAGCCTCAGTGAATTTCCGATGTTATCCACAAGGTCATTTATATATTCGCCTGCAGCACACCTAAAATCACTCTAAATTCGGAAGACTTCTTTCCATTGAGAATGACATACTGCGTTCTGTTATCTAGGAACTCTTCAATCCAATTAAACAATTGGTCTGATAGTAATTTGTTCACTAAATGACTGTTGGGAACTGTATCAGTCAACAATGAACTATAAACGAATCCAAGAAATGAAAAAAAAAAATCAAATGTGTCTGAGAGACTGAGCTCAAGTATTAAAGCACAAATATTTTTAAAAACCTATTTAGGTATAAAAAACAATATAAAATCTTTGTGCTTGCCATTTGTGGGAGCAAAACACAATCCTATGAGTCTGCAGTTCATGGTCTAGTGCCTAGCACTGCTGCCAATAATCCCAGGTTCGATTCTTTGCCGGGTTAGGGACTTTCTCTGCCCGGGGATTGGATGTTTGTGTTGTCCTCATCATTGCATCATCATTTGTGAATGTGGCTAGATTGGACTGCGTAAAGATTGGGAATTTCTTCTGCCACTGACAACCTTGCAGTTGAGTGCCCCACAAACTAAACATCATCATCTCAATCCTAAGAGAACAGTTAAATGATGAAATAGCAGTACAAATATTTACAGCTAATGAAAATGAAAATGTAATATAATGAGTCCCAGAGACTCACCTTATGTGATCGAATGTTAAGCAGTCATACTTCCAACATTAAATATGAGATTCAAACATGAACAAACATGTGGTATCATGCTAAGCAGTCTTTGCCATATACATTACAGTGATTTGCGATGTACAATGTGTTTCACAATTAATGTTACATGTGTCTAGAGGTTGTGGAGGTGATTAATAGATCCATGAAGAAAAGATATGGTGTATCGAACACACTGCTATAATGTTTGTTACACAAAACTACATAACTCATAACAGACACCCACAGAATTCACCAGTTACTAAGGAGTCTGAGGCAGGTGCAACACTGAATCAAGTAGCCTTGTTAACTGCTGAATCATGAGATCTGTTCAAAAAATTCAGGAATGTTTATAATTTTACACCAATGGTGTTTCTGGGAAAAACTGTGGTTGGCATCCTTGCACACACCTGTGTTTAATGTGTAACTGCCAGAAGTATCACTGTTGTATGTCTGTCAGTTATTGTTCAGTGCTGTATCGAGTAGAACGTCGTGTCACACAGTTTGCGAATTTTGAGATGGTAGAGTTCGAGGAGCAACACGTCTGCATTAAATTTTGAGTGAAACTCAAGAAAACTTTTACAGAGACATGCCAAATGATGCAGGAAGCCTATAGTTATGAGCACTTAAGCTGTACTTGGGGTTACGAATGGTTCACAAAGTTTAAAAATGGCCAGCCTGAAGTTGGTGACCCTCATTCAGGATGCCCTTCGACATCTACTGATAATGCTCATGTTGGAACATCAATGAAATTGTGTGTGCCAATTAAAGACTGACTGCCAGAGATATTGGAAAAGATATTGGAAAAGAATGTAACATTTCAATTGAATCATGTCATGAAAGCCTTGCAACACATCATGTTGCCACCACATTCATCCCATAACTCATGAGTGAAGACCAGCAAGACTTTCACCTCGCAATTTGTAAAGAGCTTTTGGATTGCACAACTAAGAATGAGATGTTCCTTAAGAGAATCATATCTGATGATGAGATGTGGGTCTACAGTTATGATGTTGAGACCAAGGTTCAATCTTCACAATGGGTGGGGAAAGCTTCCCAAAGACCAAAAAAAGTTCATCAGGTCAGGACAAATATCAAAGCCATGCTGATAGTTTCCTTTGACTTTCAAGGATTAGTTCATCATGAATTCATGCCACAGGAACAAACTGTTAACTAATAGTACTATTGGGACATGTTGTGATTCTGCAATAAAATGTGAGAAGGAAATGGCCTGAAATGTGATGAGACAATTCATAGCCCTTGCATCACGATAACACACCAGCACATTCATACCTGTTGGTGCGTGGCTACTCCACAAAAAACCAAATCCCTGTGCTGCTTTTTATTTCCAGTGTTGAAAACCCCATTGTTACAATGATGAAGATTTAAAATGATAGACGAGATAAAAGAAAAGTGGAAACGGCACTGGGAGCAGTGTATCCATTATGGAGGGGAGTATTTTCATGGAGACCATGCACAATAAGTAAAAGGTAGGCTTAAACATACTCTTAGTAGTCTTAACTCTGATGTACTTCCTAGCTGTTCACTCAGGCACTACAAAGTGATAACTTCTCAACTTACATTTCATATGGGATGTCTTCCAGAACTCATTTTGTAGATTGTATGAAAGTTAAGGAAGTAGCCATGACACAATGTCCATAGGTGCAGTTAGACAAAACCAGGGCCTTCAAACCTTCAAAAAATGTATGCAGATTGCAAGTTTTCAGCTACCCTCAAAACAGACAGGTGGTGATGAATCATCAATCATCATTTACAATAAGTATACTAAGGAACAAGTGAAACTGAAATACTCACTTCCAGACACATAAAATTACCACTAACCAAGACCTACACGCAAATATCATGTAGGCAAAAGCATTGCCTAATCATATGTAAAGCAAACAGGACAACTTAGCAGGTGAATGTAGACTTTCCCACCTTCTACATCTGATGGAAAGTTCTCAGATTTCCAGCCAGATGGCACTGTTATAAAACTGCGATGTTTTCACAAGTGACACACTCATTGTCACAATTGAAAGAAAAACAGCCCTCAGTCACTATTTTTTCTTTCAATTGTAACTATTCACAGTCTCTGAACGTGCAGCCATGTACAAAAAAAATTTTTTTTGACACTCGTCTTCTGGGAAAGTGTTAAGATTTTGCAGGTGCCATCTCACTTATATCTGTGTTATGCCCCCCTCCACCTGGCTCCAGGACGCTGGGTACAGAGAGCCCGGTGGGCGGGGGGGGGGGGGGGGGAGGCAAAGTTGAGGTGGTAGGGGTAGTGGGCACAGCATTCGCATCCATGTCAGAGCATTCCGGCCCTTTCTCACGAGCACAACGGTGGTGGGCGCACTCTCGGTGAATTGCCGTTATCGCTGGATTCCGTGCCACACTCAGTCGGTATCCTCTGTCTCTGTTCACAAGATTCTCATCAACCTACATTTCAGGATATGTTAAAAAATGACGAAATTCCTCCAGCTGTATTAAGGTGTTGGTTTTATTGGCAACTAGTTTTGATGTTGTTACATCATCATCTACAGGCCGTAAATACAACATACCATACATAAACAACCAATGCAACAACAGTAATTTATGAGTCATTATGCAAAACAGTTCTGTTATAACCATATTACATAATGGATAATTTTAATGAAACTAATTATATTTTTGGTCATTTCTGTTAAAATGCCATCACTCTGGACATTAGCCATTTATGTGGTATCGCTAAATACAAATGAAGCTGTATATGCACAATCGTCTTATTATAGGTTAATATCAGGTATTAAAAAATGGGAGTATATAAAAGCTTATGCGACAAACCATTATTCTAATGGATAATAATACAGGCGTGGAACATTGTAATTTTTATTTTTTTAATAATGAACTATAAAAAGGAGAACATACGCATTGCCAATCAGACATATGTTAAGTAAACTTCAATGTTTACTAGTACTGAACGGTGGGCAAGGTAGACTAGAATTACGTTTGCAAAATTCTGTACTGTTGTCATACTAAAGTAACAGTAGCATAATTTACTTAGACAACTTCGTTCCTAACACCATGAAAGAAATGGTAAGGGATCAAAATAATGGTGTGAAACCCAGTTAATACAAGGTAATCAATAGTGTAAAATACATGACAATCAATTTAAAAAACTATTCATTCCAGTAAAAGTATAAGTTAACACGTTGCTGAAATAATTTCTATGTCGGTGTCTCATCGAAGGCTATGACCAGAGTCTAAAATAATCAATTCCAGTAAGTTTACATGGTCAAAAGTACGATCTCTAGTAAATATACACAAACACAGCCACTCAGTAAAATACATGATGTGTAACTCTTGTATGAAGTATGTGATCTCGTCAAGTGTCAATTTGAGTTAATTACGATCAATGATGCGCTTAATCTCTGTTTACTATGGGCAAATAGTCTACTGGACCAATCACTACTGATATTAACCTATAATAAAACGATTGTGCACATACATGGAAACAAAAAATAAGTATGTGTAGTATAAGTGTAACAGAAAATTGTTTATTAGGACTACTTTACTGAGTTTGCTCTCTTATATATTTTTTGAAATTATTTTAAATTCTTCTCATGTATGTTAAGCCCCTTTTTAGCCCATTTTCTGTATCTGCAGTACCTCTCTGGGAATATTTTGTATAGGTATCAAATGCATGTTATAGAGACACCAGATTATAAAGCTTCAGTGGTCATAAAATGCTGATAAGAACATAGTTAGGTGACTTCAGAATTCTTGTGATGACCCTAGAACACTTGCCATGTGCTCACTATGTCAGTTTTAAACTACATTTATGCATATATGAGGGTGGTTTGAAAAGTTCTCGTAACGGAATAGAAAAAAAGTACTTACATCACTGAAACTTTTTTTTTTTTTTTAATTTTTAAATGTAGTCTCCTTGTAGATTAATACACTTAAGTCCAATGATGGTCCAGTGCCTTGATCCCATCTCACAATGAGTTTCCTCCAGGCCTGCAAAATAGTTGTCAACTCCGGCTTACATAATTATTTTCTGTAGCAGTACACCTACAGTAAATGAAGTGTTTATCCAGCAGGAGGAAGAAGTAAGAATGCTGGGTAACGTAGATATCTGTACATTTTGCAGAAGCCTTTTTAAAAATCATGTAATTCTTTCTCTCATATCCTTGTACATGGGTTATGCAGCTGATGATAAAAATCTCTTTCAACTGAACTGTGAAACACACAATAACAATATGAGACACAAAAATAATTATCAAGTACTTTGCCTCCTTGTCCAAGGTTCAGAGCGGATGTAAGATATTCAAGAAGCTCCCATCCAGCATGAAGAAAAAATTTTGCATCCCTTCAGGTAAAAAAAGAAAAAAGAAAGTAAGAAAGAAAGAAAGAAAAGAAAAGGAAAAGACCACATTAACTGAAAGCAAACACAGCAGTGTCTTGGTCTGATAGCATAATATACAGGGTGATTCAAAAAGAATACCACAACTTTAGGAATTTAAAACTCTGCAACGACAAAAGGCAGAGCTAAGCACTATCTGTCGGCGAATTAAGGGAGCTATAAAGTTTCATTTAGTTGTACATTTGTTCGCTTGAGGCGCTGTTGACTAGGCGTCAGCGTCAGTTGATGCTAAGATGGCGACCGCTCAACAGAAAGCTTTTTGTGTTATTGAGTACGGCAGAAGTGAATCGACGACAGTTGTTCAGCGTGCATTTCCAACGAAGTATGGTGTTAAACCTCCTGATAGGTGGTGTATTAAACGTTGGTATAAACAGTTTACAGAGAATGGGTGTTTGTGCAAAGGGAAAAGTTCTGGAAGGGCGAGAACGAGTGATGGAAATGTAGCACGCATCCAGCAAGCATTTGTTCGCAGCCCAGGAAAATCGACTCGCAGAGAGCTGCAAATTCCACAATCAACTGTATGGAGAGTCCTACGGAAAAGGTTAGTTATGAAACCTGAACGTCAACTACCCGAGGCGATGGATCGGCCGCCAGGCAGCCCGTGACAGAGCACTTCATCACTGGCCTCCAAGAAGCCCTGATCTTACCCCCTGCGATTTTTTCTTATGGGGGTATGTTAAGGATATGGTGTTTCGGCCACCTCTCCCAGCCACCATTGATGATTTGAAACGAGAAATAACAGCAGCTATCCAAACTGTTACGCCTGATATGCTACAGAGAGTGTGGAACGAGTTGGAGTATCGGGTTGATATTGCTCGTGTGTCTGGAGGGGGCCATATTGAACATCTCTGAACTTGTTTTTGAGTGAAAAAAAACCTTTTTAAATACTCTTTGTAATGATGTATAACAGAAGGTTATATTATGTTTCTTTCATTAAATACACATTTTTAAAGTTGTGGTATTCTTTTTGAATCACCCTGTATAAGTAAATATTAATCTTATTAATCTACTAATAGCAGATAAACAGCAGCTATATGATAAAATTGAGGAGGCAGCAGTTATTTTCAGAGTAGCAAATTTCTTACTAATTTACTCAATCACATTTAGGTGGTATAATAGTGTACAGAATTAAGCAGTATAGTGACAAGAAACCGCAAAAAGGTGGAAACTTAAGGAGATGGGACCTGGATAAACTGACTAAACCAGAGGTTGTACAGTGTTTCAGGGAGAGCATAAGGGAATGATTGACAGGAATGGGGGGAAAGAAATACAGTAGAAGAAGAATGGGTAGCTTTGAAGGATGAAGTGGTGAAGGCAGTAGAGGATCAAGTAGGTAAAAAGATGAGGGCTAATAGAAATCCTTGGGTAACAGAAGAAATATTGAATTTAATTGATGAAAGGAGAAAATACAAAAATGCAGTAAATGAAGCAGGCAAAAAGGAATACAAACATCTCAAAAATGAGATCGCCAGGAAGTGCAAAATGGCTAAGCGGCGATGACTAGAGGACAAATGTAAGGATGTAGAGGCATATATCACTACGGGTAAGATGGATACTTCCAACAGGAAAATTAGAGAGACCTTTGGAGAAAAGAGAACCACTTGCATGAATACCAAGAGCTCAGATGGAAACCCAGTTCTAAGCAAAGAGGGGAAAGTAGAAAGGTGGAAGGAGTATGTAGAGTGTCTATACAAGGGTGATGTACTTGACGACAATATTATGGAAATGGAAGAGGAGGTAGATGAAGATGAAATGGGAGATATGATACTGCGTGAAGAGTTTGACAGAGCACTGAAAGACCTGAGTCAAAACAAGACCCTGGGAGTAGACAACATCCCATTAGAACTACTGACAGCCTTGGAACAAAACTCTACCATCTAGTGAGCAAGATGTATGAGACAGGCGAAATACCCTCAGACTTCAAGAAGAATATAATAATTCCAATCCCAAAGAAAGCAGGTGTTGACAGATGTGAAAATTACTGAACTATCAGTTTAATAAGTCACAGCTGCAAAATACTAACGCGAATTCTTTACAGACGAATGGAAAAACTGGTAGAAGCGGACCTCGGGGAAGATCAGTTTGGATTCCGTAGAAACGTTGGAACACGTGAGGCCATACTGACCTTACGACTTATCTTAGAAGAAAGATTAAGAAAAGGCAAACCTACGTTTCTAGCATTTGTAGACTTAGAGAAAGCTTTTGACAATGTTAACTGGAATACTCTCTTTCAAATTCAGAAGGTGGCAGGGGTAAAATACAGGGAGTGAAAGGCTATTTACAATTTGTACAGCAAACAGATGGCAGATAAGAGTCGAGGGGCATGAAAGAGAAGCAGTGGTTGGGAAAGGAGTGAGACAGGGTTGTAGCCTCTCCCCAATGTTATTCAATCTGTATATTGAGCAAGCAGTAAAGGAAACAAAAGAAAAATTCGGAGTAGGTATTAAAGTCCATGGAGAAGAAATAAAAACTTTGAGGTTTCCCGATGACATTGTAATTCCGTCAGAGACGGCAAAGGACCTAGAAGAGCCATTGAATGGAATGGACAGTGTCTTGAAATGAGGATATAAGATGAACATCAACAAAGAAAAACGAGTATAATGGAATGTAGTCGAATTAAGTCAGGCGGTGCTGAGGGAATTAGATTAGGAAATGAGACACTTAAAGTAGTAAAGGAGTTTTGCTATTTGGGGAGAAAAATAACTGATGATGGTCAAAGTAGAGAGGATATAAAATGTAGACTGGCAATGCAAAAGAATGTGTTTCTGAAGAAGAGAAATTTGTTAGCATCGAATATAGATTTAAGTATTAGGAAGTCGTTTCTGAAAGTGGCTATGTATGGAAATGGAACATGGACGATAAATAGTTTGGACAAGAAGAGAATAGAAGCTTTTGAAATGTGGTGCTACAGAAGACTGCTGAAGATTAGATGGGTGGATCATATAACTAATGAGGAGGTATTGACTAGAATTGGGGAGAAGAGAAATTTGTGGCACAACTTGATTAGAAGAAGGGATCGGTTGGTAGGACATGTTCTGATGCATAAAGGGATCACCAATTTAGTATTGGAGGGTAGCGTGGAGGGTAAAAATCATAAAGGTGGGCCAAGAGATGAATACACTAAGCACATTCAGAAGGATGTAGGTTGTGGTAGGTAGTGGGAGATGAAGAAGCTTGCACAGGATAGAGTAGCATGGAGAGCTACATGAAACCAGTCTCTGGACTGAAGACCACAACAACAACAGTGACAATTTGTAGTTAATACAGTATGGCTATCACATAAATTTTTATGGTGCCTTTGTCTTATGATAATGTATACCTAGACTCATTCCAGCTTCCTGAAAGTCGTTCTTGAGGGAGTCTACAGAATATGATAAATCTCTCTCTCTCTCTCTCTCTCACACACACACACACACACACACACACATTGTGTGTGAGTACCCCACAAAGCCATGAGCCCTAGTTGTCAACAAGACAATGTGCAAGTTGGTGGTGGCTCCATTAATGATGTGGGTTGTGTTTAGATGGAATTCACTGGGTCCTTTGTTTCAATTGAACTGATCATTGACTGGAAATGGTTTAAATGACTACCTGGAGACCATGTTCAGTTATTCGTGGACGTCTTGTTGTGGATGACAATGTGCCATGTCACTGAGCAACAATTATTTGTGATCGGTTTTAACCCTCGAGCGGGCATACCTGTGTATAAATTGCGCCAACCAAAAATAAAATGATTTTGTGCAGATCCATTTTTGTTTCACAAGTTCAAACCTATACCTACTCAGTATTGCTTCAGGTAACACAGCGATAAATTGCATTGCCGTACATCCAAGGGAGCAGCAATAATATAAAATACAAAGCAACAATGGCGAGAAAAAGTTTACGATCAGTTCAACAAACTGATCCCAATTACGAACTAGCAGTTGTCTACATGACAATTAGTAATTGAATAAGCAGCTGACTGATATCTGATGCAACAGCTCTGCCTAATTCTTCGAATGTGTCATTACTGTCTCTTTAACACCTGTCCTTGACAACAGAGAATTATAGTGAAAATTTATGTCAGTATTGTTTACTGAAACAGTAGTTTAGCTCATATTATGTAAGTTTAGTTTCTCCTTGTTGAAATAAACTAAGATTAAACTGTGATTCTGATCATTCATGACTTACCTTGGGAACATGCGGAAACCTATTCTTTTCATATGTACAAAGTGCGCTGCGTGCCCGTTTGTCTTATGAAAAACGGCACGCCCACTCGAGGGTTAAGAAGATTATGGACAATTCAGGCAAATGATTTGGCTACCCAGACAGCCTAACATGAATCCCATCGAACTTTCATGTAAATAATCAAGAGATCAGTTTGTGCACAAAATTCTGCACTGGTAACACTTTCACAATTGTGGATGGCTATTGAGGTAGCAGGGCTCAATATTTCTGGAGGGGACTTCCAACAACTTGTTGAGTCCATGTCACATTGAGTTGCTGCATTGTGCTGGGCAAAAGGAAGCCCAACGCGATATTAGAAGGTACCCTATGACTTTTGTCACCTCAGTGTTATCTCCCCAGTAAATAATTCCGGGCAAAGTATACATCTGTAATTGTTTCAGCACTCATGTTCTTGCAAAAGAATTCTTCCCAACCAACTCAGTTTTGTTAGTTTTGAAATTACTGATATTGTATAAAATCACTTAAGATTTTCCTGAATATGAATCCCAGCACTAATGTTTTGGTTATCCATATATGTTGTTGGTTGTGCTGCATTTTTATTTGGGTCTTTTTATAGAAATTCTTGGATACTGTTTTCTGGTGATTTATTAACTTTATAAGTAGTTGATCACGATAGGAGACAGAAGAGTAGATAATGAGTACTGACATTTTATTTATTTATTTATTTCGTGTTCCATAGATCCATATGGGAACATATCCCTGGATATAGAATGAGTCAAGGTTTTTTACAGATTATTGTTTTGTGCACAGATACATTGATCTTATCATTAGATTAAAGAAACTGTGAAGTTTAGCATATACCCTTACATATTAGTTAAGATACAGGACATCTGAAAGAATATACAGTCATACATAAATTTGGGTATTGTTCTTAAGTTATACAGGCGTCATATACAGACATACATAAATTTGGTATTGTATTAAGTTACACTGTACTTATGGAGTATGATTAATCAATTGTAGAGGTCACACAGTAAGGTTTAAGCACAAATGAGATTCTATGCATTTTTGCTAAGAAATTCATCAGTACTGTAACAACATTCATCTAAAAGAAGCTGCTTCAGATTTTCTTTAAACTTTGGCATGTTTCCAACCAGTTCTTTAGTGTGCGGTGGGAGGACATTAAAAATCTTGGTGCCACTGTATAAAACCCCCTTCTGGACCATGCTTTTCGTTTTTAGCTCATAATGGATATCCAGTTTCATTCGGGTGTTATAACTGTGGTATGAGCTATTGATTTTGAATAAGTTGCTATTTTTTGAAACAAAGCACATCAGGGAAAAAAATATATTGGGCAGGTGTTGTAAGGATTTGTAGAGCTCTAAACAGATCCCTGCACGAGTGCCTAGGATGTACTCCACACATAATTCTTATTGCTCACTTCTGTGCATGGGACAATTTTTTTGCTATTGGTTGATTTCCCCAAAATATTATACCATAGGCCATAAGTTGGTGAAAATAGCCAAAATATGTAGTTTTTATTGTGCTCATTTCCCTAGTGTCTGAAATTATTCTTAAGGCAAATGTTGCTGAGCTTAGCCTTTTGCACAGATCTTGAATATGGTGGTGCCACTTCATTTTGCTATCTATATGCAGACTCAAGAATTTGGAGGACTCAACCTTCAAAATCTTGTGCTCACCCATTTTTAGGTTCATTTCATTAGTAACATTAGTGTTAGAAGAGAAATGAATGTAATTTGTCTTTTTCAGGTTGACTGTAAGGCCATTGGTTTCAAACCAGTTTGTCAAATCTGCAAAAGCTTTATTTTCAGCCTCATTTGACACACTCCCTGAGAGATTATTAACTGATAAAGTGGTGTCGTCAGCAAACATGAGTATTTTCCCATATTCTGTACATAGTGTTAAGTCATTCATAAATATTAGAAAAAGCAGTGGGCCCAATACTGAGCCTTGACGTACTCCTGCAGTAATGGAGCCCCATTCTGAAGATACCTGGCCACCATGAAGTCCTTCCACGATTACTTTCTGCTTTCTACCACACAGATAGGATTCAAGCCACATGCCTACAGTTCCACCCATTCCTAGGGTCTTGGCTTTACTCAAGAGAATATGGTGATTTACACTGTCAAAAGCTATTGACAGGTCACAAAATATTCCAACCTTCATCATATTATTATTTATGGCTTCCATAACATTGTCAACAAAGGCATGTTTTGCATCCACGGTTGATACCCCTTTCTGAAAGCCAAACTGGCTACTGCTGAGGATGTTATATTTACTAAGATGCTCAACCATTCTGCTATGCATCAATTTCTCTAGTACCTTGGAGAAAACTGAGAGTAATGAAATTGGTCGATAGTTTGTAACCTCAGTCTTTTCTCCCTTTTTATAAATTGGTCGTATAAGCCCATATTTTAGCCTGTCAGGAAAAACATCTTCTTCCAATGACATATTACTAATATGGCAGAGGACTGTACTTATTTCTTTACAACAGTATTTCAGTAACTTGCTGGAAATGTTGTCAACTCCAGCAGAAGTTTATACATTTTAAAGACATAATTATTTTTTTCTAATTCTATCACTGTAGTTTTTTGAAGATGCATCTCATCTATTTTGTTAGTTAAGGTGCTATGCAAGGAGAAGGACAAGCTCACCTTACCTGAAAATAACAATTAAAATCAAATACTCACAGGAGTAGGTAAAACACAATATGCAAGTATTTAAATAAATCTGATAATGACAGATGAATTAAATACAGTTGTATCAACACAAAGAAATAAAGAGGCAGCAATATGTGCTGATATAAATTTTAATCTGTTTAAGTAAGCAAAAAAACAGACAGATATATTTTTCACATTTTAAACTGTTCTTGAAAATCTGGCCATTGATCAGAGGAATGGAAAATAGCACTAGTGCAGCTCATATTTACAAATGGTCATTAAATTACAGGGTAAAGCTTGGTATACACAACATGTAGAATATATATAAATACAGATGGGTCCAAAAAAATGTATCCACTGTTTAAAAGTCCATAACTGGCAAACTAATTGACGGCGTTGTCTCATCTTTGGTAGTGTAATAGTTTGTAGTTCCGGCAGTCGCCATACAAGCGTTGTATTGTGTTGTTTTGTTTTGTCAGATGACAGTCACCAGATAGTCAGTGTTTTGTTCTTAGTTGCACCTAGTTACTCGAGTAAACATGGCTGGCGCAAGGCTTACATTCAATGAAAGGAAGTCAGTTTTGAAGTGGTATTTTAAATACAAAAACATTAATGAGGTTCAACGGCAATGACGAAATGGGTATCAAACAGAGCCACTGATACATTTAACGATTTGTGGCATTTGAGACAAATTTGAAGCCAAAGGCTGTGTTAAAGTTGAACACAAACAACGATCTGGACAACCTGTAACAGTAACAAGTCCAGCTAACTCCCGTCGTGTGTTACAACAATTCACTCGGTCACTACAGAAGTCTGTGAGACAGTGTGCCCGTGAAAGTGGAGTGAGTCGCTCAAGTGTTCGGCAAATTTTGAAGACAGCAAAGTGGAAGTGCTACATCCCACAATTGCTACATGCAATGAATGAGGATGACCCAGATCGTAGAATGGAGTACTGCGAGTGGTTTACTAACATGGTGCGCAATGATGAAGAGTTTGTAGAGATGATTGTGTGGTCTGATGAGTCAGAGTTCGAACTCAATGGTACAGTAAATCGCCACAATTGCATCTCCTGGGCCGCTGAAAATCCGAACGTCCATGTACACAAAGCTGTGAATTTGCCAGGAGTAAATATGTGGTGTGTGTTGTCTTACCGGGGCTTGATTGGGCCATTCTTCTTTGACGGCACAGTTACCGGAGAGGTGTACCTTCAGAAGCTGCAGACATCCATTTTACCTGCCATCTGAGACTTGTATGGAGATGGAAGACTTTACTTTCAACGAGATGGTGCCCCAGCCCATTACCAAAATCATGTTAGGGCGTATCTCAACGAAAATCTATCAGATGGATAGGCCGTAGAGGTGCTGTGGAGTATCCACCACGTTCCCCAGACCTAACTCCTCTGGACTTTTACCTGTAGGGAACACTAAAGGACATCGTTTATCAACAAAAGCCATGCACATTGGATGAACTTCAAGAATCCATCGAACATTCAAGCATAAATATCCAACTGAACACGTTGCAGTCAGTAGTTCGTGCTGCAGTTCAGCGGCATCGTTTGTGTGTGGATGTTAATGGTGACCATTTCGAACACCTACAGTGATACCTTTAAGTTGGACTTTAAGCTACACTTTCACCAAAAATGAGGCAACTCCGTCAATTAGATTGGTTATGGACTTTTAAACAGTGGATACATTTTTTTTGGACCCCTCTGTACAGTACAAAGAAGAGTTGGTGTGATAGCAGAAGCAATTATAAACTATGCACAATATAGTTTCTTTAACGATACATAATGTACAGATCGTTTTTCACCATAATTTTGAGGACAGAGTTGTGTTTGGACAATTTGAGCTTGACAAAGCATTCCTCTGTACAGGGCCAACATCTGAAAATTCTATCAACAGTCTGAATGGGGCTATACATAAACAATAAAAGTTTTATCATATGCCTCCAATGGAGATGCATGTGGTGGTGGTATACATGTATGGAAGAGAATTCTATGAGCAGGAAATATGTTTCTGACTCTTATGAACTCTTTTGGGACTGAAATAAAAACTTTTTAGGTCAACCACACACAAGCATGGCAAAAATCAGTGACTAAGTTTAACTGTCAACATCAAAAAATTGGTGACTTGTCTTCAAGCCTCATATCAGAGTTACTGATAACTAGCAAGGAGAATGCTACACCAAAATCCACAAAGAGTTGGCTAAGAACAAGACATGTTCCTGATTTGTGGGGCAGAAAGCAACAGGCAGAATGGAACATGGCTCAAAATTGGTAAATATTACATTATACACTACTGGCCATTGAAATTGCTACACCACGAAGATGATGTGCTACAGACACAAAATTTAACCAACAGGAAGAAGATGCTGTGATATGCAAATGATTAGCTTTTCAGAGCATTCACACAAGTTGGCGCCGGTGGCGACACCTTCAACGTGCTGACACAAGGAAAGTTTCCAACCAATTTCTCCAACACCATCAGCAATCGACCAGCGTTGCCTGGTGAAACGTTGTTGTAATGCCTCGTGTAAGGAGGAGAAATGTGTGCCATCATGTTTCCGACTTTGATAAAGGTCGGATTGTAGCCTATCGCGATTGCAGTTTATCGTATCGCGACATTGCTGCTCACGTTGGTCGAGATCCAATGACTTAGCAGAATATGGAATCGGTGGGTTCAGGAGGGTAATACGGAACGCTGTGCTGGATCCCAATGGCTTCGTATCACTAGCAGTCGAGATGACAGGCATCATATCTGCATGGCTGTAATGGATTGTGCAGCCACGTTTCGATCCCTGAGTCAACACATGGGGACGTTTGCTATACTACCACCATCTGCACGAACAGTTCGACGATGTTTGCTGCAGCATGGACCATCAGCTGGGAGACCACAGCTGCAGTTACCCTTGACGCTGCATCACAGACAGGAGCACCTGTGATGATGTACTCGATGATGAACCTGGGTGCACGAATGGCAAAACGTCATTTTTTCGGATGAATCCAGGTTCTGTTACAGCATCATGATGGTCGCATCCGTGTTTGGCGACATCGCAGTGAACGCACATTGGATGCATGTATTCGTCATCGCCATATTGGCGTATCACCCGGCATGATGGTATGGCGTGCCATTTGTTACATGTCACGGTCACCTCTTGTTCGCATTGACGGCACTTTGAACAGTGGACGTTACATTTCAGACGTGTTACCAACCGTGGCTCTACCCTTCATTCGACCCCTGCAAAACCCTACATTTCAGCAGGACAATGCACGACCGAATGTTGCAGGTCCTGTACAGGCCTTTCTGGATATAGTAAATGTTTGACTGCCGCTGTGGCCAGCACATTCTCCAGATCTCTCACCAATTGAAAACGTCTGGTTAAGGGTGGCTGAACAACTGGCTCGTCACAATACGGCAGTCACTACTCTTGATGAACTGTGGTATCGTGTTGAAGCTGCATGGACAGCTGTACCTGTACACGCAATCCAAGCTCTGTTGACTCAATGTCCAGGCGTATCAAGGCCATTATTACGGTCAGACGTGGTTGTTCTGGGTACTGATTTCTCAGGATCTGTGCACCCAAATTGGGTGAAAATGTAATCACATGTCTGTTCTAGTATAACATATTTGTCCAATGAATACCCATTTATCATCTGCATTTCTTCTTGGTGTAGCAATTTTAATGGCCAGTAGTGTATGTGGATGAGAGCCCATCTCACCTGAAGACTATCATCACACATGACAATAATTGGTTTAGGGGAAACAAATGTACTGCTGCACCCCAGAAAAATTTGGATGTGAATTGTAATTTTTTTAAAACCTTTTCCTGCCACAGCTAGGCAGTATAGGCGAGTGCAGCTGATGTGCTAAACAAGTAAGCCACTGGGCACTATCATTGACATTATGTTGAAACACTCAAGACAGACAGGGTTTGCAATACCAGTCAAGGGTGAAGCACATAGAACTGCTGATGCTGTAACACAGTGTGACCGGGACTGAAATAACATTTTGTAATTTGAAGCACTTGCGTGCTACTGAGAGACTCACACATTGCAAATTTAACTGGGTCTGGCAACCTGTGCTTGGGGTAGAGCAAGCTAGGAAAAAATAACACAGCAAGTATATGGCAAACCTACTTTCCTACCCCTCCCCCATAGAGCTTGTAAGGTGCCTCATACATGAGGAAGAAATTTTTACAAATTTTAATAAATTATTGTCTCTCATTGATGTATTCACGATAGTTAGGAAGTGCTGTAGTCCGTAGCCGACCATGAATCGGAGAGCATT
This sequence comes from Schistocerca nitens, assembly GCF_023898315.1. Classification (NCBI taxonomy): domain Eukaryota; kingdom Metazoa; phylum Arthropoda; class Insecta; order Orthoptera; family Acrididae; genus Schistocerca; species Schistocerca nitens. The sequence goes on along the minus strand of NC_064625.1, from coordinate 138,787,934 downwards.
TCCCACGCTGGCTGGCTAGGTGACAAAGCAACCACATGTCGTGCGTAGTGGGGTGGGGCTCGGCGCTGGACCGTAGCAACAATCGTTAGCCTGGGAAATATACATGATGGGAAGTACTGCCATCTTGGTGACAAAATCACCGATTTTGTTTATTTATATTTAATAATTAAAGTCATTTATGACAATATGTATACTAGGAGGAGCCTCTGGATGTTTAAAACTATTTATCATAATTTTGCCTCATTAAAATTCACACCCATTCATTAACAAATGCATATCTTAGTAAGTACGAACTTGATCGGAAATCCACGAACTGTGACGAAACTAGTAAGAGATACAGACTACATGCCAAAGTCGGCAGTCAGCGTTAAGAGCTCTTCCTGTCTTGTTTGATGGTAGCCGTGCTTTCGGTTACGAATAGTTTGTGACATGAGTGTTTCATTATTGATCTAATAGGAATAAAAGTGATATTACGGTATTCTGAATGTTAATTTCGAGTAAATAGGTACCCCAAAGTCGATCGACAGCAATTTCAGATAATTGCCTTCCACCAACAGAGACATCCAATGCACCAATGAAGAATCTGCACGGGACGACATTTACGATAACTGCACCGCGCACAGGTAGGAGGAAATCCGACGACACGACCCACCGAGGCGGATCAGGGAAGGTCCGACTTACACCCGCAAATTCCAGGTGGAAATGCTGACCAGTCATACTGTACGTCACATATACCACCCTCTACAGACTCGCGGCTAAGCTGTGTAATAACAGTATCAGTTTAGAAGCGAGGGGATCTTGCAAGCTATGAGCTTAGGGGCTCATCAAAGCATTCAGTCATGTTGCCATTCTACAGGGTCACAATTACTGAACTATATGAAATAAAATCATCATAACTTCTGAAAAGTTTGCATCAGGACATTCAAACTGCACAGTTGGCTGTGGGGCATGATGGGAATTAGCATGTGCACACACATTGTTGTTAGTGACAAAGCCCACTTTCATTTGGATGGGTTTGTCAATAAGCAAAATTGGTGCACTTGTGGGTCAGAGATTCCACATTTTGCAACAAAGAAGTCTCTTTACCCTCAATGGGTGACTCTATGGTGTGCACTCTCCACTCACGGAACAATCGGGGCGATATTCCTTGACGGAATGGTGACTACCGAACAGTAGATGATGGTTTTGGAAGACAATTTCATCCCCATTGTCCAAAGCCACCCTGATTTCGACAAAATGTAGTTCATGCAAGATGGAGCACGACTCCATCAAAGCAGGAGAGTGTTTTATGTGCTGCAGGACATTTTGGGGGCCGCATTCTGGCTCTGGGGTACCCAGAGGCCAGTGGCATAGACCTCGATTGGCCACCATATTCTCCGGACTGAACACATGCAACTCTTTTTGGTGAGGCTCTATTAAAGACAAGGTGTACAGCAATGATCCCAAAACCATTGCTGAACTGTAAACAGCCATTCAGGAGGTCATCGACAGCACTGATGTTCTGACACTTCAGCGGGTCACGCAGAATTTCGCTATTCGTCTGTGCCACATCATCAGCAATGATGGCAGGCATATCGAACATGTCATAACCTAAATCCGAATAACTGTAGTGACATTTCCGTGATGAATAAAGTGTGCGCAAGCCATTGTTTGTAACTAATTTACGTTCATTTTCAAAAAGTTCAATAATTGGCACCCTGTATCTATACCCTGAACTGGAGAGGATAGTGGGTTTTGAGTTTCAGAAAAACCATACAACATTTGGTGATGAATATCGGCTGTCTACCTGTCCACTGATTAACTAATTGAGTTCTGGCACTATGTGCCCCACACTTGTGGCATGGCGACTGCAGGACTTGGGGAAACTTCACTGATGCAGGGAGCTGGTATCCAGTCAGCCACTGCCCTACAAGGGACTTTGGCAAACAGACTGCAAGCTGTCTACAATTCAGGTGGGGGAGGCATGCCCTCACGGCATCCTAGTCATCATCGGCAACACTCCAGGTAAGCTGGGTGAGCATGCTCATTCTTAGCTGCCGGCAACACACACAGCACCGCAGTAGCTGCCGGCTGTGGCCTAGGATAGTGGACAACACAGGTGCCATCGGGGCATCAGTATATTACACAGTGGGCTGCATATTCGTGCACACATTGCAGCCCTGAGGCCAACTGGAGTGCTGTATAGTGTTGCCTGAATAAATGCTGTCAATTCTGTCACAGAAGCTGAGAGGTGGAAGGAATATATTGGAGGCTCTACAAGGGAAATGTGCTCGGAAATAATAATATATAAAGGGAAGAGGAAATAAATGAAGAGAGATGGGAGATATACAGCAAGAAGAATTTGACAGAGCACAGAAAGACCTAAGTTGAAATAAAGCCTCTGTAGTAGCCAACATTCATCACAATTTTTGAGTTCCTTGGGAGAACCAACAATGACACAACTGTCCTACCTGGTGTGCTATATGTATGAGACAGGTGAAATACCCTCAGACTTCAAGAGGGATATATTAATTCCAATACTAGGTGCTGGCAGGAGTGAATGCTATCAAACTATCATTTTAATAAGTTATGGTTGCAAAACACTGGAACAAATTATTTGCAGAAAAATGGAAAAACTGGTAGTAGCTTACCTCAGAGGAGATAAGTTTGGGCTTGAAAGAAATGTGGGAACATGCAAAGCAATACTGACCCTATGACTTATCTGAGTAAATTGGTTAATGAAAGGGAAGAGTAAGTTTATGGCATTTTTTGATTTAGAAGAATCTATTGACTGGACTACACTTCAAAATTCTTGAGGTAACAGGGATAAAATAAAGGAAGTGAAAGGTTGTGATTCCGTAGATTTTCCCAGCATTTTATATGTTTATGCTCTTCATGGGTATGCTTATATGATAGTTTACCAAAGGTGCATAAACGTGGAATTCCTTTCCGTCCTATCGTTAGTAATTTGGGTGCTCCCACTTATAATTTAGCTTTATCTTGCTTCCATCCTCAGCCCTTACATTAGGAAAAGTGAACATCACTGATTTTATTCAATGTTTGAAGTCTTTATGCACTGGAACATCTGACCTTTTAGTTAGTTTTGATGTGGTTTCTCGTTTCACCCAGGTACCTTTGGAAGAGTCTCTGTTGTTAACTCGTCAACTTTTGGATCATAAAACTACTGAGCTGTGACGGTGTGGCTATGAGGAGCCCTCTTTCTCCTATTGTCACCAATCATTTTATGGAAGATTTTGAAGATATCACACTCAGGACTTCTTCTCTCCAACCTACATTTTTTTGGAGATACGTGGATGATATTTTCATTGTTTGGCCATAGGGAATGGAAGCTCTTAATCGGTTTTTAGATCATTTTAACTGCCTTCATCCATGCATCAAATTTTCGATGGAAATTGAAAAAGATGGCAGCAGATATACCGATCATCAAATTAATCATTCTTTTCAGTTTGGACCAACAAGGGAACCATCACTGGATACTAGTAAATCAGATGCTTTTCTATCCTTTGCTGGAAGTATTTCTTCAAAAATTTCTAGAATTCTCAGGGAAATATGATGTTAAAAGCGTTCTTTTGCCTTTGGCCAAGACTAGAGCCCTGTTTGGATCTGAAAAAGATTATCTGGGATTGCTAAAGCCTGGAGTTTATAAAATTCCCTGTCATTGTGGAAAGGCCTATACTGGACAGACTATTCGCACTGTTCATGACTGATGCGTGGAACATCAGCGTCATATATGTTTGTTCCAGCCTGAAAAATCCATCATCGCTGAACATTGTATCAATGAAGGGCATAACATGTCATTTAAAGAGACGTAAATCATTGCTGCAGCTTCTTGTTACTGGGATTGTGTGCTCAAGGAATCCATCAAAATACAGTTATCTGATGACATTATTAATAGAGATAAAGGTCTTCCTTCAAGCAAGACATGGAATCCTATTTTATCTGATTTTATCTGGTTTTCAGCCCGCTACATCTTAATTTGCAATTTATCACTTTCGGTAGTTTCTACCGCCGGCCCTACTGCAATTCTCCGCTTCGCCGGGGGCAGCTCTTCCACTTCTCGCACAGGCACTGTGGCCTTGACCCGGGGTATAAAGAAGCTGTTGTTTCTGATGTTCATTCAGTTATGGCGTGATTGTGTACTCAGCGATCGCACCTGAAGGTGGCGGCAAGATGGACTGCCGAAATATCGTGTAGTGAAGACAATCATATCCTGAAGTGAAAGATTATTTACAACTTGTACAGGAATCAGACTGCAATTAGAGTTGAAGGACAAGAAAAATAAGATAAGATAATTTCCCCCATGAACCATGCACCTTGCCATTGGTGGGGAGGTTTGCGTGCCTCAATGATACAGATAGCCGTACCGTAGGTGCAACCACAATGGAGGGGTATCTGTTGAGAGGCCAGACAAATGTGTGGTTCCTGAAGAGGGGCAGCAGCCTTTTCAGTAGTTGCAGGGGCAACAGTCTGGATGATTGACTGATCTGGCCTTGTAACACTAACCGAAATGGCCTTGCTGTGCTGGTACTGCGAACGGCTGAAAGCAAGGGGAAACTACAGCCGTAATTTTTGCCGAGGGCATGCATCTTCACTGTATAATTAAATGATGATGGCATCCTGTTGGGTAAAATATTCCGGAGGTAAAATAGTCCCCCATTCGGATCTCCAGGCGGGGACTACTCAAGAGGACGTCGTTATCAGGAGAAAGAAAACTGGCATTCTACGGATCGGAGCGTGGAATGTCAGATCCCTTAATCGGGCAGGTAGTTTAGAAAATTTAAAAAGGGAAATGGATAGGTTAAAGTTAGATATAGTGAGAATTAGAGAAGTTCGGTGGCAGGAGGAACAAGACTGTTGGTCAGGTGAATACAGGGCTATAAATACAAAATCAAATAGGGGTAATGCAGGAGTAAGTTTAATAATGAATAAAAAAATAGGACTGTGGGTAAGTTACTACAAACAGCATAGTGAATGCATTATTGTGGCCAAGATAGACACGAAGCCCTCGCCTACTACAGTAGTACAAGTTTATAAGCCAACTAGCTCTGTAGATGATGAAGAAATTGATGAAATGTATGATGAGATAAAGGAAATTATTCAGGTAGTGAAGGGAGATGAAAATTTAATAGTCATGGGTGACTGGAACTCAACAGTAGGTAAAGGAAGAGCACGAAATGTAGTAGGAGAATAGGGATTACGGCTAAGAAATTAAAGAGGAAGCCACCTGGTAGAATTTTGCACAGAGCATAACTTAATCATAGCTAACACTTGGTTCAAGAATCATGAAAGAAGGTTGTATACATGGAAGAACCCTGGAGATACTAGAAGGTTTCAGACAGATTATTTAATGATAAGACATTGATTTAGCAACCAGGTTTTAAATTGTATGACATTTCCAGGGGCAGATGTGGACTCTGACCACAATCTATTGGTTATGAACTGTAGATTAAAACTGAAGAAACTGCGAAAAGGTGGGAATTTAAGGAGATGGGGCCTGGATAAACTGAAATAACCATAGGTTGTACAGAGTTTCAGGGAGAGCATAAGGGAACAATTGACAGGAATGGGGGAAAGAAATACAGTAGACGAAGAATGGGTAGCTTTGAGGGCTGAAATAGTGAAGGCAACAGAGGGTCAAGTAGGTTAAAAGACGAGGGCTAGTAGAAATCCTTGGGTAACAGAAGAGATAATGAATTTAATTGATGAAAGGAGAAAATACAAAAATGCAGTAAATAAAGCAGGCAAAAAGGAATACAAACGTCTCAAAAATAAGATCGACAGGAAATTAAAATGGCTAAGCAGGGATGGCTAGAGGACAAATGTAAGGATGTAGAGGCTTATCTCAGGAGGAGTAATATAGATACTGCCTACAGGAAAATTAAAGAGACCTTTGGAGAAAAGAGAACCACTTGCATGAATATCAAGAGCTCAGATGGAAACCCAGTTCTAAGCAAAGAAGGGAAAGCAGAAAGGTGGAAGGAGTACATACAGGGTCTATACAAGGGTGATGTACTTCAAGACAATATTATGGAAATGGAAGAGGATGTAGATGAAGATGAAATGGGAGATATGCATGAAGAGTTTGACAGAGCACTGGAAGACCTAAGTCGAAACAAGGCCCCGGGGGTAGACAACATTCCATTAGAACTACTGACAGCCTTGGGAGAGCCAGTCCTGACAAAACTCTACCATCTGGTGAGCAAGATGTATGAGACAGGCAAAATTCCCTCAGACTTCAAGAAGAATATAATAATTCTAATCCCAAAGAAAGCAGGTGTTGACAGATGTGAAAATTAACAAACTATCAGTTTAATAAGTCACAGCTGCAAAATACTAACATGAATTCTTTACAGACGAATGGAAAAACTGGTAGAAGCCGACCTTGGGGGAGATCAGTTTGGATTCCGTAGGAATGTTGGAACACATGAGGCAATACTGACCATACAACTTATCTCAGAAGAAAGATTAAGGAAAGGCAAACCTATGTTTCTAGGATTTGTAGACTTAGAGAAAGCTTTTGACAATGTTGACTGGAATACTCTCTTTCAAATTCTGAATGTGGCAGGGATAAAATACAAGGAGTGAAAGGCTAGTTACAATCTCTACAGAAAGCAGATGGCAGTTATAAGAGTCGAGGGACATGAAAGGGAAGCAGTGGTTGGCAAGGGAGTGAGACAGGGTTGTAGCCTCTCCCCGATGCTATTCAATCTGTATATTGAGCAAGCAGTAAAGGAAACAAAAGAAAATTTCGGAATAGGCATTAAAATCCATGGAGAAGAAATAAAAGCTTTGAGATTCGCCGATAGTATTGTAATTCTGTCAGAGACAGCAAAGGACTTAGAAGAGCAGTTGAACGGAATGGATAGTGTCTTGAAAGGAGGATATAAGACGAACATCAACAAAAGCAAAATGAGGATAATGGAATGTAGTCAATTTAAGTCGGGTGATGCTGAGGGAATTAGATTAGGAAATGAGACACTTAAAGTAGTAAAGGAGTTTTGCTATTTGGGGAGCAAAATAACTGATAATGGACGAAGTAGAAAGGATATAAAATGTAGACTGGTAATGGCAAGGAAAGCGTTTCTGAAGAAGAGAAATTTGTTAACATCGAGTATTGATTTAAGTGTCAGGAAGTCGTTTCTGAAAGTATTTGTATGGAGTGTAGCCATGTATGGAAGTGAAACATGGACGATAAATAGTTTAGACAAGAAGAGAATATAAGCTTTCGAAATGTGGTGCTACAGAAGAATGCTGACATATATATGTCTGCTTGTGTCTGTATGTGTGGATGGATATGGGTGTGTGTGCGAGTGTATACCTGTCCTTTTTTCCCCCTAAGGTAAGTCTTTCCGCTCCCGGGATTGGAATGACTCCTTATCCTCTCCCTTAAAACCCACATCCTTTCGTCTTTCCCTCTCCTTCCCCTCTTTCCTGATGAGGCAACAGTTTGTTGCAAAAGCTTGAATTTTGTGTGTATATTTGTGTTTGTTTGTGTGTCTATCGACCTGCCAGCGCTTTTGTTTGGTAAGTCTCATCATCTTTCTTTTTAGATATATTTTTCCACGTGGAATGTTTCCCTCTGTTATCTTCTGTAGTAACTGTTTGATAACCTATAATTTTCGAACTCATAAATGAATAATGAAAGGGAAGCAGGCAATGAGAAGGGAGTCAGATAAGGTTGTCTCCCTTTCCTGATGTTATTCAATCTGTACATTGAGCAAGCATTGCTGGAAACCAAGGAGAAATCTGGAAATGGATTTAAGTTCAGGGAGAAGAAATAAAAATTTTGACGTTTGCCGATGATGCTGTAATTTTGTCATACGTGGCAAAGAATTTGGAACAAAAGTTGAATGGAATGCATAGTGTCTTGAAAAGAGATTATAAGATGACATCAACAAAACCAAAACCAAAGTAATGAACTGTAGTTGTGTTAAATCAGAGGATACTGAGGGAATTATTATGAAATGAGACAGTAAAAGTATTAGATGAACTATTTGGGCAGCAAAATAGCTGACAACGGCCAAAGTATTGAGGATACAAAATGCAAACTGGTTACAGCAAGAAAAGCATTTCAGACAAATGAGGAATTCTTAACATGTAATACACTCTAACTCAAAAAAAGGACACACCACGAAGGAATTATCCAAATGGGATAAACAAATGATAACAATTTTAGAGAAATTGAATAACTTATTCAAGAGAAAGAGCTTCTCAAATTGAACAAGTCAATAACACATTAATCCACCTCTGGCCCTTGTGCAAGCAAATTGGCTTGAAATTGATTGATAGAGTTGTTGGATGTCCTTCTGATGGATACCATGCCAAATTCTGTGCAATTGGTGTGTAGATTGTCAAAATCCCAAGACGGTTGGTGCGCCACGCCCATAATGCTCCAAATGTTCTCAACTGGGGAGAGATGTAGAGACCTTGCTGGTCACAGTAGGGTTGGCCAAGCACAAAGACAAGCAGTAGAAACTCTCGCCATGTGCAGGCACACACGATCTCACTTAAACGTAAGCTCAGGATGGCTTGCCATGAAGGACAACAAAAAAAGGCATAGAATATTGTTAATGCACTGCTGTGATGTAGAGGTCTTGTGGATGAAAATCAAACAGTATCTGCTATGGAGAGGAATGGCACTTCAGACCATCACGCCTACCTGTTGGACTGTATGAAGGGCAACAGTCAAGTTGGTATCCCTCCACTGTCCTGGGTGTGCAGCCATATCTCTGTCGGTCATCAGGGATCTGTTCGAAGCAGGACTCGTCAGCATTCAGTCTGGCTTCGAACTGAGCCCCAATAACCTCCAAAGATGTGTCAGGAGGCACCCCAGATAGCAGTGGGATATCAGCCTGATTGTAGCAGCCAACAACTCTATCAATCAATGCTAAGCCAAATAGCTGACCGAATAAGGGCCAGAGGTGGACCAATTTGTTATTTATTTGTGAAGCTCTGTCTCTTGAATAAATCATGCAATTTTTCTGAAATTGTAATCATTTGTTCGTCTGTACATGTACGTACATCTACCAGTTTCCATCCCCTTTCAGATAATTCCTTCACTTTGCGTTGTTTTTTTGTATTGGAGTGTGCATAAAAAAGGAATATTTGTTGTTTCATCTTCTATGCGTTCCTATACCATTTACTGGGCCCAGGGTGTAAATGTTTCTGTAGTTGTAAGGATTGCATATCACTTACAGGAGTGGGGGTGAAAAGGGAATTGCATAGAATTTTAGCTCAAGAATGTCAGGAGCAATTTCAATCAACACCCCAAAGAGGCCTTTACAAAAAAGAGAACCACTTGTATGAATATTAAGAGCTCAGATGGAAACCCAGTTCTAAGCAAAGAAGGGAAAGCAGAAAGGTGGAAGGAGTATATAGAGAGCGATTTACTTGAGGGCAATGTTATAGAAATGGAAGAGGATGTAGATGAAGATGAAATGGGAGATATGATACTGCGTGAAGAGTTTGATGAGCACTGAAAGACCTAAGTCGAAACAAGGCCCCAGGAGTAGACAACATTCCATTAGAACTACTGATGACCTTGGTAGAGCCAGTCCTGACAAAACTCTACCATCTGGTGAGCAAGATGTATGAGACAGGCAAAATACCCTCAGACTTCAAGAAGAATATAATAATTCCAATCCCAAAGAAAGCAGGTGTTGACAGATGTGAAAATTACCGAACTATCAGTTTAATAAGTCACAGCTGCAAAATACTAACACGAATTCTTTACAGACAAATAGAAAAACTGGTAGATCAGGGAAGATCAGTTTGGATTCCGTAGAAATATTGGAGCACATGAGGCAATACTGACCTTACGACTTATCTTAGAAGAAAGATTAAGGAAAGGCAAACTCACGTTTCTAACTTAGAGAAAGCTTTTGACAATGTTGACTGGAATACCCTCTTTCAAATTCTAAAGGTGGCAGGGGTCAAATACAGGGAGCGAAAGGCTATTTACAATTTGTACAGAAAACAGATGGCAGTTATAAGAGTCGTGGGCATGAAAGGGAAGCAGAGGTTGGGAAGGGAGTGAGACAAGTGTGTAGCTTCTCCCCGATGTTATTCAATCTGTATATTGAGCAAGCAGTAAAGGAAACAAAAGAAAAATTCAGAGTAGGTATTACAATCCATGGAGAAGAAATAAAAACTTTGTGGTTCGTCGATGACATTGTAATTCTGTCAGAGACAGCAAAGGACTTGGAAGAGCAGTTGAATGGAATGGACAGTGTCTTGAAAGGAGGATATAAGATGAACATCAACAAAAGCAAAATGAGGATAATGGAATGTAGTCGAACTAAGTCAGGTGATGCTGAGGGAATTAGATTAGGAAATGAGACAATTAAAGTAGTAAAGGAGTTTCGCTATTTGGGGAGCAAAATAACTGATGATGGTCAAGGTAGAGAGGATATAAAATGTAGACTGGCAATGGCAAGGAAAGCGTTTATGAAGAAGAGAAATTTGTTAACATCGAGTATAGATTTAAGTGTCAGGAACATGTTTCTGGAAGTATTTGTATGGACTGTAGCCATGTATGGAAATGAAACATGAATGACAAATAGTTTGGACTAGAAGAGAATATAAGGTTTCAAAATGTGGTGCTACAGAAGAATGCTGAATATTAGATGGGTAGAACACATAACTAATGAGGAGGTATTGACTAGAATTGGGGAGAAGAGTGGTTTTTGGCACAACTTGACTAGAAGAAGGGACCGGTTGGTAGGACATGTTCTGAGGCATCAAGGGCTCACAAATTTAGCATTCAAGGGCAGCGTGAAGGGTAAAAATCTTAAGAGGGAGACCAAGAGATGAATACACCAAGCAGATTCAGAAGGATGTAGGTTGCAGTAAGTACTGGGAGATGAAGACGCTTGCACAGGATAGAGTAGCATGGAGAGCTGCATCAAACCAGTCTCAGGACTGAAGACCACAACAAGAACAACCCCAAATCACCTTTAAGGATGGGAGTCTGGGTGAGAAGACATGACATGTAAAAATATTCGATAACAAGCAATCTATATTTTTTGATGATGTTTGACTCCTAAAAATGGGTAAAGGGGAGGGAGGGGGCAGCAGTGTGCAAAGACTGTGACTTATCAGCCTATCTCTGTAATGCCTGGAGGAATTTCTACCAAAGTTGGCTCACATATCACTTGCTGTGTAGAAAAATTTACTGTGACAGTATTACCCCTATCATCAATATGGCTGAGTATTTGGAGTGAAAAGGCATGACATAGAACCTCAACTCAGAACAACTACAGCAATTTTAATCAAATTAGGTACATACATCATTATTTGCACCAAAATACTGTCACAATAAGATACACCCCCTACCAATAGGAGTGGGGTTGACGATGAGAAGGGGGTGACATGAAGAAGTGTCCAAAATGGCATGCTTGTATTACTTTCCTGTAATTGGAATATTTTAAAACTATGAAGTACAATCTGTCTCTCATTTGCACTGTTCATTGCATCAATGACATTGTGTTTAGGGCCGAAGATCATCCTGCATTGTTCAATGCCACAAATACATTTAACATCTGCTCTAGAGTCACCTGGTGTTAAACAGTGGAGAATCAGCCAATTGCTAGCAATAGTAAGTGTAAGGAAGCCTTTTCTGAAGGTATTGGCTTGAAGCGTACCATTGTATGGAAGGGAAATGTGGACAATAGACAGTTCAGGCAAGAAGAGAATAGAAAGTTTTGAAATGTGGCACTACGAAAGAATGTTGAGGAGGAATTAGGTCACTATAATGCAGTAAATCTTCTTGGCAAGATGGGATTTCAATCATGCTGCTAAAATCTTGTGCTGGCTTTGTAGCCTCCCCATCCTTTCAGCTACTTTTGTGAGCAGTCAACATGACAATTTATCTTGTTTAGTTGGGTCTATAATTAAAGGTCAGTTGCTTATCTCCATTTTTATATGAGGGGGTACCCAAAAAGAACCGGACGTATTTTTTTAAAAAGCTATGTATTTTCGAATTATTTACAAAACAACTTATCCCCTTAAAAATACTCACCATTAAAACTAATACATTTGTCACACTAGTGCTTCCACTGTTCAAAACATTTTGTGTACTCACCTATAGAAATGGCTGACAGCTCCACCCTATTTTTCTCGATTTCTTCAGTGTTGTCAAATCTGTGTTCGTTTATGCCACTTTTAAGGAGTGGAAATAAGAAAAAGTCATATGGAGCCAGGTCCAGCAAGTAAGGTGCACGAGGCAGCAAAACCATTCCATTTTTAGCCAAAAACTGCGTAACAGAGATGACTGTGCACGCAGGTGCATTCGCTGCAACCCCTTTCATTCCCAAATTTTCCTTTAAAATTCACTGAACCGAGCTCCAATATAACCCACTAATCTCTGCTAGCTGATCAATTGTCTGTCGACTGTCTGTAAGCACAAGCTCTCCAATTTTTTCAATATTTTCATCGATTCGGAGAATTGATGGATGTCCAGGACGAGGTTTGTCATCAATCTATATGCCGCCATTTTTGAATCGAGCAAATCGCTTGTACACTTGAATTTTTCCCGTAGTGTCATCTTGGTAAGCTGTTTGCAAGGTTAAAAGAACTTCAGCAGCATTTTTACACAGTAGAAAACAAAACTTAAACTTGTCATCATAAAAAACAAAACAAGAACAAAACAGTGCTAGCAAAAACAGTCAATCCAGATTAACAGAACAAGCCAGGTCGGCTACACAGGTGACACTGAACTGGTTATGAGTTGCGCTATACGTGACACAAGCTCTGCCCATGGCAATATTATTCTGCTTCTTTTTTTTTGGAGGGGGGGGGGTTATCCCCTTCTAAATGGGGTTTACTACTTTATTCTTCAGTTTTCCGGGAAATACACTTTGACTCTGTGACTGATCACAAAATCAAAAAAGGGGAAGTCCAGATTGGAATATCAACACAAAGGTGGAGCAGCTGTTGTGGAGATTGTCACTCCCAACTTCAACCCCTTTGCTGCAAGGATCATATCCCTGTGGAAGGCCCATGTGCAAGACCTGCCCAATCCACCAACCTAGCACTTCCTATTCCAGTCCTGTCATAGGCTTATCTTAAGCCCATCCCAGGCCAGGCTATATGTGAAACCAGCCTTGTCACATACTGGCTCTGCTGCAATCACTGTACAGCTTTTTTATATTCGTATGACTACCAACCAGCGGTCCACCCGGATGAATGGCCACAGCCAGACTGTGGCCAAGAGCGAAGTAGACCACCCTGTGACACAACATGGAGCTGAACATAACAGGCTTGATTTCAATGGCTGCTTCACTACCTGAGACATCTGGATCCTCCCCTCCACCACCAGCTTTCCTGAACTAAGCAGTCCTTACAACACATGCTCTGCTCCCAAAATTATCCTGGCCTCAATGCATGGTAACCTACTATCTCAGCATCCTTTACCAATGGTTTCCACCCCGTCCCACAACCTCTCCCCTGTTCTTGTCCTCTCGCCCTCTTTAAGTACCGCCCTCTGCCAATGTTTCCATCCCTCTTTCCCCTTTCCACTTCTCTCCTTTTTCACTCCATTTTCCTCTTCCCTACCTCACAGCCTCCTGACACTGCACCTGTTGGCAGTCTAGTCCCCGCACACTCTGTCAGACAATGCTCTTCTCTCACCCCACCCATACCCTGCTATCCCTTCCCTTTTCTTACCCCCCTCCAGATTGCTGCTTCCGTTTTACGTTGCATTCCGGTTTGAGTTGCTAGAGATGGCGGTCATTTGTAAGTGAGATGCATTTCCCTGTGTGAACGAAAGTGTGTGTTTCATTTTCTGAAGAAGGCTTTGGCTGGAAGCTATTGTGTAAGCATCTTTTCACTGTGCCCGTCTGCAACTAAATGTGTCATCTTTACAGTGGGTAGCGATCTATCTTTTCCTTATATTGTTGATATTACAACCTGAAGTTTGATTTTGTAACCAGTCAATGGGTCAAAATGTATTTCCTGAAAGACGAAGAATACGGTAGTAACTCCAGTTATAAAAGTGGAGATAAGCAACTGACCATTAATCACAGACCTAACTAAACAAAAAATTGTCCTAATGTTATTTTATGTGATCTCACCAAAGCTTTTGATTGTGTACATTATTAAGTTAAACTTTGGAAACTAAAACAGTGTAATGTTAATGGCATTCTCCCTGCGTGGATAGAGATCATAACGACAGAAAGCAAAGGATCACATTAGCAAATAATATGGCAAGAATGAGACTCAATGGATGACTACAAAAACTGAAATGTTAGCTGATGACAAAGAGTCTCAAACAACGATTCTAGACACAGGCAGGAGAATAATGGAACAAGCTTACAACTGGTTAAAAGCTAACAGCTTAATGCTTAATTGTACAAAAATTCCAATTTTAATATTCCAATCCATACGCAAAAAAAGATGACTCATGGATACAAGAATATGAGAATATCTTGGATGAAGCTCCATGTATGGGATTCTTAGATAGCACCTGCACATCGAGAAGTCTAACAATAATCTATTGCCTCATTAGCCCTAAAATGAGGTGGATCTATCTCATCCTGGAGTCTGAGTGAGCTGCCTTTTACTTCTAACCTTTTCATCTTACCACCACAAGAAAGGGACCAATAGTTCTAAAAGCTAGAACAGTTCACATACATTATATACGTGTTAACCCCCCCCCCCCCCCCCCCCATCCTCCCCACCATGAACCATGGACCTTGCCATTGGTGGGGAGGCTTGCTTGCCTCAGCGATACAGACAGCCGTACCGTAGGTGGAACCACAACAGAGGGATATCTATTGAAAGGCCAGACAAACATGTTGTTCCTGAAGAGGGGCAGCAGTAGTTGCAGGGGCAACAGTTTGTATGATTGACTGATCTGGCCTTGTAACATTAACCAAAACGGCCTAGCTGTGCTGGTACTGCAAACAGCTGAAAGCAAGGGGAAACTACAGCCGTAATTTTTCCCAAGGGCATGCAGCTTTAGTGTATAGTTAAATGCTGATGGCGTCCTCTTGGATAAAATATTCCGAAGGTAAAATAGTCCCCCATTCAGATCTCTGGGTGGGGACTACTCAAGAGGACGTTGTTACCAGGAGAAAGAAAACGCATTCTACAGATTGGAGTGTGGAATGTCAGATCCCTTAATCGGGTGGGTAGGATAGAAAATTTAAAAATGGAAATGGATAGGTTAAAGTAAGATATAGTGTAAATTAGTGAAGTTTGGTGGCAGAAGGAACAAGACTTCTGGTCAGGTGAATACAGGGTTCTAAATACAAAATCAAATAGGGGTAACGCAGGAGTAGGTTTAATAATGAATAAAAAAACAGGAGTGCGGGTAAGCTACTATGAACAGTATAGTGAATAAATTATTGTAGCCAAGATAGACACGAAGCCAACGCCTACCACAGTAGTACAAGTTTATATGCCAGCTATCTCTGCAGATGATGAAGAGTTTGAAGAAATGTATGATGAGATAAAAGAAATTATTCAGATAGTGAAGGCAGATGAAATTTAATAGTCATTAGGGACTGGAATTCAATAGTAGGAAGAGGAAGAGAAGGAAAAGTAGTAGGTGAATATGGAATGGGGGTAAGGAATGAGAGAGGAAGCCACCTGGTAGAATTTTGCACGGAGCATAACTTAATCATTGGTTTAAAAATCATGGACGAAGGTTGTACACGTGGAAGAGGCCTGGAGGTTTCATATAGATTACGGAATGGTAAGACAGAGATTTAGGAATCAGGTATTAAATTGTAAGACATTTCCAGGGGCAGATGTGGACTCTGACCACAATCTATTGGTTATGAGTGGTGGATTAAAACTGAAGAAACTGCAAAAACGTGGGAATTTAAGGAGATGGGACCTGGATAAACTGAAAGAACCAGAGGTTGTACAGAGTTTCAGGAACAATTGACAGGAATGGGGAAAAGAAATACACTAGAAGCAGAATGGGTAGCTCTGAGGGATGAAGTAGTGAAGGCAGCAGAGGATCAAGTAGGTAAAAAGACGTGGGCTAGTAGATATCCTTACTAACAAAGAGATAGAGGGGCTGGCCAGTACTTACCTCAGCTCATTACAGCCGACAGATACCCAAAACAGAACAGAAAATTTACATCTTAGCTTTCGGAACTTCGTTCCTTCATCAGGGAGGACAGAGGGGAAAAAATGAAAGAAAGGAAATTGGATTCAGTTACTCACAACCCAGGTTATGAAGCAACAGGGAAAGGTAAACAGGGAGGGTAGTAAGGATGGAGGCATGGTCGTCAGAGAGAAGCCAAAGATATTCTGCTGTAAGTACTGTGCCAGCTTCAAACCAAAGAGGACGCATGCAGAAGTAAAGAGGTATATACTATAAAGATACACACAACTATGTAGGAAGAAAAGATGCATGAATGGCTAAAGAGGAGAGGGAAAAAGGAGAAGACAGAAGAGTAAATGGGAGTGAGGTTGGTTAACGTAGGTTCAGTCCAGGGGGATGGCGGGATGAAAGGATGTGTTGGAGTGCAAGTTCCCATCTCCAAAGTTCTGAGGGACTGGTGTTGGGTGGGAGAAGCCAAATGGCACGTACAGTGTAGCAGGTTCCTAGGTCCCTAGAATTATGCTGGACGGCATGCTCCGCTACTGGGTATTGGACATCTCCTAGGCGGACAGTTGGTCTGTGCCCGTTCGTGCACTCAGCCAGTTTAGTTGTCGTCATACCAATGTAAAAGGCTGTGCAGTGCAGGCATGTCAGATGATAAATGACATGTGGTGTTTCACATGTGGCCCTGCCTTGAATTGTGTATGTTTTACCAGTAGTGGGACTGGAGTAGATGGTTGTGGGGGGATGCATGGGGCAGGTTTTGCAGTGGGGTCGGTTACAGGGGTAGGAACCGCTGGGTAAAGGTGGTCTGGGAAAATTGTAGGGTTTGACAAGGACGGAGGTTAGGTGGGCGACGAAAGGCAGCTCTGGGTGGTGTGGGGAGAATATTGTCAAGGGATGATCTCATTTCAGGGCTTGACTTGAGAAAGTCATATCCCTGGTGGAGTAATTTGTTGATATACTCGAGGCCAGGATGATATTGGGTGGCAAGGGGGATGCTTCTGTGTGGTCTGGGTGTAGGAACATTGTTGTTGGACGGGGAGGAATGTATTGCTCGGGAGATCTGTTTGTGGACAAGGTCTGCAGGATAGTTGCAGGAGAGGAAAGCACTGGTCAGGTTATTGGTGTAATTGTTGAGGGATTCGTCACTGGAGCAGATACGTTTGCCACGAATACCTAGGCTGTAGAGAAGGGAGCATTTGATGTGGAATGGATGCCAGCTGTCAAAGTGAAGGTACTGTTTTTGTTTGTGGGTTTGATGTGGACAGAGGTGTGGATGTGTGCTTCAACAAGATGAAGGCCAACATCCAGGAAGGTGGCTTGGGTTTTGGAGAAGGACCAGGTGAAATTCAGATTTGAAAAGGAGTTGAGGTTATTGAGGAAATTAAGGAATGTTTCTTCACCATGAGTCCAGACCACAAAGATGTCATCTATAAATCTATACCAGGACAGGGGAAGCAGCTGTTGGGTCTTCAGGGAAGCCTCCTCCATGCGGCCCATGAAGAGGTTGGCATAGGACGGAGCCATCCTGGTTCCCATGGCCGTTCCCCTGATTTGTTTGTAGGTCTGGCCTTCAAAAGTGAAGTAATTATGGGAGAGGATGAAGTTGGTAAGTGTGATAAGGAACGAGGTTTTTGGAAGATCTTTGGGTGGGTGTTGGGAGGGGTAGTGTTCAACGGCAGAGAGACCATGGGTATGTGGGATGTTTGTGTAAAGGGATGTAACATCTATGGTGGGAGGGGAGTGGGAATGGATTTGAGGCGTTCTAGGAAGTGGTTTGTGTCTTTGATGTAGGATGGGAGTCTGCGGGTGATAGGTTGGAGGTGTTGGTCTACCAGAGCTGAGATACATTCTGTTGGGGCGTTGAAGCCTGCTACAATGGGACGGCCAGGATGGTTCTCTTTGTGGATTTTGGGTAATAGGTAGAAGGTAGGGGTACGTGGCTCAGATGGAGTGAGTAGGTCTATGGAAGCCGTTGTGAGGCTTTGTGAGGGACCTTGGAATTTTAGGATTCTCTGTTCTGTTTTGTGTATCTATTGGCTGTACTGAGCTGAGGTAAGTACTGGAAAGCCCCTCTATCTCTTTGTTAGTATTTGTTTAACTGAAATACTCTCTTTCAAATTCTGAAGGTGCCAGGGGTCAATTGCTATTTACAATTTGTACAGAAAACAGATGGTAGTTATAAGAGTCGAGGGGCACAAAACGGAAGCAGTGGCTGTGAAGGGAGTGAGACAGGGTTATAGCCTATCCCCGATGTTATTCAATCTATATATTGAGCAAGTAGTAAAGGAAACAAAAGAAAAATTTGAAGTAGGAATCAATGGAGAAGAAATAAAAATTTTTGAGGATTGCTGATGACATTGTAATTATGTCAGAGGCAGCAAAGGACCTGGAAGAGCAGTTGAACTGAATGGACAGTGTCTTGAAATGAGGATACAAAATGAACATCAACAAAAGCAAAACGAGGATAATGAAATGTAGTCGAATTAAATCAAGTGATGCTGCGGGAATTAGATTAGGAAATGAGACATTTAAAGTACTGGATGAGTTTTGCTATTTAGGGAGCAAAATAACTGATGACGCTCGAAGTACAGAGGATATAAAATGTAGACTAGTAGTGGCAAGAAAGGTGTTTCTGAAGCAGAGAAATTTGTTAACATCGAATATAGATTTAAGTATCAGGAAGTGTTTTCTAAAAGTATTTGTATGGAATGTAGCCATGCATAGAAGTGAAACATGGACAATAAATAGTTTAGACAAGAGAGAATAGAAGCTTTCGAAATGTGGTGCTACAGAAGAATACTGCAGATTATATGGGTAGATCACATAACTAATGAGGTGGCACTGAATAAAATTGGAGAGAAGAGAAATTTGTGCCGCAACTTGACTAGAAGAAAGGATCGGTTGATAGGACACGTTCTGAAGCATCAACTTAGTACTGGAGGGCAGCACGGAGGATAAAATTCGTAGAGGGAGACCAAGAGATGAATACACTATGCAGGTTCAGAAAGACGTAGGCTGCAGTAGTTACTTGGAGATGAAGAAGCTTGCTCAAGATAGATTAGCATGGAGAGCTGCATCAAACCAGTCTCTGGACTGAAGACCACAACATCAGAAATATTAAAAATTCTGCTCCTGAAGATAAAATTTTGGCAGAGTTCTGGCTCACAGTTATCTACTTCCCCTCAACAGCTCAGCTCTGCGTCCCTTTAAATGTGAAAGCTCTCACTGTGTTGGTCTGCAGACACAATTGCTACTTTCACTCACTCATTACTATACTAGGCACAGTCTTCTAGGGCAGTAACAGTCTATTCTTCAGAAGTGTGTGATAAGAGGTATTCACAACCAAAAGTATTGAATCTATAATTGTAGTGGCACAATATCTAAACTGGAGCAGTACACATGTATTTTCCACAGTAAATGAACATTTGAAAATGGAGTTAACTTTTTCTGCCTTTGCTTTCTTACCTTCAATTTCAGTTCCATGAGCATCTGGACATTAATTCTGGTACCAGCGATGGGATTAACATGGGACCAGAATTGCTTTAGACTCCAGAGATCTTTCAAAAGATTAATAAATGTAAATGTCTTGTGACTAGGGCCTCCCGTCGGGTAGACTGTTCACCTGGTGCAAGTCTTTCGATTTGACACCACTTCGGCGACTTGCACGTCGATGAGGATGAAATGATGATGATAAGAACAACACAACGCCCAGTCCCTGAGTGGATAAAATCTCCACCCAGCCGGGAATCGAACCCAGGCTCTTAGGATTGACATTCTGTCGCTCTGACCACTCAGCTACCAGGGACGGACTTCAATAAGATTATACTACAGTAGTCATTGAGGGCTTCGAGTATTACCCTGCTGACAGCCAAACACATTTCATTCTGCATCTCTCTCTCCGGCCCCTTCCTTTGTTATCTATTAAGTAGTAATTGCTGTTTTAGGAGCGTCCAACCTTTTAGCTTAACTGAGCTAGATTGGAATAAAATGGGCTACTACAATATACTTAACACTAGCTGCTGGTCAGAGAGGGGGAGAAACTGTATACCATGATGGATCCCCCTTCCATTATGATTTGCTCTATTAGGTACATACCCATCCAGTTTATGGTCGGCAGTTCTTTTAAATATGAACCATAGTTGTATATGCTCCTGCCCAGAGTTAGCCAACTCAAGTACCTCACTGAGACACACTCATGACACAAGACATTATGACCACTGCTCACTGCAAGACTAAACGTCACCTTGTAGCAGTGCAGGCAAGTGAGAGGGCAAGGAAAGTAAAGGATGTACTTTTCCATCTCCCACATTACTATAACATCTCGAAGAATTTATAAATAAAGAAACAATACATTTCTGCAAGTGAAGAATATCGAGTGTGTTCTGTTTCTCGACATGTTATTAATGTGTCCTCTGCCATTGTTGCAAGTACATCAGTGGTAAAACATCTTAACACAGGAATGTCTTCCACTTTGCCTGAATGTGATCCTTCATGAATCTGAAGAAATCCAGTGGCATGTGTTGGGAAAAGTAGTGGTCAGGCAGTGGGTTCTACGCATCTGATCCAGCAACAGGAAATTTTTGTATCCAGCAACTTACAAACAGCTGTTTACTAATGCTGCAGAGCTTCATCTTGTTTAAAGTTTATGTTGGGTTGCAAGCCTTGAATTTGAGGGTACACAAAACACTCCCGAATGCCCAGGTACACTGACTTGTTCACTGTGTTTTCTGAAAAAGAGTCCGACAATCCTTTCATGCATTTAGCCCATACCTGACTAACTTACCCCCTTTGGTTGACAAGTTGTGTTCATTCAGAGCTCTCCTTAAGTGTTCAATTGTACAGTAACAATGAAGGTCATTATAGCATATAAGTAAATTAGCAGCTACCGTGTGCTATCTATTGAAGGTTTCAATTTTATTTGTTTTTTTGGAAAGAGAGAACATTTCATAGGCATGAATATTGGTCTAAGTTTTATTTACATTATCATATCCTGTAAGTTAAATGCCGATTTCAATGAAGTTCAGTTTGTGTCTTCTTACATACCATCCATTTGACTCTAGTAAGCAGCCAAAGTGAACTAGTCAAGAAATAGTGAAAATTTCATGTGGTGTAGGCTCAGTGCCTTGTTAACTATTGTTCCATAATGTAAACAACAGTTTTAATCATTTATATTTCTCCAAAAGTTTTGGATTAATATCCAAACTTTAGGCCTAAATGTTCTAAGAACTTTAATGTATTTTTTGGCTAGTCTATGAAGTTTTCTTAGTCAATTTACACTAAAGGTAAAATCAACTTGTGACAAGTGTGGTGTGAAGTGAATGACTTGCTGAAGGACTTAGTTCCACGGTGTGGCGTGATGATTGTTGCAGTTTCTTTCCTGTGGGTAACTAGTGGCATGGTGATTGGGGAAATAAACAAGGATGTAATTGTTTTGCAGGATTTGTTTGTAGACACAGGAAAATAGTGGAACAGGAGGCAAAGATTGCTGTTCTTCCAGTGGAACTAGATAAAGCAAAACAAGATCTGGAAAAGTTAAGGGGAGGGGAGAAGACGAAAGATGTGGGACGTGACATCACAAATGAAATTGGGCTTCCTCAGACACTTTGAAACAAATGTGCAGTAACAGACAGCATGTGAAATCTGCAGCTGTGATACATTATATGTGACGGTGGGGAGAAAGAAAGAGATAAATGAAGGATTACTAATATCAGCTGCATCCCAGCGCAGTTGACATCTGTAGTCCCCTTATCTTTCCCCCTCCCATCCACTTTCCATTTACATATAATCAGACAGTTTTGTTATATGGTAAACAGGTTTGATCCATTGCCACAGTTGGAAACCAAAGCCACAAGTAGATGTAGCAGACACATGTGCAGAATTTCAATAGAGATTTGAAAAAAAAATTTAAAGCCCTCAAACAAGGTTAGTAACTACCTTTCACATAATTATTGTAGCTTAACCATTGTGCTATGCAATCAGTCTACAACATTTGTGTGTTATGTAGAACATCATGCAAAATTCCAATTTTTTCTTTTTTGTAAATTACTCACAAACTGGGGACTGCCATGGTTTGATTCCTCTCACAAACCCTTACCTAAATGATTACTCTGACTCGCACTCAAGTGCTTGGCTGAGGGGTCACAGATAGGAATGAGCAAAGAAACAGCACTTCCTTGTATCACTGCAGCTACAAAGAACAATTACTCTCACACAGGCTGTTAACAATACTTGCCTGTCAATGGTGTATCCTACAACAAAAATGTTACCTCACTTGGCAAGCTGATGTCAGTTTACTGCACCACAGAAAGAAAGCAAGACCAGATCAGTTGTGTATGAGGATGGCCTGTTTTTGAATATTTTTTTTCCACATGTAAAATAATGAAGTTACTACCTCACTAGAACAATGAATTTCTAGACTGCTTTCAGGTCACCTATTCTGCTTCAATTTCAGCTCTTGTTGGCCTGTTTTACCTGTACCTTGCTGCAATGCAAAATTGCAACTGGCATTGTTCAGATTGCTACACATCTAGAAGAAACTAAATATCCATCTCTTGAGGCCCATCATATTTATGTGCAATACTAAATCGTAAGTAAGGCATGGAATTTCATTAATCATAGAAAATGGTAACTTCAGCTTTACTTTTACCAATTTCACAGTTGTCTTGTCTTATGTTACACAACACGCAGTTCTCTAAGCTATCTGCAAAGGATTATCAACTCCTCAGTGTGACTGCGCTACAGTTTTGTATCAGAGTGTGTACTTGGGCAGCATCAGCAAAGCCACAAAAATTGGAATACAACAGTGAACACTTCTCTAACTTTCACAATCCATGACAAAGAGTGGACCTAGAATTTGTGGATTCATTATATAGTGGAGCAAGCAAACAGTTTCAGAAAATTTAGTTTGTGACTACATACTTTTCCAGAATTTCAGTAGAATATTCTATCACATTTTTGAATGTCTTACTGAAACAGTCAACGAATTGCACAGCCAATATCAAAAGATACTACATTCATTACAACCAGATTGATAGAAGTGAAGTACATCATCAGTAATGATACACTTCACCCAATTACAGTACAGCTTTACGTTGTCTCCAAGCCATTCTGCAACACTAGATTTTCCTTATCAACAAACAGTGCCACAAGTGAAGCTAACTGATTAAAAACCCTGGGACTGAACTACCTTTGGACTCAGGGAACTATATTAACCACAGACAAAACTTATTGCAATTAAGTTCTTTATTTGGATAGCACAAAAATGGCTTTCAAACACCCAATAATGAATATTGCTTTCAATCTTTGAGTTCAAGTCATCTTTAACATGTGGTTGAGACTTACCAACTTTAAAAAGAAAACTGTTAAACCCTATCAGACATACATAAATGGAAAAATCCACAATAAGAAACACATAATGTACTTTTTAAAATCATCATCATCCTAGTAAGAGCAGAGTTCACTTTCACTATGTAACATTTGTAATTGGTATGATAAATTAATGTAATCTGCTTAAGACTAGTCTTCACATCTTAAAGCAAGCAGCATCTGTTCATTTCAAAAATACCCTTTATGTCACATGCTCTGCATACCACTGGAATGCATGACAGGTTATGTCCCATTGCAACAGTTATTAGGGCTCCTTCCCATTCAATTGACAGTGCAGAAAAAATGCTGCTGTAGCCTAATCTTGTCCTCAATACCTATACAAGAGATACATACCCAGTTTTATTCCCACAATCATTCAAAGTGAGTCTCCAAAACTACAAGTAAACTATTTTCAAATGTCTGCCAGTTGTTTCTTCAGCACCTCTGCAACACATTCCCATGGCTCATGCTGCCCTTCTCTGTATTTTTTAATAATATCTATGTCATTCAATGTGGGTCCCCACACACAAACTTTAGAATGGGTTAATGTTAATGCAAGCAATGTTTTTTGCAGACTGCAATTCTTCAGTATTTTACCTCTTGCTTTACCCAAAACTACCTATGATCATTCCACTTAATATTCTTACAAAATTACACACAACTGAAGTTTGCCAATTCCAACTACCAGACAATGTATTCTTTGTCAAGTAATTTTACAAAGCTGAACAATTTAAGCATGTTCCCTACTTTGCACCACTTTGAATTCTTATGGTATGAATAAATATTCAAGCAGTTTCTTCTGGACAGAAGATTACATTAGGGCTGCAGGGAAACTACTGCTGTCCTATTTCTTACATTACTATCAATACTTGTTTAGACTTAAACCTTTATGGACAATGTTTCCAATTAAGCAACTGCAACACCCTCAAATGTTTGAATGTACTATATCAAATACTCTTCCCAAAGATAAAACCTGATACTGTTGCTAGCTTAATCCTGAATGTTCCAGTACTGTTAATACCAAAATGTAGTTGCAAATACAATCTTCAGAAACTTTCATTTCTGCAACTAGCCACATGAAAATAGTGTACAGAATAATCACAGCTAACATTTGCACCACTCACTGAAAGTACCAAACCTCCCTCCACTCCCCTAATGGGTACTGCAATTCTTTTAATGAGACAGTAAAAGGTTGTTGAAATAATGTAAAACACTCAATCCTATATGAAATCTAAATTTGGATCTCTGAAGTTTCATTTTCAAACTTACCTCAGGTTACACCTCACCTCTGCACTAAAGTAACACTTGAGCGACATTCCTTCCTCGATACAAAGTGTCCAGGGGCAATTAGCCACCCAACTTCAATATTTGTTCACTACAAAATTTAACACTGCACTACTTACTACTGTAGAGGTACAAAGTTACTTCTGCTTGTATACTGCAAAATTTTGCTTAGGTGACTACTTAAATCTTTGTGGATATAAAGTTTACTTGCTTCCAAGTGCAACAAAGTAATACATTAAGCACCAAATCTAAGTTTCCACAGAACTTAACATTTGCACTTCAATCTGGAATGCTAGACTCTTCAGCACCGTTACAAAATAATGTTTCACAATTTTACTTTCAGTGTGCCATGAATCGTTCTCACACACTTAACATTACCAGTCAGCAAATATCCCTGCATTTTCCATAGTCTGGTGTAAATATTCAGCTTTATCAGTACATCTATTTACTAATCAAGTTCATTACTTATGGAGCAAATACAATATTACCAAACTCATTTCACTTTAACTGCCTTACTGAGAAAGTTTTTTCCAGCCAACCTATATTTTGCTACACACAGCATCAGCCTCACACCAGCAGGCACCACTGCAGTAGCCCTTATTGTTACAATTTTGTCTCAGGAATGTCAATAGGTTAAAGAAAGAACACAATTTTATTAGAAAAAGTTTATTTAGAACATAGGAAAATTATAATACATAAATGCATTTCACATGGCCTATTGTGTTGGAAAGTACAAAAATGGGGGCTTTTTAAAATTAAAGATATACAGTCACCAGCAACTGACCTTTTATGCAGGTGAGCCCTTGGTTCAGGATACCAAAAACTCACTTGAATGTCTTCCAAACATCCAAAAACTCGGATCCAAAAAGAAACGGAGGGGAAGAGAGAACAAAGAAACCAGTAATTAGTGACATGTTGGGATTACAGATCTTTGTACTCACTAATTATTTACTGCATGAAGTTCTAAGCATACAGATCAATTCCTCATTCACTTTTAACTTTCAATGCAAGATACTAAAACTGCTTTTATATGATAAAATGGCAAGAACTACAATAAATTAGTGAGGGTACCTTTGAACACCTACAAGCCTGCAGTTTCGCACTTATGATTTGGTCCCTCAAAAGAAAACTGGATTCCTTCTCACAAAGACTAAGGTGTATGACCACTTAAAACCTATACAAAATGTGAGAGCCAGCTAAATAAATACAATGACCTATAAAAGTTCATACAACTGGTTTCTCGGCATTATCAGATACTGGACAAAAAGTTAACTTTCCAAAACATTTGTACTCATTCCTCAAAACTACAGGCATTTTTGATCATAATTTGTAAATGGTTTATATTTTCAGGCCAAGATTTCCAGAACTGTATCTGACAACTATTGAGCAACTACAATAAAATTACACATCTTAAAAAGTCGAAGATAATTACACAAGACATAGGATGTAGACTACTTCACTAACTGATAATGGTGTCAAGGGTGAGATTGTTTAAAATGGAATGACTGATGATGCAGTACACACGATTGCTCTAGCAACGAACTGATCCATGTCCTGTTCTGCTCATTTGCTCTTCTGTCTCTGCTCAAGGTTAAACCTGCCTGCCTGCCTCTCCTGTGCTCTGACTTTGCCTGTCTCCTACATCTGACAGCCTCAGCTACTTATAGCGAAGTATCAGAAATAGGCGACACCTGAATAAACAAGGTTCAGAGAGAAAACAAAATGCATAAAACATTAGTTAACATCTCACAAAATATTATCCACTATCTACCTAAACAAGTTTATCACATAATCCTAACCATCAAGGTACTAATACTCTATCAAAAGACAGCATAAATATTAATTACCTCCAAATTCTCGAAGGGATTTTTGTCTTAAGGACTTACACCATACTCCTAAACACTGAAAGAGCTATAACTTCAATCACTATTAGATCCATAATGATAAATTTCCAAATGAAACCAATCATACATTTTCCACTCAAAGTGGCTACAACCTCAGGCACAAGGTTACTAATACTAGCTTTCATTAAAAACAAAAAATATTAATGATGGAGAAGACTATCCAGGAATTAAGTCAGCCAGGACCACAACTCCAGGGGGACAGGACATCTCATCTGTCCTACTGTGGGCATTTCATCAGAACTTTCCTATCACCTGAATAGCCCAGTTTCTATTACTCTGCCTAAACTGCTGCATAAATTACTTTGAAAGCTAGCAGCATTTTCTGTTCCTGAATATGCCAGAGCTTGCTGCCACCAAGTTCAGCTGAATATATTGTATATTCAAGTGCACTTGACTTTCCAATGCAAGTAACTGCATGTCTAAAAAATTCAACAATGTTCAAATTTTTAGGCTAAGTGCAATAACAGTGTACTGCAGCTCTTCTGTTGTGGCAGCTGTCATCACTTTGCTCACTGACAATCATGTCATTAGCTACTGTATACTGTCACTATTTTTCAAAATACCTCAATTTCAGAGTTTGTGGTATCTGAGACCACATACAGCTTAAGTAACCACAAGTGAAATAAAACCATTTACCTTCAGAGGAAATTATGAACAGGCAATACAACTTGCTATCCTCAAACTCTAGTCTTATTTCCACATTAATATGTAAGACTTAGCAACACACACAGGAAAAGCATAGTACACTTTTACTGCACTTCAACCTAAATTTATTCTATATTAATCGTTTATCTTGAACATGTCTACATACATGTTTTAGTCCCAAATCATTCAATAACCGAAAGTATTGTGTGCAATTTCACTACTTTCCCAAAAAAGGAGACTGAACTAGGAATTCTGTATTTTAAACCTTTATGAAATGCCTGCCTAACAGTTTCCTAAATGTTACTCAACATTTCAAGGTTGTATGCATAATATTGACAAATTTAAATGTACTACAAGAATTACATACCTGCACAGGGAGGAAAGGAGAGCCACAGCACTTAATACCTGCGGCCACCACCAGAACCATAACCACCACCTCCACCGCCTGAAACGCAATAACATTTTTGCAAATTGCTTGATCACCCTGCAACAAACAGCAAAATCATCTTTAAAAGCTCACCTCGAGATCCTCTATCAGAGTATGGAGCAGACCGGCTTCCGCCATAACCACTAGAACCACGAACTGCACCCCCTCCATAGCTTTGCTTGTAGCCACCACCAAATCCGTCAGACTGTGGTCCACTATTGTAACCATCATTGGACCATCCACCACTGCGTCCACCGCCACCACCGTACCTGTCACCCCCTCCCATTCCACCACCCCCACCCCACCTATCTCCACCACCCATACCGCCACCACCACCTCCCCATCGGTCACTGCCACCACCACGGCCATTCTCCCATGGATCAGCACCTTAAAATAAAATAAATCAAGGTTATAAACAATATAAAGATTAGAATTAAAACTTAACAGAAGCATGAAGACTGATGCAGCAATTACTAACCTCCCCAGCCACCACCTCCACCGCCACCAGCACTTCCACCCCAGTCACCACGTCCTCCGCCCCAGCCACCACCTGCACCACCACCAACCCCACCTCTGCCACCACCCCCACGGCCTCCTGGAGCATCACCTTTGGGTAAGGCTTTTTTGACATCTATGTGCTTCCCACGGATCTGGTGATTGCGACTCACTGGAAGAATTAGAACTTAAGATTACAACAGGTTAACTTCCACACCAATTCCGAGTTTAGTAACAAATTGCAAGCCACAGTAAAAATTTTGGTAAATCAAAATAAGGTTCTGACACAGAAAAATGAGCTAGTGAACATATTTGATGCCTGAGAAATTCAGGTAAGTACTGAATAGCCCACAAGGCTCAATGCCCTAACTGAAAATTAGAGGAATCTCATTTTAAAAATTTCGACTGCAGATTAATAAAAAGTTAAGTAACTCAGCAACGCAAGCTAATAAATTTTAGACTTTGCACTACCATAAGTATAAAATACATACACAACTATTGTAATGCCATCAAGATAAGTCGACACTTACAACATATTTTGTCAACTGGATCATAATCATCAAATTCTACAAAAGCAAAGCCACGCTTCTTGCGAGTCTCCTTGTCAACGACGATTGCAGCAGAAACGACAGTGCCATACTGCTTGAAATAATCACGCAGATCGTTTTCTTCCATCTCTTCTTTAATTCCACCAACAAATAGCTTTTTCACAGTCGCTCCCGCTTCTGGCCTACCAATCTCCGTGCGAGGAACGGCTCTTT
This sequence comes from Schistocerca nitens, assembly GCF_023898315.1. Classification (NCBI taxonomy): domain Eukaryota; kingdom Metazoa; phylum Arthropoda; class Insecta; order Orthoptera; family Acrididae; genus Schistocerca; species Schistocerca nitens. The sequence goes on along the minus strand of NC_064625.1, from coordinate 138,758,990 downwards.
TCGGCTCCACAACACGACCATCAACTTTATGTGGGCGAGCATTCTGAGCATCATCCACCATATGTGCTCTGGAGTAAGTTATGAACCCAAAACCTCTCGACCTGCAAGGATGAAGTGCTGTTAACATTTTCTTAATAAAGTAATTCTATCATGCGTTAAACCTAAGCTGTTTTACACACCTCTTCGTTTTAGGGTCCTTCATAACCACCACGTCAACTATTTCGCCCCATTGTTCAAAATGTTGCTTTAGGGACTCGTCAGTTGTTCTATAGTCCAATCCACCAATAAATAGTTTTCTAACATGCTCTGGCTCACCGTGATCATTCTGTGGGAAGGAAATTCAATTAGTATCCTCACACTTTATAGGTAATAACTTAATTATAATTTATGCCATTATTTAAAGCCTTGACCGGGTCCGTGAGCGACTTCCTAGCTCACAACCAAACCTATGGCTTTACATTTATTTTCTTCCAGGCAACAACCAGAGCTGCTATAGTTAACAGCGCGGTGCTGAATGGAAGACAAAATGGCGACCACTCGTTTCCACGTAGCCATGTTATATCACGCGTTAAACACCCGCTCACTATAACAAAACTGTAGGCCTTTCCGACATACGGGGATCATTAAATATTACGATGTATAGAAAACAGTATAAAATTGATTAATTTAACTGATAAAGTATAGGAGGTCAAACTCCTTACGCCATTAATAGCGCTCAGAACTACATGTTACATACATTAACTTTATCTCACAATTGCCAACAAAAAGTGAAAATCTTTCTACGCGTAATGCGCGATTTTACACACACACACACACACACACACACACACACACACTTTCTGAACACGTAAGCTTGCCTCACCAAAGGACGTCGTACTGCAATTAATACAAAAGGACGTCGTACTGCAATTAATACAATCACAAAAAAAGTATTGTAAACATTTAAAAATTCTAACCATTAGGCCAGTTATTAACTTTCAAATAGTTCCAAATGATTTTAGAACCAGTTAAACTAACTCCCATTGCGTTCATTGACCAGTTAGGATCGATGAACTCTTATCCAAGTATTTACAGTCAGAATTAAAAAATAATTTGTAGTTTCTTACCTCACGATCCATATTCACCATCTTGAATGAATTTTTCTTTACTGGGACAACTTCTACCTACAAATTCCCACAGTACAAGTTTCTCTACACCCCTAACGACGCTACACCCGCCGCTTCAAAATGGAGAAGAAGGAACTGACGCTTTGCACGCTAGGTATAGCAGTAACTACGTAACTCAAGAGCGAACTCAAATAAATGCGTTCGCTTACTTCTGTAATTTTCACACAATATTCACCACAAAAGAATATGTTTAAGAAAATATATGTTATTAAATCCACAAACTTTTGACGTATTCTGCAACCATTTGTTTGACAAGAAATTAAATGACTAGTGTACCGGGCGATTTTCCTTCCCCCGCCAAACCCGCCCGGCCAAAACCCATAAAAATCGAAACATCGAAAATTTTCTCACCTCAACAGTTCAAATATATTTTTACTATATTTCACATTATACGCTCGAAAGAAAATATGAATATTGTCTTCAAATTTAAAATGAGATATATATTGCAGCACTGGTACCATATATTTTTTCAGTTATCTATTTTCAATAATGACTTCCCATTACATGTTCAGAATTTCTCATCGAGATAATTAATATATGTAATACTTCTGAAGTAATGAATTGTGTGAATAAAAATATTTAATATATCTGTCACGTTTCAATCGCATGCACTTCCGACTATTATCGATAAAGAACTCGCTTCTGCTTTGGCGCCTAAAATCTGAAGGAGTAGTCAGAAGTTTGGTTGTACGCTGCAAACAATTTCGTGTTTTCATTGAACATGCCTAGTCTAGTTGATTTGTGTGAAAAATACTTTGGGCACAAAGACTTTTATGATGTTCTACGTATACCGAAAAATGCAAATGAAAAACAAAGTAATAATTGATTTATAACCTCAATAGTTCATTAGTTGACATTTGACATCCCGATGTAATAATGATATTTTTCTGTAGTTAGGAAAGCGTACCATAGGCTGTCTCTGCTTGTGCATCCTGATAGAGTTGAAGAGCAAAAGAAGGCTGAAGCAACGGAGAAATTTAAAGTTTTGGGAAAGGTTCATTCAATATTGAGTGACAAAGAGAAGAAAGTGGTTTACGATGAAACAGGTATTATTATCGCTCAGCCCTGTAGTTTTACTTACTGATCCGTATTATAATGTATTTTAGTAGTTCTACGTTCCATTAAAATGGCCATACACATGTTGGACTTAACGTTCAGAACATGGCATCATAACTAATTTGGTGTGAAGTGTAAGATTCGCTGCGCTAGTGATGGTTCACGTTGAGTATTTCCTATCCTTATAAATGGTACTTTTTTTTATGACAGGCACTTCTCTATTGTTATGAAATTCACGTCCTACAGCGTGTTTTTCCTATCTTAAACTTCCTTTTTACCTAATTTTACTGACAGCAGTACGGCTAGTTCACTTACACTATTAAAAACACACATTTCATTCAAATTAGTCATAAAAGTAGAAAAGGCACAGAGGCAAAAAACTTTTCTGCATCTTAACAAACTGCGTTGTAAATACGCAAAACAAACACGCCGACCCAAAGTGTTAGACTATATGTTACTGCCAACGTTCATGAATGTTTATATTCAGTTGTCGAGAGCTTAAACACATTCGAGGAGGTACTCATTTCTGTTAAACACACTCTAGACAGCTAGTATCGTTCTGTTCATAGAAAAAACAAAGTATGTGGTTTACATCCTGGATCTTCCCACAGTTGCCCTGTGGAGTTGGTATGAACTGAGTTCTATGAAGATGTGCATAGTAGCATCCATTTCAAAGCTCAGTGGATTTACATGTCATATCTCAATTTCCAGTGTACCAACCTCAAGGAGGTTGCAAAAATTCTGATTGTCAACATTTACGCCCCCCCCCCCCCCCCCAGCAGTTACCACAAACATTTTAATTTGTAAATACTGCTACTCATATAGTAGTTCCTAGGCCATTGTAATGCTGCCATTCACTCTAGTGGTTTGTAGAGCGTTGTTAATTATTCATTTAGTTACGTCCACCTGCTTAGCCGAATGGTAACGTGCTTGCCTCCCAAGCAGCGGGCCCGAGTTGGAGATTTTCTCCGCTCGTGGACTGGGTGTTGTGCTGTCCTCATCATTTCATCGTCATCACTGACACGCGAAGCGCCCAATGTGGCGTCAATTGCAGTAAGAACTCAACGGTCGAACTTCCCCGGATAGGGCCTCCCAGCCAGCAATGCCATATGATCGTTTTATTTTTTCGTTTAGTTACATTAGACAAGCAAAGTCCCAAGAACTAAAAAAATAAAGTTTGAAGGATAGCATAATAGCACAGAAACAGTGCGGATAACTGATCTTCAAACAGCATTCATATTAAGTGGTACAAGTAATATATAGCCTTCTGGTACATAAATTTGACATGTTTGTATTATAGCTTTTCTCATTTTTCAAAAAGAATGAGTTGCATGTATAACCTTAGTTTATTAACTCCCTAAAAATGATTTACTCAATTACATCAGTGTAGCATATCATATGTTCAATATTTGTTTTGTGTTATACGTAGTGCTTAAGCATGGAGCAATTTTCTGCTGATAATAATGTGCTACGTAACTGTTAGCTGGTTGTGCATAATATAAAACAGTTATTTTCTTGCAGGATCATATGATGAGGAAGATGAGAAGGCAGAGAGAGATTGGAATGAGTATTGGAGATTGTTGTTCAAGAAAATCACAATTGAAGATATCAACAGATACAAGAAACAATATCAAGGTATAGATGGATTGCTGTTTCACTTGGTGATATAGATATTTTTGTGTGTATACAGGTATATCTGTGCCGTACTGTACTGATTGTATTGAACTGGGTCTAAAATATACTGGACAAGTCAATGCCCACAGTTATAGACTGTGCAATGTTATTGAGTAACTTAATGTGAACTATAGGTGGCTGGTTTATATTACCAACTGACTAACTCAGTGGCTTAGTTCCAGTTGTAGGTACCATTTCTAGTGGTTTACAGGAGCAACAAACAATTATACTTCAGCATATATAATTATAGACCAGATTTAAAACACTGTCATAAACCAATCATGAAGGGGTATAACATTATGTTAAAGGCTTAACAATGTAAGAGAAGTTTCAGAGTTGGAAACAGTGTATGTCTGGAGGCAACATAGCTCGTACACGCAAATTACCACAACAATATTTGTCCAGTATTTGAGAATCTGAACATTTATCAACTTACAACAAACTTTTCTTTCTAAAAGACTACGTGCTTACTTGTTCAACATCAGACATTAAACACTATAACACGTTTGTAAAGTAATCCAGGTTTGAAGCTGTTTTATGTATGTGATTTGTGTAATAATATGTAAAGTAAATATTATGTGGTTATTTGCAATAAAAGAAAAGTGTACTCCTAACTCTTAAATGCAACTACAGAAACAAGTAACTAAACTTCAAAGATTGTATTATATTAACACAGAATGTAGTGTCAGTCAATGAATATTTATTTTTGCTTTGTAATTTCATGAGACAGTAAGATTAAATAATAATTTAGATCCGAATATCTAACAACTTGATTAATTTTTAAAATACGAATTCCAGGGTAAAATGTGTTGTGAATTTTTAAGTTTAAACAAAACAGTTTCAGCCATTAATGGTAAAGTTTCTCAGGATACAGCCACATACTGCTTTACTTTGTAACTAAAAACAAACTTCAAAGAGATTGTATAAAGAATATTTCAAAAAATCAAGTAACAACACTACAGTGAACATTTAAACATTTTCATTTGATCACAATAATTCCTCAAAGGAAATGTCAAAAATCAGTCAAATAAAGCATTACTGTTTGGTTTCTTGCACAGCACTCTGCACGCAGCAAATAAAGTAGGAGACCCATCTAACTGGCTCTTTCCATCTGTATGTTCCAACATAGTTTCACCATTCAGATATCTTTCATGAACATGGAAGTGTTGACCTCTATATGTTTTGATTGACAATGATGATCAGGGTTTTTTGCCAATTTTAATGGACTGCATAGTCAGTGTAAGGTGTTAAAGGTTGTTCCATCATTTCAACGAATTCACTAAATAAACAACATAACCAAATTAAATCTTTGGCCACTTCACTTGGTGATATAATTTCTGCTTCAGTTGTATAAATAGCCACCACCTTCTGCAACTGACCTGTCCATGATACAGCCCCACCAGAGAACTTTGTCATGGTGGCAGTTGTTGAATGTCTTCTCCACTTAACCACAGTGAAATCGGCATCCCTGTAAATTCTCAAATTTTCTTCTCTATCATAAGTAATACCATAATTAAATGTACATATCAGCTACAGGATTATGGATTCCAGTCCTTGGTAGTTGGTTTTTGCGTAGTTCGGGCAGCTTTATTCACTGCAAAAATTATTTCTGGACATGTTGCTATTGAGAGGGACATAAGACATAAAATAGCTTCACAATAGGGTGCAGAGGATGAAACTGCTTCATCTTGATCATTTTTCTTCACATCCAACGAGCAAGCAACATTGTTTCTATTTCATAGTGGGCAAGCCACTACAGATTTTGCCTTTGTAACTTCTGGCCAATGTTAGATTTGATTGATGTACGGCTTCGCACCTACGTGCCCATCTCAGCCAAAGTTAAGTAAGCCTAATGTAATCCTAATTCAGACTATAGTAAACTTGTAAAATCTACCTGCAGTACCGAAGCATCTCACCTTTTCCTGCTCCTACTCACTTCCTACATTCGACCTACCGTTCAGTTGACAGCAGACCCACGTGCCACCTTCCAGGCAGGATACAAAACTCTTCTTCCCAGGATTCAGCTCCTGTCCCTATTTCCATCCATAGCCAATTGTTTCAACACTCAACCACCCACAACACTGATATCTCCTCCAGGTGTTTAACTGTATTTGGCCCCAAGACATTTTCCCCCCTCATAAGAGGGACAATATTGTTGTTCCTGCCCTTATGCCTGGCAAGGAACTGTCATCCCTTGATAGTTACTGGCCCATCAGCCTGATCAACGTTCCCTGTAAGTTACTAGAACGGATGTTGGCTCAATTGAGTCCTTGAATCTCGGAACCTTCTCTCCTTACCATTGCGGCTTTTGGGAGGCATGGTCTCTGATCATTTGCTTCAGTTGGAAACTGCAATCTGGCAGGCCTTTTCTCAATGCTGCTATCTTGTCACAGTTTTTGGTCTTTACAAGGCTTAAAACTCAGCTTGGCATTGTCACATTCTCCTTACACTCCACAAATGGGGTCTTTGGGACTCGCTCCAGATTTTTATTCACTTGTTCCTACCTCACAGGTAGCTCCCACCTGGTGACCTCTGCAGAACAGCAGCTCCCGAGTGCCATGCAGTGCGATGTGGACACTCTTGAACGGTTTTCAGTTCTCTCATGTTAAGTCAAGGTTGGTGCTTTCCTGTTGCTGTACTATGGTCCATCCTGATCTGGAACTCATCAGTGCCTGACACCTGACCGCCGTCCCCCAGTTCCATTTCTTGGGTCTTCTTTTTGACAACAAACTTACTGGGTTGCCCCATACCCATCACCTGGAGATTAGCTGTTTGTGTAAACTCAATGTTGTTCACTTCCTTGCCTGCTCCTCGTGGGGTGTCAATCGTTCAACACATCTCCGCCTTTATTGGGCATCTCTCTTGTCTGGACTGTGGTTGTCAAATTTATGGATTAGCTGCAGCTTCCACACTGCTCCTCTTGGACCCAGTTCACCATCATGGTATCCGGTGCCCTTGGCATTTGTCCTGTCGGTAGTCTTCTGATTGATGCTGGGATCCCTCCACTTTTGATTCAGTGGTCGGAGCTCCTAGTTTCCGATGCCATCACCATCCGTTTTTCCCCTGCTCCCCCTCCTATTTTATTCTTTTCACAGCTTTTGGCCCATCGCTCACCCGCTGCCTACCCTCAGGTGGATTTACTGGTTGGACTCTGCTTCACTTCTCTCTGCCATGACTTCCATCTTCCCTCCTTGTCCTTGTCGCCACATTCTCTCCTGATCAGTCCCTCTTGGTTAGTTCCTTGGCAATGGATTTGGCTGGATCTCTTCCGGGATCCAAAAGCCTCCATTGCTCAAATGGTGTTCCGTTGCTTGTTCTCATTGCTCTTTTGGGACTTTCAGGATGCCATTGTTTTTACACCAATAGCTCTAAACCCATTGACCATGTGAGACATGTCTTCTGTCTCTTGCCTGTCATGTGGGATGTTCACTGGGGAGTTGATAGCCATCTATCAGGTCCTGTTTCATTAATCTGCCATCCTTCACCCGTGTTTTGTTACATGTGGGCTCAATGAGTGGCCTTCAAGCTGTTACTTGCCGTTCTTCCTACCATCCCTTGGTGTCTGCCATACATGACCTTCTCCCTGATCTTAGTGATGTTGCTCGTTTGGTCAACTTCCTTTGGGCTCCAGGCCACTTAAGTATCCCAGGTAATGAACTTGCTGATCATCTAACTAAGGGGTTGGCACCCCCAATTCTCTATGACCCTCCGGGTGGCGGATTTGTGGCTTTATGTCAAATCCCCTTTTTGTTAAATCGTGGGCTGGCTGTTGGGGGTCTACCCCCGTGTATAATAAACTTTGCACCGTCAAGGAGATTCCCACCATATGGTTGTCTTCCCTCTGCCTCTCCTGACAGAAATCTGCCGTCCTCAATCAGCTAAACTAGGTTGATCCATGGTTCTTACTCAGCAATGAGTCGCTGCCCCTATGTACTTGAACGGAGCTAGCTTCCCTCACTGTTGTTGTTGTGGTCTTCAATCCTGAGACTGATTTGATGCAGCTCTCCATGCTACCCTATCCTGTGCAAGCTTCTTCATCTCCCAGTACTTACTGCAACCTACATCCTTCTGAATCTGCTTAGTGTATTCATCTCTTGGTCTCCCTCTATGATTTTTGCCGTCCATGCTGCCCTCCAAAGCTAAATTTGTGATCCCTTGATGCCTCAGAACATGTCCTACTAACCGGTCCCTTCTTTTTGTCAAGCTATGCCACAAACTCCTCCCCAATCCTATTCAATACTTAATCATCAGTTATGTGATCTACCCATCTAATCTTAAGCATTCTTCTGTAGCACCACATTTTGAAAGCTTCTATTCTCTTCTTGTCTGAACTATTTATTGTCCATGTTTCACTTCCATACATGGCTACACTCCATACAAATACTTTCAGAAACGACTTCCTGAAACTTAAATCCATACTCGATGTTAACAAATTTCTCTTCTTCAGAAACGCTTTCCTTGCCATTGCCAGTCTACATTTTATATCTTCTCTACTTCGACCATCGTCAGCTGTTTTGCTCCCCCAATAGCAAAACTCCTTTACTACTTTAAGTGTCTCATTTCCTAATCTAATTCCCTCAGCATCACCTGACTTAATTCGACTACATTCCATTATCCTCGTTTTGCTTTTGTTGATGTTTATCTTATATCCTCCTTTCAAGACACTGTCCATTCCATTCAACTGCTCTTCAAAGTCCTTTGCTGTCTCTGACAGAATTACAATGTCATCGGCGAACCTCAAAGTTTTTATTTCTTCTCCATGGTTTATAATACCTACTCCGAATTTTTCTTTTGTTTTCTTTACTGCTTGCTCAATATACAGATTGAATAACATCGGGGAGAGGCTACACACTTGTCTCACTCCCTTCCCAACCTCTGCTTCCCTTTCATGCCCACGACTCTTATAACTGCCCTCTGTTTTCTGTACAAATTGTAAATAGCTTTTCACTCCCTGTATTTAACCCCTGCTACCTTTAGAATTTGAAAGAGAATATTCCAGTCAACATTGTCAAAAGCTTTCTCTAAGTCTACAAATGCTAGAAACGTAGGTTTGCCTTTCCTTAATCTTTCTTCTAAGACAAGTCGTAAGGTCAGTATTGCCTCACATGTTCCAACATTTCTACTGAATCCAAACTGATCTTCCTCGAGGTCAGCTTCTACCAGTTTTTCCATTCGTCTGTAAAGAATTCGTGTTAGTATTTTGCAGCTGTGACTTATTAAACTGATAGTTCGGTAATTTTCGCATATGTCAACACCTGCTTTCTTTGGGATTGGAATTATTATATTCTTCTTGAAGTCTGAGGGTATTTCGCCTGCCTCATACATCTTGCTCACCAAATGGTAGAGTTTTGTCAGGACTGGCTCTCCCAAGGTCATCAGTAGTTCTAATGGAATGTTGTCTACACCCGGGGCCTTGTTTCGACTCAGGTCTTTCAGTGCTCTGTCAAACTCTTCACGCAGTATCGTATCTCCCATTTCATCTACATCCTGTGCCATTTCCATAATATTGTCGTCAAGTACATCGCCCTTGTATAGACCCTCTATATACTCCTTCACCTTTCTGCTTTACCTTCTTTGCTTAGAACTGGGTTTCCATCTGAGCTCTTGATATTTATACAAGTGGTTCTCGAGACGTTTGTATTCCTTTTTGCCTGCTTCGTGTACTGCATTTTTATATTTTCTCCTTCCCTCACAGTGATCCATATTTTGTTGGACTGCCTCTGCATTTTGGCCCTTCACACTAAATATGTCCTCCCACCTTTGTCCATGGTGTTAGCGAACTATCCTCACATCTGTCCTCAGTTTCCGTGAAGGTGGTTTGTACTCTGAAAAAAGTCCTTGAATTTTTATCTGGTGTTTAGGTCCCTCAGTAAGCTTGCCTACACACTGACCAGGTTCTCGCTGCCTGTGCTTGATCTGTGCCATTTTGTTTTACCCTTTCCTTGTGTGTTCTTCCACTGGTGTTGTCCCCATTGTATTGTGATAGTGGTATGGTGCTGTATTGTATGGGTGTCGGGACAGTTCGGCAGCAGTACTGGTGCCCCGTCACACGTAGTGTTTGTGTGGTACCAGTGCTCTCCCTGTTTCCAACAATCCCTTCCTGTTCTTTCCTCTTCCTGCTGCCCTGATGTCCCTTTTTCCCCTTTGTTTGCACATTGTCCCTTCCCCTTGGCTCGATTGTGCTGTTTGCTTTGTTCCTCCCTTGATTACTGCCATCCTAGATCATACTGCCGCCAACAATCTGTCCTCGCACGTGCTGAGTCGCTAATTGCAGCCACGCATTTCCCGTGTCGTGCCTCTAGCAGGAGGCACTGGTCGTCTTAGTCATGTCAGATGACGTTATAGCCTCACCCCTTTGCACATGTGCTTGTCTAGTGAGCCAGTGCACATACTGGTGAGCCACGGCATCAGCACTTCAGGAACACACTAAGGTGATGAGCAGCTGTCTTGATGAAATATTGTGCTGCTTTCACAACATTGACACGACACTCCTGAACAACTGAAGAAAGTGAGCTATAGTTGAGACAGCATAAGAAAATCCCTGAGCTAGGAGTGCTGTTGTCAGCTTTCAGTTGGAAAGCACTTACGGCTGCAGGCGAGATGATAGCCTTCTATAGGGCTGCAGAAACACTTAGACGTTGACATAGAGACGTTTACCAGATGGCATTACATAATCGGGTGAGGTAGATACGTGAACCTGCCGTGCCTGGCTACTGACTCCATCTCGACTGTAGCCACATCAGGGGACTCCTACAGGCAGCCACATGAACGGGTGACAACTTAAAACTGTTGGCGTTGTTGTGTAACTTAAAATTCACTCCAAGTTGCTATCTTCATTCGCGTAGAAAATACTCTTGTAAAATCAGATGAATCATTTTGAAAGACATGGTACAGTGTGTCAGAATGTAGAGAGGAACTGTACAAATTGAAAAACAGCAGTTACAACAGAAAAGAAATGTGTGGACGCATGTAGGTACATAGGCCCTGGTGGTAAAGCAATAAATGAGTTAACATGTTAAATATTTGATGGTAAGCATGTAAGCAAGAAAGTTTTACAACGGTTTGAAATTATGTTTAAAGTTTGTTGGAAGTCACCAAGCGCTTTAATTATCAAACATTCTGAGTGTAGGTGGGATAACTTGCACTCAATTTTAAGCTAAAGTTAGTTTTTTTACGCATAGCAGTGCTTGACTTCATATCTTCTGAACTGTGAGTCGTACAGTGATAAAATTTGCAGGTACGGTGGTATATATGAAGGCCAGTGAAATAAAAATTGAACACCCACCACAACAGGACTATGGAATGGTTCCATTCAAAAGTAGTCACCACACATGTTGAAACATTTATCCCATTGGGAGACAGGACAATCAGTATCTGTTTCGTAGAACATTCAGACGCAGATGGATCGACAACCGCACCCACTCTCGCACTTCCTTGTTCGATGGAAACTGATGTGCACGCGTACCTTCCTTCGGGTTGCCAACAGTGTGAAAATTGCGGAGTGAACAATCCGGGCTGTACAGAGGATGCGGTAGTGTTTCCCAGCCAAACTGCTTATGTGTAGCCTTTGTCTGATTGGCAGCGTGGGGGTGAGCATTATCCTGCAACCTAGACTGCAGGTACCCTCTTCTTGTTGAGTTTCTCAAGTGTGGAACGCTATGAAGTCACTTTGCAGAAACTGCGACATGCCATAAAGTCGAAACGCTCGGGGATGTTGTCAGACAGAATCATCCTGTTGCACAATAACGGCCACCAACTCCCAAACCCACACTGCCAATCGAACAGAGGCTACAGTTCAGCAATTTAGTTGGGAAACATGCAACATATTCCATACAGCCTGTATCATTCACCTTGTGGTTTTCACATTGTTGACAATCTGCAGAAAGATGTTGATGTCACTTCCAGTCGAGCAAGGAAGTGCAAGAGGGGGTGCAGTTGTGGAGCTGTCAGCAGCTGACTGCGTTCTATGAAATAGGAATTGATCGTCTCGTGACTGTGTGATAAGTGTATTAACATGTGCTGTTATACTTTTGAATGGAACCATTTCACGGTCCCATTGTGGCAGGTATTCAGTTTTCATTTGACTGCCTATTAAGGCCCCCATAAATGATCATTTTATTAAACTTAACTATACTTGCCAAGTATTTGGCCATGTACAGTGCAATTTGACATGTTTCTCAAGCATAGTTCATGTGCGACATAAATTTTAGTTGGCACAAAGTTTGACAAGTTGGTGGATATTGTCTGTTTTGCCACATGTTAAGTGAAAAATTATTTTATTGCGATGTACGTCACTTCATTGAGCTTCCACTACTATGAAAATTGCTATCAAGTATAAAAACAAAATAGCACTGACATTTACCAAAATGGTAGAGGTATCACATTTTTCTCATACATATATTATGCACAAGGGGGTTAGGGACAAAATCAATATTTTATGCATACAATGATATACAAGTGGAGTGGATTGAAATAAATCGGAGTTGTCTGGTTGTTCCGCAGACAATGAGAGCTATATGTTCCTATGCGGCATTTTAATGACGTTTCATTGGAAGACCAAGTAGAAGAGAATAAATTTTTGCGTACTTGTTTTCTTCAATGTGAGGGTGAAGTAACGCTAAACAGGTTATTAAATATTTCACTGTCCAAACAAAGATAGTCGATGTAATCAGGTTCTGAGTGTAATATTCCTATTAATAGGTTTTCAGTTGTATAATGCTCATTTTAATCCAGCGCCTTAAACACAGTGCCAGAAGCAATGTTATAATTGTGTTATCTGTGCTCGTAACCGTTTCTACTAGTCTCGAAATACAGCCTATACGAGAAGTGTCGGCTTCAAAAGTAAGGTTAAATTGACAAGTTTTCTTTAGTATGTGTACAGACTTGTTTGATACATCTGTTGCTAGATAAGAGCAAACTTGTCAGGAAAGTTTGCTCTTTTAGGAGGACTTAATAAGTTTTAAGGGGATACGGAATCACCTATCCCCGCAATGTTAATATATGCCTACTATAGGGAACATTTTCTCACAAACTACTGGAGACAGAGAGGTAAAAATTTTACTGTATGTGCATTCATATGTTACAACAATACTGAAACAACAGTTTGTCAAAGTATTTTCTTACAGAGATATTGTACATTTATTTTTAAGTAAATTTTTTCCATCGCTTTTTACTAGACTATCACCCCTAAGTCTTTTGTAAATCAAGTAATTAAAAAATCGTTGTTTCAGTATGTAATAGGGACCTATGTCACTACGTCATAAAAATTTCAGACTTCTAGGTTGACCAGTACCTGAGATAATGTTCCTAGATGAAGTAAAAAGTAAACTTACGGGAAACGGAGAAAGAAGATTAAAACATTCCTGATCCGTAGCTAATACCCCCTTCACAGTCTTCATAATCATCTTCAAGTCTTCTTTTGGCACCCCTCTGCACCTGTCTTGCTTTTTTCACTAATGTCTTGATTATATTATCAGCATGCCTTAGTCTGTGCTGATCTAAAAAGAACATAGCACGTACCGTACGGGAACCAACACACATACCCAACTTTTGAAGGACCTGGCATTTAGTTATATTTCCAAGATTGAAGGTTGCCACAGCATCATACACACCAAAATGTAGTGTATTAATTCCGACAAACACTGTTTTTGGGAGACGATGCCATATCACACTATTCAAGCACTCGTTGGGGTTCTGCGTTTTTCCGTGAAGACATTTCATCAGAAGACTTCTGTCAGCCAGATATCTGAAAATGGGCTTTATTTCTGCCATGGTGGCTGATGGTAGACTGTGGTGGTGAATGTATTTCTCTCCTGTTGTTAGTCCCCTATTGTATTTACACCAGCTGTTTTCACCTTTGGGGCACAAACCATGTTGTGGATGCTCATCCGTGGATGCGGTGTGGAAATATAAAGCCCATATAGCTCTCCTCATTTCTTCAAGATTGCCTGTATTTTGCCTGATTGCAAGGCCATAGCAGTTCTGAATGTGGTCTATTATGGAATCAGTCAATCTTCCTCTGCCATCCAAGGTTTTCCCATCATCTAGTTTTTTCCCTTTCATAACTGATTTTAACCTTCTCAGCCTGGCACCCATTCTCTTCTGCACATGTCCTATACATTCAAGTTTGCTTATATTTACACTGTTCCCATATGGTTTGCTTTCCAAAACTTCTTTGAATGCTTTAGAGTCACCATCTCCCAGATATTTGACATAGCGAACATTATACCACTGTGAAGAGCGATGAAAAATTTTCTTCACCCCAGCAACCTCCATGCCACCACTACTACCATAATAATTAGCAATACAGTCATCATTGTGTTCATTTTTCAGCCTGCCTGTGCACCTACAGTATTTAGACATTATTGCAACATCAATAACCTTGCCAGTATCAACACTAGTTGCTGTTACAACACCATTGTTGGAGGTGTGGCCCCTTTTCTGCCACGTGCCATCAAACGCCACTGTGAGGTCACGACTGCCGTCATTTTCTTCCACTGCTTCTTCCACAGCAACCTGCATTGACTTCTGTGCTACATCTTCAACTGCAGATCCTAGTACATAATTGTAAGCTTCAAACTTTGAAGGTGCACTTGGAAGATTTAGAACACCACATAGCATATCACCAGCTGCTTTGCCCTTACCAATTGCTCGCAATCCATAAACTAACCTAATATTTACACTATAAAGTTCAGTTTTCTTGTATCCATTATTTACAGTTACTGAAACCAAACTTGGAAACTTACAGCTGTATTTACAAACACTGCATATTAAATTAAACTGGGCAGCCAGGCCAACATGGGATTCTACTTTCAGAGAAACGTTTCCATGACATTTTTTGCAGCACAAACTGTTTTCAAGAGCTTCACACAATATATTCGTATCAATGAGTTCAAAAACTTCATTCCCTCTATCAAGTAAATTATATTTCTCTTCCAAATCTCTTAGTTTTTTATGAGAAGCACTGTTTTCATTTGGTGTAAGTTCGTTCGGCAAATCAGTAATAAGTGGATTCACATTTTCCAACAGTGATGATGATGAACTGCTTTGCTTTGCTAATGAATCATTATTTCTTTTCTTTTGCCAGTTCACACGCTTTTTAAATACTTTTGCTTTAGCTCTAGGCATTTTCACTGCGAAAAATGAAGCACTAAATACGAAATAACTCAACAACAACTACTTTCTTATATCACACTGTTTACAAAACAGTCCCGCCACAAAGTCAAAGAGTAACTTGAGGAAACCAGAGAGAAACATTTTCGGGCAACTAATGTATAAATAGTCGCTGGAAACCGGGATATTTGAATTCATGTCACTTTAAAGGTACTGCCAAAAAGTTCATGGTCAGCCACGAGAGACGTGTATAACTAAAGCGCAATACCCGATCTCACAAATATATAAAAATAAAATAGTTATAATTGTAGTAGAGCTATGTATGATACGTCATTTTAAAGAGGAAACATGGCAGAATATAATACGCCAATAAAAAAAAATACGATTTTTTAACCCAAAATCCGATTCCGTATCCTCTTAAGTTTCATTGTCTATTCGAAGGAAGTTGACATAATCAAAGTTCTGAGAGTAACATTCCTTTAGCATATTTTCATAGGTAAGTCTGTCATTTTAAGCTATTCCCTTGACTGCAGTCTTCTTCTGCTTCTTTAAACACAGTGGTAAGGTCAATACCAATACTGCTTTGTCTGCATTTGTTGATGATCTCACTACTCTCTAAATACACTCGGACATGAAGCGCTTCTGCTTCAAAGTGAGGTTAAACTGACACACATTGTTTGAACGTGTACAGGCTTGCTTGGCAAATCCATGGCTAGATAAGAGCGATTTTGTCAAACACGTTTGATTGTTTACAGGGGCCTTTACATGTATACTGTCTGCAAACTATTGCAAATAGTTAGTAAGGAAGTAGTTAATTAAAGCACTGAAGTTCAAATGTATGAACAGCAAAACGATGCAATGATTTTATACCTTTTATTATTGTATGAGGTGGGTGGGGGTGGGGTCAGTGAGAAAAAGTTCTGTAAATGTGAAAAATTAGGTGTAAAGTTTGTAGCAAAACACTCATTGTGAAAAAAATATTGGGTGAATGTATTCAGAGTATTTGCACATGGTTTGTGGTGCTATTTCAAGACACATACACTGTTCCTAACTGTAATACTTGTCTTCCAGTGTTAAACCTGTAACATAAAATTATACTTCTTAATGACGGTATTATGACAGCATTTTAAATTTTGTGCCCCACCCTGGAAACAGAGGGGCAACATGCAACTGATACCATGCACCATGAACAATTAACTGCATCAACTGTCTTAACGTAGTTAAGAGTAAGACTGCGGGATGAATGGTGTATGTTAGCTGTTTCTGTTATCTGTAGTAGTATTGTCTCATGTTTTGTTTTTGCAGCAGGATACATTGTAACCTTTAGCAGTGTCTTCTGCAGAAATAAATAAAAAGGGCAGAAGAATTGCATTTAGTCCAAAACTAGAAACTTCGAAATAGTGCCTCAGTGTACGTTCATATTGACTGTGAAAGTCTGCATTGTATTATAACTAGACCATGGATTTTTAGGTCGTAAAAAAGTGTGTTTTAGGCACCTAAATAGGCTCCTTCAGTAGTTCATTTAGGCTATATAAAACCTAAAATAGGCTCTAATAAAAATGATGCAGATAAAATAAAAATAAATTAAAATGCACAGTGTTGACAGTATGAACATCTTATTAGTCATTAAAACAAGGAGAATGAATATTTACACAGATACAGAGCACAGCAATCTACACCATTAATGTTGAACATAACTCCAAATATTTTTGAGTTCCTGCAAGATAATGATCTCTGTAAAAAAGATGTGGCAATGGTTTAATTAACACATTTGTAGTTTCACATATTCTGACCATAGTTGGCTTCACAATAAATAATCAAATCTTTTCTAGGTTTTCTAGTGAAAAACTGTGGCGCTTGTCAGTCAGAATCAATTTATACGCTGAAAAAGAACATTCTACATCAACAGATGTGACAGGGGCGTACTTCATTTTCGGCGCATGTTGGACAGGAATGCTGCAGTCAGGAGTGCTGGATTTTCCACTAAGTATGTTGGCAGCTGCACACAACTCCTTCAGGCCAGTGTTCTTGTGCAAAACCGTTTGCATTTTTGCCCGTACTTTTCCCCCTACTTCACTTGGCGCGTCATTGATTTTCATTTTGATTTCTTCAAGTAAATTGTGAATTATTCTTGCCATAAATGTGTAGTGGACCCTAATGTAAGATAATTTACGTGTTAAAGAAGAATCTTTGAGTAACTCCATTGCTGCAGTTACGGATGCAGCATCCTCCAGTTAATTTTCAACCACCTTCTGGACAGCTGAGAGATGCGTACTATGGTATTCTGCTGCTATCAGCCACGTGCCCCAGTGGGTGACAACAGGCTCTGGCGGCAATGGGACACCTGGAAGCTGTTCTTTGAATGCCTCTATTCTTGATGGTGCCTTAACAAAAATTTTCTTCGCCATGGATATTACTTTATTTACTTTAGGAAATTGTAGCCTTACTTGCTCTGCTATGCAGTCGAATGCACTACACAAGTTACGTGCTGCATCAATGGGTAGAATACTTTTAATAGTTGATACGCTGCTATATATATGCAGCAGCATCATTGACAGCCAGAAGCACCTTATTCTCATCCACTCCATTTGGGTATAGCACCTTAAGCCCATTGTTCACAAACTGTGCTATTGTTTGTTGGTCAGTTTTTGCAAGCTGTTTTGAGTAAATCAAATGAGCCCTGGATGGAGCATCTGGACCTAGCTTGCAAATAATCAGGTTTGCAATGTAATGGCCAAGACTGTCAGTAGTTTCATCCCCAGAAATCCATATACAAGATTCTCCAACATCATCTTGGATTCTGTGCAATGCAGCATTGTAAAGTTGACTCTGCAGGAATAGACTGATGGCAGTACTTCTCAAGAAAACCTCTGAAAATAGGATTTTCTAGTTTCCGAAAGGGGATGTTTGCTGCCACAAGTGCATGATACAAATCACTGCAGAACTCTCTCTCTCTCTTTTTTCCGGTGGATGCACCAGATTTATTGGTTAAAAGATTTTGCTTCAATTTTGACTTTCGTTCAACATTAGCTTCATGTGCAGATTCCATCTGCATGCTGAGTTAAGTGAGATTTCTTAACACTCGAAACCTAATACGAGAGAAAAGGGAAATGCAGTTTAGAATCGCATATAAAGAGTATTTCGTATTACTAAATAATAGTGATAAAAAAGAATCCTAAGTGACAGGAAAATTAAGAAGTCTAAGAAAAACATAAAGTAACCTCCTTGTTGCACACTTGGCAGAAAACAATTTTCCCATCTGTTGTATAATGCGGAATATCTTGCAGCCACTGCCTTATATGAGTAGACTTTGAACTAGCTGTTTTCGGCATGGCGAAGTATTCTCACACAGAAACTAGAATTTATTTTGCACTTAGAACGTCAGTAACACTTAACACGTCGGTCGCTACACAATGTACTGATTTGTTTTCGCTGGGAACTCAGGAACAAAATAGGTTTTTACCTAAAATCCGCAGTCTAATTAACACTTTTAATTGCCCAACAGAAAATATAGTTTAGTATTAAGCATATATCAAAACACATGGCCCCCCTTTGTGTAAAATTGCTGCTTAGATATTTCAACTATCTTCACTGGTGAAGAAACTTCATAGCGCATTTAGGCAGCATTTTAAACTTTTATTTTCATGTATTGCTTATTAAAAAAAAGAAGGAAAAAAAGGTTGAAAAGTTGCCTGTTTAACACTGTGCTAATGCCACTTTAACAAAATTGCAGGCTCAGAAGAAGAGTTATCAGACTTGAAACGGGCCTATACTGATGGAAAAGGTGACATGGACTTCATCCTGGAATCTGTACCGTTTAGTAATACAGAAGAGGAGCCTCGCCTTCGCTCATTGCTGCAGGGAATGATTGACAGTGGGGAAGTTCCCGCATTCCGTGCATTCACTCACGAAACTCCTCGCAAGCGAGAGCGGAGGAAGAGGAAGGTGAGTTCTAAATAACAGTAGGCTGAAAAATGAGGATCGGGAGACAATGGGGTGTATGCCAGTAGGCCAATGACATCATTGACTAGGCAGAGTTAAAAGCATGGAGACTTTATTGGTGGCTGTCTGATATCACAACACGAAAACAATATCAAAACAAAAACCAGCAAACTAATGGGGCATCATTGTGAGTAGAGCTGTTTGCATGGTGTTTTTATAATAGCCTTGAAAATTGGGCTTCAGAGAGAAAGTATTGGTTTAATTAGTGATTTAAATATTCTTCATGAGTTCATTAGGCTTCATCATCTAGCAACAAGGCTGTCACCTAACCTAACTTAGACATAGTGCTAGAGTACAGATCAGTCTAGTTAAATTATTTATCCAAGCACACCCACAACACTGCAGTCTTCACTACACCTTCAGTTCTCAGCAGGCTTGTGCAGATCTGCTAGCTGACAAATCCAGCACTGCCCACGTATTCGTTTTGGGAAATATGTATGGACCTGGAGATCCTCCAAATTTATTATTGGTCCTCAGTAAATCATAGTCTGTCTTCATCTGATTCATTCGAATCAGTTAGAATCCGTAGCGTTTGCCGGATTCTTTGTGAACGTATTTCACTATCTTCTGACAATTCTGCTTCACTTTCATTTTTTTGATATCCAATGTCTTCTTCTCAATTGGCCAAGTTGTCCAGAACATCAGACGAGAATGTCCGCGCATTCGTCATTAATAACCGTATAGTCTCTTTCGTCTGCCATGATGAAAGTGCACAAGTACTTGTAAAAACAAAAAACTTGATGTGTGTAACTTATTGTTTCCTAAACAAAACACCAACAGAATGAAAAAGATACTAAGTGCTGTCACCACCCACTGCGCGATACTGTGCACACGACACCACTGTGGTGTCGGCAGATGGCAAAGTGTTAAAATCCTGGAGGTTAATCGCCAAAGCATTTACAGCAAAGTGCCAGAGTTGAAAGTGCTCCTACAAAACAGTAAAGCTTACATATACAGGTACAGAAAGCTGGTTGAAACTTGAAGTTTACAGCACTGAGATACTTGGGGAATTCTAGGTATATATTGAAAGAATAGTGTAACGGGTGAATGGAGGTGGTGTATTTGTCCCAGTAGACAGACATTCAGATCCACTGAGATAGAGATTCAACCAGCCATATGAGATTCTTTGGGCTAGACTCAGTAACAGGGGCAGGTGTAAACCTGTAATTGGAATCTTGTATCAGTGGACTCATCTCCAAATGTAACCAAAAACTTTAGGGAAAACCTAATTTCACTTGTACTTGAGTTTCTTAATCATACTGTAATTATCGGTGGAGACTTCAGTCACCCCATAGTCGATTGAGAAAATTAGTTTTGAGATGGGCATGACAAGATGTACTGATAAACATTACTAAATACATCTGAAAACTATATAGAACAGGTGGTTCAGAACCCCAGTTATGACGGAAATATCAGCTCTTAGGCTACAAATAGACTTGACCTTATTGAGGAATCCACATTGAAACTGGTATCAGTGACCATGACAGTTGTGGGAAAATGATCAATGAAGTACAAAGAGCAACTAAAACAGGTAGGATATGTGTGTTTAGTAAACTGAATAAAAAAAACAGTAGTGTTATCTCAATGAGGAACTTGAAATTTTAGTGCAGGGCAGGAGAATTTGTAGGAGCTACAGCTCAAGTTGAAAAGAATGGTAGACCATACAGTGGAGAGATATATAACGAGCAGAACAGTTCATAATGGGAGGGACCGTATGTAGGATACAGTTCTGTATAAAAAAATATTATTGCATAATATGTGTAAAACAAACCATAGGGTTATGGATGGATAGATTCTGAATAAAATCCATTTGGCAGTCAAAAGAGCATTGTTTGAAGCATTTGATCATTATTGTTGTTGTTGTTGTGGTCTTCAGTCCTGAGACTGGTTTGATGCAGCTCTCCATGCTACTCTATCCTGTGCAAGCTTCTTCATCTCCCAGTACCTACTGCAACCTACATCCTTCTGAATCTGCTTAGTGTATTCATCTCTTGGTCTCCCTCTACGATTTTTACCCTCCACACTGCCCTCCAATGCTAAATTTGTGATCCCTTGATGCCTCAAAACATGTCCTACCAACCGATCCCTTCTTCTAGTCAAGTTGTGCCAGAAACTTCTCTTCTCCCCAATCCTATTCAATACCTCCTCATTAGTTACGTGATCTACCCACCTTATCTTCAGCATTCTTCTGTAGCACCACATTTCGAAAGCTTCTATTCTCTTCTTGTCCAAACTGGTTATCGTCCATGTTTCACTTCCATACATGGCTACACTCCATACAAATACTTTCAGAAACGACTTCCTGACACTTAAATCTATACTCGATGTTAACAAATTTCTCTTCTTCACAAACGATTTCCTTGCCATTGCTAGTCTACATTTTATATCCTCTCTACTTCGACCATCATCAGTTATTTTACTCCCTAAATAGCAAAACTCCTTTACTACTTTAAGTGTCTCATTTCCTAATCTAATCCCCTCAGCATCACCCGATTTAATTTGAC
Organism: Schistocerca nitens; assembly: GCF_023898315.1. Lineage (NCBI taxonomy): Eukaryota > Metazoa > Arthropoda > Insecta > Orthoptera > Acrididae > Schistocerca > Schistocerca nitens. Next base: position 138,737,476 of record NC_064625.1, on the reverse strand, counting down.
TACATTCCATTATCCTCGTTTTGCTTTTGTTGATGTTTATCTTATATCCTCCTTTCAAGACACTGTCCATTCCGTTCAACTGCTCTTCCAAGTCCTTTGCTGTCTCTGACGGAATTACAATGTCATCGGCGAACCTCAAAGTTTTTACTTCTTCTCCATGAATTTTAATACCTACCCCGAATTTTTCTTTTGTTTCCTTTACTGCTTGCTCAATATACAGATTGAATAACATCGGGGAGAGGCTACAACCCTGTCTCACTCCTTTCCCAACCACTGCTTCCCTTTCATGCCCCTCGACTCTTATAACTGCCATCTGGTTTCTGTACAAATTGTAAATAGCCTTTCGCTCCCTGTATTTTACCCCTGCCACCTTCAGCTGTAGCAGAATATTGTCCAATGATCTTTCACAGAACCAAGGAAATTCTGGACATGTGTAAAGGCTGGTAGTGGCACCAAAGTTAGTGTCCAGTCACTAGTGAATGGGACAGGAACTGAAATAGAGGGCAGTAAAGCAAAAGCTGTAATGCTTCACACAGTTTTTAAATGTTCCTTTGCAAATGAAAACGCAGAAAAATTGTCTCAATGTAATTCTCATACTACAGAAAAGATAAGTGAAATAAGTTTGTGTCAGTGGTGTTAAGAAACAGCTGAAATTGTTAAACTGAACAGATCTCCAGGGCCCAGCCCAAAGGAATACCTACCAGATTCTATACTGGGGTAGCCCCTCTTCTAACTATAATCTGTTGCACATCCCTCGAACAAAAAACTGTGCCCAGGTCGTGGAAAAAGCACAGGTCACGCTTGCCTACAAGAAGGGTAGTAGAAGTGATTAACAAAACTACTGTCCAATATCCTTGTCATCAATTTGTTGTAGAGTCTTGGAATATATTCTGAGTCAAACATTGAGATCTCGAATAGAATGACCACCTCTACGACAACCAGCTCCGATTCCAAAAGCATCGATCAAGTGAAACCTAACTTTCACTTTTATAACATGACATATTGAAAACTTTGGATGGAGGAAGTCAGATAATGTGGTATTTCCCAATTCCAGAAAAGCATTTCACTAAATAACACACCTACTCTTGTTGTCAAAAGTATGCTCATATGGCGTATCAAATGAAATTTGACTGGATTGTGGATTTTTTTTTAGGGAGGACGCAGCATGTTATCTTGGCTGGAGAGTTGTCGGATTTAACGTTTGGCACGCCTCGGGGAAGTGGGACCCTTGCTGGTCGTGTTGCGTATTAATGACCTTTGGGCAATATTAATAGTAGCCTCATAATTTTTGCAGATGATGCAGTTGTCTATAGGGAAGTACTGTCTGAGGCTGCATAGATATTCAGTGAGGTCTCGATAAGATTTCAAGGTGGTGCAAAAATTGGCACTTGATTTAAATGTTTAGTAATGTAAAATTGTGCTCTTCACAAAACAAAAAGGTGCAGTATCCTAAGACTATAATTTCAATGAGTCACAGTTGGAATTGGCCGTCTCATACAAATACCAGGGTGTAACAATTTACAGGGATATGAAATGGAATGATCACATAGGTTCATTCTTGGATAAAGCAGGTGGTAGACTTTGGTTTATTGGCTGAATGCAGGGGAAGTTTAGTCAATCTAAAAAGGAGATTGCTTACAGATCACACGTGCAATCCATTCTGGAATATTGCCGAAGTGTGTGGGACCCGTACCAAATAGGACTAACAGGGGATATTGAATGTGTAAAGAGGTGGGCAGGGTTTGTTTGATCCATGGAAGAGACAGAGATATGCTGAAGAAACTGAACTGGCAGACTCTTGAAGGTTCCCAAGAAAGCCTGCTTACAAAGTTTCAGGAAATGGCTTTTAATAATTACTGTAAGCATAAACAACTATTAGATTTTCCCCTCTAATTTACATTTCTTGATTTCGTTGACTGGGCTAGTTCATCAGGGGAAAAAGGCGCTGCTTCTCAACAGAAAAAAAATCAATTGCTGAAAGATCAAATAGCGAGAAGAAGGAAAGCGAGCATAGATTGTTTTGGAAAAAAATGTTTAGAGGTAACTTTTGTTTTTCTCGAACAACTCAAAAACCATGACTTAAGCAAAAATGTTCCCCAGCACAAAATTAAACTGCATCGCATTTCTGAAAAAAAGAAAAGTCCTATTTATTTTTTCTCTAGGACTACCAACTTCTGCATTTTATCAGCCATTGTTAACAGGAATATATTTTACATAAACGCTCTCATAAGGGGAAAACTTTATTGGCATAATATGCTAACAGCTTTTGTAGTGTAATTAGCTAACTTGCTGTAGCATGGAGTGCGGATACAATGTAACGTTGAAGTCGGCTACAAATGTAAACAAATGATGACCTCTCATAAACTACCCTCCAAAAATTAGTTACCAGTATCTTATGCAGTCCTAATTTAAAACACCCACCTCCTAAAAGTGTCTTGGTAAAATGTCTGTATTACATAATTTTTTGAATTTTAGCAGCGAGAGAAATGTACGTGTGTATTTTATAAGAGACTATTTAAGCATCCGCACTTTGTGACTCCAGAGCTTAACTTTGAGTGCAGGTGCACTGATGCGTAGTTGCATTCGCATGCATGGATTCTCTCTCTCTCTCTCTCTCTCTCTCTCTCTCTCTCTCTCTCTCTCTCTCATGGGGGTTTTACCAGATGTAAAATACCAGTAAGGAAAACTAGGTTATTTTTTCAATATTTTTATGAAGAAAATAGCTTTCTCAGATAAAATAATTAAGCTGGAGCTGAATAAAATTTGTGTTTTATATTTAAAGGAAATTAACAAAACTATTAAATGTGTGTACCATTTTTAAGTGCAGTAGGGTTGTATTAAGGGATAAAATTTGGGCGTGGGGTGGTGGTGTAACAGGGTGAAAGGGGGGGGTAGAAGCAGGAGGAAGGGTAGGTCACTGGATTGCATTCCAGCTGAAATATTTTATCAGAGTAAGCTCTATTTTCGTCACCCAAGTATTGAAAATATAACCTAGTTTTGCTTACTGGTGTTTTACATCTGGTGAAATGGTATTTGTTTGTTTATTTTGTATTTTGAGGTAGAATTTGTATCTGTATTCGCATTAATTGCAGATGTGGACTTTTCAGGTCCCTAATAATATGCTATAAAGCAACATAAGGTGTGTTATTTCTAAGCTGTAGCTGACAGTGTATCCTGAATTAAGCTTTCTTCTGAATTAGGTGCACAGTTGATTACCATCTGTTGCAGCCGTCAGTCCAAAGGCTGGTGTAATGCAGCTCCCCAGGCCAGTCTTGTCATGTGCAAATCTCGTAATAACTGTAAAATTACAGTAACCTGCATTCTTTTGTACCTGCTTGCTGTAATCAAGCTATGGTTTCTCTCTAAAAATTCTTGCCCATCACACTTCCCTCCATTAGCCAGCTACCAATTTCTTGATGCTCCAGAATGTGTCATACGGGATACTCTACCTGTGCTGCTAGAACATGTGCCTTTACAAGTACGACACAACATGTGGTTCATGCACGGTGGAGCTCCTGCACATTTCAGTCGAAGTGTTCGTACGCTTCTCAACAACAGGTTCAGTGACCGATGGATTGTTAGAGGCGGACCAATTCCATGGCCTCCACACTCTCCTGACCTCAACCCTCTTGACTTTTATTTATGGGGGCATTTGAAAGCTCTTGTCTACGCAACCCCGGTACCAAATGTAGAGACTCTTCGTGCTCGTATTGTGGACGGCTGTGATACAATACGCCATTCTCCAGGGCTGCATCAGCACATCAGGGATTCCATGCGACGGAGGGTGGATGCATGTATCCTCGTTAACGGAAGACATTTTGAACATTTCCTGTAACAAAGTGTTTGAAATCACGCTGGTACGTTCTGTTGCTGTGTGTTTCCATTCCATGATTAATGTGATTTGAAGAGAAGTAATAAAATGAGCTCTAACATGTCCACATAACATATTTTCTTTCTTTGTGTGTGAGGAATGTTTCCTGAAAGTTTGGCCATACCTTTTTGTAACGCCCAGTATAACCCCAGCTGCAATACACACGTCCGTGCTACACTGAACTACCCAAGATGTGGCTGTTCTAGTAGTTGGTGAAATTCTCACAGTGCAGTGCGATTTCTCCTGTGTACTTCCATTTAAAGTGTTAAGAATCTGCTACACATGGCGACTGAGACTATGCTTCTCGCTACAAAAATACGGCAACGTGTTACAAATTTGTCAAGCTTGTCCATAGAGGGTTAAAGAAGTGTTTGCTTTCATTTTTTCTTTAGATTTTTAGGTGCTTTCCACTATATTCATATGTACAGTAACCCCTTTCAAATTTTTAAAGTGGGAAAAAGAAGCACAAGAGGCAGAGAAAATGAAGGTGGAAATGAATATGGATGACGGGGAAGAAGGACTACGAGCCATAATCCAGGCTAAACACGCCCAGAGGACTGTCGACGCAGACGCGTTCTTCGACCATCTGGCAGCGAAATACAGCGGCGGAGGTGGTAGCGCTAAGAAGAAAGGCACGCGACAGCAGCCTGCGAGGAAGCAAGCCAAGAAGTAGTGCAGCAGTGGGCTGTGCGAGAGCGGAGTGAGGCTACAGACTGAAAACAAATTTATTTCTGGTGTATTTTATCAATGTATAACTTGCTAAAGCTTTGTTAAAGAACTTGTTTGACCCAAATCTGTCACACATAGTTTACCTTGAATGAAAATGTAATTTGTGGGCCATGTTATACATTTGTAAATTTCTGAACATTTTGAGATAAGGGGTGTGTGTGTGTGTGTGTGTGTGTGTGTGTGTGTGTGTGTGTGTGTGTGTGTGTGAACACTCGGAGAAAGACTGTAAACTGTTACTTGTAGTTATACTGCCAACTCCGACATACTGTTCTCCTTTGATTCACATATACTTTGTTAAAAATTAGTACACAGTTTTCACTTTAAAAATGAGTTCTTAATGTGATTAAGTTCACCAAAAAAAGCTAAAAATTGTGATACACCTTTACTGTCCTACCCTACACTTGGACCGCCATCGTATGTTGTGCAGTGCAAGATAGCGTTATCTTTGTGTCTGGCTGCTTTAAGTACAAAGAAATCTTTAAAAAGTGATTATTTTAATTTGTAGTCCTAGCCTTGAATCATTCATGATCTGAAACAGCAATAAGGGATCCTTAAAGCACCTGGGAAGTACTTGAGGTTCCACATGTCATGTGAAGGACATCTAGAAATTAGTGTCTGAAGGACACAGTACTGGAAATGGAAAGTGTGATTTGCAATTTTAAATTTGAAAGTACTGGCATAACTTTAACAAGATGATGCATAAAGCATTGTGGTTATCCAAACAGTAATTGTATCCTGTGATGTGTTGTTACATTTGACAGATGACTGCCACTGTCACCTGTGGAGACAGTTTGTCATAGGTCCAATAACTATTCTCACAGTTTATAGCCATTATGTGTTTACACTCTGGATTTATATAAGTGGAATAACCATATACAGTGAAATCTCACTTTTACCCTTTTCAAGGAACTTTAAAAAATGGTGTAAAATACGAGAAATAACTTTTAAGCAGAAAGCTACTTTTATGTTCTCCCCCTCGCATTTTTGTTGTTTATGTATGATATATGTAGATAATAGGCATAAAAAATACTTGTCAGGGACTTGTTTATAATCCATTAAAGGCCATCTGAATTTTGTACTATCATCAGCCACTGATGTGACTAGAACTGGTAACTGCGTGGGATGTAGAAATGTGACTTAATTTCATTCATTATAATCAATGTTTTTGGAATGCCTGCAGTTGTCATTCATTATTTAAGAATGAATCAGTGCACCAGTTTTTTTTTTCTCATGTTTAACAATCCTAACAATCCTTTTTGATAATTCATTGTCATCTGTAAATTGACGTAAGTATTTTGTTTGATGTTTGACTATGTGCTGTTCTGATTCCCTTGTGCTGTAGTCATATTTTTGATGTTGTAAATACATAAGGATTTGCACTGGACGATGGGAATAAATTCTCAAAACGCATTTTGCTATGAATGCAAAAATGTGTATCTCGTGCAGTGAGTCATTAATTGAACCATAAACATTTGAGTAATGCAAAATGCGAAAAGGTGTGAAAAAGTGCTGCAAGTGAACAAACAGTGAAACACGGGAAATATGTGTTAGAGGTGTCATGCTCACAAACTTGCACATCCGCGTTAGAGGGAGTTTAAAAATTGTCATGGTCGGTCATTATTTGAACAAACATAATTACTCCCATTAGCCAACACACCAAGTAGAGCTTGGAAATGGCAGAAGATAAAACATGAATTGCTCAGTTTCCACTGATTCAGATTTGAGTACAGTGCCCTGGTGTCACACTTGTGCATGTAATGTTTGTAAGCTTCACTTGAAAGCCAGCACCGTGGGAGTGTCATTTCATATCAGTTAAGTCAACTTTTTCTCCACCAGTGTTTCATCAAGTGTAAATCACGGGAAAATTAAAAATGTTAATGCAAAATCAGGAGTTAATTAATATTGTAAACATAGGAAATTTGATGGGAGTGATAAAAAATTATCATAAACAGTGGGAAAACGCTAATTCTGAGAATGTGAGAGCAGGGTTACTCTGTAATTGTTGTTTAATAAGCACTCCACCAGATGTTCTTGAGAGTTAATTTACAAAAGAAAATTATACGAACTGTAATATTTGGTCTTAAGTAGGCTTATGTACCTAGCGGACAGGGCGCTAAAGTGAAGGGATGTGTGGTTTGGTGTAGTCAGTTGATATTGTTTAGTCTCCTGTTCTGATCTTCAACCACCTTCCCTTACTTCTGAGAACTGCTAGCAACACCTGTTTACCACATATGTGGGAGTGACTGTTTTGACATGATTTTATCAAGCCAAATACTGTCAACTGGGTGTACTTCAGAAACTTTTTCCAGCTACTTGAAGTACTATTGACTGACAAAGAAAAATTGCATTTTTGAACTCCAAGACAGGAAAGTTAAGGTTTTATTCTGTCCTGTGTTACTCCCCAGGTTGGCTATATTGGGGCAGAAAGCTTGAAACATCAATTTTTTTTATATAATCTTGTAATGTTTTAACTAAATGATGATATTCAATACATTAGGGAGCGGGAAATGATTTGAAAATAATTTCATTGCTACATTTTAAAATAACGTTATTGAGAAATAGAAACATTAACAAAATTTAGTTCTTATCACTCGGAAAGATATTTCTCTCTTCACTGCCTTTGGCATAATAAAATTTGAGCAAGAGGAACTACAGAAATGTCATCATTTGTAAAAAAATAAACATTGTTTCCTTTATAATGACTCACGAATTCGCATTCATGTGATCCATTGTTAGCGATGTGCCAATGAAGTTTTTGTTGATCTGTCTTTTTGTTCACTAATAAACAAACTGAACTTAAACAAAATCTCCACATTGAACTGATAAACACTGCTGCTGAATATTTGGTGTTTGTGCAAGAGTTTCAGTTCTATTGTTCACCACCATTTGCAATTCACATTCTTGAAGAGAATAATGTTATTCCTGTTTTTCTTCAACTGAAGGTTGATTTTCACCCCCTCTTTGGTGGATGCTGTAAACTCTTATTGCTACTTAATTTTTCCCCTTTTGCTTTTCTCCTCTTTTCAGAAGAACTTATTGCTGTCTCAAAAAAAATCAGATGTCGCACTTGATCCTGGAGAAATATCCAATTTTTCTCTCTTCTTCATAGTTGTTGTATGTTTTGCTGGTTTCCTTGAGGTACCCTTCAAATGAATTATTTCATTTTTGCATTTGGTCTTCAGTTATGTGCTATGTGTGTCATGGCTTTTTGTGGTTTAATAGGATTTATGTCACTTGCTTCAAATCCACTGAAAGGGTTTTGCATTATGGAGCACTATTACTTCTCAAGAGTTTTCTTAAGACATTGAAAATATCTTTAAGGAGTGAGGCATGATATTTTGCTTTCCACTCCTCCAGTACCTCCCTCCATTTAACTTCCTCCTGGAAAAAACACTAGGTCCAAAGGCAGACTCAAATGAGGTTGTTAGGAGGCAAGAGCACAAGCCATATGATGATCTGCTCACATTCTTCTGTTGTTGTCACTGACATGTGTCTTGCCAAATTATCTCCTATTATGACTGGGTCCATCACATACTTTTTTGAGATATGGAAGTGCTGTAGGTAAAACCAGTCCTCAAAAATTGCGCCCTCAAACGATCTTAGCCCTGATCTTGAGCAATTAAAATGAGTTCCCTTTGGTCCACCTTCTATCCTCGTATAGTATAGCTGTTCTGATTCGTACAGTGTATTTAGGGAGACAATATCAAGATGCTGTACCAGTAAAAATTATTGATGTGCTTGATTCTGAATTATCAATGATTTTCAGGATGCTTGTGTTGTCTTCTTACAGTGACTTTTCTTCTTCCATGTGCCATCTGCCATGTTTATTTTGTCATAATACAATATAGCATTTTGCAGAATTCCACTGAATGAAACGTTCAGTCTTCAAAATATGATTTTTATTGCATCTACACTTAACAGCAACTTTCCATCTTTTCACATTCTCAGAAAATCTACCTTCAGTTTTATTCCTGTTTGAAAATAATTTTGTCCATTGTCCACCACACTATTTTGACAATAGGCTAACATTAAATTTGATTAGAGTGGTGCCTCATTTTGCCGCTCCTTGAAGATTTTCTGCTAAACCGTATCCCTCTGTAATGCTGAGAGTGGGAAGGTGGCCATATTTACGCACATTCCTGTACTTCATCTTTCTGTTGAGTACTTTCTGGAACTCCATATCTTTCTACAACTTTCTGAAGACTAAGGTTCTTACTGTCTCCTTCCCATATTTCAATGATTTAAGATGAAATAAACTGTAAAAATGAAAAGGAAGTATTACAGTGCTTTCCTGTCAAACTTCGATATGGTCCCAAGTAACACATAATAAACACATTTAGAATGAATGAAAATAATTCGGAGATAATATTGAGTGGCCACATTGAACTTCGTTGTAGCTATAAATCACGAATGAGGTTAGAATAGGACATGTAAACAAAACTTCTATCTCTAAGAACATAAGAGTGAAAATTAACATTACCTCCTGTACTTAAAACAAAAACATTGTCCTTTAAATATTATTGAATCAGTAATTAGCAGGCTTCGAAATATGTAGCAATTACTAGAGCCATTCATGAAATACAGATTCATAAAAATATAAAAACTTTCCAAAATCCCTGTATCAGTGGTGCCAATACTTAAAACAAAAAATTTGTTCAGTTACATCTGCTGTTCCAAGTACACCCAGTTGATAGTACCTAGTTTTCTCTCTTTATTTAACATCTTGGTTCTAATGGTTGGTACACAATTATTGGTGACTGTTCTAATAGCACAAGTTTGCTCAGTAGCTATTTTTCTGAGAAGCAAATTTGTAGTCTTGATTTGCATTAAATGTTATGGCTTATCTTTCTTTCTAAGGCTCACATAATAAACAAACACCACATAAGACTGTGATCTGTTTCCTCCCTTTTTTTTAAATTAAAGATGTGCATTGTTCTGCAGTCAGATTGTGCTATGTATACAGTAACAGCCCATTAATGAAGTGACACAAAATTAATTGAAAGCCTTAATAATCTCTCAACTAATTTGCCCAAAATGTGAGCTTATCCAGCTCCAGGCAGTTGCTCATTACAGATCAGTACAACACTAGTTTTCACATTCTCTTGTGTGGAAGTGACATTTACATTTGTTGGCAGAATCTGGTGTACAGCCTATTAACGCAATACTCTCCTAAAATTGTTCCTGACAAGGTCGGCATGGGGTTGTTTTCAGTATTATCAGGTTTCTGTTGTTTAACACGAAATTTTCTCTCTCTCTCTCTCTCTCTCTCTCTCTCTCTCTCTCTCTCTCTCTCTCTCTCTCTCTCTCTCAGACCTTTTTTAAAATGTCATTTTAATAGATTGTTAAATACCAGTGAATTACTGGAAATACAAATATTTTAAATCTTCAAAAGAAGTTCGATTAATAGAAAATTGATATGTGTACTTGTATTGATTTTGTGGTTTGAAAGCTGGTCAACAGTTGTGATATAGGATGTTTTGCCTATTTTTACATAACTGATGTGTGCATTTATGTTGGTAGCATATGTTTGTGATTTTTTTTATTATTATTTTATTAATGACAATTTTATGGAAAGGATAGATTTCTGCTCACCATGTAGATGTTCAGTTGCAGAAAGGCAGAACGAAAAGACGGCTAAACATTTGAGCTTTTGGCAACAAGGCATTCTTCTAAGATAAGAAACGTACACGCAAGCACAACTCGCGCACATGATCACGTCTCTGGCCACCGAGGCCTTGTGGCTAAAAGCTCAAATGTGTAGCAGTCTTTTTGTTGTGCCTGTTTGCAATGTGGCGTCTCCTCCGTATGGTGAGTAGCAATCTATCCTTACTATAACATTGGCGTTACTCCATCCTGGACGTCCCTTTGTTTAATTTGTATTCATGTGATTTGCTGATTGCCACACTCTCTCTCCCGGCTATAATGCTAAAATTTGTTTTGTTTCTATCTAAAGTTTCCTAAAAGTAACTTGCATATTAAGTCATTGTTCTAATAAATTACCCTTAAAGGGCAGTGATTTTTTTCATAAACTATGATATTTTTTAAATTCAAAGACAGTATGTTTGATATGCATTAAAAGATACTATAAGATAGGAAATGAGGAAACTGAACCCAATAAAATGCTTTAAATTACAGTTTATATTGACAGGGTAAATATTAACTAATACCTTACAAATTACCAGCTCACTGATAAAAGAAAAATTAGAGCATGAGTACACTCAAAGCCCAAAAACTTTTTAGAATTTGATTGAAGGTAAAGCTTTCTAGTCTAAAACCTGAGTTTCTCATGCATTTACGATTGAAAATCAGAGGAGTGGCAGCTTCAAATTTTGTTACGGTGTTCTTAGTGAGATTAAATTTTACTCCACTATTTGTCATATGATGAATGTAACATACAGATACTGAAATATTTATTGATGTGCTGTGTATACGTAATGCATGTGAAACAGGAACTGTAGATCTTGATGGATTGTAATGTGAAATGTTTTCGTCAATAAAATTATTTTCGTTTATACGTATGTCCTTGTCATGCAGTTTGCTCAGTACCTTGTAATTGTCTTTCACTGTCAAACATGCACAGACTGTATAAAATGGTATGAGCTTCCCATCCAATTTCCAGCATCTTTGTAGCACCACACTTCAAAAGATTCTAGTATTTTTTTGTCCGAACTGCTTATTGAAGAAGTTACACTTCCATGCAAGGCTACAACTGTGACACATACTTTAAGAAAAATCGTAGTGACCTAAATTTACTGCCACCTGTGGACCGTGTGTCTAAATTGATAACTCCCTTCTCCAGTATGCCAAGTCTCACAAGGGTCTTCAGCCAGTTCTGTGTGTTGCATTTTGGATTGAAAGCATTAGTGTCAGAATTCATTATAGCACATGATTAGGCATTAGGCCAAAAAATAACAGAACATGTAATTCAGTATGTAGATGACTTACTGCACCTCAAACACAGCAAGGACATATTCGTAGTAAACAAATTGTGTTAGAAAAATTAAATATTTAATCTGGGAAAGGCCAAATTTGGAAGGATGAATTAAAATTTCTAGAACACATTATGAACAACAAGGGAAAGACCAGTAGTTGTTGGACAAGAGTTTCACTTGTTGGGCTTAGTTTCTTCAAGAGTTCAATTTACAGATACAGTACATAGAAGAGCAAAATTCAGTGGATGATGCTTTGTCGTGGCTGCCGTTGAATGTGGAGGGAACAAGTGGTATGACCTCTGACAATCCATTACAAGTTTTATTTTTTACGAAGAGAGAGGGTAGGCATGATATGAAACTACTGAAAAATATAAAAGATCAACCAGCTGATCTGTGGATCAGTAAGAAAGTACATAAGTTAGCAGAACAATGAGAGAGGAAAAGGGGATGAAATAAGTACTTCGTGAGGGCATACCGTTCAGTTGTTGGGTGCAGAAATACCATGTTGATGAGGGGAAGCATACCTAATGACTGTGGTACCTTTGATCAGGTATGTTTATACAAAGTGTGGTTTCTTTGTGCTAAAGTGCCACTGACATGATTAAATATTCCTATTTTAAGGGAATGGGTCAGAGGATAAGTAACATTTTAAAAACTTGTGAAGTATGTGATAAAGTAAATTTAAGATCGAGCAATCTGATATGTTACCCAATAGAGATGGAGCAAATTTGGGATCTTGTATGTGTCAGTTTCTATCAATCATTAAAAGAGGACCTGAGAGTGTTTTCATGTAGGTGGTTATGGAAGTGTGGTCTGAACGTGTAAAGTTTTATCCCTGTCTCAAAGCTACAAGCAAGACAGTGATGAAAATTATGGGTAATGAGTATTTCAATGAAGTGGGAAAACTAGGCAGACTTTGTCAGACAATATATTGCAAGTTACATCCAATGTGTTTAAGGAATTTTTAGTTGAATAAGAAGTGTGGCAAGTGCTAATACATAAACTTCACCCACAATGTAGTTAAACAGTGAGTGATGAGGCAACTTGGTAGACTATTCCATACACTGCATAATGAACGATGCAGTCAATGGTCAAGATGGGAAAGGGATGTAAAGATTAATTCAGGCATAGGTGTGACTCAAAATGAGGCAGCAGGAGAATATTTAGTGAACCTACTCTCAAGATAAATGAAAATAATTTTTATAATGTAATATAATTGGATAGATAAGTCTACTCACCAAGTGGTGGCAGAACAATACATGTATAAAGAAACTGAAATCCAGTGGCTCCTTCTGGCAGAAGAGTTGAAGGGAAGAAAAAAAAAAAACTGGGGAGGTGTAGGAAATGGGAAGAGTTAAGAAAAGTCACCTGGAACCACAGATCATGGGAGACTCCAGGTGGGATAAGAAGGAAAGACTGAAGTGGTAAACAGTAATATACAAAAGAGCTAAACAACAGCAGAAGAATTTCGATAATAGGGCTGTAGAACCAGATTTTCATACAGGAGAATATTTATTTGTCAGAGAGTTGCAAGAAAAATAGCAAGGCCGAAAAACATGTCAAGAGTTTTATTATTTTTACTAGGGACTTTCATTTTGAAAGATCTGAAAACTGGATAGGTGTTAGGATTGCAGAATGTGAAGGACATATTCAAATATATTCCTTCACAATAGGAGGTAAATAAAAAAAAAATGGAGGAACCAGATAGAATTTTGAAGGAAACTAAGAGTTAATGCCAAAGAAATGGCAATGGAGTATTCAGCTATACAGGGTGTCCCATTTATCTTGACCACCCTAAATAACTATTTGTCCAGATGAAAATTACAAAATGTTTCAAGTAAATGTTCTTTAGCTGTCGGAGGGACATCAATCTGCATGAATACCTTCATTGTAGCTTAGTTTTTTTTTTACAGAGATATGAACAGTGGTACGACTTTTTAAGCGGCAACCTGTATTTTTTTTATTCGATAGTCCTTATCCTCTCCTAAAGACCTATTCAAAAATGTATAACAGTGCACCAGGCACTGAAAAGCAACATTATTAATTACATAACACAACACTGACGTTGACGCTCCCAGCTCTTAGTGCAGGTACTCGGTGTAATGGAACACATCCACGTGCTGACGTTGACAGAGGACATATGTAAACATAAGTAGAATGCACACCCATCATATCGTCAACCATCGTCAGCTGAAGAGTTGTGTGAGTAGAGTGTACATCAACGTAGAAAAGGTAGAAATGCTACTCATCTGTGGGGAATGTAAGTTAGCAGAACAGTAACTGCAATACTGTTTTCTTATGTATGGGTACATGTAGTATAGTAGTTTAGTCCTTTTAAATAGTGTTGTGTAGAGTAGGCATACAGTAAAGGCTGTCCCTCCTACAAATTGCATCGACTTAACGTTTGTTTTATTATTGTTGTTGTTGTTGAAGGTAGGTGAAATGCTATACTGGCAGCGGAACTGTACATAGAGCAATACGGTATCCTGACAAGAACCCACCTTCACGATGGATGTTTTCTCGTCTTGTTGCGAAGCTTCAGGAAATGGGAAATTTCAACTCACGACAATGCAATTGTAGCTCTCGCACAGACGAAGCTGCCGAAGTGACTGTTCTCGCTTCTGTTGCTATGAATCCACATGCGAGCACACGACAGCTTGAACACGAGATTGGTATTCCTAAAACCAGTGTACATTGTATTCTTATATGTCACCGGTTCCATCCTTAGCCAGTACACGTACATTAAGAATTGCATGGGACTGATTTCCGGAATCGTGTACAGTTCTGTCATTGGGCACAGCAGCAAATCCTCACCAATCCAAACTACTTCTCCAATGTTCTATTTACTGATGAATGTTCCTTCTCAAACAAAGGACAGGTAAATACAAGGAACATGTATTATTGGTCCAGCGACAACCCACGATGACTTAGGACAGGTGGAACATCAGTGTCAATGGAGAGTTTAACGTCTAGTGTGGGATGCTTGGTACTACAATTCTTGGTCCTCATTTCATCAATGCCAAGCTCCTCAGACGAATTCTTCCTCCTCTTCTGGATGAAGTGCCGCTAAGAACCAGAATGCTTATGCGGTATCAACACGATGGATGTCCAGCGCATAGTGCCTTGTGTTTGTGTGCATTGTGTTCTGATTCGAAGGTATCCTGTCAGATGGATTGGTCGAGGAGGAACAGTTACTTGGCCTGCTAGGTCTCCTGATTTAAACCCTCTGGACTTTTTTCTTGTAGACGTCTGTTGCGATATGTATATAAAAACGATCTCCACAGTGCAACATGAAACCTTAAGGCAATTCAACAGAAGAGAAATCAGTTTTTGTAGTCGGAATTCCACATAGGCACGACCTTTCGGAACGGTCATGTGTGACCGTGGAAATCGTAAAAGCAAACAGGCAATACTCAAAGATTTGCAGGGCCTACCAAAATGCATATTTTATAAGTATGGACTCCTTGCAAAGAGACTGTTACACGAGACATGGAATTCACCTTAATAACAGAGGCAAGAAGATTCTGTGCCAAAACATCAGCACGATACTGAAAGCATCTGACAACCAAGAAGTAATTGCTGCTCTTCCAGTTCCTCGCTTGACGCAAGCAGAGCCTGAAGAAATGGTTACTTCTATAGCAGCAGTAGAGCTGGAAGCAGCAATTGTACCTACACACATAACAAATGCTGCAGCAGCAGTACCTACCACACTTCATTTACAGGACTCAACAGCAGCAGAAGATGAAGCAACATCCAAATCTCCACTGTCACCAGTTGCCACAACAATGCATACAGCAGCAGCAGTACCTACCACACTTCATCAGCAAGATACAACAGCAGCAGAAGAAGAAGCAGCAACCACCTTATCTCCTCAGTCGCCAGATGCCACAACAGTGCCTCCACACACCATAACAGCAGTTCCATCAATTCCTGTAGTAGCAGCCTCATCTACAATATCATCACAAGGAGGGAAGAGTAGGTATACAAGAGTAGATCTGCTACCACTCCAAGTGAACAATTTTTTAGTAAAAGGCAACAAGAGGCAGAAATCCAAAAGATAAGCCTTGTAAAAGGTTTGAAAACCAATCACCATAGTGTTCAGTGTGTAAGCAGTAAGAGCATGGATCTTAAAATATGTTACCTTAACACTCAAGGACTGAAAGATAAAGAACTTATCATAAATGAGTGTGGTCTTGATAACCAGTTTGATATTTTTTGTCTGAGTGAACACTGGGCTAATGAGAATGAACTTGCAGTTACCAAATTTGACAATTTTAGTATAGTAAATAGTTACTGTAGGAAAGAGCACATTAAAGGTGGTGTGGCAATGTATTCCAACCAGTCACTCAATTGTACAACAACCAAACTAGACCTAAATTCCTTGTGTGATGAACAGCACTTTGAAGTTACGGATTATTGTTGTTGTTGTTGTTGTTGTTGTTGTGGTCTTCAGTCCTGAGACTGGTTTGATGCAGCTCTCCATGCTAATCTATCCTGTGCAAGCTCCTTCATCTCCCAGTACCTACTGCAACCTACATCCTTCTGAATCTGCTTAGTGTATTCATCTCTTGGTCTCCCTCTACGATTTTAACCTTCCACACTGCCCTCCAATGCTAAATTTGTGATCTCTTGATGCCTCAGGACATGTCCTACCAAGTTGTGCCACAAACTTCTCTTCTCTCCAATCCTATTCAATACCTCCCCATTAGTTACGTGATCTACCCACCTAATCTTCAACATTCTTCTGTAGCACCACATTTCTATTCTCTTCTTGTCCAAACGATTTATTGTCCATGTTTCACTTCCATATATGGCTACACTCCATACAAATACTTTCAGGAACCACTTCCTGACATTTAAATCTATACTCGATGTTAACAAATTTCTCTTCTTCAGAAACACTTTCCTTGCCATTGCCAGTCTACATTTTATATCCTCTCTACTTCAACCATCATCAGTTATTTTGCTCCCCAAATAGCAAAACTCCTTTACTACTTTAAGTGTCTCATTTCCTAATCTAATTCCCTCAGCATCACCTGACTTACTTAATTCGCCTACATTCCATTATCCTCGTTTTGCTTTTGTTGATGTTCATCTTATATCCTCCTTTCAAGACACTGCCCATTCCATTCAACTGCTCTTCCAGGTCCTTTGCTGTCTCTGACAGAATTACAATTTCACTGGCGAACCTCAAAGTTTTTTATTTCTTCTCCATGGATTTTAATTCCTACTCCAATTTTTTCTTTTGTTTCCTTTACTGCTTGCTCAATATACAGATTGAATAACATCGGGGATAGGCTACAACCCTGTCTCACTCCCTTCCCAACCACTGCTTCCCTTTCATGCCCCTCGACTGTTATAACTGCCATCTGGTTTCTGTACAAATTATAAATAGCATTTTGCTCCCTGTATTTTACCCCTGCTACCTTCAGAATTTGAAAGAGAGCATTCCAGTCAACGTCTACAAATGCTAGAAACGTAGGTTTGCCTTTCCTTAATCTTTCTTCTAAGATAAGTCGTAAGGTCAGTATTGCCTCATGTGTTCCAACATTTCTACGGAATCCAAACTGATCTTCCCCGAGGTCGGCTTCTACCAGTTTTTCCATTCGTCTGTAAAGAATTTGTGTTAGTATTTTGCAGCTGTGACTTATTAAACTGATAGTTCGGTAATTTTCACATCTGGCAACGCCTGCTTTCTTTGGGATTGGAATTATTATATTCTTCTTGAAGTCTGAGGGTATTTCGCCTGTCTCGTACATCTTGCTCACCAGATGGTAGAGTTTTGTCAGGACTGGCTCTCCCAAGGCCATCAGTAGTTCTAATGGAATGTTGTCTACTCCTGGGGCCTTGTTTCGACTCAGGTCTTTCAGTGCTCTATCAAACTCTTCACGCAGTATCGTATCTCCCATTTCACCTTCATCTACATCCTCTTCCTTTTCCATAATATTGTCCTCAAGTACATCGCCCTTATATAGACCCTCTATATACTCCTTCCACCTTTCTGCTTTCCCCTCTTTGCTTAGAACTGGGTTTCCATCTGAGCTCTTGATATTCATACAAGTGGCTCTCTTTTCTCCAAAGATCTCTTTAATTTTCCTGTAGGCAGTATCTATCTTACCCCTAGTGAGATAAGCCTCTACATCCTTACATTTGTCCTCTAGCCATTCCTGCTTAGCCATTTTCCACTTCCTGTCAATCTCATTTTTGAGACGTTTGTATTCCTTTTTGCCTGCTTCATTTACTGCATTTTTATATTTTCTCCTTTCACCAATTAAATTCAATATTTCTTCTGTTACCCAAGGATTTGTACTAGCCCTCGTCTTTTTACCTACTTGATCCTCTGCTGCCTTCACTACTTCATCCCTCAGAGCTACCCACTCTTCTTCTACTGTATTTCTTTCCCCCATTCCTGTCAATTGTTCCCTTATGCTGTCCCTGAAACTCGGTACAACCTCTGGTTTAGTCAGTTTATCCAGGTCCCATCTCCTTAAATCCCCACCTTTTTGCAATTTCTTCAGTTTTAATCTACAGTTCATAACCAATAGATTGTGGTCAGAGTCCACATCAGCCCCTGCAAATGTCCTACAATTTAAATCCTGGTTCCTAAATCTCTGTCTTACCATTATATAATCTATCTGATACCTTTTAGTATCTCCAGGATTCTTCCATGTATACAACCTTCTTTTATGATTCTTGAACCAAGTGTTAGCTATGATAAAGTTATGCTCTGTGCAAAATTCTAACAGACGGCTTCCTCTTTCATTTCTTAGCCCCAATCCATATTCACATACTATGTTTCCTTCTCTCCCTTTTCCTACTGACGAATTCCAGTCACCCATGACTATTAAATTTTCATCTCCCTTCACTACCTGAATAATTTCTTTTATCTCATCATACATTTCTTCAATTTCTTCATCATCTGCAGAGCTAGTTGGCATATAAACTTGTACTACTGTAGTAGGCATGGGCTTCGTGTCTATCTTGGCCACTATAATACGTTCACTATGCTGTTTGTAGTAGCTAACCCGCACTCCTATTTTTTTTATTCATTATTAAACCTACTCCTGCATTACCCCGTATTTGATTTTGTATTTATAACCCTGTATTCACCTGACCAGAAGTCTTGTTCCTCCTGCCACCGAACTTCACTAATTCCCACTATATCTAACTTTAACCTATCCATTTCCCTTTTTAAATTTTCTAATCTACCTGCCCGTTTAAGGGATCTGACATTCCACACTCCTCTCGAGTAGTCCCCGCCCGGAGATCCGAATGGGGGACTATTTTACCTCCGGAATATTTTACCCAAGAGGACGCCGTCATCATTTAACCATACAGAAAAGCTGCATGCCCTCGTGAAAAATTACGGCTCTAGTTTCCCCTTGCTTTCAGCCGTTCGCAGTACCACAACAGCAAGGCCATTTTGGTTAGTTTTACAAGGCCAGATCAGTCAATCATCCAGACTGTTGCCCCTGCAACTACTGAAAAGGCTGCTGCCCCTCTTCAGGAACCACACGTTTGTCTGTTATGGGTATAATCATTAATAGTCATAAGCTATGCATATTTTATAAGTATGGACTCCTTGCAAAGAGACTGTTACGTGAGACATGGCACGCACCTTAATAACAGAGGCAAGAAGATTCTGTGCCAAAACATCAGCATGATGTAGTATCCATGTACAGATTAGCAAAGGGAAGCATTAACACATTTTTAGAAAAAATTGACATGCTAATGAGTGAATTAAGTCATATTAAATGGCTGCACTATGATATTGCAATAGGACGCTATTTGAATGCTGATTTTGATGTTACTAATTGTAAGGGTTGTGTTACAGATCTGGAAAACTTACTAAGACAATACAATTTACATCATGTCAATAACAGGCCCACAAGAAACAAAGCATGTTTATTTTAGATAACATCTTTGTAAACTTCAAGACCACTGAAAACACATGCGAAGTTGTAGTGTTCCCATTCTCTGACCATGACTCCGTATCCCTAAATTATGCAAGTAAAATTCCCCTCAATAGGAGCAATGCAAACAGACCTGTCCCAACAGTTGTGATTACCAGACCCTTAACTGAGGATAAAATTAACACCTTTTGTAATTCCCTTGCTGACAGAGACTGGTTTGGCTATTGTAGTGTCGATGGACATTACACGTCAAGTAATATTTGATATATTTTTTAATGCATTCTTGACCCTATTTAACCATAGTATTCCCATAAAGAAAATCAAAATAATGGACAGCGGCCACAAATCCAGATCTCAAAACAGACAAAATATACGGTACACTAAACAGCTGACAGATCTAAAGAAACAAGTTTTGTTACTGTACAACATATCCAATAGTATGAAGTCTGACTATGCCAAATCAGCCTATGTGGAATGCAGGAATGAATACAAAAAAGCCATCCTGCAAGCCAAAAAAAACCTACAATGCCAACAGCATTCTGTACATAATTCCACCAATAAATGCAAAGCTGCTTGGAAAGTAATTAACAGTGCTGCCACAGATACTAAAAAAGACAAAATTAATATCCCACCTCAAACACTCAACGAGTTTTTTTATTAATTCGGTGAAAGAAATAGGAGACACAATTATCAAACCAGACATTAGTCCATCCCAAAATTGGGGTACACAGTCACTAAATACAAGCATGCTAACCTTCTCCGAAGTATCGCCTAGATTTGTGCAAAGGGTCATAAAACAACTGAAATCATCTGATAGCTTAGATATATATGGCATATCATGCAACCTGCTAAAAAAATTGTGTGACTGCATTCTCTACCCTTTAACCCATTGCATAAACAAGTGCTTACTTTAGGGATATTTTCCTGATGAGTTAAAACTGTCTAGGATCGTCCCAGTATACAAAAAGGGAGATAAACACTCTCTATCTAGTTACAGGCCTATTTCAATAGTACCCGCATTTTCCAAGGTAATAGAATGCATCATGTACCAACAATTATCATCTCACTTTGAGAACTTAGCAATAATTAATGCTACACAATACGGGTTTAGGAAGAATCTGTCAACCATTTACGCAATCGACACGGTAGTCAGTTACATCCTCAAAGTTTTTGAGAACAAAGGCTTTGCTCAGGTCTCATTCTGTGACCTAAGCAAGGCCTTCGACTGTGTCGAGCACACGCCACTACTAGAGAAACTAGAATTCTACGGCATCAAAGGAAACAGTCTGAGACTATTAAAAGCTTATCTGAACAACCGTAAACAGTTAGTTTGTGTTGGTAAGGAAATGTCAAACATAGAAAATGTTAAAGTAGGTGTGCCTCAGGGATGTGTACTGGGCCCCTTCCTGTTTCTGATAATGATCAATGACCTCTCCTCGTTTATTAGATCCACCACTGTATTGTATGCAGATGATGTGACTTTTCTTCATTGCAGTAACAATCTTAATGATCTTAAAACCTGTGCTGAAAATACACTCACTCACACAGCATATTGGTTCAGAGCAAATGGTTTCCTGCTAAATGTAAATAAAACTCAGCAGATAATCTTCATTCTAAGAGAAAAGCCACTATCTGATGACCCGAGTTCTGTTAAATTCCCGCGAGTTTATTTAGACGAAAAATTATCCTGGGGCCAATATGTAAACTACATTAGTAGTAAGCTATCTAGAGTAATTTATTTATTAAGACAACTCAGACATTGTGTACCTGAAACCTACATCAGATCATCTTATTTTGCATTTTTCCAAAGTACGAGGGCGGTTCAGAAAGTAACCTCCGATTGGTCACAGTGCGGGTTGTGGGGGGAGTAGCGACGCCATCTGTGCGTTCACGCACTCAACAGGTCAGTCGGCATCAAGCCGTGGTCGAATGAAGGTCGTACCTGTGCTAGTTTAGTTTTTGTGGCAGTTTGAAATGTGTGCTGCAATAGAAAACCCCGCCAAATGTGAAGTGCGTGCTGTCATAAGGTTTTTTACAGCCAAAGGATATTCTGCAGCAGCTATTCATCGTGAGCTTTGTGCCGTGTACGGACCAAGAGTTATGAGTGAAGGAGTTGTCCGTCAATGGGTACGTTTATTTAAAAGTGGACGAGAAAACGTTCATGATGAAGAGAGGAGTGGTAGACCATCATTGGTGACTGACGAACTCGTTCAGACAGTTGATGCAAAAGTTCGTGAAAATCGACGTTTCTCAATGTCAGAGTTGTCTACTGGTTTTCCACAGATTTCTAAGACTCTCTTGTACGAGATAGTGACAGCAAGATTGGGTTACCGTAAGTTCTGTGCACGATGGGTGCCCAAAATTCTTACTGACCACCACAAAACTCAAAGAATGGCCTCTGCATTAGACTTTCTGTCACGTTATGAGGACGAAGGAGAACCATTGTTAAACAGAATCGTGACCGGTGACGAAACCTGGATTAAGTACGTGAACCCTGAGACAAAAGAACAATCAAAGATGTGGGTACATTCAAATTCGCCTACCAAACCAAGAAAAGCCTCGCAAGATTTTTCTGCCAGAAAACTGATGGCAACGGTGTTTTGGGATGCCAAAGGGGTGTTGTTGGTTGAATTCATGGAACGTGGTACGACCATTAATCAAGACGTGTACTGTGAAACAATAAAAAAGTTACGACGGGCTATACAGAACAAACGCCGTGGTATGCTGACTTCCGGTATCGTTTTTTTGCACGATAACGCCCGTCCTCACTCTGCTCGCAGAACAACGGCCCTTCTTGAGTCCTTCAAGTGGGACGTTATCAACCATCCACCTTACAGCCCAGACCTGGCGCCAAGCGATTATCACCTCTTCATGCATTTGAAGAAATGGCTCGGGTCACAGCGGTTTGATGACGACGAAGAGCTCAAAGATGCGGTCACAGGCTGGCTCCAGGCACAAGCGGGTGATTTTTATGCAGAAGGAATTTCAAAGCTTGTGAAGAGATACGATAAGTGCCTCAATCGCTATGGAGACTATGTAGAAAAATAGTGCAAAGATGTAGTTGTAAGATGTATATATTAAAATATTTTTATTTAACTTGGTGTATTTTTTTAAATCAACCGGAGGTTACTTTCTGAACGGCCCTCGTATAATATCCTATGGCATTATCTTGTGGGGTAACTGTAGTCATATACATGACATCCTATTATTGCAGAAGAAAGCCGTTAGGATAATTACAAATTCTTCACATAAGGCTCACTGCAAACCCTTATTTACTAAACAAAAAATTATGACAGTAATAAACCTCTATATATACAATGTCTTAATCTTTATGAAGAAGAACCTACGAGATGTGAAACGTAGAGAAAATGTAAATTGTTACAATACAAGAAGCATCAAACACATATACACGCCTTACCACAGATTACCAAAATCAATAAATAGCTATGAAGTCACAGGGCACAAACTATTTAATAAGCTGCCACATGCTATACAGGATCTTCCTGAACATACTGTAAAATGCAGTAATCCAACAGATGACCCACTGTACATTTATTGTAATATAAGTTAAAATATTTCAGTAGCCAATACCTTATCACACTGTAATATAAATTGTATCTCCATTTGACGTTGTCAATTGCTGTAATGGCCTAAAGACAATAAAATCTTTATTATTATTATTATTCCAACAACTCCAGAGGACATGCAAGAACATATCGTGCTTGCTTGTAATTCTCTTCAGCAGGCAACACTGGAAGCAGTAAATAATTCTTTCATTCAAAGAGTGCACCAGTGTATCGGTGTCCAGGGTCATCACATTGAGCACTTTTGAATGTTCTACTCCTAGGCAGTGGTATAGGAGAGTCAAAGTCAATTTTGTGTTATGTTTTTACTTGGTTTTCATTTGTTTTCTGACAACTCCAGGAAGTGGACGAGTTTGAGATCCCAAGCTCAAAGTCAGTGTTGTGTTATGTAATTAACAACACTGTTTCAGTGAATGGTACACTGTACATCTGGAGACTAGACGTATGGAAAAACTGGATATCAGAGGTTTCATTCAAGGAGAAGTGGTAAATACACTGATATATTTTTTGATTCTGGAAGCAATATGAGCCTAATTAGTGAGGGTTTTCTGCACACATTAAAGATCCAAGTGATCTTGGGTTTCCTGTGATGTGGACAAAATTATGCGGCATCACAGGACAGGAATCCACATGAAACAGGAAAGAAGTACTGGGCAATCAAAAAGTCAGTATAAATTTGAAAACTGAATAAATCACGGAATAATGTAGATAGAGAGGTACAAATTGACACACATGCTTGGAATGACAAGGGGTCTTATTAGAACCAAAAAATGTCCGACAGACGGCGCTTCATCTGATCAGAATAGCAATAATTAGCATAACAAAGTAAGACAAAGCAAAGATGATGTTCTTTACAGGAAATGCTCAATATGTCCACCATCATTCCTCAACAATAGCTGTAGTCGAGGAATAATGTTGTGAACAGCACTGTAAAGCATGTCCGGAGTTATGGTGAGGCATTGGCGTCAGATGTTGTCTTTCAGCATCTCTAGAGATGTCGGTCGATCACGATACACTTGTGACTTCAGGTAACCCCAAAGCCAATAATTTCACGGACTGAGGACCTGGGAGGCCAAGCATGACGAAAGTGGCGGCTGAGCACACGATTGTCACCAAACGACGCGCACAAGAGATCTTTCACGCGTCTAGCAATATGGGGTGAAGCGCCATCCTGCATAAACATCCTATGTTCCAGCAGGTGTTTATGAGTCAGGCTGGGGATGATGCAATTCTGTGACATATCGGCGTACCTCACACTCGTCACGGTTCTTTTTTTTCCCCCCTAATAAAACCCCATGTCATTCCAAGCATGTGTCAATTTTTACCTCTCTATCTACATTATTCCGTGGTTTATTAAGTTTTCAAATTTATACTGACTTTTTGATCACCCGGTATTTACTTAGAATAACTATTGGTCATTTTAGTTGTTTTCAGTCAATACTTGTGGTAAGATACAGGTGTATGAATGTGTTCTTGGGTTAGAAATGACAAGTTTATTCGGGACATTAGAGAGAACACATTAGATGGAAAGGAAATTCTAAGGAGCTATTTTGAGACATGGTAAATGAGGATAAATAAATTGAAGGCCGACTTGCAGAGGAAGCAGTATAAAATAGGGAGTAAATTGCTCCATAATAGCAGACAGAGTTGTATACAGCATTAATTTTTTTAATCTTCTGTTTGATCATGAACGTAACAGACATTTTAGTGGGGAGCAAGGACATGTATGCCTTTAAGGGAAGCAGTTACATGACATGATCAGTTACTGAGGTTAACTGATGCAAAAGACTGTTCATCGAGACATATGCTGATGGGTGTGAGAATTTTTGTGTATGGTGGATATTACATACAGTAAAGTTGTTTTATGTGATGTAGGTAAGAGAAAAGTTTAAGTAAGTTGATTATAAGTAAATACAATTATTATCCTGGAGGAATGTTGACCTTTATGAGTATGTCTATATGAAGGTGATTAATGAAAAAAGGGGGGACACCTGGTCCTAATGGGAGTTATTGTTAGTTGTGAAGGTGACGGTAAGAATTAAATGGATGGTTGTGAGGGTGAATGTGGTGTTTTTGGGCTGCTAGAGGTTCAAATGATCCTGTAATCAATGTTTTCTTTAATATTTAAACTGCCAATGGAAGATTTTCTTTTCCCTGCGGGCGTTACCAATTCTTGTTCTTCCACTTACTTGTTTATTAGCCAGATCATTCAGTGTAAACACAATAGCTGTGTGCCGTTATATAACATTATAAACTCTGCCCATTAAATGAAATCAAAAAGTATTTTATCACAAGGTAGTAAGAAATTTTTACTGCAGTGTCTGAAAGGTGTGTATGTGTATCAATATGATGAATTTAGTTTATGAGACAGAGTGAGGTGGTGCAGTGGTTAGCACACTGGACTCGTATTCAGAGGGATTTAGTTGATGAGGATGCGACTATGTACAAGGTGTTCATAATTAAATTTCCAGTTTAAAAATGCTGTAGAAAGAATCACTGCTTAGAATGTCGTCTGATTTGAACATCATATCACTGACCCAGGAGGAAACATCATGAACCAAAATAAATTTAAATGAAAATTTTACCAATAGATGGCACTGTAAATATCTTAACATAAATGGGGTCAACTGTAAATCGCAAAGTTATCACAGCAGGACGGCTATGGTTTGAGTTGCTCATTATACCATCTGTACGGATCAATACACATGGCTGCACAAGTTAGGCAGTCAATAGTTGTGGTGCTGTTAGTTGGGTACTCTCATCCACCGTGACAATGTTGTACCTCATCAGATGGGGAGAATCAATTTTTAACTGTCCTGAGGTGAAAAACTGCATAAAAAGCAAAATGACATCGGTTATTAATTGTCCTAGATCAAAATCCGCATAAAAAGCAAAATGACATTGGTCTGTAACTGTCATGTGACACGCAAGACATTCAATATGCTGTCCACCTTTTTCTGCCACAAGTTGAAATCGAGAAGCAGCGTATTCCGCAACAGATCAGTGTCTCTCGGTGGTCACGTTCAGATGCATTGTGCAATATGTGCCTTCAATTACAGCTATGGTTGTAATTGGAGCACTGGACACAACATTCTTCAGATAAACCCACAGCCAGAAGTCACACAGAGTAAGACCAAGTGATCTGGCCGGCCAGACTGTAAGGAAATGACAGCTGATAATTGTAGCACTTCCGAAATGCCTCTGTAGTACCTGTGTCCCAAGCAGAGGAGTGCAGTCTTGCATAAAAATGATCCTACCTGCATATCCACACGGGTGAAGGGTTGGAATGGTGCTGGTGCACAAAAAGACCATCATAGTTCTTACCAGTGTTACACGTAACAGTTCCCACAAGACTCATCTCCTTGGGGGGGGGGGGAATCCCTTCGATAATTGATGCCATAAACCTGCATCGCATAGTCACCTTTGCAGAATGAAGTACCAGTTCAGTTTCATGCTGTTTTCCTGCAATGCTCTGACCATATTTTCGACAGACGTCGGATCAACTGCTTTCCTCCCCCCTGCCACATCACACTTCAAAAAAACCTGTCTTTTTGAATTTTGTAATCTTTTCTCCAAATCCTTAGCAGAAATCTGGCCAGTGACTTTTTTCATGCCCTTGAATGTCCGGAACTTGCAGGGCTACTGGTACACAGACACCATTCTTGTAAAAGAGCTTTACTAGCGGCACTCGATCCTTTGTGGATACACTCGTGTTGAGCATGTTGGATGTAAACCTAGGAACTGCCATGTGCTGCGCATCTATTGGGATGCATGTTCTAGCACAGAGCCACCTGTTGCTCAAATTTTCATTAATTTTGATTTGTTCCATAATGTTTCTCCTTGTTCAATAGTATGCTGTTCAATTTTGGTGACATTCTGAGCAGTGGTTCTCTTTATACGACATTTTGAAACTGGAACTTTAATTGTATATATTAAGTTGTTTTTGTATGTCCAATTGATAAGGTACATACCCGGTGATCAGTATAAATTTGAAAACTTAATAAACCACGGAATAATGTAGATAGAGAGGTAAAAATTGACACACATGCTTGGAATGACATGGGGTTTTATTAGAACCACAAAAAAAACGAAGTTCACAAAATGTCCGACAGATGGCGCTGGACAGAAAAACGTCAGTGACTGCGCATGACAATCGTGTATAAAAGGAGCTGTAATGAGAGAGAGAATCAGATGCGCCAGCAGTAGCAGCATGTTGACGTTACCTTAAAAGGCGCTTTTAGTGAAACTGTATTATCAGAATGGGGAAGGTGCTAGTTCAGCGTTACGATCCTACCGCCATAGGAAGGGGATTCGAACGGTTGAAGGTCCGTTGACAAATGCAGCTGTGGCGAGAATGATTTCGAAGTTCGAAGCCACGGGTTGTTTAGACGATAGACCCCGTGGTGGCCGACCGAGCACAAGGTGTAATGCTGCTGAGACAGTTCAGGAAGAAATGGAGACTGTAGTGGGTTCGTCTATGCACGGGGAAGTCAGCGCTCATGCAGTCGCAAGTCGCACCGGCATTCCATACACTACTGTTTGGTTGGCACAGAGGCATACCCTCCGATGCTATCTGTACAAAATCCATTGGCATCATGAACTGTTACCTGGCAATTTAGTGAAGCGGAGGGCATTTGCGGTGTGGGCGTTTCAAAAGATGGCGGAAGATGACGATTGATTGAGTAACATGTTGTGGACCAACGAAGCTCATTTCACGCTCCGATGGTCTGTCAATGCCCACAACTGCAGAATTTGGGCTTCAAAAAATCCTAGAACTGTCGTGGAAACTCCATTGCACGACGAGAAGGTCACGATATGGGTTGGATTTACCACATCTACCGTTATCGGGCCTTTTTCCTTCGAGGAAATGCATGCTTCTGGTTTTGTAACTGCTACCGTTACGGGTCAGAGGTACGCCAATATGTTACAGAATCGCATCATCCCCAGCCTCGCTGATAAACACCTGCTGGTACGTACGATGTTTATGCAGGATGGCGCTCCACCCGATATTGCTAGACGCGCGAAAGCTCTCTTGCGCACATCATTTGGTGATGCTAGTGTGCTCAGCCGCCACCTTCATCATGCTTGGCCTCCCAGGTCCCCAGACCTCAGTCCGTGCGATTATTGGCTTTGGGGTTACCTGAAGTCGCAAGCGTATCATGATCGACCGACATCTCTAGGGATGCTGAAAGACATCATCCGACGTCAATGCCTCACCATAACTCCAGACAGGCTTTACAGTGCTGCTCACACATTATTCCTCGACCACAGTTATTGTTGAGGAATAACAGTGGACATATTGAGCATTTCCTGTAAAGAACAACTCCATGTCATTCCAAGCATGTGTGTCAATTTGTACCTCTCTATCTACATTATTCCGTGATTTATTCAGTTTTCAAATTTATACTGACTTTTTGATCACCCAGTATTTTGTACAATCAATTAGCAAAGAGGAGCAATGTAAGGTTACAATCTACTCGATTGGTACTGCACTCTGCAGTTGCTGTTTTTGCATCTCCATTGGTTTTTCTGTTGTTTTCTTATTGACCTTATAATTGTGCAGCCTGATTGCAAAAAAACATGCATATCAATGATTTGCTTCCAGTAGTAGAGTAAGAATCTTTAAATGTAGGAGGCGGACAGCAGAAGCATCTACAGATGCAATTCTATTTTTATCTTTTCCTTGTAATGAGAGCACATGCAAACAGATGAAAAACATTTCCTTGCAGCACTCCCGAGAACCAAGTATGGTGTTCTTATGTCAGTTGTTAGCATGTAACATACACAGACAGCCGTGAAGTTTAAAAACAGATAGTATCACCTAAGCTTTAACCAGTATCTGAGATTGACAAATTAACTTCTATATAACGAAGTATCTGTGTAATTTTATTTAATACCAGGTACAATGTATGTTGGCACCTCTTGTTTGTAAGTTGGAGATATATCTGATAAGAGATAACTAATTATTTTATTAATAGCTATTATTTTTAAACAACTGTAGTAACTACTTCAGAATAAAATTCAGTCATCAGGTGCACAAATATTTTTATTTCAGCTTACCAGATTCAACACATTAATTTGTCATCGTAAGAAGCCTACAAAATCAGGGATTTTCTAAATCTTTAGATATTGCTGTACATCTATGTAAAGTGTAAGAAGTTTTTTACAGACACTTATATAGTATTGGTGCATCAGATGTCAGTATCTCCTTCACAGAAGTGTAACGCCATGATATGTCCAAAAATGTGCATATATGTGATTATTGTAAACACAGATTGACACATACATAATTTACAGTAAATGAATCACATCCTTGCACATTTGACAGCAAAAAAAGTGGGCCACTGCTGAATGCAATCAACATAACATAGCTGTGTCACAGATCCTCTAAACACCAAAACTCTGTGGGGCACAGTTGTTTGACTATACACAAAAGGTTACTCCGAGAGACCACTAGAGAACACTGTTCATTATGACAGTCAGTCCAGATGTAAACTATTACTCCAATACAATAATTGCTAGAAACCATGCCATTAGAGATGAAACAGTCCCTAACCCTTGTAAATTAAACTTCCTTACAATAAGCCACACTTCAGAAGTCTTATCACATTCATTAAATGACATGATGAGTTGTTCATGATTCGAATTTCAACCCACTGTTAACCGAAGCAAGCTTGCGTGTCTGATGGAGACTCGAGTAGGCATAAACAGACATAAAATATCGAAGTGTTCACCAGTATCGGTTTACAAGGCCGGTGGTTCGAACCTGGAAATGACGATATGTTTACCACTCCACGAGGAACACCATGAAGCTTTTATTGCTCCTGATAAGTAACCACGAAAGGTATGTAATAAAGTGCAACACACAAATGTGAAATGCTAAGTTGTGGTGATGGAAGGTGAGGAGAACCCAGTATCTACGAGGCGTGTTTTTTAATAAGTAAGTACCGTTTTGAAATTTAAAAAAAAAAGATGTTGTAAGATATCTAAATAATTTTATTTTTACATGAAAGTCTGTACCTTAATCTACTTTTCTACATAATTTCTGTCAATACTGAGGCATTTGTCATAATGTTGTACCACTTTTCGAATACCCTCCTCATAGAAGGGTTAATCACTGCATCACCACTGTTTTGGCTTCGCCATCGTCTTGAAGAAGCTGACCACCCAGGTGTTTCTTCAAGTGCATGAACAGATGGTAGTCACTGGGCGCAAGATTGGGGCTGTGGTCTGATTCGCCACATGTGGACGGGCATTTTCTTGCAGTAAAACAATGCCCTTGCTCAACTTGCCACGTCTTTTGTTCTGAACTGAACGGCGCAGATTGTGCAAATGTCTTACAGTAAGCTGCTGCATTGATTGTCTCATTACGAGGCAGAAATTCCACAAGTAATACTCCTTTTCTGTCCCAAAAAACTGTGCACATGGTTTTCCGGGCAGAAATTGTTTGCTTAAACTTCACTTTTCTGGGTGAATCTGAATGCCGCCATTCCATGGAGTGTTGATTTGATTCTGGTGTGACATAGGCCACCCATGTTTTATCTTGAAGAAACACATGGGCGATCAGCATCTTCAAGACGATGACGAAGTCAAAACAGTGGTGATGTAGTGGTTAACAAGTCAGGCGGCAGACTTCTGTGAGGAGGGTATTCAAAAACTGGTACAACGTTATGACAAGTGCCTCAATATTGACGGAAATTATGTAGAAAAGTAGATTAAGGTACAGACTTTCATGTAAAAATAAAATTATCGAGATATCTTGGCACGTCTTTTTGTAATTTCAAAATGGTACTTACTTGAAAAACACGCCTCATATATGAAATCTTATCCAAGCACAATCAGATGTCAGATATTACAAATGTTCACCAATAGCTTGATAATGAAACCTGAAATGATGATACAAATGATTTTTGCCTGACAGGGACTTGAACCCAACACCTTTCACTACTGCCTTATAGCTACAAATAGCTATGATATTTCACCAATAGCAAAACATGCACATGTTCAGCTAGAGGTAATGCTACGAATAGTTCTGTGCTGTCAGGGACTCCAACTCCACGTATATTTGTCACTGTTGACCCCATACGAAGAGGTGTCAAGTATCAAATTGGCTTTTACTAGTAGTTAGGATTGCTCCATTCATAGAGACCTGGAGGAGCTTGGCATATGGGGAAACAACAAAATGATGGGACAGTATCATCTCGAAGGGTTCAAATCGAGAGAAAATTTTGAATCACAGCTCGAATCCCAGTCAAGTGTCAATTTTTAAAAATCTAAAGGTCACTTAAAGTAAGAAATGAAGGTCCTATGACCTTACATGACGAATAGTTCATGAACTAAAATAACATTACCAGTATAAGAAAAGTTATTAGAGACAGAGTTTCTGCAAGCTGTGATTCAGCCTCTGACATCCAAAACTAGTCCAACTCTGTTCTAATCAGTAGCAAATGGACATGTTTAATGTTGATTTGGAACCATGGCACAGGCCTACAGTCTTTACTTGACATTACTGGATGCAAAGAGGGTACGTTTGTGACTTCAAAATCAAACCCACATCTTAGCTATTACAAGCTAGCCTCAGTCCAACTGACTACTGAATTTCAAATGTGTCAGCATCATGTTTTATTTATAATGGGGTACGCAGCACATGGTACGGGAAGTACTGAGCTCCACTTGAGCTGTTGTGAATAACATTTGTGGTCTACTAGTCAACGCTATGCGATGTGGACACAAAGCTGTGATATCAAACCCATCCTTTGCCTTTTAAGCCATATTCCGTCTGTCTGCTACGAGCATCAGTCTGACAAAGTGACAAAGAGAGTTTCGTTAATTTTCTAACCACCCTATAGTAGAAAAATATTGTGGAAACATAATTGTGAAAGGGCTCGTGGGTGTCTGTCATGGTAAGACCAATTTCAGCACCAGCAGATGCTTGATACAGACCAGCATCCGCCTAAGTGATTACGATGCATTGGGCATAGAGCGTATGATCTGCAGTGAACTTTTCTGTGCTTGAATTAGCAAGTATAACATTGCGTACAATATAATACTATATTTCAGCATGCTCCGTGACGGTTTTATATGCTTGTTGCTATAAGTGTATTTAACTATCGTCTTTTATGTTCAGGTTTGTAGTACAGCGTGTGCCATAACATCTTGAATATTTCTCATTTTTTGACATTATGAGGAGCATTGTTTGTGCATTAGGAAACGAAGTCTAAAACAGAGTAAAGTCTAGCATTTGTGACATTGTGTACTGTTTGCATTTAATAAAAGGATGGAAGCAGCAGAAGTAATTTGAAACAGCTATGCCCTGAATGGAGTGAGAGCTATTGAGAAAGTAAAGTTGTACTGTTTCATGTATGATTGTTTTGAGATAAATTAATCACCACATTCAGGAAAACAAACAGGCATTGAAGGAGGATGTTTCTGCAATTTACTACCATGGTCAGTGACAGTGTGTCCAATAATTGGCAAGCATGATGACCAAACTTTTGTACGACACTTGCTTACAGTCATATTAAGAAAGGAAGAAGGATTACAGTACAACATTTTGTTCGAAACAAGATTAGATGTGAAGCAGAATCTCCTGGCATTTGCCATAATAGAAGTAAGGAGATCACCATAAACCTAAATCAGTGCAGCCTGATGGCGATTTGAAGAACTGTATGGTAACTTCATGTGGAGAAAGTAGTGGATAAGCCATAACAAACATCTCAAACTATGGCTTATGTATGTCCACAAAATATATTGTTATTTATACACATCTGGTGACATGAAGAAGGCATTTTGCCTTACGAACAGCTTCAGAGGGAGGTGTCCTTCACAGTTGACATTTTGTGCCAATGAATGAGATGCCTTGCAGTTGCAGTCACAGAGCATCAAATGTGATCTGGAAGCAGGAAGACAGTACCAAGGAGCTTGATTGGCAAACACACCTACTGCACATCATCTAATCTGGCACCCACATGTGTTTACTTTTCTTGCACCTTACTGATGAACCACCAAGAAAGTTAGCTTTTGTTTTTGTTGGTTTGTTTTGTTTTGGCGATTGCGGTTCAGACATGGTTTATCTCAGAATCAGCATGTCGCTACATGTATGGGATCGAAAATCTACCTGCACAGCATCAGACGGTTTTTGTTAATGAGGTAGAATATATCGTTGACAATTTCTTTGATATTTGTGTCTATTTTGTTCAATAACCTAACACAAAACACTATTAATGTGCACTACACTAATACAACTGGTCTCTCATAAAAACACCAGCAGTGTGTATAGTATACGAACCGGGAGGTCCGGGAAAAACCTGGGAGTTTTTTCATCTGGGAGAATACCAGGAAAACCCGGGATTTTTTTTAGAATTCCGGGAATTATTCATTGTTTTAGTTTTCAGTTAAATTTTTATAATTTTGCCTGGTAAGAACCGATACTATAACAAATGATATTCCATCGTAGCTGCGCAAGCGAGGTGACGCCTGTTATCTGACGCTCTCTGGCAACTGCTGAAACGAATCTATTTCTAACAGGTCGCGGGAAAATATTGCGAATGCTGGTTTGAAAAGCGTTATATTCAAAGTAAATTTCCTTTTTCGCAAGATGAACTATGTGCGAGAATGTACGATGAATTTCTTAAATCACACAGCATTTGACTCTCATTTAAAAATCAACTCTTTGATGACTAGTCATTTAGAAGAATTTCGATTCCATATCAGAAAAATTTTACTGCCACATTTGTGTGACATATCTTAGAAGAGTGACACACGCAAAAAAATCAACATTATATTGAAAGCTTTGCTTTTCTTGTAGCAACACGATATATATTAATTTAAACCATTATCTTTTCCTGTTTGTTTGTTCACGCTACTGAACAGTGTTGTTGGTATTAGTTTCGTTTGAGCAGTTGCCAGCGGGCTCGTGCGCATGCGCAGAGCAGAATTTGCGTATGAGCAGTGCCTTCCTCCCGCTTCTGGCTACTTGAAGCGTGGCTGTTTGCCGTATGAGCAGTAGCAGCAAGTAGCCATGCTACCCGGAAAAATTTTTCCGACACGCCCAAGCTGCCAGGTTCGCGCATGCGCAAAGCAAGCTGACTCAGCTTGCTGAGTTATAGTGGGGGAGGCCTTTCCACGTGACCCGTGTATTTGTTTCGTAACTTTCCTGATATTGCTGGTCTTCGTTTACAGATTCACGT
The DNA here is from genome assembly GCF_023898315.1 of Schistocerca nitens. Lineage (NCBI taxonomy): Eukaryota > Metazoa > Arthropoda > Insecta > Orthoptera > Acrididae > Schistocerca > Schistocerca nitens. The sequence goes on along the minus strand of NC_064625.1, from coordinate 138,703,258 downwards.
CAAAAAAAAAAAAAAACGGGTGTCTGTGGCCGGCCGGGAGCCATCAAGTGAATTAATATACATTCTCATAATCATGAAAGACCAAAATCAGTTGTTGTTGTGGTCTTCAGTTGTTGTGGTCTTCAGTCCTGAGACTGGTTTGATGCAGCTCTCCATGCTACTCTATCCTGTGCAAGCTTCTTCATCTCCCAGTACCTACTGCAACCTACATCCTTCTGAATCTGCTTAGTGTATTCATCTCTTGGTCTCCCTCTACGATTTTTACCCTCCACGCTGCCCTCCAATGCTAAATTTGTGATCCCTTGATGCCTCAAAACATGTCCTACCAACCGATCCCTTCTTCTAGTCAAGTTGTGCCACAAACTTCTCTTCTCCCCAATCTTATTCAATACCTCCTCATTAGTTACGTGATCTACCCATCTTATCTTCAGCATTCTTCTGTAGCACCACATTTCGAAAGCTTCTATTCTCTTCTTGTCCAAACTAGTTATTGTCCATGTCTCACTTCCATACATGGCTACACTCCATACAAATGCTTTCAGAAACGACTTCCTGACACCTAAATCTATACTCGATGTTAACAAATTTCTCTTCTTCAGAAACGCTTTCCTTGCCATTGCCAGTCTACATTTTATATCCTCTTTACTTCGACCATCATCGGTTATTTTACTCCCTAAATAGCAAAACTCCTTTACTACTTTAAGTGTCTCATTTCCTAATCTAATTCCCTCAGCATCACCCGACTTAATTCGACCACATTCCATTATCCTTGTTTTGCTTTTGTTGATGTTCATCTTATATCCTCCTTTCAAGACACTGTCCATTCCGTTCAACTGCTCTTCCAAGTCCTTTGCTGTCTCTGACAGAATTACAATGTCATCGGCGAACCTCAAAGTTTTTACTTCTTCTCCATGAATTTTAATACCTACTCCGAATTTTTCTTTTGTTTCCTTTACTGCTTGCTCAATATACAGATTGAATAACATCGGGGAGAGGCTACAACCCTGTCTCACTCCTTTCCCAACCACTGCTTCCCTTTCATGCCCCTCGACTCTTATAACTGCCATCTGGTTTCTGTACAAATTGTAAATAGCCTTTCGTTCCCTGTATTTTACCCCTGCCACCTTCAGAATTTGAAAGAGAGTATTCCAGTCAACATTGTCAAAAGCTTTCTCTAAGTCTACAAATGCTAGAAACGTAGGTTTGCCTTTTCTTAATCTTTCTTCCAAGATAAGTCGTAAGGTCAGTATTGCCTCACGTGTTCCAACATTTCTACGGAATCCAAACTGATCTTCCCCGAGGTCCGCTTCTACCAGTTTTTCCATTCGTCTGTAAAGAATTCGCGTTAGTATTTTGCAGCTGTGACTTATTAAACTGATAGTTCGGTAATTTTCACATCTGTCAACACCTGCTTTCTTTGGGATTGGAATTATTATATTCTTCTTGAAGTCTGAGGGTATTTCGCCTGTCTCATACATCGTGCTCACCAGATGGTAGAGTTTTGTCATGACTGGCTCTCCCGAGGCTATCAGTAGTTCTAATGGAATGTTGTCTACTCCTGGGGCCTTGTTTCGACTCAGGTCTTTCAGTGCTCTGTCAAACTCTTCACGCAGTATCTTATCTCCCATTTCGTCTTCATCTACATCTTCTTCCATTTCCATAATATTGTCCTCAAGTACATCGCCCTTGTATAAACCCTCTATATACTCCTTCCACCTTTCTGCCTTCCCTTCTTTGCTTAGAACTGGATTGCCATCTGAGCTCTTGATATTCATACAAGTGGTTCTCTTCTCTCCAAAGGTCTCTTTAATTTTCCTGTAGGCAGTATCTATCTTACCCCTAGTGAGACAAGCCTCTACATCCTTACATTTGTCCTCTAGCCATCCCTGCTTAGCCATTTTGCACTTCCTGTCGATTTCATTTTTGAGACGTTTGTATTCCTTTTTGCCTGCTTCATTTACTGCATTTTTATATTTTCTCCTTTCATCAATTAAATTCAATATTTCTTCTGTTACCCAAGGATTTCTATTAGCCCTCGTCTTTTTACCTACTTGATCATCTGCTGCCTTCACCACTTCATCCCTCAGAGCTACCCATTCTTCTTCTACTGTATTTCTTTCCCCCATTCCTGTCAATTGTTCCCTTATGCTCTCCCTGAAACTCTCTACAACCTCTGGTTCTTTCAGTTTATCCAGGTCCCATCTCCTTAAATTCCCACCTTTTTGCAGTTTCTTCAGTTTCAATCTGCAGTTCATAACCAATAGATTGTGGTCAGAATCCACATCCACATCCACATCCAAAATCAGTTAATAGTTTCAATTTTCTGATTTTATGTTATTCCCACGTTATTAGCAATCAACCATTAATGTCTTAATGAACCTATTTCTGTCAGTTTTGTAGAGAAATTTGTTTCTATTAATTTTTTCCACTGAGGCAGGTAGTTTATTTGAAATGAAGTGTTTCATTCCGCACTATTGGCTACTTTCAACTTCGTTCAATTTCAAGAGCAAATTTTCATTTTCTGGGACGACTGATGTTATACCATAATAAAGAACCAAATATGAGAATACAGTACTGGACCTCCAAGAAAATTGGTATCACGAAAACCACATAGAAATTTTGAATATCAGGCACTTCAGAGTGCATCTGGACATAGACATGTGCAATTAGAGCGGAATGAAGCATTTTAGTGTGGCTTATGAAATGCCGATGCTGCTGGAGTAGTTTCTGATGTCCTGTTCCTTTTATGACACTGTAAGATCTCTTAATGCTAAATATGTATGAACATACGTAAACATTTACTTGAAGCTGACGAAGTAGGCAAATTTGGTCAGTAGTTTTCAACTAAATATTTTATTTCAAATATAATGACAGCTGTAGTATAATTTTACAAATCTGCCTTCTGTGAAACAGTGTTTGTACTTCCTCTAGGCCTGAAGGTATTCCTTAATTTGTGTTTACATTTATAGAATGCCATTCTATGCTAAATTGTAGACTGGCAGCATACCATGTTTTATCGTTTTAACTCCCCACATGGCTCTTTATTTATTCCTGGAGTAGAATATAAACTGTCGATTGTACAGTTCCTTTGTCTCACGGACAACCTTGTTAAATTTTTTTACACATTTTGAAACTTTTCCCCCTGAGTTTCGTTTTCTAAAGTGCCGGGAAATTCTACGCCAATGTGTAAAACCATGGAATTGATACGTTTTACGGTTCCGAGGGAAAGTATACAGTCACTTAACAAGGAAAAAGAGTATTTTCACCCGGGAGAAAGTTTATTTTTAACCAGGAAACCCGGGAAAAATCCGGTAATTTTTTTCCTTGTCCGTTTATCTACCCTGACCACACAGTAAATAGCTGTCTTAAACATGGAGTCTTTTTGTCATACTGAAGTAGCTTTACCAGACTATATAACATGAATACGACTATGTGGCTATGAGAGTAATAGCTGAATGAAACACAGTTATCAGTGTGTTCATTGATATTGCTGTATTTTCAATAGCAGTTCCGCATTATTTATGTTTCTTACTTGTAAATCTAGTGGTTACTGAATGTGGCGAGATGCCTTATGATGACAAAATTTTTAAGGATGTCCTGCATTGATATAGCTGTTTGTATCTCTGTCAGAGATGAGGTAAAATGTTACTCTCGCACCAGTTTGAAACTGAGAGCTACTGCCTCCTACTCTTTAAAGTGCGTCGACATTCTCATGTAGCAAGCGACCAACTGCAGCGTTCACCGCCTCCTCATTGCCCGTGTGATGGCTGATACAGATAATGTGCAATGTAGACAATGAGATTAGTTGTAGGTGCTGCGTGAAAGTAATCTTCACTCTCTGCAAGTCGATGACACACCAAATTGGAATTCATTCAGAATCTTTGATTGGTATACCACATATATATCAAGTGAATCTTGCAAGTTAATTATCTGTCATTCCAGGAATTAACAAAACTATTACAGTGTCACCAGACATGTTCCTCTATGTTGTCGTGACCCTATCAGACAATGTCTTTCTTGAGTGAGCTAAGAATTTATGAGTGTACCATGTGCATAAAACGATGTAGTGACTCAATTACTTTTCCTATGACATCATAAGGAGTATTCTAGTATATATGGTGAAGGAGAAGAATGGAAAGCTGCACAGCCCACCACAACACGTACAAAAGAAAGTAAACGTAATGCACTGAGTTACAGATCCATTTCATTGACCTCAAAATGTAGCAGGGTGTATGAACAAATACTTTCTTCCAAAGTTATGAAATATTCTGAAGTACATTACCTATTGACATCAATCCAGCATGTGTTTGGAAAGCATCGTTCTTGTGAGACACAGCAGGCACTTCATTCGCACGACGTACTGCGTACACGGACCCTGAAACTGCTTCCGTATTTATAGTGTTCCAAAAAGGCTTCTGATATCACTCCCCATAAGCAGCTTACAACCACATTGCTTTCTTATGGACTATCGTCTCAGTTGTGCAACTGGATTTGTGATTTCTTGTCTGAAAGGTCATAATTAGCAGGAACTAAACAGGATGACAGCTAGTGAAATGGAAGTGATGAATGTGATTCTGCAAGTAAAGTGATGTAGACCTTCTGCTATTTTGAATACATATAAATTATTAGCAGACAATCGGTACATTTCTCTTAGATTTGTTGCAAGTAATGCTGCCTTCTAGTAAACTCCTCAGAAGAGCAAAGCCAATTGCAAAATTGTGTTGAAAAAATATTCTCATGGTGCAAAACATGATAACTGACCCTAAGCAATAAAATATGTGAGGCTCTTCACATGATTACTAAGAAAGTTTCATCAAGCTCAGAAAAATTAGTAAGCAAAAACAATTTAATGTTATAGATCTAACAAAAGTCCTAGAGGTAACAAATATAAACAACGTAACTGGAAAATATGACGTTTTGTTGCAAATGTGAAACAAACGTCAGGTTATTGACCCAAGAGGTTTTCTAAGGAAACTGCTAGTACTAAAGTTGTTCAACTTCCTCTGGAATATTGCTGAGCACCATGCGATCATCACTTGATGGGACTAATGGAGGACATCGAGAACACTGAAAGTCGGTAGCTGATTTTGTAGTACAGCAACTTAGGGGAGAGAGTGTTACAGATGTTTTGCTTTTTTTCCCTCTTGAGTTTGGAGGGGGAAAGGGGAAAGGGGACGAGTTGGAGATGCAATACTAAAACAAATACTTTTTCACTGTGGCACATTATTTCCGCGACATTTCAACCAGCATCGTCCTCCTTTGAATGCTAAGAGCTTTTGTTGCCAGTGATGCACAAAAGATGATGTTACAACTGTAATAACAGGAGAGAAATTGGAAATCATAAATAAAGATTTTGGTGTTCGTTTTTCTCCAGCTTTGTATGCGAGTGGAATGGTTGAGAAATTGAAGCCATTCTGTAAACTCATTATGTAACACTTAACTCTGCATTACAGAGTTATCGTGTATCATTACAATGTAAATGAAAAGCCTCAGCAGAATGTAATTTCCGTTGTGCAGCATTTATTGTTTCAGACACACTAAGTACACTTTATAAGTGCTCAGAATATGAATGATATACTACATATACACAATTATTTGGCAAGTCTGTTACCAAAACTGTTTACCTTTGCAATCGCCTTAGCTAGCTTGGTAGACTACGTATTTTCTTACGATGAGGTCTAATGCAGAGCGCTTACATGAAAGAATAGTTTCCTGCGTTGTGTGACTGCTAGGTAGTTGAAGTATTTTGTGGTAGCTACGTTTAGCATGAGTGTGTTATTTAATTTATTTTTTGATAAATATTTGAATGAAATGTCAAAAGTAGATGTCCCTGCCCATGTTATAGCAAAATAGCTGTAGCTGTGTTAGTTTATACTACAGGCATGGTAGGGTAGATGAAACATTTGATCCTTGAAGGGGTGAGTGTGGCTTTGCGGCTGGAGCCTGAACTACCCACAGCTGACGAGCTATGGGCATGCCAGGCTTGACAGCTGACATGCTCGGCGGCCAGCTACGGCCCGATGCCAAGACAAGACCGAAGCTAGCGAGATGGCGATGGTAGGCGAACAGCCCAACCCCGCACCCCCACTGGGACTGGCAGATAGCCGAAGCACATAGCTCTGCCTCAGCTGTTCCTTTTGACTTAAATATGTTTACGTTTCTAGCACTTGTAGACTTAGAAAAAGCTTTTGACAATGTTGACTGGAATACTCTCTTTCAAATTCTGAAGGTGGCAGGGGTAAAATACAGGGAGCGAAAGGCTATTTACAATTTGTAGATGACGGTTATGAGTCGAGGGACATGAAAGAAAAGCAGTGGTTGGGAAGGCAGTGAGACAGGGTTGTAGCCTCTCCCCGATGTTATTCAATCTGTACATTGAGCAAGCAGTAAATGAAACAAAAGAAAAATTTGGAGTAGGTATTAAAATCCAGGGAGAAGAAATAAAAACTTTGAGGTTCGCCGATGACATTGTAATTCTGTCAGAGACAGCAAAGGACTTGGAACAGCAGTTGAACGGAATGGACAGTGTCTTGAAAGCAGGGTATAAGATGAACATCAGCAAAAGCAAAACGAGGATAATGGAATGTAGTCGAATTAAGTCGGGTGATGCTGAGGGAATTAGATTAGGAAATGAGACACTTAAAGTAGTAAAGGAGTTTTGCTATTTGGGGAGCAAAATAACTGATGATGATCGAAGTAGAGAGGATATAAAATGTAGACTGGCAATGGCAAGGAAAGCGTTTCTGAAGAACAGAAATTTGTTAACATCGAGTATAGATTTAAATGTCAGGAAGTGGTTCCTGAAAGTATTTGTATGGAGTGTAGCCATGTATGGAAGTGAAACATGGACAATAAATAGTTTGGACAAGAAGAGAATAGAAGCTTTCAAAATGTGGTGCTACAGAAGAATGTTGAAGATTAGGTGGGTGGATCACGTAACTAATGAGGAGGTATTGAATAGAATTGGGGAGAAGAGGAGTTTGTGGCACGACTAGAAGAAGGGATCAGTTGGTAGGACATGTTCTGAGGCATCAAGGGATCACCAATTTAGTACTGGAGGGCAGTGTGGAGGGTAGTAATCGTAGAAGGAGACCAAAAGATGAATACACTAAACAGATTCAGAAGGGTGTAGGTTGCAGTAGGTACTGGGAGATGAAGAAGCTTGCACAGGATAGAGTAGCATGGAGAGCTGCATCAAACCAGTCTCTGGACTGAAAACCACAACAACAACGATATCATGTTTACTTCTCCTAGCATCAGTATAAGAGCAGCACGCAGAAATACACATCACGCTATCTGCTGCAATGGCTCACTGGAAGCAATTGCTCTTATTGAAGGAGGTGAACGTTCCATCAGAGAAGCTGGCAGAAGGTATGACATGCCACATACCACTATAGCGAGGTGATGGATAAACTGTCTGAAAGAGTCACTACTGACCGAGTTGCTGGCTCAGGCAGGAAGAGAGTGAGCTGACAGCAGCACGACGGGGAACTAGTCTCTAAGAGCAGAGAAAATCCCTTTCCGAACATGGAACAGTTGCAGCGGGAGACCAACTTTCCCAACTCCAGTGAAATGATTCGCCAAAGGCTGAGGGACGCTGGACTGCACGCACAGTGATCTGCCGTGATATGAGACCTCGGCGAAGACAATATTTTATACTGGCTGGCATTTGCAGAGCTCCGTCTGAGTGTGCCATGGGAAGAAGTCATTTTTACTGACGAGAAGGTGTATTCCACCAGCAACAATGGTTCGAGAGCTGTTTACAGGCCACACGGGCTTGCTGCCAATGCGAATATGCAACCGTGACAAGAAGAAGTGGGCCGCTGTCTGTTTCCTGCTGGGGATGGATTTCTGTGAGCGAACTAGCAATTCTTCACAGGATAGAAAGAATTCTCGACAACGAACCCACATATTAGAAAATGTGATGTTTCTGTCAGTGCGAATGCTGTACGGAGAAGGGTACTTCACATTACAAGAGGACCATTCTCCTGTTCACAAGTCCGTAATCGTTCAGCAGCAGCTCTGCACGATTGGTGTCAACGTCACGGACTTGCCTCCATGGGCTGCTGATATGAACCCTATGGAAAACACGCGGGCTGAGGTCACCAGAACACGGCAGAGAAATGGCCGCGAAGTCGGCCAACTACAGCTTTGGGAGTGTGTTCTTGAAATCTGGAAGGAAATTGGTTCTGCAGGCTGTTACATCTGACAGCTTATAGATTTTATGCCAAGACATAGAGGGGGGACCCAAAAATAACAGGAATTTCTTTCTAGAAAGCATATACTTAATTGTTTTCAAATACAACCTTAATCTGCTTCGAAGTACTCTCCATTAGCATTAATACACTTGTCCAAACGTTCATTCCAGTGTTCGAAGCACCTTTTAAATTCATCCTCTTTGATACCTGCTAGCACTTTCACGACATTGCGTTTTACGTCTTCCACATCCTCAAACGCTTCCCTCTCGAGTCTCTTTTCATCCTCAGGAACAGGAAGAAGTCCGAGGGTGCTAAATCCGGCAAATAGGGCACGTAGGTCAAGGTAGGCATTTTCGTTGAGGCCAAAAACTGGCGAATGCTGAGAGCCGTGTGCACGGGAGCGTTGTCGTGATCACGCCAAAATCCTATAAAGCCGGACATTTTCGCGACAAACTTCTGTGAAGCCGTTTCGTAACGTCCAAATAGAATTGTTGGTTTACTGTCTGGTTTTCAGGGACAAATTCAGAGTGTACGATCCCTTTGATGTCAAAAAAACAGATCAACATCATTTTCACATTCGATTTCACTCGACGAGCTTTTTTTGGTCGAGGTGAGCCAGGTGACTTCCATTGTGCTGACTGTTGTTTACTTTCTGGATCGTACCCATAGCACCGTGACTCATCACCTGTAATGATTTTGTTGAAAAAATGTGGGTCATATTTGAACGCGTCCTTCATTTCGAGACAGGCTCGAACGCGACGATCCCTTTGATCTCTGGTAAGAAGCTTCAGCACAAATTTTGCTGCCACTCTTCACATCCCCAAATCGATGGTCAAGATGCGCCGAATTGAGCTCCAGGACAACCTGGACTAGTTCTCGAGTTGGTCGATTGTCCTGCATCGATCTTCACTGGTGAGATCACGGATTTTCTCGATGTTGCCTTCGCTCCGAGCAGTTGAAGGCCGACCGAACGGGGCTGATCTTCAACCACCATTTCTCCATTTTTAAACCAAGAAAACCATTTGTACACTTGTGTTTTACTAAGAGCACGGTGTTTGTAGGCTGTCTGAATCGTCGCAACAGTTTCTGCTGCGCTCTTGCCGAGCAAGAAACAAAATTTCACTGCCGCGCGTTGTTTGTAAGAACTAGTCATTTCCTCGTGTCACGTCTGCACTGTATGCACACACGAAGAACTGCCAAAGAAACCACACTTCTCACTGTTGGGTGACGTCGCATGGCAGAATGATTCAGCAGAGTTTCTACTACAACCCTCTGGTGGTGCAACCTGCTACTACAAGAACACGATGTGCAGCATTACGATTCCGGTTACTTTTGGGTCCCCCTCGTATTATAGAAGTACAAAATAATGTGGGATCCTGGATAAAATATTAGAGTCCTTAGAACATTTTATCATGTCATCATTTTCTTCACTTTTTCTCATTGTCAGCCAATGGAAGATCACATGGCAGCAGATAAAATAAAATTAGTGTTAGTTTTCCTTCAAGTTGCCTTTTTTATTGAAGCGAGTTTATTTTGAATATATAGTTTGTTAAATATTCTATTTTTATTTGATTTATACTCTGTTTAGATACTTACAAAGTAATAAGTTTAGATGGATGTTTTAAAAGCATTTTGTGTTATTTGAAATACAGTTTGAACAAAAAAGACCATAGTTAAATTTGCTTGCAGCAACATGCCACACAAAATCATTACGGAGCATGCTGAAACATAGTACTATACCATACACAACGTTATACTTGCCAATTCACTTGCAGAAAAGTTCTCTGGAGATCATAGGTTCTATGTCCAATGAGTCACAATCCCTTGGGTAGACGTCAGTCTGTATCGAGCAGCCACTAACTGCAAAAGCAGAATACCAGCTGCCTATTCTCCTTTCCTCACGACTTTTAAAAATGTTCCCAAAAATTTTGCCATGCAAACATATTTATGCTCTTTTTAACATGCAACTTACTTCTTATTCCCACAAGTTCTGCTAAAAGTAGCTCACTTGCACCCACTAGTCCATTGCTGTAACTCACTCATACCCACCCACTCGCACTTACCCATTCTCACCCTCTCATTCAGCCCACGTCATTGTCATTATCTCTTTGTGTCTCTGAGACTGTCACTGTTTCCTATCTCTTAAACAATGTCTCCTTCATTCTTACTGCTACTGTTAGTTTATTCATTCTGGCTGTGGCTGCAGTTAGAGATGGACGCTCCACTACCATTTCCTGCTAAATGCGAGTTGCAAACAGTTGTTCGCTTTCTTAACATGTAGAAAGTTCACCCAGCTAAAATTCATCATACGACTGCCACGTAGGGCTATGTGATTAACCGGCACGATGTTAGGAAGTGTCGTGCCGAGTTCTTGAGCGGTAGGACCAGTGTGCACAATGAGGAAGGAAGAAAAAGGAGGCCTTCAATCGATGGCAGATTGTAGGAGAAAACTGAGATTTCATTGAGGTGACAACAGTCACGGAATACCTCCTAATATTGTGTCACACCTCCCTTTGCTCGGCATAGTGCAGCAAATAGATGTGGCACGGACTCGACAAATCTTTGGAAGTTCCCCTCAGAAATATTGAGTTACGCTGCCTCCACTGCCATCCATAATGGCAAAAGTGTTGCCGATGCCAGGATTTTGTGCACGAACTCATCTCTCGATTGTGTCCCATAAATGTTCGATGGGATCAATGTCGGGTGATCTGGGGGCGAAATCAGTCACTGGAATTGTCCAGAATGTTCTTCAAACCAATCGTCAACAATTGCGGCCCGGTGACATTGTCATTTTGTGAAGATGAAGTCCGTGAAAGCAAATGGATTCAAAGTATTGAACATAACCATTTTCAGTCAATGATTGGTTCAGGTGGACCATTCAATGTAAACATAGCCCATACTTTTATGGAGTCACTGCTGGCTTACACAGTCCCTCGTTGACAACTGGGTCCGTGGGTTGTGCACCACACTCGACCCCTACCGTGAGCTCTTACCAACCGAATTCAGGACTCACCTGGACAATCCACGATTTTCCAGTTGTCTAGAATCCAACCGATACGGTCACAGGCCAAGGAGAGGCACTGCAGGCGATTTCAAGCTGTTAGAAAAGGCACTCGCATCAGCCGTCTGCTGCCACAGCCCATTAACGCCAAGTTTTACCGCACTGTCCTAACAGATATATTCATTTTCACAAGCTGTGACATCGTCGCGAAGAAACACAGTGATCCGTACTATGTAATAAGTTTCATTTAATTTACATCTACGGTCACAATCTTTTTGTTTAACAGATTAACGGTTTCGGTTTTTAATGACCGTCATCAGATCTGCAGCAAAAATGGGAAAAACATAAAAACACTTGCAAACTGTATACAGCTTAAGAACAATACATAGACCATAATGAAAAGTAGAACTGACAAAATTTACATTTGTGTGTTTTAAATATGAAGAGGCATACCTGTTTCATAAGAACAAAGTCCTAATGTACTGCAGCAATAGTGGCATCATCAAATGTTAAATGCGGAATCAGCACCAGCATCATCAAATACATATAAATCACATCACATGCACGGGTTACGTTGTCAGTAGTACTACTGTTTAAAACAAGCTGCCGTACAGTAGCCACGAGATGTTTGTGTTGTAAGTTCATCAGATGTCGCTAATGTCGGCATACACTAGTTTTCAATAATTAATTGGAACAGCGAAAATAAAGGGGGATACAATAGTTGAAGTTTGTAATAAGCTTAAAAAGTATAAAAGGCATTACAGTAATAAAAAGCAATTAAAAAAACACGACAAAAGTAATATTGTTAAAAAGTTTGCAGGTGTATTTATATTTTTCCCATTTTTGCTGCAGATCTGATGACTGTCATTAAAGACCGAAGCCGGTAATGTGTTAAACAAAAAGATTGTGACCGTAGATGTAAATTAAAGGAAACTTATTAGATACATTCATTTTGTGTACTACATTAATTTTTGTGGTTATTTCATGCAGTGTTGCTTGTCTATTAGTACTGACCACTTTATGCAAACACCACACCCTGTCAGTCTTCAAGTGAAGGGCCTCGGCCACTACGTTGTCCATTGTGAGAGGTAATGCCTGAAATTTGTCTATATATGACGGTAGTATCTGTTCCCGAAAGAACAGTTACCGTGGATGACCATGCAGCTTTGCTAAAAATGAAATGATAATTAAATAGACACCCTAGCTGCAAACAGGCGTTGATATACTTCACCCGGGACCTCCTGCTTACATGGCAGACGGTCTATCCATTTGAGCCACCGCGGGCACAGAGGACAGTGCGTCTGCAGGGACTTATCCCTTGCACGCTCCCCGTGAGATCCACATTCCCAACATGTCCACACCACTACATTCGTAGTGCGCCTAATAGATGTTTGCCCATCATACTCATTACTCGTGGCACATTAATCTACCAAGTCCCGTACGAGTTCGGGCATAGCGTGTGCGTTCGCACAAGAAGGTCAATAGCCGGGAAGCCATATTTAACTATGTGCGAACGCACACGCTATGCCCGAACTCGTACGGGACTTGGTAGATTAATGTGCCACGAGTAATGAGTATGATGGGCAAACATCTATTAGGCGCACTACGAATGTAGTGGTGTGGACATGTTGGGAATGTGGATCTCACGGGGAGCGTGCAAGGGATAAGTCCCTGCAGACGCACTATCCTCTGTGCCCGCGGTGGCTCAGTTGGATAGAGCGTCTGCCATGCAAGCAGGAGATCCCGGGTTCGAGTACCGGTCGGGGCACACATTTTCAACATGTCCCCAATGAAGTACATCAATGCCTGTTTGCAGCTAGGGTGTCCATTTAATTATCATTTCATGCCTGAAATTTGGTATTCTTAACACACTCTTGGCACTACAGATCATGGAATATTCAATTCCCTAAAGATTTCCGTAATGAAATACCACATGTACCTAGCTCCAACTACCATACGGGTTTCAAAGTCTGGTAATTCCTGTCATGTGGTCATAAGGTTTGTACGAGCAGTTGCCAGTGAGCTCGTGCGCATGCCCAGAGCTGAATTCGCGTACGAGCAGTGCCCTCCTCCCGTTTCTGACTACTTGAAGTGTGGCTGTTTGCCATATGAGGAGTAGCAACAAGTAGCCAAATGCTACCCGGAAATTTTTTTCCGAGTTGCCCAAGCTGCCAGATTCGTGCATGCGCAGAGCAAGATGAGTTATAGTGGGTGGGGGTCCTTCTCCGCGTGACCCGTGTATATGTTTCGTGGCTTCGTAACATTGTCGGTCTCTTCGTTTACAGCTCCCACGTCAAATGAAAACAAAATAGATTTCTGTGGCCGGGAGCCATCAAGTGAATTAATATATATTCTCATAACCGTGAAAGATCAAAATAAGTTAGTGGTTTCAATTTTCTGATTTTATTTTATTTCCATGTTATTAGCAATCAACTGTTAATGTCTTAATGAAGCTATTTCTGTCAGTTTTGTAGAGAAATTTGCTTATATAAATTTTTTCTGCTGAGGCAGTTAGTTTATTTGAAATGAAGTGTTCCATTCCGCACTATTGTCTACTTCCAATTTCGTTCAATTTCAAGTGCAAATTTTCATTTTCTGGGCTGAATGATGTTATACCATAATAAAGAACCAAACATGAGAATGCAGTACTGAACCTCCAAGAAAATTGGTATCACGAAAACCACATAGAAACTCTGAATATCAGGTACTTCAGAGTGCATCTGGACATAGAAATGTGTAATTAGAGCGAAATGAAGCCTTTTAGTATGGCTTATGAAATTCCGATGCTGCTGGAGTAGTCTCTGATGTCCTGTTCCTTTTATGACACTGTAAGATCTCCTAATGCTATATACGTACGAACATATGTAAACATTTACTTGAAGCTGACTAAGTAAGCAAATTTGGTCAGTAGTTTTCAACTAAATATTTTGTTTCAAATATAATGACAGCTGTAGCAGAATTTTACAAATCTGCCTTCTGTGAAAGTGTTTTTCGATCACAAGGCACGTGTCAAGTTCTCCCTCTAGGCCTGAAGTTATTTCTTGATTTGTGTTTATGTCTCAAATTTATAGAATGCCATTCGATGCCAAATTGTAGACTGGCAGCATACCGTGTTTTATCGTTTTGACTCCCCACATGGCTTCATATTTATTCCTTGAGTAGAATATAAACTGTCAGTTGTACTGTTTCTTTGCCTCACAGACAACCTTGTTAATATTTTACACATTTTGAAATAGTCATGAAATTTATTGTCCTTTATTTCGGTGTAAGCAACGCAAGAAACTTTCTTTTTTCTTCCGAGAAATTTGTATTCCATCCTACTAGCTTTTTACAGCACTGTTTAGATGTAAACCTGTTGGAAATGCTACATAACAATATTGCAGAGTACAAATTAAAAAAAATGTCTCCCCATAGCAAAATGTTACAGTACTTTGAGCTGTGGAGTCTAATTTTGAAATGATATTTTGCCAAGAACTACTTCCTTATTTGCATCCTTTATCTGGGTGAGATATGGTAAAACAATTGCTCTAAGTACAACTCTGTATGTCCTCTCAACAACATGCCGCAGGGCTGCACATGGTCACGTGATGCCCCACCACGCATGAAATTCCACCAGAAATGCGACGAAAAGCATATGAGCAGAGCAAGCACCAAGCACGGGCTGCCTACGTCATTGTAGCTGCGCATGGGCAGTACAGCCTGTTGTCTGGCACTATCTGGTAACTGCTCAAATGAACCTATAATTGCATCAGAAACCTTGTCACATGAACACATGAATTACCTGAGTACAAATGACAGCTCTGCCAAAAGACTGCCCTTTCATACCTTGCGTACGAGATACTACCGCCACTTGTATGAGGGTTATCCACAAAGTACATTACGTTTTGGAATTAAAAATAAATAAAGTATTGGAAATTTTTTTTATTATATACAGATGAAAGCCACACTTAAATACTACTTTTCTACATAGTTGCCATTTAAATTAAGTCACTTATCGTAGCGATGGACGAGCTTGGAAATTCCTTCGTCGTAAAATTCGGCCGCCTGCGCCTTCAACCAAGTGGTTACCTCTTCTTGAAGCTGTGCGTCGTCATCAAAACGCTGCATAGCCAACCACTTCTTCATTGCTGGGAATAAGTGGAAGTCGCTCGGTGCCAGGTCGGGACTGTACGGCGGATCAGGAAACAACTCCCACTTAAAAGATTCGAGAACTTCACGAGTGGTGTTTGCCGTGTGGGCCCGGGCGTTGTCGTGAATCGGCAAGATCTTTGAGCCCAACTTTCCCCTGCGCTTGTTTTGTATTGCTCTTCTGAGGTTGTGCAGAGTTTGGCAATACCTTTGAGAGTTTATTGTAGTGCCTCTTTGCAGGAAATCCACAAAAATCACACATTTTCTGTCCCAAAAGACATTCGCCATCACCTTCCTTGCCGACATTGTCTGCATGCATTTCTTGGGCTTTTGCGGGGAATTTGTGTGCCCCACTGCATTGACTGCAATTTTGTCTCGCAGTTCACATGCTTAACCCACGTTTCGTCACCAGTAACGATGCGATCGAGTAATGAGTCGCCATCTTTCTCGTAAGCGTCCAAAAACGTTAACGCTGCAGCCATTCGCTGATTTTTGTGAATCTCTGTCAAGATTTTTGGTATCCATCTTGCACAAAACTTGTGGTAACCGAGCTTTTCGGTAATGATTTCGTGCAACAAACTTCGTGAAATTTGTGGAAAACTCATAGAGAGTTCCGTTATTGTGAAATTGCGGTTTTCACGGACCGCGGCATTGACTTTTTCGACAAGTTCGGCAATCACTATGCTGGGTCTTCCACTTCGCTCTTCGTCGTGAATGTTAGTACGTCCATTTTTAAATTTTATGACCCATTGACGCACTCCACCTTCAGTGATTATGTTGTCCCCATACAGTTCACAAAGCTGCCGATAGATTTCTATCGGTGTACAGTTTTTTGCAGTCAGAAACCTTATTACAGCACGCACTTCACACTTCGCGGCATTTTCAATTAACGCTGACATTTCAAACTGTCGCAGTAACTCAACGGAGTACAGTACGAACCTCTCACTAGCTCGGCAGGATGCCGACTGAATGGCGGAATGCCATGACACCAAGATGGCCGCGCTAGCCCCGCCCCTAACGAACACAAACTAAAACGTAATGTACTTTGTGGATAGCCCTCGTATATGTGCATATCGCCGTCCCACGGCTTTTGTCAGCTCAGTGTAAAGTTCGTGCAGACTGCTGTCTGAAGACCAAGACCTCACAATTTTTATTCCATGTCACCAGTCAACAATCCAAACCATTTTAACAGAAAAACTGGGGCACCTGAAGGTGCGCGCTCATCGGGTGCCGAAAATGTTTACAAAGGTTGACATGGAAAATCGTGTGGCAAGTGCTCAGAAATGTTTGGACCTTTTTGAAAAGGAAGGAGGCGATGTTTTGAACTCAGTCATTACAGGTGATAAAACATGGGCTTTCTGTCATACACCTGAGTCCAGAACACAATCAATGACATGGCACCACTTCACCCGCTGTCCAAAAATTTTGTGAGGCAATCTCTAACAAAGTCATGGTCAGCATATTTTAGGTCCGAAAAGGAGTTCTCCTTGTCAAATTTTTGCTGAAGGTGAACAAAACTGACACTGATCGTTATTGTGAAATGTTAAAAAAACTTTGAAGGGTGATACAAAATAAGCAAAGAGGTAGGTTGAGCAAGAGTGTCTGTTGGTTGCTTGACAATGCCTTAACCCATGCAGCGGCTGTAACCACCGTGCTGCTGCAATCTTTCAAGTGCAATATCCTTAGCTATCTACCTTACAGGCCTGACCTTGTGCCCAGTAATTTCCATCGCTTCCTTCACCTTAAGAAACATTTGCATGGGAAACAGTTCTTGACTCACGAGAAAGTCCAGGAAAAGGTGTCAAGTTCTAATGTTTCTGACAACAGTCAGTGTGTGAAGTGTGGTGTCACTGCCAGACACCACACTTGCTAGGTGGTAGCTTAAATCGGCCGCGGTCCATTAGTACATGTCGGACCCGCGTGTCGCCACTGTCAGGATCGCAGACCGAGCGCCACCACAAGGCAGGTCTCGAGAGACGTACTAGCACTCGCCCCAGTTGTACGACGACGTTGCTAGCGACTACACTGACGAAGCCTTTCTCTCATTTGCCGAGAGACAGTTAGAATAGCCTTCAGCTAAGTTAATGGCTATGACCTAGCAAGGCGCCATTTGTACCGTTGCATGTACCTCAAGATAGAGTCTCACTTGTATCATCCAGAATGCTGTATACCAAAGGACGATATAAAAGTTAAGTGTTCTAGTAGCTATGTTCTTTTCTTTATCACATTCATCACGTATCCTGTTCCAGACTTAACGCCAGACGGCGTGAGTTGACGCGTGCCCTTTTGGCTACTTCACTGTGGACTGGCTGCCTTAACAGTCCACTACATGAAGTGTATGAGCAAACTCCCCACTTCTCTTACACGAGTTGACTTAATTGGGAATGCGCAGCATCTCTGGGTAGCCGGCTTGTGGAATCTCTACAAACTTTTTCTCCAAAGAATGATGCTAGTCACAGGAACCTTTAAGACTCTCTTTCTCTCTCTCTCTCTTTGTGAAATAATGAGGTATTCAAAGAATACTTTTCAACAACTATTGGTATATCTGAACTTCCACAAAGAACCAAATTCATACTTCTCACATAAACAACTGATTTCTTGTATGATACCCATGTTGTCTCACGTTAGAAACAATTAAGTTACATTTACAACAGATTTGGTTTAACAACCACAGAAATTGTGAACATGTCTTGCCTCTAGCAAGTCTGAGTTAAAAGTTACTAAAAAATCTTTTTCCACTCAATTGTTCTTTCGTCACTAATAATAGTCACAGTTACAAAACAGCACAGAATAACACAGAAGTTCCTCGGCTCTGCCGTGCGCTTTCATTACGACTTCCATGGACTGAACGACAAGTACTTGTCGGTGCCATTTGACCGCCATGTCTACCCTCTTCGTACGACAAACTTAAAACCTGCACACACAGACAGGTGACTCGCAGTAGATAGGGTTCCTTTCTCCCACTCACATCTAAAATATCATGTGTTCAAGACGGTGGAAGGCCGAGTGGTTCTAGAATTTACGCTGAAATTCTCGAAGCACTACAAAGTTGGTTACGGACTGTGATAGGAGATTTTTTTGACAAAATGATAAGAACCTCAATATCGAACTGAAGGAGTGCATCAAACTTGCCAGGGATTATGTAGAAAAGTAGTGTAGCCATGTATAAAGAACACCATGTAGAAATTTTGTACAAATAAAATATTCCTCTTTTTAAAACAAAAACAATCTTTAATTTGTAGACAACTCTCTTAACTAGTAAGTGTAATGTAGGCTGTCTCCTTAGTGGGTTTGTCGCATCTTCTAAGTGTTCTGCCAACAAAGCACAGTATTTGTTTTGCCTTCCCCACAATATTAACTATGTGGTCTTTCCTATTTAAGTTGCTTGTAATTGTAATTACTAGGTATTTAGTCGAATTGACAGCCCTTAGATTTGTGTGATTTATCGTATACCCAAAATTTATCGGGTTTCTTTTAGTACCCATGTGGATGACCTCGCACTTGTCTTTGTTTAGTGCCAATTGCCAGTTTTCGCACCAAACAGAAATTCTCTCTGCATCATTTTGTAATTGAAATTGATTGTCTGATGATTTTACTAGACAGTAGATTACAGAATCGCGTGCAAACAATCTAAGGGGGCTGCTCAGATTATCACCTAGCTCATTTATGTAAATCAGGAACAGCAGAGGGCCTATGACACTATCTTGCAGAATGCCAGATATCAGTTCTGTTCTTCTCGATGATTTACTGTCCCTCACCGTAGTGACCTCTCTGAGAGGAAATCACGAATCCAGTCGCACGACTGAGATGATACTCTATATGCACGCAATTTGATTAATAGTCGCTTGTGAGGAATGGTATCAAATGCCTCCTGGAAATCTAGGAATACGGAGTCAATCTATTATCCCTTGTCGACAGCACGCATTACTTCATGGGAATGAAGAGCTAACTGTGTTGCACAATAATGATATTTTCTGAATCCGTGTTATGTATCAATAAGTAATTTTCTTCCAGGTGATTCATAATGTTCTACTTGATAAGGAAAATAACAGATTGCTTCTGTAATCTGTGGAAGGTATAGAACACTTGAATTCCAGTTTACTAAGTTGATGCATATGTTGGTAACATTTTTGTTTGGCATGTTGTTATTCTGACTGAGCTACGGTCACTGGAAAATGGAGTGTCAAGTGAAGAAACCAGAACATTTCTGACATATTCTTCTGTTTGAGTCTATTAGAGGGATGACAGCAGCAGAGGCAGCCAGAAACATCAGCACTGTGTATGAGGATAATGCCCCGGGACAGAACACAGCAAGAACACGGTTCTCTCATTTTGAGGAGCACCATTTCAATGTTAGTGACTCTCCTCATTCAGAAAGACTTTCAGGGCTTGATGCACATAATTTGAGCGTATTATGCCACACTGATCCATGTCAGTGTACTCGAGAACTGGCAAATAAGATGAACGGTGACCATTCCACCATCGTAAGACATTTGTGTGCAGTTTCAAAAATTGGGTTTACAGCTACCGCATGCTCTAAGCCAAAATCACAAAAATCAGCTAACACAAGGAAAAGAAAGAAATGGTTCAGCCAAAATGACGCAGCAGCTTTCCGTACTAAAACCTGCACACATCCACAGAAGATAATGCTACACATCTGGTGGAACAGTGACGGAGTGGTGTACTACAAATTGCTTCCCCAAGGTGTAACTATCGCTGGTGACATTTATTGTCAGCAACCGAGGCATCTTGCACATGCAGTATGAGAACTACGACTGTGAAGTGATGCTACTCTATGATAATGCCCGCCTGCATTCTGCTAGGCTGACAAAGAACAATATACAGAAGTTGGGTTGGGAAGTCATTCTGCACCTGCCTTATTCAGCTGATCTTACACCCTCAGATTTTCACCTTTTCTGCTCTCTATTGAACAACCTCCACGGAACTTCCTTTCCAGATAAATAGGAGGTGCGGCTAGAAAAAAACCGGACTGATGCTGGAAAAAACATTTATTTACAATTTCATGTTATCTCCTTCAATGTACTCTCCTCCTCGGTCTCTACACCGCTCCATACGAATTTTCCACTGTTCATAGCAATGCTGCAGATCATTTTCGGTAAGTCCATACATTACTTCTGTCGCTTTTTCTTTTACTGCTTCAACAGTCTCAAATCTAGTTTCAAAGCTGACTTGACTTTAGGGAAAAGAAAAAAGTCACAGGGGGCCAAATCAGGTGAGTAGGGTGGATGATCTAAGATGGGAATGTTGTGTTTTGCCAAAAACGTCTTCACTGACAACGCACTGTGAGCTGGGGCATTGTCTTGGTGAAGGATCCATGACTTTTTTCTCCACAAATCGTTCCGTTTTCTCCGTACTCGCTCACGTAGGGTAGCCAGGACGCTAATGTAGTAATGCTGATTCACTGTTTGTTCCTCTGGTACCCAATCAATGTGCACAATCCCTTTGATGTCAGTTTTTGCTGACAATGGTCTGCCAGTGTGAGTGTCATCACTGGTGTCTTCGCGGCCATCTTTAAATCGTTTAAACCACTCAAACACTTGTGTTCGCGATAAAAAATCATCGCCGTACACTTGTTGTAACATTACAAACGTTTCACTTGCGGATTTTCCTAGTTTGAAACAAAATTTGATGTTAACACGCTGTTCTTTCTGTACACTCAACATTTTCCGACGCACAGACAAAACGTCAACTACTTAAAACAGACGCCACGGGCAGACTGAGTGCAGGAGGCAGATGAAACTCGAGCAGTAGGCGGAGCGAGAGTCACGTGACAGGCCACGCGACTTTCAGCCTTATTGCATTCGTTTTATTGTTTCACCAGTACTAGTCCGGTTTTTTTCTAGCCACACCTTGTATGCTCTGAACATGGCTCAGTGAGTTCTTTGTCTCAAAACCACACGATATCTACTTTCATAGAACCGAAAAGTTACTCCAATGATGTGATTCTTCAATTTATCCAGGCGTATTTTATGACGAAATAAATCTCAGGTGAACAGCCTGGTACGAGTGTGCATAGGACACAATATTTCGGCAATCGATCACGTTGCCATCATCACTTGTGCACCTGACGATGGCAACGTGGTCGATTGCCGAAATATTGTGTCCTATGCACACTCGTACCAGGCTGTTCACCCGAGATTTATTTCATCAGTTACTCCAATGTTGGTAGACTGTTGTAAATAGTGAAGGAGGATATATTACTGATGACCACAGTCTGTTACATGTATCTGTTGTGTCTATTAAACTTGTGGAAAAAGCCATGAGCTTATGTGCCAACCCAATAATAAAGGTTCCAAACAAGGCAGTGTATCAAAAGGAAAACATACTACAGAAAACTAATAGATTATGAGACACAGTTTCTGGATAGTAGTTGTCTTCAGAAGGCAATACATTAAGTATTACCAATAGATACACAAAAGTATACTGCTCTGCAAAACTTAAGGGTGATATGGGTAAATTAACATATTAACTACTTGACAGAATCGAATGAAAGTGCAGGAGAAAGATGTTGTCAGGATCACCCAGTCATCCACAGGAAGTTGGATCTCACATGCCATGAGGTCAGCACGACTATAGCGCCAAATGGAACTGCAGCCACAACACGAGGCAGTTGAAGGAATAGGAAAAGACAGTTTGTGTAAATCGGTAAGCAGTTGCGGTGCACTGTGGTGCTGTTCTTCGTTATGACAGGGCTCAGAGACAATGTACGAGGGCAGTTCAATAAGTAATGCAACACATTTTTTTTCTCGGCCAATTTTGGTTGAAAAAACCGGAAATTTCTTGTGGAATATTTTCAAACATTCCCGCTTCGTCTCGTATAGTTTCATTGACTTCTGACAGGTGGCAGCGCTGTACGGAGCTGTTAAAATGGCGTCTGTAACAGATGTGCGTTGCAAACAACGGGCAGTGATCGAGTTCTTTTGGCGGAAAACCAGGGCATCTCAGATATTCATAGGCGCTTGCAGAATGTCTACGGTGATCTGGCAGTGGACAAAAGCACGGTGAGTCGTTGGGCAAAGCGTGTGTCATCATCGCCGCAAGGTCAAGCGAGACTGTCTGATCTCCCGCGTGCGGGCCGGCCGTGCACAGCTGTGACTCCTGCAATGGCGGAGCGTGCGAACACACTCATTCGAGATGATCGACGGATCACCGTCAAACAACTCAGTGCTCAACTTGACATCTCTGTCGGTAGTGCTGTCACAATTGTTCACCAGTTGGGATATTCAAAGGTTTGTTCCCGCTGGGTCCCTCGTTGTCTAACCGAACACCATAAAGAGCAAAGGAGAACCGTCTGTGCGGAATTGCTTGCTCGTCATGTGGCTGAGGGTGACAATTTCTTGTCAAAGATTGTTACAGGCGATGAAACATGGGTTCATCACTTCGAACCTGAAACAAAATGGCAATCGATGGAGTGGCGCCACACCCACTCCCCTACCAAGAAAAAGTTTAAAGCCATACCCTCAGCCGGTAAAGTCACGGTTACAGTCTTCTGGGACGCTGAAGGGGTTATTCTGTTCGATGTCCTTCCCCACGGTCAAACGATCAACTCTGAAGTGTATTGTGCTACTCTTCAGAAATTGAAGAAACGACTTCAGCGTGTTCGTAGGCACAAAAATCAGAACGAACTTCTCCTTCTTCATGACAACGCAAGACCTCACACAAGTCTTCGCACCCGAGAGGAGCTCACAAAACTTCAGTGGACTGTTCTTCCTCATGCACCCTACAGCCCCGATCTCGCACCGTCGGATTTCCATATGTTTGGCCCAATGAAGGACGCAATCCGTGGGAGGCACTACGCGGATGATGAAGAAGTTATTGATGCAGTACGATGTTGGCTCCGACATCGACCAGTGGAATGGTACCGTGCAGGCATACAGGCCCTCATTTCAAGGTGGCGTAAGGCCGTAGCATTGAATGGAGATTACGTTGAAAAATAGTGTTGTGTAGCTAAAAGATTGGGGAATAACCTGGTGTATTTCAATGCTGAATAAAACAACCCCTGTTTCAGAAAAAAAATGTGTTGCATTACTTATTGAACTGCCCTCGTACAATCCCGAGGCACACAATCTCACACTCTTGAGTGGCACGGAAATTGTACGGGGGCGGTCTGTTCGACTGATGACCAGTAAATTGTATTTTGACAACACCTGCTGTGGGGCGGCAGGTGGAAAATAATAAATTATTTTATTTGTATGTTGCCATTCTCAACACAGGCTCTCTAACTACAATGTTGGCAACCAGAGAGTGATTAGCAAAAACATGATGCCTGTAATTAGAGTTCACTGCGCCCACTCTGATGGAGAATAAAAGTTGTTGATTATTGAAGCTCATTACTCTGAGGATTTAGGATGATGTCTGGGATTCATAGAAAATACAATTTACTATAAGAATTTTCGCTATATTCTGAAAATGATAAAGCGTAAATTTCCAGACAAATGATTACCCTTATCAGCTATTGCACTATCAGAGCTGTTCAGGGTCTATTGCACGGATCCTATTATCCCTAGATAACGAAACTGTTCAATAATCATTATCGATGTAAAAGTTTAAAGTGAATCCAGAATGAGATTTTCACTCTGCAGCGGAGTGTGCACTGATATGAAACTTCCTGGCAAATCAAAACTGTGTGCCCGACCGTGACTCGAACTCGGGACCTTTGCCTTTCGCGGGCAAGGGCTCTACCATCTGAGCTACCGAAGCACGACTCACGCCCGGTCTCACAGCTTTACTTCTGCCAGTATCTCGTCTCCTACCTTCCAAACTTTACAGAAGCTCTCCTGCGAACCAAGGTCCCGAGTTCGAGTCTCAGTCGGGCACACAGTTTTGATTTGCCAGGAAGTTTCATATCAGCGCACACTCCGCTGCAGAGTGAAAAATCTCATTCTGAAAACATCCCCCAGGCTGTGGCTAAGCCATGTCTCTGCAATATCCTTTCTTTCAGGAGTGCTAGTCCTGCAAGGTTCGCAGGAGAGCTTCTGTAAAGTTTGGAAGGTAGGAGACGAGATACTGGCAGAAGTAAAGCTGTGAGACCGGGCGTGAGTCGTGCTTCGGTAGCTCAGATGTTTAAAGTGAATGCTTGCCAAAATTTGATGTTAATACTCATCAAATGCACGCTAGTAATTGTAGAAAGTCTGTCCTGCGGCGACATGTGAAAATACAACATATGCAAACTGAGAATGAATCATTGACGTCATTCCACAGTTAACACTTTAGCGCAATGCTAACTCATTGTTACGTTCATACCGAGATACATAATACGGCATCCGAGGCTGTTCCTGGCAACTGCACAAACACGACGCGGCTTCCAACACGGATGCACGCTGATACGAATCTAGAAGAGAACTGGGGCCTTACTCTAGCTCGCACGCTCTTATTTATATAGCTGTGGTGTGGACCGCTGATGGCATAGCTGACAACATTTACCTCCCTGACCAGACCCTGGGCTAGCAGAATATCAGTACAAGCTACCAAATAATTAATTGCTTCAGTTGCTGAAGGCAAATGAAGATCTCGATTTAATTGTGCAGTCACCACACAGGTAAGTATCTGTGATAAAATTCTAATGTGGCTAGGTTAAATACTTTTGGCGAGAGAATTATTTTAGTTGTAGTGCACGCAATAGATGAGCACTGAACTTGCCCTTTGGAGAGACGCTACAGCTATAGTTTTATAGCTAGCTTTTTGGAAACTTATCGCATCTTTGTTATTATATCATATCTCCATTCTACCTAAATTCAAACATCCTAGCTTTATCTAGTCACTTCCTTAATCTATCTTGCTTCTGAACTTTTAGTACACAAAACAGAAAATCATGAATTTCAACAAAATATTACTTTGTGAGATCCAGCATGCTGTTTCCATTAAATTACAATGGAAAAAGGAATCCAAATATAAATTTTGAAGTTACTAGCTCCTTCCTGTTATGCCGATGATTTTTACATAAAACTTCCAAATTTTGAAAACTGTTTGGAGTTATCAAACTGAAACTTAACACATTATTATTTTAGCATCACTCCTGACATGCTATTAACTTTTCAGATTATTTACTTTACTTTTAAGGTATTGCGCAACATTCGTGATATCATAGCTAGTTACAGTGGACTGTGCTGGCACACAATGGAAATCAGACGAATTTTATATGGCGTGAGTAGGCTGCTTCCCTACACCGCACATCGGCAGCATCATTTGTGATCGTACCAAGAGGATAGGGACCGGACCGACGAGGAGTGGTGTCGTGCTCTCCTCTCAGATGAGAGCAGATTTAGTCTGTGTAGTGGTTCTGAACATATCCTCCTATGGTGAGAGGTGGGAACATTTAATGCAACAATGAACACTGTCGAACACAATCGGTTTGGTGGTCCACGTGTTATGATGTGGGGAGGCGTAATGTCGTGTGGGAAACTGACCTCCAAATCTTTGAATACTACACCAACCGGTCAGTGCTATTATAACACTATACTCCTTCCCCATGTGTATCTTTTCAAGGTGAATTCATCCCTGACCTCGTTTTTATATTCCAGTGTGCAACTGCATTAAACAGTGCAGATGGAGGCACTCTGGGAATGAGAAGATATTCGGTGAATGGACTGGCCTGCCCGTTCCCCCGACTTAAATCCCATCGCACACGTGTGGGATGCATTGGGGAGATGTACTATAGCGTGTCTGCGTGCACCGATGACCTTACATTTGTCAACCGTGCTGGTGGAGCAATGGAATGCTCTACCACAAGAATTCCTTCCCAACCTTGCAGCCGGTGTAGGAGCATGCAAGAATATATGTGATAATCCCACACCCCATTGAGAACCATTTCCTACTTTTTGTCAAGTCGAGGGGACCATCATAAATTGCAGTGACTTCACTGCAATATGGCCTTTAAATAAAGCATCATTTCTGCTCGTCTCATTGCACATTTCTTTCAGTTGCCTTCTGTTCTATACTGGAGAAGTTCTTTCTCTTTCCAAGTTTTGATGAATTGTGTTACTTGGCAGTGACACGTGCAAAAGTTACTTTCATCCTTAAGATTTGCGCACCAGTGTGCATGACACTGTCCTACATACAGGGCTATTACAAATGATTGAAGCAATTTCATAAATTCACTGTAGCCTCATTCATTGACATATGGTCACGACACACTACAGATACGCAGAAAAACTCATAAAGTTTTGTTCGGCTGAAGCTGCACTTCAGGTTTCTGCCGCCAGAGCGCTCGAGAGCACAGTGAGACAAATGGCGACAGGAGCCGAGAAAGCGTATGTCGTGCTTGAAATGCACTCACATCAGTCAGTCATAACAGTGCAACGACACTTCAGGACAAAGTTCAACAAAGATCCACCAACTGCTAACTCCATACGGCGATGGTATGCACAGTTTAAAGCTTCTGGATGCCTCTGTAAGGGGGAATCAACGGGTCGGCCTGCAGTGAGCGAAGAAACGGTTGAACGCGTGCGGGCAAGTTTCACACGTAGCCCGCGGAAGTCGACGAATAAAGCAAGCAGGGAGCTAAACGTACCACAGCCGACAGTTTGGAAAATCTTACGGAAAAGGTTAAAGCAGAAGCCTTACCGTTTACAACTGCTACAAGCCCTGACACCCGATGACAAAGTCAAACGCTTTGAATTTTCGGCGCGGTTGCAACAGCTCACGGAAGAGGATGCGTTCAGTGCGAAACTTGTTTTCAGTGATGAAGCAACATTTTTTCTTAATGGTGAAGTGAACAGACACAATGTGCGAATCTGGGCGGTAGAGAATCCTCACACATTCGTGCAGCAAATTCGCAATTCACCAAAAGTTAACGTGTTTTGTGCAATCTCACGGTTTAAAGTTTACGGCCCCTGTTTCTTCTGCGAAAAAAAACGTTACAGAACACGTGTATCTGGACATGCTGGAAAATTGGCTCATGCCACAACTGGAGACCGACAGCACCGACTTCATCTTTCAACAGGATGGTGCTCCACCGCACTTCCATCAGGATGTTCGGCATTTCTTAAACAGGAGATTGGAAAACCGATGGATCGGTCGTGGTGGAGATCGTGATCAGCAATTCATGTCATGTCCTTCACGCTCTCCCGACTTAACCCCATGCGATTTCTTTCTGCGGGGTTATGTGAAAGATTCAGTGTTTAAACCTCCTCTACCAAGAAACGTGCCAGAACTGCGAGCTCGCATCAACGATGCTTTCGAACTCATTGATGGGGACATGCTGCGCCGAGTGTGGGAGGAACTCGATTATCGGCTTGATGTCTGCCGAATCACTAAAGGGGCACATATCGAACATTTGTGAATGCCTAAAAAAACTTTTTGAGTTTTTTTATGTGTGTGCAAAGCATTGTGAAAATATCTCAAATAGTAAAGTTATTGTAGAGCTGTGAAATCGCTTCAATCATTTGTAATATCCCTGTAGATGTCTACATGACTCCTCTGCAGTTCACACTTTACTGCCCGGCAGTGTGTTCATCGAACCACATTCAAACTAATTCTCTATCGTTCCACTCTCAAATGGCATGTGGGAAAAACAGACACTTAAATGTTTTGTGAGAGCTCAGATTTCTCTTATTTGATTACAATGGTCATTTCTCCCTAGGTAAGTGGATGCCAACAAAATATTTTTGCATCCAGAGAACATTGGACATTGGAATTTACTGAAAAGATTTCATCACAATGAAAAACACCTCTGCTTTAATGACTGCCACCCCAGCTCACATATCATATCCATGGCACTCTCTCTCCTATTTTGCTATAATACAAAACGAGCAGCCCTTCTTTGAACTTTTTCAGTATTCGCCGTCAATTCTAACTGACAAGGATCCCATACTACACAGCAATATTCTAGCAGATGACAGACAAGTGTAGTGTGGGCGGTCTCTTTAGCAGCTCTGTTGCATCTTCTGAGTGTTCTACCAACAAAACATAGTCTTTGGTCTGTCTTTCTCATAACATTTTCTATGTGACTGTTTCAGTTTAAGTTGTTTGTAATTTAATTCCTTGGTATTTAGTTGAACTCACAGCCTTTAGACATGTCTGGTTTATCATGTAAACAAAATTTAATGGATTTCTTTTAGCACTCATATGGATGACCTCACACTTTTCATTACTTATGGTCAATTGCCACTTTCCACACCATACAGATATCTTCCCTAAATGATATTGTAGTTGTTTTTGATCTTTTGATGCCTTTACTAGATGGTAAATGACAGCTTCATCTGCAAACAATCTACAAGGGCTGCACAGATTGTCTCCTAAATTATTTATATACATTAAGAATGGCAGGGGAGCCACAACATTTCCGTAGGGAAAGCCAAATATCATTTCTGTTTTACTCAATGACTTGCCACCAGTTAGCATGAACCGTGACCTTTCTGACAGGAAATCATGAATCCAGTTGCACAACTGAGATGATACTGCATAGGCCTACAATTTGATTAGAAGCAGCTTGTGAGGAACGGTATGAAAAGCCTTCTGGAAATTTAGAAATATGGAATCAATTTGAAATTCCCTGTTCTCAGCACTCGTTACCTCAAGAGAATAAAGAGTTTCGTGAGAATATAGAGCTAATTGTGTTTCACAGGAATGATATGATATTTCTTGAATCTGTGCCAACAGATCATTTTCCTTGAGGTAATCATAGTATCCAAACACAGTATATGTTCCAAAATTCTACTGCAAAACAGTGTTAGTGATGTGAGCCTGTAATTTAGTGGATTACTCTTACTTCCTTTTTTGAATATTGGTGTGACCTATGCAACTTTTTAGTCCTTAGGTATTGATCTTTTGTTGAGTGAGTGGTTGTTTGTGGTAGTTTTAAGTATGGAGCATGCAGCATTGTTAGACGATTTGGATCGCACGACTTGCCTTTATTAAATGATTTAAGCTCCTTTGCTACACTGAGGATATCTACTTCTAAATTAGTTGTATTGGCAGCATTTCTTGATTCGATTTCTTTACTTCATCTTCTTTGGTGAATGAATTTTGGAAAACCATATTTAGTAACTCCACTTTCGTGGCACTCGCATCGGTAACATTACCGTCCCTATTGTGCAGTGAAGGTATTGACTGTGTCTTGCCACTGGTGTACTTCACACATAACCAGAATCTCTTTGGATTTTCTGCCAGATTTCAAGGGAGAGTTATGTTGTGGAAACTATTAAAAGCATGTTACAGTGAAGCTCTTGCTAAATTTCACGCCACTGGTGTACTTCACACATAACCAGAATCTCTTTGGATTTTCTGCCAGATTTCAAGGGAGAGTTATGTTGTGGAAAATATTAAAAGCATGTTACATTGAATTTATTGCTAAATTTCACGCTTCTGTAAAACTTCAACAATTTTGGGGATTCTGAATTTCTTCTGGCATGCTTTTTTTGTTGCTTCTGCAACAGTGTTCTGACTTGTTTTGTGTACCATGGGTGGTGAGGGAGAGGAAGGGGTTAGTTCTGTGTCTCATTAATTTATTTGGTATAATTCTCTCCATTGCTGTCAATACCGTTTCTTTGAACTAAAGCCACATCTGGTCTACATTGTCATAGTCAGTTCAGAAGGAATGGAGGCTGTACGCTAGAAGGGTATCTGTAGTGTGATGTGTCATTCTGGGAATAAGACACCCCACTTCCTTGCTCTCCACAGAACGATGAAAGACGTTCACAAATTAAGGTAGTTAGTAAGCAGAAATCACCCCACTTTTGGGAGGTGCTTTAGCATTTGTGCAGTTTGGAGTCGTGCTGATCCTGTGCTGCAAATGGGTGCTTTGATCTACTGGCTGGAGTCATGTACTTTGTGATGCTACCGAGCGAGGTGGCGCAGTGGTTAGCACACTGGACTCGCATTCGGGAGGACGACGGTTCAATCCCGTCTCCGGCCATCCTGATTTAGGTTTTCCGTGATTTCCCTAAATCATTTCAGGCAAATGCCGGGATGGTTCCTTTGAAAGGGCACGGCCGATTTCCTTCCCAATCCTTCCCTAACCCGAGCTTGCGCTCCGTCTCTAATGACCTCGTTGTCGACGGGACGTTAAACACTAACCACCACCTTTGTGATGCTGCGGGTGAACGGCATGGAGAAAATGCAACTTCCGTTATGTCTTTGAAATGCTCACCAGAGAACAAATGATGTTGAAATACACTACCAGAAAAAATGTAATAAAATAGTACACCCATTTAGAGGTTATCAGTTAACTCAAGATTTATTGTTGCAACAGTGCTTATGGGGTATATGAAACGGTTACATTTACAGATCAATAGCACAAGTGGTTCTGGGGCAGCAGATATTGATCCATGCTGAAACACCCGTATTGTTACATAATATAGCCTCTACAGGCAGCAATGCAGATGCTGTCTCTGGCATCCATTCAATTGTTCAGATGTTGAATACTGTCCTGGGATATGCTATGCCACACCTGCTTGAGCTGTTCATGTAGTTCTGTAAGAGTTGTCGGTTGACGAGGCCCGTCACATCCCACACACGCTTAATTGGAGACGTGTCCTGAGATCGCGCTGGTCAGGGAAGTTGCAGCGTGTCTTCCAGAGCACACTGAGTTTCACGGGCAGTGTGTGGATGAGCATTATCAAACCACCTTCCTGTTGCAAAGATGGCAGACGAACGGGTCTAGCAACATTCTGTACGAACTGAGGGATGATTAGCATCCCCTCCAAAAACACCAAAGGTGAATGAGTGCTGTAGCTTATCACACCCCAGACTGTGAGGCCTGAAGTGTGTCTCGGACTAATGCACTCTAGGAGACAGCACTCATCAGGTCTAGATTGTTCGCGCAAACAACCATCACTTGTGTGCAGACAGAGTCTGTCTTCATCACTGAACACTACAGCTTGCCTTTCCATCTTCTACATCTACATCTACATTTATACTCTGCAAGCCACCCAACGGTGTGTGGCGGAGGGCACTTTACGTGCCACTGTCATTACCTCCCTTTCCTGTTCCAGTCGCGTATGGTTCGCGGGAAGAACGACTGTCTGAAAGCCTCCGTGCGCTCTCTAATCTCCCTAATTTTACATTCGTGATCTCCTCGGGAGGTATAAGTAGGGGGAAGCAATATATTCGATACCTCATCCAGAAACGCACCCTCTCGAAACCTGGCGAGCAAGCTACACCGCGATGCAGAGCGCCTCTCTTTCAGATTCTGCCACTTGAGTTTATTAAACATCTCCGTAACGCTGTCACGGTTACCAAATAACCCAGTGACGAAACGCACCGCTCTTCTTTGGATCTTCTCTATCTCCTCCGTCAACCCGATCTGGTACGGATCCCACACTGATGAGCAATACTCAAGTATAGGTCGAACGAGTGTTTTGTAAGCCACCTCCTTTGTTGATGGACTACATTTTCTAAGCACTCTCCCAATGAATCTCAACCTGGTACCTGCCTTACCAACAATTAATTTTATATGATCATTCCACTTCAAATCATTCCGCACGCATACTCCCAGATATTTTACAGAAGTAACTGCTACCAGTGTTTGTTCCGCTATCATATAATCATGCAATAAAGGTTCCTTCTTTCTATGTATTCGCAATACATTACATTTGTCTATGTTAAGGGACAGTTGCCACTCCCTGCACCAAGTGCCTATCCGCTGCAGATCTTCCTGCATTTCGCTACAATTTTCTAATCCTGCAACTTCTCTGTATACTACAGCATCATCCGCGAAAAGCCGCATGGAACTTCTGACACTATCTACTAGGTCATTTATATATATTGTGAAAAGCAATGGTCCCATAACACTCCCCTGTGGCACACCAGAGGTTACTTTAACGTCTGTAGACGTCTCTCCATTGATAACAACATGCTGTGTTCTGTTTGCTAAAAACTCTTCAATCCAGCCACACAGCTGGTCTGATATTCCGTAGGCTCTTACTTCGTTTATCAGGCGACAGTGCGGAACTGTATCGAACGCCTTCCGGAAGTCAAGAAAAATAGCATCTACCTGGGAGCCTGTATCTAATATTTTCTGGGTCTCATGAACAAATAAAGCGAGTTGGGTCTCACACGATCGCTGTTTCCGGAATCCATGTTGATTCCTACATAGTAGATTCTGGGTTTCCAAAAACGACGATACTCGAGCAAAAAACATGTTCTAAAATTCTACAACAGATCGACGTCAGAGATATAGGTCTATAGTTTTGCGCATCTGCTCGACGACCCTTCTCGAAGACTGGGACTACCTGTGCTCTTTTCCAATCATTTGGAACCCTCCGTTCCTCTAGAGACTTGCGGTACACGGCTGTTAGAAGGATCGAGTGATCCTCGATGGCAGTAGTCCAGTGGTGCATGTCAATTCTGTGGTGTTAGTGGGAGATGGATTAGAGGTGCGCATGACCATGTTCCATTGCTAATAACCAGTTTGAAAAAGTTTCTGTTCACACATCTAGACTCAGAAGCCCTCTTATCTGAGCAGTGGGTAGCTGTACAATCTGCCACTGCTGCCCTTACAATACCGTGATCCTGGCGGACATCTGTGCTGCGTGGACGTCCAGAACCTCATCTACAGGTGTAAGAATGTTCACATGACCACTCATACCAGCATCGTTGTACATCTGACACAGCACATTCAACTCGTCTGGCAGTTCTCCGAGAGGCCCATCCCACCACTCAGAAGGCTGCAATTTGACCCCTTTCAAACTTGCTCAGTTGGCTGGAAGAAGCACGAGTGTGCCTCCATACTGTGGTTGCCTACTTGTTTCATACATCATTTGCACGAAGGTGGGCTTTCCCGCAGTGAGCATTCCCTATTAAAGACTAGCGACAGATGGCACTCTGGTAGCTATGCCACTATGTTATCTGTTGGCAGATGATGTTGAAACCGTAATCAGCACATTCACTACCCCCCCCCCCCCCCTCAGGTAGTATCTGCCATCACTGGATAAAAATTGATATCATTCTTCCAGGTGTACTACTTTTTTTCCAGCAGCGTATATTTGTACTAATTTGTTTTGTTTTAATGGACTCTGACAGACACACATTTTCTTGTCTGACTGGAATACGTGCAGAGGTAGTTGATCTGTCATAATCTAGAATTGTATATTATAGGCAATACATTGAGTCCAACTGTTTTGTGTGTTATTCCAGTAGATACATTGAACAACAGGAGTCTCTTTCAGTACATTCCAGTGCAAAAGGAGAGGTGCAGTGAGAAGAGCTAATCCATGGTTAAAGGGCACCAGGAAACACAGTGACTGATAAATATATAGCAAGCATTTTGAAGACTTAACCTACGAAAATTCTACAATTCAACCCCCCCCCTCCCTCCCCCAACCACAACCACCACCAGCACCACCACCACCTCACTCCTACTACCAGCAAGTAGACAGGATTTCCTCCCTCCTTGGCAGCTGTGTCCTAATGTTGGAGCCAAGCCTAATATTGGACCTCTCAACTACCAATAATCCCACACTCCAACTGCCTGAACCTTGCAGACCAAGAGGCTTCCTCTAAAACAGGAGAAGCAACTGCATCTTGTTCAGGATCTTTATTGGTCACAGATGAACCAGGAAGACCTTTTGATCAGCCCCCAGAAAGTCTTCAATTAACTGCTACGTCTTGGGAGGACCTCCCGCTCAACAATTGGTGAGAGGTCAACCTCAATGAAAGCAGTAACTGGGGCATCAAAGGTAGGGGACAGAAAAACAATTAAAATTTCTCAAAAGAGGAAAGGCTGCTGGACCTGATGGGATACCAGTTCGATTTTACACAGAGTATGCAAAGGAACTTGCACCCCCCCCCCCCCCCCCCGCTCCCCTTCTTGCAGCGGCGTACTGTAGGTCTCTAGAAGAGCGTAGCATTCCAAAAGATTGGAAAGGGCACAGATCATCTCCATTTTCAAGAAGGGACGTCGAACAGATGTGCAGAACTATATCCCTAACATCGATCAGTTGTAGAATTTTGGAACACGTGTTATGTTTGAGTATAATGACTTTTCTGGAGAACAGAAATCTACTCTGTAGGAATCAGCATGGGTTTCAAACAAGACGATCGTGTGAAACCCAGCTCGCGCTATTCGTCCACGAGACTCAGAGGGCCATAGACATGGGCTCCCAGGTAGATGCCGTGTTTCCTGACTTCCACAAGGCATTTGATACAGTTCCCCACAGTCATTCAATGAACAAAGTAAGAGCATATGGACTATCAGAACAATTGTGTGATTGGATTGAAGAGTTCCTAGATAATAGAATGCAGCATGTCATTCTCAATGGAGAGAAGTCTTCCAAAGTAAGAGTGATTTCAGGTGTGCCGCAGGGGAGTGTCGTAGGACTGTTTCTATTCACAATATATATAAATGACATTGTGGATAACATTGGAAGTTCACTGAGGCTTTTTGTGGATGATGCTGTAGTATATCAAGAGGTTGTAACAATGGAAAATTGTACTGAAATGCAGGAGAATCTGCAATGAATTGACGCATGGTGCAGGGAATGGCAATTGAGTCTCAATGTAGACAAGTGTAATGTGCTGTGAATACACAGAAAGGAAGATCCTTTACCATTTAGCTACAATATTGCAGGTCAGCAATTGGAAGCAGTTAATTCCATAAATTATCTGGGAGTAGGCATTAGGAGTGACTTAAAATGGTGTGACCATATAAAATTAATCGTCTGTAAGGTAGATGCCAGACTGAGATTCATTGGAAGAATCCAATGGAAATGCAATCCGAAAACAAAGGAACTAGGTTACGGTACATTTGTTCGCCCACTGCTTGAATACTGCTCACCAGTGTGGTATCCGTACCAGATAGGGTTGATAGAAGAGAGAGAGAAGATCCAATGGAGAGCATCATGCTTCATTACAGGATCATTTAGTAATTGTAAAAATCATTTAGTAATTGTGAAAGCGTTACGGAGATGATAGATAAACTCCAGTGGAATACTCTGCAAGAGAGACGCTCGGTAGCTCGGTACAAGCTTTTGTTGAAGTTTCGAGAACATACCTTCACTGAGGAGTCGAGCAGTATATTGCTCCCTCCTACATATATCTCGCGAAGAGACCGTGAGGATAAAATCAGAGATATTAGAGCCCAAACAGAGGCATACTGACAATCTTTCTTTCCACGAACAATATGGGACTGGAATAGAAGGAAGAACCGATAGAGGTACTCAAAGTACCCTCCACCACACACTGTCAGTTGGCTTGCAGGGTATGGATGTAGATGTAGATCAGAGGACATGAGGCATGTGCTGGACATCCCTCGAATACCCACATCCAGTCCCCCATAATTATGCCCATTGGCACCAGCCTCAAGCTGCATGAGCAAAGCAAACTCAGCCTGCATCCAGAGCCCCATCTATACTAAAGACAGCAGAAACTGTGCATTACAGTCATTAAAATGCATGACTGTGCCTGCACAAAATTTATGAATTAAACGAGCAACCACACAGGTAACTGAAAATAATTCTAACTTTTGGAACTATTAGTTCCTTCCTCGGAGAGGGGCTTATGTTGGGGAAAGTTAAAAGGGAAGGCAGGTCAGATAGCATGGTTTCATGGATTATTATCAGCTAACCTGTGTCCACTGATAGTTTTGTACAGAGATGTCAATATAGTAATGACCAACATTGACAAGAGAGTCAAAGTCAATATTCCTCACTCTAATTCTGTTTATTATATTTATCAATCACTTTTTTTACTTTGTCAAATTGGAAGACAGGTGATTGGTTATGTTAGAATGTATGGATAGAAATCCTAGGTCAAGATCACTAAAATTCCTTTATTGATAACTAATTTTAGATCACTGACGAGTCACCTTAAGATCTAAAATACAGAAAATTCTATAAAAGAGGTGACCAATAGTATCACACATTACATATGTAAACTTCCATTCTATGATACATATAAATTAAATTTTTAACTTAATTCAGTGTGTATCAGCCACCAGACAAGCTGAATTGCTCTTTCATGCACACACTGAAATTTTTTATAGATTGTGACAAAAATAAAGACATACAAAGTACATTTGGTAAGTGGTATGGAGATCATCATGTTTACTTACGTTTGCCATACATATCTCCAGTGCTCATACTGCTACACTTGTCTTTCAATGCAAGGAGACTCCAACAGTGGTAACTATCATACAGTCCATGTGTGGAAAGTTGCTACTCACCACGTAGCGAAGATGCAGAGTTGCAGATAGGCACAACAAAAATACTATCACAATTGTAGCTTTCGGCCATTAAGGCCTTTGTCAACAACAGAAAAACAAACACACACACACACACACACACACACACACACACACACACACACACACACACATATACATACACATACATATACGCAACTTGCACACACAACTGCAGTCTCAGGCAACTGAAACCCCATATTGTTACATTCGATCCTGGATTTTTCCATTGTTTTGAGTCCATGTGTGGATGTAAATATCGCATATGACTCACAACACTAGCTACAGGACAAGGAAGCAGATGTATTATGGCTGTCAGAGAAATGGCAACAGTTAATGCTACACGTAAACAGTAACTGCCGGATGGTGCTACTAACCAACAAAGTTTTATGAAATCAAGCCTCTATAATAATATAAGGAGCTGTAACATAGTGAATTTTTTACTAGATTTAGATTACATACAATGTAGGAAGTTATGTTCGGTTTCTTCAATCTGTAGTAACCATATGCCACACACGTGGTGATTAAGTAATACAAAACCAGTATATAGTAAAAAAGGAGGAAATTAATATGGTCATAATTGAAAGCGGTGTATGTACAGTGCCAATGATAAAAAAATTATAAAACAATAATACCGAATAATAAACTGTGTCATACTTTAACAATCAGTGCTGATTACAATCAGTGTTATAAGTTGCTTTAATTACAAATCAGTAAATAGATGGATAAAACTTAAGCCATTAGATGCTACATTAAGAACAGTTACAAGGATCGAACTTCATAAAGATAATCACAGTACTTTACACCAAGGTATTTGCTATAGATTATATCATCAAACAGTACCACACACTATGCATGTCAAAATGTAGGTTAGCTGATGAACAATAAACATCATTTCTGCTTATTCTGTAATACACATTCTTGTAATCTACCATATTCAAACCAAGATCCAGAGGACGTGGACATATGTATAATCCAAGTGAAGGTCTAGGAGTTAAACACACAATAAATACATACAAAGGTAACTCAGTTTTAGAGCTTCATACGAAAGAAGTGAACAGCTGAAGTTACAAATGTTGTAACCTGAAGTGTAGATGCCAAGTATAACCAGCAGTATGTGTGTTCATCATTATGAAACCTAACAAACAATATAGGAAACACGAAAGTGGTACACTGGATCCATTAGATGTTAATGACAATCATAAGTAGCCTTAAACCTATTTACAACACAGAATAGGGTATCACCTGATCATATGTGTAAAGGTACATAGTGACTGAAATATATTTGAAGACCGAGGTCCGAATATATAAGCCACAGAGAACAGATACAGCACATGGAGCTGAATGTCTAGGTGTAAGATACACGATAATACACTGAGTGAAATAGCTTCATATACGAGAAGCACTTATTGAGATATTATACTACATGCATAAAAATATAATAAAACAACCAACCATACAAAACTGGCGTATAAAATAATAAGTCTAACTGGAAAATGCTGAGGGGCATTAAACATGGCTACATCTTAAATCAGAGAGGAATGTAATCCAAATGTAACTTAAGGTCTAGGTGTTACATAATGACATACCAATTAAGGTAGCACAAATTTTAGTGCTTCGTATAAAATAAGCAAACAGTTGGAAGTTCCACAGTGTCATAACCTAAGGCCTACATACAAAGTACAAACAGCTTTATATGTGGCCATTATTAAAACCAATACAGTACAAAAACAAATGTGTAAGTGATATACAGAAACTTTAGATGTTAATTACATGAATATTTATTTATTTAGTCCTTTCATCATTCAAAGGACGAAATAAATAAATTACAGTAATACGTAGTCTTGTGCCTCTGTGTCTGATACAGAATAAAATAACTGCTCATTTGTGTAACAATATCAATTACTACTACAAGTTCCCAATGTCAAATATATCCAAAGATGATAATAATAAACTTAGTTTTGATAATTTATTAGCTTAAGGGGTTTGTTGGAACCATTTTTA
Source organism: Schistocerca nitens (assembly GCF_023898315.1). Classification (NCBI taxonomy): domain Eukaryota; kingdom Metazoa; phylum Arthropoda; class Insecta; order Orthoptera; family Acrididae; genus Schistocerca; species Schistocerca nitens. Next base: position 138,664,788 of record NC_064625.1, on the reverse strand, counting down.
CTCAGTTTTCAGAGTGATTCCCCGATGACATCGTTTCTATACCATGAACTACATTATCATACAAACATTTTGATGCAGTGAATTGTGAATTAGACATCTTAAAAAGCAAAATCTCATCTTTAATGAAAATCAGTTTGAAATATGTAAAGAATCTGATTATGGCAAGGCAGTTCAATCTGGATTTTGCTGCAAGAAGTATACTAGAAAAATTAAGACTGTATCTGAAGAAGAAATACTGTTGCTGAAGGAAAGCACGCAAACATCCCGTTACTGACATACAAGAGTAGTTGCAAGAAAGATCCCCCTCCAAATACAGCTCAACACATGCATTTTCTTGCTTGACTCCAGAAATTGCATTAAGCCATGAAGTAGACCAAAGGAGATGGAAAGGATGTCTTGAAAAGTTGGTATAAAATGGAGGAGTGTCAGATTCAAATCAGACCCTGTAAACTTGAATTTGTGGAGATTTATAGAAAAATAAGAGTTGAAGACAAGATGAAATCTTACAAGAGAAGTGAAAATTGTCTTGATAACTTCTGGACTGTTAATAACTTAAATACAATGTATTAATGTTCCACAATGATTCTGGATCAATATAAAAAAATCACATTCAAAACCATGCCTAAATTTTCAAGATTTTGTGTGAATTATTTTAATAATCTGGCATGGAATGCTACCACATAGCAAGGCTTTCCTGTATTACAGGCTTTCCTGGTATTACAGTTGAAAATCAAACAGAAAAAAGTCTTACTGTTCAAAGACACATATATGATGCAGCCCAGAGTGCCAATAAGTTGACAATTTCAGCATAGTCTTATACACAGTTTTTGCAATGCACATTCTATGTACAAAGATGATATTCGAAATAAGGAGAAGACAGGAGATAGAAAAAAGGAGGAATGATTATTGAACCAACAAAAGCAAGCTGAAAGCAAAGAATTAGAAACAAAAAGAGCAAACTTGTTAAGTGAAACCTCAAAGATTTCGGCAGAGATGGAAAATTTAAAGAAATTATTTATTCATCTTTATTGAGACAAATTTCTAGAGTCTGTTCCCTTTATTCAGAAAGTAATAATGTATGTATATCTGTAAGTGTAGAACTTCTAATTTTTTATGTGATTTTTCTATTTTCAGTAAATCAAAGTATAGTAAGCTCTTACGTTTTCAAATCTCGTCCGCTGCAATCCCCAACACTGAGTCTTTAATTCTCATCCCTTCTGGTAAGCCTTCCCTGACCCGGCAGTCTCAGTAACTTTCCCCATTTCCTAAACCTCACCAGTCCTTCTCCTCCACCACTTTTCCTTGCCCTTTAACTCTTCTGTCAGGAGCAGCCACTGGTTCTGAAAGCTTGCACATTTCCAAAACTTATGTGCATGTCTTCTCTTGGTGCCACTTAGTGAATAGATTTCATATCCACCCAGTTATATTTTCAAACATATAGTATTTAATATTTTATAAATTCTAATGATTATCAGTATATACTACGTTGTATGGACTATAGGACGCTACAGACTATAAGACACACTTTATTTTCAAGCAATTTTTTTAAATAATATTTTTACCACTTTTATTATTAGATTGCAAAGCCAGACTAAAAAATTCTTAGTTTACAAAACTGAACTTACCTTCAAAATCCCTGAAAATCATCGTCTGAACTTTTTTCTTCTACCTCTTCAGTGTCCTATATGCTATTATTTTGAATTTATAGCCCGCATCATATATATATATATATATATTTTCCATTACAAAACTAGTTACTAACAAAAATATTTATTGTTACCAATATCACAAATCACTTTCCATGTAACTTCACTTGCACCATAGACTGCAATGACTCATCTCATAATAAGCTAAGACAGTGTTCAGTGTTAGCAAGCTTGTGAATCCCTGCAACTCACGTTCGTCACATCATTGCATTGCTGCTGCCAGTTGAATCCAATTTATCAGATAGAGATAGGTTTTCTGTGGCATCGAATATATGACCATTTTTAAGACTGGCGGGAACGTTAAATCAAACGTTGGACATTTTTATATTAATTTCGAGTATAAGACATACTTGAATTTTGGAGGCAATTTTTCGAAGTAAAAAGTGTGTCTTAGTCCGTAAAATACAGTACTTTTGAAATAAGGAATTTTGATGTCATAGTCTATAAAAAAGTAAATTGAAAAAAAAAAAAAAAAAAAACAAATTGCCTTGAAAAACCTGGAAAAGATTTTTAATTTGAAAATGACCAATCACTGGACACCCTAAATGTGCGTACTTCTCACTTTTACACTCAATATTTACATATTGCATTCCTTTTTGGGGCGTCTCATACAGAGAGATATTTATGATGCAGAATCAAATAATTAAGATGATGAGACAAATGTCTCTCCTCCACTTAACCATGAACATTTCCACATTTTCACTAAAAAAGTCATCTGCCAGCATCAGATCCATCATTCCAATGATGAATCTATAATTATTCAAGATAATAATAATAATAATAATAATAATGTCGTGTGACGACGGCCTCCCGTCGGGTAGACCGTTCGCCTGGAGCAAGTCTTTTGATCTGACGCCACTTCAGCGACTTGCGCATTGATGGGGATGAAATGATGATGATTAGGACAACACAACACCCAGTCCCTGAGTGGAGAAAATCTTCGACCCATCCTGGAATCGAACCTGGGTCCTTAGGATTGACAGTCTGTGGCACAGACCACTCTGCTACCGGGGGCGGACAATTAATCAAGAGCTATGTAAAGGACGCAGGAGCGTGAAGGGAACTGTACCTATCCAAAGTCAGAGGCAGGTGGCTTCAGTGAAAAAGAGAAACCGTTGCATCAGAAGAACTGCTTCATTTATGAGTGCCAGTCTAAAATAACCGAGCTGAATATTTTCTTATTTTCATGTCTATAGCTGATTAGTTCATTCTACAGATGCTACCATCATTTTTCATATTATGATCCTAAAATAACAAAGTTAAATACTTTCTTAAATATCATTAGTTTTTGGATGGTTTATTTTTTTTTTTTTTTTTCTTATCATGGGTTTATTACAATGTAACTGCAATTGTGACGTATCCCACATCCACAAAATAGGATTTATGGGATCAATGAAAATCAAATCAAATTAAAAATTAAATTGGTTGAGCACATGAATATGTATAGAACTGTCTGCTTTCAGACACCCAGTACCCAGCTGGTGAACGTGCTTTACAGCATGATTCAATGGACCCGAGTGCTTGTTACACTACGTGGGGTACTTGGAATCTCGCTTCCAATACTAGTTTCCCTGAACTCCAGAGATGAGAACTTTCCATCCAATACATCCTTGCATCCAGACACCCTTCTGGTGTTTAGCTAGAGATGGTGGTCATGTGTGTGTGAGGTGTGCTTGCTTGTCTGAATGTCTTTCCTTTCCCAAGAACACTCAACATGTAACAGTCTTTTCCATTGTGCCTGTTTGCAACTCAAAGTGTCATCTTTACAATGAGTAGCAATATGTCCTTTCCATAATGTTGTTGATAAGCTTGTGAACAATGTAAGTATTATTTCAAACAATTTCAATAACATCTCTGATTTATTGCCCATGCAAAGAAACTTCAGTTCAGAATGTGAGCAATGGCAGAGCTTTTAGGAAGGAAAAAAAATATGTCAAAAAATTATAAAATGTTAAGTAAAAGACAATCAGACATTATTCATATGAAAAACTGATCTTTCTGGAAATATTAAAAACATTCATTATAAAATAAAATGTTCACTAATCGTACATAATCACACAGCAGTTCAAACAGAATTAAGAATCATTTGCAAAGTCTCTGTAATCTTGTGTCAGTATGTATGTATACCTCATCCTGCGCACTTCTTACACCACATCATTGTGACTTGCTGTTTCCTTTCAGTTGGTTCCCACTTTTGTACAATGTGTGTTTTATTATGTCTCTTGGAATTTCCACTAGAGGAAGTAGTCCCTCATTATATCACACAGTGTTATTTTATTGCCCAGGTATTTGTTGTACAGGTAATGCAAACTGAAAAACAACATATCGGTTATGTGGAAGGACAATCTTTCAGGCCAGCAGATAGTCTTCCTTTCGCATATATAACACAATAGCATCTGCTTCTGCCTATTAATTCCAGACATTAGCATAGTATTTGACGTTTGGCAGCAGCTTTGAGATTATTTGCTAGGATGAGGTCATCACTTGTACCATTTTATTATGAAATTCTGTGGAAATGTAACTTAACTCTCTTCTTTCCTTCCATTTAACAATCATCATTCCCTGCAAATGGTGAGAAACTGTGTCCCAGTGTAATGCATTTTCAAATTCAATAAAGTTTTAACTCCTGCAAAACAGTTTAACAGCTGTCTATGTAAATATGATGACCAACATTCTGCTGCTCCTCTAAAATGCGTAAAGCAACTTTTCAGCAGAAGATTTTCTGCCTTAACTGTCAAGCACCCTGCTTATACAGCACAGATTGTAAGTATGTATGTTTTGATGATATACTTATGCCTTTTGTTTCATAATTATTTTCTAAAGGACAATTTGCCCTTCCAAAGAATCACTGATTCCTCTAAAGATAAGTCTCACCATTGCTGGTGTACTTGACACCACCTATCATTAGGATAATTCAGTATAGGTCATATGGTGTATAATTGATCATTTGGTTTTGGGTGTCCTTGCTGAGGATTTTTAGCAAAATGGAATGAGTTGTAAGGTTATCCTATATCTATTTTGAAGCAGAGGATCATTTTTTTCAATAGTCTTGTAGTAGGCCAAATTTCACATTACCCATATAATGAAATATCCACAATGAAGAGTAATTTACAGAGGGGTCCAGAAAAATGTACACACTCTTTGATAGTTGATATTTATGGAACAAAATGGCAAACCATTACAATTCCTGCAAGGGAGAGGTTATTTTGTGTTCAAAGCTGTGGTGTCACCGCCAGACACCACACTTGCTAGGTGGTAGCCTTTAAATCGGCCGTGGTCCATTAGTATACGTCGGACCCGCGTGTCGCCACTGTCAGTGATTGCAGACCGAGCGCCACCACACGGCAGGTCTAGAGAGACTTCCTAGAACTCGCCCCAGTTGTACAGCCGACTTTGCTAGCGATGCTACACTGACAAATACGCTCTCATTTGCCGAGACGATAGTTAGCATAGCCTTCAGCTACGACATTTGCTACGACCTAGCAAGGCGCCATTACCAATTTATATTGAGCTTCTTATTACTGTACCGTCAGACCGATGTTCTACAGTTATGGATTAAAGTTAAGTATTACATCAACTACGTACTTTATTTGCTACTAAAAATTCCCTTAACTGTTCCAGACCTCACGCCAGTCTGCGTGTAATTAAACGCGTGCATTTCGGCCTCCTCTAGCAACACGGTGTTGGCTCTTCTGCCAACACAGCAAAAGCGACTCCCACTAAGAGTCACACAACATCAATGCTGTTGAACTATTGACCATCTTAGGGATGTCAGGGTTATTGGTGTGATAGCTGCACAGGATGCCTCGATGGCCTCTCATAGCTCGTTCAGTGCAGCTGGCTTCTGTTGATTAACTTCATTATTCAAGGTCCGCCATGGGTAAAAGTTGAGAGGTATAGGGTCTGGAGACCATGGTGGGTACTCAACAGCTCCTCTTCAACTTATCCATTGTCCAGGTAGATTTTCATCCAAGTAGGCTCCAACATTTCTGTGGTAGTGAGATGGAGTGCCATCTTGTTGCAGGTAAAATCTGTCATTTACAAACACATCTTGGATGGCAGGTAGAATTGATATCTGCAATGTATGAAGGTACAACTCACCTGTTGCGATACCTTCAAAGAAAAATGGGCCAGTCAAACTGTGTGATGACAGTCGTACCACACATCAACACTTGGTAAGTAACGTGTTTGTCCACATTAACATGAGGATTTTCTGGAGTCCAGAACATGCAGTTGTGGTGGTTTACAGTTACGGTCAGCTTTAATTGCACCTGGTCAGACTTGAGAACCACCCCTGCAAACTGTTCATCTTTGCGAGGTATGCCTTCAAACCACCCTCAGTACTCCATCCTTCGATCTGGGTTGTCCTCGTTCATAGCATGTAGCGATCTTGGAATGCACACTTTCCACTTTGCAGCCTTCAGAATTCGTTGTGTGCTTGATCGACTTACCCCCTTACCCCGCTTTCATGTGCACCCTGCTTCACAGATTTCTGAGGTGACCTAGCAAAATATTGCAACACAGCAGCAATGGAAGCTGGACTTCTTGATGTTTTTGTCAGCCAGACCTTTCCTTATGCATATCCTAACAGTACTATGAACTACAAATTCATCCAAAACAAGAAATTACGGTACACGATGGTGGCCGAGTTCCGTACACATTACACCCTTGCTGTTGTACCTCCGGCATGTTTTCGTACTTCCAATACCACTTTAATACAGCCTTTCATTACTCAAATGACAATCGTACTTCATTCATTGCTGCACTGTCATCTTCTGGAAAACACGTGCCAAGTTCAGTTGAGAAAACAATAGACTATGCTACCATTCAATTTTGTTCCAAAGATTAACTGTCAATGAGTGTCTACATTTTTTCTGGTCCCCTCTGTATATTACCAGGTTTCCACTTAACACATTCGCTGCCATCGGCGCACCTACCGTGGACGTGCCTGCATGGCGAGAGACTCAGCTGTTGCGAGGCACCACGGTTTAGTCAGACACAGCCATTCAGTGTGGTTTATTGTGCAAGCACTCTAAGAACGTATTGTTTTAATTTTTACGGGTGCGGTTCATGTTTTTTCCCTACAGTTTTTCTCTGTTGTGGGACTGAAAATGGAAAACAATTGTGCCACGGCGGGTCATTCAGAACCTAAGAAATGTAAAATATGGGACACAATAAACATACAAAAACTAACGGATGTGGAATTATACACATATTAGAAGAAAGCGATTTGGAAATGAATTGGCCGGTGGGGAATCCAGTGAAGAGTCTGACGGAGCCTAGTTTGCTTTAGATGAGACTGTAGGAATAGCTGTGAATCCAAGTGACAGGGAAAGGACATAAGGAGTGGTAACAAGTGGTAATGTAGCTGATACAAGTGTTGCACGGGAAAGCGAGCCAGTTGGAATGGTAAACTGTCCGTTTATAAAAAAATGAGGGACTCTTCATTCAACCAAGGGAGACACTCCCTTAGATTATATTTGTCTTTTCCTGACGGACGAATTTCTATTGAAAGTTGTAGAAGGAACAAACCAAAATGCAATTGAATTATTCCTTTCTGTGGGAACCAAAGAACAATCACGAATAAATTGTTGGAAAGATGTGACGGTAGGCGAATTGTTAGTGTTCTTGGGAGTTTTCCTGTACTTGGGAAATGTAAAGATGAGGAAGTTGCAGGCCTATTAGAAAAAGGACCCTTTATTTCACGTGAAAGGAATTGCCGTTGGTATTTCACGAAATCGTTTTCTTCTAATACTACGTGCATTGCATTTTTCTGAAAATCCGAAACAGGGAAAACCAAAACCATACGACAGATTGTATAAAATACGTCCAGTTATCAAGTTTTTCACTGAAAGGATGTGCCAAGTATACTACCCTGGACGGGAACTGTCACTGGATGAATCAGTGATCCTTTTGTGTGGAAGTTTACTTTTCTGCCAATATATAAAAAATAAAAAGCACAAATATGGCATAAAGCTATATATTTTGACAACTCCTGCTCTGGAGTGGTCCTAAAATTCGCAGTATACAATGGCATGCTGGACAATTTAGGAGGAAGAGGCCATGCGCAAAAAAATGTTCTTCATTTACTGGATGAAAAGTTGAATGCTGCTCACTACGTGTACGTGGACAGTTACTATAATAGCTTCGCATTGGATAAGTTGCTCCTGGATAAGACGACTCGCTGCACGGAACTCTGAGGGCGAATACATAGGATACACCCAAGGAAATACAGAAGGCAAAATCACGAAAAGGTGAAGCCATTGCCAGATTTTCAGGAGTTATGATAGTTAAGTGGCGTGATAAGAGGGAGGTTTGCTACATTTCTAATGCATTTACAAATTCAATGATTGAGGTTGAAAACAAAAGAAGGGAGAAGAAATCTAAGCCCTTGGCCATTGTAAACTACAATAAATTTATGTCAGGAGTTGATCAGCATGATCAGATGTTATCATATTACCTCTCGCAACGAAAACCCATATGCTGGTACAAGAAACTTTTTATCCTCATTATGGAAATGATGCTGACAAATGCACATGAACTACACAATAAATATTCTGGCACAAAAATGCCCCTCAAAGAATTACGAGTCAATATTATAAGAGCACTATTGCCACAAAAGCAGGTAGAACAGCCAGTCATAAATCCCCAACATGTTGTGGTAAAATGAGAATCAACTGGAAAATCAAGAACACCGAGAAAAAAGTGCAGATCATGCGCCAGCCGAGGGCAACGGACAGACACAATTAATGAGTGCCCAGATAAAGCAGGGTATTGTTCGAATTATTGGGTTACTCACCAACTCTAAAGGCAGATAGCACTTTCATTGTTCTTTCATTTTTCGACAGTTATGTGTAGGTACTATTCTTGAACTTCATATTTATTTTATTTGTTTGAGTGAAACTGGTAAAGTTCTTGATTGTATCTTTTCTGAGATTGTATTTCAGAAGTTTCTTCAAGATCTCGTGTTTGTTTTTGAATGCTGTTTCTACTATATTTTTTTGTTCAATAAATATGTCGTTCGTCAGTAGAATGTGTAACATCCACGAGATAAATTTTAGCTACAGTGCAACGAGAGAAAATTATGCCTCTAACAGTTATAAACATTATCTATTCGACGTATTTAATTATTTACATAATATTCTATGATGTAATTGGTCATATCGATGTGTATCATACAAAGACAATGATAATTGTAAATTCCTTTTATGATCTGCGTTTGTCTTCCTTTGTTTTTACCTTTTGTTGGTTGGCTTTTGTAGGCTGCGGACGCATATCGAACTGAGGTCTGTTAAGAAATTGTAATTATTACTCGAAAATAGAGTTCATTATTATTATAAATATGAGTGAATAATTATTTGTAACTTTAATTCCTCTCTCAGTAAGCATTATCTGTGTTAATTATTTCTTTCCGCTGATGATAGCGATTTGTATCGCGTTTTTGTCTGTGTTTTCCTTAGAAACAAATCAAATGTTTGCTTGATATGCACAATACGAAAGTAGATTTTATAGAGTTTAATAAGCATTTTAAATATTTACTTATTTGCTCTAACAATAGAAAGTCTCTATCAATTGTCTGCCGCCATCTTAACAATTATCTCAGTGGCAAATTCAAATTTAAATTACGCAACTTTGCAGAATAAATGCCGAAGGTAATACAAATGTGTAAAAATAAATGTGCACCGGTGGTCCCGAACTCATTTTAATGAAAATTATTTGAATCATATTGGTTCTTTAAAAACAGTGCTCATAGCACGATCCTCATAAGAAACTTTTCTAGCTGATGTATCGAGCCGAAATTAATTACGCACGAGTTGCAAAGAATATTGTTTCAGGTAACATACGTCAGTGTTGTGCGCAGCTGACATTCGGTGGATTTAATGATCATTTTGCTGAAGATAACTGCTTCCATCTTAATCAACAGTTGTAAGGAATCTGTTGTATGAACTGTGATTTAGTTGACACTTACACAACTTACAGACAACACTTTAACACAACGTTAACTTGGAGTTCTTTAGCAACTTGATCAAATCTTTAGCCGGGAGAAAAATTATTTAGTAATTACTCAATGTAATAAAATAAGATTACCATTTCCATTTACAAATTAGTTAAATACCAAACCACTGAATAACACAGCGAACGCCACAAATGTTTTGTTTTATTTTTGAATATAAAATAAAAATGTAGTACTCTAAACTGTCACAGTTTTAAGGAAAAATAAACGAGACACACTAGCGCGTCCATGGCCACCCGCTACAGAATGTGGCCTGTTATGCCACTGACGCCGTAGTGCTCCCCCCCCAAAAAATTTGATTCACGAGAGTAAATTTTATCTTTTACTTATGAAATAAATGCATTTTATATTACTTTTAGCAATACAGTTTGAGATTCTATTAAAGAAATAATTGGTTACGTGGCAACGCAAGACCAATTACAGTGGCACCAAATGTGTTAAATTGCAGACCTATCCTTTCCATTATCACTGAAAATGTTTTCAAAGCAATTCTTTTAACTATTACTGTTGTATATCATCTCCAAGTGGTAGCCTAGAGATATTCATTAGCAAACATAGAGCACAATATTGTGTATGTTCTACAGCATACTGATTTTGTTTACTGTTCAAGGTTAGAAGTGCACCCACATTACTAATCAGAACCAACTTCTCGTTCTGTCTCAAGATCCTGTACAACTTAACACAGTATTGGGCTTTTCATTTATAATGTTTAACAAAGAAGTGGTGAAAGAGCAAATTTATTGGTGTGTTGTTAGGAGGAGGAATAAGTAAACATGCTCAGTTTGTAAACAAGTCACATTGCATATCATGTGGTTCGCAACCTGATTTATTGACTTCTGGGTTCCTCACTATCAAGAATTTTATCACCATCATCATTATCTGTATCTTCAGATTCTACCCTGTCACAAAACAAGCTCTGCTTCCACTCATTATGGCATTACTGAAATTTCAGCTATCCGCTTCCAATTTGCCACGTTTTAACTCCAAATTACTACCTTCCAAAATGTCCAGCAACTGATTGACAGTGAATTTTTCTAACTTTCTACCCTTTTTTTTTAGTTTGGGAAGGTCCCAGATGTCTGTCGATTAGCCACTGTTTCGAAAGATGTACATCACACACAAATAGGTACAAAAAAAGTGTAGACACAAAAACATGATGTTCCCAGAGACTTACTTGCTTGGACAAATGTGTTCACAGCTGCACTGAACATAACTTATGGATGTGCATGTTAATAAAGCAAGTAGGTCAATGCCTGCAGAAATGCTTAAGCATTAGCAGCACCTGTGTTAATACATCCCTCCCCCTTTTTCTGTCACATTCCAATACTTAACTGTACTATTCATTTCTTTTCTTCTTAATCTTTATTTACTTCTCATTCTGTAATAATTGTAGTGAAATCTAACAGTGCTTACTAACACACTATATTCAATTTTCTTGGGTTCTCACCAGCTCTTCCATTTAAACTTAACCAACTCATCCCTTTCTTCCTCAAAAAAGGAACTAATAGTTCCAGAAGTTATGATAGTGTCATGTACTTTTCAGTACATGTAATTGGCAATACTATCATCCACCCCCTACCAGTCATCCGTTTTTATTGGGCTGGTGCATAAATTTGTAGCATTTTTGCATTAGTTTAATAAACACAACAGACATAACAGAGGCTTAGCTCAACAATACTCTTTCATTGCTTACTGTCAATGTCGGGGTAACTTTTCAATTTCTTGACTAGAAATTGTGTGGTTTTCAGGCAAAGAATTCGTGGAGCTATGTTGGGAGTGTAGTTTCATCCAGAAAGGAAGCTCATTATGGCTGTTTGATAGAGAGCAGAGAAGAAGTAAATAAGAGGGCACAATATTATGTGAATAAGGTGGGTGCAGAATGACTTCCCAGCCCAACTCCTGAATATTTCTGCCAGTCTAGCTGAAGGCACGTGGGCATTATTGTGGAGTGGCTTCACACCATTCAGTCTTCCTGGGCATTTTTCTTGGATTGCATCTGCAAGACATCTCAGTTGTTGACAAATGTCAATGTGGTTATGCCTCTGGAAAGCAATTTGTAGTTCACCACATCACTGTTCCACAAGATGCATTACATTATCTTTTGTGGTTGCCCACAGGTCTTTGTATAGGGAGTTGCTGCATTGTTTGCGTTCAACCGTTCCTTTCTTTTCCTTATGTTAGCCTAAAGACACCACATCTTGTCACCAGTAACAATACGCGATAGGTATAGTCGATGTTTTTCTCGAGTCACTTGACTTGCACGCACAGACGCACATCCACCTGCTGAGTTTTGTGATTTTGGCTTAGAGCATGCGCTTCCCGTACGTCAATTTTTGAATCTTCCACATTGCATGCAAATGTCACATAATGAACTATTTAGTGTTATTTAGGTTGGTACGATACTATTCGGATGAACTTTTTAAATACATTTTATGATAGACTGCTGGAACAGCTGCAACTTGACACGACCACAATCATACAAAAGGTTTATCATACACAAACGAAATTAATACATCATTTACTAGACAGTCTTGTGCAAATTACAAGTAGCTACCTACAGCAGTTTGGATTTTATATGTTAGTGTCAGACAGATCACAGGTTAAGATCTGAGCACAGGGAATGGAATTTTGCCGTTGGCCTTCAAACAGAACTTCCCTACTTTTATCATCAGTGACTTGCAAGGACCATAGGAAACATGAATGAAGAATGGTAGGGATTGGAGTTGAAGTAAAGAAGATCAGAGTCTAATGTCCCTTCTAACAACACAGTCGTCAGAAACTAACACAAACTCTAATCTGGAAAGGCAATTGATTGGCCACCATCCAACCAATTGCCTTAAATGATTTAAGGAATTGTGCGAACTCTCTATCTGGGTGGATGGATACGGGTTTAAACCACTTTTGTCATGAATATAAGTTGTGTCAGACTATGGTGCCATCTTAGTGGTATGGGTTTGAATCCTGCTCTGCAAGAATACTAGTGTACAAACACGACTATTGACATTCTCACTTGGTTCTCATAACCAATTCCTACATGAACTTTAACAATATTATGAAAAGGATGGTTGCTACTCACCATATAGCGGAGATGCTTAATTGCAGATAGGCACCACAAAAAGACTGTTCTGACGATCTTTTGTTGTCTATTTGCAACTCAGCATCTCGACTATATGGTGAGTAGCAACTATCCTTTTCATAATATTGTTACATTCCATCCTGGATTATCCATTGTTCCACGTGAACTTCTGGACAAAAATTTGTGTGAGTTGCAAAGAGGTATGAACCAAACCGTTCCTGTTGAAAGGGATAGGAGGAAAGGGATATAAGAAAACAGATTCAGTCAATCAGATATGCTGAGTATATTTTCAACTTTTTTCCTTACAGTATTACTTCAATGTAGTTTTCCTTTCTTTACCAACTTACACAAAATTTAATACAAATCAACAATTATCGGAACCAGATATTGCCCAACAGTTTTTAAATAGCTATAAGTTAATAAAAATAAATTAAAATTATACTGTCATCAGGAACAATTACATTGTATGCTTGGAAACTGCCAGGCTCTATGGAGGGGAAGTTAATTTTTGATAGGTTCAACAGTAATATAGATATATCAAATATATATCACAACGTTAACTCTGCCTTCTTAATTATAAACTATTTGTATTACATACATTACAGTGTTTTCCATGCCGTGTTCAATAACTACTTCCAACATTTTAATACTGAAAATATGCATGGCTGGGTATTTTTCATTTCCAGGAATAATAGAATTGACAACATGATTGAACTAAAGCACAAATACACAAAACTGACGGGCGCACACACACCGCTTGAACATACAACAATATTTTGAAGAGGACAGCTTTTGGTGCATTCACCATGAAACAAACAGTGAACATGAAACAGAGGAGTAAAATTCCTCAACAAAGCATCCAGGTGTGTGTTAACAGAGTAGTTATCTTTGGCAGTACCTCCCTGACTCTTCCTAAATATGGAAGGACAGTCTACAGACAACACAGCCTAGCATTCGCTGCTACAAAATTTTATTCCATTACACGGCATACGGGCACTGAGATGCCAACAGAAAGCCAAACGAAAGATGGGATGAAATGTTTCAGCAAGCAGCTACAACGGACTTGGCATGATTACACGTGACTGAAACAAAAGACACCAAATAAATTACATACAGTACACACACACACACACACACACACACACACACACACACACACACACACACACACACACACACACACACACACACACACACACTTTTCAAAAGATTCAATCACGCTATGTACACTTTTCTCCTTTTAAGTGGACTGATTTGTTATGGATTATTCCAAAAGAATCCAATAGTAAAGAAATATATCAAATGAGTAGATTCTGGGTGTACCAATAAGTGTATGCAACCATTGTAAATAAGGTAAGTTATGTAACTGCTATCTCTAAAACTGAAGTGTATTACAAAAATTCATGCAACTTCCTAAAATTAGAACAATTTACTTGTTACAAAATTAAGGGTTGCAGCTTTTAGTATGACACATTGCACTTCAAGATACTTCCACATCACTGTGTTACACTAAACTAGGCGTAGAAAACATTTATCACTAGATATTCCAACAAATTATGCCAATTATAATGTCATGGTAGTTAACTGTTTATGTCCAAACTAAAGGAAACAGAGATTAACAGCACCATTCAGGCAGCGACTTCTTGCAGACTATTGTAGAAAGTGTCAAACTTCCACTTCATGTAAGTAATTTGCAATTTTCACAGCAATGAACATGTCATAGAGAACAAAATTTTTATATTTTTGATCTTGCTTTAAAATTCAAACCAGTCTCCCCTTACACACTAACAAGGGACACCTTTGACCTCTAATGATCTGAACTGCAAGAAACAATGCTCAAAAATAATAAAACAATGGCCAGTGTAATTTCCAAGCAAAACTTCACATTCTACCACACATGACATTTTAATAGAGAGAAAGTAATAAGATTGCAATACCACAGGAGGGAAATTTTAGATCATTCAGAGATGTCATTGTACCATTACATTTTCAATCGACAGTGCCAAAAACGCTCTAATTATAATAGCACAAAACACCCACATCCTACACATTTTATAGTGTTTATTTTAATCCTCACAGCACAGATGCGGGATTTTGATGAAGTGGTTAAAACAAAATGGAAGATAATTTGTGCACCTCACTAAATTAGCCACCTTTTCACATTCAAAATCACTTTCACATTCAAGCAGTAAATATTAAGTCACACTAATTGCATTTTTAAATGATCATATGGTTATGTCAACATCTTAACTTGCCTTTTGTCAAATGCAATACAACACAGGCATATGCTTTGATGTAAAAAATCGATTGTAAATCACAGAGAAGTTTGATGATGAAGTAACAGTCACGTATCTTCGCTTGTGGTTTGGCACATTCGAATCTTACGAAATCAGTAATCCTCCTGACAGAGCTTATATTGCTAAAACAGGTAGACACCAGGGGGTTGGCAATGTTATGTTGTTTTCAATAGCAATATCTTCAGCATAACATCCTTGTTTGGAAAACTTGCACCTAGAAGGGAACGATCTGTGCAACCTGACCAGGAATCTCACAGCAATAGGCTCTTTTTGCTTGTGCATTTTCACCATGCATTAGAAAATGTTTCACGAGTTCTTTAGTCTTTTTTGCACTTTTGATTGTCTCCACATGAATGATTCACATGCAGGCTGTTTCAAGTTTCTTTGAAATATTTGGACCGAAAGTGCTTTGCGCCTCCTGAGAACAAATTTATAGCCTTCATAACTGTTCTCTAGTACGCTGTCATCAATGTGTACTAATACACCGGGCATTGACTGTTTAGAAGGAGATAGTTCTTATTCACTCTGGACTACTCCTGCTGCTCTGGAGGTGAATGTCGTGTACTGCTTAAATAGCCAGCTTCACATGCAAGTTCTTTCTGTCCTTCAAAATCACTGTCTATCAAGCGTAACATCATCCCTAATATATTTCTGAATTTTCTATACTCAACCTCTATCATTTCCATATTAAGCATGTCACAACTTCCTAATATATGGACCAAATTTGTAGGATTAATTCTCTTTATGACATCACTGCACACACTAAGCAACATGCAAAAATACCAAGAGACATTCTTACTGCAGTTATACCATGAATGCAACTAGCATTGTTAGTGGAGCTACAATATGCCGCTAACACACGAGTGCGGAGTTTTGCATGGACACGACACAGCCAACAGTTTCTGTTTATTGGCTGTTAGTCTAAGCATGGTTTCGTGCAGTTCCAAGCGTTCAAGGTCAAATGTGTCCCTTAAAAAACTATTTTCTTCATAAACTAACTTCAATAAGATTTGTTAACCATTTTTTTATTTCAAAATTATGTTGCGACATTTATTAATATTTCACCAACTTCATATACTGAGCAAGTTCAAACATTAGAAAATAAAAAGTCAGTCACATGTGTAGTGAAACATTTATTGAGATTACATTATCAAAGAATAGTGTTCACTACAAATGTCAAGCATCAAACAGTAGCATACTTTTACCACATGACTCAATTATCTCTCACCAAATGCTTAACACACAGTACACATGTATTAAAAAAAGAGGGGTGGGGAGGAAAGGTCCAGTTAACAACCCCTACAAGGAAAATTATTATGCAACACTTAGCTAAGAAAACAGAACACCTTTTCATACAGCACAGTTGCCAATTCACAGCTATCTCCTGGCCAAATGTTTGGTGTCCCTTGTTTGCTGGCAAATGAACCTTCAGAGTTTCCATTACAATAAAGTATAAAAAAAGGGCTGATGAAATCAGGAAAAGAAATATGGACAAATCCAAAGAATGAGTCCTATAAGATGAACAAGATAAACAACAGTATACAACTTTGAAAAATTAAAAGGCAAAGCTAATTTACTTAGGAAAGCACAACCATCAGGCAGTACACAAAGCAAGAAAGTGAAGACAATATACAAATAAATTAAGAAATGGGTAGTTTCCAAAAGGAAACAGTTTCACGATATTAGGAAATAAAAAGTAATCAGAAGAAGCACCACTGGAAATAGCATGCAGCTAATTTAGCTGTTTAAATGCTACCTGTCTTTGGCCCAGAACAAGTGCAGCACCTCTGGATAATCAACACTGAAGATTGTGTTAAAAAACACTCATTCCCATTTTAAATGATAAAGCTAAAATTTATAATTAAGCATGCAGAATTCCACCTCAGGAATCTCCTCTTCCTCCTCCTCTTCTCCCCCCCCCCCCAAAAAAAAAGAACTAGAAGACTTTTCTTGGCTTTAAAACAGCACCACCTTTCTGACCACAGCTTCGACACCAAATATACAATCACAATGACTGCAGTGTAGTTTGTTCTGGCTAGTCATATCTCATCGAAGCTCATGCCAGACACCCTCCGCTTCCTAACTGTTTAGGCTACTGGGGATACATACACAATGCGCATCGTGTTTGTGAATCCGGAGCCCTGCTTCCAGCCAGTGACTACGATTACTGGGTCTCCGTCACGAATGAAACCACGAGACTTGCCGAACTGCAAACCGAACTGGACACGCACGTCCACATCCTTCAGCCAGTCCTGCAGTGGTGGTGCTGAAACAAGTGAATTAACAAACATTGTGGCAGTCAGCTGAAGCTACAAAATTCATGTGGCACCACATCAGTAAATACACTGGCAGAAACATACAATTATGGCCATTACTGCTCTGGGAGCCAAAACGTCGTTATTATTATTATTATTATTTATTATTATTATTATTGATGTTGTTGTTATGGTGGTCTTGTCTGAATACTGGTTTCCTGCAGCTCTCCATGCTACTCTATCCTATACGAGCCTCTTCACCTCCAAGTAACTACTATAATCTACATCCTCCTGAATCTGCTTACGGTCTTAATCTTTGCCTCCCTTTATTGTTTTTATCCCTCACTCCCTCCACTATTAAATTTATGATCCCTTGATATCCCAGGATTAGTCCCATCACCAATCCTTTCTATTGGTCAAGTTGTGACACAAATTTTTCGTCTTCCCAATTCTACTCAGTACGTACTCATTAGTTACATGATCTACATCTACATCCATACTCCGCAAGCCACCCGACAGTGTTTGGCAGAGGGTACTTTGAGTACCTCTATCAGTTCTCCCTTCTATTCCAGTCTCGTATTGTTCGTGGAAAGAAAGATTGTCGGTATGCCTCTGCGTGGGCTCTAATTTCTCCGATTTTATCCTCATGGTCTCTTTGCGAAATATACGTAGGAGGGAGCAATATACTGCTCGATTCCTCGGTGAAGGTATGTTCTCGAAACTTCAACAAAAGCCAGTACCGAGCTACTGAGCGTCTCTCCTGCAAAGTCTTCCACTGGAGTTTATCATCTCCATAACGCTTTCGCGATTACTAAATGATCCTGTAACGAAGCGCGCTGCTCTCCGTTGGATCTTCTCTATCTCTTCTATGCACCCTATCTGGTACGGGTCCCACACCGGTGAGCAGTATTCAAGTAGTGGGTGAACAAGTGTACTGTAACCTACTTTCTTTGTTTTTGGATTGCATTTCCTTACGATTCTTCCAATGAATCTCAGTGACATCAGCTTTACCGAAGATCAACTTTATATGATCATTCCATTTTAAATCACTCCTGATCCTTACTCCCAGATAATTTATGGAATTAACTGCTTCCAGTTGCTGACCTGCTATACTGTAGCTAAATGATAAAGGATATTTCTTTCTATATATTCGCAGCACATTACACTTATCTACATTGAGATTCAATTGCCATTCCCTGCACCATACATCAATTCGTTTCAGAACATCCTGCATTTCAGTACAATTTTCCATTGTTACAACTTCTCGATATACCACAGCATCATCCGCAAAAAGTCTCTGAACGTCCAATGTTATCCACAAGGTTATATATATATATATATATATATATATATATATATATATATATATATATATATATATATATATATATATATATATATATATATATATATATATATAAGAAAGTAAGAGGGAAACATTCCACATGGGAAAAATATATCTAAAAACAAAGATGATGTGACTTACCAAACGAAAGTGCTGGCAGGTCGATAGACACACAAACACAAACACACACACAAAATTCAAGCTTTCACAACAAACCGTTGCCTCATCAGAAAAGAGGGGAAGGAGAGGGAAAGACTAAAGGATGTGGGTTTTAAGGGAGAGGGTAACGAGTCATTCCAATCCCGGGAGCAGAAAGACTTACCTTAGGGGGGGAAAAAAAAGGACAGGTATACACTCGCATACACACACATACCCATCCGCACATACACAGACACAAGCAGACATTTGTAAAGGCCTAGGGCTGGCAGGTTGATAGACACACAAACAAACACAAACATACACACAAAATTCAAGCTTTCACAACCAACGGTTGCTTCATCAGGAAAGAGGAAAGAGGGAAGGAGAGGGAAAGACGAAAGGATGTGGGTTTTAAGGGAGAGGGTAAGGAGTCATTCCAATCCTGGGAGCGGAAAGACTTACCTTAGGGGGAAAAAAGGACAGGTATACACTCGCACACACACACATATCCATCCACACATGGACAGACACAAGCAGACATTTGTAAAGGCAATGAGTTTGGGCAGAAATGTCAGTCGAGGCGGAAGTACAGAGGCAAAGATGATGTTTAAAGACAGGTGAGGTATGAGCGGCGGCAAATTGAAATTAGAAATTAGCGGAGTGTTAAATTTCTGTTCTCCAGAAATTTTTCCTTGGTATTGCCAGTCTGCATTTTATATCCTCTCTATCTTGGCCTTCATCAATTATTTTGCTGCCCAAATAGCAAAACTCATCTACTACTTGAAGTTTCTCAATTCCTAATGTAATTTCATTAACATCACGTGATTTAATTCTACTACATTTAATTACCTTGTTTTACTCTTGTTGATGTTCATCTTGTATCTTCCTTTCAAGACAATGACCATTCCATTTAACTTTTCTTTTGTCACGCATTAATGCTAGTATTTGGAAAAAATTGTGACTCTTTGAAGGTAAATGATAGTATTACAGTCTTATGAACTAGTAACAAACTAGTAACAGTAATTTAGTTTTGTGACTGAAGCAGAATTTATTTAACTCTGTTGTTTTTACCCCACAGAAAACACCGTTTTACCCCTCTGGGGGTAATTACACCCAGATTGGTAACCGCTGTTCTACACACATCAAAAAACGTTTTGCATCACCTCGGTTCTGAGAGTTCCGGAACCTGTACAGAAAATTGGAAGAGAGATCAACATAAACATCATTTCCATCCTTTTTATGGATCATGAAAACCACACATTGCATGTTGTACCACCATACAGCAAGAGCTTCAGAGGTGGTGTTCCAGATTGGTGTACACACCGGTTCCTCTAATACCCAGAAGCACATCCTCTTGCATTGACACATGCCTGTATTCGTCACGGCATACTATCTACAAGTTCATCAAGGCACAGTTAGTCCACATTGTCCCACTCCTCAACGGCGATTCGGCGTAGATCCCTCAGAGTGGTTGGTGTGTCACGTCATTCATAAACAGCCCTTTTTCAATCTATCCCAGGCATGTTCGATAGGTTTCATGTCTGGGGAACAGGCTGGCCACTCTAGTTGAGCGATGTCGTTATCCTGGAGGAAGTCATTCTCAAGATGCGCACGATGGGGGAGTAAATTGTCGTCCAGGAAGACTAATGCCTCGCCAATATGCTGCCGATATGATTGCACTATCTGTCAAAGGATGGCATTCAGGTATCTTACAGCTGTTACAGCACCTTCCATAACCACCAGCGGCGTAAGTCAGCTCCACATAATGCCACCCCAAAACAGCCTGACCAGGTTGCCTCCAAAGATCTCCAACGATTATCTGGTAGAAGGCATATGTGACACTAATCGGTGAAGAGAACATGATGCTACTCTTGAGTGGTCCATCTGACATGTCGTTTGACCCATCTGTACCGTGCTGCACAGTGTTGTGGTTGCAAAGATGGACTTCACCACGGACGTCAGGAGTGAAGTTGGGCATCACGCAGCCTATTGCCCACAGTCTGAGTCTTAAAATGACGTTCTGTGGCTGCACAAAAAGCATTATTGAACACGGTGGCATTGCTGTCCGTGTTCCTTCGAGCCATAATCCGTAGGTAGTGGTCACCCACTACAGTAGTAGCCCTCGGGCGGCCTGAGCAAGGCATGTCATCGACAGTTCCTGTCCTTACTGTATCTCCTCCACGTGCGAACAACATTGCTTTGGTTCACTCTTAGATGCTGGACACTTCCCTTGTTGAGAGCCCTTCCTGGCACGATGTAACAATGCGGACACGACCGAACTGCGGTACTGACCGTCCAGGCACGGTTAAACTACAGACAACACGAGCTGTGTACCTCCTTCCTGGTGGAATGACTGGAACTGATCAGCTTTTGGTATAAGGATGATGAGGATTAAAATAGTGATGCCATAGATGACAAGGGCCAGTAAGAAGAAACTGCAGAAAAGAAAACAGTTTGCAAATTAATGTAAACCATTTCTTGTCATTTATTTTATTTTGCTTTGTATTATCAAAATGTAGACAATCAGTAAATGGCATAAACTTAGAATAGGTATAATCCTAACTTTTTAGGAACATACTTTGTCATGATCCTTATATTGTGTGAAAGTCTTCCGTTGTGCCTATCTGCGACTCAGCATCTCTACTACATAGTGACTAGCAACTATTCTTTTCATAGTATTGTTACATTCCATCCAGGATTTCCCATAGTTTGTAGTTTTGGTTAGTCAGTATATGTTAAAATTAAATTTTTCCTCAGGTACTTTTTTTTTTTTTTTTTTTTTTTTTTTACAAAAAAAAGGGGGTGGGTGACTTATAATCAGGATCAATATGGTAGTGTGTAGTTATTACTTCATTGTCTTGCGAATTAAGAAAGAAATTAGGAGCCAATACTGCTTGGCCAATTCTCCTTCATTTAATAGAGTAAAAATGTTTAAGTAACTTTCTTCATCATGATATCAGTAACAATTACAGTGTAGAGGTCGCTGAAGAACCCAATGTCAATATTGCAACAGATACAAACGACATTCTACCTTACCTGTGTAATGCAAGGGCAGAATAGCCCTGTAGAGATGGCACTGACGAGCCACTTGTCCGTACCGCGTGACGGCGATGATCGGGCACCTGGGACGGTACTTCGAGATTACGTGTGCCGACCGCCCAGTGGTCGTGATCACAATGATGGCAGTGGCCAAGCACTTCATGGAAGCCTCCACAGTGGCGATCGCTACTGACTGTGCTACGTCCATCGGAGGAACAGCCTGTGGAATGTGGAAAGGTACGTTTTACCAGCTTAGCGCCCAGTGCTTCACTTGCATTAACTGTATGATTTGTACATTTCTATGATTTTACATTCATCAAATATTGTAATTCATATATTTGTTATGCCCAATGCTCAAGTGATAAACCAACGCACTGTGCAAACAGTGTAAAACCAACTGTCAAATTTTCGCAGTTCTACCTTCCAAAATTTCCTCGACAGCAACATTCCAAAACCACTTTCAGACCCTTCCCTATTCACCGTCTTAGGTATGGAATTTCAAAAAATCAATTCTTAAATGATGCCTAGAGTGTAAGACCAACACCCTCTCCAAATTTAAAGTTTCTATCTTCAATGGTCTGGGCTGGGTGGTGATGAATCAGTGAATCAGTCAGGCCCTGTTTCACCCCTTTAAGGGCTGAATTTCCAAACACCCTGAAAAGTGTTTATTTATGTAACACTGTTTATTCTTGTGCCTTATCCACTCCACTACGTGTACAGCCAAGAAAAGTTGTGGGTATGGATTAATGTAATATGTGAAACTGGGACAAAATATTATATTACGTTGTTGCGAGTCATTCAAATCCTGAATTAATGATAGTCAAAGAGATGTATGTGACATCTTCTGAGGCATAGGGATGTGAAACCATATTGATAATCTCACTGGGCACAGTACTCAGTTTAACTGATTGATATTGCATTTATAGCTTCATTAATAACCACTGCATATGAGGGTTACTGTAGGCAATATAACAAATGAACACAGAATTTCAAACTTGACACAAACTTTGTGGAGTAGGCATTACTACAGAAGCTACTGGCTTTAAGGGTTAGTACAGAATATTGTGCTGCATGTGAAATTTTCTGAAGCACACTTCTTTCTACGATGTTACGACTTGCCTGCTGGTTGAGAACTTATTTTGCCCTAGCTAATCACCACAATTCAGAATCGTCACAATTGAATTATTGTATTATGGCCCTGACATTGCAGCAAAACTTACTGATAGCTGTTACACCTAGCTCACCTTGGAACTGAGGTCGCTGAAGATCTGCCTCTGCCAGATGGCCGCTTCTGCCTCCTTGCAGATGTTTGCCATGGTCAGCACACACTCCAGGGGGTAGTCTCCCTTGGCAGTCTCACCAGACAGCATGACACAGTCGGCACCGTCCAGGATGGCATTTGCCACGTCCGAGGTTTCGGCCCTCGTGGGTCGGGGCTTCTTCACCATGGACTCCAACATCTGTGTCGCACAGATGACTGGCTTCCCGACCTGTAGAAGGAAATGACCACTGTTTCAGGGATAATGTTAGAAAGAAATTAAATACGGTCCTGTCTAGTCATCCAAATCGAAGGAAGACTGAAGCAGATTTACGCAATTCGTAACACTGCTATAAAGCCCTAAAAGTATACCAGAATTTCCTCAATAATATATCTACAGGACTAAATTTTCGTCTAATGATTTTGTTGAGATTCAAATTTTACCGTCACATAATATCGTTGGTGTCCACAGACGATGTTATGTACACAGTTGTCCTAGCAGTGTGTGTTCCTTGTTCAGTGTGCGATCCTTTACGAATAAAGTTGTTCTTTAAACACGAGTTGTTGCCGTAATTTCAAGTCCTAATCCTAACAGATTTACTGTAAATGGGACTGAGTTTACAAAGGCCAGTAGCTATTATTTCTGCGAAAAATAATTTAATCTAGTATATTAAGCTATCAATTTGAGATACAGTAGCTATCTATTACAAGCAAGGAGAAAGCAGTTAAAAAATCTGCATCTAAATTTTTTTGTAAATTAGAGTGTCACTAAGTGCCTTAAGACGAAACCTTAATGCTTTGAAATCTACTTAAAAAAGGGGAGAACTGTGGAGCCTAACGACTGGAATGTTTTGCTTCTTCCTTCTTTTGGCCCCATTTAAGCTTCCAACAAATGCCAGTTTTTGTTTAGAATAAGGAGCGTTTTCCCACTGGTGAACAGAGAGCCTCATTGATTTAATGTATTTCAACATTTTTCTTCCCACACCCAATTCGATAATTACGTCTGCAGGATATTGATTTATATCTTTTGCAGGCAATCCTACCCATGCAACCTACACTTGACAATACTCCAGATAGAACTGACAATGTACTTAGCATAACTTCATTTGTTAGGGGAAGACTTACAGCACAATCTAAAAATGTTTATAGATTTTTTCCCACATGCTACAGTGCAGAGTGCAGACACTATAAAAAGGCAGTTGGCCACACGCATCAACTAGGATCGTCAAAATAAGAAAAACAAATGAGCAACACGCAATACAAAGAACTTGGTAATGGATACCGTGCAGCTGCTTTCTGCTATTAGGAGTGTCAAAGTAGTTCAGGCAAGACATCTACTGGCATTTGATGCTACCCCAGTTCGAAACACCTGCCACCTAAAACTGCCCCGTTCAAGTGTGTGTTATACCAACTTCTGAATTTTAGCTGACAGACATCTATGAGGGGCATTAAATGAAAACTAAACACCCACCACAACAGATGAACTGGGAATAAGGGGACTTGTGAAAAAATGGTTCCAGTCATATCTAAAAAATAGAAGACATAACTGACATCTCACATATTTCAAGCTGCTCAAACTATATTGTAAAGTATACTTCAGACCCAAATTATGTAAATATAGGTGTCCCCCTGGATATAAAACCAATGTAAGGTACTTTAAAAATGTGTGTAAATATTAATTTTGTGTGTATAAATTGTAGGTATATTGTATTGTATATGATTTTGCTGACTAAATTCACACAATGTAAATTGTTACATGGATTAATAAAGAAATCAATCAATCAATCAACAGCTCCATTTAAAAGTAATCACCATATGCATTAAGACATTTATCCCATGGGGAGACAATGATCAGTTCCCATATTCTATAGAACGTGATCGGTCACTGAGCTACAACAGCACCCACTCTTTGATTTCCTCATTCGACAAACCAAGTCCACACATCTATCTTCAGGTTACCAAAGATGCAGAAATCACATGGTGAAAATCTGAGCTGTATGGAGGGTGTCGCACAGTTTCCCAAGCTAAAGTGTAGTGTAGCCTTCATCCAATTCACAGCATGGGGATGGATGATTTAAGAAAATGGTTCCATCTGATGTTTGGACTTTATAGTCTGTCGGTGTCTATAGTGCTGTGCACTGATTGTGGATGCAAGCTCGACAAACTTGTCATGTGGAGGGGGCCTGCAGTTAAATGAGGTCCTAGTGACCTTACAGAAACTTGTGCGAACAGCTCTGGATTTCCTTGGAGGGGGGAGATGGGGAAGTTTCTACTGATGGCTTTGCTGTTTGCCCTCAGGCTGTCAAATGGAATCCCTGTTGCACGGTAACACCCACCTCCACACTGCTACGCTTCAGCAATTTGGTCAAAAAACACTGCAGCACCCTCCATACAGCCTCGATCCTACACCGCAATTTTCACACATTTAGTGAGCTGAAGAAAGTCGCACACGGATGTCAGTTTCACGAAATGCGAGAGTGGGTGCAGTTGTGGACCCATCAGGGGCTGACCGTGTTCTATGAAACAGGAATTGACCGTCTCATCTCCCAGGGCGACAAATGTCTCAATATGTGTGGTGATTTCTTTCGAAATGAACCATTCCATGGTCTCATTCTGCTGGGTGTTCAGTTTTCATTTGACTGTCCCTTATACACTGGATTATCTGGCATGTACCAGGTATATCGGTATGAAATGAGCATCAAGATACAAATGTGTCGATAGGGAACATTTGTTGTGAACGAGCCTTAAATTTTTTTGTTTGGTTGGTATGACATTTCATCGTGTTAATGTCGGATTTTGTACCAGAAAGTGATGCAGAGTCGCATCGAATGCTTGTCGAGGCATATGGTGATCGTGCTCTATCAGAAGCAACATGCAAAAGATGGTTTTTATGGTTCAGAAATAATGATTTTGACGTAAGAAATGAAGAACTTGGAAGACCACCAAAAAAGTTCGAAGATGCGGAATTGCAAGCAATATTGGATGAAGATGATACTTTTAGTCAGGAGCAAATGGCAGCAATGCTAAATGTTGCACAACAAACAATTTCTGACCGTTTGAAAGCTATGGGAAAGATCCAAAATTGTGGAAAATGGGTGTCACATGAATTGAATGAAAGACGGATGGAAAACCGAAAAACCATTTGTCAAAGTTTGCTTCAAAGACATGAAAGAAAATCAGTTTTGCATCGAATTGTTACTGGCGATGAAAAATGGATTTATTTTAAGAATCCTAAATGCGAAAAATTGTGGGTTAATCCGGGACAACCATCAACATCGACTGCAAAACCAGAGTGATTCGGCATGACGACAGTGCTCTGTGTTTGGTGGGATCAGAAAGGTGTGGTGTATCACGAGCTTCTAAAACCCGGTGAAACTGAATACTAATTGCTACAGACAACAAATGATCAACTGGAACTATGCATTGATTGAAAAAAGACCAGAATGGGCCAGAAGGCACGGCAACGTATTTTTTTTACACGACAATGCACCTGCACACAAAGCAAAACTGGTTCAGGATACAATCAAAACACTTGGCTGGGAGCTGCTACCCCACCCGCCATATTCACCAGATTTGGCCCCTTCCGACTACCATTTGTTTTCATCACTGGGGGCACGCATTGGCTGAGGAACACTTCGATTCCTACGAAAAGTTGAAAATTAGGTGTCTGATTGGTTTGCTTCAAAAGACTAACATTTCTATTGGCGTGGTGTCCACAAATTGCCAGAAAGGTGGTCAAATGTATAGAAAGCAATGGTCAGTACTTTGAATAAAATGTTTTTACTTTTCAATTCAAAACTAGTGTTATATATATATATATATATATATATATATATATATATATATATATATATATATATATATAGAGAGAGAGAGAGAGAGAGAGAGAGAGAGAGAGAGAGAGAGAGAGAGAGAGAGAGAGAGAGAGGGAGGGGGGGAACATTCCACGTGGGAAAAATATATCTAAAAACAAAGATGATGTGACTTACCAAACGAAAGCGCTGGAATGTCGATAGACACACAAAATTCAAGCTTTCGCAACAAACTGTTGCCTCCTCAGGAAAGAGGGAAGGAGAGGGAAAGACGAAAGGATGTGGGTTTTAAGGGAGAGGGTAAGGAGTCATTCCAATATATGTCTGCTTGTGTCTGTATATGTGTGGATGGATATGTGTGTGTGTGCGCGAGTGTATACCCGTCCTTATTTCCCCCTAAGGTAAGTCTTTCCGCTCCCGGGATTGGAATGACTCCTTGCCTTCTCCCTTAAAACCCACATCCTTTCGTCTTTCCCTCTCCTTCCCTCTTTCCTGATGAGGCAACAGTTTGTTGCGAAAGCTTCATACCGGTACACCTGGTATCTTATACAGAACCGTTGAAAACTGGTGTTGCAACAGAGCACTGAGCACAATGATAAATTACATCCACCCACTTGTTATTTTTCAAACATTTTTTGTGCACATTATCTTTCCAAACTGGGAGATGATCTGCAATACCAATAATCGAAATGTGTGATTTTCATTATTTATATATAGAAAATAAAGCTATTTTGTACTATCTCTGATAAAACAATTCACCATGAAATTGCGTTTATTAGCTAAATTTGCTTCCACATTCTGAGGCAGATATCACATCTATATTCTGATTTATATGGTGATAGTTGTTATTACAGTATACAGATTGAGCTACAATATTTTTTGTCTTTTGTTCTTTACTCTTACCACATTCCTCAAGCTGGTGCATACTGTAAAATATATAGGAAAAACTATCCAGAATGACCTTAAGTGGAATATGTACGTAAAATAAATAGTTTTAAAAGCAGATGCAGAACAGATTCGTAGGAAGAATCTTAAGGAAATGTAATTCATCCATGAAGGAAGTGGCTTACAAGACGGTTGTTTGACCGATTCTTGAGTATTTTTCATCAATCAGGGAGCAGTGAAAATTTAACAGCCTTGCACATGACAACTGTAAAAGTCCATCAGGTTATCATCGATTAATAATTCAGGTCCAGTTAATATTGCACCAGAGAACTGTGAATCATTACTGTATTTTTTTTTATTGTTTGTCTAACAATTTCCAATTCACCACCAGCATGTGGTGATATGTTTTGGTTGTTCAGCAAAGTAAAAAACTGACAACCAGTTTTCATGAAAAACATCAAAATTTTGTAACGTTTTAATGAAGCAGGTACATTAGACCTGTTAATATTTTTCCATTATAAAGAATAATTTTTTCCTTATAATTCTAACAAGTCAACACGTTAACTAGAATCTTTCAGGCTTGTTGATTTCCAAAACTCTTACCTTGTTGCACCTGGAAATCATTGCCTTCTGAGCAAGGAAGACCTTTTCAGGAGGAATTTCAATACCCAGGTCACCACGGGCCACCATGATGCCATCAGATGCCTCTATGATCTCATCCAAGTTAACCATTCCCTGATGGTTTTCAATTTTTGAGATAATAAGAATCTTCTTTCCTCCTTCGCCTGAAAATTCAAAACAAGTTGCCATTACATTCTTTCCTGACAGAACTCAAAACACTGTTTATAATACCTTGCTAGTAGAAGAAAAACTAAACATTTCCTCCCATACAGCCTTAGCATTCGAGGCAAATTTATTTGTTGGGATGCAGACTCTACAAAAATACACCACCACTTCGACCTCAGCCTTCACTGGATGTAACTATCCCAAAGCAGATTTCCCAAGCCATTACATCCAATCCTGGTACTGGAACAATTTCGGTGTACCCCACTTGTCACTCAGTGTTATCCTGGCCTCGAATGTACAGTGTGTCCGAAAAGACTTTCCCTGATTACATAAATTGATAACTCAGGCTAGAAGTAAGATACAAATATGAAACTTGTCAAATTGTTTACAACTATCAAAGTTTTTTTTCTGTTTCAGGTTCGCAGTACATAAGTAGTTGATGAGGTGCAGTGCTCAAGAAGCCATGTTAACCAATCAGGAGAAGGCACAGTGTGTCCTTTGGTACCATGAGAGACCATCACCAACCACAGTGCAGAGACACTTCCAGACAACATTTGGAAGGAATCCACCTGATGTCAAGAGCATTAAAGCCTGGGATGAGAAATTCAAGAACACAGGATCGGTTGCTGACCTTCCGAGGTCTGGTCGACCGAGAACCTCAGCAGACAGGGTGGAAGCTGTAAGGCAGTCTTTTCTGCAAAGTCCGAAGAAATCTGTGCGCAGGGCCTCACATGAATTATAGATGCCAAAAAGCTCTCTCCACGACATTTTACACAAATGTTTAGTGTTTCGTGCATACAAAGTGCAAATCGTTCAGGCCTTGTTGCTCAATGACAGTACACGTCGATATGACTTTGCGTTCAAAATGCTATCACGTATTGAGGGCGATGATGGTTATCTCAGACGAATTGTCTTTTCCGACCTTTTTTGTCAGTCGAGTAGTGAATCGCCATAATGTGCGCATTTGGGGTTCACAACCGCCTGGCGAGGTCATGGAGTGCACCAGAGGCAGTACAAAGGTGAATGTTTGGTGCGCGCTATTGCACAATCGAATTATCGGGCCATTCTTCTTCACTGAGGCTACCGTCACATCTGCAGTGTATCTGGACATGTTGCAACTGTTTGCTGTTCCTCAGCTGCTTCAGTATCACCCCGATGTCTTGTTTCAGCAAGACGGTGCACCGTCTCATTGGGGTTTGGACGTCCATGCCTATCTCGATACGACCTTTCCTGGGCGATGGATTGGTCGTGATGGGCCAACGGTTTAGCCTCCACGAGCTCCTGACATAACCGCATTAAACTTCTTTTTATGGGGTTATGTCGAGGACGAAGTCTACGTGTACCAGATCTTGAAACCCTGCGGTGACGGATAACCTCAGTCGTTGAATCGATCCCTCCAGTGATGTTGGCTAATGTGTGGACGGAAATTGAATATCGCCTACATGTGCTACGTGCTACCAAGGGTGCTCATGTGGAAGTTTACTGAAGTGTGGGGAAAAAAAAAACAACAAACTTTGATAGTTTGTAAACAATTAGACAGCAGTTTCATATTTGTATCTTACTTCTAGCCTGAGTTATCAATTTATGTAACCAGGGAAAGACTTTCCGGACACCCTGTATTAATCCGCTACTTCAACGAGGCAATGACTGCCCAAAGCCATGCACTGAAATTAGGTCCATTCTGTCAGATTTTGTCTGCCAAACCTAGAACAGCCTTTCGTCGCTCTCCAAATCTCTGCAATATCCTTGTCAAACCCTATGCTGCTCCTGCACCCATCTCCCTACCCCTGTGACTGTCCCCGCTGCAAGACTTGCCCTATGCACTCTCCTAACACCACCTATACCCACCCTGCAACTGGCAAAAGGAGAGAACTGTGAAATGGCATGTCATATGCCAACTGTTATGTAAACAGTGTTCGGCATTTTACAATAGCAGACTACCACCATGTTATAAGTTACGATGAATGAGCATAGGCAGCACACAATATCCTGTTGCTGACCATGCTCTACAGCATGACAATCTTCACCTTGGGACCTGTTTCACCACACGTCATCTGAATACTTCCTCCAGAGACAGTTTCTCACAACTCTGCAGGTGGGAAATGGCACTACAACATGTCCTCACTTCTCACTGCCCAATTGGCCTTAATTTACATTAATTTCTCCAGTCTCTATTTTCCACATTATTCCTTTCTTCACTCTTTTAGTTTCCTACATCTTTCATTTTCTGACCTGTATTTTTCACATCCCCTCCCGCCTCTATTACATACAATGCACTTAGCTTGTCACTCTTATTAACTTGTGCATGGGGCTTTAGCAGTAATCATCATCTCGCACATTACCCTGTCTTCCACCTAAGCTCTCAGATTTTTAAAATCTTGCCTGTTGCATTCCCAACAGTCGGTCTTTCCTTCTCACCCGTCCCATAACTCTCCCCTGACCTGGGTTTCTGGGTGACATTTTCAAACTCTACCTCTTTTCCTAAACCTTACCAGTCTTTTTCCTTCACCCCTCTTCCTTGCCCTTCAACCGTTCATCCAGAAAGATCCACTGACTGAAAACGAGCCAACTGTAATACCTTTTATTTGTGTGTTGTTCTGCTGCTTCTTGGCGAGTATAATTATCTGTCCAATTATTTATATTTTCAAATATTGATTATTTTCATGAACAGACTACTATGACACTCCATCACAGCTCAGACACAATTTTAATCTTACCAATCAAAAAAGTAAACAATTTGCAAAAAATAAAATGGAGACATTTAATATCAGGAATCTGCGAAGGATCGGAGTTACGGTAATTTATTTCACAATGCCAGGACTGCAATTCAGCAGACAGATTAGGGTAAGAGTTATCAGGTGGGGTGGGTGAGGGGAGAAAAGAGGGAGATTGGGTTGGGGAAGTGTGGCTGACAGTCTGAGGGAGACAGCAGATGTGCAAAATAGGAATGCGGATTGGAGAGGCACGGGATAGGAACACAACACACAGGCACCATGAGGAGTAAGTTTATGCAGAGCACAATGATGGGAAGGAGTGGGTTAGGAAGGGATTGTGAAATACAGGAAAAGGGAGACTGGGGAATAAGGTGTGGGTTAGCCGATATTGAAGTCAGGATTATTTTCACATATATAAATGACACACCTGTAAAAACAACAACTGCCAAAGATGCCCGACAAGGAGACCACACACCAATTAATTTTTTGTATTTATTGTACATGTAGCTCAGAACTTAAATAGCAATTATCCAAAGCAGTACAGTACAGTACAATTCAGGTGGGGGAATACTTAAGAAAATTTCAGTCAGTCAGTTTTCTCATCTATAATACCATAAACAATGCCATTTTACGCCAGGCTACTTTGCTTCGTGGTAGAATTCTCACCTACACATAGGTGGCTGGGGTTCGATTCCTGGGATATTTTTAAACAAAGGTGCATGTTTTGTACGCATTTCTGCTAAAATAAATAGAAAAAAAAATTACAAAATTAAATATATTTTCCTCCACAGTTTCTTTTAGGGGTTGATCTGAAGAGTGTTTTGCATCGTTTCATTGTCTATTCTGTCCCTTCTCATCTTACACAGGAGCCTGATAGAGAGCACATCCTTCACTTTTGTTCTACTCAGATCTTTCACAATCCAGGTCCAACTTTCCGCCGTATGTCGAAATTTGTAGATAATATGACTAGTATAGGGTGGTCTTTCCAGTTCCAAAATACATGATACACAGGGACAGAAAAACTTCACGAAAAAGAATTCAAAAAATAACATGACGTTGATAGTTTTTAGACAAATCATGGAATCAGCAATTTTTATGAAATATTACGAAATTTGTCATTTACTGGATGGGAAGTGTTGAACCCTGAGTATGGTAGTTTACTAATATTCATAACTGTTAATGAATGTTTGGACGGCATTTTGACTTTTTTTCCCTTCAAGTCTGAGGATCGTGTGTACTCCTAAAATGACAGCTCATTGACCATGTAATGGACTATAATGCGGTATCATAAATAGCACATCACTGGGCAAAAATAGCACCAGGACTATTACAGCGCACTGGTGACCACAAACTTCCTTGTCTAACCCCTCTATTCTAAACATTTGTTAAACATGTTTATGATTGAGCTGCATTCCCTTACAAATTCCAGTCTATTTGAACCTTGTCATACCTCATCCCCTCTAGCTATGTCTATGGATGAAACTACAATGTCTTTCCAAAATTTCTGTTTCTTTTCTAACACATATCTAGCTACACGTATGCTATCTGTAGTTGATCTTCCCGACCAAAATCCCGTTCTCTTAATTGTTGTTCTATCTTCTTCTCGATTCTCTCCAAAATTATCTTTTAATTAATCTTCATGCACAGTAATGCCATTTCTCTGTAAATCTTACACAGCACCCTTTTAAAACTATTGGCTTTATGCAATAATCAGCACTCTCTCCATAAGTTCACAGTATCCTCATTCTATATGGCCACTAACTCCAACAGGTGCTGCAGGATTAATTATTTCCAATGAAATGTCATCTATTCAAGAAATTTTGTCTTTTATCACTTCTAACACAACTTTATATCCAACACATGCGTATCTTCCCTTCCTATTTCATCAAGCTGTTTACACATATTTTCCTCTTATTTCTTTCGTTTTCCTCTACTACGTTACACCTATCCTTCATATAGATTTTGGTAATACTGTTTCCACACTTTCTACACTTCTTTCTTACACACAGGCTTTCCTTCTTTGTGGACTATTTTTTTCCCCCACTCCTGTTATGTAGTATTCAGTATACCATCTTGTCACACTGAAACTATCTTCTAATTCTTCCATGAATTTTTTCCACGACATTTCCTTAGCAAAAGCTATTTTTACCTTTGTGTGCTGCTTAGTGTTTCAATTTACTGCACAGTATTATTTCTTATCCTCTTCTTTTTAGTGATCTCAGCCCTTTCATTATAAAGCGGGTATTACACGATGATCCGTCGCGAATGGTACTGGTCTACCGCGACGGCCATCTAGCAGTAGAACAGGTCAAACTACAAAAATTAGCAGACATTATCTGTGCGCCAGAATAGAGAGCAGATCTAAACTGCTGCCGATCCGAGCATGTGCACTAGGTAGCGATAAAATGCGCATGCACACAAGGGGCTACCACAGTGTTTCTGCTTGTTATTTGTTTATTGCTTGGTGGCTACTAGCTCATTTCAGATCTTCCGCATTTTTCAGTAATTAAGTTTTCATAAATGTAGAGAATTTTTTTTTTTTTTTGCCAGTAGACTTTCTTTTATACTAGCTGTTTGTGAAAGCATTATTTCTATTGATTACTTCGTATTCTAGAAATGAAATGGAGCAAAGAGGCGTCAAGCGTCTTAATTCAAGCATACAGCGAGGAAAGGTGTATGTGTGACTCTGTAGTATAATACGATACATCTGCAATCATTTGTTTCTGAGTAATACGCATAATATGCCACACGGTGATTTTCGATTTGTATCGTAATGCCTTAGCTTACAAAAGTTCATGTTCGTTTTGATTGCATCTCTAATTTATTTCAGCATGCCAGAAAAGAGAAACTGGCAGTAATAGGCGAAGAAGTCTGTAGTTTCACCCAGTGCGACAGAAGAGGGCTGAAAAACTCTGAGCAGCACAAATACCGTATATTCAGAACTTTGACAAGTAATATAAGTACACCTTTAAGTACTGGTCCTTTGAAGTGCTGCAAATTGCAGCACATACATTCACAACAACTTTTGAAATGGTGAGCTGTGCTCTTCTGTGGCTAAAAGCCAGACTTAAAAGATTCCCCATTCACCAGGAAATGTAATGTTGTAACCAGCCTGCAACATAACAGGGCGTTTACTGGTATTTTATCAGTGATCTAGGCTGGTACGATCACAAAACGTATAAGCATATGATTTAATTCTTACTTTCGAGAATGTGAGATAGCCTCCCTCGTGACTGTGTTGCGCTTGCTAAATCAGTCTTCTATCAAACAGCAGCTTCTCAAAACAAGCTATGTGCATCCTAAAGAAGTTCCGAAATTCTTGCGAATCTTCAGGCCTCCGTTCTTTTATTAACAGTGAATATACGAGGGCGGTTCAGAAAGTAACCTCCGATTGGTCACAGTGCGGGTTGTGGGGGGAGTAGCGACGCCATCTGTGCGTTCACGCACTCAACAGGTCAGTCGACATCAAGCCGTGGTCGAGTGAACGTCGTACCTGCGCTAGTTTAGTTTTTGTGGCAGTTTGAAATGTGTGCTGCAATAGAAAACCCCGCCAAATGTGAAGTGCATGCTGTCATAAGGTTTCTTACAGCCAAAGGATATTCTGCAGCAGCTATTCATCGTGAGCTTTGTGCCGTGTACGGACCAAGAGTTATGAGTGAAGGAGTTGTCCGTGAATGGGTACGTTTATTTAAAAGTGGACGAGAAAACGTTCATGATGAAGAGAGGAGTGGTAGACCATCATTGGTGACTGACGAACTCGTTCAGACAGTTGATGCAAAAGTTCGTGAAAATCGACGTTTCTCAATGTCGGAGTTGTCTACTGGTTTTCCACAGATTTCTAAGACTCTCTTGTACGAGATAGTGACAGCAAGATTGGGTTACCGTAAGTTCTGTGCACGATGGGTGCCCAAAATTCTTACCGACCACCACAAAACTCAAAGAATGGCCTCTGCATTAGACTTTCTGTCACGTTATGAGGACGAAGGAGAACCATTGTTAAACAGAATCGTGACCGGTGACGAAACCTGGATTAAGTACGTGAACCCTGAGACAAAAGAACAATCAAAGATGTGGGCACATTCAAATTCGCCTACCAAACCAAGAAAAGCCTCGCAAGATTTTTCTGCCAGAAAACTGATGGCAACGGTGTTTTGGGATGCCAAAGGGGTGTTGTTGGTTGAATTCATGGAACGTGGTACGACCATTAATCAAGACGTGTACTGTGAAACAATAAAAAAGTTACGACGGGCTATACAGAACAAACGCCGTGGTATGCTGACTTCCGGTATCGTTTTTTTGCACGATAACGCCCGTCCTCACTCTGCTCGCAGAACAACGGCCCTTCTTGAGTCCTTCAAGTGGGACGTTATCAACCATCCACCTTACAGCCCAGGCCTGGCGCCAAGTGATTATCACCTCTTCATGCATTTGAAGAAATGGCTCGGGTCACAGCGGTTTGATGACGAAGAGCTCAAAGATGCGGTCACAGGCTGGCTTCAGGCACAAGCGGGTGATTTTTACGCAGAAGGAATTTCAAAGCTTGTGAAGAGATACGATAAGTGCCTCAATCGCTATGGAGACTATGTAGAAAAATAGTGCAAAGATGTAGTTGTAAGATGTATATATTAAAATATTTTTATTTAACTTGGTGTATTTTTTTAAATCAACCGGAGGTTACTTTCTGAACGGCCCTCGTATTCCCCTGCCTTCATCCCTTTTCAGCCAGGGTCGATCCCAACAACGTCTGACTTCTTGTTTTAGTTGCCGTCCTGCCCTAATCTGAAGATTTACTGTCACTGTCACTGCCGAGCCAATACCTCCAAAATTAAGTGGATCCTTCATGTGCAATGTGCTGTATAAATTTAAATTTCAATATACATATACCTGTGTAACTAAGTGTCTTAACAATAAACTGTTGAGTCTGTAATTCAGAACAGTACTAACCTACAGAAGACAAAAACAATTACTTAATAAATAACGGTAAAAAACAATTTCTTATTTAACAGGAACCTTGAGCTCACAGAAATAATCTGAACCTATGACACTCCAGTATATCATATGGTCACCCTTGAAATGCGCGCGGTAGATTGAACGACTTTACGAGACATCGGACAGCTCTATTTTCTTTTCGCACGAATCGCCTGCTGCTCGCACATACCGTCTACTGCTGTGCATGCACACTAGATATATCCCGTGCGGACGGTATAACAGGTCGGAAGTGAACCAGCCTGTAGTTACAGGTATGCCCGTTAGGGGCGCTGGTGCATAGCTGTACGGTTTAGGCGCACTGTGTAATACAGTGCTTAAGATGGTCCCTACATTTATTCTATCTCAAATCCAAACACACAAATTATGAAACTATGAACAAAGAGAAAATGACAAAAATTAGCTTACTCACCAGGTGGCCAAGAAAGTGTTGACTATGGGACACAGAAATTAATTTGGTCTAAAGGGTTAACAAATCCTGCAGCTACGTCGATACACTCGACCGATAGGAAACTTACCCATGACACTGCGTATCTCCTGGAGAGCTGCCGCATTCCGTATGAATGATGCGAACACCATGTCCACCTGCTGCTCCACACCAAACAGCAGGTCCTTTTTATCCTTCTCAGAAACAGCTGGCAAGTCTACAGGGAGGCCAGGCAGGTTAACACCCTTGCGAGATCCCAGCATTCCTCCATTCTCCACAGTGCACACCAAGTGAGGTGGGGCTGGGAACAAACAACGTATCCTGTTAAACTGTGTGAGGAACCGTAACATCAAACAGTAAACTTTCAGCCTCATAAGAGATGTGGGTATAGTCACAGACAAATAGAAAAAATTAATGGTCTAAATGTACACAGTGTAGCTACAAGAAAAACTAAGCTTTCAAGTATAGTATTTGTCTTTTTTTGCATGTGTTACACATTAAGATACATCATGCAAATGTGCCAGTAAAATTTTAAATGATGACAAATGTCTGGTCTTCAAAAGTGTTAAGCTTTAAACGAGAGTCAAACGCTCTGCGACTTAAGAAATTCAAAGGATACTCTCGTACGTAACATAATTCACCTTGCACAAAATTAAATTTACTTTGAAAGTAACGATTTTCACACCACCATTTGCAATATATTCCTGTGACTTGTTAGAATTCATTTCACCAATTAGACACCACCAGAAAACAGGTGTTACTGCCCATGCACAACTACGATGACGTAGGAAGCCTGTATGTTCGTATGTATATAGCATTTACATATCTTGCATAGCATTAGGAGATCTAACATCAAGTCAAACAAAACGGAACATCACATGATACACCAAAAACATCGGAATTTCGTAAATAATACTAAAATACATAATTCGGCTTAAAGAGTGTCCAGATTCACAAGATGTAGGCCTCAACCTGATAAAGTTTTCGGGATGCAAATTTTCTTTGAGTACCGGTACTGTATTGTCTCGTGTTAGGTTCTTTATTATGGCGTAATGCCATACATGCCGGAAGATGAAAATGTGCATTTGAAATTTAGCAAATAGTTTAAACTAGCCAATGGTGTGGAATGAATCATTTCGTTTCAAATAAATTTACTGCCACTGTGAAAAAGACTAATGAAAGGCAAATTTCTTTAGCGCATAGACAAAAATTACTTCATCGTTCTGCAAGGCGATTAATGCTTTGACTGCCAAAAATGTGAAAAATCAAAATCAGAAAACAAACTAATGACTATTTTAGCCTTGTGTAATTATGTGAATTATTTTAATTTACTTGATAGCTCCAGGCCACAGAATTATATTTTGTTTTCATTTAAGATGAGAGCTGTAAATAAAGAGTAAATAGCAAAATCACTAAAAGTGGAGACTATTCCCCTCCCCACTACAACTCGGACTGCTTTGTGCATGTGCGAATCTAGCAGCTTGGGCACACCAGAAAAATTTCTCCGGGTAGCATCTGGCAGCTTGTTGGTACTGCTGATACAGCTAACACACTTAACAATCACACTTCAAGTAGGCAGACGTGGTAGAAGGTACTGCTCATACGCGACTCAACAGTGCACATGCAACAGCCCGCTAGCAACTCTTCAAACAAACTTTATGTGAACAGTTGTGGCATTACAGTCATCGGAAGCAGGTTGTTATGAAGAATTGCATAGTCTTCGTCCTGTAGCCTTTGACACATTTCGCTGTCGGTAGACGCTTATGCGTGCACTGTGTTTTGTTTTGGTAAATGGCTCATTTCCTTTGGACTTAAGTTTTATTTTAATTTTTTTGTCTCGTTTATGTTTTACGGCAGCAGTATTGTTCTGCAGTGGCAGGATACAGTCAAATTCTCTGTTAGAGTATCATTTCTTACCAGTCAAAATTACGAAAATTTAACTGAAAACTAAAACAATGAAAAATTCCCGGAATTCTAAAAAATTCTCAGGTTTTTCCTGGTTTTCTCCCAGATGAAAAAATTCCCGAGTTTTTCCCGGTTGTCTCAGGGTGTATACACCCTGTAGAAACATTCGTATTTAGTTATTGTCGCCCTAAATGTACTCGACTCCTCCATCTCTACAGCACTCCATGCACATTTTTCATTAATGGAAACAGTGCTGTTAGACTTCCTCTCAGAGCTCCTTGATGGCACACACCACTTTTCCTGCTGTGGTGGACTGAAATCTTATTCCTTTTAATGAAGGCTTGACTTTCATAAATAGATAAATCAAATGGTACTAGTGTAGTGGTTCCGCCTGCTTTATTTCTTATTTTGTCGTCCTCTGTGTTTATGTACTGGCTGGAAAATTGGGCGTGAAAGTCAAACATGGACTACTTTAAATGATGTAGCCCACAGATGCACAGCTGGGTTTCACTGTCTTTCTTTCACTTTTCTCAACCCCCCCCCCCCATATACACATTTATATGGCCAGTGCACTATTGTTTAACTTTCCATAAGCCTCATTAATAGTTTGCAGGTGAACATCCACATACTGCTGCAACAGTTTCCTGTTGAGCATCTATGAGCAGTCAAATCTAACCACAAAGTTCACAGTTCTTTAAGAATAATCAGGTACATATGGAGCCAACACTGTCACTGTTTTTATACACGGCCTAGCTGTTTAACACTTATTCCACAGTTAAGGTGAAGCATTGTTGTTCTAACCAACACAAGTTTCTCGTCTGAAACTCTGCTGTAGACTGACTGTCTCGTGACCAAAAATCGGGCCTTTATATATCATCACAATAATCGGTGCTCCAACTACACATAGTTTAAAGTTAAATTTACAGAAGTTACAGTTAAAACTTACCTCATTAAATCAACTGAATACATAGAAAAACTGGTTCTTTTTAACAGTTTCTTCTTCTACAAGGGTTAAGCTCAATTATGTGTTTAAATCACAAAATTAACAAATATAAGTATGCAAACATACTTTGGACAAAACTGTTAATTACTTTGGAATAAGAGCCAGCTTTGCTAACATGTTTTTGAATACAACTAAATAGATCCTTTAAGGTTACTAGTATTTCGTCTTCCAAATGTTTAAAATTAGTATAGAATTTACGTTACGAAACAATTACCAATTTCACCCTGTAACAAAAGATACTAACTACGAATAGTCAAAATAAATTAGAAAATCAAATATATAAATAAAACTAAGCAAAAAATTAGATCTGGTGTTATATTCTTTAAAACTGAGGGTCAATCTTTCTCTTATATGAAAATGCAGACTCTACTCACATATGTTAATGGGAATTAGTAAAGAAGAAGAAGAAATTTAAGGAGGCAGATGGCAAAATGGCAAAAAAAGAGGGAAATTAAAATTATCCCAGCTTGCTTAGTCACACTGGGTCAGGAAAATAATGTGGGTGGTCTAACACTGATCTGCTGTACTTTGTTAGAAACCTCTTAACAGAAAATACAGACTCAGCTGGTGTGTTGTCTAACTGCATAGCTCATCGCTTGTTCTTACACAATTCAGGCCTTTTTCTTTCTTATTGTGTCTCAGAGCTGACCAAGAACCTCAACAAGCTAATGTTGATTAATAGATCGACCTTTAGGAAGCCTTTCAAGATACCCGATTCCATGACTCCATCACTTTAAATCTGGATTTGCTCATTTGACGTTTTTTCGGTCTCCGTGAAGTTGGGCCCTTCTAATGAATGGATTGGTGCTTAGCCTTTGGATCATAAGTGAAAAACCAAGATTTTTTCCCTCCAAGAAATTAGGATCATTTTCAATTGTTTTCAAAGCATCAGTACTCGTTTTCACATGCTTATTTTTGCTCAATCAGGAGAATTTTTGGCACTAGCTTGCATGCACTTTTCTCATTTTAAATTGGTTATGTAAATTTTGCCTTATGCACTCTTTGTTAATTCCTACAGCTTTAGCAGTCAACTGAATGCCTAAACAATGGTCAGATCAAATCATATTACCTACTTTTTTGATATTGTCATCTGTGTTTGATGTTTAACCACTTAACAATTTTCTTCCCTTCAAATTATGTTCAAAGGGTTTCTATATTTTTTTATTGCTGAAAAACATCCTATAATGAACGACATTAAATAAAGAGATATTTTGAAGTTCAAAATAATGAGTTACAAAATTTTGTACGTCGCCAATAATAAAATCCTGAGTATACTTGTGCACTGGACTTTGACTAAAATATTCTGGTACTGGAAGCCATTTTTTAGTTTCTGTGTAGCTGCAATGTCAAACCATTTATATCATAATAGTTTCCTGTGAACGGAAACCTTGTAGAAGTTGGCTCGAGCACAGTGGACATACTTATCTCTTACCACTGCTGAACACTTGTCACTCAACTGACGAACAGTCTATACTTTCAGTCTCTAACGAAGTAACATCACATTGTTCTTCACTTTCCAAGCTGGTTAAATTCTATGTCAAACTCAGGACCAATAGAGCCATCCTTTCTTGTAAGCACTGCTTAAAAAACTACACAGGAGAGAATCTGAACGCACACGTTTTGTTGTCAAGTACCTAAAGTCGCACGCAGTAAAGTCAGTATCTAGAGGCAACCACTACGACCTAAACACGACAGCAAGCTACAAATGTAGGACCAGATGCTCTCTAGCAGCCAAACACTTAACTATCCATGCTGAAACAGATATATTGGGCTTTCATTTTTCCAAAGGTCTCTTCTTAAGTTGTCCAAGTATAGTCTGCATTTTAAGTTTCTGTTAAAATAATAAAAATGAGGTAATTCGTGGTTTCATGTTAAGGGCATCTCGTGCGCAAGTCATCTTCAGTGTCTTCTCACCCATCTTGGAACTGCTTGAACCACTCAAAAACTTGTGTACGTTCAAGTCTTCACCATACACTTCTTTTAGTAACGACAAATTTCAGTATGGGATTTTCCCATACCACCATTTTAAGAGTGTACCGTTACTATCAGGAACCTGGTAGAACATCGAATCACCAATATCGCTGCAGCCGGGAAAAGATCCTGCAAGAATGAGACTAATGACGACAGAAGAGAGTTGTTCATTGTGGCAGGAGTACAACCCTTCTGCACACTACTGCAGATTTCAATGCTGGGCCATCAACAAGTTTCAGTAGGTGAACCATTCAATGAAACATCATCTATATGGGTTTTTGGAGCCGGGGGCCCACTTGTGTATCTTTGATGACTGCAGAACACAAAGCTTTACACCTCCCCTGGGCCCATCAACACCAACATTGGACTCTTTATGACTGGAAACATGTTGCCTGATCAGACAAGTCTCTCTTCAAATTGTATCAAGCTGATGATGTGTACGGGTATGGAGACAACTCCACGCATCCATGTCAGGAGGGGACTGTTCAAGCGGGTCAAGGCCCTATAATAATGTGGAGTGTGTGCAGTTGGAGTGATGTGATGATGGAGAGGGTTTTAAGGGCACACGATGGCACGGTCTTCAGCGCCCCCTCAGCAACAGATTGAGATGGGTGTCGAGGAAAGACTCAGAACAGTAAGATAAAACAGAATGTAAGACACAAACTAGCGTGGAAAAATATGTGCCTACCCACACGGAAGTGTGTCGAAGCATGCCGCTAGCAGTAAAACATGGACAACCCAGGAAGAAAGAGGTAGAGGGAGGTAAAACAATATAGCAGATGGTAGTGGCTGGCTGACCACAAGGAAAAAGGGAGGAGCTAGTCACTTTGCAATACACTAAAACCTCCAGCCTAAGAGTTTAGGCCAGAGTACAGACACATCACAAAACTTTAAAACCCTAGACACACGTCTCATTAGCTAAAACACAGGGCAGATCCCCACCAACTTGTGCTTCTGCCCTTGCATCACGGTATAAAATGCAGTCTGTTAAAGCGTACTGGACAGAGATGTGCACACCACAAGCATCATAAATTGGGAGATCCTCCCGCCGTAACAGAAAACTATGTGTGAGAGGACAGTGCCCAATCTGAAGACGCGTGAGGGTCACTTCTTCCCGCCTGAGCACCCGGCAGGAGGTACGATACGTCCGAGTTGTCGACTTCGCCAACCGCAGTTTAATGGCCGTCGCCGCCAGCCTTTCTTCCTCCCACAACTCCATACACTTCTTGTGGAGTGCAGAAATGACAGACTGCAAGGGAACAGGACACTGGACTACATCCTGCTCTCTGCAGGACTCCTCGGCAGCCCGATCGGCCTGTTCATTGCCCCATATTCCTACACGACCAGGCACCCAGCAGGAGGACACCACCTTACCCCACCGTTGGAGCAAGTGATGTGGGACCCCTGATATGTCTAGATACGACTGACATGTGACAAGTATGTAAGCATCCTGTCTGATCAAACTGCATCCACTCATCTCCATTGCCCATTCCGAGGGACTTCGGCAATTCCAGCAGGATAGTGCAACACCTCACACATCCAGAACTGCTACAGAGTGGCTCCAGGAAAACTCTTCCAAGTTTAAACACTTCTGCCGGCAACCAAACTCCCCAGACATGAACATTATTGAGCGTATCTGGGATGCTTTGCAATGTGCTGTTCAGAAGAGATCTACACGCCCCGTACTCTTATGGATTTCTGGACAGCCCAGCAGGATTCATAGTGTCCATTCCCTCCAGCACTACTTCAGACATTAGTTGAGTCCATGCTGTGGGGTCCTGTCCACTCGTTGCCTATACTATGCCCAAGGGATGCTGCGTTCTCAGAATGATATACAACAATTCAAGCAAATAACATTAGTAGTTTTATTTCAATAAAGCAGATTGACAATACTTAACTTTGAATTAACGATAGTGTTGCAAGCGATGGGTGAGTCCTTTGCTATATACAATGTACAGGCACGATTGACACGCAGTTTGTGGATCACTAATAACTGCTATTGTAGCGTTCTCGGCTAGGCCTGTGCACATACTGTACGAATACTGAGCCGATACTGAGTGGCCAACACTGGCAGGAGCAGCGCTTCTATTCTCCTCTTGTAGAGGCCGCTCCTGCCGGTGGTGCGGTCCTAATCAACAAACCATTGGCGGACGTTTCACCGCCTTCTCTTCTCTTGTGTTTTTCATCTTTGTTCCGACACTTGTGGTTATGCCGGAACACGTGCCACATCTTATTGTGACACTTCTGCGTGCTCGCGGGGACCCTACACGATATTAGACAGGTGTACCAGTTTCTTTGGCTCTTC
Organism: Schistocerca nitens; assembly: GCF_023898315.1. NCBI lineage: Eukaryota > Metazoa > Arthropoda > Insecta > Orthoptera > Acrididae > Schistocerca > Schistocerca nitens. The sequence goes on along the minus strand of NC_064625.1, from coordinate 138,620,866 downwards.
AGCGTATGATAAACAACTACAAAATAATATAAACGTATGTATCCGAAAGTAGCAGTAGGCACAGTTTGATATAGCTCAAATCAACAAGACTTCTTTAAGTAGCAGCATTGCTACTAATTTTATTATGCAATTTATACCCATCACACATAAATAGCTTTTAGGAGAGTTAATGCAGTTAATTGTTAGTATAACTTAACATCTTTAAGTCTTTGTAATTAGTTAATGATGTTATCTCCAGGATGGGACCTTTAGGGAACTATAAACCCTAAATTAAATTTATGCTTAATGAATTTTAAGCTCACTCCTCACACACTGAAGTATTGTCTCGGATACTGCACCGCATCTCATGAGTTAACTTTCTCTCCCACTGAATTTCTGTGCCCAACCTACTGATGCAGATGGAGGTCAGCAAGGTGTTTAGAAAGACGACACAGGAATTTGGAAAGTGATGTATCGCACACATTTGTTTTTACTCACCTACAGAGGTGCAGATAACAGAAATAAGTCCGTCATCAATGAAGATGCGGTTTCCCGGCTTCACCACTTTCAGGATGTTGTCGTAGTCCACGTACACAGTCTCAGAGGTCCCCCTCTCCATGTAAGCCTTGTCTGTCGTCAGCTTTATGGACTGGCCCTTCACCAACTCCACCTCAGCTGAGCCGCCCTATTGTCATAAAACAATTACACAATGAATTTACAAAGTGTTAAGAATTTTTTCAACATTTTCCCTTAAAATTAGTCATCAAGTGAGAAACTTGGCTAAACAGTATCACATGCACCATAATTATTTTATAAAAGCTCTCAGTAAATGCAATTCTTCAGCGCTTAAATTTTTTTGCAGCCTCATCCCTTAACATTAATTAAACTCTTAACATATTTAATCACGAACAGGCATGAAATACAGCAATATACAGTAGGCTTTAAAAATCAAAGCAATTTGCAATATGAACAGCCACTACACAGTGGTGAGAAACTTGCAAAAGTTTGACAGATTTAAATTTTAGCATTTCAAAATTTGTTTCAATGAAAAAACTTAGAAGACTAAACAGGAAGTTAACATAGTGCTGACAAACAGTATTTTCTACCTAGGAAAATAACTAGAGAGATCTGAAAGAAATATATTTAAAGGAAGCAATCAAAGTATGCCTCAAGTAATCATGTACACCACTAAAGATTTAGATTATGAAGTAGAGATCATTAGAAATTTAACATAAATGAATAATAAAACAATTATCCTCACTCATACTAAAAGGCAATACAATGAGAAAATTGTCATGACCAAAACAGTGCTTTCACCATCATGAGCTGTCTCCATTATGAATCATCAGTACTTAACTATTTTTAAGACTGACAACATGGGAAAGCAACTGTCTCACAACTATATATTTGTCAATTTATTATCTTTCAACTATGTTTAATTACTTTTATTATATCGACATGTCTTGCATCATAGTAAAATTATCAGAAGGGAGGAATGAAGAACTTACTAATTATAAAAATGTGAACATTAAACAAACTTGAGAAATCCACTGATAACATGAGGGACTGACGGGTAATATTAGAAGTTATTTGTATTTCTGCCATCTTCCACAATATTCTATACTGCTTGTCCAATTTGACATATAACTCTTGGATACATCTGAAGTTTGTCATGTTTTCCAACGAGCACAGTTTATCTCATTCATTATGTTACTGAAATCTCTAAACAACTATTTTTTCATCTTTGCTTCATTCTCATGAAACTTAATGGGAAAAAAGTTCAAAAACACATTGTCATGACAACTGATAATGAGTTAAAAAATTTTTGCTTTCTATTATTTCCTCGCATCAGAGAGGACAAGTGATTTAAAAAGTTTAATCAAGTTAAAAATATTATATATATATATATACACATAAGATTTTTAACTGTCCAAATTGCAATTTTACCAGGTGTACCAGTATCAAATTACTTTTTTGTGAAAATGAAACACTAATTTTGAATTTAAAAGTAAAAACATTTTATTCAAAGTACTGACCATTGCTTTCTATACATTTTGACCATCTTTTTGGTAATTTGTGGACACTACGCCAATAGAAATGTTCGTCTTTTGAAGCAAACCAATTAGACACCCAACTTTCGACTTCTTCGTAGGAATCAAAGTGTACCTCAGCCAATGCGTGTCCCATTGATGAAAACAAATGGTAGTTGGAAGGGGCCAAGTCTGGTGAATACGACGGGTGGGGTAGCAGCTCCCAGCCAAGTGTTTTGATTGTATCCTGAACCAGTTTTGCTTTGGGTGCAGGTGCATTGTCGTGTAAAAAAAATTAGTCATGTCTTCTGGCCCATTCTGGACTTTTTTCGATCAATGCATATTTCAAATTGATCATTTGTTGTCTGTAGTGATTAGTATTCACATTTTCACCGGGTTTTAGAAGCTCATAATACACCACACCTTTCTGATCCCACCAAACACAGAGCATTGTCTTCTTGCCAAATCAATCTGGTTTTGCAGTCAGTGTTGATGGTTGTCCCAGATTAACCCACGATTTTTCCCATTTAGGATTCTTAAAATAAATCCATTTTTCATCGTCAGATTCGATGCAAAACTAATTTTCTTTCATGTCTTTGAAGCAAAATTTGACAAATGGTTTTTCGGTTTTCCATCTGTCTTTCATTCATGTGGCACCCACTTTCCACACTTTTAGATCTTTCCCATAGCTTTCAAATGGTCAGAAATTGTTTGTTGTGCAACATTTAGCATTGCTGCCATTTGCTTCTGACTCAAAGTATGATCTTCATCCAATATTGCTTGCTATTCCGCATCTTTGAACTTTTATGGTGGTCTTCCACGTTCTTCATTTCTTACATCAAAATCATTATTTCTGAATCACAAAAACCATCTTTTGCATGTTGCTTCTGATAGAGCATGATCACCATATGCCTCGACATGCAGTCGCAACTCTGCAGCACTGTTTTTCAAATGAAAACAAAAAAATTAATGCTTTCCGCAAATCATCACTTTCTGGTGCAAAATTTGACATTGTTAACACGATGGAAACATATGATGTTTGTTCCATGACTTTATGTATACTAAATATCTTTGAGAGATGTCATGCCAACCAAACAAAAAAAAAATTAAGGCTCGTTCACAACAAACGTTACCTATTGACACATTTTTATCTTAACACTCATTTCATACCGGTACACCTGGTGTAACATTTAGTAACTATTAGTTTCAGCTGAATATTCAGACTTCAACTCAATTATCAATTTGAGTGCAGTGTCTATCTAATCTTATAACCAGACACTGTACTAAAATTGGTAATTGATCTGAAGATGGTTTCATATTCAGACAAAACTAGTAGTCATGGAATATCATCCAATAGCAAGCTGGACTTAAAAGAATCTTTATGTAAAACTTTTTATGCCTCGTTACTACCACCGTAATGCCAGGCATTCACATGACAAATTCATATTACAATTTGTTGCTTTGCAGGTTTTGTCACATGAAAATCTTTAACACTATGAATGCCTTCCTGCACAATACATTATTTTTTTAAAAAGAAAGAAAAAAAAGTGTCTTTAAATTGCACTCCCTCCCTATAATGCTGTGAGTCAATAGTTGTTACAAAAATGTCTCTAACCTACATTACCTATAAACACAGTTGAACAACTGTGAGAAATGAATATATAAATTCACGTACAAATACTATAAATTCAAATACAGATGAATATATTTAACTAAACAAAATTTCATATGCTTCCACATTTAAATATTGTTTCTTAATTAGAATGGCAAAAATCTGCACATTGTTATTTCAGTTTTAACATCAAATTCTGTTTCTCACCCCCTCAAGCAGCCCTGTTCGGATCTCTGGCCCTTTTGTGTCAAGGGCAATTGCCAGTGGATATTCCATGCCCAATTTCTTGCTGTAATTGGCTGCGGCTTCACGAATGTTCTTTATCGTCTCTGCATGGTACTCGTGACTGCCGTGCGAGAAATTCAATCTCGCTACGTTCATACCAGTTTCCATCATCTTTTCCAGCACAGCTGGATCACGAGATGCTGGCCCTATGAAAAGAAAGAAGGTAATTTAATCTAATCAACAGTAACATATTTGCTTTTCAAGCAGTTACATTTTGCTAACCTAGAGCCTTAGCAACAGAAGAAGAATCAGTCTAATTTAAAGCGCTATACCTACTACATACTCTGCAAACCACCATGCTGTGCACAGCAGAGGCTATCTTATCATTACTAGTCATTTCCTCTCCTGTTCCACTTGCAAAAGGAGTGAGGAAACAAACTGTCTATACAGGGTTATTATAAATGATTGAAGCGATTTCACAGCTCTACAATAACTTTATTATTTGAGATATTTTCACAATGCTTTGCACACACATACAAGAACTCAAAAAGTTTTTTTAGGCATTCACAAATGTTCGATATGTGCCCCTTTAGTCATTCGGCAGACATCAAGCCGATAATCAAGTTCCTCCCACACTCGGCGCAGCATGTCCCCATCAATGAGTTCGAAAGCATCGTTGATGCGAGCTCGCAGTTCTGGCACGTTTCTTGGTAGAGGAGGTTTAAACACTGAATCTTTCACATAACCCCCACAGAAAGAAATCGAATGGGGTTAAGTCGGGAAAGCGTGGAGGCCATGACATGAATTGCTGATCATGATCTCCACCACGACCGATCCATCTGTTTTCCAATCTCCTGTTTAAGAAATGCCAAATAACATGATGGAAGTGCGGTGGAGCACCATCCTGTTGAAAGATGAAGTCGGTGCTGTCGGTCTCCAGTTGTGGCATGAGCCAATTTTCCAGCGTGTCCAGATATGCGTGTCCTGTAACGATTTTTTCACAGAAGAAAAAGGGGCCGTAAACTTTAAACCGTGAGATTGCACAAAACACGTTAACTTTTGGTGAATTGCGAATTTGCTGCACGAATGCGTGAGGATTCTCTACCGCCCAGATTCGCACTTTGTATCTGTTCACTTCACCATTAAGAAAAAATGTTGCTTCATCACTGAAAACAAGTTTCGCACTGAATGCATCCTCTACCATGAGCTGTTGCAACCGCGCCGAAAATTCAAAGCGTTTGACTTTGTCATCGGGTGTCAGGGCTTGTAGCAATTGTAAACGGTAAGGCTTCTGCTTTAGCCTTTTCCGTAAGATTTTCCAAACCATCGGCTGTGGTACGTTGAGCTCCCTGCTTGCTTTATTCGGCGACTTCCGCGGGCTACGCGTGAAACTTGCCCGCACGCGTTCAACCGTTTCTTTGCTCACTGCAGGTCGACCCGTTGATTTCCCCTTACAGAGGCATCCAGAAGCTTTAAACTGCGCATACCATCGCTGAATGGAGTTAGCAGTTGGTGGATCTTTGTTGAACTTCGTCCTGAAGTGTCATTGCACTGTTATGACTGACTGATGTGAGTCCATTTCAAGCACGACATACGCTTTCTCGGCTCCTGTCGCCAATTTGTCTCACTGCGCTCTCGAGCGCTCTGGCGGCAGAAACCTGAAGTGCAGCTTCTGCCAAACAAAACTTTATGAGTTTTTCTACATATCTGTAGTGTGTCGTGACCATATGTCAATGAATGGAGCTACAGTGAATTTATGAAATCGCTTCAGTCATTTGTAATAGCCCTGTACATCTCCATACGACCCTAATTTCTCTTGTCTTTGCAGTCCTTATATTAAATGCACACTGGCAGCAGTTTAGTATCTGCACTCAGCCCTATATGCCAGTTCTCAATTTTCTTATTAGCATGTTGCAAAAAAATTTTGTATTCCCTCTAGGGATTCCCATCTCAGTTCGTGAATCATCTGCATAATTACGGCATGTTGACTGAACTGACTGGTAAAAAATCTAGCACATTCCTCCTACTTGCTTTCACGTCTTCCTTTAATGTGATCTGGTGAAGATGCCGAACACTCAAGCGGTAGTCAACAACTATTTGCACTAATGTTCTATATGTACTCCTTTATAGGCGACCTACACTCCTCAAATTCCCTCAATAAACCAAAGTCTACCACTGGCCTTCCCTGGTACGAACTTTGAGAACCCCAGTAATTTGTGACAGGACCACTTGTTCTCTATGTACCACAATTCACAGCTGGTCCATGTCCAGGGCACTAGAACCTATGTGAATGACATCCTGTGACCTGTAGCCATACCCTTTCCACACGACACCCCAGGCACCATTTTTCAGCAAGACAACGCACGACCACACGTCGCTGCGTGAACTGTCGTCTTCTCGGTTTCACAGGATGTCAGCCCTTTTTGCTGGTCTGCCAGGTCACCGGACTTGTCCCCAGTCGAAAATATGTGGGATATGGTGAAATGACAGGTGCAGCACCGTGACCCAATGCCGACCGCCACAGATGAACTTCGGAACCAGATGCATGCACCACTGATGGTTATACCACAGGACGCCACTCACGCCTTATGTGCAACTATGCTATCACACATGGAACAAGTTTCAGGACCCATGGCGGACCCTGTGTCTACTAGGCAGCACGACACATGCTGAACCAAGGTGACCGAAATGCTAATCATTTCTGTAGAACGTACTAATGTATATGGCCTGTGAATATGAACACCTAATTTTTAACCCCTTACCGCATACTGTGCCAGATATGGCACATACCACTTTTCTCTTTGTCGATCTCATATCTGAGAATATACACTCCTGGAAATGGAAAAAAGAACACATTGACACCGGTGTGTCAGACCCACCATACTTGCTCCGGACACTGCGAGAGGGCTGTACAAGCAATGATCACACGCACGGCACAGCGGACACACCAGGAACCGCGGTGTTGGCCGTCGAATGGCGCTAGCTGCGCAGCATTTGTGCACCGCCGCCGTCAGTGTCAGCCAGTTTGCCGTGGCATACGGAGCTCCATCGCAGTCTTTAACACTGGTAGCATGCCGCGACAGCGTGGACGTGAACCGTATGTGCAGTTGACGGACTTTGAGCGAGGGCGTATAGTGGGCATGCGGGAGGCCGGGTGGACGTCCCGCCAAATTGCTCAACACGTGGGGCGTCAGGTCTCCACAGTACATCGATGTTGTCGCCAGTGGTCGGCGGAAGGTGCACGTGCCTGTTGACCTGGGACCGGACCGCAGCGACGCACGGATGCACGCCAAGACCGTAGGATCCTACGCAGTGCCGTAGGGGACCGCACCGCCACTTCCCAGCAAATTAGGGACACTGTTGCTCCTTGGGTATCGGCGAGGACCATTCACAACCGTCTCCATGAAGCTGGGCTACGGTCCCGCACACCGTTAGGCCGTCTTCCGCTCACGCCCCAACATCGTGCAGCCCGCCTCCAGTGGTGTCGCGACAGGTGTGAATGGAGGGACGAATGGAGACGTGTCGTCTTCAGCGATGCGAGTCGCTTCTGCCTTGGTGCCAATGATGGTCGTATGCGTGTTTGGCGCCGTGCAGGTGAGCGCCACAATCAGGACTGCATACGACCGAGGCACACAGGGCCAACACCCGGCATCATGGTGTGGGGAGCGATCTCCTACACTGGCCGTACACCACTGGTGATCGTAGAGGGGACACTGAATAGTGCACGGTACATCCAAACCGTCATCGAACCCATCGTTCTACCATTCCTAGACCGGCAAGGGAACTTGCTGTTCCAACAGGACAATGCACGTCCGCATGTATCCCGTGCCACCCAACGTGCTCTAGAAGGTGTAAGTCAACTACCCTGGCCAGCAAGATCTCCGGATCTGTCCCCCATTGAGCATGTTTGGGACTGGATGAAGCGTCGTCTCACGCGGTCTGCACGTCCAGCACGAACGCTGGTCCAACTGAGGCGCCAGGTGGAAATGGCATGACAAGCCGTTCCACAGGACTACATCCAGCATCTCTACGATCGTCTCCATGGGAGAATAGCAGCCTGCATTGCTGCAAAAGGTGGATATACACTGTACAGTGCCGACATTGTGCATGCTCTGTTGCCTGTGTATGTGCCTGTGGTTCTGTCAGTGTGATCATGTGATGTATCTGACCCCAGGAATGTGTCAAAGTTTCCCCTTCCTGGGACAATGAATTCATGGTGTTCTTATTTCAATTTCCAGGAGTGTATTTCGCAAACTGCATGTTGGGACAGATATGGCACACAGTCGAGAGCAGCTGTGCAAGTAGTGTATGCCATCAGTTGGGAGGTAAGGAATTACGTGTTATGAATCTTTGCTTTGTGTTGCTAGCTGTTTACATCCAAGTTTGGTCACACAAACAGTTGCATCAGATACAGTAAACGATTGATTTCAGTATTTATATTATTTGCAGAGGGAAAAGGACATCTGTGGATAGTTATAAAGTGGTAAGTTTATATATTTGTACATTAGAATACATATAATATTGAAAAACAGATCTGTGACGGGTACGGCACTACATGCAGCCTAGAAAGCGTCGAGTAAAAATTGAACAATAACCTAACCTTTCCTACTAACATATAGCAGTTCATTTTCTTTCATTTCAGCTCTGTCACTGCAATGAACGTAAGAAAGTTTTATGGCTCTTCGGCCGCAATAGGAGTTATAGAGGACGGAAATGCTAGTGAGGATCCTGATATGTCAGATGACGAAACTTTGTCCGTGGAAAAATACTTGCAAAATGGACATCTTGTTTTCTGTTCGGAATCAGACAGTGATGATGGTATTAGGCCTAAGAGTTATAACACAAAAAATAAAAGTACTGTGATATCAGAAACGGAGTCAGAAACAGAAGACAACAGTGAGATTTGGTCTACTGATGATTGTGACCTTGAAAGCATTCCTCTTGCAGACAGGATTTGTGTTATTTTCTCAAAATATATGTATTTTAATGAATAGAAAGTGTAATTGTTTTATATAAATACAGTTCTGCTAGTTCATGTACTTATCTTATTGTATATTTCCCACATTGTGCATCATCAATCCCAAAACTGGTATCACATGGTATTAGTCGCTACTGCATGCTGTCCCATATATGGCACAAGCCCTTAATTCTAAAATAACCACCCCTACATAAGATTTAGAATTTTTTAAGCATTTTTTATGAAATCAGAACATCGAACATAACATGTAACATTTTTTCTGAAAAATAAAAAAAAATATCATGCAGTAAGGGGTTAAGTGGTTCGAAGTGCTCTATTTTTTTCTGAACCTGAGTATACTATTGGTCTCGGTAGCTCAGTGGTAAAGAGCCAGAGTACAGATCCAAAGTCACATGTTCGACTCCCGAATTCCACCATCATTTGGAGTCCACATTAAACTGTAGGTCCCTTATAACATGCTCGGTAAGACAGTTCGGAGACTTAAGGAATACAACCGCCCATCACTTCTAGTAGGACCATTCCTACCAAAGCACTGTGGTGCGCAAACCAACCTTCATGTTGCCACAGCTTTGCTTTCCTGCTATTAACCTTACATTATGAGATCAAAAGTACCCAGACAACCCAAAAAAACACACATTTTGCATATTAGGTGCATTGTGCTGCCACATACTGTCAGGTACTCCATATCAGTGACCTCAGTAGTCACGAGACATCGTGAGAGCAGAACAAAGCACTCCGCAGAACTCTCAGACTTTGGACATGGTCAGGTAACTGGGTGTCACTTGTGTCATACATCTGTCTGTATGCGAGATTTCCATACCCCTAAACATCCCTGGGTCCACTATTTCTAATGTAACAGTGAAGTGGAAATGTGAAGGGACACGTACAGCACATTAGCGTACAGGTCGACCTCGTCTGTTGACTGAGAAACAGTCAACAGTTGAAGCTCGTAATGTGTAATAGGCAGACATCTATCCAGACCATCACACACGAATTCTAAACTGCATCAGGACCCACTGCAAGTACTATGACAGGTGGGTGCGAGGTGAGAAAACTGATTTCACGGTTAAGCAGCTGCTCATGCGCCACACATCACGCCAGTAAACGCCAAATGACACCTCGCTTGGTGTAAGGAGCATAAACATTGGACGATTGAGCAGTGGAAAAATGGTTGTGTGTAATGATCATCAAGATACACAATGTGGCGATCTGATGGCAGGGTGTGGGTATGGCAAATGCCCGATGAACGTGATCTGCCAGCGTGTGTAGTGCCAACAGTAAAATTTGGAGGCAGTGGTGTTATGGTGTGGTCATGTTTTTGATGGAGGGGGCTTGCACCCCTTCTTGTTTTGCATGGCACTATCACAGCACAGGCCTACATTGATGTTATAAGCACCTTCTCGCTTCCCGCTGTTTAAGAGCAATTTTGCTATGGTGATTGCATCTTTCTACACGATCAAGCACCTGTTCATAATGCACAGTCTGTGGCAGAGTGGTTACACAACAGTAACATCCCTGTAATGGACTGGCCTGCACAGAGTCCTGAGCCGAATCCTATAGAACACCTTTGGGATGTTTTTAAACGCTGACTTCATGCCAGGCCTCACCGACTCACATCGATACCTCTCCTCAGTGCAGCACTCCGTGAAGAATGGGCTGCTATTCCCTGAGAAACTTTCCAGCACCTGATTGAATGAATGCCTGCGAGAGTGGAAGCTGTCATCAAGGCTAAGGGTGGGCCAACACCATGCTAAATTCTAGCATTACCGATGGAGGGTGCCACGAACTTTTAAGTCATTTTCAGCCAGGTGACTGGACACTTTTGATCAGCCAGTGTACGTTATTTCTACATTACTTCACCCAAGAGCAGAGCCAAGTGGTGTGTGGTATGCGTGTCACCGAGGTCATGACAACCTCAACCATCAGTCAACATTTTACAGAAAATTTACATCTGCAAATTTCTCAACCAAGTTTCAGAGAAGTAGTGTTAAAACAGTCTCGAAAATGTCAATAAATTCTAAAAACTTACAAGCCTCCTAATATAGAATATACACTGATAAGCCAAAACATTATGACCACTGCCCATCATGACGTTTGATGCCACACGTACAGTTTGGTTTTAGAAATGGCTTAACAACTGAAAATGCTATAGTCTCTTTTCTCTGTGAGGTTTTGGACAGATTAAATAAAAGGTTGCGAACGCTAGGTGTTTTCTTTGATTTAATAAAGGCTTTTGACTGTGTTGACCACAAAATATTACTGCAGAAGTTGGAACATTATGGAGTAAGGGGAGTAGCTTACAATTGGTTCGCCTCTTACTTTAAGAACAGAAAGCAGAAGGTAATTCTCCGCAATATTGAGAGTGGTAATGATGTTCAGTCCCAATGCGGCACTGTTAAATGGGGCGTTCCCCAAGGATCGGTGCTGGGGTCACTGCTGTTTCTTATTTATATAAATGATATGCCTTCTAGTATTACAGGTGATTCAAAAATATTTCTGCTTGCTGATGACACCTGTTGGTAGTGAAGGATCTTGTGTGTAATATTGAAACATTATCAAATAATGTAGTTCAAGAAATAAGTTCGTGGCTTGTGGAAAATAATTTGATGCTAAATCACAGTAAGACTCAGTCTTTACAGTTTCTAACTCACAATTCAACAAGAACTGATATTTTAATCAGACAGAATGGGCATGTTATAAGCGAGATGGAACAGTTCAAGTTCCTAGGCGTACGGATAGATAGTAAGCTGTTGTGGAAAGCCCATGTTCAGGATCTTGTTCAGAAACTAAATGCCGCTTTATTTACCATTAGAACAGTATCTGAAATAAGTGACATTTCAACACGAAAAGTAGTCTACTTCGCATATTTTCATATGCTTATGTCATACGGTATTATTTTTTGGGGTAATTCTTCTGATTCAAAAAGGGTATTTTTGGCTCAAAAACGGGCTGTTCGAGCTACGTGTGGTGTAAGTTCGAGAACCTCTTGTCGACCCCTATTCAATAGTCTAGGAATTCTGACATTGCCCTCACAGTCTATATTTTCTTTAATGTCGTTTGCTGTTAGCAATATTAGCTTATTCCCAAGAGTTAGCAGCTTTCACTCAGTTAATACTAGGCAGAAATCAAATCTGCACGTGGAATGCACTTCCTTCACTCTTGTGCAGAAAGGAGTGCAGTATTCTGCTGCATCCATTTTCAATAAGCTACCATAAGAACTCAAAAATCTTAGCAGTAGCCCGAACTCTTAAGTCTAAACTGAAGAGTTTCCTCATGGCTCACTCCTATTCTGTCGAGGAGCTCCTGGAAGAGCTAAAACATTAAGCAAATTCCAGTGTTACATTCTTGATTTTCTTTATTTAAACTAATGACGTGTCGCCTGAATATGTTTCTTATATTTCATTTTATCTGTTTCTACTATCGTGTTATAATTTCATGTATTGACTCGTTTCATGACCATGGAGACTTCTCCTTAATGTGGTCCCACGGAACAATAAATAAATAAATAACATGGCGGCCTTACAGCTACAGGACGCGGTAACAAAAGTATATAAACGGGGCAGACATGGATGGGGGATCATCCTACTGAAGTAATGGGCTGCAAATAGGTAAACCATTGAGATGGATGCCTTTGACAAAGGGCAGATTATTATTACGTAGAGCTTGCGAACAAGTATCTCAAAAATGGCAAAGCCAGTCGTATGTTCACGGTTAGCATCACGAGCATCTAAAGAAAGAGGTAGGAGGACAGTGAAACTACCACTAGACATTAAATGGATGGATGTCTCCAAGACTCTTCACAGAACATGGGGCGCAGAGGCTTGTCTGCTCCTGTATAGTAGGATAGATGGTGACCTGTCGCATCTCTGCCACAAGAGCACAATGCTGGGGCACACACACCAGTGTTTCAGCACACACCATTCATTATACATTGTTGAACACCCCTACATGTTCACATGTTGACCCAATGACATCACCAATTACGACTGCAGCAGGAACGGGACCATGGGACTGAGTATCAATCAATGGAAATGTGTCGGCTCTTCAGATGAATCACATTTTTGCTACATTAGGTCTCTGGCCATCTCTACAAGCACTGTCATCAAGGTCAATGGTGGCTCAAAACGTGTAGTTTGTGTAACACCTACAGCACCTCTCGGTGTTGAAAAAAAAACAAAAATAGCTCCCATGTCCTTAAAATATCAATTCACAAAATGACCCAAGTCCCTACACAAGTAGTAATTACAAAAAATAAATAAGAAACAAATAGAGGGAAATATCTAGTATAGAAAGCAAAAGAAAAGAATGGGAAAATTTAATTATAAATTTTAGAAACATGGGAAGGGGGAAGAACTGTAGAAAATATTAAAAAATTAGTTATTCCAATATGTAAGAAAATCAATATTATAGTCATAGAAAATAGGTCTGGGACACCAAAGATAGTGTTTATTAAAGTATAAATAGCCATACGTTGTAATTACGATACTCCAATCTCTAGTCTGTTCTAGCTCGAAAGTTATTTAGGACGTACAGCTTTAGAGAAGAACAATTGGGACTTTATTAAACGGGGATCAAGACTAGACCGTGACGAGATTGTTTTTGAGGATTGTCAATTCAAGACTAATTTGGACATTTATCAGATTAGATAAACGGGAAGGTGAATAGTAATCTCTTTGGCTTTAATGTCAATTCGTGTGAATATTTAAACAACTTTGAATTGTGATAGTGAGAAACTAACTTCACGTCACTAGTGATCATAGTTAATGACAGTTTTCGGATATTAAATAGAAATAACTTATTTATCGAAAGTGACAGGATATTACTAACATATCTGATGCTAGCGGGAATCCTACTTAGACATCTAATTAAAGAACTTCTTTGAATGAGATCATATGAGTGAACCTATTTATTAATAATTCTTGTCAATAAACTGACGTCGTTAATTTGAAACATAATACAAGTTTTGAACATTAATTTAACTTAGATTAATAAATGTTAAGGTTACGTGATCTATGCCAAAAACAAACTAGTGATTCGTAACTAAAACAATTGAATGAAAGGTTAAAGTATCATCGTCTGTAAACATTGGTAGTAAAGCTACTAAAAGTTTTTTTCTCTCTCTCTCTCTCTCTCTCTCTCTCTCTCTCTCTCTCTCTCTCTCTCTCTCTCTCTCTCAGAGTTGGGAAGACTATATGTGTAGTGACCCACGTTTAACATCGGGTTTCAAAAGTAATCAAACTGATACTTAGCTGGGACAATATTAAAAAAAAGTAAAACCCTTCAATGACAGTCAATGTGTGAAAAATAAAATCAAACTTTCACGTATTAGACGAAAAAGCAAAAACATAAAAAGGGCTGCTACATTTGCCACGGATGCAAGCTGGTGGGAGCAGTATTATGCTAGGGAAGACATTCTCCTGCACTCTCACGGGACTTGCGGTAGTAATCAAAAGACACAATGACAGCTGCAAATCACCTGCATCCCTTCATGCTTTATGTCTTCCCTTTGCAGGAATGTCATCTTTCAGCAGTAAATTTTCCATGTCTCAGAAAGAACCGTGCTACAGTGGTTCAAGAACCATTATAATAAACTCACGATGTCTCCGTGACCACATTCACCTTATGTAAATCCTATGGAACCCATGTGGGTTGCTACTGGGCACAATCACAGTGTACAAAAATCAGCAGCCTATTATTTATGAGAATTACATAACCTGTATGTAGACATCTAATGCCACATACCTCCACCAACCTACCAAGAAACAGTCAGATCCCTGATAAGCAGAATCGGTTATGTATTCCAAAGACAGGTGGTCATAATGTTTTGGCTCGTCAGTTTATTTCCAGTTGCTTTGCCAAGGGCTACCTCACGTGATTTGGTTTGTGACCACAAAAAGGCACCCATTCACAGGGTGAAGAAGCCGACTGAAAGCAGCAATTCTGACAAATTAAGATCTCACACAGCTGGAACTGGCAAAACGGAGTTGAGCAACGCCAGAGAGAAGGGGAAAAGATGCGCCACTACAGAAAACCAGGAAGACTGACTTTCCTAAAGCAAGAAAAACTTCCAATAATGGCTGCAATGCAAAACTGTGACAAATGGCATGAAATGGGTTCTGTACCAAATACTGTACCTGTTCAAAAATGGTTTTAATACCAGAAAATATTGCTTTAATGCTACTCTAACTATTTTTCAGACCAGTTGTATTTGGCTCACTCTGTACTTTACAAATGAATGAAATGATGTCCATTCTGTCTGATATTTTTTCCACCACACCTGGTCAGATCCTATGCTGCTCTTGGGACCATTTCCTGCCCTTTGGTTTCTACCCCTGGAACTCCTTGCTGCAAGACTTGCCCTACGGACCCTCCTACCACCACCTATATCATGCCAGTGCCGAAACTGGCAAAACATACTTTCCGAAGGAGAGCCACCTGTGGAACCTGTCATGTACCAGCTGTTATGTAAACACTGTTCGGCTTTTTGCACTGGTACGACTACCACCAAGTTATCAGTCCAGATGAATGGACACAGAAGGTGTACACTGGCAACACACAATTTCCTGCTGCAGAGCATGGTCTACAACATGACACTCATGGCCTTGGGGCCTGTTTCACCACAGGTGTCATCTGGACTCTTCCCTCAGACACTAGCTTCTCAGAACACCACAGGTGGGAAGTGGCATTACAACATGTCTTATTCTTATGATACACCCAACTTTAATTTACATTAAATTCTTTGTTCTCAGCATTTCTTATCAATAACTATTCCTTTCTTCAGTCCCTTTTAGTTTTCTATATCTTATTTTATGACCAGCATCTCTCCCAATCCCCTATCTCTAACACATATACTGTGCTTAGCTTTCTGCTCTCATTAACTCTTGCATAATGTTTTGTCATTAATCAGTGTCTTGCTTATTATCCTATCTTTAAGCGCTTTGGTTTCCAAATACGACCTAGTGCAGTTTCCAACAGTCCATCTTTCCTTCTATCCGCCAGGGATCTGGCCAACTTTTACAAACTCTGCTCATTCCTTGAACCAGATAAGTCTTTTTCCTTTGCCCTTCTTTCTTCTCCTTCAACTCTTCTGCCAGAATGACGAGCCATGGGCTTGAAGCTTGCAAATTTCTACACTTTGTGTGTGTTCTCTTCCCACTGCTTGGCCAGGAGATCTTTTCTATATCCAGTTACAATATACAAGGGCTGTTCAAAAAGTAAGGAGACTTTTCAAATAGTGAGGGCAACGTAGATTCAATTACCGGTCTTTTTTGTTATGTTGGTATGCATGTCCCAAATATATGTTCACAGTTTCAAGTGTACAGCATACTTCATTTGTTTTTGCCCGATAGAAAGGTTAGACATGTAACTTCCTGGCAGATTAAAACTGTGTGCCCGACCGAGACTCGAACTCGGGACCTTTGCCTTTTGCGGGCAAGTGCTCTACCAACTGAGCTACCAAAGCACGACTCACGCCCGGTACTCACAGCTTTACTTCTGCCAGTACCTCGTCTCCTACCTTCCAAACTTTACAGAAGCTCTCCTGCAAACCTTGCTTCGGTAGTTCAGTTGGTAGAGCACTTGCCCGCGAAAGGCAAAGGTCCCGAGTTCGAGTCTCGGTCGGGCACACAGTTTTAATCTGCCAGGAAGTTTCATATCAGTGCACACTCCGCTGCAGAGTGAAAATCTCATTCAGGTTAGACATGTTTTAGTGTGCTCGGAAATTTTCAAGTATAACAAAAAAAATGTAGCAAAGAATTTGCATCAAATTTTGTGTGAAAAATCGAATCTAGCACTTTAAAATGCCTGAAATGTTGACAGTGGCATGCACTCAAACTGATCTATATACAAAAAATGTTTACAAGTGGCACAAGCTCTTCCAAGATTGTCGAGACAATGCCAATGTTGAACCTCACTCTGGACAGCCCAGCACACCAACAACAGATGGTAACGTCAAAGCTGTGAAGAAAATTGTTTTGGAAAATAGTCAAATTACTGTAAAAGAGATTTCTAAGGATGTTGGCATATCAGTCAGCTCGTGTCACGCAATTTTTTCAAAAGGTTTGGACACGATACATGTGTCAGCATAGTTTGTTCCTAAACTTTGCAATTTTGATCACAAGGACCGTAGCATGAGCATCGCTTAGGAGCTCTTGAATGACATCAATGATTCCGATTTGCTCAAAAAGGTCATAACTGGTGACAAAACGTGTTTACGGTTGTGACGTCCAAACCAAAGCCCAATAGTCCCAAAGGAAGCATACCAGAGAGCCACAATCAAAAGAAGCATGCCAAGTTTGATCAAATGTCAAAGTTTTGCTCACTTTTTCCCCCCTCTCAATTACTGTGCATACTGCATCATTAATTTCTGCCTCAAGGTTGTATGGTCAATAAGGAGTATTACCCTGGCATTATGCACCATCTGTGAAAAGCAAAAACACACACACACACACACACACACACACACACACACACACACACACACACAAACGGAATTGTGGAAAAACAATTCATGGCTTTTGCATCACAACAATGCACCTGCTCATCGTCACAGCTTGCGAGAGATTTTTTGGCCACAAACAATACGACAATCATGCCTCAGCCACAATATTCACGGGATTTGGCCCCCTGAAACTTTTTCCTGTTCCCAAAACTGAAGAGACATATGAAAGGACGAAGGTTTTCAACAAATAAAAACTGCATCGCAGGAAGTACCCAAAGCTGTACAAAAAAGTACTCATGAGAAGTGCTTCAAGGATTGGAAAAAGTGTTGGCATAAGTATCTAAGGGGGATTAATGTGAAGAGGACAACACAAATATTGATGAATAAATTAATATTTTTTTCATAAAAATGTAGTCACCTTACTTTTTGAACACACCTTGTATTTTCAAAAATTTATTATTTGCAGTGATATCCTATATATCTTACTGTTATAAATAGTAGGTATCTGCTGTTTGTTAAAACTAGGGCAATGGCAAGTTGTGAGCAGGGAAAGTAACACACCACGTACCCCCCCCCCCCCCTCTCAGAACCAAACCCTGGATGTGTGTGGTAGAGAAACCCTCCCCTTTAGTGTATGTACAAATCACTGTTGCTTTCAATGGTTTAAGAGCTCTCTCTGTTAAACTTCCTGGCAGATTAAAGCTGCCAGGAAGTTTCCTATCAGCACACACTCCGCAGCAGAGTGAAAATTTCATTCCGGCTTTTTCTCTATTCCTGGCAGATTTTTTCTTAATCCATAAAGGTACCTCTTTAACTCATGTTTAAAAAATGGATTATCAGCCTTCAGTAGCTACTCCTCTTCAAGACATTGGCAAAAGAATGATTTTAATGCCTGCAAACAAAATCAGAAAAATCTACAAGAAAAGCAAATTTCTGAAGACACATTTAGGTGTTTGCAGGTTGAGATATGCAATGGCTATATTGTACAAATGAGCGTGAAACTTACCAATCGTACAAATGATGCCGGAGAGACGAACATATGAAGCCTTCGAGTCAATGTCGAGGGCGCACATATGGTCGAGGTGGCTAACTGCATCTGCTGCTTGCATCTGCATTTTTGGCAGATGACTAGGTTGGTCTGTCATTGTCTGAAATATGGTAAAAAGAGAGCATGCAAAAGGTCCACCACAAAGATTTCTAATTCATCTATTCTAAATACAAAAGTTGCTAATAGACAAGAAGTACTACTATCAATCTGATGCAACACTTTAATCTAAGTTTCATTATTACACCCATCCCATGCTAAGGTACGAGGACTACTGATGGGTCAAGGGCAATGAAACCAGTAGAAATCTAACATCCTACAATCTCTATTGTGTACAATTCACTTCAAGGAGGTGCCATACTTAAATGTAACTTACAAACTAGTGAAGAATAAGATAAAACCTGTCAGCTTTGATTGATCGCACTATAAACAAGGGAAATATTCACCAGCACTACATAGCCACTATGCTAACTATGACCTCATATAATCACAAATTATAGCTAGCGTAGCTAAACTGCCCAACAATATGAGGTATTGTCGAGGACTGCTCATGTTATTAATTCCTTAAAAAACCAAACTTTAAAATATCTGACTACAGTAAAAAAAAATAGGGGCTTTAGTGAATGAGTGACAAACAAAAGCAGGAAGGAAAATTTAAATTCATGTCACATCAACAGTGCAGCCAATGGAGACTAAGCAAACTTTCTGATTATGAAATGATGGGAAAGGAAACTGGCTACACCGTTTTCAAAGGAACAATTCTGGTATTTGACTGGAGTGATTTAGGGCAATAATGGAAAACAAATCTGAACAGCCTGAGAGGAATGTGATCCATCATCCTCCCAAATGCGAGTCCTGTGCGCTAACCACTGCATCCCCTCGCTCGGCTGCTCACAACCGAACCATCATCAGTCAACCTAACCTAGACCTCGGGCTATGCTACAGTGCAACTTGTCACCACAACTGTCATAATAAATAAATACCTTCACAACACCCCTATCTTAATACTAATGGTTCAGAGCTAGTGTTTTATTACACTTTTGACCAATTTTTGGAGAAAACAAACTTCTTTGCAGCAAATGTCAATTTTTGCAGCAAATACCAGGAACGTCTCACAAGGGAACCTCCCCATCGCACCCCCCTCAGATTTAGTTATAAGTTGGCATAGTGGATAGGCCTTGAAAAACGGAACACAGATCAATCGAGAAAACAGAAAGAAGTTGTGTGGAACTAGGAAAAAAATAAGCAAAATATACAAACAGTAGTCCATGCGCGAGATCGGCAACATCAAGGACACTATGAGCCAAGGATCGCCGTGGTCCCGTGGTTAGCGTGAGCGGCTACGGAACGAAAGGTCCTTGGTTCAAGTCCTCCCTCGAGTGAAAAGTTTACTTTTTTTATCTTCAGAAAGTTATGATCTGTCCGTTTGTTCATTCACTGACCTCTCTATTCACTGTAATAAGTTTAGTGTCTGTGTTTTGCGACCGCACCGCAAAACCGTGCGATTAGTAGACGAAAGGACGTGCCTTTCCAAAGGGAACTGAAAACATTTGATCGCAAGGTCATAGGTCAACCGATTCCTCCACAGGAAAACACATCTGATATATTCTATACGACACTGGTGACAGCATGTGCATCACATGACAGGAATATGTTGTCGACCCACCTAACTTTTACACTTGGCGAAGGGGTGAAAACATTCTTCTACCTTGCCCGATTTAGGTTTTCTTGTGGATGTGATAATCACTCCCAAAAAAGTGATGAAAACATAACGGACGGACAGATAATAATTGTCTGAAAATAAAAAATTAAACTTTTCGCTCGAGGGAAGACTTGAACCAAGGACCTCTCGTTCCGCAGCCACTCACACTAACCACAGGACCACGGCACTCCTGTGCTCAGATTATCCTTGATGTTGCCTATGTTGCCAATGGACTACTCAGTTTGTATATTTTGCTTATTTTTTCATAGTTCCACACAACTTCTTCCTGTTTTTCGATTATCTGTGTTCTGTTTTTTAAGGCCTGTCCACTGTGCCAACTTAGAACTAAATCTGAGGGGGGTGCAATGCGGAGGTTCCCTTGTCAGTTACTATCTGAATGCTTAGATAATTTAGCTCACAGCAAAGGATATACTGCTGAAGCAACAGCAGACTGCAATTTCTACTTTTAATTGTTTGTGTTTCAGGCAAGCAAACATCTGAGCCTCTCTGTTTTAAGAAATAAAAACAAAGGAACTATACATAGATTGCCAATGTAATGGTATGGTTGTATCTTTGTAACTTTCTAGATAGTTTTAACTCCTCTATGGACAAACTCCAGTTTGATTCCTAAATCAACAAAATGTCATGTAGGAGTCTTACGAGCATTGTCAGTAACAAGACCACAGGTTTTTATGTGCACCTGGGTCTGTTTAGATAATTTTACAAGTACGAATTATATGAGAAACAGGTAATAATTACAACCAACATAGCTGCTTCTATCCAACAATATGTATTAAATCTTACTAAGTATAGTGGACATTATATTTAAGCATATTTCCATTACCCTTAAACTCTTCCTTTTTGTTTACAATCTCTGTTTTGGTATTATGATATTACAACATGTGACAAAAGGTAATGCACCAGCATTAACTTTTTAATTAATCAGGACATATGTATTCCTATACAAAATCTGAAAGATATAATACAAGACCAACAAAACATCAAATGACTGTAGTAGACTACCAGACTACACAAGTTTTCTTTCATGTAAATACTAACCTCTCCCAAACATTCTATAGAATACTATTAATGAAGTTTACCTCCACCATACAGATATATCTCACCTACTTGAGCCTTCAATCTTATTGAGAAAACCATATGAAAAACCATACTCTTATGTGAAACATTGCTGTGATATACATTGGCCATGACAATAGTCACTCAAAGTTCAAGAGAACAGACAATAATTCACCCTTTTTTAAAGCAACTCAAAATCAACTTTATTCTTTTCAGCAAATCAAAATTTGATGAAAATTAAGACTATACAAATCAGACTGCACTACACACTTAGTTCGCAAAACTTCTTGCAGCACACTGTCAGTTAAATGGTATCCACCAACTACATGCAGAGCAAAGGTGCAGGAGATACTTACGAAGTTTAAACTGCAAGAAAAATTAAGGCAAATTAAAGCTGGAAAATGAAAATCAATATGCTGATTATGCTGATGTGAACAGAGACACCAGTTCTGCACAATGTCTCGTGTGGTGTTAAAAACTGCTCTGCAAAACTAAGCACAGGCTGCAGCTCATGAGAAAAACTATAAACAATGAACAAAACATGCAGATAGTCACTGTACAAACTGAAATGCACAAGCTACAGCACGTTTAATTAACATTCACCTCAACAAGTGTTATTTGCAAATGAAAAGGGTGAGCTAAACAACAAAACTGAGGAGACTTGGCGATCTACGGTATACAAAGGTTCTGGCGAGCTTATGCTTTTAGCATGCGCTCATAAAGAAAAAGATTCTACAAAAAAGAAAAATACTTTTAGTGCCAAACTTTACAGGGAAGAGATGTTACAGGAACTGCGAGAACTAAAAAGCCGCATCCGTGAAGGTTGCAATATACAAACAGAATAAAGTGATGCAGCTGTTTTTCCATCAAACTACCACACTGACCTTATCAGTATCGTAAACAGTTGACCAAACCATACTTCTCCTTTGATTTACCAACCTACAGGCACCAGACTGCAAGAAAAATTGAATACGGATGAGAGGTGAGACACTGCCCTTGAAACAACCTACTACAAAGTTAAGGCCCCCTGCAAGGAGTGGCCTTCTCATAAAATGCTACCTGAGTGACTGGCAGCACTCCCAGTCACGGAGCATTGGGCTCTGGGCCTAGTCTAAATATAGAAGCTCAGAAGTTCACTCTGAACAGTCTAATACACACAATTCACTGGGTCATCAGTGCCACTCGAAGTTATGCTTGGTGTCACATGAAAGCATTTCGTCTCAGTAGTACGTAAGTTTTTGCTCACTGGAACATTTGTTGTTTTACTTATATACTCAACTAATTATATTCATGATAAATATTATTTTGTGTCACATATAACTTTAACAAAATATGTTTATGGCTACTAACTAACCATTTAATTATAAACCAATTAGTTATTCCTAGTCAGGAGTTTCTTTATTGTGACAGGTAGTCAAGTTAAAACAATTTTGGTTTACATTAGGAAACACTTCTGTTGAATATCTGACATTTGCATAAGCACACTATCAAAGATTTTTACAACTGTATTTTACTCCGTTTTGTTCTGAATTTAAGATTCACCGAAGTGCAGATCTTATTACCTTGATTACTCTCAAATTGCAATGGCCTGTTAAACTACCAGTGTATCAACACACTGTCAAGTGACAATATTTCCAACTGTTTTAAACAGATTCCTGCCAAGATTCACATGCTTGAGACCCAGCCAGATTCAATTACTTGTACTTTATTTTATGCATAAGTCAGCAGCTACCCCAGAATATTATCCCACAGCACACCAGGAAATGAAAATATGAAATGTGTTATCTTACAGAATTCTGTGTCCAAAGTAGAAAACTATTCTGATTGTAAAAGTATGACTACTTCATTGTTTTTCTTAGTTTCAATTTTCATGAATATCACTATCCAGAACTTTGAATCTTACACTGCTTATCTTTTATTGTTGATGCACTTGCACAAACACTAATGTCAAGCTTACTATAGAGTAGTGCAGGAAAGTAATGTGTCCAGAAATAAAGTTATTTCTTATTCACTGAAATTCATAAATTACTGGCCATCAAATCAATTCACAAACGAACAGCTTTATTAGCACTGCACGTTTGTCAACATGCAACATAATGTCTAATGTCACTGCAGACAGGACGTTTTGCATCTTTGGACACACAGTATAGCTACCGATGAGATTTGTAAAGACACTGACATATCGGTGTACTTATTGCTTTATATGGGGCATCAGGGGGAGATATTATCCACTAATGTAACTCCATTCCTGTAGCAAACTTTGCATTTGCTTCGAAAACTTTGGAGTCTTAATACAAGAGACAAATAATCACAAACCTACCTGCACACAAAGCACTAAAAATGTACGTTGCGCCAGATTCCTTTAAGCTACAACTGAAAACCAGGGATCCCAAGCGCCTACAAATTAGATTGATGTATCCCTTATGATGTTTAGAACGCCGGCTGAGTGGTACATTATGTTACTTAACACACCGGCAGCTAATTATACGCAACAGTTAACTTTTAATTTAGTTATCCATTCTTACAGTCTGTGAGCGAGGTGTGAACTAAAGGACAACGGTTATCCCTGGTATCGGTGTCCTTACTCTGGAGGATACGAAAAGCAAAATTTATTCTATTATAACAAAGGCCAATATTATCTTCCAACTTGATACCTTCTGGTGTTTCCCGCCTATACTATAAAATATTTCGCTTTAAAACGTCACAACTCTTTAGAAGTTTACACACATTCCGTTTAACAACCAAGAATGATTTTAGCTATAAAGATATTCGCCTGTCAAAACTGTTTAAACGAATGTCAAATCACGCGCACTTCAACGGGGAAGTTAATGAAATAATGAAACAAGCAAAAACTGAATAGCACAGTGAAATGATGAAAAGGGAGTGTCTTGCATGCGGTCAATGGCATTACATGACATTTATATTGACTATTTTTCACAAGTTTACGAAAAAACACCCTTTTCGAAGTTCCGAATTTGATTACACTGTGACCTTCTGCAAAATAAAACTCAATTAGTCTTGTATTACAATTATAAATAACGTGGGGTATTTCACAAGTGCCAAATTCCTGGAACTGATGCCGTACCTTCTTAACTTGGAGCTGTGCAGCTGTCTCGAAATCCTTTAGCCGAGTGCGGAAGGACGTTAGAGGTCAGGCCGTGTAGAGAGAGTTTCCCGTCACCCGGCACTGAACGATCAATAAAAATCCTGTTTCCTGCACCTCGACGCTCTGATAATCGCTATCGCAAACGCAGAAGACTTGTCCTAAAAATCGGCAAGCAATTTACAGACGGGATAGAAAAGGCGTTAATCTACGATTATATACTTATTGCAACGTAAAAATGTGTTTCAATCAATAGCGTAGTCTCACGGCCGGATCAGCTGTTCCGCCAAGGACGCTTCCGCCAGCCGCGAGAATTAAGCAGTTGTACTAAATCATCAATTTACGGAAGGAAGTGAGACTTCTCGACGGTCAGGGAACAAGTGTAGACCTAATAAACCAGTCCTCTATTCGGTTAACTGACATTCTGTGCAAATATAGCTGTCATAAACAGTTTTAGCTTGCGCAATGCCATCTCAACGTGTGGGGAAATCAATCTATATAATAAACCACTTTCGGCACTACATCGAGAGAATTGAAAATAAAGCATAAGCTCTGTTTCCAGCGAATGCAGATGACAAAAGCATCATTGTGAAAGACGTGGGAATGTAATGTAAATGATTTAGCAAATAAGGTATCAAATAAACAGTGAAAGCGAATATTTTCAAATTCTGGGACTGAAAGTAGATGAAAAGCACTCTTAACAGTATCATATTCAGGATCTCATGCAGAGACTAAATGTTGCGATCTATACTATAATAAATACGAATCATCTCCACTTTCTATAACTGAAAAGCAAAGGCTTGTGCGGTTTGTATATTTCCGAAACACCGCTGCCCATTCACAAAGAATATTCTTTGGACAGGTAATGGGCTGTCAGAATTAACTATAGAGTCAGTTTTCGAACCTCCATCTGTCTTGCAATTCCAATTCTTCCATCCGTATATGGAAAAGCTATTTGCACTAGTACAACACATGTTTAATCACTGTATAGGAATGTGCGCATTATTTTGCAGTCTTCATTTTCAATAGTCTAGCAACAGAACAAATATTTAAGCATAAAATTAAGATTTTCAAATGAAATTTGAAAGGCTTCTTTGTGGCACATTCTCTCTTATTCACACCGACGGAAAAAAGCGCAATATTAAAAAATAATGACTGTCAAGTAACATTTCGAGGCCGAAGGTCTTGGCTCAATTATAACACCGGTTCCTGTCAGATCACAAAGTCAAGCGCTGTCGGCTACGCTATGGATGGGTGACCGTTCAAGTCTTCCGAGCGCTGTTGGCAAGTGGGGTCCACTCAGCCCTTGTGAGTTTGTTGAGGAGCTACTTGACTCAAAAGTAATTGAGGAGGTACTTGACTCAAATGTAGCGGCTTCGATCACGGAAGCTGACAACGACCGGGAGAGCAATGAGCCGACCACATGTCCCTCTATACTCGCATCCTGCGACGCCTTTGGCTGAGGTTCACACAGCGGCCAAGTCAGTACCATTGAGCCTTTAGAGGTCTGTTCAGACGGAGGGCGACAGTTTAATGAAATTTCGCGAATGCATTTGTCTAGGTACTCGAAGCAAGCATGCAAATGTGCATGCACTGTGTTGAACAGGTGCCTGATGTCAATATGTGGGATCGAGTTCCATGCCTCTTGCACTTGGTGGGTCAAGTGGAGGGGGGAGGGGCAGGGAGGTTTAATGCTGAAACTTCCTGGCAGATTAAAACTGTCTGCCGGACCGAGACTCGAACTCGGGACCTTTGCCTTTCGAGGGCAAGTGAGGGCAACTGAGGTACCCAAGCACGACCCACGCCCCGTCCTCACAGCTTTACTTCTGCCAGTACCTCCAGTACCTCGTCTCCTACCTTCCAAACTTTACAGAAGTTCTCCTGCGAACCTTGCAGAACTAGCACTTCATTCTGGAAACATCAAAAAATGGTTCAAATGGCAGACGCTCGTATTTGCTCCATTGGAGACAGATCTAGTGATCGAGCAGGCCAAGGCAACATGCCGACACTCTGCAGAGCACGTTCGGTTACAACAGCACGAGCGTTATCTTGTTGGAAAACACCCCCAGGAATGCTGTTCATGAATGGCAGCATAACAGGCCGACTCACCAGACTGGTGAACAAATTTGCAGTTAGGGTGCGTGGGATAACCACAAGCGTGGTCCTGTTGTCATACGAAATCGTATCAGACCGTAACCCCAGATGTAGGTCCAGTTTGTCTAACACGCAGACAGGTTGGTTGTAGGCCTTCAAGTGACCACCTCCTAACCAACACATGGCACTGAGGCGGAATCAGCTTTCATAAGAAAACACGACAGACCTCCACCCTGCCCTCCAATGAGCTCTCGCTTGACTCCACTGAAGTCGCAAATGGCGGTGGTTTGGGTTCAGTGGAATACACGCTACAGGGCATCTGGTTTGAGGCCGCCCTTGAACCAACCGATTTGTAACAGTTCATTGTGTCTCTGTGGTGCCAGCTGCTGCTCAAGCTGCTGCTGCAGATGCAGTACAGTGCGCCAGAGCCGAACGTCAAACACGATGGTGTTCCCTCCCGGTACTGACACGGGGTCACCCGAAGGCCGGTCTTCTTGAGACCTACATTCTCCTGGGCACCATTGCCTGGGATCACGTACGGTGGCTGCATTCCTGCTAAGTCTCTCTGCAGAATCAAACAAGGAACATCGCGCTTGTCGTAGCCCTCTTACACGACCTCGTTCAAACTCAATGAGGTGTTGGTGACGACGTCTTTATTGCCTTAAAGGCATTCTTGGGTAACATCAACTCACCACGTCCAATCTCAAAGGTAACTAACGCTCATGGTCGTTACAGCATATATTTAAAGCATACCTGATTTGCATCCCCATAGTGGCGCTACTAGCTCCACTCTTATGCTGTTGTTGTTGTTGTTGTTGTGGTCTTCAGTCCTGAGACTGGTTTGATGCAGCTCTCCATGCTACTCTATCCTGTGCAAGCTTCTTCATCTCCCAGTACCTACTGCAGCCTACATCCTTCTGAATCTGCTTAGTGTATCCATCTCTTGGTCTCCCTCTACGATTTTTACCCTCCCCGCTGCCCTTCAATACTAAATTGATGATCCCTTGATACCTCAGAGCATGTCCCACCAACCGATCCCTTCTTCTAGTCAAGTTGTGCCACAATTTTCTCTTCTCCCCAATTCTATTCAATACCTCCTCATTAGTTATGTGATCTACCCATCTAATCTACAGCATTCTTCTGTAGCACCACATTTCGAAAGCTTCTATTCTCTTCTTGTCCAAACTATTTATCATCCATGTTTCACTTCCATACATGGCTACACGCCATACAAATACTTTCAGAAATGACTTCCTGACACGTAAGTCTATTCTCGACGTTAACAAATTTCTCTTCTTCAGAAACGATTTCCTTGCCATTGCCAGTCTACATTTTATATCCTCTCTACTTTGACCAACAACAGTTATTTTGCTCCCCAAATAGAAAAACTCCTTTACTACTTTAAGTGTCTCATTTCCTAATCTAATTCCCTCAGCATCACGACGACTTAATTCGACTACATTCCATTATCCTCGTTTTGCTTTTGTTGATGTTCATCTTATATCCTCCTTTCAAGACACTGTCCATTCCATTCAACTGCTCTTGCAAGTCCTTTGCTGTCTCTGACATAATTACAATGTCATCGGCGAACCTCATAGTCTTTATTTCTTCTCCACGGATTTTAATATCTACTCCAAATTTTTCTTTTGCTTCCTTTACTACTTGCTCCATATACAGATTGAATAACATCGCGGATAGGCTACAACCCTGTCTCACTCCCTTCCCAACCACTGCTACTCTTTCATGCCCCTCGACTCTTATAACTACCATCTCGTTTCTGTACAAATTGTAAATAGCCTTTCGCTCCCTGTATTTTACCCCTGCCACCTTAAGAATTTGAAAGAGAGTATTCCAGTCAACATTGTCAAAAGCTTTCTCTAAGTCTACAAATGCTAGAAACGTAAGTTTGCCTTTCCTTAATCTAGCTTCTCAGATAAGTCGTAGGGTCAGTATTGCCTCACGTGTTCCAATAATTCTATGGAAACCAAACTGATCTTCCCCGAGGTCTGCTTCTACCAGTTTTTCCATTCGTCTGTGAAGAATTCGCGTTAGTATTTTGCAGCTGTGACTTATTAAACTGATAGTTCAGTAATTTTCAGATCTGTCAATACCCCCTTCCTTTGGGATTGGAATAATTGTATTCTTCTTGAAGTCTGAGGGTATTCGCCTGTCTCATACATTTTGCTCACCAGATGGTAGAGTTTTGTCAGGACTGACTCTCCCAAGGCTGTCACTAGTTCTAATGGAATGTTGTCTACTCCGGGGGCCTTGTTTCGACTCAGGTCTTTCAGTGCTCTGTCAAACTCTTCACGCAGTATCATGTCTCCCATTTCATCTTCATCTACATCCTCTTCCATTTCCATAATATTGTCCTCAAGTACATCGCCCTTGTATAAACCCTCTATATACTCCTTCCACCATTCTGCTTTCCCTTCTTTGCTTAGAACTGGTTTTCCATCTGAGCTCTTGATATTCATACAAGTGGCTCTCTTTTCTCCAAAGGTCTCTTTAATTTTCCTGTAGGCAGTATCTCTCTTACCCCTAGTGAGATAAGCCTCTACATCCTTACATTTGTCCTCTAGCCATCCCTGCTTAGCCATTTTGCACTTCCTGCCGATCTATTTTTGAGACATTTGTATTCCTTTTTGCCTGCTTCATTTACTGCATTTTTATATTTTCTCCTTTCATAAATTAAATTCAATATTTCTTCTGTTGCCCAAGGATTTCTACTAGCCCTCGTCTATTTACCTATTTGATCCTCTGCTGCCTTCACTACTTCATCCCTCAAAGCTACCCATTCTTCTTCTACTGTATTTCTTTCCCCCATTCCTGTCAATTGTTCCCTTATGCTATCCCTGAAACCCTGTACAACCTCTGGTTTAGTCAGTTTATCCAGGTCCCATCCCCTTAAATTCCCACCTTTTTGCAGTTTCTTCAGTTTTAATCTACAGTTCATAACCAATAGAGTGTGGTCAGAGTCCACATCTGCCGCTAGAAATGTCTTTAAATTTAAAATCTATCTATCTGATACCTTCTGGTATCTCCAGGCTTCTTCCATGTATACAACCTTCTTAAACCAAGTGTTAGCTATGCTCTTATGCTGCTGCCGCGAAATTGGATAGACATCATCTTTCCGATGTAGAAAAACGCCTTCCAAGTTTCGTGTATGTTGCATAACTCCTTCTTGACGTAGCGATTTTTCCCGTCAGTATAGTTTACAGCCTTACGCTGTACATATTATTTGTTGTACATACTACTGTAAATCCATTTTGTATTTTTAATTTTTCCCGTTTTTACAAATTTAATCAGTTCTGTGAGTGTTGTAGTGGCCGGCCAGTGTGGCCAAGCGAGTCTAGACGCTTCAGTCTGAAACCGCGCGACTGCTACAGTCGCAGGTTCGAATCCTGCCTCGGGCATGGATGAGTGTGATGTCCTTAGGTTAGTTAGGTTTAAGTAGTTCAAAGTTCTAGGGGACTGATGACCTCAGATGTTAAATCCCATAGTGCTCAGAGCCATTTGAACCATTTTAGAGGCTTGATAAACAGTATGGTGACCCTGCACCTTCGATTAGAACAGTTTATAAGTGGTTTCAAAATTTTCAGGGTGGCCATATGGGCAAAAGTGATGCTGAACGTTCTGGAGGCCCTGTGGAGCTTACGACTCCAGAAATCATTGATAAAATCAATGATATGGTGATGAATGACAGAAGAGTTACGGTGCATGAGATTGCTATTGCTGTGTGCATCTCGAATGGACAGGTACATAATAGTTTGCATAAACATTTCAACATGAAATGAAAAATGACTGGTGGTAGCACCGAGCGCCCATTACGTCAGCATTTCCCCTCACACGTTTCCGCCCACTGCAAAAACCTATCTTGTCATTTAGATTTTTGTTCATTTAAATGTCGTGTGACTAGGGCCTTGCGTCAGGTAGACCGGTCGCCTGGTGCAAGTCTTTTTAGTTGATGCCACTTCGGCAACTTTCGTATGGATGGGGAGGATATGATGATGAAGACAACACAACACTCAGTGCCTGAGCGAAGAAAATGCCCACCCAGCCAAGAATCGAGCCAGTGCCCCTTTGCATGGTATTCTGCTGATCACTGACCACTGAGCTACCAAGGCGGACATACCGTCGCCATTTACTGGTTGAGGGTGCGGCTTTGAACTTTTTCTTCAGGAGAGAGATGGTGTGGTGCCACTCCAAAGGCTGCCATTTTGTTTGCGGTTCGAAGTGATGAACCTGTATTCCCACACCTGCGACGATGTTCAACAAAAAATTGTCACGATCAACGTCGAAACACCCAGGCAATGTGCCACGCGGATGATCCTTCGTTGGTCTTTATGGTCCTCTGTTAAATGGCAAGAAACACAGCGGCTACACACCTCTGAGTATCCCAACTGATGGACGAGTTTGTTTGTTTTATTTTGGGGTACAAAAACAACTGGGGTCATATGCGCCCAAGTCAAAACTATTGATCACGAAGACAGAGAGGAGTTAAAGAACGACTTTACATCAATCCCAATTGATGTAAGAGAAGACAGCTAAAGCAGGGACGTGGAGAAAGGGCTACAAAAGACACCATACAGAAACGAGTGCGTCAGCACTAACAAGGGAACCTCCCCATCGCACCCCCCTCAGATTTAGTTACAAGTTGGCACAGTGGATAGACCTTGAAAAACTGAAAACAGATCAATTGAGAAAACAGGAAGAAGTTGTGTGGAACTGTGAAAAAATAAGGAAAATATACAAACTGAGTAGTTCATGGGAAGATATGCAATGTCAAGGAAACTAGGAACGCAGGGGCGCCGTGGTCTCGTGGTAACGTCAGAAGCTGCGGAACGAAAGGTACTAGGTTCAAGTCGACCGCCGAGTGAAAATTTTAATTTTTTATTTTCAGTTTATGTGACAAACTCTTATGTTTTCATCACTTTTTTGGGAGTGATTATCGCATCCACAAGAAAACCTAAATCGGGCAAGGTAGAAGAATCTTTTTACCCCTTCGCCAAGTGTACAAGTTAGGTGGGTCGACAACATATTCCTGTCATGTGACGCACATGCCGTCACTAGTGTCGTATAGAATATATCAGATGTGTTTTCCTGTGGAGGAATCGGTTGACCTATGACCTTGGGATCAAATATTTTCGGTACCCATTGGAGAGGCACGTCCTTTCGTCTACTAATCGCACGGTTTTGCGATGCGGTCGCAAAACACAGACACTAAACTTATTACAGTGAACAAAGACGTCAATGAACGAACGGACAGATAATAACTATGCAAAAATAAAGAAAATAAAATTTTCACTTGAGGTAAGACTTGAACCAAAGACCTCTCGTTCAGCACCTGCTCACACTACCACTGGACCACGACGCTCCTGAGCTCGTTTTGTCCATGATGTTGCCTATACGACCCGTGGACTACTCAGTTTGTATATTTTGCTTATTTTTTCACAGTTCCACACAACTTCTTCCTGTTTTCTCAATTGATCTGTGTTCAGTTTATCAAGGCCTATCCACTGTGCCAACTTATGACTAAATCTGAGGGGGGTGCGATGGGGAGGTTCCCTTGTAAGAACAGAGACGACCAGTTGTGCAGCGAGGCGTTTGGCTATCTGTTGATCATCTTGAACGAGAGTTCCTGCACTTCCCAATATTACAGGAGTCACAGCCGAGTGCGAGTAACCGGTACGCGGGAGATCAGACAGGATTGCGCGACCTTGTGATGATGACAAGACACATCGCCCAACGACTCGCCGTGCTTTTGTTGACTGCCAGGTCTCCCTAGACATTCTGCAAGCGCCTATGAATATATGCGCTGCTCTGGTTTTCCGCCAAAAGAAACTCAAGGACAGACCTCTGCTTGAACGCACCGTTACAGACGCCATTTTGAAGGCTAAGTATAGCGTCACCATCTATCGGCACTTCATGAAACTATAGGGGCGAAGCGCGAATATTCCACGACGTCCCACAACAAATTCCGCATTTTTTCAAACGAAACTGGTCCAGAAAAAATGTTTTGCATTACTTACTGAACGCCCCACGTATTTACGATGGAACGGTGACATATAAGGAATGGCGCGGTGGTTAGATAGCTATCCCCATCCCCACGTGCAGATTTATTGTATGTATTGTCAAACAGTATCATTCACTCTCGAAAGAGGTCGGTTATAAAAATGACTTTTGACTGGTTCTTGCGTATTGTTCATCGATCACAAGTTTGTTTAATGTTCGTGAGAACGTCAAAGAAATGCCCCACAGACGGCAGTTAATTTGTTTGTTTGTTGGGCCCTAAGGACGCTAAACAGCTGTCAGAAGCGCTCAAATCACAAAATGGGCGCTCCCTGGTTCTTGAAGTTAGCTGACACATCTGCAGGGCATTTCCGTAAGAGCGCGCAAAAATGTAACAGGACATAGAGAATGCTCCACTGAACAATTTGAGGTAGGAAACCTGGGGCTGGAAAAGCCAGCTTAAGGAGGTATGGAAGTAAACTAGTCTACCGCTTTGTCTAACATTACTGTTTTCCAGCTTATTTCCGCGCAACTGCTGTGGTCACAGGTTTCAATCCTGCCTTGGGCATTGATGTGTGTGATATCCTTAGGTTAGTGAGGTTTAAGTAGTTCTAAGTCTAGGGGACTGATGACCTCAGATGTTTAGTCCCATAGTGCTTAGAGCCATTTGAACCAGCTGATTTACAACTAACATGTGTACAAGTTCACACATACTGTGCCGTTTATTTGCATGTGCGAGGGTCACCCCAAAAGAAATGCATACTTTTTTTTAAAATCCATCTTTTATTCTACATGTCTGAAAGTTTTACAGTGTGTAGATACATCCCTCAGGAACAATATTTTCATTTCTCCACATAATTTTCATCCCTCTTATCTTGGAACCAGCACCTGTATACCCGCACGGTAAAATTCTGGACCAACCTGTTGGAGCCACTGTTTGGCAGCGTGCACAAGGGAGTCATCATCTTCAAACCTTGTTCCACGAAGAGAGTCTTTCAGTTTCCCAAAGAGATGGTAGTCACATGGAGCCAGGTCAGGACTGTAAGGCGGGTGTTTCAGTGTTGTCCATCCGAGTTTTGTGATCGCTTCCATGGTTTTTTAACTGACAAGTGGCCGTGCATTGTCGTGCAACAGCAAAACATCCTGCTTTTGCCGATGTGGTCGAACACGACTCAGTCGAGCTTGAAGGTTCTTCAGTGTCTTCACATATGCATCAGAATTTATGGTGGTTCCACTTGGCTTGATGTCCACAAGCAAGAGTCCTTCGGAATCGAAAAACATCTTAGACATAACTTTTCCAGCTGAAGGTACGGTTTTGAATTTTTTTTTCTTGGGTGAATTTGCACGATGCCACGCCATTGATTGCCTCTTCGTCTCTGGTGAAAAATGATGGAGCCATGTTTCATCACCTGTTACAATTCTTCCAAGAAATTCATCTCCACCATTCTCGTACTGTTCCAAAAGTTCGCTGCATACCGTTTTTCTTGTTTCTTTGTGAGTCACTGTCAACATCCTGGGAACCCACCTGGCACAAACCTTTTTTAACGCCAACACTTTCAGTATTCTGCAAACACTTCCTTCCCCTATCTCAACGTAGCGTGACAATTCGTTCACTGTGCTGCGTCTGTCAGCAGTCACCAGTCCGTTAGCTCTCTGCACATTGTCTGGAGTGTGTGCAGTACGAGGCCTGCCACTGCGAGGACAATCCTCAATATTGCCGTGCCCGCTTTCATCACGTAACCTGCTTGCCCACCGACTAACTGTACTGCGATCGACAGCAGCATCTCCGTACACCTTTTTCAACCTCTTGTGGATGTTTCCCACTGTCTCGTTTTCACAGCACAGGAATTCTATTACAGCACGTTGCTTCTGACGAACGTCAAGTGTAGCAGCCATCTTGAAGACATGATGTGACGGCGCCACTCACGGGAACAGGTTGAACTAAGTTTGAAAACAAGCGGGAAGGATGTATCTACACACTGTAAAACTTTCACACATACAGAATAAAAACTGTATTTTTACAACAATAGTGTGCATTTCTTTTGGAGTGACCCTCGTACATTCTCTGTTTCCTGCAAGAAAATGAATAGGACGAGTTGATTCCTAGGAAGTCTGAATGACCACCTATACTTGAGGTTCGTGAAAAATGTTCTACCTGAGTTGTTGGAGAACGGACCCTTGGCTGTTCATCAGAGCATGTGGTTACATTGTTGATGTCAGCAGCCATCTCAGTGCTGGATTTCCTGGTCGCTGGATTGGAAGGGATGGTCCTATTCCATTTCCTGAATACCCTTGATTAATTCCTTTGGGGATATCTAAAGTCACTTCTGTATGAGGCCCCAGTGGATACGGATATGGAATTAGTTGCTAGAATTGTAGCTGCCTGTGATGTCATTCGGAACACACCAGAGGTATTTGTCGGGGTGCGTCAGAATCTTGTTCGTCGATGTCATGCTTGCGTTGAGGTTGATGGCCGTCAGTTTCTGCACATTTTGTAAGATTCAGCACAAATGGTAAGTCCACTCTGTCAGTGATGTTATTTGCAATTAACTGTAACTCTTGCAAATAAAAAAGTTCGCAGTAATATGATTTTATTCCCACTACCTCCTTAAGCCGTCAGCACACGGACCGTGCTGTCGAACGTTAACGTCGAGCGTGCCAAGTTCAACGTGCTGCTGAACGCTCAGAAACAATGCCCAACGTGGTATACGCAATCGCAACGCCCTCCAGCGGCAGCTGCGGGATGTTTCTAGTTCGTAAATCACACTGTTTACTCAACGAGCCCGTGTAAAATTCCCATGTTAGCTCTATTAAAACGCCCATTTCCCCCATCGTCCACAAAAAGGAAAGTACTATGTCCAATCAACAAGGACACAGGCTTATAAAAGTTCCATTACAATTATAAACAGTGCGGTACAAATTTGGAATACTTCTCCGCATAAGAATAATAACTAATGTTTATTATTTCATCATTCCCAAATTTTAGTAAAACCCCAAGGTCAGTCTTACAGCAGAATCTTTGCAACATGTGAATTACGAAGCGTAAAAGAAAAAGGAGCAAAATATCTTTATACAAGTAGTGCAAGCTGTCTAGTAGATTAAGCCAATCGAACAATGTCACTCCTCAAAAAAGGTGAACTTATATTTACATAACATCAAATATTATAGTATATACTTCTATTAAACTAATAATAAAGTATCAGAACCTAATGAAAACGCGAATGTTAGGAAAAAAATTTGGAAGTGTCAAGAAGCAAACCACTGCCCCGTAGACAACTCATTACAAGACAGTGATTCCACTCATTAAGCTAAGGCTGGTATTACACTATCAAATTTCTTTGTCCAATATCTTTGTGAAATATCTTTGATGGTGATCTATGGAACTTTGTCAAATGTCGTCAAATATTTGATCAAATCTAGAGCCTCACTGTAGATTTGATCAAAGAAGTCGCTTGTCTTCTGTTCACTGCAATGTGACATGTTACCACGTGGAGCGCTAGCATCGCTGCAGCATTCTGTCATCTGTAGTGTTTTTATAAACATTACCGGTAAACACAATTGGTGTGTACCGACAACTACAAAATTCATAGAGATGTATGAAGCTGATGAGGCGCTTTACAACGTGAGGCACCCTGAATACAAAAATAGATTAAGAATTGAGACCTGACCTAACCTAACCTAACTCTCTCCTGTAGCAAGGAATCGGAGTGTTACAGTGATCCTGTCTTCTGCAGATATAGCAGTTGTTGAGTGAGTATTGTGCTTTGTGAGATGAGGATACACTTCACTGAGCACATACAGAAATGTATGCTCATCCATTCTTAAGTAATTGATGTACTTGACGCCCTCCACTATAAGCTCACGTAACAAGTTTTGTTGATTGCTTTTATCGTGTCGTCGTAAAATCCACAGCTCCACCCAGGTACATTTCCTTTTTTCCCCTGCTTCCCTCCTACTTGTGCACACAGTGCAATTGTGGTACATACAACTGCTGCAGTTAATAATAAGTTGTTGTCAGCCATCTTGAGCTTTGACGAAAACTATGATGACAGTGTAATACCCCTTTTAGCGCCACGTCAAAGATCTTTGTCAAATATATTTCACAAATATTTGATCACATAAAGATCAAAGAAATTTGATAGTGTAATACCGGCCTAAGCCAACTACACACCTCTTCCTTTTAATCATAGTATGTTACTCCTTGCTGAAAACCGTAATTGTAGATATGTTACTAATTGAAATTTAATTATAGCAACTTATACCAAGAACAATGCGTTTTGGGTGGATCTTCAGTGTGTCGCTGCCTTCAAATAGCCTACTCTCATAAGGCCGGTATTACACTATCAAATTTCTTTGTCCAATATCTTTGTCCAATATCTTTGTCAAAGATATTTGATAGTGTAATAGGGATCTTTGACAAATGTCGTCCAATATTTGATCAAATCTAGGCCGAGGCCGTATATTTGATCAAAGAAATCGCTTGTCTTCTGTTCACTGCAATGCGATATGCTACCACGCGGAGCGCTAGCATCGCTGCAGCGTTCTGTCGTCTGTAGTGTTTTTATAACCATTGCCGGTAAATACAATTGGTGTGTGCCGACAACTACAGAATTAATAGAGATGTCTGAAGCTTATGAGGCGCTTTACAACGTGAGGCACCCTGAATACAAAAATAGATTAAGAAGATTGGAGACCTAACCTGACCTAACCTAACCTAACCTAACATAACCCAACATAACCCTCTCCTGTAGCAAGGAATCGGAGTGTTATAGTGAGCCTGTCTTCTGAAGATGCAGCAATTCTTAAGTGAAAATTGTGCTTTGTGATATGAGGATACACATCATTGAGCACATACAGAAATGTATGCTCATCCATTCTTAAGTAATTGATGTACGACTTGACATCTTCCACTGTAAGCTCAAGTAACAAGTTTTGTTGAATGCTTTTATCGTGTCGTCGTAAAACCCACGGCTTCACCCAGATTAGATTAGTTCTTCGTTCCATAGATCCGTGCTGAGGAGATCCTCGTGGATGTGGAACATGTCGATTTTTTTTAAGCTGAAATAAAAATACTAATAGTATGAATAAATACAATACATCATTTGTTTCTATTAAAAATTTCGCCAATGGAGTAGAAGGAGTTGGCCAGTAGTAAGTCTTTCAGGCTCCTTTTAAACTGATCTTTATTTCTAACTAAATTTTTTATGTTTCCTGGCAAATTATTGAAGATGAGTGTTCCTGAGTAGTGGACCCCTTTTTGAACTAAAGTAAGTGCTTTTAAGTCCTTGTGCAGATCATTTTGGTTCCTGGTATTGTATGTATGAACTGAGTTGTTTGTTGGAAAAAGAGATATATTATTTACGACAAATTTTATTAAGAAGTAAATATACTGAGAGGCAGTAGTTAGTATACACAGTTCTTTGAAGAGGTTTCTGCAGGAGGTCCGTGAATTTACTCCACAAATAATACGTATTACACGCTTTTGGACCTTGAAAACTTTTGTTTGACTTCAAGATTTACCCCAAAATATTATCCCATATGACATTATGGAATGAAAGTATGCAAGCTTTTTCATTTTTATGTTGCCTATGTCTGCTAACACTCGAATTGCAAATACAGATTTGTTCAGGCGTTTCTGCAGTTCTGTGGTCTGCTCCTCCCAACTGAATTTGTCATCAAGTTGTAATCCCAGGACTTTTAAGACTGTCAACCTCGTATGTATGGTTCCATTTTTCCCCCCACTTCTTTTCCACATGTGCACACAATGCAATTGAGTACGTAGAACTGCTGCGGTTAATAACAAGTTGTTGTCAGCCATCTTGAACTTTGACGAAAAATTTGATGACAGTGTAATACCCCTTGTAGCGCTACGTCAAAGATCTTTGTCAAATATATTGGACGGAATATTGGATCACATCTTTGATCAAATCTTTGACAAAGAAATTTGATGGTGTAATACCGGCCTAATACACAAACTACAATAATTCTTTTGCCACGAATATGATGTTTCTCATTATTTTATTGGAACGAATCACACTGTTAACAACTGGTTTTCCAGTGATTCTCAATTCGCTGGTGCTCAGAAACGTCATATATATATATATATATATATATATATATATATATATATATATATATATATATATACATATATAGGCTTGAAATGAACGCCAATATGGCGCCTCACAACTCTATACTGAAGGGAGACAGCGTGTGTGTGACGTAGGTGGCGTTGTGCCATCTCATTGGTCAACGCTCAGACGCACGCTCAGAATATCTGACATGCCAGATATTGCTCTGCACGTTCGGAAAGACTCCCGAACGTGCTATTCCACGCTATGACGTCAGAAACTCGGCACGCTCAACGCTCAACGTTCGGATGCACGGTCCGTGTGCCGACGGCTTGAAGTTGGCTTCACCAACCTCCGGTTCCGTACCTCAAACTGTTCGGTGGAGCATCCTCTACGTCCTGCTAAATTTTTGTACAGTATTATCCGAATATCCCAAAACCGGAAATCAGTTCCCAGTTGCGTATCTATCAGCTTTCAGGTGCAACGACAATCTGATTTTCAGTACTTCACATTATTAAAACCCAATTTAAAAATTTCAATTTCTGTCATAATCTTCCCATTAAGAGCTATATTCGAATAGTAATACATGTATTACAGTCCGAGACTGCAGTTTGATCTTGAGGCACCGTAAGTGACGGCGCGCTAATACCTGGACTTGATTGAACCAGTATTTGAGAATGAAAGCACTTAGTAACTCACAACAAACATTGCATATACATAGAGCTAACAAAAGTCATTGGATATCTCTTAAAATCGTGTCGGACCTCCGTTTGCCTGTTGTAGTGCAGCAGTTTGACACAGTATGGACTCAAGAAGTCGTTGGACATCCCCTGCAGAAATATTGAGCCATGCTGCCTCTATACCACCACCAAAATAAGGTCCCATACTCCGAAGAGTGTAGGGGACGATGCGGGAGATCCGCACCGCCGACTAGGCAAGGTCGTAGCGGAGGTGGTTTGCCATTGCCTTCCTCCGACCGTAATGGGGATGAATGATGATGAAGAAGACGACACAACAACACCCAGTCATCTTGAAACAGAAAAAATTCCTGACGCCGTCGGGAATCGAATCCGGGACCCCGTGTGCGAGAAGCGAGAACGTTACCGCAAGACCACGAGCTGTCTCCAAAGCCTTCCATAATTGCGAAGGTCTTTCCGGAACAGGATTTTGCACATGAACTGACCTCTCGATTACATCCCATAAATGTTCGACGGGATTCATATCAGGCGATTTTTATGGCCAATTCATTCGCTCGAATTATCCCCAATTTTCTTCAAGCCAATTGTGAACAATGCTGAGCAGGTGACATGGCGCATTGTCATCCACAAAAATTCCATTGTAGTTTGTGCACGTAAAGTACACGAATGGCTGCAAATGGTCTTCAGGTAGCTGAAAATAACACGGATCCAGTCCTTCCATTCCATGTGAACACAGTCCACACCATTGTGGAGCCTCCACCGTACCTTGTTGACAACTTGGGTCTATGGTTTGATGGGATCTGAGCCACACTCGAACCCTGCCATCAGCTCTTACCAACTGAAATCAGGGCTCACCTGACCAGTTGTGCCGGCCGCGGTGGTCTCGCGGTTCTAGGCGCGCAGTCCGGAACCGTGCGACTGCTACGGTCGCAGGTTCGAATCCTGCCATGGGCATGGATGTGTGTAATGTCCTTAAGCCGTCGGCACACGGACCGGGCTGTCGAACGTTAACGTTGAGCGTGCCAAGTTCAACGTGCTGCTGAACGCTCAGGAACGATGCGACTTGTGCATACGGTACGTGGGCCCCAACGTGGTATACGCGATCGCACCGCACTCCAGCGGCACTTGAGGGATGCTTGTAGTTCGTAAATCACACTGTTTACTCAATGGGCGCGCGTAAAATTCCCACGTTAGCTCTATTAAAACGCACATTTCCTCCATTGTCCACGAAATGGAAAGTACCATGTCCAATCAATAAGGACACAGGTTTATAAAAGTTCCATTACAAACAGTGCGGTACAAATTTGGAATACTTCTCCGTATAAGATAAACATTATTTCATCATTCCCACATTTTAGTAAAACCCCAAGGTCAGTCATACTTGATCAGTGTTCCTATCCAGTAGCAGAATCTTTGCAACGTGTGAATTACGAAGTGAAACAGAAAAAAGAACAAAATATCTTTATACAAGTAGCGCAAGCTGTCCTGTAGATTAAGCCAATCGAACAAATTCACCCCTCAAAAAAAGGTGAACTTATATTTACATAACATCAAATATTATAGTACATACTTACATTAAACTAATAATGAAGTATCAGAACCCAATAAAAACGCGAATGTTAGGAAAAAAATTTGGAAGTGGCAAGACACGAACCACCGCCCCATGAAAATAAAAATTCAACGGCAGTAACGCTAGTCACTACGCTACAACAAGAACATTTTTCAGGCTCCTAATCGTAGTATCTTAACTCATGCAGAAAATCTTAATAGTAGATATGTTACTAATTTAAGTTTAATTATAACAAATTGTACCAAGAACATTGCGTTTTGGGTAGATCTTCAGTGTGTCGCTGGCTTCAAATAGCCTACTCTCATAATACGCAAGTTACAATAATAATTTTGCCACGAATATGATGTTTCTCATTATTTTATTGGAACGAATCACACAGTTAACAACAGTTTTTTTAGTGATTCTCAATTTGCTGGTGCTCAGAAACGGCATATATACATATAGGCTTGAAATGAATGCCAATATGGCGCCTCATAACTCTGTACTGAAGGGAGACGGCGTCCGTCTGACGTAGGTGCCGTTGTGCCATCTCATTGGTCAACGCTCAGACGCACGCTCAGAATATCTGACATGCCAGATATTGCTCTGCACGTTCGGAAAGACTCCCGAACGGGCTATTCCACGCTATGATGTCAGAAACTCGGCACGCTCAACACTCAACGTTCAGATGCACGGTCCGTGTGCCGACGGCTTTAGGTTAGTTAGGTTTAAGTAGTTCTAAGTTCTAGGGGACTGATGACCACAGCAGTTGAGTCCCATAGTGCTCAGAGCCATTTGAACCATTTATTTTGACCAGTTGTCTAGGGTCAAATCGTAATCGCCTGATCCCAGGAAAGGCTCTGCAGACTGTTGGCTGTTAGCAAAGGCACTCGCTTCAGTCATCTGCGACGATGAAAATTTGTGCCACACCGGGATTCGAACCTGGATTTCCCCCTCATCGCGAGTGGTCACCTTACCATTTGGCTACCTGAACACGACTCACGGCCAAACCCAAACTTCCGTATGTCGTCAACCGTGCATCTACAGCCTGTATTCACACATCCGTTATATACAGGGTATTTCAAAAATGACCGGTATATTTGAAACAGCAATAAAAACTAAACGAGCAGCGATAGAAATACACCGTTTGTTGCAATATGCTTGGGACAACAGTACATTTTCAGGCAGACAAACTTTCGAAATTACAGTAGTTACAATTTTCAACAACAGATGGCGCTGCGGTCTGGGAAACTCTATAGTACGATATTTTCCACATATCCACCATGCGTAGCAATAATATGGTGTAGTCTCTGAATGAAATTACCCGAAACCTTTGACAACGTGTCTGGCGGAATGGCTTCACATGCAGATGAGATGTACTGCTTCAGCTGTTCAATTGTTTCTGGATTCTGGCGGTACACCTGGTCTTTCAAGTGTCCCCACAGAAAGAAGTCACAGGGGTTCATGTCTGGCGAATAGGGAGGCCAATCCATGCCGCCTTCTGTATGTTTCGGATAGCCCAAAGTAATCACACCATCATCGAAATATTCATTCAGGAAATTAAAGACGTCGGCCGTGCGATGTGGCCGGGTACCATCTTGCATAAACCACGAGGTGTTTGCAGTGTCGTCTAAGGCAGTTTGTACCGCCACAAATTCACGAAGAATGTCCAGATAGCGTGATGCAGTAATCGTTTCGGATCTGAAAAATGGGCCAATGATTCCTTTGGAAGACATGGCGGCCCAGACCAGTACTTTTTGAGGATGCAGGGACGATGGGACTGCAACATGGGGCTATTCGGTTCCCCATATGCGCCAGTTCTGTTTATTGACGAAGCCGTCCAGGTAAAAATAAGCTTCGTCAGTAAACCAAATGCTGCCCACTTGCATATCGCCGTCATCAATCCTGTGCACTATATCGTTAGCGAATGTCTCTCGTGCAGCAATGGTAGCGGCGCTGAGGGGTTGCCGCGTTTGAATTTTGTACGGATAGAGGTGTAAACTCTGGCGCATGAGACGATACGTGGACGCTGGCGTCATTTGGACCGCAGCTGCAACACGGCGAACGGAAACCCGAGGCCGCTGTCGGATCACCTGCTGGACTAGCTGCGCGTTGCCCTCTGTGGTTGCCGTACGCGGTCGCCCTACCTTTCCAGCACGTTCATCCCTCACGTTCCCAGTCCGTTGAAATTTTTCAAACAGGTCCTTTATTGTATCGCTTTTCGGTCCTTTGGTTACATTAAACCTCCGTTGAAAACTTCGTCTTGTTGCAACAACACTGTGTTCTAGGCGGTGGAATTCCAACACCAGAAAAATCCTCTGTTCTAAGGAATAAACCATGTTGTCTACAGCACACTTGCACGTTGTGAACAGCACACGCTTACAGCAGAAAGACGACGTACAGAATGGCGCACCCACAGACTGCGTTGTCTTCTATATCTTTCACATCACTTGCAGCGCCATCTGTTGTTGAAAATTGTAACTACTGTAATTTCGAAAGTTTGTCCGCCTGAAAATGTACTGTTGTCCCAAGCATATTGCAACAAACGGTGTATATCTATCGCTGCTCGTTTAGTTTTTATTGCCGTTTCAAATATACCGGTCATTTTTGAAACACCCTGTATATTCCCGTACAGTGGGGCAGTGGCGTATGTAGTCTGTCGGTAAAGTGAAGATCGAGCGAGCGAATCCCCACTCTGCCAACCCAACTACGTCACAAGGCGCTTCTACAGGCTGTTTCACAACGTAGTACCGGCCCTGCCGCGGCGCGCGCTTCAAATCTGTGGCGAAGCCGTGTACAGATACGTCTCGGCTGCGTTTATTTTTAGACAAATGCGTTAAGACCATAAGGAATACAAAAAACTATAGCTTCTTCCGAAACACAACAGTATAGAGTTAATAATATTAACATAAG
The DNA here is from genome assembly GCF_023898315.1 of Schistocerca nitens. Lineage (NCBI taxonomy): Eukaryota > Metazoa > Arthropoda > Insecta > Orthoptera > Acrididae > Schistocerca > Schistocerca nitens. The sequence goes on along the minus strand of NC_064625.1, from coordinate 138,577,338 downwards.
AACGGAAGTCAGGGTTCTACTACAAACACAGAACCAAATGCCTGTTCATGTGAATGTATGTTCCTCTATTGCTATTCGTAAAACGAACCCCATATAATGCAATCAGTCTGTAGAATTTGAGGCCTGTTCTTACTTTGTGTTTCTACTAAAAGGTAGAAGTTTTCCTGTGCGGCCGGTCCCGGCGGAGGTTCGAGTCCTCCCTCGAGCATGATATGTTTGTTTGTCCTTAGGATAATTGAGGTTAAGTAGTGTGTAAGCTTAGGGACTGATGACCTTAACAGTTAAGTCCCATAAGATTTCACACACATTTGAACATTTTTAGAAGTTTTCTTTGAAGCACTGCATTGAAACTTAACAATTCTTGCCACACAAAGAGTGTTTAAAAAGTAAGCAGAAATTTATAATTTCGTGTTGTATTAGTCCGATTTGCACCACTTTTTTTTCTCACTGTCTTCGTAAACATGCCTCAAAAGTACGTGTTCAGTGTTATGCATATTGGGTATTTTCTCTGGTGTCAGCTGTCAGAAGGGTTACATGTGTTTTCGTAGCACCAACGATCATTTATTTTGTATAAAAATAAATTAGAGAATCTGTATTAAATTTTATTATAAGTATGGAATAAAATGTATAAAAGTTTTAGAAATGGTAAATATTGCTTTTGGTGAGCCTGTTATGAGTAAACCAAGGGCAGACAAGTGGTATAAACACTTCAAAGCAGGCCTTAAAGGACAGCGGTTTTACAAGCATGGATGAGATTAAAAATGCACAATTAAGAGACCTATAAACTATTTCGAAGAAACAGTTCCTAAAGTGTTTCGGGAATTGGAAAAAGCACTGGCACATGTATATAGCATGTAATGGGGAATATTTTGAAGAGGATAATATTGCTGTGGGTTAACAAATAAAGTTCTTAGCAAAAAATAAAAATTAATATGTGAACGCATCTCGTATGTCAAGCTTTTTGCTTAGAAGTCCAGTTCGACCACACCAGCCGGCTCTACCTGCATCTATTGCTACAGTAGAAAGAAGTTTCTTCACCATTGCGGTGTACAAATACATGGCTGAGGTCGACAATGGAGGAGGATCAACTTAATTGCTTAGCTCTGTTGAACACTCACCCTGACATTGATTGTCTTATGACGATGTACTTAACCAATTTGACAGGAAGAATAGGTGCATAGAATTCATCATTTAAGGAAGTAACCCCAAGTGAAACTTTTTTTTATATAAGATGGTATTGTCTTGCATATGTGCATAATCGCCGGCCGCTGTTACCGAGCGGTTCTAGGCGCTTGAGTCCGGAACAGCGCTGCTGCTACGGTCGCAGATCCGAATGCTGCCTCGGGCATGGATGTGGGTGATGTCCTTAGGTTAGTTAGGTTTACGTAGTTCTAAGTCTAGGGGACTACGGTAAAAGTAAAGGTAGCTCAGGATAGCTTTAGTGCCCCCTCCTTGAGGTTTTTATGTATCCGCCACTGCAATGGAGACATTTTACTTGAAAGTCACTTGCTCGGTGTCGGTGGATAAATACGATATTGCAGTGCCTGGGTTATTCCAAATTACATGCATGCATGCATGCACGCATGCATGTCCGAAGAAACATTGCACTGTAATTCAGAGTAACACAGGAACTGCAATATCGTGTTACTATCTTGAGATTCTCACTCAACTCTGCGAGAAAATAAGGGGAAAAAACGACAAAAATTGTAAAAGAACAAGTCATGAGTTCTGCATCAAGACAACGCACCGGCTCATACCGCATTATCTGTTAAGTGATTTCTACCGAAGCACAGCATCGCAGTGTTATAACGCCCTCCTTATTCGCCTAGTCTAGCAACATGTGACTTTTATCTACACTCCAGGAAATGGAAAAAAGAACACATTGACACCGGTGTGTCAGACCCACCATACTTGCTCCGGACACTGCGAGAGGGCTGTACAAGCAATGATCACACGCACGGCACAGCGGACACATCAGGAACCGCGGTGTTGGCCGTCGAATGGCGCTAGCTGCGCAGCATTTGTGCACTGCCGCCGTCAGTGTCAGCCAGTTTGCCGTGGCATACGGAGCTCCATCGCAGTCTTTAACACTGGTAGCATGCCGCGACAGCGTGGACGTGAACCGTATGTGCAGTTGACGGACTTTGAGCGAGGGCGTATAGTGGGCATGCGGGAGGCCGGGTGGACGTACCGCCGAATTGCTCAACACGTGGGGCGTGAGGTCTCCACAGTACATCGATGTTGTCGCCAGTGGTCGGCGGAAGGTGCACGTGCCCGTCGACCTGGGACCGGACCGCAGCGACGCACGGATGCACGCCAAGACCGTAGGATCCTACGCAGTGCCGTAGGGGACCGCACCGCCACTTCCCAGCAAATTAGGGACACTGTTGCTCCTGGGGTATCGGCGAGGACCATTCGCAACCGTCTCCATGAAGCTGGGCTACGGTCCCGCACACCGTTAGGCCGTCTTCCGCTCACGCCCCAACATCGTGCAGCCCGCCTCCAGTGGTGTCGCGACAGGCGTGAATGGAGGGACGAATGGAGACGTGTCGTCTTCAGCGATGAGAGTCGCTTCTGCCTTGGTGCCAATGATGGTCGTATGCGTGTTTGGCGCCGTGCAGGTGAGCGCCACAATCAGGACTGCATACGACCGAGGCACACAGGGCCAACACCCGGCATCATGGTGTGGGGAGCGATCTCCTACACTGGCCGTACACCACTGGTGATCGTCGAGGGGACACTGAATAGTGCACGGTACATCCAAACCGTCATCGAACCCATCGTTCTACCATTCCTAGACCGGCAAGGGAACTTGCTGTTCCAACAGGACAATGCACGTCCGCATGTATCCCGTGCCACCCAACGTGCTCTAGAAGGTGTAAGTCAACTACCCTGGCCAGCAAGATCTCCGGATCTGTCCCCCATTGAGCATGTTTGGGACTGGATGAAGCGTCGTCTCACGCGGTCTGCACGTCCAGCACGAACGCTGGTCCAACTGAGGCGCCAGGTGGAAATGGCATGGCAAGCCATTCCACAGGACTACATCCAGCATCTCTACGATCGTCTCCATGGGAGAATAGCAGCCTGCATTGCTGCGAAAGGTGGATATACACTGTACTAGTGCCGACATTGTGCATGCTCTGTTGCCTGTGTCTATGTGCCTGTGGTTCTGTCAGTGTGATCATGTGATGTATCTGACCCCAGGAATGTGTCAATAAAGTTTCCCGTTCCTGGGACAATGAATTCACGGTGTTCTTATTTCAATTTCCAGGAGTGTATTCCCCAAGATAAAATCTGCATTAAAGGAAACAAGATTTCAGTCCATTGACGCAGTGGGAAAAAAAAAAAAAAAAAAAAAATGCGGCGCGGCTCACCAAGGAGCTTACAGAAGAAGACTTTCAGTATTGTTTCCATCAATGAAAAATTCGAAATGAGCGTTGTAGGGATAGAGGGGAGTACGCAGTATTGAGAATGAGACTTGAGCGTACACAATTTTCAAACAACTTACGGAAACAGAATGAGATTTTGACTCTGCAGCGGAGTGTGCGCTGATATGAAACTTCCTGGCAGATTAAAACTGTATGCCGGACCGAGACTCGAACTCGGGACCTTTGCTTTTCGCGGGCAATGCTCTACCATTTTTTTTTTTTAATCTCATTTTGCTCGCTTTTGCTCGTGCATCTAATCGGGGCGGACGTCGTAAGACATCCGTTTAAGTTCGTTGTTGATCGATTAAGTCATTATTTTTTATTACAGAGGGCAGCAAACCCTCTGACCGAACACGCTGAGCTACCGTGCCGGCGTCATCTGAGCTACCCAAGCACGAGTGACGCCTCCTCCTCACAGCTTTACTTCCGCCAATACCTCGTCTCAGCGCACACTGCTGGAGAGAACATTCGTTCTGGAATCATCCCCCAGGCTGTGGCTAAGCCATGTCTCCGCAACATCCTTTCTGCCAGGAGTGCTAGTTCTGCAAGGTTTGCAGGAGAGCTTCTGTGAAGTTTGGAAAGTAGGAAACGAGGTACTGACGGAAGTAAAGCTGTGAGGAGTGGGCGTGAGTCGTGCTTGGGTATCTCTGATGGCAGAGCACTTGCCAGCGAAAGGCAAAGGTCCCGAGTTCGAGTCTCTGTCCGGCACATAGCTTTAATCTGCCAGGAAGTTTCAACTTACGGGAATTCAGCCAGGTAAAATTCACAGCGATCGCCGAGATCTTTTTCGACATGTGTTGACATCCACTTACTTTTTGTTCAGTGACCAGAATTACGAGCAGACAGATGGAGTTGCGATGGGTAGCCTGTTGTCTCCTGTGATTGCGAAATTTGTTTATGAAAGACTTGGAAGAGCTTGCATTGGAGTCGGCGCCTTTGAAACCCGCCTGTTTCTTCAGATATATAGATGATACTTTTGTTGATCGGCCTCGTGGTAGGGAGAATTTGACAGCCTTTTTAGAACATCTGAATTCAATCCACACGAACATTCGTTTTACGATGGAGGTGGAAGAGGATGGTTACCTTCCCTTTCTTGACGTTTTGTTTAGGAGGAAAGTTGATGGATCATTGGGACATGCAGTTTACCGGAAACGTACTCACACCGACTTATACATACAGGCTAATAGTTGTCACCATCCGGCTCAGCGTGAAGGGGTACTTCGTACCTTGGTACACAGGGCACATGTCGTTTCCGACAATGAGACTTTGCCAGCTGAGCTGTCTCATCTTGAAGCTACATTTCGTCGAATTGTTATAATGATAGATTGAACGTGCGTTGCGCTATCGACCAACTGTGCATCGGGTGACATGATAATACTGAGACGACACCGAAGTCTACTGCCTTTTTGCCGTGTTTTCTGACCTCCATCTAAAATTAGAGCGCCTTTGGGTTCTGTTAAGGATCTTGGTTTGCCCAAGGCGGGTGTATACCGCATTCCTTGTAGCTGTGACATGATGTACATTGGTCAGACTATCAGGACCGGGGAGGACCGATGCACTGAGCATAAACGGCACACACGGTTACAGCAGCCAAGTAGATCTGCTATAGCCAAACATTGCTTGGATACTGGTCACTCCATGTTATATAACACCGAGATATTGGCATCCACGTCCAGCTATTGGGACAGTGTTATTAAGGAAGCTGTTGAGAATAAATTAACGAGCAACGTTGTAAACAGGGATGGAGATTTTTGTTTAAACTCCGCTTCGAATCCTGCTCTCTCCCTTGTCAAAAAACAGAGGGACAGACTCAATGCTACCTCACCTGCTAGTTCGTAGATTTCACTATCGATACCTCTGACTTTGGTCATCTTTGGTGGCACTAGTGTTCAGTGTGTGTGTGTTATCTTTCCTGAATTACTCCAAGGACCGAGGTTTTAAATTTTCTTGCACATCGCCTGTCCGTTGCAGTTTGTCTTGAAAATGGCGGGGTGCTCTCCCGCCGAAATATAGGCGGTCGCTGTAAATATTGTGCGGCTGGTCCCGGCGGAGTTTTGAGTCCTCCCTCGGGCATGGGTGTGTGTGTTTGTCCTTAGGATAATTTAGGTTAAGTAGTGTATAAGTTTAGGGACTGATGACCTTAGCAGTTAAGTCCCATAAGATTTCACACATATTTGAGCATTTTTGTTTGTTTGTTTTTTACCTTAGCGGTTAAGTCCCATAAGATTTCACACACATTTGAGCATTTTTTTTTTTTTTTTTTTTTTTTTTTTTTTTTTTTTTTTGCTGTAAATATTACCAGACTGAATTCCCGTAAGTTGTTTGAGTATTGAGAGTGACAATAACTAAACATGTATATTTTTGAAATAATACGTTTTTAGCAATAGCATCCTTATTTTATAACCATACCTCGTAGAATGTTGGTAGCGTTTTTCATTTTAAAATCTTTAAGACTTTTCACATAAAAATTCGGAGGCATTTTTCGGCACGCCCTCTGAGTACTCTTGAAGGTCGCGCCAGTTATAACAGCCATTTCGTAACGCCCCATCACGCGAGTGCTTTTATCTGCGATTACGCAACTCGGAAGCGACGGCTCCGACCCTCCCCAACATCCAAGCCACGTGTGCTATTCACCTCTGCCTCTGTGAACTTTTACGTAACTCATGCAGCCCACAGCATACACTTTTACACAGAACACGCTCTCATAAGGGGAGGCCGCCAATTGTGAAATTCAGATTTGATTCATACTGCGCATAATAAAAGCTCATGGCCAGAGGTGTAATGTGGCAAAGCACCAAGATGCACTTCTCAGCCGTTGTCGAGAAAATCGACAGTTAAAAGAAACCGTTGCGGCGAAATACTCTCTACGATTAACAATTTTCTAGTGTCGTGGCGCAGCGGTCAGCGCTCGGGTTCGTAATCCGAAGGTCGCCGGATCGAATCTCCCGTCATGCAAGCTTTTTTTTAGTATTTGTTTTTAATAATTCAAATATATATATATATATATATATATATATATATATATATATATATATATATATATATATATAATTCCCGGCAATCAGTTGCAACAATTATGCATATAATAAGTTCTTGAAAGTCGTTTGTCGTGGAAAAACTGGCGACTTCGAACATCATTGTTTTCCGCAAACAGAGTTGTATTTCACAAATGTTATTAATTGTCTTCATAACGGTAACCATGTATAGTTAACGGAAGACGTAGAAACGATATTCCGAAACGAATACGTATAGCGTAAGTCAAACGTTCGAATTAGAATAGAGACCCCACGAACACAAATTTGCTGTGGCGGTTATGAAATATAAACTCCGTTACTCGCTCGTTACACTTACAGGACAGATGTTGAATGGGCCGAAACGAGCCGCCGCATAACAGCGTAGTTGCCTGCTAACTTCGAAAGAAGGTAGATGCGGTCCCTAGCGCAACTTATAACACTGTCGAAAATCAGTGCGGACGGGAGAGCTTTGGTACGCCCTGTTAAAAAAACGGAAAAATGGAGGCGGTACAATTGGAGAGCGATCCGCCTTCACCAACATGCATAAGCAATTCATTAATAGTTTGTTTATATTACTATAAACTAATAATAAAAAAATGTTGCATGGCGCGAGATTCGATCCGGCGACCTTCGCACTACGAACCCGAGCGCTTACCGCTGCGCCATGACGATGTAGAAAATTTTTAATCGTCGAGAGTATTTCACCGCAACGGTTTCTTTTAACTGTCGATTTTCTTGAAGCGGCTGAGAAGTGCATCTTGGTGCTTTGCCACATTACACCTCTGGCCATGAGCTTTTATTATGCGCAGTATGAATCGAATCTGACTTTCACAATTGGCGGCCTGCCCTTGTCAGTTTCAAATCATAGTAATACCTAAGCTCTCTGGCATTCTCAGATATTTCTGCCTCAGATTAATTGCGATGTTTGATACTACAAGAGTTCTCTTAGCTAGGAATGGCCACTGTTCCTGTGCTAATCTACTTTTTACGACCTCCTTGCTTCGTCTTCACGTGTTATTTTGCTTCCACGTAGCAGAATGCAACATATACAAGTTTTCAGTGTGTAATTAAAATGAGGAATAAAATACCGACAAAGCCTTTCGAAATTACAAAAGCATTAAAGAAAGGATGCTGCCTGTCTCCTACATTGTTGTCCGCCCCGATAGCTGAGTGGTCAGAGTGACGGATTGCCGTCCTACGGGCCCGGAGTCGATTCCCGGCTGGGTCGTGGATTTTCTCCGCTCAGGGAATGAGTGTTGTGTTGTCTTCTTCATCATCATCATTTCATCCCCATCGCAGGTCACCCAATGTGGCGTCGAATGTATTAAGGTCTGCACCAAGGCTGCCGGACCTGCGGAAGGGGCCTCCCGGCCAACGACGCCAAACACTTATTTCCATTTTTCCTACACTGTTTAAATAGACATCGAGAAAGCCTTAGACTTATGGAGTGGGTAGCATGCAGGAATGGGAATTCAGATAATGAAGGACCAATGTGCGTACATCTTGTTCTTCACAAATGATCAAATAGTGGTAGCTAGTGACGAGGATGGTATCTGCTTTTTGTTAACAAAATTATTACAAGAATATCACAGGTGGGGACTGAAATAAATATTTCTAAAGACGGAATAACTATGTTGTGGAGAATGTGTAGGAGACACAATAGTAGAGGGGCCAGCACGTTGTTGTTGTCGCGGTCTTCAGTCCTGAGACGGGTTGATGCAGCTCTCCATGCTACTCTATCCTGTGCAAGCTTCTTCATCTCCCAGTACCTACTGCAACCTACATCCTTCTGAATCTGCTTAGTGTATTCATCTCTTGGTCTCCCTCTACGACTTTTACCCTCCACTCTGCCCTCCAATGCTAAATTTGTGATCTCTTGATGCCTCAGAACATTCTCGTCAAGTTGTGCCACAAACTCCTCTTCTCCCCAATTCTATTCAATATCTCCTCATTAGTTATGTGATCTACCCATCTAATCTTCAGCATTCTTCTGTAGCACCGCATTTCGAAAGCTTCTATTCTCTTTTTGTCCAAACTATTTATCGTCCACGTTTCACTTCCGTACTTGACTGCACTACATAAAAATACTTTCAGAAACGACTTCCTGACACACACACACACACACACACACACACACACACACACACACACACACACACACACACATATATATATATATATATATATATATATATATATATATATATATATATATATATATATTCGCTGTTAACAAATTTCTCTTCTTCAGAAACGCTTTCCTTGCCATTGACAGTCTACATTTTATATCCTTCTACTTCGACCATTATCAGTTATTTTGCTCCCTAAATAGCAAAACTCCTTTACTACTTAAAGTGTCTCATTTGCTTTTGTTGTTCATCTTATATCCTCCTTTCAAGACACTGTCCATTCCGTTCAACTACTCTTCCAAGTCCTTTGCTGTCTCTGACACAATTACAATGTCATCGGCGAACCTCAAAGTTTTTATTTCTTCTTCATGGATTTTAATGTCTACTCCGAATTTTTCTTTTGTTTCCTTTACTGCTTCCTCAATATACAGATTGAATAACATCAGGGAGAGGCTACAACCCTGTCTCACTCCCTTCCCAACCACTGCTTCTCTTTCATGCCCCTCGACTGTTATAACTGCCATCTGCTTTCTGTACAAATTGTAAATAGCCTTTCGCTCCCTGTATTTTACCCCTGCCACCTCCAGAATTTGAAAGAGAGTTTTCCGGTCAACATTGTCAAAAGCTTTCTCTAAGTCTACAAATGCTAGAAGCGTAGGTTTGCCCTTCCTTAATCTTTCTTCTAAGATAAGTCGTAAGGTCAGTATTGCCTCAAGTGTTCCAACATTTCTACGGAATTCAAACTGATCTTCCCCGAGGTTGGCTTCTACCAGTTTTTTCATTCGTCTGTAAATAATTCGCGTTAGTATTTTGCAGCTGTGACTTATTAAACTGATAGTTCGGTAATTTACACATCTGTCAACACCTGCTTTCTTTGGGAGTGGAATTATTATATTCTTCTTGAAGTCTGAGGGTATTTCGCCTGTCTCGTACATCTTGCTCACCAGATGGTAGAGTTTTGTCAGGGCTGGCTCTCCCAACCCTGTCAGTAGTTCTAATGGAATGTTGTCTACACCTGGGGCCTTGTTTCGACTTAGGTCTTTCAGTGCTGTGTCAGATTCTTCATGGAGTATCATATCTCCCATTTCATCTCCATCTAAGTCCTCTTTCATTTCCATAATATTGGTCTCAAGTATATTGCCTTGTGTAGACCCTCTATATACTCCTTCCACCTTTCTGCTTTCCCTTCTTTGCTTAGAACTGGGTTTCCATCTGAGCTCTTGATATTCATACAAGTGGTTCTCTTTTCTCCAAAGGTCTCTCTAATTTTCCTGTAGGCAGTATCTATCTTACCCATAGTGAGACAAGCCTCTACATCCTGCATTAGTCCCCTAGCCATCCCTGCTTAGCCATTTTACACTTCCTGTCGATCTCATTTTTGAGACGTTTGTATTCCCTTTTGCTTGCTTCATTTACTGCATTTGTACATTTTCTCCTTTCATCCATTAAATTCAATATTTCTCCTGTTACCTAAGGATTTCTACTAGCCCTCGTCTTTTTACCTACTTGATCCTCTGCTGCCTTCACTACTTCATCCCTCAGAGCTACCCATTCTTCTTCTACTGTATTTCTTTCCCCCATTCCTGTCAATTGTTCCCTTAAGCTCTCCCTGAAACTCTGTACAACCTCCGGTTTAGTCAGTTTATCCAGGTCCCATCTCCTTAAATTCCCATCTTTTTGCAACTTCTTCAGTTTTAATCTACAGTTCGAAAGCAATAGATTGTGGTCAGAGTCCACATCTGCACCTGGAAATGTCTTACAATTTAGAACCTGGTTCCTAAATCTTTGTCTTACTATTATATAATCTATCTGATACCTTCTAGTATCTCCAGGATTCTTCCATGTATACAACCTTCTTTCATGATTTTTGAACCAAGTGTGATTGCTCTGTGCTAAACTCTACCAGGCGGCTTCCTCTTTCATTTCTTAGCCCCAATCCATATTCACCTACTACGTTTCCTTCTCTCCCTTTTCCTACACTCGAATTCCAGTTACCCATGACTATTAAATTTTCGTCTCCCTTCACTATCTGAATAATTTCTTTTATTTCATCATACATTTCTTCAATTTCTTCTTCATCTGCAGAGCTAGTTGGCATATAAACTTGTACTACTGTAGTAGGCATGGGCTTTGTGTCTATCTTGGCCACAATAATGCGTTCACTATGCTGTTTGTAGTAGCTTACCCGCATACCTATTTTCCTATTCATTATTAAACCTACTCCTGCTTTACCCATATTTGATTTTGTGTTTATAACCCTGTAGTCACCTGACCAGAAGTCTTGTTCCTCCTGCCCCCGAACTTCACTAATTCCCACTATATCTAACTTTAACCTATCCATTTCCCTTTTTAAATTTTCTAACCTACCTGCCCGATTAAGGGATCTGACATTCCACGCTCCGATCCGTAGAACGCCAGTTTTCTTTCTCCTATCGCTACGTTAGTTGAAAACCTACAGAGTACATTTGTATAGATAGGTGTGGTGTTATGCTATAGCTCTCCAACTTTCAGCTAACGAAGTGAAAGCCGACTGCCAAAAGAACGTTGCTACAAACTCCGGAACGTCCTTTTATATAGCAGAAAAATGTTCTCCCATATAACGTAACACGAAAAACAAAAAAACAAAAAAAAAACGGTGTCAGTGAGTTTCGTTCTCGTTATCTACAGTATGACGATATGACGCTCTACCAACTCACCTACCAAAGATCTTCACATACGTATCTCACAGATATGGTTGGCCTATGCTCCGTAGTTCTGATGTTACTTTTAGTTACCGTTGACGCGTCTTCTACAGGACGGCAGCACATAGCACAAACTAAATCAGTGTTTTGCTTGATATTCTGTGAACACACAGAGCTTGGAACCGACCTGAGTGTCTGATATCTGGAGTTTCGGATGATAGTTTTGTGTGTGCAAGGTCTCTGGATCGATTCTCGCGGCCGGTAGTTTATTTTCATTCCCACTTAATTCTAACAACAGATTTATTACAACCGTCAAAAGTATCAATATCATCTGCGATTTTCCTAATCTTTAACATGAAAAAAGGACATTGGAAATGAAGAAAGGACATAAGAGAACTTTCAATCGAATTATTGTAGTCATTTTATCTATATTATTAGAATTACATTTGTGACCAATAAAATGTGTAACCTAACCACTGCACGAATCAGAATGATACTGATCGCAGAAACACGGAAAACAATTATTATCGCGATGTCCAGCAGATTTAAGGAACGCCGGATTTTTGGATGTCTATGGTTTTCACAATGTGTCTACTGTAAAACAAACTTGGTTATATTCGCAAACGGTTCTCGATCGTCAAACGATTTCGCGGCGCGCCACGCTTACCGAAATACAACACCAATTTCGCGGCGCACCATGCTTACCGAAATGCAACACCAACCTGTCGGCGCCCGGCCACCTGTGGACCAATAAACAGTTACTCTAAGTACTAGTTGTTTGTTCATTCTCTCGCTCTTTTGTTGTGTTTGCTGCTTGGTGAATATTCTTCCACATGTCCTTTCGTTTTCTAGAAAACTCTAGAATATTTCTTTTTTACTTTGGGTCTAAATTTTTCTCTGTTTCAAATGTCTTCGTCAGTTATGTCGATCTCTTCGGAGTCGTTTTGAATATCTTTTATACACTTTGCGCGGTCCCTCCCGCCGGAGGTTTAGCCGGCCGAAGTGGCCGTGCGGTTCTAGGCGCTGCAGTCTGGAACCGCGAGACCGCTACGGACGCAGGTTCGAATCCTGCCTCGGGCATGGATGTGTGTGATGGTGATGTCCTTAGGTTAGTTAGGTTTAACTAGTTCTAAGTTCTAGGGGACTAATGACCTCAGAAGTTGAGTCCCATAGTGCTCAGAGCCATTTTTGAACCGCCGGAGGTTTGAGTCCTCCCTCGGGCATGGGTGTGTGTGTTGCTCTTAGCATAAGTTACTTTAAGTTATTTTAAGTAGTGTGTAAGTCTAGGGACCGATGACATAAGCAGTTTGGTTCCTTAGGAATTCACACACATTTGAAACTTTTTTTAATACACTTTTTTCTTCTTTTTGTTATTGAAATATTGGTATATTCTCTTAGTTAACCTATTCTCCTCAACTTTTTCACATGTCCAAAAAACCGACTGTGTTCTCCAGATTGTGTCTGAAAGTTTTTTGGTAGAGTTCTTTGTTGCGTCTTAATTTGTAGTTGCCATTTTTGTTATGATGAATCCGATAATTATTTCAAAATATTCACTTCACCTTTTTTCCTATTCCTCCTACTTTAAATGTAGAAATGCACTCTGCTCCATAGAGCGCTTGGGGTTTTATAACTGTTTCAAAATGTCGTATTTTCGCATTAATTTTACTGTAGGTATCTCTGGAGGGTTGATGCGATATGTCCATCTCGTCTGCTATGTCGTTATTTGTTTCATTGATCTGAATATCTATTGTTCATATTTTTATTTTAGCTAGTATTTTTTTTATTTGTCTTGTAGTGTATCTTGACTGATTCCTAAATCAAACAACTGTGTCTGTTTCAGATCTGAACCAGCTACACGGAAAAAGCCACCTACATTTTCCGCATGTGTGTAACTGCTACCGGGAGTTAAAGCAGCATCTAAAATATTAGCTGCAGTTCTACATTTTGTCATCTGGAGATTTATCTCATTCTTCCACGCAGCAACGGATGGGCATGATATAAAAATAAAATAAACCTAAAGAGGAACAAGCCAAAACCACGACACTGACCCAGAAATCTGCCATTCAATTCTAGAAGGAGAGCCCATCTCCGTTAAGAAAACGTGTTAGATTCTGTCTGCTGAGAAGTCGTGAGTTAGGCCTTAAACTGGTTCTGATACGTTGCAAGTTTGTACCGTGTACGATCTGCGGAACATCGACGCAGCTTTGAGTCTAGATTCAGAACTCCCCAGCAGAGAGAATCGTTCAAATGGCTCTAAGCACTATGGGACTTAACATCTGAGGTCATCAGTCCTCTATCCTTAGAACTATTTAAACCTAACTAACCTAAAGACATCACACACAACCATGCCCGAGGCAGGATTCGAACCTGCGACCGTAGCAGCAGAGCGGTTCTGGACTGAAGCGCCTAGAACCGCTCGGTCACAGTGGCGGGCTGCAGAGAGAATGGAACACTTCATTCTTACCGGGACAAATTCAGTATACACAGGGTGGTTCAAAAATGTTCTGCACAAATTGTAGGAGCTGACAGACAAATGTAAACAGAACTGCTCTGGAATAGCAACTTACGGTCCCAGCCAGTGTAAACTTTGGAATGTCAGCTGCAACAAGGATATCAATAGTCTGTTTTTTAAAACTTTTTTTATGGTGATTTGTTGAAAGGAGGTGTTCTTGAATCAATTTTTTGTGCTGATTCTATAAATAACTACCGTTTTTGAAACTTCCTGGCAGATTAGAGCTGTGTGTCGGACCGAGACTCGAACTCGGAACCTTTGCCTTTCGCGGGCAAGTGCTCTACCAACTGAGCTACCCAAGCACGACTCACGCCCCGTCCTCACAGCTTTACTTCTGCCAGTACCTCGACTCCTAGCTTCCAAACTTTACACAAGCTCTCCTGCGAACCCTGCAGAACTAGCAGTCCTGAAAGAAAGGATATTGCGGAGACATTGCTTAGCTACAGTTGGGGGATGTTTCAAGAATCAGATTTTCACTCTGCAGCGGAGTGTGCGCTGATATGAAACTTCCTGGCAGATTAAAACTGTGTGCCGGACCGAGGCTCGAACTCGAGACCTTTGCCTTTAGCGGGCAAGTGCTCTACCAACTGAGCTACCCAAGCACGACTCACGCACAGTCCTCACAGCTTTACTTCTGCCAGTAGAGCGAAAGGCAAAGGTCCCGAGTTCGAGTCTCGGTCTGGCACACGGTTTTTAATCTGCCAGGAAGTTTCAAAAGAAATATATTCTTCTCACGCATGATTTTTTTTCTCTTGTTTTCATATTTGAAAGTATTTCATCTTCATAATTAAGTTGTAGCTTATGTCACTCAATTAGGGAGATTCGGCTGTTTTTACACAAATCTCATAATCAATCACGCCTCTTGATAATGTAATAACACTTGGAGGGCAAACGTTTAGTAACTATTTTGATAATTAACTAGATTAGTGATTAAAAATAAAACTATAATTTTACGGCTGCTTTCTCGCAGCTTTGGGCGGTAGCGTGGCGCTAAGCGCCAGACGGTAACAATTTTCACAGCAGTGTGTGTCGCGACTGTATGTTAGACTTAACTCTCGTCAGAATGGCATTTGGGAAACTCTTGAGGTTAGCGGCACCACACATACAACGGTAGGGCACAAATTTTAGAGCTGCAGTATCACCAGCAGAACTTCGACATTTGGCAACAGGTGACAGTTATACAAGTTTAATGAACTATCATCGAATATCACTGGCCAAGATTAGCGAAACTGTGCCTAGAATGAGCTGGTTATCGTGAATGTACTCAAGTACCAATTCGATTCTACACCGGAAACCAATTCGATTCTACACAGAGTACGCGAAAGAACTTGCCCCCCTTCTAACAGCTGTGTACCGCAAGTCTCTAGAGGAACGGAAGGTTCCAAATGATTGGAAAAGAGGACAGGTAGTCCCAGGCTTCAAGAAGGGTCGTCGAGCAGATGCGCAAAACTATAGACCTATATCTCTGGCATCGATCTGTTGTAGAATTTTAGAACATGTTTTTTGCTCGCGTATCATGTCGTTTCTGGAAACCCAGAATCTACTCTGTAGGAATCAACATGGATTCCGGAAACAGCGATCGTGTGAGACCCAACTCGCTTTATTTGTTCATGAGACCTAGAAAATATTAGATACAGGCTCCCAGGTAGATGCCATTTTCCTTGACTTCCGGAAGGCGTTCGATACAGTTCCGCACTGTCGCCTGATAAAGTAAGAGCCTACGGAATATCAGACCAGCTGTATGGCTGGATTGAAGAGTTTTTAGCAAACAGAACACAGTATGTTGTTCTCAATGGAGAGACGTCTACAGACGTTAAAGTAACCTCTGGCGTGCCACAGGGGAGTGTTATGGGACCATTGCTTTTCACAATATATATAAATGACCTAGTAGATAGTGTCGGAAGTTCCATGCGGCTTTTCGCGGATGATGCTGTAGTGTACAGAGAAGTTGCAGCATTAGAAAATTGCAGTGAAATGCAGGAAGATCTGCAGCGGATAGGCACTTGGTGCAGGGAGTGGCAACTGACCCTTAACATAGACAAATGTAATGTATTGCGAATACATAGAAAGAAGGATCCTTTATTGTATGATTATATGATAGCGGAACAAACACTGGTAGCAGTTACTTCTGTAAAATATCTGGGAGTATGCGTGCGGAACGAATTGAAGTGGAATGATCATATAAAATTAATTGTTGGTAAGGTGGGTGCCAGGTTGAGATTCATTGGGAAAGTCTTTGGAAAATGTAGTCCATCAACAAAGGAGGTGGCTTACAAAACACTCTTTCGACCTATACTCGAATATTGCTCATCAGTGTGGGATCCGTACCAGGTCGGGTTGACAGAGGAGATAGAGAAGATCCAAAGAAGAGCTGCGCGTTTCGTCACAGGGTTATTTGGTAAGCGTGATAGCGTTACGGAGACGTTTAGCAAACTCAAGTGGCAGACTCTGCAAGAGAGGCGCACTGCATCGCGGTGTAGCTTGCTGTCCAGGTTCCGAGAGGGTGCGTTTCCGGATGAGGTATCGAATATATAGCTTCCCCCTACTTATACCTCCCGAGGAGATCACGAATGTAAAATTAGAGATATTCGAGCGCGCACGGAGGCTTTCCGGCAGTCGTTCTTCCCGCTAACCATACGCGACTGGAACAGGAAAGGGAGGTAATGACAGTGGCACGTAAAGTGCCCTCCACCACACACCGTTGGGTGGCTTGCGGAGTATAAATGTAGATGTAGATGTATTTTCTAAAAGTAGTCGGGAGTCAGCATTGTACAAAAAGAAAAATAAACAGGCGATACGCCAACGCGCATGCGCCAGTCACTCAACTCTGCCGTGTTTTTGAACATCGACCATAAGCTACAAGCTCGTGACGAAACTTATCTCAACCAGTCTCAACTCGCTGTTCCAAACAGCTGTTGACATCAATTGAAAGCCCGCCGGTGTGGCCGAGCGATTCTAGGTGCTACAGTCTGGAACCGTGCGACCGCTACGGTCGCAGGTTCGAATCCTGCCTCGGGCATGGATGTGTGTGATGTCCTTAGCTTAGTTAGGTTTAAGTAGTTCTAAGTTCTCGGGGACTGATGACCTCAGAAGTTCAAGTCCCATGGCGCTCAGAGCCATTTTAACCATCTGAACAGTTGAAAACTAAGTCAAACTTCGGGTTGAAAACAGTTGTCAATCGAGTTTGTTGTTTCGGTGTTGGAGCACTACTCAGTAAAGACAGCACTTCGCGATCGGACATTAGGCGGCTGCAGTGGGGCAGAGACAGTGACACACCACTGCGTGCGAAACTTCAAAAGGTGTACTTTCAGATATGCATACTATCAGAATTACGGCCCAAATCTGCTCTCGGGGTTGATCTCTGGCGTGTCTTTTCCCCGTAGAATATGAGGTCAAGTTGCCAATGTTTTCTTGTTAATGAGCACTTGGAAACCAATGGCACTGTTAAAATATCTATTTGCTAACTATAAAAAAAGTAATTTTACTGGGATCTTCACTAATTATCCGCCGATACACGACGCCTAGAGTGCATACGACCAGTTATAGCATACGACCAGTTATAACATTCGAAATCTACTATAGGGAACTCATTTGATGTGTTTACCGTTTGACCTATTCTAATAATAATAATAATAATAATAATAATAATAATAATAATAATAATGGCTACAGTACTGAATATAGCTGCAGATACAGGACTACAGCCGGCTGGTGTGGCCGAGCGGTTCTAGGCGCTTCAGTCTGGAACCGCGCGACCGCTACGGTCGCAGGTTCGAATCCTGCCTCGCGCATGGATGTGTGTGATGTCCTTAGGTTAGTTAGGTTTAAGTAGTTGTAAGTTCTAGGGATCTGATGACTTCAAATGTTAAGTCCCATAGTGCTCAGAGCCATTTGAACTGGACTACAGTTATAGCTACATATAACCGGCTGGAAACGCCAGATTTAATAAGATGAGAATATAAATGGTTCAAATGGCTCCGAGCACTATGGAACTTAACATCTATGGTCATCAGTCCCCTAGAACTTAGAACTACTTAAACCTAACTAACCTAAGGACATCACATAACACTCAGTCATCACGAGGCAGAGAAAATCCCTGACCCCGCCGGGAATCGAACCCGGGAATGAGAATATAATTTCATACCGGTAAATCAAAGATGTGGTATCCGTATTCATACTCTTTAACTCAAAAAGATGTACCTTGCATACACTAATACCGTTTTATGTACAGAGACTGAAGCGGCGAGTGAAAATATGTAATACGGCACGGAATCGTATGCGGGTCTCTTGCTTACTAGGCAGGTTCATTAGCCGCTAAGCCACCTGGTACAGCGGTTCACATACCTGCACGGATTACCCTGGCACGCCTCCCTCGTCCATTCAAATTCTCACTGCCGGCCCAGTCTACTTTAAATTCCCCCATAACACACGAACAGAATTGCCAAAGCTCTCCATGTCCTGGAACAGCACCACGGCATCGAAAGTAAATGGGGGATCCAGCCGCAAACCCAGGTGCAGGTCCTTATACAAGGGAAATGGCACCATTTGAGAGACTTTACTGCTCTTACACAGACATGATTTTATGTACATAGACTGAAGTGGCGGATCGCTTACCGGCGTTCGAACAAATTTTTACTCGCCGCTGTCTATGAACATACAATCATATCTGTTTGAGACCAGCGAAGTCTCTGAAATTGTGTCACTTCATTTTTACTAATGAGGTTTAATGTAAAGTCAGGAAATTTTGAACTGAACCTTTCAAATGTGTGGCATACAATTTTGTGTTGTCTACTTCCTGTCAAATTTAGTTCTGACGCTCCGAACGTATCGAATCAGATATGTTAACAATGGCGACACCTATCGATTTTAGGGGGACACCCTTAACCCTTTGTTGCCTGACGGTACTTAAAAGTACCAGTAAGTTTTGACTTTCATTATTTTCTTGTGGTGCATTTTCGTGATCTGAGAGCCTGTCGGTACATAACAGTAACTCTGATCTACTGTTTCATAGATGTTATTGTGCAATACATAGACCTCTCTGACGGTCAGAGCTTGAAATTGTTTTTCGCGCGCTGCTGTGAAAACAGAAGATTGTATGTGCTTGTTTCCATAGCGTTGCCTGAATTTGTGCGCAATTTATTGAAACTTCCGTTGAGTTTTCCATTGTACTTACTTACCTTCTTTGTTTTTTTATAATAGTTTGAAGCATTATGTTACAAGTGAATGAGATAAAGTGGAAAATATAAGGCGGACTTATTAGTACCGTCAGGTTGTGCGAACACTTTATTGTAGCAACAATGCGTCACCTCTCACTAGTTGTTCTGTCCACTTTTTCTCACACAGATATCCATAAATATATTTGCCTGTGGAACAATTAGAACAAACAGGAAAGGTTTGCCAGGGAATTTACCTAAAGAAAAATGTCTAAATCAAATCACAGAGAGTCATCTTTAGGCCTAACAGTATTTCAATGGGAGGAAAATAAAGTAGTCTATTTTGCGTCAAACTTCCATGGCACTGAACAAAGCGTAGTGACAAGAAAACAGAAAGATGGAACTAGTATGACTATACCATGTCCAGTTATTGTATGTGATTACAATAAAAACATGGGTGGTGTGGATCATGCAGACAGATTACGTTCAACTTATGGTCTTGACAGGCGATCAAAGAAATGGTGGCACCGTCTCTTCTGGGGAGCAATAGAAATTGCTTTTGTCAATGCTTACGAAATTTTCAGTGCTCTACATGGGGCACTGCCACTGCTGGAATTCAGGCGTGCTGTGGCACAAGGGCTAATGAATGAACAGCAAGTGCCAAATCTCAAAAAGAGAAACTCTGGTAAAGATGAAATAACTCTCCCAAAGAGAAGGAAGGATAACTTTTCTGTTCCGAAGGATGTACGTCTTGGCAACCGAGGAAACCATTTTGTAGTGTTCAGTTGTAAAAGAGGACGATGCGAAATGTGTGCGAAAAATAAAATTCAGTCGAGACCACATTCACAATGTAGTACATGTGAAGTGTATTTGTGCTGTAATGAGAAAAAGAACTGTTTCCTACAATTTCATGAGGTATCACTAAATATGTGATATGTATATACTGTCAAAAATGTATAGAAAAGTTACTATGTATTGTGAAGCTGCTCTAGAATAAATTTATGCGAAATTAAAAAAAAAATCAGAAATATATTTCTGTTGATTAATTTTCTAATGTAAAAATATTTAATATTTATGTGGAATAAAGTACAAGTTATAAAAATTGGAGCATTTTTTTGCGCATGTTGTGATTCTGTCCATGGAGTCTGACGGTACTTCTGAGTACCAGGAGAGAAGAAAGCTGTGAAAAATAAAATAAAATTTTACAAAAAATCCTACCGTCATTTGAGGCCACAATAGCATAAATTCTGCAAAGAAAATGTTAAAAAGTAAATTTTTTCTTATGTCAGGAAACAAAGGGTTAAATCTTTGATTTATTACCGATTATCGTCAATTTGACTATGCTGATCACGAATATGACATATTTTTCATCTGTTTTGAAACAGTAAAACAACACATTGTCATTTAATCAAACGTCGAATAAATTTACCATACGAAAATCGGTCAAATCAGGGAAAATTCTAGTCATTACGAGTTAGAAGAACAAAGGCACAGAACAAACACCGAACTAACACTTAACTACACTGTTATTTGACTTTAGTGTAAACTGAGTGAGGCGATTTTATCCGAGTGCTTTGATGTGCTACGATTTAGCTTGAATGGTGTTTGCAAATAACATATTCGTGGTCCGGTCAAAAAACGAGAAAAAAATTTTCATTAAAAAATTTTTTTCTCTCGATATATTAAAAAGTTTTTATCTGGGATAACAATAAATAACATCGAGATCAACATAGTCTAACTGATCACTTAGTGAGAAAAAATATTTTCGAAAAATTTGTCCCCCTAAACTCGATAAGTGCCACAGTGGCTATATTGGAATCTTGCATCTTTTGGATAAATTTCTGCAAACGTCCAAGGCAACGTACTAAATAAAAATTCAACTAACATTTTAATATATCGCACAAAAAGCGTTAGATAAATTACAACTTAGCTGACAACACTTGAAAACGGAGAGAAATTTATCAGTAATGCTGTAACAAAAAACTTGGATGGCAAATATAGAAACAAAGCCATAATATAAACGACGATAAAATAAATTCAATACACTACACTTGAAGAAAACCGTTCCGCTACATCTGACCGCAAGGGAACATTAAATTCTGAGAGTGCTATGCAGGCACGCATTTGAACGTATTAAACTGGAAGAAAACGGTGTGAGACAGTATGTATTACAAACTTACGTGATGATACGGCGGGCTGTGAAACACCATCTTCGTATTAAGTGTGATCCACAACAGAAGAACTCCGCACTACGACGAAGAGTTGCTAACCTCCGCCAACACGAACGACAATGAATGTTTCATCCGCGGTTGCCATATCGACAATCGTAAACAGAATCGTATTTTACGCAGTGTGGTATTAAACTGTCGTACACCCAGAAAATTTTTAAACTGTGCCAACAGCTTACACGAGCAGTAATTCCCATTTCGATCGCTAAGACTCTAAACACTGGAACAACGAACGTTATTAATATGATGGGCTTCGTACACAAAAGAAGATAACGTTCACGCTATATCTTTGTAGCTCAAGAAGGGCAAAGTTTAAATACGTATCCCATTTGTAGCCGCTGGGTTTGCAAACGGTATCTTCATATTCATGATAACTGAAACCACCATGAGGGTATCATGCCTTATGCTATTCGCCTATTACGGTTACAGCTTCGTCACAGTAAAAGATATCCAAATGCTAGTATCGTCCTCAAGGTAAAAACACAATAACGTATTTGCCTGTTTTCTGGAAATCGTCTTAAATGGTTAATTATGTCATGTTATGCTCACAGCACGTGTTTTCCCTATTGAATTTAAGTATTTCATAAAAACGGAAATGACATACAGATAATTTGAAAGCCCGCTAAAACGCTCCATTCGAGTCAAGCCTCTGACGTCACTGGCTAGCTCGCTGGCCCTACAGTCACAAAGCTATTTCACAGTGATGTCTTGCTTCGGAATTTACGGTTTGGTAAACGGCTTTCAAATTGTGTGTAACACCAGACTGTACAAATAAATCCATAAAAACCCTTGAAAAATAAATGTTGTTGTTGTTGTGGTCTTCAGTCCTGAGACTGGTTTGATGCAGCTCTCCATGCTATCCTGTGCAAGCTTCTTCATCTCCCAGTACCTACTGCAACCTACATCCTTCTGAATCTGCTTAGTGTATTCATCTCTTGGTCTCCCTCTACGATTTTTACCCTCCACGCTGCCCTCCAATGCTAAATTTGTGATCCCTTGATGCCTCAAAACGTCCTACCAACCGATCCCTTCTTCTAGTCAAGTTGTGCCACAAACTTCTCTTCTCCCCAATCCTATTCAATACCTCCTCATTAGTTACGTGATCTACCCACCTTATCTTCAGCATACTTCTGTAGCACCACATTTCGAAAGCTTCTATTCTCTTCTTGTCCAAACTGGTTATCGTCCATGTTTAACTTCCATACATGGCTACACTCCATACAAATACTTTCAGAAACGACTTCCTGACACTTAAATCTATACTCGATGTTAACAAATTTCTCTTCATCAGAAATGATTTCCTTGCCATTGCCAGTCTACATTTTATATCCTCTCTACTTCGACCATAATCAGTTATTTTACTCCCTAAATAGCAAAACTCCTTTACTACTTTAAGTGTCTCATTTCCTAATCTAATTCCCTCAGCATCACCCGATTTAATTTGACTACATTCCATTATCCACGTTTTGCTTTTGTTGATGTTCATCTTATATCCTCCTTTCAAGACACTGTCCATTCCGTTCAACTGCTCTTCCAAGCTCTTTGCTGTCTCTGACAGAATTACAATGTCATCGGCGAACCTCAAAGTTTTTAATTCTTCTCCATGAATTTTAATACCTACTCCGAATTTTTCTTTTGTTTCCTTTTCTGCTTGCTCAATATACAGATTGAATAACATCGGGGAGAGGCTACAACCCTGTCTCACTCCTTTCCCAACCACTGCTTCCCTTTCATGCCCCTCGACTCTTATAACTGCCATCTGGTTTCTGTACAAATTGTAAATAGCCTTTCGCTCCCTGTATTTTACCCCTGCCACCTTCAGAATTTGAAAGAGAGTATTCCAGTTAACGTTGTCAAAAGCTTTCTCTAAGTCTACAAATGCTAGAAAAGTAGGTTTTCCTTTTCTTAATCTTTCTTCTAAGATAAGTCGTAAGGTTAGTATTGCCTCACGTGTTCCAACATTTCTACGGAATCCAAACTGATCTTCCCCGAGGTCGGCTTCTACCTGTTTTTCCATTCGTCTGTAAAGAATTCGCGTTAGTATTTTGCAGCTGTGACTTATTAAACTGATAGTTCGGTAATTTTCAGATCTGTCAACACCTGCTTTCTTTGGTATTGGAATTATTATATTCTTCTTGAAGTCTGTGGGTATTTCGCCTGTCTCATACATCTTGCTCACCAGATGGTAGAGTTTTGTCATGACTGGCTCTCCCAAGGCCATCAGTAGTTCTAATGGAATGTTGTCTACTCCCGGGGCCTTGTTTCGACTCAGGTCTTTAAGTGCTCTGTCAAACTCTTCACGCAGTATCTTATCTCCCATTTCATCTTCATCTACATCCTCTTCCAATTCCATAATACTGTCCTCAAGTACATCGCCCTTGTATAAACCCTCTATATACTCCTTCCACCTTTCTGCCTTCCCTTCTTTGCTTAGAACTGGGTTGCCATCTGAGCTCTTGATATTCATACAAATGGTTCTCTTCTCTCCAAAGGTCTCTTTAATTTTCCTGTAGGCAGTATCTATCTTACCCCTAGTGAGACAAGCCTCTACATCCTTACATTTGTCCTCTAGCCATCGCTGCTTAGCCATTTTGCACTTTCTGTCGATTTCATTTTTGAGACGTTTGTATTCCCTTTTGCCTGCTTCATTTACTGCATTTTTATATTTTCTCCTTTCATCAATTAAATTCAATATTTCTTCTGTTACCCAAGGATTTCTACTAGCCCTCGTCTTTTTACCTACTAGGTCCTCTGCTGCCTTCACTACTTCATCTCTCAAAGGTACCCATTCTTCTTCTACTGTATTTCTTTCCCCCATTTCTGTCAATTGCCCCCTTATGCTCTCCCTGGAAATCTGTACAACCTCTGGTTTAGTCAGTTTATCCAGATCCCATCTCCTTAAATTCCCACCTTTTTGCAGTTTCTTCAGTTTTAATCTACAGTTCATAACCAATAGATTGTGATCAGAGTCCACATATGCCCCTGGAAATGTCTTACAATTTAAAACCTGGTTCCTAAATCTCTGTCTTACCATTATGTAATCTATCTGAAACCTGTCAGTATCTCCAGACTTCTTCCATGTATACAACCTTCTTTTATGATTCCTGAACCAAGTGTTAGCTACGATTAAGTTGTGCTCTGTGCAAAATTCCACCAGGCTGCTTCCTCTTTCATTTCTTAGCCCCAATCCATATTCACCTACTATGTTTCCTTCTCTCCCTTTTCCTACTGTCGAATTCCAGTCACCCATGACTATTAAATTTTCGTCTCCCTTCACTACCTGAATAATTTCTTTTATCTCATCATACATTTCATCAATTTCTTCATCATCTGCAGAGCTAGTTGGCATATAAACTTGTACTACTGTAGTAGGCATGGGCTTTGTGTCTATCTTGGCCACAATAATGCGTTCACTATGCTGTTTGTAGTAGCTTACCCGCACTCCTATTTTTTTATTCATTATTAAACCGACTCCTGCATTACCCCTATTTGATTTTGTATTTATAACCCTGTATTCACCTGACCCGAAGTCTTGTTCCTGCTGCCACCAAACCTCACTAATTCCCACTATATCTAACTTTAACCTATCCATTCCCCTTTTTAAATTTTCTAAGCTAATGCCCGATTAAGGGATCTGACATTCCACGCTCCGATCCGTAGAATGCCAGTTTTCTTTCTCCTGATAACGACGTCCTCTTGAGTAGTCCCCGCCCGGAGATCCGAATGGGGGACTATTTTACCTCCGGAATATTTTACCCAAGAGGACGCCATCATCATTTAATCATACAGTAAAGCTGCATGTCCTCGGGAAAAATTACGGCTGTAGTTTCCCCTTGCTTTCAGCCGTTCGCAGTACCAGCACAGCAAGGCCGTTTTGGTTAATGTTACAAGGCCAGATCAGTCAATCATCCAGACTGTTGCCCCTGCAACTACTGAAAAGGCTGCTGCCCCTCTTCAGGAACCACATGTTTGTCTGGCCTCTCAACAGATACCCCTCCGTTGTGGTTGCACCTACGGTACGGCCATCTGTATCGCTGAGGCACGCAAGCCTCCCCACCAACGGCAAGGTCCATGGTTCATGGGGGAAGTGAAAAATAAAATAAAATGTAAATGTTGTCTTACTAGGGTCTCCCGTCGTGTAGACCGTTCGCCGGGTGCAAGTCTTACGATTTGACGCCCCGTCAGCGGCTTGCGCGACGATGGGGATGAAATAACGATGATTAGGACAACACAACACCCAGTCCCTGAACGGAAAAAATCTCCGACCCAGCCGGGAATCGAACCTGAGCCCTTAGGATTGACATTCAGTCGCGCTGACCACTTTTTTTTTATCTCATTTTGTTTGTTTTCGTTCGTTGTATCTGCTCGGGGCGGACGTCCAAGACACCCGTTTCAGTTCGTCGTTGACCCATTAACTCAGTTTTTTTTTATTACAGAGGTTACGGTGACGGCCCCTCTCAGCTACGGGGGGTGGACGTTTCAGAGATTGAAAAGTTCCGTAAAAATTGGTTTCACTGTATCGGCAAAATGCCACCACTTCACTAATAATGTCTTACACTCTGAATTTAACATTAATTTACCGCAGGATACGCGTTTCCATTGTTACAAAGGAGGTTAGCGTCAGTCGACGAAATTAACTCTTAGCAAAAATTAGTTATGCGAGCTTCTTTGCGACACCAATGGTAGCTCGATTGGTAGAGTGGTGAATTGTAGAGTACAAAAACATGATGTCTGTAGGTTGCTGGTTCGAATATAGCGTGCAACAATTTTTTAATTTATTTAGCAAAGAAATTGACAGTCCTTTCATGTTATTGATGTGGTCTTCAGTCCTGAGACTGGTCTGATGCAGCTCTCCATGCTACTCTATCCTGTGCAAGCTTCTTCATCTCCCACTACCTACTGCAAACTACATCCTTCCGAATCTGTTTAGTGTGTCCATCTCTTGGTCTCCCTCTACGATTTTTACCCTCCACACTGCCCTCCAATACTATATTGGTGATCCCTTGATGCCTCAGAACTATCCTACCAACCGATCCCTTCTTCTAGTTAAGTTGTGTCACAAACTTCTCTTCTCCCCAATCCTATTCAATACCTCCTCATTAGTTATATGATCTACCCATCTAATCTTCAGCATTCTTCTGTAGCACCACATTTCGAAAGCTTCTATTCTCTTCTTATCCAAACTAGTTACCGACTTTCAGAAACGACTTCCTGACACTTAAATCAATGCTCAATGTTAACAATTTTCTCTTCTTCAGAAACGCTTTCCTTGCCACTGCCAATCTACATTTGATATCTACTTCGACCATCATCAG
Source organism: Schistocerca nitens (assembly GCF_023898315.1). Lineage (NCBI taxonomy): Eukaryota > Metazoa > Arthropoda > Insecta > Orthoptera > Acrididae > Schistocerca > Schistocerca nitens. The sequence goes on along the minus strand of NC_064625.1, from coordinate 138,550,878 downwards.
TTATTTTGCTCCCCAAATAGCAAAACTCCTTTACTACTTTAAGTGTCTCATTTCCTAATCTAATACCGTCACCATCACCCGACTTAATGCACCTACATTCCATGATCCTCGTTTTGCTTTTGTTGATGTTCATCTTATACCCTCCTTTCATGACACTGTCCGTTCCGTTCAACTGCTCTTCCAAGTCCTTTGCTGTCTCTGACAGAATTACAATGTCATCGGCGAACCTCAAGGTTTTTATTTCTTCTCCATGGATTTTAATACCTACTCCGAATTTTTCTTTTGTTTCCTTTACTGCTTGCTCAATATACAGATTGAATAACAGCAGGGAGAGGCTACAACCCTGTCTCACTCCCTTCCCAATCACTGCTTCCCTTTCATGCCCCTCGACTCTTATAACTGCCATCTGCTTTCTGTACAAATTGTAAATAGCCTTTAGCTCCCTGTATTTTACCCCTGCCACCTTTATAATTTGAAAGAGAGTATTCCAGTCAACATTGTCAAAAGCTTTCTGTAAGTCTACAAATGCTAGAAACGTAGGTTTGCCTTCCCTTAATCTAGCTTCTAAGATAAGTCGTAGGGTCAGTATTGCCTCACGTGTTCCAACATTTCTACTGAATCCAAACTGATCTTCCCCGAGGTCCGCTTCTACCAGTTTTTCCATTCGTCTGTAGAGAATACGCGTCAGTATTTTGCATCCGTGACTTATTAAACTAGTAGTTCGGTAATTTTCACATCTGTCAACACCTGCTTTCTTTGGGATTGGAATTATTATATTCTTCTTGAAGTCTGAGGGTATTTCGCCTGTCTCATAGATCTTGCTCACCAGATGGTAGAGTTTTGTCAGGACTGGCTCTCCCAAGGTTGTCAGTAGCTCTAATGGAATGTTGTCTACTCCTGGGGCCTTGTTTCGATTCAGGTCTTTCAGTGCTCTGTCAAACTCTTCACGCAGTATCGTATCTCCCATTTCATCTTCATCTACATCCTCTTCCATTTCCATAATATTGTCCTCAAGTACATTTCCCTTGTATAGGCCCTCTATATACTCCCTCCACCTTTCTGCTTTCCCTTCTTTGCTAAAACCTGGGTTTCCATCTGAGCTCTTGATATTCATGCAAGTGGTTCTCTTTTCTCCAAAGGTCTCTTTAATTTTCCTGTAGGCAGTATCTATCTTACCCCTAGTGAGATAAGCCTCTACATCCTTACATTTGTCCTCTAGCCATCCCTGCTTAGCCATTTTGCACTTCCTGTCGAACTCATTTTTGAGACGTTTGTATTCCTTTTTACCTGCTTCACTTTCTGCATTTTTGTATTTCCTCCTTTCATCAGTTAAATTCAGTATCTCTTCTGTTACCCAAGGATTTCTACTAGCCCTCGTCTTTTTACCTAATTGATTCTCTGCTGCCTTCACTACTTCATCCCTCAGAGCTACCCATTCTTCTTCTACTGTACTTCTTTCCCCCATTCCTGTCAATTGTTCCCTTATGCTCTCCCTGAAACTCTGTACAACCTCTGGTTTAGTCAGTTTATCCAGGTCCTATCTCCTTAAATTCCCACCTTTTTGCAGTTTCTTCAGTTTTAATCTACAGTTCATAACCAATAGATTGTGATCAGAGTCCACATATGCCCCTGGAGATGTCTTACAATTTAAAACCTGGTTCCTAAATCTCTGTCTTACCATTATGTAATCTATCTGAAACCTGTCAGTATCTCCAGACTTCTTCCATGTATACAACCTTCTTTTATGATTCCTGAACCAAGTGTTAGCTATGATTAAGTTGTGCTCTGTGCAAAATTCCACCAGGCGGCTTCCTCTTTCATTTCTTAGCCCCAATCCATATTCACCTACTATGTTTCCTTCTCTCCCTTTTCCTACTGTCGAATTCCAGTCACCCATGACTATTAAATTTTCGTCTCCCTTCACTACCTGAATAATTTCTTTTATCTCATCATACATTTAATCATACAGTAAAGCTGCATGCCCTCGGGAAAAATTCATATGAAACCAAATCGCAATTGAGCCGCGCGCGGCTCGCGGTCATGCCGTTTATTGCTTGTCATCCTGTTTTTGTGGTTCTGTCACCTCGCTTTTTTTTCTTTTAATTCGATTTACTGGCTGGTTTGCTTGCCCGTGAGTGGCAGCAGCAGCGCTTATCGATAAGTGCACTCTCAATCTCTAGAGCACCCGCCAGGTTAGCAGAGAGTGCTAATGCGCTGCTTCCTGGACTCGGGTAGCCGCGCCGGCCCCCGATCGACTCCGCACTCCGGATTAACGACGAGGGCCGGTGTGCCGGCCAGCCATGGATGTGGTTTTTAGGCAGTTTTCCACATCCCTCTAGATGAATACCGGGCTGGTCCCCACGTCCCGCCTCAGTTACACGACTCACAGACATTTGAAACACATCTGCACTTTTCCACGATTTACACTAGACGCAGACAGATGGGGTACTCTGATTTCGTCCCGGGGGATATGGGGTGGTAGCAGGAAGGGCATTAGGCCACCCCTTCAACTTAACGCGCCAAATCCGATTTAACCACGCCAACCCCGCGCAAAATGCAGGACACAGGCGCAAGCGATAGTACAATCTCTAGAGCGACCGCTAGTATTTCCGGGTTGTCATCTGTGAGAGCCGGTCCGGCCGCAGGAGCAGTGAAGTCGGGGAAGGAACGCCAGTGAGGTGCGGACAGCCAATGCTCGCCGGCTGCTGGCGACACGCATAAGTGGTCCGACAGAAGGAGATTGGAGCGGGACGACCGTTGGTCGGTCGTTCGGTTGGTCATCTCATCGTCCGACGTGTATTTGGTCCTTTGACCGTTTCTGGGCCTCGTCACTTGGTCATCTTGCCGGACGTGGGTCGGTTCCTTCCTTGTGCAGAGATGTCGCGGCCAATGGGCAAGAGTTACCTCTACACGGTTGGGTCCGAGCTAGTGGGACCGGCTCGCCGTGTCTCCGTGCTTCGAACCGTCATGGAGATGAGTCAGGTTGGAGCTGCAGTCAGTCAAGACTCGCCCGACCGCCGCCGACACACGTAACTTGAGTGGGAACGACCTGGGTTGCTCGTTCGGTCGGTCGTCTCATCGGACGACGTGTATTTTGCCGCCAACCGCTTATGGCCCCGGGAGTAGACAACATTCCATTGGAACTACTGACGGCCTTGGGAGAGCTAGTCCTGTCAAAACTCTACCATCTGGTGCGCAAGATGTATGAGACAGGCAAAACACCCTCAGACTTCAAGAGGAATATAATAATTCCAATCCCAAAGAAAGCAGGTGTTGACAGATCTGAAAATTACCGAACTACCAGTTTAATAAGTCACGGATGCAAAATACTAACACGAATTCTTTACAGACGAATGGAAAAACTGGTAGAAGCCGACCTCGGGGAAGATCAGTTTGGATTCCGTAGAGATGTTGGAACACGTGAGGCAATACTGACCCTACGACTTATCTTAGAATCTAGATTAAGGAAAGGCAAACCTACGTTTCTAGCATTTGTAGACTTAGAGAAAGCTTTTGACAATGTTGACTGGAATACTCTCTTTCAAATTCTAAAGGTGGCAGGGGTAAAATACAGGGAGCGAAAGGCTATTTACAGTTTGTACAGAAACCAGATGGCAGTTATAAGAGTCGAGGGACATGAAAGGGAAGCAGTGGTTGGGAAGGGAGTGAGACAGGGTTGTAGCCTCTCCCTGATGTTATTCAATCTGTATATTGAGCAAACAGTAAAGGAAACAAAAGAAAAATTCGGAGTAGGTATTAAAATCCATGGAGAAGAAATAAAAACTTTGAGCTTCGCTGATGACATTGTAGTTCTGTCAGAGACAGCAAAGGACTTGGGAGAGCAGTTGAACGGAACGGACAGTGTCTTGAAAGGAGGATATAAGATGAACATCAACAAAAGCAAAACGAGGATAATGGAATGTAGTCGAATTAAGTCGGGTGATGCTGAGGGAATTAGACTAGTAAAGAAGTTTTGCTATTTGGGGAGCAAAGTAACTGATGACGTTCGAAGTAGAGAGGATATAAAATGTAGACTGGCAATGACAAGGAAAGCGTTTCTGAAGAAGAGAAATTTGTTAACATCGAGTATAGATTTAAGTGTCAGGAAGTCATTTCTGAAAGTATTTGTATGGAGTGTATCCATGTATGGAAGTGAAACATGGACGATAAATAGTTTGGACAAGAAGAGAATAGAAGCTTTCGAAATGTGGTGCTACAGAAGAATGCTGAAGATTAGATGGGTAGATCACATAACTAATGAGGAGGTATTGAATAGAATTGGGGAGGAGTTTGTAGCACAACTTACCAAAAAGAAGGGACCGGTTGGTAGGACATGTTCTGAGGCATCAAGGGATCATAAATTTAGTATTGGAGGACTGCGTGGAGGGTAAAAATCGTTGAGGAGACCAAAAGAGGAATACACGAAACAGATTCAGAAGGATGTGGGTAGCAGTGAGTACTGGGAGATGAAGAAACTTGCACAGGATGGAGTAGCATGGAGAGCTGCATCAAACCAGTCACAGGACTGAAGACCACAACAACAACAACTGTGTGTCGAACTGATTTGTTCTAGTTGTTCCACAGTGATTGCTTTTACGATTGTTCGAATTCTTGTGCAAGTGTGTTTACGTCGAACTGTGTGTAGCTTCTGTGATTTACACTGAGCAGATTAATGCTGTCCGCGTACTGGAATATTCAGCTGGTCGATTGCGACAGAGGGAACTGATTAGGTTGTTGGTTGGTTCTTCAGCCATCCCTAGGTCGTGTTGCAACCCGATGTGTTACGCTTGGCTGCTTGTCTCACCTATACTGTGGTTAGAGTTTCCTCCCCAGGCCGACTCTTGGAACACTTCTGAGCGCCATTTTGTTGTTTGTGATTATCATTTTATTTGGTCGCAGGTACTGTGCCACGCCTTCAGCCGTGTATTAATATTGTCTGTTTTATGTTTAGTATAATATTGTCTGTTTTTCAACCGATTAGTAGCGGCTTCGGTCAAGAATACCATCATAACGACCGGGAGAGCGGTGTGCTGACCCCACGCCCCTCCTATCTGCATCCTCCACTGAGGATGACACGGCGGTCGGATGGTCGTGGTAGGCCTGAAGACGGTGTGCTTTATGTTTAGTATACGGCCTTCAGGCGAAACTCATGACAACTACACTCCTGGAAATGGAAAAAAGAACACATTGACACTGGTGTGTCAGACCCACCATACTTGCTCCGGACACTGCGAGAGGGCTGTACAAGCAATGATCACACGCACGGCACAGCGGACACACCAGGACCCGCGGTGTTGGCCGTCGAATGGCGCTAGCTGCGCAGCATTTGTGCACCGCCGCCGTCAGTGTCAGCCAGTTTGCCGTGGCATACGGAGCTCCATCGCAGTCTTTAACACTGGTAGCATGCCGCGACAGCGTGGACGTGAACCGTATGTGCAGTTGACGGACTTTGAGCGAGGGCGTATAGTGGGCATGCGGGAGGCCGGGTGGACGTACCGCCGAATTGCTCAACACGTTGGGCGTGAGGTCTCCACAGTACATCGATGTTGTCGCCAGTGGTCGGCGGAAGGTGCACGTGCCCGTCGACCTGGGACCGGACCGCAGCGACGCACGGATGCACGCCAAGACCGTAGGATCCTACGCAGTGCCGTAGGGGACCGCACCGCCACTTCCCAGCAAATTAGGGACACTGTTGCTCCTGGAGTATCGGCGAGGACCTTGCGCAACCGTCTCCATGAAGCTGGGCTACGGTCCCGCACACCGTTAGGCCGTCTTCCGCTCACGCCCCAACATCGTGCAGCCCGCCTCCAGTGGTGTCGCGACAGGCGTGAATGGAGGGACGAATGGAGACGTGTCGTCTTCAGCGATGAGAGTCGCTTCTGCCTTGGTGCCAATGATGGTCGTATGCGTGTTTGGCGCCGTGCAGGTGAGCGCCACAATCGGGACTGCATACGACCGAGGCACACAGGGCCAACACCCGGCATCATGGTGTGGGGAGCGATCTCCTACACTGGCCGTACACCACTGGTGATCGTCGAGGGGACACTGAATAGTGCACGGTACATCCAAACCGTCATCGAACCCATCGTTCTACCATTCCTAGACCGGCAAGGGAACTTGCTGTTCCAACAGGACAACGCACGTCCGCATGTATCCCGTGCCACCCAACGTGCTCTAGAAGGTGTAAGTCAACTACCCTGGCCAGCAAGATCTCCGGATCTGTCCCCCATTGAGCATGTTTGGGACTGGATGAAGCGTCGTCTCACGCGGTCTGCACGTCCAGCACGAACGCTGGTCCAACTGAGGCGCCAGGTGGAAATGGCATGGCAAGCCGTTCCACAGGACTACATCCAGCATCTCTACGATCGTCTCCATGGGAGAAAAGCAGCCTGCATTGCTGCGAAAGGTGGATATACACTGTACTAGTGCCGACATTGTGCATGCTCTGCTGCCTGTGTCTATGTGCCTGTGGTTCTGTCAGTGTGATCATGTGATGTATCTGACCCCAGGAATGTGTCAATAAAGTTTCCCCTTCCTGGGACAATGAATTCACGGTGTTCTTATTTCAATTTCCAGGAGTGTATTTTAAGATTAGGCCTTCAGCCGTGTTTTATTTAAAATTCTTGTTGCTCTGTTTTAAGGCTCAAATGGCTCTGAGCACTATGGGACTCAACTGCTGTGGTCATAAGTCCCCTAGAACTTAGAACTACTTAAACCTAACTAACCTAAGGACAGCACACAACACCCAGCCACTGTTTTAAGGCCTTTCAAGCGCGTTTGTTTCAGAATCCATGACTTAAATATGTAAATCCTTATCAGTATGTTACTCTTTAATTATCTTGACTTCTTGAAACGGTCTTCAGCCGTGTTCTGTAAATGTTTATCTTAAGGTGGTCTTTGATTATTCTTGAGTAATTGTTTGGTCCTTCAGCCGACAAGATACTTCAAGTTAAGATGTTTTTCTGTTGTACTGTGTAAAAGCCTATCTTTAAAGAATCTCTTTTATTACGCAATTTTTTTATTAGGCTTTCAGCCGAAGAATTAATTTGAAGGCCGGCCTGTGTGGCCGAGCGGTTCTAGGCGCTTCAGTCTGGAACCGCGCGACCGGTACGGTCGCAGGTTCGAATCCTGCCTCGGACATGGATGTTTCTGATGTTCAAAATGTTCAAATGTGTGTGAAATCTTGTGGGAATTAACTGCTAAGGTCATCAGTCCCTAAGCTTACACACTACTTAACCTAAACTATCCTAAGGACAAACACACACACACCCATGCCCGAGGGAGGACTCGAACCTCCACCGGGACCAGCCGCACAGTCCATGACTGCAGCGGCCCAGACCGCTCGGCTAATCCCGCGCAGCTTCTGTGTGATGTCCTTATGTTAGTTAGATTTAAGTAGTTCTAAGTTCTAGGGGACTGATGACCTCAGATGTTAAGTCCCATAGGCTCAGAGCCATTTGAACCAATTAATTTGAATTTTCCTTAATAAGGCTTAGCAGAAATTTGTAAATGCTTGGCTTTTAAAGAATTTCCTTAGCTGATCTGAAATATTTATGCCTTTAGCCGAGAAGATATTGCAATTTTACTTGAGTAAGGTCTTCAGCCATTACTCTAAATCCTGCTGTATTAAAATGAATCATTTAGACTTATTCTGCATTAGTTACTTGGGCCCACAGCCGTGAAATGATCTTGGTTGTTTTAGAGAGAAAACCGTCCATTCGTTTGAGGAATAAAGTTGTGTGCGTTCTTTTATAACTAACAGTAATTGACCTTGATCAGCCGGCCGCTGGTGGCCGAGCGGTTCTGGCGCTACAGTCTGGAACCGCGCGACCGCTACGGTCGCAGGTTCGAATCCTGCCTCGGGCATGGATGTGTGTGTTGTCCTTAAGTTAGTTAGGTTTAAGTAGTTCTGAGTTCTAGGGGACTTATGACCTCAGCAGTTGAGTCCCATAGTGCTCAGAGCCATTTGAACCATTTGACCTTGATCCCTTTCCACAATCTGATCCGGTCTGTCCTGCGTAATCAGATTTCAGCAATTACAAAACTTCACCACACCGATTACAAACAGAGTACTGCTGTGTTTTCCTTGATGTGTACATGCACTTACATTTTCAGTAGGTGTTCATATAGGCCGCGCTCAAAAAAATATAGTCTAGTTAATGTGACTACACACGTTTTACTTTATTAGAATAAAAGTTTTTTTGTTTATCTCCATACTGTCCAAATGGTTCAAATGGCTCTGAGCACTATGGGCCTTAACTTCTGAGGTCATCAGTCCCCTAGAACGTAGAACTACTTAAACCTAACTAACCTAAGAACATCACGCACATCCATGCCCGAGGCAGGATTCGAACCTGCGACCGTAGCGGTCGCGCGGTTCCAGACTGTAGCGCCTAGAACCGCTCGGCCACCCAGGCCAGCCATACTGTCTAACCAGGATCCTTATTGTTTAAGCTTTTGAAGTTTCATCATCTTACGTAAAATGAAGTTAAATCTGCTTCAGACATTGACGTTAGTTTACACTCACAAACAGCACAGCCTTACATTTGTGTCAGTCGCATGTTATACATGCTTTATAGCTCTCCGCATATAAAACCTCATAGTCCTACACCTTGTCGTACTATGGAAGTGTGGTAATACATTCACTACCAGCAACGCTTTCCAAAAAAAAAAAAAAAAAAAAAAAAAAAAAGGTAATTGTTTTTTAAGCAAATTAGATGCATTTATCCGCAGTTGTCCATTTCTCAAACTAAGATTAATGGCCCGCATCTCGTGGTCGTGCGGTAGTGTTCTCGCTTCCCACGCCCGGGTTCCCGGGTTCGATTCCCGGCGGGGTCAGGGATTTTCTCTGCCTCGTGATGGCTGGGTGTTGTGTGTGTCCTTAGGTTAGTTAGGTTTAAGTAGTTCTAAGTTCTAGGGGACTTATGACCACAGCAGTTGAGTCCCATAGTGCTCAGAGCCATTTGAACCGTTTTTAAGATTAATGTGAAGCTATATACAATACATCCCACCATCGAAACAACTGCTTCAATAAGATCTTGCGAACGCTATTTTTATATTTCGTGTGAAACTTTTACAAATTTACGAACCTTCCTGCATTTGAACCGATGTTCTTGATATCTGTAGTCAGAAGCGGTATGCGTTGCACCCCACAGCGCGGGATAAGGTAGTGCCTCTGCTCAGTATGTTGTACAGCGGAAATCAGCACTACGATTTGCCACAAGAATAACTGTAATGTGCTTTGGGTCACATTTCACGACTGATAGTCGACAATCTAGATGTACGATATGGGCTGATTTGCAAAAGTTCCACAATTCCTTAGTTTTGAGCGAGTTTAATGATGTTGCAGAGAGCAAGGAAAAGAATGTCCGTCGTTGCACATGTCGCTTTCGTAAGGTTTCCAGTATCAGCCTTCACAAAATTGCTTTCTATTGTTACTTAGAAAGTTACGATTTCGCGTTATCTATCACTGAATAGCTAAACTATTAGCAGAAAAAGTACGTAAAAACCTAATAACTTCTGCTAATAGTCCTGTAACACATGCATATCTTCGTCTTACTCCTAGTCTGTGACGCCAGCAAAGTTTCAGCCAATAACAGAGCGCCAAAGAAACTTGTACAGGTAAGCATATTCAAATACAGAGATGTGTAAACAGGCAGAATATGGTGCTGCGATGGACGACGCCTATACAGGGTGTTACAAAAAGGTACAGCCAAACTTTCAGGAAACATTCCTCACACACAAACAAAGAAAATATGTTATGTGGACATGTCTCCGGAAACGCTTACTTTCCATGTTAGAGCTCATTTTATTACTTCTCTTCAAATCACATTAATCATGGAATGGAAACACACAGCAACAGAACGTACCAGCGTGACTACAAACACTTTGTTACAGGAAATGTTCAAAATGTCCTACGTTAGCGAGGATACATGCATCCACCCTCCGTCGCATGGAATCCCTGATGCGCTGATGCAGCCCTGGAGAATGGCGTATTGTATCACAGCAGTCCACAATACGAGCACGAAGAGTCTCTACATTTGGTACCGGGGTTGCGTAGACAAGAGCTCTCAGATGCCCACATAAATGAAAGTCAAGAGGGTTGAGGTCAGGAGAGCGTGGAGGCCATGGAATTGGTCCGCCTCTACCAATTCATCGGTCACCAAATCTGTTGTTGAGAAGCGTACGAACACTTCGACTGAAATGTGCAGGAGCTCCATCGTGCATGAACCACATGTTGTGTCGTACTTGTAAAGGCACATGTTCTAGCAGCACAGGTAGAGTATCCCGTATGAAATCATGATGACGTGCTCCATTGAGCGTAGGTGGAAGAACATGGAGCCCAATCAAGACATCACCAACAATGCCTGCCCAAACGTTCACAGAAAATCTGTGTTGATGACGTGATTGCACAATTGCGTGCGGATTCTCGTCAGCCCACACATGTTGATTGTGAAAATTTACAATTTGATCACGTTGGAATGAAGCCTCATCCGTAAAGAGAACATTTGCACTGAAATGAGGATTGACACATTGTTGGATGAACCATTCGCAGAAGTGTACCCGTGGAGGCCAATCAGCTGCTGATAGTGCCTGTACACGCTGTACATGGTACGGAAACAACTGGTTCTCCCGTAGCACTCTCCATACAGTGACGTGGTCAACGTTACCTTGTACAGCAGCAACTTCTCGACGCTGACATTAGGGTTATCGTCAACTGCACGAAGAATTGCCTCGTCCATTGCAGGCGTCCTCGTCGTTCTAGGTCTTCCCCAATCGCGAGTCATAGGCTAGAATATTCCGTACTCCCTAAGACGCGCCGATCAATTGCTTCGAACATCTTCCTGTCGGCACACCTTCGTTCTGGAAATCTGTCTCGATACAAACGTACCGCGCCACGGCTATTGCCCCGTGATAATCCATACATCAAATGGACATCTGCCAACTCCGCATTTGTAAACATTGCACTGACTGCAAAACCACGTGCGTGATGAACACTAACCTGTTGATGCTACGTACTGATGTGCTTGATGCTAGTACTGTAGAGCAATGAGTCGCATGTCAACACAAGCACCGAAGTCAACATTACCTTCCTTCAATTGGGCCAACTGGCGGTGAGTCGAGGAAGTACAGTACATACTGTTGAAACTAAAATGAGCTCTAACATGGAAATTAAGCGTTTCCGGACACATGTCCACATAACATCTTTTCTTTATTTGTGTGTGAGGAATGTTTCCTGAAAGTTTGGCCGTACCTTTTTGTAACACCCTGTATAACAGAACAAGTGTCTGGCACAGTTGTTAGATCGGTTACTCCTGCTACAATGGCAGGTGATCGAGGTTTAAGTGAGTCTGAACGTGGTGTTATAGTCGGCGCAAGAGCGATGGGACACAGCATGTCTGAGGTAGGGATGACGTGGGGATTTTCGTCTACAATTTCACGAGTGTACCGTGAGCATCAAGAATCTGGTAAAACATCAAATCTCCGACATCGCTGCAGCCGAAAAAAGATCCTGCGAGAACGGAACCAACGACGACTGAAGAGAATCATTGAACGTGACAGAAGTGCAACCCTTCCGCAAATTGCTGCAGATTTCAATGCTGGGCCGTCAACACGTGTCAACAAGTGCGAACCATTCGATGAAACATCATCGATGTGTGCTTCCGGAGCCGAAGGCCCACTCGTGTACCCTTGATGACTGCACGACACAAAGCTTTACGCCTCACGTTGGCCCGTCAACACCAACAAAATGACTGGAAACATGTTGCCTGCTCGGACGAGAGGCTCATTTCAAATTGTATCGAGCGGATGGACGTGTACGGATATGGAGACAATCTTATGAGATCATGGACCCTATACGAGGTGTGGCTAGAAAAAAACCGGACTAGTACTGGTGAAACAATAAAACGAATGCAATAAGGCTGAAAGTCGCGTGGCCTGTCACGTGACTCGCTCCGCCTACTGCTCGAGTTTCATGTGCCTCCTGCACTCAGTCTGCCCGTGGCGTCTGTTTTAAGTAGTTGACGTTTTGTCTGTGCGTCGGAAAATGTTGAGTGTACAGAAAGAACAGCGTGTTAACATCAAATTTTGTTTCAAACTAGGAAAATCTGCAAGTGAAACGTTTGTAATGTTACAACAAGTGTACGGCGATGATTGTTTATCGCGAACACAAGTGTTTGAGTGGTTTAAACGAGTTAAAGATGGCCGCGAAGACACCAGTGATGACACTCGCACTGGCAGACCATTGTCAGCAAAAACTGATGCAAACATTGAAAAAATCGGTAAACTTGTTCGACAAGATCGCCGGGGTGGGATCACTTTCAATGTTTTCCAGGATGTCAGAACAAATCATTCTTCGGCGTTCCTTCTGTTCAATTGTGAGACACTTTGGAACCATTTTTGAACACACTTTGTTCATGTTGAAACTTTCATGAAGAATCTGCCTAACACTTTCCTTGTCAACTCCTGTTAACTCAGACACTGCTCTGATTGTTAAACGGCGATCTTGTCGAACAAGTTTACCGATTTTTTCAATGTTTGCATCAGTTTTGCTGACAATGGTCTGCCAGTGCGAGTGTCATCACTGGTGTCTTCGCGGCCATCTTTAAATCGTTTAAACCACTCAAACACTTGTGTTGGCGATAAACAATCATCGCCGTACACTTGTTGTAACATTACAAACGTTTCACATGCAGATTTTCCTAGTTTGGCTGTTCTTTCTGTACACTCAACATTTTCCGACGCACAGAGGAAACGTCAACTACTTAAAACAGACGCCACGGGCAGACTGAGTGCAGGAGGCAGATGAAACTCGAGTAGTAGGCGGAGCGAGAGTCACGTGATAGGCCACGCGACTTTCAGCCTTATTGCATTCGTTTTATTGTTTCACCAGTACTAGTCCGGTTTTATTCTAGCCACACCTCGTACGTCATCAGGGGACTGTCCAAGCTGCTGAAGGCGCTGTAATTGTGTGGGCGTGTGGAGTTGGAGTGATAAGGAACAACTGATACGTCTAGATACGACTTGACAGGTGACACGTACGTAAGGATTCTGTCTGATCACCTGCATCCATTCATGTCCATTGTGCATTCATACGGACCTAGGGGGATTCCAGCAGAAGAATGCGACACCCCACATGTCCAGAATTGTTACAGAGTGGCTCCAGGAACACTCTTCTGAGTTTAAACACGTCCGCTGGCCACCAGACTCCCCACACATGAACATTATTGATCGTATCTGCGTTGAAACTTGCTGTTGAGAAGAGATCTCCACCCCCTCGTACTGTTACGGATTTATGGACAGCCCTGCAGGATTCATGGTGTCAGTTCCCTCCGGCACTACTTCAGACATTAGTCGAGTCCATGCCACGTCGTGTTGGGGCACGTCTGCGTTCTGCGGGGGCCCTACACTATAGTAAGCAGGTGTACCAGTTTCTTTGGCTCTTCAGTGTATTTTGAATAGGAACCCATGGGCGGATACGTACCGTTTCCGTTTTACGACTGTTTCAGTTCAGATGTGTAACATGCCCACGACTGCTGAGGGAAAGAGACAAGTCTCAGAGCTACTTGTCCTGGTATACAATAGGATAAACAGGATGACGTATTCTACGTCAGACGTTCACCTGGTGTCACTTAACGATTGCCTTACTGCGAGTGGAATCGGACACTAGAATTGATCCAAAAATATTAGGTACTCACTCCCCTCCACAAGTCCTAGATGTTTGTAACTGGAATTTCCGAAAACCCTGTATACAGGGTGGTCCATTGATAGTGACCGGGCCAAATACACTCCTGGAAATTGAAATAAGAACACCGTGAATTCATTGTCCCAGGAAGGGGAAACTTTATTGACACATTCCTGGGGTCAGATACATCACGTGATCACACTGACAGAACCACAGGCACATAGACACAGGCAACAGAGCATGCACAATGTCGGCACTAGTACAGTGTATATCCACCTTTCGCAGCAATGCAGGCTGCTATTCTCCCATGGAGACGATCGTAGAGATGCTGGATGTAGTCCTGTGGAACGGCTTGCCATGCCATTTCCACCTGGCGCCTCAGTTGGACCAGCGTTCGTGCTGGACGTGCAGACCGCGTGAGACGACGCTTCATCCAGTCCCAAACATGCTCAATGGGGGACAGATCCGGAGATCTTGCTGGCCAGGGTAGTTGACTTACACCTTCTAGAGCACGTTGGGTGGCACGGGATACATGCGGACGTGCATTGTCCTGTTGGAACAGCAAGTTCCCTTGCCGGTCTAGGAATGGTAGAACGATGGGTTCGATGACGGTTTGGATGTACCGTGCACTATTCAGTGTCCCCTCGACGATCACCAGTGGTGTACGGCCAGTGTAGGAGATCGCTCCCCACACCATGATGCCGGGTGTTGGCCCTGTGTGCCTCGGTCGTATGCAGTCCTGATTGTGGCGCTCACCTGCACGGCGCCAAACACGCATACGACCATCGTTGGCACCAAGGCAGAAGCGACTCTCATCGCTGAAGACGACACGTCTCCATTCGTCCCTCCATTCACGCCTGTCGCGACACCACTGGAGGCGGGCTGCACGATGTTGGGGCGTGAGCGGAAGACGGCCTAACGGCGTGCTGGACCGTAGCCCAGCTTCATGGAGACGGTTGCGAATGGTCCTCGCCGATACCCCAGGAGCAACAGTGTCCCTAATTTGCTGGGAAGTGGCGGTGCGGTCCCCTACGGCACTGCGTAGGATCCTACGGTCTTGGCGTGCATCCGTGCGTCGCTGCGGTCCGGTCCCAGGTCGACGGGCACGTGCACCTTCCGCCGACCACTGGCGACAACATCGATGTACTGTGGAGACCTCACGCCCCACGTGTTGAGCAATTCGGCGGTACGTCCACCCGGCCTCCCGCATGCCCACTACACGCCCTCGCTCAAAGTCCGTCAACTGCACATACGGTTCACGTCCACGCTGTCGCGGCATGCTACCAGTGTTAAAGACTGCGATGGAGCTCCGTATGCCACTGCAAACTGGCTGACACTGACGGCGGCGGTGCACAAATGCTGCGCAGCTAGCGCCATTCGACGGCCAACACCGCGGTTCCTGGTGTGTCCGCTGTGCCGTGCGTGTGATCATTGCTTGTACAGCCCTCTCGCAGTGTCCGGAGCAAGTATGGTGGGTCTGACACAGCGGTGTCAATGTGTTCTTTTTTCCATTTCCAGGAGTGTATCTCACGAAATAAGCATCAAACGAAAAAACTACAAAGAACGAAACTCGTCTAGCTTGAAGGGGGAAACAAGATGGCGCTATGATTGGCCCGCTAGATAGCGCTGCCATAGGTCAAACGGACATCAACTGCGTTTTTTTAAAACAGGAACCATCATTTTTTATTACATATTCGTGTAGCACGTAGAGAAATATGAAATTTTTTAGTTGGACCACTTTTTTCGCTTTGTGATAAATGGCGCTGTAATATTCACAAACGTATAAGTACGTGGTATCACGTAACATTCCGCCAGTGCGGACGGTATTTGCTTCGTGATACATTACCCGTGTTAAAATGGACCGTTCACCAATTGCGGAAAAGGTCGATATCGTGTTGATGTACGGCTATTGTCATCAAAATGCCCAACGGGCGTGTGCTATGTATGCTGTTCGGTATCCTGGACGACATCATCCAAGTGTCCGGACCGTTCGCCGGATAGTTACGTTATTTAAGGAATCAGGAAGTGTTCAGCCACATGTGAAACGTCAACCACGACATGCAACAAATGATGATGCCCAAGTAGGTGTTTCAGCTCCTGTCGCGGCTAATCCGCACATCAATAGCAGACAAATTGCGCGAGAATCGGGAATCTCAAAAACGTCGGTGTTGAGAATGCTACATCAACATCGATTGCACCCGTACCATATTTCTATGCACCAGGAATTGCATCGCGACGACTCTGAACGTCGTGTACGGTTCTGCCACTGGGCACAAGAGAAATTACGTGACGATGACAGATTTTTCGCACGCGTTCTATTTAGCGACGAAGCGTAATTCACCAACAACGGTAACGTAAACCGGCATAATATCCACCATTGGCCAACGGAAAATCGTCGATGGCTGCGACAAGTGGAACATCAGCGACCTTGGGGGGTTAATGTATGATGCGGCATTATGGGAGGAAGGATAATTGGCCCCCATTTTATCGATGTCAGTCTAAATGGCGCAATGTATGCTGATTTCCTACGTAACGTTCTACCGATGATACTACACGCATGACAGAATGACGGTGTACTTCCAACATGATGGATGTCCGGCACATAGCTCGCGTGTGATTGAAGCGGTATTGAATAGCATATTTGATGACAGGTGGATTGGTCGTCGAAGCACCATACCGTGGCCCGCACGTTCACTGGATCTGACGTCACCGGATTTCTTTCTGTGGGGAAAGTTGAAGGATATTTGCTATCGTGATCCACCGACGACGCCCTACAACATGCGTCAGCGCATTGTCAGTGCATGTGCAAATATTGCGGAAGGTGAACTACTCGCTGTTGAGAGGAATGTCGTTACACGTATTGCCAAATGCATTGAGGGTAACCGACATCATTTTGAGCATTTATTGCAGTAATGTGGTATTTACAGGTAATCACGCTGTAACAGCATGCGTTATCAGAAATGATAAGTTCACAAAGGTACATGTATCACATTGGAAAAACCGTAATAAAATGTTCAAATGTACCTACGTTCTGTATTTTATTTTTAAAAAAACTACCTGTTACCAACTGTTCGTCTAAAATTGTGAGCCATATGTTTGTTACTATTACAGTCTCATCTATCACAAAGCGATAAAAGTGGTCCAACTAAAACATTCATATTTCTTTACGTACTACACGAATATGTAATAGAAAATGGGGGTTCCTATTTAACAAAACGCAGTTGATATCCGTTTGACCTACGGCAGCCTATGTCCGCAGCTCGTGGTCGTGCGGTAGCGTTCTCGCTTCCCACGCCCGGGTTCCCGGGTTCGATTCCCGGCGGGGTCAGGGATTTTCTCTGCCTCGTGACGACTGGGTGTTGTGTGATGTCCTTAGGTTAGTTAGGTTTAAGTTGTTCTAAGTTCTTGGGGACTGATGACCATAGATGTTAAGTCCCATAGTGCTCAGAGCCATTTGAACCATTTTGAACCTACGGCAGCGCCATCTAGAGGGCCAACCGTAGCGCCATCTGGTTCCCCCTTCAAGCTAGACAAGTTTCGTTCTTTGTAGTTTTTTCGTTTGACGCTTATTTCGTGAGATATTTGGCCCGGTCACGATCAATGGACCACCCTGTATATTGACTTGTGACACTTGCCGCACACAAACAAGCCAGATGCTGTTGGATTTATCCGTTCAAAGCATTAAGTGGAGTAATACTAGATGCCAAGTCGAACTGTCGAAATGTCTATGAAACGCATGCGCAAAAACCACGGTGCTTTTGAACGAGACTTGTATGTACCAGAAATGTAATGACATTCAAATTAAGCGCTGCGCTTATGTACAGACCTGTCGCGCCAGAGTCACGTGTTATTGGAGGCGACGTACGTAGCGACAGGAATTCTGTTATACGCAACATCTGGGGTCAGGTATCCCTACGTTACGTTTGCGCTGCAGAAATAACTGACCTGCCATTCTCGCATTGCGACCCTCTGCGTCTTCTCCGGGTGTCTCTGACTGACCGTGAACGGAGAAATGCTGCACATAGCTTCCACACGGCTGATGACTACACCGAAAAACTAAACACGCCCACTGCCACGAGCGCACTGCCATTCAAAGAGAAAAACAAATCTTCAGATGTTTCAGCGATCCCGCAGACAGCCAAAGAACGTATTTCAATAATAATGGTCTGTCTGCCGTCACTTCACAATCTAATATGGCGCGACACTCGATCTCGGTTTTGTTTCCCACTGCGACAGTAGCGCCCCAAGCGGTTAGGAAGCGACACTTCCGAATACGATATCTGATTTTTAAATGCGTATAGTAACGTTTATATTGGTCTGAGACATAGTTTTTACAATCGGGAATCTATGTAGTGCCATAAAAATCGATAATAACTACAAAATCATACCACATTTGTCATATTTTAATTTAATTTCGTTTTTCTGTAATAGTAAAATTTGGATTCCGTAGAAATGTTAGAACACGTGAGGCAATACTAACCCTACGACTTATCTTAGAAGAAAGATTAAGGAAAGGAAAACCTACGTTTCTAGCATTTGTAGACTTTGAGAAAGCTTTTGACAATGTTGACTGGAATACTCCCTTTCAAATTCTAAAGGTGGCAGGGGTAAAATACAGGGAACGAAAGACTATTTACAATTTGTACAGAAACCAGATGGCAGTTATAACAGTCGAGGGACATGAAAGGGAAGCAGTGGTTGGGAATGGAGTGAGACAGGGTTGTAGCCTCTCCCCGATGCTATTCAATCTGTATATTGAGCAAGCAGTAAAGGAAACGAAAGAAAAGTTCGGAGTAGGTATTAAAATCCATGGAGAAGAAATAAAAACTTTGAGGTTCGCCGATGACATTGTAATTCTGTCAGAGACAGCAAAGGACTTGGGAGAGCAGTTGAACGGAATGGACAGTGTCTTGAAATGAGGATATAAGATGAACCTCAACAATAGCAAAACGAGGATAATGGAATGTAGTCGAATTAAGTCGGGTGATGCTGCGGGAATTAGATTAGGAAATGAGACACTTAAAGTAGTAAAGGAGTTTTGCTATTTGGGGAGCAAAATAACTGATGATGGTCGAAGTAGAGAGGATATAAAATGTAGACTGGCAATGGCAACGAAAGCGTTTCTGAAGAAGAGAAATTTGTTAACATCGAGTATAAATTTAAGTGTCAGGAAGTCATTTCTGAAAGTATTTGTATGGAGTATAGCCATGTATGGAAGTGAAACATGGACGATAAATAGTTTAGAGAAGAAGAGAATAGAAGCTTTCGAAATGTGGTGCTACAGAAGAATGCTGAAGATAAGGTGGGTAGATCACGTAACTAATGAGAAGGTATTGAATAGGATTGGGGAGAAGAGGAGTTTGTGGCACAACTTGACTAGAAGAAGGGATCGGTTGGTAGGACATGTTCTGAGGCATCAAGGGATCACCAATTTAGTATTAGAGGGCAGCGTGGAAGGTAAAAATCGTAGAGGGAGACCAAGAGATGAATACACTAAGCAGATTCAAAAGGATGTAGGTTGCAGTAAGTACTGGGAGATGAAGCATCTTGCACAGGATAGAGTAGCATGGAGAGCTGCATCAAACCCGTCTCAGGACTGAAGGTCACAACAACATATAATTTTTGGAACTGGACGTCACAAGAATAAGTTAAAATTTTCTAGATACATTGTTTTCAACAAAATCTTTCTTACACTACCCATAGGCCTCCTAGTAGAGTCTATAGTATCCAGAATGACATTTTCACTCTGCAGCGAAGTGTGCGCTGATATGAAACTTCCTGGCAGATTAAAACTGTGTGCCCGACCGAGACTCGAACTCGAAACCTTTGCCGTTCGCGGGCAAGTGCTCTACCAACGGAGCTACCCAAGCACGAGTCACGCCCCGTCCTTTCTTCCAGGAGTGCTAATTTTGCAAGGTGCGCAGAAGAGCTTCTGTGAAGTTTGGAGGGTAGGAGACGAGGTACTGGCGGAATTGAAGCTGTGAGCACGGGCAGTGAGTCGTGCTTGGGTAGCTCAGATGATAGAGCACTTGCCCGTGAAGGACAACGGTCCTGAGTTCGACTCTCGGTCCGGCACACAGTTTTAATCTGTCAAAAAGTTTCAGAGTCTATAGTAGTTAGAATCTTTTTATTTAGCTGGCTGTAGTTGCTACTTGCTGTAACTGCTGTAGGTGGTGTTATGAAGATTATCTGTGGGCAGTGACTTATGAAAAAGAATGGGGTTTGCACTGACGCCATTACAGTCTGATTCTTCCTTGTTTACGTTGTGTACTGAGTGTTTAAGATGCCTCCAATAATCGTGAGTCCCGCCGACTGTGAAGTACGGGCTGTTATAAGATTTCTTAGTGCTAAAGGCCTAAAAGCGATACATATTCATCGTGAGATCTGTGCAGTTTACGGAGAAAACATTGAGTGATACCGAGCGAGGTGGCGCAGTGGCTAGCACACTGGACTCGCATTCGGAAGGACGACGGTTCAATCCCGTCTCCGGCCATCCTGATTTAGGTTTTCCGTGATTTCCCTAAATCGTTTCAGGCAAATGCCGGGATGGTTCCTTTGAAAGGGCACGGCCGATTTCCTTCCCAATCCCTCCCTAACCCGAGCTTGCGCTCCGTCTCTAATGACATCGTTGTCGACGGGACGTTAAACATTAACCACCACCATTGATTGGTGGAATGGTAAGAAAGTGGGCGAGAGCATTTAAAGATGGCCTCACAAATGTGCATGATGAACAACGGAGTGGGCGTCCTTCAGTCGTTTATGAAAGTTTGGTACAGGAAGTGGACAATAAGGTGAGAGAAAACAGACGTTTTACGATTTCCTCCTTGCGGGATGACTTTCCTAATGTTTCTCGTAGTGTTTGGTATGGCATGGTGACCGAGCACTTGAATTACCGAAAATTGTGCGCACGTTGGGTACCAAAAATGTTGACGGATGTGCACAAAACCAAACGTTTAGACAGTGCATTGACTTTCCTTGTGCGGTACCACAACGACGGTGATGATTTCTCAAGCCAAATTGTTACGGGCGATGAAACGCGGGTGGCCTACGCCACACCAGAATCAGAGCAACAGTCCGTGGAAGTTGAGCAAGGGCATCGTTTTGCTGCAAGACAATGCCCGTCCGCATGTCGCGAATCGGACCAAATATCTCATCACATCTTTTCGATGGGAAACTCTAGATCATCCTCCGTACAGCTCCGATCTTGCGCCCAGTTACTACCGTCTGTTCCTGCACTTGAAGAAACACCTGGGCGGTCAGCGTCTTCGAGATGACGACGAAGTCAAAACAGTGATCAGGCGGCAGACTTCTATGTGGAGGGTATAGCCGGCCGGTATGGCCGTGCGGTTCTAGGCGCTTCAGTCTGGAACCGCGTGACCGCTACGGTCGCAGGTTCGAATCCTGCCTGGGGCATGGATGTGTGTGATGTCCTTAGGTTAGTTAGGTTAAAGTAGTTCTAAGTTCTAGCGGACTGATGCCCTCAGATGTCAAGTCCCATAGTGCTCAGAGCCATTTGAACCATTTTTTGGAGGGTATTCAAAAACTGGTACAACGTTATGACAACTGACTCAATACTGACGGAAATTATGTAGAAAAGTAGATTAAGGTACAGTCGTTCATGTAAAAATAAAATTATTGAGATATCTTAGCACGTTTTTTTTTTAATTTCAAAAGAGTGCTTACTTAAAAAACACGCCTCGTATGTAGGAATGAACATGAACTAAAGTAAAACAAGTGTAATGGTATGTAAGCGATTGAACTGAGTGAATTAGACTGGGAAATAAGATCCTAAAAGTAGGAGATGGGTTTTGCTATTTGAGCAGCAAAACAACTGATGATTCTCGAAATGGAGAAGATACGAAATGCAGACCTGCAGCTGGGAAAGAGGAACTTGTTAATATCGAATTTGAGTCTTTGAAGAACGGTGGGTCTATTGGTCTGAACCTATAGAGTGCATTCTACATCTACACCTACATCAATACTCCGCAAGCCATATCACGGCGAGTGGCGGAGGGTAGCCTGTACCACTACTACGTTTTTCCTTTTCTCTTCCACTCGCAAATCGAGTGAGGGAAAAACCACTATCTATAGACCTCTACATGAGTCCCAATTTCTCGTATCCTATCTTCTTGGCCCTAACGTGAAATGTATGTCGGTGGCAGTAGAATCATGCTGCAGTCAGCTTCAAATGCGAGTTCTCTCAATTTTCTCAATAGTGTTCCTCGGAAAGGACTTCACCTATCCTCCACGGATTCCCATTTAAGTTCCAGAAGCATCTCAGTAACACTCACATTTTGCTCGAACCTACCAGCAACAGATCTAGCAGCCCGCCTCTGAATTTCTTCGATGGCTTCCTTTAATCCGACAGGGAACGGATCTCAAACACTCGAGCAGTACTCAAGAATAGGTTGCACCACCGTCCTATATGCAGTCTCCTTTACAGGTGAACCATACTTTCCCAAAATTGTTCCAACAAACCGAAGTCGACCATTCGCCTATCCTACCACAATCCTCACATGCTAGCTCCATTTCATATCGCTGTGCAACGTTACTCCCAGATACACCACTAGCCATTAAAATTGCTACACTAAGAAGAAATGCAGACGATAAACGGGTATTCGTTGGACAAATATATTATACTAAAACTGAGATGTGATTACATTTTCACGCAATTTGGGCGCATAGAGCCTGAGAAATCAGCATCCATAACAACCACCTCTGGCCATAATAACGGCCTTGATAGCCTGGGCATTGAGTCAAACAGAGCTCGGATGGCGTGTACAGGTACAGCTGCCCATGCAGTTTCAACACGATACCACAGTTCATCAAGAGAAGTGACCGGCGTATTGTGACGAGCCAGTTGCTCGGCCACCATTGAACAGACGTTTTCAATTGGTGAGAGATCTGGAGAATGTGCTGGCCAGGGAAGCAGTCAAACATGTTCTGTATCCAGAAAGGCCCGTACAGGACCTGCAACATGCGGTCGTGCATTCTCCTGCTTACATGTAGGGTTTCGCAGGGATCGAATGAAGGGTAGAGCCACATCTGAAATGCAACGTCCACTGTTCAAAGTGCCGTCAATACGAACAAGAGGTGACCCAGACATGTAACCGATGGCACCCCATACCATCACGCCGGGTGATACGACAGTATGGCGATGACGAATACACGCTTCCAATGTGCGTTCACCGCCATGTCGCCAAACACGGATGCGACCATCATGATGCTGTAAACAGAACCTGGATTCATCCTAAAAAATGACGTTTTGCCATTCGTGCACCCAGGTTCGTCGTCGAGTACACCATCGCCGGCGCTCCTGTCTGTGATGCAGCGTCAAGGGTAACCGCAGCCACGGTCTCCGAGCTGATAGTCCGTGCTGCTGCAAACGTCGTCGAACTGTTCGTGCTGATGGTTGTTGTCTTGCAAACGTCCCCATCTGCTGACTCAGGGATCGAGACGTGGCTGCACGATCCGTTACAGCCATGCGGATAAGATGCCTGTCATGTCGACTGCTAGTGATACGAGGCCGATGGGATCCAGCACGGCGTTCCGTATTACCGTCCTGAAAACACCGATTCCATATTCTGCTAACAGTCACCGGATCTCGACCAACGCGAGCAGCAATGTCGCGATACGATAAACCGCAGTCGCGATAGGCTACAATCCGACCTTTATCAAAGTCGGAAGGGTGATGATACGAATTTCTTCTTCTTACACGAGGCATCACAACAACGTTTCACCAGGCAACGCCGGTCAACTGCTGTTTGTGCATGAGAAATTGGTTCGCAACTTTCCTCATGTCAGCACGTTGTAGGTGTCGCCACCGGCGCCAACCTTGTGTGAATGCTCTGAAAAGCTAATCATTTGCATATCACAGCATCTTCTTCCTGTCGGTTAAATTTCGCGTCTGTAGCACGTCATCTTCGTGGTGTAGCAATTTTAATGACCAGTTGTGTATTTAAACAACGTGACCATGTGAAGCAGGATACTACTAATGCTGTATCCGAAAATTACGGGTTTGCTTTTCCTATTCACCCACATTAGCTTAGTTTCCTACATTTAATGCTAGCTACCATTCATCATACGAAGTAAAAATATTAAGTCATTTTGTAAGTAGCCTGTTTGTATGTTGGCAGCGGGTGTACTGTGTTAATATCGATGAGACCGCTCTGCGACCTGGGCAAGAGATTCTGTGGTTGGACGGACTAGCAGTTAGCGAGAGGATAGGGAAGTGTATGGACATGATATTCTTAGTGGAGACTCTGTGTTGGTAGGACATTCATTGTACAGTGAGATGAAATGATGTGTTTATAAGAAAATACGCAAGGAAATGTATGATGACGGATATTTGATGGATAATGTGTAGCTGAGGGAATTAGATTAGGAAATGAGACGCTTAAAGTAGTAAATGAGTTTTGCTATTTGAGGAGCAAAATAACTGATGATGGTCGAGGTAGAGAGGATATGAAATGTAGACTGGCAATGGCAAGGAAAGAGTTTCTAAAGAAGAGAAATTTGTTAACATCGAGTATAGATTTAACTGTTAGGAAGTCGTTTCTGAAAGTATTTGTATGGAGTGTAGCCATGTATGGAAGTGAAACGTGGACGATAAATAGTTTGGACAAGAAGAGAATAGAAGCTTTCGAAATGTGGTGCTACAGAAGAATGCTGAAGATTAGATGGGTAGATCACATAACTAATGAGGAGGTATTGAATAGGATTGGGGAGAAGAGGAGTTTGTAGCACAACTTGACTAGAAGAAGTGATCGGTTGGTAGGACATGTTCTGAGGCATCAAGGGATCACAAATTTAGTATTGGAGGGCAGCGTGGAGGGTAAAAATCGTAGAGGGAGACCAAGAGATGAATACACTAAGCAGATTCAAAAGGATGTAGGTTGCAGTAAGTACTGGGAGATGAAGCATCTTGCACAGGATAGAGTAGCATGGAGAGCTGCATCAAACCCGTCTCAGGACTGAAGGTCACAACAACGTATAATTTTTGGAACTGGACGTCACAAGAATAAGTTAAAATTTTCTAGATACATTGTTTTCAACAAAATCTTTCTTACACTACCCATAGGCCTCCTAGTAGAGTCTATAGTATCCAGAATGACATTTTCACTCTGCAGCGAAGTGTGCGCTGATATGAATCTTCCTGGCAGATTAAAACTGTGTGCCCGACCGAGACTCGAACTCGAAACCTTTGCCGTTCGCGGGCAAGTGCTCTACCAACTGAGCTACCCAAGCACGAGTCACGCCCCGTCCTTTCTTCCAGGAGTGCTAATTTTGCAAGGTGCGCAGAAGAGCTTCTGTGAAGTTTGGAGGGTGGGAGACGAGGTACTGGCGGAATTGAAGCTGTGAGCACGGGCAGTGAGTCGTGCTTGGGTAGCTCAGATGATAGAGCACTTGCCCGTGAAGGACAAAGGTCCTGAGTTCGACTCTCGGTCCGGCACACAGTTTTAATCTGTCAAAAAGTTTCAGAGTCTATAGTAGTTAGAATCTTTTTATTTAGCTGGCTGTAGTTGCTACTTGCTGTAACTGCTGTAGGTGGTGTTATGAAGATTATCTGTGGGCAGTGACTTATGAAAAAGAATGGGGTTTGCACTGTTGGCATACATGATTGAAATGAGTTTAGGCAATTAAAAGAGTTGGAGGTAGTTTCATATTTCTTTAATTTCATATTTTTTTGGATTTGTGCTGTTGTTAGGATTTCTTGCAATTCAGGGTCATTCTTTTGTGTCAATTATTAGAAGTCATGATTTCAACTTATAGCAGTCAGATTGCGTTGGGCTTCTATATTGTGGGTATTAAATGAATAGGTTAAGTGTCAGTTTTCTTTGTCAGGGAAAAGTCTGTAGGTCAGTGTGAAACGTCCCCTTAGAAAAATTAGTGAATTACTGTGCTGATAAACCTCTTACGTTATTTGATTTTCAACCAGCTGAACAAAACTGAACGTAGTCAGACATTTCTCTCTTTACTTATTCTGATCAACACTAAACTGACAAACAATATTTTTAGCGCAACGCAATCTGACTTTCAGTAATCCCTACAAAAGAATGGCCCTGGCTAACAATAACCTATACCTTTCATGAAACACTTACCTCACAAAAATCTTCATTACTCGAACTACCGTAATACAACGAGGCGCGCCAATACTGCCAGCTAAATAAAAGATTCTAACTACTGAAGGGACTAACTACTGGTAGGCATAGTTAGCAAATGAAAGATTTTGATAGAGAACAAACAATGTATTTACCTTAATAATGTTCAAAAATCATAATGTATATATCAGTTCATGATATCCAATATTACAAATTTACTCTTTCTGGCGGAAACACGTCCAGATCGTCCGCTCTCAAAACTCTGCCATCTCTCTCCCCACATCCACCACTGCTGGCGGCTCACCTCCAACTGCACAACACTACGCGCTGTTCACATCCAACTGCCCAACACTACAATAGCGAAAATTCCAACAATGCAAACCAGCCACAAACTGCACACAGCACAGTCAGTGATTTTCATACAGAGCGTTACGTGGCGTTACCAACATAAAAACCTAAACAGCCTACTTACAAGTGTTTAATAAAAAAATAATTAAAGTTGTAGTTTCAGCCTTGCATGGTCCCACAGTCATTCAAATGGTTCACATGGCTCTGAGCACTATGGGACTTAACATCTGAGGCCATCAGTCCCCTAGAACTTAAAAGTACTTAAACCTAACTGCCCAAAGGACATCACACACATCCATGCCCGAGGCAGGATTCGAACCTGCGACCGTAGCGGTCGCAGACTGTAGCGCCGAGAACCGCTCGGCCACCCCGGCCGGCCCACAGTCATTCAACTTGGGCACCTTACCGTACACCACAGCATCATCAGCAAACAGCCGCACCAACGAACTACACTCTAGGACAACACCGCGTCTACGTTAGAAGCGTATGTGGGCCGCTTGGCAGTATGGGTAGCTTGACTTACCGGAGAAGTCCAGCGCCTCCCGATGCTCTTCATGGCTGGTGCTGCGCCGTGGCTGTCCG
This sequence comes from Schistocerca nitens, assembly GCF_023898315.1. Classification (NCBI taxonomy): domain Eukaryota; kingdom Metazoa; phylum Arthropoda; class Insecta; order Orthoptera; family Acrididae; genus Schistocerca; species Schistocerca nitens. The sequence continues at coordinate 138,524,163 of NC_064625.1, read as the reverse complement.
GATCTCAACTGACTGTTGTCGGTGGAGGCCGAGCCTATCTGGCGACCCGCGTCCAGAAGAAACCCGACCGCAGATAGGGGTATCTCCGTCAGCCGGCGACCACGAGAGATCCAGACAACGGCCGCGTCAGCACTGGACGGCTCTGGCCGCCTGATAGCCGCCTGCTCTGGTGATAGTGTCGCAGCCCTGACCTGCGGCCGTTGCGGCTGATTGTCTCCCACTACCAGACTCTGCGTGATTCCTCCCAGTAGGGACAGCGATGTCACGTGTACTTTCTGTACGCACCATTCTTTCAGGCGACACCAGTGGACTGAGAAAAATGGGAAACACTGCTCCACCAACACCGACCTCTACCAAACGGATACTCCGGCTTTTCCACGTCTGTGGGACATCTCGATTAACATTACACTACTGGCCATTAAAATTGCTACACCAAGAAGAAATGCAGATGATAAACGTGTATTCATTGGACATATTATACGACGGCCGTCCAGAAAGTAAGTTACGATTGATCGCGAAATGAAAATCACAGTGAAAATCAGAAATGTTTCATTTGTAACAGTTAGCTACACCTTTCAGCTACTTCTCTAGGTAGTCGCCGTTCTGACTCAGACATTCGTCGTAGCGTTGTAGCAACTTTCCAGTACCCTCATCATAGAAGGCAGCCGCCAGTGCTTTCCACCAATTCTCTACGCTGGCCTAAAGCTCGTTGTCTGTGCCAAAATGTTGTCTTCATAGCCAGCGGTTCGTTTGAGCAGAGATGAAACTCAGTGGGAGACAACTACGGGCTGTATTGTGGGTAACCAAACATTTCCAATTGAAACTATGCAGGAACATCTTCATTGCCCCTGCAGAATGAGGCTCAGAATTGTCTTGAAGAAGAAACCGCACGACAGTTATGTAATGTTGGTTGCATAGCTTCAGGGGAAAATTCTCACCAGGCCCTCATACTTGGCAGGAGACACTATTTTCTACAACATCTTTACGCGCTCACTAAGAGCTCAGGAATGAAAAGAGCGATATAAGTCTACCTAGAGTCATACTAGAGACACTGCCCAACACATCTTTCCAAAGCTTTATGGGATTTTCATAGTCGTTTCCATTTTGCGACCGATCGGAGCTTACTTTCTGGACAGCCCTCGTACTAGAACACATGTGATAACATTTTCACGCAATTTGGGTGCATAGATCCTGACAAATCAGTACCCAGAACAACCACCTCTGCCGGCCGCGGTGGTCTCGCGGTTCTAGGCGCGCAGTCAGGAACCGTGCGACTGCTACGGTCGCAGGTTCGAATCCTGCCTCGGGCATGGATGTGTGTGCTGTCCTTAGGTTAGTTAGGCTTAAGTAGTTCTAAGTTCTAGGGGACTGATGACCACAGCAGTTGCGTCCCAAGTGCTCAGAGCCATTTTGAACAACCACCTCTGGCCGTAATAACGGCCTTGATACGCCTGGGCATTGGTCAAACTGAGCTCGGATGGCGTGTAGAGGTACAGCTGCCCATGCAGCTTCAACACGATAGCATAGTTCATCAAGAGTAGTGACTGGCGTATTGTGACGAGCCAGTTGCTCGGCCACCATTAACCAGACGTTTTCAATTGGTGAGAAATCTAGAGAATGTGCTGGCCAGTACAGCAGTCGAACATTTTCTGTATCCAGAAAGGCCTGTACATACCTGCAACATGCGGTTGTACATTATCCTGCTGAAATGTAGGGTTTCGCAGGGATCGAATGAAGGGTAGAGCCACGGGTCGTAACACATCGTAAATGTAACGTCCACTGTTCAAAGTGCCATCAGTGCGAACAAGAGGTGACCGAGACGTGTAACCAATGGCACCCCATACCATCACGCCGGGTGATACGCCAGTATGACGATGACGAATATGAACTGTGAATTTACTTTCAAAACCTTTTCTTAAGAATTTACTTTATTTACTATCGATTCATCAAGAACATTAACACCTTTAATGACACTATGTGAGCGTGGAAGTAGTTGCCAATTGGTAACTGATGAACAAATAAAATTTTTTTTTTCAATAAATGGAAATTTTATTCCTAAAAGCCTTTTTTTTAAACAGATTTAAAATTATAATCAGAAAGCACCCTGTAAATATCAAGTTACAATTTATTCAGAGATAGAAATAACTTTTTTTAAATTTTTTTATTTTATTTTATTTTATAGTATGAGCTTTCAGGCTGAGAACCTAGCCGCTCCCTTTTGACACGGCCGTAGCTACGACCGCTCACAACAGCCTCTGAAAGACTACACTGGTGCAAATCTGCAACACACCAGATTACTTTAAACTAAGAGTTTTAACAATTTACACAAGCACACAAACATGCCCCCCCCCCCCGTAGGAGGGATGGAAATGGTACAAAACACTAACAGCTAAAAAATTAACCTTGCCACCGAAGGTGCAACTTGATTTTAACTTCTAAAAAAAGTCTTACGGTGAAAGGGAGGCAACTTTAAATACACTCCTGGAAATTGAAATAAGAACACCGTGAATTCATTGTCCCAGGAAGGGGAAACTTTATTGACACATTCCTGGGGTCAGATACATCACATGATCCCACTGACAGAACCACAGGCACATAGACACAGGCAACAGAGCATGCACAACGTCGGCACTAGTACAGTGTATATCCACCTTTCGCAGCAATGCAGGCTGCTATTCTCCCATGGAGACGATCGTAGAGATGCTGGATGTAGTCCTGTGGAACGGCTTGCCATGCCATTTCCACCTGGCGCCTCAGTTGGACCAGCGTTCGTGCTGGACGTGCAGACCGCGTGAGACGACGCTTCATCCAGTCCCAAACATGCTCAATGGGGGACAGATCCGGAGATCTTGCTGGCCAGGGTAGTTGACTTACACCTTCTAGAGCACGTTGGGTGGCACGGGATACATGCGGACGTGCATTGTCCTGTTGGAACAGCAAGTTCCCTTGCCGGTCTAGGAATGGTAGAACGATGGGTTCGATGACGGTTTGGATGTACCGTGCACTATTCAGTGTCCCCTCGACGATCACCAGTGGTGTACGGCCAGTGTAGGAGATCGCTCCCCACACCATGATGCCGGGTGTTGGCCTTGTGTACCTCGGTCGTATGCAGTCCTGATTGTGGCACTCACCTGCACGGCGCCAAACACACATACGACCATCATTGGCACCAAGGCAGAAGCGACTCTCATCGCTGAAGACGACACGTCTCCATTCGTCCCTCCATTCACGCCTGTCGCGACACCACTGGAGGCGGGCTGCACGATGTTGGGGCGTGAGCGGAAGACGGCCTAACGGTGTGCGGGACCGTAGCCCAGCTTCATGGAGACGGTTGCGAATGGTCCTCGCCGATACCCCAGGAGCAACAGTGTCCCTAATTTGCTGGGAAGTGGCGGTGCGGTCCCCTACGGCACTGCGTAGGATCCTACGGTCTTGGCGTGCATCCGTGCGTCGCTGCGGTCCGGTCCCAGGTCGACGGGCACGTGCACCTTCCGCCGACCACTGGCGACAACATCGATGTACTGTGGAGACCTCACGCCCCACGTGTTGAGCAATTCGGCGGTACGTCCACCCGGCCTCCCGCATGCCCACTATACGCCCTCGCTCAAAGTCCGTCAACTGCACATACGGTTCACGTCCACGCTGTCACGGCATGCTACCAGTGTTAAAGACTGCGATGGAGCTCCGTATGCCACGGCAAACTGGCTGACACTGACGGCGGCGGTGCACAAATGCTGCGCAGCTAGCGCCATTCGACGGCCAACACCGCGGTTCCTGGTGTGTCCGCTGTGCCGTGCGTGTGATCATTGCTTGTACAGCCCTCTCGCAGTGTCCAGAGCAAGTATGGTGGGTCTGACACACCGGTGTCAATGTGTTCTTTTTTCCATTTCCAGGAGTGTACTAAAATGGTCATTTAAATAAAGGCCCACGAAATGCAATCTTATATAGAATTTACAAAGTTGGCCAAACAATAGTTAAGACGCTCTAGATCATAGGCAGTAATATCAAAGTTTCCAAAGATCAAAACATATTTCAGTATTAGGCCGCTACACTCCAAGCAATAAATTCGTTTACACACCAAATCCGACAAACATGACAGAGGCAGCTTCCAACGTACGGTAGATTTATAGGGAGATTACCGAACAACCCGAACCGCAGGTTGCTCTAACCCACCCTTACTCCACACGGGAAAAACGGACCACCCAATTTATAAACAACCACCTTCCCGCAAGTGGGCAAACGGAGAAGAATGGTGGGATGACCCCAAAGCAAAACGGCTGGTGACCTCACCAAGAAATCAAGTACAATTTAACAAGAGTAAATCAAACAAAATATCACCAATCACCTAACTTCTAATTAACTGCGATTTCTCGAGAAGACCTGACGCAGCACCCCCAAATCGCTCACCGTCCGCTGCCAGCCGCTTCAACGGACGCAGGGAGGCGCGCCGATCCCCCGTCTCACGTCGTCGCAGCTCGCACCGGCCAGACGGATGTCGTGGGTTGACTCCTGTTGCTCTCGTGTCGGCCGCGAAGCCACTACCCCTCGCTGTACGCCGCGGCCCACTGGACTCACGTGGCTACCTCACATGCGCCGACGCTCAAGACGGACAAGTCATCTTGTGTCTCAGTGCGCGACCGACCAACCGACCGATCCAACCGCCAATGACTGTTGCCTGAACAAACTCGAGCAGACTGGCGGCCTAACGCGCAGACTCAGATGCAGGAACTAAGTCCCAACCGGGCGACCACTCGCTGAGTTCTCTTACTGGCGGAGTGGAAAGACTCTCATTTTGCCGGCTTTAAAGGTTGATCCGAACGACAGACATACTAGCACTCCGAGCGACAGACACTAACTGCCTAACAAATGCGGACGAGGGACAGACTAGCAATCTGGGGACGAGAGACTGACCCAGACTGACCCACTGGCGAGCTCATAGCGTCCCTCAAATGCACGTGAACGGGCAAACTTTCCCACCAGAGGGAGACACCAAAGCTGCGATTACCACAGCGGCGCCACCGCCAGAAACGGAGGGCGACTGCTTCACACTACGCGCTGTGGCGCGCTCTTCAAAACAGCAATTTTTACCACGGTTCAAATTACATCCTAATTGTTGAATACTGTCCACTCGTCAAATGTGGGTTGTCTAGGAAACCTACTTTCTCAGATCGCTAGCCAACAATTCGAGCAAACCGTATTGAAGAATTTTATTGCGAAATGAACAATGACAACACTTAACTTTCACAATAACACAGAAGAGTCGCAAGCAAAGGGCGACATGCAAATAAGAAATCTCTTCAGTGTATACGAGAGTCACTCCAAAAGAAATGCACGCTATTTTTGTAAAAATTCAGTTTTCATTCTGCCTGTGTGAAAGTTTTACAGTGTGTAGATACATCCTTCCCACCTGAATTCAAACTTAGTTCAATCTGTTCCCGTGAGTGGCGCCGTCACAGCATCTCTTCCAAGATGGCTGCTACACTTGACGTTCGTCAGAAGCAACATGCTGTATAGAATTCCTGTGCTGTGAAAACGAGACACTGAGAAACATCCACAAGAGGTTGAAAAATGTGTACGGAGATGCTGCTGTCGATAGCATTGCAGTTAGTCGGTGGCCAAGCAGGTTACGTGACGAAAGCGGGCACGGCAATATTGAGGATTGTCCTCGCAGCGGCAGGCCTCGTACTGCACACACTCCAGACAATGTGCAGAGATTTAACGAATTGGTGACTGCTGACAGACGCATCACAGTGAACGAATTGTCACGCTACGTTCGGGTAGAGGAAGGAAGTGTTTGCAGAATACTGAAAGTGTTGGCGTTAAGAAAGGTTTGTGCCAGGTGGGTTCCCAGGATGTTGACAGTGGCTCACGAAGAAACAAGAAAAACGGTATGCAGCGAACTTTTGGAACAGTACGAGAATGGTGGAGATGAATTTCTTGGAAGAATTATGACAGGTGATGAAACATGGTTGCACCATTTTTCACCAGAGACGAAGAGGCAATCAGTGGAGTGGCATCATGCAAATTCACCCAAGAAAAAAAAATTCAAAACCACACCTTCTGCTGGAAAAGTTATAGCTACGGTGTTTTTCGATTCCGAAGGACTCTTGCTTGTGTACATCACGCCAAGTGGAACCACCATAAATTTTGATGCTCGACTGAGTCGTGTTCGACCACATCGGCGAAAGCAGGATGTTTTGCTGTTGCGCCACAATGCACGGCCACATGTGAGTAAAAAACCACGGAAGCGATCACAATAGTCGGATGGACAACACTGAAACACCCGCTTTACAGTCCTGACCTGGCTCCATGTGACTTATCATCTCTTTGGGAAACTGAAAGACTCTTCGTGGAACAAGGTTTGAAGATGATGACTCCGTTGTGCACGCTGCCAAACAGTGGCTCCAACAGGTTGGTCCAGAATTTTTCCGTGCAGGTATACAGGCGCTGGTTCCAAGATGGCGTAAGACAGTTGAGAGGGCTGGAAATTATGTGGAGAAATAAAAATATTGTTCCTAAAGGGTGTATCTACATGCTGTAAAACTTTCAAACATGTAGAATAAAAGATGGATTTTTAAAAAAAGTAGGGTGCATTTCTTTTGGAGTGACCCTCGTACAATTCCGAAGTCGCAGCTCCTGAAGTGCCTAATACTGATGCTGCTGTCGAAATGGCCAGATCAGTCGGCGCGGCGCTTGTGTCTTCGCATAGTCTGCTGCCGTTGCGTTGTCGTCCTGGAGAGGGATCGGTCAGCGTGCGATTGGCTGACGTCACAGCCCTCTATCGTTTCCGACTGGCGTGGCGCTTGACTTTACACTGATGCGGGCTTATCTACACTACGCAACACAATTGACGGATCACTTTCTCGAATGCCCATAATTGTCTACCACTGTGGCACAGAAGTTTGAAATTTCGCGCGACGGTGGGTACAAACTTCCTTCGTGATACGAAATTGCAGTGCGTGCGTTATTCTGATGACGATGCACCGCGGCCACCACAGCCGTTACGAAACACATCGGATGAATTCGTAATTACGAATAATGACTACCATCAGCTGTAGAATGGAATAACAACAATGAAAATTTTTGCCGGACCAGGACTCGAATCCGGATTTTTCGCTTATCGCGAGCGGTCGCCGTACCATTTTTTTTTGTCTCATTTTGTTTGTTTTCGTTCGTTGCATCTGCTCGGGGCGCATGTCGCAAGACACCCGTTTCAGTTCGTCGTTGATCAATGAACTCAGTTTGTTTATTACAGAGGGCAGCTAACCTTCTGACCGAACACGCTGAGTTACCGTGCCGGCAAAACCATCCACAGACCAGTCGGCTTCTAGTATGATAAAAGAAAAAAACGAAAAATGATCTCCGAGCTGATAGTCCATGCTGCTGCAAATGTCGTCGAACTGTTCGTGCGCATGGTTCTTGTCTCGCAAACATCCCCCATCTGTTCAGTCAGGGATCGAGACGTGGCTACACGATCCGTTACAGCCGCGCGGATAAGATGCCTGTCATCTCGACTGCTGGTGATACGAGGCCGTTAGGATCCAGCACGGCGTTCCGTATTACCCTCCTGAACCCACCGATTCCATATTCTGCTAACAGTCATTGGATCTCGACCAACGCGAGCAGCAATGTCGCGATGCGATAAACCGCAATCGCGATAGGCTACAATCCGACCTTTATCAAAGTCGGAAACGTGATGGTACGCATTTCTCCTCCTTACACGAGGCATCACAACAACGTTTCACCAGGCAACGCCGGTCACCTGCTGTTTTGTGTATGAGAAATCGGTTGGTAGCTTTCCTCATGTCAGCACGTTGTAGGTGTCGCCACCGGCACCAACCTTGTGTGAATGCTCTGAAAAGCTAATCATTCCTGTCGGTTAAATTTCGCGTCTGTAGTACGTCATCTTTGTGGTGTAGCAATTTTAATGGCCAGTAGTGTATTTCTTCTGTTTCCCAGAGTTTCTTCGTAGTTGCCTTCTTCGCACCTATGTTTTTCTCTCCAACTTCTGTGATTGTCCTCTTGCGAGACGCCCATTCCTTTTCAACTGAACTACCTACTGAGGGATTCCTTATCGCAGCACCTATAGCCTCAGTGAACATCAAGCGTACCTCTTCATTCCTGAGTACTTCCGTATCCCACTTCTTTGCAGACTGATTCTTCTTGACTAGTCTCTTAAACTTCAGCCGGCTCTTCATCATTACTAAATTGTGATCTGAATCTACACTCCTGGAAATGGAAAAAAGAACACATTGACACCGGTGTGTCAGACCCACCATACTTGCTCCGGACACTGCGAGAGGGCTGTACAAGCAATGATCACACGCACGGCACAGCGGACACACCAGGAACCGCGGTGTTGGCCGTCGAATGGCGCTAGCTGCGCAGCATTTGTGCACCGCCGCCGTCAGTGTCAGCCAGTTCGCCGTGGCATACGGAGCTCCATCGCAGTCTTTAACACTGGTAGCACGCCACGACAGCGTGGACGTGAACCGTATGTGCAGTTGACGGACTTTGAGCGAGGGCGTATAGTGGGCATGCGGGAGGCCGGGTGGACGTACCGCCCAATTGCTCAACACGTGGGGCGTGAGGTCTCCACAGTACATCGATGTTGTCGCCAGTGGTCGGCGGAAGGTGCACGTGCCCGTCGACCTGGGACCGGACCGCAGCGACGCACGGATGCACGCCAAGACCGTAGGATCCTACGCAGTGCCGTAGGGGACCGCACCGCCACTTCCCAGCAAATTAGGGACACTGTTGCTCCTGGGGTATCGGCGAGGACCATTCGCAACCGTCTCCATGAAGCTGGGCTACGGTCCCGCTCACCGTTAGGCCGTCTTCCGCTCACGCCCCAACATCGTGCAGCCCGCCTCCAGTGGTGTCGCGACAGGCGTGAATGGAGGGACGAATGGAGACGTGTCGTCTTCAGCGATGAGAGTCGCTTCTGCCTTGGTGCCAATGATGGTCGTATGCGTGTTTGGCGCCGTGCAGGTGAGCGCCACAATCAGGACTGCATACGACCGAGGCACACAGGGCCAACACCCGGCATCATGGTGTGGGGAGCGATCTCCTACACTGGCCGTACACCACTGGTGATCGTCGAGGGGACACTGAATAGTGCACGGTACATCCAAACCGTCATCGAACCCATCGTTCTACCATTCCTAGACCGGCAAGGGAACTTGCTGTTCCAACAGGACAATGCACGTCCGCATGTATCCCGTGCCACCCAACGTGCTCTAGAAGGTGTAAGTCAACTACCCTGGCCAGCAAGATCTCCGGATCTGTCCCCCATTGAGCAGCATGTTTGGGACTGGATGAAGCGTCGTCTCACGCGGTCTGCACGTCCGGCACGAACGCTGGTCCAACTGAGGCGCCAGGTGGAAATGGCATGGCAAGCCGTTCCACAGGACTACATCCAGCATCTCTACGATCGTCTCCATGGAAGAATAGCAGCCTGCATTGCTGCGAAAGGTGGATATACACTGTACTAGTGCCGACATTGTGCATGCTCTGTTGCCTGTGTCTATGTGCCTGTGGTTCTGTCAGTGTGATCATGTGATGTATCTGACCCCAGGAATGTCTCAATAAAGTTTCCCCTTCCTGGGACAATGAATTCACGGTGTTCTTATTTCAATTTCCAGGAGTGTATATCTGCTCCTGGGTACGCCTCACAGTGCAGTATCTGATTTCGCAATCTCTGTCTGACCATGATGTAATCTAACTGAAATCTTCCGTTATCTCCCGGGCATTTCCAAGTATACGTCCTCCTCTTGTGATTCTTGAACAGAGGGTTCGCTATTACCGTTTGAAATTCATTGCAGAACTCAGTCAAGGGGTTGCTGCCAAAAACGGCACTAGTGAAAAAAATCGAAAAAAGAGTCAGAGGCGCCATCGTGTAGCCTTCAGCAACCGGTTTTGTCAAAGACATCTCACGTCGTACTGTGTAAGCCTCTAAAAATACGACGATACTGCAAAAACACCAAAAGTCTGGACTGTTTCTAACAACAACACCACTAGTCAGTGGTGGTTCAGGCAGCTGCCGGAACAACACTGCTCAATTCCCGACAAACAACCGATACGATACACGTTGTTTATAGCCGTCCCTGTTCATCTAGATTATACTGCTATTCTCCAAGATTTTACGTTAATACGGACACAAATTATCCAGAGTGAGCGCTAAAGAGAGCAAGTAAGGCGAAAATTAAGGATAATATTCGTGAAGTGGTGAGGAGCTCATTAATCAGTTCGAGAAACCGTACCAGATCACATGGAGAGGACTGCAGGTTCGTAGCATTACGTATTTATTGTATTGTCGTTATTGATTGGATTCGCATACATTATCATAAGGTGACCACTTATAAACATCTCAAACTAGTACATTTGGAATAGCTCAGACGTCAGTTTTATTTCTTTTTATCTTTACCTTTATTTTAAATGTACTTCTTTTATTTATACTATGAAAGTAATTTTGGAAAACAAAATGTACACTACTGGCCATTAAAACTGCTATATCAAGAAGAAATGCAGATTATAAACGGGTATTCATTGGACAAATATGTTACACTAGAACTGACGTGTGGTTACATTTTCACGCAATTTGGGTGCATAGATCCTGAGAAATCAGTACGCAGAACAACCACCTCTGGCCGTAATAACGGCCTTGATACGTCTGGACACTGAGCCAAACAGCGCTCGGATGGCGTGTACAGGTACAGCTAGCTGCCCATGCAGCTTCAACACGATACCACAGTTCATCAAGAGTAGTGACTGGCGTATTGTGACGAGCCAGTTGCTCGGCCACCATTGACCAGACGTGGAGAATGTGCTGGCCAGGGCAGCAGTCGAACATTTTCTGTATCCAGAAAGGCCCGTACAAGATCTGCAACATGCGGTCGTGCATTATCCTGCTGAAATGTAGGGTTTCGCAGGGATCCAATGAAGGGTAGAGCCACGGGTCGTAACACATCTGAAATGTAACGTCCACTGTTCAAAGTGCCGTCAGTGCGAACAAGAGGTGACCGAGACGTGTAACCAATGGCACCCCATACCATCACGCCGGGTGATACGACAGTATGGCGATGACGAATACACGCTTCCAATGTGCGTTCACCGCGATGTCGCCAAACACTGCGACAACCGTGATGCTGTAAACAGAACCTGGATTCATCCGAAAAAATGACGTTTTGCCATTCGTGCACCCAGGTTCGTCGTCGAGTACAACATTGCAGGCGCTCCTGTCTGCGATGCAACGTCAAGGGTAACCGGAGTCATGGCCTCCGATCTGATAGTCCATGCTGCTGCAAACGTCGTCGAACTATTCGTGCAAATGGTTGTTGTCTCGCAAACGTCCCCATCTGTTGACTCAGGGATCGAGACGTGGCTGCATGATACGTTACAGCCATGCGGATAAGATGCCTGTCATCTTAACTGCTAGTGATACGAGGCCGTTGGGAACCAGCTCGGCGTTCCGTATTACCCTCCTGAACCCACCGATTCCATATTCTGCTAACAGTCATTGGATCTCGACCAACGCGAGCAGCAGTGTCGCGATACGATAAACCGCAATCGCGATAGGCTACAATCCGACCTTTATCAAAGTCGGAAACGTGATGGTACGCATTTCTCCTCCTTACACGAGGCATCGCAGCAATATTTCACCAGGCAATGCCGGTCAACTGCTGTTTGTGTATGAGAAATCGGTTGGAAACTTTCCTCATGTAAGCACATTGTAGGTGTCGCCACCGGCGCCAACCTTGTGTGGATGCTCTGAAAAGCTAATCATTTGCATGTCTCAGCATCTTCTTCCTGTCGGTTAAATTTCGCGTCTGTATCACGTCATCTTCGTGGTGTAGCAATTTTAATGGCCAGTAGTGTATATTTTTCTATTTTTCTATTTTTTATTTAATTGCAGAACAATCAAGGCCGGTGATCAAAGAAACTTTTCTGTATTGGTAAAACCATTACGAATGGCCACCTCAATTATCGTCACTGTTATTGTCAACTCCCATTAATTCTTTGACTATGGTACACCTGTCATATCTAAGGTAACCGCAATCACCGATCAGTCTGACTTTAAAAGATAATCAGTTTTTTTCTGTCTGTTCTTGGCTAGGTGTTCGAGGCTGCGCTGCTTTGAGAAGTGAAGGATGAAGCTTGCCGCAGTAGCGTTGGTGACTTTAACAAAATAATCTCGAAAGACGCCCAAGATAGCCGTCTCAGTGGTTTGGCAAGCATACATATTATCGCGAATTTTCGATCAAGGACGAATGATGAAGACAATTTGACATCTCGGGTCGCGACATTCACCTACAAAGTGCGTGTAACAGGAGAAGATGTTGTTGTTTGTAAAAAATGGTTTTTCAAAATTTTGAATTTGTGGGGATCCACAGCCTCCAGATGTTTAATAAACGTAAACATGGTCCGTAGTAGGCTGTAACGTGATTATTATTTAACCGTGCGATTAGCTAATTTCGACTTCTTGTCATTGTCAAGCACCTCTTAATGTGAGGTGTGTGAAGTGTTATTTATACATGGAGATATATGCAGACAATGTAGTGCTTTTCCAAGTCGGTTTTCAGGTGCTTGACAGTAACAAGTAGTCGAAATTGGGCTAACCGCACGATTAAGTGCGGACCATGTTTACGTTTATTAATTATACTTTTTAAGTTAGTATGGAGTTAATTATGACAGACTGAGAAGACTGCAGAATAACATAGTTCATTGTGGGAGCTCTCCAACACAAAATCAAATATACGAAACGGCCATGCCAAGTACCAGAACAGCATGTAAACGTTGTTGAGGCCCACATCACGTACTTCCCTGCCCGGAAATCCCATTACTCACTCAGAGATAATCGCAAGTGACGCTGTTGCCAAATATCTCACTGTCAAGGAGTGCATGAAGATTTCATTAACGCCTACCGAATAAATGTGCCCTACGAACTTTACTGGCAGATTTCCAAAACTTTCAACGACCATTTCGGATGCGATTCGCTTCAGCAAAAAAGTAAACGCTGCTAAACAAGATACGAAGAGAAATCCTTTGAGTGGAGGCTTTCTTGGATGAAACACGAACTTTTATTGTGGAAGCCAGTCAGGGAAACGCCAACTGCATCTTGACTGATTTTATGCAGAATTTACCTCTTCCTTATTTACCAACGAGTGTTGTATATTACATGCGTCAGTTGTGCTATTATGTCTTTAGGATACACGATTCGGGAACAGGAAGTGACAAGTATACAGAAAATTGGAAAATGAGGGAAAGAAGCGTGCCAATGAGGTTATCGCAATACTGCTACATTTCATAAACAGCGCCCGACATTCAGAGTTAACGGAGGAGCTGGTTTTAATAAGTGACAGTTTTCCTGGACAAAACTAAACAATGGTTTGCTTCGTCTTCTGTGTTGTGGACATTCTAAAATTTTTTAAAGAGTTTCATACCTTTTCCCCATTGGTGGTCATAGCTACCTACCAAACAATCAGAATTTTTCACTTATTTGTGCTCAACGCAGGAAGATTACCACCGCTCAACTTCCCGAAATCTGGTGTGAAAGCAATCTGAAGGCCCGAACGCGTCAATCTCCATTTCTTGGAGATATTTATTCACCACGATTTCAAGGATTTTAAAAAAGCAACCGCCAGTTAGTTTTAAAAAACCCAAAAAGCCAGCATTCAGGTTTCAGGGTGTTCGATCTACGCAGTTTGACTTCAGAAACGAAGCTGTATGTTTGCGGAACGCGTACCATGGTACTTGGAGCTGTCACACCACCACATTCCGAAGTTCAAAACTCCCGACACAGTTAACTTAACCAAGAGCTTTCAAATCCGCTCCTGAAGTGAAACCTGCAGAGATAAACTAACCAAACTGTTTTCACAGCTGTATCAGCGGATGTGTCTACAACCGGTCTTGGCTATGAAACCAATGATGACACTAGTGATGGAGGTGAAGATTAATATTATGAAATGTCATTGTATACTGTATATTACATTTTTCGTTCTCTGTAATTTAACTAATACAAGTCGTAAGATATTACTTCAACTTGTCAGTGACATCTACGTGGTATGTAACTATAATATTATTAAGCATTATATTAGCGGGCCCGCAGCTCGTGGTCGTGCGGTAGCGTTCTCGCTTCCCACGCCCGGGTTCCCGGGTTCGATTCCCGGCGGGGTCAGGGATTTTCTCTGCCTCGTGATGGCTGGGTGTTGTGTGATGTCCTTAGGTTAGTTAGGTTTAAGTAGTTCTAAGTTCTAGGGGGCTGATGACCATAGATGTTAAGTCCCATAGTGCTCAGAGCCATTTGAACCATTATATTAGCGGCATTTTATTGAATTCCGGAAAAGCCCGACTAGTCCAGTCCGTTTTCCTTCTCCACACCCAGAGAATATAATTTGGTATCACTCAATTAGTTCTAATAATATTCTTGATGCCTGCAAAATATTTAGACAAAACCAAAACAAATTACCTACTTATAGGACGAAGATAAGTGTTTTTCTTTCTCGTTTTTCCAACATTGTGATTTCCTGAGTAGTGGACTTTTTGCCGGCAACTGCTCAATTAGTCTTTCTCCTCTCTCATTCCCAGTACCAAGCCCACATTCTCCCGTCATCGTTCATTCTACTCCTTTCCCTATAACTGCTTTCCAGTCCCCCCATGGGTATTAGATTTTCATCTTTCTTTACGTACTGAGCTAACCGTTCACTATCCTCATATACTTCCTCTATCTCGACTATACAAGGGGCGTTTGAAAAGTCCGTGCAAAAATAAAAACTACTTACGTGTTTGGGGTAAACCTACTTCATTTTTCGAGATAGTCTCCTTTTAGACTTATACACTTCGTCCAACGCTGTTCTAATTTGTTGATCCCTTCCGAATAATAGGAATTGTCCAAGTCTGCAAAATAGTTGTTAGTTGAAACTTCCTGGCAGATTAATACTGTGTGCCAGACCGAGACTCGAACTCGGGACCTTTGCCTTTCGCGGACAAGTGCTCTACCAACTGAGCTACCCAAGCACGACTCACACCCCGTCCTCACAGCTTTACTTCTGCCAGTACCTCGTCTCCTACTTTCTAAACTTCACAGAAGCTCTCCTGCAAACCTTGCAGAACTAGCACTCCTGGAAGAAAGGATATTGCGGAGACATGGCTTAGCCACAGCCTGGGGGATGTTTCCAGAATGAGATTTTGACTCTGCAGCGGAGTGTGCGCTGATATACCTTGGAATGTATGAGACGAGGTACTGGCAGACGTAAAGCTGTGAGGACGGGGCGTGAGTCGTGCTTGGGTAGCCCAGTTGGCAGAGCACTTTCCCGCGAAAGGCAAAGGCCCCAAGTTCGAGTCTCGGTCCGGCACACAGTTTTAATCTGCCAGGAAGTTTCATATCAGCGCACACTCCACTGCAGAGTGAAAATCTCATTCTAGTTATTAGTTGCTGCAATCACCTCCTCGCTTGAATAAAATCTTTGACCTGGCAGCCATTTCTTCAAATTGAGGAACCAATAGTAGTCTGAGGAAGCCAAGTCTGGAGAATAGGGCGGATGTGAAACGAGTTGGAATCCTATTTCCATTAATTTTGTGAACACAACTGCTGAGGTGTGTGCTGGTGCATTGTCGTGATGGAAAAGCTCTTTTTTGCAGTCCATTCGCCAGCCTTTTTCTTGCAGCTCTGTTTTCAAACAGTCCAATAACGACGAATAATATTCACCTGTAATAGTTTTACCATTTTCCAGATAGTCGATGAGCATTGTTCCTTGTGAACCCCAAAAGACAGTCGCCATAACCTTTCTGGCCAGAGGAATGGTCTTCGCCTTTTTTGATGCAGATTCTCCCTTGGTAACCCATTGTTTAGATTGTTCTTTGGTCTCAGGAGTATAGTAATGTATCCATGTTTAATCCACAGTGACGAAACGACACATAAAGGCCTGTGGATTCTTCCTGAACAGCTGCAAACCATCCTTGCAACACTTCACACGATTCCGTTTTTGG
The DNA here is from genome assembly GCF_023898315.1 of Schistocerca nitens. Taxonomy (NCBI): domain Eukaryota; kingdom Metazoa; phylum Arthropoda; class Insecta; order Orthoptera; family Acrididae; genus Schistocerca; species Schistocerca nitens. Next base: position 138,508,176 of record NC_064625.1, on the reverse strand, counting down.
TCATCCGTGAGCAATTGTGGAACCCATCTTGCAGATAGTTTTCTCATGTCCAAATGTTTGTGCAAAATATTATGTACGCATTCATTCAATATGCTCACAGCACTATCAATCTCACGCACCTTAACTTTTCTGTCATCCATCACCATATCATGGATTTTACAAATGATTTCTGGACTCATGACCTCCACAGGGCGTCCACAACGTTCAGCATCACTTGTGCCCATATGGCCTCTCCGAAAATTTTGAAACCACTTATAAACTGTTCTAATCGAAGGTGCAGAGTCACCGTAATGTTTATCAAGCTTCTCTTTAGTCTCCTGAGGCGTTTTGCCTTTCATAAAGCAATGTTTAATCACCACACGAAATTCTTCTTCGTCCATTTTTTGTCAATCACTCGGCTTCCTTGAATCACACCAATGCCAAACACAAAGAAATAGACCAATATGGCTGAAACTTGGTGTGCGTTCTTTCCAAAGATGCTACTAACTAAACATGACCACGATACGCGCCGGTGGTGCCATCTCTCGGAATTTGCACGCACTTTTCAAACGCCTCTCGTATTTCGTATAAATAGCTACATCCAAGTGCCATTTTGCTCTGACTATCCTTGAATGATTATTAACTTCACTCTATTTCAGCAATAAAATATGGCTTTGCACCCAAACCCTTAGCACGACTCCATGTGAAAACAAAAGACAGATTGTCAGTTAAGTTTTTCATATTAATTTCTACAGTGACTCTCTGTTGGGGACTCCGGGTTGGTCGACCTATTGCATACGTGCTGATCACGTGTTTGGGGGACAGTTTCTCAATTCACTGGTCAGCCAAGGCAGGGAAGCTTTTACGAAGGATACCTCTACAACATATTACCAACATTTTAGCCTCCATGGAATTTCCTCACACCAGTGGCTCGACCTGATCTCAGCTGTAGTGCCGGCCAGAGTGGCTGAGCGGTTCTAGACGCTTCAGTCTGGAACCGCTCTGTTGCTATGGTCGCAGGTTCGAATCCTGCCTCGGGCATGGATGTGTGTGATGTTCTTAGGTTAGTTAGGTTTAAGTAGTTCTAAGTTCTAGGGGACTGATGACCTCAGATGTTAAGTCCCATAGTGCTCAGAGCCATTTGAACCATTGCTTGACTTTTGTTTCTGATTTCACATGACCTCATGGGCAGCAATCAGCTCACTGAATACGTCACTGAGTTCCAATCTCGTATAATCTCAGGACTATGCTACATGCTCAAACAACACTTTGACATGGCGATAAAGTTGTGTCAGATGTACCTTTCAGTACCATTAACATTCTACTGTTGTTTCTTGGTAATTATCAACTTATTTTAGTTAATGGAGCTTTCGGGGCTGTTATGATATTTGGCGACTATCAAGCGAAATTTCATGTATCGTATTATATTTTTTTCCATTATATTTTGAAAATACGTTTCTTTGTGTTTTCCCTGTATCTCTGAAAACGTTAATTATTCTATTAAATCAGTATTGTTTTCTGTGCCAGACACCGGCAGATAAACTCATTTTTGGCGAAACGCAAATTATAAAAAATCCATTATAGAAATGTCATTAAAAATTACGTAATCATTTATGCTTCACAAAATGTGTTTGTGATTCGAATAATAAATTTCTATGTAAAGGTTATCACAGTCCGACTGCGCTGACATCTATGAAACCCTTTGTACTATCAAAATTTATCGACTTTGTTAACTTTGTAATTTCTGGCAAGTTAATTGCGAACGTGTCTGTGTCGTGGAGAAGGGAAGTGGGGAGTCAAATGTTTCAAATGGCTCTGAGCACTATGGGACTTAACTTCTGAGGTCATCAGTCCCCTAGAACTTAGAACTACTTAAACCTACCTAACCTAAGGACATCACACACATCCATGCCCAAGGCAGGATTCGAACCTGAGACTGTAGCGCCCAGAACCGCTCGGCAGCGGTGTCATGTTAGCGACTTGTCTCCATTGTAATTATCAAATACGTATTAATTTAAAATTCGACAGAGTTTGGATTCAAGAATTCTTTCGATTTTGATCAAAGTGAAATTCATGAAGTTTATAAAGTTTTCCAAATTCAAGAATAATGATAGTTTCTCCGGTCTCATTATTTTGAAAGTTAACAGAAACTTATTAAAGACATAATTGTTACACGAATGCGTTACAAAATATCATCGCTATCAGGGAAGATATTTTTCACTGAATCTCGCCAAATCCGTGGCCACTGCAGAGAACATACGCCGCTTTAACTTCCGTATACTGCCACAAACAACACAGGCGCTGCCTATGTAGAACCTGTGTTTCCGAACTGAACTGCGCACATTTCTACGTCAGTCACTTCGGACAGAAATGTCATAAAAAAAGTAATTTTGTGTTTGATTAATTATCTACGTGATTGCCACATTGTGGTACAGTGTTCTTAGGACCTCACATCGTGATCAGTTACGAGGGGCTTCCTTCAAAATGGTTCAAATGGCTCTGAGCACTATGGAACTCAACTGCTGTGGTCATAAGTCCCCTAGAACTTAGAACTACTTAAACCTAACTAACCTAAGGACAGCACACAACACCCAGCCATCACGAGGCAGAGAAAATCCCTGACCCCGCCGGGAATCGAACCCGGGAACCCGGGCGTGGGAAGCGAGAATGCTACCGCACGACCACGAGATGCGGGCAGGGGCTTCCTTAAGTGATCTCTCTGGCACTCCCTTTGGCCAATAGAATAACATCAGTATTTACGAAGACAGTGACTTGTTCTCGAAAGAACAGTTACTGTTGATGACCGTGCAGCTTTTCTCTGGAATAAATGATGAATGACAACCTCAGCTGCCGACAGGTGTTGTTGATATACCTCGATGTGGACAGCTGAAAATGTGTGCCCCGACCGGGACTCGAACCCGGGATCTCCTACTTACACATCGAGGTATAACAACAACTACTGTCGGCAGCTGAGGTTGTCATTCATCATTTATTCCAGGGAAAAGCTGCACGGTCATCAACAGTAACTGTTCTTTCGAGAACAAGTTACTGTCTTCATATACACTCCTGGAAATGGAAAAAAGAACACATTGACACCGGTGTGTCAGACCCACCATACTTGCTCCGGACACTGCGAGAGGGCTGTACAAGCAATGATCACACGCACGGCACAGCGGACACACCAGGAACCGCGGTGTTGGCCGTCGAATGGCGCTAGCTGCGCAGCATTTGTGCACCGCCGCCGTCAGTGTCAGCCAGTTTGCCGTGGCATACGGAGCTCCATCGCAGTCTTTAACACTGGTAGCATGCCGCGACAGTGTGGACGTGAACCGTATGTGCAGTTGACGGACTTTGAGCGAGGGCGTATAGTGGGCATGCGGGAGGCCGGGTGGACGTACCGCCGAATTGCTCAACACGTGGGGCGTGAGGTCTCCACAGTACATCGATGTTGTCGCCAGTGGTCGACGGAAGGTGCACGTGCCCGTCGACCTGGGACCGGACCGCAGCGACGCACGGATGCACGCCAAGACCGTAGGATCCTACGCAGTGCCGTAGGGGACCGCACCGCCACTTCCCAGCAAATTAGGGACACTGTTGCTCCTGGGGTATCGGCGAGGACCATTCGCAACCGTCTCCATGAAGCTGGGCTACGGTCCCGCACACCGTTAGGCCGTCTTCCGCTCACGCCCCAACATCGTGCAGCCCGCCTCCAGTGGTGTCGCGACAGGCGTGAATGGAGGGACGAATGGAGACTTGTCGTCTTCAGCGATGAGAGTCGCTTCTGCCTTGGTGCCAATGATGGTCGTATGCGTGTTTGGCGCCGTGCAGGTGAGCGCCACAATCAGGACTGCATACGACCGAGGCACACAGGGCCAACACCGTGGGGAGCGATCTCCTACACTGGCCGTACACCACTGGTGATCGTCGAGGGGACACTGAATAGTGCACGGTACATCCAAACCGTCATCGAACCCATCGTTCTACCATTCCTAGACCGGCAAGGGAACTTGCTGTTCCAACAGGACAATGCACGTCCGCATGTATCCCGTGCCACCCAACATGCTCTAGAAGGTGTAAGTCAACTACCCTGGCCAGCAAGATCTCCGGATCTGTCCCCCATTGAGCATGTTTGGGACTGGATGAAGCGTCGTCTCACGCGGTCTGCACGTCCAGCACGAACGCTGGTCCAACTGAGGCGCCAGGTGGAAACGGCATGGCAAGCCGTTCCACAGGACTACATCCAGCATCTCTACGATCGTCTCCATGGGAGAATAGCAGCCTGCATTGCTGCGAAAGGTGGATATTCACTGTACTAGTGCCGACATTGTGCATGCTCTGTTGCCTGTGTCTATGTGCCTGTGGTTCTGTCAGTGTGATCATGTGATGTATCTGACCCCAGGAATGTGTCAATAAAGTTTCCCCTTCCTGGGACAATGAATTCACGGTGTTCTTATTTCAATTTCCAGGAGTGTATATAGTTAAAGGCTACCCAGCCATTGACCTTCGCCTGTGCGAATGCGCACAGGTTGCCCAAACTCTTACGGGAATCGCCAAAGCGTCCGCGAGTAATGAGTGGGTGGGCAAATGTCTATAAGGTACAATACATATGTAGAATTGTGGACAGTTGGGAATGTGAGTCTCACGGGAAGCGTGCAACGGATAAGTCCCTGCAGTCGCGCTATTCATCTGTGTCCTCGGTGGCTCAGATGGATAGAGCGTCTGCCATGTAAGCAGGAGATCCCGGGTTCGAGTCCCGGTCGGGGCACACATTTTCAGCTGTCCACATCGAGGTATAACAACAACTACTGTCGGCAGCTGAGGTTGTCATTCATCATTTACATCAGCGTTTGTTTTAATCAGACTTCCAGTTGCCAATTATGTTGTAGTATACCCCGAAGTCAGCATGTTCGCATAATAAAACAGTAAAATTGACCTCAAGACATTTGAAAGTGACTCGTAATAAGTCCAAACCAGCCGTGAAAATAAAATTACAACATAATTGGCAACTGCGTCGCTTGACTTCAATAAAGAGGAAATCGGCAGTCGGGCAGGAACTCCAACCCATTGAGGAGCGTTTACTCAGCCAAAATCCCATGATCGAGGCAGTATGCTGACGACATCCGCAACAGTTGTGACGAAATTTGAGGTGAATTCTGTAGGTAATCCCGTTTGTACTGTGAGAACTGCCTTTATCTAAGATCGGCCACTTAATTTTCAGTTATATCGATTCCCTTACTGGGTTTTGAAATGCATCTTATCGTACACCTGCTCTTAAGAATGGCATTTTTATATCTGTATCTCACGGAATTACCGCCTTTATCTGTATCCAGATTATGCAATAACAGAAATTATTTGTGATCTCCAACATTCTCCAATAAGCATTGATTAAACGCGGAATTATCTTGAAGTTCTCGTCATTATCTTCTGCAAAATTTTCTCTGTCACTTACTCGTCAGGCACGGGAATAAGTGTAAAATTAGCCATGTGCAAGGCAGACTCGGGTACTCAGCGTTCTGTACAGACTTAATTACATATTCAGACAATTCATCCATCCCGGGACTAGAGAATGTCATACATTTTTGCCTGTTATCGACATTGAAACTGGCAAGGAATCCGAGGGATTCCAAGTGCTTCTTGAATGTTTTGATTTCAATAATACGGTTGCGACACAAAAGTCTTGCAGGAGGCAAGGGACTATTATCACAATAATCACTGTATGTTGGTTGTTACGTAAAATAAAAAATTATGTTGGTTATCTTTCTGTACAAATAATCAGGTCTGGCTTCTTTGTGTCTAGAAATAGCTTTCACACGCAGATGACTTACGATTTAAGGCAGGCGCTATACCAGGCACGCCAGTGAGTGTGAAGTATTGTGCACTCCTGGAAATGGAAAAAAGAACACATTGACACCGGTGTGTCAGACCCACCATACTTGCTCCGGACACTGCGAGAGGGCTGTACAAGCAATGATCACACGCACGGCACAGCGGACACACCAGGAACCGCGGTGTTGGCCGTCGAATGGCGCTAGCTGCGCAGCATTTGTGCACCGCCGCCGTCAGTGTCAGCCAGTTTGCCGTGGCATACGGAGCTCCATCGCAGTCTTTAACACTGGTAGCATGCCGCGACAGCGTGGACGTGAACCGTATGTGCAGTTGACGGACTTTGAGCGAGGGCGTATAGTGGGCATGCGGGAGGCCGGGTGGACGTACCGCCGAATTGCTCAATACGTGGGGCGTGAGGTCTCCACAGTACATCGATGTTGTCGCCAGTGGTCGGCGGAAGGTGCACGTGCCCGTCGACCTGGGACCGGACCGCAGCGACGCACGGATGCACGCCAAGACCGTAGGATCCTACGCAGTGCCGTAGGGGACCGCACCGCCACTTCCCAGCAAATTAGGGACACTGTTGCTCCTGGGGTATCGGCGAGGACCATTCGCAACCGTCTCCATGAAGCTGGGCTACGGTCCCGCACACCGTTAGGCCGTCTTCCGCTCACGCCCCAACATCGTGCAGCCCGCCTCCAGTGGTGTCGCGACAGGCGTGAATGGAGGGACGAATGGAGACGTGTCGTCTTCAGCGATGAGAGTCGCTTCTGCCTCGGTGCCAATGATGGTCGTATGCGTGTTTGGCGCCGTGCAGGTGAGCGCCACAATCAGGACTGCATACGACCGAGGCACACAGGGCCAACACCGTGGGGAGCGATCTCCTACACTGGCCGTACACCACTGGTGATCGTCGAGGGGACACTGAATAGTGCACGGTACATCCAAACCGTCATCGAACCCATCGTTCTACCATTCCTAGACCGGCAAGGGAACTTGCTGTTCCAACAGGACAATGCACGTCCGCATGTATCCCGTGCCACCCAACGTGCTCTAGAAGGTGTAAGTCAACTACCTTGGCCAGCAAGATCTCCGGATCTGTCCCCCATTGAGCATGTTTGGGACTGGACGAAGCGTCGTCTCACGCGGTCTGCACGTCCAGCACGAACGCTGGTCCAACTGAGGCGCCAGGTGGAAATGGCATGGCAAGCCGTTCCACAGGACTACATCCAGCATCTCTACGATCGTCTCCATGGGAGAATAGCAGCCTGCATTGCTGCGAAAGGTGGATATACACTGTACTAGTGCCGACATTGTGCATGCTCTGTTGCCTGTGTCTATGTGCCTGTGGTTCTGTCAGTGTGATCATGTGATGTATCTGACCCCAGGAATGTGTCAATAAAGTTTCCCCTTCCTGGGACAATGAATTCACGATGTTCTTATTTCAATTTCCAGGAGTGTATTTCAATGGCTCTGAGCACTATGGGACTCAACTGCTGAGGTTATTAGTCCCCTAGAACTTAGAACTAGTTAAACCTAACTAACCTAAGGACATCACAAACATCCATGCCCGAGGCAGGATTCGAACCTGCGACCGTAGCGGTCTTGCGGTTCCAGACTGCAGCGCCTTTAACCGCACGGCCACTTCGGCCGGCTGTATTTCAATCATTTGTGGAATTTTGAATGTAAGAGTACCTCATATATATTTTCGCTAATATGATGTTTAAAATAATGTAGTTTGTCTGGTGATATGCCATGTACTGTGTACAATAATATATTTCCATTTTATGCCTTTAATATATTCTTTGGTCGCTGACTGTTTTTATACACTGAAGAGCCAAAGAAACTGCTACACCTGCTTGATATCGTGTAGGACCCCCGCGAGCACGCAGAAATACCGCAACACGACGTGATATGGACACGACTCATGTCTGACATAGTGCAGAACTGGCACCATGAAACTTGCAGGGCTGTCCGTAAATCCGTAAGAGTGCGAGGGGCTGGAGATCTCTTCTGAAGAGCACGTTGCAAGGAACCACACATATGCTCAATAATATTCATGTCTGGGGAGTTTGGTGCCCACCAATTGAAACTCAGAAGAGTGTTCCTGGAGCCACTCTGTAGCAATTCTGGACGTGTGGGGTGTCGCATTGTCCTGCTGGAATTGTCCAAGTCTGTCGGAATGCACAATGGACATGAATGGATGCAGGTGATCAGACAGGTTGCTTATGTATGTGTCACCTGCCAGAGTCGTATCTAGACGTGTCAGGAGTCCCATATCACTCCAACTGCATACTCCCCATGCCATTGCAGAGCCTCCACCAGCTTGAACAGTCCCCTATTCACATGGAGGGTCCATGGATTCATGAGATTGTCTCCATGCCGGTACACGTCCATCCGCTAGATATAATTTGAAACGAGACTCGTCCGGTCAGGCAACATGTTTCCAGCCGTCAACATTCCAATGTCGGTGTTGACGAATCCAGGTGAGGCGTAAAACTTTGTGTCGTGTAGTCATCAAGGGTACACGAGTGGGCCTTCGGCTTCGAAAACCCATATCGATGATGTTTCGTTTGAATGATGATGGTGATGGTTAGTGTTTATCGTCCCGTCGACAACGAGGTCATTAGAGACGGAGCTCATGCTCAGGTTAGGGAAGGATTGGGAAGGAAATCGGCCGTGCCCTTTCAAAGGAACCATCCCGGCATTTGCCTGAAGCGATTTAGGGAAATCACGGAAAACCTAAATCAGGATGGCTGGAGACGGGATTGAACCGTCGTCCTCCCGAATGCGAGTCCAGTGTGCTAACCACTGCGCCACCTCGCTCGGTTTCGTTTGAATGGTTCGCACGCTTACTCTTGCTGATGGCCCAGCATTAAAATCTGCGGCAATTTGCGGAAGAATTGCGCTTCTGTCACGTTAAATGGTTCAAATGGCTCTGAGCACTATGGGACTTGACATCTGAGGTCATCAGTCCCGTAGACTTAGAACTGCTTAAACCTAACTAACCTAAGGACATCACACACATCCATGCCCGAGGCAAGATTCGAAACTGCGACCGTAGCAGCAGCGCGGTTCCGGACTGAAGCGCCTAGAACCGCTCGGTCACAGCGGCCGGCCGATTCTCTTTAGTCGTCCTTAGTCCCGTTCTTGCAGGATCTTCTTCCGGCGGCAGCAATGCCGCAGATTTGATGTTTTACCGTATTCCTGATATTCACGGTACACTCGTGAAATGGTCGTACGGGAAAATCCCCACTTCATCGCTGCCTCGGAAATGCTGTGTCGTATCGCTCGTGCGCCGACTGTAACACCACTTTCAGACCCACTTAAATGTTGATAACGTGCCATTGTAGGAGCAGTATCCGATCTAACAACTGTACCAGACACTTGTTGTCTTACGTAGGCGTTGCCAACCGCAGCACAGTATTCTGCACGTATACATATCTCTGTATTTGAATACGCGTGCCTACGCCACTTTGTTTGGCGCTTCAGTGTAGAAATAGCTTTCAGACACTCATGACTTACAATACAAGGCAGGCGCTACATCTGGCACGCCAGCAATTGATGGGGTATTCTATTTCAATCATTTGTGGAATTTTGTACATAACTTATACATATTTTTGTTAGCATAATGTTTAAAATAATTCAGTTTGTCTGGTGATGTGCCATGTACTGTAGACAATATTTTATGCCCATTTGTACGCCATTGATCTATTCTTTGATCCCTGTCTGTTTTTACACATGACATCAACTAAATCTGGAACGCCAGCAATATATGTAACGTGCCTATGACATGCTCTGTTAAGAGCCTTAAAGTCTTTAGATGAATATGTATATGCGACAACAAATTACCAGCTGCTGTCACTTACCATGTGGTTGTAGACAGAGCAAATTTCAGAATACGATCTTAAAAGGTGCCACTGTAGTGTGGATCCTTTCGTAAAATGACGAAATTGGCTAAGTTTTAATTGTAATCAAGACTGATTTGAAAACTACATGAATACAGACGTTACAAATGTACGTTACCTTAATGTGAAGTGTGTAAAGTGTTGCTTACACATGGCGATGTATGCAGACAACGTAGTGCTTGAAACTTCCTGGCAGATTAAAACTGTGTGCTGGACAGAGACTCGAACTCGGGACCTTTGCCTTAAACCAGTTCTGATACATTGCAAGTTTGTACCGTGTACCATCTGCGGAACATCGACGCAGCTTTGAGTCTAGATTCAGAACTCCCCAGCAGAGAGAATGGTTCAAATGGCTCTGAGCACTTTGAGACTTAACATCTGAGGTCATCAGTCCCCTAGAACTTAGAACTATTTAAACCTAACTAACCTAAGGACATCACACACAACCATTCCCCAGGCAGGATTCGAACCTGCGACCGTAGCAGCAGCGCGGTTCTGGACTGAAGCGCCTAGAACCGCTCGGTCACAGCGGCCGGCTGCAGAGAGAGTGCAACACGTCATTCTTACCGGGACAAATTCACTATACACAGGGTGGTTCAAAAAGGTTCTGCACAAATTGTAGGAGCTGACAGACAAATGTAAACAGAACTGCTCTGGAATAGCAACTTACCGTCTCAGCCAGTGCAAACTCTGGAATGTGAGCTGCAACAAGGATAACAATAGTCTGTATTTTAAAACTTTTTTTATGGTGACTTGTTGAAAGGAGGTGTTCTTGAATCAATTTTTTATGCTGATTCTAGAAATAACTACCATTTTTGAAACTTCCTAGCAGATTAGAGCTGTGTGTCGAACCGAGACTCGAACTCGGAACCTTTGCCTTTCGCGGGCAAGTGCTCTACCAACTGAGCTACCCAAGCACGACTCACGCCTCGTCCTCACAGCTTTACTTCTGCCAGTACCTCGTCTCCTACCTTCCAAACTTTACAGAAGCTCTCCTGCTAACCTTGCAGAACTAGCACTCCTGGAAGAAGGGATATTGCTGAGACATGGCTTAGCCACAGCCTGGGGGATGTTTCTAGAATGAGATTTTCACTCTGCAGCGGAGTGTAGGCTGATATGAAACTTCCTGGCAGATTAAAACTGTGTGCCGGACCGAGACTCGAACTCGGAACCTTTGCCTTTCGCGGGCAAGTGCTCTACCAACTGAGCTACCCAAGCACGACTCACGCCCCGTCCTCACAGCTTTACTTCTGCCAGTACCTCGTCTCCTACCTTCCAAACTTTACAGAAGCTCTCCTGCTAACCTTGCAGAACTAGCACTCCTGGAAGAAGGGATATTGCTGAGACATGGCTTAGCCACAGCCTGGGGGATGTTTCTAGAATGAGATTTTCACTCTGCAGCGGAGTGTAGGCTGATATGAAACTTCCTGGCAGATTAAAACTGTGTGCCGGACCGAGACTCGAACTCGGAACCTTTGCCTTTCGCGGGCAAGTGCTCTACCAACTGAGCTACCCAAGCACGACTCACGCCTCGTCCTCACAGCTTTACTTCTGCCAGTACCTCGTCTCCTACCTTCCAAACTTTACAGAAGCTCTCCTGCTAACCTTGCAGAACTAGCACTCCTGGAAGAAGGGATATTGCTGAGACATGGCTTAGCCACAGCCTGGGGGATGTTTCTAGAATGAGATTTTCACTCTGCAGCGGAGTGTAGGCTGATATGAAACTTCCTGGCAGATTAAAACTGTGTGCCGGACCGAGACTCGAACTCGGAACCTTTGCCTTTCGCGGGCAAGTGCTCTACCAACTGAGCTACCCAAGCACGACTCACGCCTCGTCCTCACAGCTTTACTTCTGCCAGTACCTCGTCTCCTACCTTCCAAACTTTACAGAAGCTCTCCTGCTAACCTTGCAGAACTAGCACTCCTGGAAGAAGGGATATTGCTGAGACATGGCTTAGCCACAGCCTGGGGGATGTTTCTAGAATGAGATTTTCACTCTGCAGCGGAGTGTAGGCTGATATGAAACTTCCTGGCAGATTAAAACTGTGTGCCGGACCGAGACTCGAACTCGGAACCTTTGCCTTTCGCGGGCAAGTGCTCTACCAACTGAGCTACCCAAGCACGACTCACGCCCCGTCCTCACAGCTTTACTTCTGCCAGTACCTCGTCTCCTACCTTCCAAACTTTACAGAAGCTCTCCTGCTAACCTTGCAGAACTAGCACTCCTGGAAGAAGGGATATTGCTGAGACATGGCTTAGCCACAGCCTGGGGGATGTTTCTAGAATGAGATTTTCACTCTGCAGCGGAGTGTAGGCTGATATGAAACTTCCTGGCAGATTAAAACTGTGTGCCGGACCGAGACTCGAACTCGGAACCTTTGCCTTTCGCGGGCAAGTGCTCTACCAACTGAGCTACCCAAGCACGACTCACGCCCCGTCCTCACAGCTTTACTTCTGCCAGTACCTCGTCTCCTACCTTCCAAACTTTACAGAAGCTCTCCTGCTAACCTTGCAGAACTAGCACTCCTGGAAGAAGGGATATTGCTGAGACATGGCTTAGCCACAGCCTGGGGGATGTTTCTAGAATGAGATTTTCACTCTGCAGCGGAGTGTAGGCTGATATGAAACTTCCTGGCAGATTAAAACTGTGTGCCGGACCGAGACTCGAACTCGGAACCTTTGCCTTTCGCGGGCAAGTGCTCTACCAACTGAGCTACCCAAGCACGACTCACGCCCCGTCCTCACAGCTTTACTTCTGCCAGTACCTCGTCTCCTACCTTCCAAACTTTACAGAAGCTCTCCTGCTAACCTTGCAGAACTAGCACTCCTGGAAGAAGGGATATTGCTGAGACATGGCTTAGCCACAGCCTGGGGGATGTTTCTAGAATGAGATTTTCACTCTGCAGCGGAGTGTAGGCTGATATGAAACTTCCTGGCAGATTAAAACTGTGTGCCGGACCGAGACTCGAACTCGGAACCTTTGCCTTTCGCGGGCAAGTGCTCTACCAACTGAGCTACCCAAGCACGACTCACGCCCCGTCCTCACAGCTTTACTTCTGCCAGTACCTCGTCTCCTACCTTCCAAACTTTACAGAAGCTCTCCTGCTAACCTTGCAGAACTAGCACTCCTGGAAGAAGGGATATTGCTGAGACATGGCTTAGCCACAGCCTGGGGGATGTTTCTAGAATGAGATTTTCACTCTGCAGCGGAGTGTAGGCTGATATGAAACTTCCTGGCAGATTAAAACTGTGTGCCGGACCGAGACTCGAACTCGGAACCTTTGCCTTTCGCGGGCAAGTGCTCTACCAACTGAGCTACCCAAGCACGACTCACGCCCCGTCCTCACAGCTTTACTTCTGCCAGTACCTCGTCTCCTACCTTCCAAACTTTACAGAAGCTCTCCTGCTAACCTTGCAGAACTAGCACTCCTGGAAGAAGGGATATTGCTGAGACATGGCTTAGCCACAGCCTGGGGGATGTTTCTAGAATGAGATTTTCACTCTGCAGCGGAGTGTAGGCTGATATGAAACTTCCTGGCAGATTAAAACTGTGTGCCGGACCGAGACTCGAACTCGGAACCTTTGCCTTTCGCGGGCAAGTGCTCTACCAACTGAGCTACCCAAGCACGACTCACGCCCCGTCCTCACAGCTTTACTTCTGCCAGTACCTCGTCTCCTACCTTCCAAACTTTACAGAAGCTCTCCTGCTAACCTTGCAGAACTAGCACTCCTGGAAGAAGGGATATTGCTGAGACATGGCTTAGCCACAGCCTGGGGGATGTTTCTAGAATGAGATTTTCACTCTGCAGCGGAGTGTAGGCTGATATGAAACTTCCTGGCAGATTAAAACTGTGTGCCGGACCGAGACTCGAACTCGGAACCTTTGCCTTTCGCGGGCAAGTGCTCTACCAACTGAGCTACCCAAGCACGACTCACGCCCCGTCCTCACAGCTTTACTTCTGCCAGTACCTCGTCTCCTACCTTCCAAACTTTACAGAAGCTCTCCTGCTAACCTTGCAGAACTAGCACTCCTGGAAGAAGGGATATTGCTGAGACATGGCTTAGCCACAGCCTGGGGGATGTTTCTAGAATGAGATTTTCACTCTGCAGCGGAGTGTAGGCTGATATGAAACTTCCTGGCAGATTAAAACTGTGTGCCGGACCGAGACTCGAACTCGGAACCTTTGCCTTTCGCGGGCAAGTGCTCTACCAACTGAGCTACCCAAGCACGACTCACGCCCCGTCCTCACAGCTTTACTTCTGCCAGTACCTCGTCTCCTACCTTCCAAACTTTACAGAAGCTCTCCTGCTAACCTTGCAGAACTAGCACTCCTGGAAGAAGGGATATTGCTGAGACATGGCTTAGCCACAGCCTGGGGGATGTTTCTAGAATGAGATTTTCACTCTGCAGCGGAGTGTAGGCTGATATGAAACTTCCTGGCAGATTAAAACTGTGTGCCGGACCGAGACTCGAACTCGGAACCTTTGCCTTTCGCGGGCAAGTGCTCTACCAACTGAGCTACCCAAGCACGACTCACGCCCCGTCCTCACAGCTTTACTTCTGCCAGTACCTCGTCTCCTACCTTCCAAACTTTACAGAAGCTCTCCTGCTAACCTTGCAGAACTAGCACTCCTGGAAGAAGGGATATTGCTGAGACATGGCTTAGCCACAGCCTGGGGGATGTTTCTAGAATGAGATTTTCACTCTGCAGCGGAGTGTAGGCTGATATGAAACTTCCTGGCAGATTAAAACTGTGTGCCGGACCGAGACTCGAACTCGGAACCTTTGCCTTTCGCGGGCAAGTGCTCTACCAACTGAGCTACCCAAGCACGACTCACGCCCCGTCCTCACAGCTTTACTTCTGCCAGTACCTCGTCTCCTACCTTCCAAACTTTACAGAAGCTCTCCTGCTAACCTTGCAGAACTAGCACTCCTGGAAGAAGGGATATTGCTGAGACATGGCTTAGCCACAGCCTGGGGGATGTTTCTAGAATGAGATTTTCACTCTGCAGCGGAGTGTAGGCTGATATGAAACTTCCTGGCAGATTAAAACTGTCTGCCGGACCGAGACTCGAACTCGGAACCTTTGCCTTTCGCGGGCAAGTGCTCTACCAACTGAGCTACCCAAGCACGACTCACGCCCCGTCCTCACAGCTTTACTTCTGCCAGTACCTCGTCTCCTACCTTCCAAACTTTACAGAAGCTCTCCTGCTAACCTTGCAGAACTAGCACTCCTGGAAGAAGGGATATTGCTGAGACATGGCTTAGCCACAGCCTGGGGGATGTTTCTAGAATGAGATTTTCACTCTGCAGCGGAGTGTAGGCTGATATGAAACTTCCTGGCAGATTAAAACTGTGTGCCGGACCGAGACTCGAACTCGGAACCTTTGCCTTTCGCGGGCAAGTGCTCTACCAACTGAGCTACCCAAGCACGACTCACGCCCCGTCCTCACAGCTTTACTTCTGCCAGTACCTCGTCTCCTACCTTCCAAACTTTACAGAAGCTCTCCTGCTAACCTTGCAGAACTAGCACTCCTGGAAGAAGGGATATTGCTGAGACATGGCTTAGCCACAGCCTGGGGGATGTTTCTAGAATGAGATTTTCACTCTGCAGCGGAGTGTAGGCTGATATGAAACTTCCTGGCAGATTAAAACTGTGTGCCGGACCGAGACTCGAACTCGGAACCTTTGCCTTTCGCGGGCAAGTGCTCTACCAACTGAGCTACCCAAGCACGACTCACGCCCCGTCCTCACAGCTTTACTTCTGCCAGTACCTCGTCTCCTACCTTCCAAACTTTACAGAAGCTCTCCTGCTAACCTTGCAGAACTAGCACTCCTGGAAGAAGGGATATTGCTGAGACATGGCTTAGCCACAGCCTGGGGGATGTTTCTAGAATGAGATTTTCACTCTGCAGCGGAGTGTAGGCTGATATGAAACTTCCTGGCAGATTAAAACTGTGTGCCGGACCGAGACTCGAACTCGGAACCTTTGCCTTTCGCGGGCAAGTGCTCTACCAACTGAGCTACCCAAGCACGACTCACGCCCCGTCCTCACAGCTTTACTTCTGCCAGTACCTCGTCTCCTACCTTCCAAACTTTACAGAAGCTCTCCTGCTAACCTTGCAGAACTAGCACTCCTGGAAGAAGGGATATTGCTGAGACATGGCTTAGCCACAGCCTGGGGGATGTTTCTAGAATGAGATTTTCACTCTGCAGCGGAGTGTAGGCTGATATGAAACTTCCTGGCAGATTAAAACTGTGTGCCGGACCGAGACTCGAACTCGGAACCTTTGCCTTTCGCGGGCAAGTGCTCTACCAACTGAGCTACCCAAGCACGACTCACGCCCCGTCCTCACAGCTTTACTTCTGCCAGTACCTCGTCTCCTACCTTCCAAACTTTACAGAAGCTCTCCTGCTAACCTTGCAGAACTAGCACTCCTGGAAGAAGGGATATTGCTGAGACATGGCTTAGCCACAGCCTGGGGGATGTTTCTAGAATGAGATTTTCACTCTGCAGCGGAGTGTAGGCTGATATGAAACTTCCTGGCAGATTAAAACTGTGTGCCGGACCGAGACTCGAACTCGGAACCTTTGCCTTTCGCGGGCAAGTGCTCTACCAACTGAGCTACCCAAGCACGACTCACGCCCCGTCCTCACAGCTTTACTTCTGCCAGTACCTCGTCTCCTACCTTCCAAACTTTACAGAAGCTCTCCTGCTAACCTTGCAGAACTAGCACTCCTGGAAGAAGGGATATTGCTGAGACATGGCTTAGCCACAGCCTGGGGGATGTTTCTAGAATGAGATTTTCACTCTGCAGCGGAGTGTAGGCTGATATGAAACTTCCTGGCAGATTAAAACTGTGTGCCGGACCGAGACTCGAACTCGGAACCTTTGCCTTTCGCGGGCAAGTGCTCTACCAACTGAGCTACCCAAGCACGACTCACGCCCCGTCCTCACAGCTTTACTTCTGCCAGTACCTCGTCTCCTACCTTCCAAACTTTACAGAAGCTCTCCTGCTAACCTTGCAGAACTAGCACTCCTGGAAGAAGGGATATTGCTGAGACATGGCTTAGCCACAGCCTGGGGGATGTTTCTAGAATGAGATTTTCACTCTGCAGCGGAGTGTAGGCTGATATGAAACTTCCTGGCAGATTAGAGCTGTGTTTCGGACCGAGACTCGAACTCGGAACCTTTGCCTTTCGCGGGCAAGTGCTCTACCAACTGAGCTACCCAAGCACGACTCACGCCCCGTCCTCACAGCTTTACTTCTGCCAGTACCTCGTCTCCTACCTTCCAAACTTTACAGAAGCTCTCCTGCTAACCTTGCAGAACTAGCACTCCTGGAAGAAGGGATATTGCTGAGACATGGCTTAGCCACAGCCTGGGGGATGTTTCTAGAATGAGATTTTCACTCTGCAGCGGAGTGTAGGCTGATATGAAACTTCCTGGCAGATTAGAGCTGTGTTTCGGACCGAGACTCGAACTCGGAACCTTTGCCTTTCGCGGGCAAGTGCTCTACCAACTGAGCTACCCAAGCACGACTCACGCCCCGTCCTCACAGCTTTACTTCTGCCAGTACCTCGTCTCCTACCTTCCAAACTTTACAGAAGCTCTCCTGCTAACCTTGCAGAACTAGCACTCCTGGAAGAAGGGATATTGCTGAGACATGGCTTAGCCACAGCCTGGGGGATGTTTCTAGAATGAGATTTTCACTCTGCAGCGGAGTGTAGGCTGATATGAAACTTCCTGGCAGATTAGAGCTGTGTTTCGGACCGAGACTCGAACTCGGAACCTTTGCCTTTCGCGGGCAAGTGCTCTACCAACTGAGCTACCCAAGCACGACTCACGCCCCGTCCTCACAGCTTTACTTCTGCCAGTACCTCGTCTCCTACCTTCCAAACTTTACAGAAGCTCTCCTGCTAACCTTGCAGAACTAGCACTCCTGGAAGAAGGGATATTGCTGAGACATGGCTTAGCCACAGCCTGGGGGATGTTTCTAGAATGAGATTTTCACTCTGCAGCGGAGTGTAGGCTGATATGAAACTTCCTGGCAGATTAGAGCTGTGTTTCGGACCGAGACTCGAACTCGGAACCTTTGCCTTTCGCGGGCAAGTGCTCTACCAACTGAGCTACCCAAGCACGACTCACGCCCCGTCCTCACAGCTTTACTTCTGCCAGTACCTCGTCTCCTACCTTCCAAACTTTACAGAAGCTCTCCTGCTAACCTTGCAGAACTAGCACTCCTGGAAGAAGGGATATTGCTGAGACATGGCTTAGCCACAGCCTGGGGGATGTTTCTAGAATGAGATTTTCACTCTGCAGCGGAGTGTAGGCTGATATGAAACTTCCTGGCAGATTAGAGCTGTGTTTCGGACCGAGACTCGAACTCGGAACCTTTGCCTTTCGCGGGCAAGTGCTCTACCAACTGAGCTACCCAAGCACGACTCACGCCCCGTCCTCACAGCTTTACTTCTGCCAGTACCTCGTCTCCTACCTTCCAAACTTTACAGAAGCTCTCCTGCTAACCTTGCAGAACTAGCACTCCTGGAAGAAGGGATATTGCTGAGACATGGCTTAGCCACAGCCTGGGGGATGTTTCTAGAATGAGATTTTCACTCTGCAGCGGAGTGTAGGCTGATATGAAACTTCCTGGCAGATTAAAACTGTGTGCCGGACCGAGACTCGAACTCGGAACCTTTGCCTTTCGCGGGCAAGTGCTGTACCAACTGAGCTACCCAAGCACGACTCACGCCCCGTCCTCACAGCTTTACTTCTGCCAGTACCTCGTCTCCTACCTTCCAAACTTTACAGAAGCTCTCCTGCTAACCTTGCAGAACTAGCACTCCTGGAAGAAGGGATATTGCTGAGACATGGCTTAGCCACAGCCTGGGGGATGTTTCTAGAATGAGATTTTCACTCTGCAGCGGAGTGTAGGCTGATATGAAACTTCCTGGCAGATTAAAACTGTGTGCCGGACCGAGACTCGAACTCGGAACCTTTGCCTTTCGCGGGCAAGTGCTCTACCAACTGAGCTACCCAAGCACGACTCACGCCCCGTCCTCACAGCTTTACTTCTGCCAGTACCTCGTCTCCTACCTTCCAAACTTTACAGAAGCTCTCCTGCTAACCTTGCAGAACTAGCACTCCTGGAAGAAGGGATATTGCTGAGACATGGCTTAGCCACAGCCTGGGGGATGTTTCTAGAATGAGATTTTCACTCTGCAGCGGAGTGTAGGCTGATATGAAACTTCCTGGCAGATTAGAGCTGTGTTTCGGACCGAGACTCGAACTCGGAACCTTTGCCTTTCGCGGGCAAGTGCTCTACCAACTGAGCTACCCAAGCACGACTCACGCCCCGTCCTCACAGCTTTACTTCTGCCAGTACCTCGTCTCCTACCTTCCAAACTTTACAGAAGCTCTCCTGCTAACCTTGCAGAACTAGCACTCCTGGAAGAAGGGATATTGCTGAGACATGGCTTAGCCACAGCCTGGGGGATGTTTCTAGAATGAGATTTTCACTCTGCAGCGGAGTGTAGGCTGATATGAAACTTCCTGGCAGATTAGAGCTGTGTTTCGGACCGAGACTCGAACTCGGAACCTTTGCCTTTCGCGGGCAAGTGCTCTACCAACTGAGCTACCCAAGCACGACTCACGCCCCGTCCTCACAGCTTTACTTCTGCCAGTACCTCGTCTCCTACCTTCCAAACTTTACAGAAGCTCTCCTGCTAACCTTGCAGAACTAGCACTCCTGGAAGAAGGGATATTGCTGAGACATGGCTTAGCCACAGCCTGGGGGATGTTTCTAGAATGAGATTTTCACTCTGCAGCGGAGTGTAGGCTGATATGAAACTTCCTGGCAGATTAGAGCTGTGTTTCGGACCGAGACTCGAACTCGGAACCTTTGCCTTTCGCGGGCAAGTGCTCTACCAACTGAGCTACCCAAGCACGACTCACGCCCCGTCCTCACAGCTTTACTTCTGCCAGTACCTCGTCTCCTACCTTCCAAACTTTACAGAAGCTCTCCTGCTAACCTTGCAGAACTAGCACTCCTGGAAGAAGGGATATTGCTGAGACATGGCTTAGCCACAGCCTGGGGGATGTTTCTAGAATGAGA
This sequence comes from Schistocerca nitens, assembly GCF_023898315.1. NCBI lineage: Eukaryota > Metazoa > Arthropoda > Insecta > Orthoptera > Acrididae > Schistocerca > Schistocerca nitens. Next base: position 138,488,347 of record NC_064625.1, on the reverse strand, counting down.
TTTTCACTCTGCAGCGGAGTGTAGGCTGATATGAAACTTCCTGGCAGATTAAAACTGTGTGCCGGACCGAGACTCGAACTCGGAACCTTTGCCTTTCGCGGGCAAGTGCTCTACCAACTGAGCTACCCAAGCACGACTCACGCCCCGTCCTCACAGCTTTACTTCTGCCAGTACCTCGTCTCCTACCTTCCAAACTTTACAGAAGCTCTCCTGCTAACCTTGCAGAACTAGCACTCCTGGAAGAAGGGATATTGCTGAGACATGGCTTAGCCACAGCCTGGGGGATGTTTCTAGAATGAGATTTTCACTCTGCAGCGGAGTGTAGGCTGATATGAAACTTCCTGGCAGATTAAAACTGTGTGCCGGACCGAGACTCGAACTCGGAACCTTTGCCTTTCGCGGGCAAGTGCTCTACCAACTGAGCTACCCAAGCACGACTCACGCCCCGTCCTCACAGCTTTACTTCTGCCAGTACCTCGTCTCCTACCTTCCAAACTTTACAGAAGCTCTCCTGCTAACCTTGCAGAACTAGCACTCCTGGAAGAAGGGATATTGCTGAGACATGGCTTAGCCACAGCCTGGGGGATGTTTCTAGAATGAGATTTTCACTCTGCAGCGGAGTGTAGGCTGATATGAAACTTCCTGGCAGATTAGAGCTGTGTTTCGGACCGAGACTCGAACTCGGAACCTTTGCCTTTCGCGGGCAAGTGCTCTACCAACTGAGCTACCCAAGCACGACTCACGCCCCGTCCTCACAGCTTTACTTCTGCCAGTACCTCGTCTCCTACCTTCCAAACTTTACAGAAGCTCTCCTGCTAACCTTGCAGAACTAGCACTCCTGGAAGAAGGGATATTGCTGAGACATGGCTTAGCCACAGCCTGGGGGATGTTTCTAGAATGAGATTTTCACTCTGCAGCGGAGTGTAGGCTGATATGAAACTTCCTGGCAGATTAAAACTGTGTGCCGGACCGAGACTCGAACTCGGAACCTTTGCCTTTCGCGGGCAAGTGCTCTACCAACTGAGCTACCCAAGCACGACTCACGCCCCGTCCTCACAGCTTTACTTCTGCCAGTACCTCGTCTCCTACCTTCCAAACTTTACAGAAGCTCTCCTGCTAACCTTGCAGAACTAGCACTCCTGGAAGAAGGGATATTGCTGAGACATGGCTTAGCCACAGCCTGGGGGATGTTTCTAGAATGAGATTTTCACTCTGCAGCGGAGTGTAGGCTGATATGAAACTTCCTGGCAGATTAAAACTGTGTGCCGGACCGAGACTCGAACTCGGAACCTTTGCCTTTCGCGGGCAAGTGCTCTACCAACTGAGCTACCCAAGCACGACTCACGCCCCGTCCTCACAGCTTTACTTCTGCCAGTACCTCGTCTCCTACCTTCCAAACTTTACAGAAGCTCTCCTGCTAACCTTGCAGAACTAGCACTCCTGGAAGAAGGGATATTGCTGAGACATGGCTTAGCCACAGCCTGGGGGATGTTTCTAGAATGAGATTTTCACTCTGCAGCGGAGTGTAGGCTGATATGAAACTTCCTGGCAGATTAAAACTGTGTGCCGGACCGAGACTCGAACTCGGAACCTTTGCCTTTCGCGGGCAAGTGCTCTACCAACTGAGCTACCCAAGCACGACTCACGCCCCGTCCTCACAGCTTTACTTCTGCCAGTACCTCGTCTCCTACCTTCCAAACTTTACAGAAGCTCTCCTGCTAACCTTGCAGAACTAGCACTCCTGGAAGAAGGGATATTGCTGAGACATGGCTTAGCCACAGCCTGGGGGATGTTTCTAGAATGAGATTTTCACTCTGCAGCGGAGTGTAGGCTGATATGAAACTTCCTGGCAGATTAGAGCTGTGTTTCGGACCGAGACTCGAACTCGGAACCTTTGCCTTTCGCGGGCAAGTGCTCTACCAACTGAGCTACCCAAGCACGACTCACGCCCCGTCCTCACAGCTTTACTTCTGCCAGTACCTCGTCTCCTACCTTCCAAACTTTACAGAAGCTCTCCTGCTAACCTTGCAGAACTAGCACTCCTGGAAGAAGGGATATTGCTGAGACATGGCTTAGCCACAGCCTGGGGGATGTTTCTAGAATGAGATTTTCACTCTGCAGCGGAGTGTAGGCTGATATGAAACTTCCTGGCAGATTAAAACTGTGTGCCGGACCGAGACTCGAACTCGGAACCTTTGCCTTTCGCGGGCAAGTGCTCTACCAACTGAGCTACCCAAGCACGACTCACGCCCCGTCCTCACAGCTTTACTTCTGCCAGTACCTCGTCTCCTACCTTCCAAACTTTACAGAAGCTCTCCTGCTAACCTTGCAGAACTAGCACTCCTGGAAGAAGGGATATTGCTGAGACATGGCTTAGCCACAGCCTGGGGGATGTTTCTAGAATGAGATTTTCACTCTGCAGCGGAGTGTAGGCTGATATGAAACTTCCTGGCAGATTGAAACTGTGTGCCGGACCGAGACTCGAACTCGGAACCTTTGCCTTTCGCGGGCAAGTGCTCTACCAACTGAGCTACCCAAGCACGACTCACGCCCCGTCCTCACAGCTTTACTTCTGCCAGTACCTCGTCTCCTACCTTCCAAACTTTACAGAAGCTCTCCTGCTAACCTTGCAGAACTAGCACTCCTGGAAGAAGGGATATTGCTGAGACATGGCTTAGCCACAGCCTGGGGGATGTTTCTAGAATGAGATTTTCACTCTGCAGCGGAGTGTAGGCTGATATGAAACTTCCTGGCAGATTAAAACTGTGTGCCGGACCGAGACTCGAACTCGGAACCTTTGCCTTTCGCGGGCAAGTGCTCTACCAACTGAGCTACCCAAGCACGACTCACGCCCCGTCCTCACAGCTTTACTTCTGCCAGTACCTCGTCTCCTACCTTCCAAACTTTACAGAAGCTCTCCTGCTAACCTTGCAGAACTAGCACTCCTGGAAGAAGGGATATTGCTGAGACATGGCTTAGCCACAGCCTGGGGGATGTTTCTAGAATGAGATTTTCACTCTGCAGCGGAGTGTAGGCTGATATGAAACTTCCTGGCAGATTAGAGCTGTGTGTCGGACCGAGACTCGAACTCGGAACCTTTGCCTTTCGCGGGCAAGTGCTCTACCAACTGAGCTACCCAAGCACGACTCACGCCCCGTCCTCACAGCTTTACTTCTGCCAGTACCTCGTCTCCTACCTTCCAAACTTTACAGAAGCTCTCCTGCTAACCTTGCAGAACTAGCACTCCTGGAAGAAGGGATATTGCTGAGACATGGCTTAGCCACAGCCTGGGGGATGTTTCTAGAATGAGATTTTCACTCTGCAGCGGAGTGTAGGCTGATATGAAACTTCCTGGCAGATTAAAACTGTGTGCCGGACCGAGACTCGAACTCGGAACCTTTGCCTTTCGCGGGCAAGTGCTCTACCAACTGAGCTACCCAAGCACGACTCACGCCCCGTCCTCACAGCTTTACTTCTGCCAGTACCTCGTCTCCTACCTTCCAAACTTTACAGAAGCTCTCCTGCTAACCTTGCAGAACTAGCACTCCTGGAAGAAGGGATATTGCTGAGACATGGCTTAGCCACAGCCTGGGGGATGTTTCTAGAATGAGATTTTCACTCTGCAGCGGAGTGTAGGCTGATATGAAACTTCCTGGCAGATTAAAACTGTGTGCCGGACCGAGACTCGAACTCGGAACCTTTGCCTTTCGCGGGCAAGTGCTCTACCAACTGAGCTACCCAAGCACGACTCACGCCCCGTCCTCACAGCTTTACTTCTGCCAGTACCTCGTCTCCTACCTTCCAAACTTTACAGAAGCTCTCCTGCTAACCTTGCAGAACTAGCACTCCTGGAAGAAGGGATATTGCTGAGACATGGCTTAGCCACAGCCTGGGGGATGTTTCTAGAATGAGATTTTCACTCTGCAGCGGAGTGTAGGCTGATATGAAACTTCCTGGCAGATTATAACTGTGTGCCGGACCGAGACTCGAACTCGGAACCTTTGCCTTTCGCGGGCAAGTGCTCTACCAACTGAGCTACCCAAGCACGACTCACGCCCCGTCCTCACAGCTTTACTTCTGCCAGTACCTCGTCTCCTACCTTCCAAACTTTACAGAAGCACTCCTGCTAACCTTGCAGAACTAGCACTCCTGGAAGAAGGGATATTGCTGAGACATGGCTTAGCCACAGCCTGGGGGATGTTTCTAGAATGAGATTTTCACTGTGCAGCGGAGTGTGCGCTGATATGAAACTTCCTGGCAGATTAAAACTGTGTGCCGGACCGAGACTCGAACTCGGAACCTTTGCCTTTCGCAGGCAAGTGCTGTACCATCTGAGCTACCGAAGCACGACTCACGCCCAGTCCTCACAGTTCTACTTCTGCCAGTCTCTCGTCTCCTTCCTTCTAAACTTCACAGAAGCTCTCCTGCAAACCTTGCAGAACTAGCACTCCTTGAAAGTAGGAGACGAGGTACTGGCGGAAGTAAAGCTGTGAGGTCGTTTCATATCAGCGCACACTCCGCTGCAGAGTGAAAATCTCATTCTGGAAACTTAGTGCTTTTCGATGTTGGTTTTACAGGTGCTTGACAATGACGTTTATTCGAAATTAGATAATCGCACGATTAAACAAACGTAGCGTTACAGCCTACTTAGGACGATGTTTACGTTTATTAAGCAACAAAGTCATCCCTTGACAGAGTTGTACACGTTCCGCTCTTAACCTGCCCGTGCTTGCCTTGTTCGACAAGATCGCCGTTTAACAATCAGAGCAGTGTCTGAGTTAACAGGAGTTGACAAGGAAAGTGTTAGGCAGACTCTTCATGAAAGTTTCAACATGAACAAAGTGTGTTCAAAAATGGTTCCAAAGTGTCTCACAATTGAACAGAAAGAACGCCGAAGAATGATTTTTTCTGACATCCTGGAAAACATTGAAAGTGATCCCACCCCGGCGATCTTGTCGAACAAATTTACCGATTTTTTCAATGTTTGCATCAGTTTTTGCTGACAATGGTCTGCCAGTGCGAGTGTCATCACTGGTGTCTTCGCGGCCATCTTTAAATCGTTTAAACCACTCAAACACTTGTGTTCGCGATAAACAATCATCGCCGTACACTTGTTGTAACATTACAAACGTTTCACTTGCAGATTTTCCTAGTTTGAAACAAAATTTGATGTTAACACGCTGTTCTTTCTGTACACTCAACATTTTCCGACGCACAGACAAAACGTCAACTACTTAAAACAGACGCCACGGGCAGACTGAGTGCAGGAGGCAGATGAAACTCGAGCAGTAGGCGGAGCGAGAGTCACGTGACAGGCCACGCGACTTTCAGCCTTATTGCATTCGTTTTATTGTTTCACCAGTACTAGTCCGGTTTTTTTCTAGCCACACCTCGTATATATTTTATCCAAAGCTTGGACAACCCAGCAAGAAAATGGATGTTATGTTAAAATACCTGAACAAAATGGCTACCTGCAACTCAATAATCAAGATCACTATTTGTCTCTGTATCTCCTCCTTTGTTATAATAAATTCTTTCAAGCTAATGTTACAAAATTTCTTGCATTACACTTAAACACATTAGTAAAACATGGGATTCTCCACTCAATGGGCATGATAAAAAATGAGCATTTTACTATTCTATGATCTGGTAATGTTTCTCTCTATTGCTACTCTGCACTTTCTGGATTGGTAAGGAATCTTTTGCTACTTCATTCTCTCCCACTCTCTCGTAATCTCATTCATTAGCAACATAACGAATTTACTGACTTTCGTGCTGTACTGGGAAAAATCATGCTCTGCCCACTAAATTCGCTACTATCTCATGCAAATCACACAGATAAAATACACACAATAAATCAACTGACAGTATAAAACACATCTCTAAAAACAAAATGTTTGGTTTTCTACTCGTTCTGCTTTCCCACATCAAATAATAGTTGTCCCAGATTCACACGTCACTGACCCACGTAATAATTTTCCTACCACAAACTCTAGAGGATTTATGCACATCTCCCTGTGCAATCAACGCACATGGAGTTGCCGGGTAGATGGCTGACTCACCTTAATTCACTCTCAGTGTGGTGTCACCGCCAGACACCACACTTGCTAGGTGGTAGCTTTAAATCGGCCGCGGTCCATTAGTACATGTCGGACCCGCGTGTCGCCACTTTCAGGATCGCAGATCGAGCGCCACCACACGGCAGGTCTCGAGAGACTTACTAGCACTCGCCCCATTTGTACGGACGACAATACTAGCGACTACACGTACGAAGCCTTTCTCTCAATTGCCGAGAGACAGTTAGAATAGCCTTCAGCTAAGTCCATGGCTACGACCTAGCAAGTGTGGTGTCTAGCGGTGACACCACACTCAGAGTATCTGAATATCATGCCAGCGTCACACGAATGTACCTCATAATGGAAGTTTTGGTACCATATTTATCTCACACACGGATCCTCAGCTGAATGCTAGGACAAGCAGTTCTAATTCCTTTTATTGTATAATAGTCAGGATGAGACTCGCACTGTACTCACCAAGTGGCAGTACTTGCCTCTAATTCAAGTTCTGCACGACTTAGATTTACACACCTAAGTATTTCATCTTAATACTACCACACGCTAGTATTTCGTCTTGTGATTACAACATGTGGTTTCTTTGTCACTTCCGAAGAATACTACGTTCCCCGTAAATTTTTACCTGCCCATCTTTTTCAGAACAATTTACATCAGCCTCCCACGAAGAGAGAAATTATTAGTTCATCTACTCCTAAATATTCTTCATGCATACCATTTTCATTTAACTTTATTTTTATGGAGCACAAAAAAATGGCTCTGAGCACTATGGGACTTAACTTCTGAGGTCATCAGTCCCCTAGAACTTAGAACTACTTAAACCTGACTAACCTAAGCACATCACACACATCCATGCCCGAGGCAGGATTCGAACCTGCGACCGTAACGGTCTCGCGGTGCCAGATTGTAGCGCCTAGAACCGCTCGGCCACTGCGGCCGACACTACAGCGGTCGAACCACTGGTGTGTCGAAATCCCATGGAGGCTAAAATGTTGGTAAATATGTTGTAGAGGTACCCTTCGTAAAAGCTACGCTGCCTTGGCTGACCAGTGATTTGAGAAACCGTCCCCCAAACACGTGATCAGCGTGTATGCAGAAGGTCGACCACTCTGGAGTCCCCAACAGAGAGTCGCTGAAGAAATTAATATGAAAAGTTGACTGACTGTCAGTATGTCTTTTGTTTTCACTTGGAGTCGTGTAGGTGCAAAGTCATATCTTATTACTGAAATAGAGTGAAGTTAATAATCATTCAAGGCCATCCCGGCCGCCTCTGGAGCACACACAGAGCACGTCTTCACACCTCAGAGTGCTGAAACATGGCCCTTCATCCTGTCATCCCGTGCTTCCGCAGAAGTGGGGGAGGACGTTGCCACCGTATTGGTCAGCCACAGTCCAGGCCCTCTGGTGCTCTGGTATACTTCCTCTCTTTGGTTCAGCCAGAGGTGACCAGAGAACTGTCTCAAAGATGATTATATAATCTACCTTCACCATCTGTGGTCAGCAGACGACCACCCATTCATTCACTTCACAAACGATGACTAACTGAAACCCTCGGCTGCCGACTGGTGTTGTTGATATACCTCGATGTGGACAGCTGAAAATGTGTGCCCCGACCGGGACTCGAACCTGGGATCTCCTGCTTACAGGACACAGGTGAATAGCGCGACTGCAGGGACTTACCCCTTGCACGCTTCCCGTGAGACTCACATTCCCAACTGTCCACAATTATACATATGTATTGTACCTTATTTGCCCATTCACTCATTACTCGCGCACGCTTTGGCGATTCCCGTAAGAATTTGGGCAACCTGTGCGCATTCGCACAGACGAAGGTCAATGGCTGGGTAGCCTTTAACTACACTCCTGGAAATTGAAATAAGAACACCGTGAATTCATTGTCCCAGGAAGGGAAAACTTTATTGACACATTCCTGGGGTCAGATACATCACATGATCACACTGACAGAACCACAGGCACATAGACACAGGCAACAGAGCATGCACAATGTCGGCACTAGTACAGTGTATATCCACCTTTCGCAGCAATGCAGGCTGCTATTCTCCCATGGAGACGATCGTAGAGATGCTGGATGTAGTCCTGTGGAACGGCTTGCCATGCCATTTCCACCTGGCGCCTCAGTTGGACCAGCGTTCGTGCTGGACGTGCAGACCGCGTGAGACGACGCTTCATCCAGTCCCAAACATGCTCAATGGGGGACAGATCCGGAGATCTTGCTGGCCAGGGTAGTTGACTTACACCTTCTAGAGCACGTTGGGTGGCACGGGATACATGCGGACGTGCATTGTCCTGTTGGAACAGCAAGTTCCCTTGCCGGTCTAGGAATGGTAGAACGATGGGTTCGATGACGGTTTGGATGTACCGTGCACTATTCAGTGTCCCCTCGACGATCACCAGTGGTGTACGGCCAGTGTAGGAGATCGCTCCCCACACCATGATGCCGGGTGTTGGCCCTGTGTGCCTCGGTCGTATGCAGTCCTGATTGTGGCGCTCACCTGCACGGCGCCAAACACGCATACGACCATCATTGGCACCAAGGCAGAAGCGACTCTCATCGCTGAAGACGACACGTCTCCATTCGTCCCTCCATTCACGCCTGTCGCGACACCACTGGAGGCGGGCTGCACGATGTTGGGGCATGAGCGGAAGACGGCCTAACGGTGTGCGGGACCGTAGCCCAGCTTCATGGAGACGGTTGCGAATGGTCCTCGCCGATACCCCAGGAGCAACAGTGTCCCTAATTTGCTGGGAAGTGGCGGTGCGGTCCCCTACGGCACTGCGTAGGATCCTACGGTCTTGGCGTGCATCCGTGCGTCGCTGCGGTCCGGTCCCAGGTCGACGGGCACGTGCACCTTCCGCCGACCACTGGCGACAACATCGATGTACTGTGGAGACCTCACGCCCCACGTGTTGAGCAATTCGGCGGTACGTCCACCCGGCCTCCCGCATGCCCACTATACGCCCTCGCTCAAAGTCCGTCAACTGCACATACGGTTCACGTCCACGCTGTCGCGGCATGCTACCAGTGTTAAAGACTGCGATGGAGCTCCGTATGCCACGGCAAACTGGCTGACACTGACGGTGGCGGTGCACAAATGATGCGCAGCTAGCGCCATTCGACGGCCAACACCGCGGTTCCTGGTGTGTCCGCTGTGCCGTGCGTGTGATCATTGCTTGTACAGCCCTCTCGCAGTGTCCGGAGCAAGTATGGTGGGTCTGACACACCGGTGTCAATGTGTTCTTTTTTCCATTTCCAGGAATATATATATATATATATATATATATATATATATATATATATATATATATATATATATATATGAAGACAGTAACTATTCTCGAATGAACAGATTACTGTGTTGACCGTGCAGCTTTTCCCTGGAATAAATGATGACTAACTGAAGCCCTCGGCTGCCGACAGGTGTTGTTGATATACCTCGATGTGGACAGCTGTCCCTGCAGTCCCGCTATTGATCTGTGTCCTCGGTGGCTCAGATGGATAGAGCGTCTGCAATGTAAGCAGGAGATCCCGCGTTCGAGTCCCGGTCGGGGCACACATTTTCAGCTGTCCACATCGAGGTATATCAACAACACCAGTCGGCAGCCGAAGGTTTCAGTTAGTCATCATTTATTCCAGGGAAAAGCTGCACGGCCAACACAGTAATCTGTTCATTCGAGAATAGTTACTGTCTTCATATGTATACAATTCACAAACATTATCAAAATGGATTGAGGGATCTATTTTAAGGAAGTGCACATCTGAACAGACATGTCCCTTTCAAGGACGTTAAGGGGTTGGTATCTGGTTCCTGGTTCATGCCAGGTGAAAATCCGGCGAGAATCACTGTTCAGACTATACCTGGACTCGCCCGTGAACATAACCTGGGACCAGTGTTCCAATGACCATGTACTGTGTTCTTGACACCAGGCTTTACGAGCTCTCCTGTGACCAGGGGTCAGTGGAATGCACCTTGCAGGTCTCCGTGCGAATAAACCGTGTCTGTTCAGTCGTCTGTAGACTGTGTGTCTGGAGACAACTGTTCCAGTGGCTGCGGTAAGGTCCCGAGCGAGGCTACCTGCAGTACTCCGTGGCCGTCTGCGGGCACTGATGGTGAGATATCGGTACTCTAGTGGTGTTGTCCACTGTGTAAGTCCCGTACTGTAACGCCTGGACACGTTTCCTGTCTGCTGGAATCGTTGCCATAATCTTGAGATCACACTTTGTGCTACGACCTGCTGTGTTTGCCCAGCCTCCAGTCGCCCTAGTATTCTATGCCTCATAACGTCATCAATATGTTACGGTATATTGATAATTTTTACTCATGGACCCTCTGACAGCAACTGAATAAAACACAATTTTAGAGCCATACGCGTTTCGCCTTCATTTTCTGCAAGGCATCATCAGTGGCAGGTTGCGTGGACAATTTCTTACATATTACGCTCCTGTTGCATTTTTGGTGTTGTTCTTCTTCTTATGAACGCCAATTTGCGGGTTTTCCCACATTCCATAGCACTATGCACTTAACGCTTCTTTTAGTGCATAGTGCTATGAAATGTGGGAAAACCCGCAAATTGGCGTTCATAAGAAGAAGAACAACACCAAAAATGTAACAGGAGCGTAATATGTAAGAAATTGTCCACGCAACCTGCCACTGATGATGCCTTGCAGAAAATGAAGTCGAAACGCGTATGGCACTAAAATTGTGTTTTATTCAGTTGCTGTCAGACGGTCCATAAGTAAAAATTATCAATATACCGTAATATTACACGCAACTGAGGAAGACAGGACTACAAAAGTTGAAGATGTCATCAATATGTGTTCTTTGAGCCATTTTGAACACACAGTCACCATTAGCACGTCTGAAAACGTCTGCACACTTACTCGCTGCACCGTACTCTGACATGCACCAACACACCTCTGCGTATGTGGACTGCTGCCAGCGCCACCGTGCGACGACCGCAGGTCAAATGCACCACATGGTCATACCCTGAGGTGATTTAAACCCGCAAACCGCCCACCAGAGCGTTGTTTCACCATGTATCAGCATTATCCTTAATCTATGAGCATGATTGTAAAAAATGGTTCAAATGGCTCTACATCTACATCCGTTATTGCACTTTTGTGTTGCTGATTGGCAACGTAAATCATTTAACAGTATTTTAAAATATTGTGAATGTAAAACCATATATGTCGAGGGCAATTTGATATTTTATGACAGAGAATTCAATCATACGAATCGAATTTGATTTACATCTGTATACGGATTTAACGCCTTACTGCTAATTCAAAGCATGACGTAATCAACGTTGTGCTGCGACTTGAGTTGACAAAGGCAGTGACCTAGCCTACGAACGCAGAATTACTGTTTTTTCCTGCAAATAATCGGCGTACGGGATACAGCAAAATAAGAGGACTGTTCAAAAAAATTCCGGAACCTTCGTAATTACCCGCCAATATTGTGTTGTAGTAAAATGCGGTTGGCATCTCTGCACAAGCCTGTGTTGAATGGGTAACTACTGGACGTTTCATTGACATATGCCTGTTAGTTATTGTTCAGTGCTCTTTTGAGTATAACGTTGTGTCGCTCAGTTAGTGAATTTAGAGACGGCTGATTTAGAGAAGCAACGCGTCCGTATTAAAGATTGGGTGAAACTCGAGAAAACCTTTACAGGGACACATCAAATGATGCATGAAGCCTACACTGATGAATACTCAAGCCGTACTTGGCCTTACGAATGGTTCACACGGTTTAAAAATGGCCGGAAGGAATTTAAAGATGACCCACGTTCAGGACGCCCTTCGACATCTACCGACGACGCTCATCTCAGAGACGTCAACGAAATTGCCCGTGCCAATCGAAGATTGACTGAGAGATTGCAGAATAATGTAACATTTCAGTTGGATCATGTCATGAAATTCTTACACAGCGTCTTGGAATGCATCGTGTTGCCGCCAAGTTCTTCTTCCGACGGCTCGTGAGTCAAGACCAGAAAGACCTTCGCCTCGCAATCTGTGAACAGCTTTTGGATCGCGCAAATGAGAACGAGATGTTCAAATGGTTCAAATGGCTCTGAGCACTATGGGACTCAACATCTTAGGTCAGAAGTCCCCTAGAACTTAGAACTACTTAAACCTAACTAACCTAAGGACATCACACACACCCATGCCCGAGGCAGGATTCGAACCTGCGACCGTAGCAGTCCCGCGGTTCCGGACTGCAGCGCCAGAATCGCACGGCCACCGCAGCCGGCCGAGATGTTCCTTAAGAGAATCTTAACTGTTGATGTGATATGAGTCTACAGTTATGATGCTGAGAGCAAGGTCCACAGTGGGTCGGGAAAGGTTCTCCAAGACCAAAAGAAGCTCGGCAGGTCAGGTCAAATGTCAAAGCCATGCTGATAGTTTTCTTTGACTTTGAAGGATTAGTTCATCAGGGACAAACGGTTAATCGATGGTACTATCGAGACATGTTCGACGCCTGGGAGGAAAGTGTGGGAAGAAAACGGCCAGAAATGCGGCGAGACAATTCATGGCTCATGCGTCACGATGACGCACCAGTACGTCATCCCTGTCGGTGCGTGACTATTGCACAAAAAACGAAATCACTGTGCTGCCTCAACGTCCATACTCTACAGACCTGGCCCCTGCGGGCTTTTTTTATTTCCATAGTTGACAACCCCGTTGAAAAGACCCAGATTTGCAACGACGGACGAGATAAAGGAAAATTCGCATACGATGCTTCGCGCGATCCAGCAAGTGGCTTACCAACACTGCTTCCGGAAATGGAAACGCCGTTGGGACCGATGTATGAATGGTGCAGGAAGGCATTTCGAAGCAGACCATGCACAATAACTGAAAGGTAAGCGTAGAAAAATTTTGTGGACAAAGTTCCGGAATTTTTGGAACAGAACTCGTGTAGTGAGAGCCAGCATGCAATACTTTGAGACTCAGAGAAGGTTGTTTTGCATATCGAGCGCACTGTTTTCAGCGAAGTAAGCAAAATGGCATCGGAAAGGAAGAATTTAGGTGTCTGACCTTATACGTAAACGTGAAATGTGTGAAGGCAGCGCACTTGACACTGAATTGGAGCTCCATCTTTCCTTAGCGTTAATACGAAACTTTGCAGAATATCTCAGTCGACGCTTTTCGCTGGTTTCTCGTTACAAGTGACGACGAAATTTAAAAGCTGGACCCTAATTACTGACTAGAAACGCAACTTAAAAAAAAAGAAAAAAAAAAAGGTTCAAATGGCTCTAAGCACTCGGCTGCGGTGGCCGAACGGTTCTAGACGCTTCAGTCCGGAACCACGCGACTGCTACGGTCAGAGGTTCGAATCTTGCCTCGGGCATAGATGTGTGTGACGTCCTTAAGTTAGTTAGGTTTAAGTAGTTGTAAGTCTATGGAACTGATGACCTCAGATGTTGACTCCCATGGTGTTCAGAGCAATTTGAACAATTTTGAAGCTCTGAGCACTATGGGACTCAACATCTGAGGTCATCAGATTTGAGGTCATCAGTACCCTAGAACTTAGAACTACTTAAACCTAACTAACCTAAGGACATCACACACATCCATGCCTGAGGCAGGATTCGAACCTGCGAACGTAGCAGCAGCGCGGTTCCAGACTGAAGCGCCTAGAACCTTCTCGGGCACAACGGCCGGCGATTCGTTTCATATAGTGGGAGCTGACTTTCTCTAAGTAAACAACCTAAAGTAGGGCTAGCATTAACACATTGGTCATTAACAACCGAGACAGCTAAGTTAGTGGTGGTTCGACATTTCAATAGCTGCTGTATCTCAGACAGTTTGTGATGTCTGCAGTGACATGTGCGAAGTGCTTCAAGGATTTTATTAAAGTGTGCGGATGGAGACTCACTGGCTCTAAACCCCCCCCCCCCCCCCCCAATAATATTGCTGTCGCAGCGAGAACAACTGTATCTTTGCCAGATCAGTTCTGTGTGCTACGCGTTCTATGCTACACGTATTGTGTATACGCTGCGAGATTAAAGGTATTCATAGTAAGTGAAGCCGGCCGCTTTGACCGAGCAGTTCGAATCCTACCTCAGACATGGATGTGTGTGATGTCCCTAGGTTAGTTAGGTTTAAGTAGTTCTAAGTCTAGGGGACTGATGACCACAGAAGTCAAGTCACATAGTGCTATTATGAACCATAGTGACAGAAGTGCGAATGATTATTTATCGTCGTAATTACAATGCCTGCTCCTCACTACCTACAAAAGTGTGTATGAGGAAGGTAACGCCATTAAAAGAATAGTGAAACGTAAAATATACACACTACCTGTCACATGCGCTACTTGATAAAATGTCAGAGGCATGTAGTTAGTTACCAGGGCAGATAGCGTAATCCCGGATAAACCATCAAGTGAGGTGGCGCAGTGGTTAGCACACTGGACTCGCATTCCGGTGGACGGTGGTTCAGACCCGCGTCTGGCCATCCTGATTTAGGTTTCACGTGATTTCCGTAAATCGCTTCAATGAAATAAGGGGTTGGATCCTTTGAAAGGACATAGCCGATTTCCTTCCCCATCCTTCCCTAAACCCATGGGACCGATGACCTCGCTGTTTGGTCCGCTTCCCCCCAAATTAACCAACCAATCCATGAATGTAAGCAACGAGAATCATCAGGCCTTTCTTAAATTTTTAATTGTAGTAAGCAGAATATGTGATCCGAGGCATGTTCCCTTTTTGAAAGCAGTTCATTTATCCACTACTGGCTTGCTAGGCCTATCGCAGCTTCACCAGAGCCCCGTTAGCCGTCACGTTTCAGGGTTCCCATAGGGCCTTCCCAGCTACCGTAGCGGTCCTGGGGCACACGAAGTCCTCGCTGTACATCGCCCCTGTAGGCAGTCCCCTACTTTGTGCCGTTTCCCATCTCCCACGACTTGGACGAGGGGTTGGACTTATGGGAGATACAAGTGGTAGAGAACTTCAAGTACCTGGGAAGCATGATTGAAAGTAAGGGGGGAAACGCAATGGAAATAAATGAAAGGTGCAGAAAAGCAGGGCAGTTCTTCAAATGCATTAGGGGGCTTATTTGGAGCAAGGAGGTGCCACAGAAATCCGAGGGAATTATATACCGAACCTACTTTGTCCCCATATTGGCATACGGAAGTGAGACATGGGTAATGCACAAAAGCGACAAAAGTAGAATACAAGCTAGTGAAATGAAGTTCCAGAGGAGCGGGTTGAGTGTAACAAGACGAGACAGATTGCGAAATGTGTATGTGAGGGAAAGACTAAAGGAGGAACCAGTACAGGACAGGATAGAAAAATCAAGACTGCAGTGGTATGGACACATGAAGAGAATGGATGAGGGAAGAATTCCAAAGAGGATGTTTGATCTGCAACTGGAGGGGAAGAGGCCCAGAGGAAGACCAAGAGATAGATGGGTAAAGGGAGTGAAGGAATGTGTGACGAGAAGAGAAGAGAACTGGACGAAGGTGGAAGAGGGGGAATGGTGGAAAGACAGAACACGATGGAGAGGCTTGTGTTCCCGACAGACCCAGCCAGTGGCTGGAAACTGTCCAAGATGATGATGAAGTAAGCAGAATATGTACATATTTGCACTTGTTTACTTTCGAGGAAATTTACTGTGCTTTTGTTCTTTAACAAACATAATTACAGAGTTTTGCTCATTCGCTATGTTCCCACGTGACCATTAAAGGAGTAAGTCGTCTTTGTCGCGCCCCCGTTGGGAAGTCTGAGCGTTTCGGAAATTTTCTAGCAGCCACTGTGTTCTAGATCTCTTGGATTCAATAAGCACCGATAAAAATTATATTGTGTCAGCAACACGACAGTTCTCTGTATACCACTCCATCGCTCACGTGACTCACGCTAACACAACAAGAATACACAAGATAGCAGAAGAAAGCTCTCTATACTGCTGGCGCCGAAGCGGAGAGGATGCGAACTTCCTTTGATCGTCTGCTTAAAGACGACAACCAGCGGAACACGGGCGAACACGAGGGAACGCGAACCGGACACGACCGAATGCCGTCGGCCCAGGCGCGCGCAACATTTACGACCGGAGAGAATTCTCGTCCGCCGTTGCACTCTCGCCCTCATTCGGTTCGATGTACAGGGGTTTTACGGTAGTGGCGTATTTTAGGCCTTTATCAGAGCGGCCTTGGGTAACAGAAGCAATATTGAATTTAATTGACGAAAGGAGAAAATATAGAAATGCAGTAAGTGAAGCAGACAAAAAGGAATACAAACGTCTCAAAAATGAGATCGGCAGGAAGTGAAAAATGGCTAAGCAGGGATGGCTAGAGGACAAATGTAAGGATGTAGAGGCTTATCTCACTAGGGGTAAGATAGATACTGCCTGCAGGAAAATTAAAGAGACCTTTGGAGAAAAGAGAACCACTTGTATGAATGTCAAGAGCTCAGATGGGAACCCAGTTTTAAGCAAAGAATGGAAAGCAGAAAGGTGGAAGGAGTATGTAGAGGGTCTATACAACGGTGATGTACTTGAGGACAATATTGTGGAAATGCAAGAGGATGTAGATGAAGATGAAATGGGATATACGATACTGCGTGAAGAGTTTGACAGAGCACTGAAAGACCTGAGTCGAAAGAAGGCCCCGGGTGTAGACAACATTCCATTATAACTACTGACGGCCTTGGGAGAGCCAGTCCTGACAAAACTCTACAATCGTGGGAGCAAAATGTAAGAGACAGGCGAAATACCTTCAGACTTCAAGAAGAATATAATAATTCCACTCCCAAAGAAAGCAGGTGTTGGCAGATGTGAAAATTACCGAACTATCAGTTAAATAAGCCGCGGCTGCAAAATAATAACACGAATTATTACAGACGAATGGAAAAACTGGTAGAAGCCAACCTCAGGGAAGATCAGTTTGGATTCCGTAGAAATATTGGAACACGTGAGGCAATACTGACCCTACGACTTATCTTAGAAGAAAGATTAAGGAAAGGCAAACCTACGTTTCTAGCATTTGTAGACTTAGAAGAAGCTTTTGACAATGTTGACTGGAATTCTCTCTTTCAAATTCTGAAGGTGACAGGGGTAAAATACAGGGAGCGAAAGGCTATTTACAATTTGCACAGAGACCAGATGGCAGTTATAAGAATCGAGGTGCATGAAAGGGAAGCAGTGGTTGGGAAGGGAATGAGACAGGGTTGTAGCCTATCCCCAATGTTATTCAATCTGTATATTGAGCAAGCAGTAAAGGAAACTAAAGAAAAATTCAGAGTAGGTATTAAAATCAATGGAGAAGAAATAAAAATGTTGAGGTTCGCCGATAACATTGTAATTCTGTCTGAGACAGCAAAGGACTTGGAAGAGTAGTTAAATGGAAGGGACAGTGTATTGAAAGGGGGATATAAGATGAACATCAACAAAAGCAAAACGAGGATAATGGAATGTAATCGAATTAAATCGTGTGATGCTGAGGGAATTAGATTAGGAAATGAGACACTTAAAGTAGTAAAGGGATTTTGCTATTTGGGGAGCAAAATAACTGATGATGGTCGAAGTAGAGAGCATATAAAACGTAGACTGGCAATGGCAAGGAAAGCGTTTCTGAAGAAGAAAAATTATTAACATCGAGTGTAGATTTAAGTGTCAGGAAGTCGTTTCTGAAAGTATTTGTATGAAGTGTAGCCATGTATGGAAGTGAAACGTGGACGATAAATAGTTTGGACAAGAAGAGAATAGAAGCTTTCGAAATGTGGTGCTACAGAAGAATGCTGAAGATTAGATGGGTAGATCACATAAGTAATGAGGAGGTATTGAACAGAATTGGGGAGGAGTTTGTGGCACACCTTGACTAGAAAAAGGGATCGATTGGTAGGACATGTTCTGAGGCATCAAGGGATCACCAATTTAGTATTTGAGGTCAGCGTGGAGGGTAAAAATCGTAGAGGGAGACCAAGAGGTGAATACACTAAGCATATTCAGTAGGATGTAGGTTGCAGTAGGTACTAGGAGATGAAGAAGCTTGCACAGGATAGAGTAGCATGGAGAGCTGTACGAAACAAGTCTCAGAACTGAAGACCACAACAACAACAGCATCAGAGCGGCGAGCCGTCGAACGCCTGGGCAACTCGTGTTTGCAATGTAATGGAGGCATGCACGCTGCCCGTGCTGCTATCATGCTACTAGGCGGACTGTCACGTGACAGGCAGCTGCGACGTCACGGTGCTGACCTTTCTCTTCCCAGACGGCGAGAGTGACTAATCCACGCCGAGGAAGTAGAGGGCATTCCGCGCCAAGCGCGGCAGGAATACGGCAGCGCTGCTAGCAAGTGAAGTAAATGACAGGGACGCCACTTTCAAGGGAAACTCCCCATTACACCTCTCCCCCCTCCCCCTTCCCCTCCCCCCGCGCCAGAGATTCAGTAGTAAGACAGCTTAGAGGCCAGCCCATAAAAACCCGAACACAGAATGAAAACAGGGAGAAGGTGTACTGAACTGTGAAAAAAAAAAAAAATCAAAATAGAAACAGTGAATGCTCCAAGCACAAAAAGCAAGTGTAAGGCAGCCTGAAACGGCAACAGTGTCGTGCTTAAATGGTCACCGTGTTGGAAAAGCGGGCGAAACGTGTTCAAACATCTCTTTTGCCATTTTTTTTAGCTGTATTCAAATTTGTGTCAGCACAACTACTCTGTTAGCAGCCAAAAAGAAGCAGCTTTGGAATGGGGAAAGCATACGTTTGATAACAAGGCGACAGGTCAACCGAATCCTCCACCGGAAAACACGTCTGGTGTGTCATACACGGCATTAGTCACAGTACGTCTGTCTTATGACAGGAATCTCTTATCGACACACCTAACTTCTACGCCTGATAAGTGAGTGAGATATGCCTCCTTGCGCGATTTAGGTGTTTGTATGAATGTGAGGATATAAGATGAACATCAACAAAAGCAAAACGAGGATAATGGAATGTTGTCTAATTAATTGGGTGATGGTGAGGGCATTAGAATAGGAAATAAGATGCTTGAAGTAGTAAATGAGATCTCCTATTTAGGGAGCAAAATAACTGATGCTGGTCGAAATAGAGGGGATATATAATGTGGACTGGCAATGGCAAGGAAAGAGAAATTTGTTAACAACGAGTATAAATTTAACTGTCAGGAAGTCGTTTCTGAAAGTATTTGTGTTCATGTATAGAAGTGAAACGTGGATGATAAATAATTTGGACAAGAAGAGAGTAGAAGCTTTCGAAATGTGGTGCTACAAAAGAATGCTGAAGATTAGATGTGTAGATCACATAACTAATGAGGCGGTATTGAACAGAATTAGGGAGAAGAGAAATTTATGGCACACCTTGACTAGAAGAAGGGATCGGATGGTAGGACATGTTCTGAAACATCTAGGGATCACCAATTTAGCATTGGAGGGCAGTGTGGAGGGTAAAAATCGTAGAGGGAGACCAAGGGATGAATACACTAAGCAGATTCAGAAGGAGGTAGGTTGCAGTAGTTACTGGGAGATGAAGAAGCTCGTACAGGATACAGTAGCATGGAGAGGTGCATCAAACCAGTCTCTGGACTGAAGACCACAACACATGAATGTGAGTGTGAACACTACCACGGAAATGATGAGAACATCATTGTTCGTCACATAAGCTGTAACAAATGGAAGCAACAGTTTCACAACCACACAGTTTCTCTGTGCTCTCTCAAAACATATGTTTTTACGTTTTTGAAGATAGATTCCGTTTTGGAAGTTATGACCCTAGACTTCCTTTGTTGCAACATAGTTCACACCCGTTTATTTGTTGTTTTCATTTCTGTATAAATGGAAATGTCGTGTGACGAGGGCCTCCCGTCGGGTAGACCGTACGCCTGGTGCAAGTCTTTCGATTTGACGCCACTTCGGCGACTTGCGTGTCGATGGGGATGAAATGATGATGATTGGGACAACACAACACCAGTCCCTGAGCGGAGAAAATCTCCGACCCAGCCGGGAATCGAACCCGGGCCCTTTGGATTAGCATTCCGTCACGCCGACCACTCAGCTACCGGGGGCGGACTTCATTTCTGTATGTGGTATCTAGTCTGCTGTCACTATTCATCATGTTTACTTGCGACGATAACGTATTCTTACCACACGACTCATATCCTCTAACCAATGTATAGTATGGCAACTGCCAAGACTACATAAAGAGAACAATCATTCCAATGACTGGACGAGCATAATGTGAAAAGCACGATTAAAACAAATGGCAAAATAGGGTTCTGAACTCGGCTCGTCCGCTTTACAGTCCAAGACCATCCCTATTATCAATTACGCCGTTGCTATTCCAGGCTGCTCTATATTGTACATCTTTTTCTTGGATCGTTCGCTGTTTCTATGTATTTTGCTTCTTTTTTCACAGTTCTGTGCAACTTCTCCGTGTTTTCATGGTTGATCTGTGTTCAGTTTTTGACGGGCCGGCCATTGGGCCATCTTAGCACTAAATCTGAGAGGGGTGCAGTGGGGAGTTTCCCTTGATGGGGGTGTGTGATGAGTTGAGAATTTGGGTCAGACGATAAGCGCCCTCAAAGAGCCAACCACACAGTAATTGCATGGATTTCTGTTACATTACTGGTCGGGCTGGTGACAGCTATCTCCCACCGTTATTTTCAATGTTATTGTAACAACAGTGAAACAAAATCGGTTTTATACTTGCCTAATGATACGGGGTGATTACTATATACTTGAATGGCCTATATTTTTTTATAATACACAAACAATTTTGAAACTTCCTGGCAGATTAAAACTGTGTGCCGGACCGAGACTCGAACTCGGGACCTTTGCCTTTCGCGGGCAAGTGCTCTACCAACTGAGCTACCCAAGCACGACTCCCGCCCCGTCCTCACAGCACTACTTCTGCCAGTACCTCGTCTCCTACCTTCCAAACTTCACAGAAGCTCTCCTGCGAACCTATTTTAATGAAAACTAACAAAAGTGAATTTATGTTGCGGTAAAAATAATAAGTGTAGTTTGTTAACCAAACACTGAATACCTCTATATGAGCCTCACTTATACGGCAGTTAAACCATAATTTCCAAAATTATTTTTTGACACATGTATTTTTTCAGTCTGCTCTGTCCAAACAACTAACACAACCTTCCTTCTAATCCTTTTTAAAGGAAATTGTTTATTTTAGTACAACCCAGGTTTCGCTGTTTTATGCCATTTTCAAGTATTTGATTTTATGTCCTTAACGTATATTGCAGGACACGTAACATGTCGTCAAGCTCAAAGTTGGCCACAAATTTAGAAAAATATTAGCTCCCCACGAAATGCCAGATGTACTCATAAAATCGCCATCTTGTAACAGATCAGTAAATAATCGCGGCACATTTAGTAAAAACAGGCTTACGTTGGTAAATAAAAGATGAAAGCATGCCCTTAAAACGTTATGATGGTGAACTCAAAGACTATGAATAATAGAACAACTGAATATTAAAATGACAAAAAGTCTCTTTCATTTCACTGTCATTACGTTTTAAGGACATATGCTTATCTCTCAGGAACAAATGAACGCCGACGGGGTTAAGAAACACAACATAATGCATACCGCGTCTTGCGAAGTGGAAAGCCCTTATAAAAAACGTAATTACACAAAGTACATTAATGCGTGTGTGCAGTGCCCTCAGAACGCAAAAGAAGGATGAGTCACAAAAAAACGTGAGTAGTGACGAATATATACCCAAAACATTTTGACAAGTCAAAACCAGTTTTTTTTTTAATGAAGGAATGTGTTAACTCGCAGATGAAATTCAGATTTCCATTATTTGGTTCGCAGATGACAAGCTATCAATGCTGGACACCATACAGATGGTCCTGCAAACCCGTATAATGTAAAATCACGGTAAGAACCAAAAGAAACAAAAACTTTCTTCAGGCCTCACTTTGTCAGTTCGGTTACAACCTAAAATAAGTTCACTTTTAATAGTTTTCAATAAATAAAACCCAATGATGATGGCAAAGAGGCGCCGAAACATGTTTGGGTAGAAAGAAAAACAGTGTTTTTGAAAAAAAAAAGGCGGAACCTATATCCTATAATCAGTCATCAAAACCTGCAGACTACTTTCCGGTGACCTAGAAGCATGACATTTGTCAAGAAGCCAGATTTCACTGTTCAAGTAAAAGAAAACATCAGGAAATTGTTAATTTGTAACTACGTCACGCGAAAAAAAAATTTGTGTCCTTTGTTGCCAGTCTGTCTGCCACTTCTCTCAGCATCTACTAAACGCATCAAGTTCAAATTTATGTCACATACTAAGGTGTACGGTTCCCTGGTGAAATAATAAACATCAGCTTCTAAGCCAATGCAATCAACAGATAGGGCCATTTATGTCACATTTTGACACTCACAAACTCACCCAATAAAACCGGCGCACTACATCCCCTTGACGTGGAATCAGGAAATCTGGAGAGATGGTTCAAATGGCTCTGAGCACTATGCGACTTAACTTCTGAGGTCATCAGTCGCCTAGAACTTAGAACTAATTAAACCTAACCTAAGGACATCACACACATCCATGCCCGAGGCAGGATTCGAACCTGCGACCGTAGCGGTCGCTCGGCTCCAAACTGTAGCGCCTAGAACCGCACGGCCACTCCTGCCGGCTATCTGGAGAGAAGAAACGTTTCACAACAAAAATAGAAAAAAAAAATCAGAAAATTGTTAATTAGTAATTACAGCACACGAAACGAATATTTATTTTGTCGATTGCTATCCGACTTCAGAGTTGAAATTAAAACATTCTCGAAAGTCTTGGAATCCATAGGACTGATATTTTGCCAAAATCAGCGTCGATAACAGGCAAAATGCGTTCAGATCCTCGATTCCTGGAGTTGATGAAATGTCTGAATATACAGGGTGAGTCACCTAACGTTACCGCTGGATATATTTCGTAAACCACATCAAATACTGACGAACCGATTCCACAGACCGAACGTGAGGAGAGGGGCTAGTGTGATTGTTTAATACAAACCATACAAAATGCACGGAAGTATGTTTTTTCACACAAACGTACGTTTTTTTTAAATGGAACCCTGTTAGTTTTGTTAGCACATCTGAACATATAAACAAATACGTAATCAGTGCCGTTTGTTGCATTGTAAAATGTTAATTACATCCGGAGATATTGTAACCTAAAGTTGACGCTTGAAACATTGTCCTCACTTCATCGCAGGGGCCCAAACAGCGGCTACATACATCGCGTTTCTACAGAATGATCTGCCAACATTGCTCGAAAATGTCCCACTGGAAACGCGTCGACGTATGTGGTATCAGCATGATGGTGCACCTACACGTTCCGCAATTAACACTAGGCTGACCCTTGACAGGATGTTCGACGGGCGTTTCATAGGACGTGGAGGACGCATAAATTGACCCGCCCGTTCTCCTGATCTTACACCTCTGGACTTCTTTCTGTGGGGTACGTTAAAGGAGAATGTGTACCGTGATGTGCCTACAACCCCAGAGGATAAGAAACAACGTACTGTGGCAGCCTGCGGCGACATTACACCAAATGTACTGCGGCGTGTACGACAATCATTACGCCAGAGATTGCAATTGTGTGCAGCAAATGATGGCCACCACATTGAACATCTGTTGGCCTGACATGTCGGGACACATTCTATTCCACTCCGTAATTGAAAACGGAAACCACTTGTGTACGTGTACCTCACCCCTCATGGTAATGTACATGTGCGTCAGTGAAAAAGACCAATAAAAAGGTGTTAGCATGTGGACCTAATGTGCTGTTCCAGTCTCTTCTGTACCCAAGGTCCATCACCGTTCCCTTTGGATCCCTACGTAATTCGGTGCTCTCCGATACACACGATCGAACAGTGGAGGAGTGGTACTCAAGCGTCAACTTTAGATTACAATATCTCCGGATGTAATTAACATTTTACAATGCAACAAACGGCACTGATTACGTATTTGTTTATATGTTCAGATGTGCTAACAAAACTAACGGGGTTCCATTTAAAAAAACGTAGGTTTGTGTTAAAAATATACTTCCGTGCATTTTTTTATGGTTTGTATTAACCAATTACACTAGCCCCTCTCCTCACGCTCGGTCTGTGGAATCGGTTCGTCAGTATTTGATGTGGTTTACGAAATATATCGAGCGGTAACGTTAGGTGACTCACCCTGTATAATTACGTCTGTACTAAACCATCAGTGCTCAAGTCCTATTCGCAGCTCGTTCATCTTTCTCGTGTTAATTTGACTGTACCTTATAAAAGACGATCTCTTGGTGATACAACTTGCCGGATTTTTCTATCCTTTTTTTCGAATATTTGCTTGTACAATAGACAAGTAATGTTCGAAACTTGCATGCAATATTCTCAGGAAGTTTTTGATCTGAACAATACCTAATGCCCAAGAGTCAGAATTTCGTGACAATATACATCAACATGTCTTCTCCATGTCCTATTTTTCTAAGCAGTCTCCAGCACTTTCTCTGGCCATACGCCAACGTTGTGGAACAGCATGTGTTCCCTGCTGGTGAAAGCTCTTGACCTGTAGGCGTAGCCATGTTTTCACTGCACGACTGATACTTTCGTCATCTTCAAAGTGTGTTCCCCGTAGAGAATCTTTAAGCGGCCCAAAGAGATGGAAGTCCGAGGATGCCAGGTTTGGACTGTAGGGTGGATGAGGCAATGATGTCCAGCCCAATTTGGCGATGTGCTCTGTTGTTCTCAGTCTTGCGTGTGGGCGCGCACTGTTGTGTTGGAACAAGATTTCCGATCGAACACGTCAGAAACGGCTCTTCAATTTAGTCAGAGTCTTGATGTATGCCTCTGAATTGATGGTTCAAAATGGTTCAAATGACTCTAAGCACTATGGGACTTAACATCTGAGTTCATCAGTCCACTAGACTTAGAACTACTTAAACCTAACTAACCTAAGGACATCACACACATCCATGCCCGATGCAGGATTCGAACCTGCGACTGTAGCAGCCGCGTGGTTCTGGGCTGAAGAATTGGTGGTTGATCCTCTTGGCACCACATCTACGAGAATGACGCCATCACAATCCCAGAAGGCTGCCACGGTGACTTTTCTGGCAGAGGGGGTTGTCTCGAATTTCTTCTTTTGTGGTGAATGAGGATGATGCCACTCCGTGGACTGCCTTTTTGTTTCCGGCGCAAAGTGGTGCACCCAGCTTTCGCCCCCCGCAACGATCCGTGACAGAGAGGCCTCTCCATCGGTCTCAAAACGCTCCAACAATTCAGATGAAATGGCCTTTCTTTGAATCCTGTGGTCCGCTGTGAGCATTCGTGAAACCCACCATGAGCACCTCTCTGAATATCCGAGAGTCTCGATCGTTGCAGATGCAATTCCAATGCTGACCGACAGCTGTAGAGCCAACTGTCGAGTTGTGATTGGCCGGTCGGCACGAATAATGGCATCCGCACGCTTCAGTATGTCTGGAGCAGTGGCTGTGGCAGGACGTCCCGAGCGTGGCTGATCGTGGAGCTCTGTTTCTGCATCTCCTGAGGCTGTGACTTTCTTTACCCATCGCCCGACTGTACTCCTATCAACTGCAGTATCGCCATACACTGCACACAAACGTTTATGGATGTTCACCACGGTTTCTTTTTCTTCACACAAGAATTCAATAACAGCACGCTGCTTGTAACGGGAGTCGTACAGGGTGTTTCAAAATTGACCGGTATATTTGAAACGGCAATAAAAACTAAACGAGCAGCGATAGAAATACACCGTTTGTTGCAATATGCTTGGGACAACAGTACATTTTCAGGCAGACAAACTTTCGAAATTACAGTAGTTACAATTTTCAACAACAGATGGCGCTGCGTTCTGGGAAACTCTATAGTACGATATTTTCCACGTATCCACCATGCGTAGCAATAATATGGCGTAGTCTCTGAATGAAATTACCCGAAACCTTTGACAACGTGTCTGGCGGAATGGCTTCACATGCAGATGAGATGTACTGCTTCAGCTGTTCAATTGTTTCTGGATTCTGGCGGTACACCTGGTCTTTCAAGTGTCCCCACAGAAAGAAGTCACAGGGGTTCATGTCTGGCGAATAGGGAGGCCAATCCACGCCGCCTCCTATATGTTTCGGATAGCCCAAAGCAATCACACTATCATCGAAATATTCATTCAGGAAATTAAAGACGTCGGCCGTGCGATGTGGCCGGGCACCATCTTGCATAAACCACGAGGTGTTCGCAGTGTCGTCTAAGGCAGTTTGTACCGCCACAAATTCACGAAGAATGTCCAGATAGCGTGATGCAGTAATCGTTTCGGATCTGAAAAATGGGCCAATGATTCCTTTGGAAGACATGGCGGCCCACACCAGTACTTTTTGAGGATGCAGGGACGATGGGACTGCAACATGGGGTTTTTCGGTTCCCCATATGTGCCAGTTCTGTTTATTGACGAAGCCGTCCAGGTAAAAATAAGCTTCGTCAGTAAACCAAATGCTGTCCACATGCATATCGCCGTCATCAATCCTGTGCACTATATCGTTAGCGAATGTCTCTCGTGCAGCAATGGTAGCGGCGCTGAGGGGTTGCCGCGTTTGAATTTTGTATGGATAGAGGTGTAAACTCTGGCGCATGAGACGATACTTGGACGTTGGCGTCATTTGGACCGCAGCTGCAACACGGCTAACGGAAACCCGAGGTCGCTGTCGGATCACCTGCTGCACTAGCTGCGCGTTGCCCTCTGTGGTTGCCGTACGCGGTCGCCCTACCTTTCCAGCACGTTCATCCGTCACGTTCCCAGTCCGTTGAAATTTTTCAAACAGATCCTTTATTGTATCGCTTTTCGGTCCTTTGGTTACATTAAACCTCCGTTGAAAACTTCGTCTTGTTGCAACAACACTGTGTTCTAGGCGGTGGAATTCCAACACCAGAAAAATCCTCTGTTCTAAGGAATAAACCATGTTGTCTACAGCACACTTGCACGTTGTGAACAGCACACGCTTACAGCAGAAAGACGACGTACAGAATGGCGCACCCACAGACTGCGTTGTCTTCTATATCTTTCACATCACTTGCAGCGCCATCTGTTGTTGAAAATTGTAACTACTGTAATTTCGAAAGTTTGTCCGCCTGAAAATGTACTGTTGTCCCAAGCATATTGCAACAAACGGTGTATTTCTATCGCTGCTCGTTTAGTTTTTATTGCCGTTTCAAATATACCGGTCATTTTTGAAATACCCTGTATGTAGACGCCATTTTGCCGCTGTACTACGGCTCTGCCATCTGCCGGAACGGTTCGTAACTTCACTGACGCACAGAACAAACATCAAACGTGAAGTACCAACAACGGCGTTTGTCTCCGTATATTAATGGCTTTTTAAAAAAATGTGGGGCATTACTTATTGAACGACGCTCGTATGTACGCCTCTGTATCCATTACTTCATCCAAACATTTCCTTTTTCCTCAATTTTTTGTCTTTCATCGCGATTTTTCTTCGACAATAATAGCTCAACAACAGTGACAGCTGCTCCAATTTTTGATCACGGCACTGTAAACTTTCACTTGCGTATCTGAGAACGCGACTCCGGTGAACCCACTTCTGCAGGTACTTGCGTCAAGTTCCTGAAATTAATTTGCCCAGGCGTCTTGCAGAAGTAAACTTGCGCAATTTTTTGTTCTAATGTGAACAGAACAGCAATGCTTGCAGAAGTTCCTTGCAGAAGCTACTTGCTAGTGGACTCGGCCGTAAGAACAATGCGGATCTCCGGAGCGCATTTTGTTTGCTCGCGTATTAGCACGTGGCTTTGAGACAGATAGTCGGCTGCTTACACAAGGCTACGTCACAGGCAGCATGCGCATCCGCAAACTTCTGTTTCGCCAAGTGGAGCGCGGGCGAGGTTCTCAAAATAGCTTCTCAGGCGGCGTTCGCTTATCGCTGATACGGTGCTGTAATTTCCCGTTCAGACCTGGGTAACACCGCGGGCGCAACGTTACGAGATAAAAGCGTCCGGCAGCGCACACTACAACTACACTGCTGGCCACCGTAAATGCAACACCCTGAAGGAAGCATCCGAATCAAGTGAAATTTACACCATGGGTTTGCAGCGATGAGATATGCAACTGATTAGAATTTCAGCGCAGACGCACATCACGCGCGCCTGTGGCGCCACCTCATAGCGCCATTTAAGGCTTGGCGATTTCGACGAGTGTACGTTCGGCACGTGTGTTTACCTTGTGGTTGTTTCACAAGACGATCAGTTATGCCTCGTAGACAACAGCGAACATCGTTTGATCAAGTATCCGAGTTCGACAGAGGAAGGATAGTGGCTTACCGAGATTTTGGATTATCATACAGAGAAATCGCTAGTCGTGTTGCACGAAACCGAACAACTGTAATGCGGATATGTGACCGTTGGATGCAGGAGGGTACGACGGACCGACGTGGTCGATCGCATTCACCTCGGTGCACCACTGCACGTGCTGATAGGCAAATTGTGCACAGGGCAGTGGCGGATCGCTCAGTGACATCCCGAACCGTAGCACAGCACATTGCGTCTGTAACGCATCATCCAGTGTCTGCGCGTACCATTCGACGCCGTTTACAGCAGAGTGGTCTGTCCGCAAGACGTCCATTGCTTCGTCTACCATTGACGCAGAACCACAGACGTCTCCGTCGCTAATGGTGTGATGACAGACGGATGTGGACGGCAGAATGGAGTGACGTTGTCTTTACTGACGAGGCACGCTTCTGTCTGCAGCACCACGATGGTCGGATTCGAGTGTGGAGACACCGTGGAGAGAGGATGCTGGACCGCTGCATTATGCACCGCCACACTGGTCTTGCACCGGGTATTATGGTATGGGGCGGCATTGGATATTACTCTCGCACGCCTCTGGTACGCATTGCCGGTACTTTAAATAGCCGGCGTTACATATCCGAGGTGCTGGAGCCAGTTGTCCTTCCTTACCTTTAGGGCTCGGCCACAGCCATATTTCAACAAGATAATGCGCGATCACACGTGGCACGCATTGTCCAAAGATTCTTCGTCAATAACCAGATTGAATTGCTTCCCTGGCCGACTCGCTCTCCGGATCTTTCGCCGATAGAAAACATGTGGTCCATGGTTGCTCAACGAGTGACCCAGATTACATCCCCAGCTGCCACACCAGATGATCTTTGGCAACGTGTGGAAACTGCTTGGGCTGCTGTACCCCAGGAACACATCCAACGTCTCTTTGACTCAATGCCGAGACGTGTGGCAGCTGTGATCTCCAACAATGGCGGCTACTCTGGCTACTGATTCTGGCAGGAACCACATGTGACAGACGTCTGTAAACGTAATCATTTGATACTTGGTCAACATGTTATCTACAAAATAAATCTTGTTGTGCTACCTCTTGTCTTTCTTGGTGTTGCATTTACGGTGGCCAGCAGTGTATATTGAGAATCAACGAGGGTCGTTCAGTAAGTAATGTCCCACATAAAAAAAAAACAAAAGAAACATAAATATATGTAGACAAACGTCCTTGGTGGTGCTTCACATTTGGTGCTTGTTCTGTGCGCCGCGAAGTTTCGAACCGTTCTGGCAGATGGAAAGCCGCAGTACAGCCTCAAACTGGCGTCTACACTCATGCTCATAAATTAAGGATATTGCTGATACATGGTGAAACAACGTTCTAGTGAGCGGTTTGCGGGTTTAAATCACCTCTGGGTATATACAAGCGGCGCATTTGACCTGCGGTCGTCGCACGGTGGCGCTGGCAGCAGGTGTGTTGGTGCATGTCAGAATACCGTGCAGCGAGTAAGTGTGCGGGCGTTTTCGGACGTGCTAATGGTGACTGTGTATTCAAAATGGCTCAAAGAACACATATTGAAGACGTTATGAGGGGTAGAATACTAGGGCGACTGCAGGCTGGTCAAACACAGCAGGTCGTAGCACGGGCCCTCCGTGTGCCACAAAGTGTGATCTCAGGACTATGGCAACGGTTCCAGCAGACAGGAAACGTGTCCAGGCGCTACAGTACGGGACATCCACAGTGTACAAAACCACAAGAAGACCGACATCTCACCATCAGTGCCCGCAGACGGCCACGGAGTACTGCAGGTAGCCTCGCTCGGGACCTTACCACAGACACTGGAACAGTTGTCTCCAGACACACAGTTTACAGACGACTGAACAGACACGGTTTATTCGCACGGAGACCTGCAAGGTGCATTCCACTGACCCCTGGTCACAGCAGAGCCCGTAAAGCCTGGTGTCAAGAACATAGTACATGGTCATTGGAACAGTGCCCAGGTTTTGTTCACGGACGAGTCCAGGTATAGTCTGAACAGTGATTCTCGCCGGGTTTTCATCTGGCGTGAACCAGGAGGCAGATACCAACCCCTTAATGTCCTTGAAAGGGACCTGTATGGAGGTCGTGGTTTGAGAGGTCGTGGTTTGATGGTGTGGGGTGGGATTATGATTGGTGCAGGTACTTCCCTGCATGTCTTTGACAGAGGAACTGTAACAGGTCAGGTGTGTCAGGACGTCATTTTGCACCAGTATGTCCGCCTTTTCAGGGGTTCAGTGGGTCCCACCTTCCTCCTGATGGATGATAACACACGGGCCCACCGAGCTGCCATCGTGGAGGAGTACCTTGTGTAAGTAGGCTGTTTAGGTTTTTATGTTGGTAACGCCATGTAGCGCTCTGTATGAAAATCACTGGCTGTGCTGTGTGCAGACTGTGGCTGGTTTGCATTGTTGTTTGCTATTGTAGTGTTGGGCAGTTGGATGTGAACAGCGCGTAGCGTTGCGCAGTTGGAGGTGAGCCGCCAGCAGTGGTGGATGTGGGGAGAGAAATGGCGGAGTTTTGAAAGCGGATGATCTGGACGTGTGTCCATCAGAGACAGTAAATTTGTAATACTGGATGCCATGAACTGCTTATGACTGCTATTATGACTTTTGAACACTATTAAGGTAAATACATTGTTTGTTCTCTATCAAAATCTTTCATTTGCTAACTATGCCTATCAGTAGTTAGTGCCTTCATTATTTAGCTGGCATTAGTGGCGCTCGCTGTACTGCAGTAGTTCGAGTAACGAAGATTTTTGTGAGGTAAGTGATTTGTGAAAGGCATAGGTTAATGTTAGTCAGGACCATTCTTTTGTAGAGATTATTGAAAGTCAGATTGCGTTGCGCTTAAAATATTGTGTGTCAGTTTAGTGTTGATCAGAATAGGTAAAGAGCGAAATGTCTGGGTACGTTCAATTCTGTTCAGCTGTTTTGAAATCAAATAATGTAAGAGGTTTATCAGCACAGTAATTCATTAATTTTTCTAAGGGGACGTTTCACTTGAAACAGAAGATATCAGGCGAATGGAGTGGCCTGCCTGTTCTCCAGACCTAAACCCCATCGAGCACGTCTGGGATCCTCTCGGTCGTCTTCAAACCCCTTGGAGCTCTGAAAGTCACTGGTGCAAGAATGGGAGGCTATACGCCGGCAGCTGCTCGACCACCTGATCCAAGAGTATACCAATCCGATGTACGGCCTGTGTACGTGTACATGGTGATCACATCGCATATTGATGTCGGGGTACATGCGCAGGAAACAGTGGCATTTTGTAGCACATGTGTTTCGGGACGGTTTTGTCAACTTATCACCAATACCGTGGACTCACAGATCTATGTCGTGTGTGTTCCGTAGGTGTCTATGCTATTAGAGCCAGTTTTGTGTAGTGCCACGTTGTGTTGTACCACATTCTGCAATCATCCTTAAATTATGAGCATGAATGTAGCTGTGTTCCACAAGAACGCATGTTCCACAAGAACGCATGTTCCACAAGAATCCATGTTGGCTAGTTATCGATAAATCGTTTCCTTCGACGTAACTCCTGATGTCCGAACACAGCATGTGTTCCAAAACCCAACTGCAAATCGACGTTAGCGGTATGGGTCTGAAAGTCAGCAATTCAGCGGATTACTCATATTTTCTTTCTTGGCTATTGATGTGACTCGTGCAATTTTCCAGTGTTTAGTCACGGACTTTTCATCAAGCGAATGGTTCTTTATGAGTGCTAAGTATGGAGCTATTGCATCAGCATACTCAAAGCAACCTGACAGGTAAACAGTGCATTTCATATCTCTGTAAACTGTTCGACCCAGGTATTTGTATAAGCTTACTCATTCTGATTGTGAATCACTGTGCAGTAAAAGGATACTATGATTTCCGTTTATTTACTTATTTATTGTTTGTTTAGGCCAGGGCTTAACAACTGGCCGGTTTTGAGCGCGAGTACTCGCGTCTGCTCAGGCACGTGCTCGCGAGCAGGTGCAAGGTCGCGGAGTAGGGAGGGAGGGGAAATGCGCGCGCACGTTTGAATGTGATCTCGCGTTCTTAGCAGATTTAACTAGCCATCTGAATGCTTTGAACATTTTACTACAAGGTAAAGATCTGCTAATTACTCATTTCATAGATCGAATATGAGCTTTTAAAATGAAATTGACACTTTGGGTGAGTCAGTTGGAAACAGGAAACCTAGCTCATTTTCCTAAATTATCATCCATGCAAGATGTTCAAAAAGACTGTGAACGTCATTCACATAGTTTAGTTGATCAGCGCTTTCAAGATCTGACAGCACTAGACAGTGATTTTGATCTGTTCTCTCCATATTCAGCGAATATTTAAGAGATTCGTCCTGAGCTGCAGCAAGAAATTATTGTCCTGCAGTGTGACAGAGAATACAGAGACAAATTTCAGAACAAGAAAAACATTTTGGAATTCTACAGACACTTCCCTCAGGATGGATTTCCTCATTTGCGCAAACTGGCAGCTACAATAATATCAATGTTCGGTGCCACGTATGTTTGTGAACAACTGTTCTCTGCAATGAAATGTAACAAGACGCGCCTGAGAAACGCATTGTCTGATCGAAATTTAAACCGCTCGCTGTGCCTAAAATGCACAAGAACAATTACTCCGAACGTAGACACAATTGTAAAGGGCAAAAAGTACAAGCTAACCGAGAATCCCACACTTCAGTGACGCCTTTTATTGTGTAACAGTTCACAAATTAATGCGAATTTAAAGGCATACACTAAGCTAATAAAATTATGTGGCATGTGTACATTCTCCTTTATTTGTTTCATTTGTCGCAGTAATAATTCGTGAGTGATATCCCTGCAGGTGGCCGGGGATTTACATTGACTGGCGGCAGCTGTTGTGTGCCCCACGTGACTCTCCCCACTCTCCGCTCTGGTCCGGTAGTGGGGGTAGCGTGCTCGCGCTGCTCCGTGCTCGCGCCTTGCTGCTCACAGCTTGCTCCGCGAGCACGTATGTTGTGAAGCCCTGGTTTAGGCTGACCAGATAAGGGCCTTGGAAGGCCCTGTCTTACATCTGACACGGAACAACTCATACCAAAATTATCAAAAAACGTTTCCGGTTATAATCTACATCTACATAGATACTCTGCAAGCCACTCTGCGTGGCGGAGGGTGCCCTGTACCAATACTAGTCATTTCCTTCCCTGTTCCACTCGCAAATAAAGCGAGGGAAAAACGACTGTCTGTATGACTCTGTATGAGCTCTAAGTTATCGTATCTTATCTTAGTGGTCCATACGCGCAATGTACTACGGTTATTCGGACAGTAAGGAACGACTGGTCGTGAAGTGGAAACCACAGTGAAATCCGATGAAGTTTAGCACAGGTGTGTTGGGCAGTCTCTCTAGTATGGTGACGATCGCTTTACGTCGTTCTTTTTAGTTCTGAGCACACAGGGAGCACATAAAGATACCTAGAACAATAGTGTCTCCAGCCAAGTACGAGGCCCTGGTGAGAAATTTCGCCTGAAGCTATGCAGCCTATATTACATAACTGTCGTGCGTTTTCTTCGTCAAGACAATTCTCAGCCGCATTCTGCAGGGGCAATGAAGATGCTCCTGCATCGTTTTCAATTGGAAATGTTTGATTACCCACAATACAGCCCGTTATTATCTCCCTCTGAGTTTCATCTGTGCTCACATGAACTGCTGGCTATGAAAACATTTTGGCACAGACAAGGAACTGTAGGCCAGCGTAGAGAATTGACGGTAAGCACTGGCGGCTGCCTTCTATAACGAGAGTATTGGAAAGTTCGTAAAACGCTACGACAAACGTCTAAGTCGGATCGACGACTATGGAGTTAAGTAGCTGGAAGTTGTAGCTAACTGTTGGAAATAAAACAGTTTTGATTTCCACTGTGGTTTCCATTTCGTGACCTATCGTTCCTTAATTTCCGAATAGCCCTCGTATGCTAGCGGCAGTAGAATAGCTCGGCAGTCAGCTTCTGATGCTGGTTCTCTAAATTTTCTCAATAGTGTTTCTCGAAAAAAACGTCGCCTTCCCTCCAAGGATACCCATTTCATTCCCGGAGCATCTTCGTAACGACTCCCATTTGAGTTCCCGAAGCATCTCCATAACATGTTTTATTCGAACGTACCGGTAACAAATCTAGCAACCCAGCTCTGATTTGCCTCGAGGTCTTCCTGCAGTCCGACCTGCTACGGATCCTAAACACTCGAGCAGTACTCAAGAGGCCGGCCGGAGTGACCGAGCGGTTCTAGGCGCTTCAGTCCGGAACCGCCCGACCGCTACGGTCGCAGGTTCGAATCCTGCCTCGGGGATGGATGTGTGTGATGTCCTTAGGTTAGTTAGGTTTAAGTAGTTCTAAGTTCTAGGGGACTGATGACTTCAGCAGTTAAGTCCCCTAGTGCTCAGAGCCATTCGAACCAAGTACTCAAGAGCAGGTCGCACCAGCATCCTCTATGCGGTCTCCTTTACAGGTGAACCACTCTTTCCTAAAATTCTCCCAATAAACCAAAATTTACCATTCGCCTTCCCTACCACAGTTCTCACATCTACGGTCCATCTCATATCGCTTTGCAACGTTACGCCCAGATATTTAAACGATATGGACAGGGTCAAGGAGTACACTAACAATGCTACATCCGGACATTACAGGTTTGATCTTCCTACTTACCCGCATCAACTTATTTTTCCGCATTTAGGGTTAGCTGCCATTCCTCACACCAACTGGAAATTTTGTCTAAGTTGTCTTGTATCTTTATACAGTCACTTAACTTCGACCCCTTACCAAACACCACAGCATCATCAGCAAACAACCGCTGATTGCTGCCCATGCTGTCCGCCAAATCATTTATGTACGAGGATTGGAACTTTAATAGTGGCAACTATTTATTTACAGCTCATACAAAATAGATACGTGTTTCTAAGTTTTGCTGACCAAAGTAGTCACCAGCATTGTGTATAGCCCGTTGCCAGCGATGTGGAAGTCGTAGGATACTCTTAGCAGTGCCAGTTGTGTTGACAGTTGGAGCGGCGCGGTCTATTGGCCGACGAATTTGTAGCAGTTCTGAAGCGAATGCCGTGAAGTGTTTCCTTCAGTTTAGAAATAGAGTTGAACACACGTGGGCTTAAGTCAGGGGAGTGCAGTAAGTGGCATAGCACTTAGCAGCCCCATCAGTCAAACAAATCAGTAACAACTTGCACTGTATGTGCTTGAGCATTCTGCTCCAAAATGATGGTCAGGTCCTGCAGAAAGTGTCATCACTTCTGTTTCTAAGCTGGTCGTAGGCTGTGTTCCAAAAATGAACAGCATAGAGACAGAAGTGACGACACTTTCTGCAGGACCTGACCATCATTTTGCAGGACAATGCTCAAACACGTACAGTGCAAGCTGATACTGATTTGTTTGACTGATGGGGCTGCTGAGTGCTATATGCCACTTACTGCACTCCCCTGACTTAAGCCCACGTGAGTTCAACTCTATTTCTAAACTGAAGGAAACACTTCACGGCATTCGTTTCAGAACTGCTACAAATTCGTCGGGCTATAGACCGCGCCGCTCGAACTGTCAACACAACTGGCACTGCTAAGAGTATCCTACGACTTCCACATCGCTGGCAACGGGTTATACACAATGCTGGTGACTACTTTGAAGGCCAGTAAAACTTTGAAACACGTATCTATTTTTTTCGAGCTGTAAATAAATAATAACCACTATTAAAGTTCCAACCCTCGTATGCAGAGAGCAGCGGTCCTACCACACTTCCCTGGGGAACTCGTGACGATACCCTGGTCTTTGATGAACACTCGCCGTCGAGGACAGCATACTGGGTCCTGTTGCTTAAGGAGTCTTCGAGCCACTCACATAACTGTGAACTTATCCCATATGATCTTATCTTCGTTAACAGCCTTCAGCAGGGCACCGTGTCAAATGCTTTTCGCAAATCTAGAAATACGGAACCTGTCTGTTGCCCTTCACCCATAGTTCGTAGTATACCTTGTGAGAAAAGGGCAAGCTGGGCTTCCCACAAGCGATTCTTTCTAAAACCGTGCTAATTCGTGGATATAAGCTTCTCAGTCTCAAGGAAGTTTATTATATTCGAACTGACAATATGTTAAATTATTCTGCAGCAAACAGAAGTTAATGATATTGGCCTGTAGTTTTGCGGATCCGTTCTTTGACCCTTCCCTATTTTCCAGTCGCTTGGGACTTGTTGCAGGGCCAGAGATTCATGATAAATTCAAGCCAAGTAAGGGGCCAATACTGTACTCATCGTAAAATCGAACTGGGATTCCATCCGGACCTGGTGATTTATTTACTTTCAAACCTTTCAGTTGTTTCACTACGCCAGGGAAGCTTTTATTTTTTTTTTTTTCATCAGTCTACTGACTGGTTTGATGTGGCCCGCCACGAATTCCTTTCCTGTGCTAACCTCTTCATCTCAGAGCAGCACTTGCAACCTACGTCCTCAATTATTTGCTTGACGTATTCCAATCTCTGTCTTCCTCTACAGTTTTTGCCCTCTACAGCTCCCTCTAGTACCATGGAAGTCATTCCCTCATGTCTTAGCAGATGTCCTATCATCCTGTCCCTTCTCCCTATCAGTGTTTTCCACATATTCATTTCCTCTCCGATTCTGCGTAGAACCTCCTCATTCCTTACCTTATCAGTCCACGTAATTTTCAACACTCGTCTATAGCACCACATCTCAAATGCTTCGATTATTTTCGGTTCCGGTTTCCCCACAGTCCATGTTTCACTACCATACAATGCTGTACTCCAGACGTACATCCTCAGAAATTTCTTCCTCAAATTAAGGCCGGTATTTGATATTAGTAGACTTCTCTTGGCCAGAAATGCCTTTTTTGCCATAGCGAGTCTGCTTTTGATGTCCTCCTTGCTCCGTCCGTCATTGGTTATTCTACTGCCTAGGTAGCAGAATTCCTTAACTTCATTGACTTCGTGACCATCAATCCTGATGTTAAGTTTCTCGCTGTTCTCATTTCTACTACTTCTCATTACCTTCGTCTTTCTCCGATTTACTCTCAAACCATACTGTGTACTCATTAGACTGTTCATTCCGTTCAGCAGATCATTTAATTCTTCTTTCACTCAGGATAGCAATGTCATCAGCGAATCGTATCATTGATATCC
Organism: Schistocerca nitens; assembly: GCF_023898315.1. NCBI lineage: Eukaryota > Metazoa > Arthropoda > Insecta > Orthoptera > Acrididae > Schistocerca > Schistocerca nitens. Next base: position 138,450,822 of record NC_064625.1, on the reverse strand, counting down.
TTTCACCTTGTATTTTAACTCCACTCCCGAACCTTTTTTTTATTTCCATCATTGCTTCCTCGATGTACAAATTGAAGAGTAGGGGCGAAAGGCTACAGCCTTGTCTTACACCCTTCTTAATACGAGCACTTCGTTCTTGATCGTCCACTCTTATTATTCCCTCTTGGTTGTTGTACATATTGTATATGACCCGTCTCTCCCTATATCTTACCCCCACTTTTTTCAGAATCTCGAACAGCTTGCACCATTTTATATTGTCGAACGCTTTTTCCAGGTCGACAAATCCCATGAAAGTGTCTTGATTTTTCTTTAGCCTTGCTTCCATTATTAGCCGTAACGTCAGAATTGCCTCTCTCGTCCCTTTAATTTTCCTAAAGCCAAACTGATCGTCACCTAGCGCATTCTCAATTTTCTTTTCCATTCTTCTGTATATTATTCTTGTAAGCAGCTTCGATGCATGAGCTGTTAAGCTGATTGTGCGATAATTTTCGCACTTGTCAGCTCTTGCCGTCTTCGGAATTGTGTGGATGATGCTTTTCCGAAAGTCAGATGGTATGTCGCCAGACTCATATATTCTACACACCAACGTGAATAGTCGTTTTGTTGCCACTTCCCCCAATGATTTTAGAAATTCTGATGGAATGTTATCTATCCCTTCTGCCTTATTTGACCGTAAGTCCTCCAAAGCTCTTTTAAATTCCGATTCTAATACTGGATCCCCTATCTCTTCTAAATCGACTCGTGTTTCTTCTTCTATCACATCAGACAAATCAGAGGCTTTCAGTGTATTCTTTCCACCTATCTGCTCTCTCCTCTGCATTTAACAGTGGAATTCCCGTTGCACTCTTAATGTTACCACCGTTGCTTTTAATGTCACCAAAGGTTGTTTTGACTTTCCTGTATGCTGAGTCTGTCCTTCCGACAATCATATCTTTTTCGATGTCTTCACATTTTTCCTGCAGCCATTTCGTCTTAGCTTCCCTGCACTTCCTATTTATTTCATTCCTCAGCGACCTGTATTTCTGTATTCCTGATTTTCCTGGAACATGTTTGTACTTCCTCCTTTCATCAATCAACTGAAGTATTTCTTCTGTTACCCATGGTTTCTTCGCAGCTACCTTATTTGTACCTATGTTTTCCTTCCCAGCTTCTGTGATGGCCCTTTTTAGAGATGTCCATTCCTCTTCAACTGTACTGCCTACTGCGCTATTCCTTATTGCTGTATCTATAGCGTTAGATGACTTCAAACGTATCTCGTCATTCCTTAGTTCTTCCGTATCCCACTTCTTTGCGTATTGATTCTTCCTGGCTAATGTCTTGAACTTTAGCCTACTCTTCATCACTACTATATTGTGATCTGAGTCTATATCTGCTCCTGGGTACGCCTTACAATCCAGTATCTGATTTCGGAATCTCTGTCTGACCATGATGTAATCTAATTGAAATCTTCCCGTATCTCCCGGCCTTTTCCAAGTATACCTCTTCGTCTCGTGATTATTGAACAGGGTATTCGCTATTACTAGCTGAAACTTGTTACAGAACTCAATTAGTCTTTCTCCTCTTTCATTCCTCGTCCCAAGCCCATATTCTCCTGTAACCTTTTCTTCTACCCCTTCCCCTACAACTGCATTCCAGTCACCCACGACTATTAGATTTTCGCCCCCCTTTACATACTGCATTACCCTTTCAATATCCTCATACACTTTCTCTATCTGTTCATCTTCAGCTCGCGACGTCGGCATGTATACCTGAACTATCGTTGTCGGTGTTGGTCTGCTGTCGATTCTGATTAGAACAACCCGGTCACTGAACTGTTCACAGTAACACACCCTCTGCCTTACCTTCCTATTCATAACGAATCCTACACCTGTTATACCATTTTCTGCTGCTGTTGATATTACCCGATACTCATCTGACCAGAAATCCTTGCCTTCCTTCCACTTCACTTCACTGACCCCTACTATATCTAGATTGAGCCTTTGCATTTCCCTTTTCAGATTTTCTAGTTTCCCTACCACGTTCAAGCTTCTGACATTCCACGCCCCGACTCGTAGAACGTTATCCTTTCGTTGATTATTCAATCTTTTTCTCATGGTAACCTCCCCCTTGGCAGTCCCCTCCCGGAGATCCGAATGGGGGATTCCGGAATCTTTTGCCATTGGAGAGATCATCATGACACTTCTTCAATTACAGGCCACATGTCCTGTAGATACACGTTACGTGTCTTTAATGCAGTGGTTTCCATTGCCTTCTGCATCCTCATGTCGTTGATCATTGCTGATTCTTCCGCCTTTAGGGGCAATTTCCCACCCCTAGGACAAGAGAGTGCCCTGAACCTCTATCCGCTCCTCCGCCCTCAGGGATGCTTATCACTGTGTTTTTCATACGGGAGTCTGTCCGATGGTTAAATGACGGCATGTTTGTACGATTCTCCTGTGTGAACGATTTCTTAAATGAACTGCAACACCAGACTGGTCAACCAGAGTCTGAACAGAAGCGTTAGACTCGCTTAGACCACAATTTTCTCGTGTTCACTGTCAGATCTTTTGCTAAGGTATAACTAGTGACGTGCGCTGGGTATATTCCCAGTGATAGGGAACTTATAAAATGGGAGTGTTGCTGGGAATATTTCTTTGGCCCGGGAAGATTCCCAAAAATTGGGAATCTATGAAAATCATTAGAGTTTTAGATTTTGAATGTTTTAACACTTATTATCACCCAGGGAACCTTAATACTAGGTTAACTAGGTAAATTCATACATTTTAATCCAAGTTTTATCATTCCATGCATTAATTTCCATTCATATTTCAGGCAGATACAACCTTGTTCTCAAAAGGAGAGAATGTTGAACAGGCAGTCCAACAAGCAGAAGTCTTGTTCAATGAAGCTAAGGTCTGGTTTATCATGAACAAAATGAATATTAATGAAGAAAAAACTCAGAGGATGACGTGCAGCCTCAGCAATACTGGAGCACTGGGTAACACAGCAGATGTTAAACTTCTGGGCTTTATCATTGATACCAAATTAACCTGGCAACAGCTTACCAAACATGTATGTTCCAAACTTTCACGGGTCCTGTACCTCTTGAGGAAACTGAAAAGTATAGTGCCAGAACAGTACCTTCTAACTGTATACTATGCAATGTTCCACAGCCACATCAGTTGTGGACTGTTGTTTTGGGGCCATTCTGCAGGCTGCAAGAATGTGCTTTTTCTGCAAAAGAAAGCAATGGGGATCATTACTCCAAGCAAAAAAACATACCGCTGTAAACCAATTTTCACCAGGTTAGGAGTTCTGACTGTTTACAGCCAGTATATATCGAACTGCCTCTTCCTCATAAAGCGAAACCATGATATTTACATAAACAGAAATGAAGTTCACAAATACAACACTCGCAACAAGGACGGTATCGACATGCCAAGGTGTCTATTAGCAAAGACACAAAACAGCTTCCCAATGGTGACCCTAAAATTGTTTAATGCTCTACTTAATGACATTCAGTCTTTACCATGGGAGCAGTTTATAACTACTATTCTGTGTAAGCTAAAAGAGCAACCCTTCTACAATATTTAAGAATTCTTCTCTAGTAATAGCATAGTGTTTACTTGAGCTGCAGCTCAGTTCCATGACTCCAACAGTAACCGTTATATTTAATTTCATTATATACTTGTGACTATTTTATAGTTGTGATATTATTGTAATCTAATTTATAACTTAAATATGTCTTGCAGTATTAAATTACTATCATAGTAGAGTTGTGTTCATGTATTTTGATAATGTTGTATCTTGACACTGTCTGTCCAGCTGTGGCTGGTGAATGACGTAGAATTGGTAATAAGGTAATAATGAGGCAAAACATCATTCACCGTAAGTCTGGTGGAAAAAATAATTTAAATTATTCTCTAGGCCCACTATTTTTGGGCGAATTGAAACCCCACATTTCTCTGAATGAAACGTAAACTTACAAAATATTTCTCTAGAAGCATAATTCTCAACTGGCCATTATCTGTAGTATTTTTTTAGTTTTTCCAAACGAATGACTAGAGGTGTTTCACTTTCAGAATTCAAAGACTCGTCATTTCCTGCTATGAATTATGATGTATAAATTGTTAATTAATATTTGACCATGTCCTGTGTCAATAAAATCAGTTATATTTTCAAATAAATCATAAATCTCGGCCGGTTTATTCGCATAATTTTTACCTGAAATGACATTTTCAATGACTAATGTTTACAAAATTTGCTCGAGTTTATTTTACACTTTATAGCCTACGATAACTCTAAATCGACAGAAAAATTAACAAATTGAATAAACAAACTTCCCTGTGTATTTTAGTAACTTTAGTTACTCACTAGATGACATATCCATATTATAAACTCGGTTTTTCTAAAGGTTGATTATTTCAACATTGGCAGTTGCCGGTGGTCGTAAATTTCGATGCTTCGCAATTCTAGGGCTAATTCTTTGATGTTTAAAACATTGAAAACCAAAAAATGTGTTTATTTCTAACAAAGAGGTTGTTAAGTCCAGATCCTTATAAATTTGATTTAACTATACAACTACTGCTTATAGCTATTTTTACCTATTAACAGTTTTTTGAGCTATCTTTCTAATCAATCATAAATTCCCAGGAATTGATAAATTTTGGGAATGTTACCGGCAATATTCCTTGGGAGTATTTCTTCGATTTTAAATTCCCGGGAATTTTACAACACTAGGTTTGACAGTGGTAGTTGTATGCTTTGCACATACATATTTTTACAGATGCCCGAATCTCTACTAACCTTCTCTTGTCGTCATTTGTGCAAAAGTCTGTGCTTCTTCAGCATCTACCGAATTTCATTATTCAACTATGGTGGGTCTTTTCCATTTTTTATCCACTTACTAAGCACATAACACTCCCGACCACGATTTACAATCTGCTTAAATTTTGACCACAATTCTTCTACGTCCATCTTACTGGAATTAAGTAATGCCAGTTCAGGTCTAAGCGTGGTGCTAATAACTGCTTACCTACTCTGTGTAGCACAACCACTCTCCTAGTCTTCTTGACTGATAATAATAATAATAATAATAATAATAATAATGTTACTGTTGCCAGTTCAGGTCTAAGCGTGATGCTAATAACTGCTTACCTACTCTGTGTAGCACAACCACTCTCCTAGTCTTCTTGACTGATAATAATAATAATAATAATAATAATGTTACTGTTGCCAGTTCAGGTCTAAGCGTGATGCTAATAACTGCTTACCTACTCTGTGTAGCACAACCACTCTCCTAGTCTTCTTGACTGATAATAATAATGTTACTGTTGATGTGGTCCTCACTCCTGAGACTGGTTTGATGCAGCTCTCCATGCTACTCTATCCTGTACAAGCTTCTTCATCTCCCAGTACCTACTGCAACCTACACCCTTCTGAATCTGCTTGGTGTATTCATCTCTAGGTCTCCCTCTATGATTTTTACCCTCCACGCTGCCCTCCAATACTAAATTAGTGATCCCTTGATGCCTCAGAACATGTCCTACCAACCGATCCCTTCTTCTAGTCAAGTTGTGCCACAAATTCAACTTCTCTCATTTCTATTCAGTACCATTTCATTAGTTACATGTTCTGCCCATCTAATCTTCATCATTCTTCTGTAGCACCACATTTCGAAAGCTTCTATTCTCTTCTCGTCTAAACTATTTATCGTCCACGATTCACTTCCATACATGGCTAATCTCCATTCAAATACTTTCAAAAAAGACTTACAGACACTTAAATCTATACTCGATGTTAACAAACATCTCTTCTTTAGAAACACTTTCCTTGTCATAGCCACTCTACATATTAAATCCTCTCTACTTCGACCATCATCACTTATTTCGCTCCCCAGATAGCAAAACACATCTACTACTTCAAGCGTCTCATTTCCTAATGTAGTTCTCTCAGCATCACCTGATTTAATTCGACTACATTCCATCACCCTCGTTTTGCTTTTGTTGATGTTCTTCGTATATCCTCCTTTCAAGACACTGCCCATTCCGTTCAGCTGCTCTTCCAGGTCCTTTGCTGTCTCTGACAGAATTACAATGCCATCGGCAAACCTCAAAGTTTCTATTTCTTCTCCATGGATTTTAATTCCTACTCCACATTTGCTTTTGTTTCCTTTACTGGTTGCTCATCAGGGAGAGGCTACAACCCTGTCTCACTCCCTTCCCAACCACTGCTCCCCTTTCATGTCCCTCGACTCTTATAACTGCCATCTGCTTTCTGTACAAATTGTAAATAGCCTTTCGCTCCCTGCATTGGACCCCTGCCCCATTCAGAATTTTAAAGAGGGTATTCCAGTCAACATTGTCAAAAGCTTTCTCTAAGTCTACAAATGCTAGAAACGGAGGTTTACCTTTCCTTAATTCATCTTCTAAGATAAGTCGTAGGGTCAGTATTATCTCACATGTTCCAACATTTCTACGGAATCCAAACTGATCTTCCCCGAGGTCAGCTTCTACCAGTTATTCCATTTGTCTGTAAAGATTTCTTAACACGAATAATAATATTAATAATAATAGTAAATGACGTTTAGAATTATACAGATTAGCTTAGCATATATGAAACCACTTAGCGTTATCATATGCGGAATTGATAAAGGAAGAAGAAAAGACTGAAATGACAGTGACAGGGGTTGTTAGGAAAGAACAAAACATAAATAAAGAACTCTGTCACCAAGGGGAAGGGAGCAGGTCTGGGGGAGGGTCAGTTGGTGAGAGTGAGCTGAGAGAGTGTAGGAGAGATGACTATTGTGGCAGAAGGTGGACCATTAGCTGTCCTGTGAAGTGTGGAAGGTATTTGATTTCTCTGATATTTTGATGAAGATTGTTCCGAAGTCGCTTCCCAGGTACAGAAAATTATTTAGATAACATGGCAGTGTTATTGGATGGTACAGGAAGCATTTTACTTTGTTGAGAACGAGTGCTTCTGCTGTGCTGCTAGGATAGTAGTGTAAGATTTGAAGCAAATAAAAGGGAGTGCAGTGATTGAAAAGATGATAGGGCAAACATAAGAGGTATGATGCCTCTACACTTATTGGCACATAGCCATGATAGTTGTTCATAGGCTGGTGCGAGATAGTCGAAAAAATGTACGTCACAAATCTATTGTTCACTCGTCTTTATCGTCATTCCAACCTGTGTTAGGTTTAGTACAAAAGTCCTTGGAGAATGACATCACCATAGCTTAGTGTCTCTATAAACTTCTTTTTAGGCGAGAAAGGAAATACCTTTTTTAAATTTCTGCAGTGAATAAAGTGTCGCTGACACCTTCTTACAGACTGCATTTGCGTATTCAGTCCAGTTTAGATGACAGCTCAGAATTATCCCCAAGAATAAAACGTTATTTCTGTGGCGTTTAGGGTTAACGGTGGAAGAGATTTTCTCAACTGAGGGGTAAAAAGTCTAAGATTGCTCGCATTTCAGATGGGTTTAAGTTACAAACCTATGCCCTGCACCCACTCTGACAGAACAAACAAATCGGTATTTACATACTTAATAGCCGAGAAGAGGTTTGTTGGACTTGCTCTTAGATGTAACTGAACATAGAGTATAGGTGACATCTGCAGAGGGAGAGAATAGTTGACACATCATTAACATGTAATGTGGAGAGTAATGGGCTCAATACTGATCCTTGTGGGATCCCTGATATTACATACCTACATTGTGACCTTTTTGTTCCAATCATTAGACACTGTTGACAAAATGTAAGATTTAGTGAAGTGCATAATATTAGATTTCTGGATATTTAAATTAGGTAGTCAATCTTTGCGCAAGTCTGAAATCGTATCACGACCTGACAGAATACTTCCGCAGCTTTTTTCAGACAGTACTTTTTTATAGATAACTGCACCAGCTGCCAAAAGTCTGAAGTTGCTGTTAATGTTGTCTGCTAGCTCATTAATGCACAACATGAACAGCAAGTCACCCCAAATACTTCCCTTAAATTACTTCTACATCTGTGGCCGGCTCTAAATCCTAAATAACATGCTGCGTCCTACCTGCCGAGAATTCCAAAATCAGGGTACAAATTTCGCTTGATACGCCTTATCATCGTACGTTTGGTAATTGGCTTAAGTGTGGTACTGAGTCCAATGCTTTTTGGAAATCTACTAGAATACCAAGTTCAAATGGCTCTGAGCACTATGGGACTCAACTGCTGAGGTCATTAGTCCCCTAGAACTTAGAACTAGTTAAACCTAACCTAAGGACATCACAAACATCCATGCCCGAGGCAGGATTCGAACCTGCGACCGTAGCGGTCTTGCGGTTCCAGACTGCAGCGCCTTTAACCGCACGGCCAGAATACCAGGTTCCATGGCTTTAAGGATTAATGAGTGCACACAGAAAGTTCTCGCAACAGGCTCCATAGATACTGACTGAAGAAATATATTTCCTGGGCAACAGCTTACAACTAATTTGTTTAAGCTACAGAAAGCTAGACAAGGTTATCACAAATTGGGATTTAAGATGATGGGTGATTGTGTAGGTGACAGCTTTGCATTTCTATTAAAGAAATGCAATCTGGATGGTGTATGGATTTCTTCAGCTACAGTTTTTCACGCTGCTGTTAATTTCCTCATAGCTTTTTCCATTGAACATATCACTTTCATTCTCTGCTTTCTGGATGCTTTAGACTGCGACCCGCTTACGATCCAGCTTTGGTACGCACTCGTATTTTTTTAGCACTTTCCATATTTCAGTTCATGTGCAGCTGTCGTCACAAAATTTGTTTGCTTGGCTTGCATTTATGACTAGGTTACTGTTAGTTATGTAGGTACTACTTCGAAAATACGCATCAATGTAATTGGAAAAAATTTTGCATCGGCCGGGAATCGAACCCGGGCCGCCCGCGTGGCAGGCGAGCATTCTACCACTGAACCACCGATGCTCACAGCTTATTGGTAGTGTTGTGTAATTCACTTACACGTAATTTTATGTTTAGTAATAATATACTAAGGCGGTGATCAGAGACCGGTACAACATATTGCAGCGGTGCAGCCCTAAGAAGGAAGCAATGGATAACAAGAAAATGAAGAGGCAAAGGACTTGCTAATATAGCAGAAAACGACGATGATGATGACACTAAGGCGGTAGTTACCTTTCTCAAAGCGTGAAAATATATTCCATCGATACAAACACAGTATTATTGTCATTCGTAATTATTTTCATGTTGTAATAAAGTGAGAGTAAAACTGTACCTACCGTACTTGACCTGACAGATTTGAGACACAACAGGTGTTATCTTTAATTACTTAATACTGCACTTCATTTTAAATGTTAAAACAGTTCACTAGATAAAAGCTACGTAGTCAACCCCACATTGCATTTTTCGTAGTTTATTTATACTGCGTACACTATATATATCCAAGTACTCTTCTAATATGTAGGGCCTGATATACGTTTACTCTTATTACCTAGCAGTTTTAGTTTTTATAAAGAAAAGTGCGTCAAATACGGCAAAGTGCGTTTAAATATGGCGCGAACGTAAACATTAAGCTACGTTGAAGATCAATACGTTACCACAACATCTGTTTGGCATTCACATTCATTGACTTTGGGCTGCGCAATACATCATTCAACACATCACATCAGGGCTGGAGAGAGGGGATGGAAGGCCACACTCTAGCCATTTACTGATCTAATAAAAAAGAAAGGTATTTTACTAACAACGGAAAATCCAGGCTGGAATAATGACCAATACCTTAAACCTATTACCAGCAGCCTACCCACCTATATAAAGATACCAATCATTTCCTCCACCAACTCCCTGCAGTTCCTGTTCCTTTACAACGCGAAGCTCGTCACTGTTGATGCCACGTCCCTTTACACTAAACCCCTAATGCCCGTGGCCTTGCCACTACTGAACCCTACCTTTCCCAATGCCTGTTGGATTCCAGACCTACAATCTGCCTCCTAGTCACCATGACCAACTATATCTGCACCCACAATGACCTCCTTTGAAGGCATCCTTTACAAACAAATTCGGGATATAGCAACGAGTACCCGCATTGTACTGTCATATGTCAACCTATTCACGTGCCATCTAGTGGAATCCTTTCTGACCAGTCAGAATCACAAGCCCCTCGCCTTGTTCAAATTCACTGATGATATCTTCGTGATCTGGATCAAGGATGATGACAAAGTGCTCCAGACCTCAACACCTTCTCCCTCATTCGCTTCAACTGGTCCTCTTCAAGCCAGCCCACCTCAAAGGCGGCTACATCAGTACCTCTGTCCATATAAAATCTACCAATCACCACAAATACCTCCACTTTGACAGCAGCAACCCATTCCATAACAAGAAGTCCTTTCCATACAGCCTAGCCACCCGTGGCTATCACATCTGTAGTGACAATCAGACCCTCTTGAAATATACCAAGTTCTTACTGAGGCCTTCATGGACCATAATTACACTCCCAATCTTGTACAGAAACAGATCTCCAGTGCCTTATCTCTCTAGTCACCACCCAGTTGCTCAGCACGCAGCCAAACACAAGGTTCTTTATTTTAATGACTTCTTCACAGCCTGTACCATCTGGATCCTTCCTACCAACACTAGCTTTTCTGAATTACACAGGTGGAAACTCCCCATGCAATATATCCTATGTTCCCGTAACCCTCCTGGCCTCAGCCTTCATTACTTTTGTTTCTGTATGTCTATCCTTTTGGCAGGTCATCTCTGGGATGACGGCCATTTACTATTGTGACAAAATAAAACACCTACAGTCATCCTTATTATTTTATTTATTTTGCTGCAACCAGTTTAAACACTTCAATGTGTCATCTTGAGGATGTTGTTGATGCAGTATGGGTTGATATGATCCCTATATATCACATCAATTGCCAGCATTACTGGATACGCAGATAATGTGTCAGCACTCCAACCATCAACTGCCAACTGACTCGAGAACCATTCAAATACCAACATCTCTTGTCGATGTTGAGGGCCGCAGCTATCTTCATTAGCTTGATCTTGTTATTAATAAATCTGCAGAACTCTCCCATTACGTGGTAAGGTACATCAAATTTTTGTATGTCCATCTGTTATGATGATGACAAACGAGTCGTCGCCAATGTTGACTGGGGCCAATGCTAAATAGAAGCATATAAATCACAGCCGGTTTGTCAGTAATGTTGATAAGGTGCTGGCTGCATCGTCTGGATGTGCAACAACTAAAATAATTAGAAATCGTTGGTAAAAAATAATACAGGGTTATTACAAATGATTGAAGCGATTTCACAGCTCTACAATAACTTTATTATTTGAGATATTTTCACAGTGCTTTGCACACACATACAAAAACTCAAAAAGTTTTTTTAGGCATTCACAAATGTTCGATATGTGCCCCTTTAGTGATTCGGCAGACATCAAGCCGATAATCAAGTTCCTGCCACACTCGGCGCAGCATGTCCCCATCAATGAGTTCGAAAGCATCGTTGATTCGAGCTCGCAGTTCTGGCACATTTCTTGGTAGAGGAGGTTTAAACACTGAATCTTTCACATAACCCCACAGAAAGAAATCACATGGGGTTAAGTCGGGAGAGCGTGGAGGCCATGACACGAATTGCTGATCACGATCTCCACCACGACCGATCCATCGGTTTTCCAATCTCCTGTTTAAGAAATGCTTCTGCTTTAGCCTTTTCCGTAAGATTTTCCAAACCGTCGGCTGTGGTACGTTTAGCTCCCTGCTTGCTTTATTCGTCGACTTCCGCGGGCTACGCGTGAAACTTGCCCGCACGCGTTCAACCGTTTCTTCGCTCACCGCAGGCCGACCCGTTGATTTCCCCTTACAGGGGCATCCAGAAGCTTTAAACTGCGCATACCATCGCCGAATGGAGTTAGCAGTTGGTGGATCTTTGTTGAACTTCGTCCTGAAGTGTCGTTGCACTGTTATGACTGACTGATGTGAGTGCATTTCAAGCACGACATACGCTTTCTCGGCTCCTGTCGCCATTTTGTCTAACTGCGCTCTCGAGCACTCTGGCGGCAGAAACCTGAAGTGTGGCTTCAGCCGAACAAAACTTTATGAGTTTTTCTACGTATCTGTAGTGTGTCGTGACCATATGTCAATGAATGGAGCTACAGTGAATTTATGAAATAGCTTCAATCATTTGTAATAGCCCTGTATATACTGTGCTTAACTGGTTGTACAGGATTGTTCTTGGCTGCATACATATAATTATAAACAGAAAGCTATTGAGGCCTGAATTAGGCCATACGTTGCTAAGCGCCTTGTTAGAGGTTGCTTCCTATCTGCTGAAGGCTATGCTACTTTACTGCTTGACGTCCCAAGCAAGAGTGGACGAGAGCTCGTTAGAAGCTCGACACAAGCTGCAGAGTGGTGCTATCAGTGCTGGTCACAACTCGCTGGCCCAACGATACTAATATGGACCGTGGTCGATAACTGGAACCCCTAACAAGTGTGGTATCGAACGTTGATACCACACCATCCTTTTGGCAGGAGGTCTCTGGGATGACGGGCGTTTACTATTGTGACAAGATAAAACACCTACAGCCGTACTTATGATTTTACTAGCTGACCCGGCGAACTCTGTTCCGCCTTAATGCCAATAAATAATCAGATTTTGGATGTTAAGTTCAATTTTTATTAGAAAATAAAAATAAAAAATTAAGTATTTTGATACAGACATTTTTTGTTTTATTATCAGGCGCAAGAACAAACAACGCAGATGGTCTTCCGACCTGCGAACATGCCACATATAAACTACTTTCCCACTAAGGCAGCACAATCCGTGCGTTTCTCCGGAAAACTTCAATGCGCCATAATACTCGCAAACAACGGCCTTCCGCCCAATGCAAACACAACGATGCAAGCAGTAATCAGTGCTGCAATTGTTTCTAAACGCTACTCGATTCAAGTCATCACGTGATAAATCTCTTCTTGTGCTTCGAAAATTATCTACATGTTGATCTCTGTTGTTCGCTCGACGATTTCGTATTGCCAACCGAGCCGTTTCACGGGCTGCCTCACTTTGCTCTTGTGACTGAGAAGCACGAAGTCGAGCCATACTAACGCGGCGCTCTTCACGGGCAATTTGTTCTTCTTCTTCAGTCCTCTCATTCGCAATGTTTTGTATCCTTCTTGCATTACGGCTTTGCCGAGAAATGTTCGATCGTCTTGGTCGCGGCATTGTTAATAACGATACAAAGAAAATACAAATTATTTCTTTAAATTTTTAATTAATGATATATACTGATACTTAACCATAGACGTTTAGCTGACATTTGCGTTTTGTTATTCCATGCCAGATGCGTTTTTGTTATACCACGTTTTATAGCGGTCGAGCGGGATACAAAGTATCCTATGCGCGTCTCCTGGTTCTAAGCTACCTCTCCACCAATTTTCAGCCAAATCGGTCCAGCCGTTCTTGAGTTATAAATAGTGTAACTAACACGACTTTCTTTTATATATATAGATTAAGTATTCATTACACATTTCTGAACGCACGCGTAATATTTTTCAATCTTTTTTTTTAAAAAAATACACGTAATAGTTTATTCATCCATTTGAAATAGTTTATGACCGCATGCATAAATGTCAATCATTACTTACAGATTGCACACTGGACTCGCATTCGGGAGGACGACGGTTCAATCCCGTCTCCAACCATCCTGATTTAGGTTTTCCGTGATTTCCCTAAATCGTTTCAGGCAAATGCCGGGATGGTTCCTTTGAAAGGGCACGGCCGATTTCCTTCCCAATCCTTCCCTAACCCGAGCTTGCGCTCCGTCTCTAATGACCTCGTTGTCGACAGGACGTTAAACACTAACCACCACCACCACCACTTACAGATTTTGACAAAAAAATTTGACAGCTCCGAAACTAAAGAACTTTTAGGGAAAATAACGCATTTTTCAAGTATTCGTCAATTTTTCGTTATTTTTAAGATGTATTCTGCTATTCGGGGCGGAGACAAATCCAACAAATCAAAAACCATGAAAATTTTTATTCGTCAATTTTTCATTATTTTTAAGATGTATTCTGCTATTCGGGGCGGAGACAAATCCAACAAATCAAAAACCATGAAAATTGGTCCAGCAGATCTCGAGTTATAAGTGTTGTAACAAACCCGACTTTGTTTTATATATGTAGATTTATTTTGTTGCAGCCAGTTTCAACGCTTCAATGTGTCATCTTGAGGCTGTTGTTGATGCGGTTCAGGTTGATATGATCCCTATATATATCACATCAGTTGCCAGCATTACTGGGTATGCAGATAATGTGTCAGCACTCAAATTTGAATGGTTGTCGAGTCAGTTGGCAGTTGGTGGGTGGAGTGCTGACACGTTGTCTGCATACCCAGTAATGCTGGCAACTGATGTGATATATATAGGAATCAAATACTAACAAAGGGGCTGGCCAGTACTCACCTCAGCTCAGTACAGCCGATAGAAACACAAAACAGAACAGAAAATGTATGTATCCTAGCTTTCAGAACTTTGTTCCTTTGTCAGGGAGGAGAGAGGGGAAAAAGGGAAGTATTGTTAGTATTTCTTTAACATCTTTATATGAGATTTTCCTTTAATCATTTAGATCACCTATATATAGGAATCATATCAACCAGTACTGCATCACCAAAAGCCTGGAGGTTATGCATTGATGCGTTGAAACTGGTTGCAACAAAATAAATAAAATCATAAGGACGGCTGTAGGCATTTTATTTTGTCACACTTCGTTACTTACTGTCCTTCATCGATTGATTTCATGCGCTGTTCCAACTCCAGCACTACACAGATCTCTATTCCATTAACAGACCCACACTCTTTTTTACTTCTTTTCCGTACCCTGCCCTCTATCTGATCTCCCGACTACACCTAGCTGCCCTACCCTGAGATTGTTATCATGTGCGTTGCATTTGCGTAATTTTGTGTGTGTGTGCGTGTGTGTGTGTGCGTGTGTGTGTGTGTGTGTGTGTGTGTGTTGTCTAATTTGGAAAAAGGCCTTTATGGCCAAAAGCTTACATGTTTAGTAGTCTTTTTGTTGTGCCTCTGTGTGACTCAACATCTCTGCTATACAGTGAGTAGCAATCTATCCTTTACATAATATTGTCAAAACCATTTTACAGGAAGTGGTAGAGAGTACTTCTGGTACCAGTATCATAACCCCAACCCCTCTTTTCTGTTTCATGTGTAAATAGTAAGATGGGAAGAATGTCTTCTGATAATCATCTGTACAGACTACAATTACTCTCATGGAATTTTAAAAGTGTACCTCTCTTCTAGCTCCTGTCTCTGGAGTTGAGTGAATGCTCTCAAACTTAGGGTATGGGGCAATACCCGAGAATAGGTCAAACAAGTGTTTTGTGGAGTCATAAGCAAATGGTCTTGTGGACCGTGTTAAAAAAAAAAAAAAGTACCAACAGTTATGTTCCTCTTTATTTTAAATTGTTTGATACACATGATAGAAAGCTAACAGAACCAAAAACTACAAGTCTGTTCATTGACATGGTTCACCAAAAGCAGCAGATTGACAACCCAGCAGTCAGGCTTGAGAAACTGTCACAAACCTAAATAGCTGAGGCTACAAAGTTGGTTGTCATTGGCCCTGTGTTTGCAGATCACAGTGCAGTACTCATGATGCTAAAGACAAACTCAGTGAATAGCAAAACAAATTCCCATCCGGCATTCAAATTGCCTATTCAGAAATAGGGTTACTATGAAGAAAATTTTAGATGGTATAAAAACCACAGTGTCTTTTGTAGATTGGTAACAAATATGTGGAGAATTGGCACCAAATGATGCATTCAGTTGCACGTTTCAGACCCTTAAAGTCAGATTTGATGAATATTTTGCCAAATCAAAAAGCATACAGAGAACTGTCAAAAGAAACAGGTGATACTGTATAACCCTACACTAGCTAAAAATAAAATCCACTGTCCAAATACTAAATAGTAAGTCAAAGCAGCTAAAGATATTGGCACTGGGATAGACTATACTACAGTTATCTACAGGCCAAAAGGGTTTATAGAAAGAAAAAGTAGAAAAAGCAAAGCAGATAACAATACCACATTTATTGATGTAGATCACTTGCACAGCACTTGGAATCTGGTAAACAAACACAGCTCATCTCTTGCTCTAATCCTTGCAGTCCAAATGAATTTAATGAACATTTTGTATAGATAGTGAAAATTATATTCAAGAAAATTGAAACTCTTAAAATGATTTTCTAATAATGAAGATAAAAAATACTACAGCTAAGTAGAAGCACTCACTCATTATCAATCATGGTGTAGGTTCCTCTGAATTGATTCAGATAATGTGAAATTCTTTGGGTTTCAGACTCTTGACTAGTAGTACCTTGGCAAATGTATATAATACTAATATAGTTGAATGTTTAATCCTGGTTTGTTATTTAAGTTTTCTCACAATAAAAAACGAGGCATAAAAATTTTGAATTTCACCTTAAAAATTCATGACTTTATGTAACAACTGTAAGCAGCTGTTTCAACCAATAGTGTTCACTTGTGTCCATATAAGTGCAGCTACTGGCACAAGTTGTGTTGACACTGGATTAGTTGCTAATTGCAATATCACTTGATAATTAAATTGAAGGAATGCAAAAAGAGAACATTTGATCTAACACAGCTTGCACATGTTATAAAGTGCGTAAATAAACAAGAGCAGAACTTCTGGAGAAGTGATTTTGTATTTATAACATTTTATTCACCTGATCAGAAGTCCTGTTCCACTAGCCAACAAACTTCAGTTTCCACTGTATTTGATTTCAACCTATCAATTTCCTTCCTCTACAGGCCTCCTCTCCCTGGCTCAATAAGATGCAAAATGATAGAATAACAAGAAAAAATTTCATGAGGAATATATGCCTTAAGTTAAATGAGTTTATATATTTTTCAGGCATCGTAACAAGGAGAGAATATCACCAGCAATTGCATTCAATTATCCACTTCGTAGAATGGGAAGTAATACCTCTTTTTTTCCTTCTTTTTTTACATATAAATAGGGAGATGGAAGGAGGGGGAGGTGGGAGGAGGGGGAAAGAGAGAGACAGAGACAGATACAGAGAGAGAGAGATTGAGAGAGAGAAGAAAAATATTTTAGATTTTGATGAAATATTTTTAAGCTTAGAGCCTAAGACATGAATTTCTGACATATTTGCATCGTTCTGGTTTTTCACCAAAGTTGTTTTAATTGTTTTCAACAATAAAAGAGAGACAATGGATTGTTTAAATGGTGACAACTAATTTTTTTGTTGCATGCTTTCCTAAGAATAGTAATTTCTACCATAATTATTCATCCCCGGATGGTAATGTCATTTGTTAGTGTGGTCATTGTCTTAACTGATAAGCTTCTGTTGTTTTTACATTGTAAAACTGAGATGGCCCTCATTAAAAGTTCACAAGATGAGCATAATTTGCTTAGCGACCACCATCTCCATTATTCATAGCAATAATCTAAGTGTTAACATTATGTCGTTGTGATCTTCAGTCCACATACTGGTTTAATGTAGCTCTCCTTGCAACTCTATCCTGTGCAAGCCTCTTCATCTTCTAGTAACTATTGCAACGTACTTCCTTCTGAATCTGCTTAGCGTATTCATCTCTTGGTCCCCCTATATGATTTTTACCTCCAGTGCTTCCCTACATTAGTAAATTCGTGATACTTTTTTGCCTCATAATGTGTCCCACCAACCAATCCCTTCTCCTAGTCGGGTTGTACCACAAATTTGTCTTCTCCCCAATTCTATTCAGTTCCTCCTCATTAGTTACATGATCTACTCATCTAATCTTCAGCATTCTTCTGTAGCACCGCATTCCGAAAGCTTCTATTCTCTTTTTGACGTTTCACTTCCATACATGGCTACACTCCATACAAATACTTTCAAAAAAGACTTACGGTCACTTAAATCTATACTCGATGTTAACAAATTTCTCTTCTTCAGAAACACTTTCCTTGCCATTGCCAGTCTACATTTTATATCCTCTCTACTTTGACCATCATCAGTTATTTTTCACCCCAAATAGCAAACCTCATGTACTACTTTCAGTGTCTCATTTCCTAATTTAATTCCCTCAGCATCACCTGATTTAATTCGACTACATTCCATTTCCTCATTTTGTTTTGTTGATATTCATCTTATATCATACATTCAAAACACTGTCCATTCCATCCAGCTACTTTTCTGTCTCTCACAGAATTACAATGTCATCGGCAAACCTCAAAGTTTTAGTTTCTTTTCCCTGGATTTTAATTCTTACTCAAAATTTTTCCTTTTTTCCTTTACTGCTTGCTCAATACACAGATTGAATAACATCGGGGATAGGTTACGGCCCTGTCTCACTCCCTTCTCAACCATGCTTCACTTTCATGCCCCTCAGCTCCTACACCTGCTTTCTGGTTTTTGTAAATTACCCAGCAACCTTCACAATTTGAAAGAGAGTGTTCCAGTCAATGCTGTCAAAAGCATTCTCTAAGTCTACAAATGCTATAAATGCAGATTTGCCTTTCCTTAGCCTATCTTCTATGAGGAGTTGTAGGGTCATTAGTGCCTTGTGTGTTCCTACATTTCTCCGGAATCCAAACAAATCTACCCTGAGATTGGCTTCTACCAGTTTCTCTATTCTTCTGTAAGGAATTCATGTGAGTATTTTGCAACATTACTTTGCAAACTGAAAGTACAGAAATTTTCACACTTGTCACCACTTGCTTTCTTTGGAACTGTAATTATTATATTCTTCTTGAAGTCTGAGGGTATTTCGCGTGTCTCATAAATCTTGTTAACCAGATGGAATAGTTTTGTCATAGGTGGCTTCCCAAAGGCTATCAGTAGTTCTAACAGAATGTTGTCTGTTCCCTGGGTCTTGTTTCGACTTAGGTCTTTCAGTAATCTATCAAATTCTTCACACAGTATCATATCTCCCCTCTCATCTTCATCTATGTCTTCTTCCGGTTTAATAACATATTGCCCTCAAGTACATCTCCCTTGTATAAATCCTCTACGTACTCCTTCCAGCTTTTTGCTTTATAATAACTGTTATTTATTTCAGATACTGGATAATCCAGGATGGAATAATGACAATATTATGAAAAGGATAGATTGCTACTCAATATGTAGCTGAAGTTTTGAGTTGCAGACAGGCACCATGAAGGGACTACTAAACACGTAAGCTTTTGGCCAGAAGACCTTCTTCCGAGCTAGACAACACAGACACACATATTCACGCATGCTTGCACACACACGTGACCATTAGCTGAAGTGTTTAGTAGTATTATTGTTGTGCCTGTCTCCTACTCGATATCTCCACTATACAGTAAGTAGCAATCTATTATTTTTTTCATTGTCTGCCTCTGTAGCATAGCGCTACCATTACCACCTACCACGCAGGGGGCCTGGGTTCGATTCCCGGCAGGGGACTGGGTGTTGTGTATCCTTCATCATCATTGAGTCGCAAGTCGCTAAAGCGGTGTCAACTAAAAAGGACTTGCAATATGGCGGCCGAACTCCCTCGAAAGGGGCTTCCTGGCCAACAAGGCGACACGATAGTTTCATTTCATTTATTTCATCAGCTGGCTAGTCATGATAAGCATAAAACTGTTATGACAATTCTGTTTTTCATTAATACCACGTGTCTACCACAGGTTTCATCTCACTAATCGGCACCCATTGTTTGTTCCTCACCTGTACAGCTGTTCTGAAGGTGTTTCAATTTTCGTGTTTCTTCTGGTTGGTTACTCATTTTCTATAGATCTTTTTTTATGTTTGTGTACCACAGTATTATTGTTTTCACCTTTGAATCAGAGATAAATTTAATCCATTTGTAATCACTAATCTTCCTATGTGGACATATAACCAAGCACTTTATTTTCCAATTTTATCTATAATTTTTGGTATTTTAGAATACATTCCTTGTTTTTATTTTCTGCTGTACATCACATTCTTTTAATTTGCACCCCCCCCCCCCTGCCCCCATAAGATCTTCTCTACTTTTATTTTTCGCTAGCAACAAAGATTTCTCATAGTGTATAAGATAGATGCTTATAAACACACTGGTTTTATGATAGTGTTGTAATGACAAATTTTTCTATTTATGGAAAAACACTTTTTATTGTATGTATTTCTTATGATTTGAAAGTTATTGCCATTTTCCCAGTTCTTTTTTTCAAGGCTTTTCACTGACTGTAGTATAGTTGCCCAGATATTTAGATTTATTTGCAAGTTTTATTGTTCCATACCTGGTGTTTAGCTGGGTTGTGTGGGTCTCACAGTATCTGACATACCTCGTTTTTTTTCAAAAAAATACTGATAAACCAGTTTGTTTTGCTACTTATTTTGGTATATTAATTTGTTCTGTTGCAGTTACAAAACTGTATGTCATAATAGCTATACCAGCTGCAAAAGCTAAACAGAGTCTTCTTAGTTACAATCCTTAAAGCTTAAAACCTGAAGTTTCACATCACTGTGCCTTTCTTGTATTATTTTCTGCAATATGCTGTTGAACAAGACTGGCAAGAGACTGAAACACAGCAAATTTAAATAGCTCCAATTCCTATAATTCTACCCCTAAAACATTTTGTTTCTTCTTCTGTTTTCTGTTAAACACATAACACATACACTGATATTGTATTGTATTGTATTTTTATTGATCCAGGCAATCATAGTATTGTACAGCTGTACATATGATATTGGATAGGTCAAGAGAGCTGTTTACAGTAATTTTTACAAATTGATGTTTACATTATTTTGTAGCAAGGAAATTATCTATCTTCAACAAAACAGTTAATACAAATCAAAGAGATGGAAGATTTTACATACGATATTGGATATGTCAAGGGAACATATTTGCAGGTAATATTTAATAAATTGATTTTACATCATTTTGCAATGAGGAAGTTAGCTAGCTTTAACAAAACAGTAAATGCAAATGTTGTATGGTAAAATACAAACAGCCAATACAAATGTAATAGTAAAGTAGTCCAGTGTATTTCATAGACATGCACAGTATATAATTTTCAGACCTAATTGAACATTTATCATATTTTTTACATTTTTAACCCCTTTCAAAAAAATGATCAACTGCATAAAAGCAATGGTCCAAGAGATATTTTTTTAACTTATGTGTGAAGGCTCTTGGGTTCTTTGTTGCTTTGATTTCATTGGGTAAATTATTATACATTTTTATCCCAACATTTAAAACACTTTTTTGGTAGCAGGTAGTTCTGGACTGAATCATATGTAGGTCAGATTGCTGCCTTGTTGCATAGTTATGAATATCTCCATTGAATTTTAGTGTGCAGTCATTGTTTAACAGGTATGACTTGACAAATGAGACGATATTATAAATGTAAGCAGAGGGCAGTGTCATAATGCCATTTGTTTTGAAATGTTGTCTGCATGATTCATTATGTCTTAGATTACATATTATGCGTATTGCCATTTTTTGCATTTTGAAAATATATCTACCTCCAGGTGAGTTCCCCCAAAATATGATTCCATACTGTAATGTAGAATGGAAGTAAGCATAATATACATGTATGAGAACAGATTTTGTGACTGATTTTTTGAGTACCCTTAAAATGTAACACACAGTTGAGAGCTTTTTTGAGATATAATTTGTGTGTGTCTCCCACTTAAGATTTTCTGCAAGCCATATGCCAAGAAACTTGACGGAGTCCACACACATAAGCTCTTGGTTATTTAGAATCACATCAGGCATTTCTTGTTTTTGGGATGAGAGTCTGAAGTTGATGTAGGTTGTTTTCTGTATGTTTATAATCAGTTTGTTCTCATTGAACCATTTGCTGAGTGACGACATAAGCGGTTTAATTTTTTGGTTGTGGTCCTCTGTATCAGTACCCGTTATTAGGATACTTGTGTCATCGGCAAATAGTGTGGTATGTCCTGTAGCAAGCTTTGTGCTTATATCATCAATGTATAGCAGAAACAGTATGGGTCCCAGGATTGAGCCTTGTGGCACACCATATCTAATAGGCATTGTGTCAGAGGAGTGGACAGTAGATTGATGGGTGGTTGTATTCTTTTTTTCAAAATTAATTTCAACTTTTTGAAATCTGTTTGACAGGTAAGATTCTAACCATTTGTTTGCAATTCCTCTTATACCTTTATTTGCTAACTTCTTAAGGAGTATGGTATGGTCAATTACATCAAACGCTTTGGATAAATCTAAAAAGATACCAGTAGTGATTTCCTTATTATCCAGTGCTTTTAAGGTTTCGTTGAGATACTCATAAATAGCTGTGGTGGTTGTCTTTTGCTTTCTAAAACCATGCTGGTGTTTTGTCAATAAGAAAGTTTATTAGTAAAGTCTTCCAATCTGGTGTAAAATAATTTTTCAAATATTTTTGAGAATGAGCTGAGCTGTACTATGGGCCGGTAATTGGCTACATCATTTTTAGAGCCCTTTTTGTGAAGTGGGGTAATTTTAGAAGTCTTTAGTAGGTCAGGGAAAACTCCATTTGTAAAGGATGCATTTATTATGTGGGTTAGGGGTTCTACAATGGATTCTCCACATTTCTTTACAATTATATCAGGAATATTGTCACTACCACTGGAGTACTTATTCTTTTGTCCTTTTATAACTGTAAGTACTTCAGGATTGGAGACTTTGTGAAGAAACATTGATGCCTGTACCGGTGCGGTTTCTATTAGTGTTTGGTGTTGAGCATTTGGTCTGTGGCAGTTGTTCTTTATCAGGTTTTCTGCTATCTTGCTAAAATAGTCATTAAAACCATTTACTATTTTTTGGGGATCTGATGTGACTTCATCATTTAGGTTTAGTTTTAATGTTTTGTTTATGACATGCTGCTTACTGTTTGTTTCATTTTTTACAACTGTCCACAA
Organism: Schistocerca nitens; assembly: GCF_023898315.1. Lineage (NCBI taxonomy): Eukaryota > Metazoa > Arthropoda > Insecta > Orthoptera > Acrididae > Schistocerca > Schistocerca nitens. Next base: position 138,427,946 of record NC_064625.1, on the reverse strand, counting down.
GCCTTTCATTTTATTGTTAGATTCCTTTATAAATTTATCATTGTATAATTTTTTTGCTTGTTGGATAACTTTCCTATAGATTGCAAAATAAGTCTTACAATATGACCTAAACTGATCATCGACGTCATGGTGTTTCATGTGATTTTTTAAGTCACGCTTTTTTTTGGCTGGAAATCCTTATCCCTTTTGTTACTGTGTGTCCTTTAAATTGCTAAATTCTTATCCACGCTGTATTTCATTAAACTTTATTATTCACTGTGTGGTTTACAGACTGCTGATGATTACAGTATAAACAGTTTTTTGTGGACTGGCAAGACAGCCAATCCACTAGGACGGGAGGCTGAAGGGCACGCGTTTAAGCTCACGCAGGATGGCGTGAAGTCTGGAACAGTTAAAGGAATAGAGACTAGCAAAAAAGGTACGTAGCTTCTGGAATACTTAACTTTAATCCATAATTGGTGAACATCGGTCTGATGGTACATGCATCACAAGATAAATAGCAAATGATAATGGCGCCTTGCTAGGTCGTAGCAAATGACGTAGCTGAAGGCTATGCTAACTATCGTCTCGGCAAATGAGAGCGTAATTTGTCAGTGAACCATCGCTATCAAAGTCGGCTGTACAACTGGGGCGAGTGCTAGGAAGTCTCTCTACACCTGCCGTGTGGCGGCGCTCGGTCTGCAATCACTGACAGTGGTGACACGCGGGTCCGACGTATACTAACGGACCGCGGCCGATTTAAAGGCTACCACCTAGCAAGTGTGGTGTCTGGCAGTGACACCACATTCCTCCCCCGCAAATCGGCGTACGGTTGTGTTATAAGGCTTCCGCCCACCATGGGGAGGACCACATGTTGACGTATGCGACGAGGCGGGGAGCCTAACAACAGGCGAGGCTGTGCCACCCGCACCCTGCCATTCGGTTCGAGGGGAGCTAGGAAACGCCTGAAAACCTAGTCCAGGGTGCACGCCAACATGCGGTGTACGCGCCCGTAGAGAGACAGGAGGGACCGAAGGGTCGACCTCCATCGGGTCGGGGCACCCGACGGGCGAAGACGCCATGTGGTCCGGAGCGGGCAAGAAGTCCATGGCGGAGGACAACGGGTCACGGGAGGCGATCGGCGGCGCGTGACCCAGGGAGGCGCCCGGCGGTTGCAGCGATGCATCCACTGCGGGCGTCGCCGGTGGGAGAACAGGCGGCGTTGCGTCGACATGGGGCAAAATGGAAGGCAGCGTCGGTAACACCTGGGGATGAGGCGAGCCAGTAGATGGGTCCCCAGGGCGCTGACCGGACGGCACCATCGCTGAAAGCAGACGGGGAGCGGCAGAACCCGTGCGACGACAGAGGCGCAGCCGATTGAGATGCCGACGCACCTCACCAGAGGCCCCCATAACCAGATACATAGCGCGGCCGAGGCAGCGAAGAATGCACCCTTCGAGCCAACGCCGTGAACCTCGATAGTTGCGATAGTATACAACGTCGCCTGGGGCAAAAGCAGGTGTCTGCCGCTGCACAGGAACCTGATGCGGCGGATGTAGCAAAGACATCAAGGTTCGATGAGGACGACCGTGGAGCAACTCAGTTGGCGAGCGACCATCTCGGGGCTGAGAGCGATACGTGGACAAAAAGAGCAATAACGTGTCCTCCCGAGAATGAGACTCTTTCAACTTCAACATCTGTGACTTGAAAGTCCTGACCAAACGTTCAGCGGCACTGTTTGACTGCGGCAAAAATGGCGTGGACGTCAGATGTTGAATACCATTGGCCTTGCAGAATGACTGAAATTCTGCGGACATGAATTGTGGGCCATTGTCGGAAACAATAGTCTGTGGAAGACCTTCAATGCAAAAGATAGCGGATAATGCTTGGATGGTGGCAAATGACGTAGCTGAAGGCTATGCTAACTATCGTCTCGGCAAATGAGAGCGTATTTTGTCAGTGAACCATCGCTAGCAAAGTCGGCTGTACAACTGGGGCGAGTGCGAGGAAGTCTCTCTAGACCTGCCGTGTGGCGGCGCTCGGTCTGCTATCACTGACAGTGGCAACACGCAGGTCGGACGTATACTAACGGACCGCGGCCGATTTAAAGGCTACCACCTAGCAAGTGTGGTGTCTGGCGGTGACACCACACAGTTCAAGTAAAAAAAAAAAAATTACTTAAAGAGATATTAATAAATAACAGTACCTGTAAACTGTATGCATGTCAAAAGTTGATCCTACTAAAAAAATTGCTTGTTTTTTGATTGACATACCACATTTTAAAACCCTCATACTCCACTTTTCAAACAATATTTTATTTTTCTAGAAATATGATGTGCCAAAAGTTATTCATAATCAAAATTTTTAGTGTTCTTGAATACTACACTCTTAAAATGTGATTCTTTTAAAATTCTGTAATAGTTTTGTAGCCCTGATTTTTCTGATTCCCAGTATGTATACTATTACTGAAATAACATGTTAGTTAGTTAACTATTCAAATTATAAAACTGAATCACTATTGACACCAGTTCAAAAATATCCATGCTGAAACTAAATGACGATATTTCTGCCTAATGTACTTTTGTAGCTTTTACTTTTGTTGTCTTATGATCGACACTACTAGATTGCTAAAACAGTCATCCAATCACAACAGCGTGGTGCCTATCTAATGTCTTCCATAGGAAACAAAAATTTGATTTTCAGTATTTCATATAATAACTGACCAAGTTGAAAATGTTGTCATAATCTACTCATTATGAGGCATAATACTACATAAAAGGTTCCATTGAATAAGACAAGTGTTAGAAACTGTGTATATGTTTTGAGGAAGCACTAACTTGTGGTGTGCAAATTACCCAGACTGCTGTATATTCATTCAGTATTCGAGAATGAGGACACATAGCGACTTACAACAAACTTTACACATAATTTCAAACCTTTTCAAAATTTTTTCTTGCCGACACCATCTGAAAATAATGATGTAAAAAAGTTTAACACTTATTACACTTTCAACAGCTTATGAAGTGAAACTCTAGCATCTGGAATGATGTTTTATTTTATTACTTCTTTTCTATAGCAAATGTTGGAAGCAGTTTTGTACATGAGACTTTGATTGTTTAAAGAATCAAGGATGGGGTTACTTGCGATATCTGAAATTTAATAGCTCTGTATTTTAACAGTTTGTAATTTCTATACTATGGGTGTCTTTATATAGGGATACCCACATCAGTAGCTGAAGTTGATAACACGTACTAGTATGGTGGCGCTCCACTCAGAGATGAGCCACTTCGAATCCTTGTGCTGGAAAATTTTCAGTTGCAATATTTACACAGCAAGGGGAGGAGAGATTGTAGCATAAAGTAACAGGTGTCCAGGGAGTAAGGACAAACTTGAATTTTGCACCATTTTGTCATATGACAGATGGCAGCCATGGCTTTTTCATGTTTGTTATCTGTGACCCTTCCCATCAGTAGCCTGATAGCTTTGGTGCGGTGAGCATTGTTGTTTGATGATTATTTTTGTCATGGAGCAGATGACAGCTGAGCAACATATCCAAGTGATAAAAATTTATCACAAAAACAGTAAAAGTCCCACGGAAACCATTGTGAATTAAGTGTGACATTTGGACGTAATGATGCTACAACCAATTCACCAGTTCAAAAGTTGGTCCAGAACTTTGAGACCGCACGTTCTGTTTCTAACATTAAGAAAACAGGACAATCGCTTTCTGTTTGAACACAAGAAAACATTGCTGTCGTGCGTGACAACGTGATCGTAAGCCCCAGAAAATCGGTTCGCCAACGAGCTCAACAATTTAATTTATCATCAAGTTCACTGCATGAAATCCGTTCAAAAGACCTGAAAATGCATGTGTACAAGATTCAGCTTACACATGAGTTGAATCCTCCAGATCATGGAACGAGACATCGATCTGCTCAGTGGGTCTTCACTTGAATAGTGGAGAACGAGAACTTCACAAAAAGAATAATTTTCTCAGATGAGGTGCACTTCCACCTCAGTGGATACATCAGAAAGCGGAACTGCAGACTTTGTTGGTCACAAAAACCTGCAAGTGACTGTGGAAGATGAGATGCATCCACAATGCATGACTGTGTGGTGTGGTTTCTGGGCAAGGTGAGCCGTCGGCCCATACTTTTTTGAAAACGATAGAGAGCTACTGTCACTGCAAATGGCGACCTTTACCAGAACATACTTTCTGATTGGTTTTCCCTCTTATTGATGAAAATAAAGATTTTTGGTTTCAGCCATATGGTGCAACATGTCACACAGCCTGTGAAATGATTGCTCTGTTGAATAAAAAGTTCCCTCAAAAAATTATCTCTTTGTGTGGCAATCAGGAATGGTCTGCCAGAACATGCAATTTTACGCCCTGTAACTTTTTTTGTGGTGATTTAAGGAATCAAAAGTGTATGTGAACAAACCCCAAACAATACACCAATTGAAGGAGGAAATTAAAAGAATTAAGTTTCCTTTAATTTACGTCTATGGTCACAAACTTTTTGTTAACAGATTACCGGTTTCTGTCTTTAATGACCATCATCATATCTGCAGCAAAAATGGGAAAAAACATAAATACACTCGCAGATTGTCTACAGATTAAAAACAATACATAGACCATAATGAAAAGTATTACTGACAATATATACATTTGTGTGCTTTAAGTATGAAGAGACATACCTGTTTCATAAAAACAAGTCATAATGTACTGCAGGCATAGTGGCATTGTCAAATGTTAAGGAAGCAGCACCAGGTACTAGGTTAAATTATCAATAAACTAACAAAAACAAATAAAACATAAACTAAAACGGAAGTATGATAAGTTTGATGGCTCTGGAGTATACAGAATTGACTGCAGTAACTGAGACAAATATTATATTGGTCAAACAGGCTGCATGTTAAATTAAGGTTTAAAGAACATTCACAGCTATGAAACAAAATGGCTTTGGGACAGCGTTTATCTGATACTTGTCATTCCATATGGAGCATTGAGAACTGTATGCGTATGAGTGGGAAAAGGCCATGCTCTTAATTTGTTAGAGGAGCTTGAAATTTATAAAGAAAAAAATAAAGAACCACCTAAACTGCTTAACTGGCAGAGTGGCTTTGAACCCAATGCCTACTTTGCTTTATTTGACAATGTTTTACTCTAATCATGCACGCCTCTGTTATAAATAGTGTGTTGATAATTTAACCTAGTATCACAAATTTACTTCATTTTCATACATTTTACGCATGACTCTAGTATGTTCTTGTTCCTTCTCTGTTCACCTCATAGACTGCATTAACCAGATAATGTGGGTCATCCACTGTTATGAAATTTTATCATTCTTTTCTTGCAACCGAGTGCCGCAGGGTAGGAGGGACCCTCCGCCGGTCACGTTCCTCCAACCACTTCCTGCCTGTGTGGAATTCTGGCGTTAGCGCTAACAGAGGGCGCTGATTATGTGCAGCACTATGTTTCCTTTCATTTGTGGCTCCTTTAGGAATTTATTTTATGGTTGTTTAATATTATCCCGTGCACTATCAAGCGTGTTTAATATTTATGTCGTTATCTAGAATATTGCCACTAGAGCGCATGTCAACCACTGTTTCTTAACTCTTCTTCTTTTCAACAATCTTACTTTTGTCTTGTTCTTCTTTTTATTGATTTTTATTACTGTAATGCCTTTTATACGTTATAAGCTCATTACAGACTTCAACTATTGTATCCCCCTTTATTTTCGCTGTTTCAATTAATTATTGAAAACTACTGTTTTCCAACATTAGCGACATCTGGTGAACTTACAACACAAACATCTTGTGGCTACTGTACGGCAGCTTGTTTTAAACAGTAGTGCTACTGACGACATGACTCATGCATGTGATGTTATTTATATATATCTGACGATGCTGGAGCTGATTCCGCATTTAACGATGCCACTATGGCTGCAGTACATTATGACTTTGTTTTTATGAAACAGGTATGCCTCTTCATACTTAAAGCACACAAATGTATGTTTTGTCAGTACTACTTTTCATTATGGTCTATGTATTGTTTTTAAGCTGTAGACAATCTGTGAGTGTATTTATGTTTTTTTCCCATTTTTGCTGCAGATCTGATGATGGTCATTAAAGACCAAAACCGGTAATCTGTTAACAAAAAGTTTGTGACCATAGACGTAAATTAAAGGAAGCTTATTGCATATAGGGGTCACTGTTCTTTCACGACAATGTCGCAGCTTGTGAAATTAAAAGAATTATTAACGAAATCTCACCTGATGTTTGTGAATGCGCTGTTGAGAACTTTGATGAACACATTGCTCATTGCCACATGACCTTGGGTGGTCATATTGATATAATTTTTCATACATAGATGAGAGAAGCTACTTTATGTGTTTGTAAAAAACATTACATTTTCAATAAGTTTTGTATGTTCTATAGCAGTATAATATTCAGTGATCCATTCATTGGATGGGAAAGTTAGGATTGGCAGCAACCTTGGTACTCTTTGAGAGCAGTAGGCTGTGTGCTAGCATGGGCTTTCACCCTCTCACTTCTCTTACCATCATCCAACACAAACATGTCACTACACCACACACACAACCATTACAGTCACCTACACTTACCAGATACACTTACGCACACAACTCTCATACTTTGCAAAGGAAAGGTACCAGTGTGTATGACGGATAGGAAAAAACCTTTCAAATTAGGCAGCTGAGCTTGTTCTTCAGTGTCTCCCAGTCATTTACACCTAAAAATGTACAATCAACTGCCTCCAGAAGTGAAATCCCTGCCACCTGAATTATTTCAGAAAAAAATTGCTCAGGACTTGAAACAACATCCACTATATTCATTGGAAGAGTTTTTCAACAGCAGTTCTACTGAATGGACAAAATAATAAATATTGTTATGTTTTATATATAATTTTCCCTAAATTTAATCTTCTTCTTATGTTAACTACACATTTAATTTTGTGTTTTACTTAAAGTACATATTTTGCCAAAATGAAACTTTGTGTGTGTGACATTTTGCTTTATGGTATTTTCATTTGCTGCTATGAAGTTTTACTTTCCTGTTTAGTTATATTTCATTCCCGCTATGTTCTATGTGTTTTTGTGCACTGCATAAATATTTTCTTTTATTTGTAATATAAATTTTGTATATGGTGTTGTATAAATGTTAGTTGATAAACATTGTATTTGTGACGCAGTCTGTCCAGCCATGGCTGGTAAATGACGAAGATATAGTAAAGTAAAGTATGACTTTGTTATATAAGCATTTCTTAAGCAGCCTGCAGTTGGTCTTCACCATTTATAGTGACAAGTCTTAGCTCCATAGTCAGTGTGCATAGTTACTGTGTTAGTCTCTGCCGCTTGTGAATTTGTGAGACGAATCACAGTTTGTGTAGCTTGCAGATCTGTGTTTGGAAACCTATGTTAATGCATTATGAGCAAGTTGATCATTGTGACAGTTTAGAATCAATAAATGTCAAGAGACTGAAAAAGAAAGTTCGACAGTGTTATGTACATTTATTTAATAACTGTTTACAACATCCGGTAATCATCAGAGGAGGACTGATGATGATGAACTTCCATGAGACTTCGGAGAGACCCAAAAATCAGGTCAGTAATGCTAAAGTCCACCTCTGTGTCAAATCAGCAACAGCACACCTCACAAAACACATTCTAGAATCATTAGATAAAGGGAACTACGCAACAGGCATATTTCTTGATCTAACTAAAGCGTTTGATACAGTAGAGCACTACATATTGTTAAATAAGTTAGATGAAGGGGGAATAAGGGGACTTGTGAAAAAGTGGTTCCAGTCATATCTAAAAAATATAAGACAGATAACTGAAATCTCACATATTTCAAGTTGCTCGAACTATATTGTAAAGTATACTTCAGACGCAAATTATGTAAATATAGGTGTCCCACAGGGTAGTGTCCTTGGCCCAATACTATTCCTCATTTACATAAATGACTTCCCACAGAGCATCAAGCATGGACATGCACTGAAAGAAAAAGCTGAACAAACACTAAACAGTGTACATGAGTGGGCATCCAATAATAAACTAACACTAAATTAAAAAAAATAAAAAAAAAACAAATGCTGTTAACTTCTATGTCTGCAAAAAACCACACTATAACAACTTTAAGTTAAACAATGAAACTATAGGATGTGTAGACTACACAAAATTTCTTGGTACGCATGTTCACAGTCAGTTAAAATGGGAAGAACATATTAAAACACTTACTAACAGAATCGCAACAGCATGCTGTGCTCTTAGAATTCTGACTGCAGTGTGTGATACTACATGTGTCAGATCTGTATATTTTTCTAATATCCACTCTGTTAATACCTATGGAATAATATTTTGGGGAGTCAACAGTAAAAATATTCAAATAGTTTTTAAATTACAGAAAAGAGCAATTCGGATAATAACCAGGAGTGGCAGTAGGGCTCACTGCCTTGAACATTTCCGAAAGCTGGAAATCCTAACTGTCCCCTGTGAATACATTTTTCAAAGTATTATGTATGTAAAAAAAATATTGACTGCTATGTTAAAAATTCTTTAGTACACAGCTATGAAACTAGAAACCAATACAATCCGCATCTAGAGAGGAAAAATACAGTTAGAACTCAGCAGAGATTGTTGTACAATGCTGTTAAATTATGTAATAAATTACCCCAAAATATAAAAGATATTGACACAATTGGACAGTTCAAAACAAAACTATAAAAATTTTTATTAAATAAAAGTTATTACACAGTAGTGGACTATCTGAATTAAAACATGTAGCATAATTAAAGTAGCCTGCATTGTAATACATGAGGAAATAATTATAATGTGAAATCCAGAATTGCACAGTACTACAAGAAAATTACATAAGGATATAAAACTAATGTAAGATACTTTTAAAAAGTGTGTAAATATTAATTTTATGTGTATAAATTGTAGGTATATTGTATTGTACATGATTTTGCTGATGAAATCCACACAATGTAAATTGTTACATGGATTAATAAAGAAATCAATCAATCAATCAAACTTCTATTTTTACTAAGCCTTCTCACTTTCCAAACCATATAATTTTGAGTATAAACTTTGAGCTTTTGACAGCTGTCTCTGCACTACTGATTAGAAGTAAAACTACTGACTGCAAAGGTTGGCACATTGTTCCACAAATATAGAGGAGGTAGCAGCATCTGGAACTTTCTCAAATGATGCATCTGTGTGGAGTTGAAATGGGCAGCTTCTGGCAGCCTACAAAAGCAGAACATTGTGTTAGCACCAGAAGCCAGTAGTTTTAGTGCTGATGAAGTTGGTGGAGACAGCTTCTGAAAGCTCAAGGATTTTATATGAAATGATGTCGCTTGAAAAGCAAGAGGGCTTTACTTGTGCATGTCACAGAGAAAGACTCTGAAGACACAGAACTCATCTTTTGAATTTAAAGAATGTAGAGAAATGTCCTTGAAATTTAATTTTGGACTTCTTGTTAGTCAGGGTTGTCCTCATAAACTGCAGTAGTTTTCCATCAACTCCCATTTCTGTCAGTATGTTAAGAGCATGATGGACTCTTTGCCTTTGTAAAATCTAAAGTTGTAGATACATATCACCTTGTATGTGAGAAAAAGTACTACCACAGCTGTATTGAATTAGATTCAGTTTTCGTTACATAGGCCCAAAAAGGAGACGATTCTCGAGGGTGTGGAACATGTCAGACAGTGTAACATAAAACATTTGAATATAATACTTACTACCCTGGTCATTTGTCAGGAGATTGTTGAAATATGTGAATACAATGCGGTAAACTGGAACAGCTAATATTTACAGAATTACCGTGCTGTCAGAATGAAGCATTGTTATGCACTATTAATAAATTTATCACACACAAAATACCTAATCTTGACTGTTGTGACCAAGTGCTGTCAAAATTGAAATCTGACAGACATTTTTATGTAAGCTGGCTTAACAGGCTCTGTTAAGATATTCATCTATATAGTAGGAGGAGTTGCCTGTTGAAAAGTCTTTCAAACTCTGTTTAAACCGTACTTTAACTGATACCAAGTTTCTAATGGTTGCTGGCAATTTATTGAAAATGTGTGTTCCTGAATATTGGGCCCCATTTTGGATCAAAGTAAGTGATTCTAGGTCTTTAAGTAGATTGTTCTTATTCCTAGTATTAATACTATGTACTGAGCTATTGGTTGTAAATAGAGATGTATTACTTGCAACAATTTTTTTTAAGGGATAAATATATTGAGAAGCAGTGGTTAGAATACAAAGTTCCTTGAACAGGTTCCTACATGATGTTCTTTAATTTACACCGCAAATGATTCTTATCACACGCTTTTGCACCCTAAAAACTTTTGCTCGGGTTGATGAGTTGCCCCAGAATCTGATCCCATATTACATAATAGAATGAAAGTAAGCAAAGATGCAAGTTTTTTTATATGTATATCTCCTACATGTGACATCATTCTCACTGAAAATCCAGACTTGTTTAGGCACTTAAGCAATTCTGTGGTATGCCCTTCCCAACTGAATTTATTATTGATTTGTAATCCCAGAAATTTAACACTGTCAACCTCTTTGATCTGCATGCCTTCATATGTTATACACTTGCTGGAAGGAAATTTCTTACATGTTCTGAAGTGCAATTAGTGGGTCTTCTCAAAGTTTAATGACAGTGAATTATTTAATGGCAGTGAATCTTCTATCACACACTTAGTTTCAGCAGCACATTGCCGCCATCCTCTGATCCCACCACCGCCAAAAGAGTATATGACTTCCTTGGCACATTTTCTGTGGGACCTTTGCGACTAGTACATGTGGACTAGTAACAAGAATCCCACAGAAAATGCGCCAAGGAAGTCAAATACTCTTTTGGCAGTGGTGGGCCCTGAGCATGATGGTAAAGCGCCACAACAACTAGTTGTGTGATAGAAGAAAGACATTCTCAAGATACAGCTGTGGTTCTCATATGTAACATCAGCTAAAGTCCCTCGTCCATGCAATAAGATGGACATCCATAAATATCACCTTTTCCTCAGAATATAATATTCTTATTGTCTTATCTTTCTTACTGTTATATGTGAGGTGTCTGTTCTTTTGAACATGTGACACTGTCACGACTCTGCAGCTGATGTATACATGATGAAAGAGAAGTACTTACATCAACCACATGAGGCCACTGAAATAATTCAATGGTGACATGTGAAAATTTGTACCTGACTGGGAATCAAATCCGGAATTCCCACTTTACATGAGCGATTGCCTTAACTACTTCGTCTGTTCGAGCTTGCTACATATCTGACTCAAATTGCCAACTCAATGCACACTGCTTCTGTTGGGGCCCCTGTCAATTTTCCTCACTGCTTGCAGCATCTCGCACTATTCCCACAAGAGGTCAGTCCTAGGGTGCATCCACACTGAAGATATTGTGAAATGCCATAGAGGCAAGGGTATTACTATTGCATATATGGGGTCTGTTCTTTTGGACACTTTTCACTTGCTGCCATTGAATATTTCAATGCCTTCATGTGGTTGACGTCAGTATTTCTTTCCTCATGTATATATATACAGCTGCAGAATCATGAATGTGTGTCTGTTCTTTTGGACCTCTTGTGGGAATTGTGCAAGATGCTGTGAGCAATGGGGAGAATATTCAGGAGGCCCTACGCAAGTAGTGTGTAGCAAGTTGGGAATTTGGGTCGGACATGAATGTGCTCAGATAATTGAAGAGGTTAAGGTAACCATTCACGTAAACTGGGAAATCCAGGTTCGAGTCCTTGTTGGCACAAATTTTCACTTGTTGCCTTTGAATTATTTCAATGCTCTATGTGGCTGATGTCAGTATTCTTCTTTCATCTTATCTTTGTACTGACCAACTAGTATCATGTAACTTCAATTTTCTCTTCTTATTTTGTCATTCTATGTTTTTTGAATACTCCATCTTCACATTGTGTTGGCTTTTCTTTTCTTCCATCCCTATTGTTCATTATTCAGCCTTGATAACCTTATAAATTTAGCATTTCGGCTCAAAATTGTTCTTTCTGTTATTTCTTATTCTTTGATGATATTTCTTTCTAGATCCCTTCTTATTCCTGTAATCCATGCTGTTGTTGACTTCCTTTTCCATAAATACGCACATATTTGTTTTGCTAGCCTGTTACTATTCATTCAGTAGAGGTGCCTGAAGATGATTAATCTTTGCTTTGTCACTACTTTTGAAGTATTTTGTACATTTTGACAAATCTCCTCATTACTTCTCATTTTCCAGTCATCAGTAGTTTGTACTGCATTTATTTTTCCAGTAATCCATCTTTAAAGTATCTATATTTTGTTCATTGTTAATCATTCATGTGCAAACGATGATTCTGCTCTTATGACTGTGGTATTGTGTTTTAGCTTTGTTCTTCTAGATACACATTTCTTGTGGTAGATATGTCATTTCCCTTTCATGCAGCATCAAACTGGGTTGGGATTTTTGTGGTACTTATCCACTTCCCGCTGTCTTTCTGCCACTGGAATCAAGAGGAGCATCTGATACAAGTCATCAGCTTTGGGAAGTGACATAGGAAATGTGCAACAAATACCGTCATCAATATGATGAATATACGCGATACCAGTGAAGTTTTTTCAAGCAGTTTAAGTTGCATATCAGTCTGTCACCACAATCAGGTTTTTATACTCTCACATTCATTAGCTGCACAAACTCACAACTGGATCCTCACATTCCAACCCAACCTAGACCTCAGGGTAAAGTGCAGATCAATCTGTCAGCACAATATTTTTTTTTCCACATTTGTTGGCTTCACCAACTAACAACAAAACAGTGATATACACACCCAAGGATGACATCATAGCCCTTAACTCTTGAGTATCAGTGGCTCCTACTTGAAACCACCATTGTTATTAACTTTTTAAGCACCAGTGCATTTCTCACGAAACCACCAATGATACTGCAAGACAGAGACATCAACTGGGACACTGAGGTAAGTCTACAAATGTAGTATGTCATTACAGTCACTTACGGCATTCAAAGCAACAGCTGGTGTGGATATTGTGCTACATAATTGTAAGAGATGGTTTTTTTATAGCGACCATACTGAAGATATCACTGACAGTTAAAGTAAGTATATCAAAAGCTACAGTAACGTAAATTTGAGTTTGCATTACTGCTTTTATGAGTGGATTTGAAATGAAACAATTGAAGCAGTATGTATTTTTGATATAAGTTTATTAAATTTAAAGACCCTTACTTGTTATTTAGGACTATAATTTATTTTAGGCATTATGAGTTCATGAAAGTTTTGAGATGTGGAATTATATCTAGGAAAAATGCAAAATTGCTTTCAAATACAAATATACCTCATGAAATGATGGGTGGTAGAAAACTGTCTTTCCCAAAGTGAAACAAAAACTTTAAAACAAGTGATTATATACATTTTGTTAGTTTCTCCTTGTATTCATTGCTTACTATGATGATAAAGATCAACTTTGAGAAAAAATTTGAAACATTGTTGGGACTCAAACAGTTAACATCATGTCGGTGGTCAAAGCCGATAATTCATAACAACATAACTGTTTTGTTCCAGTGCAGATTTATTCTTCTTAAACAAGTGTCGACTGTGTCAAGTCATCTAGCTCGTGGTCTTCTTCTCCTGAAACTAGCCCTCCATCATTCATTTTAGTATTCTTCTTAACTTTGTCTTTAAATATCTAAACCATTTTAATCTACTCTTCTAAATCCTTATTATTTACTCCAGTTTCCTCCCTAACATCCTCATTACTTGTCTCACCTCATTTTCCATAACATAATTTGTAGGAGTTTCATTTCACTGGCTTGGATTCTACTCTTATCATCATTGTCCATATCTCCAATGCATATGTCAATGTGGGTGAAAGTATGTTTTGTACAGCTTACACTTGGCACCTCCCTTCCCCAGACTAAGCCTTCACACACTTTTAAAATGCATTGCTCTGTTGAACCATTTTGCTGATTTCTTCCTCCATACCTGCATTCTTTATCACACTACCTAGATACTTACTGTTATCCACAATTTCATTATGTATCCTTTGATATTAATTTGACCTTTACCTCCTGTCTCCTCTAGTTATCACCACAGTCTTGCACTTCTCCACAGTGCATTTCATCCTGTGTTTCTCATTTCTTATTTCCATTTAAGATGTCTAATTGTTCTTGTACACACTTGTTTCTTGCAGGCACTTGTTTTGAAAGATGGAGATCCTTACCATCTCCTCACAATATATCTTTTCCTTGTTGACCTTTGTCTGTAAAATCCCTTCTATCTACAAATTTCATGACTATAACACAAGAACCAATGACAGTCTGCACTGAAAAGCCTCACTATGGTTCAAAAAGGAGCTTATTACTCCAGCATTAAGCTGTTTAATGCTCTCCCACCACACATCAAATGCCTTCGCAAAAGATTGCCTGCATTCAAACAAACTCTCAAGGAGTACCTGATAGAGATATCTTTTTATACAGTTGATGAATATGTGAAAGAAAATGTATATAATCATTAAATTTTTAAGTGTTGTAAAATTAGTATAATTAATTTAATTTTGATTTTGAGTACTATCATAGGCATATGACAATTATTTATTGGTATTCTTGTATTTCCTTTGGAATATTTGGTGTATCTTGACTCCTGTATATATTACACAGCTTTAACAAGTGAAACAAAAATGTTCTGTTAACTGAATGTGCTGTTGTTTTTATTGCATTTATGTAAGATATATTTCAACTGTGTGCAATCTGACACATTTCATATCATAAATATATTACTCATCCTTTACATGTGAAACACAATTTTCTGTTAATTGATTGTACAGTTGTTTAGTTGATTTTTATTTACATTGTATCTTTTTATTGTATTTATACAAGTTATATTTGAACTACGTAGAATCTGACACATTCCATATCCTTGTGATTCACTCGCTACCGGGATCTATGGAACATGTAATGAAATAAAAAAAAAATAAAAAAATGCTGTTGGTTGCCCACTATACAATTTTATCAGCAAATAACAGTAACTTAATTGCACCTCCTCTATGAGCTACTTCTGTCTCTCTCACAATTTCAACCATAGCCATTGTAAATACAAGGACTATTCAGAAAGTAGGGAACGTTTCCATCTGACGCCGCTAGGTGCGCGCCGATCTGTATGTTTTGGTATGTGTGTGCTTGGCAGCTCAGTCGGCATCCATCTGTGACAGCGGAAATGTCTCTGCGTATCTGGTTTTTTCGATATTCAAATCTGAAACGTGTGCTGCATTGAAAATCCTGCCAGTTATGAGGTGCGGTCTGTGATATGGTTTTCGTTGGCAAAACACCTAAAACCTATAGAAATTTATCGTGAACTGTGAAGTGTAGGGAAACAACATAATGAGTGAATGTTCCATCCGGAAATGGTGCATTCAGTTTAAAAATGGCCGAACTAACATTCATGATGAAGAGTAGAGTGGATGCCCGAGCATTGTGACATGATCTTGTCACTAAAGTTGATGAAACAATTCGTGAAAACCATCGCTACACAATAATGGAGCTCTTGCTTTCTTTTCCACAAGCTTCACAGACTTTGTTGTTTGAAATTGTCACTCAAAAGCTATGTTACCACAAGTTTTGTGCACAATGGTTGCCGAAAATGCTTACAGAGCACCATAAAGAACAGCGAATGGGGGAACGTTGACATTTCTGGAGGCCTACCACAAACATCGTGATTCATTACTCGATTGAATCAAACCAGCAATGAGGCTTGGGTGAAACACGTCAATTGTGAGACAAAATTACTGTCCATGGAGTGGGGGCACACAAGGCCCCCCAAAAACCAAGAAAATGTTTGCAAACCTTGTCAGCAAGGAAGTTGACGGTGACAGTGTTTTGGGATAGGCAAGGTATGCTTCTTATTGAGTTTCTCAAATGTGGAGCAACCATAAATTCCGCCCAGTACTGTCAAACTTTGCACAGCCTTAGAAGAGCAGTTCAAAACAAATGCTGAGGAAAGTTGACATCCAGAATTTTCTTTTTGCATGATAATGTCTGACTTCACATGGCAAACCCCACTAAAGAGCTTCTTAATTCATTAAAATGGGAAATCTTCCCTCATCCTCCCTACAGCCCCAATCTTGCACCAAGCGACTTCCACTTGTTTTCCAAGATGAAGAACTGACTTGCAACGCAGTGCTTATATGACGACGTGAACTCCAGATGGGCGCTACTCACTGGCTGAAGTGCAGAATTTTACGACGTAGGTCTTTCAAAGCTTGTCCACCACTATGATAAATGCCTCATATGTTTGGAGACTATGTGGAAAAGTAGTATGTCAGTCGCTCTTTCAGATGTATATAATAAAATATATTTCTTGTACTTAGTTCTTTTTTAATGCCAAAACGTTCCCTACTTTCTGAATAGCCCTCGAAATAATGGTAACACCACATTCCCTTGGCTCGAAACTCCAACATTCTGAAATCCATCAGTCCTTCCAACTTGAGTCTGGGAACAGCTGAAGTTTTGTTATACATTGTTTGAAGAATTTGAATTGTTTGTTTCCCAACTCTCTTTCTCTCCAAGGCTTCCAGTTCCTTCTCTCTGGGGACACTATAATATGCCTTAACTAGGTTAAGAAATGTCATCACCAGATCTTTTCCATATTCCCAATGCATTTCCATCAACTGTCTCATACTAAAGATTGTGGCTACTGCTGGTCTACCATGTTGAATGCCATACTGAGCCTCTTTCAACTGCCCTTCCTCTTTTTCCTTTAATTGTCTTTCCAATGTCCTCTCCATTATTTTTGCTTCTTGTGATATAAGCATGATCCCTTGATAGTTTTCACATACTTTTCTGTCTGTCTTTTCGAATTATTATCGCCATTCTGTTTTCCCCAGGCACACATTTCTGAGTCCATTTGCATCTTAGCAATCTACCTCTACACATGTTTCATCTATTCCAGCTGCTTTTTTTGCTTTCATTCAGCCAGCTGTTAGTTCCACTTCTAACACTGTAATACCTTTCTCTTGTTCCAGGTGCATATATGGCCACCATACCCCTATTCCCTATTCATTGCTATTTTTTGCATTTAGTAGTGCTCTTTCCACCTTTTCCTTACCTCCTCTGGTTGTGTTATTGGTGCTCCACTTTCCCTTTTCACTAGTTTTAAGTTCATGTTTTCCTTCCTCTTTCTTCTTGTAACTCCATACAGCATCCTTTTACCCCCATTAACATCCTTTTCCAACTCTCATATGAATTCCTCCCAACTTTTCCTCTTTCCTTCTGCTGCCCCTTTCTTATATTTCTCTTGTTTTATTGGTATTTCTCATTATGTACACAAATAAATCACGAGAACAGCATCAGGAACGAAATGCAGCACACTAAATAGTAATGTGTTACTATATAGGACCATCCAGTCTAAAATGGACAAAAAACACTAAAGTTTTCACATGAAAGACTGTAGAATTGTGATAGATATAAAACTACAAGGACAAGCTTGTTGACAGAGTCATGTAAGGCATGAACAACTGTATATCTAATTTCCAAATTAATGTTCTAGGCCTGATTTTCAGTTTAGTGTAAACATGCAACAGTTACTGGCTTTACCTATATATGTGAAGGCCTTATTTCAATAATGGTACACCTCCAATTTTGGGCTGGGATACCTGAAACATTGCAGTCCATCACTTGCTGGTGGGGGTTACTGTTTCTTTCTACTCTCATCAGTCAGTTACATCTATGGTGCATTATCTCAAAATACCACTATTCAAATATGTCTTCATACGTCTTTTGCTATATATGTGAACTAACGTAAAATTTAAGTCCTCCATCTATGTAAACAGCTTAAAGCTGAAATTCGTAAAACTCCACAAGAAGTTACTGTTTTGTAGCAGTGTTCAGAAAGAGTAATGAGCCCCCACTGAAGCTAGCACAGAACTGCAGAAATGTGTTTGGGTAACGTGAAAATAATGAAACAGTGTCTTGCATGGTGCAGGATTTATTTACAATTTTTCTTAGCAACCACAGAAAGTAAGAAGAGATAAAACATCCAAAAAATGATTAAAGGCAATATAATGAAGACAAATAGATTTGAGTCAAAAATCTAAATTATTTTTAATTTACAGCCACCAGCACATGTTCTATTCTCATTTAAAAATTCTGTTACCGAATAATATTTTTTCATGAGGATGGCATGTTATTCCTTTTCAGCAAATCTAGTTGTATACTGTGGGTGTTTCTCACTTTCCATTTATTACATATTTTCATGGCTATGTGCAGTAGGGTCTGGGAATAAAGTTTCAGTCTGCATAAATGTGAAATTTTCTTCATTCCTGGTATTGCACGCATCTCGATAGTGGTTTCTTATACTTAATTCTGAATTGTCATGTATACTGGCTGTCAGTACTTACCTTCGTGCGGGGTAGTTCCAGTACTGCTCATTGAAAACAATTATTCTCAGTTTTTAGAACTGTTAGTTTCCGCCTCCAAAAGAAATGAGAGAAAAGTTTGGAATGGTTTGGTTGGAGAGTAATTCACTCAGACCCCATGTTGAGAGAAAACTTCCTGTTGTGGGGATGATCACAAACAAAGATCTTTACCAATCTTAAATCCATTACATACACATAGTTTGTTAATGGTAATAATGTTTAGATATCTTAAGGGGTCAGCATGAGCCGTAGGTTTAGTGTTATGTACATTTCTAACATAGTGTTATGCACATTTCTAACACATTATTTCTCCAGTAACAATACACTATTTTTGCTATGTGCATTCCCCCTAAAGATAATTCCACATCTTAGCACTGACTCAAAATAGTTGTGATAGACAATTTCTCTTTCTCCAGATCACTTATATAGGGCAGCATTGTCATTCCGAAAGCAGGACTGCTTAATTTGTTTTCTGAGTAGTTTATATATGAAGGTAATAATTTTTTCCCTACAAAGATTGCTAGGAATTTAATAGTCTTTGCTTCATGAAGACTGCTGTTTTAAAAATTAATTTAAACTGTTTATTTGAGCTGTGTCAGTTGGGTCTTTCATATGTTTAATTCCAATCAGTTTAAATCAAACCAATGTTCTCAGTTGTTTATGTGGTCAGTGATTCATTTAAATTCAAACTAGAAATGTTAAAGTCAAGGAAAAAAGTGTACTGGTGACATACAATTACAAAAGCAACATATTTTTTTCACAGTAGTTTACTTCGAAATGGTTCATTTAGTCACCAAAGTGGCATCAAATAGAGGGACCTGTGCTTGGAAGCTGAACTATTCCAGGTGTGGTCTTCCGCCCAATACTGCCATACAATCATATAGTTGAAACTTCCTGGCAGATTAAAACTGTGTGCCCGACCGAGACTCGAACTCGGGACCTTTGCCTTTCGCGGGCAAGTGCTCTACCATCTGAGCTACCGAAGCATGACTCACGCCCGGTACTCACAGCTTTACTTCTGCCAGTATCTCATCTCCTACCTTCCAAACTTTACAGAAGCTCTCCTGCCAGGAAGTTTCATATCAGCGCACACTCTGCTGCAGAGTGAAAATCTCATTTTGGAAACATCCCCCAGGCTGTGGCTAAGCCATGTCTCCGCAGTATCCTTTCTTTCAGAAGTGCTAGTTCTGCAAGGTTTGCAGGACAGCTTCTGTAAAGTTTGGAAGGTAGGAGACGAGATACTGGCAGAAGTAAAGCTGTGAGTACCGGGCGTGAGTCGTGCTTCGGTAGCTCAGATGGTAGAGCACTTGCCCGCGAAAGGCAAAGGTCCCGAGTTCGAGTCTCGGTTGGGCACACAGTTTTAATCTGCCGGGAAGTTTCATACCAGTGCACACTCCGCTGCAGAGTGAAAATCTCATTCTGGAATCATATAGTTGTTTTTTCGTTTTTTCCACTAGCTCTTTTTCAAGGGTTGCAATACTGTCTGAAAGAAGCATGCTCAAGAGGCATCTAGCGATTTTTATAACGTTTATTGCTGTTTAATTTGCTGCTGTGTACAGCAGAACGGTCACACAAGTGTATTTATTTCACGCGATCAGTTTAAATGCTTCATGGCTTCTCTTACAATGTACCAGGGAAATAGATGATTGCAAATGGGCTACTGGTGTTGTTTGCTGCGACAGGTAGTTTCATATCCAGCACAGCAGTAGGCCAATGCCATAATCATTGCCTTCATATCCTGAAGAAAATCAATGCCCAGAACACTGTTTGAAGCTTGAAAGAGTTGTCAGAGGTTCTAGTGCTGACAGTCTAGTTCTGATCCTGGTCTGAGTCCTCCTTTGGCTCACAGAGTACTCGTCCTGAAGTACTCCGGTTCTTAGTGACAGCCCCATGTCTCATTACAGGTTACAATGTGCCACAAAACTGCTCTCCTAACTCCACAAGTTTACTCAAAAACTGACAGATGTCCTGTCCTTACCGAGAAGTTGGGCTATTACGGAATACGGAGAGTAGCTCACAATTGGTTCACCTCTTACTTTAGCAACAGGCAGCAAAAGGTCATTATTCACAGTGTTGGTAACAGCTGTGATGTAGGATCTGAGTGGGGTACTATCAAGTGGGGGGTGCCCCAGGGATCAGTGATGGGGCCACTCCTGTTCCTTATTTATATACATGATATGCCCTCTAGTATTACATGTTACTCTAAAATATTTCTGTTTGCTGGTGACACTAGCTTGGTAGCAAAGGGTGTTGTGTGCAACATTGGCTCAGTTTCAAATAGTGCAATTCATGACCTAAGTTCGTGGCTTGTGAAAATAAACTAATGCTAAATCACAGTAAGACTCAGTTTTTACAGTTTCTAACACACAATTCAACAAAATCTGATGTTTTAATTTCACAGAATGGGCATATGATTAGTGAAACTGAACAGTTAAAATTTCTGGGTTTCAGATAGATAGTAAGCTGTTGTGGAAAGCCCACATTCAGGATCTTTTACAAAGACTAAATACTATCATTTTTACTATTTGAACGGTATCAGAAGTGAGTGATTGTTCAACACAAAAATTAGTCTACTTCGCTTATTTTCATTCGCTATTGTCATATGGTATTATATTTTGGGGTAACTCTTCTCATTCTAAAAGGATATTTTTGGCTCAGAAATGAGTGGTTCGGGCAGTAAGTGGTGTTAGTTCACGAACCTCTTGTCAACCTCTGTTCACGAGTCTGGGTATTTTGACATTGGCCTCTCAATATGTTTATTCCTTATTGTCGTTTCTTGTTACCAACACTAGTTTATTCACAAGAATAAGCAGCGTTCACTCGGTTAATACTCGGCAGAAATCAAACCTGCATTTGGATTGGACTTCCTTAACTCTTGTGCAAAAAGGTGTGCAATATACTGCTGCATCCATTTTCAATAAGCTGCCACTCGAATTCAAAAATCTTAACAGTAATCCATGTGCTTTCAAATTAAAACTGAAGAGTTTCCTCATGGGTCACTCCTTCTATTCTGTCGAGGAGTTCCTTGAAAAATTAAGCTTATTTTTATTGTATTGCTGATAGCGTTTACTTAAAAACTTGAACTTATGGACTGACTTTTTTAAGGTTCATGAACATTTATTTTTATCTGTTATTACGTTTATGTTGTATTGCATGTACTGACACGTTCCATGAACTTGGAGATATGCTCATCAATTTGGTCCTACGGAACTTGACGAGTAAATAAAATAAAATAAATAAAATGAATGGCCACAGCCAGTCTGTGGCCAAGAGACAGTTGGACCACCCAGTTGCAGAACACGCTGCCCAACACAATGTGCTTCACTTCAGTGACTGCATTCACCCCCTGCACCATCTGGATCATTCCTAACAACACCAGCTTTTCTGAAATGTGCAGTTGGGACTTTTACTACATATCCTTTGTTCTCATAACCCTCCCTGGCCTCACGCTTTGCTAGTCCTGGCCCTCCACCTCCTTTACCGCACCCACTCCAGCACTACCCATGCCTTCTATTCCACCCACTAGTCTTTTCCCCTTGTCTACATCCCTCCTTTTCCCTTCCCCCCACACAGCCTCCCAACTCTACACCTTACCAGCCCTATCCCATCCCCTTCCCACCCCTGCTCACTCCCATAGCAACACATCTACCTCCATCCCACCCTCTTATTCCTCCCCTTCCCACCCCATGCCTCCTCCATATCATCACCAGCCAACCTGGATTACTGACACAGCAGATGCAGGCACAGCCTGTAGTTGTCGGGCCCATAGGGCTGTAGACAGCAGGTGTATGTGTCTACATCTACATACATACTCCGCAATCCACCATACGGTGTGTGGCGGAGGGTACCTCGTACCACAATTAGCATCTTCTCTCCCTGTTCTATTCCCAAACAGAACGAGGGAAAAATGACTGCCTATATGCCTCTGTACGAGCCCTACTCTCTTATCTTATCTTTGTGGTCTTTCTGCGAAATGTAAGTTGGTGGCAGTAAAATTGTACTGCAGTCGGCCTCAAATGCTGGTTCGCTAAATTTCCTCAGTAGCAATTCACAAAAAGAACACCTCCTTTCCTACAGAGACTCCCACCCGAGTTCCTGAAGCATTTCCGTAACACTCGCGTCATGATCAAACCTACCAGTAACAAATCTAGCAGCCCGTCTCTGAATTGCTTGTATGTCCTGCCTCAATCTGACCTGATAGAGATCCCAAACGCTTGAGCAGTACTCAAGAATAGGTCGCATTAGTGTTTTAAAAGTGGTCTCCTTTACGGATGAACCACATCTTCCCAAAATTCTACCAATGAACCGAAGACGACTATCCGCCTTCCCCAAAACTGCCATTACATGCTTATCCCACTTCATATCGCTCTGCAATGTTACGCCCAAATATTTAATCGATATGACTGTGTCAAGCGCTACACTATTAATGGAGTATTCAAACATTATGGGATTCTTTTTCCTATTCATCTGCATTAATTTACATTTATCTATATTTACACCAATCACAAATCCTGTCCAAGTCATCTTGTATCCTCCTACAGTCACTCAACGACGACACCTTCCCGTACACCACAGCATCATCAGCAAACAGCTGCACATTGCTATCCACCCCATCCAAAAGATCATTTCTGTAGATAGAAAACAACAGTGGACCTACCACACTTCCCTGGGGCACTCCAGATGATACCCTCACCTCCGATGAACACTCACCATTGAGGACAACGTACTGGGTTCGATTACTTAAGAAGTCAAGTCTGTGTGTGTGTGTGTGAGGGGGTTTCTGCTTCTGGAGGAGGGCTTTTCTGGTTGAAAGCTAAAAGTAAAAGTTTAGCAGTCTTTTCATTGCATCTGTCTTTGACTCAACACCTCCTCTATGTGGCCAGTTGCAACCTATCCTTTTCATATTGTTGTTATTCCACCCTGGACTTTACATTGGTTGATATTCACAGAAAAGGATACATTTAGTAACTTAACAGTCAAAAATATTATAAATGGCCTCTCACCATAAACTAATAAATGTACAGACAAAAGTAATTTTCATTTCAAAAAACATGAGAATTACAAACACACACACATACACCATGGAAAACATTAATAATGAACTATAGCTTTTTTACTGGTCTCTGCAATACAATGCTGTTGATGTGAACTCCACATTTAGTATATTTATCACTGAGATTGTCAGTCTATTTGAAGAAATGTTTCCTAATATGATAGTGAGATAAAACCTGTTTAAATCAGATTATAGGCCTTGGATTACTGTGGAAATCAGAAATTCTTGTAGAATGAAAAGGGAACTTTATGCTGCAGTCAAGAGATCAAATGACTCCAATAAGATTAGGCATTAAAATTGTACAATAGAATTCTTAAAATGACCACAGAGACATTGAAGAACATACTCTTGGAGGCAAAAAACTCACATAATAAAGTAAAAAGTAAGTGGAATTCTGTAAAAAAGGAAACAGGGAAAAGTGCCATTTGTAGAGAATATATCTGAATAACAAATGAGGATCCATCTTGTCAATGATCCAAAAACAGTTGCTGATACATTCAACAAACATTTTCCAACAGTAATAGAACAAACAGAATCACATGGCTCCATAAATGAAGTCATGAATTTTCTGCAAGCCAGTGTTCCTAGCACAATCCAACATATCCAAGTAGCAACAGCTACTTTACAGGAAATTTAATAAATGATTAAATCTCTGAAAAGTTAAAAACTCTACAAGAATTGATATCTAGTAAATTATTAAAATACTGCTGCTCTGCCATATTTTCAATGTACTACTTATGCAAGGAATAGTTCCTGAAAGGCTTATGTATAGCTGTAAAACCACTGTGTAAGAAGGGAGACAAGACAGATGCTGCTAACTACAGACCAGTATCACATAGCACCTTAGTGACCTAAATCATAAGTCTGTTTGTATTTCAGAAAGGGTTATCAACAGAAGAGGCAATATTTGTATTTGTTGCCAATGTTTTAGAATCCATAAAAAAATGAGGCTGGTTGAAATATTTTGTGAACTACCAAAAGTGTTTCACTATTTCAGTCATCAAATGCAGAGGTGTAAGTGGTGCAGCAGGGAAGTGATGTGATTCCTACCTTTCAAACAGTAAACAGGAATTTGTACTGGATAGTTGAGAATGTGTTTTGACATCATCAGAATGGGATAGCATCACTTGTGGAATGCATGAGGGCTCAGTTCTGAGGGCCCTACTTTTTAAAATGTTATTAGTAGAATGTTGTACATTCACCATGTTTGCTGATGACACTACATCATTTACTGATAACTGGTTAGACAAACTTGAGATATCAGATAATAAGATTTTTAGTGCTACTGCTGAACTGATTTGACATAAACAATATTTCTATTACTGAAGTTAAAATCTTCTGGGTTATTAGGCCGTGTCATGTTTCTTCTGTTTCTTCTTTCTGTTAGAAGAAACATGATGTGGCCTAATAACCCAGAAGATTTTAACTTCAGTGACAACGGCCACGAAATCCTGCAGACTTACATAATTTTTCTATTAATTACAGAGAAACAAACTATATTCAGTTTCGCACAACCTTGAATGCCAATGATGATGATGATGATGATGATTGGTTTGTGGGGCACTCAACGATGCACTTATCAGTGCCTGTACAAATTCTCAATCTTTTCACAGTCCAGTCTCGCCATTTTCCCAAACGATGATGAAATGATGAGGACAATACAAACACCCAGCCCCGGGGCTAAAGGTGACAAACTAGGAGAGAAACTAGCTGACCAACAGATACCTAGGATGGATGCTTCAACATATCTGTTATTTCATACTGATAACAAACTAAGCAGGTCAAACAACATCCTGGTTCTGTGAAGAACACTGAGTTCTGCAACTTATGATTTTTGCTTTATTTATTCTTATAGAAATAGCAAAACGATTAAATCAACTTATTATGGTAATTTACATGCCAGTGTGATCTAATAGGTGAAAAAAACAAGACCTAGTAGAAATCCTTTGATGTCACAGGAGATATTGAATTTAACTATGAAAGAAGAAAAATATTTTTAAGCAGCAAATGAAGCAGGCAAGACAGAATACAAATGTGTTAAAAATTAGGCTGACAGAGTGCAAAATGGCTATGCAGGTATGGCTAGAGGACAAATGCACGGCTACAGAAGCACGTTTAGCTAGAGCAAAAATAGATAACACAGAAGAGGGAAATTAGAGGCCTTTGGAGAAAAAGGTAGCATTATTAATATCAAGAGCTCATGTGGAGGAAGGGAGAGCTGAAAGGTGGAAGGAACATACAGAGGAGCTATACAAGGGAACAGAACTTTATGGCAATATTATAGAAAGGGAAGAGGAAGCAGATGAAGATGAGATGGGAGGTATAATACCACAAAGATAATTTGGAAGAGCACTGAAAAACCTACGGTAAGCAAAACAAGGCCCATGGAGCAGACAACATTCAGTCAGAACTGTTGATAACTTTGGGAGTGATAGGCTGACAAAAATGTTCCACCTGAAGTGGAAGATACATGAGACTTGAAGTAGAATGTAACAATACCAGTTCCAAAGAAAGCAGGTGCTGGCAGGAGTGAATATTACTGAACTATCAGGTTAATGAGTCATGGCTGAAAAATACTGACAAGAATTATTTACAGTTTTCTGTAGTATTTATGCATCTGTTATGCAACCTAAGTTATTGATACTTAAGTATGTAATTAATTAATACTATTTACATGATACCGTAGAATGTAATCACAACAACATTTTGAAACTGGTACATTCCATATCCTGTCATATAATCACAACATAGATCACCAGAACACAAAATAAATAAATAACTAAAAAATTTATTAAGATTAAAAAATGGAAAGTCCAGGATGTTATGACTAGCAATATGTTGAAATTTATATGAATTAAAGTGTTATACTCAATTGATGCTATAACAATTACAAATCAACTTTATTTAAGACATACCACCAAGCTTAAGGCGGCACAGCTCTTCCTCTTACAACCTCATGATAAATGAAGAATTTAATGACATTGTAATAAAGGTGCACTAGCAATGCAAAGTCCAATTTATATTCAAACACTATATGCACAACAGTGTCAAAAGAAACACAACACTTTCATTTTCATAACTACACAAAGAGTGAAAACATGTTTTATCAAATACCGGTATCTCTTTCATTATAAAGGTACTTTATCAAAATGTTTATCGATTTAATTTATGACTTCTCCTGTAACAAATGAATGACCTCTACTGCACTGACAAAGTTCTTCAAGGTTTAATTATTAAGTATCTATTTTGGGTTCTGTTTTAATATACCGTAACTGGACTTTCTGCCACTGTAGCACAACAAACCACACAAAAAGGGATGAGGTGATCTGTAAAGTGCTGTATCACTGAGATTGCATATTTTTAAAACATGCAAATATAAGCACAAAATCCACCAAAGCTTTAGAAACTGTGACACTGAGATTGTGCTGCATAATGTGCTTCTGTGAGACAATCGGAGCACTGGACATGTGATCTCATCAGCAAGCATAGCACAGAATCAGAGCACAACATGTGATGTAATCAGCCAATCACATCATATTTTCAATGTGTGAACACACAAATGATGAAAAAACACTAAGCATGAAACCAGCGGATGTCCCAAATGATGATGATGATTGGTTTGTGGGGCGCTCAACTGCGCGGTCATCAGTACCCGTACAAAGTTCCAATTTTTCACACAGTCCAATTTTTTCACAATCCAATCTAGCCACTGTCACAGCTGATGATGTTGATGATGAAATGATGAGGACAACATAAACACCTAGTCCCCAGGCAGAGAAAATCCCCAACCCAGCCAGGAATCGAACCTGACACCCCGTGATCCAGAGGCAGCATCGCTAGCCAATAGACCATGAGCTGACGAAGTGGATGTCCCAAAGTAATATACAAAGTATACATCATCACAAAAAGTAACTCTGCAACATACCTTTAATATTGAGGAAAGTGAAGCCACCTGTTTCCCCGAAATGCACAAAATTTTAGTTGCTAGCCAAACTTGCAGTGTTCTTCGAAGTAATTATTGCGCCACAAGTCTACCGAGTGGATAAAGTTTACCTGCCACAAAAAAAAGTGAGGTAATATTTCTTTCTTCTGCGTATGAACACAAAGCCTTTGACTGTGTGAGCCATGAAATCCTACTTTCAAAAGCAGCCTATTATGGTTTAACTGACACAATGGGAATGTGGCTCAGATCGTACGTGACTGACAGAAAGCAGAGGGTATTGCTGAATCATGAAGATGGCTCAATAGCTTCATCTGGCTGGGAAACAGTTAGTGTAGGCATGCCGCAAGGTTTGGTGCTTGGCCCTTTGCTCTTTCTTATTTTTATTAATGACCTTCCTCACTGATCTATGGCTACCATCAAATTTACTCTTTTCGCAATGATACATCCCTTGTAATTGAAAAAACACCTGAAAATGATATTGCATCATCTGCCAACTTGGTGTTCCATGACCTCCAAAGTGGTTCAGATGCAATGGCCTAACTTTTTAAAAAAAAAAAAAAAAAAGTTCATACTTCCATGGGTCTCAAAAAGTTTAGGATGACATAAGTCTAAGCTGTAATGATCAAGATACACATCATATTCAACAAAATTTTTAGGGCTCCACATTGACAATAAATTAAATTGGTCTTGCCATATTTTGGACTTGAGAAAAAGACTTAGTTCAGCAATGTATGCTCTATGTATTACAGCAACAACTGCTAATAGTGATACTGTTAAGGTTGCTTATTGTGGCTATTTCCATTCATCGTTATCCTATGGCTTAATATTCTGGGGTAATCAATCAATGGCAAATAAAGTATGTGTAACTGAGAAAAGAGCAATTCGAATTATAAGTGGAGTTAACAGGAATCATTCATGCAGAAATCTTTTTAAAACACACAAAATATTAACAATGACCTCACAATATATCTTATCCATTATGTGCTTTTCAGCTAAGAACCTACACATGTACAAAACCAATACTTCTTATCATGACTATGACACAAGAACAAACCATGACTTCCATGTTGACAGAAAAAACTTGAGTCCGATACAAAAGGGAGTATACAACTCAAGCATAAAGGTGTTTAATGCACTCCCGTCTGACATAAAAAATCTTACCAGTGAAATGCCAAAATTTAAGAGTAAATTGAAGGAATATCTTCTGGAAAAAGTGTTTTGCTCTCTTAATCAATTCTTTAATGTAACATTATAACTTAGATGTAATACTTTACTTGTAATATTTGCTATTGCCACTTTGTAACTTAATACATCTTACACTAGTACGGGAATTTGTGTTCAGGCAATTGGCACTATCAAATTCCTGCTATTGTATATTTTGTAATATGGAAAATTGTAATTTATTATTTTATCGTTTTATACCTCTGTTTTACCATAGAAAATGCTTAAGCCTGTAACTATTAACATACTTTGTTTCTTATACACCAATTGCAATTTACGTTTGTTACCATATACAAGTAGGCTACTGTGTTAATTTATATTGTGACTCGTTCCATATCCATACAGTTGTATACCAGATCTACAGAACATGAATAAATAAAACAACTTTTTGATTTACAAGTTCAGACTTTGTTTGACTGTAAGGTGCTGGAAATCTTCACTGCCTATTGATGTATGATCTGGAGCAGTCACTAATGATTGTCATCCCAGATATAATTGTTTTATTATTATTGTTCCTGTAAAGACTTCCTTTGTCAACAATTCAATGGGTTAAGGAAGCATTTTTCACCCTCACTGAATACCACCAAAAGCTCAGTTTCACACAAGCCCAACAACAGAGCGAAGACCAGCACAAACGTACTGAAATTTCTGACTAGTCTCACCATCTTGTAATAATACGACGAGATCCACTTGGCACAGAGGTTGTAGTATTTTCAGTCTGTCATTAGCAAATCACTGAGCCGAGAATCAATCCAGAGCACTCAGCCTGAATGTGCACAGCGCACTGATTACACGACTAACCTTCTGTCGGTGCCACCAACAGTAAAATGTTACACAGTGCATGGCATCTAGGGCATTACACTGCTTGTGGCAGTATGTTGTGTTCCAACAATCATGACCTTAGTCAGCTTTCCATTAGTCTATAAAACACACCTTCATCTAGAAGCTCCTGTGGCACTCCATTTTTAACATTGAACTATGGTTAGATTAATGATACTCACCTTCAAATGGGCCCTAATTTTGCAGTATGTCACAGTACTCACTATGGTATTGACACTGGTTGAACAATAACATCAATTTGACTTGTGCTAGGGTTATGCTATAAATTAGCCACAAGCTACAACTCTGCCTAAAAACTGACAGTTTCATGATAAAGAAAATTTGTAATTTATGTTGTAAGAAATAGTAGGCTCCATCATCTGTAAGCTGTGCTCCTAGTTTCCTGCCTATCCACACCCTTGGAAATCATGTTGTATTTAGCAAAATAGCCAGATATTTGCCCAAAGCTACAAATAAATCTGTCATCACAGCCTTATTTTTTGCTTTCATGTTTGCTAGCCTTGTCACCTCATAACCAAACAGTTACATTCTAACCTAACATAGACCATGGGCTATGCCACGGACCAGTCTGTCACCACAACCAGATATACTGCTTTCACATTCGTTGGCTTCACAAACTCACAACAAAACTGTTACTCTCCCACACTACACTATAGATCAGTCTGGCACCACAAATGGGTTTTTCTGTGATGGTTCAAGCTGTTCTCTTGTGTCACAGCCCAATCACACCCTCAGAAATCACAATATATTCATAAAAAAACAGCCATAAACCACCTCACGACTCTCCTAGCAACTGTGACCCATTCAGAGAACAACCAAATATTTGTGACAAATAAAATAAATGTCACTGCTTCATTCCCAGCAATTTCAGTTTTGTTTTGTTCACGCCTAACCATACATTTGGAATTGTGAAATAATCAAGGAGGGGTGGGGGGGGGGGGGAGGGGGGTGGGGGGAGGGGGGTGGGGGGGGGAGGGGGAGAGGTGGAAACAGCCAATTATTTTTCACAAATAAGAATAAGAATGTCACTGCTTCACTCACAGCAATTTACACTCTGCTCCTTCATCCCAACATAACCACAGCCCTGGGAGGGAAGGAGGGAGACAATATTTGTGACAACCAAAATTACATGTTAAGGCATAGCTCTGTTTAATACTAAATTGCATGTATATTAATTTGTATGGGGAAGTGATGAAAAAGTCACATTGTAATAGACTTACTAGATCACATCTGCTGCTCTCACTGTAATTGGCTGACAGCAGGAAATTGAGCAGCTGCTATGTTAATAATAGAAGTGAATGTGCCCTGTGTTGTGGATATCATATTTATACTCCGTAAAGGGACACCCTCCTCTAGCATCACTTTTCCTCAACAGAAGTAAGTGATACCAGAAATATTTTTGAATTTTGAACAGGTTAATATTATCTCAGCTGTTTTTCTAAAAAATTTCGTATGGTTTTGTACACAATTTGTTGTATTTCAAGCTGAAATTTATAAAAAGAAATTACTTTATTTTACTTGTCACAGCTGATATGTAGTAGCTCTGTATGTACAGTTAAAATTATTTTCTTTTAGAAACATTTGAAATTTCTATTATTAATTATGCAATCTGATACTATTTACTATGTTTATTTCTGGATTCATTTACAAAATAATAATATAAATTCATTTGTCTAGAGAATTTGTAAACCCTTTGGACTATTGTTATTACTGCAAAGTGAAGTAGTAGTTGGCATGCCTCTCATGTGATCAGATGCGTTTTTATATTTGGGAAGAACAATGTAATTTCAGCTAGGTTAATGTGAAAAATTCAAAAGACAGTGTGACAGAAAAATGTGAGGGAGTAAAATGTTCCTGAAAACAAAAAATACAGCGCAGGCATTCTTCAGAGTTAATTATGTCAATTGGAAACATGTGATTCTAAAATATGAAAATTTCAGCTTCGAGAATCAACCCCTTGACATGAAGGACTGGAGCCAACTACGAGAGAAGAAGATAAGTAAAAAGTTTATTGTAAATCTTACTCCTCTTGAATCTTATTAAAAGAGTTAACCATAAAGACAGTGACAACAACAAATTTTGAGGGAGGGGGAGATTATAAGTGGTGGCATCATCTTGGATCAATTGACTAATAATGAAGTTTTGTCTGCTGCAACAGGAGGGAGAGCGATTTGTGTCATTTGCAGTTTATGTATGAATGGATTTCTGAGCACACGAAGAAAGAAGACTGAGGGCTCTGCAGCAAAATACATTCCTGGAAATGGAAAAAAGAACACATTGACACCGGTGTGTCAGACCCACGATACTTGCTCCGGACACTGCGAGAGGGCTGTACAAGCAATGATCACACGCACGGCACAGCGGACACACCAGGAACCGCGGTGTTGGCCGTCAAATGGCGCTAGCTGCGCAGCATTTGTGCACCGCCGCCGTCAGTGTCAGCCAGTTTGCCGTGGCATACGGAGCTCCATCGCAGTCTTTAACACTGGCAGCATGCCGCGACAGCGTGGACGTGAACCGTATGTGCAGTTGACGGACTTTGAGCGAGGGCGTATAGTGGGCATGCGGGAGGCCGGGTGGACGTACCGCCGAATTGCTCAACACGTGGGGCGTGAGGTCTCCACAGTACATCGATGTTGTCGCCAGTGGTCGGCGGAAGGTGCACGTGCCCGTCGACCTGGGACCGGACCGCAGCGACGCACGGATGCACGCCAAGACCGTAGGATCCTACGCAGTGCCGTAGGGGACCGCACCGCCACTTCCCAGCAAATTAGGGACACTGTTGCTCCTGGGGTATCGGCGAGGACCATTCGCAACCGTCTCCATGAAGCTGGGCTACGGTCCCGCACACCGTTAGGCCGTCTTCCGCTCGCGCCCCAACATCG
This sequence comes from Schistocerca nitens, assembly GCF_023898315.1. Classification (NCBI taxonomy): domain Eukaryota; kingdom Metazoa; phylum Arthropoda; class Insecta; order Orthoptera; family Acrididae; genus Schistocerca; species Schistocerca nitens. Next base: position 138,395,570 of record NC_064625.1, on the reverse strand, counting down.
TGCAGCCCGCCTCCAGTGGTGTCGTGACAGGCGTGAATGGAGGGACGAATGGAGACGTGTCGTCTTCAGCGATGAGAGTCGCTTCTGCCTTGGTGCCAATGATGGTCGTATGCGTGTTTGGCGCCGTGCAGGTGAGCGCCACAATCAGGACTGCATACGACCGAGGCACACAGGGCCAACACCCGGCATCATGGTGTGGGAAGTGATCTCCTACACTGGCCGTACACCACTGGTGATCGTCGAGGGGACACTGAATAGTGCACGGTACATCCAAACCGTCATCGAACCCATCGTTCTACCATTCCTAGACCGGCAAGGGAACTTGCTGTTCCAACAGGACAATGCACGTCCGCATGTATCCCGTGCCACCCAACGTGCTCTAGAAGGTGTAAGTCAACTATCCTGGCCAGCAAGATCTCCGGATCTGTCCCCCATTGAGCATGTTTGGGACTGGATGAAGCGTCGTCTCACGCGGTCTGCACGTCCAGCACGAACGCTGGTCCAACTGAGGCGCCAGGTGGAAATGGCATGGCAAGCCGTTCCACAGGACTACATCCAGCATCTCTACGATCATCTCCATGGGAGAATAGCAGCCTGCATTGCTGCGAAAGGTGGATATACACTGTACTAGTGCCGACATTGTGCATGCTCTGTTGCCTGTGTCTATGTGCCTGTGGTTCTGTCAGTGTGACCATGTGATGTATCTGACCCCAGGAATGTGTCAATAAAGTTTCCCCTTCCTGGGACAATGAATTCACGGTGTTCTTATTTCAATTTACAGGAGTGTAAATTACATCAACAGTGACGATGTACTACCAACAATGATGGAGCGGATCGAATGGAAGGATCAAAAAGGACAGATAAGCACAAACTATTTGTGAAGTCAATTTGTTTGTGGTCTTGTGCGCTTGTTAAAAAAATGAATAGAGATGAGGATAGGAGTGATGTAGAAATGAAAGCTGTAGGATCCAGCTAGGACATGTCTGAGCCGAGTGAAATCTTAGCCAGTAAAGAAACAGTAAAAACTGATATCTTGCAGTTAATTTTGGCAAACTGGAGGAAATGACGACAGATAACAATAGAAAATTTAGTGCAGTCAATCATCAGTTAACTGAAATAAGAACAGATAATGATAGCAAATTTACTTCACTACAAGGACAATTAAATGACCTGAAAACAGTAGTAAAATGGAGAGGGTACAAAACCAAATGGACCAACTTAGTAATCACGTTTAGAGCTAAAAGTTGGATTGTCAGAGGGGCTAAAAATTGTGAATGAAAAGTTGATGTTCTAGAAAATAAATTTATTGTTTTGAATAATGAGTCGATAGTTGAATCGGCAAGACAATCGAAGAATGTTAATGATGTCAGAGTTGAACAGAAGGCTGTAGGGAAAAAATTGAACAAAACATCGCCAGTTTCAACCAAAAAATTTTAAAAATTGAAAACTATATGCAAACTAATGTAACTGTTTTAATTCAAAAAATTTCAGCAGTTCAGGAAACATGTGTGAACCAAAGTCTATGTGCATACAGTACTGCATGATCCAGCACTCCCATGAAAAGTTTTCCATCAGACAATTTACATCCAATGGATTTTCTGCATCACTGTAGAGATAGTTTTGTGTCACACATGAATGACAATCAAAAAATTAAATTTGTTAAAAGGTGTCTTGAAGGTGAAGCTCTATCACGGGTAAATTTAAATTTAAGTCAGTGGGAAACATATCAAAGATTCGAAAAAAGTTTTTTAAATAAATTTTGGTCAGAAGCTGAATAGGGGAGAATTAAAAGTGAATTTTTGAATGGTCCTAATTATAGGAGTAGGGACGGTACTTTGAAAGAGTTTTGTAGGAAGCAACTTAAAAAATTAGCACACCTTGACAAACTATTTGACAAAATGACCTTGATTGATGCGCTTAAAAGGAGATTACCAGAAAGGTTATAGGTTAAACGGACCTGTCTGTTGTCTTGAACTACACTCCTGGAAATGGAAAAAAGAACACATTGACACCGGTGTGTCAGACCCACCATACTTGCTCCGGACACTGCGAGAGGGCTGTACAAGCAATGATCACACGCACGGCACAGCGGACACACCAGGAACCGCGGTGTTGGCCGTCGAATGGCGCTAGCTGTGCAGCATTTGTGCACCGCCGCCGTCAGTGTCAGCCAGTTTGCCGTGGCATACGGAGCTCCATCGCAGTCTTTAACACTGGTAGCATGCCGCGACAGCGTGGACGTGAACCGTATGTGCAGTTGACAGACTTTGAGCGAGGGCGTATAGTGGGCATGCGGGAGGCCGGGTGGACGTACCGCCGAATTGCTCAACACGTGGGGCGTGAGGTCTCCACAGTACATCGATGTTGTCGCCAGTGGTCGGCGGAAGGTGCACGTGCCCGTCGACCTGGGACCGGACCGCAGCGACGCACGGATGCACGCCAAGACCGTAGGATCCTACGCAGTGCCGTAGGGGACCGCACCGCCACTTCCCAGCAAATTAGGGACACTGTTGCTCCTGGGGTATCGGCGAGGACCATTCGCAACCGTCTCCATGAAGCAGGGCTACGGTCCCGCACACCGTTAGGCCGTCTTCCGCACACGCCCCAACATCGTGCAGCCCGCCTACAGTGGTGTCGCGACAGACGTGAATGGAGGGACGAATGGAGACGTGTCGTCTTCAGCGATGAGAGTCGCTTCTGCCTTGGTGCCAATGATGGTCGTATGCGTGTTTGGCGCCGTGCAGGTGAGCGCCACAATCAGGACTGCGTACGACCGAGGCACACAGGGCCAACACCCGGCATCATGGTGTGGGGAGCGATCTCCTACACTGGCCGTACACCACTGGTGATCGTCGAGGGGACACTGAATAGTGCACGGTACATCCAAACCGTCATCGAACCCATCGTTCTACCATTCCTAGACCGGCAAGGGAACTTGCTGTTCCAACAGGACAATGCACGTCCGCATGTATCCCGTGCCACCCAACGTGCTCTAGAAGGTGTAAGTCAACTACCCCGGCCAGCAAGATCTCCGGATCTGTCCCCCATTGAGCATGTTTGGGACTGGATGAAGCGTCGTCTCACGCGGTCTGCACGTCGAGCACGAACGCTGGTCCAACTGAGGCGCCAGGTGGAAATGGCATGGCAAGCCGTTCCACAGGACTACATCCAGCATCTCTACGATCGTCTCCATGGGAGAATAGCAGCCTGCATTGCTGCGAAAGGTGGATATACACTGTACTAGTGCCGACATTGTGCATGCTCTGTTGCCTGTGTCTATGTGCCTGTGGTTCTGTCAGTCTGATCATGTGATGTATCTGACCCCAGGAATGTGTCAATAAAGTTTCCCCTTCCTGGGACAATGAATTCACGGTGTTCTTATTTCAATTTCCAGGAGTGTATTTTTATGGTATGTTGACAGGCTGTATAGGGCAGTAGAAAGAAGTATGTAGCAGAATAATCAGGATGATAGAAATCACAATGGAAACAATTACAGAAGCAGATATAGTGGTACCTTCTATCAGGATCAAAGTGTCAATAGAGAGAGAAATTTTGAACATCAGCAGGATAGGAATAATGGGGATAACCATGGGCATTTTAATAGGAGAAACAATCATAGAAGTAACTACTCGGGAAACTGCAGTTCGCTGCAATGGAGGTCCACAGTTTTGGGGTGAGGAAACACAACAAGCACAAGTTACACTCACAATTAGACAATAACAACAATGTTAATGATATGGCACAGGTATTTGAAACTGAACAGAAGGAATATCAAATTACTCATTTATTTTTTGATCAAAAGTTTTGGGATACTATATTTAATTATGGTGATGTAGGTACTAATCACAAACCAGAATGTGAGAGTAGTGAGAATTTTAATGTAGTATGTACTAATGAATTCTCCTCTTGTTTGGAAAACAGTGTTACTGATGTATGTGAATCAGGTGGTGACTGTATTGGATCTGAACTAGGTCATATTTTTGATGCAGATGTGAATGAGAGCTGTGAAATAACTGAGGTTGGTAAGTCTAAGAGTGGTAGCTTATTGCAGATCAATGTAGGTGAGGTAAGTGACTTTGATGGAGGTGAGACTTGTATTGTAAGTGAAGTTGTTGATGAGGTAATTTTGGAGGGATATGACGATGAGTATCTGGTATTTGTGGAGTTTAAGACTTATGAAGATTCAGAGTTGTTTGTGAATGATGTGGACAATACAGGTAAGACAAGTGAGGTATGTGATGATGTAAGTGACAGTCATGAAATACCAGTCCAGTCAAAGTAGTTTTTCATTAATGTCATGCAGAGTAATGAACAAAACAGTAAAGGTGAGTTATCTGTAAGCCTAGAGAATAAAGGTGAAAACTTTCTGAAGTTAGTTTGGGACCGTATTGATGATAACATACATAAATGTGCATTCTGGAATAAGTTAGCTATGGTTACTCAGAATTTATATCCAAATTGGTGGAATGAGGTGAAAGAAGATCTAAGCAGGAAGTGTAATTTTGACGGTAATATATTTTGCATTCCTTCTATAACAAGTGATTTTAGTTGTGCCACGGAATCCACTCATTGTGTTCGATCTTTATCTGATAACATGAGTAACCAAAGTAATGCTATGATACCAGTAAAGTTGATAAAACCCTGTAAAGACAGTTTGGATGTAGCATTTGATAGAATTGAAAGTGATCTTTTACATGATGTGTCTAACAACAGGGAATTTGATTCAGATTTTGGGTGTCCTTACATTAAAATACAGTAATGCAGTAAGTGAAGCAGGCAAAAAGGAACACAAAGTCTCAAAAATAAGATCGACAGGAAGTGCAAAATGGCTAAGCAGGGATGGCTAGAGGACAAATGTAAGGATGTAGAGGCTTATCTCACGAGGCGTAAGATAGATACTGCCTACAGGAAAATTAAAGAGATCTTTGGAGAAAAGAGAACCACTTGCATGAATATCAAGAGCTCAGATGGAAACCCAGTTCTAAGCAAAGAATGGAAAGCAGAAAGGTGGAAGGAGTATATAGAGGGTCTATACAGGGGCGATGTTCTTGAGGACTATATTATGGAAATGGAAGAGGAGGTAGATGAAGATGAAACGGGAGATATGATACTGCGTGAAGAGTTTGACAGAGCACTGAAAGACCTGAGTCGAGACAAGGCCCCGGGAGTAGACAACATTCCATTAGAACTACTGACAGCCTTGGGAGAGCCAGGCCTAACAAAACTCTACCATCTGGTGAGCAAGATGTATGAGACAGGCGAAATTCCCTCAGACTTCAAGAAGAATAAAGTAATTCCAATCTCAAAGAAAGCAGGTGTTGACAGATGTGAAAATTACAGATCAGTTTAATAAGTCACAGCTGCAAAATACTAACGCAAATTCTTTACAGATGAATGGAAAAACTGGTAGAAGCCGACCTCGGGGAAGATCAATTTGGATTCCGTAGAAATGTTGGAACACGTGAGGCAATACTAACGTTATGACTTATCTTAGAAGAAAGATTAAGAAAAGGCAAACCTACATTTCTAGCATTTGTAGACTTAGAGAAAGCTTTTGACAATGTTGACTGGAACACTCTCTTTCAAATTCTGAAGGTGGGAGGGGTAAAATACAGGGAGCGAAAGGCTATTTACAATTTGTACAGAAACCACATGGGAGTTACAAGAGTCGAGGGGCATGAAAGGGAAGCAGTAGTTGGGAAGGGCGTGAGACAGGGTTGTAGCCTCTCCCTGATGCTATTCAATCTGTATATTGAGCAAGCAGTAAAGGAAACACAAGAAAAGTTCGGAATAGGTATTAAAATCCGAGGAGAAGAAATAAATACTTTGAGGTTTGCCGATGACATTGTAATTCTGTCAGAGACAGCAAAGGACTTGGAAGAGCAGTTGAACGGAATGGACAGTGTCTTGAAAGGAGGGTATAACATGAACATCAACAAAAGCACAACGAGGATAATGGAATGTAGTCGAATTAAATCAGGTGATGCTGAGGGAATTAGATTAGGAAATGAGACACTTAAAGCAGTAAAAGAGTTTTACTATTTGGGGAGCAAAATAATTGATGGTGGTCAAAGTAGAGAGGATATAAAATGTAGACTGGCAATGGCTAGGAAAGCGTTTCTGAAGAAGAGGAATTGGTTAGCATCGAGTATAGATTTCAGTGTCAGGAAGTCGTTTCTGAAAGTATTTGTATGGAGTGTAGCCATATATGGAAGTGAAACATGGACGATAAATAGTTTAGACAAGAAGAGAATAGAAGCTTTCGAAATGTGGTGCTACAGAAGAATGCTGAAGATTAGATGGGTAGATCACATAACTAATGAGGAGGTATTGAATAGAAGTTCAGAAGGATGTAGGTTGCAGTAAGTACTGGGAGATGAAGAAGCTTGCACAGGATAGAGTAGCATGGAGAGCTGCATCAAACCAGTCTCTGGACTGAAGACCACAACAACAACAAGAAAAAATGAAGTAAGCAAAAAGTTTCTCTTTTTTATATCTTATCCCTCTCGAAGCTGTCAAAATTTTTATAGGCAGAGAATTTTAATAGTGATATGTGTATGAGGGTTAGATTACACACCTTATTACATGACCTTGTTCAAACTCAGTGAGGTGTTGATAATGGTGTCTTTGTCACCTGAAAGCTATTCTTGACTATCATCAACTCACCACATCAAATCTCAAAGGTGGCTAAAGCCCATGACCATTCATCATTCATTCATTCACACAATCGGGCCCAGTTGACCGCACACCACCACAGTTAGAGCTCTCCATCCGTCTCTGTCTTCTGCTATCTGTCTCCAGTTTTCCGTGACTCCCAGCTGCAACAGGTCTTCTCTCACTCCATCGATCCACCTCTTTCTAGGTCTTTTCACTGGTCTGCTGCCTGACGGGATCCAGTTGATTGCAATTTTGGCCACCTGTTGCCTCCATTCTAACATGTCCAGCCCATTGCAGTCTTTTGCTTCTCATCACTCCCAAGATGTTAGGGTCCCTGTACAGCTCCTCTAATTCTGTTTTATGGTATCTTCTCCATTCTCCAGTAGTCCAATCTCGGACTGGTCCAAATATTTTCCTGAGGACCTTCCTTTCAAATGTAAGCAGTCGGTTAAGGTCTTGTTTTTGAGAACCATAAAGTACTACTGGCATTATTAATTTCTTATACAGTCATAGCTGTAGTTGTTGAGAGACACTTCTACATTTTAATATAGCGTCTAGACAGTGATAGCATCTGTTTCCCGCCTGCAGTCTTGCTATTATCTCTGCTTCAGTTGATGTTACTTCTGTAAAAATTGATCCAAGATATTTGAACTCTTTCACATGTTTATACCTGGTGCAGTTCACAATTAAATCTTGAGAGTTCTGAATCTTGCTTCCTATGGTCATATACTCAATCTTTTCAGAGCTTATTTGTAGACTGATCCTAGCTGCCAATAACTCCAAAGTCTGGATATTTCTTTTCAGATCTTCTTGTATGCATGCTAATAGTGCAATGTTGTCTGCATATGTCAAATATGTAATGTGTTCATTGCCAATTTGAATGCCCTAGAAGTTTTCTTTATTGAAATCCCGCATTACCGTCTCAAGTACCAGGTTGAAGACGACAGGTGATAGCCAATCTCCTTGGCATAATCTTGTTACAACTTGGAATCTTTCTGTACTTTTATTGCCTACCTTAACCTTAAGTTTTTTGTCATTTAGGCATACCTCTACCAGTTTGACTAATTTTTTTGGCATTCCAAACTCTGTTATAGTTCTAATCAGGCTAGGTCTATGTATACTGTTGTAAGCCGTTTTGAATTCTACAAACAGGAGATGTATCTCTTGACTGTATTCATACTTTTGTTCACAGACCTTTTTTAGGACAAAAATCTGGTCCGTGGTTGATCGTCCTGCTTGAAAACCTCCTTGGTATTCTCCAATTATGTCTGTTGCTAGAGGTTTTATTCATTCTAATGGGCAGCTGGAGAAGACCTTCTAACAGTTGTTGAGTAGCGATATGCCCTTATTGTTGTCACATACTGATTTGTCTTTCTTTTTATATATGGGGCATATCACAGGTACCTTCCATTCCTCTGGTATTTCATGTTTTGCCCAAATTTGCTAGATTAGCTTGTGGATTTTGAAACAGAAGATTTTGTCTCCAGCCTTGAGAAGTTCAGTGAGAATTCCTTCCTCTCCTGGACTTCACTTATCAGGAGAAAGACAACTGGTGTTCTATGGATCGGAACATGGAATGTCAGATCCCTTAATCGGGCAGGTAGGTTAGAAAATTTAAAAAGGGAAATGGGTAGGTTAAAGTTAGATATAGTGGGAATTAGTGAAGTTTGGTGGAAGGAGGAACAAGACTTCTAGTCAGGTGAATACAGGGTTATAAATACAAAATCAAATAGGGGTAATGCAGGAGTAGGTTTAATAACGAATAAAAAATAGGAATGCAGGTAAGCTACTATAAACTGCATAGTGAACGCATTATTGTGGCCAAGATAGGTATGAAGCCCACGCCTACCACAGTAGTACAATTTTATATGCCGACTAGCTCTGCAGATGATGAAGAGACTGATGAAATGAAATGATGAGATAAAAGAAATTATTCAGATAGCGAAGGGAGATGAAAATTTAATAGTCATGGGTGACTGGAATTCGATAGTAGGAAAAGGAAGAGAAGGAAACATAGTAGGTGAATATGGAATGGGGGTGAGGAATGAAAGAGGAAGCTGCCTGATAGAATTTTGCACAGAGCATAACTTAATCATAGCTAACACTTGGTTCAAGAATCATAAAAGAAGGTTGTATACATGGAAGAAGCCTGTAGATACTGACAGGTTTCAGATAGATTATATAATGGTCAGACGGAGATTTAGGAACCAGGTTTTAAATTGTAAGACATTTCCAGGGGCATATGTGGACTCTGACCACAATCTATTCGTTATGAACTGTAATAACCGATGATGGTTGAAGTAGAGAGGATATAAAATGTAGACTGGCAATGGCAAGGAAAGCATTTCTGAAGAAGAGAAAGTTGTTAACATTGACTATAGATTTAAGTGTTAGGAAGTCGTTTCTGAAAGTAGTTGTATGGAGTGTAGCCATGTATGGAAGTGAAATGTGGACAATAAATAGTTTGGCCAAGAAGAGCGTAGAAGCTTCCGAAATGTGGTGTTGCAGAAGAATGCTGAAGGTTAGATGGGTGGATCACATGAGGAGGTATTGAATAGAATTGGGAAGAAGAGAAATTTGTGGCACACTTTGACTGGAAGAAGGGATCACTTGGTAGGACATATTCTGAGGCATCAAGGGATCACCAATTTAGTATTGGAGAGCAGTGCGGAGAGAAAAAAATCATAGAGGGAGACCAAGAGGTGAATACACTAAGCAGATTCAGAAGGATTTGCAGTAGGTACTGGGAGGTGAAGAAGCTCGCACAGGATAGAGTAGCATGGAGAGCTGCACCAAACCAGTCTCTGGACTGAAGACCACAACAACAGCAACAACAACAAGGTTTTTTATCTGGTTCCTTATCTCTTCAATGGTGGGTGGAGGATATTCTGGGTCTACTGTTACTGGGTCACCAAATTCGAATAGTTCGGTTGGTTCATCAGAGTTTGGTAATACTGTGAAGTATTCCACCCATCTTCTTCCAATTTTTTGATCTTCTGTTTTCTTCCATCGGCATATTTTATGAATTTGTGTTGTTGGTATGTCCCTCCTTGTGTCTGTTGCTGTATTTCTTCAAACTTTGATTTTTCTTCTTGCTGCACATTACTTTGTATCCACAATAGCTTAGCCCATTCTCTCTCCCTGATAGCTTCCTCACACTCATCATCAAACCACACTCTTTTTCCCTCAGTTCGCTTCTTGGGCTGTTTCTTTAATGGTCTTTGCATTCGCCTTCCAGTTCTGATCTAACACAGTATCTCCTTCCTCTTCATTCAAAGCCTCGAAATGGTTTGTCAGTGCTATCTTGAAAGTTCTTCTTATATTATCTTGAATCAGTGTCTCCTGGTCATATCAAGTGACTCTTTGCATTCTTTTGTACTTCCTGGCTCTTGATATTGTTTTCATCCTTCCCCTGACAAGGAAGTGGTCAGATCCACATTTCATATCCCTTGCCATTTTGACATTTTGTATCCACTTCTTTATTCTCATCTCTACAATTAGATGATCAATTTGGTTCATTGTCTTCCCATCCAGAGACACACAGGTTCCTTTATATAATCTCTTCCTGTAGAAATCAGTACTACTTATAAACAAGCCTTTTGCAGACACAAAGCTAACCAGCCTAGTGCCATTATCACTGCTCACATCATGTAAACTGTGCTTTCCAATGGCCCTGTGAAGGCTGCTTCTTTCCCTATTTTCACATTAAAATCTCCAAGGATAATTTTTTAATGTTCACTTGGTACATTGTCCAAACCATTTCTAATTCCTTGTAGAAAATATCTTTTTTGATGTCTTCACTTTCTTTGGTTGGGGCATAACAAATTATATATGTGAGTTTGTGTTCCCCTGTGTCTATGGTTAGGAGTGAGATTCTGGGGTTGATTGATTTAAAATCTATGAGGGTGGTACAGAGTGATTTCTTCACTACAAAACCAGTTCCTAGTGAGTGGTTTGCTTCTGAGGTTCGCTGGAATATCACATAGTTTTCCATTTCTGTAGCTCTGGTTTCTGTCCACCTTGTCTCTTGCAGAGCCAGTAGATCTATTTGATACCTAGTGACTTTCTTTACTATGCTTTTTGCTGCCCCAGGCTGGCATAGTCTTCTGACATTCCAGATGCCTAGTTGTATTTCCTTCCGTAGTCCTTTTTCTCGCTTAGGTCGTTTTACAGAGATCAGTCCTATTTGAGGCTCTTCTGTGATGTTTGTACCGGTGATTATTTTTTCCAGGATGGGTTGATAGCCCGTCGCCAACCCCCAACCTGGAAGGCAGGATTTTTTATTTGGGGTTTTCTCCCATAGAAAGGTTGGCTTCTGGACACCTATAGAGGTCTTTCTGCCATTTTGTACATATACCAGGGTATGACAGGAAAAGGAAATGGTGAGGTTTGGGATAGGAAAGGGGAGCGATGAGTCGTTGTGGGACTCACTTTGTCCGGCTCCTGCTGGTAGCTACACTACCACTGGCATAGTCCTTCGGATCCTGAGCTTGCTAACCTCCTCACCCGCACGGACAGTGCTACGTTAAGGCGTTGTCCCCTGAGGAGGCGTGACCATTACAACACGTATTTAAAGGAAATACGATTTGCATCCTCATATTGGTGCTACTAATGCTGCTCCTATGCAGCTGTTTTGAAATTTGAATAGATATAAACACATTCATATTAACTTTCAATTATGTTGCACAATTCTTTCTTGGCATTGCAATTTTTTTCCCATCAGTGTGTGTGCTATGTGTCACTGTGTGCATTGTTGACAGAGCTACAACTTAAATACCGTCACTGACAGTGGAACCACACTCAGACTACTAGTAAATTAGTCAATCGTTCTTCACTGAATTACATTTAGACCAATGTTCAGAACTTAGCCTCAGTGACATGCACTCTCATCATCAAACTAAACTTCAGTATTCCTCTTAAGAAATTATTTTAATTGTTATTGATTGTGTTTCCAACATTATTTCTGTTGCAGCATTAACAAACCCAGTGACAAGAAATACGCTGTGTGTGAGCACACAACCTCTTTACAGCATTTTCTGCTACCGTTAGGTTGCGTACTACTAAGCTTATTTGGTGGCTACATTTTCTGTTTCAAGATACGACTCCATCCACATCGAAGGCATCCATTTATTCATTTTCTGTAGAACCCGTGAAGGAGGAAATCTTCAGGGATGTGTAACAAGTTAAAATCTACACTAATAAAAGACAAGTAACTTTCAGAAATGCAACTAGTACTCGTCATTAAAAATAGACTATCAGTATACTGCTTGATACTACATAGGTTGGAACTTAAATCACTGCTGTGGAGACACTGTGCAATGGAATCTACTATTGTTGCTGATAGTGTACGTTGTTGACATACCTACCTTACCTCCGAGCAAATGGACTCGCCCGTCCCATGTCACCGGCGTGCGCACAATCGAGGGAAACACAGTCACTCGTGAGCGGGCTAACGTAATAGTGTCACTATGTTTTCGAAACAGGAACAACGGAGTTGGATCGAGATTGAATGTGCCAGAGGTCATACAGCGTGACAGTGTCATCGAGGTCCCCAAGAGGCATGCGGAGAATCGACATTGCTGTACAGAAGAGTGGCACATTCGGTAAAAGCTTTCAACAAAGGTTGGAAAACTGTGGCAGACATGCATCAGGCAGGTCATCCTAGTGTCTCCGAAGAAGAAGTGCATGTCGTTGCTGTGTTAGTGGACAGTGATGGACGCCATACAATTCATGAGCTCGCCCATGAAACTGGATTAGCACATACGACTGTGCAACGGATCCTGAAGGAATGCCTGGGCGTGCTAAAAATTGCATCACAATGGGTTCCGCTTGACTTGACGGAAATGCAGAACTGGACGTGTTACGATGCTGCTCAGACACACTTGGAGCGCTATGAGCATGAAGGAGAGGCTTTCTTATGCCGTATTGTAACACTGGATAAGACATGGGCTGCATGATATGAGCCCAAACTGAAATGCCAGTCCAACGAATGGCATCATTAGGGGTCACCACAGAAGTTGAAAGTGCATCAGAGCTCCAGTATGGTGAAGGTTGTGGTGATTCTTGTGTACGACTGTGATGGTGTTATCCTAATGCAATACGTTCCTCCATGGCAGACTGTCAGTGCCCAGTATTACTGTTCATTTTTGGAGCATCACCTATGACCAGCCTTGCAAAAGAAGCGCCGACAGTTTCTGTGCAACCCCCAATCATTTTGCATGACAATGCGCGTGTCCGTACAGCACAAGCTGTGGCTCCTCTGTTCTGTCGATGGAACTGGGAAATACTGTACCATCCACCATACTCCCTGGACTTAGGTTCTTGTGACTTTGATTTGATTCCAAAGATGAAGGAACTGTTCCAGAAATTCGACAGGCAGTAGACCGCTCCATTCGCACCATCAACAGAACAGGCTCTGCTAATGGTATACTACGCCTTCCACATCGCTGGCAATGGGTTCTACACAATGCTGGTGACTACTTTGAAGGACAGTAACAGGTGCAAACATGTAACTCTTTTGTATTGTGACTGATGATTCGTGAAAACCGTCGCTTCACAATAATGGAGCTTTCGCTTTCTTTTCCACAAGTTTCATGGACTTCATTGTTTGAAATTGTCACTCAAAAGCTAGACTACCACAAATTTTGTGCATGGTGGGTGCCCACAATGCTTACAGAGCACCATAAAGAACAGTGAATGGGGGCAACATTGACGTTTCTGGAGGCCTACCACGAACATGGTGATTCATTACTGGATTGAATCGTAATCGGTGATTGTGAGACAAAATTACAGTCCATGAAGTGGGGGCACTCAAGGTCCCCCCAAAAACCAAGAAAAGTTTTGCAAACCTTGTCAACAAGGAAGTTACCATAAAGAACAGTGAATGGGAGCAACATTGACATTTCTGGAGGCCTACCACGAACATGGTGATTCATTACTGGATTGAATCGTAATCGGTGATTGCGAGACAAAATTACAGTCCATGGAGTGGGGGCACTCAAGGTCCCCCCAAAAACCAAGAAAAGTTTTGCAAACCTTGTCAACAAGGAAGTTACCATAAAGAACAGTGAATGGGAGCAACATTGACATTTCTGGAGGCCTACCACGAACATGGTGATTCATTACTGGATTGAATCGTAATCGGTGATTGCGAGACAAAATTACAGTCCATGGAGTGGGGGCACTCAAGGTCCCCCCAAAAACCAAGAAAAGTTTTGCAAACCTTGTCAACAAGGAAGTTACCATAAAGAACAGTGAATGGGAGCAACATTGACATTTCTGGAGGCCTACCACGAACATGGTGATTCATTACTGGATTGAATCGTAATCGGTGATTGCGAGACAAAATTACAGTCCATGGAGTGGGGGCACTCAAGGTCCCCCCAAAAACCAAGAAAAGTTTTGCAAACCTTGTCAACAAGGAAGTTACCATAAAGAACAGTGAATGGGAGCAACATTGACATTTCTGGAGGCCTACCACGAACATGGTGATTCATTACTGGATTGAATCGTAATCGGTGATTGCGAGACAAAATTACAGTCCATGGAGTGGGGGCACTCAAGGTCCCCCCAAAAACCAAGAAAAGTTTTGCAAACCTTGTCAACAAGGAAGTTACCATAAAGAACAGTGAATGGGAGCAACATTGACATTTCTGGAGGCCTACCACGAACATGGTGATTCATTACTGGATTGAATCGTAATCGGTGATTGCGAGACAAAATTACAGTCCATGGAGTGGGGGCACTCAAGGTCCCCCCAAAAACCAAGAAAAGTTTTGCAAACCTTGTCAACAAGGAAGTTACCATAAAGAACAGTGAATGGGAGCAACATTGACATTTCTGGAGGCCTACCACGAACATGGTGATTCATTACTGGATTGAATCGTAATCGGTGATTGCGAGACAAAATTACAGTCCATGGAGTGGGGGCACTCAAGGTCCCCCCAAAAACCAAGAAAAGTTTTGCAAACCTTGTCACCAAGGAAGTTACCATAAAGAACAGTGAATGGGAGCAACATTGACATTTCTGGAGGCCTACCACGAACATGGTGATTCATTACTGGATTGAATCGTAATCGGTGATTGCGAGACAAAATTACAGTCCATGGAGTGGGGGCACTCAAGGTCCCCCCAAAAACCAAGAAAAGTTTTGCAAACCTTGTCACCAAGGAAGTTACCATAAAGAACAGTGAATGGGAGCAACATTGACATTTCTGGAGGCCTACCACGAACATGGTGATTCATTACTGGATTGAATCGTAATCGGTGATTGCGAGACAAAATTACAGTCCATGGAGTGGGGGCACTCAAGGTCCCCCCAAAAACCAAGAAAAGTTTTGCAAACCTTGTCACCAAGGAAGTTACCATAAAGAACAGTGAATGGGAGCAACATTGACATTTCTGGAGGCCTACGACGAACATGGTGATTCATTACTGGATTGAATCGTAATCGGTGATTGCGAGACAAAATTACAGTCCATGGAGTGGGGGCACTCAAGGTCCCCCCAAAAACCAAGAAAAGTTTTGCAAACCTTGTCACCAAGGAAGTTACCATAAAGAACAGTGAATGGGAGCAACATTGACATGTCTGGAGGCCTACCACGAACATGGTGATTCATTACTGGATTGAATCGTAATCGGTGATTGCGAGACAAAATTACAGTCCATGGAGTGGGGGCACTCAAGGTCCCCCCAAAAACCAAGAAAAGTTTTGCAAACCTTGTCACCAAGGAAGTTACCATAAAGAACAGTGAATGGGAGCAACATTGACATTTCTGGAGGCCTACCACGAGCATGGTGATTCATTACTGGATTGAATCGTAATCGGTGATTGCGAGACAAAATTACAGTCCATGGAGTGGGGGCACTCAAGGTCCCCCCAAAAACCAAGAAAAGTTTTGCAAACCTTGTCACCAAGGAAGTTACCATAAAGAACAGTGAATGGGAGCAACATTGACATGTCTGGAGGCCTACCACGAACATGGTGATTCATTACTGGATTGAATCGTAATCGGTGATTGCGAGACAAAATTACAGTCCATGGAGTGGGGGCACTCAAGGTCCCCCCAAAAACCAAGAAAAGTTTTGCAAACCTTGTCAACAAGGAAGTTACCATAAAGAACAGTGAATGGGAGCAACATTGACATGTCTGGAGGCCTACCACGAACATGGTGATTCATTACTGGATTGAATCGTAATCGGTGATTGCGAGACAAAATTACAGTCCATGGAGTGGGGGCACTCAAGGTCCCCCCAAAAACCAAGAAAAGTTTTGCAAACCTTGTCACCAAGGAAGTTACCATAAAGAACAGTGAATGGGAGCAACATTGACATGTCTGGAGGCCTACCACGAACATGGTGATTCATTACTGGATTGAATCGTAATCGGTGATTGCGAGACAAAATTACAGTCCATGGAGTGGGGGCACTCAAGGTCCCCCCAAAAACCAAGAAAAGTTTTGCAAACCTTGTCAACAAGGAAGTTACCATAAAGAACAGTGAATGGGAGCAACATTGACATTTCTGGAGGCCTACCACGAACATGGTGATTCATTACTGGATTGAATCGTAATCGGTGATTGCGAGACAAAATTACAGTCCATGGAGTGGGGGCACTCAAGGTCCCCCCAAAAACCAAGAAAAGTTTTGCAAACCTTGTCACCAAGGAAGTTACCATAAAGAACAGTGAATGGGAGCAACATTGACATTTCTGGAGGCCTACCACGAACATGGTGATTCATTACTGGATTGAATCGTAATCGGTGATTGCGAGACAAAATTACAGTCCATGGAGTGGGGGCACTCAAGGTCCCCCCAAAAACCAAGAAAAGTTTTGCAAACCTTGTCACCAAGGAAGTTACCATAAAGAACAGTGAATGGGAGCAACATTGACATTTCTGGAGGCCTACCACGAACATGGTGATTCATTACTGGATTGAATCGTAATCGGTGATTGCGAGACAAAATTACAGTCCATGGAGTGGGGGCACTCAAGGTCCCCCCAAAAACCAAGAAAAGTTTTGCAAACCTTGTCGCCAAGGAAGTTACCATAAAGAACAGTGAATGGGAGCAACATTGACATTTCTGGAGGCCTACCACGAACATGGTGATTCATTACTGGATTGAATCGTAATCGGTGATTGCGAGACAAAATTACAGTCCATGGAGTGGGGGCACTCAAGGTCCCCCCAAAAACCAAGAAAAGTTTTGCAAACCTTGTCACCAAGGAAGTTACCATAAAGAACAGTGAATGGGAGCAACATTGACATGTCTGGAGGCCTACCACGAACATGGTGATTCATTACTGGATTGAATCGTAATCGGTGATTGCGAGACAAAATTACAGTCCATGGAGTGGGGGCACTCAAGGTCCCCCCAAAAACCAAGAAAAGTTTTGCAAACCTTGTCACCAAGGAAGTTACCATAAAGAACAGTGAATGGGAGCAACATTGACATGTCTGGAGGCCTACCACGAACATGGTGATTCATTACTGGATTGAATCGTAATCGGTGATTGCGAGACAAAATTACAGTCCATGGAGTGGGGGCACTCAAGGTCCCCCCAAAAACCAAGAAAAGTTTTGCAAACCTTGTCAACAAGGAAGTTACCATAAAGAACAGTGAATGGGAGCAACATTGACATGTCTGGAGGCCTACCACGAACATGGTGATTCATTACTGGATTGAATCGTAATCGGTGATTGCGAGACAAAATTACAGTCCATGGAGTGGGGGCACTCAAGGTCCCCCCAAAAACCAAGAAAAGTTTTGCAAACCTTGTCACCAAGGAAGTTACCATAAAGAACAGTGAATGGGAGCAACATTGACATGTCTGGAGGCCTACCACGAACATGGTGATTCATTACTGGATTGAATCGTAATCGGTGATTGCGAGACAAAATTACAGTCCATGGAGTGGGGGCACTCAAGGTCCCCCCAAAAACCAAGAAAAGTTTTGCAAACCTTGTCACCAAGGAAGTTGATGGCGACAGTGTTTTTCTCAATGTCAGTTTTGTTACTCAGTCAATCTGTCTGTCAGTTAAAATGTTTGGATTTTTATGTGATTTGGATACTTTCTGTCTGGTACAATAAAGAGAAAATCATTCCCAGTTTGTGTTACTTTTTTTGAGTTGTGAATTGTGGTTTATTAATCTCATAACATACATAATTAAAATCATTAGGTTCAGGTACAGGAGGCACACGAAAAGTTTGGTCAAATTTACTATTTTCTGTTTTACAAACCCGAGACCAGTTGAACAGTAACAGAAATTAAATAAGTACTGGAGACATTGTTTGTAACACTGCCACTGTCAACAATATTGTGTGTTGATATTATTAATGAATTTGCTACAAAAGTCACCTCAGTGACAAAATTTATTTATTGCAATAACTAATTTTCTAAATTATGATGGAATAATGATCTGGATTACTAAACGGCTATCCAGCTTCATGGGAGCCAGTTTCAGTTGCAGGTTGTGACTTCCAGGGGCAACAAAAACTTGGTTATCAATATTTCATATAATTATTTTCTGTATTTAACAATTTAAAATGCTGTCATAATATATTCATTAACCTAGTTACACCCGCTGAACTATTTTTCAAAAAAAAATATTAAACATTTTGCACAGAACGGATGCAAGTGAAGTTGTAGACAAGAATTTAATGGAATTTTGAACTTATCTTGTACTATTTTGTCAAAAACAGGTATCCATCTAAAGAGACAATAGGACCATAGGCATATATTTTATCAGCATTTCTATAAAACAATTCTTCAGTCTTCCGCATGGTAGCTAGCAAAACATGTTACATGAAGGGCAACATTGCACTTCTGGCATTTAATAGAAACTTTTTCTATGACAAAGATGGCATCTTTTTTGTTTTTGGATTGATCAATTCTATCATACCTCAAATTAATATTTTCCAAGCTAGATTGTCTGTTACATTTCCTATTGTAACTTCTGGATTAATTGCTTTCTAATAGAGCCATTGAAACCCTGCAATGGAATGACAACAGTGGCACGTACCACTTTTAACCATGAACGGAAACATGGTAAAGACTTGATCACAATGCTCTTGTTATATACAAGGATTGTATGTCGTTGAGTGATAGAAATTTCCTTCTTTTTTTCCTGGAGTATCTTGAGACCATATGCAATGGTTCAACTGGAGATGCATTTGAGGCAACAGGTACCAAGATGTTATCATTCCACTTTATCACAATGGATGCATCCTCTGTAATTCGAGATTGATGGAATCAATGGGGCTAATTTTTCATTTCATTTTTTAGAATGAGGGGATGCTTTGACAATCTTTTTTCCTTATGGTTCCTGTCCCTTGTAACTTGTGATTCTTCAATTCTTCAGGAAGTGGTACAGTTGTGAAGAAGTTGTCAAAAACCAAGTGGAAAGGGAAGGTACCAATCCTTTCTCTGTGTATATCTGCCTACTGGAGAACAGTGGGCCATTCTAGCTTGAACAACTTGTACTTGTTGAAAATTTTTGTTTTTGATCCTTGATAAGGCCCCATCCATAAAATGTAACCACTTAAAGGAGCACCTACCCACAGTTTGTGTCTGTATCTAATAGGCTTGCCCCTTATAAACTGTTTGCACCCAAAGTGCCCAAAATATGACACCACTGCCTCATCAACACTATGGTTTTCACGGTGAGCAGCAAAATCTTGTAAAACCTTTGCAAAACTATCATTCAGGTGAAGAGCCTCATTATCACAACACTAGAGGTTGGAAAAGATAAATTCAAATCTATCTCTAGAAAGCGCACTTGCAACAGTTTCATTGAATATCTTCATTCCCCCTCCCCCCCTCCAGAACGGTCTTCATCGTGGAACTGGAACATAACCGCTTACAGGCAGAATACCTATGAAGCATTTCAGTTCTTCAATGCTAACATCATCAAGTTTGTTCTTCCTTGCAGCATATCTGTTATTTGTGTCCACTAGAAGTTGCAGCACATCATTGTCAAAAAAGTATGAAAATTATTCTAAAGGAGACTGATCCTGTGACTTGGAATTGTTTCACTTTCAACTAAAATATTGTCTTCATGACTACTACTTGCGCCACAGATATTTCTGCTTTTGTCATCTAGGAACGAAATTGACCGTTTGCCGGGTGCATGTCTTTCGATTTGACGCCACTTCGGCGACTTGCGCATCAATGGGGATGAAAGGATGATGATTAGGACAACACAACACCCAGTCGAGTGGAAAAAAAATCTCTGACCCAGGCAGGAATCGAACCCAGGGTCCTTAGGATTGACATTCTGTCACACTGACCATTCAGCTACTGGGGGCAGACTTCTAGGAACTGACTTTCCATTATCTCTTGTTCTCTGCTTTCTTCATCTCCATCCGTATTCACTGTTGTAGGAATGCAGCACTGAAATATTTCTACTTGAGCCCTCAACATACTCCCTGGTAAGTTGTTAGGTGACATGGCATCTTTCTCCCTGGAATATCCATGACAAGTCAGGATCTTTTGCATTCATGGGTGGTCCTATGGCTAATTCTAAAGTTTTATGAAAAGGTGTGTCCTTATCCTCCCCCTAAAGAGTATGGAGCTTTCACCAACTGTTAAACCCATGAAACAAAATTATGAAATTGTAATTTTTTGTACTGCTGAAATAAGGTTGAGATATTTGTCAGAATGCCTATTGTCCTTTAAAAAGGGCACCAGAAATATTTGTTGTATATAACAATGCTGTTTTAACTGCAAATTTTCTTTTACTTTTAAAACACAAATACATGCCTTTGGAAATTAACAACATTATTGCACAGCTTATTACTTCAAGATAAATAAGTAAAAACTTTCCTCTCGAGTCATATGATATGGCAAAAAACCGTTTTGAAAAGGTCACCAACAGATGGTTTATTCACATCAGTGGTTACTTCCAAGACTGCAAAACTCAAGCAAATCACACCTTCAAAATGCCTAGCTGAGATTACAACATATGCCAACTGTTTGCAAAAGTAGAACCTACATTAAATAATAAAATTTACTAACATTATGATTGTCCTTATATAAGGACAGCAGCCAGATCTGGATTAAGAGGCATATTTTTACGTTAAACATTCAACACAGTGAGACAAATATTAAAGTTGGAAACTGCTTGCATGTATTGAGGCACCATAACTCACCGCATACAAATGCCCATTTGAGATTTGCAACAAACATTTCACACAATTTCAAATCTTAACAAAACTTTTTCTCACTTCCAACTGCCCCAAAACTTTCACTGTTTATGCAGTACAACTGCTGTATTGGGCATGACATTTTAATTTATTACTTCTTTACTACTAATTATATTTGCAACATGTTTTGGAGACAGTATCCACATATACCACTGGATGTATTTGGAAAATTATATCATTGTATGACACATAATTCAGGAGGTATGACATCACAAACATTGGATTCATTAAAAATTAATTTTTATTTAAAATTAAGAGTAAATGTGCAGACTACACTCATGTAATGTTGTGGTCTTCACTCTGAAGACAGGTTTGATGCAGCTCTCCATGCTACTCTATCCTGTGCTAGCCTCTTCATCCCTAAGTAACTACTGCAACCAACATCCTTCTGAATTTGCTTACTTTATTCATCTCTTGGTCTCCCTCTATGATTTTTACCTCCCATGCTTCCCTCCAGTACTAATTGGTGATCCCTTGATGTCTCAGAATGCTTCCTACCAATTGATCCCTTCTTCCAGTCAGGTTATGCCACAAATTTCTTTTCACCTCAATTCTATTCACTACCTCCTCATTAGTTACATTCTGTAGCACCACATTTCAAAAGCTGCTATTCTCTTCTTATCTAAACTGCTTTCTACTTTCAGAAAATACTTTCTGACACTTAAATCTATACTTGATGTTAACAAATTTCTTTTCTTCAGAAACACTTTTCTTGCCATTGCCAGTCTGCATTTTATATTCTTGCATCATCTCATTTAATTTGACTACTTTCCATTATCCTTGTTTTACTTTTGTTGATGTTCATCTAATATCCTCCTTTCATGACACTGTCCATTTCGCTTAGCTGCGCTACAAAGTCCTTTGCTATCTCTAAAGGAATTACAAGGTCATCGGCACACCTCAAAGTTTTTATTTCTTCTCCCTTGACTTTGATTCATACTCCAAATTTTTCGTTTGTCTCCTTTGCTCCTTGAAACAGATTGAATAACGTCAGGGATAGGCTACAACCTTGTCTCACTTCCCTTTCATGCCCCTCAACTCTTATAACTACCATCTGGTTTCTGTATAAGTTATAAAGTCTTTTGCTCCCTACATTTTCCTCCTGCCACCTTCGGAATTTGAAAGAGACTATTCTCGTCAACATTGTCAAAAGCTTTCTCTGAGCCTACAAATGCTATAAGCATAGGTTTGTCTTTCATTAAGTCTTCTATGAGAGGTCGTAGGGTCAGTATTGCTTTGCGTGTTCCTGCATTTCTCCAGAATCTTTCCTGAGGTTGTATTCTACCAGTTTTTCCATGCTTCTGTAAAGAATTCATGCTAGTATTTTGCAGCTGTGACTTATTAAACTGATAGCTCAGTAATTTTCACACCTGTCTGCACCTGCTTTCTTTGGAATTGGAATTATTATATTGTTCTGAGGGTATTTATCCTGTCTCAGACATCTTGTCCAGCAGATGGTAGAGTTTTGTAATGGCTGGCTCTCCCTAGGCTATCAGTAGTTCTAATGGAATGTTGTCTACTCCTAGGACCTTGTTTCGACTCAGGTCTTTCAGTGCTCTGTCAAACTCTTCATGCAGTATCATATCTCCCATTCCATCTTCATCTACATCCTCTTCCATTTCCATACTATGCTCATACAGTGTTTTAAAATAAAAGCACTTATAATTTCCAACGAGTGTTAAGCATCATTTCAAACTTTCCTAATTTGTCCCTCACTTATATGCCTCAATGTCAGATATTTAACACTTTAACTCATTTGCGAAGTAATCAGAAGTCTGAAGCTCTTTTGTACATGGGAGTTTGATATCTTAAAGAATCGAGAGGTTTACTTGTTTGTTGGAGTCTACATAATCAAAGGCCTCGGTAAGAACACAGTAAATATCATCAGGGTATTTTTCTTGCTTCGTACTACCAGAACCCAGTTTTAGTGGCCAAATATTGCTTCCTTTGGAGAGGGTCCTTTTTGGGAGTCAGAAGGACTAGTTGTTAAGAGGCTGTCAAAAAAGTGGTAGTGCTTTCTTTACCTTAGCTTCTCTCTCTCTCTCTCTTTTTATTTATTTATTTTTATATATAGAATGAATGCTCACTCATCTTGACTAACAGGAGTTAGGATAGCGTATTTGGGGGGGGGGGGGGGGGGCTGCTACCAGCTAGCCACAAGATTTCAGTACTTTGGTTGAAATATACCATAGCCAGAAGTGCATTTCAGTGAGCTAATGATTTTTGTGGTTTTACTGGTAGACAAAAAAATAAATCTCTTCTGCTGGTACATTCTGTGATATTATACAGCTTTTAAATTTAAAATATTACCTGCCACACAAAAATAACACAGCATTAATGGCATCCACACTCCATATTGTGGTTCATTAGCATCTGTGGCAGAAAAGATACAAAAGGGCTGATGCTAGTACAACAAAATTTGCAGGAGAGTTGCTTTGGGGTGTAGAAAAGAGAGATATACTGACAGAACTGAAATTGTGAGGAGAGGTTTCAAATCTTGCCTTGATAGCTCACTCTGTAAGAACCCCAGTCCAGCATAGTTTTAACCTGCCAGTGAGTTTCAAGCCATGAAGCAATTTAAAACCCATGTAAGAATGACAATAATACACTGTCAATTAGAAACTGCAGATTAAATTGCAAGTGATGGACACAGATAGCACAGGGTCATTATAATTAAACTTTCTCTACTTGAGAGAGCCCCCATATAAAATGAGTGGTCGTTCGGACAACAAGACTACATGGGAACATTTGTAAGGACAAGCAGAAGAGAAATAACAAATAAACCAGTGACAGAAACATATTTTAGTTTTCACATGAGACAGTAACATTTGTTAATTGTGTACCATGTTTGCATTCCAGGTTACAAACATTGCTCAATGTGACGACCGTCTGCATCCACGACAGCCTGGAACCACTCTAGAGATTGCTCTACTGCTGCGTGAAACATCTCAGGTGGGATGTTGGCCACCTCCCTCACTACGGTCACCTTCAACCTACGACATGTGTTAGTGTCCCATTGATACGATGTGTCCTTCAGGTAACCCAACAGCCAGAAATTACACGGGTTCAAGTCTGGCAATCTTGTGGCCACACAGTTTGGAATGATCAGCCACAGATCCAGTTTTCTCCAAATGTGTTACAGAGTATCTGAAAGACCTCATGAGTTCCATCATGCATCAGAACAGTTTAAGGGGACCACACCCTACCTATCTAACCCATGTTAATTTAGGCAAGTATTTGAGCCATTTCTGAAAAAAAACTATTTGACACAGGACCTTAATATTTTTCCTGTGTGTTATATGATGCTAACAGAGTCAACTGTAGTAAAATCTACTTTATCCAATTTATAATTTTTAAGAAACACTTTTTTAAATTTATTAACAAAAAATATTAAGTTTTTTCTGCAGAAAATATTTTTTGTGAACTTCCTAGTGGGGGAATAGCTTTATATGTTATGCAGAGTCTCTGAAAATTTCATTCATTTATCTATGATAGTTTCTGATATAATGGGGCATATGTACTGAAAATTTTAGTTTGCAGGAAATTGATTTTGAAGAAAAGACTTTTGAAATTTGTTACTTACAGTTAATTAAAACTGCCCTGCTGCATATGATGGTCCTTCTTTGGCCTCTAGCAGGCCTTCCAGCTTCTTTTTCACCTTCCTGGATGTCTTTTTCACCTTCTTGGATGTTTGTCTTGCTTTCTCGGCCATATTAAATGCAGACCTGTCTGCATCGGCTATCCTCATTTTATCGCAATGTTACAGTCCAGTGATCATATTTTCACCAGGATTAATTCCCAGCTTTTTCACTACCCAACACTTTCCAATATTACCATAATTGAATGTAATAACAGCATCATGTACTCCTAGTTTCATTGTATGCATGCCTACAAATACAGTTTAGGAAGGCAATTCTGCCCGTGCAGACATTTCTGTAGAAGGTCAGGATGAGCCAAGTCTCTGAAAATAGGTTTAATTGCTGTAATAACATCAGCAGGAAGAGAATGGTGGCGTGAATAAGATTCTCCAGTTGCCTGAGCCCTATTGTATTTGCACCACGAATTTTCTCCTGATGGACACAATCCATGACATGACTTATCATCAGTAGAGAACTTATGGAAGAACATCGCTCTTCATTGCCTCCAGATTTTCTTTATTTCTCCTAATTGCCTGCCCATAGTATACCTGCAAGTTTTCTATTTCAGTTTTATTTAACCAACCCTGTCCAGTCAACAATTTTCCATCTTCTAATTTTTTTCCTCTCATATCAAGTTAGTTTTCTCAGCCTTGTTCCCAAACGTTTTTGAACATGGCCTACACATTCTATTTTGCTAATAATGGCATCTCCATATGGCTTAGAGTTCACCACATTGTTGTATGCCTTACTGTCACCATCGCCCAGATATTTGGTGTACCATACGCCTCTTGTTTCTACAGAGCAATGAAACATCTGTTGTACTCCATGAAGTTCCATACCACCACTTGTTCCTCTAAAATTAGCCACACAGTTGTGTTCTTTATGTTCATTGACTTTACAACATTTGTAATATTTAGACATTAGCTCCACATCCAATTCTTTACTAATGTCTACACTCGTGGCAGTCACTACTCCATTCAGAGAAGTATGTCCTCTTTTCTGGCAACTTCCATCAAGTGCAACTGCAATATCTGAACATCCATCATTTTCTTCCACTGCTTTCCTAGCAGCCAGTTTCATGATTTCCTCACTGACCACACATACAGCTTTCTCTAATATTGCAGTCAGTTTTTCAAATTTTTTTCAGCAAAATCCTTTTCAGAGTACTTAAATAAAACCTTGATCTACTGAAATATGATGAAAACCAAAAATCGATTTTTTTCGACCTGAACCGAGGTCCCATTAAGTCCAAATCACCTCTCTCCTGTAGAGCAAGGATCACATGCTGGAGAAGATCACAGTAATATGTGCTGTGCGCACTGAATGCCCTCGGTCCTTAGGGTCCAAGTTCCTCAAAGAAAAATGGGACCAATTGTGAACTGTGCCACAAAGCCACACCACACAATTATGCATTCACTGTACAGGGGAACTTTTGTTGGTGGTTATGAACATCCAAATCGTGTTCTTCAAAACCGGTGTGTAAAGAAAACTGCTCCGTATTCCTTTAATGTGTTGATATTCACTAAGAGTAGCAGCACCATTCCTGTTATATTGATAAAACAGCTCTACCGGTAAAGCTCTGCTCACTTTGTCCAGACCCGTGTTGACTGTCTGCAACTATAATGCACACTGATGCTTACATTTCAGCCCTACATCACTGCACCAGTGCAGGCAAGTCATGACACTAACATTAACCCTGCAGTGCACAGTCGGGACATCATTCCTATGAAGTTTGGTGCTCGTATAGTAAATAGTTTTCCATCTGCACCGGCTCAAGTACCAAGAGTTTAATTATAGCCACCTGTACGAGGGCCACTCCAAAAGAAATGCACACTATTGTTGTAAAAATACAGCTTTCATTCTGCACGTGTGAAAGTTATACAGTGTGTAAATACATCCTTCCTGCTTGTTTTCAAACTTAGTGCAACCTGTTACCGTGAGTGGCGCCTTCACAGTATGTCTTCAAGATGGCTGTTACACTAAATGTTTGTCAGAAGCAACGTGCTGTCATAGAATTCCTGTGCTGTGAAAACGATACAGTGAGAAACATCCACAAGAGGTTGAAAAAGGCGTACGGAGACACTGCTGTCGATTGCAGTACAGTTAGTCGGTGGGCAAGCAGGTTACGTGATGAAAGTGGGCACGGCAATGTTGAGGATTGGCCTCATATTGCACACACTCCGGACAATGTGCAGAGAGTTAATGAATTAGTGACTGCTGACAGACACATCACAGTGAATGAATTGTCACGATACATTGGGATAGGGGAAGGAAGTGTTTGCAGAATACTGAAAGTGTTTATGTTAAAAAAGGTTATGCCAGGTGGGTTCCCAGGATGTTCACAGTGGCTCACAAAGAAACAAAAAAAGAACAGTATGCAGCGAACTTTTGGAACAATACAAGAATGGTGGAGATGAATTTCTTGGAAGAATTGTGACAGGTGATGAAACATGGCTCCATCATTTTTCACCAGAGACGAAGAGACAATCAATGGAGTGGCATCATGCAAATTCACCCAAGAAAAAAAAATTCGAAACTACACCTTCTGCTGGAAAAGATATGGCTACGGTGTTTTTCGATTCCGAAGGACTCTTGCTTGTGGACGTCATGCCAAGTGGAACCACCATAAATTCTGATGCATATGTGACGACACTGAAGAAATTTCGAGCTCTACTGAGTCGTGTTCGACCACATCGGCAAAAGCAGGATGTTTATTTTGCTGTGGCATGATAATGCACGGCCACATGTCAGTCAAAAAACCGTGGAAGCGATCACAAAACTTGGATGGACAACACTGAAACACCTGCCTTACAGTCCTGACCTCGCTTCATGTGACAATCACCTCTTTGGAAAACTAAAAGACTCTCTTCGTGGAACAAGGTTTGAAGATGATGACTCCCTTGTGCACGCTGTCAAACAGAGGCTCCAACTGGCTGGTCCAGAATTTTACCGTGCGGGTATACAAGCACTGATTCCAAGATGGTGTAAGGCAGTTGAGAGGGATGGAAATTATGTGGAGAAATGAAAATATTGTTCCTAAAGGATGTATCTACACACTGTAAGACTTTTCAAACATGTAGAATAAAAGATGGATTTAAAAAAAATAGTGTGCATTTCTTTTGGAGTGACCCTCGTACATTTAAATTGCATCTTATCTTTATCTTAACTGTAAAAGCTATCTTTATACTTTTGTAATGTGTGAATAGCTATAGGACTCACAGTCACCAATAAACAACATCCAGAATTTATTACCAGACAGAAAATGTTAAACACTGAACTGCACAGTCACTAATTATGCTAATATATGCACACTGAAGTGACAGAGTAGAGTTATAGACGTGTGGAATCAAGTTTTTCTCTTTCATTTTTTATTCAAATTTTTGGACACATTCCAGTACGGATTGCTAGCCTACATTGGCATAGATCACAAAACAGTCAATAGTTTGCAACAAAGCAGGTGGACTCTTTTCCCCTGTTATGATTTCATTTTCCCAAATTTTTAAAAGTTTTTTATATTTTTTATTTAGTTAGAAGCCATTGGTATAATTAGTTTTCCTAAAAGTTGTGATAATTACAAATACCAGTAATTTCAAATTTCATTACCATTGTTTAAACGTAAACATATATCCAATAACTAACATTCAGACGAAGTTAATCAAAAATACGTATAAATGAGTGAAGTATCTAGGCAGCTAATACTGAAAATATTTTAGTAACTTTTGAACTCATTTAGTTTCAGAGTAATTAGCATTCTTATTTAAAACATTGTTCCTGAATTAGAGTCCCAATTCCGGCAAATTAGACGGCATAATACAACAGCAGTTATTGTTTTGTGTAAAAGCCCTCAGTCAAACTAAACTTATTCCAATATCTAGTTGTTCAGAAAAAGAAACCTTTAATTGTAATTTGTAAAAAGACTGCAAACAGCAATTGCTGAATGCGTTGCTGATTATTGTAATCTTATATAAGAGAGGCTGCTGGAAATCATTTCAGTCAGGCTATAGTAGATTATGAAATGAGCAAGATACATGTCTAAAAATGTACTGCAAATGAATTAGCACAAATTACAATCACTTAAATTTTGCATCCGGGAGTTCTTTCTGTAATTCAGTGACCATTTTTCAATGATTGACTGCAAACTTGTAATTAGTTGCGTGAACTGTAATGATCTTCCATAATGCTTACTGTGACAGTAGAATCAGACTGTGAGCTGTGTTATTCCCAAATGACATTTATTGTTCACATTGTTTTTGTTTGGATATGACTAACCACTTGGAGGGACATGTAAACTTTTGGGTCATATCAGTGTTAAATTACTGCACTCAAACAATCACAATATAGGATACCTACGGAGTGTAGTATGTGACTTATCCTTTTATCTGTGCATAAATTATAGTGAATGAAACTCGATCTGGCCAGAAACAATAGGTTATTTAAAGTCAAACTGCAATTAAAATGTCTGGGACTCTAAATCTAGTGTGGCCAACATTGTTTGAAATTGCCTACATTTACCAGTTACTTTCCATTCAGATTCGACAGAGGCACAAGTTGACAGAGTAATGCTATAAGTTACATCGACAACTGAAGCTGTATTTTCTTTCATGAATAATATATTGGAATCCATAGATTAAAAAAATAAAGACTGTTGGGATATTTTGTGATCTTCCAAAGGCCTTCGACTATGTGAATCGCAAAATACTTCTCGACAGAGGGTGCCACTCTAGTATCAGACGGACTGTCGTAGAATGGTCAACATAAAAGTTTTCTGGGTATGGTACCGTGTCATAATGTAAAAAAACTACTGCTGCTGGAGAAAAACCAACGTTTCGACCACGGTTACAGTGGCCTTCCTCTGGGTCTAACCATTAGACCCAGAAGAAAGCTGCTGTAACCGTGGCCGAAACGTTGGTTTTTCTCCAACAGCAGTAGTTTCCTTTTGCATTTTGATGCAGTACCACACCCAGAAACCTTTTATATCCGCAGAAGCCTACGGAATTATAGTGGTAGAATGGCTGAAATCCTACCTCTGAGGCAAAAACCAGAAGGCAGCTCTGGAAGAGGGCAGCAAAGCGTCCAACTGGGGCAATCCTCTCTGTGAATCCTCCAGGGATCTGTCCCCAGTCCATTGCTGTTTCTTGTGCATACAGGGTGTTCAATGAAACTATCCAATATTTCAGAGGATGATAGTAAGCATCAACGCAAGACAAAAATGTCATATGACCATGCGTCCTATAAAGCATGCGTTCTGACATAGGACATACTGTATGTATACAGGGTGTTACAAAAAGGTACGGCCAAACTTTCAGAAAACATTCCTCACACACAAATAAAGAAAAGATGTTATGTGGACATGTGTCCCGAAACGTTTTATTTCCATGTTAGAGCTCATTTTAGTTTCGTCAGTATGTACTGTACTTCCTAGATTCACGGCCAGTTGGCCCAATTGAAGGAAGGTAATGTTGACTTCGGTGCTTGTGTTGACATGTGACTCATTGCTCTACAGTACTAGCATCAAGCACATCAGTACGTAGCATCAACAGGTTAGTGTTCATCACAAACGTGGTTTTGCAGTCAGTGCAATGTTTACAAATGCGGAGTTGGCAGATGCCCATTTGATGTACGGATTAGCACGGGGCAATAGCTGTGGCGCGGTACATTTGTATCGAGACAGATTTCCAGAACGAAGGTGTCCCGACAGGAAGACGTTCGAAGCAATTGATCGGCGTCTTAGGGAGCACGGAACATTCCAGCCTACGACTCGCGACTGGGGAAGACCTAGACCGACGAGGACACCTGCAGTGGACGAGGCAATTCTTCGTGCAGTTGACGATAACCCTAATGTCAGCATAAGAGAAGTTGCTGCTGTACAAGGTAACGTTGACCACGTCACTGTATGGAGAGTGCTGCGGGAGAACCAGTTGTTTCCGTACCGTGTACATCGTGTGCAGGCACTATCAGCAGCTGATTGGCCTCCACGGGTACACTTCTGTGAATGGTTCATCCGACAATGTGTCAATACTCATTTCAGTGCAAATGTTCTCTTTACGGATGAGGCTTCATTCCAACGTGATCAAATTGTAAATTTTCATAATCAACACGTGTGGGCTGACGAGAATCCGCACGCAATTGTGCAATCACGTCATCAACACAGATTTTCTGTGAACGTTTGGATAGGCATTGTTGGTGATGTCTCGATTGGGCCCCATGTTCTTCCACCTACATTCAATGGAGCACGTTATCGTGATTTCATATGGGATACTCTACCTGTGCTGCTAGAACATGTGCCTTTACAAGTACGACACAACATGTGGTTCATGCATGATGGAGCTCCTGCACATTTCAGTCGAAGTGTTCGTAGGCTTCTCAGCAACAGATTCGGCGACCGATGGATTGGTAGAGGCGGACCAATTCCATGGCCTCCACGCTCTCCTGACCTCAACCCTCTCGACTTTCATTTATGGGGGCATTTGAAAGCTCTTGTCTAAGCAGCTCCGGTACCAAATGTAGAGACTCTTCGTGCTCGTATTGTGGACGGCTGTGATACAATACGCCATTCTCCAGGGCTGCATCAGCGCATCAGGGATTCCATGCGACGGAGGGTGGATGCATGTATCCTCACTAACGTAGGACATTTTGAACATTTCCTGTAACAAAGTGTTTGTAGTCACGCTGGTACGTTCTGTTGCTGTGTGTTTCCATTCCATGATTAATGTGATTTGTAATAAAATGAGCTCTAACATGGAAAGTAAGCGTTTCCGGACACATGTCCACATAACATACTTTCTTTCTTTGTGTGTGAGGAATGTTTCCTGAAAGTTTGGCCGTACCTTTTTGTAACACCCTGTATGTGTTCACATCGGAGATGCTCTTGTGATGTCATCCATAGCAATGAATTACTTGTCCTACTACAGACAACTACCCAACAATTAACATTAATTACAACCCCTGGTATGGAATATTGTGAGGTGGGAAGACATCATGAACATGTGGTTGCAGATACAAGCACCATTGTTGCACTGCGGCTCTATGTCCTGCCGAGATCAACGGGGTGGTAGGATACTGCCGTGCAGTATCGATGTAAACATTAGTCACCTCAGTGGGCTGAGTGAGTTGTTCCCTTTATGTTGTGTGATTCTACTGTTTACATCTGTGTATATTTCTCCTAATTCAGGGTGCGTACCGTGACATTTGCTTAGTTATAGGTCACATTTAAAGTACATGTTTTCTCTCTTGCAGATACTCTGATGCAACCTAGCAACTGAGGACTTTGATTCCACAAGGAAAATGGCAGAATGATTTACTGCTATGGTTCAGCAGATGGAGTTAATCAAAGAGCCCATAACCTGTACACTGAAAGATTTCCAGCATGCAGATTACCATCTGTTAAGATGTTCAGCCAATTGTTCCAGTGTCTTGGGGAAAGAGGCTCTGTACCTAACAAAGTAGACAGTGGAAGGCCTTGTTCAGTTCACATGTCTGAAATGTGAACTGGAGGAGCGTGTTCTAGGTGCAGTGGATGACAATTCTGGAACCAGTGTGTGACAAACAGCAGCAATTGAAGGTGTTAGTCATCCTCTAGTCTGGATGGTACCTCAGGAGCAGTCGTCGTATCCGCACCGTGTTCGCCACGTCCAGGCTCTTAGGGCACAAGACCATCCTGCCAGATTGCAGTTCTGCCAAGGGTTCTTGCGGCAGCGTAGTGCAGACCCACAATTTGC
This sequence comes from Schistocerca nitens, assembly GCF_023898315.1. Lineage (NCBI taxonomy): Eukaryota > Metazoa > Arthropoda > Insecta > Orthoptera > Acrididae > Schistocerca > Schistocerca nitens. Next base: position 138,363,352 of record NC_064625.1, on the reverse strand, counting down.
CTAAAAATTTTTGTTTAGTGGTGAGGCAGGGTTTACATGAGATAGCATTGTAAACTTCCATAATCAGCACGGGTGGGCCATTGAAAATCCCCATGCACTTCTAGAAACAGGCATCAGGATCAATTCCCAATCAATGTATAGGTAGACATTCTTGGCGATAAATTATCAGAGCCATACATGCTACCAGGGCTCATTACCATCACTTTCTGAAGGATGTGCTGCCTCTCTTGCCGGAGGATAAGCCACGTCAGGAAAGACTACAGATGTGGTTCACGCATGATGGCACACTGGCACATTTTATCTGCATTGTGCATTGGCACCTGACAAGGATATATGAAAACCGGTGAATTGGCTGGGGATGTCCCATACCTTGGCCTGCTCGTTCCCTGGACTTAAATCCCCTAGACTTCTAGTTACAGGGACACATGAAACAATTGGTCTATGCCACTCCAGTAAATGACGTGCAGACACTTCACAGTCATGTCTTCCATTCATCTCAGCACATTCAGAACCAACCACGGCAATTTCAATGAATGCACGAGTCCTTACACTGAAGGGCACAGGCATGCATTGAGATGAATGAACGTGTTGAGCACCACCTCTGAACAACTTGTCATATTTCACAATGTATGCTGGGTAGGACCCATGGTTAAAGGACTTTTTTTTTTCTTGTTTTGATGCGTACAACCATCACCTGTAATACTGGATAGTTCCTTTTTAACACCCTGTATAAATGGCCTACCTAGGTCATACAAAACATGCAACTTCCCAATGAAACTAGCATTATGATAAACAACAAACAATCCACCAATCTAGAGACTGAAGCCAACAAATTACTTTCGGAACTCCTAACCAGGCTCAAAGAAAACTCACTCTTGATAAACCTGAGCAAAACTAATTATATCCATTTGAGTTCCAAACACAAATTCCTAAATTGCACTTGACAGTCAGCTAATACAAAAGGTATGCTTGCTACACCAAATTCGAAGGCCTCCACAAAGACAGCTGTGAAAATCACATCCTCTGCACCGTAAAACTGTTGTCCTCAGCTAATTTTGCTGTTCGGATACTCTCATATATTGTAAGACATCAGTATCACAAAGTCATTTACTTTGGGTACTTTCAGTCTTATGTTCTATTGAATTGTCTTCTGGTGCAAATCACTCACATCAAAGAAACTTTTCTTTCTGCAGGGAAAAGGTCGTCCGAATTATGTGCTGATACTCAGAGAACCTCCTATCATAATTGCTTAGAGAAACTTTGTGTACTTACAACGTCCCAATATATTTACTCCATTATGAGATTCATTGTTGATCATCTTGCGTGCTATAAAACCAATTAAATGTACCACAATCACAACAGAAGAAAGGAACGTTCATCATTGCGATCTCAAAAATCTAACTTGGTGTACAGTACTCCAGTATTAAACAAGTAATTCATTGCCAAATAACATAAAATACCTATGTGGCAAAAGCGTATTATTTAAAAATAAAATAAAACGATATATTTGCTTGATAAAACTTTCTATTCATCAGCTGATTTTTATAGAGTTCTTATGCATATATGTTTAGTGTTTATGTATTGTATAACATGTATTAATTTGTGTATGACATTTTATCATTTTGCTTCTGTCTTATTCCAGTTTTATGTTTTTATTTGCTGTGCACCTTTTTGTTCATTAACTATACACTATTGTATGTAATCAACATTCATATATTCTTCACTTTCCAAATCCTAACTTCTCACACGCACAAAGTGCTCTATAGAATATATGTATAAATAAATCAATAAAAAATGCAATTTGATTTCTAACCATTAGTCTTATCAGCAACTTTGTGTACTGTTTTCAGAGAGAGAGAGGGAGAGAGAGAGAGAGAGAGAGAGAGAGAGAGAGAGAGAGAGAGAGAGAGAGAGAGAGGGGGGGAGAAGGAGTGGGAGAGGGGGAGAGGGAGAGGGAGAGAGAGAGAGAGAGAGAGAGAGAGAGAGAGAGAGAGAGACAGATTGATTCTCCTATTTCTTTTTTATACATGCCAGCTAAGAACCATATTTAAGCTGTCTAGCCAACTTTACTCTTTCTGAAAACTCATCTGCTTATTACTATTTGCTATCCATGTGTTTGCTTCACCCTCATGCTTTCTGCTGTGCATTATCTTGAAAAACAATTTTGTTTAGATTTTGTTCTTTCCCCATTTGCTTCTGGTAATTTACCAGATCTCCACACACTTTAGAAAACAAAATGCTTCAAAGTCAGAAGTTATACAATTTATCCTTGTTTTCCAGTCATAGTTCTTCAGGTGTGCTCATACAATATTGATCTTTTTTGATAATTTCATCTGTGTCATTTGCTTTGGCATGTGATTAAAGGTCTGGGAAATGCATGGACTAAACTGAAATAGTTATTTACTAGTGGGCTTTATAACACAGATTTTATAGACACATTTATCTGCTCTGCAACTTTGTATTTCAAAAGGATCCTACTTCACTTGAATGGGTGCCAATTGCTTCGTACATTCATAACCTGACTTGCTCATCACAGTACCCAAGATATACTCACATGCACTTAAAGAGACACATGAGCACAATAATTTAAACATTGTTTTCTTTCAGATTTGAGCACTAAAGTGTATACTTAATGAGTATACAGCTAGGTTTTTATTTTCTCACTGGCAGAGGTGTTACAGAAATAAACTCAGGAAAGGTTAAGAGCAATGAAAACACTTGTTTAAAATTCCTTCATGTTTATTATAAATGAGGCATTGTCACTCCTGCCAAGGAGTGCAAATCATTCCACTGTTTCAAGCATGCATTTTCACATTCACACTCACTTTTTTGTACAATATATACATTCAGAAAAATGAGAAACCAGTAGTTTCTCTTAAATCTTTCATCTGATTGTCACCTTTAAGTCTCAATAATTTCCACAATTTATACTCGGTAATGTAGGAAAAAATTTTGTAAGTGAAGAGCTCTCAGCTGTGCTACGATCTCCAAAAGACAGTAAGTGATTCAATGATCCTAATATTGTCAGTATCAAAATACATTTCTACTGTGGTGCATTATTTATGCAGAAAACGGGCTCAGAAATTCATCTTAAGTGCCAATGCTTTAGTTTTGTACAAAAGGAAATAACAATTGACCAGAGCATAACAGGGCACAATCATGGTGGAATCCAACTGTGAAACAACATACAACTTCCACGATATACACTGGGAAAGCCTGCATTCCAAAGCAGTTACCCTTATCAAATATACATGCATCACAATAATATATGAGAGAATTTTTCAATATGAAACCCTGCTATTGAATTAAATGGAGTACTACAAACTACATAAATTTCACAAAACACTTTACAATTATAGTTTTCAGGAACAACATTTTGCAGTGGTACAAATTACATTGTAACAGCAGATCAATGTATTAAATTTCTCAGTATTCAGTTCTGCAACCAGTTATATAACTGAAAAAACACAAAAAATCTTCTTTTTAATAATTTCTATCTTAATATAAGAAGTAACCATTTTTGACAGTGATGTGTTGTAATGTAACACAGTTGTATCTCTTAACAGCCGAATATATGAGAGACCATACAATTTACAAGTGTTACACGGCATCACAAGCAGTTTTAAGAAGAAATTATCTTGTCTCCTTTCACAAGAGTTGTACCCGCTATACTCTGGAAATACCTTTTTACCAGAACTATGTTAATAACAACCTCAGAAATCCACCTTTGTAGAACATGCCTTTTGTCAGCTGAACAGGCATTTTAATACTGACACAGCAACTTACTTTGTTCACATCCTTAAAAGTTCTCCTCATAGTACTCACTGAGTACAAGAAATACCAAATATTGGGAATTAGATAATTTTTGCCATCTGTAGCCCAAAGGTATAAAGGAATTAGAAATGTTAACAGTTTTACCACAGAGGTACTATAACCATATGTTAGCATGAACATTGAGTCTGCAAAGCAAAGTACATTGACTCTCAAGCAGATGTTTGTATTTTGTATTTTTAAGGAACAGGTTACAAGCAAATCTGATATAACGAACACACTTGTGATGAAGCCACAATACAACACAGAGAAATGCCAAACTGATAATACTATTTCTAAGGGTAATTGCTCTGCAATATTACTGCTCTGCTTCTGTCGACAGGAAACATTCTGACAATTTGTGCCCTTAAGTTTCCCATGCAGGTTCGTGGACGCACAAAATTTTTGTTTTTCCCCCCCTCTTATTTAATTTTTTATGAAGTATGAGTAAAAACCTTCCAAACAAATTGTTACAACACTACTGCTAAAGCCAAATATTGAGAGCTCCAAACGATTATGCAAATGGCACAGTTTTTCAAATCGGTAACACAAAACTTCAAACAAACAAGTAAAGTATATTTAAACAGGATTTTTGGACACTGCTTCATGTTGTAGTGTGGCTTATCTCAAAGTGCACTCTCAGTATGGTTTCTGGTTGGCTACAGCAGTGTTTGTAAATACAAACCAGTAAAGAGCCCTCAAATTTAACAATAGATTTGTGGAACAGCAAGAAAATAAATAGTTTAAATCTGCAACCAACCTCCTCCTTTTGCACACACTTGCCCTGAATGTGTAAGTACAATATACAAATATAAAAATGGCACATAAATAATATTTTTTTACATATACATATTTATATATATATTTATAGGTATTTAAATAAATTTCTTTTTACAATAAAGCTGCCATGTGCAGTACAACATTTCCATAAAACCATTAACAAGCTCATTGTCTTTGCAATATTAGAAAGGAGGAGCACTGAACACTTTTGCACGGAATGCAGATTGAAAATTACATTCGACAGACTCTACTACAAATTGCCAATAAAGGCTTCAGTGCGTATTTATGGCAGTCAGTTCAGTTTAGGCACAGCCACCAGACAAGTTTCCATTTAAAGCTAAATCATACAGAAGTAAAGGCAAAACTGAAATACAATGAAATGAAGTCAATGGTTTTAGGACTACAGTGAAACATAACAATAAAAAGGAGAAAAATGGGGTGCACATTTGCTTCAAAATTTTGATTATAATATTTGGCACATAATATCCTTCCTCGTGGCAACAAGCACAGCAGTGATTTTAACGAATTCCACACGGAATTAAATAATAAAAAAATAAAAAATCACCGCTAGTACTATTGGTATTTTTAAAAAAGCTTGAAAGAGATACTGCTTCACACATAAAATATTACCTCTTTAAGCAGTTTTAGGCACTCTTGCCTATTCATTTTTTTAAGAACCTGAACACAGTCTAAGTACTGTTGCTAGTAACTTCATGTACTGAAATACTGATGCCAGCAGAGTTTCAATATTGACTGTGTTGCTTATAAGCATCACTTCAGGGACAAAGTGGCACTAATAAAATGTGTACAAATTAACACAGGCACAAAGAGCAATTTAGTTTTATGTCATCCATTTAATACAATTTTTTTCAAAAATTTCAAAATTACTTTCTCTCTCCACTGCCATGTAACTCCTACCTTTCTATCACATGAAGGCAAAATGGTGAAGGCATATCTTGTTGGACCAGAAGAACTAGCAACTATTTTCACAGCATTGAAGGAAGTTTAATATTTTAACAACACTGAAGGCACTGTTTTCTCACCAAATAACCATCACAAACAATACAATTCTGATAATTGATAACAAAAGTGCTTTTTTTCTTTTTTATCCTAACATTGCCAACTCTTCTTATTGCACGTATTTATACTTTTTTTTTTTACAAAAAAAGGCAATATCAGTTTCCATTTTCTCTGGACAGTTACACTGAAAGCTCATCGAATCAGTGAAAGGCCGCTGAATATTTAAATTAATATCTTTGGACAGCTCACATTTACCTACTGGCTGCTACATGTGGCCACCTACCTACCTATCTGAATTGCACTTGCTTCCTCTCAACTGTTACCCAGACTTTGAACGGTATAGTGCCACAAGTGGCAAAGGCGGTGAGGAATTCATATGTTTACTATCTTTAATTTTGTTTTACTGCATGATGAGGAGCAGTGTTTCAGACTAGATGTAAAATGCTCTGTGCTGCAGGCTTGATGAATAAATGAAAACTCATGTAAAAAAAAAAAAAAAAAATTGCAAATGATAACAGCGCTATCACGATAGGCAGCTTTAGGAGTCTATTTCAGTAGTCTTCCAGTGGTGTTCAGCTACTGTCTCCAGACAAATTCTTTGGACAAACCACAACAGAATACGACACCACTGAAGTGTTTCTTCCAGTCTCCATTCATTTAGCAACAAAAATGCTTTGTCTTACAAATTACGGAAGTATGTAAACTTAAATTACAGCTCGATTCAGAATTCTGAATTGTTCTTGTGCTCAATTTAACTCCTATTCGAGATTCATACATTCGTGTGTGACATTTGAATATATAGCTCTGTAAGATCTTTACATTCATACGTGACATATGAATATACAGATTAAAGTACTCTCTAAGTCTGCGGCACAGAGAAATCTCCCGAGAGAAAGCTTACGAGCTGGCAAAACTTCGCAACATGATTGACTCGTATGGAATGGAAGCAAGTGAACTGAATGATAAAAATTATAACTTTGAATCAGCACAAAAACTGAAACCTGAATTGAAGTCAATACAGAATTACACGAAAGTCTCAGAAGATAAAATGTTCGATACAGACGAAACAAACTAAAAGTGGAAAAGTGGGAAAAACAAGCTGAACATTGTTCAACAGATTTTGGAAAGCAAGTTTATGAATATGAAAGCACTTTGGATAAAATACAGGACGATTTACGGACAGCAGAAGAAAGAATAAAAAGACCTACTTGAACAAAATGTGGAGTAAAAGAGATTTCGTAGAAGAAGAAAATTAAAGGGAAAAAAGGCACAAGCCTGCAGAACAGACCACAAAATGTCAATTATTGCAGCTTAACCAGATAGTGCTGAAAACCACAGACAAACTGCTTAATTATTCACATAAGCTGGAAAGAACAATCTCGATACACTGTACATTATGTATAACATGTGGTATTTCCATTTATATTATTTATATTTTTATATATATATATTTATATGTATATGCGTAACTTTAATCCGTTCCATACTTTACAAACGTAATATACAAAATAGCTCTGGTAAACACTGAGCAGAAATTCAGAGGCCTACGACGCCCCTCTGAGGTCCCCCTCAGTCAGCTCTCGCGTAGACGCCACCTTCCCGCACTACTATCACGAGGCACCTTGCAGAAGAAAAAGAAGCTAGCTCTCCCTTCCCTGGCACGAGCAGAGCCGGCAGTGTGCACCGAACCGTCTGCCCTGCAGCAGACGTCCGAGACACTCGACGTCCGCCACGACGAGTCGAGGAAGGCACTACAGTGCTTACAGTAGCAAAGTCACCCCTGAAGAATACTCACTATTTATGTAATTCTGCTTCACTTTCACTGTCTTTCTTCTGTCCAGTCTCCGTTAATGTTCAGGAGTGTGTAGGGGAAGGGAAGGTTTAAAACAAAAATTATCGACCACCGAGCCGATCCCTGAGTTTTCGATCACAACCCTCGTTCTGCGATTTCAGCAGTCGAAAAAAAAACAAAGCAGTCGTATCACACTTATCCGTCTACACGAGAGTAGGTGCTCCGGCAACCCCCGGCAAGACGCACAGTCGCCCGAACAGTTTGTGTCGAGAGACGGTCCGACACCCTCGAGGACTCCGGACCCTGTCGATCTCGCGGCGTACGACGGCAGTGTGCGCCGAGCGACTTTCCACTGCACAGGTGAAGCTTCGACACTTTACGGTAGTCGCACGTGCTGCGACGCGCACTCGCTCGGATGTTCGACAGTGGGGAAGTGTGTCGTTCCACTGGCAGCTGTCATCACCTGTGACAGAAGATAATGTGTGATCAGTGCTATGAAAAATATTAATTCGAGTAACAGGAATGAAAAAATTCTGTCTTATTTTATTTATGAAAGTCGAATAGGAGGAACAATGACATTGAGAAGTCAGAAGGGATGTATTCCTTTCTGGAATGTACAGTTTGTTTATGGGTGTGGATATTAAGCCGAGTGCCAAACCAGATCTTCACGCCAATTACTTTGAGGTAAACACATTATGTGTTTCACTATCAGAGATCACCTCATCCACTAAATGAAAGCTCCAACATCAGAACTGTATTTCATCAAGCCTTTGTAGCTGTGCGACTAGTGAGTGGTTACGATTAAAGTGCCACTACTCACAGAAGTGCAGTGTGGGGTGTAATTATCGTATAGCAACAAAATTTTGTAGATATTCTAATGCACTAATACAGAACGGGTTTATGCGAGGAGGGGAATATCCAATTTAAGATCAACATCAGTCGCAGGACCGACCGACTAAAGTCGGTACGACGAAAGAAGAGCCCCGACAGTTCACGTACGCGAAGTGCGGCTGCTTCCCACAACCCGTCACTCTGCACAATTGTGTGTTTCTGGCAATGCCTCAGTGTCTACTGCGTATTTCAGTACCACCTGCAGCCTCGGGCACTTCGCTGTCAGCTGTCGGAGCTCTCCTTTGCCGTACGAAGCACGGCTCGCCGGGCACCTTTGCGACTCACCTGCAGGGCGCGAGCAGCACCTCGAGCCAGCAGGGACAGGCCGTCACCTCCTGGCGGGAGTACTTGGGGCCCCAGCCCTTGGCGAAGCTGATGCGCACCGAGTTGGGGTCGACGGGCCCTTCGGCGCAGCGGTCCGGCACCGCTCTGCTGCGGTCGAAGATGTCGAGGCAGTAGCCGGGCGGCACCCTGTACACGAGTGGCGCCCGCGAGTCCGGGTCGTCCAGGGTCGGCGAGTTGACGAAGATGGGCGCCTTGCTGCGGTTGTGCGCCCACACCGTGTCTCCCTCCAGGCTCAGGGTCACACCTGAGGAAGAGCGCCCGAGTGTCACACAGATTTTCCACGTACTACTGAAATATGTGGCACGTGTCGTGCATAATGTCGAGAAAAATTATAACGCATTACTCGAGGGGCACATGTGGATCATCAGTGTAAAAGCTCAGGGTCACACCTGAGGAAGAGCGCCCGAGTGTCACAAAGATTTTCCACGTACTACTGAAATATGTGGCACGTGTCGTGCATAATGTCAAGAAAAATTATAACGCATTACTCGAGGGGGCACATGTGGATCGTCAGTGTAAAATTTTTTACTGAACTGTGCAAAAAGCTGCTTCGGTTCTGATGGTCTGTACTACTACATAAAAACAAATCACCATCTAACATTGTTACCAAAAGTCTCAAAAATTAATGTCAAATTTTTTCTCAATACGCTAATGAACATTCAGACAGACATAGGGTTCATATTTTTTAAACGACAATGTACAAGTCTCGTGTTAAAAGCAACTGTGAGAAAGGAAAAGTTGTGCTGTGCTGTGAATCTCTTTCTCACAGTCAGTTTCTGTTGTGACAGGAGGACATGTAAATCATTAGACAAATTTTCTCCTCCATATATATTATATTTCCTTAAATATATTTTCAAACAAAAAATGTGTACACAACAATTTGCTGTTTTGTTTTATTCCTCACCAGTGGTTTTACAGAAAAGAGGAAAGTTGTAGTTTATAGTTTATTACTAGAATACTACTACAGAATCTGGATTGTCTGAAACTTTGTAATTTGACCCCTTCACATATAGAACCAAGTGAAGTGCTATCATTGAGGCTACTATCCACACAGATCCAGCAGCTGGAGATCTCTCATACCCTGTATACCAATGATCCCCAGTCGATTTACCGATTGATTGTAAGCAACTTCAGCTCCCAATCAAGCTTTCGTTTGGAGTAACAATAAACAAGGCTCAAGGTGAGAGAGAGAGTGAGAAGATGAGGGTGAGGTTGGAAGGGGGGAGGGAGGGGAAGAAAATGGACAGTGAGATGGAAGAGGAGAAGATACGATAGAGGGGGGAGGAGGTGACGCACAAAGAGATGGGGAGAGGAGATGATGGGAAGAGAGGAAGGAGGCGGACATGGGCAGAGAGAAGATGGGGGGAGGGTGGTATTCCCATACGTATTTGGCAACTGCAAAGCATTGCCGGGTTTCCTTGTCATTGTAAAAAGATATACAGAGGAGTCGAAAAAAATGTATCCACTGTTTAAAAGTCCATAACTTGCAAACTAATTGACGGAGTTGTCTCATTTTTGGTGAAAGTGTAGCTTACAGTCCAACTTAAAGATATCACTGTAGGTGTTCGAAATGGTCACCATTAACATCCACACACAAACGATGCCGCCGAACTGCAGCACGAACTACAGACTGCAATGTGTTCAGTTGGATATTTGCACATGAATGTACAACGGATTCTCGAAGTTCATCCAATGTGCGTGGCTTTTGTCGATAAACGATGTCCTTTAGTGTTCCCCACAGGTAGAAGTCCAGATGACTTAGGTCTGGGGAACGTGGTGGATACTCCACAACACCTGTACGGTCTATCCATCTTCCTGGCAGATTTTCGTCGAGATACACCCTAACACGATTTTGGAAGTGGGCTGGGGCACGATCTTGTTGAAAGTAAACTCTTCCTTCTCCATACAAGTCTCGGATGGCAGGTAAAATGGATGTCTGAAGCTTTTGAAGGTACACCTCACCGGTAAGTGTGCCATCAAAGAAGAATGGGCCAATCGAGCCCCAGTACGACAACCCACACCACACATTTATTCCTGGCAAATTCACGGCTTTGTCTACATGGACGTTCGGATTTTCGGCGGCCCAGTAGATGCAATTGTGGCGGTTTACTGTACCATTGAGTTTGAACTGTGCCTCATCAGACCAAACAAATATCTCTGCAAACTCTTCATTGTTATACACCATGTTAGTAAACTACTCGCAGTACTCTATTGTATGATCTGGATCGTCCTCATTCATTGCATGTAAGAATTGTGGGATGTAGCACTTTCACATTGCTGTCTTCAAAATTCACCGAACACTTGAGCGACTTACTCCAGTTTCATGGACGCACTGTCTCACAGACTTCTGTGGTGAGCGAGTGAATTGTAACACACAATGGGAGCTAGCTGGACTTGTTACTGTTACGGGTCGTCCAGATCGTTGTTTGTGTACATCTTTAACACAGCCTTCGGCTTCAAATTTGTCTCAAATGCGACGAATCGTGGCTCTGTTTGATACCCATTTCGCCATTGCCGTTGAACCTCATTAATGTTTTCGTACTTAAAATACCACTTCAAAACTGACTTCCTTTCATCGAATATAAGCCTTTCGCCAGCCATGTTTACTCGAGTAACTAGGTGCAACTAAGAACAAAACACTGACTATCTGGCGACTGTTATCTGACAAAACAAAACAATACAACGCGTTTGTTGTGATTGCCGGAACTACAAACTATTACACAACAAAGATGAGACAACTCCGTCAATTAGTTTTCCTGTTATGGACTTTTAAACAGTGGATACATTTTTTTGGACGCCTCTGTAGTTATGTGGAAACTGTGGAGTCAGTAGCAGTAGCTATTATGCAGTTTTACAGTATTCAGAGATAGTGCCCAACTGTAAAAATAACACCCTATGTTATCATCCCATTTCATATCCCAACAAAGTGTTACACCCAGGTATTTGTATGAGTTGGCGGATTCCAACTGTGACTCATCGATAGTATAGTCATAGGACACTTGTGTCTAATCACAGCTACGGTGAAAAATCGCGTTAATGTTGGTGCAGTGTGGAGGGAAACAAGTTGTGAATTCAGAAAATGTGATTTTGAACTGTGAGGAATCGCAATAACCAAAAAGTAGTATTAAATGATATTGGAAAGTCACAGTTCAGCCCATCCTTATTTCGCCTTGGTCACGTGTCCTGTGCTGTGATACACTGATGAGGTCACGTTTCCTGTGCTGCGATTCACTGACAAGGTCACGTGTGCTGTGCTGCGATTTGCTGTAAAGGGCACGTGACCTGTGCTGCGATTCGCTGGCAATGTCACATGTCCTGTGCTGCGATTTACTGACAAGGTCACGTGTTGTGATTCGCTGACATGGTCACGTGTCCTGTGCTGCGATTTGCTGACAAGGTCACGTGTTGCGATTTGCTGACAAGGTCACGTGTCCTGTGCTGCGATTTGCTCACAAGGTCACGTGTTGCGATTCACTGACGAGGTCACGTGTTGCGTTTCGCTGACGAGGTCACGTGTCCTGTGCTGCGATTTGCTGACAAGGTCACATGTTGCGATTCGCTGACAAGGTCACGTGTCGTGATTTGCTGACAAGGTCACGTGTCCTGTGCAGTGATTGGCTGACAAGCAAACCGAACAGCTACCATGTTTGTTTCAGTGTCTGCGAAACTAGTGTGCCAAATTTGGTGGTTTTCGTTACTATACTTGCCTAAGACGAACCCCACTCGAGATCTCTCCACAATGCGCCATTTTTGGTACAGTTCGTTGTGCTAATGTGACGTCGGCCACGTGTACTTACCGAGCCCTATCTTGGGGCGGGTGCGCCGGACGGCGTCGTGGGCGGCAGAGGGCGCGAGCGCCTCTATGCAGAGCCCGTCGCCCGCATGCGGCGCCGAGAAGACGCTGACGGTGGCCGCCTCCACGGGGAACAGCCGCCCCACGCGCGTCGCCAGCTCCCAGTAGGCGAGCTTGCACCACACGCGTCCGCCGCCGAACCCGTCACCTGCACACCACACACATGCCTCGCTGTCAAAAGAGCTACTCTACTGAGTCCCTCTGTCACTTATGTCCATCATTTTGTGCCTTCACACTGTACTTCGAGTGAATTTACTACGCCTCAACCAGTTGCATTCTAAATTGACATCTTCAGGTGATACTGAAAATTCAGTAACATATTTTCGCATCTCTTCCAAAGTGGCAGAAATTTGTCTTGTCACACAATCGGGTGTACTGCTAGTGCTCCCCATCTTCCCAGAACACCTGATTCTATAAGATGACAACAAATCGACTGGAAAGTAAGATACTATATGACAAAGTGACAAGAAATCGGACATTTCCAAGAAATTTTCTGGAAAACTTCTGCCACTTTGTGAGAATCTATACTGTCAGAAGGTTAACCCAGTTCATGGCACCCAACCCCAACTTCACAGTGCCTATCTAGCGGCTTGCAGGGGACAACATAATTATTTAACGAAATTAAAAATTTATAAAATACTGATGTAATCTACTCATTAAGGACTATTATCTTATGTTAAATATTTAACACTGAAAGACAAGCACGAGTCTTAAGACAGTGTAACTCGCGGCGCACATATTATCAAGACTATATTCATCCACTATTTGACAATGAGAGAACACAGTGACTTCCAGTAAACTTGACATATAATTTCTAAGCTTTTTTAAACTTTTTCCCGTATACACGCCTAACACCATAACCCACTTCTAAAATAATCAGATGTCTGAAGGTGTTTTACACATGGGAGTTAGATTCTGCAAGCAAACAGGGTGGGCAGTTTACCAGTTAGTTACACATATTGTTGGCGAATTTTCGATGTCACCTGAAGATGTCCATATAGCTCGAAGCCGGTTGTTATGCAATAAACACACTTGAAACTGTTGCGACCGTGTTTTAGTAACGTTTATTCACATCCTTTATGCATCAGTACATCGAACGCCATACATCATTAGTTTGATTTGCTTCAAGTCTCACAACCTTTCAAATAATACGTAAGAGGAACGATGGTAACACAAAATTAAACTAATTGTTTATATACTTTCAAAGAAGTGAAAGATATTGTTTGTGATATGAACAAATAGCTTATCAGCTGTACATTAATAAATGTATAAAATAGGTATAACACGAAATAAATATTGTATGTAACAGAATGAAATTTTCACTCTGCAGCGGAGTGTGTGCCGATATAAAACTTTCTAGCAGATTAAAACCGTGTGCTGGAAGGGGACTGGAACTCGGGACCTTTGCCTTTCGTGAGCACGTACTCCCCGACTGAGGTAACCAAACACGGTTTGTGCACTTGCCCGCGACAGGCGGAAGTTCCGAGTTCGAGTCTCGGTCTAGCACAGTTTTAGTCTGCGTGAAAGTTTCGTTGTACGTAGCATTTTGCAAGTTTAATTTTAACGCTGTTATTGCTGTCGTTTGCAAAAGCCATCCTGATGTCTCCATGCAAAGATAATGTACAAAAATGCGCAAGCTACTCGACAATATAGTTGGTGTAAAAGTTATTGAATTATTGGATGTTACGAGGGGTCGTATCAGCAGTGGTTCTACGGAAATCAGGCCAACGCTTATCTTAAGTGTTTCGAATTCATGACGCAGTTCCAGTGTTCTGTTATGAGGGCGTGAATGGGATGGAGGAGATGGATGTAGGAAAACTGAGTTTATATGTCTGTGTATTTGAACCAGGTGTTCGGGAAACCACGGACAGAACCGCAAGTTGCTTTCGGTTCTTCCGCACGTGACTCAGTCGCACGAAGAGCGCCACCTTGGAGGGACGCCAAACGGGTCGTGCTGGGGCAGATAAACGTCCAGCACACAACAGCGACGACTATAACTACTGAATTTTCCTTAGCTGCTCTCCCGCTGTCAAAGATACTTAAGACTTGCATTACCACGATTTTAGCAGCATAAAATTAAAATTTAAAACAGTCTTGATCGCATTTTTTTTTTTATTGATTGAGTGACCGGTTTCGACTCTTTCATAGTCATCTTCAGACTCTGCTGACGATTAATCTTGTATTCTTTGTATAGTATTACATTTATTTTCCGGCTCGTCTTTTTCTCTCAGGATGACAATATTTCCGGCTAGTCCTTTTCTCTCAGGATGACAATATTTCCGGCTAGTCCTTTTCTCTCAGGATGACAATATTTCCGGCTAGTCCTTTTCTCTCAGGATGACAATATTGTCATCCTGAGAGAAAAAGACTAGCCGAAAAATAATTATAATACTATACAAGGAATACAAGATTAATCGTCAACAGAGTCTGAAGATGACTCTGTGAAAGAGTCAAAATCGGTCACTCACTCAAAAAAAAAAAAAAAAAAAAAAAAAAAAAAAAAAAAAAAAAAAAAGAAAAGGCGATCAAGACTGTCAAATTTTAAGATCGCTGACTGTTTTCAAAAATTTTAGTAGCAGAATGCTGAAGATTTGATGGGTAGATCACATAACTAATGAGGAAGTATTGAATAGGATTGGGGAGAAGCTTGTGGCACAACTTGACTAGAGGAAGGGATCGGTTGGTAGGACATGTTCTGAGGCATCAAGGGATCACCAGTTTAGTATTGGAGGCCAGCGTGGAGGGTAAAAACTGTAGAGGGAGACCAAGAGATGAATACACTAAGCAGATTCAGAAGGATGTAGGTTGCAGTAGGTACTGGGAGATGAAGAAGCTTGCACAAGATAGAGTAGCATGGAGAGCTGCATCAAACCAGTCTCAGGACTGAAGACCACAACAACAACCACAATCCTCGGTTCTCGCACATGTTGAAATAAATTGCGGAACAGTTGGAGGAATGGGGAAAGAAAGTGGGAGGGTATTTATGGGGGGGGGGGGGGGGGAATGCCACAACCTACCAAAAAATTACTTTCACTTGTCTCACATTCTGCCCTTACGCACAAATCCATCTGTCAGGAGACAGGCAGAGCATGTAATGGAAATTTGTAACCCAGTGCATCAAGAACTTAATGTCTTGTGGTGTTAACCATTCATGCTGTCATTACCAGCAGTCAGTAAGCATCTAACAGATAACCATTTCATGTGGGTACAAGGATGCGATCTTACCAGACGTCAATGCATGGTCGCTAACCGGGTTCGAACTGGAGCATGCACATGTTGTTAGACACCGCACAAGTAGGGATGGGCTAGTTCTGCATATTTGTGGCTGCGGTGCCTCTTACAGTTAATCCACCATACCGTTACGGGCTCTCCTCTTAGAGGAACCATAATGGACATTCACCACGATCGAAGAACTAGATCTGGAGATGCAAGAGTGTTCGAGCTTGTTATTGCCAGCCGGCCGTTGTGGCCGAAGTGTTCTAGGCGCTTCAGTCCGGAACCGCGCTGCTGCTACGGTCGAAGGTTCGAATCCTGCCTCGGACATGGATGTCCTTAGGTTAGTTAGGTTTAAGTAGTTCTAAGTTCTAGGGGACTGATGACCTTAGATGTTAAGTCCCATAGTGCTCAGAGCCATTTGAACCATTTTTTGTTATTGCCACATTGTCCACAAATGTTCTGTATTTGTATTTTTTTATCATAAGACAAGTAAATAGAATACGAGCACTGGTTTACTTAATTCATGTGCAGGCTGTGCTCTAAACTACTGTGAGTCGCCTTGCAGAAGAGAATGTCAGTGCTTTAGGCCACAGCTGATCTATTTGTATTCTGGGAACGGCCGCTTGTTGATGGACGTAAATAGCTCCAGATTACCAGTCCCTTGAGGGGAGGTCTTTCCCGCATTCCGGGCATCCTTCCACTTTAAAGACGGCGCTGGTACTGCGAATACCGCCTTTTAAGTTCTTACAACGAACCATTACATAACGCAAGTGAAATTTTATGTTACTAATATATTAAAGTTTTAAAATAATTTTTTAAAGATCAGTATACTAGCAACATCGAAATTGTTATAGATACGGAAAATAATTAGAGCGAATGGAGAAAAACGAAGGAGTAAGATAAGGATAATCTGTATTTCCCCGACACTCTCCAACAAATACGTAGATGAAGTAATCAGGAAATCGAAAGTTGTGCTTAAAAGAAAGAGTGTTTTTTAGGTCGTCACAGTAGACTAAATGCAATCGTACAAGCGGATGGCCTAATACTAACTGTAGAGAAATAAGGTGACCTTAAGATGGTCGCCTAACAAGTTGCAGGAGACAGTCAATCTGTAGAAGAAAGAAAAGTGATGGCATTTCACGGCATACAGCCAGTAAGATATAAAACAAAAAAAAATAATTAAGTAGTAAAATGTTGCAGCCAGTTAAAAGATTTTAAATAACTAGGATGCCACATCACTTGCGAACAGAAATATGACGTGGACCAAAAATTAAATTTATTTCCGTAGGTGAAAAGTTTGTAAAAGTCTGCACAACACAGCTAGGAAAGGAACATCGCTGAAATTTTACAATACCATAGCAGTACCAACTCTTACTTATGAAAGGGTGCATGAGTCACAACACGACGAAAGAAGGGTACAGGTTCAAGAAATGTCTTTCTAAGGACATTGAAAGGATGAGTTAAGTAAGGAAAAATTACTCACACAGTCAAAGAAATTATTAAATTAAATACAGGAGAAAAATAATAAAGCAAATAATTAGATATAACAGGCATAGGCTGCTCCTTACAAATCAACTTAATACGCAAGAGAAGATCGTAGGAGGAGTAGCGATGTAAAAAAAGAAAGAAAAAAAGTGAAGCTTATAAGTCAATGCAATCAAAAGATACGGTCGTTCATGTCACATTTCGATACATCCAAACTCACTCATTAAAAACTTATGGGTACTTCTTCTTGACGCAGTATCACGAAATTTGGCAACGAGATAGGCTTCACTATAAGTAGGCTTCACTATAAGTAAAAGAAAAAACATGAGAACTGTTAATTTGTAATTATATTACATACATTTGTAATTATAGATATTTGTAATTATATTATATTATATATATTAAAAAATATTTCTTTTGTCGTTTGTCATCCGACTTCAAATTTGAAATTAAAACATTCTCGAAAGTCTTGCAATCACTGGGACCGATACCTTGCCATTATTAATGTCGATAAATCCACCGAGATTCTCTATTCCCAGAATGGATGGATAGTCTATAAACATAATTAAGTTTGCACGGAAACCTCAGTGACCGAGTCGTATACAGATACCTCGTCCTAAATCATTTTCCAACTGGTCTTGATCATGACAGCATTTTCTGCAAACAAAATGTAAGAGGGTTGCTCAACGCCGGATATCAGATGTTCCGATCGATTACTACATACACTGCAGGCCATTAAAATTGCTACACCAAGAAGAAATCCACATGATAAACGGGTATTGATTGGACAAATATATTATACTAGAACTGAAATGTGATTAAATTTACGCGCAATTTGCGTGCATAGATCCTGAGAAATCAGTACCAAGAACAACCACCTCTGGCCGTAATAACGCCCTCGATACGCCTGAGCATTGAGTCAAATGGCTTGGATGGCGTGTACAGGTACAGACAGCTACCCATGCAGCTTCAACACGATACCACAGTTCATCAAGAGTAGTGACTGGCGTATTGCGACGAGCCAGTTGCTCGGCCACCATTGACCAGGCGTTTTCAATTGGTGAGAGATCTGGAGAATGTGATGGCCAGGGCAGCAGTCGAACATTTTCTGTATCCACAAAGGCCCGTACAGGACCTACAACATGCGGTCGGGCATTATCCTGCTGAAATGTAGGGTTTCGCAGGGTAGAGCCACGGGTCGTAAGACATCTGAAATGTAACGTCCACTATCCAAAGTGCCGTCAATGCGAACAAGACGTGACCGAGACATGTAACCAGTGGCACCAGATACCATCACGCCGCGTGATATGTCAGTACGGCGATGACGAATACACGCTTCCAATGTGCGTTCACCACGGTGTCGCCAAACACGGATGCGACCATCATGATGCTGTAAACATAACCTGGATTCATCTGAAAAAATGACGTTTTGCCATTCGTGCACCCAAGTGCATTGCTGAGTACACCAGGCGCTCCTGTCTGTGATGCAGCGTCAAGGGTAACCGCAGCCACGGTCTCCGAGCTGATAGTCCGTGCTGCTGGAAACGTCGTCGAACTGTTCGTACAGACGGTTGTTGTCTTCCAAACGTCCCCATCTGTTGACTCAGGGATCGAGACGTGGCTGCACGATCCGTTACAGCCATGCGGATAAGATGCCTGTCATCTCGACTGCTAGTGATACGAGGCCGTTGGGATCCAGCACGGCGTTCCGTACTACCCTCCTGAACCCACCGATTCCATATTCTGCTAACAGTCATTGGATCTCGACCAACGGGAGCAGCAATGTCGCGATACGAAAAACCGAAATCGCGATAGGCTACAATCCGACCTTTATCAAAGTCGGAAACGTGATGGTACGCATTTCTCTTCCTTACACGAGGCATCACAACAACGTTTCACCAGGCAACGCCGGTCAACTGCTGCTTGTGTATGAGAAATCGGTTGGAAACTTTCGTCATGTCAGCACGTTGTAGGTGTCGCCACCGGCGCCAACCTTGTGTGAATGCTCTGGAAAGCTAATCATTTGCATATCGCAGCACCTTCTTCCTGTCGGTTAAATGTCGCGTCTGTAGCACGGTCATCTTCGTGGTGTACAATTATGGCCAGTAGTGTACATGACCTTTACTTCTGACGACGCCTTCTGAAGATGTAAAAATACGTTGCAACTTGTGACCCACTGTCGCTAGCAAGCATCACTTTTTGCGAGTAAGGAGCCAGTTGTGCTTCACAGGAGCGGCATTTGCCGGTTACGTTCCAGTACGCGGTTTTGCTGGAGTTATTCGTTAGTGTTCCGGAGGCGCGGCGGCACGTGGTGCGTTGCCGGCGGCGGCGGCGGCGGCCTTGCCAAAAGCAGGCGCTGTCCCGACCCTCCGGCGCCACGGCGTCGCGAAATATACCGGCGCCGCGCGCGACCGCTATTTCTGGACGCCGCGTAAACATATTTGACTCTCGCCCTACGGGAGGCGGGCTTGGCGTGGGCAGTTTGTTGTCGTGGCCGCATCGGCCCATCCTTACGGTCTGGTTCGGTGTTAGCGTGGCTGTTAGTCGACCACAATATTATCGCACCTGGCAGCGAGGTCGCTTCGGTCGACTTCTCGTGAGTCAGCACGTAATCTGGGTCGATATTTGCAAAACTGACCTGAAAGCATTGACAGTGTGAAACATTTTCCTTCGTCAACACTGTGGTGTCACCGCCAGACACCACACTTGCTAGGTGGTAGCTTTAAATCGGCCGCGGTCCATTAGTACATGTCGGACCCGCGTGTCGCCACTGTCAGTGATCGCAGACCGAGCGCCACCACACGGCAGGTCTCGAGAGACTTACTAGCACTCGCCCCAATTGTACGGACGACGTAGCTAGCGATGCAAACTGTCGAAGCCTCGCTCATTTGCAGAGCAGATAGTTAGAATAGCCTTCAGCTAAGTCAATGGCTACGACCTAGCAAGGCGCCATTAGTAACATTGCATGTATCTATCAGAGTCTCACTTGTATCGTCAAGAGCGATGTACAACAATGATGGATTAAAGTTAAGTATTCCAGAAGCTATGTACTTTCCTTTATAGCATTCATTACGTATCCTGTTCCAGACCTCACGCCATCCTGCGTGAGCTTATAGCGTGCATTTCGGTCTCCTCAAACCACACTGTGTCGGCACTTCTGTCGACACATCAAACACTGTACTTGTTGGAATGAATTTTATGCATAGTGGATGCTGTCGAACTCCGTGACTGTTCCTTTATGGGGTTGTAGAAAAATATCCGGTACCAGCCACAATAAAAGGTTGTTTATTCGTTAGACGACCAGTTTCGGGCTTGCGCCCATCTTCAGGTGTTTATACACTAAGTACATGTTTGTACTGTTGGATATCACTGTATAAATACAAAAAATTATTTGCTGGTGACTACACAGCTACAAGTGGGACAATTTTAAGTGGTAAGGCAGCATTTGACGAAGATATATCTGTACTTACAAAAAGATGAAGCACCATTATTACAGTTATGCTATGGTGATAGTTTTGCCGCTTAGTTACACACTTATGGTCATTTTCACGTCCGTATATCCGTATTACCGAGTATAGCTCCATATTACACTATTATGATGTGCATTCGTGAAATACACTATGTTTACATACGAACATATGGGCTGTGGTCAAAGACTTAGATGTAGCAGATGTAAAGATGTTTTGAATATCCTGCTTTAGCAACAGACTTATGTTCATAGTCTATATTTATCAATGGTGTTATGCCATTTACTGTGCAGAAATGTATATACAGTGTTTCAACAAAATTTAGTGAGAGCCCATTTCCAGAGAACGACTTAATAATTTCCTTCAGCTGATTCTTGTTTGTAGGGTGTGATTACTATACTTGTATCATCAGAAAAAGAACTACTTTTGCATCTTCATGAATATAGCGTGGCAAGTCATTAATATACAGTGGCGGTCAAAATAATAGAGCCACCTGGCAAAGGTTTGGAATAAAGTGCACATTTATTACTAGACATGTTTGAACTATGATGGAAACCATTACAACCGAGTCACATTGTACTATAGTCAGTTATATAGATAACACAACACAAAATAATCAGTAATAATCAATAATATTCAAAAGAATACCAGACCACAGGGTCAAAAAAATAGAGCCAATTGAAACAAATATATTGTACTTGATCTCAGTCTTATGAAACGTACAGGAACAGTCTTTTTTGCATAGGACTGCATTAGTACTTCGTGGGGTAACCCTTATGTTTGAGGATTGCCCTGCACCTCTTACCCATAGAGTCTACTAAACGCCTGCATTCGTCACTACTGATCGCATACCAGGCTCTCTGGATTTCTTCCCACAGTTTTTCTGAAGATGTAGCTTTTGAGCGGTCAATTCTCTTGTCTAAGATCTCCCATAAGTTTTCAATGGGTGATGCGTCAGGGGACTGAGGTGGCCACTCTAATACTTCGATATTGTGCTCTTGAACAAACTGCCTTATGATCCTTGCAGTATGCTTTGGATCGTTATCGTGCTGAAATTTCCATTTCAGCGGCATTTCCTCTTCAGCATAAGGCAGCATCACATTTGCCAAGATGTCTTTGTACATTTCTGCGTTCATTATGCCGTTGATACGGTGTATTGGACCAATGCCGTACCACGAAAAACATCCCCATACCGTAACACTTCCGCCACCGTATTTCACAGTTTTTAAAGTGTACTTGGGATTAAATTCCTGGTTTGGTGGGCGGCGCACATAGACTTTTCCGTCTGAGGCAAACCTATTAAACTTGGATTCATCGGACCAAAGGATGTTCCTCCACCAAGTATTAGGTTTTTGTTCATTTCTCCGGGCAAAGGCTAACCTTTTCCGAACATTAGCTTGTGAAACATGTGGCTTCTTTCTTGCAATGCGCCCATTCAATTTTGCAGATCTCAGTCGTCTTTGAATCGTTGAGGTTGATGGTTGAACATCATGGTCGTCGCTAAACAAAATGGCTTTCAGTCGTGGTGTTGACAAAAATGGGTCTTTCTTCACTTCCCTAGTGATGAGTCTGTCTACGCGAGGAGTAGTTACACGAGGTCGCCCCCTGTTCTCCACCTGCGGCTTTGTTTGTTTTGACCGTCTCATGGCGTTCTGGACTCGTTTTCGCGAAACGTGCAAGACATTGGCTATTTTATTCATGGACATCCCACTTTTGAACATCCGGAACATTACTATACGCTCATCTTCACTGGTATGCTTTGCTCTGCCCATCTAGACGAATGTAAACAAAACCACACGTCAATTTACATACAAAACAACTGCATAAAAATCAATTTAAAGGCACATGTGTAAAGCGGCTCTATTATTTTGACCCATAAGATTCTTACCTTTATGCCTCTTCTCACACGTCTAGCTCAAACGCTTCCTTTCGGACGACTAAAGATAGCAGCAACGTCTTCCCTGATGTTGTCTACAAGGGACTGACAACACGGCACTCGTGGCGATTTCGCGAACTAATAGATATCCTAGTTCTTAATCTCGTCAATAGAGGTGGCTCTATTATTTCGACCGCCACTGTATATTAAGAACAATAGGGGATCCAAGACTGAACCCTGTGGGACACCAGTCTTGATACGTCCCCAGATAGAGGACTGTGCTGATTTTTGCAGACTATCAAGAGCACAGATGGAAACCCAGTTCTAAGCAATGAAGGGAACGCAGAAAGGTGGAAGGAGTATATAGAGGGTCTACACAAGGGCGATGTACTTGACGACAATATTATGGAAATGGAAGAGGATGTAGATGAAGATACAATGGGAGATAGGATACTGCGTGAAGAGTTTGACAGAGCACTGAGAGACCTGAGTCGAAACAAGGCCCCCGGAGTAGACAACATTCCATTAGAACTACTGATAGCCTTGGGAGAGCCAGCCCTGACAAAACTCTACCATCTTGTGAGCTAGATGTATGAGACAGGCGAAATACCCTCAGACTTCAAGAAGAATATAATAATTCCAATCGAAAAGAAAGCAGGTGTTGACAGATATGAAAATTACCGAACTATCAGTTTAATAATCCACAGCTGCAAAATACTAACACGAATTCTTTACAGACGAATGGAAAAACTGGTAGAAGCCGACCTCGGGGAAGATCAGTTTGGATTCCGTAGAAATGTTGGAACACGTGAGGCAATACTGACCCTACGACTTATCTTAGAAGAAAGATTAAGGAAAGGCAAACCTACGATTCTAGCACTTGTAGACTTGGAGAAATCTTTTGACAATGTTGACTGGAATACTCTCTTTCAAATTCTGAAGGTGGCAGGGGTAAAATACAGGGAGCGAAAGGCCATTTACAATTTGTACAGAAACCAGATGGCAGTTATAAGAATCGAGGGGCATGACAGGGAAGCAGTGGTTGGGAAGGGAGTGAGACAGAGTTGTAGCCTATCCCCGATGCTATTCAATCTGTATATTGAGCAAGCAGTAAAGGAAACTAAAGAAAAATTCAGAGTAGGTATTAAAATCCATGGAGAAGAAATAAAAATGTTGAGGTTCGCCGATGACATTGTAATTCTGTCTGAGACAGCAAAGGACTTGGAAGAGGAGTTAAATGGAAGGGACAGTGTATTGAAAGGGGGATATAATATGAACATCAACAAAAGCAAAACGAGGATAATGGAATGTAGTCGAATTAAATCAGGTAATGCTGAGGGTATTAGATTAGGAAACGAGAGGCTTGAAGTAGTAAATGAGTTTTTCTATTGGGGAGCAAAATAACTGATGATGGTCGAAGTAGAGAGGAAATAAAATGTAGACTGGCAATGGCAAGGAAAGCGGTCCTGAAGAAGAGAAATTTGTTAACATCGAGTGTAGATTTAAGTGTCAGGAAGTCTTTTCTGAACGTATTTGCATGGAGTGCGGCCATGTATGGAAGTGAAACGTGGACGATAAATAGTTCAGGATGCTGAAGATGGATAGACCACATAACTAATGAGGAGGTACTGAATAGAATTGGGGAGAAGATAAATTTGTGGCACAACTTGACAAGAAGAAGGGATCGGTTGGTAGGGCATATTCTGAGGCATCAAGGGATCACCAATTTAGTATTGGAGGGCAGCGTGGAGGGTAAAAATCGTAGAGGGAGACCAAGAGATTTATACACTAAGCAGATTCAGAAGGATGTAGGTTGCAGTAAGTACTGGGAAATGAAGAAGGTTGCCGAGGATAGAGTAGCATGGAGAGCTGCATCAAACCAGTCTCTGGACTGAAGACCACAACAAAAACAACATCTGTATTGTTAATTTCAACCTTCTTTATTCTTCCAGTTAAATTTGAATTGAACCACTTGTGCACTGTCTCGCTCATATCATCACAATACTTAAGCTTATCGAGAAGAACTTCATGATTCACAGAATCAAAAGCCTTTGAGAGATCACAAAATATCTCAATGGGTGATGTTCGGTTATTCAGTGCTTTACAAGAAATTATCCTACCTAAAGTTCGTGTATTAAAAAACGTTCGTGGCGCACGTTTGTCATTTTGTAGCGTCAGCCCGACACGTACGTGAGGTAGCGTGTGTGTGGATCGCGCGCGGCGCCGATGAGCGGGCAATCAGGGCCGAGACACGACACGGCTCAGTACGCGGAGCGGATTGGCAGTTCCGCAGCCGGCCGCGCGCGGCGCCACCGCCGCCGCCTCCCCCTCCACCTGCGGCAGACACCCCTCCCTTCCCCCCTCACTCCCTAAGCGGCGGCGCCAGCCGGGCCCTGCCGTGTGTGCATGTGTGCGCGCGTGGCGTCACGGCGCCACTAATTTTAGTGGCTTACTTCAGCGCAGAGGCGCCGCCGGGGTCTGTACGTGACCCCGCGCCCAGCGCTACGACCGCGCGCGCACCTAGCTTCCCAGCGACGACCAGCGGAGTTCCTGTCAACGGCCCCGGCGCGTCGGGGAAACCGAACCCACGGATGTGATTTAGGGAAGTAAGAAACGTAAAAAAGTCTAAAACGTGAAGGCTTGACGGGATTCGAACTCACTACCTGTCGAAATTTGTTAACATCGAGTATAGATTTAAGTGTCAGGAAGTCGTTTCTGAAAGTATTTGTATGGAGTGTAGCCATATATGGAAGTGAAACATGGACGATAAATAGTTTGGACAAGAAGAGAATAGAAGCTTTCGAAATGTGGTGCTACAGAAAAATGCTGAAGATTAGATGGGTAGATCACATAACTAATGAGGAGGTATTGAATAGAAGTTCAGAAGGATGTAGGTTGCAGTAAGTACTGGGAGATGAAGAATCTTGCACAGGATAGAGTTGCATGGAGAGCTGCATCAAACCAGTCTCTGGACTGAAGACCACAACAACAACCTGTCGAAAGCCAATCCAGTGTGACCAGTCGCGGAATGTTCGATGTTGTATCCAGGACGAACAGTTGATCCACTCCCTTCCCCTCTCAGCAACATCAATTTATCTTTTAACACTCATCGCCGCAGTGACTCCGCAAGCCACTGTGTGGTGTATGGCGGAGTGTGCCTTGTACAGTCACTAGCCACTTCCTTTCCTCTTCCATTCGCAAATTGAGCGACGGAAAATTGACCGTCTACATGCCTCCGTACAAGCCCTAATTTTTCTCGTCTCCCTAATCCTTACGTGCAATATACGTTGGTGGCAGTGGAATCGTTCTACAATCCGCTTCAAACTGCCATTTATCTATAAAAAAAAATTAATTATAGTGTATCGTGAAAAGAATGTCTTCTTTCCTACAGAGATTCCCATTTGAGTTCGCGAAACATCTACATGAAACTCGCATGTCGATCGAATCTGCAGCTGCCGGCCGGTGTGGCCGAGCGGTTCTAGGCGCTTCAGTCTGGAACCGCGCGACCGCTACGGTCGCAGGTTCGAATCCTGCCTCGGGCATGGATGTGTGTGGTGTCCTTAGGTTAGTTAGGTTTAAGTAGTTCTAAGTTCCAGGGGACTGATGACCATAGATGTTAAGTCCCATAGTGCTCAGAGCCATTTGAACATTTTTTTTTTTTTCCTAGGGGACTGATGGCCTCAGATGTTAAGTCCCATAGTGCTCAGAGCCATTTTTTTTAACCTACAGCTAGCAGATCTAGAAGCACGCCTCTGAACTGCTTCGATGCTTTCCTTTAATTCTAGCTGGCGAGTGGACCCCAAACACGTTAGCAATTCTCACGAGTAGATCGTGATTTACGGTCTCCTTTATAGATGAGTTACTCTCTTCTAAAATTCTCGCAATAAACCGAAGTCGACCATTGCCTTCCCAACTACCGTCCTTACGTGCTCGTTTATTCTTTTATTTGGAAACATTGCAATGAATGCCGTGTGGCTAGGGCCTCCCGTCGGGTAGACCGTTCGCCGAGTGCAAGTCTTTCGAGTTGACGCCACTTCGGCGACTTGCGTGTCGATTGGGATGAAATGATGATGATAAGGACAACACAACACCCAGTCCCTGAGCGGAAAAAATGTCCGACCCAGCCGGGAATCGAACCCGGGCCGTTAGGTATGACATTCTGTCGCGCTGACCACTCAACTACCAGAGGCGGCCAACATTACAATGAAGCGAAAGATACACAATGCTGCATTTGCAAGGGAAAGCGCGGGACACAGTCAAATGCTAACATATTTGTAACAATATAGCGAACAGCCCGCCATAAAAATGCCCCCTCACGGAAAACTGCTAGCAGACTATGGTTACCGCACAGTGTGATCAAACCATACTGGTACTGGACCACGAAATCGACAGTGGATGAGCAATGAAATAAGTAATATTAATAATAATAATAAGAAGAAGAAGAAGAAGAAGAAGAAGAAGACGAAGAAAAAGGGACTACCACAGGTGTATCCATACACATTTATTATTGTATCGCGACCGGTTTTGTTAGAACATTATCGTGCGACACTGCCGACAGTCTTCGTTAGTAATCATCACAAAGTTGTGCCAATATCATTACCTAGTAAGTCCAATTGTGTAGCTAGAAAGTCCAAATTCTGGAACATGATCATATAAACACACTGACGAACGCCAGGCAGAAACTGGACCATAATTGGAGCTGAGAGTTTATATGATGATCATGATCCAGAATTTGCGTTTAACGTTACGTAACATAACTAGATTTCTTAGGTCACGATATTGGCACAACTCTGTAGGGACTTCTTTTGAAGACTGTTGGAAGAGTAATCTGATGCTCTTCCGTACGAAACCGGCATATTATAAAACTTTCAGTACAGCTGCGGTTGTATCTTATTAATAGTAACAAGCCGCTCCTGGATACCTCGAGATGATCAAAAGGGTGAGATAGCTTTGGTCAACAGTAAAATGACAAAATATGAATGTACCAGCTTACTCGGATAAACTAAAGGCATAGTAAGGTTCGCAATGTACATAAATGAGTCACCAGATGGGGTCAAAAGCACGTCGTATAGTGAAATAATGACGCTGGAAACCGTACAAAATTTTGACTGTATTCCTCCCAGTACACTGATTGGGACCTCGTAAGAGAGTGGTCCCAACTGGACGAATATACGCCTGTAATAAAGACATAAATCCAAATTTGATTAAAGTAGAAGTAGCCTGTCTCGTCTAAATACGTACACTTAGTGCAACGAAGTTGTATGGAACTGAACGACAGTACGGAGTTAGTAGTAGTTACGGTGATCTTTACACTTGGTATTTTGAGAAACTGCGGCAGATACGTAAAGCAACCGCAAACGGCAAGCCAATACAATTAATTCTAAAGTAATGAGTCAGCGTTTGCAGTCGGCCATGACACCGTACTTCTACAGTGGAGGAATTTCAGAGGCGCTGCTTGATTCATAAAAGAGCGCAATGTCATAGATGACGATTTGAATTGGAATCTTTGGAAGAAAGGCAGAATCCAATACAACTGCTCAACTGTCAGCGTGTATTTCGCGTGGGACTCGCGAATATATCAAGGTGCCTATAAAGGCCAACATTTTTGGCAGCGCTCCTGTCGCGAGTGGAATAGTGCAGAAATTGCTAGTACTGGTGCGGCGTACCTTCCGCAGGCAGTCTTACAGCGACTTTGTAAATGACTGGACCACTATTGGAGCAGTTCGCCTGCCTCGTTAAGATACCCGAGCAAACGTGCGATATCATCAGGCAATCACAGCATCGGTACACGCAAAGAAAGCAATTTTTATCGCCAGTTCCCACCCACGCTCAACAGATATTGGAACTTCGCTTGCGGATCGACGGTATTTCTAATTTCTCAGAAGTACCACGATGCGTCACACTGTTTCAAAATCTCCACTAGATTTACTGCACGACTTTCCTTATCTGTATTTCACTCAAATCATTTCCACCCCGCTTGCATAACTGGTCGTCACACGATACATCAAGAGCTAAGCGACAAACATATCAGTGGCAGGAATTACAGCGACCAAGAGGTTTTTGGAAAAAAAAGTGCACTAGCAAATTTTGTTAATTACCACGACTGATGCCGACGAAATTTCGACAGTAAACGAGGCACGAATCTTGGATAACCAGCGTAATTTCACCGCCACAGTGACACTGCCGTGCGTTAAGAGCCCAGTCACAGACCCACAGTTTTTGACTTT
Source organism: Schistocerca nitens (assembly GCF_023898315.1). NCBI lineage: Eukaryota > Metazoa > Arthropoda > Insecta > Orthoptera > Acrididae > Schistocerca > Schistocerca nitens. The sequence goes on along the minus strand of NC_064625.1, from coordinate 138,334,590 downwards.
TCATCCCCAGTTATTCATATTTGCCAGTCGTCACTTTTTTCACGTTTGCCAATATTTGCCAACTCGAAAAGTGCCCATGTGCCCCGTGATTCTGAGTCCACATTAAACTGTAGGTCTCACAGTAACAGGCTAGCTAACTCAGTTCAAAGGACGGGGGGAACGAAACGGTATATCACCTACAATCAGACCATTCCTAGCAAAACACTATCACCTTGAAACCAACCTTCGGGCTGGCGGAGTTGCTAACGCCCACCTGTACCATGTTGCTCGACTCGGTGGCAAGCCGTTTCGAATCCTGGTGGTGGATTAAATTTTCACAGCCAGTATTTGGCCGGCAACGGGAGGAGAGGTTGCAGCGTACAGTTCCTGATCACCAGAGTTTGTACCAGTGTACAGATTAAATTCCAAACCTGGCCGCAGCGTCTCATGAAATGTGGGCGTGTGACTCTGTTGACGGTGATCTGTCCGTACGATGGGGAGGTTAAGTTCGATGATCCCTTGGTGCTATTTCAGATAAGCGGGTTCTCTCTACAGTGCCCCCTCTCCACGCCTTCCTTTATTACCAACTCTTCGATTTGGCCCCAGAACCCTTTCATCAATCTACCCCAAGATAAAGGGCGATTCCCTTACATTACAAACTTTCAGGCACGATGGAGGAGGGTAAATGTATTAATTTGAGGTAAGGAAACCTCGTCCGGAAACGAGCGAGTCGAAAGTTACAAGCGAGAACCGTGCTCATAACGCTGACAGTGGAACACGTGTAGCAATACTATTAGTACTAAGACTATAGTGTAGGCAACTTTCAGATGTGCATGGTATGGAGCAAGAAAGAAAAAAATGTCCATAAAAATGGACTCCAAAACGCACATCGTAAGAGATGAGCACTTTTTCGTCTTTAATACTGTGAAATACGCCTCATCAATTTGAGAGCCTACAGATCTTAAGGTATGTACTATAGAGCACGTATTTACAGCACATTTTTTTATTGTTTGGTCCCTACTACCTCCTCCAAAAATATGGAAACCGAAAGGCCTACAGTATAAGAAATATGTTTCACAGAATCAAAGATGAACAAGCGCTCATAGCTTTTAAGGTACCAATTATACGCCAATGTTGACTATTTTTTTCCTGTTTTTGCCCATATTCCCACCTCAAAGTTGCCTACCTTACAGTCTTAATACGAGGGCAGTTCAATAAGTAATGCAACACATTTTTTTTTCTGAAACAGGGGTTGTTTTATTCAGCATTGAAATACACCAGGTTATTCCCCCATCTTTTAGCTACACAACACTATTTTTCAACGTAATCTCCATTCAATGCTACGGCCTTACGCCACCTTGAAATGAGGGCCTGTATGCCTGCACGGTACCATTCCACTGGTCGATGTCGGAGCCAACGTCGTACTGCATCAATAACTTCTTCATCATCCGCGTAGTGCCTCCCACGGATTGCGTCCTTCATTGGGCCAAACATATGGAAATCCGACGGTGCGAGATCGGGGCTGTAGGGTGCATGAGGAAGAACAGTCCACTGAAGTTTTGTGAGCTCCTCTCGGGTGCGAAGACTTGTGTGAGGTCTTGCGTTGTCATGAAGAAGGAGAAGTTCGTTCTGATTTTTGTGCCTACGAACACGCTGAAGTCGTTTCTTCAATTTCTGAAGAGTAGCACAATACACTTCAGAGTTGATCGTTTGACCGTGGGGAAGGACATCGAACAGAATAACCCCTTCAGCGTCCCAGAAGACTGTAACCGTGACTTTACCGGCTGAGGGTATGGCTTTAAACTTTTTCTTGGTAGGGGAGTGGGTGTGGCGCCACTCCATTGATTGCCGTTTTGTTTCAGGTTCGAAGTGATGAACCCATGTTTCATCGCCTGTAACAATCTTTGACAAGAAATTGTCACCCTCAGTCACATGACGAGCAAGCAATTCCGCACAGATGGTTCTCCTTTGCTCTTTATGGTGTTCGGTTAGACAACGAGGGACCCAGCGGGAACAAACCTTTGAATATCCCAACTGGTGAACAATTGTGACAGCACTACCAACAGAGATGTCAAGTTGAGCACTGAGTTGTTTGATGGTGATCCGTCGATCATCTCGAACGAGTGTGTTCGCACGCTCCGCCATTGCAGGAGTCACAGCTGTGCACGGCCGGCCCGCACGCGGGAGATCAGACAGTCTTGCTTGACCTTGCGGCGATGATGACACACGCTTTGCCCAACGACTCACCGTGCTTTTGTCCACTGCCAGATCACCGTAGACATTCTGCAAGCGCCTATGAATATCTGAGATGCCCTGGTTTTCCGCCAAAAGAAACTCGATCACTGCCCGTTGGTTGCAACGCACATCCATTACAGACGCTATTTTAACAGCTCCATACAGCGCTGCCACCTGTCGGAAGTCAATGAAACTATACGAGACGAAGCGGGAATGTTTGAAAATGTTCCACAAGAAATTTCCGGTTTTTTCAACCAAAATTGGCCGAGAAAAAAAATGTGTTGCATTACTTATTGAACTGCCCTCGTACAACAGTAATGATACAAGGATTACATTGCCATAGGTCTAGATTTCCACTTATAACTTTCGATTCGCTTGCTCCCAGAACAGGATCCGCTGCTTCAAGTTGGCACATTTACACCTTTCTATCACACCTGAAAGTTGTATCATCACGGAATCGCCGTGTGTGTACTGTATTACGTCAATCGACGTTTCTGAAAGATATCTGTCAGCATCGAATATAAATTTTCAGGTGCTAGGAAGGCCTGTTTACCTCGAGTGTGGCCTAGTACGAAAGTGAAAGGTGGCCAGTAAAACGTACAGAACAGAAACGTTTGAATTGTGGTGCTACAGAACAATGCTGAAGATTAGATGGACAGGACGTTATCTAATGATGTGATACTGAAATTGGAGAGAAAAGAAATGTTGCAACTTAAAGGAGTTCGGCTGATATTTTCTCCAAGGCATCAAGGAATTTGGAGCAAAAAGTGTGGGGTTAAAAGTGTAGCGGGAGACCAAAGTTTACGTACAGAAAGCAAGCTCAAACGATTGTAGGCTGGAGTACCTACGCGAAGAAGAAAAAGCTTGCACAGGATAGACTGACATCAAACCAATCTTCAAACTGAATACCACAGCAGTTCACTCGAAAGAACCTTGAATAGCCTCAAAATCTGAAATATTTCGGTGTGTACAAGTTAAAGAGAAACAAAGACTCCACCTCCCCCCTCCCCATACCGCCACTGCCGACAGCAGTGGGCTCCGCAACGAGGAGGTGACGCCTGCAGAATCGCCACAGACCACCCGCACGCCCAGAGTGCTTAGCGGGCTTGCCTACACGGGAGGCGCCCTGCACAAACCAAGCACCTCATGCTTGTTTCGTGAAGGCAAACGCCTCTCTTGCTGCTATGTGACGTAGCACACGGGTTTCACCTTTTTCGTACTAAAACACATCTTTAGTGTTTATTTTCAGTTAATTACAATAAACCCCATACGAGGTTTTTTAAAGACTCAAACTCCATGCATAAAAGAGCTTAAAACTTCGGGTTTCTACACAAATGTGTTACTGCGTTAAATGTTTGACGTTAATCTATAACAGAGGAAAAAATTACAAAATTTCTGACATTATGCGGTAAACTTTACCAAAAGTCACTAAGTGATCTCATTGTCAAATAATGAATGAATATAATCTGGGTAATTTTCGCTCCGTGAGTTACGCTGACTCATGACATACATAGTTTCGAACTGCAGTACTTCCTGTGTTTTAATGTAAGGTTGTATCTTTTAATGAGTAGATTATGACAATTTTTAATTTTTAAATTCAGTCAATTATCCGAAACAGTTAACATCAAATTATTGCTGCTGTTGGAAGGCACCGTGCCAGTTAGTGTTATAGATTTGCCTGTCTTGACGAAACTGCGTTTTCTCCGTAGTGGTCACGGGTTAAAAGACGCTCTTGGACTTATGGAAATTCCGATTTTTTTTTAAATATGCATCTCATTAAGTAAATGATGTGGCACATTTGGCTCCGAACCTACCCGTAACGCCAGGTTCGTCTTCCGTTATTTGTATCGCTTCCTTCGTGCCTGAGTACCCTACAGGCCACATCCTCAGAACCCAAACACCCCCGCCACCCTCTGTCGTCGCCGTAATGCTCGTGCCTCGCTGGCCTATCATTTCACTCCTCCCTCAGGCACTCCAGACGCTATTACAACCAAATAACGGACCGCTCCCCTATCCTTACCTGCCTCAAAACACACACACACACACACACACACACACTTCGCTGTAATAATTACGAGCTCCTGAAATCATTTCTACAGGTGAAACACACTCAAAGTTAATCCAGGCAGGCAGGTAGATAACATACGGCAATTTGAAGACAGCCGTGTTTCAGTTTTTTCTTTAGCCTGCAACTCTTTCCTTTTTCCCCGTCCCCTCTCCCTCCAACCCCCTCTCCGCATCTGTTGCCTGGCATCCACGCCGTTTACATTTAATGTAGGTATGTTTTGGCCCGCTAAAACCTTGCGAAACAGTAGATAGCCACTACGCAACGCAACAAGTGGGGAGCACATATTTCTGTGTAGAAGTGAACTGCCGTTTGGTCGAACCCTAGCACCGATGCTTCAATATTTTAATAAAATAGCTTCCAACCTCAGGTGAATGATGTATCGAAGAAACAATGAGTCGGGTGCAAAGATGACGGTTTAATACTGACTGGCAAACTACGTAGCAACACGAGCAGTGGTTCAGATGGTTCAAATGGCTCTGAGCACTATGGGACTTAACTTATGAGGTCATCAGCCCCCCCCCCCCCAAACATAGAACTACTTAAACTTAACCAACGTAAGGACATCACACACATCCATGTCCGGGGCAGGATTCGAACCTGCGACCGTAGCGGTCGCGCATTTCCAGACTGAAGCGCCTAGAACCGTTGGGCCACACCAGCCAGTGTGTATAAAAAGGGGCATGAAAGGACAGCGATTTGACAACATTGAAGACGTCAAGAAAAAACAATGAAGGAGATGTCAACCGTTTCTAAAGATGACTACACTTTTCGAACAGTGGAAGCATCGGTGGGACAAATAGAAATGTAATGGAGATTATTTTGAAGGGTTCAAAAATGGCTCTGAGCACTATGGGACTCAACTGCTGAGGTCATTAGTCCCCTAGAACTTAGAACTAGTTAAACCTAACTAACCTAAGGACATCACACACATCCATGCCCGAGGCAGGATTCGAACCTGCGACCGTAGCGGTCTCGCGGTTCCAGACTGCAGCGCCAGAACCGCGCGATTTTGAAGGGGAAAAGGTTGTTTTGTAAACAATTTGGAAATATACTGGGTGAAAAGTATTTAAACCGACAAACTCTGCGAGGTAGTAGGGGACATCAAAACAAATATTTTTCCGTAATGTCATTTTTTTTCTATGAGGAGTATTTAAACCGGTAGAGGAAGATTTCTGTGGCGGCTAATTAATTAAACCAACAAATACTTTTCCATTTTTTTATGACCAAGAGACAACACATTAACACAACCCAATTTCAATTACAGTAGATTTTCAAAAATGCCTCCATTGACATGTAAACAAAGTTTACACCGTCGGATCATGTTCTGTCTGACACGGACAAAAACCCAGGACTATCTTGAATTGTTCCTGCTGCTGCTACTGTCCGGGCTACCAGATCCTCTTCTGATGCAACAGGAGTTGCGTAAACAAGGTTGCGCATCTCTCCCCACACAAAAAAAAGTCCAGAGGGGACATTTCTGGGGATCGAGCAGGCCATGGTACAGGACCACCTCTGCCAATCCACACTTCTGGGAACCGTCGGTCCAGGAATCGACGCACACGACGACTGAGATGTGCTGGCGCCCGTCATGTTGGAACGACGTGCGTTGTCTTGTAGGGAGCGGGACGTCTTCCAGCAATTCTGGCAACGCTCTGGCGAGAAAATTTTAATAGTGCCTGCCATTTAATGGCCTAGGTAGCAGATACGGCCCAATTAAACAGTCCCCAACAACACCGACCCACACATTAGCGAAGAACCGCGCTTGATGAGCGCTAGTAACTGTGGCAGGTGGGTTATCCTCACTCCAAAGATGCGAATTATGCATGTCGAAGACTCCAACACGCCCGAACGTTGATTCAGCGGTAAACACAGAGGATGGAAATGTAGAATGCATTTAACACTGTTCCAGGTACCACTGCGAAAACTGTGCTCTTGGTGGATAATCAACTGGTTCCAGGTTGTGGACACGCTGTAAGTGAAATGGACGTAACAATTGCTCTCGAAGGACTGTTCTTACATTCGTCTGATTCGTCCCCATGTTACGTGCAAATGCACGAGTGCTGATTGAACGATACCGCTCCACATGCTGCAAGACAGCTTCCTCAAATTGCAGCGTTCTTACCGTGCGACGGCGTCCCTGTCCAGGTAATATGCTAAATGACCCGGTCTCACGTGGATGTTGGTACACAGCAGCAAAGGTCGTATGATGCGGCGATTAGGATATTGTTGTTGATAAACCCGCTGTGCAGCCCGTCCGTTGTGGTGCGCTACGTAGTACGCACCGACCATATCAGTGTACTCACTGCATGAGTATCGCTCTACTAGTACACAGAGACGATGCACTACTACACTGGTGGACAGCAGTTGCCTACAACTGAAGAGCGCATTACGCCCTCTAACAACTAAAGATCGTAATACGGCCTCTAACAACTGAAGAGTGTAATACGACCTCCACTGGTTTAAATAATTCTCGTAGGAAAAAATGACATTAGGGAAAAATATTTGTTTTGGCTCTGAGCACTATGGGACTTAACATCTGTGATCATCAGTCCCCTAGAACTTAGAACTACTTAAGGGGCTCCGGAACGCCCTATACTTGCAATGTTAAAACAACGCTTATAAATTACATCTTTCCTCACAAAGTATTTGAGGTACGAAGTTGAACTTTTTACAGATTATTTATTGGAATATGGGCTACAACTTAACACAAGGATTTTACAAAATTTTAGTTCAGTTATTAAAGATGATTTTTTTCAATTGTAATGAAAATTCACAACTTTTTTTGCAATTTTTTATTTATATATTCAAAAATATACAGTTTTTTTGGAAAAAGGCTGTGTTAAATTATGCAGAAGGTACTGTGTAACATTTACTGAAAGTTTGAAACAAATATGTTTGGAAGATCCTTAGAAAACATGTAATTAGTATGAGAAAATAAAAGTTTTGGGAATCGAGCGACAAAGATTGGATTAACTTTGTAGTGCATTCCAGGTCCATAGGATGGATTAACTTCATCCTCTGCAAACTCCTCCTCCAGCTTCCTCTTGTTCCTCCTCCTGTTTACTCTTGCTTGTATTTCTAGACTCTTTACAGCCCTGTCTGCAGCCCGAAGGCGTTCCTTGTCTAAAGCAAGCATCGCTCGTACCATGTTAGAACCTATCTTCATTCCCATATTGCTAAATACCTTGCACCTTACAATGTTGCCATCATTGAAAGTCGCAACAGCATCATACACACCAAAGTGAAGTGTTTCTATTCCAACAAATACAGTCTTGGGGATTCTCGACCATATAACACTATTTACACTTTCATTGGGGTTTTGAGTTTTTCCGTGAATACACTTTTTCAACAGTTCAGGTGCTGCTAAGTCTCTGAAAATAGGTTTTATCACCTCCATTATTGCATGAGGCAGACTATGCTTATGAGTGTACACTTCACCAGTTAGCAATCCTTTGTTATATTTACACCAACTGTCTTCTTCTTTGGGACACAAGCTATGTTGGGGATTTTCATCGGTTGAAGAAGTATGAAAAAAAAGAGCCCAAACAGCCTTCTTCATTTCGTCGACACTTTGTGTATTTTGCCTAATAGCCATTCCATAATAGTTCTGTATTTTGTCAATTACACTGTCAGTTAACCTTCCCATCCAACCCTTTACCATCACTGAGTTTTTGTTTTTTGTACGAAGCTTTCAGTCGCCGAAGTCTTGTTCCCATTCCAGCGATATATATTGAACCATCACAGGTTAGCCACAACACATACTTTATCTCACATCACTAAAATGTACCTGATGAACACGGACGTTAATAATAACACCATTTGACAGCAGTTTAACAGCGCCACAGTGGGTCACGCCCATGTAGAACACATTTCAAAAAAAATTTAAAAATAGTTGTAATCTTCGGAATTGAATAAATTATATATCTATTAAAAGGTAATAGTCTGCAGATTCAGAAAACGCAAAAAAGTAAAAATTGAACTTTTCATGATTTTGAGCCTTTCCGGAGCCCCTTAAACCTAATTAACCTACGGACATCACACACATCCATGCCGAGGCAGGATTCGAACCTGCGACCGTAGCAGTCCCGCGGTTCCGGACTGCGCGCCTAGAAAATATTTGTTTTGATGTCCCCTGCAAACTCCCAGGGTTTGTCTGTTTAAATACCTGTACAGCTTTTAGAAAGTAATTCTTGATTTTTGTGTGCCCCTCGTACATGTTGTGGTTTCTCGTCGCACCCTGCTGAATTGACGTGTGCTGGGGCAGGGTGACTGTATTGCCCTGGCCGCCCCCGGGCTGCGTGGCTCCGGATGGGCAGTGTCGAGCTGGCTGTCACGTAGTGTCCCCCGACTACCAACAGGTGGACGGCGCCCGTAGCTCGGGCCGCGCACCTAGCCGGCTGGCGCCACGGCAGACTAGACTATATATAGCGCGACGCGGCAAACATTGCTCAGGATCACCGGCACAATGGCGCCGCACGCGTTCGGCTGTCGAGCGGCGGTAAACAGCCGCGGCAAATACCGCTCTAAATTATTACGTCGCCGCGCCAGCGGCGCATTCCGAGAGCCACGCCAACACGCAGTCTGCGCCCCCCTGCAGTAACCCACTTACCGTTCCACCTCGTACATGCAGGCCATCTTCTGCCTACTAGTCTACCGGCGACATTTCTGCCCCTTCCTACTTAATATGTGGGTGCAATACATGAAGAAATACGAGGGTAATCCCAAAAGTAAGGTCTCCTATTTTTTTCTCAGTTGCCGCTGTCCGCCTCTGGAGCAAACTGCCCCTTACCTTGCGCAAAATCCAATCTCCTGCTGCTTTTAAGAGGAGTTGAAGCATTTCCTACTATCATCCTCATAAAGTTCTCCACAAAATTAATGTACAAGGACAATCCCCTCATCTGTCAAATAGCAAAGCTAGCGTCTCCTATGTTGCTCCTGAGATGCCTTCCTCTTCATCTATCTCTATTAGCCACGCAATATTCTTTTCCTTTATATTTCCTTAATTATGTTTCATCATGTCTCTCTATTCTTCTCCTCCCTTCACCATGAGTCTCCCTCATACTCCCTGCTGCCAGCACTCCTATCTCAAATCTGTCTGTTCAATAATGTCTAATTATAACAGTACTTGTGATCTAAGAATATAAACTCTATATGTATGTATTTTTCCAGGTGTACCTTTCAAATTGTTTATTTCACTTTTTGTACTACATGTAGTTTAACATGCCTACTAAAACATATGAATGTAAAATAAGTAGAATGCCTGGTTAGATGTAAGAGAGGGCCTGATGGCCCTAATCTTGCCAGGTTAAATAAATCAATAAATAAAAATAAATAAATAAATAAAATAGGACGGCCAGAATGGCCGAGCGGTTCTACGCGCTACAGTCTGGAACCGCGAGACCGCTACGGTCGCAGGTTCGAATCCTGCCTCAGGCATGCATGTCTGTGATGTCCTTAGGTCAGTTAGGTTTAAGTAGTTCTAAGTTGTAGGGGACTGATGACCTCAGATGTTAACTCCCATAGTGCTCAGAGCCATTTGAACCATTTCTTTGTAGAATTTTGGAACACGTATTATGTTCGAGTATGATGACTTTTCTGGAGACTACAAATCTAGTCTGTAGGAATCAGCACGGGTTTCGGAAAGATCGTGTGAAACCCAGCTCATTAAACTCCCTACGCAAAGCCATTGTGCTAACTGCACAGTTGGTAGCACCTCAGAACTCACAAGTGATTCCTTCCGGAGATTTCATGTTATTTTTACAGTTACTCTCCGCAATGTTCGACGGTCCCTGTCCATCACTACATGTGTTCTGCCTGATCTCAGTTTAACTCTGGTCGCTCCTTCACGTATCCATTTCACAATGACATCACAAACAGTCGACTCGGGCAGCTTTAGAAGGGTCGAAATTGGAGAATTGCAACATTCGTTAGATCATTAAGAGTTGAATCTGTTTCTCAGCGATATCCTACCCACTAGTCCACGAAGGAAGTCGCTGGGTTCTGGGTTCAGCCACCACTGCGTCTCTACCAACAACATAATACCGTCCACATCCTTTTGTATTGTAGAATTTTGGAACATGTATTATGTTCGAGTATAATGACTTTTCTGGAGACTAGAAATCTACTGTGTAGCAATTAGCATGGGTTTCGAAAAAGACGATCGTGTGAAACCCAGCTCGCGCTATTCGTCCACGAGACTCAGAGGGCCATAGACACGGGTTCACAGGTATATGCCGTGTTTCTTGACTTCCGCAAGGCGTTCGATACAGTTCCCCACAGTCGTTTAATGAACAAAGTAAGAGCATATGGACTATCAGACCAATTGTGTGATTGAATTGAAGAGTTTCTAGATAACAGAACGCAGCATGTCATTCTCAATGGAGAGAAGTCTTCCGGAGTAACAGTGATTTCAGGTGTGCCGCAGGGGAGTGTCGTAGGACCGTTGCTATTCACAATATACAAAAATGACCTTGTGGATAACATCGGACGTTGACTGAGGCTTTTTGCGGATGATGCCGTAGTATATCGAGAGGCTGTAACAATGGAAAATTGTACTGAAATGGAGGAGGATCTGCAACGAACTGACGAATGGTGCAGGGAATGGCAATTCAATCTCAATGCAGACAAGTGTAATGTGCTGCGAATACACAGAAAGAAAGATCCTGTACCATTTAGCTACAATATAGCAGATCAGCAACTGGAAGCAGTTATTTCCATAAATTATCTGGGAGTAGGCATTAGGAGTGATTTAAAATGGAATGACCATATAAAATTAATCGTCGGTAGAGAAGATGCCAGACTGAGATTCATTGGAAGAATCCTAAAGAAATGCAATCCGAAAACAAAGGAAGCAGGTTACAGTACACTTGTTCGCCCACTGCTTGAATATTGCTCAGCAGTGTGGGATCCGTACCAGATAGGGCTGATAGAATAGAGAGAGGGGAGGTCCAACGGAGAGCAGCGCGCTTCGTTACAGGATCATTTAGTAATCGCGAAAGCGTTACGGAGATGATAGATAAACTCGAGTGGAAGACTCTGCAGGAGAGACGCTCAGTAGCTCGGTACGGGCTTTTGATGAAGTTTCGAGAAGATACCTTCACCGAGGAGTCAAGCAGTATATTGCTCCCTCCAACTTATATCTCGCGAAGAGACCATGAGGACAGAATCAGAGAGATTAGAGCCCACTCAGAGGCATACCGACAATCCTTCTTTCCACGAACAATACGAGACTGGAATAGAAGGGAGAACCGGTAGAGGTACTCAAGGTACCCTCCGCCACACACCGTCAGGTGGCTTGCGGAGTATGGATGTAGATGTAAATGTAGACCAGATGGGAGGGGATGGGCCTGAATGTGAACGACGCACTGCTAGTTCGGCGAACGCCGCCACCAGCTGCGCGCGTGTTTCGGCAGAAGAGCGGTGACGTGCTCCGGCGGAACGTGCGACGTGTTGACACGACAGTACAGTAGCTGGCGCCAGGAATGCTCGCCTTATACGGACACCCGTTCCGCTCCACACGTCTCATTCTTCTTCCGGAGCAGCGGCAACTGTACATACACCGAGCTACGCCCGCCATCATCGGATCTTAGGACACATACAGGTTACAACGTCAAGGCAAACAATGATGCCTATAACACGCAGGTACTCTAGTGTGCGCTTGTATGTGATGGAGACACTTAACATTTATATCATCTCTCTTGGATGCCTATATGCTACTCATGACAATTTTCTAGGGCCTGCGTGTTATAGGCAACTATACTACTGGCCATTAAAATTGCTACACCAAGAAGAAATGCAGATGATAAACGGGTATTCATTGGACAAATATATCATACTAGATCTGACATGTGATTACATTTTCACGCAATTTGGGTGCATAGATCCAGAGAAATCAGTACGCATAACAACCATCTCTGGCCGTAATAACGGCCTTGATACGCTTGGACATTGAGTCAAACAGAGCTTCGATGGCGTGTACATGCAGCTTCAACACGATACCACAGTTCATCAAGAGTAGTGACTGGTGTATTGTGACGAGCTAGTTGCTCGGCCACCATTGACCAGACCTTTTCAATTGGTGAAAGATCTGAAGAATGTGCTGGCCAGGCAGCAATCGAACATTTTCTGTATCCAGAAAGGCCCGTACAGGACCTGCAACATGCGGACGTACATTATCCTCCTGAAATATAGGGTTTCGCAGGGATCGAATAAAGGGTACAGCCACGGGTCGTAACGTCCACTGTTCGAAGTGCCGTCAATGTCAACAGGAGGTGACCGAGACGTGTAATCAATGGCATTCCATACCCTCACGCCGGGTGATGCGCCAGTATGGCGATGACGAATACACGCCTGCAATGTGCGTTCACCGCGATGTCGCCAAACACGGGTGCGACCACCATGATGCTGTAAACAGAACCTGGATTCATCCGAAAAAATGACGTTTTGCCATTTGTGCACCCAGGTTCGTCACCGAGTACACCATCGCAGGCGCTCCTGTCTGTGATGCAGCGTCAATCGTAACCGCAGCCATGCTCTCCGAGCTGATCGTCCGTACTGCTGCAAACGTCGTCGAACTGTTCGTGCAGATGGTTGTTGTCTTCCAAACGTCCCCATCTGTTGACTCAGGGATCGAGACGTGGCTGCACGATCCGTTACAGCCATGCGGATAAGATGCCTGTCATCACCACTGCTAGTGGTATGAGGCTGTAGGGATCCAGCACGGCGTTCCGTATTACCCTCCTGAACCCAACGATTCCATATTCTGCTAACACGCACTGGATCTCGACCAACGCGAGCAGCAATGTCGCGATACGATAAACGACAATCGCGATAGGCTACAATCCGACCTTTATCAAAGTCGGAAACGTGATGGTACGCATTTCTCCTCCTTACACGAGGCATCACAACAACGTTTCACCAGGCAACGCCGGTCAACTGCTGTTCGTGTATGAAAAAATCGGTTGGAAACTTTCCTCAAGTCAGCAAGTTGTAGGTGTCGCCACCGGCGCCAACCTTGTGTGAATGCTCTGAAAAGCTAATCATTTGCATATCACAGCATCTTCGTCCTGTCGGTTAAATTTCGCGTCTGTAGCACGTCATCTTCGTGGTGTAGCAATTTTAATGGCCAGTAGTGTACTTACGGTACACGTCGCCATCTTTCACGCTACAATTTGGAGCCCTCTAGCGGAAGAGTATTGCGACATGCGTCAGCGAAACAGAAAGTCGACCAGTAATATGCATGACATGTAATACCTCGATGTTGGGAACAGAATAAAAAATTCAGAGGCATTGCTTTTCAGCACGCCCCCGCATTAGTATTCCTACAGTGATCTCACTGTCGTACGCTTATCTCATAGACGTTCAACCTTTAACCAGCACAACGTCAATTGGCTTCGTCAACCGGGTTCATTTCTCTTTCTTTTTAATCTGGCTTCATTAGTAGGCTTCTCAGTCTTCAGTTATTCGACAACATCGCTTCATACGCATACAGAATTTATCTGGCCTTTGTAGTTTCATCTGAAACGCGAGGCTTGAATCCCAAGTACTCTACAGACATTTCATTAGAAGATAATTTCACTGTCACTTATCTACATACAACTTGACCTTGTAATCACTTGATTATTAATCTGTCTTATAGAATACACAAAGTAAGGGCACATTTACCATCCAGGCAAGCCCAACGTGCTTTTCTTGGCTCTTTGGGTAGTGGGCGGTTAAGTCTTCCATTGACAGATACTTTTTAAATCTCTTGGCGGCTTCCATAGTATTTTGCTCCATGTCAGTCATGCTCTAAAATTGTGTTAAGAGGCACGGTTAAAATAAATGCAATTTTTGCTTTAGTTGGGGTCCTTGCAGTGCGAGAAAGATCCTGCTGTGTGTGTTAAGTCTAAATTCTCTTGTGCATCTCTTACAGCTGTAAAGAAAAAAAATCTTTACGACACTAAAAGAGAGTACGAAGTACTAATTTCGGTATTAGATTATTTTATTTTAATTACTCTGAAATTTTACGTTGTCAACTGAAGTGCGTGAACTACTTTGGAAAAAAATACCTCTTCAAAATAGTTTTGACCGCATTTGCAAGACCTGTGACTCATCACAACCAGTACCGTGTTACGACAGTACAGTCGGTACTCAACTGGATCACTTTAAAGCATCTCACCAGTCAGTGATAGCAATGGGCGGTAGATGACCAATTGACAGTCATTTAAACAAAGGCGTTTGCAGCTGCGAGGACATCTTTCCACGAAATTTTCACCATCAAGCTTGTCCTCAGGATGACATTCAGAGTCCCATTCACGCAGGGAGTAACGATCGTCGTAATAAAATATGAGAAATCTGACTTCGGATGTCAAGATTTAGGTATTTATTTTTCCCACATACTGCTCGGCAGTGGAGCGACATGGAAATAGTTTGAAAGTGGTTCTACCAACCATCTTCCAAACACTAAAGTATGAGTTGCAATATGGTCTTTTAGATATAGGCGAGTTACTAACTTAACAAGATACTAATTCTGATGCCTCTCAGAAGAGTCGAAAAAGGGTAAATTATTGTAAATCCATGAAATGCAATCAAACAACCGTGAATAAACACTAAATGGCCAACGCGCTGCACGGTCTAAGTTGCATGTTGCCTAACAACTTCCAGGGGCAAGAAAAATTTGAATTTCACTATTTCATGTAACATTCCTTACAGCCATTTTGCATCTGGGACGTCAGATCAACATGAATTTTGGTGTGTAGAATGCGAATATACTTTTTAAAATGTTCTAGAGCGTAATATTTTTGAGCTGTTAAGGGATTTTATCGTTTATTTTCCACACTTTGATGTTTACTGTTTTTTTTTTAATTTCACTTTTTAATTTTTTTCTTTTGGGCAAAGCAGTGCTATAAGGTCAACAAATAGTCACCATATGGCAGGTGTGATAAGAGGCAAACAGAAGGGCATCGCTGTCACATTTTTTTCGAATGCCAAAGATAACTAATGTCGAAAATATTTTGTGAACAATTTTAGACCTGTTGCAGTCATGATCTTATACACGTATCAGGTAAATAGTATTGCCATTCTAGCTACTAGTGCAAGATCACATCGGTATTATAAAACACTGGACGTAGTCGAAATATAGAGTAACTGATTTCTCATGTTTGTCCTAAAAACTTGATTTGATGTTTTCTTAATTTACGAAACATATATTAACAATCTTTTATAAAAGATAGATAGTTAAGAATTTATATTTGCAATGAAAACCGGAATATTGCAAGCAATGTGTAACTAGAAACATAATACGAGCGTATTTCATTTAAATGATTAGATATGTGTTAATTATCGTACATTTGATGAAAGTCACGTTTAAAAGATGTAGGTATTCCAAACTGAGCAACAAAAATAACGACCAAAGCGAGATTTGAACCCTCGCTCGATAGACTATAATGGACACATCTCCAACGCTACCGGTTCAGCTGTGCACTCCGCAATTAAAGGTTCCTGAAACTTCAGTAAATATCGTTTCCTGAATAAGTTGAAAGCTGATTTAGTATGTAATTTTGTGAAAACTATTAAGAATAGCCTGTTTTTCGACACTTATTAATTTTTGGTCTACGGAGCAGGAAGGAGCGTCAGGCGTTTTCACACTGCTGTTAACAGCGCGATAATCAGAGTCCAACAGTACAGAGACTGTACAAATGAAAACCACGTAGCTAAAATGTTATTAAGAAAAACGTTGATCGCTACTGACACATTAGAATATCTTACGTTTCATTTACCGTAACGCACTAATAAGATATCTAATACATTAGTAGGATCGAGAGACAGGGTTGTAGCCTATACATTAGTAGGATCGAGAGACAGGGTTGTAGCCTATCCCCGATGTTATTCAATCTGTATATTGAGCAAGCAGTAAAGGAAACAAAAGAAAAATTCGGAGTAGGTATTAAAATCCATGGAGAAGAAATAAAAACTTTGAGGTTCGCCGATGACATTGTAATTCTGTCAGAGACAGCAAAGGACTTGGAAGAACAGTTGAACGGAATGGACAGTGTCTTGAAGGGAGGATATAAGATGAACATCAACAAAGCAAAACGAGGATAATGGAATGTAGTCAAATTAAGTCGGGCGATGCTGAGGTAATTAGATTAGGAAATAAGTCACTTAAAGTAGTAAACGAGTTTTGCTATTTGGGGAGCAAAATAACTGATGATCGTCGAAGTAGAGAGGATATAAAATGTAGACTGGCAATGGCAAGGAAAGCGTTTTTGAAGAAGAAAAATTTGTTAGCACCCAGTATAGATTGAAGTGTCTGAAATTATTTGTATGGAGTGTAGCCATGCATGGAAGTGAAACATGGACGATAAATAGTTTAGACAAGAAGAGAATAGAAGCTTTCGAAATGTGGTGGTACAAAAGAATGCTGAAGATTAGATGGGTAGATCACATAACTAATGAGGAGGTATTGAATAGAATTGAGGAGAAGAGCAGTTTGTGGCACAACTTGACTAGAAGAAGGGATCGGTTGGTAGGACATGTTCTGAGGCATCAAAGGGATCGCAAATTTAGCATTGGAGGGCAGCGTGGAGGGTAAAAATCGTAGAGGGAGACCAAGAGATGAATACACTAAACAGATTCAGAAGGTTGTAAGGTTGCAGTAAGTACTGGGAGATGAAGAAGCTTGCACAGGATAGAGTAGCATGGAGAGCTGCATCAAACCAGTCTCAGGACTGAAGACCACAACAACAACTTCCAAGAGCGTAACACCACCAGTGAACGTGTTCTACGGCTGCTCAGCAGTCATCGCATTCGTCTTTGTTTACGTCTGGTTTATTCTTATGATGAACGAGGTACAGTCAGCTACGCTGCGACGAGAGGAGAGAGGATTTGTTGTCCAGCGGGGTGTAAATACGCGGCGCCGGGCGTTAGTTAGCGGGCCGGCCGGCGGCGGCGCTGCGGTAGGCGCCGTGTGTGTGTGTGTGTGTGTGTGTGTGTGTGTGTGTGTGTGTGTGTGCGTGGCGCCTGGCCCGGCCATCATCGTGTGTGGGCGCGCCAGGAGTCAAGGACAGCCGCTTGGCGCTCGCTCTCTGTATGTGTGTGTGTGTGTGCGAGTGAGGCGGCGCGCTTTTTGCGTTATGTTGTCTCCGTCTCCACTCTACCCACACTTGTCGCTCTCCTCTGTAACTGCCCAAAGCGCACAAACTTTCAGACAGAGCAGATAGGATTAGGCCCAGCGAAGATTCTCACTTCTCAATGTAGCTGTTGTCTAGCGGCGGATACAAAAAATTCTTTCATTGTATTTTTCAGCTTTCGATTTCTTAGAAAACCGTCATCGGCCGGCCGGTGCGACCAAGCGGTTCTAGGCGCTTCAGTCTGGAACCGCGCGACCGCTACGGTCGCAGGTTCGAATCCTGCCTCGGGCATGGATGTGTGTGATGTCCTTAGGTTTAAGTAGTTTTAAGTTATAGGGGACTGATGACCTCATATGTTAAGTCCCATAGTGCTCAGAGCCATTTGAACCATTTGAAAACCGTCATCGGATGATAGGGAAAGTTCGAGTGGAGTAGGGTAGTTACGACTAAAGCTAGATTTTAATGAATATTTTCATTGTTGGGACTTCAAATTTACTTCCGTCAAAGAGCCGGCCGCTGTGGCCGATCGATGCTAGGCGCTTCAGTCCGGAACTGTGCTGCTGCAACGGTCTCAGGTTCGAATCCTGCCTCGGGCATAGATGTGTGTGATGCCCTTAAGGTTAGAAAGATTTAAGTAGTTCTAAGTCTAGGGGACTGATGACCTAAAATGTTGAGTGCCATAGTGCTTAGAGCGATTTGAACCATTCTCTCTAAGACAAAGAAGAACATGGAGGGTGACAATTATTGAATTATATGAAATAATATCATCATAACTCGTGAACGGTTTGCGTTAGAACATTCAAACTGCACACGGTTGGCCGCGGGGCATGATGGGAATTAGTATGCGCACGGTACGGTTTGCTTTAGCGACGAAGCTCACTTTAGTTTGGAAGGGTTCGTCAATGAGCCAAATTGGCGCATTTGGGGGACTGAGAATCCGAATTTCGCCATCGAGAAGTCTCTTTACCCTCAACGGGTGACTGTGTGGTGTGCAGTCAGGGAATACTCGGTGCGATATTCCTCGATGGTACAGTGACTACCGAACGGTACGTGAAGGTTTTGGCAGATGATTTCATCCACTATCCAAAGCGACCCTTATTTCGACAAGATGCGGTTCATGGAAGACGGAGCTCGACCCCATCGAAGCAGGGGAGTGTTTGATGTCTTGGAGGAGCACTTTGGGGATCGTATTTTGGCTCTGGAGCACCCAGAGGCCACTGGAATGGGCCTCAAATGGCCACCATATTCTCCGGGGCTGAACACATGCCACTCCTTTATGTGGGGCTACATTAAAGACACGGTGTACAGCAGAAACCTCAAAACCATTGCTGACCTGAAAACAGCCATTCAGGAGGTAATAGACAGCATCGATGTTACGACACTTCAGCGGGTCATGCGGAATTTCGCTATTTGTCTGCGCCATGTCGTCGTCAATGATGGCAGGCATATCGAAAATGTCATAGCCTAAATCCGAATATCTGTAGTGAGGTTTACATGTTGCATAAAGTGATAGCACGGCGTAGTTTGTAGTTACGTTATGTTTCACATAGTTCAATTATTGTCACCCTGTACTTAGATGGTATACCAAGCACTAGCAAATGATTGATCATTTTTGCCCTGTCGAGACTAAGAGTTGCTTGAAATCTACATACAGGTTACGAAGCTCAATAGCATACTCATACACCTTTTCATGTATTTGCCTCAGCACAAATATGTGATCTGTTGTTGACCTATTAGGCCGAAATACACACTGAATTTCTCTTGCAGTGTTAAACGTAAGATTATAACTCTTAATGGGCAGATTGGACGATAGATACTCCAGACAAGAAGCCTTTGGAATGCGGTGTGCAAGTCAGTACTGCCCGACAGCCGGCTGTGAACTTTCGCACCGGCGGCTGGCGCCTGTGTGCCTTTATCAGGCGCTGCGTGGGAGCAGATGTGCCGTGATTTCCTCGCTGCAGATAAGGGGGCCGAATAGCGCTCCGCTATCTCTGGCGCCGAACTGCCCCTTCGCCTGAAACGTGACGATCGTCAGCGTGCGTGGGGGCCACGTCACCGCATACTTCCCTCCCTCCCCACGTGGTAATAACGTTTGTTTCATTTAAAAAGCTTCAAGAGTTTTCACATAAATTTGAAAGCATTAAGACACTCCGCTCTCTGTAGCGATGAAACCGCCTCAAAGTTCATCTTCTACAACAATTAGAAATTTACGAGGATATCCCAGAAAGTAATGCCCCGCATTTTTTTTCATCAACAATTCTCTATTGAACATAATGATAATTACAAATAGTTCAAATGGCTCTGAGCACTATGGGACTTAACATCTGAGGTCATCAGTCCTCTAGAAATTAGAACTACTTAAACCTAACTAACCTAAGGACATCACACACATCCATGCCCGAGGCAGGATTCGAACCTGCGACCGTAGCGGTCGCGCGGTTCCAGACTGTAGCGCCTAGAACCACTCGGCCACCCCGGCCGGCCACCCATGTTTCATCGTCCTTAACAATTTGGCTTAAGAAATCATCACCGTCGTCGTGATACCACTAAAGGAAAGTCAATGCACTGTCTAAACGTTTGGTTTTGTGCACACCCGTCAACATTTTCGGTACCCCACGTGCCCACAATTTTCGGTAATTCGAGTGCTCGGTCACAGTGCCATACAAAACACTACGAGAAACATTAGGAAAGTCATCCCTCAAGGAGGAAATCGTAAAGCGTCTGTTTTCTCTCACCTTATTGTCCACTTCCTGCACCAAACTTTCATTAACGACCGAAGGACGCCCACTCCGTTGTGCATCATGGACATTTGTGCGGCCATCTTTAAATGCTATCACCCACTTTCTTACCATTCCATCACTCATAATGTTTTCTCCGTAAACTGCACAGATCTCACGATGAATATCGGCTCGTTTTTAGGCCTTCTGCACTAAGCAGTAGGCGGGACTCACGATTATCGGAGACATCTTGAACACTCAGTACACAACGCAAACAAGGAACAATCAGACTGGCGTCAGTGTGTAGATTAAGGTACAGGCTTTCATATAAAAATAAAATTATTGAGACATCTTCGCAAGCCTTTTGTTAATTTCAAAACGGTACTTACTTAAAAAAAACACGCCTCGTGTATTGGGAGCAAAT
The DNA here is from genome assembly GCF_023898315.1 of Schistocerca nitens. Taxonomy (NCBI): domain Eukaryota; kingdom Metazoa; phylum Arthropoda; class Insecta; order Orthoptera; family Acrididae; genus Schistocerca; species Schistocerca nitens. Next base: position 138,314,055 of record NC_064625.1, on the reverse strand, counting down.
CGATCGACATTTTATCAACAGCCCTAGTTTGCACGAAAAATGACAACACTGAAAATAGCGCGCTGTGCGTTTGCCCTGTAGCTTAGGTGGATTCTGCTGGCCGATTTGAGGTTCTTTCCCGACTTTATAAACCACAAGTGGCTCATCAAACTGATCGTCCCCACTTCCTCTAAACCACTGTCGTATCCGATGTCGCTACCCCTGCCACGTAGTCCACCCGCCTGACGTAGGGACGTGTCAGGATGCCTATATCGAGGCGAGGCCGTGAGCAGCGAGGACTTCCGGCAGCTCTCCCTAGCTGCCGCCAGCGACGTCCGCACTATTTTGCCACACCTCGTCACACGCGCCCGTCACACATTACGATGACATCACTCCACTTGCGAAGTCAACGAGCGGGGCGCACGTTCCCGCCACCAGCATCAGCCAATCGCGCGGATCCACTGTAGTTATCCGCGTGGCTTTATAACCTGTTCATCGGCGAAGCCGCGAGTTCGGAGCTGCTTGTCAACCATCATTTTATCATCGGCAGTCAGGAGTCTGTCTTCATCAGTTCTCGGTCAAAGGGCATCATCTACGCAGGCTGGAGCTCGCGTTAGCAGTGGCCATCAGTGTAGAATATGTTTTCCACAAATAAACAGTCCTCCACGAGGTTAGGGCCAACCACAGACTTGCAGTGATGTAACTGACAATCTCTGGACGAATGTTTAGTTCTGGAAGCGACTCTCCGTTTATGGGACAGTTCTCAGCACGTACCAATCCCACGTGCTTAAACCCATCTGGATGTAAACTCATTAGTGCTGCAATAAACAAAGATTCATGTACTTGTGCTAATTGACTGTGTGTAGTGGTGTTGCAGAACAAATGCCACACCATTGCGGTACGTTGTAAACGGTTAAAGCTTATATTCTGTAGACAATAAGACTGACCGAATGAAATATTTAACCACAGGGAAGTAAGCAGAGGGAGCCCGCTATACCGCAGTAGACATGCAGACGAAGAATTGCGTCTGCCGCTTGAGTACATTTGGAGTCACGAAGATGGCGGTCGAATTTAGGCTTGATACGCTCACTTACGCCATCTATATAAACGATTTAGGAGACAATCTGAGTAGACTTTGTAGCGGGACTTTGAATTTCGCCGCGCTACACTCGTTCCCTCAGATAAAAAACGGCAGAGAAAATACAAAAATTGTAACCTTTTTTGTTTTTCTATCCGTTTTCAATTGTCTCTTGTTAGCCGAAGCTGAAGGCAGACGTGATCTGATGCTGACGTAAAAAAACTTAATGGCTAATCTTGATCTGATTGTAATGTGTAGACATTGTGGAAGTTGTTAAGAAATTCGGTGGATGGAAGTAGCAAAGTGAATTAAATTGCATACAGTATCAAGATGATTTTAATTGGTATAAATTAGTGATCCCTGGACTATTGCAAGATTTCGGAGCAGATTTTTTCACGCTGAAATGATGGAGATTTTTGAAGACCTGGACGCCGCCCGAAAGAAGACAAGTTAACCTGGTAAAGAATGAACTCAAAGCTACGCCATTTCCCCCTGTCAGTTACATTTTGTTGTTCTCTGTTCTTTTTCAAAAAATTTTGTAGTGGAAATTGGTTTAACTTTTGCTCAAAAACGCCACAAGGACCACCCCAACAATAGCTTTTCTGAATAACGAAGTCCGATAGCTTTTCTGTAATACAAAGTCCGATTAGCTTTTCATTCTTTCCCTTTTTCACGGTCTCTCTTCTCACATTTATCTTTTTTTATTAACCAATGAATGAAATGAAATGATCGTATGGCATTGTTGGCCGGGAGGCCCCATGCGGGGAAGTTCGGCCGCCGTATTGCAAGTCCTTTTTAGTTGACGCCACTTCGGCGACTTGCGAGTCAATGATGATGAAATGATGATGAACACACAACACCCAGTCATCACGAGGCAGAGAAAAATCCCTGACCCCGCCGGGAATCGAACCCGGGACCCCGTGCGCGGGAAGCGAGAACGCTACCGCAAGACCACGAGCTGCGGACTATTAACCAATACAACTTCTTGATGCAATAATTTACCAACAGCCGTAGGTATTGTAGAAATTTATTTTACTTTATGAACTTCTATGTGCTACCAGTTTCAACATTACATTGATGCCATCTTCAGGCCCCACTCGTCATAGTCGTAAAATCGCTATACACGGAAGGAGCCATATAACCGGTAGCACATAGAAGTTCATAAAATAAAATAAATTTCTACAATACATACGGCTGTTGGTAAATTACTGCATCAAGAAGTTCATGGCAGCCATCGTCCCACGATCCATAATGGATAAACGAAGAATCTGAGCAGACGTCTTAGGTTGTATGCAAATGATGCTGTCATCAGCAGATACAACATAATGCAAAAGATTTAGAAAATATATCTGTATGGTACAAAAATTGGCAACTGACCCTAAATAACGAAACGTGTGAGGTCATCCACATGAGAGCTAAAACGAGTACGTTAAACTTCGGTTATACGATAGATCAGTCAAATCTAAAGGCTGTAAATTCAACTAAATACCCAGGGATTACAATTACGAAAACTGGAAGGAATAATAAAAAATGTTGTGGGGAAGTGTAACCATAGACTGCGTTTTATTGGCAGGTCACACAGAAAATGTAACAGATGTGCTAAAGAGACTGCCTACGCTACGCTCGTCCGTCCTCTTTTAGAATACTGCTGCGCGGTGTCAGACCCTTACCAGATAGGACTGACGGAGTACATCGAATAAGTTTAAAGAACGGCAGCACATTTTGTATTATCGCGAAATAGGGAAGAGAGTGTCACTAAAATGATACAGGATTTTGGGTGGACATCATTAAAACAAAGGCGTTTTTCATTGCGGAAGAATCTTCTCACTAAATTTCAATCACCAACTTTCTCCTCCGAATGGGAAAATATTTTGTTGACGGCGACCTACAAAGGGGGGTGGTTCAAATGGTTCAAATGGCTCTGAGCACTATGGGACTCAACTGCTGTGGTCATTAGTCCCCTAGAACTTAGAACTACTTAAACCTAACTAACCTAAGGACATCACACACATCCATGCCCGAGGCAGGATTCGAACCTGCGACCGTAGCAGTCGCACGATTCCGGACTGCGCGCCTAGAACCGCGAGACCACCGCGGCCGGCACAAAGGGGGGTCCGATCATCATAATAAAATAAGGGAAATCAGAGCTCGCACGGAAAGATATAGGTGTTCGTTTTCTCCGCGCACTGTACGAGACTGGAATAGCAAAATTATTCTGAAGGTGTTTCTGGAATGAGATTTTCACTCTTCTGCGGAGTGTGCGCTGATAGGAAACTTCCTGGCAGATTAAAACTGTGTGCCGGACCGAGGCTTGAACTCGGGATCTGCCAGGAAGTTTTATTGTGAGGGTGGTTCGATGAACCCTCTGGCAGGCGCTTAAATGTGACTTGCAGAGTATCCATGTACATATAGAATTCTCCGACACCCAACGAGCATTGAGTGCAAGTACTAGAAGTGATCGTACCGAGTTAATTCGTGAGTCGTTGCTAGTTGTTGATGGCGGTGGTACGCGAGAAATTCCACGTAAGCACTCGAAACACACAGTTTGCACGATAAGCGTTTTTCTACGAGCGCTAAGCACAAACACAATCCCCAAGCCTCCGTGTGGTGCTCGGGGACCACTCACAGAGTGAGGGAAAGACGGCTGTCTATACGCCTCCGTACGAGTCCTAGTTTCTTGTATCTTTGGGGTCCCTACGCGCATTGTATGTTGGTGGCAGTAGGATCGTTCTGCAGTCACCTTCAAATGCGGGTTCTCTAAATCTTCTCAATAGCGTTCCTGGGGAAAAAAAGGTCGCCTTCATTTCAGGGATTCCCATCTGAGTTCCCGAAGCATCACGTAACAATTGCGTGTTGTTCGAATCTACAGGTTAACAAATCTAGCAGCCCGATTCTGAATTGCTTCGATGTGTTCCTTCAATCCGATCTGGTACGGATCCCAAACACTCGAGCAGTACTCAAGAATAGGTCGCACCAGCGTCGTATATGCGACACTTTCCTAAAATTCTTCCAATGAACCGAAGTCGACCATTCGCCTTTCCTACCGCAGTTCTCACATGCTCATTCTATTTCGCCCACATATTTAAACGACGTGACTGTCAAACAGGACACTACTAATGGTGTAACCGAACATTATGGGTTTGTTTTTCCCACTGATGCGCATTAGGTAACATTTGCGCTTACCGAACTGTCGCTTGGATCTGGCAAGAAAGTTCTGTCCGACGGATGCACTAAGTGCCTTCGTTCGTGTATCGCAGTATATCAGGCAGCACAGCGCGAAGCACGGGGCGAACCACAGGAGGTGGGTAGCCGCGTGGACACCCCTACTACGGCGGCCGGCCGCCAGTCGCCTCTATAAATACAGCGCCGGCTGGCGCCAGTGGAGGCGGAAACAGCCTCCAGGATAGGAAGGGAAGGGAAAGGCGGGCGCCAGCGGGCTGGCGCCAGCCGGGCGGCCACGCGGAGAAACCGGCGCGATACCAGGGAAACCACTGGCGCGCCAGAGGACGCGGCAGTCGTTAACAGTAGGAATAGGCGGAGCGGCGGAGGCGACGCGCTGGCGTTAACACCGCGCCACCTGCCCAGCCCGAAAACGCGCGCTGGCGCCAGCGACTGGCGCCACGGTGTGCTTCACGGCGGCGCGTCTACTACCTCAGGAACAGCACCCCCGGTTTAAAAACGTCATCGAAGTTTTACTGCAAACATGTTACTACAGTACAGTGTTTAACAGCAAATAATATTTGCGGTACATTAACACTGGCCGATGAAAAACTTGCGAGGCTCACAAGGGAACCTCCCCATCGCACCCCCCTCAGATTTAGTTATAAGTTGGCACAGTGGATAAGCCTTGAAAAACTGAACACAAATCAATCGAGAAAACAGGAAGAAGTTGTGTGGAACTATGAAAAAAATAAGCAAAATATGCAAACTGAGTAGTCCATGCGCAAGATAGGTAACATCAAGGACAGTGTAAGCTCAGGAGCGCCGTGGTCCCTTGGTTAGCGTCAGCAGCTACGGAACGAGAGGTCTTTGGTTCAAGCCTTCCCTCGAGTGAAAAGTTTATCTTGGCAAAGTTATGATCTGTCTGTTCGTTCATTAACGTTTTGTTCACTGTAATAAGTTTAATGTCTGTGTTTTGCGACCGCGCCGCAAAACCGTGCGATTAGTAGACGAAAGGACGTGCCTCTCCAATGGAAACCGAAAACATTTGATCGGAAGGTCATAGGTCAACCGATTCCTCCACAGGAAAACACGTCTGATACATTCTATACGACACTGGTGACGGCATGTGCGTCACATGGCAGGAATATGTTGTCGACCCACCTAACTTGTACACTTGGCGAATAGGTAAAAAGATTCTTCTACCTTTCCCGATTTAGCTTTTCTTGTGGATGTGATAATCACTCCCAAGAAAGTGATGAAAACATAAGAGTTTGTCAGATAAACTGCAACAAATAAATGCAACAGTTTCACAGTCGCACAGTTTTCCTTGTGCTCTGTCAAAAAATATGTTTTTAACGTTTTCAAATTTTTCGGTGTGTAGACCGTCAAAACCTGCATATGTGCAAGCAAATCTGAACATGTCCTGGAATTTTGGAAGGCGAAGTTGATTATATATAAAATTAAACTTTTCACTCGAGGGAAGACTTGAACCAAGGACCTCGCTTTCCGGGGCTGCTCACGGGACCACGGCGCTCGTGAGCTCACACTACCCTTGATGTTGCCTATCTTGCGCATGGACTACTCAGTTTGTATATTTAGCTTATTTTTTTCATACTTCCACACAACTTCTTCCTGTTTTCTCGATTGATCTGTGTTCAGTTTTTCAAGGCCTATCCACTGTGCCAACTTATAACTAAATCTGAGGGGGGTGCGATGGGGAGGTTCCCTTGTCAGTAATACCGTTCGCGAACGCTTTTGTCCACATTAAAGTCGCAACACGAAATTCTAGACTGTTGAAACTCACTGTAGCGAAGAAGTGGTACGATCACATAAAACGAGTCGTAGGCAGAACATACCGACACATCCAAGAAAGATACAGTTTACAAAATTCAATCGACCAATTCTTGAGTACTGCTGGTCAATGTGGGCACACTACAAGGAAGACATTGTATATCGCGAAGAGGTTTGCAATTTAAATTCAGATGCCAAAACCCTCCAAAGATTGTGAAGAAACTTCCTCTAAGGAATATGACTCCCTGGATATATTCAACCTCCTACGTCGGCGGGATGCTTGCTTCAATGTTCACGGCGATTGTACCTGATTGGCGTCCTGATTCTAGTCTGTTTGGCCTTCGAACAGAAACTTTTTGATCGTCACCTTATATAATACTTGTCTTACTGTGTCGCAGATTTAAAATAAGATTACACCTCTTTGTGAGTACATTATGACAGCATATTAAAATTTTAAATTCTGTAAATAACTAATTATTTTGTTGCCCCTCGACGGTGCTAGATAGGCAACCTGCAGTTGGGACTGTGCCCTGTGCTAGTAGACTTTTAGCAGAATACATTCCTCTAATTTTGTAGTCGTGGTCAATTCGCGACATGTATGAGGGACGAAGTAGTACGTTGTCCGACTCTTTCCGGAACGAACTCTGTCGGAGTTTGAGCAGTAAAACATTCCGTGACGCAGAACGCCTCCCTTGCAGTGTCTGCCGCTGTAGTTTGACGAGCACCTACGTAGCGCTCTCCCGCCGACTTAACAATCCCGTGACGAAACGCGCATCTTTTCTTTGGATAGCCTCTATCTCTTCTACAAATCGTACTTGCTAATGCCCCAGACTGATGAGCTATACTCAAGAAGCTAACACTTTTTTAAGCTCCTCCTTTCGTGGATGAATCACATTTGGCTAAGATCCTTCGAATGAATCACAACATGGCATCTGCTTTTCTTACTATTTGTTTAGGTCTCTGTGGATGGTTCACCCTAGGTATTTTACGATAGTTGTTTCCAGTGATCAGTTTCCAAAAGTGTAATAGAACAAAGGTGGATATTTTTCGTCTATTTATGCGCCGTATGTTACATTTATTTACACTGTGAGTCAACAGCCAGTCTACAATTGTCTGCTGGTCTCCCTGCAATCTCCTGGCTTTGCTACTTCCCTACAGACATCACCGCCATCTGCTAATAAACTGAAGGGGCGTCCAACGTTATGCACCAGATCAATGATAAAGGATTAATCTTTGTGTGGATTTTCTTTCTGTATCATATCCATTGCTGTGGTGAGAATTTTTTAAAGGCGGTGAAAGCACACAAGCGGTAAAAATCCTATCTTTCGCGAGAAATGTGTGAGCAATAGTGCTCTCCGCGCACGCTTCAGGGAACGACTCAAATGTCTGGTGTCAGCTCAAGAGTATAGCAGCGGCCGTTTGAGTCGGTGCATCAAATGTATCAGGACAGCCCAATCGGAAACGCACTGCCCCGACGGGCTGCGATCAGGGTCGTAACTTGTCAAAAATGACTTAACGTCTGCTTGTTATCAATTTACCGACGCGAGGACGCACTATCAAAAATTATGCTTTGCGAGACGTCGGATCACTCAAAGCAAACTGAGAATTATGTGTTGCCTCGATGAGTTTATTTACTTCATGATAACATGCATCTCCCCCCCCTCCCCCCTCCCTCTCTCTCACCCACACAAAATATTCAGATCTAAAGTTTTGGCACATCGGTCACAACACACACGCCTCCCACCTAGCGACTTCCACCTAATATCAGAGTTGGAGACGTACATAGCATGAAAGAGATTTGCGCACAGCGCCAGTTAAGAGCAGTCGAAGTGCGAGAGAGTGAACGCAGAAAAAAAAGAAAAAAAAAACACAAATCCAGCTTTCCAAATTTCTGACCATTTTTGGGGGTTTGATAGGGAAGTTAGTAAAGCTGTTATTAGAACTGCAAAGATTTCCTGCAAAACTGTAAGGTTTGATTAAGTTTAATACTTTGTCTTCACTTGCCAAACAATCGCATAATGCTGTTAAAACACCGACCGACTTTGAACTTCGGTGATAAATTAATTTTTTTGAGAAATAGAATAATACAGTGCCACTAGAAAATGTATCTGTCGCTAGATTGTACAGCATGCTTCGTACAATTTTAATTTAATTATTTAAGATTTGAAGCAATGAAGAACTTATTACTTTTGAGATTCACGAACAGTGACTCGCTAATACAAATAAAAATCTATCACCACCAACGAGAGGGGAGGTTTAGTTTACCAGTGTGCGAATAAAATGCTGCAGTGGCAAGGTTACATCTAGCTCTACATGACTAACCCGCAATTCATACGTAAGTGCCTCGCGCATGTTACACCGAAACACCTTCTATTTCTCTACCGTTCCACTGTAACAGTGCGCTGGAAAAAATGGTTCAAATGGCTCTGAGCACTATGGAAGCACTATGGAGGTCATCAGTCCCCTAGAACTTTGAACTACTTAACCTAACTAACCTAAGGACATCACACACATCCATGCCCGAGGCAGGATTCGAACCTGCGACCATAGCGGGCCGGCCGCGCAGTAAAAACGGGCACTTCAATCTTGCGCGCGCTATGATTTATTATAATTATCATTTCTCCTTATGTAGCTGGGCGTCGACAAAATTTTTCACATCTGGAGAAGAACGTTGGACATTGAAATTTTGTGGAAAGATCTAGCAGCAAAGCAGAACGCCTTTTGTTTTAATAATTGCTACCGCAACTCGCGTATCGTATCCGCGATACACACTAACCTATTTCGCAATAATACTTTAGAATTATTCGAAGCATTCCGTCAAACCTATCTGGTAAGGAAGGATTCCATACTGTACAGCAACAGTCTAGCACACATCGGACATGGGTAATGTCCTGCAGACCCACTGCATGTTCTACGTGTTTTGACAATAAAACGCAGTCTTTGGTTCACTTTCCCCCACAACATTATGTGATCGTTTCGATTCAAGCTCTTCGTAATCTCAATTCTTAGGTCTTTAGTTGAATTGACAGTCTTTAGATTTTTGTGATCTGTCGCGTAAACGAAATTTAACCGATTCCTTTTACTACTCACGTGCATGACCTCACACTTTGCGTCAGCTGGGAACAATTGCTACTTTTCGCACCAAGCAGATATCTTATCAAAATAAATTTTGCAGATGGTTTTGATTTGATGACTACTAGAGGGTAAATGGTAGCATTATCCACAAACAATCTAAAGAGGCTGCTCAAGTTGTCTCCTGAATCCTTTAAATAAATGGTTCAAATGGCTCTGAGCACTATGGGACTCAACATCGTAGGTCATAAGTCCCCTAGAACTTAGAACTACTTAAACCTAACTAACCTAAGGACATCACACTCACCCATGCCCGAGGCAGGATTCGAACCTGCGACCGTAGCAGTCCCGCGGTTCCGGACTGCAGCGCCAGAACTTTAAATAAATCGGGAACAGCAAAGAGCCTATAACAGTTCTTTGTGAAACACCGGATATCACTTCTGTTTTAAATCCGACTTTTCGTCAGTTACCTTTATGACAGAAAATCAGGAATCCAGTCGCATAATTGAAGCGATACTCCTTAGACACTAAATCTGATTAGAAGTCTCTTGTGAGGAACGGCGTCAAAAGCCTTTGGGATACCAACAAATATGGAATCAGTTTGAGATCCGCTGTCGATAGCATGTGTCGAAATTCCTCTTAAAAATTAATCGGTATTTTTTTCTATATGGCATTATGTTTTCTTGGAGTCCCTGCTTTGTGATGGGGAGTTGGTGAATGACCTGTTTCTTTCATCTACCATTCCCTTTATGGAGATGTATTCACGGTCCCAGCTAGTTCATCAAGATCACCGAGTGAACCAGAATGCTGTCTCTTGTAGGCAAGATCGGAGCTCATCTTGTCACAGTACAAGGAAGATAAAGCTGCTAGCTTGAAGATTTTATAATAGTGAGAATTTACTGATTTATGGTCCACAAACTGAAACATTGCGTGTTAAAATTGTTACGTCTATATCGGCAAGACTGCATACCACAGAAGTGCGACGGCATTCCAATCCAAAGCGTATTAAGATTTCCGCGCATTCTGTTCGACTGAGTGTCGTATCCCTACAAGTTGTTACTTAGCGGTATTTTGGTGCGTTGACAGACTCTGATTGTGACTGAATGTGTAATGACACGACACTACTTTTACACTCAAAACAATTTCAATCTTTACACTACTCTGAAATCTTCTCAAGATCTAAGTACATATTTCTGCAGCTTTTTTGAGACAGTCCATAGATAATTAGATCGCCTGCAAGAGGTCTGAGGTAACTACGGACATTGTCTGCCAGGTATCTAACATACAAAATGAATAGCAAAAGTACCAACACTGTTTCCTGTGACACACCTGAAGTTACTTCTATCTATGAATTTCCTTTCAAGATTCTATTTTTCTTGTTTAATAGTCTTGATAGCAATAAAACAAAATTACAACTTGCAGATAAACGGGTTTCGGTTGATTGACAGACATCTTGAGATGAAGCTTAGTAGAGACTTGGCATCTACGTACAACACCATCGTTCCAAAGTGAAAGAATCGTGCTCACTAAGGAATCTACAAGTAAGTTCAGTGTTGACAATATGATTATTCCAGAATGAAATTTTCACTCTGCAGCGGAATGTGCGCTGATATGAAACTTCCTGGCACATTAAAACTGTGCGCCGGACCGAGACTCGAACTTGGGACCATTGCCTTTCGCGTACAAGTGCTCTACCAACTGAGCTACCCAAGCACGACTCAGGCCCCGTCCTCACAGCCTTAATTCCGCCAGGAAGTTTCATATCAGCGCACACTCCGCTGCAGAGTGAAAATCTCATTCTGGAAACATCCCCCAGGCTGTGGCTAAGCCATGTCTCCGCAGTATCCTTTCTTTCAGGAGTGCTAGTTCTGCATGGTTCGCAGGAGAGCTTCTGTGAAGTTTGGAAGGTAGGAGACGAGATACTGGCAGAAGTAAAGCTGTGAGGACCGGGCGTGAGTCGTGATTCGGTAGCTCAGATGGTAGAGCACTTGCCCGCGAAAGGCAAAGGTCCCGAGTTCGAGTCTCGTCCCGGCACACAGTTTTAATGTGCCAGAAGGTTTGAATATGATTATTTTATCCATTAGAAACGGTTGGTTAAAGCTTGGCCTCATAAAAGCATTTTTTTTCTTATGAAATAGGATTTTCTGCTGCTAGGCACGATTATTATCTGTGTGAGACGTTTCTAGAATTAAATCACATTGTCAGGTTAAGTTTTTCGTGTTGCAGCATAGCAGCCCAAGCATCGTAAACATCCCGTATAAATGCCTTAGCACAGGAAAAAAGAATTTTAGAATAATTTCCCGAAACGCATAAAGCAGAAACTAAATATACTAAAATCGTGACAGAAAGCTGCAAACGTTAAGAGGTAAACAACAAAACCTCCTGTTCAAGAAATCTTCAATAGATGGACAATCTTCGCTTGAAACACCACACACTCGATAGTACTTTCGACAGTAAGCTTGGCCATGGTAGTAAGTCAAATGCTCCTCAGGAGACCAGAATTACTGCATCGCCCTGACCACCACGATCCACAGCTTTCGGGATGTGAGGTGGCCTGAATCCACGCTGTTTGTCACGGAGCAGGACATTCTGTTGGGGCTGGCTCATTGCGCTTGCAGAGAAGGGATGGGCCAGGCGTGCTCCAGGTGACAACGATTCGGCCTCGTGAGTCAGCAGTGAGCGGACTGGCGCCGCCGGCACGCCCCCGCAACGTCCTGGCGCCGGAGGGGAAGCAGGGGGTGGGGGGGAGGAGGGGTGGGCAGGGGTGGGGGGAGAAGGGGAGTCCCCGACACTGCGCTGTCAGCAACAAGGCGCCGGCAACCGCAGCCACAAACACGCATACGGCGCCAAAAGTAATGGACCGCGTAAAACACAGCTTGGTTGACACTCTCAGTCTGACTCGATGCCTTGGAGTGCGCCTTTAAAACAGATGTCACGTCCGAAGCTCGCCTGCTCAGGGTGTACACTGCTGGCCATTAAAATTCCTACACCAAGAAGATATGCAGATGATCCATTGGACAAATATATTATACTAGAACAGACTTGTGATTACATTTTCACGCAATTTGGGTGCATAGATCCTGACAAATCAGTACCCAGAACAACCACCTCTTGCCGTAATAACGGCCTTGATACGCCTGGGCATTGAGTCGAACAGAGCTTGGATGGCGTGTACAGGTACAGCTGCCCATGCAGCTTCAACACGATACCACAGTACATCAAGAGTGGTGACTGGCTTATTGTGACGAGCCAGCTGCTCGGCCACCATTGACCAGACGTTTTCAATTGGTGAGAGATCTGGAGAATGTGCTGGCCAGGGCAGCAGTCGAACATTTCCTGTATCCAGAAAGGCCCGTACAGGATCTGCAACATGCGGTCGTGCATTATCCTGCTGAAATGTAGGGTTTCGCAGGGATGGAAAGAAGGGTAGAGCCACGAGTTGTAAGACATCTGAAATGTAACGTCCACTATTCAAAGTGCCGTCAGTGCGAACAAGAGGTGACAGAGACGTGTAACCAATGGCACCCCATACCATCACGCCGGGTGATACGCCAGTATGGCAACGAAGAATACACGCTTCCAATGTGCGTTCACCGCGATGTCGCCAAACACGGATGCGACCATCGTGATGCTGTAAACAGAACCTGGATTCATCCGAATAAATGACGTTTTGCCATTCGTGCACCCAGGTTCGTCGTCGAGTACACAATCGCAGGCGCTCCTGTCTGTGATGCAGCGTCAAGAGTAACCGCAGCCACGGTCTCCGAGCTGATCGTACGTGCTACTGCAAACGTCGTCGAACTGTTCGTGCAGATGGTTGTTGTCTCGCAAACGTCCCCATCTGTTGACTCAGGGATCGAGACGTGGCTGCACGATCCGTTACAGCCGTGCGGATAAGATGCCTGTCATCTCGACTGCTCGTGATACGAGGCCGTTGGGATCCAACACGGCGTTCCGTATTACCCTCCTGAACCCACCGATTCCATATTCTGCTAACAATCATTGGATCTCGACCGACGCGAGCTGCAATGTCGCGATACGATAAACCGCAATCGTTATAGGCTACAATCCGACCTTTACCAAAGTCGGAAACGTGATGGTACGCATTTCTCCTCCTTACACGAGGCATCACAACGTTTCACCAGGCAATGGCGGTCAAATGCTGTTTGTGCATGAGAAATCGATTGGAAACTTTCCTCATGTCAGCACGTTGTAGGTGTCGCCACCGGCGCCTGTGCTCTGAAAAGCTAATCATTTGCATATTACAGCATCTTCTTCCTGTCGGCTAAATTTCGCATCTGTAGCACATCGTCTTCGTGGTGTAGCAATTTTAATGGCCAGTAGTGTATATCTGTAATTGAATAGACATACCTACACCAGTTTCTTTGGCGCGTCAGTGTAACTGCGTTATATTTCGTATGAAAGTTGCGTCAGTTAAGAGTAATAGTAGCAATACTAACACAAGTGAAACTGTTTCTCATGTTTTCAAAGAAAGCGTAATTGCACTTCCTTTTTAGCACTAGGTCTAAGACTAGACCTTTTCTGCCTTGCACGTTCACGCTCCCAGTCAAGCCAGCAGTGTTGTGTAGGGACCACATTGTGCTCATGTGGAAGCGATCTAGATGCTTGTAACACAATAAACTGGTAGACAAGATCGCAAGAATTCTTTTTATTCCATGATTACCGGTTTCGGTGAAACTAAAGCCGCCATCATCGGATCTTAGGACAGATACAGCTTACAACATCAAGGCAAACAATGATGATATTAATAGTTGCCTATAGCACGCAGCCCTTACAAAATTGTCGTGAGTAGCACATAGGCGTCCAAGAGAGATGACATAAACGTTAAGTGTCTTCATCAGATACAAGCGCAAGGTAGAGTACCTGCGTGTTATAGACAACTATTAATATTATCATTGTTTGCCTTGATGTTGTAACCTGTATGTGTCCTAAGATCCGACGGTGGTGGCTTTAGTTTCGCCGGGCCGGTCGGGGTGGCCGAGCGGTTCTAGGCGCTACAAAAATGGTTCAAATGGCTCTGAGCACTATAGGACTTCTGTGGTCATCAGTGCCCTAGAACTTAGAACTACTTAAACCTAACTAACCTAAGGAGATCATACACATCCATGCCCGAAGCAGGATTAGAACCTGCAAGCGTAGCGGTCGCGCGGTTCCAGACTGTAGCGCCTAGAACCGCTCGTCCACTCCGGCCGGCTAGGCGCTACAGTCTGGAACCGCGCTGTTGCTACGGTAGCAGGTTCGAATCCTGTCTCGAGCATGGATGCGTGAGATGTCCTTAGGTTAGTTAGGTTTAAGTAGTTCTAAGTTCTAGGGGACTGATGACCTTAGCAGTTAAGTCCCATGGTACTCAGAGCCAATTGAGCCATTTTTTTAGTTTCGCCGAAAGCGGTAATCATGGAATAAAAATATTTCCTGCGACCTTGGCTACCAGTTTATTGCGTTCTATTGGGCCCGCTGCGCACACAGCGCCGTCGGACTCGTGTTCTTCCCGCGACCCGCGCCCGCCACGTGCCAGTCGGCTCTGTCGCGCCCGTGCGGACTTCCCGCAGTGGCGCCAGTAGCAGGGAGTGGCGCCAGGCGCCGGCAGCCTGCCAGCGCAGCTCCGCCCCCACTTGTTTATTCCATCACCGCCGTACAAACAAAAAGAAGTCCCACGCCGCCAAAAGCTGCCAGCACATTCATTGCGAAAGGCGGCGCCCGCACCTGCGTGAATTCGCGATGTGGCCACCTTACGAGCAACTTAACTCCTCCCAACCACTCGCAGTATAGCCGCATTAACGTGAATGTGAAGGCCAAGACCGCTCGATACGCCTACGTTACCCGTTGTTTACACAACAAATTCAAAAATGGTTCAAATGGCTCTGAGCACCATGGGACATAACATCTGAGGTCATCAGTCCCCTAGATCTTACAACTACTTAAACATAACTAACCTAAGGACATCACATACATTCATGCCCGAGGGAAGATTCGATCCTGCGACCGTAGCAGTCGCGCGGTTCCGAACCGAAGCGCCTAGAACCGCTCGGCCACCAAGGCCGGCTACACAACAAAGCGAAAGCAATCTTATCCTTCCTCACTCTGTTTCACTAACATCAGAAGCTCTGTACCCACATTCCTTGCCGGGAACACAAGCCGAACAATACAGCATTTAAGTACGAAACAACTACACCCCGTCCGAACACACCTTGTAAGGCCCAATGGTACCGACCGGCCGCCGTGTCATCCTCAGCAACCAGTCATCACTGGATGCGGATACTGGTCAGCACACCGCTCTCCCGGCAGTATGTCAATTTACGAGACCGGAGCAGCTACTTCTCAATCAAGTAGCTCCTCAGATTGCCTCACAAGGGCTGAGTGCACCCCGCTCGCCAACAGCGTCGGCAGAGCGGATGGTCACCCATCCAAGTCCTAGCCCAGGCCGACAGCGCTTAACTTCGGTGATCTCACAGGAACCGGTGTTATCTCTGCGGCAAGGCCGTTGCAGGATGTTTCCAGAATGAGATTTTCACTCTGGAGTCGAGTGTGCGCTCATATGAAACTTCCTGGCAGATTAAAACTGTGTGCCGGACCGAGACTCGAACTCGGGACCTTTGCCTTACGCGGGCATATCTCATTCCGGAAACATCCCCCCCCCCCCCCCCCCCCAGGCTGTGGCTGAGCCATGTCTCCGCAATATCCTTTCTTTCAGGAGTACTAGTTCTGCAACGTTCGCAGGAGAGCTTCTGTAAAGTTTGCAAGGTAGGAGACGAGGTACTGGCAGAAGTAAAGATGAGTACCGGGCGTGAGTCGTGCTTCGGTATCTCAGATGGTAGAGCACTTGCCCGCGAAAGGCAAAGGTCCAGAGTTCGAGTCTCGGTCGGGCACACAGTTTTAATCTGCCAGGAAGTTTCATATCAGCGCACACTCCGCTGCAGAGTGAAAATCTCATTCTGGAAACATTCCTCAGGCTGTGGCTAAGCCGTGTCTCCGCAATATCCTTGCTTCCAGGAGTGCTAGTTCTGCAAGGTTCGCAGGAGAGCTTCTGTAAAGTTTGGAAGGTAGGAGACGAGGGTACTGGCAGAAGTAAAGCTGTGAGGACGGGGCGTGAGTCGTGCTTGGGTAGCTCAGTTGGTAGAGCACTTGCCCGCAAACGGCAAAGGTCCCGAGCTCAAGTCTCGGTCCGGTACAGCACACAGTTTTAACCTGCCAGGAAGAACCATACAGTGGTTCACAATAAATCTTTGAGGTGGCTATCTCTACTGCTCTTCTTAGGATCCCCTCAACCCCACTTGTTAAAGGGTTCGAGATCGACGAGCAATCCTTGTTAGTGCCTGATGGCGTGCACGGAACGAGTCGCAGCTGAAGGATGGGCAAGGCGCGGAGCCTGCGAGACGCAGCCCGGCGCCTCACGCACTACGCACGCCGCGCCGCACGCACTGCCACGCAGGGGGATTCCCTGACGCCTCAGCGGACCTCCCCCGCAAGCCACGTGCGGATCAGCGCGCCACGTGCTGTCGCCGGCCCATCACCGGGAACCCCGGCCACGGGGTCGCTGCCCTTCACATCCAATCACCCCATCCCGCCCCACACCGCCATCACACTCAATTACTCTACCTGCTTCCTCTGAAGAATTCGACAATAATCACAAAAAATGGTTCAAATGGCTCTGAGCACTATGGGACTTAACATCTGAGGTCATCAGTCCCCTAGAACTTAGAACTACTTAAACCTAACTAACCTAAGGACATCACACACATCCATGCCCGAGGCAGGATTCGAACCTGCGACCGTAGCGGCCGCGCTTCCAGACTGTAGCGCCTAGAACCGCTCGGCCATCCCGGCCGGCCAATAATCACAAAAATACCACTTGTGCTCTACTGGTGTCAGATATTGATACGAAAGTAGAGTCCTGAAACTATGGCGATGAAATGAGGAGACGAATCTCAGGATTTGTCAAGTGGCGCTATCGAAGAATGTTTAAAATTGAGCGGACAAGTAAAGGTAAAAAAATCAAGCAGCACTGAAAAGAGGAGGCGAGGTGAGAACTCTATGCAAACCTCTCTACCACAAGAACGCAGATGCTACACCATCTACGAGTAGTTAATCTGCTGATGCAGTATAAGGGGAAAATAGTAGCGACACACAGATTTACAGTAGAACTAGCTGACCCAGCGAACTCTGTTCCGCCGTAAAGCCAATAAATAATCAGATTTTGGATGTTAAGCTCAATTTTTTATTAGGAAATACACATAAAAATTAAGTATTTTAATGATTCTTTACCCTTTGTGTTTTTATTACTATTTTTTGTATGTTCAAACCGTCCCCCTTGTAGATCTTCAGGAGTTGTTTTTCTGCCTTTTGGCTCAGACCGCGCAAAGCTTTTTTTTTTTTTTTTAATTGCATATGGATCACGATATTTGCTATTTGGGGAGCAAAATAACTGATGATGGCCGAAGTAGAGAGGATATAAAATGTAGACTGGCAATGGCAAGGAAAGCGTTTCTGAATAAGAGAAATTTGTTAACATCGAGTATAGATTTAAGTGTCAGGAAGTCGTTTCTGAAATACTTGTGTGGAGTGTAGCCATGTATGGAAGTGAAACATGGACGATAAATAGTTTGGACAAGAGAAGAGAATATAAGCTTTCGAAACGTGGTGCTACAGAACAATGCTGAAGATTAGATCGGTAGATGACGTAACTAATGAGGAGGTATTGAATAGAATTGGGGAGAAGAGGAGTTTGTGGCACGACATGAAGAAGGGATCGGTTGGTAGGGCATGTTCTGAGGCATCAAGGAATCACAAATTTAGCATTGTAGGGCAGCGTGGAGGGTAAAAATCGTAGAGGGAGACCAAGAGATGAATACATTAAGCAGATTCAGAAGGATGTAGGTTGCAGTAGGTACTGGGAGATGAAGAAGCTTGCACAGGATAGAGTAGCATGGAGAGCTGCATCAAACCAGTCTCAGGACGACAACAGCAATGGATCACGATACCGCAACCGCGCTAGCGATCTATCGATGAAACAACATACATTTTGGACTTCAATGACTAATAGGTCTATTACTTGTTACCTAACAGTTGAAGGCCGATTCTACCGCTAAACAGCAAAGTGGTCATTTAGCCCAAAATAGCAGAATTAAAGCTAGTGGTTCCTTATTCCAAACCAGCTTTGTCGAGAAATATTCGATCGTCTTGGTTGCGGCATTGTTAATGATGATTCAAAGAAAATACAAATTATTTCTTTAAATTTTTAATTAAATATATATACTGATACTTAACCATAGACGTTTAGTTGTCATTTGCGTTTTGTTATTCCATATCAGATGCGTTTTTGTTATACCACGTTTAGCTGACATTTGCGTTTTGTTATTCCATGCCAGATGCGTTTTTGTTATACCACGTTTTATAGCGGTCGAACGGGATAAAAGGTATCCTATGTCCGTCTCCTGGTTCTAAGCTACCTCTCCACCAATTTTGAGCCAAATCGGTCCAGCCGTTCTTCAGTTATAAACAGTGTAACTAACACGACTTTCTTTTATATATATATATATAGATATACAATACAGATTATAGAGAATCTTGAGTTATGTAGCAGTTGCGTCGAGAGGGAATTATTAGCGCAATATGAAGAATGGCGTCACACCAAAAACCTTATCTCGTCAATGTTGGGCTGATTTAAGGAACTTTTACTGTTTATGACAACAAGAGCTGAAATAAAACAATTACCTGTGTAAGTCACTATTTCCTCCCACAGAGTGTTTCGAGAGCTTACACTCATCTACATTTTTGGTAGCTGGATGCAGCCAATAGTTTGTATTTGTTTTATTTTGCTACAAAAACCATAACAGCCACTTTTTAGTGTAATGTGGCACTAAGATTGTTAAGTTTTTATAAATTTTGCTCTCAAATGCACTGCGTCTTCAGGCCACAAGTGGCCCATCGGGACCATCCGACCGCCGTGTCATCCTCAGAGGAGGATGCGGATAGGAGGGGCGTGTGGTCAGCACACCGCTCTCCCGGTCGTGATGATGGTATTCTTGACCGAAGCCGCTACTATTCGGTCGAGTAGCTCCTCAATTGGCATCACGAGGCTGAGTGCAGCCCGAAAAAATGGCAACAGTATATATATATATATATATATATATATATATATATATATATATATATATATATATATATAAAACCTTTTGCTGTCATTAGTTTCCTTTTTTTCTCTAAAATTAAATTTTCCATCAGACATTTTAAGTCTCATATTCATCTACGACAAGGGCACAAGCTGAATAAATGAATTAAAATCTGTTCCACAGCCGCGACTTGGTTACTAGGCAGGAATGCCAACTATTAAACCACTACATTACACCATAACCCTCACCTCCTACACACAATCACGCATGTAGGTCGCCTGGAGGTGGGTTGATTTGGGAAAGAGACCAAACTTCGGTGTCATCGGATTAGGGAAGGATGGGGAAGGAAGTTGGCCGTGCACTTCCAAAGGAACCATCCCAGCATTTGCCTGAAGCGGTTTCGGGAAATCATGGAAAACGTAGATCAGGATGGCCCGACACAGGTTTGATCCGCCATTCTCCCGAATGCCAGTCCAGTGTGCTAACCACTGCACCACCTCGCTCGGTAATAATTACTGACCGAATTTAAAATGCGGCCACAATGTAACCATTAAGAGCTGTGAACGTGTAACAAAACATGTCAACCATCAAAGTTCGAAACTGTAAGTCTTGAGGCGGTGAAGTCACGGTGAGCAAATTATCCAGATTACGTCCATCCAGTATTTAAGAATGACAGTACAAACGCAGGTAGACTTCCACAGGGAACCGAATCACGTTTGCAACACAGCGAGGGTAAGGCTCCATCCTACTGACATGGGAGGTAGTTTGAGTGGCACCGATTAACAGACAACAAAAACAGATTCCTCGCGTTCAATCAGTTATGCTCTTTCAAATCATAACGCGAGTGTTTGGGAGAAGCACAACAGCTCTAGAGCACAAAGCACGTCGTGAGCCGGAATAGCGCCTCCCAAACGTTACTCTCGCAAGCAGGTAAGAGATGACAGGCTACGTCAGCCAGCATCTGGCAAAACTTGCGTCTAACACACACACACACACACACACACACACACACATACACACACACACACACACACACACACACTCCCAATTATGAGCAAGATGTACAATGTATCCGAGTTCGTCTGACACGCAGCTGATGCGTCTGCACCCCTTCAGACAACCTAGTGAATCGTCAATTCGTGGAGGGTAAACGTCATTTTTAGAGATCTTATTAAACTTCCTGTGATCAACACAAAAGCGCCAACTACACCTTTCTTCCTGACGAGGACCACTGGTGACGACATTGGGCTCTGCAGAGGCTGAATGATGTCATTCTTCACCGTTTTCTCTACCTCGTCGCGAATTATTCGACGTTTCGTTGTTGACACACTATATGATCTCTGGCTTATTTCTAAACGAGAAAAAAACTCATCCAGTGCCAGCTGCAAGTTACCTATATCACAGCCGACAGGGTCAGCAAAGATTTGAATTTCATTATTTCATATAACTATCAAGTGAATTAAAAAAATATTAAATTATGTGCTAATCTACTCATTAACAGATATAATCTCACGTTAAAGGTTTAACACAATAACACAAGCCATACATTTAGATACTGTGTTTAAGTCGTGAACTATAGTAACTCAAGGAGCAGAAATTACCCGGACTACATTCACCTAGTATTTGAGAATGAGAGGTCTTGGTGACTTCCAACAATACATATAATTTCGAATCTTTTCGAAACTTTTTCTCTCTGAAACCTCCCCCCTACCACCCACCATCAAAAAAAGGAAAGAAAAAAAAAAGGAAAGTCACTGATAACAGTGCCACTAAAGCACAGTTATTAAACACGGTTTTCCGAAACTCCTTCACCAAAGAAGACGAAGTAAATATTCCTCAATTGCAATCAAGAACAACTGCCAAGATGAGAAACATAGAAGTAGATATCCTCGGTGTAGGTAAGCAGCTTAAATCACTTAATAAAGGCAAGGTCTCCGGTCCAGAGTGTATACCAATCAGGTTCCTCTCAGAGTATGCTGGCTGATACAGTAACTCCATGTTTAGCAACTATATACAACCGCTCGCTCACAGAAAAATCCGTACCTAAAGACAGGAAAACTGCTCAAGTCACACTACTACCCAACAAGAGAAATAGGAGTAATCCGCTGAATTACAGGCCCATCGCTAACGTCGATTTGCAGTAGGGTTTTGGAACATATACTGTATTCGAACATTATGAAGTACCTCGAAGAAAACGATTTACTGACACGTAGTCAACACGGATTCGGAAAATATCGTTCTTGCGGAACACAACTAGCTCTTTATACTTATAAAGTAATGAGTGCTATCGACAGGAGATTTCAAATTGACTCCATATTTTTAGATTTCCAGTAGGCTTTCGACACCGTTCCTCACAAGCGTCTTCTAACCATACTGTGTGCCTGTAGAATATCGCCTCAGTTGCGCGACTGGATTCGTGATTTCCTGTCGGAAAGGTCACAGTTCGTAGTAATAGACGGAAAGTCATGGAGTAAAACAGAAGTAATGTGCGGCATTCCCCAGGGAAGTGTTATAGGCCCTCTATTGTTCCTGATCCGTATTAACGACATAGGAGACAATCTGAGTAGCCCTCTTAGACTATTAGATGATGGTGTCATTTACTATCTTGTAAAGTCATCAGATGACCAAAATGAATTGCAAAATGATTTAGATAAGATATCTGTGTGGTGTGAAAGGTGGCAATTGACCATGAGTAAAGAAAAGTGTGAAGTTATTCACATGAGTACTAAAAGAAATCCGCTAAATTTCGATTATGCGATAAGTCACACAAACCTGAAGGCTGTAAATTCAACTAAATACCTAGGGATTACAATTACAAATAACCTAAATTGGAACGATCATATAGATAATATTATTGGTAGAGCAAACCAAAGACTGCGATTCATTGGTAGAACACTTAGAAGGTGCAACAGGTTTACTAAAGAGACTGCTTACACCACGCTTGTCCGCCCTATTCTGGAGTATTGCTGTGCGGTGTGGGATCCGCATCAGGTGGGACTGACGGATGACATCGAAAAAGTACAAAGAAAGGCAAATCGTTTTGTATTATCGCGAAATAGGGGAGATAGTGTGATAGACATGATACGTGAACTGCAGTGGCAATCATTAAAACAAAGGCGGTTATCGTTGCGACGGTATCTTCTCACGAAATTTCCATCACCACTTTTCTACTCCGATTGCGAAAACATTCTGTTTTGCACCCACCTACATAGGGAGAAATGATCATCACGATAAAATAAGAGAAATCAGGGCTCGAACAGAAAAATTGTTTTTCCCGCGCGCCGTTCGAGAGTGGAACGGTAGAGAGACAGTTTGAAGGTGGGTCATTAAACCCTCTGCCAAGCACTTTATTGTGAATAGCAGAGTAATCACGTAGATGTAGACGTAGGTGTACTTCATGTCGGACTATCCGTTGGCTCAAGCTTGAAAATTATTCAAATGCTTCCAGACTCTTCATGTCCGAATTCGTGTTGGTTTGTGCTTCACTTTCGTGCACCGGTACGCTACAGGTGAATATTTTCAGGAACTCATTGCCAAACGGAGTACCTGCTTAAGCGAAATAGTGCAAGGGCGCATAGAGACAACCCGGCTACCGGGACAAACCGGAGATGTGATAAGATAAGCAACCGCTGCGATCCGCTTTCCGCACCCACAACGTCGCAGCGGCGAGAAACCTACGGTCGGAGCCAGCAGAGATAGCTGCGCCAATTGCTACGGGTAGAGAAGAAGAAACACAGCCGCAACTGCACACGTCCTATCGACAATGCCCCTATTAGAGTTCTAGCATCTAATCGTTCAGGTGTCGTATAAGAAGCTTTGTCCAATAATTTTCCTAGTCAATAAAGGTACCGGCGATATAGCAATACGAACAACAGAGAATGTAGCATTACTGCATCATACAAATTACAAAAATTGACTTTTACATATTCACCACTCTCTTCCGCGCGCTGTCGTTTGTACATCTACATCTACATCTACATCTATACTCCGCGAGCCACCTTACGGTGTGTGGCGGAGGGTACTTATTGTACCACTATCTGATCCCCCCTTCCCTGTTCCATTCACGAATTGTGCGTGGGAAGAACGACTGCTTGTAAATCTCCGTATTTGCTCTAATTTCTCGGATCTTTTCGTTGTGATCATTACGCGAGATATATGTGGGCGGTAGTAATATGTTGCCCATCTCTTCCCGGAATGTGCTCTCTCGTAATTTCGATAATAAACCTCTCCGTATTGCGTAACGCCTTTCTTGAAGTGTCCGCCACTGGAGCTTGTTCAGCATCTCCGTAACGCTCTCGCGCTGACTAAATGTCCCCATGACGAATCGCGCTGCTTTTCGCTGGATCATGTCTATCTCTTCTATTAATCCAACCTGGTAAGGGTCCCATATTGATGAGCAATACTCAAGAATCGGACGAACAAGCGTTTTGTAAGCTACTTCTTTCGTCGATGAGTCACATTTTCTTAGAATTCTTCCTATGAATCTCAACCTGGCGCCTGCTTTTCCCACTATTTGTTTTATGTGATAATTCCACTTCAGATCGCTCCGGATAGTAACTCCTAAGTATTTTACGGTCGTTACCGCTTCCAATGATTTACCACCTATGGCATAATCGTACTGGAATGGATTTCTGCCCCTATGTATGCGCATTATATTACATTTATCTACGTTTAGGGAAAGCTGCCAGCTGTCGCACCATTCATTAATCCTCTGCAGGTCTTCCTGGAGTACGTACGAGTCTTCTGATGTTGCTACTTTCTTGTAGACAACCGTGTCATCTGCAAATAGCCTCACGGAGCTACCGATGTTGTCAACTAAGTCATTTATGTATATTGTAAACAATAAAGGTCCTATCACGCTTCCTTGCGGTACTCCCGAAATTACCTCTACATCTGCAGATTTTGAACCGTTAAGAATGACATGTTGTGTTCTTTCTTCTAGGAAATCCTGAATCCAATCACAAACCTGGTCCGATATTCCGTAAGCTCGTATTTTTTTCACTAAACGTAAGTGCGGAACCGTATCAAATGCCTTCCTGAAGTCCAGGAATACGGCATCAATCTGCTCGCCAGTGTCTACGGCACTGTGAATTTCTTGGACAAATAGGGCGAGCTGAGTTTCACATGATCTCTGTTTGCGGAATCCATGTTGGTTATGATGAAGGAGATTTGTATTATCTAAGAACGTCATAATACGAGAACATAAAACATGTTCCATTATTCTACAACAGATTGACGTAAGCGAAATAGGCCTATAATTATTCGCATCTGATTTATGACCCTTCTTGAAAATGGGAACGACCTGCGCTTTCTTCCAGTCGCTAGGTACTTTACGTTCTTCCAGAGATCTACGATAAATTGCTGATAGAAAGGGGGCAAGTTCTTTAGCATAATCACTGTAGAATCTTACGGGTATCTCGTCTGGTCCGGATGCTTTTCCGCTACTAAGTGATAGCAGTTGTTTTTCAATTCCGATATCGTTTATTTCAATATTTTCCATTTTGGCGTCCGTGCGACGGCTGAAGTCAGGGACCGTGTTACGATTTTCCGCAGTGAAACAGTTTCGGAACACTGAATTCAGTATTTCTGCCTTTCTTCGGTCGTCCTCTGTTTCGGTGCCATCGTGGTCAACGAGTGACTGAATAGGGGATTTAGATCCGCTTACCGATTTTACATATGACCAAAACTTTTTAGGGTTCTTGTTTAGATTGTTTGCCAATGTTTTATGTTCGAATTCGTTGAATGCTTCTCTCATTGCTCTCTTTACGCTCTTTTTCGCTTCGTTCAGCTTTTCCTTATCAGCTATGATTCGACTACTCTTAAACCTATGATGAAGCTTTCTTTGTTTCCGTAGTACCTTTCGTACATGATTGTTATACCACGGTGGATCTTTCCCCTCGCTTTGGACCTTAGTCGGTACGAACTTATCTAAGGCGTACTGGACGATGTTTCTGAATTTTTTCCATTTTTGTTCCACATCCTCTTCCTCAGAAATGAACGTTTGATGGTGGTCACTCAGATATTCTGCGATTTGTGCCCTATCACTCTTGTTAAGCAAATATAGCCTGAGACGTCAGGAAGTGTCAAACCACAGCCTTCGAACCTGGAAAGTTTACTCTGTTCGTTCCATTGTGAAGCACAGCACCTTTCATACACTGTAGCACTCACTCATCAGCGGTAACACACAAAATATGACGTGAGCCGTGAAATGTGACGTGAAAGGATGAAAGGACAGGCGTGGCGCAATTACTAATTACATTAAAAGCGGCAGCGCTCAGACTGACCTTCGCCGTTGGTCGTCAGCGAACCCGGGAACATTTTCTTTTCACTAGGAGCTCGATCTGAAAGGAAAAGAACAATATAATTAGCACACTGAAAAATGACTGAATTTTTTTCTTAAATTAATACGGGATGAGTCATTCATACCAAGAGCAGCACATAAAATGGACCTGAAATCCGATGAATATATCAAATTACAGAGACCAGTGTATCTATGAACTTAAGTGCTTTCATCTCGAATTAGACATGGACACCCAATCTTATCTCTTCGGGCGATTTTAAGCCAACAACGAAGGACATTAATTAGACTACCACAAAGTGAACTTAATTACGTAAAAATTACTACAATAAATTGCCTGCGAGACGAATTTTGAATGCAAGCTTAGTTTTCGGTATCATTATCTGAGGCATAATTGAAAAACTTCAGGCTGCAACTGTTGTGTGCCTAATATCGGCTACAAATAATAATAATAATTACTGTGTAGGTCCTACAGCAGTGTAAGAGTAGTAGACATTAAGTAGTTACTGTAGTGTTGAGCTGTCAATTAGTTGCAAATGAATAATGAAGCAATTCCTGGTTCATTGTGGGAGCTACTTACAACTGTGAGAAAGCAGATCGTGAAATATTTAAGCATATGTGACGTATGTGTCTCAATTTTACTATTGCAGCTGCATGGTACAAAGTTTAAAGTATGTATGTGGTGGATGGACTATGTGTATTGTGTAATGTACGGGTAAGTCATGTCCTCGCAATATCCTTTCTTCCGGGAGTGTTAGTCCTGCAAGTTTCGCATGAAAACTGTCAAGTTTAGAAGATAGGAGATGAGGTACTGGTTCAAAATGGTTCAAATGGCTCTGAGCACTATGCGACTTAACTTCTGAGGTCATTAGTCGCCTAGAACTTAGAACTAATTAAACCTAACTAACCTAAGGACATCACACACATCCATGCCCGAGGCAGGATTCGAACCTGCGACCGTAGCGGTCACGCGGTTCCAGACCGAAGCGCCTTTAACCGCACGGCCACACCGGCCGGCAGAGGTACTGGCGGAAAAAAGCTGTGAGGACGGGTCGCGAAAAGGGTTGCGCTTTACGAAAACCACAATTCGGTAGTTTTGGTGCAGAACATAAATAACGCCTTAAATGACAGGGTTACCAGTAGTACTGGTAGGATTGGTACGGAAAGAAACATAAACGAATGTGTAAGAGAGAAACTCAGGGCCGACGAGTTTTCTAGGTTTGTTTGTTTGTTTATTTTGTACATAATTAGAACTGCCCAACATTCGTTGTTAGTCCACTTTTATATACTTACAGAATATAAAGTGCATTTTATAAGCAATAAAAATTAGTTGGTCGCGTAGTTCCTGCGCTTTAACGTAGCCAAATGGTTCAAGGACTTAACAGCTGAGATCATCAGTCCCCTAGAACACTACTTAAACCTAACTAACCTAAGGACATCACACACATCCATGCTAGAGGCAGGATTCGAACCTGCGACCGTAGCGGTCGCGCGGTTCCAGACTGTAGCGCCTAGAACCGCTCTGCCACTCCGGCCGGCTAACGTAGCCAAAGCAATTACTTTTGATGCAAGTACAGTTTACATGCATACACATAAAAAAAATCTGTTGTTATTTTGTACTCAATAGAACGATCTTCATCATGATCAAAGACAATCTGTCAATTAAGGCGTGGACCTAGAAATAACGGATAGGCTTCGTCCCGCCGTAGCCCTCAGTGGTTCACAACCCCAGAGCAGTTCATCCACCCCGC
The DNA here is from genome assembly GCF_023898315.1 of Schistocerca nitens. Taxonomy (NCBI): domain Eukaryota; kingdom Metazoa; phylum Arthropoda; class Insecta; order Orthoptera; family Acrididae; genus Schistocerca; species Schistocerca nitens. Next base: position 138,286,794 of record NC_064625.1, on the reverse strand, counting down.
CGCCGCCCCACACCGAACCCCGGGTTACTGCGCGGTTCACCTCCAGTGGATCCCCTGGGAACCTCTTATACCAGACGGGTGTAACCCCAAATGTTTGCGTGGTAGAGTAATTATGGTGTACGCGTACGTGGAGACAGCATTTGCGGAGCAATCGCCGACATAGGCGGAATAAGGGGGACCAGCCAGCATTCGCCGATGCAGATGGAAGACCGCCTGAAAAACCATCCACAGGCTGGCCGGCACACCGGACCTCGACACTAATCCGCCGGGCGGATTGGTGCCGGGGACCGGCACGCCTTCCCGCTCGGGAAGCGGCTAGCCCGCGGGCTGGACTATGTGAGGAAGTTTCGTTTAACAAGCTGTAACCTCCATCAAACTGTGTCACACGTTTAATACTGATGTTTGAAAAATTGGCGATTATGTAATCAGTGTTACAGTCTTACGAAATAGTCAAATTGCAATCTAACACTTTTATTTCTACCGCTCAGAAAATTTCGTATTACATCTCAGGAGTAATTACCCACAGGTTGGGAACTACAGGTCTACAGTTACTTACGGTAGCCCATTTTTTGGGGGGCAAGGCAACGGCCAACAACCTACAACCAGACCATTCCTAGCGAAACACTATCACCTTGAAACCAACCTTGGAGTTGGCGGAGTTGCTAACGCACAGCTGTACCATGTTTCGCGACTCGGTGGCAAGCCTTTTCGAATCATGGTGGTGGATTTTCACAGTCAGTACTTGGGCGGCAATGGGAGGAGAGGTTCCAACGTACAGTTCCTGATCACTTGACCTTCTGACGGAATCGCCCTGTATGTACTACATTACTTCAATCGACGTTTCTGAAAGATATCGCTAGCATCGAACATCAATTTTCAGGTGCTAGGAAGTCCTGTTTCCCTCGAGTGTGGCCTTTTACGAAAGTGAAAGGTGGACAATAAAAAGTACAGAACAGAAGCTTTTCAACTGTGGTGCTACAGAACAATGCTGAAGATTACATGGATAGGACTTTAACTAATGATGTGATACTGAATTGGAGTGATTCTGAGTCCACATTAAACTGTAGATCTCACCGTAATAGGCTAGCTAACTCAGTTCAAAGGATAGGGGAAAGGCCCGGTCGGAGTGGCCGAGCGGTTCTAGGCGCTACAGTCTGGAACCGCGCGACCGCTACGGTCGCAGCTTCGAATCCTGCCTCGGGCATGGATGTGTGTGATGTCCTTAGGTTAGTTACGTTTAAGCAGTTCTAAGTTCTGGGGGACTGATGACCTCAGTCATGGTGCTCAGAGCCATTTGAACCATTTAGCCCACGGTATTTTAGTCACGTGTCGTGCTTGCGTCGCTCAGTCGACATATCACTTGCCCCGCAGGGCAAAGGTCCCGAGTTCGATTCGCAGCATGACACGTAGTTCTAACCTGCCAGGAAGTTTCCTTTTCTAGTCTTTTTTTTCCGCAGCTGCAGACTGCGTTCGTCCCTAACATACTCCTCGCACGCAGGAATCTGCCGAGCGGGGTGGTGCGGTGTGGCGATGTTTTTGACCGGGAGACGACGCCAAGGCCGGGCGGCTCCAAGGCCGGCTGCAGCGGCGGCGGCGCACACACCTGCCGCAAAAAACTCGCCGCGCACCCGGAACTCTACTCTGCTCTCCACCGTACCCCGCAGGGCCCCCTCAACACATCTTCTGGACACCGGCGCCCTCTTCGCTATTTACCTCCTCCGTATTACACACTATCTTACATGAGAGAAAACCGCAGCCGCAAGCCGACGTCTTGAAAAATAACCGCTTGGCTGCTCTTGTAAACATTTTATTTAATCATCAGAAGGCTGTTGCAGCAGCGACTGTTATATTGACTTGTAAATAATAGATTTCAGCTATCAGTCGCCTTTTTAAATTTTATTGGAAGATCTAGAATTCAGCTACAAACTAGCCATTCTCAATGCACTATCGCCGGCCGCGGTGGTCTCGCGGTTCTAGGCGCGCAGTCCGGAACCGTGCGACTGCTACGGTCGCAGGTTCGAATCCTGCCTCGGGCATGGATGTGTGTGATGTCCTTAGGTTAGTTAGGTTTAAGTAGTTCTAAGTTCTAGGGGACTGATGACCACAGCAGTTGAGTCCCATAGTGCTCAGAGCCATTTGAACCATTTCAATGCACTATCATTTTTCCTCAATGCGTGTAATGCCTGTTGGTCAGGCTTCATCCACAGTTCATCGAAGCCGCGCGGGATTAGCCGAGCGGTCTGGGGCGCTGCAGTCATGGACTGTGCGGCTGGTCCCGGCGGAGGTTCGAGTCCTCCCTCGGGCATGGATGTGTGTGTTTGTCCTTAGGACAAGTTAGGTTAAGTACTGTGCAAGCTTAGGGACTGATGGCCTTAGCAGTTAAGTCCCATAAGCTTTCACACACATTTGAAAAAGTTCATTCAATACTCAATTCAATGAACTGTGGATGAAGCCCGACCAACAGGCATTACATGCATTGATGAAAATTGATAGTGCATTGAGAATGGCTAATTTCTAGTTGAAATCTAGATCTGCCAAGAAAATTTAAAAAGGACGATGGTTCAAATGGCTCTGAGCACTATGGGACAACTTCTAAGGTCATCAGTCCCCTAGAACTTAGAACTACTTAAACCTAACTAATCTAAGGACATCACACACATCCATGCCCGAGGCAGGATTCGAACCTGCGACCGTAGCGGCCCTGCGGTTCCAGACTGTAGCGCCTAGAACCGCACGGCCACCACGGCCGGCTAAAAAGGACGACTGATAGCTGAAATCTATTATTTACAAATTTATTTAATGACCAGTTTCGTATTGCTTTAAAATCAGAAAAACAGGGGTGGTCCGGTGCCATGTGGTGCCACCTCAGATGCATCCCTGCGATTTCTGTAGCCAATTTTGTGCCAGTTTAGACGAGCATCGCAGTCCGTATAACGCGCCAGAAACGATTTCACCGAATGAGGATGTTATACCGGAGCCAAGGTAGCCCCTGAGGGCCGGCAACCCATATTACACCACAGACGACGGGGTCTATGTTCAAGGCGTACCAAAAGCACTATAGTAAACACTGGCTATTTACATACAAGATAATGGAAACAGACATTCCTAACACTACTTCCTGCAGGTGGAGCTCGAGCCACCGCCTGCAGGAAGTACCACTACGCCAAAACATGACTGGCTGGAGACGGCTATTTAGGGGCTAGAACCAGCCCCGAAGTTCAGATCATACCAGATGCCGACCTCGTGGACTTCGACGGCTGAAGATTACGTCTTCGTCTCTGAAATGGACTCGTGTGCGTGTGTGTGTGTGTGTGTGTGTGTTTTACCACGAACCTTTGTGGAAAATTAGAAGTGAATTTTTGTTTGCCTCAATTAGGAGACTTTTACTGGCATCGTTATTGTTGCCTTTCTTTTGTTGTTCAGTCATCAACCTTGTAAACGTACATAAATAAAAGTTGTGTTTGTGAAAAATTGCGAATTGTCAGTCACTAAAGAGGATGTGCATCCAGTAGACATACATTTTGCCTAGCTGGTGCTCTCCTCTTTTACAACCGTAAAAGAAGCCCGCGAACATTAGGATTGCTGTTCCTATTCTGGTTACTCATTGCAATTTGTGGTGCAGTGCAGTACCGTGCACAGAAAACATACAAAAACACATTTGAACCAGCGTTTTCATTCATTTCGTGTGTGATATACACTCCTGGAAATGGAAAAAAGAACACATTGACACCGGTGTGTCAGACCCACCATACTTGCTCCGGACACTGCGAGAGGGCTGTACAAGCAACGATCACACGCACGGCACAGCGGACACACCAGGAACCTCGGTGTTGGCCGTCGAATGGCGCTAGCTGCGCAGCATTTGTGCACCGCCGCCGTCAGTGTCAGCCAGTTTGCCGTGGCATACGGAGCTCCATCGCAGTCTTTAACACTGGTAGCATGCCGCGACAGCGTGGACGTGAACCGTATGTGCAGTTGACGGACTTTGAGCGAGGGCGTATAGTGGGCATGCGGGAGGCCGGGTGGACGTACCGCCGAATTGCTCAACACGTGGGGCGTGAGGTCTCCACAGTACATCGATGTTGTCGCCAGTGGTCGGCGGAAGGTGCACGTGCCCGTCGACCTGGGACCGGACCGCAGCGACGCACGGATGCACGCCAAGACCGTAGGATCCTACGCAGTGCCGTAGGGGACCACACCGCCACTTCCCAGCAAATTAGGGACACTGTTGCTCCTGGGGTATCGGCGAGGACCATTCGCAACCGTCTCCATGAAGCTGGGCTACGGTCCCGCACACCGTTAGGCCGTCTTCCGCTCACGCCCCAACATCGTGCAGCCCGCCTCCAGTGGTGTCGCGACAGGCGTGAATGGAGGGACGAATGGAGACGTGTCGTCTTCAGCGATGAGAGTCGCTTCTGCCTTGGTGCCAATGATGGTCGTATGCGTGTTTGGCGCCGTGCAGGTGAGCGCCACAATCAGGACTGCATACGACCGAGGCACACAGGGCCAACACCCGGCATCATGGTGTGGGGAGCGATCTCCTACACTGGCCGTACACCACTGGTGATCGTCGAGGGGACACTGAATAGTGCACGGTACATCCAAACCGTCATCGAACCCATCGTTCTACCATTCCTAGACCGGCAAGGGAACTTGCTGTTGCAAAGGGACAATGCACGTCCGCATGTATCCCGTGCCACCCAACGTGCTCTAGAAGGTGTAAGTCAACTACCCTGGCCAGCAAGATCTCCGGATCTGTCCCCCATTGAGCATGTTTGGGACTGGATGAACCGTCGTCTCACGCGGTCTGCACGTCCAGCACGAACGCTGGTCCAACTGAGGCGCCAGGTGGAAATGGCATGGCAAGCCGTTCCACAGGACTACATCCAGCATCTCTACGATCGTCTACATGGGAGAATAGCAGCCTGCATTGCTGCGAAAGGATGATATACACTGTACTAGTGCCGACATTGTGCATGCTCTGTTGCCTGTGTCTATGTGCCTGTGGTTCTGTCAGTGTGATCATGTGATGTATCTGACCCCAGGAATGTGTCGATAAAGTTTCCCCTTCCTGGGACAATGAATTCACGGTGTTCTTATTTCAATTTCCAGGAGTGTATTAACCTCTGATATTGGTGATATTAGTTCTGAGCTGTTTCGCAGATGCTGCACCGCGATCCTCCGAATATCCTACGGCTGAGAAACCATGTCCTGAGGAAAGTGCTTCGTTCCCCTCTAGAATTATCTGTACATGGTTTGACAGATTAGCTTCGACCGGTTTCAAGAAGCCTCTGGAAATTTGTGGAATATGAACACTGCTAGGGAAGTGTTCCCTCGATTTGATAAGCACTGGGAAAAGACTGCAAAAGACAGCTAATGCTCGTGCTCCCAAAGCATGATTCCACAAAAATGCTTGTCGTGTTGACGATGTGGGAACGCAATCTAAAAAGAAACAGCAGGCTTCTATCCTACCAGCTACCTGCAAGGCATTTGGTCCAACATTTTCTTTTTGGTGCTTGCCTCAAATTCGTACAAGAGGTTCCCATGTTCGTTACAATTGTGTTCGAATTATAGTTACAATCAATAATGAGAAATAAAGTAATTTATTGTGATGTTGCATAAATTCTTTGCGTTTTTCAGTAAGTTTCATAAACACAACAGTCTGCCAACACTGGGGTAACTTTTCGATTCTGCGACTGTAGAAATCACGTGGTTTTGAGGAAGAAATCATTGGTCCATGCTCGGAGAGCATTTTCATCCGGAAAGGAACTTCCTTGAGCTCGTTCTATAAAGAGCGGGAAAGGTGAAAACCTGAGGGCGCGCCGGCCGGGGTGGCCGAGCGGTTCTAGGCGCTACAGACTGGAACCACGCGACCGCTACGGTCGCAGGTTCGAATCCTGCCTCGGACATGGATGTGTGTGATGGCTTTAGGTTAGTTAGGTTTAACTAGTTCTAAGTTGTAGGGGACTGATGACCTCAGAAGTTAAGTCCCATAGTGCTCAGAGCCATTTGAACCCTGAGGGCGCGAGATCAGGTAAATAACGTGGGTGCGGAATGACTTGCGAATCACGTGGCGTCAATGTGGCGTAAAGTGCTACGCTCGCGTCACATCCTTGCTGCATTGCTATTTTCGCTGGCTGTATTAAAAGAGACAAATTACGTAATTCGTCACACTTCACGCTTCCTCCGAACATTTTATGCGTTGACGTGACGTGCCTGTCGCTAACCTGTCACCTTGTGGAAATAATCGGAAAATTATGCATCACGCGTGGTACTCACAGACGAATACCGTCTAAGGTTGACGAGCTGTTTGCCTTGAACAGCCTTAGAAATATGCTTCGTTGTAGAGGTGGGGGTGGGGGGGGGGGTGTTATACTCGTGTGTCTTAAGTAAAGCCACTCAAGTTAAAACCTGTCCAACACGTAGGTTTCAGACCTTTAATACGTTCCCCTCACAGTGTGGTCAAATAAACTGCTAGTGTCCGAGGTGAATTCCGTGTGAGGATCCATGCTCTGCACTCGCTTGAACCTAGGAGACAAGGTTCATTAGCTACACCTACTACTAATTTGAGCCCTGTGGCACTGGTTTGCCTTTCTAAACAAAATCGACAGATATAAAGGTAATTTTCACAGTACTCCAAGGAAGTGTGTGGGAACGTTACTGTTTACAATATACCAGGTCACTCAGCTGCCCAAATCGATGGGTTTTATTCAAACTGTAACGCCTTTCAAATACCACGCTCGAGATTTTCATACTGCATCGCTCGCTATGCGCAAAGTACTAGTTCAAGAGAAAAAAATGTACAGGACCTTTTCGAAGGAAATTTATGTTGCTAAATTTTGTATTGGGATACTTTTTCGCCAGATGCCATAGTTTTCGAGTTATTCAAGAAAAACGTACTACAGTGACTTTCAAACGCACCCACCCCCACTTCCTCACCGGTCAGAATTTCGAGTATGGTGTTCATGGCAGTCCCACCTACCACTTTGCAAAAATTTGCGTCCGCACGGAAATCTTTCCGACCTCCCGCGTACCGGCCGGCCACACACAGGTGTTATTCCTGCACTCTTGGAACGTGCGGACAGTCTCATTCGAGGTGATTGACAGATCGCAATAAAACACCTCACTGCACAACTATATGTCTCCATGGAACTGTAGTGGGTGAAGCAAGATTATTCCACTATGTAGCACAACAAAAAAAAAATTAAAATGGCTCTAAGCACTATGGGACTTAACATCTGAGGTCATCAGTCCCCTAGACTTACAACTACGTAAACCTAACTAACCTAAGGACATCACACACATCCATGCCCGAGGCAGGATTCGAACCTGCGAGCTCAGCAGCCACGTGGTTCCGGACTGAAGCGTCTAGAACAACTCGGTCATAGCGGCCGGCGTAGCACAACAAATTCTGCATTTTTCAGCCGAAATTGGCCGACAAAAAAATGATGCATTTCTTATTCAAAGCTCCTCATACAGGTAAATAACACCGAATACTACAGAATCATCTTTTATTAAGGGGGGTAGGACATCAAACGGGCCGACTTGAAGCAGGAGAGGCACCATAGGACATTTTAATTTCCACTGTCTATACTTTTACAAATAAGTACATAAAACTTTGTCAGCATGCCCAGGAAGGATTCAGGATTCACACTCATAGAATTTTTTTTACATGCGAAATTTCATTATTTTTCTCACTTACTATTGGCTGCATTTGTTGCTATAGTTACACTTCATAAGTAAGAGAGATTCTTCCATGAATTTTGCACAGTATACAAACCATACTTACAGATGTATGAAACTCTACAATTTATTTAATGTATGAAAAAATGAATGAGCTGCTACATTTTAAACTTCATGTTTAGAGAACAATCAAATTTTATAGTTAACTACCTGAATTTTTACCACAGTTTTTAACAGATTTGGAAAATTCTAGTTTCATAAACCTTTAAGTATGGTTTGTATGCTGTGCAAAATTCATCTAAGAATATCCCTTACTTACGAAGAAAAGTGCACCTATAGTAACAAATGGAGCCAACAGTAAGTGAAAAAATTATGAAATTTCACATGTAAAAAAATTTATTTTGTTGTTGTATTTTTGAACTTCCACTGCTATGAGTGTGAGTCCTGAATCCTTCCTGCTCATGCTGGCGAAGTTTCATGAATTTATTTGTAAACGTACAGGCAGTGGAAATTAATATGTTCTGAGGTGGCTCTTCTGCTCCAAGTCGGCCCCTTTGACGTCTTGCCCCCCCCCCCCCCCCCGGCATTTAATTCGTATGTCTGAGAATGTTTAGTACTACAGTTAACATAAAGATAAATAGAGCTGTATTCCAGAAGTCACCTGCAAACACATGCCGCCAGTAGTCAAATGGTTCAAATGGCTCTGACAAGGGAACCTCCCCATCGCACCCCCCCTCAGATTTAGTTATAAGTTGGTACAGTGGATAGGCCTTGAAAAACTGAACACAGATCAATCGAGAAAACAGGAAGAAGTTGTGTGGAACTATGAAAAAAATTAGTAAAATATACAAACTGAGTAGTCCATGCGTAAGATAGGCAACATCAAAGATAGTGTGAACTAAGGAGCGCAGTGGTCCCGTGGTTAGCGTGAGCAACTGCGGTACGAGAGGTCCTTGGTTCAAGTCTCAAAAGAGTGAAAAGTTTAATTTTTAATTTTCAGACAATTATCAAAGTTCAGGCACTCACACATAATCAACTTCGCTCTCCAAAATTCCAGGACATGTTTATATTTGCTTGGACATATGCAGGATTTGACGGTCTACACACGGAAAAATTTGAAAACGTTAAAAACGTATGTTTTGACAGAGCACAGGGAATACTGTGCGACTGTGAAACTGTTGCATTCATTTGTTGCAGTTTATGGGACAAACTCTTATGTTTTCATCACTTTTTTGGGAGTTATTATCAGATCCACAAGAAAACCTAAATCGGGCAAGGTAGAAGAATCTTTTTACCCATTCGCCAAGTGTACAAGTTAGGTGGGTCGACAACATATTCCTGTCATGTGACGCACATGCCGTCACCAGTGTCGTATAGAATATATCAGACGTGTTTTCCTGTGGAGGAATCGGTTGACCTATGACCTTGCGATCAAATGTTTTCGGTTCCCATTGGAGAGGCACGTCCTTTCGTCTACTAATCGCACGGTTTTGCGGTGCGGTCGCAAAACACAGACACTAAACTTATTACAGTGAACAGAGACGTCAATGAACGAAAGGACAGATCAGAACTTTGCGAAAATAAAGAAAGTAAAATTTTCACTCGAGGGAAGACTTGAACCAAGGACCTCTCCTTCCACAGCTGCTCACGCCAACCACGGGACCACGGCGCTCCTGAGCTCACATTATCCTGGATGTTACCTATCTTGCACATGGACTACTCAGTTTATATATTTTGCTTATTTTTTCATAGTTCCACACAACTTCTTCCTGTTTTCTCGATTGATCTGTGTTCAGTTTTTCAAGGCCTATCCACTGTGCCAACTTATAACTAAATCTGAGGGAGGTGCGATGGGGAGATTCCCTTGTGAGCACTATGGGACTTAACAGCTGAGGTCATCAGTCCCCTAGAACTTACAACTACTAACTAACCTAAGGACATCACACACATCCATGCCCGAGGCAGGATTCTAACCTGCGACCGTAGCGGTAGCGCGGTTCCAGACTGAAGCGCCTAGAACCGCTCGGCCACACCGGCCGGCGGCACTAGTCAGCTGATCGAGATGTTTGTTTCTAAATAATGTCATGCGCCGTCTGTATCACCTACGGTCTAAGAACGAGGTAATACCGTCTATTTGGCACAATTTTAATTACGAATAGTGAACGACGAGTCGCGCAGAGTTTTGGGCTGTACCGAGGCGAGGTTTGTTTTGAGATTACTGCGAGCCCGAGTGCGTGCGGCGCGTTCTCGCAGTGGCGCCAGGCGCCGGCTAAAATTTGCCGCCGACGCCGGGGGCCCCTCGAGAGGTTGGCAAGGCCGCCGCGCCGCCAGCCGGACGTCGTGTGCTGCGCTCTGCCCTGGCCTAGCGTGTGCAGTGTTTACGGGCGCGCGGCACGTGCGCTCCTAGAGCGAGCAACTGGCCGAGTGTTTGTCTGCACTCTCAGCACAGGGGTTCACCCCACGGGGATCCGTACAGGCATCAAGACTACTGGCCACACCAGAGCTCGATACAGGTGCCAAGATCACTAGACGCACTAGAGTCCCTACAGGTATCAGGATTACTTAGACACTCGAGGGTCCACACTGTTAAGCCCGTCTCACACGGAGCAAGGTTCGCTGCAAGTTTGCGAGATGGCGTGCATACCTGCCGGCTTGCAGGGAAAGGAGCCGGCTATCTTCCATGCCGAAGCTCTCCCACGGTGCAAGATCGGCAGCTAGTTGTGTTGTGATCGGCTGCATGTTGTATCGAACGAAGATGGCTGCTTCAGGTACAGATGTTCAGAGCAAACTGGCGTTATTAGCTGTTTTGATGCTAAACGATGCAGAAATGCACGTTAATGGGAGAAGAAGAAAGAAAGAATGGATGAAAAACTGGATTAAGAGGAGAAACGCTGGAAAAGGTGCGCTCTTCATGCTTCATAAAGAGTTGAGGTTAGTTCGCATAACACTTACTTTTGTTTGAAAAGTATCACCATTTCATTACTGTTTGATTTTATAAATATACCAATAATGACTGTTATATACGACTTTATTTTATAGGATAGAAGATCGTTCATCCTTTGCACATTTTATACGAATGGGTGTATTGGTATTTTGCTTCAATCGCTTCCTTGGACCACTGCAGTGCCATTATTTAATAATTATAAGAACTTCCTAGCGCACCTCACAACAGCAGCTTTTCACCTCACAACAGCAGAAAAGCTGCTATCAACAAAGCCTTCCCGCCCAAGCTTTCCGCGTCTGACGTCACAAACGAAACGCCCCATCATTGGCCAACGCAGGTAGCATGCAGGGAACCTTGCAAGAAAAATAGCACCGGACCTATCCTGGAAATCTTGCAAGGTTCCCAGCAAGGTAGCCCGCTAGCAGACGAAGGAGCCCGCAAGGTAGCCGCCGCGCGAGCCAGCAAGGAAACTTACAGCGAATCTTGCTCCGTGTGAGACGGGCTTTACGGCGTACAGTCAAGCGCCGGCACGCCAGTCAGGAACGAGAGTCCAGAGAGGGCTGTGAAGAAGACTTGAGCCTATAGCACGCTGACCGACCCCTCTCCAGCAGCGGCCTCTATGCGAAAAGAAATAACGCCGACAGGCCGGGACCGAGTTCTACAACAACTTCAAGGCTAGTCATTTCGCTTGTAGGCCTACTATGTAGCATTGTTGGGTTGGGGTTTGGTTCGGTTGTTTGGGGGAGGAGACCAGACAGCGGGGTCAACGGTCTCTTCGGATTAGGGAAGGACGGGGAAGGAAGTCGGCCGTGCCCTTTCAAAGGAACCATCCCGGCATTTGCCTGGAGCGATTTAGGGAAATCACGGAAAACCTGAATCAGGATGGCCGGACGCGGGATTGAACCGTCGTCCTCCCGAATGCGAGTCCAGTGCGTGTAGCATTGTCTCTACTGAAGAAACTTCCTGGCAGATTAAAACTGTGTGTCGGAGCAGGGCTCGAATTCGGCACCTTTTCCTTTGTTCTTTGGCTTCTCGCAGGAGAGCTTAAGGTGGGACACGAGGTACTGTTGTGAGGACGGGGCGTGAGTCGTGTTTGGGTAGCTCAGATGGTAGGTGCCGGCACGGTAGCTCAGGGCGTTCGGTCAGAGTAAACTGCCTCTAATAAAAAACTGAGTTAATCGATTAACAACGAACTTAAACGGATGTCTTACGACGTCCACCCCGGGCAGATGCAACGGACAAAAGCGAACAAAATGAGATTAAAAAAGAAAGAAAAAGATGGTAGAGCACTTTCCCGTTATGCAAAAGTCCCGGTTTCGAGTCTCGGTTCGGCACACAGTTTTAATCTTCCCGGAAGTTTCATATCAACGCACACTCCGCTGCAGAGTGAAATTTTCATTCTGGAAATATACTGAAGAAACCTGCTGATCTTGTCGCCCTTTGCTTGCGACACATCTATGTAATTCCCAAAGTTGACAGTACTTTTGGTAGTAAAACTCATTAATACGATATGTTTGAACTGTTTGTATAGCGAAACGAGGGAACAGGTTTCCTAGAGACACCATATTCGACGACTAGGCAGGATTCAACACATACAGGTAGCAACATTACTAGACCGACAAGGTTCAAATGGCTCTGAGCACTATGGGACTTAACTTCTGAGGTCATCAGTCCACTAGAACTTAGAACTACTTAACTAACCTAAGGACATCACACACATCCATGCCCGAGGCAGGATTCGAACCTGCGACCGTAGGGTTCGCGCGGTTCCAGACTGTAGCGCCTAGAACCACTCGGCCAGTCCGCCCGGCAGACCGACAAGGGTTTCTAAAGGTACCAAGATTGCTAGACCCACAAGCGTCAATACGGGTACCACAATTACATTCTGCCACACATCTTTCTGTATGCCGAATGATGTTTAAGCTGCACCAAAGAACAGAAAATGACAACAACATCTGGGACGCTATCTGGCGGCAGCTCCGTGTCTGCAAAACAACGACGCGTAAGTTACGGGAATTGCTTTGCCAGTGCATAATGTCACGCAGAATCGCTGCTGCAATGCGTTCCATTGCTATTGCTGTGAAGTAAGTGGGCGTTATGTTTCGGCGCGTCAGCATATTTTGAGCGAGAGGACCAAACGCTTCTACTTACACTGAGGTGACAAAAAATGTCAGTGGACAGAGAAATGCACATATAAAGACGGCGCTAGCATTGCGCACGGAACACATAAAAGGGCAGTACATTGAAGGAGCTGTCATTTGTACTCAGCTGACTGGTGTGAAGCGGTTTCCAACGTGATTATAGCCGCACTACGGGTATTAACACACTTTGATGCTTCAAAAATGGCTCTGAGCACTATGGGACTCAACTTCTGAGGTCATCAGTCCCCTAGAACTTAGAACTAATTAAACCTAACTAACCTAAGGACATCACACACATCCATGCCCGAGGCAGGATTCGAACCTGCGACCATAGCGGTCACGCGGTTCCAGACTGTAGCGCCTAGAACCGCTCGGTCACTACGGCCGGCACACTTTGATCGTCGGATGGTGTGATTAGAGCTAGACGCATAGGATATTCCGTTTCGAAACATGTCAGTGAGTTCAATATTCCGAGATGCACAGTGTCAAGAGTGTGCGGAGAATACCGTATTTCACGCATTACCCCTCACCATGGGCAACGCAGTTGATTGTGGCCTTCACGTAACGACCGAGAGCAGCGGTGTTGGCATAGGGTTGTCAGTACTAAGAGACAAGCAACATTGCGTGAAATAACAGCAGAAATCAATGTGGAACGCACGACCAACGTATCCGATAGGACAGTGCGACGAAATTTAGCGTTAATGGGTTGTGGCAGTAAACGACATCGCCTGCATCGTCTATCGTGGGCTAATGACCGAATCCGTTGGGACCCTAGATGACTGGAAAACCGTGGCCTGGTTAGATGAGTTGGTAGGAGTTGATGGCAGGTTTCGACTGTGACGCAGAACCCACGAACCCACAGACCCAAGTCGTCAACAAGGCACTGTGCAACTTGATGGTACCTCCATAACGGTATGAGTTGTGTTTACATCGAATGGACTGGATCCTCTGGTCGAACTGTATCGATCACTGACTAGAAATGGTTATGTTCAGCTACTTAGACACTATTTGCAGCCATTTATGGATTTCACGTTCCCAAACAACAGCGTCATCTCACAGGGCCAGATGCGTTTGCGACTGGTTCTGGACAATTCGAATAAATGATCTGGCCAACCAGATCGCCCCACTTGAATCCCAGCGAACGTTTATGGGACGTAATCGAGGGGCGAGTTGGTGCACAAAATCCGGCACCGGCAACAGTTTCACAATTATGGACGGCTAAATAGGCAGTATGGCTCAGTATTTCTGCAGGGGACTCCCAACGACTTGTTAAGACAACATCACGCCGAGTTGCTGTACTAGGCTAGAGGTGGTCTCACACAATATTAGGAGGTAACCCATGACTTCTTATCACCTCAATTTACACGGACTGCGCCGGCCGAGGTGGCCGCGCGGTTCTAGGCGCTACAGTCTGGAACCGCGCGGCCGCTACGATCGCAGATTCGAATCCTGCCTCCGGCATGGATGTGTGTGATGTTCTTAGGTTAGTTAGGTTTAAGCAGTTCTAAGTTCTAGGGGACTGATGACTGGGCTCAGAGCCATTTGAAAAAAAAATGGTTCAAATGGCTCTGAGCACTATGGGACTCAACTTCTGAGGTCATTAGTCGCCTAGAACTTAGAACTAGTTAAACCTAACTATCCTAACGACATCACAAACATCCATGCCCGAGGCAGGATTCGAACCTGCGACCGTAGCGGTCTTGCGGTTCCAGACTGCAGCGCCTTTAACCGCACGGCCACTTCGGCCGGCGGAGCCATTTGAACCATCGGATGAACGTATGATACAAATTATAAGTACAGAATTATCGTGAAAGACTGGCAGTACTGATATGTCATTTATAAAACAATAAATATGCCAAAAGGGCATTAGTCACAAAGATATTTAAGATAAAAAAAGCTGTGATGGCGAGCAACTGAGGGCTGCTCGTTACTTGCGTGGTACAGGTTCTGCCAGTCTTTCACGATGACTCTGTAATTATAATTCGTATCATACGTTTTTAGTCATAATTCTGTGACAATGTTATAGACCATTCTTTGGTTTAAATTCTGAGGAAGAGTGTTGAAACCCGGTTAATTCGTTAATAATTAGTGACCGAGGGCTGTTTTCTGTTAATTGTAACTATTCACGGTTTCTGAACGTGCAGCCATGTACAAAATTTTGTCAGTCTGCATGTATACATCACAGATGCTCAGGTGGTTCCTTTCAAAGGGCACGGTCGATTTCCTTCCCCATTCCAGAAACATTCATATCTTGTGTTCTCTGTCTAATGACCTCGCTGTCGACGAGACATAAAAACGATTCCTCCCTTGCTTCAAGAGTAGTGGAGCATTGAATAATAATGTATAAATTGAGCAAGGAATAAAGGAAACAAAAGAAAAATTCGGAGTAGGAATTAAAATCAATGGAGCAGAAATAAAATCTTTGAGGTTCGCCGATGACATTGTAATTCTGTCAGAGACAGCAAAGGACCTGGAAGAGCAGCTGAACGGAATGGACAGTGTCTTGAAAGGAGGATATAAGATGAACATCAACAAAAGCGAAACGACAATAATGGAACGTAGTAGAATTAAATTGGGTGATGCTGTGGGAATTAGATTAGGAAATGCGATGCTGAAAGTAGTAAACGAGTTTTGCTATTTGGGGAGCAAAATAACTGATGATGGTCGAAGTAGAGAGGATATCAAATGTAGACTGGCAATGGCAAGGAAAGCGTTTCTGAAAAAGTGAAATTTTTTAACATCGAGTATTGATTTAGGTGTCAGAAAGTCGTTTCTGAAAGTATTTGTGTGGAGTGTAGCCATGTATGGAAGCGAAACGTGGACGATAAATAGTTTGGACCAGAAGAGAATAGAAGCTTTCGAAATGTGGTGCTACAGACGAGTGCTGAAGATTAGATGGGTAGATCACATAACTAATGAGGAGGTATTGAATAGAATTGGGGAGAAGAGAAATTTGTGGCATAACTTAACAAGAAGAAGGGACCGGTTGGTAGGACATATTGTGAGGCATCAAGGGATCACATATTTATCATTGGAGGGCAGCGTGGAGGATGAAAATCGTAGAGGGAGACCAAGAGATGAATACTGTGGTGTCACCGCCAGACACCACACTTGCTAGGTGGTAGCTTAAATCGGCCGCGGTCCATTAGTACATGTCGGACCCGCGTGTCGCCACTGTCAGGATCGCAGACCGAGCGCCACCACAAGGCAGGTCTCGAGAGACGTACTAGCACTCGCCCCAGTTGTACGACGACGTTGCTAGCGACTACACTGACGAAGCCTTTCTCTCAATTGCCGAGAGACAGTTAGAATAGCCTTCAGCTAAGTCCATGGCTACGACCTAGCAGGGCGGCATTAGTTACTTCATGAATCTAAAGAGTCTCACTTGTATCATCAAGAATGCTGTATACCAAAGGACGATATAAAAGTTAAGTGTTCTAGTAGCTACGTTCTTTTCTTTATCACATTCATCACGTATCCTGTTCCAGACTTCGCGCCAGTCGGCGTGTGTGTACGTGTGCCCTTTCGGCTACCCGTCTCTGTGGACTGGCTGCCTTGTCAGTCCACTACAAATACACTAAGCAGATTCAGAAGGATGTAGGTTGCAGTAGGTAGTGGGAGATGAAGAAGCTTGCACAGGATAGAGTAGCATGGAGAGCTGCATCAAACCAGTCTCAGGACTGAAGACCACAACAACTTACTTTTGATGTCCCTTAGAATATTATGTGATATATTCTCATACGACTTCGTGATGCATTCAATGCAGATAACAGACAGTGCGAGAAGCACCTCCACCGCTTGCTCTGTGCACGGCGAGGAGTGGTTTCGACCAGGCCAATGGACTAGGCCATCCCAGACTGGACTAGGCGATCCCGGCGATTTTAATCCAAACATACAATAGGCCGCCGCTCCCGACGGACTGGAGCTGCGTTCCGCGGCGGCCAGGTGGGTGGGCCCCCGACAGATGGAGACGTAGACGGCCCGCGATACGCGCAGAGTGTATCGGATCGGATCGGGTGGGATCGGCGCGGCGCGACTTGTGCGTGTCTGGGGAGCGGCCGCGGCGCAACCCGACCCGTTCGCCTTGGCACGCTGGACCCTCCAAGGGCAGCCGGCACCAGCGCCACTACACCACACAAGACGAGACTGCAGCTATATCTGTACCACGGGCTGCGCGGGAAAGGCAGTCGCGCACACGCTTCCATTGACTCCTGTGACCATCTTCCATTTTTGGTCATCTCCCCAGTTACCAATGACCTACAGCCATCTTTCTTCGTACACGGTGCCAACACTTCACCTTTTTATACAGGCGTTTACAATACACACGGTTGCATGATGCTTGGTTTGTGGGACGCTCAACTGCACGCTGATGACCGCACAGTTGAGCGCCCCCCGAACCAAACATCATCATCAAATTGTTCAAATGTGTGTGAAATTTTATGGGACTTAAGAGCTAAGGTCATCAGTCCCTAAGCTTACACACTACTTAACCTAATTTATCCTAAGGACAAACGCACACACCCGTGCCCGAGGGAGGACTCGAACCTCCGCCGGGTCCAGCCGCACAGTCCATGACTGCAGCGCCTAAGACGCTCGGCTAATCCCGTGCGGCCATCATCATCATCATGAGGGCACGTACAAAGTCCGAATTTTTACACAGTCCTATTGTATAAGTAATCCAATCTAGCCACTGTCACGAATGATGATGATGATGATGATGATGATGATGATGATGATGATGACGACAACACGAACACCCAGTGCTCGGGCAGAGAAAAGCCCAAGTCCGGCCGGGAATCGAACACGGGACCCCGTGATCCAGAAGCAGCAGCGCTAGCCACTAGATCACGAGCTGCGAACACAATACACACGGTTCAAATGGTTCAAATTGCTCTGAGCACTATGGGACTTAACTTCTGAGGTCATCAGTCCCCTAGAACTTAGAACTACTTAAACCTAACTAACCTAAAACACCTAAGAACATCACACACATCCATGCCCGAAGCAGGATTCGAACCTGCGACCGTAGCGGTCACGCGGTTCCAGACGGTAGCGCCTAGAACCGCTCGGCCACCACGGCCGGCACGTACGGTTCGTTCTCCACTAATACAATAACAGCTACTAGCCCTTCCCCTCTCAAAACCCTTGTTCTTTAAAGAATCTAGCTTCCCTGTGTAAAGCATCTTTACTGGTTGTGAGGGTACTACCATCTTCTCGATGTTTGGTAGCAAAAGTTTGGAAATAAATAATTTCGTTAAGTGGAAGCGAAATCTCTTACTGCTTTTGAACATACATTGAAGCGCCAAATAAACTGGCGCAGGCATGCTATTCAAATAAAGACATATGTAAACACGCAGAATGCGGTCGGCAACGCCTATATAAGACAATAAGTGTCTGGCGCACTTTTTACATCGATTACTGCTGCTACAATGGCGAACGGGACCAACGACGATTGAAGAGAAACATTCAACATGGCTGGCATAAGTGCAACCCTTCCGCAAAATGCTGCAGATTTCAATGCTGGGCCATCAACAAGGGTCAGCGTGCGAACCATTCAGCGAAACATCATCGACATGGGCTTTCGGAGCCGAAGGCCCACTCGTGTACTATTGATGACTGCACGACACAGAGTTTTACGCCTCGCTTGGGACCATTCTCACATACTGCGTGAATATAGTCTGGGTAATTTTCGCGCCATGAGTTACGTTCTCTGATGACACAGGCCTACCTATACACAATGTCTCATTCAGCAAATACTTGACAATGTTGTGTGCAAGTGCTACTTTGAAATGAAGAGGCTGGCACATCAGGGGAATTCGTTGTCGGTCGTATCAAAACATTCGGGTAAGTGCGAAAGAAAGAGTGAGTTATAACGCTACTGAGCACACACATTGGGCGGCAAACTCCCGTGTTGACAACCGTTCATTCCCGGACATTCCAAACGTACAGATAGTTTTCGAGATATGCTGGCACATTGAAGAGTGTATACAAACCGAATTATCCCGTTTAAAGTTGATGATACAACGCACTCAACTGAACCGCACTGTTAAAGCAGTTATACGTTGAGAATATTCTTCTCGGGTATGCAGCCGGATCATAACGTCTTCATGACACAATATTTCCGCGGTCCATCTGGCCGCCATCTTCAGGTGAGAGTGCTGGTGCACGAACTCGCCGGAACTGACTTCCTAGCGCAAGCTAGGACATGGTGCTGAACACGGCGTCCTTAAAACCAACTTGTTTCTGGAGGTACGTAGACGAAACGTTTATGGTGTGGCCTCATGGGAGAGAAGCTCTTGACCGCCTCCTAGATCATTTTAATTCTCTGCATCCTAGCATCAAGTTTACCACGGAGGTGGAAATTGATGGGAAGCTTCCGTTTGTGGATGTTCTGGTGCACAGAAAGGATGATGGGACACTGGGACACAGTGTTTATCGAAAGCCTACGCACAAGGACCGTTACCTGCCTGCTTCTAGCTGTCATCCATCGTTCCAACGTACGGGGGTCCTGCGGACGTTGGCAAGAAGAGCTTATGCCATTTCAGATGGAGAAAGCTTGACACAAGAATTGGACCACCTTATTAAGGTTGTGTTCAAGCAGAATGGCTATACAGATAAACAGATCCGTCGTGCTTTCCAGTTTGGACCTTCGCCTGAACCACCAGAAGATACTTGCAAATCGGTGGCTTTTCTGCCTTTTGCTGGGAGCATTTCCTCGAAGATAGGAAGGATTCTGAAAAGATACCATATCAGAAGTATTTTCCGTCCGCCAGCCAAGATTAGAGCGCTCCTTGGCTCTGTAAAGGATGACTTGGGTTTGAGGAAGCCCGGTGTGTACAAGATCCCTTGCCACTGTGGGAAGGCTTATATTGGGCAGACAATCCGGACCATTCAGGACCGATGTGTTGAGCATCAGCGGCACACACGGCTGCTTCAACCTGAGCACTGTCTCACCGAGGGACACAGAATGCTATATGACGAGACACAAATGGTTGCCCCTGCATCTCGCTATTGGCACTGTGTTTTAAAAGAATCCATACAGATTCGTTTATCTGACAATCTTATTAATAGAGACAAGGGCTATATTTTAAGTAAGACTTGGGACCCGGTGTTATCTGACATCAAAAAACAACGGTCTGTGTTTCGATCGTCGGAATAAAAAATTTAATAATTTTTAATTTTTGACAGCGATATCTCGATTTCGCCTATTTCCACCAATGGCGGCGCGGTATGTTTACTGCGCTAGAGGGCAGTTACGGCACCTTCTCGCGCACGCGTTGTGGGTCTTCTGCGGCCTATATAGGGGCCGCAGCTTGCGCTAGGAAGTCAGTTCCGGCAAGTGCACCAGCACTCTCACCTGAAGATGGCGGCCAGATGGACCGCGGAAATATTGTGTCATGAAGACGTTACGATCCGGCTGCATACCCGAGAAGAATATTATCAATTATTACGCCGGGAAAGCCTTCGTAGCCACAGTTATACGTTGCCTACCTCTGTTACACAGCACACTATATGTAACGTTTTCTAATGGTTGGAGTCTTGACGTTCAATAAACGTAAACTACTCATGTCACGACGATGGTTGGTGAGCATTTTTTTTCCACTTTTTGATAGTGCGTCCAATAAAGATGACACGAACTGCCTAGCACGGGAAGTAGGTGCTGTTATTGATGTGGCTTTCTAGCCACGTAAGAAAAATGGTTCAAATGGCTCTGAGCACTATGGGACTTAACATCTGAGGTGATCAGTCCCGGCCGGCCGAAGTGGCCGCGCGGTTCTGGCGCTGCAGTCTGGAACCGCGACACCGCTACGGTCGCAGGTTCGAATCCTGCCTCGGGCATGGATGTGTGTGATGTCCTTAGGTTAGTTAGGTTTAACTAGTTCTAAGTTCTAGGGGACTAATGACCTCAGCAGTTGAGTCCCATAGTGCTCAGAGCCATTTGAACCATTTTGATCAGTCCCCTAGACATAGAACTACTTAAACCTAACTAACCTAAGGACAGTATTGGTTAAAAACAGTCTTGGTTGCAATTTTATTTTTTTTTATTTTTCAACGACGCGTTTCGCCTTATTTAGGCATCTTCTGGTTATCTTTTCTAGATGGCTCCTGTGAACGGCAACGCGTTATGCAGATCTTGTGGCGTCTCGCGTGCATCTAGAAAAGATAACCAGAAGATGGCAAAATAAGGCAAAAAGCGTCGTTGAAAAATAAAAAAACTAAAATTGCAACCAAGAATGTTTTTAACCAATACTGTTAAGCACTGGTTTGCTGTAATGCCACATATGGACTGGAAGAATTTTAAGCTAAGGACATCACACACATCCATGCCCGAGGCAGGATTCGAACCTGCGACCGTAGCAGTTGTGCGGTTCCAGACTGAAGCGCCTAGAACCGCTCGGTCACAGCGGCCGGAGCGTGATGCGCGGCAAGCTTGTTAAGCAGCTCTAGCACAAACATAACTGGCCTAGTTTCAGATTCCAGTGGGCGATGAACACGTAGTACTTACTGTAAGTGAAGTCTGTGTACGGCGTTGGCTGTGCGTAGGCCCGGCACTGTTACACGCACAGCGAGGCACTCGGTGGATACTGCGACTCTGTGAGACTCCGGAGACACTGACTGACCAGTGGAGCCGCGCGTCCGTTTAAACCCGCGGCTGGCATTTGCGAACTGCTTGTCCGGCGTTAGGCGGGAGCAAGATAGAATCGGCGTCTTGAGCGCTCTCCGCGGCGCCAGGTTATAACTGCGTGGCGCCACAGTGGAGGCTGGCCTTGCCGCGCGGCGCCCACCATGTGTACGGCTGTCTACCGGCCGACACGGCAGTTAGTGAGGCAAGCGCAAATACACTACTGGTCATTAAAATTGCTACACCAAAAAGATGACGTGCCAGAGACGCGAAATTTAACTGACAGGAAGATTATTTTAACTAAAGTTCAGTCTTGATCACAACACTAATGTCTCAATAACATAGCTCACCGGTTTCAGTTATATTTATATAGCCATCTTCAGACCTGTGAATTAATTTTAGAAAATACTAGAGTTGTTGTTGTTGTGGTCTTCAGTCCTGAGACTGGTTTGATGCAGCTCTCCATGAAATACTAGACACCAATCTTAAAATAAAATGAAAAGTGTCTAATGATGACAAAATTTAACAAGATAAAATAAAACTTATTATACCTGTGGTGTCACCGCTAGACACCACACTTGCTAGGTGGTAGCTTAAATCGGCCGCGGTCCATTAGTACATGTCGGACCCGCGTGTCGCCACTGTCAGGATCGCAGACCGAGCGCCACCACAAGGCAGGTCTCCAGAGACTGACTAGCACTCGCCCCAGTTGTACGACGACGTTGCTAGCGACTACACTGACGAAGCCTTTCTCTCATTTGCCGAGAGGCAGTTAGAATAGCCTTCAGCTAAGTTAATGGCTACGACCTAGCAAGGCGCCATTAACCATTTGCAACGTTGCATGTACCTCAAGATAGAGTCTCACTTGTATCATCCAGAATGCTGTATGCCAAAGGACAATATAAAAGTTAAGTGTTCTAGTAGCTACGTTCTTTTCTTTATCACATTCATTACGAATCCTGTTCCAGACTTAACGCCAGACGGCGTGAGTTGACGCGTGCCCTTTCGGCTACTTCACTGTGGACTGGCTGCCTTAACAGTCCACTACAATACCCATGGCTTCTTTGGAGGATGGTAGGCGGTCTCGTCATTTATTCAGACATACATAATGCGGAACGTATTCTTGGTTGCTACCCTACTGTTATAAAGAATGTCACTATGAAAACTACAGTTAAAGTAAGACGATTCTGCAACATCCATCAAAGATGCAATTGTGATGAAGGCGACTCGGTATAATCGATATATACCACAATTCCAAGGACTTTCACATCTTTGATTTAACTGACACAGTAATAGTATTAAGGTTACCCATAGAGGGCACAGCTATTACACATCGTAGTTTACCGTTTTTATCTAAAATATAAATAAGTTTTACACATACTATCTGTTAATCAGACATTTTAAATGAATCAATTTCATGTTATTAGAGTATTTCGTACTTTTATACTTTGACGATACCGTCATATTATGAACGCTGATTGGCAACTGTGAAGTAGTGTGAGAGGAAGTACGCGGAGCCTGCATATTTAACCTCATGCTCATGACCAACCTCCAAGCAAGCCATGGGTATAATAAGTTTTATTTTATCTTGTTAAAATTTTGTCGTCATTAGACACTTTTCATTTTATTTTAAGAAGGGACTCTAGTATTTTCTAAAATTAATTCACAGGTCTGAATACGGTTAATTAAAATAAAACCGAAACCGGTCACCTATGTTATGGAGACATAAGTGTTGTGATGAAGCCGAACTTTATTCAAAATATAATACTCTATTGATCACTGTCTCCAAAAATGTTTAGCAAAATTGTACGACACGAAGAAGATGCTGTGATATGGAAATGATTAGCTTTTCAGAGCATTCACACAAGGTTGGCGCCGGTGGCGACACCTACAACGTGCTGACATGAGGAAAGTTTACAACCGATTTCTCATGCACAAACAGCAATTGACCGGCGTTGCCTGGTGAAACGTTGTTGTGATGCCTCGTGTAAGGAGGAGAAATGCGTACCATCACGTTTCCGACTTTGATAAGGTCGGATTGTAGCCTATCGCGATTGCCGTTTATCGTATCGCGTCATTGCTGCTCGCGTCGGTCGAGATCCAATGACTGTTAGCAGAATATGGAAATGGTGGGTTCAGGAGGGTAATACGGAACGCCGTGCTGGATCCCAACGGCCTGATATGACTAGCAGTCGGGATGACAGGCAACTTATCCGCATGGCTGTAACGGATCGTGCAGCTACGTCTCGATCCTTGAGTCGACAGATGGGGACGTTTGCAAGACAACAACCATCTGCACGAACAGTTCGACCACGTTTGCAGCAGTAGGGACTATCAGCTCGGAGACCGTGGCTGCGGTTACGCTTGACGCTGGATCACAGACAGGAGCGCCTGCGATGGTCTACTCGACGACGAACCTGGATGCAAGAATGGCAAAACGTCATTTTTTCGGATGAATCCAGGTTCTGTTTACAGCATCAGGATGGTCGCATCCGTGTTTGGCGACATCGCGGTGAACGCACATCGGAAGCGTGTATTCGTCATCGCCATAGTGGCGTATCACCTGTCGTGATGGTACGGGGTGCCATTGGTTACACGTCTCGGTCACCTCTTGTTCGCATTCACGGCTCTTTGAACAGTGGACGTTACATTTCAGATGTGTTACGACCCTTGGTTCTACCCATCATTCGATCCCTGCGAAACGCTACATTTCAGCAAGATAATGCACGACCGCATGTTGCAGGTCCTGTACGGGCCTTTCTGGATACAGAAAATGTTCGACTGCTGCCCTGGCCAGCACATTCTCCAGATCTCTCACATATTGAAAACGTCAGGTCACTGGTGGCCGAGGAACTGGCTCGTCACAATCCGCCAGTCACTACTCTTGATGAACTGTGGCATCGTGTTGAAACTGCATGGGCAGCTGTACCTGTACACGCCACCCAAGCTCTGGCTCAATGCCCAGGTGACAGGAAGAGAATAGAAGCTTTCGAAACGTGGTGCTAGAGAACAATGCTGAAGATTAGATGGGTAGATCATATAACTAATGAGGAGGTATTGAATAGGATTGGGGAGAAGAGAAGTTTGTGACACAACTTGACTAGAAAAAGGGATCGGTTGGTAGGACATGTTCTGAGGCATCAAGGGATCACAAATTTAGCATTGGAGGCCAGCGTGGAGGGTAAAAATCGTAGAGGGAGACCAAGAGATGAATACACTAAGCAGATTCAGAAGGATGTAGGTTGCAGTAGGTACTGGGAGAAGAAGAAGCTTGCCAGGATAGAGTAGCATGGAGAGGTGCATCACACCAGTCTCAGGACTGAAGACCACAACAACAACAACATCTGCATTTCTTCTTGGTGTAGCAATTTTAAAGGCCAGTAGTGTATATATGCACATCGCTGTCCCACGACTATTGTCACGTCAGTGTATGCTGTTTAATCATATGCGTATCTCGAGAAGAGATCGTGCAGTTGAAATCAGAGATATTTCGAGTTGGCACGGACGCATACCGACAACCTTTACTGTGAAGCATCGTTCGCGGGTAGAATAGAAAAAGTGAAGGGAGGCAGGATGTGAGTGTGGTACACCAAGTGCCCTCCGCCAATTGCACCTGCACTTTCGGCGGCCCCGCTCCTGGGCTACAGTACGACAGTGAATGAGACGGAGCAGGGGAGAGGGCCGATGTTTTCGGGCCGGCGAGTAGCGGCGGCGGCGCCAGCCGGGCGGCGGCAGCGGCAGCGGCGGCCCGGCTAGGCCGGCCGCCCCGGCTCGGCGCGGCGCGGCTCGCCAGCGCCGCAGCCAGACGACCTCTCGCGGCCCGCCTGGGCTCGGCCGGCACACTTCCGTCACAAACAGGTTGTCTAGACGGCGCCGCCACGCGGCAGGTTGCAGCAGGCGCCGTCTACCCCAGCCCACAGCCCACTGGCCGCCGTCTTACGACACGCGGCGCCACACGCGGATACACTCACGCCTCAGGAGCTGCACGACGGAGCTGACAAGATTTCCACCTGCCCTAACCGTGGGCATTTCACTTAATGTGGATAAACCCAACGTAACGTCCGTAATAAAGACGAACCTTATACTAGTGTTAGCAGGCCCTACCCAATTAGCCGTGCCGGGGGTGGCCGTGCGGTTCTAGGCGCTGCAGTCTGGAACCGCGCGGCCGCTACGGTCGCAGGTTCGAATCCTGCCTCGGGCATGGATGTGCGTGATGTCCTTAGGTTAGTTAGGTTTAAGTAGTTCTAAGTTCTAGGGGACCGATGACGTCACAAGTCCCATAGTGGTCAGAGCCATTTGAACCATTTTTGAAACCATGTATTGACTTTGGAAAGTTGGCCGGCCAGCCCTCATTACAGACGTCGGACTTCGTAGGCTGGGCAGACTGAGAAAAAAAAAGGACAGCCTGCGAACTGTGGCGAAAGTAACAACAAGTGTATCTGAACACGCCGTGCACCGAACATTCCTAACGATGGACTTCAGCAGCCGACGACCCACGCATGTGCCAATGTTAACGCCACGACATCGGCAACTACGAGTAAGGTGGGCGTGTGACCATCGACAACATGGACGTTGACGCACCGCCGCACGGCAGTTAGATTATTTATGGAATCGGAGGTTTAATGGCATTTGCTAACTCATTTCGAAAACGACAATAGCTTTTTGGCAGACAAGAATGATTAGTACCTTAGACTCTAATTCACATAGTTCCACATAGCGCATACACAGCTTTCCCACTAGGGCGCGCCCCGCTAAGCACAACAGCGCAGGCGCAGCGCTCGTCCGCCTCCGCACTACGAGATGGCGCTGCCTTAGAGACGGACCAAATTCTGCTTCCGTCGATCCGCGTATTAATATGTAACGCAGCCAATGAGATTGCTGCTAACGTAGAACCTTTTCTCCTCGCGGATCACACTTGTGCAGTGATACATGATCGTGCGAGGTATTATAAAGAGTGTACATACCTCCGATTAGTCAGTCTGCATTTGTCTGCACCAGTCTGTACCAGTCTATAGTCAAGTTTCAGTCTGCGCCTAATAAGATTACCATATTCCTGTACATAGCCATGAAGATAAATGTATAGACACTTTTGTCAGGTATCACAGATATATGTGAGAATAAGATTGACGTACCAATACCAAGGGAACTTTAGATTTTCAATTGTAACTAGCATACAGAACCAAGTTAAGTTATTTCTATGCTTTTTATTATTTTAATAAATGTGTGTGAAAATTAATCAAGTTCTGTTTAAAGTTGGTCACCGTCAATCTGCTACTCTAAGCGTGCAAGTGGCATTTCTATCGTCTGACCTAACGGCAGAAGATAAACACGCCACGATAAGACCACGAGACATATTGCTGACACTCGCCTACTTCGTTAGAGCGACAAGTCAAATAATCTGATGGTGTGTGTACCGAAGGTCTTACAGTACGCACACCTCAATATCCATATAACTTACAGGGTGTTAGAAAAAGGTACGACCAAACTTTCAGGAAACATTCCTCACACACAAATAAAGAAAAGATGTGTCCGGAAACGCTTAATTTCCATGTTTGAGCTCATTTTATTTTCGTATGTTCTTCCACCTACGCTCAATGGAGCACGTTATCATGATTTCATACAGGATACTCTACCTGTGCTGTAGAACATGTGCCTTTACAAGTACGACACAACATGTGGTTCATGCACGATGGAGCTCCTGCACATTTGAGTTGAAGTGTTGCGGACCAATTCCGTGGCCTCCACGCTCTCCTGACCTCAACCTTCTTGACTTTCATTTATGGGGGCCTTTGAAAGCTCTTGTCTACGCAACTCCGTTACCAAATTTAGAGACTCTTCGTGCTCGTATTGTGGACGGCTGTGATACAATACGCCATTCTCCAGGGCTGCATCAGCGCATCAGGGATTCCGTGCGACGGAGGGTGGATGCACGTATCCACGCCAACGGAGGACATTTTGAACATTTCCTGTAACAAAATGTTTGAAGTCACGCTGGTACGTTCTGTTGCTGTGTGTTTCCATTCCATGATTAATTTGATTTGAAGAGAGGTAATAAAATGAGCTGTAACATGGAAAGGAAGCGTTTCCGGACACATATCCACATAACATATTTTCTTTCTTTGTGTGTGAGGAATGTTTCCTGAAAGTTTGGCCGTACCTTTTTGTATATAATTATCTTGGGTCCTTAGCGTGTTTCTGGGCAGTTTCAGGAAAGCCTCACAGCAGAAGCAACGGACTCGAGGTCTGTGTGCTACCCATGAACTGTGGCGACATTAGTTCGTGACGCCTGGTGGCTGGACATTTCAAACATTCCGTGTGTTGCTTCTGCCGAGGCAAGACACGACGAGACCCTTACGCGTACTGCTACTCCAGTACAGATACAGACCATTAGGTGATACAGAGAAGGGAGGCGCAATCGTCGCAGTGATGGCCGACTCCCCCGAGTCATATTCAGTTCCGGTGGACTTTCATTGCCAGGATGGCGGCAACGAGCGGCCGAGGCGCCCCCCCCCCCCCCCCCCGTGCGCCAGCTACGCATTGCGTGTATTCCGCGAACTGGTGGCGCTGATGAGGCGGCCTTCGCGGCGTGGGCGAGCACAGGAAGGCGCCACTTAGCTCGAGCTGCCTTCCAGAAAACAGGCCGGCAAGCACCGGCCTCACAACCAACGCGCCGCGGGGCAAAACCCACACTTACAAGGTGCCGGCTACAAGACTGCATGAAAAAAAAAAAAAATTAATATATAACAAACTATCAGCCTCGAGTGCGGTAATGAAACCAACCTTTACCTAGGTCACAGCCCAAGTAATTGAGCCTCCTTCAGAAGATAAACCTGATTTTATAATAGGTCTACGAGGGCATGGTCTAAAAATAAAAAAGCCTAGACCATGCCCTCGTGAGAAGCAATTTGTCTAATGGTTTAAAAACTGTCTATTGTGTTAGTTACATCTGAATGGGAGAAAGAAAACGAACTCGCACATTTTCACAGCACAGCATTTGCTGTCGCGAAACAGGTTTTAACAGAGAACGGGTATACTGTTGTTGCGAGGATACATAGCCTATGTCCGTCTGAATGTTTATTACAGCATCGTCTGAAAATTTATAGTAAATCGGTAAAGAATTCTTTGAGATTTTTTTCTTATAACGTTTCCCCTTGATGTAGTATGTATATAAACATTCGCTATATCTATTCTTTTTTTAAAATGTAGCCTACGTCTCGCCCGAACGTTTATTAGAATATCGTACAAACATTTGAAGTAGTTTTCGAGGTTTTCGGTAACAACATTAAACAACGACTTCTCTTTACATATTAGTACAGACGTGTAAAACCGGCGGAGTCACAATGAAAACGGAAGATCAAGAACGAAGTGATCAAATTGAACACAGTGTAAGAGATGGATGGATCATTTCGCCCCCGCTGTTCAATTCATATATCGAAAAAGCAGTTACGGAAGAAAAAGATAGATTCAGGAGAGAGATTAAAATTCAGGGTGGATAAATATCGGCATTAAGCTTCTGTAATAATGCTGCTAACCTCAGTGAAACCGAGGAAGAACTGCAGGACTTGTTGGATGAACAGTCTGCCGATCACAGACATTGGATTTAGAGGGAATCGAAGAAAGAGGAAAAGTACTGACAAATAGCAGAAATAAGATCAGTGGTTAAATTAACAGCAATACTGGGGGTCACGAGGTATATCTCGAGGAGAAATTCTGATAACTTGGAAGCGAAATAACACGTGACAGATGAACAATATAAAATATTCTAGAAGATTAAAAGAAGCAACATAAAAACCAGACTAGCACAGACGAAGACGACATTCCTAGCCGAGAGAAGTCTAATTGTATCAGATATGGGCCTTGATTTGAGGAAGAAACTTCTGAGAACGTATGCCTGGAGCACAATATTGTGCGGTAGTGAATCATGGACCGTGGAGGAAGCTGAGAGGAAGGAGGGAATCGAAGCATTTGAGAAGCATGCTCAAACTTAGGTGCACTGATAGGGAATGAGCTGCCAGAGTGAGATTTTTACTCTGCAGCTGAGTGTACGCTGATATGAAACTTCCTGGCAGATTAAAACTGTGTACCGGACCGAGACTCGAACTCGTGACCTACGCCTTTCGCGGGCAAGTGCTCTATCATCTGAACTACCCAAGCACGACTCACACCCCGTCCTCACAGCTTTACTTCCGCCAGTACCTCGTCTCCTACCTTCCAAACTTCACAGAAGCTCTCCTGCAGGTAGCTCAGCGAAAGGCAAAGGACCCGAGTTCGAGTCTCGGTCCAGCACACAAATTAATCTGCCAGGAAGTTTCAAGGAGGTTCTCTGCACAATCGGAGAAGAAAAGAACATACGGAAAACACTGACAAGAAGAAGGGGCAAGATGATAGGACAACTTTTAAGGCATCAAAGAATGAGGAGTAACTTCTGTGAACATGACGCCAACCCCCCCCCCCCCGCCACCCCTGTGTCATCACGTCATTAACCCGGAAAGTGTCCTCAAATTCAATTCGTCAGCCGCGTCACCGACAGCCTCTAGGCGCGTGCACGGCAGTACTTTCCTGTCGGCTCTGCCTTCCCCAACTTCTCGCTGGTGTGTCTGACCCACGACTCCACGGCCGCCCAACGAAGTTTTCTGGTCGCACGACGAGGCAGATCCCGCCTGCAGTCTTCCATATCCGCAGTACGCCGATCCTTCCTGTCAAACTCGGTTGCCTAAGGCTCAGGCGTTTGCGTGAATACAACTTCCCCACACGTACAGTAACTAAGTCAGACAATACTTCCACCATACCACATGTCGACCTTTATTTCTGCTCCATTCGCCTACGGTGCGTGTAGGACTGCTTGAATGACTTCTACGCTGTAATTAATCTCAAAATAAGCTTAAATGAAACAAGCCGACTAATAACTGGATGTGTGAAACCCACGTCGCTCGATATACGATATAGCCACACTTGCGAACAGCCAGGCAGAGTGAGCTGAATTTTACTGTTGGCACTACACACACCGGCTGATGACGTTCACCGGTCGTTCTCCATACCCACACCCTGTCATCGGTTCGACACATCGTGTATCATGATTCATCACTCCACACAACGTTTTTCCACTGTTAACTTCGTCCAATGTTTACACTCCTTACACCAAGCGAGGCATCGTTTGGCATTTACTGGCGTGATGTACTTATGAGCAGCCGCTCGACCATGAAATCCGAGTTTCCTTACCTCTTGCCTAACTGTCAACGCACATGCAGTGGATCCTGATGCCGTTTGGAATTCCTGTGTGATGTTCAGGATAGATGTCTGCCTATTACACATTATGACCCTCTTCAACTATCAGCGGTCTCTGTCAGTCAACAGACCAGGTGGGCCTGTACACTTCTGTGCTGTACGTGACCCTTCACTATCACTATAACATCAGAAATGCCGGCCGAAGTGGCCGAGCGGTTCTAGCCGCTTCAGTCTGGAACTGCGCTGCTACTACGGTCGCAGATTCGAACCCAGCCTCGGGCATGGATGTGTGTGATCTCCTTAGGTTAGTTAGGTTTAAGTAGTTGTAAGTTCTAGGGGACATGACCTCAGAAGTTAAGTCCCATAGTGCTCAGAGCCATTTGAACCATTTGTTACTCAGCGATATCCTACCCACTAGTCCACAAAGGAAGTCACTGGGTTCTGCTACCCTACCCATTCAGCCACTACTGCGTCTCTACGAACAACATAATACCGTCCACATCCTTTTGTATTGTAGAATTTTGGAACACGTATTATGTTCGAGTATAATGACTTCTGGAGACTAGAAATCTACTCTGTAGGAATAAGCATGGGTTTCGAAAAAGACGGTCGTGTGAAACCCAGCTCGCGCTATTCGTCCACGAGACTCAGAGGGCCATAAACACGGGTTCCCAGGTAGATGCCGTGTTTCTTGACTTCCGCAAGGCGTTCGATACAGTTCCCCACAGTCGTTTAATGAACAAAGTAAGAGCTTATGGACTATCAGACCAATTGTGTGATTGAAGAGTTTCTAGATAACAGAACGCACCATGTCATTCTCAATGGAGAGAAGTCTTCCGAAGTAAGAGTGATTTCAGGTGTGCCGCAGGGGAGTGTCGTAGGACCGTTGCTATTCACAATGTACATAAATGACCTTGTGGATAACATCGGAGGTTGACTGAGGCTTTTTGCGGATGATGCCGTAGTATATCGAGAGGCTGTAACAATGGAAAATTGTACTGAAATGCAGGAGGATCTGCAACGAATTGACGCGTGGTGCAGGGAATGGCAATTCAATCTCAATGTAGACAAGTGTACAATATAGCAGATCAGCAACTGGAAGCAGTTATTTCCATAAATTATGTGGGAGTAGGCATTAGGAGTGATTTAAAATGGAATGACCATATAAAATTAATCGTCGGTAGAGAAGATGCCAGACTGAGATTCATTGGAAGAATCCTAAAGAAATGCAATCCGAAAACAAAGGAAGCAGGTTACAGTACACTTGTTCGCCCACTGCTTGAATATTGCTCAGCAGTGTGGGATCCGTACCAGACAGGGTTGATGGAGGAGAGAGAGGGAAGGTCCAACGGAGAGCAGCGCACTTCGTTACAGGATCATTTAGTAATCGCGAAAGAATAATTAGGACATGTATAAATAAACAGTATAAAATAAATGGACATTGGAGAATAGCATCAAATGAAACAATATATAAGAAAATAGAACCAGTCGTGAGCACGATCAGGAAGAAACGCATCTCATTCTTTGGACATCTGATGAGAACTCCAGAAAACAGAATTAGTAAAAAAATACAAAAATTGTGGAATAGCAAGAGCGACACTGAATGGATCGCAGAAATTATGGAAGATATAAAAGAACTCCAAATTACAGTAGGTGATCTAAAAAACAAGACAGGGAAAACCAGAATACTGCAAGACCCGCAAACCAGACTACAAATGAAAATCAATAAAAGGAGTAAAGGAAGAGTTGTCTCAGATGAAGAAAGAAAGAAAATATCTGAAAGAATGAAGAAATATTGGGCAGACAGAAGAGCACCTTTCATATAAGAACAGACTCTAATAATTATATTACCTAAATATCATATTAAGTTTTTGTTGAGCCAAATTGTATCCCTGTGTAACACCTTGTTTACAACTTTGTATTTTTGACTAGAGTGGTCCAATGAAGGCCATAAAATAAATAATAATAATAATAAATCGCGAAAGCGTTACGGAGATGGTAGATAAACTCTGGTGGAAGACTTTCCAGGAGAGACGCTCAGTAGCTCGGTACGGGCTTTTGTTGAAGTTTCGAGAACATACCTTCACCGAGGAGTCAAGCAGTATATTGCTCCCTCCTACCTATATCTCGCGAAGAGACCATGAGGATAAAATCAGAGAGATTAGAGCCCACGCAGAGGCATACCGACAATCCTTCTTTCCACGAACAATACGAGACTGGACTAGAAGGGAGAACCGATAGAGGTACTCAAGGTACCCTCCGCCACACAGCGTCGGGTGGCTTGCGGAGTATGGATGTAGATGTAGACATTGGTAGGGCTCACATGACATCTGGTGACAAACTCGGCATTACATACGGGTACCCGGACACTTTTATCAGGTGGTGTACATGCATCACTGAAACCAATAAACCTTTTGTTATAGTCTGTCGGTAAACTGAAGAGCGAGCGCGCGAGTCCCCACTCTGCCTACCCTGCTACGTCGGAGGACGCTTCTACAGGCTGTTTCACAACGTAGTGCCGGCCCTGCCGCGGCGCGCGCTTTAAATCTGTGGCGACGCCGTGGACAGGTACGTCCCGGCTGCGTTCATTTCTAGACAAATGCGTTAAGAGTATAAGGAAAACAAAAGACGATAGCTTCTTCGAAACAAAACTTTTTAGAGTAAATAATATTAACATAAGAACGGAAGTCAGGATTCTACTACAAATATAGAACCAAATGCCTATTCATATGAATGTATGTTCCTCTATTCGTAAGACGAACCAGATATAGTGCAATCAGTCTGTAAAATTTAAGGTTTGTTCTTACTTTGTGTTTCTACTAAAAGGTAGAAGTTTTCTTTGAAGGGCTGCATTAAAACTTAACAATTCTTGCAACACGAAGAGTGTTTAAAAAGTAACCAGAAATTTATAATTTCGTGTGTTGTGTTAGTTCGATTAGCACTGCTTTTTTGTCACTGTCTTCGTAACAATGTCTGAAAAGTATTTCCAGGTAAATCCCATTTCACGCAATGTCTTGTGTAAAACATCTTTCTGCAAGGAAAATGTATTTTTTGTTTCAAGCCAGTAAGTAATTACCGCATTGTGTGCACAATTTTTTGGTTTATGTAAAAGTCCTCCATCGTCTGTCGAATGAGCGATTTTGTGAAACTGTCTATAAGGATGGGTTTCCTCCCTAAATTATTAGTTTTCCTTCGCGACGATTCCAGTAAACCATGAGCCTTGTTTTCGCATTCCTTCCTTATGCGTCCTATTGTGGCGAGGCTGACGTTTGCATAAACGACTAGGACTGGTAATATTAGCCAACAGTTCTTTTTGTGTAGCCTCCTTAACACACGCTGTAAGATAACGTTAGAGACGATCGAACGCTCGTTCTCCGCAAATATCTCCTCTTCTTCGTATTCTGCACATTTTCTTGCAATGTAGGGCGATTGTCCATCACTTCCGGATACTGAAGTATATCAGTGAGTACACAAAGTCAACTGACTGACACTGGCAACTAAGATCCCACGAACAGAAACGACGTGTATCACTGCACGCCCAACTACACCGTTGGACAGGTATTGGGCAACTGATTTTGGGTTGCCCTGTAGGCCAGTGGCAGGGTTCTTCCGGGAAAGGCCACTTCCCCCACCAAAAGCGCTGCTCGCTCTTGAGCTTACAGACAGACTATACTCGACTCGTGGTAATTAAAATGCGCAGTTTGATTTGCGCGCAAGGTCGCCTTTCCAGCCTCGATGCGCTTTCAGACTCTCCACTGGCCAGCTTAGACGGCATTCGAGGAATGGCGCAGGGAAAATTACACCGGGATCTTTATAGATTCTGCCGTGATCTGAGACAGCCCTCGACCTCCACGAATGGTGTGAGCGTGTAACGCCACCCTCCGTGTGCCTCGTGACATGGGTTGACCCGGTACGCAGAAGCCGCGTCGCGCTCCCGTCCGCTTCCAGGTAGCGAGCCCGGCGCGGCCGGTGGCTTAGTCGGGCGCCTCTGACGGAATTCCTGCCTTCGCTGGCGCCGGCGCCCGGGGGGCCGAGTGGGCGACGTGACGTCACGCGCAGGAATGCCGCCTCCTCAATGGGGGAGGCGGCCGCGGCCGAGCCCGCCCGAGCGCCGCCGAGGCGCGCTCTACTACCCGCGCCGAAAACGTCCGCCCCTTCCTCACCACGCGCCAGACATTCCGCTGCTAGTATTACAAATACAATTGTGTGCTTACACTGAGGTTACAAAAATGGTGGGATGGCGATATGCATTTATACAGACGGCAGTTCAAATGGCTCCGAGCACTGTGGGACTTGACTGCTGTGCTCATCAGTCCCCTAGAATTTAGAACTACTTAAACCTAACTAACCTAAGGACATCACACAAATCTATGCCCGAGGCAGGATTCGAACCTGCTATCGTACCAGCAGCGCGGTTCCAGACTGTAGCGCCTAGAACCGCTCGGCTACTACGGCGCCGCAGACGGCGGTAGTATCGCATACTTTAGGTATAAATAAGCAGTGTATTGGCAGATCTGTCATTTGTACTCAGTCGATTCATATGAAAAGGTGTCTGACGTGATCATGACCGCACGACGAGAAACAACATACTTTGAACGCGGAAAGGTAGCTGCAGCTAGACGCATTGGACATAACAGTTCGGATATCGTTAGGGAATTCAATATTCCACAGTGTCAGGAGTGTGCCGACAATACCAAATTTCGACTGCGCGGTCGCTCCCACCGTAAGTTCGAGTCCTCCCTCGGGCGTGGGCTTGTGTGTTGTTCTTAGCATAAGTTAGTTTAAGTAGTGTGTAAGACTAGGGACCGATGACCTCAGCAGTTTGTTCCCATAAGAATTCACACACATTTCAGCATCTGAATACGAAATTTCGGGTAAGCTGTGCAAGCTGGTGGTGGGTCTACAACAGCGTCGGCTGTGTTTACATGCCATAGTGCCATCTCTTCAGTTCTGCGTAGCACTTTGAAACTACGCCCCAAATTACGTGTAGAATATAATCCAATATCTTGGCGATTTATCTGGTAATAAATACGCAACCAGCCGCTTTTTTACGATTTATTCAACCACGAACACGTTTTCGAGCCGCTGCAGGCTCTTCATCAAATGGAGGTGTTACATGAACATTATGTTGTAGACCAAGTATAGCTAGATGCAGGGCTGGTGCTGCTGGTGGAAATGGCGGAAATTTAGTAATCGGTGAAGAAACATTAACGAATCCGAAAGTTTTTTATGTTTTAGATACTTACAGTGCACTGCCTTGTGGTACCCACATCAGATTGCTTCTTATAACGTACATTATTAAGCTACGTAAATAAATTACAAAATAATGGTTATAATGCCTCTTTGATAAACACCCTAGTTGGAAAAATCCAAAATAAACTCAAGCAACCACAATCACCATTACAAGCTGACAAAGAAATACCAAAATTTGTGTGTATTCCAGTCCTTGGCAAAATGCCATATACACCTGCAAAAAATGGTTCAAATGGCTCTGACAAGGGAACCTACCCATCGCACCCCCCTCAGATTTAGTTATAAGTTGGCACAGTGGATAGGCCTTGAAAAACTGAACACAGATCAATCAAAAAAGCAGGAAGAAGTTGTTTGGAAATATGTGTATTTTGCTTATTTTTTTCATAGTTCCACACAACTTCTTCCTGTTTTCTCGATTGATCTGTGTTCAGTTTTTCAAGGCCTATCCACTGTGCCAACTTTTAAACTAAATCTGAGGGGTGTGCGATGGGGAGGTTCCCTTGTGAGCACTATGGGACTTAACATCTATGGTCATCAGTCCCCTAGAACTTAGAACTACTTAAACCTAACTAACCTAAGGACATCACACAACACCCAGTCATCACGAGGCAGAGAAAATCCCTGACCCCGCCGGGAATCGAACCCGGGAACCCGGGCGCGGGATATACACCTGCAAATACTTTCAGACCACACAACATAAAAATACCCTTCCACACTGAAAATAAACTACAAAATAAAATTGTTCACAATAATAAATCCACTGGAGATTGGCACAAAAATTCTAGCATATACAAGCTCACATGCACCTGTTCTTGCTTCTACATAGGCCAAACAGGGAGAAATTTTGCAACCCGCTACAAAGAACATGTGAATGCCCTTCGACTCTAAATAAGTCCAGTTTTGCATCACATCTTGCTCACCATGAACACTCTGTTGGTGATATCAATGACAATCTTTCTGTGCTACAAATTGCTAACGAAGGAATGCAGATGGACCTCCTTGAACAATTAGAGATTTACATCCACAAACTAAAATCACCCCAAAAAATCCTGAGCGAACAAAGTGAATCAACACAAAGCCTTTTCTTCCAGAATTTCCAGGATACTCTGGACCAAAAGAAAAAAATTACAGTAATAACACATATTTACGTTTCTGCATAAATCATCTTCTTCTTGGCATGTAACGACTATGGTATTCTGCAGCTTACAAAAAGTTTTTAATTGTGTATTAAATATTCCACTCTAGCTGTTTACCTCTGTATAACTGTTAATCCATATTAAAAATTTTGTTGCCAATATAAAGAGACTCCTGAAGCTGGCAACATTTAGTGAGATGTGAAATCTGCACTAGTAATATTTGTACCAAATACAATGTATCTCTTGCCAAAGATTATTATGTAGTAAAGTCTAATATCTATCATATCCATACTCTTTGTAAAACAAACCGAGTGTTTACATTATGTGAAGCAGTGTTAAACCAAGTGCAGCTAAATACTGTGTGTATTTGTGTACATAGCTTAATAACGTACGTTATAAGAAGCAATCTGATATGGATACCACAGGAAAGTGTGCTGTAAGTAACTAAAACATAAAAAATTTTCGGGATCGTAAATGTGTCGTCACTGATTACTAAATTTCCGTCATTTCCACCACCAGCACCAGCCCTGCATCTAGCTACACTTGGTCCACAACATAATGTTCTTGAAACACCTCTATCTGAAGATGAGTCTGCAGCGGCTAGAAAACGTGTTCGTGGTTGAATAAATCGTACAAAAGCGGCTGGTTGCGTATTTATTACCAGACAAATCGCCAGTTTAAATCACAGTCGCAGTTCGTCATCCACAATGGATATGCTGAAATCCAGTATCTGCCTTCCGCTACAGTGTTTGCCCACTGCTGTTGGATACCGTACTGTTCTCTGACAACACGTCATATTACCTGTCTCTTTCTCTACCCTACGTTTTGCATCCATTTGCGTTCATCGGCGTTTCTGCGTAAGACCATTTCATAAAACTGTAATTAGTTTTCAATAGACTTCTCAAACACTGGTCCGCGTCCAAAGCTAAGTGGTCAGCGTACATGGGTGCCGTACGGAGCACCCGGTTGGTTTCCCGGCACTGCCAAGAATTTTTCCTTCATGTAAGTTCTGGTAGATTAGATTAGTTCTTCGTTCCATAGATCCGTGCTGAAGAGATCCTCGTGGATGTGGAACATGCCAATTTTTTTAAGCTGAAATAATAATACTAATAGTACGAATGTACACGAGTTGATCACTAGTAAGTCTCTCAGGCTCCTTTTAAACTGATCTTTATTTAAATGATGACTAACTGAAAAACTCAGCTGCCGACAGGTGTTGTTGATGTACCTCGATGTGGACAGCTGAAAATGTGTGCCCCGACCGGGGCACATACATCAACAACACCTGTGGGCAGCTGAGGTTTTCAGTCAGTCATCATTTATTCCAGGGAAAAGCTGCACGGTCATCAACAGTAACTCTTCTTTCGAGAACAAGTTACTGTCTTCGTATATATGATCATTTTTTGTAACTAAATTTTTTTTTATGTTTGCTGGCAACCTATTGAAGATGAGTGTTCCTGAGCAGTGGATTCCTTTTTGAACTAAAGTAAGTGCAGTCCTTGCGCAGATCATTTGTGTTCCTGGTATTGTATGTATGAACTGAACTGTTTGTTGCAGAAAGAGATATATTATTTAGGACAAATTTCATTAAGGAGTAAATATACTGAGAGGCAGTAATTAGTATACCCAGTTCTTTGAAGAGGTTTCTACAGGACGTCCGTGAATTTACTCCACAAATAATACGTATTACACGCTTTAGGACGCTGAAAACTTTCGTTTGTCTTGAAGAGTTCAAAAATGGCTCTGAGCACTATGGGACTTAACATCTTAGGTCATCAGTCGCCTAGAACTTAGAGCTTCTTAAACCTAACTAACCTAAGGACATCCCACACATCCATGCCCGAGGCAGGATTTGAACCTGGGACCGTAGCAGTCGCGCGGTTCCGGACTGAAGCGCCTAGAACCGCACGGCCACCCCTGCCGGCCTTGAAGAGTTACCCCAAAATATTATACCATATGACATTATGGAATGAAAGTAGGCAAAGTATACAAGCTTTTTCATTTTTATGTCGTCTATGTCAGCTAACACTCGAATTGCAAATACAGATTTGTTAAGGCGTTTCTGCAGTTCTGTGGTGTGCTCCTCCCAACTGAATCTATTATCAAGTTGTAATCCCACGAATTTAAGACTGTCAACCTCAACTATCTGCTCTTCTTCATACTTTATGCATATGCTGGGTGGAAACCTCTTACAGGTTCTGAATTGCATGTAGTGAGTCTTTTCGAAGTTTAATTCCAGTGAGTTGGCTTTAAGCCATTTATTAACATCCATGAAAATATCATTAGCAGATCTTTCTAGAACTACACTCGACAATTTATTGCAATACTTGTGTCATCTGCAAACAAAACGAACTCTGCTTCTGCTGTACTGTGTACACTCGGCCTCGTGATACCAAATGAGGAGTTACTTGATTTTTTTTTTCTTCTTCTTCTTCCTTCATTTTGTTCGTTGTTGATCGTTGTGTTTGGTCGTTGCGGACGTCACATGACACCCGTTAAAGTTCGTTTTTTGATCCTCTCACTCAGTATTTTTTTATTACAGAGGCCAATCAGCTCTCTGACCGAACACGCTGGGCTACCGTGCCGGCAGTGCGCTTTCGTTCGTTGCATCTGCTCGGGGCAGATGTCGTAAGACATCCGTTTAAGTTCGTTGTTGATCGATTAACTCAGTTTATTTTATTACAGAGGGCAGCTAACCCTCTGACCGAACACGCTGAGCTACCGTGCCGGCAATTTACCCAGCGCTAGCAGCCCGACAGTCTGGAATGTCTGCAAAACATCCAGGAGAGCGACATGCTGAGCACATGCCCCTCCGTACCACATCCGCACGACGCCGCGAGGCATAGGATGACACGGCGCTCGGTCGACATGCTACTCGTCGTCACGGCCTCGTTTTTCTGAATCCCGAACTCTTTTATTCTCCATTTTCACCGTATCCGACGTCCACGATGAACTTGTGCACGACGAGTGGTTAACGGCATAGGACTGAAAGAGGCGCTCTGCGTAGCGTGTGACGGAGTGCAGCGCGAGTTTTTGTTTTGAGGAGCCGACACGCGCCCACGGCCCCACAGCACAGCGGACGGTCCCTTTGAAGAGGCGCCGCCGGATTCCTGGAGGCGCACAGCCGGCGCCCGCCATTGGCCGCGCCGCGTCAGCTGTTCCGGCGCTCGGCCAATGGCGGCGGCCGTTGCAGGCGCCGCGCCGCGCCTCAGAAATACTCGCCGCTCCCAGCGGCGCCCGTCGCCTTCTCCGCGGCCGCAGCTGTTTCATTACGAGACCGTGAAGTAGGAAACCAACTGAAATCGCTCAACTGAGGAAAGGTCACTAGACCCGATGGGATACTCAAACCATTTCACACACACACTACGCGAAAGAACTAGCTCTTTTCAGCAGTGTAACGTAGGTCGCTGGAGGAGCGAAGCGTTGCTGTTGTCTTTAGTCTGAACATAGGTCTCATGGAGCTCTTCACGCTACTCTATCCTGTGCATCGAATAACTAGGGGAAGATCAATTTGTATTTCGTAGAAATGTTGGAACACGTGAGGCAATACTGACCCTGCGACTTATCTTGGACAATAGATTAAGGAAAGGCAAACCAGCATTTCTAGACTTAGAGAAAGCTTTTGACAATGTTGACTGAAATACTCTCTTCCAAATTCTGAGGGTGGCAGGGATAAAATACAAGGAGCGAAAGGCTATTTACAATTTGCACAGAAACCGGATGGCAGTTGCAAGAGTCGAGGGGCATAACACCAAGAAAATATCACAAATCATATATAATAACAAAATCATTGCGAGAAAATAAAAATGTCGCACAAATATCTCAACTAAAACCACAACAAATTCCTGGCAAAAACATAATTAGAACCAAACCTAAAATAAACGAATTTCCACACATCACTTACTGGTAACTATGTAAACATGTAATCTCGCTGATCCACTGTCATCCATGCTCAAAAATGGTTCAAATGGCTCTGAGCACTATGGGACTCAACTGCTGTGGTCATCAGTCCCCTAGAACTTAGAACTACTTAAACCTAACTAACCTAAGGACATCACACACAGCCATGCCCGAGGCAGGATTCGAACCTGCGACCGTAGCAGTCGCACGGTTCCGGACTGCGCGCCTAGAACCGCGAGACCACCGCGGCCGGCTTCATCCATGCTGTCAACAGATATATAGCATACATAAAAACCGACTAAAGTACGAATAACGACTCCAACGTACATCTGTGGAGAAAATAATAATTTTACAAAAGACCAGGCATGACAGCAACGATATTACATGCAAAGTAAAAACACCAAACGAATGCATTATAATTTTCTGATCGTAGTTACAAACCATTGTATTGAGACCATTACTTACATATGTATCTACAGAGCACCTGATGTTGGCAACAGGCCGAAATGAGCCTATCGTGAATGATTTATAAAATAAAAAAACCATTTAAAGAGCAGTGGAGCTGGCTGATATTCACAATAAAGAACACGTCACGTCATTCTCAGCGGAAAGAAATATTCAAACGTAAAACAAACTTAGGACAGACACCAAGGGAGCGTTGTAGGACCATTACTCTTCACGATGTATGTAAATGGTCAAATAGGTAACGTCGAAAGAGGCGTCAGACTTTTCAGGGGTGATGCTGTTGTATACACATAATTCGCAACGCTAGAAAAATGTAACGAATATCTACAAAGGATGGACACCTAGTGCAAGGATTGGCAGTTGAGCCTGAACATAAAAGAGAAACATGATGCACCGGGTCTAAATAGGCAGAAACACGCATTGTTGTATGACTGCTGGAGGTAGTCACATTCATGAGATATGTGGGAATGTGCTACGGAGCGATTTAATGTGGAACGACTACACGGAATTAATCACTGGTCAGCCACACGGTAGACAGATTCACTGGAAGAATGGTGGGGAAATTTAGTCCAACAAAGGAAGTAGCTTACCCTTCGTTCAGCCAATACTTCAATATTGTTCGTCCGTATGGGACCCGTACCAGGTAGGATATACAGAGGACATAGAGAAGGTCCAAAGAAGAGCAGCAAAGTTCTTTACAGGTTCATTTAGTAAGGACCAAAGCGTCACGAAGATGCTCAGCCAACTACAGTGGCAGATACTGCACGAGAGGCGTTCT
The DNA here is from genome assembly GCF_023898315.1 of Schistocerca nitens. Taxonomy (NCBI): domain Eukaryota; kingdom Metazoa; phylum Arthropoda; class Insecta; order Orthoptera; family Acrididae; genus Schistocerca; species Schistocerca nitens. The sequence goes on along the minus strand of NC_064625.1, from coordinate 138,244,646 downwards.
GTATCGCTGTATTGTTTACTGTTAAACTTCCGAGGGCGTGCGTTCAATACATTGCTTCCTCCTACGTGTATCTCGCAAAACGACAATGAAGTTGAAATTAGACATATTCGAACTCTCAGGGAGGGCTTACCAACAATCATTCCTCCATTCCTCCCCCGAGCGAACAGCTCGCGAATGGAACAGGAGAAGCACAAAGTGCCCTCCGCCACACATCTTGAGGTAGCCTGCGAAGTTTGAACGTAGATGTAGGAATCGTCTGTTTTTGTCACGTTTTTAACGGAGGACGCAACGTCACCTCGGGCACTGCCACACTGTAGTGGCGTCTTCCCAACCGCTGTGGACGCAGAATCACATCGGGCCAAACAATGGCTTTATAAACACACATTTACTGACTACACGACGTTAACGCCGATATTCCACTGCGAGATTGCATCGTTCAAACGTCGCTCAACTACCAGATATGGATTTAGTGCGAGCCTAGCAGTATTAGTTCCGAAGTTAAATTACGGCCTAATCTTATCACACAACAGTTGCCTTCTCAAATTCAAGAGTGTCTCCGAAAAGAAAAGAAACATTATACGTCTTGCCTTTCCTCAACAACAATGTCATATTACAGGAAACTATACTGTTTAACGGTCGCGATCAAATCTGACCTAAAATGTTGGACTAAAAAGGAAAGCAAAGTAAGGATTTAGTCATGTGGAAAGTACATGCAATGCATTCTCAAGGTGGAAGACCCTTCGCGTCGACATGCAGCTTTCCATCAAGTGAAAGTACTATTTCGGTTCGCCCAATGCAAAAGAACAGTTGGCCACAGTAACGTACGGTCCATTTCATTACACGGAAGGTACACGTTATGGTGGGTTACAGATGCGTCAAGAAACCTCGGCAGACAAAATCACCCTGTTATTCGCCAGAAAACTCCGAAAAGCGAAATCAGGGCGACTTCTTCGGAATCCGAATATTGTCGCTACACGATTAAAACCATAAGCAAAAGTCTTTCTGCTGCATGATAAGAGGAATGGTAGCAAGGTGAAAGGTTAAACACCGAGGGGTCTGCAACAGAGAAAATGGCGGTTATTCTACGAGGCGGAGATATACGCCACGAAACCCAGGGTAATGGCGAAGATCTTCTCAAGAAATGCACGCCACCACTTCTCTTGCGAACGAACGGCGACTTCTGGAAACTGAAATTACCTCCTCAGTTACCGGAAGTGGGTAATTACTGCAATGGAATGTGATAAAAATTAACGTCTACAAAGTATGGGTATTTACTATTTAAGTAGTATGGAGACAATAACGCAAACCGGTATTTAGCGAATCTAACTTAATTGTTAGTCGTACGTAAAGCAAGCGTTTTGATACGAGATGCTAGCCAGACAGTATTAGAAGGTGATTATTTTACCAAAATCTAAAATGTGTACCTTGGCTTCAGCTACAATACTGGAAATACCAATTTAATCTAAAATAAAGTTCGACGTCGTTTAAAAAAAATGGTCCGTTCCGCTCAAGAAGCTGTCAAATGAGACGAAGAAATGATAGGGGTGGCGGAGGGAGACAGCACCCCTGATTCGGTCATTTCTCTAAACTCCTACTGTTCACCTTACACCTAGAAGAAGGAATGACGCAAATAAAAGGAAGACTAGGGAGTGAGATTAAAATTCAGAGTTAAGTTATAGCCGACCGTTGTGGCCGAGCGGTTCTAGGCGCTTCAGTCTGGAACCGCGCTACCGCTAGGGTCGCAGGTTCGAATCCTGCCTCGGGCAAGGATGTGTGTGGTGTCCTTAGGTTAGTTAGGTTTAAGTAGTTCTAAGTTCTAGGGGACTGATGACCTCAGATGTTAAGTCCCATAGTGCTCAGAGCCATTTGAACCATTTTTTTTTAGTTAAGTTATATTAGCGATAAGATTCGCTGAATCCACGAAAGTGAGGGAGATTTACAGGTTGTGCTAAATGGAATGAACAGTCTAATGAACACATACCATGGACTGAAGAAAGAGGAAAGTAATGAATAGCAGAAGAGAGGTTAGCCATAAACTTAACAAAATCGGGAAACACTTAGTACCGGAAGTTATTCGTTACAGAAAAAGCAAGATGGTTCTAAAAAGACAACTGGCACAAAAAAAAGAGAGCCTCCAATAACTGAAGTCTCTTACCGTTAAACATATGCCTTAATTACGTCTGGATCGCAGCATTGTATAAAGTGAAGCAAGCGTGATATTAAAGAGGGACGCTGGAAAGCAAGTGGAGTGATGAGAAATAAAGAGGTTCTCCGCAGTGTCGGCGAAGAAAGGATGTCGAAATCACTCAGAAGAAGAAGGGACAAACTGATTCGATATGTTACGACATCAGTGAATAACTTGCATGGTAACTGAAGCAGCTGTAGAGGGTAGAAACTGTACGGAGAGAGAAATTAAAACATATGGAATAAATATCAGAGAGCGTTGTGTGAGAAGAAGAGGAAGTCGTGGCAGGCCGAATAAAACAAGAGGACAGTTGAGTGAAAGGGTGACGTAATATGAATATCGAGATAGCACGTCATACAGTAGCACGACTGTTCTCCCTCACATTCTTTTCAAATTTTGTCCTGTGCTCTAGAGGGGGTAATGTGTGCCGTACACTTAGCTGACAAACGTCATGGGATACCTCGTATCATCGTGTCGGACATCCTCCTGCCTGGCTTATTGCAGTAACTCGATGTGACATGGACTCAACAAGTTGTTGGAAGTTCCTTGCAGAAATATTGAGCCATGCTGCCTCCATAGCTGTCCATAATTGGGAAAGTGTTGCTGGTGCTGGATTTTGTGCACGAACTGACCTCTCGATTACGTCCCATAAATGACCGATGGGATTCATGGCGTGAGTTCTGGGTGGCCAAACCTTTCGCTCGAAGAGTCCAGAGTGTTCGAACAGTTGTGGCTCGATGACACGACACCGTTGTTTGGCAATTTGAAATCCTTGACTGGCTGCAAATTATCTCCAAGTAGCTGAACGAACATAACCATTGCAAGTCAATGATCGCTTCAATTGGACCGGAGGAACCAGTCCATTCGATGTAAGCACAGCCCAGACCACTACAGGGCCACCAGCAGCTTGCACAGTGCCTTGTTCGCAACCTGGATCCACAGCTTCGTGGGGTCTGCGCCACACTTGAACCCTTCCATCAGCTCTCAGCAAGTGAATTGAGGGGCTTACCCGACAGCGCCACGATTTCCCAGTCGTCCAGGGCCCAGTGGAGGCCCTGCAGGTGATGTCGTGCAGTTAGCAAAGGCGCTCGCGTCGGTCGGCTGCTGACATATCCCATTACCACCAAAGTTCGTCCTAACCAGTACGTTCGTCGTACCTCCCACATTGATTTCTGTGGTTATTTCACACAGTGCTGCGTCCTGTTAGCACTGACAACTCTACGCAATCGCCGTTACTCTCGGTCGTTAAGTGACGGCCGTCAGCCACTGCATTGTCCGTGGTGAGAGGTAATGCCTGCAATTTCGTGCTATCGGCACACACTTGACACTGTGGATCTCAGAATATTGAATTCCCTGAAGATTTCCGAAATGGAATGTCCCAGGCGTCAAACTCCAACTACCATTCCGCGTTCAGAGTCTGTTAACTCTCGGTCGTGAAGGCATAATCAGGTCGGAAACCATTTCATGAACACCTGAGTACAAAAGATAGCTTTGCCAATGGGCTGTCCTTGCATACCTTGTGCACTCGGTAAAACCTGTCACAGTTGGTTGGTTCAAATGGCTCTGAGCACTATGGGACTTAACTTCTACGGTCATCAGTCCCCTAGAACTTAGAACTAATTAAACCTAACTAATCTAAGGACATCACACACATCCATGCCCGAGGCAGGATTCGAACCTGCGACCGTAGCGGACGCGCGGTTCCAGACTGTAGCGCCTAGAACCGCTCGGCCACAACGGCCGGCACCTGTCACAGTGTCAGGGCGAATATTCGAATTGCATCACATACATATGCGGCCCTTCCTTGCAGTGTACCATACCTGCGAAAGGCGAGCAGTCAAATGGGGTACAGGGTGCGCAACGGCACAGAAGTCAAATGGGGCACGCACGGGTCACGCACTCACTTCGCAACGGCGACACGCTTGAGCACGTGTTGACGGTGCGTGTAGCTGGGCGTCACCAGGACACGTGACCGTGGCGAGGATGGGCTGGGCTCCGCGGTATTTTGTCAACCAGAAAGAGAGAGAGAGAGAGAGAGAGACGGCGCGCCCGCCTGCCACCTCAGCGCTACTCTGCGCCGTGCCGTCCCCAAGGCCGGTAAAGGACAGCCGCAAGGTCACGTGGCAGACAGACTCCCGCCCCTCTCCACTCTCCGCTCACTCAGCGACGTGTGCGCTATCTCCCGCTTTCTGCCGGCGGCTCTAGCATTTAACCAGTACCAGCTGCAGGTACGTACCTGCATCCAACGCACAACGTAGATACAATCAGCAACCAGTTGCCTAAAAGAAACTAATTTATTTAACTGGTTTCAGGCACTTAGTACCCTCCTTCAGAAAGCTGTAACTATCGCATTATTTGTGAGTGTCAACAATATGATGTGTAGGCGGCCTGAGTGGCGTCCGGCTCTAGGCGCTCCAGTCTGGAACCGCGTGACAGCTACGGTCGCAGGTTCGAATCCTGCCTCGCGCATGGATATGTGTGTTATGTCATTAGGTTAGTTAGGTTTAAGTAGCTCTAAGTTCTAGGGGACTGATGACCTCAGAAGTTAAGTCCCATGGTGTTCAGAGCCAATTGAATTTTTGTGATTTTCAATACTGTAGACGAATACTTATTTTGCGTCTTACATTGCCTACCTGTACTTCTGAATGCTTAACCATATTTATTTACATAGCAATCTGTGTTTCTTTATTATATTCTAATTTTCACTGATCAATGAAGACGTCCTTGTCCGTGCTTTATTTCAATCCGCCAGTTTGCAACCTTTATACACCCTTAAACATACACTCATGTATTAGACGAATACTTTGCGGAGTAACTGTAGGTAAGGCTATAAATAACAGAAGAATCAAAATTTTTGATTCAGTAGTTGGCTTAAAATCGTTTGAGAAAAACTGTAATGTAGGTGGTGCGCGCGCGCCTCCGTTTTGGCAGGATGGTGCGCCGACGGGAGCAAGAATCTGCGTGTGAATGGAATCCCTCACGCGCGCAGGCTGAGTTAAGCCGCTGGCACACGGACCGTGCATCCGAACGTTGAGCGCGCCGAGTTTATGACGTCATAGCGTGGAATAGCACGTGCGGGAGTCTTTCCGAACGTGCAGAGCAAAATCTGGCATGTCAGATACTCTGAGCGTGCGCGTGAGCGTTTACCAATGAGATGGCACAACGCCGCCTACGTCACACGCACGCCGTCTCCCTTCAGTACAGAGTTGTGACGCGCCATATTGGCATTCATTTCAAGCCTATATGTATAATATGCCGTTTCTGAGCACAAAAATATTGAGAACCAGTAGAAAACCCATTGTTAACTGTGTAATTCGTTCCAACAAAATAATGAGAAACATCAGATACGTGGCCAAAGAATTATTGTAACTTGCGTATTATGACAGTAGGTTATTTGAAGGCAGCGACACACTGAAGATCCACCCAAAACGCATTGTTCTTGGTACAATTTGTTATAATTAAATTTCAATTAGTAACATATCTACGATTACGGTTTTCTGCAAGGTCCGCAGCTCGTGGTCGTGCGGTAGCGTTCTCGCTTCCCGCGCCCGAGTTCGATTCCCGGCGGGGTCAGGGATTTTCTCTGCCTCGTGATGACTGGGTGTTGTGTGATGTCCTTAGGTTAGTTAGGTTTAAGTAGTTCTAAGTTCTAGGGGACTGATGACCATAGACGTTAAGTCCCATAGTACTCAGAGCCATTTTTTCAGCAAGGGGTAAGATACTATGATGAGATGCAATGAATGTGTTATTGGCTTAGCGTAATGAGTATGCCGGCACGGTAGCTCAGCGTGTTCGGCCAAAGGGTTTAGCTAGCCGCGGTAATGAAAAATGAAAAAACTGAGTGAACGGATCAACGAACAACCTGAACAAGTGTCATTGGACGTCCGCCACGAACAAATTCAACGAACAATATAGAACAAAATGAGATTTTTAAAAAAACTTAGCGTAACCGTACTGTATTGAGATGTTGTAGGGGCAGTGGTTCGCGTATTGACACTTCCAGATTTTTCTTTCCTAACATTCGCGTTTTTATTAGGCCCTGATATTTTATTATTAGTTTAATATAAGTATACTATAATATTTGATGATAGGTAAATATAAGTGCACCTTTTTTTGAGGGACGACTTTGTTCGATTGGCTTAACCTACAGGACAGCTCGCGCTAGTTGTATAAATATACACTCCTGGAAATTGAAATAAGAACACCGTGAATTCATTGTCCCAGGAAGGGGAAACTTTATTGACAAATTCCTGGGGTCAGATACATCACATGATCACACTGACAGAACCACAGGCACATAGACACAGGCAACAGAGCATGCACAATGTCGGCACTAGTACAGTGTATATCCACCTTTCGCAGCAATGCAGGCTGCTATTCTCCCATGGAGACGATCGTAGAGATGCTGGATGTAGTCCTGTGGAACGGCTTGCCATGCCATTTCCACCTGGCGCCTCAGTTGGACCAGCGTTCGTGCCGGACGTGCAGACCGCGTGAGACGACGCTTCATCCAGTCCCAAACATGCTCAATGGGGGACAGATCCGGAGATCTTGCTGGCCGGGGTAGTTGAATTACACCTTCTAGAGCACGTTGGGTGTCACGGGATACATGCGGACGTGCATTGTCCTGTTGGAACAGCAAGTTCCCTTGCCGGTCTAGGAATGGTAGAACGATGGGTTCGATGACGGTTTGGATGTACCGTGCACTATTCAGTGTCCCCTCGACGATCACCAGTGGTGTACGGCCAGTGTAGGAGATCGCTCCCCGCACCATGATGCCGGGTGTTGGCCCTGTGTGCCTCGGTCGTATGCAGTCCCGATTGTGGCGCTCACCTGCACGGCGCCAAACACGCATACGACCATCATTGGCACCAAGGCAGAAGCGACTCTCATCGCTGAAGACGACACGTCTCCATTCGTCCCTCCATTCACGCCTGTCGCGACACCACTGGAGGCGGGCTGCACGATGTTGGGGCGTGAGCGGAAGACGGCCTAACGGTGTGCGGGACCGTAGCCCAGCTTCATGGAGACGGTTGCGAATGGTCCTCGCCGATACCCCAGGAGCAACAGTGTCCCTAATTTGCTGGGAAGTGGCGTTTGGTCCCTTACGGCACTGCGTAGGATCCTACGGTCTTGGCGTGCATCCGTGCGTCGCTGCGGTCCGGTCCCAGGTCGACGGGCACGTGCACCTTCCGCCGACCACTGGCGACAACATCGATGTACTGTGGAGACCTCACGCCCCACGTGTTGAGCAATTCGGCGGTACGTCCACCCGGCCTCCCGCATGCCCGCTATACGCCCTCGCTCAAAGTCCGTCAACTGCACATACGGTTTACGTCCACGCTGTCGCGGCATGCTACCAGTGTTAAAGACTGCGATGGAGCTCCGTATGTCACGGCAAACTGGCTGACACTGACGGCGGCGGTGCACAAATGCTGCGCAGCTAGCGCCATTCGACGGCCAACACCGCGGTTCCTGGTGTGTCCGCTGTGCCGTGCGTGTGATCATTGCTTGTACAGCCCTCTCGCAATGTCCGGAGCAAGTATGGTGGGTCTGACACACCGGTGTCAATGTGTTCTTTTTTCCATTTCCAGGAGTGTATTTTGCTTCTTTTATGCTTTGTAATTCACATGTTGCAAAGATTCTGCTACTGGGTAGGAACAGTGATCAAGTAAGCCTGACCTTGGGGTTTTACAAAAATGTGGGAATGATGAAATAATGTTTATCTTATGCGGAGAACTATTCCAAATTTGTACCGCACTGTTTGTAATGGAACTTTTATAAGCCTGTGTCCTTATTGATTGGACATGGTACTTTCTGTTGTGTTGGCAGAAGAGCCAACACCGTGTTACCAGAGCAGGCCGAAATGCACGCGTTTTCGCTCACGCAGGCTGGCGTGAGGAGGGAAGAACAATATTGACGTGAGGTCTGGAACATGACAAGGAATTAGAATTCAGAAAGCGGACGGAAGCAGTTTGATACTTAACTTTAATCCATTAATGATGAACGTCGCTCTTGACGGTACATGATTCACAATATTATGTGTTCGGGATACGTAGTAACTGAATATGGCGCCTTGCTAGGTCGTAGCAAATGACGTAGCTGAAGGCTATGCTAAACTGTCGTCTCGGCAAATGAGAGCGTATGTAGACAGTGAACCATCGCTAGCAAAGTCGGCTGTACAACTGAGGCGAGTGCTAGGGAGTCTCTCTAGACTAGACCTGTCATGTGGCAGCGCTCGGTCTGCAATCACCGATAGTTGCGTCACGCGGGTCCGACGTATACTAACGGACCGCGGCCGATTTAAAGGCTACCACCTAGCAAATGTGGTGTTTGGCGGTGACACCACACTTTCCTTTTCGTGGACGATGGAGGAAATGTGCGTTTTAATAGAGTTAACATGGGAATTTTACGCGCGCCCGTTGAGTAAACAGTGTGATTTACGAACTAGAAGCATCCATCAACTGCCGCTGGAGTGCGTTGCGATCGCGTATACCACGTTGAGGCCGACTTAGGCCGGTATTACACTATCAAATTTCTTTGTCAAAGATTTGATCAAAGATGTGATCCAATATTCCGTCCAATATATTTGACAAAGATCTTTGACGTAGCGCTAGAAGGGGTATTACACTGTCATCAAATTTTTCGTCAAAGTTCAAGATGGCTGAAAACAACTTGTTATTAACCGCAGCAGTTGTACGTACCCCAATTGCATTGTGTGCACATGCGGAAAAGAAGTGGGGGAAAAATGGAACCATATATACGAGGTTGACAGTCTTAAAAGTCCTGGGATTACAACTTAATAAATTCAGTTGGTAGAAGCACACCACAGAACTGCAGAAACGCCTTAACAAATCTGTATTTGCAATTCGAGTGTTAGCAGACATAGGCAACATAAAAATGAAAAAGCTTGCATACTTTGCCTACTGTCATTCCATAATGGCATATGGGATAATATTTTGGGGTTAATCTTGAAGTCAAACAAAAGTTTTCAGAGTCCAAAAGCGTGTAATACGTATTATTTGTGGAGTAAATTCACAGACGTCCTACAGAAACCTCTTCAAAGAACTGGATATACTAACTACTGCCTCTCAGTATATTTACTTCTTAATGAAATTTGTCGTAAATAATATATCTCTTTTTCCAACAAACAACTCAGTTCATACATACAATACCAGGAACAAAAATGATCTGCACAAGGACTTAAAAGCACTTACTATAGTTCAAAAAGGGGTCCACTACTCAGGAACACTATCTTCAATAATTTGTCAGGAAACATAAAAAATTTAGTTAGAAATAAAGATCAGTTTAAAAGGAGCCCGAAAAACTTACTACTGGCCAACTCCTTCTAATCCATTGGCGAAATTTTTAATAGAAACCAATGGTGTACTGTATTTATTCATACTATTAGTATTCTTATTTCAGCTTAAAAAAAATTGACATGTTCCACATCCACGAGGATCTCCTCAGCACGGATCTATGGAACGAAAAACTAATCTAATCAGGGTGAAGCCGTGGGTTTTACGACGACACGATAAAAGCATTCAACAAAACTTGTTACGTGAGCTTACAGTGGATGACGTCTTGTTACGTGAGCTTACAGTGGATGACGTCAAGTCGTACATCAATTACTTAAGAATGGATGAGCATACATTTCTGTATGTGCTCAATGAAGTGTATCCTCATATCACAAAGCACAATATTCACTTAAGAACTGCTACATCTGGAGAAGACAGGCTCACTGTAACACTCCGATTCCTTGCTACAGGTGAGGGTTATGTTAGGTTAGGTCAGGTCAGGTCTCCAACCTTCTTAATCTGTTTTTGTATTCAGGGTGCCTCACGTTGTAAAGCGTCTCATCAGCTTCAGACATCTTTGTTAATTTTGTAGTTGTCGGCACACACAATTGTATTTACCCGCAATGGTTATAAAAACACTACAGACGGCAGAACGCTGCAGCGATGCTAGCGCTCCATGTGGTAACATGTCACATTGCTGTGAACAGAAGACAAGCGGTTTCTTTGATCAAATATACAGCGAGGCCCTAGATTTGATCAAATATTGGACGACATTTGACAAAGTCCCTATTACACTATCAAATATCTTTGACAAAGATATTGGACAAAGAAATTTGATAGTGTAATGCCGGCCTTACCGTATGCACAAGCCGCATCGTTCCTGAACGCTCAGCAGCACGTTGAACTTGGCACGCTGAACGTTGACGTTCGACAGCACGGTCCGTGTGCCGACGGCTTTAGCTGCTGCTTGCACAGAGACTAGCCGCCAGGGCGCCCCTTTAGACCGCAGCTTTTAGACTGCTGGGGCCTGGCCGGCGTGCAGACAACACGAGGCGCCGCCGCGCCGGCCTCCGGCAGGCCGGCAGAGGACGGCGCCAAGGTCACGTGACCGGCCGGCGCCGCGCGGCTTTCTGCGCCTCGGCCCCTTCCCCGTCAGAGGCGTGAGCTCAGCGCCGCCCGCCGGCCACTTTCCTTCCTGCTCTTCCTTTTCCCTTTCCTGCCGGCCTCAGGATCCGGCTGCGCTGGCGCCTCCGCGCCGATACGGCAGCGCGCCACAAGACGACCGACGCCGCGCCGCCGCCGCCGGCAGTGGCCGGGCTATTTATAGACGCGGCTGGTGGCGGCGGCGGCGGCGCCGGGGGCGGGGGGAGGGGAAGGGGGGCAGGGGGCAGCGCTGGCTGCGAAGGGGCGGCGCGCCTCGCTATTTCTACTCGCACGTCGCCCCAAACGCCGGCCTAGTGCTCCGCCCGTTTCGGAAGAGAATTTGCAGCCTTTACACTTTTCTGAGGAGCAGCTCGCCACATGTCACTACCTAGCCGCCCTTCTGTGCTAACCCTGCCCGCTACTGTAGTCCCCTGGTCCAGTGTCTGGGGCTATTCCTCATGTTGTGGCTTGAAACGTTCCTGCTCGTCCATCGTCTCGGAACTTCTGTAGCGTCTAGTGAAGTCCTGTAGCCGCTGCGGTCACGGCCCGTCAATTCCTAACGCCGTACGGAGTGGTGCGCGAGACAATACACGCAACGTATTTCTGTGTAGACTTCATCCCAAACGTTTGTTAGCTGACCTGGGTGATTTCAGCTCCTTCTACACCTAAAGTCAACTGACTCGCTTGGACCCGCGAGCCAGGATTAAAACAATACCTTTCAGGAAACGATACTACAGTGCCTGTGTTATTCCGAATTATGATGTAACGCTCGTTCGGACATGCAGCGATCCTCAAGTACAATGTCTCCCTTATAGGGCAATATACCGGGTGATCAAAAAGTCAGTATAAATTTGAAAACTGCATAAATCACGGAATAATGTAGATAGATAGGTACAAATTGACACACATGCTTGGAATGACATGGGGTTTTATCAGAACCAAAAAAATACAAAAGCTCAAAAAATGTCCGACAGATGGCGCTTCATCTGATCATAATAGCAATAATTAGCATAACAAAGTAAGACAAAGCAAAGATGATGTTCTTTACAGGAAATGCTCAATATGTCCACCATCATTCCTCAACAATATCTGTAGTCGAGGAATAATGTTGTGAACAGCACTGTAAAGCATGTCCGTAGTCATGGTGAGGCATTGGCGTCGGATGTTGTCTTTCAGCATCCCTAGAGATGATGTCGGTCGATCACGATACACTAGCGACTTCAGGTAACCCCAAAGCCAATAATCGCACGGACTGAGGTCTGGGGACCTGGGAGGCCAAGCATGACGAAAGTGGCGGCTGAGCACACGATCATCACCAAACGACGCGCGCAAGAGATCTTTCACGCGTCTAGCAATATGGGGTGGTTCTAATAAAGCCCCATGCCATTCTAAGCATGTACGTCAATTTGTACCTCTCTACCTACATTATTCCGTGGTTTATTAAGTTTCCAAATTTATGCTGACTTTTTGATCACCCAGTACACAATGGTTGTACGAGTACGGCTAGTAGACACATGGCTGACGGCATATGGAAGGTTATGTCTGACCGCGAGTCGTGTTTGGATAGCCAAATGGGAAGCCGACCACTCCCGATAAGCGGGAAATCCAGGTTTGAGTCCCTGTCCAGCACAAGCTTTCATTGTCGTCATTCCATTATACAGCTGATGGATGTCCATATTCTAAACCGCGGGTGCATTTTGTTCCGGCGGAACGACAAGTTCCGGCACGAAGACGAAGAACGCAACAGCAGAGAAGACTGAGACGACGTCAGCCAATAGTTCGCTGACTAGGACGGCACCACGACAGGAGCGGCCTCTACACGAAGAGAATATAAGCGCCGTTCCGGCCAGCTTCGGCCGGACAGTAGAAGGACACTGGTAGAGCTGTTACTTGTGATCCATATCCATTACCTGCACGGACATTCTATAAAACGAAAGACATTGATTATTTGCATGTCGCCAATAGCTTGCGACACGACATTGAAAATGAAAGTTACGTATTCTCAACCATTAATGTGCTTTGCGTAAATTGTTTTATAGCTACCCGAGAAAGCAGCATCCTTTAGGCATCCTAGAAGAAACGTGTGTACAGGACCCCACAGGCCGGCCGCTGTGGTTGAACCATTTTTTTTGGGAAAAAGTCGGTAGCGCTCAAGACTTGTATCAGTGGATTGCTGGTTCGATTCTCGTTTTGGTCTTATTTATCTCGTCTTTCCTCCGATCAGTTACAACACCTACATCATTTAAAAATAGAATACATCATCCAATATATGCTAACTGCCACATGTCCGTCTTTTTTTATGAAAACTACATGTCTTCTTGTTTCCATTTACATACCGCACACAAAAATCGAGTTTTCACTGCAAACATAAATTTCTAATTACTTATCTTTTAATAAAGATTGTCTAAATTTAAAAAAATTACAACAAAAAAATGGTTCAAATGGCTCTGAGCACTATGGGACTTAACATCTATGGTCATCAGTCCCCTAGTCACTTAGAACTACTTAAACCTAACTAACCTAAGGACATCACACAACACCCAGTCATCACGAGGCAGAGAAAATCCCTGACCCCGCCGGGAATCGAACCCGGGAACCCGGGCGCGGGAAGCGAGAAAAAATATTACAAACTACATTTTTTATAACTTCGTATATTTTACGATTCATGGAATGCTCACAGAACATACACCTTTATTTACTATCAAAAACACTCTTGATCACAATTTATTTATTACGGTGACCGGTTTCGACCACCAATGTGGTCATCTTCAGACCAATGAGTAAGGACCTCCTTCTGATGGTAAATCACTAGTTATTTACCACCAGGTAATGTAATTTACTTGCAGACCTAATTTTTCGGCGCTAGGATTCAGACTGTCCTTTAAAATGTTGATAAACTTGTGGTGATCCGTTGTACCTTCTGTGAAATATAATTTTCCAGAATCTGCAGCACTCAAACAGCCCTACCCCATTAGGGAGCCACCACTGAGTTTAACCTCTGGCACAAGATTGCGTGACAACATCTCCGCAATCTCCTTGCGCCACACCATTCGCCTGCCATCCGACCCGAATGCGTTATATTTACTCTCATCAGAAAATATTACTCTATTCCAGAAGTCTTCCTTTTTGAATCTGTGTTCTACCGCAAAATGAAGTCGTTTCTTTCGATTTCGTTCACTGACCAAAAATTTCTTGCGCGCTACCCGGCCGTGATACCCATTCGTTTTGAAGGTATTTGTGTTGGCACATACCTTCTTTCCGCTAGCCTCTAACACCCCAGCCAACTTAGGAGCGCTGATTTTAGGTTTCTTCTCCATTTCCCTCGTGACACGCCTGCATCAGTCAAAGTGTGGGGGCATCCGGTACGTGGTTGGTTTCTTATTGATTTTGTTGCGCAAAATCGACCTATTTTCGACTGAACCGCCGACTTCCGTCTACCGACTACTTTAGCAATCTCCTAAAGAAGATTTGCACTCATCATGTAAGCGCAGAATAAGTTTCCTTTGGATCAGCGTGGTCTCACTACCCTTACGGCCCATGGCGCTAATTGCACTGAACCCGCGCCTTTCAGAACCAAAACAGGCGATAGAGTGTGGCCGGCCGGAGTGGCCGAGCGGTTCTAGGCGCTACAGTCTGGAACCGCGCGACCGCTACGGTCGCAGGTTCGAATCCTGCCTCAGGCATGGATGTGTGTGATGTCCTTAAGTTAGTTAGGTTTAAGTAGTTTTAAGTTCTAGGGGACGACCTCAGAAGTTAAGTCCCATGGTGCTCAGAGCCATTTTTTTGATTTTGTCAAATTTTTTACAGTTGCATCTAGCTCTTTGGCAGACTGACATGTGGTGTCTGAACTTCACTTTCCGTAAATATCAATTATTACTAAAATCCGGTTGGCGTGTAGTCTCCTTTTTACATTTCGGCAGCTTCGAATAATTACTTAAGGTACAGACCTTTCAGCAAATCAGAACCTGGAACATGATGTAGATGTTTTCACTGGCCATTTAGTGCTTCTGTAACATCTTTGGAAGTCTGCCACAGATGCTGGAAAACACGACCGCAGTGGGGAAATTATTCGCCCTTAAAATCAATCTAGTCAGCTCCGACCTCCACCTATTTAGGAGGATTAGGGAAAGACCGGACCATCAACCTGTAACGGGTCATTTACGGGCGGCGACCGTCGGCAAGTGCCGACCGCTTCTGTGGGTGACAGCGCCGGTTTGCCATTGTCCGCGGGACAGCGGCTATTCTCCAGCCTGAAGGTAAACGGAGTGTGGTTTCCCGTAATCCGTCTGAAGGGTGGTGGCGTGGCCCGACTAGGTCGAGGGTTTTTCCCACTGAATGGCCGGCGTCTCAAAGTTCCCTTTGGCAAACAACTTCTGATTGTGTCGACAAGAAGCGGCACTTTACAGATGCATTCTGAACGCTAGCAGGAAACGGCCAATGGCAGTGACTATTTTCTACTCAGGAGGCTGAAATGTCGGCATGTGAAAATAGTGTCCTGGAGCTGTGAGCAGCTCACGGAATCGAGGAATCTGTCGGTGGCCCTGACAGGGTGTAGGAGGCGAGTTTGAGTCCTCTGGGGTGGAGTTGGTGTGGATGCGTACTGCGGAAGTTTGTAGTCAGTGGCCACTAAGGTTGTTTTCGTATACGCGAGGATCAGAAAGTGTTCAGAAGTGCGTTCACTTTCGCGCGCGTGCGAAACGACTTGATCCATTGTTGGTTTTCGGGTGAGCGTACACGGACTTTTTTGAATTTGGTCATGTGACATCCGTTGGAGTTCGTTGTTCCCGTCACTCAGTTTTTTCATTACAGAGACCAGCCGGCTCTCTGACTGAACACGCTCAGATGCCGTGCCGGCTCTTTTTTCTTTTAATGTGTGCGCGACCAGGATTGGAACCTGAGACCTCCTGTTTACTAGGCAGGCGATCTACCGTCTCCCCCCTTTTTCAAAAAAATCTCATTTTGTTCGTTGTATTTGTTCGGGGCGGACGTCCCATGCCGCTTATTGAAGTTTATCGTTGACCGATTCACTCAGTTTTTTGTTTAACTACAGAGGGCAGTTTTCCCTCTGACCGAACACGCTGAGCTACCGTGCCCGCTCCTGTTTATTACGCAGATGCGCTAACCATTACGCCACTCATGCATATTGGCTTTGCACAGCTTCCTGCTCAATCCAGGTTTCCCGCTTACGCCTCAACCAACTTCGTATTCCTCCTAAGCTCGCTTTGCAGCAGCTCTCTGACTGCGGAAGTCGCACCACAGCATCGAACGATCCAGTAGATCATGGCTGAAACCGTGGTATGTGTGCTTTAAGTAATAATAATAAAATCAATTAAAACCCTATGGTTCGATGGCCGAGCGATTCTAAACGCTACAGTCTGGAATCGCGCGACCGCTACGGTCGCAGGTTCGAATCCTGCCTCGGACATGGATGTGTGTGATGTCCTTAGGTTAGTTAGCTTTAAGTAGTTCTAAGTTCTAGGGACTGACGACCACAACAGTTAAGTCCCATAGTGCTCAGAGCCATTTGAACCATTTGCTAGAAGTGAGGCCGCGCACGGTTGACTGCAGTGTGTGCCGTGGGTCAGCGTTATGGTTCGATCACTGCGCGCAGAATTTCGGCACGTTCAGATGGTGGACGAATACATTGTGAACTAGCTCTTGTATTACATTTTCTATTTTGTTAACCGTGCTGTCGATTTTGATGTATTTCTCTCCTTGCTTTTCAACAAAAATGAGTTACCGAGGTACTTCTCACATGACTGGCTCTTTAGATTTTGTATACATTTCTTTTCATGTTACAAACACTTTGTTTCCTAAAAGATATGCAGCTAGACGAATAGACAGATTAAGCAGCGGTGAGGATTTCATGGTACCCGTCTACGTCTACATTTATACTCCGGAAGCCATCCAACGGTGTATGGCGGAGGGCACTTTACGTGCCACAGTCATTACCTCCCTTTCCTGTTCCAGTCGCGTATGGTCCGCGGGAAGAACAACTGCCGGAAAGTCTCCGTGCGCGCTCGAATCTCTCTAATTTTACATTCGTGATCTCCTCGGGAGGTATAAGTAGGGGGAAGCAATGTATTCGATACCTCATCCAGAAACGCACCCTCTCGAAACCTGGACAGCAAGCTACACCGCGATGCAGAGCGCCTCTCTTGCAGAGTCTGCCACTTGAGTTTGCTAAACATCTCCGTAACACTATCACGCTTACCAAATAACCCTGTGACGAAACGCGCCGCTATTCTTCGGATCTTCTCTATCTCCTCTGTCAACCCGACCTGGTACGGATCCCACACTGATGAGCAATACTCAAGTATAGGTCGAACGAGTGTTTTGTAAGCCAAAAAATGGTTCAAATGGCTCTGAGCACTATGGGACTTAACATCTATTGTCATCAGTCCCCTAGAACTTGGAACTACCTAAACCTAACTAAGGACATCACACAACACCCAGTCATCACGAGGCAGAGAAAATCCCTGACCCCGCCGGGAATCGAACCCGGGAACCCGGGCGTGGGAAGCGAGAACGCTACCGCACGACCACGAGCTGCGGACGTTTGTAAGCCACCTCCTTTGTTGATGGACTACACTTTCTAAGGACTCTCTCAATGAATCTCAACCTGGCACCCGCCTTACCAACAATTAATTTTATATCATTCCACTTCAAATCGTTCCGTACGCATCCTCCCAGATATTTTACAGAAGTAACTGCTACCAGTGTTTGTTCCGCTATCATATAATCATACAATAAAGGATCCTTCTTCCTATGTATTCGCAGTACATTACATTTGTCTATGTTAAGGGACAGTTGCCACTCCCTGCACAATGTGCCTATCCGCTGCAGATCTTCCTGCATTTCGCTGCAATTTTCTAATGCTGCAACTTCTCTGTATCCGCGAAAAGCCGCATGGAACTTCCGACACTATCTACTAGGTCATTTATACAGGGTGTTCCAAAAAGGTACGACCAAACTTTCAGGAAACATTCCTCACACACAAAGAAAGAAACTATGTTATGTGGACATGTGTTCGGAAACGCTTACTTTCCATGTTAGAGCTCATTTTACTACATCTCTTCAAATCACATTAATCATGGAATGGAAACACACAGCAACTGAACGTACCAGCGTGACTCCAAACACTTTGTTACAGGACATGCTCAAAATGTCCTCCGTTAGCGAGGATACATGCATCCACCCTCCGTCGCATGGAATCCCTGATGCGCTGATGCAGCCCTGGAGAATGGCGTATTGTATCACAGCCCTCCACAATACGAGCACGAAGAGTCTCTACATTTGGTACCGGGATTGCGTAGACAAGAGGTTTCAAATGCCCCCATAAATGAAAGTCAAGAGGGTTGAGGTCAGGAGAGCGTGGAGGCCACGGAATTGGTCCGCCTCTACCAGTCCATCGGTCACCGAATCTGTTGTTGAGAAGCGTACGAACACTTCGACTGAAACATGCAGGAGCTCCATCGTGCATGAACCACATGTTGTGTCGTACTTGTAAAGGCACATGTTCCAGCAAAAATGGTTCAAATGGCTCTGAGCACTATGGGACTCAACTGCTGTGGTCATTAGTCCCCTAGAACTTAGAACTACTTAAACCTAACTAACCTAAGGACATCACACACATCCATGCCCGAGGCAGGATTCGAACCTGCGACCGTAGCAGTCGCACGGTTCCGGACTGCGCGCCTAGAACCGCGAGACCATCGCGGCCAGCCATGTTCTAGCAGCACAGGTAGAGTATCCCCTATGAAATCATGATAACGTGCTCCATTGAGCGTAGGTGGAAGAACATGAGGCCCAATCCATCACCAACAATGCCTGCCCAAACGTTCACAGAAAATCTGTGTTGATGACGTGATTGCACAATTGCGTGCGGATTCTCGTCAGCCCACACATGTTGATTGTGAAAATTTACAATTTGATCACGTCGGAATGAAGCCTCATCCGTAAAGAGAACATTTGCACTGAAATCAGGATTGACACATTGCTGGATGAACCATTCGCAGAATTGTACCCGTGGAGGCCAATCAGCTCCTGATAGTGCCTGCACACGCTGTACATGGTACGGAAACAACTGGTTCTCCCGTAGCACTCTCCATACAGTGACGTGGTCAACGTTACCTTGTACAGCAGCAACTTCTCTGACGCTGACATTAGGGTTATCGTTAACTGCACGAAGAATTGCCTCGTCCATTGCAGGTGTCATCGTTCTAGGTCTTCCTCAGTCGCGAGTCATAGGCTGGAATGTTCCGTGCTCCCTAAGACGCTCATCAATTGCTTCGAACGTCTTCCTGTCGGGACACCTTCGTTCTGGAAATCTGTCTCGATACAAACGTACCGCGCCACGGCTATTGCCCAGTGCTAATCCATACATGAAATGGGCATCTGCCAAATCCGCATTTGTAAACATTGCACTGACTGCAAAACCACGTTCGTGATGAACACTAACCTGTTGATGCTACGTACTGATGTGCTTGATGCTAGTACTGTAGAGCAATGAGTCGCATGTCAACAGAAGCACCGAAGTCAACATTACCCTCCTTCAATTGGGCCAACTGGCGGTGAATCGAGGAAGTACAGTACATACTGACGAAACTAAAATGAGCTCTAACATGGAAATTAAGTGTTTCCTGACACATGCCCACATAACATCTTTTCTTTGCTTGCGTGTGAGGAATGTTTCCTGAAGGTTTGGCCGTACCTTTTTGTAACACCCTGTATATTGTGAAAAGCAATGGTCCCATAACACTCCCCTGTGGCACGCCAGAGGACACTTTCACGTCTGTAGACGTCTCTCCATCGAGAACAACATGCTGTGTTCTGTTTGCTAAAAACTCTTCAATCCAGCCACACAGCTGGTCTGATATTCCGTATGCTCTTACATAGTTCATCAGGCGACAGTCCGGAACGACGGCAAGGGCCGGGTACCGCACGAAGTTCCAGAACGCGACTGATGTCTTGCTCGGCGATTTCCTCCTAGTAACAGGCTGGAGGAAGAGACGGGACAAGACGGCGCGCGTCAGTGAGTGCTCGGCCGGACCGAAAAAGGGCATCAGTCTGTGAGGAGCGGCAGGGCTGGCTGCTCCACTCCAGCCAGTGTTTGCACGCCGCGTTGGGGGGAAGGTCACAGATAAGGGGACCCTTATCGACCGACAACTGAATCTGGCCGAGGCAAAAACAGCCAAGCCGCGATGCCGCCGCCGCCGCCGCAATCTCGGCCCATTTCAATTAATTTCGGCCGCGCGCCCGCGTTCAACTGGTGGCATTGTTCCAGGCGTGACGGACGAGCCAACCCCGCGTGGCCACAGCCGATCGTCGCCGCCGCCCCCGCAGTCTCCCTCGGATGCAGCGTTCAAAACGCCGTAGGTGAATACCCTGGCAGCTCCACAATCATACTACACCGAGGTCGCAAACGGGATACGCACATATCCAAATGACGGTACTATCGCCTACACAAGCTACACTACTGGCCATTAAAATTGCTACACCACGAAGATGACGTGCTACAGGCGCGAAATTTAACCGACAGGAACAAGATGCTGTCATATGCAAATGATTAGCTTTTCAGAGTATTCACACAAGGTTGGCGCCGGTGGCGACACCTACAACGTGCTGACATGAGGGAAGTTTCCAACCGATTTCTCATACACAAACTTTTGTGACGGCCTTCGTAGCGACAACACTTCGCTGTAGAAACGGCCTACGAAGTCACCGCCACACTTTTAATAGCGGACCGACCGGACCGCTGGAACAGTGAACAGAAAGATGTAACCCAAACACTCGGATTAAATGAAAGTCGGTACTTATCTTTATTAACGACGATACAGAACACAGTGGTGAACATGGTCTACAGAAATCTGTCTAGTTCGAGTCGGAGCGGCTTGGTCAGCGTCGGCTGACGACAAACAACAACTCTGCTGCGATGAACACACAACTGACTAGCAGGTACACAATTCGGTGGCGAGTATACAACTGAGCGGCGAATCCAGAACTGTTCTAGCGCTCGCGACTCCAGCGCTTAAGAAGCCAGAAGCCAGCGGTGGCGCGCGCAGACTTGCGGCGATTTCCTGTCTCGCTGGCGCTGCTTATGCGGACGGCGTCCGGACTTTGATGCTGCCAACCTTTTTGGCAGCGGGCTCGGTTGGCATTACTGGCTAGGATATAACACAAACAGCAGCTGACCGGCGTTGCCTGGTGAAACGTTGTTGCGATGCCTCGTGTAAGGAGGAGAATTGCGTACCATCCAGTTTCCGACTTTGATAAAGGTCAGATTGTAGCCTATCGCGATTGCCATTTATCGTATCGCGACATTGCTGCTCGCGTCGGTCGAGATCTAATGACAGTTAGCACAATATGGGATCGGTGGGTTCAGGAGGGTAATACGGAACGCCGTGCAGTCGAGATGACAGGCATCTTATCCGTACGGCTGTAAAGGATCGTGCAGTCATGTCTCGATCCCTGAGTCAACGTTTGCAAGACAACAAGCATCTGCACGAACAGATCGACGACGTTTGCAGCAGCATAGACTATCAGCTCGGAGACCACGGCTGCGGTTACGCTTGACGCTGCATCACAGACAGGAGCGCTTGCGATGGTGTACTCAACGACGAACCTCGGTGCACGAATGGCAAAACGTCATTTTTTCGGATGAATACAGGTTCTGTTTATAGCATCATGATGGTCGCATCCGTGTGTGGCGACATCGCGGTGAACGCACATCGGAAGCGTGTATTCGTCATCGCCATACTGGCGTATCACCCGGCGTGATGGTATGGGGTGCCACTGGTTACACGTCTCGGTCACCTCTTGTTCGCATTGACGGCACTTTGAACAGTGGACGTTACATTTCAGATGTGTTACGACCCGTGGCTCTACCCTTCATTCGATCCCTGCGAAACCCTATACTTCAGCAGGATAATGCACGGCCGCATATTGCAGGTCCTGTACGGGCCTTTCTGGATACAGAAAATGTGCTACTTCTGCCCTGGCCAGCACATTCTCCAGATCTCTCATCAATTGAAAATGTCTGGTCAATGGCGGCCGAGCAACTGGCTCGTCACAATACGCCAGTCACTACTCTTGATGACCTGTGGTATCGTGTTGAAGCTGCATGGGCAGGTGTACCTGTATACGCCATCCAAGCTCTGACTCAATGCCCAGGCGTATCAAGGCCGTTCTTACGGCCAGAGGTGGTTGTTCTGGTTACTGATTTCTCAGGATCTATGCACCCAAATTGCGTGATAATGTAATCACATGTCAGTTCGAGTACAATATATTTGTCCAATGAATACTCGTTTATCATCTGTATTTCTTCTCGGTTTAGCACTTTAAATGGGCAGTAGTCTATATTATTGCCTTCGCTTACGAATTTTGAGGTATGTTTAGTAGACTACGCCATTCGACGTTGGTTGAAAAGCACAGCACATCTGCCCTGAGACTTCATAGTATCGCGACTCAGAAGTAGAGTGTTCGTTCTTCATGGAACGCTAGCTGATCGCTGAGAATCATC
This sequence comes from Schistocerca nitens, assembly GCF_023898315.1. Taxonomy (NCBI): domain Eukaryota; kingdom Metazoa; phylum Arthropoda; class Insecta; order Orthoptera; family Acrididae; genus Schistocerca; species Schistocerca nitens. Next base: position 138,222,499 of record NC_064625.1, on the reverse strand, counting down.
TTCCAAGTGTTCCTGGAAGCGGTATCTGCACCTACTGATAACAGTAGCAGCGGCGATGGTGGTGATACGGAGTGTTGGACGATCTTATTTAGTGCACCTTGACAGATTACGATACTCTTGAAACCTTTGAGTCCTCGTTACAAGAAAAACAGTTTTCAATAACAGTCTAAAAATAGAGGTGCCTTCGAGTCATTCACCACCTTAAAGAGCTCGCAGATAATGACGTTTACATCAGCTGTGATTGAGAGCACATCTTTACCCCAAGCCTGTGGCAGCGTAGGACAGTAACTTCTGCAATGCGCTCGAGTCACAAAATATTATGTGCTGGCAGCCATCGTATGAATTGCTGGCCAATGGCAGAGTAAAAATAATTTTTCCTTAGCCACTTTGCTCAACTGTTGTCAAAATTCAGTTTCTTGCGCGACCGATGAGGGTTCTTCAACTAACGGGACGATAGAAGCTAGGTTAGTACCGCGGGATTCGCAGCCTCGGTGCTCTAAAGCAGCAAGAGACCCGCGGCAGCACGCCACGGGAACAGCTGATTAGGGAGTTCTCTGGAAATTTCTCGACCCCTCCACTGCGCAGCGGCGCCCGAGCCGCAGTGTAAACAAAAGCGTTCTGCGAAGCGCAGATAAGGCGTCGCGCCGTGCTGTGCTGTGTACTCACCTTCAGGTCTAAGCTTCTCTTTGGGGAACCTGCAGTACGGGGGAGGAGGTGACTCTGCAACAAAAGAACAGACAGGGCCGGTTATTGCGGACAGCACACCAGCGTATCGATCGTTACACACAACAAAAATGAAACAGACTGCAAAGAGGTTAGTAGACAGCTAGGTGCAGAAATTACCAAGAAATGACTGCAGACATACTGATAATGCCGAAGGTGCTCGGCGCGAAACATGATCACGCTGATAAAATACCATATTTCTCGATAAAGTACTCAACCACCATAATGTGAGTTATTCGCAATTGTGACGTCCTGTAAAAAACGAGATAAGTTAAGAAATGTGTGTATGAGAAGACACTGCATGTTCCAGGGGCCCCACATAATGTACAGCTACACTCTGATCACTCAAGTGTGCGCCAGAGAGTACTATTTATCCTTAAGCTAGTGCTTAATTACAGTTTAACGTCGTTTCGATGATGAAATCATTCAGAGTTCGTATGGGGAAGGAAATAGACAGTGCTTTTTTCAAATGAAACATCTGAGTATCTGTCTCACTTGATTTACAAAAAACCACAGACAACTTAGTACAGGTAGGCAGTTCCCGAATGACAGCCTCGTGCTCAGGGCTGGTTCGAGAACATTTTTTCATACAAACGACTTATCATTTGGTGCCCCCTCCCGCTTCATTTCTCTCTTACATTTCAATCCATGTCAGTTTATGTGCAAATGTCAGCTTGGTGCCCCAACCGGCCACTACTAATTGTGATACGTCCTGTATAGAAATTTTACAGCTGTGTCGCCCTATTGAATCACTTTCAGCTTGGCGAAACAAGTCGCCTTCCATCTCTTGGTGTGTGTGTGTGTGTGTGTGTGTGTGTGTGTGTGTGTGTGTGTGTGTGTATGAGAGAGAGAGAGAGAGAGAGAGAGCACGTCTGTGGGAGAGAGAGAGTTGGGGTAGGAAGGAAAAAATTAATAAGAGGGAAAGAAAGTAAGCAAATAAGAGAGAAAAAGTAGAAAAAAGAGGGAAGAGAAGAGGGAAAGAAAGTATGAAAAGTAGGGAGGAAGAAAGTAATAAAAGAAGAGGAAAGAAAGTAACAAAAGGAGGGGGAAGGGAAGTAAAAAAAGGATGGGAAGAAAGTAATGAAAAAGAGCAGAAGAATGGAAAGAAAGTGATGGGAAGGAAGTAATAAAAACGAGGTGAACATAATAAGAAAAAAGAGGCAAAGAAAATACGAAAAAAGAGATGAAGGAAGTAGGAAAAAAGACATGAAAATGTGAGAAAAAGAGGCGAAGACAGTAAGGAAACAGGAGGTAAAGAAAGTAAGAGAAAAAAGGTAAAGAAAGTAAGAGAAGACGAAATTAAAGTAAGAGAAAAAGAGGAAACGGAAGTAAGAGAAAGAGAGGAAAGTAAGAGAAAACGAGAAAATGATAGTAAGAAAAGAAGAGAGAATGAAAGTAAGAAAAGAAGAAGAAGGGAAGAAATAAGAAAAGAAGAGGGGGAAGAACAGAAGAAAATAAGAAGGGAAGAAAGTAAGAAAGAGAGGGAAAGTGGAAAGAAAGTAAGAAAAAGAGGGGAAGAATGTAAGGAAAAAAGAGTAAAAAAAAGTAAGAAAAGAGCAGAGAAAGAAGATGGCATAGATAAAGCAGCAGCAACATTTCTGGAGCTAAAAGAAAAGTTCGTAATTACAGTAATAAGTGACAGAACAAAGTACTATTGACAAAAGAACTTTTAAAACCATGCATGAGCACAGAGGAGGAAAAGTTGATGCTGGCACAATCGAAGTTCTTATGAACCACAAGGACTGGGTTACTTCTTAGTTCTAATTTAACTGCTTTTGAGAGTTCATTAAAATGAACAACGATGTATGCTTGATAACTAATATTTCCGCTGAAAGATGTCGGTGGAGTTAACTTTGTGTTCACAGTAAGAGCAGTACCTGCGTACATACTCGTAAAGTAAAATATACAGTTAATAAAAGTTTTTTTTGGTATGGTACTCGTATGTCGGCAATAATTATACTTTTGCTATCGGGACCGACGACCTCGATGTTTGGTCCCCTCCCTCAAATCAACCGTCCGAGCAATCTTTTGCTATGGAAAGCTTTAGACAAATCAAATGGTTCAAATGGCTCTAAGCATTATGGGACTTAACATCTGAGGTCATCAGTCCCCTAGACTTAGAACTACTTAAACCTAACTAACCTAAGGACATCACACACATCCATTCCCGAGGCAGATTCGAACCTGCGACCGTAGTAGTTGCGCGGTTCCGGACTGTAGGTCCTAGAACCGCTCGGCCACCACGGCTGTTAAATGACAGGATAACGAACCTTAATTTTCTGCAAATGTGTATACGAAACATGGTTGTACGGTTGATAAACCGAAAACCAGTAAGGAATCACTAAATATGCCTAAGAACAGAGCAGGCCAGGAATCGCGGGGAATTATTCTTGCCGGCCGGCAGCAGAGGCACTGACGTCGACGCGCGGCGTTGCGTAACGCGGAGAGTGCCAGTGCGTGCGTGTGCGTCCGAAGAGCGGCCAGTTGCTGACGGCGGGAGCAGAACCGAACAGGTGCCCCCACGTCACCGCCGTCGGCGCTATTTTTAATGCCGCCGGAACCCGTTCCGCGGCGCCCGGAGAAATAATAAAAATAAAGAGCCGGCCGGGCGGGCAGAAAAAAGCAAGGAAAAGTAAACGAAAGGAGGAAAAAAGGAAGGCACGGCTGAGGGGAGGGGAATCGGCTCTGCAGCGGGAGGGCGCACGCAGCCGCGATTCACTGGCCGACCCCAGCACGCTGGGATGAGGTCGCAGTTGCGCGCAGGCCGAGAACGCAGCTCCGCTTCGCAGGTACAGCTGCCTCCAACCCGCGAAGCAGGGAAAGTAGTCTGTCTCCGCACGCCGTTAGCTACTCTCGAATAGCTCAGTCGCAAAAAATTCTGGTAAGGTCTTATGGGACCAAACTGCTGAGGTCATCGGTACCTAAGACTCGAACCTCCCATGGGCACGGGCGAGGGGGGAGGGAGGGGGGGGGGAGGCGGACGGACCTGACGACATGGCGTCCCAATTAGTTACATTATTGAATAAAAATTATTTTCTTTTTGTCCAACAACACAATTCATGGCGATGGGTTTTCCATTTTCCATTGTAAAGTATATGAGTAGAAACATTGCCTTTTTAATCAGAATAACAAAGTCAATTGCGAAACATTCAATTTTTATACTTATAATAATTATAAACAAGAACCGCAGTGGTAATCATCGTAAAAACAAACAAAGCAATAATTTTTGCGACATCTTGCGCAACATATAAAAGCGGATTTTTTACAATCACAGGGCGTTTGCAATAAATCTGTACAAAAACATGCCCTATTAACATTTACGAAAATGTTTCGACTTTCTGACAATTTTGAGGCAAACCAGGCATATTGGCTCTGAGCACTATGGGACTCAACTTCTGAGGTCATCAGTCCCCTAGAACTTAGAACTACTTAAACCTAACTAACCTAAGGACACCATACACATCCATGCCCGAGGCGGGATTCGAACCTGCAACCGTAGCGGTCGCGCGGTTCCAGACTGTAGCGCCTAGAGCCGCTCGGCCACTTCGGCCGGCCCAGGCATATTAAATCATGTCTCGGAATATTGGTGACGATAATTCATGGTGAATTATAGAATGGATTTTTATACAATCTTCCCGGGAATTAATTTCACAACTCTCCTGCAACAATGCAAGCAACAGAAGAAAAAAGAAGTGCAAGAGGAGGAATCTAATCCGAGACCTCTGGCGCAAGGGTCCGAGCACTAACATTTTATACTAACAAATTTTGGATCGATTTTTCCCGGGATTTTCCGGGTAGTGCATTCTAATATTTTAACTACGTGAGGTGTTAGGGGTCCTCATTCAGCACACAAAATTGCAGACAAATCCCCGACGCCGCGGTCGTGCCGTCTCCTTGTCAGTCGGAAAGAATGTTGCTGGCGAGAGGCGATGTTCCGTGTTGAGTCCCTGCCCGGCAAAGTTTTAATCTGCCATGAAATTTCAACTCTTGAACGGAAAGAACTGGAGGGATACGCCTAACCATATCTGCAATGATGAGCCAAAACATTACGACTACTGACCACCGCGGCGCTAAATTCCGCCCGGTGGCGTTCCGGGCACGTGACGCGGTAACAAAATATTGTAAGCGGAGAAGAGACGGACGGGGCATCACCCTAGCGAAGATATGGGCTGTAAATGGGGAAATCCATTGAGATAAGCGACTTTGGCGAAGGACAGATCATTAACACGCTCGAAAACGGAGAAGCTGGTAGAATGGTCACGTGCTACTCTAGTGCGCATCTGCGGAAAGAGGTAGCAGGGCAGTGAAACTACTACTAGGCGCTAAATGGTTGGACGTCCACGACTCAGCACAGAACGTGGTTTGTCTGCTCTGTAAATGAAACGATCGTATGGCATTGTTGGCCGCCGTATTGCAAGTCCTTTTTAGCTGACGCCACTTCGGCGACTTGCGGGTCATTGATGATGATGAAAATGATGATGAAAGACACACAACACCCAGTCCCCTGCCGGGAATCGACCCCGGGCCCCTTGCGTGGTAGGCAGAAACGCTACCTCTACACTACGGAGGCGGACGTCTGCTCTGTAAAGTGGGATAGATGATGACCTGTGGCGTCTCTGCCTAAAGCACGTAATGCTGGTGAGGGCAGAAGTGTTTCGGAGCACACCATTCATCTTAGAACATGAAGTTACGCAGCAGACCACCACTACGTGTTCACACATTGACCCAACGGCATCATCAGTTAAGAAGTAGGACCACTGGAATTCGACCGTCGTGTCGGATCTTCGGGTGAATCACAATTTTGCCACCCTAGGTCGATGGTCGTCTGCACCAACGCCACCGTCGAGGCTCGAAACGTGCAGCGCGCCACGGACATAGGCTGGTGGGAGCAGTACTTTGCTATGGGAGACATTCTCCTGCGCTAACATGGGACCTGTGGTAGTAATCGAAGACACGTTGACAGCTGCGAACCACCTGCATACCTTCATGCTTGTTGGCCGGCCGGGGTGGCCGAGCGGTTCTAGGCGCTTCAGTCTGGAACCGCGCGACCGCTACGCTCGCAGGTTCGAATCCTGCCTCGGGCATGGATGTGTGTGATGTCCTTACGTTAGTTAGGTTTAAGTAGTTCTAAGTTCTAGGGGACTGATGACCTCAGATGTTTAGTGCTCAGAGCCATTTGAACCATTTTTCATGCTTGTTTTCTTGCCCGACGGCGATGTCTTCTTTCAGAAGTACAGGGTTATTACAAATGATTGAAGCGATTTCAAAGTTCTACAATAACTTTATTATTTGAGATATTTTGACAATGCTTTGCACACACATACAAAAACTCAAAAAGTATTTTTAGGCATTCACAAATGTTCGATATGTGCCCCTTTAGTGATTCGGCAGACATCAAGCCGATAATCAAGTTCCTCCCACACTCGGCGCAGCATGTCCCCATCAATGAGTTCGAAAGCATCGTTGATGCGAGCTCGCAGTTCTGGCACGTTTCTTGGTAGAGGAGGTTTAAACACCGAATCTTTCACATAACCCCACAGAAAGAAATCGCATGGGGTTATGTCGGGAGAGCGTGCAGCCCATGACATGAATCGCTGATCATGATCTCCACCACGACCGATCCATCGGTTTTCCAATCTCCTGTTTAAGAAATGCCGAACATCGTGATGGAAGTGCAGTGGAGCACCATCCTGTTGAAAGATGAAGTCGGCGCTGTCGGTCTCCAGTTGTGGCATGAGCCAATTTTCCAGCATGTCCAGATACACGTGTCCTGTATCGTTTTTTTCGCAGAAGAAAAAGGGGCCATAACTTTAAACCGTGAGATTGCACAAAACACGTTAACTTTTGGTGAATTGCGAATTTGCTGCACGAATGCGTGAGGATTCTCTACCGCCCAGATTCGTACATTGTGTCTGTTCACTTTACCATTAAGAAAAAATGTTGCTTCATCACTGAAAACAAGTTTCGCACTGAACGCATCCTCTTCCATGAACTGTTGCAACCGCGCCGAAAATTCAAAGCGTTTGACTTTGTCATCGGGTGTCAGGGCTTGTAGCAATTGTAAACGGTAAGGCTTCTGCTTTAGCCTTTTACGTAAGATTTTCCAAACGGTCGGCTGTGGTAGGTTTAGCTCCCTGCTTGCTTTATTCGTCGACTTCCGCGGGCTACGCGTGAAACTTGCCCGCACGCGTTCAACCGTTTCTTCGCTCGCTGCAGGCCGACCCGTTGATTTCCCCTTACAGAGGCATCCAGAAGCTTTAAACTGCGCATACCATCGCCGAATGGAGTTAGCAGTTGGTGGATCTTTGTTGAACTTCGTCCTGAAGTGTCGTTGCACTGTTATGACTGACTGACGTGAGTGCATTTCGAGCACGACATACGCTTTCTCGGCTCCTGTCGCCATTTTGTCTCACTGCGCTCTCGAGCGCTCCGGCGGCAGAAACCTGAAGTGCGGCTTCAGCCGAACAAAACTTTATGAGTTTTTCTACGTATCTGTAGTGTGTCGTGACCATATGTCAATGAATGGAGCTACAGTGAATTTCTGAAATCGCTTCAATCATTTGTAATAGCCCTGTATAATTGTCCATGTCTTGGAGCCAGAACTGTGCTGCAGTGGTCTCGCGTTGATGCCTCGGCGGCCAAATTGGCATGAGGTAAATCCTAAGGAACGCATCTGGGTCGCTATCGGGCGCCATGACCACGTGTGCAAATCAGCCGCCCCTTATGTATCCGAATTACTAGTCCAGTGCGCAGACATCGAATGACACATACCTCCACCACAAACCTACCAACAAGCTTTTGGATCAGTGACGTGCACTCCGTTCCAAAGACGAACAAATAAGCTATTAAGCAGGCGGTCATAATGTTTTGGCTCACAAGGGGAGGCCGCCAATTGTGAAATTCAGATTAGATTCATGCTGCGCATAATAAAAGCTCATGGCCAGAGGTGTAATGTGGCAAAGCACCAAAATGCACTTCTCAGCCGTTGTCGAGAAAATCGACAGTTAAAAGAAACCGTTGCGGTGAAATACTCTCTACGACTAATAATTTTTCACAGCGTCGTGGCGCAGCGGTAAGCGGTCGGGTTCGTAATCCGAAGGTCGCCGGATCGGATTAGTTTTTTGTACTAATGAATTGCTTATGCATGTTGGTGAAGGCGGATCGCTCTCCAATTGTACCGCCTCCATTTTTCCGTTTTTTTAACAGGGTGTACCAAAGCTCTCCCGTCCGCACTGATTTTCGACGATGTTATAAGTTGCGCTAGGGACCGCATCTACCTTCTTTCGAAGTTAGCAGGCAACTACGCTGTTATGCGGCGGCTCATTTCGGCCCATTCAACATCTGTCTCTCAAGTGTAACGAGCGAGTAACGGAGTTTATATTTCATACCTGCCACAGCAAATTTGTGTTCGTGGAGTCTATATTCTAATTCGAACGTTTGACTTACGCTATACGTATTCGTTTCGGAATATCGTTTCTACGTCTTCCGTTAACTATACGTGGTTAACATTATGAAGACAATTAATAACATTTGTGAAATACAACTTTGTTTGTGGAAAACATAATGATGTTCGAAGTCGCCAGTTTTTTCAGGACAAACGACTTTCAACAACTTATTATATGCATAATTGTTGCAACTGATTGCCGGGAATTATATATATATATATATATATATATATATATATATATATATATATATGAATTACAAAAAACCAATACTAAAAAAAAGTTGCATGGTGCGAGATTCGATCCGGCGACCTTCGGATTACGAACCCGACCGCTTACCGTTGCGCCACGACGCTGTAGAAAATTATTAATCGTAGAGAGTATTTCACCGCAACGGTTTCTTTTAACTGTCGATTTTCTCGACAACGGCTGAGAAGTGCATTTTGGTGCTTTGCCACATTACACCTCTGGCCATGAGCTTTTATTATGCGCAGTATCAATCGAATCTGAATTTCACAATTGGCGGCCTCCCCTTGTCAGTAGTGTATATTTTTCAATATGCTACTATACCGGAACACAGCACCTGTTGCAGGTTGCCTGTCTATGAGCAACAAGAATTTGGTTTGCAATGTTTCTCGCACAATTATCGATATAATTTTAAAAAATGAATATGGCGTCAATCTACTCATTAAGAGGTATAATCCTACGTACTACAGTTACAGTGTCTATACCATGAAGTAGCGTAGCTCATTATAAGCGAATTAGTCGGACTATACTCGCCGAGTATTTGAGAACCAACAGTACTTACCGCCTTGCAACAAAATTTACACATAATTTCAAAGCTTTTCGAAACTTTGTCGGTGGCACGCCGCCACAAAATAATGAAAGGGAAAAACATTGTCGCTTACAACACTTAATGCTATTCAAGCAGTAAAACTTCAGGCATGGCGTTTTTATTCATTACTTCTTTACACCTAAATCTATTTGCAACACATTTTGCAAACAGTATCCTGCGGATTCAGCCATAGAGGTTTTACATGCTTATCGTCAAATTTTCAACACCTTATGTCATTTGTAAAGTGATCAGACGCTTGAAGTATTTTCATACGTGAGACTTAGATTCTTTAAAGAATCGTAGATGGGGACGTTGAGAGAGAATATATGGAGCATTTCGCCGATAGGGTTGCAGCTGTTGTGCTAAAATGAAGATTATACGAAATTCTTTTTCAGTGTTAATACACGAACTTACCTTCTTAATTATAAATTTCATGTATCCCGCCGCACATATGATACTCCCATTATCGGCGGGGACGTGAAACAGCTACAGTAATTTACGGTATGGTATTATCTTTGGGAGAGTTATCTGAATAAAATGATGAGTTCGTTCGCTTGATTACAAGCACAGCGTTTCATGCAACATATGTGACAATTCATTTCATCTATCTTTTCTTTCATAAAATGAATGAGCTAATGTTTGAGCAGAGGTAAACACATGTAATATTGAGGCACACTCGATTTTGTGTTCTAAAATACGCAGCTTACGCTTAAAATCATTTACGCGTACTTTCGTGAATATTGAGATAAAGTTATGAATATGAGTGAGCTGTTATGTACTGAAATGTGTGTTCAGACCCGGTGAGTATCTGCAATTTCAAAAACAGTCATCACCGCAACAGAAGTGCTACGTCCTCTTTGAAAGAAGAAAGCATACCGGGATGCAATATGTGGTGTCACCGCCAGACACCACACTTGCTAGGTGGTAGCTTAAATCGGCCGCGGTCCATTAGTACATGTCGGACCCGCGTGTCGCCACTGTCAGGGTCGCAGACCGAGCGCCACCACAAGGCAGGTCTCGAGAGACGGACTAGCACTCGCCCCAGTTGTACGACGACGTTGCTAGCGACTACACTGACGAAGCCTTTCTCTCATTTGCCGAGAGACAGTTAGAATAGCCTTCAGCTAAGTTAATGGCTACGACCTAGCAAGGCGCCATTAACCATTTGTAACGTTGCATGTACCTCAAGATAGAGTCTCACTTGTATCATCCAGAATGCTGTATACCAAAGGACAATATAAAAGTTAAGTGTTCTAGTAGCTACGTTCTTTTCTTTATCACATTCATTACGAATCCTGTTCCAGACTTAACGCCAGACGGCGTGAGTTGCCGCGTGCCCTTTCGGCTACTTCACTGTGGACTGGCTGCCTTAACAGTCCACTACACAATAAACATCCTATTAACAAGATGCTTCGCTTGTCACGTCCATGCTTTATCTGTGCGGTTTGAAGATGCAGAATTGACGAATAGCAATGTAATTATTTCTACACTTAATCTGACCTCGCAAAATACTGCGCCGATGCCGTTTTATGTTTTTACTGCAATCACCAGGAGCACAAGACCTCAGCTCTGAAACCTATTACTCCGACATTTTTTAGAAAGGGCCAAGCATGATCCCCTGTGGGACATTACGGCTTCTTAATTTGAGCAGCTTTACTGGCGCCAGTTGGAGAGCGGGAACGAGCCGGGAGCAACGAGCAGAGATAAGCAGGCGGCTATCTTTGTACTGCAGAGGCGCCACGGGGCTGTCTGCCGCCATTTGCATAGGTGTCCGTTTCCACACAACCGCTAGCTGTTACAGCGACAACATCAAAATTGTGTAACCTACTTTCTTCGTTAATACTTCGTCTCTAAATTGAACGGGAAACCTCCCCCTTAAAGCGACGGTCTCGCCCGAGCACCCGTAACCAAAAAATGGTCCAAATGGCTCTGAGCACTATGGGACTTAACATCTTAGGTCATCAGTCCCCTAGAACTTAGAACTACTTAAACCTAACTAACCGAAGGACATTACACAACACCCAGTCATCACCACCCTTAACCGCTACCAACGATAGTGTTTCACGCCTCCCACCACATAGTTTAAAAAGTCGTACATTTCGATGTCACAGTTGGCGAACTCGAGCTACTTGTTTCTTTAAAGCAGCCGTGTTGTATTTAGACGACTATCTTAAACACATTCTAAGGAAAAAAAGAAAAAATCGATGCACCACGAAGGAATAATCTGAATGGGACGAAAATCGGTAGATATGACGTAGCTCTACAGACAAACAAATGGTTAAAACTTAATAAAAATCGAATGATTAATTCACGAAAATGAGCAAGTGAATGACGCGTTGATCCAACCCTGGCCCTTGTTGTTGTTGTGGTCTTCAGTCCAGAGGTTTGATGCAGCTCTCCATGCTACTCTATCCTGTGCAAGCCTCTTCATCTACCAGTACCTCCTACTGCAACCTTCATCCTTCTGAATCTGTTTAGTGTATTCATCTCTTGGTCTCCCTCTACGATTTTTACCCTCCACGCTGTCCTCCAGTACTACATTGGTGATCCCTTGATGCCTCAGAACGTGTCCTACCAACCGATCCCTTCTTCTAGTCAAGTTGTGCCACAAATTCCTCTTCTCCCCAATTCTATTCAATACCTCATTAGTTACGTGGTCTACCCATCTAATCTTCAGCATTCTTCTGTAGCACCACATTTAGAAAGCTTCTATTCTCTTCTTGTCCAAACTAGTTATCGTCCATGTTTCACTTCCATACATGGCTACACTCCATACAAATACTTTCTGTACTCGATGTTAACAAATTTCTCTTCTTCTTCACAAACGCTTTCCTTGTCAGTGCCAGTCTACATTTTATATCCTCTCTACTTCGACCATCATCAGTTATTTTGCTCCCCAAATACCAAAACCGATTTATTACTGTAAGTGATTTTCTAATGTAATTCCCTCAGCATTGCCTCATTAGTTCGACTACATTCCATTATCCTCGTTTTGTTTTTGTTGATGTTCATCTTATATCCTTCTTTCAAGACACTATCAATTCCGTTCAGCTGCTCTTCCACGTCCTTTGCTGTCTCTGACAGAATTACTATGTAGCCGGCAAACCTCAACGTTTTCATTTCTTCTCCATGGTTTTTAATTCCTACTCCCAATTTTTCTTCTGTTTCCTTTACTGCTTGCTCAGCATACTGATTGAATAACATTGGGGAGAGGCTACAGCCCTGTCTCACTCCTTTCCCAACCACTGCTTCCCTTTCATGCCCCTCGACTCTTATAACTGCCATTTGGTTTCTGTAAAAATAGTAAATAGCCTTTCGCTCCCTGTATTTTACCCTGCCATCTTCAGAACTTGAAGAGTATTCCAGTCAACATGGTCAAAAGCTTTCTCTAAGTCTACAAATGCTAGAAACGTAGGTTTACCTTTCCTTAACCTATCTTCTAAGATAAGCCGTAGGGTCACTTTGGCTCGCGTGTTCCAACATTTCTGCGGAATCCAAACTGATCTTCCCCGACGTCAGCTTCTACCAGTATTTCCATTCGTCTGGCCCTGACGTCAGCAGTTATTCGGCGAGGTATTTTGACAGAATTGTTGGATGTCTTCCTGAGGGATATCGTGTCAAATTCTGTCCAACTGGCTCATTAGATCGTCAAAATCCCGAGCTCCAAATTTTCTCATTTGGGGGGAGATCTGCCGACTTTGCTGGTCGAGAACGGGTTTGGCAAACAAGAAGACAACGGTGGCTTATCGTAAGAGCAACAAAAGGGGGCGTAGAGTATCATCTACGTCCGCTGTGCTGTAAGGGTTCTGCAGATAACAACTAAAAGAATACTGCCATGAGAAGAAATGGCAGCTGGCTGTCGGGTCCCATGGGCGGGGCGACAGCCATGTTGGTACCCACCGCTGTCCGGGACTTCTCCAGACACGTCTTCGGCCTGGAATCTCATTTACTGGAGTGGAATGAGCCACGATGACCAGCAAAGACGTGTGTATTTCATTTGACTACTTGTACGCCGGATGTGTTCCAGTTTATTGGTTTAGATTCGAGTTTCTAGACTGCTGTTGATGTTTCATTTCCACGTTATTGAACAATGGATAAGCAGCCTACTATCCTGTTTCTTTCATACCACTGCACTGTCAAACGTACTGTGGAAGAAAGCATTCTTCTGATAGGGTTTCCGTCTTTGGCAGGAAGGTAGGAATTCCACAGTCGCCTAGCCAAAATTACAAATACACTCCTGGAAATGGAAAAAAGAACACATTGACACCGGTGTGTCAGACCCACCATACTTGCTCCGTACACTGCGAGAGGGCTGTACAAGCAATGATCACACGCACGGCACAGCGGACACACCAGGAACCGCGGTGTTGGCCGTCGAATGGCGCTAGCTGCGCAGCATTTGTGCACCGCCGCCGTCAGTGTCAGCCAGTTTGCCGTGCCATACGGAGCTCCATCGCAGTATTTAACACTGGTAGCATGCCGCGACAGCGTGGACGTGAACCGTATGTGCAGTTGACGGACTTTGAGCGAGGGCGTATAGTGGGCATGCGGGAGGCCGGGTGGACGTAGCGCCGAATTGCTCAACACGTGGGGCGTGAGGTCTCCACAGTACATCGATGTTGTCGCCAGTGGTCGGCGGAAGGTGCACGTGCCCGTCGACCTGGGACCGGACCGCAGCGACGCACGGATGCACGCCAAGACCGTAGGATCCTACGCAGTGCCGTAGGGGACCGCACCGCCACTTCCCAGCAAATTAGGGACACTGTTGCTCCTGGGGTATCGGCGAGGACCATTCGCAACCGTCTCCATGAAGCTGGGCTACGGTCCCGCACACCGTTAGGCCGTCTTCCGCTCACGCCCCAACATCATGCAGCCTGCCTCCAGTGGTGTCGCGACAGGCGTGAATGGAGGGACGAATGGAGACGTGTCGTCTTCAGCGATGAGAGTCGCTTCTGCCTTGGTGCCAATGATGGTCGTATGCGTGTTTGGCGCCGTGCAGGTGTGCGCCACAATCAGGACTGCATACGACCGAGGCACACAGGGCCAACACCCGGCATCATGGTGTGGGGAGCGATCTCCTACACTGGCCGTACACCACTGGTGATCGTCGAGGGGACACTGAATAGTGCACGGTACATCCAAACCGTCATCGAACCCACCGTTCTACCACTCCTAGACTGGCAACGGAACTTGCTGTTCCAACAGGACAATGCACGTCCGCATGTATCCCGTGCCACCCAACGTGCACTAGAAGGTGTAAGTCAACTACCCTGGCCAGCAAGATCTCCGGATCTGTCCCCCATTGAGCATGTTTGGGACTGGATGAAGCGTCGTCTCACGCGGTCTGCACGTCCAGCACGAACGCTGGTCCAACTGAGGCGCCAGGTGGAAATGGCATGGCAAGCCGTTCCACAGGACTACATCCAGCATCTCTACGATCGTCTCCATGGGAGAATAGCAGCCTGCATTGCTGCGAAAGGTGGATATACACTGTACTAGTGCCGACATTGTGCATGCTCTGTTGCCTGTGTCTATGTGCCTGTGGTTCTGTCAGTGTGATCATGTGATGTATCTGACCCCAGGAATGTGTCAATAAAGTTTCCCCTTCCTGGGACAATGAATTCACGGTGTTCTTATTTCAATTTCCAGGAGTGTATAATGTGCCAAGTTGTAAGTGAAGAATGTATGGTCAGTGTCTACAGGGTTCCCCTTCGACCGCGTGGACGTACTTTCAAACCCGGTGCCTGTTTCACGAAATAGTTCGAAAAATAGCAGCGTCGAGTTACACTCCACGACTTTCCCCATGATGCTACATTACCTCCTTCCTCACGCAATTTGCCGCACACTTCGTGAAGAAACATTTGATACAGTGACGTCTGCGTGTATCCATCACGTTATTGAACCAAGATCGTACTAGTTTTAACAGCTCACTTTTCAAAAACTAATTTTCGGTGGAATTACGTAATCCCTTACTTTTCATCGTCACGTATCTTCCGCCCTGAGAAACGTTGCTACGAATACAATCTACGCATAGTTTCCTTTTTATCAGCATTCATTCATCAGATAACTAATCGGTCAGAGGTAAAGTGCATTTTTCCTACTTTGAGGCACGTACCCGAAAGCAATTTCCTGCCCAGTGCGAGAAAATAGGGAGGGTTTGATTCTTACAATGCAGTGCTGTACTAGCGCAGATGTCTGTCACAGATCTGGTACGTATAAATCAAGATATAACAATTTTTTCCGTAGCCAGACGTTCAACATAGCTGAAGAGTCAGGAGAAAGCAGAGAGCCAAAGGAGGGTTCAAATCTAGACGAACTTCTGCACTTCTGGCCCGTCAAGACGAAATAGCAGTCACCATTATGAGGTTAGTGATGTTCCACAAGCGAATGTTGCGTGCGAACAACGATTACTGGTAATACCACGTGTGAACTGTAATGTCTCTGATCTTACCTTCAGTCTTTTCTTAAGATGTACGTAGCAGGAAGCAATATGTTAGTTTAATCTTCTAGGAATGTACGCTCTCGGAACTTTAACAGTAAACCACACCGTGAAATAGAACCACTTTTGCAGCGTCTGCCAATGGAGTTGCATGATCACCTCCGTGCCGCTTTCGCGCTCGCTAAATGAATTTTCTGACGTCACGGTTGATAATGGAGCAAGACTAAAAAGACCAAGACACGTTCATAGGATTTGTCGACCTGGAAAAAGCGTTCGACAATGTAAAACGGTGCAAGATGTTCGAAATTATGTAAAAAGTAGTGGTAAGCTATAGGGAGAGACGGGTCATATACAATAGGTGTAACAGCCAAGAGGGAATAATAAGAGTGAACGACCAAGAACGAAGTGCTCGGAATAAAAAAAGGTGTAAGACGGGGCTGTAGCCTTTGGCTCCTACTGCTCAATTTGCACATCGAGGAAGCAATGATGGAAATAAAAGAAAAATTCAGGAGTGGAATTAAAATTCAAGATGAAAGGATACGATTCGCTGATGACATTATTATCCTGAGTGAAAGTGAAGAAGAATTACATGACCTATTGAATGAAATGAACAGTCTAATGAGTACAGAATATGGATTGAGAGTAAACCGAAGATAGACGAGTGATAAGAAGTAGCAGAAACGAGAACAGCAAGACAATTAACACCAGGGTTAATGGTCACGAAGTAGATGAAGTTAAGGAATTCTGCTACCTAGAAGTAAAATAACCAATGACGGACGGAGCAAGGAGGACATCAAAAGCAGACTAGCACTGGCAAAAAGGGAATTCCTAGCCAAGACAAGTATACTAATTTGAGGAAGAAACTTCTGAGAATGTACGTCTGGAGCACAGCATTGTATGGTAATGAAACATGCACAGTGAGAAAACCAGAAGTGAAGCATCTGAGATATGGTGCGCCGGCCAGTGTGACCGAGCGGTTCTAGGCGCTTCAGGCTAGAACCGCGCTTCTGCTGCGGTCGCAGGCTCGAATCCTGCTTCGGGCATGGATGTGTGTGATGTCCTTAGGTTAGTTAGGTTTAAGTAGTTCTAGGTTCTAGGCGACTGATGACCTCAGATGTTAAGTCCCATAATGCTCAGAGCCATTTGAACCATTTTTTTTTTTTTTGAGATATGGTGCTACAGACAATTGTTGAAAATTAAGTGGATTTATAAGGAATGAGGAGGTTGTGCATAGAATCGGAGAGGAAACATTGACAAGGAGAAGGGAGAGTATTATAGGAAATGTATAGAGACATGAGGGAATGACTTCTATGGTACTAGTTGGAGCCGTAGAGCGCAAAAACTGTAGAGGAAGACAGAGATTTCAGTACATCCAGCAAATAAGTGAGGACGTAGGTTGCAAATGCTACTCTGAGATGAAGAAGTTGGCTCACGAGAGGAAATCGTGAAGCATCAAACCAGTCAAAAACTGATAGAAAAAAAAGAGCCTGTAACGAAACATGCTTCTCTTCTTTGGATCTTCCCTATTTCGTATCTGGTAAGAATCCTGCAATGAAGAGCAATATTCAAGTATTGCTCGAACGTTTTGTAAGCTACCGCCACTCTTCTGAGTATAAACACTTCCGCTGGCCACCAGCCTCCCGAGACACAAACATTTATTGAACATATTGGTAACGTGATGTGCAGAAGAGACTCCCACCCCTTCGTAATCTTACGGATTTATGGACCGCCTTGCAGGTTTCATGGCGTCAGTTCCCTCTAGCACTACTCCAGACATTAGTCGAGTCCGTGCCACGCACTTCTGCGTTCTCGCGGGGACCCTACACCACATTAGAAGACAGGTGTACCAGTTTCTATGTGTAGTAAGCTCTGTGGCGCGGCGTAAAGGAATCGTGTACGTTGAAAGGCTCAAACAAGTGCTTGTTTGTGAGAGCTGAAGTGGCACGGTAATAACTCTGCGATATGCTGAGCGAAGCCGTGCCGCGTGGCGAGCTGTTTTCGCGTTACCTCGCCAGCATCCTTGCAAGGCCTCCTGCCAGATAAGGTGCGCCGTAATCTGGCGTGTGATTGGCCCCGCTATCTGCCGGCGATCGCGCCTGCAGCGGCCGACGCCACTGTTTTATCGCCGCTGCCTCAGCGTCCACGTAAAGCGGAAAGCGGCACTCGTCTGCACACGTAAATGTGCCGCCAAAGGCGCCTCTCCAAGAGGGGTCGCATTCCATTGAATATGTGGTAATAGGTGTACGGAACATTCTTCCGTAGCCGAGATCGCTAACCACGCCTGTGCGGTGGCGTTAGACTCTCGGACAATCCGCTTTGAATCCTCGTGATGGAAATATTCACTGGCAAGCCGGCAAGGGGAAGAGAGATGACGGCGTAAAGTTATTAATCACCAGTCGCGCATTTAATTCCAGACCGGTTCCCTTGATGCTATTAGAAAATACACTACTGGACATTAGAATTGCTACACCACGAAGATGACGTGCTACAGACGCGAAATTTAACCGACAGGACGAAGATGCTGTGATATGCAAATGATTAGCTTTTCAGAGCATTCACACAAGGTTGCCGCTGGTGGCGACGCCTACAACGTGCTGACATGAGGAAAGTTTCCAACCGATTACTCATACACAAGCAGCAGTTGACCGGCGTTGACTGGTGAAACGTTGTTGTGATGCTTCGTGTAAGGAGAAGAAATTCGTACCATCACCCTTCCGACTTTGATAAAGGTCGGATTGTAGCCTATCGCGATTGCACTTTATCGTATCCCGACATTGCTACTCGCGTTGGTCGAGACTGTTAGCAGAATATGGAATCGGTGGGTTCAGGAGGGTAATACGGAACGCCATGCTGGATCCCAACGGCCTCGTATCACTAGCAGTCGAGATGACAGTCATCTTATCCGCATGGCTGTAACAACGGATCGTGCAGCCACGTCTCGATCCCTGACTCAACAGATGGGACGTTTGCAATACAACAACCATGTTCACGAACAGTTGGCAGCAGCATGGACTATCAGACCGTGGCTGCGGTTACCCTTTACGCTGCATCACAGACAGGAGCGCCTGCGATGGTGTACTCAACGACGAACCTGGGTGCAACGAATGGTAAAACGTCATTTTTTCGGATGAATCCAGGTTCTCTTTACAGCATCACGATGGTCGCATCCGTGTTTGGCGACATCGCGGTGAACGCACATTGGAAGCGTGTATTCGTCATCGCCCTACCGGCGTATCACCCGGCGTGATGGTATGGGGTGTCATTGGTTACACGTCTCGGTCACCTCTTGTTCGCATTGACAGCACTTTGAACAGTGGACGTTACAACCCGTGGCTCTACCCTTCATTCGATCCCTGCGAAACCCTACATTTCAGCAGGATAACGCACGACCGCAGGTTGCAGGTCCTGTACGGGCCTTTCGGGATACAGAAAACGTTCGACTGCTGCCCTGGCCAGCACATTCTCCAGATCTCTCACCAATTTAAAACGTCTCGTCAATGGTGGCCGAGCAACTGGCTCGTCACAATACGGCAGTCACTACTCTTGATGAACTGTGGTATCGTGTTGAAGCTGGATGGGCAGCTGTGTACCTGTACACGCCATCCAAGCTCTGACGCAATGCCCAGGCGTATCAAGGCCGTTATTACGGCCAGAGGTGGTTGTTCTGGGTACTGATTTCGCAGGATCTATGCACCCAAATTGCGTGAAAATGTAATCACATTTCAGATCTAGAATAATATATTTGTCCATTGAATACCCGTTCATCATCTGCATTTTTTCTTGGTGTAGTAATTTTAATGGCCAATAGTGTATTATAATGTCCGTGGGAAGTGCAGATCTACTGCATGGTTTAAAAATGACGAGATCCCGACGGTAAAATATTCTGCTTGGGAGATTTGGACTTCAGGCGTGGACTACTCAGGATGTTCTCAGGAAAGCGTAGCGTGGAGAGCCGCAAAAACCAGTCTTTGCACTGAAGACCGCAGTATGCACCTGGTAAAATTGTTTCCAGGTGCCTGCCCACCCAATTTTCACTTGCAGCTTTAGGGCGTAAGCCGCATGGCGTCGACGCGGACGGAGAGCTCTCTCTGTGGTGGACACTGCAGTTGGCGCATCTCCCCATCGCCCTGCTCCGCACCCGTACTTGTCAGGCGTGAAGGACTGCAGCTCACGGTACTGATTTACAGTGCGCGCCGGCCGGCACGCGGAGAGAACGCGAATGCAACTAGCTGGCTGGCTAGGAAGGTGGGCGGGTGGGTTTGGTGTTTACTCTGGAAGCGGAGAGGGCAGGCTAGCGGCTGCAGCGAGACCAGAGGATGACTCAATGCCCGGCGCGTCCCAACATGGCGCCCGCCCACGCAACGGCGAGCCGCAGGCAAAAATAAACTCGTCCGCTCGGCGCGTCTTGCTGGGAAAGGAGGCGGAGGGGGGGGGGGGGGGGGGTTCGCGGGCGTCTCCGCCGCAGAGTCACCGCCGCTGGCATCTAAACTCACAAACGTCTGCGGGCTTTTAAACTGGACTCTTCGTTAGAGTATTCCACATCTACATGACAACGATGTCGGTGTGAGTGGCTGATTTATGATTCATAGACAGCTACAGTGGTCCCTTACACGGTCGAGTTACCCACTGCAGTGCTTTACTAACCCGGCACGTTCTAAGCAACATACACATCTTGTTGAAGAGCATGACATTCTCAGACAGCCAGTAGTGGAAACTGCACTTTAAAAAACGGTTCAAATGGCTCCGAGCAGTATGGGACTTAACATCTAAGGTCATCAGTCCCCTAGACGTAGTACTACTTAAACCTAACTAACCTAAGGACATCACACACATCCGTGCCCGAGGCAGGATTCGAACCTGCGACCGCAGCAGAAGCGCGGTTCCGGACTGAAGTGCCTAGAACCGCTCGGCCACTGCGGCCGGCAACAGCACTTGAACGTGGGGTCGGAACCACTATGAGAGTACGAAGTTTTCGCATTCAGTGTTCGTCCACAGCTCGTGGTCTCGTGGATAGCGTTGCTACCTCTAGATCACGGGGTCCCGGGTTCGATTCCCGGCAGGGTTGGGGATTTTCTCTGCCCGGGGACTGTGTGTTTGTGCTGTCCTCATCATTCCATCATCATTCATGAAAGAGGCTAGATTTGGCTTTGTACGGATTGGGAATGTGTACAGGCGCTGATGACCGCGCAGTTGCGCGCCCCATAAACCAATCGTCATCATCATTTAACGTTCCGCGAGACGCGCTATACACGAGGCGAAATAAATAAATAAACAGAGGACAAATCAGTTCAGATTTTTCTGGGTTACACCAAATGGCATTGTATATAATGGAGAAATCCTGCCTCAGGCGTAGGTGATCTATTGATTTTCCTCGAGAAATACTGAGTATGAAGATTATCTTCGATGCCGCGCGGGATTAGCCGAGCGGTCTAAGGCGCTGCCGTCATGGACTGTGCGGCTGATCCCGACCTAGGTTCGAGTCCTCCCTCGGGCATGGGTGTGTGTGTGTGTGTGTGTGTGTGTGTTTGTCCTTAGGATAATTTAGGTTAACTAGTGTAAGATACTGTAAGATTTCACACATTTATCTTCGATAATGATAGAAGCCGAAGTAATGAATTAAAATTTGTGCCAAGACCAGAACTTATAAACCCGTCTCTCCTGCTTCTTAGGCAAATGTGCGCGGGATACCCTCGCTAACACAAACTTCCCCTTCTTCAATCGTCAGAATTCCCCAATATGTACAAAGCTTGGGTGCCATTCCAATATCGAAGAGCCTCGGCAAAACTAATATTGTTGTGGTCTTCAGTCCTGAGACTGGCTTGATGCAGCTCTCTATGCTACTCTACCCTGTGCAAGCTTCTTCATCTCCCAGTACCTACTGCAACCTACATCCTTCTGAATCTGCTTACTGTATTCATCTCTTGGTCTCCCTCTACGATTTTTACCCTCCACGCTGCCCTCCAATACTAAATTGGTGATCCGTTGATGCCTCAGAACATGTCCTACCAACCGATCCCTTCATCTAGTCAATTGGTGCCTCAAATTCCTCTTCTCACCAATTCGATTCAGTACCTCCCCATTTGTTATGTGATCTACCCGTCTAATCTTCAGCATTCTTCTGTAGTACCACATTCCGAAAGCTCCTATTCTCCTCTTGTCGAAAGTCTGTGGAAGATTTTTTAGGCGGTTTTGGATCTGCCTCGGCAAATGCGGTCTGGTTCCCCTTATTCCGCCTCAGCTATACTATGTCGGCGATTGCTCCGCAAACAAGTTCTCCGCGTAGGCGTACACCACCATTACTCAACCACGCGAACGTAGGAGTTACACTCGTCTGGTGTGAGACGTTCCCGGTGAGGGGGCGGGGGGTGTCCGCCAGGGCCGAACCGCACAATAACCCTGGGTTCGGTGTGGGGCGGCGTAGGGGTGAAGTGGACTGCGGTAGTCGTCGTGGGGTTGCGGACCACTGCGGCTGCGGCGGGGACGGAGCTTCTCCGTCGTTTCTACATCTACATGACTACTCTGCAATTCACATTTAAGTGCTTGGCAGAGGGTTCATCGAACCACAATCATACTATCTCTCTACCATTCCACTGCCGAACAGCGCGCGGGAAAAACGAACACCTAAACCTTTCTGTTCGAGCTCTGATTTCTCTTGTTTTATTTTGATGATCATTCCTGCCTATGTAGGTTGGGCTCAACAAAATATTTTTGCATTCGGAAGAGATAGTTGGTGACTGAAATTTCGTAAATAGATTTCGCCGCGACGAAAAACGCCTTTGCTTTAATGACTTCCATCCCAATTCGCGTATCATATCTGCCACACTCTCTGCCCTATTACGTGATAATACAAAACGAGCTGCCCTTTTTTGCACCCTTTCGATGTCCTCCGTCAATCCCACCTGGTAAGGATCCCACACCGCGCAGCAATATTCTAACAGGACGAACGAGTGTAGTGTAAGCTGTCTCTTTAGTGGACTTGTTGCATCTTCTGAGTGTCCTGCCAATGAAACGCAACCTTTGGCTCGTCTTCCCCACAATATTCTAGATCCCAGGTTAACATAACATAATACAGGGTGTTTCAAAAATGACCGGTATATTTGAAACGGCAATAACAACTAAACGAGCAGCGATAGAAATACACCGTTTGTTGCAATATGCTTGGGACAACAGTACATTTTCAGGCAGACAAACTTTCGAAATTACAGTAGTTACAATTTTCAACAACAGATGGCGCTGCGGTCTGGGAAACTCTATAGTACGATATTTTCCACATAACCACCATGCGTAGCAATAATATGGCGTAGTCTCTGAATGAAATTACCCGAAACCTTTGACAACGTGTCTGGCGGAATGGCTTCACATGCAGATGAGATGTACTGCTTCAGCTGTTCAATTGTTTCTGGATTCTGGCGGTACACCTGGTCTTTCAAGTGTCCCCACAGAAAGAAGTCACAGGGGTTCATGTCTGGCGAATAGGGAGGCCAATCCACCCCACCTCCTGTATGTTTCGGATAGCCCGAAGCAATCACACGATCATCGAAATATTCATTCAGGAAATTAAAGACGTCGGCCGTGCGATGTGACCGGGCACCATCTTGCATAAACCACGAGGTGTTCGCAGTGTCGTCTAAGGCAGTTTGTACCGCCACAAATACACGAAAAATGCCCAGATAGCGTGATGCAGTAATCGTTTCGGATCTGAAAAATGGGCCAATGATTCCTTTGGAAGAAATGGCGGCCCAGACCAGTACTTTTTGAGGATGCAGGGACGATGGGACTGCAACATGGGGCTTTTCGGTTCCCCATATGCGCCGGTTCTGTTTATTGACGAAGCCGTCCAGGTAAAAATAAGCTTCGTCAGTAAACCAAATGCTGCCCACATGCATATCGCCGTCATCAATCCTGTGCACTATATCGTTAGCGAATGTCTCTCGTGCAGCAATGGTAGCGGCGCTGAGGGGTTGCCGCGTTTGAATTTTGTATGGATAGAGGTGTAAACTCTGGCGCATGAGACGATACGTGGACGTTGGCGTCATTTGGACCGCAGCTGCAACACGGCGAACGGAAACCCGAGGCCGCTGTTGGATCAGCTGCTGCACTAGCTGCGCGTTGCCCTCTGTGGTTGCCGTACGCGGTCGCCCTACCTTTCCAGCACGTTCATCCGTCACGTTCCCAGTCCGTTGAAATTTTACAAACAGATCCTTTATTGTATCGCTTTTCGGTCCTTTGGTTACATTAAACCTCCGTTGAAAACTTCGTCTTGTTGCAACAACACTGTGTTCTAGGCGGTGGAATTCCAACACCAGAAAAATCCTCTGTTCTAAGGAATAAACCATGTTGTCTACAGCACACTTGCACGTTGTGAACAGCACACGTTTACAGCAGAAAGACGACGTACAGAATGGCGCACCCACAGACTGCGTTGTCTTCTATATCTTTCACATCACTTGCAGCGCCATCTGTTGTTGAAAATTGTAACTACTATAATTTCGAAAGTTTGTCCGCCCGAAAATGTACTGTTGTCCCAAGCATATTGCAACAAACGGTGTATTTCTATCGCTGCTCGTTTAGTTTTTATTGCCGTTTCAAATATACCGGTCATTTTTGAAACACCCTGTACATGGTTTCGAAAAGTCGTTCCTACCGCTGGAGACCTCTGGTTGTAAGGTCCGACGTGTTGGCGACAGAGCCGTCGTAATAAGCGCAGTAGATGCTGGTGTGGTGAGCTGCAGGTGGTCTGTTTTTTGTGGCCTGTAATGGCGGGCAGATTATAATCGCGGGCGGAGCGACAGGAAGGAAGGCGGGCGGGCAGCAGGAAGCTTTTGTGGACAGCTGCCCGTGCATGCGGCGCCAGGCGCCAGGCGCCACTTATCTGCCGGCGCCGCGCCGCAGCTGCCGTCGCGCGCTGCACCTGGCCTACGGTACGGCGGCCGCGCTGCGCCCTCCTAACCCTGCCCCTCCTCCTCCGTACAGCCTCCTCTCCTCGCGAACGGTCATAAATAACTAGCTTTTTACCCGTGGCTTCGTCTGCCTACATCTCTCTCTCTCTCTATCTATCTATCTATCTCTCTCTCACACACAAATATTACATGTCTATACGCACAGGGTGATCCAGCTGCCCCTACCGTTGGATTTTATGCATCCCGCAACGCCTTCAAACAGCACAAGCAATATTTTCATATTCTCTCCCTCGCTGAGTGCAAATTATTATTCCCACATAAAAAATGAACAGGCCATTTTTGCAGGACACTTTAATGCAGTTAAATTTTGCACAGGGATACATTTTCGCTAGAGGCTGAGGTTTTCGAATTATTCCAGAAAAACCTACAAAAATGACCTTCGAATGCGTTTTTCCTGAATAACTCGAGAACTGTGGCCTCCAATGATAACGTATCTCACTACAAAATTTAACTACATTTCCTACAAAAATGTGCTGTTCATTTTTTCTGTAGGACCAACAGTCTGCACGCAACGAGAGAGGGAATACGAAAATTTTGCATGCGGTTTTTGCAGGCATTGTAGGTTGCATAAAACCTGCCGGTACAGGCAGCTGAGTCATCCTCTATGTTCACTTCTCTGGTGTTTTACACTACATCACTCCAGAGACGACGTTAAATTTATCTCTGCTAATCAGTCGTGTGGCAACATATCTGGTCCCGAAACACTGACAAAGTTACTGGCTCACTGCAGTGCTCAATCTCGTGACCTCGTTGACACATTTAAGAAAATAAACTAGAGACAAATTGCACTTGGTACCAAAGTATTCCACGTCAACTAAATACAGCAAAGAAATACCTACAGATCGTTTTAGGACTTATATACACATCACCCCAACCTCATCTTCATCCCCAGGGATAGTAGGGTTACCTTATTCCCATAATCGGTCGAGAAACTCCTCACTTGGCCTCACGAGCCTGCGCACCCCATATCCATCCGTCCATCAAGGAAAAATCCCAGGGAGTACCAGGAATTGGCGCCGGGTCCTCGGAATGGCAGTCCGCCGCGTTGACCTTCAGCTACGGAGACGGACGTTGTATTATTCTGCGTAAGTTAAAATTTCCTCCAAGTTTCTATCTTCATTCATTTACAACACATGTACTCCAAATATTGAGTTATGCGTTAATGTCACCCCTTTTCAGCTGTACGGCTGCCCAGGGAGGGAAGTGTCTATGTGCCACCATATATATATCCCCAGATAGGTGAAACCGATAGGTGAAACGTCGATTCCTCCGTAAAAAGTTCGGAAAAAGGTCCTCTACCATGTCCTGGAGAACTGAAACGCAAAATTCGTACCTTTTGTTATGCTCGCTGGGACGCAATTGCTGAAGTAACTTGTGAGGCTCCGTGTCCAGAAATTGTGCACGTGTTGCAGAGACTGGCTGATATGTCACTGTACTTGCATCCTCCCCTCCTCGCCCCCCTATGCCCACCCCACACACACGTCCAGGGCCGAAACGTCATCAGGACTGTTACCACTGGTACTAACGACCCCAAAGGAGTCCATACTAAAATTGGTCGTTATGAAATGTTTTTACGAGTCACAATTCTTAATCACCGCTAGGGGTGGTAGGTAGGTGTACATAACATACATAGTATTTTCATGCAAATAATGAGACACGTATATGCAAAATTTGCTCATCATTGCTACAGACACTCTTGACTTACGCTTCTACATCACCACATTTTCATCCCCACCCTATAGAAGGCAGGTGGTTCTTACACAGTTCTTCTTCCAATGTAGCAAATGATACGTGTACCGGCACTGAAATCGATCCACTGGTTTAGGAGGAGATATATATATATATATATATATATATATATATATATATATATATATATATATATATATATATATATATATATATATATATATTAGACTAGGAAGTAATTTCCCGGAATATGTTGCTGATGGTATAAAAAAATTACTACAAGTTTAGATCGTACAGATCGGGCATCTAGCACCTTTAACATAGGTGTTAATTACGTCGTCAATAAAGTACAGCATAAGGGACCCTCCTGTTGCCACACGCAGATTGCTCATACGGTATTTGATCGGTATATTTTACAAATATACATTAATCAATGAGATCCTACATCTGCAGTCTCACGATTACATACAATCTTAAACTAGCAGTCACACCTCACCCATCTCTTGTAATAGCGATATATTGCCAAACTTTGCATCACGACTTGTGACTTCGAAGTGTGCCAACGAATGGAAGAACAGTTCTTCAAATCTTCCAGTTTTTATTATCTCAACAAAGCATTTCGTGTAACGATCTAAACTCGAGAATCCGAAAGGCACGCCATTCCTACTGTCGCTTTCCGCCTGTGTTACGACTGTGAACGAGATTATCGAAGACGTTCTTTGGCTGATCACGGGACATGTAAGAAAGACCACATCCGCCATACGTGGAACTGGCAGAGGAGCCTCCTCCCTGCTGCCGGTTTAAAAGCGAGGACGACGAAGAGGTTCACGGGTCGTAACGTCAGCGGCTATCGCGCCAATATGCCGAGTTGTGTAACAGCCCGCCTGTCGCCCTCCGGTCTCTGACAGATGGACGTCTCGGCGGACACGCGGCTATCGCCATCCAGTTGCATTGCACAGTGATTTTCGAATAAGAAGAGGAAACCCAGAACCAGAGTACCACACGCACATGCAGAGAGAGAGAGAGAGAGAGATAGAGAGAGAGAGAGAGAGAGAGAGCATGATAAAGAAAGACACAGAGATAACGAAAGAAAGAGAGAAAACGTGATAGAGAAAGACAGAGAGAGAACATGAGAAAGAAAGAAGGAAAGAAAGAGAAGAGCGAGAGGAGGGAGAAGGTGAAGGAGGGAGGGGAGGAGGGAGGGACAGAGAGGGAGGGGGGAGGGAGGGATAGGGGGAGAGAGAGAGAGAGAGAGAGAGCATGATAAAGAAAGACGCAGAGATAACGAAAGAAAGAGAGAAAACGTGATAGAGAAAGACAGAGAGAGAACATGAGAAAGAAAGAAGGAAAGAAAGAGAAGAGCGAGAGGAGGGAGAAGGTGAAGGAGGGAGGGGAGAGGGAGGGACAGAGAGGGAGGGGGAGGGAGGGGGGAGAGAGGGGGGGAGATGGAGAGAGAGAGAGAGAGAGATCGTGATAAAGAAAGACGCAGAGATAACGAAAGAAAGAGAGAGAGAGAAAACGTGATAGAGAAAGACAGAGAGAGAACATGAGAAAGAAAGAAGGAAAGAAAGAGAAGAGCGAGAGGAGGGAGAAGGTGGAGGAGGGAGGGAAGGAGGGAGGGACAGAGAGGGAGGGAGGGGGAGGGAGGGAGGGAGGGGGAGAGAGAGAGAGAGAGAGAGAGAGAGAGAGAGAGAGAGAGCGAGAGAGCATGATAAAGAAAGACACAGAGATAACGAAAGAAAGAGAGAAAACGTGATAGAGAAAGACATAGAGAGAACATGAGAAAGAAAGAAGGAAAGAAAGAGAAGAGGAGGGAGAAGGTGAAGGAGGGAGGGAAGGAGGGTGGGACAGAGAGGGAGGGGGAGGGAGGGAGGGAGGGAGGGAGGGAGAGGGAGAGGGAGAGGGAGAGATAGAGAGAGAGAGAGAGAGAGAGAGAGAGAGAGCATGATAAAGAAAGATGCAGAGATAACGAAAGAAAGAGAGAGAGAAAACGTGATAGAGAAAGAGAGAGAACATGAGAAAGAAAGAAGGAAAGAAAGAGAAGAGCGAGAGGAGGGAGAAGGTGAAGGAGGGAGGGAAGGAGGGAGGGACAGAGAGGGAGGGGGAGGGGGGGAGGGAGGGAGGGAGGGAGAGGGAGAGAGAGATAGAGAGAGAGAGAGAGAGAGAGAGCATGATAAAGAAAGATGCAGAGATAACGAAAGAAAGAGAGAGAGAAAACGTGATAGAGAAAGAGAGAGAACATGAGAAAGAAAGTAGGAAAGAAAGAGAAGAGCGAGAGGAGGGAGAAGGTGGAGGAGGGAGGGAAGGAGGGAGGGACAGAGAGGGAGGGAGGGAGGGATGGAGGGAGGGAGGGAGGGAGGGAGAGAGCATGATAAAGAAAGACACAGAGATAACGAAAGAAAGAGAGAAAACGTGATAGAGAAAGACAGAGAGAGAACATGAGAAAGAAAGAAGGAAAGAAAGAGAAGAGCGAGAGGAGGGAGAAGGTGAAGGAGGGAGGGAAGGAGGGAGGGACAGAGAGGGAGGGGAGGGAGGGAGGGAGAGGGAGATATATATATATATATATATATAGAGAGAGAGAGAGAGAGCATGATAAAGAAAGATGCAGAGATAACGAAAGAAAGAGAGAGAGAAAACGTGATAGAGAAAGACAGAGAGAGAACATGAGAAAGAAAGAAGGAAAGAAAGAGAAGAGCGAGAGGAGGGAGAAGGTGAAGGAGGGAGGGAAGGAGGGAGGGACAGAGAGGGAGGAAGGGGGAGGGAGGGAGGGAGAGAGAGAGAGAAAGAGAGAGCATGAAAAAGAGTGAAAGAGAAGGTGAGAAAGAGAGAGTGAGAGACAATGTGAGAGAGAATGTGAAAGAAACTAAGAAAGTGAGAGAAATAGAACGTGAGAAAGAAGAGAAAACGCGAGAAAAGGAGAAAGTGAGATAGACAACGAGCGCAGTTATGAAAAGTGAGTCTTTATGACCAGATTGAACCGTCGTTCTCCCGAATGCGACTCCAGTGAATGTGGCGCTACTTCGCTCGCTGTATTTTCAGTAGACCTCTGGTGCAGTTTTGATGTCACATACAGTAGTAGGCCTCGATGCCCTTCGTGGGTTCGATACACGCGTGACGCAACTTTGTAGACACAGTCAGTTTGTTCTGCTTCTTGCAATCCGCGTGACAGAGTAGCAGCACACAAGCACAGGCAGAGCAGAACGCTAGCAGATACGGAGACGTGGCATTCACATTATTTCGGAAAGTCTGCTTATTGGTGTTGATCCGGCACGAACGGCCGCCGCTTCGGCTGCCGCCACAATTTACGAACCTGGCGCAGGCTGCGGCGTGCCCGGCTGGGCTGGTGCGGCAGGCAGACCCGCGGCGTTGCCACACGTGGGGGCCCGTGGCGCCAGGCCTATCTCTCTGCCGCTACTGCATACTTGCCCACCGCACCCGCCCGCGTACTCGTCCGTGCGCGGCTGATCCACATCCGCACAAGATCGCACCACCCCTCTCCCTGTGTCCGCCGCTACTGTCAAATGGGGCGCGCCGCGGTTGCGTTGGACTGCGCCCAAGTGTTTACATTCCTGCTCGGGGGCATAAGGGTGACTGAAACACTCGCCATTAGCCCAACTTCACCGCAACCTAACCGATACAATGTCCTGTCTAGACGTTTTTATCTCGTCATAATTATGTCCTTATCAATCAGAGGGTTACCTATCAAATCTGTCTTCCACTGCTTTATGGAATAAAACACACCCACCCACGCACACACACATCACATACCATCATAATTACAAACGTAACTATTTTACTCCATCTAGTTTCCACTGGCTGACTATAAACCTTAAAATACTATCGGGTGATTATACTTAAACCTTCTCTATTTAACACGTTATAACAAGGAAACTAATTACCGTACAAGTACCAAACTCGGTAGCATTAATGTCAATGGCATGGGGAAGAGAAATAATACAGAATCAATTCAACTGAAACAATTCTAATGTTCTGCTACGCGTACCATTATTGCTACAAAAAGGGGCTCATTATGGTGCCCATCAGAGTCACGAAGTGCAAGACTGCTTTGTGCACATCAGAACGAAGCATGGCCGTGGGTATGCTAGCCACCTCTCTCGTTGTGCCGCGCTTCACATCAGCAAGTGTCAACATTCCCCCGGTGAACCCTGTGCTTCAGATGGCCGCACAACTAGATATCACTATCAGGTGATCGTGCCGGCCAAGAGTCAAATCTAGCAGCAGCGAAAAGTTAATTTTTTAGTGCTGACATTGTCTAACATTTCGCAATATATCGTAAACTATACTCGTTTACCTGCTTCTTAACTCTCTGGAGTGAGACTCGGAACGATCCTGAAACTGAGGCCTGCTAAGTGTACAATGAGAAATGGATGCTGGGAGCATGCCGGCGTGGAAGACGCAATGAAATAAAATGAAGATGGGTGGGACATGCAGTGAGGAGAGTCGCGAGATAAGGTGGCTAAGATAAGGGCAGGTGGCTGGATGACATTGGAAAATGCGAAGGAGTTTCCATCGCCTTGCAGTATGTGTCCAATAACTCATATTGTATGCTATTTTCAAAAGCATTTACGAGAAGTAATGAGAAAAAGGCAACTGGGCATTACAATACACTCCTTTAACAGTGCATTTTCTGAACTGCACGCTAAACTAAAACACAAATAACTACATTACCAGTAACCCTACCTCCCCTCTTCCCCATTCAGTATAAATCCTACGTATAAAACATCTTCAAACGTCTGATTACCTTACAAATGATAATCATATCAGAACCACCTTCCAACACAGCTTTTAATTCAATCAACATTTATACAACCGATATTGAATTTTTCTGCAAAGTTAGTTTTTTCTTCTGAACTATGTGTCGTATAATTTTGCAGGTTATCTTCAACGGTGTATGTGGATAGCTAATATGCTTGTTGCTAAAGTTTTACTGCGTAAACAACGAAAACGTAGTGAGAAATAATTTTTTAGCTTTCATCGCGTAGTCGCGGTTCTAGGCGCGCAGTCCGGAACCGTGCGACTGCTACGGTCGCAGGTTCGAATCCTGCCTCGGGCATGGATGTGTGTGATGTCCTTAGGTTAGTTAGGTTTAAGTAGTTCTAAGTTCTAGGGGACTAATGACCACAGCAGTTGAGTCCCATAGTGCTCAGAGCCATTTCATCGCGTAGGGATGTCACAGCAATAGTTTGGATAACTGGTTTCATCCTCAAATACTGGATGAATATAGTCTGGGTAATTTATTCGCCGTGAGTTAGGATGCCTCAAAACACGTATACAGTTTTTAACACTTTTTGTGTTCTATTTTCAAACGTAACATTATACCTATTCATGAGTACATGGAGACAGCAATTTAATTTTTTTTAAATAAGGCCAGAGTCATATGAAATATTGAAAATAAAATTATCGTTCCCACTGCAGGCTATTAGGAAGGCAACCTTCAACTGGTACCATGCACAGTTTGAAACCTCCCCTTTGAAAAATTTATGAATGACTGTGCTGATAAACCTCTTACGTTATTTGATTTTCAAACAGCTGAGCAGAACTGAACGTACTCAGACATTTCTCTCTTTACTTATTATGATCAACACTAAACTGACACAATATTTTTACCGCAACGCAATCTGACTTTCAATAATCCCTACAAAAGAATGGCCCTGACTAACAATAACCCATACCTTTCATGAATCACTTACCTCACAAAAATCTTAGTTACTCGAACTACTGCAATACAGGGAGCGCCACTACTGCCAGCTAAATAAGAGATTCTAACTACTGAAGGCACTAACTACTCATAGGCATAGTTAGCAAATGAAAGATTTTGATAGAGAGCAAACAATGTATTTAACTTAATACTGTTCAGAAGTCATTATATATAAGTTCATGATATCCAGTATTACAAATTTACTCTTTCTCATGGACACCCGTCAAAATTGTCCGCTCTCAAAATTCTGCCATCTCTCTCCCCACATCCACCACTCTTTCTCATGGACACCCGTCAAAATTTTCCGCTCTCAAAATTCTACCATCTCTCTCCCCACATCCACCACTGCTGGCGGCTCACCTCCAACTGCGCAACGCTACGCGCTGTTCACATCCAACTGCCCAACACTACAATAGCGAATATTCCAACAATGCAAACCAGCCACAGACTGCACACAGCACAGCCAGTGATTTTCATACAGAGCGCTACGTGACGTTACCAACATAAAAAACCTTAACAGCCTACTTACACGTTTTAGGCTTTTACTAATACACATACCAAAATGCTCGAAATATCCGTGATAAAAGTTCGAGATTTTGTCGGAGGTTGGGCTCTGCCTTTTTTTTTAAAAAAAATCTTTATTAATATAATACAATATACAATATAATGCTACAACGAAAGCCACGACCTTAAATCTGCCTTTACATGAAGAACTGAAAATCCGCATTGTAAGTTCCTTAAAATAAAGGCTGATTACAGGCCGAAAGAGTGAGACACGACTGTGACTTCTGAAATTTTCCCGGCGTATTTCTTCTTCTAATAATTTCCGGGTATGCAGCCGGATCCCGTCGACATTCTGTCACATTCTGGCAGAATGTCGACGGGATCCGGCTGCATACCCGGAAATTATTAGAATGAGACACGACTGCTCGTCGCGAAACCGAAAGTGAAGTAGCGAGCCACTTTAATATAGGCCAACACTTGCAGTTAGTACATCAGACCCGTGACAACACGCTTCCGGGGTTGTTACAGGCCTGTGTGTGACGGAGACCTCCAGACCTGCAGTCCCCCGCCCCGTGCTGCGCAGCGTGGGTGCTCTCCGCCACCAGTACGTACCCCGCCATGCATCAGGCGACGCACAACAGGTGGCAGGGATGCATGGCAGGCCGTAAAACGCGGCAACGCCCCCCCCCCCCTCTACCCAGCGCGCGTACCCCACACTGCACCTGCCGCCATCAACTTTTCCACGGCGCACTAGCTAAGTTGGAAACATCGCTAGCGTGGCCTAGTAGTGGCGAGAACGCAATTTACAACCGCTCAGCTGACACGGTTTACCGGCCGAAACTTTTAGGGTGGCGCGCTACCTCCGTTATGTCGACTACTACGCTAGGGACTGTCGAGTAGGTCTTAGGCTGGCCGGAACAAACGCTCATGTGGCCGGAGAAGTGACTGCCAAAGGAAGCGCAGTTACCAAATGGACTTTCACACTGGACGTGCTGCATACACTAGCCTATACTGTCTTTTTCTGCGGGCAATACGCGAACAATAGACATACACTACACTTAGATTACACAGATACAGACATAGATATATACACCGCAATAAGAGACGAAGAACAATGGGCACAATTAAACGCACTGACAAACAGTATTTCAAAAACAACACATGAAGAGTATATGCGGACACGACATCACAGACATGCCTATGTGCAGCGTAACAACAATCTCCAGAGGGTGGACAGCGATACCTACAGTGACAGCGAAAATAGTGACAATGAGGAGGAACATGAGGAGGAAGCTGAGATGTGATAGTAAATAAGCAAATTGATGGCAATCTAGCCAAGAAAACACCAAATGCTGTACATGGATGCACACCTAATGTAGTTAATACATAGGATTAGTAACAAATAGGATAAGAAACATTATTTCTCTACTAATAACCATTTGTGTGTGTGTGTGTGTGTGTGTGTGTGTGTGTGTGTGTGTGTGTGTGTGAGACTGGCGGTCAACGGCTCGATGAAACCATTCCGAGGTATTCACCGTCAGTCACACTCGGTGATGGTACTAACATATCTCTCATCTATCCTATCTTCTTTTTATATTCTTCTTAAAAACAACAAAATTTTATTTATATTTCAACCTCAAATTATTGTTATTTTGAACCATTCTTTGTAAATGTTGTAGATAAAAAAAGGAAAGAAAACTGTAAAAAGATGAAAAACGAAAATTGTAAGATGTACGACCTGTTTTAAACATTAGGTAACAGGTCTATAATTTGGCAATAAATAAATAAATATACCAAGATACTCTGCCCGACTAAAGTGAAGCACCCAACTGTGGATTAGAAATGAAACTTCACAGATTAGAAGGGTATCTGACGTTATTTCTGTGATTAGGATATCGAGTCAAATTTACAAAGAATTGGCAATATGACGCCATTTAACAATACGACGCTGTACACTTCCTGGCCTGGATGCACGCACTTCTACATCTACATCCATACTCCGCAAGCCACCTGACGGTGTGTGGCGCAGGGTACCTTGAGTACCTCTAACGGTTCTCCCTTCTACTCCACTCTCGTATTGTCCGTGGAAAGAAGGATGGTCGGTATGCTTCTGTGTAGGCTCTAATCTCTCTGATTTTATCCTCATGGTCTCTTCGCGAGATATACGTAGGCGGGAGCATTATACTGCTGACTCCTCGGTTAAGGTATGTTCTCGAAACTTCAACCTAAGCCCGTACCGAACTACGTCTCTCGCGCAGTCTTCCATTGGAGTTTATCTACCATCTCCGTAACGCTTTCGCGATTACTAAATGATCCTATAACGAAGCGCGCTGCTCTAAATGGCTCTGAGCACTATAGGACTTAACATCTGAGGTCATCATTCCCCTAGAACTTAGAACTAATTAACCCTAACTAACCTAAGGACATAACACACATCCATGCCCGAGGCAAGATTCGAACCTGCGACCGTAGCGCGTGTTGCTCTCCGTTGGATCTTCTCTATCTCTTCTATCAACCCTATCTGGTACGGATCCCACACCGGTGAGCAGTATTCAAGCAGTGGGCGAACAAATGTACTGTAAACTACTTCCTTTGTTTTCGGATTCCATTTCCTTAGGATTCTTCCAATGAATCTCAGTCTGGCATCTGCTTTACCGACGATCAACTTTATATGATCATTCCATTTTAAATCACTCCTAATGCCTACTCCCAGATAATTTATGGAATTAATTGCTTCCAGTTGCTGACCTGCTATATTGTAGCTAAATGATAAAGGATCTATCTTTCTATGTATTCGCAGCACATTACACTTGTCTACATTGAGATTCAATTCCCATTCCCTGCACCATGCGTCAATTCGCTGCAGATCCTCCTGCATTTCAGTACAATTTTCCGTTGTTACAACCTCTCTATATACCGCAGCGTCATCCGCAAAAAGCGTCAGTGAACTTCCGACGCCATCCACAAGGTCATTTATGTATATTGGCAACGGTCCTACAACACTCCCCTGCCGCACACCTGAAACTAGCTGGCCACCAACCCTTGTAAACGGTCCGTCACACCCTGGATAATGACACTGGGACGATGTCGATGTACGAGCTGATGCTACACATGTTGTATCAGGGGCAGATCTGGGGACCGGCCTGGCCACAAGTGTACCTCAACATCACACAAACAGCACGT
The DNA here is from genome assembly GCF_023898315.1 of Schistocerca nitens. Classification (NCBI taxonomy): domain Eukaryota; kingdom Metazoa; phylum Arthropoda; class Insecta; order Orthoptera; family Acrididae; genus Schistocerca; species Schistocerca nitens. The sequence continues at coordinate 138,187,002 of NC_064625.1, read as the reverse complement.
ATAACCACATGTGTCATGTGTAGACGAGCATCGTCCTATTGAAAAATGGCACCACGATATTGTCGCATGACAGGTTGACACACGAGGAAGCAATATGACCGTGACGTACCGTTGTACTCCCACGGTTTCCGCATCCACCCAGAAACAAAACCTGCAGGCATAGCCGATGGTTCCCCACACCAGGTGTAACATCGATGTCCGACTCACTTATGCATTGTGAGTCAATGAAACGAATTAATGCGTCAGTAAAGAAGTAGCGTAGTGCTATTTCACTATTGACATCGCTGTTGTGCAGTTTTTTTCTTATTTTAAAACTGGCACTGTTAAAGTGAAACAAATTTGCAGAATACGTGCTATTCAATACGATTGGAATGGTTGATTTCAGCTCATAATAATTCTTTTGTAGCTTCGGTTCATTCATGTTGATTTTGAGGCTATATACAGCGTGATTCAGCTGCCCTTACCGATCCGAGCTAAATCGCTTTCAGGCCAAATGTTCTTTTAACCTCGGGAACAGGTGATAGTCACTGGGCGCCAAGTCAGGACTATAGGTTGGGTAGGTGATTATGTTCCACTGAAACTGTTGCAGGAGAGCAACGGTTTGTCGAGCGATGTGGGGGCGAGCGTTGTCATGGAGAATGTGTACGCCCTTGTTCAACATTCCTCTTCCCCGGTTCTGAATTGCGCATTTGAATTTTTTCAGAGTTTCGCAGTACCATCTAAGGCACTGCAGTCGTGGACTGTGCGGCTGGTCCCGGCGGAGGTTCGAGTCCTCTCTCGGGCATGGGAGTGTGTGTTTGTCCTTAGGATAATTTACGTTAAGCAGTGTGTAAGCTTAAGGACTGATGACCTTAGCAGTTAAGTCCCATAAGATTTCACACACATCTGAACATTTTCTCGCAGTACCTGTCAGCGTTAATTGTGCTCCCAGCGATTCATCTCCGACGACGAGGTGAAAGAAGAAGTTCATAACTTTCTAAACAGCATGGCGGCGAGCTGGTATGACATGGGCATACAAAAACTGCCACAGCGTCTGTGGTGTCACCGCCAGACACCACACTTGCTAGGTGGTAGCCTTTAAATCGGCCGCGGTCCGTTAGTATACGTCGGACCCGCGTGTCGCCACTGTCAGTGATTGCAGACCGAGCGCCACCACACGGCAGGTCTAGAGAGACGTCCTAGCACTCGCCCCAGTTGTACAGCCGACGTTCATAGCAATGGTTCACTGACAAATACGCTCTCATTTGCCGAGCCGATAATTAGCATAGCCGCCGGCCGCGGTGGTCTCGCGGTTCTAGGCGCGCAGTCCGGAACCGTGCGACTGCTACGGTCGCAGGTTCGAATCCTGCCTCGGGCATGGATGTGTGTGATGTCCTTAGGTTAGTTAGGTTTAAGTAGTTCTAAGTTCTAGGGGACTGATAACCACAGCAGTTGAGTCCCATAGTGCTCAGAGCCATTTGAACCATTTGAATTAGCATAGCCTTCAGCTACATTTGCTACGACCTAGCAAGGCGCCGTATTCAATTGATATTGAGATTCTATTAATGTATCATCAAGAGCGATGTTCTACAAATGTGGATTAAAGTTAAGTATTCCAGAAGCTACGTACTTTTCTTTATAGCATTCATTACGTATCCTGTTTCAGGCCTCACGCCAGCCTGCGTGAGTTTAAGCGCGTGCCTTTCGGCTTCCTCTCATTGTGTCTAGGCTGTCTTGTCTAGACACAACAGCGTCTACAAAAATGCATCGACAGTAATGGTGATTATGTCGAAAAATAGCTAAATGTTCAAGCTGTAAACTGATGTAAACTACTGTAGAAATAAACAGATCTATGTGCTTGTAAAAAAACAGGAGACCTTACTTTTCGGATTACCCTCGTAAATAGTTTTTTGGAACATTGGGTACACTGCAACGAATGTGAGTTGGCGCCCCACTGACGAAACGTAGCCAGACTTGTAAGCTCAACCACACTTACAGCGGCCCATTGGAGTGTCGGTGCTGTGTAATGTGTGGGTAAATCTTTTCCGCGACTTTTTGCACCGTTCCTCAGAAGAGACATAGTCAGATTCTGGGCCTATGAGGTATCACTTCAGTTGTGCGACTGGATCCGTGATTCCCTCACAGGAAGGTCACAGTTCGTAGTAATTAACGGAAAATCATCGAGTAAACATTGTTTTCCGGCGTTCCCCAAGGATGTGTAATAGGGGTTCTGCTGTTCCTAATCTACGTAAACGTTTTAGGAGATTATCTGAGCAATCCTCTTAGATCGCTAAATCGACTGCTGACATCATTTACCGTCTGTTGAAGTCATCAGAAGATCAATTGCAAAATGATTTAGACACGATGTATGAATGGTGTGAAAAAGGCAGTTGTCTCTCACTAAGGAAAAGTGTGAGATCGTTCACATGTGTACAAAAACAATTACCAAGGTGATCTGAAAAGTTCAAAGAACGGCAGTCGGTTTGTATTATCGCGAAATAGGAGAGAGAATGTCACGGATATGATAAGCTAGTTGAGATGATGAAGTTCCATAGTCCTTGACAGAGCGTAGGGGACGATGCGGGAGACCCGCAGCGCCGTACTAGGCCAGGTCCTAGTGGAGGTGGTTTGCCATTGCCTTCCTCAGACCGCGATGGGGATGAATGATGATGAGGATGAAGACGACACAACAACATCCAGTCATCTCGAGGCAGGTGAAAATCCTTTGACCCCACCGGAAATCGAACGCGGGACCCCGTGCTCGGGAAGAAAGAACGCTACAGCGAGATCACGAGCTGCGAACGAGTTGTCAGTCATTAAAACAAAGGGGTTTTTCGTTGCATCGAGAGTTTCTGCTAGGTACTTGAGCGTGAATCGCAGAGCAGTCATGTAGATGTAGATTTACGTAGCTGGCCTATTTCAGCGTGTGGCCACTTTCAAATACCTGTAATAACAATACCAACAAAGTAGCAAGGTAAACCACGTTTCTAACATCGCTACTTGTCGCATTTTACAATTGCTTTTATCCTACAGTACTTGCAGTTAGTTGCACCAGTGGTATGTAATCCACATTTAAAAACTGGGAACAGACTCGTCCCCCCCCCCCCCAAAAAAAAAAAAAAAAAAAGAGGGTCAAATGGCGCTGTGCACTATGGGACTTAACATCTGTGGTCATTAGTCCCCTAGAACTTAGAACTACTTAAACCTAACTAACCTAAAGACATCACACACATCCATGCCCGAGGCCGGATTCGAACCTGCGACCGGAGCGGTCACGCGGTTCCAGAGTGAAGAGCCTAGACCGCACGGCCACACCGGCCGGCGTTCCAACAACACATACATCGAAAATCTGTATATAGAGAGTGAACCAGAACTCCACCGACAAACTTTCGTAGGTGCTAATATGGACCAAGACAAGAAAAAAGTGCATTAAACACGGGCTCTACAACGCATATTTAAGAGCGATGAGCGCTTGTTCATCTTTGCTGCTGTGGAACACATCTACTGCGTAACTGCTCATTGGTCTTAGGTACACATTTCAGAACCAATGTTTGATGGACTTTTTTTCTTGTTTTGGTCGATAAAACTTTCTCTGAAACTTTGCAGGTTGAGTGCTGGTCCACCCAATATAGTCTTACACGTCGCAAGCTGCATACAGGCTCGCATTTCGTAGCGTATCATGTAACTGAACTGCTGTTGACGAAGGAGTCCTTGCTTAATGTACTTTATAGCACAACATATCCTTTTACTTTAGTGGTTGACTTTACTTTGTTGGCTCTGTTATTACAGGCATTTGGAAATGGCCAATGGCCGAAATTGGTGAGTAACGTAACAGTGATGCAATAAAGGTTATCTCGAGTAAAGAACTTTTACAGCCTTGCACTGGATATTTGAAATTGTTTTAGCATCCTGAAATTATGTTGATGCTGTGGATCCACGTATGAAGAAACATGTTTTCCAAAGTGTTTCAGCAGTCAGGGACATCTCCAATACGACCGAGATTTGTTTCTGTAGCAATCACGCTCCCGTTTAGATACAATATAATTGCTGCCGTTTGCATATAAGGAACTAATTGTACGTAAGTGAAGCTGTCATCAGGCTGAAGATTGAACACCATATTCCTTTACTAGACATTTTACTGTTAGGTTCCGATCGCGGACAAGCTTGACATTTTTCACGTTACTGAACGTTGCGTGAGGTGAAAGAAGTGGTCACTCTTAATCGTAGGACTAGCTGCGGATCATGTGTCTGTAGCCTGCTACTTAACGATTTGGGTTACTTCGATAATTTCTAATTCGCACATGTAATGAAAATACGACAATGGTTATTTGTCGCTATCCGTTGTCCCAGCTGCACCTTCTTTAAACTTGTGCATTCACACACACACACACACACACACACACACACACACCGCATCCTCACCTGATGTGAGCCGGCCCCATTCGACCCCACCAGCTGTGGGCTCGCCTCATTCCAGACAATTAGTGCAATGCATTGACAGCGCCCGTTGTCTTTCGCGTATGAAATAACCCAACGATTGGCTACATACATACATAGGAAATGTCAGTGTACATCCGCAGTTGGGAAAACGCCTCTGAACAAAGTGCTCAGAAAGGGGTGAGCGAGGTCGCCTTGGTCACGCTAGTGGCAGATGGGAGGACGTGGTCGCTTGCCGGGCTCGTGGTGCCGCCGCCTTGGGGCTGCACTCGCCTGTATGAGTGGTGCAGAGGCAGAGGGTCAGGTAGGCGAGGCTGGCGGCCGCAGGTTAAGGCATAGCGGCGGAATCTGCACGGCGAGCCGGAGTCGAGTCGGCAGGCGGCCACACACACACACACACACACACACACACACACACACACAGCGGGGCCCGGCAGTTTGGTTGGCCAGTCCAGTTCAAGGCCGGCCGGCCGGCGGAGCGGCTCGCGCTCACACACACACACACACACACACACACACACGCGCGCGCGCGGGCGCCTCGTCCTCACCCGCTGCGAGCCCACCCCATTCGACCCTCACCGGCTGTGGGCTCGCCCCATTCGACACAATTACTGTACGTTGCGGCCCTACGGGTGGTATGGGAATGTCCATATGGTGTGGGTGACGAAATCTCTCTCATCAGTTTGCCGAAAATCAAAGTTCTAAACTGTTCACAAATTCTATATCAGCTCGATCGAACCCTTGCCCTTAGGATTGGCATTCCGTCGCGCTGACCACTCAGCTACCAGGGGCGGACATCTTCAGATAATAACAAGGAAAGACTAGTTGAGAATGTCGCCTGTGTTTGCGAGCTTTCTTCTTTTAACCTGCTGACGACTGGTGCCTTGTTGACACTGTGTGTGTTGTCGTGCTGGAAAGCGAGCCGTTTTTGTGCAAGGTGTGTCCCGCGGCCCGCGCCCGTGCCGGCAGGGCACTTTCTTCCCTTTTGCAGCGTCACGGCTGCCCGCGCCAGATAATGCGAGATGCGATGGCGCCGCTCCGCGCTCAATGGAGCACGCCTCGCCTCGCCTCGCCAGCCCGCTGTCCCGTAAGCTGCGCAGGGCCCAGTCGCCATTCACGGACACCCGCGGCGCCACCAACGCGCCGCACTTTTTGTTTCGCTTCCAGCTTCCTTTTACTCTCTCAGGCGAGGGAGTGCAGTAGAATCACGGACAGAGATACTACAAACAGGGCTAGTATGTGCGCAGCAGTGTAATGGACTTCTGGTCGGGCAGCACGGTCTTGACAAACGTATAGATGATTTTTTTCCACTGGGTTATATTTTGGACGCCGCCGGCCTTGCCGCAATGGTAACACCAGTTCCCGTCTGATCACTTAAGCGCTGTCAGGTTTGGCTAGCCCTTGGATGGGTGACCTTCTGGGTCTGCCGAGGGCTGTTGGGCAACCGGGTGCAATCAGCTCTTGTGAAGCCAACTGAAGAGCTATTCGTTAAAGAATGACGAAATTCCTCCAGCTGTATTAAGGTGTTGGTTTTATTGGCAACTAGTTTCGATGTTGTTACATCATCTTCAGGCCCATACCTGTTGACGGTAACCGTATGTGTCTAACAGTATGTGGTGGATACAACGACTGATAGGAGCTGATGATGATATGCGGGGTGTATTCTGATACCAGATCTGTTAACAGACTCGGCCACTTTGGCTACGTAGTACGCGTGGACCATTGTTTACCGTTCGTCGTTCAGAGAAGCGGCGACTGGCGTTTTGCAACGCTTCCCCGAAAGTGTTATCGTGCCAGCGCTGGCGATGAAATGCAGGGCTAAAAGCCGCGTTACGAGGAACTTGTCGTCACTGGTTCCTTTTTTATACTTCCGTGACCCTACTACGGTTCCCTGATAATGTTCGAACTCAATAGCTGATCAGCCTCTGGGAAAACATGTTTGTTAGGATAGGCGTTGTCCGATGCTTCCTTATATGCTGATCGGAATTTGTCAGCGTGCTATTTTCGAATTCCCAGGGGCAACCCAGTGATCGGAACGTAGCAAACTGCAATCATTCGTCACGGGGCATTCCGCTGTTTATCGATCATCGGCTCCAGAGTTAGAGGGTACTTTTCCGCGCAGTTCTCTTTATAAGAAAGTTGGGAGGCCGATTATGAAAGAAGTCTGAGCCGGCCGAAACTTCCTGGTAGATGAAAAGTGCGTGCCTAGATAGGCAAGAGTTCCGGGTCCGAATTCCGAGCCGGCTCACATTTTTAATCTGCTGGGAACTCTCCAATCGGTGCATGTTCGATATCAAATTCGTGTGCCTGATCTATGTTCTATAGTTTCCCGGTGCTTTCTTACTAATTTCCTGTCAACTTCAGAACTCGTAACTCAAAATTCGGCTCCATGTCCGCTGGATAAAAATTTTCGTCACCTTTCCCTGTTTCTAGGATTCTCGTCTGCATGACGTCCAGTTTAACTAGTTTCTCTGATAATATATGTGTAGACGAAACAATTCGGAACTAGCCAGCCCCCTTTTACTCTGTCATAAAAGATGTAATAAACTAGGATTAATATTCAACAGTACATGTTAGTTCCGTGTTGCAAAAATCAATCTATCAGTCAAGTAGCTTACGCCAATTGTAAATGTATATAGTATTTCGGTTTGCATTTTTTCTTTAATGGTTTAGCTGTGACCTACAACTAGTTTCAGATAAATGTTGCAGCATAAGAACACTGTAGCAGAATCACACACATTGTCAATCCTATCATTGTAAATAGTAAAACCAGTTATTGTCCCGGGAATAATAACAGAAAAAAAATCAGCATCTCCTAACTGACGACTGTCATACTTCACTCTTCTTCGTAGTTTGTGAATATCTCAGTTTAAGAGCAAGAGTTAATTTTTGAACAATTGGTTCGGCTTATGTGGACAGGATGAACTCAATCGATTGCTGTTACATTAACGAATATACCTGCCGTCACTCCAAAGGATCGTCAGGAGCAATGCCTCGGGCACGGATGTGTGTGATGTCCTTAGGTTAGTTAGGTTTAAGTAGTTCTAGGGGACTGATGACCACAGATGTTAAGTCCCATAGTGCTCAGAGCCATTTTGAGCCAGACTATCTTACCGAGTCCCGTAAGAGTTGGGGCAATGTGTGTGCATACAGCACAGAAGAAGAAGGCCAATGGCCGGTTAGCCAACTGTATGAAGAATGTAGTATGTGGACATTAAGTTGGGAATGTGGGTCTCATGGGGTGCGTGCAAGTCGCACTACCCTCTGTGCCCTCGGTGACTCAGATGGATAGAGTGTCTGTCGTGTAACCAGGAGATCCCGGGTTCGAGTCCCGCTAGGGGTACACATTTTCAACAGTCCCCGTCGATGTGTATCGACGCCTCTCGACAGCTTTAGGTATTGGTTTAGTTATCATTTCATTCTAAGAGAACTGCATGGTCACCGATGGTATCTGTTCTTTCGGACCATACGAGGTGTGGCTAGAAAAAAACCGGACTAGTACTGGTGAAACAATAAAACGAATGCAATAAGGCTGAAAGTCGCGTGGCCTGTCACGTGACTCGCTCCGCCTACTGCTCGAGTTTCATCTGCCTCCTGCACTCAGTCTGCCCGTGGCGTCTGTTTTAAGTAGTTGCCGTTTTGTCTGTGCGTCGTAAAATGTTGAGTGTACAGAAAGAACAGCGTGTTAACATCAAATTTTGTTTCAAACTAGGAAAATCTGCAAGTGAAACGTTTGTAATGTTACAACAAGTGTACGGCGATGATTGTTTATCGCGAACACAAGTGTTTGAGTGGTTTAAACGATTTAAAGATGGCCGCGAAGACACCAGTGATGACACTCGCACTGGCAGACCATTCTCAGCAAAAACTGATGCAAACATTGAAAAAATCGGTAAACTTGTTCGACAAGATCGCCGTTTAACAATCAGAGCAGTGTCTGAGTTAACAGGAGTTGACAAGGAAAGTGTTAGGCAGATTCTTCATGAAAGTTTCAACATGAACAAAGTGTGTTCAAAAATGGTTCCAAAGTGTCTCACAATTGAACAGAAGGAACGCCGAAGAATGATTTGTTCTGACATCCTGGAAAACATTGAAAGTGATCCCACCTTCTTACAAAATGTTATTACTTGCGATGAATCGTGGTTTTTTACTTACGATCCCGAAACTAAACGCCAATCGATGCATTGGAAAACTCCTGGTTCTCCACGACAAAAAAAAGCACGAATGTCAAAATCGAAATTCAAGGCAACGATGATTGTTTTTTTTTTTGACATCAAAGGGATTGTGCACATTGATTGGGTACCAGAGGGACAAACAGTGAATCAGCATTACTACATTAGCGTCCTGGCTACCCTACGTGAGCGAGTACGGAGAAAACGGAACAATTGTTGGAGAAAAAAGTCACGGATCCTTCACCAAGACAATGCCCCAGCTGACAGTGCGTTGTCAGTGAAGACGTTTTTGGCAAAACACAACATTCCCATCTTACATCATCCACCCTACTCACCTGATTTGGCCCCCTGTGACTTTTTTCTTTTCCCTAAAGTCAAGTCAGCTTTGAAAGGAACTAGATTTGAGACTGTTGAAGCAGTAAAAGAAAAAGCGACGGAAGTAATGTATGGACTTACCGAAAATGATCTGCAGCATTGCTATGAACAGTGGAAAATTCGTATGGAGCGGTGTGGAGACCGAGGAGGAGAGTACATTGAAGGAGATAACATGAAATTGTAAATAATTGTAAATAAATGTTTTTTCCAGCATCAGTCCGGTTTTTTTCTAGCCGCACCTCGTATATATATTATTTTTGTTAATCCTATATTCATTCAGGATCCCGCTGTCCCAAAGTACAAACAGTGTGCTTGACCGCTGTGTCACACAATACCCAGCAACCTAATTGTCGAGACACAGGTTCAAGTGTCATTTGGAGAATCAGTCCGAATGATGTTAGTATTTAGTGTTTGATAATGTCAGTGGTAGTGTGTGACCAGATGGTTTCCTAGCAAGTAAAGCAGCTTCTCGTTTTCACTCTACGCTGATTCGACCAAGTTAAATCAATCCTGTCTCCGAAAAATCATCCGGGTAGGACACGGAGTCTGGGAAGCGACCTCAGGCAGTCACGACGCAAGCGAATATCGGAACCTCCTGGAAACCGGTCACTATGCGCCGCGATCAATAGCGCCAGTGTTCGGAGCTGTGGACAGAGGGCCGGGTTGAGGTGCAGCGCAGCTATTGAGTGCAGACGCCTGTCGTGCGACGTGCCGACGCGTGCGGCGCCGGGTATCGAACCGGGGACGGCGGCCAGCGTGGATCGATGCGTCGCACACGCCACGCGCCCGTCTTCCGTCTCGCGTACCGGCCGCCACAGTGCATTACCGCCAGACCGGCCGGCGTCCACACACCACATCTAAGCTCCGGCCACTACTCTAATCAACGGTGGTGGAAAAGTAATACAAGTGCATCTACGGTGCAACAGATTTTCTGGAAATGTCGAAGGTGTTCCTTTTTTATGGATAGGGTTATACACTACTGGCCATTAAAATTGCTACATCAAGAAGAAACGCAAATGATTAACGGGTATTCATTGGACAAATATATTATACTTGAACTGACATGTGATTACATTTTCACGCAATTTGGGTGCATAGATCTTGAGAAATCAGTACCCACCACAACCACCTCTGGCCGTAAGAACGGCCTCGATACGCCTGGGCATTGAGTCAAACAGAGCTTGGATGGCGTGTACAGGTACAGTTGCCCATGCAGCTTCAACACGATACCACAGGTCATCAAGAGCAGTGACTGGCGTATTGTGACGAGCCAGTTGCTCGGCCACCATTCACCAGACGTTTTCAGTTGGTGAGAGATCTGAAGAATGTGCTGGCCAGGGCAGCAGTCGGACATTTTCTGTATCCAGAAAGGCCCGTACAGGACCTGCAACGTGCGGTCGTGCATTATCCTGCTGAAATGTAGGGTTTCGCAGGGATCGAATGAAGGGTAGAGCCACGGGTCGTAACACATCTGAAATGTAACGCCCACTGTTCAAAGTGCCGTCAATGCGAACAAGAGGTGACCGAGACGTGTAACAGATGGCACCCCATACCATCACGCCGGGTGATACGCCAGTATGGCGATGACGGATACACGCTTCCAATTTGCGTTCACCGCGATGTCGCCAAACACGGATGCGACCATCCTGATGCTGTAAACAGAACCTGGATTCAACCGAAAAAATGAAGTTTTGCCATTCTTTGCACCCAGGTTCGTCGTTGAGTACACCATCGCAGGCGCTCCTGTCTGTGATGCAGCGTCAAGGGTAACCGCAGCCACGGTCTGATAGTCCATGCTGTTGCAAACGTCGTCGAACTGTTCGTGCACATGGTTGTCGTCTTGCAAACGTCCCCATCTGTTGACTCAGGGATCGAGACGTGGCTGCACGATCCGTTACAGCCATGCGGATAAGATGCCTGTCATCTCGACTGCTAGTGATACAAGGCCGTTGGGATCCAGTACGGCGTCCCGTATTACCCTCCTGAACCCACCGATTCGATATTCTGCTAACAGTATATTGGATCTCGACCAACGCGAGCAGCAATGTCGTGATACGATAAACTGCAATAGCGATAGGCTACAATCCGACCTTTATCAAAGTCGGAAACGTGATGGTACGCATTTCTCCTCCTTACACGAGGCATCACAACAACATGTCACCAGGAAACGCCGGTCAACTGCTGTTTGTGTATGAGAAATCGGTTGGAAATTTTCCTCATGTCAACACGTTGGTGGTGTCGCCACCGGCGCCAACCTCGTTTAAATGCTCTGAAAAACTAATCATTTGCATATCACAGCATCTTCTTCCTGTCGGCTAAATTTCGCGTCTGTAGCACATCATCTTCGTGGTGTAGCAATTTTAATGGCCAGTAGTGTATGATCCAATTAAACACATTGAAACTGAACCTAAAATCTAGTATTTCGCAGCCAACGAACGCCCTGAGTCGTGATTTCATTGAACATTTCAGTACGTGTGCATTCTGGAAATCCTGCAGAGTGACCACCAATTTGCTTTCTTCCCTTTTCATTCTCTACCCAGAGGAGCATGATCTTGGGTCGATTATTATTCTCACACAGTTTACACGAAAACGATTAGCCCAACGAGGAATCTTACTACTGTCCACTGTTAACTTATTACTCTACCGCGTTGTTTGAAATCTGGTCCACTGTAGATCCGTGATCCTATTCAGCGAATTTCCAGGCGTGCTGGTGGTGTAACAGAGGGGGTTCCCAACTGTGAATAAATGGGAAGGGAATCACCAGTTTTGCCATTTGCCATACAATCAACAGCAACCACCACCCGAACCCTTAGGTCTGAGTGGAATCACTGGCAATTAATTTCTGACATAAATTTTCACTGTCACAGAGAAAAATCAAAAGGAGGAAGAATTGTGTGTGTGTGTGTGTGGCTCTGAGCACTATGGGACTTAACATCTATGGTCATCAGTCCCCTAGAACTTAGAACTACTTAAACCTAACTAACCTAAGGACATCACACAACACCCAGTCATCACAAGGCAGAGAAAATCCCTGACCCCGCCGGGAATCGAACCCGGGAACCCGGGCGTGGGAAGCGAGAACGCTACCGCACGACCACGAGCTGCGGACGTGTGTATGTGTATGTGTGTGTGTGTTGTGTGTGTGTGAGAGAGAGAGAGAGAGAGAGAGAGAGAGAGAGAGAGAGAGAGTGAGAGTGAGGGAGAGGGGAGGGAGAGAGGGGGGAGGGAGAGAGAGAGGGGGGAGAGAGCGAGAGAGGGGGGCGAGGGAGAGAGAGTGATAGGGGGGATAACAGAGAAGGGGAGTGTTCAGGTATATTTTGGGTATGAAGACCTAAAAGCGCCTCGAACAACTGAAAATCGAAAATGTCAAGAAATTAAGCGTGCAGTTAAGCAGCAAACCGTTCAGTATCGAGGATGAAACGTATCCATTATGTTCAGTGGTGTTTAAAAAATAGAACTGTCTGCGTGCACGACATAGGGGGCCGGTTCCCCGCAAAGCAGTTGAGAATTGCTAGACTAGATGTCGGGAGCACATCGAAAAGAGGTAAACAACGCAGGACAACAGCAATAACAGGGAACATCTGGTAGCTATAACAGACCTCCAGGCATATGCACACACGCCAACCGTGAAACAAGATTGCTTATTTCACTAGCTGCGTGCAGATGCACTCTTCCTAATGTCTGACTCAGTCCGTCTACCGTTACAATTCTCTGACATGTACATCGTTGCACACCCCCGTACATTATCTGCAAGCGTGGCGCACGCGACCATACTATTCCATTCTCGTATTTGGTCAGTTTGATAGGAATAGATGTTACACCTTATGCCCTTAATTTTGTCGCTCGTCAGTGGTGGTTACCCTCACCGACGTCTTTGAAGAAATTTTATGGAGACTTGTTTACTCCCTCAATGGGACTCAATACTTTGCAATTACCATCTGTGTAAATAACTTTCGTAGAATTAAGGTTTTTGTCTGGAGGTCATACAGCCCTCTCTCAGAATTTTAGGAATTTTCTATGATTTTACATAGATCAGTAGCGAAGTGATACACGGAAGAGACAAATTCAGAAACAAAATTATGGACACGAAATTTGAAGTTAAAGAAAGGAACAAAACAGGGAAAATATGGACAGAGTGAAGGAAACAGGAACAAAGTCGTAGAATGAAGAGACCCAGATTGATGAACGAAAGAATCAGCCACGTATTTCGTGGATGAATTATATTACATAAAGATTCTTCCAATGAATCTGAGCCTGGTAAATGATTTTGCCACAGTATACGCTTGTTTTCAGTACTTTATACATTGGCCTTCTTTACAGCTCACGGTTAAATAATTTCGCGACCTACATCCGCATATCATAAAGGAAAATAAACCGCAACACGAAAAATAATTAATGCAGAGTAATGAAATTTCGAGAGTATATTCGTCTAGGTAATATATTTAAGTGATCAACATTACAAGATGACAAGTTACTGTACGTGCGAGATACGCCGTTGCAAAAGTGAAGTGCTGGTACATTAATAACCGGTGTAAGCGCCAGAATGTCGAATGCAAGCATGCATTGTGTTGTACGGGTGCCGGATATAAATTTGCGGGAGAGACTTCTATGCCTGTTGCACTTGGTCGACCAATACAGGGGCGGTCAATGCGGTTTGTAAATGACGCAGGAGTTGTCGTCCAATGATGATCCATTTGTGTTTGATGTGACTGAGCAGCCCAGACACTCTGTGCAGCATGTCGTGTTACAACAGCGAGCGTTATCCTGTTGGAAAATACCTCCTGGAATGTTGTTCGTGAATGGCAGCACAACAGGTCATATCATTGATTGACGTGGATGCGTGGGATAACCAAGAGAGTGCTCCTGTTATGTGAAATCGCATCCCAGACCATACCTCCAGGTGAAGGTCCAGAACAGACCCTCACCGTGCCCTCCAATGCGATCTCGTCTGACACCACTGCAGTAGGGTCAGTGGAATGTACGCTACAGGGTATGTCGTTCGGAGCTGTCCATAAAGCAGCCGATTTGCAAGAGTTCCATGTGTCACTATGGTGCCAACTGCTGTTCAGACTGCTGCTCCAGACGCTGTACGAAGCGCCAGAGCCAAAAGCCGAACACGATGGTCTTCCCTCTCGGTAGTGGCACATGGCCTTCAAGAGCCCGAACTTCTTGCGCCCGTACATTCTCGTTGTAAGTAGGCTGTTTCGGTTTTTATGTTCGCAACGCCATGTAACGCTCTATATGAAAATCACTGGCTGTGCTCTGTGCAGTCTGTGGCTGGTGGGCATTGTTGAAATAGTCGCTATTGTAGTGTTGGGCAGTTGGCTGTTAACAGCGCGTAGCGTTGCGCAGTTGGAGGTGAGCCGCCAGCAGTGGCGGATGTGGGGGGAGAGATGGCGGAGTTTTGAGAGCGGATGATCTGGACGTGTGTCCATCAGACAGTAAATTTATAAGACTGGATGTCATGAACTGATATATATATTATCACTTTTCATTTGCTAACTATGCCTATCAGTAGTTAGTCCCTTCAGTAGTTAGAATCTTTTATTTAGCTGGCAGTACTGGCGCTCGCTGTATTGCACTAGTTAGAGCAAATTTTTGTGAGGTAAGTGATTTGTGAAAGGTATAGGTTATTGTTAGTCAGGGCCATCCTTTTGTAGGGATTTATGAAAGTCAGATTGCGTTACGCTAAAAATATTGTGTCAGTTTAGTGTTGATCAGAATAAGTAAAGAGCGAAATGTCTCAGTACGTTCAGTTCTGTTCTGCTGTTTGAAAATCCAATAACGTAAGAGGTTTACCAGCGCAGTAATTCACTAATTTTTCTAAGGGGACGTTTCATCGTGACCACCGCAGCCAGCAATCATGTACAGTGGCTACGTTCCGGCCAAGTCTTTCTGCAATATCGCAGAAGGAACATCCTGTTTCTCGTAGCCCTATACCAAGAGCTCATTCACACCTGGTGAGGTGCCGGCCGTAGTGGCCGTGCGGTTCTAGGCGCTGCAGTCTGGAACCGAGCAACCGCTACGGTCCCAGGTTCGAATCCTGCCTCGTGCATGGATGTGTGTGATGTCCTTAGGTTAGTTAGGTTTAATTAGTTCTAAGTTCTAGGCGACTGATGACCTCAGAAGATAAGTCGCATAGTGCTCAGAGCGATTTGAACCTGTTGAGGTGCTGATATGGTATGTTGTCGCCTTAAACGCATTCTTAACGTCAAGTCGCCACGTCCGATCTCGAAGGTAACTAAACCTGACGATCTTTACAGCGTGTATTTAAAGCAGACCTGGTTTACATCCTCATAGTGGCATCTCTCTTACGCGAGTAGCTCGTAACTAGAAATCGTCTTTCAGATATAGAGACACGGGTAACAACTTACGTTATCCAGAATGAGATTTTCACTCTGCAGAGGAGTGTGCGCTGGCGTGAAACTTCGCAGGAGAGCTTCTGTAAATTTTGGATGGTAGGAGACAAAGTATTGGCAGAAGTACAGCTGTGAGGACGGGGCGTGAGTCGTGCTCGGGTAGCTCTGATGGTTTCCGTAGGTCGCTGAAAAAAACTGAGTTAATGGGTCAACGACGAACTGAAACGGGTGTCTTGTGACGTCCGCCCCGAGCAGATACAACGACCGAAAACGAGATAAAAAAAACTTAATGTAGGTTAATTCTTGCAGAGAAGAAAACAGCAAACAGCCACTATTAATACTGCTATTTATTTAGGTGAATAGCGCCGTTACCGGTTTCGAACTGGAAAGTTCATCATCAGACGGCTGTTCACATGATTTTCAAGATACACTTTACATTATCGTCCGTTTTCGATTTTTATTATTCCACTGTGGTGAAGCATTTTTGGTGTGTTGTTGCCCGCGGAATTTTCGACCTAAGTACCATAACCACTTAACCTTACATATTTATTTACGCCGTATTTCATCGTTTGGAGGTTAGTTATTTTCACATAGAGCGCTTCTAACACTGTTTTTCTACCGTAGGGCAACAACACACCAAAAATACTTCCTCACAGTGGAATAATAAAAATCGAAAACGGACGATAATGTAAAGTGTATCTTGAAAATCATGTGAACAGCCGTCTGATGATGAACTTTCCAGTTCGAAACCGGTAACGGCGCTACTTACCTAAATAAAAAATGGTTCAAATGGCTCTGAGCACTATGGGACTTAACTGCTGAGGTCATCAGTCGCCTAGAACTTAGAACTACTTAAACCTAACTAACCTAAGGACATCACACACATCCATGCCCGAGGCAGGATTCGAACCTGCGACCGTAGCGGTCGCGCGGTTCCAGGCTGAAGCGCCTTTGGCCGTACGGCCACTCCGGCCGGCTTACCTAAATAAACAGCGGTATTAATAGTGGCTGGTTGCTGTTTTCTTCTCTGTAAGAATTAACCTACATTAATTGTACAGAGCCACGGTCTCACCATGTCAGTTTTAGACAAAAAAAAAAAAAAAACTTGCCCGCCAAAGGCAAAGTACCCGAGTTCGAGTCTGGGTCCGGCACACAGTTTTAATCTGCCGCTAAGTTTCAACTTTCGTTATGTCGCACAACTCCTTCTTGGTGGTGATTCTTTTTTTCGTCAGTGTATTTAAACGGGCATTACACAGCTGGCTCTCGTGTCGCCACACCACATTATCATCATTATTGCCCGTTTCAGGTCCAGCATTTTTCTATAGCCAATAAAGAAAACTATCGAGAACAGCGAACAGGACAGTGAACCGCAGGCTTCCCGAGCGCCAGTCGATTGCGCCGCATCTAACGGCTTCCGCTTCCGCACCGCGTGCAGGACGGGACCGCTGTTGACGCTCGCAACAGACTGTGGACCACGCCGGTGGCGGTGCAGACACGGGCGGCGTTCCTTTGTTGCGCGCGGCGCGGCCGAGTGCGCATGCGCGCTGCCTGGGGCCGTGGCGCCTGCGTGCGGCGCTCCTCGCCGGCGCCAGAGCGGCAGATAGCAGCCAGCAGCCGCCGGCCAGCGAGAGCCAAGGTCGCTCACACACACACAACACACACACACGGGGCGCGCCAGCGGCAGCCGCCGCCGCACCAGCAGAGCCGAGCCGGCCGCGCTGTTGCCACGTCGCCTCCCAGCACTACCATCACCGCCGCTCACCAAAATCTCTCGCCAGTGATATTAGCGCCTCCCCCCACCCACCCCTTCCAAAGGGTGTCACATCAAACGACTATGACTGGGTAAAAGAGCTGGATTCCAGCTCGCTGTCTGCACTGTAGGGTCCTAAACACTTCATGACGGTTACGTCAGTGGAACAAGGTAAAGATTAAGTCTGCAGCGGAAGCCCGTGACTTATCCCTCCGAACAGGCCTCGGAAGGTCCAAAGGTATCGACCGACCGCCGCGTCATCCTCACCGACAGGCGTCACTGGCTGCGGATACGGATGGGCTTGTGGTCAGCAAAATCTCTCGCCAGTGATAGTAACACACACACCCCTCCACTCTCCCCTTCCAAAGGGTGTCACATCAAACGACTATGACTGGGCAAAGGAGCTGGATTCCAGCTCGCTGTCTGCACTATAAGGGTCCAAAACACTTCAAACATGACGGTTACGTCAGTGGACCATGGTAAAGATTACGTCCGCAGCGGAAACCCGTGACTGTTATCCCTCCGGACAGGTCTCGGAAGGTCCAGCGAAACCGACCGACCGCCGTGTCATCCTCAGACGACAAGCGTCACTGGCTCCGGATACGGATGGGCATTTGGTCAGCATACCGCTCTCTGGCCGGAGCCGCTACTTCTCAATCAAGTAGGTCCTCACAAGGGCTGAGTGCACACCGTTCGCCAACAGCGCTCGACAGACCAAGACAGTCACCCAGCCATGCCCGACATCCCTTAGCTTCGGTGTTACCACCGCGGCAAGGCCGTTGGCACCCGCGACTGTGGGTAGTATAATCCTCTCTTCACCGTGGCTGTCTGGTCCTTCGCCCCAGGTGCCATTCACCCGCGGGATAGATCCCGGACTGTCATTTTGAAAGCAACTGGCCAGTCTGGAAGTCCTTGAATAGACTGAGGTCGGGAATGGGCAGATCACAGGCTAACATGGCAAAATGGGGATAAACAGTGACTGCAGGGAAGAACAGACGCCGGCCGGGGTGGCCTCGCGGTTCTAGGCGCTACAGTCTGCATGCCTCGGGCATGGATGTGTGTGATGTCCTTAGGTTAGTTAGGTTTAAGTAGTTCTACGTTCTAGGGGATTGATGACCTTAGAAGTTAAGTCTCATAGTGCTCAGAGCCATTTAAACCATTTTGAAGAACAGACGTTCAACATACACTTCACTGTGCACCGTGTCCAGTCACCTTCCACCTTCACCAGGCAACGGAAAATGCACTGAAAGTTAATAATTCTTTCATAATGCGCGGCCACAGTCATTAGACTGTTGTTTATTTACAGTGTTACATTTACACTTACACAATCACGTTTTCGGTTTCAGAGTGCCATTATCAAGTGTTTTAAGTGTTATAAATAGCCTAAGGTTGCATACTATCGTATTAAAATACACTTTTAGACACACTGTCTAAGCGTAGATAGTTGTGGAGCCGGCCGAAGTGGCCGTGCGGTTAAAGGCGCTGCAGTCTGGAACCGCAAGACCGCTACGGTCGCAGGTTCGAATCCTGCCTCGGGCATGGATGTTTGTGATGTCCTTAGGTTAGTTAGGTTTAACTAGTTCTAAGTTCTAGGGGACTAATGACCTCAGCAGTTGAGTCCCATAGTGCTCAGAGCCATTTGAACCATTTTTGATAGTTGTGGCAGAGCCTACCGCTTTCTTTCATCACTGAGTATACCATCTTGATGGTGTGTCTAATAGTGTATTTTGATACAACAGTATGCCATCTTAGGCAATTTATAACACTTAAAACACTTGATAATGGCACTTTGAAGCCGAAATCATGGTTGTGTAAGTGTAAATGTAACACTGTACATAAACAACACTCTAATGGCGGTACTGACTTTAAAGAGATGCACTGAAAGTGGCCAACTTCTGGTCAAATATAATAGAAACTAAGTTGATCTGTCAATAATTGTATAAACTGTGTTTTATGTATGTTTCTGACACGAGAATAACGATAATAACTTCGAAAGCGTGCTGAGTGGACCTGGGTCCGTCCTACAGGGTTGGAACCAGGAAATATCTCCGACATCGCCCGGGAACTCGAGTGCCAGTGTCTAGTTCTCTACCTGCTACACCACCACTGCCGCCCAGGGAACTAAACATTGTCAAAAATGTAGCAGTAGGCTGTGCTTGTCGCTAAAAGGATATGTGTCTATCAATCGTATCAGTAAGTCCTGTTCCATCCAGTATCTGCAAGCGCTCATAGCCTGAAGTACACGCGAAAGTCTCCATTTGTGTGACCTTTTAGACAGACACCCATCCACTTCTTCCATTTACGTATCAAAAAAAGGGAGCACCAAAATACTGCTGGACAAAATTGAGTTCGAAATGAAATCGTGTATTTTTTGACTCGCTCTACACCATCCCTACAATTAGATCGCCTCAAAAACTCACTTTAAAACTTCAAAGAGAGCTTTGAAAAGTAGTAACTGCAAGAAACAGCATCTTGTCCTGCAGTACGAATGAATGACTGAATCAACGAATCAACTAATCAATGAAACTGCATAAATTCCATCAATTTATTTTATGCGCAGAACACAACAAACTGCACTTAGTCCACCACAGATGTCTTATGCTGAAAGTACAAAAAGACTTACCAGTTAATAAACTCATTTTTATCAACAGCCTACCAATATTTTGTGAAAAATTCGAAAAAAGTACTCAAATATTTTTTGCTGAGTTTTTCGCTCGTCCTGAAAATTCAACTTTCTGCGACAGTATGTATTTTGAGAAGCTGTCGTGTTCACCTCAAGACATGCATATTTCTGGAAGCCAATGAGCAACGTTGCAAGCAAAAATTTCTTCAATATGTTGTATACATAACTTTTTGAATCTACAAAGCAAACCAAAGTTGTAAATACGTATATTTGATTCCCGACCACTGGCGTTTAAAATAAATAGAACCAAAACACGCACTTTTTTTTACTAATTGCTATGGCATCTTTCAAATCGGTTCATTTTTTATCAACCTCTGGGTCAGGCTCCAACATACCATGGGTAGCCAGAGTTGCCGTGACGTTATGACAGCTGTTGTAAACACTTTTGCAAAACACATGTGTAACAGTTAAGCTTACCAAAGGAGACAAAACACCTGAAATGAGTGTGATTATACTGACTACTGCCGCGAAAATGATTTTCGAACACACATTTGAACTCTGCGGAAACTTTTAGTTTCGGCTGCACGATCACGTTGCTAGAGCTGCCACAGACAACCTGTGTGGTTTTAACGATTGCTCATGTTCATCTACGGTTGTGTCTTAGACACAAGCATTTATTACACTTCGGGGATTCAAGTACGAACAATGCCTTCGAAGATCATTGTAGGTGCCCAGGTGCGTCCTCAACATCTGAGCTTCGCGTGTGTGGGGGGATGATGTGGGGAAGGTGGTGAGGGACAGCTGCCCTCTAGGGCATGCCTTCCCATTGTTATTTCCGCACACGGAAAGTTGTCAGGCGCTAAGAAATGATCGCTTCTACGTCAACTTGTCCGCATACTGAGCGTTTCTTTTGCACAGTGGGAAACCCACTGCTTGCACACAGTCTCGCCTCTTCGCCTCGAATACGAACAAAGGCAGCGCCTAGCTTAAATGTACACGACACCATCATCGGCGGTGTGACATGCCCTCATTCTACGACTAAAAGTAATCGAGAACGATTGACGACAGCCAGGAAGAGTCACGCATTCGGCATTGCGTGATGGTACTGCCATCTATACAGCAGTATAAATGCTAGAGGGGCGGGGGGGGGGGGGGGGGGAGCCTTTGATGAGAGGAAGACAAAGATTTTGAGCAATAATCAAAAATTTAACAACAACAATGATGGCTAAATTGAAAAAGTTTTAAGCTCAATATTTTTTTTCAGTAATGAATATATTAATGTTTTTTCTATGTACCAAAAATAGAAAACGTATAAAAAGACTCTTAATTTGGCTTTTTTAGATACTTGATACTGTGGTATGACAAGATACCAATCACGTTCGATAAGGGGGTGCTCGAGAAATTTTTTTTGGGTAACCCCGGCTTTAGAGAATACGGGCCGTGAGGGGGAGGGGAGGAGAGAGGAGAGAGGAGAGAGAGAGAGAGAGAGAGAGAGAGAGAGAGAGAGAGAGCGCTATTGGTTACTGCAGAATTGCACAGACGGCAAGTTCGCAAGCAGGATTTGGACTGGCGCTGAGCCAAGGATCGCAGTGGCGAAGTGTCTTACGTAAGAGGCGGAGAGCAGCGCACACGGCAATATTTCTTTGTACGGCGAGGGCAGACGGCTAGTCGAGTCACATCGGCAGGTAGCGGCGGCTCCCGCGGCCGGAAGTGCTGATGGGCAGAAAAGCTGCCCGGCTGTCACTCACAGGCAGCTAGCGGGAACAACAGGCTGGCGGCGCAGTGGCGAAGGGCAGGCGGGACGGAGAAAGAAAACAAAGCCGGCCGCGGCGCGCCGATCTGCGGACGCGGCAGGACAGGAATCTGTTACGTCACCGACGCCGCGCCGCGCCTCGCTGCGAGAGCTGGCGGTGCTGTGGCGCGCGGCGCGCCTGCCGAGGAAAGCTGGCCCCACGCGCCCACACCCGGCTATACGGCACTTACAGTCGCTGCGGCTTACCAACGACACGGAAACGCGTTTACAACTAAAAAGTACCCACTGACAACTAGGAAGTACCCACTCACAACTAGAAAGTACCCACTGATGACTAGAAAGTACCGGTTTACAACTAAAAAGTACCCAGTGACAACTTAAAAGTACCCATTGCCAACTAAAAAGTACCCACTGACAACTAGAAAGTACCCACTGACAACTAGAAAGTACCCACTGACAACTAGAAAGTACCCACTGACAACTAGAAAGTACCCACTGACGACTAGAAAGTACCCACTGACGACTAGAAAGTACCCACTGATGACTCGAAAGTACCCACTGATGACTAGAAAGTACCGGTTTACAACTAAAAAGTACCCAGTGACAACTTAAAAGTACCCATTGCCAACTAAAAAGTACCCATTGCCAACTAAAAAGTGCCCACTGACAACTAGAAAGTACCCACTGACAACTAGAAAGTACCCACTGACGACTAGAAAGTACCCACTGACGACTAGAAAGTACCCACTGATGACTAGAAAGTACCCACTGATGACTCGAAAGTACTGGTTTACAACTAAAAAGTACTCATAGACAACTTAAAAGTACCCATTGCCAACTAAAAAGTACCCACTCACAAAAAATACCCACTGACAACTAGAAAGTACCCACTGTCAACTAGAAAGTACCCACTCACAACTAAAAAGTACCCACTCACAACTAAAAAGTACCCACTGATGACTAAAAAGTACTGGTTGACAACTAAAAAGTACTCATAGACAACTTAAAAGTACCCATTGCCAACTAAACAGTACTCATTGACTACAAAAAAGTACCCATTGACAAATAAAAAGTACCGATTTACAGCCAACATCGAGAGAGAGAGAGAAGCTTTACTGCTAGGTGATTTTCGGCACGAGCTAGATTAGCACCGAGGAATCAGTCCAGATCTGCATCTACATCTACATTCATACACTACAAGTCAGTTTACAGCGTGGGTACAATGTGTACAACTCTCACTTCACCGCTCTCTTGTTGCAGTCGCGAATGGTTCGTGGTAACAACAATTGTTCTTAGCCTCTGTGAAGAGTAAGCCACTGAGAAGCCCGCCCAGTTAGCTGTGTGGTCTAACACACTGCTTCCCGGACAGAATGGCATGCTGGCCCCCGGCACGAATCCACACGGCGGATTAGCGCCGAGGTCTGGTGTGCTGGTCAGCCTGTGGAGGGTTTGTAAAGCGGTTTTCCATCTGCCTCAGCGAATGCCGGCTGGTTCCCGTTATTGTGGCTCAGTGACACTGTGTCGGCGATTGCCGCGCAAACTCTGACTCCATAACTGGCTGGTTCTGAGCACTATGGGACTTAACATCTGAGGTCATCAGTCCCCTAGAACCTAGAACTAACTAACCTAAGGACACCACACACATGCGCGGTTCCGGACTGAAGCGCCTAGAACCGTTCGGCCACAGCGGCCGGGTGTCTCCATAATTACACTACCACACAAACATTTGGGGTTACACTCGTCTAGTGTGATACGTTTCTGGGACGGAGGGGGAGGGGGAATGTCCACTGGGGGCCGAACCGCAGAATAACACTGGGTTCCGTGTGGGGCGGCGGTGGGGTGAGTGGACTTCCGTAGCCTGTTGTGGGGTTGTAAACCACTGAGGGCTACGGCAGGGGCAAAGCCTCTCCGTCGTTTCTAGGTCCCCAGCTCAATATACTAAAAGCCACTGAGCACTAAAAAGTACCCATCGACAACTATTAAGTACTCGTTTGCAACTAAAGAGTACTCGGTGACAACTGAAAAGTACCTGTAGACAGCTAAAAAGTGCCCATTGACAACTAAAAAGTACCTTTAATAATTTTTTCATAATGTGGGGCCACAGTCATAATATATTTCTTTAAAGTCAGCCGGCTGGGGTGGCTTAGCGGTTCTAGGCGCTACAGCCTAGAACCGCGCGACCGCTACGGTCGCAGATTCGAATCCTGCCTCGAGCATGGATGTGTGTGATGTCCTTAGGTTAGTTAGGTTTAAGTTGTTCTAAGTACTACGGGACTGATGACCTCAGCAGCTAAGTCCCATAGTGCTCTGAGCCACTTGAACTTTTAAAGTCAGTATCACCATTACACATTTTTATTTGCAGTGTTAGCCGGCCGCGGTGGTCTAGCGGTTCTGGTGCTGCAGTCCGGAACCGCGGGACTGCTACGGTCGCAGGTTCGAATCCTGCCTCGGGCATGGGTGTGTGTGATGTCCTTTGGTTAGTTAGGTTTAAGTAGTTCTAACTTCTAGGGGACTTATGACCTAAGATGTTGAGTCCCATAGTGTTCAGAGCCATTTGAACCATTTGCAGTGTTACATTTACACGATTATGATTTCGGCTTTATAGTGCCATTATAAGTGTTTTAATGTTATACAGTGCCCAAGATGGCATACTGTCGTATTTAAAATACACTATTAGACACATTGTCTAAGGGGCAATATTTCTGGTATTTTTTACCAGACCTCAGCAGTTTCGTCCCATAGAACTTACCACAAATTTCCAATCTCCGAAACGCGTAATATTGGAATGATAAAGTCAGCTTGCTGCCAGTAAATTACTTTTTCCTCAGCGCGCTACTGAGCATTTGCAGATTGCACTACGTCGTTAAGTACGTTATATCTGAGAGTAAAAACCACATTCTGGGAGAAGATGTGTGCTGCTATCTCTGCGGGGGAACCGGCGTGACGCCACGGTTGCCGCGCACGCCTGGCTTCTTGGCTAGGCCGCCGGCGCCCCACATAGCGGCAGCAGGCGGGACCGGAAGTTTGTGTTTCGCGTCTGGCGGCTGCCCCTCCCCCCCACACCTACCGGGCCATTGGGTCGACCCACGTGGTGCCCGCGCCCGCCGCCTGCGTAGCTACGTGTCGCTATGACGCCGGTGACAGCTAGGCGGCAAGCCATCCCGAATTACGTTTCTTTACAAATCCATAACCACCTCGCCTCGTTTCCCTTGTGAATCACGGTTCAGGTATCGCCTCCGTATCTTAACTGTTCGAGCCCCTCATGCAACCCAACTTTCAATATTGCTATATTTATGGGACCAATACCAAGTCTAACATGAATAACTGAGGATAATGAATGTATAGAAAGAATGGTAGCACGAAAGGTGACTCCTTTGAACCATGTGATACGGCCACAGAAATGCTAAAGCTTCAACTAGCCCACTTTAAAGACAACTATCCGGCCATAGCCTACTTTGTCAGCAAACGGTACTAGTGAAGATTCGAAAAAAATGTTCAAATGTGTGTGATATCTTATGAGACTTAACTGCTACGGTCATCAGTCCCTATACTTACACACTATTTAACCTAAAATATCCTAAGGGCAAACACACACACCCGTGCCCAAGGAAGGACTCGAACCTCCGCCGAGACCAGCCGCACAGTCCATGACTGCAGCGCGGTAGACCGCTCGGCTAATCCCGCGCGGCAGTGACGATTCGAGGAACCTATACAGATTATAAAAATGGATGGACGTACATCTATGCGTGTGTGTATGTGTTTCCACATCTCCAAAATCAGCCAAACTTGGTACACATATCGTGTACAGTTTGAAAAAATCGCTGTGGGGGTAAGAATCACGTACCTATCAAAGAGGTGTGGGTAAAAAAGAAGTGTAGCCCACGACGCACGAATACCCTGCGTTACCCATCCACCAGGAAGATTTCAATTAGATTACATCATGGTCAGACAGAGATTCCGAAATCAGATACTGGATTGTAAGGCGTACCCAGGAGCAGATATAGACTCAGATCACAATATAGTAGTGATGAAGAGTAGGCTGAAGTTCAAGACATTAGTCAGGAAGAATCAATACGCAAAGAAGTGGGATACGGAAGTACTAAGGAATGACGAGATACGTTTGAAGTTCTCTAACGCTATAGATACAGCAATAAGGAATAGCGCAGTAGGCAGTACAGTTGAAGAGGAATGGACATCTCTAAAAAGGGCCATCACAGAAGTTGGGAAGGAAAACATAGGTACAAAGAAGGTAGCTGCGAAGAAACCGTGGGTAACAGAAGAAATACTTCAGTTGATTGATGAAAGGAGGAAGTACAAACATGTTCCGGGAAAATCAGGAATACAGAAATACAAGTCGCTGAGGAATGAAATCAATAGGAAGTGCAGGGAAGCTAAGACGAAATGGCTGCAGGAAAAATGTGAAGACATCGAAAAAGATATGATTGTCGGAAGGACAGACTCAGCATACAGGAAAGCCAAAACAACCTTTGGTGACATTAAAAGCAACGGTGGTAGCATTAAGAGTCCAACGGGAATTCCACTGTTAAATGCAGAGGAGAGAGCAGATATGTGGAAAGAATACATTGAAAGCCTCTATGAGGGTGAAGATTTGTCTGATGTGATAGAAGAAGAAACAGGAGTCGATTTAGAAGAGATAGGGGATCCAGTATTAGAATCGGAATTTAAAAGAGCTTTGGAGGACTTACGGTCAAATAAGGCAGAAGGGATAGATAACATTCCATCAGAATTTCTAAAATCATTGGGGGAAGTGGCAACAAAACGACCTTTCACGTTGGTGTGTAGAATATATGAGTCTTGCTATATACCATCGGACTTTCGGATAAGCATCATCCACACAATTCCGAAGACGGCAAGAGCTGACAAGTGCGAGAATTATCGCACAATCAGCTTAACAGCTCATGCATCGAAGCTGCTTACAAGAATGATATACAGAAGAATGGAAAAGAAAATTGAGAATGCGCTAGGTGACGATCAGTTTGGCTTTAGGAAAAGTAAAGGGACGAGAGAGGCAATTCTGACGTTACGGCTAATAATGGAAGCAAGGCTAAAGAAAAATCAAGACACTTTCATAGGATTTGTCGACCTGGAAAAAGCGTTCGACAATATAAAATGGTGCAAGCTGTTCGAGATTCTGAAAAAAGTAGGGGTAAGCTATAGGGAGAGACGGGTCATATACAATATGTACAACAACCAAGAGGGAATAATAAGAGTGGACGATCAAGAACGAAGTGCTCGTATTAAGAAGGGTGTAAGACAAGGCTGTAGCCTTTCGCCCCTACTCTTCAATCTGTACATCGAGGAAGCAACGATGGAAATAAAAGAAAGGTTCAGGAGTGGAATTAAAATACAAGGTGAAAGGATATCAATGATACGATTCGCTGATGACATTGCTATCCTGAGTGAAAGTGAAGAAGAATTAAATGATCTGCTGAACGGAATGAACAGTCTAATGAGTACACAGTATGGTTTGAGAGTAAATCGGAGAAAGACGAAGGTAATGAGAAGTAGTAGAAATGAGCGAGAAACTTAACATCAGGATTGATGGTGACGAAGTCAATGAAGTTAAGGAATTCTGCTACCTAGGCAGTAAAATAACCAATGACGGACGGAGCAAGGAGGACATCAAAAGCAGACTCGCTATGGCAAAAAAGGCATTTCTGGCCAAGAGAAGTCTACTAATATCAAATACCGGCCTTAATTTGAGGAAAAAATTTCTGAGGATGTACGTCTGGAGTACAGCATTGTATGGTAGTGAAACATGGACTGTGGGAAAACCGGAACAGAAGAGAATCGAAGCATTTGAGATGTGGTGCTATAGACGAATGTTGAAAAGTAGGTGGACTGATAAGGTAAGGAATGAGGAGGTTCTACGCAGAATCGGAGAGGAAAGGAATATGTGGAAAACACTGATAAGAAGAAGGGACAGGATGATAGGACATCTGCTAAGACATGAGGGAATGACTTCCATGGTACTAGAGGGAGCTGTAGAGGGCAAAAACTGTAGAGGAAGACAGAGATTGGAATATGTCAAGCAAATAATTGAGGACGTAGGTTGCAAGTGCTACTCTGAGATGAAGAGGTTAACACGGGAAAGGAATTCGTGGCGGGCCGCATCAAACCAGTCAGTAGACTGATGACCAAAAAAAAACCCATCCACTATTTCAAAATAAGAACAGTTAGTGACTTGCAACAAACTCCGAACATAGTTCAATCATTTATGAAATATTTTTCTCGCTGAGAAACCCCGCAAAATGACGAAAGGAAAAAAAATTATCCCTTACTAAATTTTCGCTATTCGAGCAGTAAAACTGTCCCATGAAGCAACACACCTTAAATTATTACATCTTTACTACTAACTGTATTTGCGACAAATTTTGCAGAGAGTATCCACATATTCCGTCGCCTGTATCTTCAAAAATATATCATTGTACGACACTTAGTTCTGGGGATACGTCGTCATGAACGTTAAGCTGTGTGAAAATGAATCTGCAAGGCCAAATTCGCTATATATACAGGAAATATGTACAGATACCTCTGAAATATGTTAAATATACGTCAAGTATATTTGACATGTGCGTACAAGAGCGAAGTCATGGGTAGAAGCTTATCATAAACCTCTGGAACAATTTCAACCAAATTTGATACACATATTAGTTACGATCTGGAAAGGAAATATATTGTGATGGTGAAAACTACCAGCCTCCTATTGCCGGATACAACGTGTGGAAAGAAGGGCAGAGTAGCATATGGACGCTGATAGGGGGAAGAGGAGAAGACAGAGAAAGAAAAGAGGAGGGGAGGGGAAGGAGATGAGATGGACAGTGAGAGGTAGGGAGAAAGAGATGAACAGGAATGTCGGGAGGAGGAGATGGGCAAAGAGTGGGGGAGGATATGGATGAAGAAAAGGATGAAGAGGAAATGGACAATGTGAGGGATGATGATGAGATGGACAAAAAGAGCTGTGAGGAGATGGATGAAATGAGGGGTGAAGAGGAGATCGACAAAGTGAGGGATCAGTAGGAGATAGTCGAAGTGAGAGATGAGGAGGAGAGACAAAGATAGTGGTGAGGAAGAGATGGACAAAGAGAGGAATGAGGAAGAGATGGGCAAATATGGGATAAGGAGGGCATGGAATTAGACGGGTGGGGGGGGGGAGCAGAAGAAGAGATAAACAGAGGGGGAAGGAACGGATAGAGGGGGGTGTGAGCAGATGGACAGAGAGAGGAGGGAAGAGCAGATGGACAGAGAGAGTGAGAGGTGAAAGTAGACCCAGGGAGGACCAAGTGAGGTGGAGAGAGAGAGAGAGAGAGAGAGAGAGAGAGAGAGAGAGAGAGAGAGAGTAGGGGGGGGGGAGGAACTAGAAGACGATTCGACCACACAACGCTGGGTACTGAGGTAGTATACTATAATCCTACGTATTGTTCCCGTACAGATCGTGAAAACAAGATTAGGGTACGACGCACAGAGACATTTCGGCATTCTGGCAGCACTGTAGTTTCTCTCTTTCCCCTTCAAATTGATGACTGGAATTGTATGCCGCTATTTACTTATATTATCCTAACTTTATTGACGCAATAAAGCAACAAAGCGCAACTACCATGTGTGCTTTCCTTGACGAGTTTTCATTTCACAACCGCAATACCGTCTGTACTCTCCTCTCTTTAGGAGGACGCTATTCGTCGCTTCCGTAGCAGGTCTTCGATAATGCAGACTTCGCGTGAAAACGAGTAGGCTAACATCTGGCGGCTAACATTACGCACGCACAAGAAACAGAGCACGAAAACACAGTTTATCTACCTCAGAAGCAACTACTGCGCGCAAAAAATAGAAAAGTAAGTAAAGAAAGCTTGTTCAAATCTGTTGGGTCTTTACATCGACATATTAGGGGGTGAGGGGGAGTGTACTTAATACGGCAACATCACGATAAAATAATGTTAGTTGTTTTCGGAACCTATGTCGAATCCTACAAACGCGTGTTCGCTAGGAGACGATTAAACACTCATCGAAACTGTGTGCCATTCGGACGAAGTCACTAGGAAACCGGTGAAGGACTTTCATTGTAATTCAGCTCGCCACGAAAGATGAGTATGCACCGTAGTTACGTGATTGATGATTTTTTCAGGCTTACACAACCATACCCTCTGCAACTTCGTGTAACATACATTTACGCCGAACGCACTTAGCGTTTGGTGCCAAAATAACGTCAATGGCCAATTTTCAAATGGTTCAAATGGCTCTCAGCAGTATTGGACATAACATTTGAGGTCATCAGTGCCCTAGACTTAGAACTACTTTACCTAACTAAACTAAGGACATCACACACATCCATGTCCGAGGCAGGATTCGAACCTGCGACCGTAGCAGCAGTGCAGTTCCAGAATGAAGCGCCTAGAACTGCTCGGCCACAGCGGCCGGCTAATGGCGAATTTTCCTTGACCTTTTACACTAGTTAATTTCTCTGTCGTCTTTCTGGACCACTTATCTCAGATTAGATGAGCACTAAACGCAGACTGAAAGCGCACAATCACTGCAAAATTTCATGTTGCTACCCCCAGTAATGTCTGCCCGTACTACAAAGTATGGATAAACAGCGTAAATATGGAGCCGATAATAATAATGATAATTATTATTATTTCGTAAAGGTAAACGATCTGGTACAAGTCTTTCAGTTGCACGCCACTTCGGTGACTTGCATGCATCCAACCTACTCAATTTGTCCAACGGGAGAAATAGTACCTACAGTTTGACGTGGAGTGCGAAACCACGTGTCGAATCACCACATCACTGACTCTTGCAAGCTAGGTTAAACCTAGATTTAAAAATCCGTGGTCCGACCAGGGTTCGAACCCTCGACCTGTCGGTTTGCAGGCACACGTTTTGTGAGTAGATCAGTAGGCCCGGCAACATTGGGATTAAGTGAAATCTGATGTGGCTAAGTTCGGCCGCTTGGTGCAATTCCTTCTATTGGACGCCAGTTCGGCGACTTAAGGGTCGATGAAGATTAGGACAAGGTAAAGAACCAGTCCCCGGGTTAAAAAATATCCGACCGGGGGCGGGAGACGAACCCGGGACGCTGTGACTTAGAGGCAGACTACACCACGTTCTGAAGACAATGTAGCAGTGATCACTACAGTACTAGAGCACGCATAAGCGTTCCAAGGTGTGTCCGGACTTCGAACACCTCCCGCCTTTTGTGTATAGCAAGGGTTGTAGTTCCAGAGCGAGTGTGCTTAGCTGGCTTGCGCGGTCTGTCGGAGCGCCTTGCTTGTACGACGCCAGCAGGCCTGCCGGTTTCTTTCACTTTTGCTGGCTGCCGCCGCCGACACACAGACACACACACGTACACACACACACACACACACGGTCAGCGCCTGGCTCGCTTCCAAGCTTCTCCTCTGCTCCCCGCTCAGGACGGCCACTACTTGTTTTTATTTCTTTTTTTACTCTTGAAAAAGAAACAGAAGGGAGCGGTCGTATGAGAGAGAGAGAGAGAGAGAGAGAGAGAGAGAGAGCGACTCGCCGCCGGATGATAATGAGCTGTTTATGCAAGATGGCCGCTCCGCCTGGCCAGGCCGGGCCGCGCCGCCAGCGCCCCTGGCGGCGGCTCGCGCAAGCTGGCGGCGCCACCGCGGCCTACCGCCTCGGCGCCCCATCGCTCGCGCACAGTCTTCTCCAAACCCAAACTGCATTCCGGTTCACTTTCCTGTCGAAATACTGCATCTGATGTGTGAGGAAAACGCCAGCATGTATACAGGGTGTTACAAAAAGGTACGGCCAAACTTTCAGGAAACAATCCTCACACACAAATGAAGAAAATATGTTATGTGCACATGTGTCCGGAAACGCTTACTTTCCATGTTAGAACTCATTTTGTTACTTCTCTTGAAATCACATTAATCATGGAATGGAAACACACAGCAACAGAACGTACCAGCGTGACTTCAAGCACTTTGTTACAGGAAATGTCCAAAATGTCCTCCGTTAGCGAGGATACATGCATCCACCCTCCTTCACATTGAATCCCTGATACGCTGATGCGGCCCTGGAGAATGGCGTATTGTATCACAGCCGTCCACAATACGAGCACGAAGAGTCTCTGCATTTGGTACCGGGGTTGCGTAGACAAGAGCTTTCAAATGCCCCCATAAATGAAACTCAAGAGGGTTGAGGTAAGGAGAGCGTGGAGGCCATGGAATTGGTCCGCCTCTACCAATCCATCTGTCACCGAATCTGTTGTCGAGAAGCGTACGAACACTTCGACTAAAATGTGCAGGAGCTCCATCGCGCATGAACCACATGTTGTGTCGTACTTGTAAAGGCACATGTTCTAGCAGCACAGGTAGAGCATCCCGTACGAAATCATGATAACGTGCTCCGTTGAGCGTAGGTGGACGAAACTAAAATGAGCTCTAACATGGAAATTAAGCGTTTCCGGACACATGTCCACATAACATCTTTTCTTCATTTGTGTGTGAGGAATGTTTCCTGAAAGTTTGGCAGTACCTTTTTGTAACACCCTGTAGTCGGTTTCACGTTTCTTGTTCCGCTGTCAAGGTAGCGCCAACGAAGGTGGCATACACCGCCGCCTGGAACGCAGCAGTGAATCGAGTGTGCAATTTCGACATTTTAATTTCATCCATATTTCGCAACTTCAACATGACTGTATTCAATACACTGGAAGCATGAAATAAAAAACGCCTTCAGTTACATGTTTTCGTGTTTTATTAAGTACACGATGCATCCCGGACCCTGTGGGTCCATCATCAGATGTAATTTGCCTTGATACATGCTCTATTTTTTTCTCAAGAGAAACAAAATAAAGTAAAATGCATAATCCTGTCATGAAAAGAACCTTTTTTCATGACTGGACAATCCATTTCACCTCATACACGAGAAAAAATAAAGCATATATTAAGACAAAGTATGCGTGATGATGAGCCCACAGGGTCCGAAATGCCTCGGTACTTAATAAAACGCGAAAAGTTGTGAATGAAGGCGTTCTTCAGTTTCGACATGCTCCACAGCAGAACTGTGAGCCATTCAAAAAATATTTTCGTCAATGATATTATTCGACATTTACATTACTAAACGGCTCAAATAACAACCGAGTCTAAATCTGTGTTTCAGTATTTCATAGAATTATCGATCGGAATTTATAAAATTAAATGTTATCAAAATCCACCCATTAAAAGATAAAATCCTACAAAATTTTGTACATAGCTGCACGTTCAGAGACCGTGAATAGTTACAATTCAAAGAAAATAGTCCTCGGTCACTATTTTGAACGAATTAACCGGGTTTCAACACTGCTAGGAGTGTCTTCCTCAGAATTTAAATCAAAGAATGGTCTATATTCTACACTCCTGGAAATGGAAAAAAGAACACATTGACACCGGTGTGTCAGACCCACCATACTTGCTCCGGACACTGCGAGAGGGCTGTACAAGCAATGATCACACGCACGGCACAGCGGACACACCAGGAACCGCGGTGTTGGCCGTCGAATGGCGCTAGCTGCGCAGCATTTGTGCACCGCCGCCGTCAGTGTCGGCCAGTTTGCCGTGGCATACGGAGCTCCGTCGCAGTCTTTAACACTGGTAGCATGCCGCGACAGCGTGGACGTGAACCGTATGTGCAGTTGACGGACTTTGAGCGAGGGCGTATAGTGGGCATGCGGGAGGCCGGGTGGACGTACCGCCGAATTGCTCAACACGTGGGGCGTGAGGTCTCCACAGTACATCGATGTTGTCGCCAGTGGTCGGCGGAAGGTGCACGTGCCCGTCGACCTGGGACCGGACCGCAGCGACGCACGGATGCACGCCAAGACCGTAGGATCCTACGCAGTGCCGTAGGGGACCGCACCGCCACTTCCCAGCAAATTAGGGACACTGTTGCTCCTGCGGTATCGGCGAGGACCATTCGCAACCGTCTCCATGAAGCTGGGCTACGGTCCCGCACACCGTTAGGCCGTCTTCCGCTCACGCCCCAACATCGTGCAGCCCGCCTCCAGTGGTGTCGCGACAGGCGTGAATGGAGGGACGAATGGAGACGTGTCGTCTTCAGCGATGAGAGTCGCTTCTGCCTTGGTGCCAATGATGGTCGTATGCGTGTTTGGCGCCGTGCAGGTGAGCGCCACAATCAGGACTGCATACGACCGAGGCACACAGGGCCAACACCCGGCATCATGGTGTGGGGAGCGATCTCCTACACTGGCCGTACACCACTGGTGATCGTCGAGGGGACACTGAATAGTGCACGGTACATCCAAACCGTCATCGAACCCATCGTTCTACCATTCCTAGACCGGCAAGGGAACTTGCTGTTCCAACAGGACAATGCACGTCCGCATGTATCCCGTGCCACCCAACGTGCTCTAGAAGGTGTAAGTCAACTACCCTGGCCAGCAAGATCTCCGGATCTGTCCCCCATTGAGCATGTTTGGGACTGGATGAAGCGTCGTCTCACGCGGTCTGCACGTCCAGCACGAACGCTGGTCCAACTGAGGCGTCAGGTGGAAATGGCATGGCAAGCCGTTCCACAGGACTACATCCAGCACCTCTACGATCGTCTCCATGGGAGAATAGCAGCCTGCATTGCTGCGAAAGGTGGATATACACTGTACTAGTGCCGACATTGTGCATGCTCTGTTGCCTGTGTCTATGTGCCTGTGGTTCTGTCAGTGTGATCATGTGATGTATCTGACCCCAGGGATGTGTCAATAAAGTTTCCCCTTCCTGGGACAATGAATTCACGGTGTTCTTATTTCAATTTCCAGGCGTGTATAACATGATCACAGAATTATGACTAAAAACGCTCTGTGACCGTGTTATACAATATAGATCATTCTTTCATTTAAATTCTGAGGAAGACACTCCTAGCAGTGTTGAAACCCGGTTAATTCGTTCAAAATAGTGACCGAGGGCTGTTTTCTTTCACTTGAAAATCCCACATTCACTGTTTAGCACAATAAGACAAGTACTGAAGTTAGGAGCTGTGTATATCGCAGCGTAACTGACTGCTCGCAGATTTACCCAGACTATATTCCTATAGTATTTGAGAATGAAAGCATTGCACATAATTTCAAACCGACTCGAGAATTTCTCTCGCGACAGCCCCACAAAATCATGAAACGAAAACAGTTAATCGCTTACTACATACTGCAGTACAACTTCAGCATAAAGAATGACTTTTTCGTCAGTCTAAAGGTGAATAATCCGAAACTGACAAAACCAACATAATTAGGGATTCGCGTGTTCAACCGTGAAGATTTTACATGATTACCGTCAAACATTAGCTCATTTATAGTCAGACGCTTCAAGTCAATTGTTTCCCCGATACCAAGTGTGCACAAGTCCACTCATGCCAATTGTAGGAGAGCTACTCAGAAATTAAATGAAATGAGCGTATGGCATCGTTGACCGGGAGACCTCTATTCGGTGAAGTTAGCCCACCAAGTGCAAGTCTTATTTCATTCGACGCCACATTGGGCGACTTTTGGCCGGTGATGAGGATGAAATGATGATGATGACAACACAACACCCAGTCCAAGAGCGGAGAAAATCTGCAGCCCGGCCGGGAATCGAAACCGCGCCCGCTTGCAGGGGAGGCAAGCACGTTAGCATCCAGCTAAGCAGACGGACAGCTACTCTGAAAGTAAGGTCCGATCTAACTCGAATTGGAAACCACTGTGATAATCAAAATGTGTTATTTGAAACAGTGAGCTACAGCTTCCAGCTGCTTTTCTAGACAGTCGTTGCCCCCGCTTCGAGATCTACACCTACATGGTTACTGTGCAATTCACACTTAAGTGCCTGGCAGAGGGTTCATCGAACCATTTTCATACTACTTCTCTACCATTCCACTCTCGAATGGCGCATGGGAAAAAGGAACACCTAAATCTTTCCGTTCGAACTCTGATTTCTCTTATTTTATTATGATTTCTCTCTACGTATGTGCGTGTCAACAAAATATTTTCGCATTCGGAAGAGAAAATTGGTAAATGAAATTTCGTAAATAGATCTCGCCGCAAACAAAACCGCCTTTGTTTCAGTGACTGCCACCCCAACTTGCGTATCATATCAGTGACACTCTCACTCCTATTGCGCGATAACACGAAACGAGCTGCCCTTCTTTGCACTTTTTCGATGTCCTCCGTCAGTCCTACCTGGTAAGGATCCCATACCGCGCAGCAATATTCCAGCAGAGGACGGACAAGTGTAATGTAGGCTGTCTCTTCAGTGGGTTTGTCGTAGCGTTGTAGCAACTTTCCAATACCCTCCACATAGCAGGCAGAGGCAGCAGCCTGTGTTTTCTGCCAATTCTCAACGCTCGTCTACAGTTCGTTATTTGTGCCACAATGTTGTCTTAATAGCCAGTGGTTCATATGAGCAGAGACGAAATTCAGAAGGAGCCAAGTCCGCGCTGTGTGGTGGGTGATCAAATATTTTCCATCGAAACCGTTGCAGGAGCGACTTGATTGCCCCTGCACTGTACGGCCGAGAGTTGTCATGAGAAAGGGCATGCATGACATATACGTCATGTGATTTGCATGAAATCGGGCAAGCGCTCATACCTAACGGGAGACACTATAATTCTAGGCATCCTTACCTGTCGCATCGGGCAAATCATTAGTTTAGGGATGTATGTTTACTATGATTATTTGCTTAATTCATTGTCTTCTACGTGCCCCCTTTCGTTTGTACCGTAGACCTTACAATGGAACCTCCCCATCGCACCCCCCCCCCCCTCAGATTTAGTTATAAGTTGGCACAGTGGATAGGCCTTGAAAAACTGAATACGGATCAATCGAGAAAACAGGAAGAAGTTGTGTGGAACTATGAAAAAAATAACCAAAATATACAAACTGAGTAGTCCATGCCCAAGATAGGCAACATCAAGGATAGTGTGAGCTCAGGAGCGCCGTGGTCCCGTGGTTAGCGTGAGCAGCTGCGGAACGAGAGGTCCTCGGTTCAAGTCTAACCTCGAGTGGAAAGTTTAATTCTTTATTTTCAGACAATTATCAAAGTTCAGACACTGACACATAATCAACTTCGCTCTCCAAAATTCCAGGACATGTTCAGATTTGCTTGGACATATGCAGGATTTGACGGTCTACACACGGAAAAATTTGAAAACGTTAAAAACATATGTTTTGACAGAGCACAGGGAATACTGTGCGACTGTGAAACTGTTGCATTCATTTGTTGCAGTTTATGTGACAAACTCTTATGTTTTCATCACTTTTTTGGGAGTTATTATCACATCCACAAGAAAAGCTAAATCGGGCAAGGTAGAAGAATCTTTTTACCCATTCGCCAAGTGTACAAGTTAGGTGGGTCGACAACATATTCCTGCCATGTGACGCACATGCCGTCACCAGTGTCGTATAGAATATATCAGACGTGTTTTCCTGTGGAGGAATCGGTTGACCTATGACCTCGCGATCAAATGTTTTAGGTTCCCATTGGAGAGGCACGTCCTTTCGTCTACTAGTCGCACGGTTTTGCGGTGCGGTCGCAAAACACAGACACTAAACTTATTACAGTGAACAGAGACGTCAGTGAACGAACGGACAGATCATAACTTTGCGAAAATAAAGAAAGGAAACTTTTCACTCGGCGGAAGACTTGAACCAAGGACCTCTCGTTCCGCAGCTGCTCACGCTAACCAGGGGACCACGGCGCTCCTGAGCTCATACTATCCTTGATGTTGCCTATCTTGCACACGGACTACTCAGTTTGTATATTTTGCTTATTTTTTTCATAGTTCCACATAACTTCTTCCTGTTTTCTCAATTGATCTGTGTTCAGTTTTTCAAGGCCTGTCACTGTGCCAACTTATAACTAAATCTGAGGGGGGTGCTACGGGGAGGTTCCCTTGTTAGTTCTTTCGCTCCAGTTGACTCGTGTACGGGATGGGACAGAAGATCTTAAGCATTAGTACAAAGTGCTCTCCACACTGCACTGTACGATGGCTTGGAACAGCCTCTGGCGGTTCTGGTTTCCGGAAGCACCACACTGCAGTACATACGACCATGCCGTTGTAACACTAGGTGGTTCAGACTTGTACTGGGAACGACATGCTGAGAGTATCTTGTGGGGAACTCTGGGACGCAGTGGCGCTGCGTACACTTGCCGGAGGTGATTCAGTCGGGCCGCGTGTCACCCCCGGGGCACATTCCTAGGCCCGCCGCTATCTCCCCTTTCGCCGAACTGACAACCATCCGCACGTCCTCTGATAAGGCGCAAGGACAGCCGCAAGGGCCGGAATGCGCCACGCTCTGCGTTTCCTGTACCACACTGTCGGCGCGCATCACTTCTGTACAACTAGATCACTTTGTTCTGATTTCTTTTGGCACGTGACTGCCTTTGTAGTAAAGTTCCTCGAAGCTAGTTATAGGCGTTTCTACTTAGACAGACCTGCTTTTACTATTTTGTCCAACCCCCCCCCTCTCCCCCCGCAGTCGAGTCGTATGCACAGCTGACAGCCACGCGGAGGACCCGGGTTCGGTTCCCGGTTCTGCCAGGACTTTTTCCTTCTTGGGAGTACTGGAACGAGATGGTCTCAGCCTCGTGAACCCAACTGGGGAGCTACTGGAGCTTGCGGTGGCGCCTCCAGATCATGAAAACCAACAACGGCCAGCTTGTGACCCCACGCCCCTCCATACCGCATCCAATGAAACATATGTCATAGGACGACACGACGGTCGGCCGTACCGATGGGCCCGTCAGGACATGTGGACGAAATTACTTTTATCATTTTCTTCATGTCGTCATGCAGCTGCAGGCGACACAGCCTTTCTCACAATTTCTACCGTATTAAATTTCGAAAGACTTTCTGTATACTATTTAAGCTTGTCAGACCGAAAGTACATTGACGACAAAATTTGTAATCGAACACTGTTGATATATTAATCACAAACGCTACAGTGAGAAATGCTGCATTGCATATGTAAACAGTGTAAATGTCTATTATCCCTGCAGAACATATGACGCCCCATTGACCGATTATCTGAGCCGGCAGCTGTGACCGAGCGGTTCTAGGCGCTTCAGTCCGGAACCGCGCGGCTGCTACGGCAGCAGGTTCGAATCCTGCCCCGGGCATGGATGTGTGTGATGTCCTTAGCTTAGTTATGTTTAAGTAGCTCTAAGTTCTAGGGGACTAATGACCTCAGATGTTAAGTCCCATAGTGGTCAGTCATTTTTTGAACCGATTATGTGACGTGGTCTAGAAAACTGTTCCACAACTTTTTGCACCCAAGACACTATTTGTGAACACACATAATTATTACATCGACCAACTAAAACTCCAATTCTAGTAGTCGTGAAATTCGTATCAAGTACTGCCCTAAGAACACCTCAAAAATTGTGTAGGTATAAAAATAAGAGCCATATTTAGCAGCTTTCATTACGGTCACATACTTGCCATCTACTGCACCAAATAGGTAATAGAACAACCACCGCTTAGATATGTCTATTCCCTTTGTGGAATAATGACTACTGTAACTGCGCCAGCTGGCTGCGAGGACTTTGATTTCGGGAACTTAAATGGGAATCGGTCGAGGGAAGACAACGTTCTTTTCGAGGAGCTCTACTGAGACCGACTGCAGAACTATTCTATTACCGCCAACGTACGTTTCACGTACGGACCATGAAGATAAGATTAGAAAGATTAGGGTTCGTACGGAGGCATACAGAGAGCATACATCGCACGACCGGAAAAAAAAATTGCCTAATATTTCTTTTGTGTAATCTGAAACTCCAGCCACACGACACTGTTCTCTTAGTTCGACCCGCCTTTTTTTCCCCCTCAGTAGTGTTAAATATACTATGTGCGGCCCAAAAACGCTCATCTTCCTCGAATGTGGCCCAGGTAAGGTAAAAGACTGGGCACCCCTGAGACAGAACGTCGACTTCGCT
Source organism: Schistocerca nitens (assembly GCF_023898315.1). Classification (NCBI taxonomy): domain Eukaryota; kingdom Metazoa; phylum Arthropoda; class Insecta; order Orthoptera; family Acrididae; genus Schistocerca; species Schistocerca nitens. Next base: position 138,147,615 of record NC_064625.1, on the reverse strand, counting down.
CTCCACACAAGTGGCCGCGCGGGATTAGGCGAGCGGTTTAAGGCGCTTCAGTCATGGACTGTGCGGCTGGTCCCCTCGGGCATGGGTGTGTGTGTTTGTCCTTAGCATAATTTAGGTTAAGTAATCGTAGGGACTGATGGCCTTAGCAGTCAAGTCCCATAAGATTTCACACACATTTGAATATTTTTCACTCAAGTGTCCGGCATTACTACTTTCGGCTCTCAGGAAAGAATTGGCTGCCATTCCTCGAGGTAAGCTAAAAGGTTTGGCACAAAAAAATGGTTCAAATGGCTCTGAGCACTATGGGACTCAACTGCTGTGGTCATAAGTCCCCTAGAACTTAGAACTACTTAAACCTAACTAACCTAAGGACAGCACACAACACCCAGCCATCACGAGGCAAAGAAAATCCCTGACCCCGCCGGGAATCGAACCCGGGAACCCGGGCGTGTGAAGCGAGAACGCTACCGCACGACCACGAGATGCGGGCTGGTTTGGCACAACTGAGATAGAAAGTCTAGAGCGAAGTCGACGTTCTGTCTCATTTGTGCCAAACCTTTTAGCTTACCTCGAGGAATTGCAGCCAATTCTTTGGTTCAAATGGCTCTGAGCACTATGGGACTCAACTGCTGTGATCATAAGTCCCCTAGAACTTAGAACTACTTAAACCTAACTAACCTAAGGACAACACATAACACCCAGCCATCACGAGGCAGAGAAAATCCCTGATCCCGCCGGGAATCGAACCCGGGTAACCGGGGCGTGGGAAGCGAGAACGCTACCGCACGACCACGAGATGCGGGCAGCCAATTCTTTCTCCAGCGTCCAACATCACTACTTTTTCTACTTTCCGCTGTCGAAGAAGTGCAAATGGTTCAAATGGCTCTGAGCACTATGGGACTCAACTGCTGAGGTCATTAGTCCCCTAGAACTTAGAACTAGTTAAACCTAACTAACCTAAGGACATCACAAACATCCATGCCCGAGGCAGGATTCGAACCTGCGACCGTAGCGGTCTCGCGGTTCCAGACTGCAGCGCCTTTAACCGCACGGCCACTTCGGCCGGCTGTCGAAGAAGAACTGGCTGTCATTCCTCTACGTAACCTAAAAGGTTGGGCGCCCATGGGCTATGACGTGGACTTCTCTCTACACTCCAACATCACAACTTTCTCTACTTTCGTGTGTAGAGTAAGAACTGGCTGCCATTCCACGACAGACATTCAAATACCTCACTGAATGTGTCCCCAGAAGAGTAACCCTGTGTAAAGGCGAATAGTGGACACATCCCATATCAAATCAGTCTCCATTAATAGGCCTCCGGATACTTTCGACCTGGAAGCGTACGTATAACTGGGGTAAGTCGTGTATGGGGTGTGAAACTGGCTGAAGCGAAATTGTCTTGAGGGTGCGGCCATCCACAGTTATGCGAGCCCACATTACCGACGTCTACTTGGGGCTGGAAGTTGCAGCACTTTAGAGCCGACATGTCAGCGGTCGCCGGCGAGCCCACAGAGGCGCCGCGTGTGATCGGCGTGCACACGCAGAGAGCGGCGAGCCGTGACGCCGCCGGTGTTCAGCAGAATGCGAAGGCCGGGCCGTCCCTGAGCGCCCGCAGATCAAACGGGCCGCTCTGGCCGAGGCTCAACGCGCCCGCGTCTGCCGTCGCTGAGCCAGCCTGCGGCAATCTACACCCTGGCCAGCAGCACGTCCAGTCCCGAGGCACCGGCTAGCTGAACCACCGTATACACCACGGCCTTCCATTCTAGGAGACGCGTTATGCAGCGACAGGTGTGTCGTCGAATGACTCATCTCGCCCACATTATGCCAAAGCTCAATCTACCGCCTTCTTTTGCCATGCCTTACTCGGCAGAAGAGCATGCTTCGCTCCTGTGGTACCAATCCTACCACTCTAAACAGCCTGACATGGTTTCCAGAATGAGATTTTCACTCTGCAGCGGAGTGTGCGCTGATATGAAACTTCCTGGCAGATTAAAACTGTGTGCCGGACCGAGACTCGAACTCGGGACCTTTGCCTTTCGCGGGCAAGTGCTCTACCAACTGAGCAACCCAAGCACGACTCAAGCCCCGTCCTCACAGCTTTACTTCTGCCAGTACATCGTCTCCTACCTTCCAAACTTCACAGAAGATCTCCTGTGAACCTTGCAGAAATCAGCGCATACTCCGCTGCAGAGTGAAAATCTCATTCTGGAAACATCCCCCATGCGGTGGCTCAGCCATGTCTACGCAATATCCTTTCTTCCAGGACTGCTAGTTCTACAAGGTTCGCAGGAGAGCTTGTGTAAAATTTGGAAGGTAGGAGACGAGATACTGCCAGACGTAAAGCTGTGAGGACGGGGCGTCAGTCGTGCTTGGGTATCTCAGTTGGTACAGCACTTGCCCGCGAAAGGCAAAGGTCCCGAGTTCGCGTCTCGGTCCGACACACAATTTTAATCTGCCAGGAAGTTTCAGGCTGACATGGTTTTTTCCGCAACTCGTGGTCCAGTGGCTAGTGTTGCTACCTCTGCAAAAGGCGGTCCCGGGTTCGATTCCCGGCCGGGTTAAGGATTTTCTCTGCCCGGGGACTGGATGTATGTGTTGTCCTCATCATTTCGCCATCATCACTCGTGACAGTGGCTAGATTGGATTGTGTAAAAATTGGACTGTGTAAAAACTGGGACTTCGTATGGGTGATGATGACTGCGCAGCTGAGTGCCCCACAAACCAAACATCATCATCATCGCTCTTCACCAAACCTGCCGCCAGGTGGCAGGCTGCGCCGCGCGGGATTAGCCGAGCGGTCAGAGGCGCTGCAGTCATGGACTGTGCGGTTGGTCCCGGCAGAGGTTCGAGTCCTCCCTCGGGCATGGGTGTGTATGTTCGTCCTTAGGATGATTTAGGTTACGTAGTGTGTAAGCTTAGGGACTGATGACCTTAGCAGTTCAAGTCCCCTAAGATTTCACACACATTTGAACAGGTGTCAGGCTGCTTGATGCCACCTTCAATCGAGAAGACTCGAATTCTGGGTGGAATGGCACCATCCGATATCAGACGGTAAGAAAATGGTTCAAATAACTCTGAGCACTATGGGACTTAACACCTGAGGTCATCAGTCCCTTAGAACTACTTAAACCTAACTAACCTAAGGATATCACACACATGCATGCCCGAGGCAGGATTCGAACCTGCGACCGTAGCGGTCGTTCGGTTCCAGACTGAAGCGCCTAGAACCGCTCGGCCACCTCGGCCGGCTAGACAGGTGTACCAGTTTCTTTGGCTCTTCAGTGTAGTTGGCGCTGAAGCTCGGCAATTAGACCACGTCGCTTCGTCATGCATCTCACAGTGCACTGACAATTGGGCGAAATACTCCGTTGTTCCTGATGATGATGATTGATTTGTGGGGCGCTCAACTGCGCGGTTATCAGCGCCCATACCAATTCCCAACCTTTCCTCAGTCCAGTCTCGTCTCTTACATGAATGATGATGAAACGATGAGGACAACACAAACGGCAAGTCATCTCGAGGCAGGTGAAAATCCCTGACCCCGCCGGGAATTGAACCCGGGACCCCGTGCTCGGGAAGCGAGACCGCGACCGCGAGCTGCGGACTCCGTTGTCCTGTTGCTTTCGTGTATCACTTTGTTAATGTCGGACGCGCTCCCGATCAACCACGTTTTACAGGTCTGGCTTAGACCGCAGGTTGGTTCCGCAACTTGCCAGTAGGCGTACTTCAAGTCAACTAAAGTACCCCGACTGGGCGCCGGCCGCTGGTGGCCGAGCGGTTCTGGGCGCTACAGTCTGGAACCGCGCGACCGCTACGGTCGCAGGTTCGAATCCTGCCTCGGGCATGGATGTGTGTGATGTCCTTAGGTTAGTTAGGTTTAAGTAGTTCTAAGTTCTAGGGGACTTATGACCTAAGCAGTTGAGTCCCATAGTGCTCAGAGCCATTTGAACCATTTGAACCCCGACTGGGCGATGGTTTTCACGCTGGCCCCGGCGTTACGCGGCTACCTGCAGCTGCTCCCCGATGACGTCAGTGCCCGCCGAGTGCCGGATCCGTGTTCTGGGAGCGGCGGCCGTCCCGTCGCGTGGCTTCGCCCTGGGACGCACCTGAGTTGCCGCGGGTCACTGGCAGGGACGCCGCGCCATGGCGCGATGTAAAAATAGCCGCGGCCAGATCTGCGCCAGGTGCGTCCGCGGCCACTTCTAATGGACGCTCCAGCCGGAATGCGGCCTTGGCAGTCCGCACCGGCCGCCATCGCGCTGGACGCTCCGCAGAAGTGCCTCTCCGCATTCTGATCGCCCGCCCGCCACCTACCAAATTCTCGTCCTTATCGCTGGCGGGAAAGGTCCAAACGGAATAATAAGCCCTCCCTTCAGAAAAGGGAGCTGTACGAACTGTTGTAATGATAATCATCTTATTGTCGCCCAGTCCAAAAATATTTGGCCCGCCGGAGTGGTCGAGCGGTTCTGGGCGCTACAGTCTGGAACCGCGCGACCGCTACGGTCGCAGGTTCGAATCCTGCCTCGGGCATGGATGTGTGTGATGTCCTTAGGTTAGTTAGGTTTAAGTAGTTTTCAAACTCATAATAAAGTAGCAGATGAGGTATCACAGAACGTGCTAAAGGAATTCCTGAGGGACATAAATTAATGTTAAAAAATTGAGATATATTAAATACCAAATACAGAAGAGCGTCGATTATCCGAACGTCGGTCAACCGAACCGAACTGTGTACTCGCACCTGTTACTCTCCCACCCTACCGTCCATCATCCCCCTCACTCCCAAACCAAGTTTCCCACAGTAGTCGCCGCACTGAGCCACCGCTGGCGGAACATTGCTTCTAATGGGGCCTTTTCCAATGAGTACAAGGTGGGGAAGTCGACAATTACGGATATAAAAAAAACAAAAGACGAGCATAGCAAATTTTATAGCTATACTTGATTCTACTGATGGATCAACAAGCCGTAAAACTATGAAGCTCGCCACTAACACAGATCTAGATGATACTGTTTACAAGTGGTTTACACAAAAGAGATCGGAAGGAGAACCTATCTCAGGTCCCATTCTGTGTAAGAACGCAATGCAGTTCAACGAAAAACTTGGAGGCCCTTCGAACTTTAAAGCGAGCACGGGCTGGTTAAAACGCTTCAAGTCAAGACACGGCATTCGTGAGCTTACAATACAGGGAGAAAAACTACCGGCTCATTCTTTCAAACTAAGGGACGTATTAAGGGAAGAAGATTATGCTCTCGAAAACGTTTACAATGCTGACGAAAATGGACTTAACTGGAAAGCTTTAACGAGAAAAACTCTTGTTTCACGTCATGAATTTGCAGCACCTGGTCCTAGCTTTGGCTTGTGCTAATGCTACTGGAAGTCACCGACTGCCTATATTCGTCATTGGTAAAAGTAAACAACCGCGTTGTTTCAGGCGCGTTAATATGTCAGCCTTGCCTGTTGTGCACACCTCACAAAAGAGTGCCTGGATGGATAGTACGATTTTTATGAAGTGGTTTCTGGACGTTTTCGTACCCTCTGTAAAAGCTCATCAGCTAAAGAATGGGAAGAGGGAGAAAACACTATTTCTCCTTGACAATGCACCAACTCATCCGTCATGTGATATTTTAAACGAAAAAGACGAGTTCGTAAAGGTAATATTTCTTCCACCTAACGTAACCTCATTATTACAGCCGATGGATCAAGGCGTTATTGAGACTTTCAAACGATATTACAGGAAAGAATTGTTGCGTAAGTTATTGTTACAAAGAGAAGAGGATGGAGAAGAAAGTCTCTTAAGAAATCATAAGAATATTGACTTGAAAGACGCGTCCTACATGATCAGCGCAGCAAGGAATAGTGTAAAGGAAGAGAATTTGAAGAAAGCCTGGAATAAAATTTTGGACACAGAAGAAAATTCACAAGGTATGATTGAAAATGACGAACAGAATGATATGTCCGAAATTCTCGGTATGCTAAAAGAAATAGATTGCCACGCATGTGATGAAGAAGACGTTCACGAATGGATGAATATCGATGTGCAGATCCAGGACACCAAATCATGCAGGACAGCGAGGTTGTGAATGTCGTCACTGATAAAGATGACGCCGCCAGCACCTCATCAATCAGTGCTCCAGAAAGTGAAGATGAAAGTATACCGACAGCTTGTTTATATACTGCCTTGCGATCGTTTGAAGCCCAAGATGAAAACTGTGCCACATACTATATATTCCTACTGAAGTTGCCTTTGTATGTTACTTTGTAATACTAAAAGATGCCTGTTTCTATGAATAAATCTACTGTACAGTACTTCTTTTTGGCAAATAAACATGTACAGTTCGATTATCCGAACAAACCAGTTTTCCGAACACCCATGTCCCCCAATTACTTCGGATAATCGACGCTCTACTGTACTCCTATACCGCCTGCGCGTGGATAGGCCTACTTTCTCGTAGTCTGGAATACGCCACGTACGGGACCAGCGGGAGTGGGGAACAATATCACCAACTAGACAAAGCACCGGATTTGACTTGGGTTAGAACTAGTTAGTAGGACTTAGATTAGGAAATTAGTATTAGGAACCTGCAGCGAATAACATCCTGGCCTGCCCAGTGTCAGGGGCACGCCCATCGGGATTAGCTCGATGGGCAAGGGAATAAAGTAGGTTAATATATATCTCAGACAAAACTGTGACGCTGCAGGCAATAGAGTTAGTTAAGATTACATACACTAAATACAAATACTTATAGGAATTTAGCTCCCCATTGTAATTAGTTACAGCTGTAGCTCACAATTAATTAAATTACAATTAGCTGCAATTGGTGTTTAAACAAATCAAGACCCACTAATCTTATAAGGAAGTGGCTTATGTTGTATAATTATTATTGTTGTTGAAATAAAGAATTTTAAAAAAAAAGAAAAAAGGTCTAGGGGATTGATGAACTCAGAAGTTAAGTCCCATAGTGCTCAGAGCCATCAAAAAATATTTAAGACAATACTCGACAAAACACTAAAGGAAATAATAGAATCGCAACTGCAGGAGGTGCAGTATGAGTTCAGAGAAAACTGTGCAGTTGTAGATCTCCTATTTGCATTCACAGTGCTGGTAGAAATGCACTGGGAGAAGGTCTTGAAAAAGCGCTTGGAGGCAACTGGCACACGATGGGATGTAAAGTGGTTGCCTACCTGCAGGCGCCTACCACTGCTTCGAAAGTAAAGGCGCATTTTTAAAATTCTCAATAAATGGGGGCAGGTGCCACTGTTATTGCTGAAGTGGTGGGTTTCAGAGGGACCCTTTGCCGATTTATTCACAAAGTGAATCATCATCTGAAAGTTACTTTTTTGTCTATAAGATTTGCACAGAAGTGCAGTAACTCACACTGAGGTGTATCCTTCGAAACTTCACAAGGTACCAGTACTTGGGTGTTTATGACTGAAGAGCAGCTAGTCACAGAAGCCCAGTGACAGCTGTAATTATCGTATGGGAGCGAAACTTGGTAGATATCTTAATGTGGAACCGATTTACGCTGGAAAAAATTAGTTCCAGTTTCGGCCATCAGGTGCGAATCTGGCGATATGGATGCAAGAAAGGCTTGTAGAAATGTTTCCATATGTAATAGATTAGGACATTGACAAGCCAGTGAGAAAGGTAGTCTATAATGATGAATATATCAACCGCCGCTTCCACACTGTGCTCAATATCAGCACTGGAGACGTAGACGAGATGCTGTACAGCGCTAGATTTGCACCTGTTGGCCGAAATTGGAACTATTTTTTTTTTCACTGGAGACGTGAACGAGATGCTGTACAGCGCTAGATTTGCACCTGGTGGCCAAAATTGGAACTATTTTTTTCACCAGAGACGTGGACGAGATGCTGTACAGCGCCATATTTGCACCTGGTGGCCAAAATTGGAACTTTTTTTTTCACCGTACATCGGTTCCGCAGTAACGTATTATCGTATCTATCGAGTTTCGCTGCCATATCATGACTGCAGCCCATACTGGGCGTTCGTGAGCAGCTGCACTTTAATAGTAACCACCTGGTAGATTGAGTTGGCGCCGGCGGCCCTGGTGGCTGCTGCCCAGATGCACAGGCGCAGGTGCTCGGCCTGTTGGACCGGCCCGGCCCAGCGCGAGTGGATTGACTGGATAGGGCGCCGGTCACCGTCCAGTAGGCGCACACCTGTGCCAGCCCGCCTCAGGTGTGTGTCCCGCCACGCTAGCCACCTGCCGCTCTCCGCCTTTCCACGTTTCGGCGCTGTCCGCAATTCCGGGACTGAGTTGTGGTCCCAGCGCGCCACTCGTTACGCTACGCTGCCGTCACGTCCTCTTCAGCTGAAAAGGGGACCGCGCCTACTCCTCATCACCGATTCCGTCCAAATTTATGGTGTATGCTGTGCTTTGCCGAATATGAAAATAACAGACGTGGGAACTCCAGATGGACGAGCGCTTAGAAAAAGATACTATTTTCGGCGCGCTTTGGACAATGCATGAGCCGTTTACTTAAGTGTAGCCTCCTGTGAGCAGCTGGCGCAACAGAAAAAGTGGAGAACGTGTAGTGGACTGACAATGCAGCCAGTCCACAGAGACGGGTAGCCGAAAGGGCACTCGTACACACACGCCGACTGGCGCGAAGTCTGGAACTGGATTCGTAATGAATGTGATAAAGAAAAGAACGTAGCTACTAGAACACTTAACTTTTATATCGTCCTTTGGTATACAGCAATCTTGATGAGACAAGTGAGACTATCTTGAGATACATGCAATGGTACAAATGGCGCCTTGCTAGGTCGTAGCCATGGACTTAGCTGAAGGCTATTCTAACTGTCTCTCGGCAAATGAGAGAAAGGCTTCGTATGTGTAGTCGCTAGCAATGTCGTCCGTACAACTGGGCGAGTGCTAGTCCGTCTCTCGAGACCTGCCTTGTGGTGGCGCTCGGTCTGCGATCCTGACAGTGGCGACACGCGGGTCCGACATGTACTAATGGACCGCGGCCGATTTAAGCTACCACCTAGCAAGTGTGGTGTCTGGCGGTGACACCACAGAACGCTATAAAAGTGGAGTAAAGCTGTGTGCTGCACGCTGTAGCCGAACGGTTCTTCAGTCCGGAACCGCGCTGCTGCTATGGTTGCAGGTTCGAATCGTGCTTCGGGCATGGATTTGTGTGATGTCCTTAGGTTAAGGTAGTTCTAAGTCTAGGGGACTGATCACCTCAGAAGTTAAGTCCCATAGTGCTTAGTGCCAAAACAGTGTGCCGGGCGACTCGAACTCTGGACTTTTTGCCTTTCGTGGGCAAGTGCTCTACCGACTGAGCCACCCACGCAGACTCACGACACGACTTCACTGCTTTACTGCCACCAGCACCTCGTCATCTACCTTCGAAACTTTACAGAAGCTCTCGTGCGAAATTTGCAGAATTAGCACTCCTGTAAGAAAGGGTATTGGGGAGAACTGCCCTAGCCACTGCCTGGGGGATGTGTCTAGAATGAAATTTTCACTCTGCAGTGGAGTGTGAGCTGATACGAGGATTAAAACTGGGTGCTGGATCGAGACTCGGAAATCAGAACCGTTGGCTTTCACTGTCCGTCACACAGGAAGTTTCATATCAGCGCATACTCCGCCGCAGAGTGAAAATTCTTCCAGGAAACATCCCCCAGTCTGTGGCTAGAGCACGTCTCCACAATATCCTTGTGGCTACAGCACATCTCCACAATATCCTACGAGGTGCGGCTAGAAAAAAACCGGACTGATGCTGGAAAAAACATTTATTTACAATTATTTACAATTTCATGTTATCTCCTTCAATGTACTCTCCTCCTCGGTCTCTAAACCGCTCCATACGAATTTTCCACTCTTCATAGCAATGCTGCAGATCATTTTCGGTAAGTCCATACATTACTTTCGTCGCTTTTTCTTTTACTGCTTCAACAGTCTCAAATCTAGTTCCTTTCAAAGCTGACTTGACTTTAGGGAAAAGAAAAAAGTCACAGGGGGCCAAATCAAGTGAGTAGGGTGGTTGATCTAAGATGGGAATGTTGTGTTTTGCCAAAAACGTCTTCACTGACAACGCACTGTGAGCTGGGGCATTGTCTTGGTGAAGGATCCACGACTTTTTTCTCCACAAATCGTTCCGTTTTCTCCGTACTCGCTCACGTAGGGCAGCCAGGACGCTAATGTAGTAATGCTGATTCACTGTTTGTCCCTCTGGTACCCAATCAATGTGCACAATCCCTTTGATGTCAAAAAAAAAAAAAAAAAAAAAAAAAAAAAAAAAAAAAAAAACCAATTATCATTGCCTTGAATTTCGATTTTGACATTCGTGCTTTTTTTTTTGTCGTGGAGAACCAGGAGTTTTCCAATGCATCGATTGGCGTTTAGTTTCGGGATCGTAAGTAAAAAACCACGATTCATCTCAAGTAATAACATTTTGTAAGAAGGTGGGATCACTGTCAATGTTTTCCAGGATGTCAGAACAAATCATTCTTCGGCGTTCCTTCTGTTCAATTGTGAGACACTTTGGAACCATTTTTGAACACACTTTGTTCATGTTGAAACTTTCGTGAAGAATCTGCCTAACACTTTCCTTGTCAACTCCTGTTAACTCAGACACTGCTCTGTTTGTTAAACGGCGATCTTGTCGAACAAGTTTACCGATTTTTTCAATGTTTGCATCAGTTTTTGCTGACAATGGTCTGCCAGTGCGAGTGTCATCACTGGTGTCTTCGCGGCCATCTTTAAATCGTTTAAACCACTCAAACACTTGTGTTCGCGATAAACAATCATCGCCGTACACTTGTTGTAACATTACAAACGTTTCACTTGCAGATTTTCCTAGTTTGAAACAAAATTTGATGTTAACACGCTGTTCTTTCTGTACACTCAACATTTTCCGACGCACAGACAAAACGTCAACTACTTAAAACAGACGCCACGGGCAGACTGAGTGCAGGAGGCAGATGAAACTCGAGCAGTAGGCGGAGCGAGAGTCACGTGACAGGCCACGCGACTTTCGGCCTTATTGCATTCGTTTTATTGTTTCACCAGTACTAGTCCGGTTTTTTTCTAGCCACACCTCGTATCTTCCAAGAGAGCTAGTTCCGCAAGTTTCGCAGGAGAACGTCTGTGAAGTTGGGAACATAGGAGATGAGGATGAGATAGACCTACTGGCGGTAGTAAAGCTGCGAGGACAGGTCGTGAGTCGACCCTGTAATAGTGTGCTCAGCCGGTAGATACGCCACGAGACATACGATCCTACAGCGACACGACAGGTACAGTACAAGTGTGTGCAATTATTAACGGCCTGTTGCAGATGATTTGCAACAGAATCACAGGATCATTGTTCGAAACGCTGTAATTGTCTCGCTGTACGACACATAAGTTTGAAGTTTGTCCCACAGATGTCTACAGCCTTCCTCTGTAATGATGCAAAAGCTTGGCACCGTGCGATGTCCACTTCCAACTCGACAACGCTTCAAACAACAAGATCACGACACCTGAGAAAAAAAGTCCACAGTTCAGAAGTTCGTATGACGCGTAGAGTGGGTTAATGATGTCCTATTGGTACCAAATTTCACCGCAGTTCTACTCAACGGAAGCCGTGGACGTCTCACACGATGGGAAGGTCGTCACAGCCCCTCTTACCCAGATTTCACCCCTTCGTTTGATGTCTGTCTGATGGAGGTCAGAACCGCGACAGCCAGCGTTGAAATTACACAGTTTCTTGTTAGTGGCCGAGGAAAACATTTAAGAAAAACCGCCGCTCACAATTCGACACGAAAAGGCCTCAAGAAGTAACATAAAGGGTGTCAGTAAAAAAAATCTTTTTCTAGGTACGTTAATTCCCACACATTTCGCGGTGAACAAAGACGGCTTCCATTGTTATGAACAACAGGACAGGGAGATGTTCTTCACAATCTTTGATATTGCTTACATTTGATATTGCTAGCAGTCGCATAACAACATGATCTCTCCCGTTTAGAATGCAGTACGACTGCAGTTTTTGCTCTGCTGTACTGGGTGCAACCACAAGGGACAGTTCGTAACGATTCGACGAAATTCGAACGTAATCCGAAGCAGCACAGGGTACTTACGTTTCTTTGACAGCTCGTGTTTCATGCCCTGTTGCGGCCTTATCACAGAGAGGTGCGCCTCAGTTTGGATCTTAAGCTATGCATTTCAGAGCACATGTTTACTGGACAATTTTTCTTATTTTGTTCAACGATAGCACTCTCCAAAATATGGAAAGAAAAGCGTTTCCAGAGGAAGGGAGTTGTTTCACGGTATCGAAGTGCAAGAATTGCTCACAGCTCTTAAGGCATGCGTTTCAGAACCCATGTTTACTTGAGTTTTTTTTTGTTTCGAATGATCATTCTTGTCATATCCCTGAATACTGACCATCACTTCTGAAACACCCTGTATATTTGGCCTGAAGACGACCAGAGAAAGCCGGAAACGTCCATCTGAAGTCGGACACATGGCAACCCTACTTGGGGCGTATGCTCGTACAAAGGGCGTTCAAAAAGTTTTGCACAGTCTCCACTAATTTTTTTTATTTTTTGCGGGATGAGAATGAAATTCTTTGTAAACATACTTGGAACATTTAGCTATAAGTTGGTATATAAAAGGATCTGCTTTTATTTACAGATGAGCCACAATGGACCTTAAGTACATGTCAGGTTGCGACAACGGTCGGTGATGGAGTTCCTCTTTAAGACCGGTGATGTTTTGACGGCGTCATTACCCTGGATGAAACATGATTGTTTTTGTCCGCACCTGAAAGCAAAACCCCATCCATGGAGTGGCGTCAACCGGGTTCCTCTCGGAAGAAGAAACAAAGACTTTCACGAACAGAACAGCAGTCCGAAATGTGACGGCCTCCTTCTTCTGGGATCAGTGTGGTGTCATTTGGCTCTGAGCACTATGGGACTTACCATCTATGGTCATCAGTCCCCTAGAACTTAGAACTACTTAAACCTAACTAACCTAAGGACATCACACAACACCCAGTCATCACGAGGCAGAGAAAATCCCTGACCCCGCCGGGAATCGAACCCGGGAACCCAGGCGTGGGAAGCGAGAACGCTACCGCACGACCACGAGCTGCGGACGATGTGGTGTCATTTACATTGACTTTTTGGATCCTGGATCCACAATTAACCGGGACCGTTCCTGTTTGTCATTGGAGAAGCTGCGACGTGCCATCAAGACCTACAGACCACAGCTTCAGGGTCAGCTCATCCAGACTACACCATGACAGTGCCAAACCCCATACAGCCCTTATGACGCATGAGAAAATCAGGAAAATGGGGTTGGAGAATTGTTCCTCGTCCTCCCTACAGCCCGGACTTGGCTCCGTCTGATTTTTTACCTCTTTGGTCGTCTGAAGGCCCACCTGCGCGGTAAAACATTTGATAGAAAGACCTTCTTTCCTGTGTCAAGCGATGGTGTAAAAGTCAGTCCCCAGAATTTTACCAAAGTGCATTTACATCATGTGAAGAACGTTGGGCCAGATGCATCACAGCTGATGAAGGCTACATTGAATACGCTCAATGTTCCAACTGTTGTTGTGGTCTTCAGTCGTGAGACTGGTTTGATGCAGCTCTCAATGCTACTCTATCCTGTGCAAGCTTCTTCATCTCCCAGTACCTACTGCAGCCTACATCCTTCTGAATCTGCTTAGTGTATTCATCTCTTGGTCTCCCCCTACGATTTTTACCCTCCACGATGCCCTCCAATACTAAATTGGTGATCCCTTGATGCCTCAGAACATGTCCTACCAACCGGTCCGGTCCCTTCTTCTAGTCAAGTTGTGCCACAAACTCCTCTTCTCCCCAATCCTATTCAGTACCTCCTCATTAGTTACGTGATCTACCCATCTAATCTTCAGCATTCTTCTGTAGCACCACATTTCGAAAGCTTCTATTCTCTTCTTGTCCAAACTATTTACCGTCCATGTTTCACTTCCATACATGGCTACACTCCATACAAATACTTTCAGAAATGACTTCCTGACACTTAAATCTATACTCGATGTTAACAAATTTCTCTTCTTCAGAAACGCCTTCCTTGCCATTGCCAGTCTACATTTTCTACCCTCTCTACTTCGACCATCATCAGTTATTTTGCTCCCCAAATAGCAAAACTCCTTTACTACTTTAAGTGTCTCATTTCCTAATCTAATACCCTCAGCATCACCCGACTTAATTCGACTACATTCCATTATCTTCGTTTTGCTTTTGTTGATGTTCATCTTATATCCTCCCTTCAAGACACCATACATTCCGTTCAACTGCTCTTCCAAGTCCTTTGCTGTCTCTGACAGAATTACAATGTCATCGGCGAACCACAAAGTTTTTATTTCTTCTCCATGGATTTTAATTCCTACTCCGAATTTTTCTTTTGTTTCCTTTACTGCTTGCTCAATATACAGATTGAATAACATCGGGGAGAGGCTACAACTATGTCACAAAAAAAATTCATTTTCCTCCTGGAAAAAATGAAAAAATTAGAGACGACTGCAAAACTTTTTGAACGCCCTTTATACGTACATGTAAATCTACATCCATACTCCGAAAGCCACCTGACGGATTGTGGCGGAGATTCTCTCTTGCAGAGTCTTCCACTGGAGTTTATCTATCATCACCACAAAGCGATTACTAAATGATCCTGTAACGAAGCGCGCTTCTCTCCGTCGGATCTTCTCTATCTCTTCTATCAACCTTATCTGGTACGGATCCCACACCGGTGAGCAGTATTGAAGCAGTTGGCCAACAAGTGTACTGTAACCTACTTCTTGCCGGCCGCGGTGGCCAAGCGGTTCTAGGCGCTTCAGTCTGGAACCGCGCGACTGCTACAGTCGTAGGTTCGAATTCTGCCTCGGGCATGGATGTGTGTGATGTCCTTAGGTTAGTTAGGGTTAAGTAGTTCTAAGTTCTAGGGGACTCATGACCTCATATGTTAAGTCCCATAGTGCTCAGAGCCATTTGAACCATTTTTGTAACCTACTTTCCTCGTTTTCGCGCTGCATTTCCTTATGATTCTTTCAGTGAATCTCAGTCTGGCATCTGCTTTACCGACGACTAATTTTATATGGTCATTCCATTTTAAATCATTCCTAATGCCTACTCCGAGATAATTTATGGAATTAACTGCTTCCAGTTGCTGACCTGCTATATTGTAGCTAAATGATAAAAGATCTTGAAACTTCCTGGCAGATTAAAACTGTCTGCCGGACCGAGACTCGAACTCGGGAACTTTGCATTTCGCGGGCAAGTGTTTTACCAACTGAGCTACCCAAGCACGACTCACGTCGCGACCTCATAGCTTTACTTCTGCCAATACATCGTCTACTACCTTCCAAACTTTATTGGCAGAAAACTACTAAAATGTAGACTTTCACGGCCGGAAATATCATATACATTATAATTATCCGGGCTGTTATGCCGTGGTCGGTTGATGAATTCTGTGTCGATTCCCAACGTTTCGTCTCCGACTGCGGGAGACATCTTCAAGGGGGTCCTTAGCTCGATGGAAGGTCCAACACACCCACTGGCTCGCTACCGACCACGGCATAACAGCCCGGATAATTATAATGGACAGAAGTAAAGCTGTGAGGACGGGGCGTGAGTCGTGCTTGGGTAGTTCACTTGGTAGAGCACTTGCCCCCGAAAGGCAAAGGTCCCGAGTTCGCGTCTCGGTGCGGCACACAGTTTTAATCTGCCAGGAAGTTTCATATAAGCGCACACTCCGCTGCAGAGTGAAAATCTGATTCTGATAAAGTATCTTTCTTTCTATGTATTCACAGTATATTACAGTTGTCCACATTGATAGGTAGACGTAGTGAAGGGCCTCCTGGGAGTCGTCATTGGTGCTGCGTGGCTTTACTACAGTAATGAAGGGAGAAACGGCACAGTTGCGGTGCGGGGAACGAGGGCTAATACAGTGTTGTTTTGTTTCCCCGATTGAACCAAACATCAGATTTTAGGTTCGGAATGGTAGATTCTCTCCGACGGTGTGGACAGTTTGAGAAGCGTCCCCGGCCTGGAAGGCAGGCACACGTGGGCAGGGCAGCGCGGCCAATGGACTGAATGAAGGCGGCCGGCGGCGGCGGCGAAGCGCGTGTCGCAAGAGCTGGCCTTCCAGCGGGGCTGGCTGCCGCTCTGGCGCCACCGCCGTGGAGTGGGGACCGGTGGCGGACAGAAATAGCCGCGCCAGCACGTGGCCTAAAGCGGCCGCCAAGTCCTCACCCCGCCGGCGCGCCTCACACATCGTGTCGATGGGAAGGTGTGGCCACACCGCTGCCCAATGCACGGCAGCGGCTCGACGGCAGCGCGTGAGCGGAATCCGATAAACCTATCCGTCTCGTCATCTGCGAGCCGCATAACACTGTAACGCTGCTACATCCCCGCACTGTCTGTGGCATGCAGTTGCCTTCCTCCTACTTGCTCCATTCAGTTACTACCAGAAGGTTACAGCTCAAAATAGCTCTAAGCACTATGGGACTTAACATCTGAGGTCATCAGTCCCCTAGAACTTGGAACTACTAAAACCTAACTAACCTGAGGACATCACACACATCCATGCCCTAGGCAGGATTCGAACCTGCGACCGCAGCAGCAGCGCGGTTCCGGGCTGAACCGCCTGGAACCGCTCAGCCACACCGCCCCCCCCCCCGCCCACACACACTAATATATATACGGGGTGGTCCATTGATAGTGACCGGGCCAAATATCTCACGAAATAAGCATTAAACGAAAAAACTATGTAGTGTCGGCAGACTTGCCAACACTACGCACACTAATTGAAAGAGGCGGCCAAGATTCACGCGCTAACTCACGAAGGATGGAGTGAGGTCTGAAACAGGATACGTAATGAATGCTATAAAGAAAAGTACGTAGCTTCTCGAATACTTAACTTTAATCCATCCTTTGTATACATCGTTCTTGATGAATCAAGTGAGACATCTTGAGAATGTGGCGATACAAGTGAGGTTCTTTAGATACAAGCTATCTAAGGCTAATGGCGCCTTGCTAGGTCGTAGCCATGGACTTAGCTGAAGGCTATTCTAACTGTCTCTCGGCAAATGAGAGAAAGGCTTCGTCAGTGTAGTCGCTAGCAAAGTCGTCGTACAACTGGGGCGAGTGCTAGTCCGTCTCTCGAGACCTGCCGTGTGGCGGCGCTCGGTCTGCGATCACTGCCAGTGGCGACACGCGTGTCCGACATGTACTAATGGACCGCGGCCGATTTAAAGCTACCACCTAGCAAGTGTGGTGTCTGGCGGTGACACCACAAACTACAAAGAACGAAACTCGTCTAGCTTGAAGGGGGAATCCAGATGGCGCTATGGTTGGCCCGCTAGATGGCATAAAAATGGAGGTACCTAATCTAAAAAATGCAGTTGATATCCGTTTGACCTATGGCAGCGCCATCTAGCGGGCGAACCATAGCGCCAACTGGTTTCCCCCTTCAAACTAGACGAGTTTCGTTCTTTGCAGTTTTTTCGTTTGACGTTTATTTCGTGAGATATTTGGCCCGGTCACGATCAATGGACCACCCTGTATATACATATACAGGGCGTCTCAAAACACTCCGACAAACTTTAGGGACAGGTTCCTCATACAGAAAAATGTGGATGTAGGCTGGAATTTAGTACCTCAGTAAAAAGGTGAACGTCGCTAGGGAGGAATCTCCGCCCGGGGACTGCGTGTTTCAGTTGCCCTCATCATTTCATCATCATTCATGAAATTCACGAGACGGGACAGTGAAGAGATGGGGAATTTGTACGGGCGCTGATAACTGCACCGTTGATTGTCCCACAAAAGAAATATCACCACCACCATCATTTGATGTTCAGCATTCTTCTATAGCATTAGTTCCCACTCAACGTCGCCAAGTCTTCTCTTGACACAACTGCCTGTCGGTCCTACCTAATTAATGACTCCCTGCGGGTTAGAATAGCGTTGTCTGTCGGCGACAGTATGGCACCGGGTCTCCATTATCTGGGAAGTCCAGGATTAAGCGAACCCTTGGCGCCCGTCTGTCCGGCGACTACTCTACACAGACCGCCGCCACGTGGAGAGGGTACCGTTAACGGGACACCCGGGGTGAGACTGGCCAGCTAAACGGTCGGGGATGCTGCTAAAGAGGACACCTGGCACTGTTCTCTGTACGGTAGGGCCGGGTTATGTGGGAAGCAAGCCCTATGACTCGGCCCATGTGCGCAGCTAGGACGCCATTGTATTACACATGACCGTAGCTCAAGCGGCAAGAGATAATACAGAAAGGAATAGAAGGGGGGAAGACACTATTGCTTTTAAGAATCAGCCATGCAGTATGAAGCCTGTTTAAAAGAAGGCCTGTTATTGAAATATGCTAGTTACAAATCTTCCCGCTACAACATTCACCAGTTCGGTCGGCAGGAGACTAGCGATAACTGTTATAAATTTGAGCCACTGCTTACATTTAAAAAATACACTCCTGGAAATGGAAAAAAGAACACATTGACACCGGTGTGTCAGATCCACCATACTTGCTCCGGACACTGCGAGAGGGCTGTACAAGCAATGATCACACGCACGGCATAGCGGACACACCAGGAACCGCGGTGTTGGCCGTCGAATGGCGCTAGCTGCGCAGCATTTGTGCACCGCCGCCGTCAGTGTCAGCCAGTTTGCCGTGGCATACGGAGCTCCATCGCAGTCTTTAACACTGGTAGCATGCCGCGACAGTGTGGACGTGAACCGTATGTGCAGTTGACGGACTTTGAGCGAGGGCGTATAGTGGGCATGTGGGAGGCCGGGTGGACGTACCGCCGAATTGCTCAACACGTGGGGCGTGAGGTCTCCACAGTACATCGATGTTGTCGCCAGTGGTCGGCGGAAGGTGCACGTGCCCGTCGACCTGGGACCGGACCGCAGCGACGCACGGATGCACGCCAAGACCGTAGGATCCTACGCAGTGCCGTAGGGGACCGCACCGCCACTTCCCAGCAAATTAGGGACACTGTTGCTCCTGGGGTATCGGCGAGGACCATTCGCAACCGTCTCCATGAAGCTGGGCTACGGTCCCGCACACCGTTAGGCCGTCTTCCGCTCACGCCCCAACATCGTGCAGCCCGCCTCCAGTGGTGTCGCGACAGGCGCGAATGGAGGGACGAATGGAGACGTGTCGTCTTCAGCGATGAGAGTCGCTTCTGCCTTGGTGCCAATGATGGTCGTATGCGTGTTTGGCGCCGTGCAGGTGAGCGCCACAATCAGGACTGCATACGACCGAGGCACACAGGGCCAACACCCGGCATCATGGTGTGGGGAGCGATCTCCTACACTGGCCGTACACCACTGGTGATCGTCGAGGGGACACTGAATAGTGCACGGTACATCCAAACCGTCATCGAACCCATCGTTCTACCATTCCTAGACCGGCAAGGGAACTTGTTCCAACAGGACAATGCACGTCCGCATGTATCCCGTGCCACCCAACGTGCTCTAGAAGGTGTAAGTCAACTACCCTGGCCAGCAAGATCTCCGGATCTGTCCCCCATTGAGCATGTTTGGGACTGGATGAAGCGTCGTCTCACGCGGTCTGCACGTCCAGCACGAACGCTGGTCCAACTGAGGCGCCAGGTGGAAATGGCATGGCAAGCCGTTCCACAGGACTACATCCAGCATCTCTACGATCGTCTCCATGGGAGAATAGCAGCCTGCATTGCTGCGAAATGTGGATATACACTGTACTAGTGCCGACATTGTGCATGCTCTGTTGCCTATGTGCCTGTGGTTCTGTCAGTGTGATGTGATGTATCTGACCCCAGGAATGTGTCAATAAAGTTTCCCCTTCCTGGGACAATGAATTCACGGTGTTCTTATTTCAATTTCCAGGAGTGTAATAAGGGAATGGCGCTGTGTGAATCAGTCTTGGTGGGCTTTATTTATCGGATTATCATACGTACTATTTCTTCTTTATTAAAGTATTAGCCTAAGTACACGCAATAATCACTCAGCCTCCTTTACAGAATTTGTTTTTCGTAAAATGCTAGACGTCGCCTGGAGACATGGAGCCGAGGTAAGAAACGCTGTGAAGGAATTGGAGTGCACGGGAATTATTTTCCCCTTAGACTCGCATTCCTTCCTTCGTCCACATTCCTGAATGATGAGTTACCACGGAATCAGAAGTAAATAAAGGCCCTGCAACTCCTAATCCTCCAAGAAATTCGGGGAGTCAGAGCTCAGCAGCATCACCACCATCATCATTTTCTTCTGTTTTGCCAACCCCACCGAAAACCACCGGTACTACTCTTACGAGGAGAGAAAAAATTCACTTTTGACTTACGAAATTCATAACCTGATATCAAACCCTTTCATGACAGCAATATGCATTTCATTCATTCAAGAGAAAAAATAAAGCATGTAATAAGACAAATTACACGTAACGATGGACCCACAGGGTCCGAAATGCGTCATGCACTTTATAAAACACGAAATGTTGTGAGTGAACGCGCTTTTTAATTCATACCTTCAGTGAATTGAATACAGTCACGTTTAAAGCTGTTAAATGTGGATAAAATTAAAAAGAAAAATTCAGCTTGCCACCTGACTACACTAGTTCATCTATCTTACAACAGGGAAGAGAAAATTCCATTTTGTAAACTACCAAACAAAGAATGTGAAGGGTTGCACAAATGCGTTGGATGTTGGAGCGAAATCTTCAAAGCCAGAAGGACACCCATCTTCATGATCACGTCAAACTGAACCGGAAGAAGGATACGTACATTGTTGTTCCTGCAGCATCAAATATTACGTCCATAGATCTGCGAAGAAAGGAGAATGGACCAAGTGTGATCAGGTGTCGTTACACGATATCTGTGTGGGAGCTGCTAATAGTAACCAATTCCACTGTAGGAAACGCATGTAATAACTACTGTAACAATTAGAAAGTGTAATCTTCCGTATTGCGTATAACTGTATGGCAGTTTACAGAGATTCACGCAGCCCCGTTTACCATTCAAATTTTTCGTTGTTTCAACATTTTAAATTATGAATACGAATTGATTTTTGATCTATTTGCCATTATAATTCAATATGTGTAATAACCTATTTATTACATCTTTGGGGTCCAAAAAGATAAGTGACTCACTGAGCCCCAGATCAACAAGCTCCCCCAACCCATTTTGATTGCAACGAGCGCAGCTGCAAATCACCCAGTTCAAGATGGCACCAAACGTCATGCGACTCACGTAAAAACAAGGTTTCAGCATACCCATTCTAGAGTTTCGTTGATTGCTTTGAGACTCTAAGCTTTATTAATAGGAACATGTACATATACTAGGCGCACGTAAAACAGATGTAGTGACGGAGGACATACGGTGCCATATGTAATTTTACTTATGATAGAAACAGGCTTATGTCTGTTGAAGTTATTTTATTTTATTGATCTTGACGTAGCCACTGGACCGAGACATTTTTCAATTTTAAAAGCTTATGACTTCTGGAGAAGGCTATATTATTATTGCAGAAACCTCGTTCAAGGTTTAAAATAAACATAATTAGTGCAGAATGAGATTTTCACTCTGCTGCGGAGTGTACGCTGATATGAAACTTCCTGGCAGATCAAAACTGTGTGCCGGACCGAAACTCGAACTCGGGACCTTTTTCTTTCGCGGGCAAGCGCTCTACCATCTGCGCTACCCAAGCACGACTCACGCCCGGTCCTCACAGCTTTACTTCTGCCAGTACCTCGCCTCCTACCTTCCAAACTTTACAGAAGCTCTGCTGGGAATGTGGCTAAGCCATGTCTCCGCAATATCCTTTCTTCCAGTAGTACTAGTTCTGCATGGTATGCAGGAGAGCTTCTGTGAAGTTCAGAAGGTAGGAGACGAGGTACTGGCAGAAGTAAAGCTGTTAGGACGGGGCGTGAGTTGTGCTTGGGTAGTTCAGTTGGTAGAGCACTTGCCCGCGAAAGACAAGATCCCGAGTTCGATTCTCGGTCCGGCACACAGTTTTAATCTTTCAGGAAGTTTCACATCAGCGCACACTCCGCTGCAGAGTGAAAATCTCATTTTAGTTAATAGTCGTGTTTTACTGTTCCTGTTAATTCAAACCAATAATTTAGGACCGCTCTATCGTATGGACGCGTGAAATCCCGCTTTAAAAACAATTTTGTGTATACAGCAAATCGAAGCTTCCCGTCGACAATCAATGTCGCGTCAAAGACGTCATAAGCAGCATTTATTTTGGCTCACTCAAGCTAAACGTTGCAGAAACGAAATTACAAATTTCTGCCGTAAGATCAGAGAAAATGTGCCTGACAATTCTTAGGAGGTACATGGTTCAAATGGCTCTGAGCACTATGGGACTTAACATCTGTGGTCATCAGTCCCCTAGAACTTAGAACTACTTAAACCTAACTAACCTAAGGACATCACACACACCCATGCCCGAGGCAGGATTCGAACCTGCGACCGTAGCAGCAGCGCGGCTCCGGTCTGTAGCGCCTAGAACCGCAAAGCCACCGCGGCCGGCTAGGAGGTACATGATACAGTTACTGCTGCTATATGGAGAACTGGCCTGCTAGTCCCAGATGTAATTTCCTTTCTTACCGTAATTCCTGAACGTAAGAGTTTCCTCACCGTTACTTGACAATATCTGCCACTACGCTACAGCACGCCCGTTTGTTTTCAAGGCATAAAATATGGCGGAGGTTCGTTCAAGTCGCTTGACTGTCGTCTGGGTGGTATTGGCCCTCTGAGGTATCCCATCTCTCTGTAAACACTCAAGGCCCAAGAGTGATACTCTGGTTCGGCTGCCCGGAGCAGGCAGCGCGCCGCAGGGTGGGGTCTCCACCCCCACCACCGGCGCATTCCTGACAGTGGGGTTTGGGTAGGGGGGGGGGGGGGGGGAGTGCAGCCTGGAGCCCGCTACCTGCGTCCACGCGGGCCCCACACAAAAGATACGGACTGCCCGCCACCGATACAGCTGAGGGCCATTCTGACAACCCAGCGTCCAAGCAACGCTGTTACATCACAGGCCAGCAATACTCCTCACCTCTCCAGCTTCCTGAACTAACTGGGGCGGCGCTTCAGCTAACGCCAATAAAAACGTCAGATTTATGTTTCCAATTGTGAACGTCTTTCAGTTTTCTTAAAGGATACTTTTTGTTCGTATATGACGTTCTGAGATGAAATGGTCTGGACAATACGAGGACCCAATCCTCGAGCGAAGAACATCCCGACCCGATCGGGAATCGAACAGGGGACCCTGAAATCTAGCACGCAAACCACACGCCAGCTAACTGCGGACGTTACTGTAATAAAGACTTCTTGACATCCATACATCTTTACAGGTTTGATTATTTGAATTCATGTCACTGGAATCGGGCGTGAATTATAAACTGGGTGTCCCAGAATTTAGGAGTATGACAAGAATGCTCATTTGTGGCTAAAAGCTTCACATGGGCATATCCCCTATTCTGAATGGTTTCTGAGATACCACATTTAACGTACATTATAACTTATGCTTATCCATTACGGATATTTTAGAACCGTCACTGTATATTGAATGTAAATAAGCTATACAAAACTGCAACCATTCACTCTTTTGAATAATTATGTTTTATTTTATGAACCGGTTTTCGAACCTTATCAGGTTCATTTGCAGATGGTTTCAGGAAGTTACATAATTATTGCTAGCATAATGGTGTGTGCTGGCTCTATGACAGAAAGATGGAACACACTTTAATCTATCGCCATGACTATAGCTTATCCGTCGATATGGGTACACGAATGGCAAAACGTCATTTTTTCGGATGAATCGAGGTTCTGTTTACAGCATCATGATGGTCGCGTCCGTGTTTGGCGACATCGCGGTGAACGCACATTGGAAGCGTGTATTCGTCACCGCCATACTGGCGTATCACCCAGCGTGATGGTATGGGGTGCCATTGGTTACACGTCTCGGTCACCTCGTGTTCGCATTGACGGCACTTTGAACAGTGGACGTTACATTTCAGATGTGTTACGACACGTGACTCTACCCTTCATTCGATCCCTGCGAAACCCTACATTTCAGTAGGATAATGCACGACCGCATGTTGCAGGTCCTGTACGGGCTTTTCTGGATACAGAAAATGTTCGACTGCTGCCCTGGCCAGCACATTCTCCACATCTCTCACCAATTGAAAAAGTCTGGTCAATGGTGGCCTAGCAACTGGCTCGTCACAATACGCCAATCACTACTCTTGATGAACTGTGGTATCGTGTTGAAGCTGCATGGGCAGCTGTACCTGTACACGCCATCCAAGCTCTGTTTGACTCAATGCCCAGGCGTACAAAGGCCATTATTATGGCCAGAGGTGGTTGTTCTGGATACTGATTTCTCAGGATCTATGCACCCAAATTGCGTGAAAATGTAATCACATGTCAGTTCTAGTATATTTGTCCAATGAATACACGTTTATCATCTGTATTTCTTCTTGGTGTAGCAATTTTAATGGCCAGTAGTGTACTACTCCCCCACCATGAACTTCCAAGCGAGCTTCGGAATTTGCATAAGACGGAGGGAGAAAATGTGATTTATAAGAATATTTTATGCTGTGAGTTTTAGATTTTAACCACATTGGTCCCGATTTTGTGAAGCAACCACAGTATTTGGCGGCCTTAACTCGACGTCCTCCGTCAAATGTACTGTTGGTGAGTTGTAAGAGGTAACACCTTCGTACGCAGCTGCAGCAGTGCGTGAGATGCATGCGTGCCGGGCGTTATCGCGAGCCGACTGGGGGCACACTAGGCCGGCAGCAGATACCGTTGTGACGTCACCCGGTGGCTGTGCACCCGCAGATAAGCGCCTGCTCATCTTATCCGCTCCTTTGCGAAAAGCTAGAGATCAGGCTCAACGTAGTTCATCAGTGTGACGGTTTGTTTCACCACCAAATTACCTGTCTATCGACCTTAACCACATTATTATATTATTTATATACTGACTGAAGAAAATCGCTACATCAAGAAGGAGTTGTGCTACACAAACGAAAGTTGATAGGCGTGGTCCTACATCTGAAATATGTCTATTCAAATTTCGCACCAGGCCATATGAGTGGCGCAAGTAGGATGCAATTCACGTTTGCTTTAAATGCACACCATAGCGTTTACGTCAACTTCTACGTGATTACTCTGCGGAGGTTTCAATGAACCACCTTCAAGCTGTCTCTCTACCGTTCTACTCTCGAACGGCGCGCGGGAAAAACTAGCACTTAAATTTTTCTGTGCGAGCTCCGATTTCTCTTACTGTATAGTGATGATCATTTCTCCCTATGTAGGTGGGTGCCAATAAAATGTTTTCGCAATCGGAGGAGAAAACAGGTGATTGAAACTTCATGAGAAGATACCGTAGCAACGAAAAACACCTTTGTTTTAATAATTGCCACTCCAATTCACGTATTATGCCTGTGGCACCATCTCCCCTATTTCGCGATAATACAAAACGAGATGCCTTTCTTTGACCTTTTCGATGTCATCCGTGAGTCCCACCTGATGCGGATCCCACACCGCACGCCGGCCGAAGTGGCCGAGCGGTTCTTGGCGCTACAGTCTGGAACCGCGCGACCGCTACGGCCGCAGGTTCGAATCCTGCCTCGGTCATGGATGTTTGTGATGTCCTTAGGTTAGTTAGGTTTAAGTAGTTCTAAGTTCTAGGGGACTGATGACCTCAGAAGTTAAGTTCCATAGTGCTCAGAGCCATCTGAACCCTAACTGCACGACCATACTCCAGAATTGAGCGGACAAGCGTGGTGTAAACAGTCTCTTTGGTAAACCTGTTGCACCTTCTAAGTGTTCTGCCAATGAATCGCAGTCTTTCGTTGAGCTCTACCCGCAACATTATCTATTTGATCGTTCCAATTTAAGGTGTTTGTAATTGTAATCCCTAAGTATTTAGTTGAATTTACAGCCCTCAGATTTGTGTGACTTATCGCGTAATCGAAATTTACCTGATTTCTTCTAGTACTCGTGTGAATAACTTCACACTTTTCTTTATTCAGGGTCAATTGCCACTTTCCGCACCGTACAGATATCTTATCTAAATCATTTTGCAAGCCGTTTTGATCATCTGATGACTTTACAAGACGGTAAATGACAGCATCATCTGCAAAAAATCTAAGGCGGCTACTCAGATTGTCTCCTATGTCGTTAATGTAGATCAGGAACAATAGAGGGCCTATAACACTTCCTTAGGGAACGCCGGATATTACTTCTTCCCGATATCGTATCTGCTTTCGAGTGCATTCTAGATTAATTCTTCAACAACTACGCAGTAGATTCCTATTCTCTTTCTCTTGGAAATGAGGAGCTCCTCCTCTGATGAACTACTGCCGCTGCTGCTGCTGCCACTGCTATACATTAGTCTTTCGTGAGTGGAGGCAACGCGCACGCAATATGATTGGTTACTTTACGTAGCTAATGCTTTGTGCTGTAGTCCCACTGTTAATAGGTTTTATTACAAATAGAAGGCATTACTTCTGGAGCGATCACCGGCTGACGTGAGAAAGATGCAACGAGATCGCTCCCAAGTCTCTGGAGGGCGCGCTAATGCCGAGAAAATGCTCCTTTTTCTCAGTCGGTGGAGTACACCTCGCGAGAGATCGCCGACGATAAGCCAGAGAAATTGGATTACGCACAGCGGCTGCCGAGCATATTTTTGCGGCCGTTTTTGCGATCGCGCTGCGCGCCCGGGCAGAGCCGGACGAGACGCGCCCGAGAAGAAAACTGGAAGCGCAGAATTAAGAGCCGTGGGAAAGGCGGAATGCTCGCGGAAGCTGCGCCTCAGACACCTGCAGCCGACCCAGACCCAGCGCCGGGAATAAATACTGGAGTAATGGCGTGCCGTGCGGACGCGCGGAACCGCCGCCTGAGTTATATCGGCGCGGCCGCGATTAATGCCGCGTCCAGTTTCGCGCTATTACAACGAATAATAACAATAATAATAAAATACGGCGCAGCTGGGGTGTACGGGCAGCACGCAGGAGCGCAGCGCCGGAGAGTAGAGGAGCGGAGAAAGAGTACAGTGCCCCGGGCTGGGGGCTGAGGCGCCAACCGGTTCGCTAGAGCCAGAGGCCGAGTGCTGCCGTGGGAACGCACAGGGCATTGTACAGCGCGCGCCTCGGGCCGCTCTCACGGGCTACTTGCTACCAGCCTCAAACGCTCCTCTCTTCCGTGCTGCCCCGCGGACTCACATTCCCGCTCGCGGCCTGAATCCACGTACGCCGCCTAACCGAAAGTACCCGAACGGCCCTGTGTAATATGGTACGGTTATAGGCCCTTTGCTGTTCCTTATCTACAGTCCGCCAGAACACTCTTTGTCAGGCTCTATCGAGATATCGATATTGTCGTTCGACTTGAGTTAAGGGTGGGGGGGGGGGTACGACGTCAAACGGGCCGACTTGGAGAAGATTCCATCGGAACGGAAAACGCCTTTCTTTTAATGATTTCCACCCCAAATCCTGTATCATTTCTGTGACACTCTCTCACATATTTCGCGATAATACAAAACGTGCTGCCTTTCTTTGAACTTATTGGATGTGCTCCGTCAGTCCTATATGGTAAGGATCCCACACCGCGCAGAAGTATTCTAAAAGAGGACGGACAAGTGTAGGGTAGGCAGTCTCCTTAGTAGGTCTGTTACATTGTCTAAGTGCCCTGCCAATAAAACGCGGTCTTATGTTAGCCTTCCCCACCAAGTCCTTTCATCCATACATGTATTTTCTCATCATTACAAACTTTCCTACAAGAACGGGTATACAGAGTAAAAGGTATATTACTATAAACAAAACTAGGTCTACTTTGCGTCTTCGGGTCGATTCCACAGTGCCAAGTCTTGTAGGCGATGACATCTCGGTCGGCAAAAGATTCTAATCCAGGTAGTGATGCGTTCTCACAGCGGACAATTGCGAGTGTAAGCCACCCACTGCCAGCTGCTCCAGTTGCAACATCGAGAGTAAAATTAACTCGACATCCACTACCTGGACTAGAATCTTTTGCCGACCGAGATGTCATCGCCTACAAGACTTTTCTATCCGTTCCTTCCAATTTAAGTTGGTTCGTAATTGTAATAGCGAGGTATTTAGTTGGAGTTACGGCCTTAAGATTAGACTGATTTGTCGTGTAACCGAAGTTTAACGAGTTCCTTTTAGCACTCATGTGGATGACCTCACACTTTTCGTTATTCAGGGTCAACTGCCACTTTTCGCACCATTCAGATATTTCTTCTAAATCGTTTTGCAGTTTGTTTTGATCTTCTGATGACTTTTTTAGTCGATAAACGACAGCGTCATCTGCAAAAAAC
Source organism: Schistocerca nitens (assembly GCF_023898315.1). Classification (NCBI taxonomy): domain Eukaryota; kingdom Metazoa; phylum Arthropoda; class Insecta; order Orthoptera; family Acrididae; genus Schistocerca; species Schistocerca nitens. Next base: position 138,119,296 of record NC_064625.1, on the reverse strand, counting down.
CGAAGAAGGCTGCTCAGATTGTCTCCAAAATCGTTTATATATATAAGGATCAGCAGAGGGCCTATAACAATACCTTGAAAAACGCAATAAATCATTCCTGTGTTGGTTCAAATGGCTCTGAGCACTATGGGACTTAACATCTGAGGTCATCAGTCCCCTAGACTTAGGACTAGTTAAATCTAACTAACCTAAGAACGACACACACACCCATGCCCGAGGCAGGATTCGAACCTGCGACCGTAGCGGTCGCGCGGTTCCAGACTGAAGCGTGTAGAACCACTCGGCCACAACGGCCAGCCGCCATGCTGGATAATGAAGATGTGACACATTTAAGTGTGATGGCATCGATAGAACTGTCCGCACCCGAGATTACGTGGCTTGTGAAAATGAGCAAAGCCAATAAATGAAGAGCAGCTTTGACGTTAAACTTAAAAATGCCTTTTCTGCTCGTTTACTAGACTGTTTTGTATCGAATGATCGTTCCCGTGATGTTACTGAAAATTTACTACTCTTGATGCATCACCCTGTAGAATTGGTGAAACCAGCTCTTCTTCCTCTTCTTCTTTTTTAAAGCTTCATGTTCCGTTCTTAACCCTATCATTGATTGATCGTCTCCTTTCATATAGTTTTCCAACATTATCCTTAAGGGGGGTAGGACGTCAAACGGGCCGACTTGGAGCAGGAGATCAACCACAGGACATTTTAATTTCCACTGTCTATACTTTTACAAATAAATTCGTAACTTTGTCGCCATGACCAGGAAGGATTGAGGACTCACACTCATCACAGTGGAAGTTCAAAACGTTGCAAAATACCTTCTTGTTACATGTGAACTTTCATCATTTTTTCACTTATTACCGGATGCATTTGTTGCTATAGGTACACTTGTCCTCCTAGGTAAGAGAGATTCTTCGATGAATCTTTCATTGCATACAAACAGTAGTTACAGGTGTATGAAACTCTAGAATTTTCCAAATCTATTAAAAAAGTGGGAAAAAATTGAGATAATTAACTATAAAACTCCAGTTTTTTCTAAACATGAAGTTTAAAATGTAACAGTTCATTCATTTTTTCATAAATTAAATAACTTCTACAGTTTCATACACCTGTAACTATGGTTTGTATGCTATGAAAAATTCATCGAAGAATCTCTCTTACTTAGGAAGAAAAGTGTACCTATAGCAACAAATGCAGCCAGTAGTAAGTGAAAAAATGATGAAGTTGCACATGTAAAAAAAAAGGGTTTTGTTACGTTTTTGAGCTTCCAATGCTATGAGTATGAATCCTGAATCCTTCCTGGTCATGCTCTTAAAGTTTTATGAATTTATTTGTAAAAGTATAGACAGTGTAAATTAAAATGTCCTGTGGTGTCTCTCCTGCTCCAAGTCGGCCCGTTTGACGTCCTACCCCCCTAAAGACGGTGTTGTAGTATGGTCTTCGGCTCAACAGATGTTAGTACACACACCAAAGAAAGTTTTGCATCACCTCGCTTCCTGTAACTCCTGAAGATAGACGTTGACTATGGATATTGTATCACAGACTGTTCATAGATGCCGGCCGGGGTGGCCGAGCGGTTCTAGGCGCTACAGTCTGGAACCGTGTGACAGCCACGGTCGCAGGTTCGAATCCTGCCTCGCCCATGGATCTATGTGATGTCCTTACGTCAGTTAGGTTTAAGTAGTTCTAAGTTCTAGGGTACTGATGACCTCAGAAGTTAAGTCCCATAGTGCTCAGAGCCATTTGTTCATAGATGTCACAAACCCGCCCAAAGATGTAAACAACCATGCATGAGCAGCGCCTATTAGACGGATGGGGTCCGACAGCCGTTCAGTTCCAGTCATTCCACCAGGAAGTAGGAACACGGCTCGTGTTGTCTGTAGTTCAACCATGCCTCAAAATGGTTCAAATGGCTCTGAGCAGTATGGGACAACATCTGAGGACATCAGTCCCCTTGACTTAGAACCACTTAAACCTAACTAACCTAAGGACATCACACACATCCATGCCCGAGGCAGGATTCGAACCTGCGACCGTAGTGGTCGCACGATTCCAGACAGTAGCGCCTAGAACCGCTCGGCCACACCAGCCGTCTCAGCCATGCCGAAACGTTCAATACCGCGTTTCGCATTGTTACTTTGTGCCAGGAAGGGCTCTCAATAAGGGAAGTGTCCAGGCGGCTCGGAGTGAACCAAAGCGATGATCGGACATGGAGGAGATACAGAGAGACAGGGACTGTCGATGGTATGCCTCGCTCAGGCCGCCCAAGGGCTACTACTGCAGTGGATGACCGCTACCTTCGGATTATGACTCGGAGGAACCCTGACAGCAACGCCACAATGTTGAATAATATTTTTCGTGCAGCTACAGGACGTCGTGTTACGACTCAAACTTTGTGCAATAGAATCAGATTTTCACTCTGCAGCGGAGTGTGCGCTGATATGAAACTTCCTGGCAGATTAAAACTGTGTGCCGGACCGAGACTCGACAACATGCCGAATGAACCGCTCAGGATTGGCATCACGTTCTCTTCACCGATGAGTGTCGCATATGCCTTGAACCAGGCAATCGTCGGGTTTGGAGGCAACCAGGTCAGGCTGAACACCTTAGACAGAAAAATGGTTCAAATGGCTCTGAGCACTATGGGACTTAACATCTATGGTCATCAGTCCCCTAGAACTTAGAACTACTTAAACCTAACTAACCTAAGGACATCACACAACACCCAGTCATCACGAGGCAGAGAAAATCCCTGACCCCGCCGGGAATCGAACCCGGGCGTGCGAAGCGAGAACGCTACCGCACGACCACGAGCTGCGGACCCTTAGACACACTGCCCAGCGAGTGGAGCAAGGTGGATATTCCCTGCTGTTTTGTGTTTGCATTATGTAGGGCCGACGTACGCCGCTGGTGGTCATGGAAGACGCCGAAACGGCTGTACGATACGTGCAACCATATCGGCAGCATATTGGCGAGAACGTAGAAACAATCCCACACCTCCCAATACTCACAGGGAATTATGCTACAGCGCCGTAAGAACTTAATTTAACAGGTTTCAACTTGAGTATATCGTCCACAGCTCGTGGTCATGCGGTAGCGTTCTCGCTCCCCGCGCCCCGGTTCGATTCCCAGCGGGTTCAGGGATTTTCTCTGCGTCGTGATGACGGTGTTGTGTGCTGTCCTTAGGTTAGTTAGGTTTAAGTAGTTCTAAGTTCTAGGGGACTGATGACCATAGATGTTAAGTCCCATAGTGCTCAGAGCCAACTTGAGTATATCGAGCTGGTTTGTCTTAAGGCTGGATGTTACTGTTATGTACATAGTTCCGCGTAGTCAGCGGGTACACAAGTTTCCCACTAGAGCGCGCCCCGCTAAGCACAACAGCGCAGGCGCAGCGCTCGTCCGTCTCCGCACTATGAGATGGCGCTGTCTTAGAGACGGACCAAATTCTGCTTCCGCCGATCCGCGTATTAATATGAAACGCAGCCAATGATATTGCTGCTAACGTAGAACCTTTTCTCCTCGCGGATCACACTCGCGCAGTGATACCTGAACGCTCGAGGTATCATAACGAGTGTACAGACCTCCGATCAGTCAGTCTGCATTTGTCTGTGGTGGTGGTGGTTAGTTTTTAACGTCCCGTCGACAACGAGGTCATTAGAGACGGAGCGCAAGCTCGGGTTAGGGAAGGATTGGGAAGGAAATCGGCCGTGCCCTTTCAAAGGAACCATCCCGGCATTTGCCTGAAACGATTTAGGGAAATCACGGAAAACCTAAATCAGGATGGCCGGAGACGGGATTGAACCGTCGTCCTCCCGAATGCGAGTCCAGTGTGCTAACCACTGCGCCACCTCGCTCGGTCTGCATTTGTCTGTACCAGTCTATAGTCAAGTTTCAGTCTGCGCCTAATAAGATTACCATATTCCTGTACATAGCCATGAGGATAAATGTATAGACACTTTGTCAAGTATCAGAGATATGTGAGAATAAGATTAACGTACCAATACCAAAGGTACTTCAGATTGTCAATTGTAAATAGCATCCAGAACCAAGTTAAGTAATTTTTATGCTTGTTATTATTTTAATAAATGTGTGTGAAAATTAATCAAGTTATGTTTAAAGTTGGTCACCGTCAATCTGCTACTCTAAGCGTGCTAGTGGCATTTCTATCGTCTGACCTAACGGCAGAAGATAAACACGCCACGATAAGACCACGAGACATATTGCTGACACTCGCCTACTTCGTTAGAGCGACAAGTCAAATAATCTGATGGTGTGTGTACCGAAGGTCTTACAGTACGCACACCACAGTTAGTATCTCTTAACAGGAGATTTTGGCAAGATTCATCATTCATTTCGACTTCCTAATTCATTCCCAGAACGGACACGCCGAGCTGTTCATCAAATTAATTGTCGGACACTTCGTGATCAACAGAAGACAAGAAAACACTTTTCATAAAGTTTCGGGCGTGCAGCCGCATAAATTCAGCATGCACATCAAAAAACATTTGTTTGCTTCGCGGCGTTGTGCCGACAGAAGCAGAACAAATTACCTCAGTTATGACTCCTTATGACCGCAGGAGGTTTATAAATCGACCAGATGCGTTTCTCTTTACAACTAAGAACCACGCCCTGGTTGTAGCGTCCACACAGGTGTCCTCCCCAGCTGCTAGCACCAGTTTTTCCGCCAGAGGGCATCCGCATCGAGCGGTAAGTACGCTGTTGCGTTAATTGGCTGCATTAACTGCGTAACTACTTACGCGAACACGAAGAAACCGGGGGTTTCTCTGGTCGCTACAGGCCGTCAGGAAGTTTACACAGCAAAATTGCGCAACCATATACTTTAGCCTTGCGTAGAGCGGTGTCGTGTCTAAAAACATCACGTCCGCGTGAGAGCGCACACCTGGTCGATCAGCAGAAGCCGACATTTTACGGACGCGTGTTTTATTACGATGCGAAACGAATCTGGACGAGATAGACTTAATGCCGTCACAAAAGGAAGTCCCACTCAAGATATTCGTTCGAGAAAACCTTCCTGGCACATAATAACGAAGCTAGGTCAACTGGTCTTCAGTTCTCAATTTCTGTACGTACATCTGAAAGCCACCAGCATTTTCTCTCGCAAAAACGGAAACATTCTGTGTTAGATCCAAATGTAAATGGTTGAAATGGCTCTGAGCACTATGTGATTTACCTTCTGTGGTCATCGCCAGCCTGAGTGGCCGAGCGGTTGTAGGCGCTTCAGTCTAGAACCGCGCGACCGCTACGGTCGCAGGTTCGAATCCTGCCTCGGGAATGGATGTTTGTGATGTCCTTCGGTTAGTTAGGTTTAAGTAGTTCTAAGTTCTAGGGGACTGATGACCTCAGATGTTAAGTGCCATAGTGCTCAGAGCCATTTTGAACAATTTGAAGTGGTGTACACAACCCGAAGACGACTAAAAAAAATGGTTCAAATGGCTCTGAGCACTATGGGACTCAACATCTTAGGTCATAACTCCCCTAGAACTTAGAACTACTTAAATCTAACTAACCTAAGGACATCACACACATCCATGGTCGAGGCAGGATTCGAACCTGCGACCGTAGCGGCCGCGCGGTTTCAGACTATAGCGCCTTTAACCGCTTGGCCACCACGACCGGTCGAAGAGGACTACTTTGACGGTAATGGTGAGAAATAAGATATATGTGTAGTGTAATTTTCATTTATTGGTCTTTTCTGGAATCTTTTCGGTAGTACCTCCCATCTTTTACGAAAAAAATTTCACCCCACAATCTGATGGTCATATCAGCATGCTTTTTAAAATTAATCTTTGAAATGTTAGTTCGTAAGGTTTTAGACTATTGGTCATACAGCGAAAGGCTCCTTCACCTCCACCTCTCCTGGCAAAGGATGTTTCTGTACCTTTACTTCCGTCTGAAATAATAGCGAATGAAAGAAATTTGCTGGGAACATTGAAAAGTTCATCTGTTCACGGACAACAAGTAAGGCTTTAGTGTTGTCTTTTCATGAGTGTTATAGTATTTACACTCCAAACAGGGTTTGAAGTAAGCAATACAGGAACCTTTGAGACACACTGCGAGGATCTTAACACACCAGTCTATACCGCAGAGAATTAAATGTCTATCGAATTCAAAGGCGCCAGTTGTCAACTGTGTTAATGCCAATTTTTACCCATGTCGTCCGAACTGTCAGCTTTTCTCGGCGTAATGAATCGTCTATTATAGCCGGGAATGCAGCCGTGCTAACTTCATGCCGTCTTCCGATACTTTCCAGACACCCACGAAGCGAGCGAAGAGTATTTGGCTATGCGGTCTACGGTATCCAAACATTATTACACACATAAATGGTATACTTGAGTCTAAACCGGCTGCCTAAACAAAACTGCAACGTAACTGGTAAGTGGGGTTCGATGTGTTGCAACTCTACCATTTAGTCATGAGCAACAGAATAATTAACAGTAAGGCTGAAGGAATGGGAATCATTGCAAGAAAGTATTCGTTAGCGGGAAAGCCCGTGGCGTAAATTTTGGAAAATGTGTATTCCAGATAACTTTTGAAAAATTCCATTTTCTCCACGTTAAACTTCGTATGGAGGTTCAAAATGTGTGTGAAATCTTATGGGACTTAACTGCTAAGGTCATCAGTCCCTAAGCTTACACACTACTTAACCTAAATTATTGTAAGGACGGACAAACACACACACCCATGCCCGAGGAAGGACTCGAACCTCCGCCGGGACCAACCGCACATGTATGGAGGTCATGAAAAAACTTCATGCGTCTGTGGAATAACGGAATTTGTGCCGTCGCTGCAAATGGGAATTCAGTTTTGATGTAAACTGAAGTGACAGAAGTCACGGGATGTCTCTCAATATCGCGGCTCCTTTTGCCCGGAGTAGTACAGCAACTGCCGGCCGAAGTGGCCGTGCGGTTAAAGGCGCTGCAGTCTGGAACCGCAAGACCGCTACGGTCGCAGGTTCGAATCCTGCCTCGGGCATGGATGTTTGTGATGTCCTTAGGTTAGTTAGGTTTATCTAGTTCTAAGTTCTAGGGGACTAATGACCTCAGCAGTTGAGTCCCATAGTGCTCAGAGCCATTTGAACCAGTACAGAAACTCGACATGGCGTGGACTGAACAATTCGTTGGAAGTCCACTGCAGAGATAGTGAGCCATGCCGCCTCTATAGCCGTCCATAACTGCGAGAGTTTTTCCCGTGCAGGATTTTGTGCACGAACTCACCTCTTGATTATGTCACATAAACGTACGATGGGATTTGTATAGGGCGACCTGGATCGCCAAATCATTCGCTCGAACTGTCCAGATGTGCAAGGCGTGTTTTTTAAGTAAGTACAGTTTTGCCACCCCGCGGCTGCAGCGCTGCCGTCGAAGTTCTGCGTATGTGCACTGGTTCAAAAATGGTTCAAATGGCTCTGAGCACTATGGGACTCAACTGCTGTGGTTATCAGTCCCCTAGAACTTAGAACTACTTAAACCTAACTAACCTAAGGACATCACACACATCCATGCCCGAGGCAGGATTCGAACCTGCGACCGTAGCATATGTGCACTGGCTACCTACATCTGTTGTCTACGCACAGACGCCATTACAGTCTGATTCTTCCTTGTTCATCGTGAGTCAAATGGTTCAAATGGCTCTGAGCACTATGGGACTCAACTGCTGTGGTCATAAGTCCCCTAGAACTTAGAACTACTTAAACCTAACTAACCTAAGGACAGCACACAACACCCAGCCATCACGAGGCAGAGAAAATTCCTGACCCCGCCGGGAATCGAACCCGGGAACCCGGGCGTGGGAAGCGAGAACGCTACCGCACGACTACGAGATGCGGGATATCGTGACTCCCGCCGACTGTGAAGAACGGGCTGTTATAAGATTTATTAGTGCTAAAGGCCTAAAAGCGATCGATATTCATCGTGAGATCACTGCAATTTACGGAGAAAACATTATGAGTGATGGAATGGTAAGAAAGTGGGTGAGAGTATTTAAAGATGGCCACACAAATGGCCCCGATCTTGCGCCCAGTGACTACCATCTGTTCCTGCACTTGAAGAAACGCCTGGGCGGTCAGTGTCTTCAAGACGATGACGAAGTCAAAACAGTGGTGATGCAGTGGTTAACAAGTCAGGCGACAGACTTCTATGAGGAGAGTATTCTAAAACTGGTACAACGTTATGACAAGTGCCTCAATATTGACGGAAATTATGTGGAAAATTAGATTAAGGTACAGGCTTTCATGTAAAAATAAAATTATTGAGATAGCACGTCTTTTTTATTTTTAGAACGGTACTTCAAAGGAATTTGGCACGGTGACGTGACATCGTTGATTGGGAACGCGAAGTCAATGAATGGCTGCAAAAGGTCTCAAAGTTGCTGAACAAAATCATTTTCACTCAATAATTGCTTCACGTGGACCAGAGGACCCAGTCCATGTAAACACAGCCCACACTGATATGGAGCCATCACCGGCTTGCACAGTGCCTCGTTGACAACTTGCGTCCATGGCTTCGTGGAGTCACCGCCACACTCCAACCCTACCATCACCTGTTCCCAACTGAAATAGAGACTCATCAGACCAGGCCACCGTTTTACAATCGTCTAGTGTCCAACCGATATGGTCGCGAGCCCAGCAGAGTGATGTCGTGCTGTTAACAGAGGCACTAGCGTCTGACGACCGCTGCCACAGCCAATTTCGCCGTATTGTCATAACGGATATGTTCGAAGTACGTCCCACATTAAGTTCTGCGGTTGCTTGTCTGCTAGCACTGACAATTCTACGGCACGCCGACGGCCACTACGTTGTCCGTGTTGAGAGGTAATGCTAAAATTTGGTATACTAGGGCACACTCTTGAGTCTCTGGATCCCAGAACATTGAATTCCCTAATGAATTCCGAACAGGAGGCCCCATGCGTCTATCTCCAACAATCATTCAGCGTTCAAAGTTTGTTGGCTCCCGTCGTGCGGCCATAATCACGTCGGAAATCTTTTCACTTGAATCATCTGACAAGGGGAGGCCGCCAATTGTGAAATTCAGATTCGATTCATACTGCGCATAATAATAGCTCATGGCCAGAGGTGTAATGTGGCAAAGCACCAAGATGCACTTCTCAGCCGTTGTCGAGAAAATCGACAGTTAAAAGAAACCGTTTTGGTGAAATGCTCTCTACGATTAATAATGTTCTACAGCGTCGTGCCGCAGCGGTAAGCGCTCGGGTTTGTAATCCGAAGGTCGCCGGATCGAATCTCGCGCCCTGCAACTTTTTTTTTTGGTATTTGTTTTTTGTAATTCAAATTATATATATATATATATATATATATATATATATATATACGTTTCTCGTGGAAAAACTGGCGACTTCAAACATCATTACGTTTTCCGCAAACAAAGTTGTATTTCACAAATGTTATTGTCTTCATAATGTTAACCACGTATAGTTAACGGAAGACGTAGAAACGATATTCCGAAACGAATACGTATAGCGTAAGTCAAACGTTCGAATTAGAACAGAGACCCCACGAACACAAATTTGCTGTGGTAGGTATGAAATATAAACTCCGTTACTCGCTCGTTACACTTGAAGGACAGATGTTGAATGGGCCGAAACGAGCAGCCGCATAACAGCGTAGTTGCCTGCTAACTTCGAAAGAAGGTAGATGCCGTCCCTAGCGCAACTTATAACATCGTCGAAAATCAGTGCGGACGGGAGAGCTTTGGTACACCCTGTTAAACAAACGGAAAAATGGAGGCGGTACAATTGGAAAGCGATCCGCCTTCACCAACATGCATAAGCAATTCATTAATAGGATATATATATATATATACTTACTTATCGCGAATGGACCCAGAAGGATCACGCAAAGCTTTCTGACGTCGTTTCTTCCATACTTATTTCATTCGTTCTCCATGTTTTCTTTTTCTTTCTTCTGTCCATTTTGTTCCTGGCCTCTTTAGTGCTTCCTTCTCCGACAATACATTCCACTTTTCCACCTTATTTCTAAAAGTTTTTCTATCTTTGACATCTTTAAGTTCAATATTTGCTTTTTGTAAATCTAATTTTACTTGGCTAATCCATGGTGTTGTTGATTTGACTTTTTCTATGTAAGTGAGAATTCTGTTGGTGAGTCGTGTGGGGGGAAGTCTAGTGACATGTCCATAAAATTTTAATCTTCGCCTTCTTATGTCTGCTGCCAGGTTTGATATAGTTTCTGTGGTTCTTCTTGATTGTATCCGGTATCCTTCTTCTGTTAATTTTGGACCTAAAATCTTTCTCATAATTTTTCGTTCTTCTTTTAGTATTTTTTCTAAATCACATTTTGTGTGGAGTGTGAGCGTTTCACTAGCATATAGTGCTGCTGGCTTAATTACTGCGCAGTAGTGTCTGATTTTTGTGTTCGAGGAGATGCATTTTTTATTGTATATTTCATGTGTCATACCATATGGTCTCTTCATTTTCTGTTGTCTGATCTTCTGTGCAACTTTCTCTCCTCCGGTTGGCTCCAAAATTTCACCTAGGTATTTAAAATGTTTTACTCTATTTATTTTTCCATATTTTGTGTTCAAACTGTGTATATGGAATTTCGTACAGAAAAATTCTGTCTTTTGAAACGAAATTTGTAAACCTACTTTATCCGCGCATTCCTTAAGGATCTCTATTTGTTTGGTGGCGATTTCTTCATCATCTGCAAGTATGGCCAAGTCGTCCGCGAATGCTAAACAAGATATCTCCACGTTGTCTTTGGTTCTACCAAGATGGATTGGTTTCCAGTAGGATTGATTTTTTAATTATATATATATATATATATATATATATATATATATATATATATATATATAATTGCATGGCGCGAGATTTGAGATTTGATCCGGCGACCTCCGGATTACGAACCCGAGCGCTTACCGCTGCGTCACGACGTTGTAGAACATTATTAATCGTAGAGAGTATTTCACGGCAACGGTTTCTTTTAACTGTCGATTTTCTCGACAACGGCTGAGAAGTGCATCTTGGTGCTTTGCCACATTACACCTCTGGCCATGAGCTTTTATTATGCGCAGTATGAATCGAATCTGAACTTCACAATTGGCGGCCTCCCCTTGTGAGTACAAATGACAGATTCGCCAATGCACTCCCCTTATATACGCTGTGTACCCGATAGTGCTACCATCTCCGTATGTGCATATCGCTACCCCATGATTTTCGTCATCTTAGTGTAAAGAAAACAGATTTACAGTGATGGGTACAAGATGCAAACGCCCTAGCAGATAACCACGCTGAATTTTTCTTTTCCTCAGTCCGATGTAGTGTTTTGTATCTGTGTGTGGCCAAAGTAAGGATTCGTCGGCGCCCCGGACTCTGGACCGGCAAACGTGGCCAGAGTATCTTCACAGAGCGCACAGTTCCGCCCTGCGTGTCGCAGTACGAGCCAAGGATGTCGCAGATTGACGCAGTCGGCGCCGGCCAGTGTGTTATCTGTTCCCGACGCGACAGTTTCGCAACGGTGCGACGCCGAAAAGGCGGCCTTGACATACGGCTGTCCAGTCTCCCCCAGTGCACGAACCTTGGAACCACCCAAACATGGCATGGTGTGGTGGTTGTACTGAATACATTCAGACGTGCCCTAGATACTGTAGGATGGTAGTGCGGCAGGAACAGGAGTCATGCACTGCACAAGGGCTACAAATTTGAAGTACCTAGAATGCTCTAGGCTACGGGTATGCTGCGTCTACACCTTTGGGAAGTCAAGCGCTGATCGCACGGTACACACCTCTGCACCCTTGAGGGGCTATCACATTCACACAGTGGACATCACAACACCTACGGAGTATCCCAATATTTAGAGATATAGCAGGAGCAATTATTCGAAGCAAAAAGTGATGTAAGGTTGGGCTTCAAAATAGATACCTTCAGAGCTATGAGCATTTCTTCATCTTCAAATGGTTCGAATAGCTCTAAGCACTATGGGACTTAACATCTGAGGTCCCCTAGACTTAGAACTACTTAAACCTATCTCACCTAAGGACATCAAACACATCCATGCACGAGACAGGATTCGAAACTGCGACCGTAGCATCAGCGCGGTTCCGGACTGAAGCGCCTAGAACTGCTCGGCCACAGCGTTCTGCTTCTTCATATTCGATACTTCTCCATGCTCTTTGCCTTCCAAGTTTTGGGACGAGGTAGTATTCACCAAAACAAGAAAAAATTATCTAGTAAACATCGGCTTTAAAATGTCTACTTTAAGAACTATGAGCACTAACTCGATCTTCTGCAAGCTGCCGGCCGGGGTGGCCGAGCGGTTCTAGGCGCTACAGTCTGGAACCGCGCGACCGCTACGGTCGCAGGTTCGAATCCTGCCTCGGGCATGGATGTGTGTGATGTCCTTAGGTTAGTTAGGTTTAAGTAGTTCTAAGTTCTAGGGGACTGATGACCTCAGCAGTTAAGTCCCATAGTGCTCAGAGCCATTTTTCTGCAAACTGTTTGCTTTCCACGTTTTATAAGGAGGTAATATGACCACAAGGAGAAAACATTTGGCTCTAAAATACACGTCTTAAGAGCTATGAGCATTGCTTTACTGGAAGAAATGTTTTTCACAGTAGCAAAGATGACCAAGGGCTCATAGTTCTTAACTATGGACTTTGGAACCCACGTGACATTTTTAGTCCATCCTACCACCTCTAAATATGGAAAGCAACATTTTGTAGTATCGGAGATGATGAAGTGCTCATAGCTCTTTCGGTACGCATTTTACAGCCCACGTTTATTTGACCTTTCTGCTTTGCCCATCATATCCTTGAATACTCACCCTATATATGCGCTAATGAAATTCGTATTAGGTAATCCATCACAGTTTGAGACCAGCAGTGAAACCATACTTATAACACTAGAGAAAGAAGTGGCCTTTATGAAAGCTGTTAGTTGAAATGGTTGAAATGGCTCTGAGCACTATGGGACTTAACATCTGAGGTCATCAGCCCCTAGAACTTAGAACTACTTAAACCTAGATAACCTAAGGACATCACACACATCCATGCCCGAGGCAGGATTCGAACCTGCGACCGTAGCGGTCGCGCGGTTCCAGACTGAAGCGCCTAGAACCGCTCGGCCACAGCGGCCGGGCATGTTGGTTCTGTTGCAATTGTCTCACACATCACTCTGGCCCTTTCGCACGGATCCTCTTCAGTCGCTTGGGCACGGATTTCGTCGAACTGAAGGGCAAGGGGTTAAGCTGTGTAGTTGTGTCCTTCCTTCCTCCCTCCCCTCTTCCCGGTGTTATTGGTGAGTATCAAAACACGTGCTGCACAAGCACTCTTTACACTGATCCACAAAATGCAGACACGTGACGCTTCGTAACAATTCTGACGGAGACACAGTGAAGCCACCTCCCCAGGACTTGGCCCTGGACATAGCGTCGATGAGTAAATATCTCGGCCTCGATGGTGGTGCAGAGAGTAGAAGGCGAGACGGCGAGTGAGGATACCCGCCTCGGCATCAGATAGGGCGGTGTGAAGGCGTGGCCGAGACAGCGGGATGAGTCACCGCGACTCGTCCACACTTTCACTGCTCGCCGCTCTCCGCCGTACCGCATTCCTCGGCCCACTTCCTGCTCTCTTATCTAGTATCCGCAGGCTCTGCTGCCGCACTACAGGCGAGTGCTGTCACCCAGCGAGGACTTTAATACCAGATTCTGCCACTGCGTATTACTCACCTCAGTCACGCACACCCTTCAGAACTACGACCGACCGCAACAACTATCTACTAGATGCGCTGGTCGTTACTTCATGCTTCCCTGTGACTTCCTCAGATAGTTAACAGCCTCTGTGCTTCCACACTTAAGACAGTCAAGTGTTCAGTCCCACTGAAATCTTCGAATTACATTTTCCTGGAGATGTGTGTGCCTTTTCTTTATCTTCGATAAGGATAGAAGCAGAAGCAATTAATTAAAATTTGTGCTATGGCGAGGACCTGAACCTGGCTCTTCTGCTTCCGAGGCAGATGTGCTAACCACTACGCAACCATAGCATTGTGGTTGCCACACCTGCACTGATTACTGCAGTCCAGTGCCGTCCCTAACACAAACTTCAGTTCGCACCTCTGCCCATCTTGATATTCCCCTTCTTACATCGCCACTATTATTATAACGACTATTCCATCAGATCAATAAGTCATCTACACCTGAGGTGCAGGTAGGATTTACTCATTACGTACAAAGCTGAGGCGCTATTCCAGTATCGCAGAGCCTTAGCAATACTGACGATTTAGGAAGGGGAAAATCAAATGTTTCAAATGGCTCTAAGCACTATGGGACTTAACATCTGAGTCCCATAGACCTAGAACTAGAACAGACAAGTGTTGAGTCTCACTGAAATCTTCGAATTACATTTTCCTGGAGACATGTGAGTCGCAACTTTACTTTCGATAAGGATAGAAGCAATTAACTAAAATTTGTGCCACGCACAGGGCTTGAACCCGGGTCTCCTGCTTCCTAAGGAGATGTGCTAACCACTATTCTACCACAGCATTATGGCTACCACACCTGCACTAGCTACTGTAGTCCAGAGCCGTCCCAAGCACAACTTCAATTCGCACCTGATCCCATCTTAATATACTCCATCTTAAATCACCACTATTACTATAATGAGTATTCCATCAAATCAATAAATCACCTACACCTGAGGTACAGGCATGATTTCCCCCGTACATACAAAGCTGGGACGCTATTCCAATATCGCAGAGCCTTAGCAATACTAACGATTTAGGAAGGGGAAAATCAAGATGAGCTGAAGCGTAAATTGAAGTTTGTGTTAGGGAGTGAAGTGAACTAGGATATTCCACGCAGCTGTTGGCTACAATGCCACATTAGTGTAGAGAATAGCACATCTGCCTAGAAAGCACGACACCTGTGTTCAAGAACCAACCTTGGCACAAATTTTAATTCATTACTTCAGCTTCTAATCTTAGCGAAAATAAATTGAGACTCATATGTCTCTAGGAAAATCTAATTCCATCAGACCACTGAAACCTAGTTACACTCCTGGAAATTGAAATTGACACATTCCTGAGGTCAGATACATCACATGATCACACTGACAGAACCACAGGCACATAGACACAGGCAACAGAGCATGCACAATGTCGGCACTAGTACAGTGTATATCCACCTTTCGCAGCAATGCAGGCTGCTATTCTCCCATGGAGACGATCGTAGAGATGCTGGATGTAGTCCTGTGGAACGGCTTGCCATGCCATTTCCACCTGGCGCCTCAGTTGGACCAGCGTTCGTGCTGGACGTGCAGACCGCGTGAGACGACGCTTCATCCAGTCCCAAACATGCTCAGTGGAGGACAGATCCGGAGATCTTGCTGGCCAGGGTAGTTGACTTACACCTTCTAGAGCACGTTGGGTGGCACGGGATACATGCGGACGTGCATTGTCCTGTTGGAACAGCAAGTTCCCTTGCCGGTCTAGGAATGGTAGAACGTTGGGTTCAATGACGGTTTGGATGTACCGTGCACTATTCAGTGTCCCCTCGACGATCACCAGTGGTGTACGGCCAGTGTAGGAGATCGCTCCCCACACCATGATGCCGGGTGTTGGCCCTGTGTGCCTCGGTCGTATGCAGTCCTGATTGTGGCGCTCACCTGCACGGCGCCAAACACGCATACGACCATCATTGGCACCAAGGCAGAAGCGACTCTCATCGCTGAAGACGACACGTCTCCATTCGTCCCTCCATTCACGCCTGTCGCGACACCACTGGAGGCGGGCTGCACGATGTTGGGGCGTGAGCGGAAGACGGCCTAACGGTGTGCGGGACCGTAGCCCAGCTTCATGGAGACGGTTGCGAATGGTCCTCGCCGATACCCCAGGAGCAACAGTGTCCCTAATTTGCTGGGAAGTGGCGGTGCGGACCCCTACGGCACTGCGTAGGATCCTACGGTCTTGGCGTGCATCCGTGCGTCGCTGCGGTCCGGTCCCAGGTCGACGGGCACGTGCACCTTCCGCCGACCACTGGCGACAACATCGATGCACTGTGGAGACCTCACGCCCCACGTGTTGAGCAATTCGGCGGTACGTCCACCCGGCCTCCCGCATGCCCACTATACGCCCTCGCTCAAAGTCCGTCAACTGCACATACGGTTCACGTCCACGCTGTCGCGGCATGCTACCAGTGTTAAAGACTGCGATGGAGCTCCGTATGCCACGGCAAACTGGCTGAAACTGACGGCGGCGGTGCACAAATGCTGCGCAGCTAGCGCCATTCGACGACCTACACCGCGGTTCCTGGTGTGTCCGCTGTGCCGTGCGTGTGATCATTGCTTGTACAGCCCTCTCGCAGTGTCCGGAGCAAGTATGGTGGGTCTGACACACCGGTGTCAATGTGTTCTTTTTTCCATTTCCAGGAGTGTATATGAGGTATTAAAAAAAGTATTCCCCTTTTTCTGAAGTGGTAGAATGGACGAAAACAAAATAAAATTATCTAGTAAACATGAGCTCTAAAATGCATGTTTTAAGAGCTGTGGGCACTTGTTCACCTTTGGTACTTTGACAGACTAACAGCACCTTGTTGCTGTTGTGGTCTTCAGTCCTGAGACTGGTTTGATGCAGCTCTCCATGCTACTCTATCCTGTGTAAGCTTCTTCGTCTACGAGTAACTACTGCAACCTACATCTTTCTGAATCTGCTTACTGTATTCATCTCTTGGTCTGCCTCTACGATTCTTACCCTCCGCACTTCCGTCCAATACTAAACTGATGATCCCTTGATGCCTCAGAATATGTCCTACCAAGCGATCCCTTCTTCTAGTCAAGTTGTGCCACAAATTCCTCTTCTCCCCAGTTCTATTCAGTACCTCCTCATTAGTTATGTGGTCTATCCACATAATCTTAAGCATTCTTCGGTAGCACCACATTTCGAAAGCTTCTATTCTCTTCCGCTCTAAGCAATTTATCGTCCATGTATCACTTCCATAAATGGATGGCTACACTCCATACAAATACTTTCAGAAAAGACTTCCCGACACTTAAACCTATACTCACTGTTAACAAATTTCTGATCAGAAACGCTTTACTTGCCATTGACAGTCTAAATTCCGAAATCCGATCTTCACGGAGGATGTAAAGCATATATTATTATTAGCAACTTTCAATCACCATGGAAAGATAAGGCAAATTAGAGCTCGTACTGAGGCGTTCAGACAGTCGTTTTTCCCTCGCGCGATCCGCGAGTGGGGGGGGGGGGGATATGACTTTGGCGCGAATTGTACCCTCCGCCATACACCGCTTGGTGGCTAGCGGAGTATATATGTAGATGTAGAACAAATGAAAAAAATTGTGTTTTGCGCACGTCGAAACCCATACAAAAACAAATTCACTTGTAAACAAACACGGGCAGAAGAGCTTCAGCCGCAAGAGCAATTGTTCCAAAAAAAGTCTGAAATAAAATATTCATAAATAACGTGTAACCATGCAACTTACATTGTATATAACAGACACTCCAGGCTCCAGCAAAATGAGCGAAGAAGTAATGAGTAACGATAGTTGTAGGTAGCACATTGGTTCTGCAGCTTTCCTGCGCGTCCAAAACAAAAATGTTTTCAGGAAATACACTACTGGCCATTAAAATTGTTACACTAAGAAGAAATGATAAATGGGTATTCATTGGACAAACATATTACACTAGAACTGACATGTGATTACATTTTCACGGAATTTGGGTGCATAGATCCTGAGAAATCAGTACCCAGAACAACCACCTCTGGCCGTAATAATGTCCTTGATACGCATGGGGATTGAGTCAAACAGAGCTCGGATGGCGTGTACAGGTACGGCTGCCCATGCAGCTTCAACACGATACCACAGTTCATCCAGAGTAGTCTCTGGCTTATTGTGACGAGCCAGTTGCTCGGCCACCATTGACCAGACGTTTTCAGTTGGTGAGAGATCTGGAGAATGTGCTGGCCAGGGCAGCAGTCGAACATTTTGTGTATACAGAAAGGCCCGTACAGGACCTGCAATATGCGGTTGTGCATTATCCTACTGAAATTTAGGATTTCGCAGGGATCGAATGAAGGGTAGACTCAAGGGTCGTAACACATCCGAAATGTAACGTCCACTGTTCAAAGTGCCGTCAATGCGAACAAGAGGTGACCGAGACGTGTAACCAATGGCACCCCATACAATCAGGCTGGGTGATACGCCAGTATGGCGATGACGAATACACGCTTCCAATGTGCGTTCACCGCGATGTCGCCAAACACGGATGCTGTAAACAGAACCTGGATTCATCCGATAAAATGACGTTTTGCCATTCGTGCACGCAGTTTCGTCGTTGTGTACACCATCGCAGGCGCTCCTGTCTGTGATGCAGCGTCAAGGGTAACCGCAGCCACGGTCTCCGAGCTGATAGTCCGTGCTGCTGCAAACGCTCGTCGAACTGTTCGTGCAGATGGTTGTTGTCTTGCAAACGTCCCCATCTGTTGACTCTGAGATCGAGACGTGGCTGCACGATCCGTTACAGCCATGCGGATAAGATGCCTGTCATCTCGACTGCTAGTGATACGAGGCCGTTGGGATCCAGCACGGCGTTCCGTATTACCCTCCTGAACGCACCGATTCCATATTCTACTAACAGTCATTGGATTTCGACCAACGCGAGCAGCAATGTCGCGATACGATAAACCGCGATAGGGTACAATCCGACCTTTACCAAAGTGGGAAACGTGATGGTACGCATTTCTCCTCCTTACACGAGGCATCACAACAATGTTTCACCAGGCAACGCCGGTCAACTGATGTTTGTGTACGAGAAATCGGTTGGATACTTTCCTCATGTCAGCACGTTGTAGGTGTCGCCACCGGCGCCAACCTTGTGTGAATGCTCTGAAAAGGTAATCATTTCCACATCAAAGCATCTTCTTCCTGTCGGTTGAATTTCGCATCTGTAGCACGTCACCTTCGTAGTGTAGCAATTTTAATGGGCAGTAGTGTAAATACATCGCCAATAAAAACAGTTTTGCAAATACTAAGTGAAAACGAGAATCGACATGCATGTGTGTGTGGGTGTGGGGTGTTTGGGGGGTGGTGAGGGGGGGGGGGGTACCCTACGGAGACATCCGTGGCGCCGGGTGAGGCTGGGCGGTCGGCTGTATGAATGGCGTTAATAGGCTTCCCGTGTCCGGGAGTGAATGGAATGCCGGCCGCGGGGGTTTTTGTGCCGTGTTTCGGCAGGCGGCCAGCGCCGGCCGCAGATAGCCGCCGCGCGGGACACGCCCGGCTCTTCCCCACCCTCCACCACACACCGCCCACACATTTATCACCGCGTGCGGACGATCTACTTCTCTCTGCGGGGCCCACCGTTCTCATCTCAGCGCTCAAATTTTATTCGCGAGGAGTAACGGTCCAGCGTAGGGGCTGCATCTCAACTTGTGCGCGTATACACATTATATTGCGCATACATAGGAAGAGAAATCCACTACTGTACAGCTACACTACTGATGACAACTGGGGATAGTGTGTGGGCGGCCGCAGTGGCCGAGCGGTTCTAGGCGCTTCAGTCCGGAACCGCGCTGCTGCTACGGTCGCAGGTTCGATTCCTGCCTCGGGCATGGATGTGTGTGATGTCCTTAGGTTCTAAGTCTAGGGGACTGATGACCTCAACTGTTAAGTCCGATACCGCTTAGAGCCATTTGAACCATTTAATAGCAACTGCCGTAAAATATCTAGCTGTAACTATCCAGATCGACCTTAAGTGGAATGACCACATGAAACAGACTGGGCAAAGCGATACGAGAAGACTCAGATTCATCGGAAGAATCTTAAGGAAATGTAACTCATCTACGAATGAAGTGGCATATAAGGCGCTTGTTCGCCCGATTCTTGAGTATTGTTCAGCTGTCTGGGATTCCTATCAGGTAGGACTGATAGAGCAGATAGAGAAGATTCAAAGAAGAGCGGCGCGTTTCGTCACGGGATCGTTTAGCTGGCTAGAGAGCGTTACGGAGATGCTTAACAAACTCTCCTGGCAGACATTACAAGAGAGGCGTTGTGCATCACGGTGAACGTTAATAAAACCGACAAACTGCAGTCACGGATTCCGGACTAGAAATACAGGAAAAAAGGTATGTGTCCGGAAATGCATCGCTGCGCTGGCGGATGAAAGTTCTGTAACTACGTGCTGTGTGTTCCTTGTGTGTTGCAGGCTGTGTGACTGACGAAGCGTACTGTAAGCAGCAGAATGGTCCGGTATTCATGTCGGGAACAAGACGAGATGGTGTTTGCGTAGGGCGAAGCAGATGGAAACGATCGAAAGCCACCACGGTCGCACCAAAACAAGTACCTTCAAGGAAAACAATAACATCACACAACGTATGAAGCCCTTTTTAGGCGTTGGTGTGATCGTTTGTCCTTTCAAGAGAGACGAAGGTGCAGGGAGGTGGCGGACTGTGAGTACATCAGATTTGAAGGATCGGGTTCTACAGGTTATTTAGACGAACCTTAGTACAACATGGCATAAGCCATAGTACGGTTATGTCAATCTTTCATGACAACTACCCTACCGCTGTAACCTTCAATCCCATAGGGGCCACTTTGAACATTTGTTGTGATGTGGACGCGAAGCAGCTCTGTAATGTGTTCCGGGACGATTTGTCGGCATTGCACGCACATCGTCTATTTCTGGACATATGTTCATTGTACCATTTTCCCCAATTTGTAGCCAGGAATATGTCACTGCCGTTTGTCGGTTTTATTCATGTTCACCCCGTATATTTACTGCGATCTGGGGAAATAAACTTCTCTAGCAAGAAGATTTAAGGCAACGACCTCCGCAGTGGATACACAGGTTCCCGTGAGATCACCGAAGTTAAGCGCTGTTGGGCGTGGCCGGCACTTGGATGGTTGACCATCCATCCGCCATGCGCTGTTGCCATTTTTCGGGATACACTCAGTCTCGTGATGCCAATTGAGGAGCTAGTCGACCGAATAGTAGCGGCTTCGGTGAAGAATGTCATCACGACCGGGAGAGCGGTGTGCTGACCCCTTGCCCCTCCTATCCGCATCCTCCACTGAGGATGACACGGCGGTCGGATGGTTCCGGATGGTCACTCGTGGCCTGAAGACGGAGTGAGTGAGTAAGAAGATTTAATCAAATTCACAGATCGCTCGCCTGCTGACAATGTCACCTATAATAATGAACAACTCGCGTTTTGAAGTCCGCTCTTTCTTCAAAGTCGCACGGTTTACGAGAGCGCCAAGCCACCAGGGGTTAAAGATGTCCGCCGTTATTAAGAGGCCTTCCGCAGACTCGACGAAACCGCAGCGCTTCCTGCCCGTAATGAGAAGAGCACCTCCCTCCTCCCCCTCCTCCAGTCGCGCGCGCGCGCCGCCATCTTTATTTACCTTACCTGCGGCGATTAGTCGGAATAAAAGGACGGCGCCCGCCGCTCATGACTATCGCGTCGTGAGGAGACGGCGGATAATTTGGGAGCGGGCAGAACAGGTTGGGCGCGCTTTTTGCTGCGCGCCCTGTTATCAGCCGGCGCTCCTTTGTTCGGCGATCGCGTCCGCTGCGGCCCCCTCTGTAATTTCGGGCCCGACACAAATTCACAGCGGCCTCCTCCAGGCTCCTCGCCACTCGTTATCCACAACGCCCCCCCCCCCCCCCCCCCGTGGCCGCGGCAGCTGCGATCACACGACGAGACGCGCCATGGCGCCTGGCGCGGAAGGCAGCGAGAAAAAAAAATTGATGAGAGGAGAAAGGGGGAAGGGTGGGGGGAGTGGGGAGAGATGACGCGTCTGGAGCCCTCGGCCGCAAACAAGTGAAGGCTACTACTGCTGGCTCTTCTTCTCTTCCTTTCTGCGCGACGCGACGGCGAAGAAAGGTGCGAAGAGCACGCGGAAAAGGCGACGCGGATCAAAAGCGACAAAGCGTGCTGTGGAGGCGACCACAGCCGCGGGGAAAGTGACAAGCGCGGGGCGCTGGTGCGAGAAGCCGCAAAATGAGATGAAGGCTATACTGCTAACACGTGGAACGTTCCGTGACCCTTTTAGCGAGCAGTATAAAGTGAGGCAGTTAATTGATAGTACCTCCTGAAGACTTCGATGGCGGCTTAATTTATTTCTCTAACGCGTAATAAACTACTCGCTTTGTAAAGGACATTCCTTCCCCTGTTTACGGAACCGACAATTACTTTCTCAATCGAAATACACTAATAACTAGCCAGTCAGTTTTATTCATAACTGAGTTCCGCACGTTTCCTGCGTCCGTATTTATTCCAATCATCTATCGACATCTACATCCATACTCCGCTAGCCACCTGACGGTGTGTGGCGGAGGGTACCTAGAGTACCTCTATCGGTTCTCCCTTCTATTCCAGTCTCGCATTGTTCGTGGAACGAAAGATTGTCAGTATTGCCTCTGTGTGGGCTCTAATCTCTCTGATTTTATCCTCATGGTCTCTTCGCGAGATATACGTAGGAGGGAGCAATATACTGCTTGACTCCTCGGTGAAGGTATGTTCTCGAAGTTTCAACGAAAGCCCGTACCGAGCTACTGAGAGTCTCTCTTGCAGAGTCTTCCACTGGAGTTTATCTATCATCTCCATAACGCTTTCGCGATTACTAAATGATCCTGTAACGAAGCGCGCTGCTCTTCGTTGGATCTTCTCTCTCTCTCTTCTATAAACCGTATCTGGTACGGATCCCACACCGGTGAGCAGTATTCAAGTAGTGGGTGAACAAGTGTACTGTAATCCACTTCCTTTGTTTTCGGACTGCATTTCCTTAGGATTCCTCCAATGATTAATTTTATATGGTCATTCCATTTTAAATCATTCCTAATGTCTACCCCCAGATAATGTATGGAATTAACTCTATATTGTAGCTAAATGATAAAGGATCTTTCCTTCTATGTCTGCGCAGCACATTACACTTGTCTACATTGAGATTGAATTGCCATTCCCTGCACCATGCGTCAATTCGTTGCAGATCCTCCTGCATTTCAGTACAATTTTCCTTTGTTACAACCTCTCGATATACTACAGCATCAGCCGCAAAAAGCCTCAGTGAACTTACGATGCTATCCACAAGGTCATTTATGTATATTGTGAATAACAACGGTCCTACGTCACTCCCCTGCGGCACACCTGAAATCACTCTTACTTCGGAAGACTTCTCTCCAATGAGAATGACATGCTGCGTTCTGTTATCTAGGAACTCTACAATCCAATCACACAATTGGTCTGATTGTCCACATGCTCTTACTTTGTTCATTGAACGACTGTGGGGAACTGTATCAAATGCCTTGTGGAAGTCAAGAAACGCGGCATCTACCTGGGAGCCCGAGTCTATGGCCCTCTGAGTCTCGTGGACGAACAGCGCGAGCTGGGTTTCACACGATAGTCTGTTTCGAAACCCATGCTGATTCCTACAGAGTAAATTTCTAGTCTCCAGAAAAGTCATTATACTATTAGCATCTCCTCCTTTCCCTGCTCTCTGACCAACTCCTCCGCTTCCCTATGTGTCTATATCCTTTCCCTCCCCTCTCTCTGTGCACCTCCTCCCTTCTCCCACAGTTTCTATTTCCAGATAGTAGCAGTACGTCTACAACGTTTGGCTGAAATCGGTCCAGGGGCTTTGGCGGAGTTCTTTACCCGTTGCTTGAGTCGCGTACGCGCATGTCACATATATTAAACATATTTCACACATACTTGTATACACAGTCTAAAAAAAAAATTGCTTACAAACCACTCGAGCGGCTCATCCTAGAATATTGCTCACAGACGAACGATTTGATGCTCTTAAGCTTTCTGGAGTAAAAAAGGAGAGGAAAGTGTAATAATTGATTTGTTTTAAAGGTTTGATTGATGCCACGAAATTTCCCTTACCAGCACAGATTGGCTCTGAGCACTATGGGACTTAACATCTGTGGTCATCAGTTCAAATGGCTCTGAGCACTATGGGACTCAACTGCTGTGGTCATAAGTCCCCCAGAACTTAGAACTACTTAAACCTAACTAACCTAAGGACAGCACACAACACCCAGCCATCACGAGGCAGAGAAAATCCCTGACCCCGCCGGGAATCGAACCCGGGAACCCGGGCGTGGGAAGCGAGAACGCTACCGCACGACCACGAGATGCGGGCGTGTGGTCATCAGTCCCCTAGAACTTAGAACTACTTAAACCTAACTAACCTAAGGACATCACACACATCCATGCCCGAGGCAGGATTCGAACCTGCGACCGTAGCAGTCGCGCGGTTCCGGACTGAGCGCCTAGAACCGCTAGACCACCGCGGCTGGCTACTAGCACAGATCACTGAATTTTTTCACAGTTGGTAACATTTGCCATTTTCCCTCCAAATCGTGTTGATATTATTTTTCTGTGTACATGCTTTGAAACTGTGTTTACAGTAGTGTTTTATGTTTATGTGGTGTACTTCAGCTTGTTATTTATTCTATCAACTTCTCGCTACACTAACAAGACATTACATAGCTTGTGAACTTGCATGTTTTTAGCTATAGGAATAAATCGTGGAGTTACCAGGGTAGTTAATTTAACTGCAAACACGGAAAGAAAGGCGACAGCTGCAGATACACAAAGATGAATATGGCACAAAGAAGTTCAAAAGAGAGTGGTTATCACTGGCTTCGCCTCACTGCTACTATAATGCGAAATCCATGCCGCCAGGGAAACCTGCTTACAAAATATTTCTACTTTAATACTGCTTACATTTAAGTACGGATCGCAACTTTCACAGAATGCTGCTTACATATACAGCACACGTCACAAACATTAGTCAAATGCTAAAAAGTCAAAGAGAACAAGGTATTTGCGCCAGCGTACATGCATTATAGACGAAGGCTTGCCTTCAATGAAAAGCGCTGTGCTGAAATGAAATCGTTTTCCCAGTTTCCGAGATGTTTATTGAAACGGTGATCTCCAACACTGGGCATTGAAACACATAATAGAATGTGACAGCACCTGAAGACGGGCACAAGCCTGAAACCGGTAGTGCATTAAATAAAATTACTTTCTATTGTGACAGGTAGCGGATATTATTCTACAGCTACGTAGCTCATCTGCATCCATTACAGATAATATTCAAATATCAATCCCCCAAAGCGCTACGATGCAATTCTTAAAAATTCGCCAGAAAATCGAATTTTAAGATTTTCGAGGAACTAAAATTGGGCCAGGAGAGATGTCATCGGCGGTTTTGGTCAGTGACGTAGGGTTAATGGCTGCTGCTGTCACGTCACCTTTTGGTGCACGTGTTGAGTTCTGTTGCTCGTTGGTTAAGCTAACGAATCTCCAGAGATTGGACAGCGATATCCATAGTAACAGCGAAAAACACTACAATGAGGAGGAAGACGAGAGGTGACGCAGTAAATAAGCATAAGATACTGGCGATCTAGCCCAGAAATCACCAAATGCTGTACACGGATGAGCATCTAAAGTTAAAACATATGATTAGCAATACTATTTCTCTACTAATAACCTTTTGTGTGTGTGTGTGTGTGTATCTGGGGGTCAACAGCTCGAAGAAAGCATTCCAAGGTATTCACCGTCAATCACAAAGCGGTCATGGCACCAACAAATCTCTCCTCTATCCAATCATCTTTTTATATTCTTCTTAAAAAACAACCGAATTTTATTTATACTACGACCTTAAATTTTTGTTAATTTGAAAAGGATTATTCTTTGTAAATGTTGTAGCCTGCAAAAGAAAAACGGAAATTGTAAGATGTACGATCTGTTTTAAAACATCAGGTAACAGGTCAGCAATTTCGCAATAAATAAATAAATGAACGATGGCCAATAATATTTAAGTTATAGTCGCCACAATTTTAACGGCATTTGTCACGTGTTTATAATGTCACTGGTCAAAGTCGATAGCCGGTATCGAACATTCTTCTATGTCAACTTCACGTATCGCAAATATAAAAAAAAATTACGAGAATCCTGTTGCCGGGTGGCCTCTTTGTTAGGGGTTAGTAAGAAGAAGGGAATACAAGAAATAGGCGTACTCACCGAGCGGACAGAGCCTGCTCCAGTGGTAGGGGTTGGCGCAGTGGTAGACGGGGTCCCTGACGGCTGCGCAATGGGGGGCTGGCCTCAGCTGGCCCGGCTCCAGGTCGTCCCAGCGCCAGGCGCGGCAGCAGAGCGCGGCCAGGTCGGCCGCCTCGACGAGCACGCAGCCGCCCCCGGCGCCGGCGCCGCCTCCGCCGCCGGCCGCCACCGCCGCCGCCAGCAGCTCCAGCTGGCGATCCGAGAGGCGGTCGAGCGCCAGGTCGGCGGCCGCGGCGGCTGCCGGCGACGCCGCCGCCGCATCGCGGGCCAGCCGCCTAGCTGCAGCGGCCGCGCGCCGCCGCCCGCGGCCCAGCATCGCCATCAGGCACCATCCGCATCGGGGGGCCAGCACGCGCTCGCCGCACACGCACACGCATGCGGACGCGGGGGGCTCGCCGCCGCCCGCCGCCTCCCCCTCCGCCTCCTCTAGCTGCCGCCGCCCGACGCCGGCGCCGCCTCCGCGCGGGCTCCTCTGCGCTCGAAGGGCCAACGAGCTCTCTCTGCGCCCCGAGTGCCTCGGCTGGTGCGTCTTCGGCCTATGCACTCCGGCTGCCGGAGTGGAATATCTTCGTAGCGGCTCTCGCGCCCAGCGCGGCCCAATTTGACTGGGCCGGTATTCCAATGCACACGTGTCTAAAAGCTGTTCTTACACTCGATCTTCACACACGCAGGAATAACCCAAACTTATCACGCGTACGTAACAAGGAAAATTCAACATTCGATCGAAGATTAATGTTAAAAGTGGACGGCACGGAGTTTGTGCTTTCGTTGTACACAAAATATTAAACTGTTCAGAAACAAAACGATCACAGACTTTGATGATTGACGGCAAGCAGCGGCTCAGGCAGTTCAGTAATTCTGATTCGTGTTTGCTGGCAAATCTTACAAAATGGCAAAAAACACCTCAGGCACATTCACTAGAGTAGCGCTGTCGAATAAGCGTACAAATACGAAACACATTCAAGTTTTCTGTTCACTATCCTTGTATGCTGAGCACTTCTTGTAAGAGGCACTTTTTGGATACTGAAAACAAGCTAACAGTCAATGTCTCATGCTGCGACTATAAAACAGCCGAATCCGGAACACCTCTGGATCTTTATGTTGAACACTGAAACAGAGAAGGCAAATTCATTACAAAATCTCCGTATCGTTCCATGTGCTAAAAAATAAGAGCAAACGTTTTAAATTGTCTGTAAACATAATACAATCTATTGAACGAAACACGGGTAATTTCCAAGAATGACTGCCTATCGAACTCAAGGGAGCCTAGTGATATATATCGAACGTGCGACTCGATGTCGACCATACAAATCTGGTGGTATTGTGGTAAATGTTTAGTGCGTTGCCAGGGGGACACAGTTTATCGTTTTCGGTTGTGAATAGCAATGAGTGAAAATGCCGACAGTTTCACATGGCGAAATCTAATTCCTTGGTTATGTAGTATGGAAAGACGTTTAAATTTTGTTGGGACTTGGCATTCCTTCCAAATGAGGATAGCAGAATGCCATGGACTCAACGTGACTGACGAGTACAGTAAGTAAATTTAGTACTTTCATTTCCAATTAATTGTAAGTTAGTAAACGTTCGTCTTTTAACGTTGCTGTAGTGAACTTTGTAAACAGTAGCCATAGGTTTGCACGTTCGATATGAATCGTTAGCGGCCTTTGCGTTCGACAGGCAATCATTTTTGGTAATTACCGGACAATAGATTTATTCAAAAATTAAAAACATAATGAGGCACTTGTGCAGTGTGCAACAACACAACCCCGCCCTTAGCACACTACCTTTGATGATTAAACGAAGAGGGTATCGCTTTCAGAAACGCAGTACTTCATATCCACGCTGTATTTCGTTCACTTCTTTGAGAATGAAATAGCACTTTCCGTTAATACACTTTTATGATAAAATTACCTGTTTGTATAACAGGTTTTCACATGGAATTTCTAGTAATAAAAAGCTGCTCTGAACTTCATCGAAACATATTTTGCTGTTAGCAGAATCATCCATGATACTCCACAATCGTTATTTATAATGCTCGTATAATTTTAAGCACTCACAAATAAACACTTACGACTGTAAACAGTGTAAGAGCTGGTCCAGTCCCCCAGCGCAAAAAACGGATTCAAAATTGCAAACTTCGAGCTCGGTCTTTAGAGAATTACTATTCATTGGAAAGTTCTAGACTGCACTAAATGATCGACAGTCGACTGTAAACCAATATCTGACGATCAGCGAAACTCAGAGATCTGCTGCAAGAAAGACATGCAACTACAATCTATACGGATAACATTGATGGAATAAAATTTGATTAGGAAGATTCCGATATCTGTTAGCTTTCATACTTTCGTCATCCGCTGACGACTTCTAGATCGAAAAACATGGATATTCGAAACGAAATAGCAATTGAATTAACATTGACTTATTTAGCTGTGGCTGAAGTGCAGTGTGACACTGAGCAATAAAAAACATCGTGACTTCCGTTGACTTCTTTTGATAATGGAAAGAAACAGTTTTATTTACGAAATTTTAATATTATGAAGCAATTTATCTATATTGTTGCCGTACTAGCTAGGAATAACTACGAAATATTGTAAGGCATTTCGAACCTTTTCAGGTTTTAAGGGAGAAAAAAAAATAAAATACATAAAAGCTACTATGAAACCACACAATCTAAATTACTCTACGTTTTGTTAGTGGTAGGAAACGGAGAAACTGGGTAGGGAGGGTGGAATGTGTGTGTGTGTGTGTGTGTGTGTGTGTGTGTGTGTGTGTGAGAGAGAGAGAGAGAGAGAGAGAGAGAGAGAGAGAGAGAGAGGGGAGGGGGGGGGGTAGTATGCGAATATCAGCACACTGCGATCTGCGTTAACTGCAACTAGGAAAACATGTACAGTAAACATACGTTGTGAACTACGAGCACTTGTTCAGTGGAGATGCGTTTCATAGCAACGAAGTGGTGCTCGTAGCATTTTAAGTCAGTGTTCATTTGACATCTTTTTTTTCTTGTTTTGGTGAACGCTACCACCTCTCACAACATGGAAACCTTGTTGTATACTCCTCTCAAAATATGGAATGCAAAGCGCTTGCATCAGAAGAGATTTGTTTCACAGTATCGAAGATGAAGAACATAGATAGCTCTTATGGTATGCATTTTAGAGCCTATGCTTAATTGATTTTTCGCTTTCGATGATCGTTCCTGTTATATAATTGAAAACTGATCACTCCTCCTGGGACGATGTATAGTACAATAGTATCCACTGAGTAACATTTCCTGATAAATCTTTTGCCATCGTCCTACAAGTTCACGGACAATCCTTTTCGTAGTGGACATAAACATATATTTTATTTAAAAAAAAAAGAGAATATCACTTGTAATTGTGTAATTAATTTGCAAAATTGAAACGGCTAAGTCGTGGATCACGGAAACCAGAAACGACATAGAGGAACTCAAAACTACTCTAGAAGATATCGAAGTACGTAAATCGCTTAAAGAATATACACTAAATCATGGAAGTTTCCATTAAAAGCCCAGAAAGAAAACTGTTGTAACATGGACTGAAGAAAGACATAAGGAAATGTGGAGAACATGGAAGGAAAGATGCAGCTGATTAAAATTTGATTGTGAAAGACTGACATACATTTATATTCCATTTTTTAAGCGTATTATTCATTTCTGACACCTGTGATCGTTTTTAAGTGTATTGTGACGTCTACACACATACACAGTTAGTGGCACAGGACACGTCGTGCCAATGTTATCGATTTTCTTTCACGTTACATTCGCGTGTTGAGCGTGGGGGAAAATGACTGCGTAAATGCCACTGTACGAGCTCTAATTTCTGCCAGGTTTTCTCACGACCCCTATGCGAAGTATACATTCATGGCAGCACAATGGTTGCATAGTCATATTCAAATATTTGTTCTCTAAATTTATTCTAGAGTGTTGTCTTTCTTCTAAAGACAAAAAAAAAAATTATAAATGGCTTGATAGCAGAATGAAAATCGACTTTTGATTCCTCAGCGAAGGAGCAGTTTAAGCGATCCACAATAGTGAGAAATAGACACATGCTATGGTCTTCGTACCCATAAGTAAACCAACAGCGTAAATCACTTCCTCACTACCCGGGAACCTGAATACGGCACGTTTCAAAAACATAATGCACCATCTTTATCCCTCTTCATGATCACTACACGAAATTGTCTTTACTGCTGGCGCGCGTTAGTATTGTGATGGTACTTCAAAAACAAATAAAACAACTAAAAAAGAATCTATAACCATGACAGAATCAATCCCTATGTCAGCAATAACAAAACACAGTCCGATTTACATACCAGGCCTCACGTTTTCCGTGCTTTAACTCTCAAAGTTTCATCTACATTTGCTCTAGTGAGACTTCGATCCACTTCTTAAGGGAAAAACCTTAATTTCGCAAGGGAGAGAATTTATCACTTTGAGGTACGAATATATTACTTTGAAAGATTTCGCGATAGGGAATCGTGGGACGTCAATGTTACGAGAGATTTTTTCCCATTTTTATAAAACTGCAATAAACTATCTTCGAATTAAGTTTAATGGGGGATACCGGAAGTAAATTCTGTATGTAGGTCTACCACCCTATGTTATGTAATCTGTACATTGAACAAGCTATGAAAGAAAAGAAATTAAAAGTTCAGGTATACGAAGTAGAAGTCTGCCAGTGACATTGTAAGACCTGAAAGAGCAGTTGAACGGGGTAGTGCATTGAAGCGAGATAAAACTATAAAACATGGTCATGGAATGTAATCGAAGTAATTCAGACGATGCTAAGGGAATTAGATTAGAAAATAAGAGACTAAAAGTAGTAGATGGGTTTTGTTATTTAGGCAACAAAATAACTGGTGGTGGACGAGACAGCGAAGATAGGAAATGCAGTCTGCCAATAGTAACGAGAGCATCTACGAGAAAAAGAGGAGTTTGTTAACACCTAATTTCAATTTAAGTATTAGGAACTCTTTTCTGAAAATACTTGTCTAGGGTGAAGCCGTCTACGTAAGTGAAATGTGGTCGACAGGCAATTCAGATAGGAGACGGTATAAGCTTTTGAAATGTAGTGCTGCAGAAGAATGCTGAAGATTAGCTGGGTACGTCGAACAATAAATGAGGAAATGCTGAATCGGAGTAAAAGGAAATTTCTGGTACAATCTGACGAAAAGAATGGATCCGTTGACAGCACCACCTTAAGGCATCAAGGAATCGTCGATTTGGTAATGGAAGGAAGTGTGTGGGGTAAAAGTTGTAGGAGGAGACGAAGGAGTGAATATAGTAAGCAGTTTGAAATGTACTTAGCCTGTAGTAGTTATGCAGAAGCGAACAGGTTTGTGCAGGATAGGCAAGCATGAAGTGCTGCATCCAATCAGCTTTTGCAGTGAAAACCACAATATCAAGGTCTACAGAATCTGGCTCAGATGAGAATTTTTATTACAAACAAATCTGTTCGATCGAACATTTTGTGAACTTTTTACAGGCGGTGTTTCCATACATATAGAACTTGGGTACGATCAGTAGATCCAATTCTGAGGCAATAACGTTAATGGTTTTAGAATAGTTAGAGGAATGCGTTTAAGCTTCCGTCGAAATATATATGAATGTGGACGAAGCAAAGCAACTAAATCTAAACATGGATAGCTTTTCAAGTTGCAAAATGGCTGAAAGCAGTTACTGTATGCTCCAAGACGTGTGAGCAGAATAATTATAATGGAGCAACAGAAGCGCACAACAATCTTAATACTCTACTGAACGAAAAGACAGTTCAGGATTTCATACATTTGGCACAAAACTTCAGAAGAGGGCACCGCCTCTAAAGGTTAAACATCAGACACAGAAAATCTCAGTCATAATAAGATATAAGAAAAGGAACTCAGACACAATATAAGAAATGAATACCACTAAAATAGCTAGGGAATTCCACCAAAGGTTCCACGTCAAATTTGTAATTAATAGCCCCTTTCCGTGTAGAGCAACAGCATGTTCAAAATTGCAACAGTGGGAGAACATTTGCTTTCATTGAATGTTTGGTTTTTGACTCACAAATGATTGAACCAATTATGCAATGTTATAGAAAGATAAAAAAATAGTTAATAAGTAGAAAGTCATTTTTGGCTGTGTAGGTGAATTCCCCAAACAAATATTTAACGTGTATAGTGTAGAGCGATTTGTAATAGCATCATCATTTAATGAACATTTTTTCAGTGTTTGAAGGACGACCGATTATTGATCTGCTTGCAGTTACATCTACATTTGAATAATGTCCGAAAAGCAGCTAAAGCATAACTTGTTTCAATTCAATGCATATGTCAGGTTCATTCTAATGGTATTGTACCTTAACTTCACTAAAAAGGTATGGTACAAATAATTACGTTGAATATCTGTAAAAACTTTCGAGACAATGGGGATACAAATAACTACATAACAGCTTCATTTATCGGCAGATCTACCACTAACAGACCATCACAAAGCCAAAGAAATAGTGCGCTTTGCTACAACAGCATAGAATAATGTTTCCTATACGTTAATGAATCAGATTTCATCCTGTAAAAGGGAAGGTACTGCGTACATCCTTTCGAGTCTTACCTCACAATAGGTAAATATCTGTCACATCGCAAAACGTGATTTAGTGAACTAATTCCAATCCTTAATTCACCATATGTCTCATTCAGTATTTTTTATGAGACAACAATTGCTGTTGAGAGAACTGGATTGATAACTCTGGCTAAATGTTGCTAGTCACTCGTGTAACATCTATTAATGTACTCTCAAAGTGCAAAGAGAATGATTATAAATATCGCCTTTAGAGACACGAAGCAGAAAAATTACATGGGGTGGGTATACGCATACAAAAAGGAAGAAGTATTTTAATATGACACTAATTTCTGCATTCCGATCGAAATTGTCACCATGAACATCTGAGCACTTTGCCAGCCAAAGCCGTTTTTACACATCGCTTGTATGTCTAAAATTTTTGAAGTAATTACACTCTTTACCGACACGGATGATATTCTTCTGGAAGCATAATCCAATAATAGTACAGTCATCTTATGGAAAAATGAGACCCAAGTATTAAAATGCAGGCTACGCTCAAGCAAAAGAGTTTATCTTGTTAACGTCAGTAACATAGCATCGTCGAAATAAACAATTCCTATAAGAAGTATTAAATTAGCCTTTTATATAGTTACTTTCTGAGTGAATCTGTTTTCATCAACATTTGTGAAGGAATCGAAGCGATAAACTGTTTTCAACTAAACATGTAACGTCTTTACGAACGGATCTGCACTTTGATACCTGTTACGTAATTCAATTTTCCGTCAGCGGGTTTGTTTTGTTTCAAGCCGGTAACGCTCAAAGATATACAGAGGAAGATATACCATTATTACGTTAGTAGTGCACTGCATCTTTACCCATCTCGGCTTACGTGTGTGATGTACGCGACTCATCTCCAACTTTTGTTGTACCACATACATGGAGTAACAAATAAGATTGTAAAAAACGATAAGTAATGAATTGCGCCGCCTTCGACATTCGGCACAACAGAAAAATATTCAGGGATGATAATGAACAGCCTATAAATATGACACTAGAGATGAAGAAACTGAAGGACGAATAGCCTTTGTGTTTGTGGAAGCTGCAGAACTTGTTTTTTCATCTCACGACACAGCAAGATAAGCAGGTCACTGATACAGACAGCTCTCTGAAGTTTGCCAGGTACTTTTTGATATCTAAAATTACATAACTGCCAAATGTATGTACAGTAGTGAAATGTTCTTAAGACAGTAGGTGCATATAACTTACTGTTACGAGCATGTGAAAGAAACTGAAAAAGTCACTTTGAAATTTTTGCTTTTATTCAGCCAGTTTTACGCCGGCCCGGGCCAGTTCCACATGAGTCTGTACAAACAACAATTACATTCCGCTTTTTTGCGTATTATAAGTCACTTAGTGTGCATCTTAACTCGAGAATAGCGTTCTGCCTTTGGGTAGAGTTATAGAAGGGTTGAACCAGTGCAGAAGTTATACAAATGACGCAAATTCACTCTCCTGGGATCGATAATAAGGTGCACACAAAAGATAGGGTTTCAGGTATAATATAATCACGATTCTACTTTAGGCGGGTACAAACTAAAGTTTTCATCATTTATCTGATCTGCTCCCAAGCGTTTCAGACTAAATGTGGCACAGCCGACGAGTAGAACGTCATCTTTGACGTTGTTTATCTATCAGTTTTCAGTTGTTCCTAATGTTAAAACAATGAATTTGAGGTTATGTCTGTCTGTAATTACGTAGACAGAATTTATATTATGCCATACACGTTTCGTCCAAATTCATTAAATGATTTTCAGTGGCAATATATGATGCGCTATATTCGTGCTTGTATCGGTGGAAAATTGTGTATGACTCTTTTATTTAACCGGCTTTCGGCATTTCCACATGCAGCCGTCTCAACAATGGAATATCATTTATGGCGACACGAAGATAAGTACAACGCAGCACCCAGTCCCCTAGTGGAGAATATTTCCGATCCGGCCGGGAATCAAACCCCGGCCACGCACTTGTGTGCTTGCGCTCTGTGTTGGGAGTGCTGAAGGCAGAACAGTTTCACCACAGTAAAAGCAAGCATAGTCACACTGTGTAACCCCAGTATCACAGAAGATGCACTATTAAATTGTATTTGATCAGTTCCAGGAGAAGAGTAAAACACCACCTTGCGCAAAAAAAAAAAGATAAAGTAATGGTCGAAGATACAGGTAACTAGACTGGACACGGTTACCTTAAAGTGACTATTACGGTTTCGTTCTCAACACTGCAAATGTAGTGGAATGTAACCACGGCAAAGGGGACAATCGTCTGGGTCAAAATTTGTAAAAACTGGTCTTCTACAAACTCGGCATTTCCGAACGTCTGCATCTCGATTCGCGACACAGTATATGTTATTATGCGGCCTGTTCCACAGGTCAATTTTAAGCTCGCGAGTGCGGCCCGCAAGCAATCACGTGGTGCACCGCGAAACAGTTACGAAACGAATTTATTTATTGTTGTCGCGGGAGGGCAGTGACGGACGTCAGCACACGGAGGAGGCGTGGCGTGTCCCGTGCTGTCGCGTCGCAGCCCACATTTATAGCCGTCTCCTTCTCCTCCGCCTCCTCTTCAGCTTCGCATTTGCGTCGACGCGGTCGCTCGCGCACACGACCACGTGCGTTCGCGTCCGCTGCTATAAATTGCGCCCGGCGTCCAAGTCAGAAATACATTTTTAAAAAGAGAGCGAGCAACACTTCTCAGCACGTAGCACAGGAAGACCGCCCCCCTCAGGGTCTCGAGCGACAATGATTTCGCTTGTGTGTAGGCGCGAATCAACCGGTAGCAGCTGACTCGCACCATATACGGGGTGCACAATCGATGGCGATACAGTTGTGTATTACAGCAAGAATTAGAGGCAGAAACACGTAGCGTAAGAAATCAGCAAGCAAATAGTGCTGCAACGAATATGACTGCAATTCGTGTGACTCAAGAGTCGAAATTTAGCCTTTTGGCCAAATTGTATTTCAATGCAGAATGACAAAGAAACGCCTTGAACGAGAGCTGTTGTGGCATAAGTAGTAGTTCTGGAAGGCAATTAGTATCACGTGTAGGTGGATATGATGAAAATACAACTAGGAGGGTAGGATGGGGGTGTTGTATCTGAATGCTGGTCCTTTAACGTGGTTACGTCACACGCGAGAAGGCAAATTTGAAGCGATTCTACAGCGCGGCAGGGAGAATGGTTTTGCTGTGGGTTGACTACCTCGAACGGTGTGCGTCCACCGACGGTAGGGAGAGATGCCAGGTACAGACGCGGACGGCGAGAAGGCAAGAAGGACGCGGAAGCAGCAGCGGACACTGCGGACGGAGGAAGGCAGAACAAGGCACTCCGGCGTCGTCCCCTCAGAAGGCGGCGTCCGGACGGCGTCGCCTCGCAGAACAGCGGCCGCCGCGTCCGGCCGGAGGGCACGACATGCTGCAGTCTTCAGTCGCGTCACAGCGGGAATCTCAGTGCACTCGCGACGGAGCGGAAACGCGCACTGCACGGGAGGTTTGTGTGTAATGTTGTGTGTCGCGGTTGGCGGGCAGCGAGCACCGCTCGACTTGCGCACACGGCCACGCTCGGAGCTCGACTGGCTGGCTGCGGCGGGCGCCGACGGCGGCGCGCCTGTCGCCGGGCCCCCTCCCCTCCCCCGCCCCACCCCGCCACGACCATGGCGGGCGCGCCTGGCGCCTGCGCCCCCTCCCCGCCCACCCGAGGGCGACGGGCTGGCGCCAGCCGCGGCGCGACAAACCGACCTGGCCGCCGCCGCGAGGCCGCGCGCTACTACCCGTCCCGCAAACATCCGGCCGCCGGCGCCGCGCCTAGGGCGGGCAGGTGGAGGCGCACGGAGCTGCTCACTCGCCGACGACGCGTTTACAATTATCTACTATACTGGCCATTAAAATTGCTACACCAAGAAGAAATGCAGAAGATAAACGGATATTCATTGGACAAATATATTATACTAGAAGTGACATGTGATTACATTTTCACGCAATTTGGGTGCATAGATCCTGAGAAATCAGTACCCAGAACAACCACGTCTAGCCGTAATAACGGCCTTGATACGCCTGGTCACTGAGTCAAAGAGAGCTTGGATGCGTTGTACAGGCACAGCTGCCCATGCAGCTTCAACATAATACCACAGTTCATCAAGAGTAGTGACTGGCGTATTGTGACGAGCCAGTTGCTCGGTCACCATTGACCAGACGTTTTCAATTGGTGAGAGATCTGGAGAATGTGCTGGCCAGGGCAGCAGTCGAACATGTTCTGTATCCAGAAAGGCCCGTACAGGACCTGCAACATGCGCTCGTGCATTATTCTGCTGAAATGTCGGGTTTCGCAGGGACCCAAAGAAGGGTAGAACCATGGGTCTTAACACATCTGAAATGCAACGTCCACTGTTCAAAGTGCCGTCAATGCGAAAAAGAGGTGAGCGAGGCGTGTAACCGATGGCACCCCATACCATCACTCGGGGTAATACGCCAGTATGGTGATGACGAATACACGCTTGCAATGTGCGTTCACCGCGATGTCGCCAAACACGGATGCGATCAACATGATCCTGTAAACAGAACCTGGATTCATCCGAAAAATGACGTTTTGCCATTCGTGCACCCAGGTTCGTCGCCGACTACACCTTCGAAGGCGCTCATGTCTGTGATGCAGCGTCAAGGGTAACCACAGCCATGGTCTCCGAGCTGATAGTCCACGCTGCTGCAAACGTCGCCGAACTGTTCGTGCAGATGGTTGTTGTCTTGGAAACGTCCCCATCCGTTGACTCAGGGATCGAGACGTGGCTGCACGATCCGTTACAGCCGTGCGGATAAGATGCTTGTCATCTCGACTGCTAGGCCGCTGGGATCCAGCACTGCGTTCCGTATTACCGTCCTGAACTCACCGATTCCATATTCTGCTAACAGTCATTGGATCTCGACCAGCAATGTCGCGATACGGTAAACCGCAATCGCGATAGGCTACAATCCGACCTTTATCAAAGTCGGGAACGTGATGGTACGCATTTCTCCTCCTTACACGAGGCATCACAACGACGTTTCATTAGGCAACTTCGGTCAACTGCTGCTTGTGTATGAGAAACCGGTTGGAAACTTTCCTCATGTCAGCACGTTGTAGGTGTCGCCACCGGCGCCAACCTTGTGTGAATGTATTTACACGAGCTAGACTGACGGCCTCGGACGTCGTTGACTCGAAATGCGCAAGCGAGTCGACATTACTTTTGGTTATTGTGAAAAGATTGTCGGGGAAACTGCGCCTGTGAAGAGACTGTCAATTCCCATTTTGAGATGGACGTCATAGAACCGATGTGTGCAAGTGAGTGGGCAACACCTTTGGTTATTGTGAAAAAGACCGTCGGAGGAACTGCACCTGCGTAAAGACTTCTGAGATTATGGTCAATACTCTGTCAGAGGTCGATACGTACCCCATTCCAAAGCCAGATGAGATTTTCTCTGTACCAATGAGAGGCCTGCATTTTTCGAAGGTGGATCTCTCTAGAGCTTACTTACAATTGCCCTGTATGAGGAAACTCAGAAAGTTCCTCGTAGTCAAGACGCCGCACGGATTATGTCATTTCAAAAAATGGTTCAAATGGCTCAAAGCAATATTGGACTTAACATCTGAGGTCATCAGCCCTCTAGACGTAGAACTGCGTAAACCTAAATAACCTAGCGACATCACACATATCCATGCCCAAGGCAGGATTCTAACCTGCGACCGTAACAGCAGCGTGGTGCCGGACTGAAGTGCCTAGAACCGCTCGGTCACACCGGCCGGCAATGTCATTTCACACGCTCAGTTTTTCGAGTGACAGTGCACCAGCAATCTTTTAAAGGTTCATCGAGCAACTGTTGCAGGATGTTCCGGGCTGCATAAATTACCTGGATGACACTGTGTTGATGGGGGCCACAACGAAAAAAAGGTAATTTGCCGACCGCGGTGGCCGTGCGGTTGTAGGCGCTTCAGTCCGGAACCGCGCGACTGCTACGGTCGCAGGTTCGAATCCTGCCTTGGGCATGGATGTGTGTGATGTGTTGAAAAGTCTCTGTTGGATTCCTTTCATGTTTGATTTCTTAAATCTGTTGCCATTTATGGAATAAATTCCTCTTCTAAATTTACTGTGGCGTTTCTGACTATCTGGGACGAGACTGAGTAGTGGAACGTGTTACTTTTACACGTAAACAAAAACGATCTGTCACACTGCTACACTTTAAAACACAGTTTATATGTAATTCATGTCACACAGTCTCATACGGAACATACATCCGCTTTCTTTTATATACTGTATATGATAAGATACTGTCATCCCCCTTCCCTTCTGTGTGAGAGGATGAATGATCAAATGTGTTTGTAGTTGCATGCTTGAGGGTAGCAGACAAGGCTGTCTGCTAGAGAACAGTAGGACCAACGTCGGAACAGGTAGCTACGCTTTCTTAAAGCAGAGAGGTTTCTATCCTTAGTATGGTCCTGTCCGTCCGTTGTCATGTTGGTATAGGAAGCTGCCCCTCTGGCCCCTTCCGTTTGTCTTTGTGAGCCACCCTCAGGAAGCATGCTCGGTAGTAGGCAGTTGCAGTCGGGCAGTAGGCAGTTGCAGTCTGGCGGTGGCGAGCGTCTGAAATGGTAAGATCTCCGGCTAAGCGCGTGTTGCTAAGTCCGTAGGACAATGGATTTGTTAAGTTCAGCCTAACTGAGAATTTAATCACCTTTATTTCGGGTTAGCTCTAAAATATCTAAGGTTATCTTAAATTGCAGCGTAGTGTAATTCTCGTGTGAAGTTCAGATTATTTTCCGGTAGTTGCTTTGTTACTACTTTGTGAAGAAAGTGTAACCACGTGTTGATCAGTAACTCGAACTAAGATCAATCTTAAATGCGAATGCTTGTGTGATTATAACGTCTCGTCTTGACAATATTTTGCAATATAGCAACTTTTCTTTATGTTCAACCCACGTGGGATGTACTTTGCGAGACCAGTACCACGTGCTTATATAACTGTTTGACCCGTCAGGTTAACAGTAAGACGTTAATAACCAGTTCGAGGTTTTTCTTTTGGAAATTGGTTTTGATCAAATTTATTTTAATTATCAAAATTATTGTGGAGTTATACGCTTTGTGTAAACCAAGTTGACCACGTGAAGCATGTGGTGTAATCATCAAAGTAGCCCTCAGCTATTCTTTGCGCGAAGATTTCACAAAGAGTTAGTATGAATTTAGTGTACCAGTGTGTGGTAATTACGTGACGGACAGGATTGTGCTACGAACGTAATTTCTTTGGGTGAAAATTTGAATCTGTTTGTAGTGGTTAACTTTCTCTTGCATGCGTTTCAACGTTCTTTGTGTGTTGTTTTATGAATGCAGTGTTGTATGCAGACTCCCAATCTTGGCTCCATATTTGATGTGTTCCGTAAGATTTTCACCATCCTAAATAAGGCACCAGCTTGTTACGAATAGAATTTAATATGCTGAAATTTCAATGACCAATCTTAAAAATAAATTTCCAAATATAAACTGATTTCTTTCTTTTTATTTAAATTCTCCTTTATACATATATATTACCGGTTGTTGTATGAGTATTAAAAGATTATCATTAATGTTAGTCTGTTTGGGAATTTGGTAAACCTGGACTAGATACCTGATGAAACAGTTGCTTAGTAATGCAAGATTAACTTCCCCAGACAGCTCACAGCTTTCAACCCGCTTTCATAGTCCATCAGTACCGCTTTCAGCATACCAAATTAAAGGTAAAACGTTACAGTGTTTAGGTTAGTTAGGTTTAAGTAGTTCTAAGTTCTAGGGGACTGATGATCTCAGATGTTAAGTCCCATAGTGCTCAGAGCCATTTGAACCAACCAAAGGGAATTTGAGGCGGCTGTTACACACACTCCAGTCCGCAGGTCTCATATGCTGTCTCCAAAAATTTCCCTTTTTTCAACCGTCAGTGGAATACCTAGGACACATGATTTCTCGTGAAGGTCTTAAGCCCTCACAGAAGCTGGTTGCAGATGTCACCTCGCCACCTCGCCCCACAGTTGTAAAGGAGCTTCAATAGTTCTTGGGGAAAATAATGTACGAGGTTTGGAAAATTAACAGTGGCAACTAATTATCTACAGCTCGTACAAAGTAGATACGTGTTTCAAAGTTTTACTGGCCTGCTATTGTACAAAAGTCACGCCCTTCTTCCGCACTTTGTTGATTGGATGCGCAATCGATGGCACGCCCAGGATAAATTTTCCATATTACAAGGGTTGGAACTTTAATAGTGGCAACTATTTATTTACAGCTCGTACAAAATAGACACGTGTTTCAAAGTTTAACTGACCTTCAGAGTAATCACCAGCATCGTGTATAACCCGTTGCCAGCGATGTGGAAGTCGTAGGATACTCTTAGCAGTGCCAGTTTTGTTGACAGTTCGAGCGGCGCGGTCTGTTGCCCGACGAATTTGTAGCAGTTCTAAAGCGAATGCTTTTCTAAACTGAAGGAAACACTTCACGGCATTCGTCGGGCAATACACCACGCTGCTCGAACTGTCAACACAACTAGCAGTACTAAGAGTATCCTACGACTTCCACATCGCTGGCAACGGGTTATCCACAATGCTGGTGACTACTCTGAAGGTCAGTTAAACTTTGAAACACGTATCTATTTTGTACGAGCTGTAAATAAATAGTTGCCACTATTAAAGTTCCAACCCTTGTAATACGGAAAATTTATCCTGGGCGTGCCATCGATTGCGCATCCAATCAACAAAGTGCGGAAGAAGGGCGTGACTTTTGTACAATAGCAGGCATGTGAAGAGGTGTACAAGACCCTGACGCAGGCCCTCCTATCCTGTATATAAGAAGGGTAAAAGAACGGACCAGGAAAATTATAAATCAATATCACATCAGTTTGCTGCAGAATTCTTGATCATATTCCCAATTCGAATATAGGAAATTTCCTTGAGATCGAGAAGCTGATGTCTACGAATCAGCACGGTTTTGAGAAGAACCACCCGTGCAAAACTGATCCTGCCCTTTTCCCTCGTGTTATACTGCGAACTATGAAAGAAGGTTCAATATTTCTAGATCTCCGTAAAGCATCTGACACTATGACGTAGTTACGAACATGTACAGTACCTGTAATTTCGTGCTACTGTGTCTAAAACTGATATGAGCTCATTGACAAAATTAAGGATGTGCACATTCCACTGACAGCCAGATTTGCATCGCTTGACATTGTAAATCTTTGTTCTAACTTCCCTAGAGACAGCAAAGGACTTGGAAGAGCAGTTGAACGGAATGGAAAGTGTCTTGAAAGGAGGATATAAGATGAACATCAACAAAAGCAAAACGAGGATAATGGAATGTAGTCGAGTTAACTCGGGCGATGTTGAGGGAATTAGATTAGGGAATGAGACACTTAAAGTAGTAAAGGAGTTTTGCTATTTGGGGAGCAAAATAACTGATGATGGTCGAAGTAGGGAGGATATAAAATGTAGACTGGCAATGGCAAGGAAAGCGTTTCTGAAGGAGAGAAATTTGTTAACATCGAGTATAGATTTCAGTGTCAGGAAGTCGTTTATGAGAGTATCTGTATGGAGTGTGGCCATGCATGGAAGTGAAACGTGGACGATAAATAGTTCGGACAAGAAGAGAATAGAAGCCTTCGAAATGTGGTGCTACAGAAGAATGCTGAAGATTAGATGGGTAGATCACATAACTAATGAGGAAGTATTGAATAGGATTGGGGAGAAGATAAGTTTGTGGCACAACTTGACCAGAAGAAGGGATCGGTTGGTAGGACATGTTCTGAGGCATCAAGGGATCACCAATTTAGTATTGGTGGGCAGCGTGGAAGGTAAAACTCGTACAGGGAGACCAAGAGATGAATACACTAAGCAGATTCAGAAGGATGTAGGCTGCAGTAGGTACTGGGAGATGAAACAGCTTGCACAGGATAGAGTAGCATGGAGAGCTGCATCAAACCAGTCTCAGGACTGAAGACCACAACAACAACAACAACATCCCTATACAGGACATAATAAATACAATCAAGAATAATCTGTTTAAACATAAGATACTGAGCATGGTAGATATCTGTGAGATTATGGAGTCCAAAATGGTTCAAATGGCTCTGAGTACTATGGTTCTTAACTTCTGAGGTTATCAGTCCCCTAGAACTTAGAACTACTTAAACCTAACTAGCCTAAGGACATCACACACATCCATACCCGAGACAGGATTCGAACCTGCGACCGTAGCGGTCGCGCGGTTCCAGACTGTAGCGCCTAGAACCGCTCGGTCACTACGGCCGGTGATTATGGAGTTACATTGGTGCTGTCATACAATTACTTCAGTTTTAATAACAAAATTTACAAACAGAATGACGGCTTGGCAATGGGTAGCATGCTAGTTGGGAAGTTTGCAGACATTTACATAATCCACTTAGAACACACATTTTTCAAAACTAACAGTCACATCAATAGCAAAATCATCTATTATAAAAGGTATCTAGATAAT
This sequence comes from Schistocerca nitens, assembly GCF_023898315.1. Classification (NCBI taxonomy): domain Eukaryota; kingdom Metazoa; phylum Arthropoda; class Insecta; order Orthoptera; family Acrididae; genus Schistocerca; species Schistocerca nitens. Next base: position 138,076,113 of record NC_064625.1, on the reverse strand, counting down.
ACAATTATTCTTTTTGATGGCACCAATGAAGAAATTGATAGATTAGCAACCAAGCTGAGCAGCGTGCATAGTAACATCAAATTCACTGCTGAACATGCATCCAATAACAGCCTCAATTTCTTAAATTTAAAAATTTCCAGTAAAAGCCAGGAATATCACTTTGAAATTTACAGAAAGCAAACAGCCACCGATGTGTGCATCAACAGCTCCTCTTGCCATCCAAACCAACATAAAACGGCATACTTCAGGTCCATGCTGAATCGCCTGCATAAAATTCCACTTTAACCAGTTGAACAACATAAAGAAACCAATATCATCAAAGCCATAGCTCTAAACAATGGATATAGCCCTCACATGATAGATAAACTATCACATAAAATCCAAAAAACAGCAGACAACAAAACCCCACACCAGACACCTATGCAGTCAACACAAAACTCTGTAGAAAGCAGCAGAAAATATGTCTCATTTCCTTTTCTAGTGAGCATATCCCATAAAATATGTAATCTTTTGAAAAACACAAATATAACCTTCCAAACAAACCGTAAACTTCAGCAGCTGAACATTCATAGCATAAAGAATAACAACCCCCATACAAAAGATCAGGTATATATAAACTCAGGTGCCAAAATTGTCCCTCCTTCTATAATGGACAGACTGGGAGAAACTTTGAGATTCGATTCAATGAACATTTAGATGCCACACGTTTGAACAATTCTTCAAAATCTCCATTTGCAATGCACACAACTCTCAGTAAACAAGGAGTAGAAATAATTGAAGACCACATCGAAATATTGAGTCATGCTTAGAAAGGTAGCCTCATCAACCTGCTCGAAGAGACAGAAATATATACACATAAAAGCGAATCACCACACCACATCATCAATGAACAGACAGAGCTAGCCAATGCAAGCTTTCTACAAAATTTCACTCACCTATTTTGCAGTTTAAATCGTAAATAAACACTGCTCCTTTTAATAACAACATGCAATCAATAATCCAAACAAAATTCTACATCATAATATGGCTGCCTGCTCAGTCACACATTACTGCAACTCTAAAACTGAAAAAGAAAAAAAAAATGTTGAGCCATACTACATTAATACAATTTCTACTTTCACATTATACATTTTATCTCATCTCTGTGTTGTTGCCTGTTTATGACACAGTATTTACACAATACCATACAAGTAACATTCACACAAATTGGTTACTACATTTTCAGAATTTATTTGTAATTAATGCTCACTGAATATTGTATGTTCACAATGTAACGTTTATTCTTTGTAACATAAATGCTTGTAATGTTACCTTGATGATAACTACGGTTATCCGTTATCGGTTATCGTCATGCGGTCGAGTTCGATGATTAGCCCGAATATGCTAGGTTGGCTTAAAATAGTAAACGCAGTGCTCCCTTCACTTTTGACGTCCAACAAATTATTACAGATGTCAAGACAGTTGATATATCTTTGTTCCTTACAGGATAACGTATACGTCAGTTTCGTTAGCGGCACCTGGTTATTCAATAAATTTTAAGTTTAGGACTACATGTTGGTACGCATGACACACTACCGGGCATGCTCTCTCGAGGCTATGGCCAGTTCCAGTACAACATCCGTTGCTGCCGTTCTGCGGTCCCGAAGTGGGGCCGAGGCTGTTTCCCAGATAAGTTACTGCAATATGACGGTGTATTACTATATTATAGTTCTTAGTTTTTGACGTTGTCCATTATGGACAAACCGTAGTTCCTTTTATTCTGAAGAAGGTTGGGTTATTCCCAACTGAAACCTAGGTAAACATTGCAGCTGAGGCTGATGTTAATTTAAAATTAATATTTATACTGTTGCTGACACGGCCGGTAAATGTTGAAAATATTAAAATTCCTACCTGCCGCAGTATTAACAAAACTATGTATCGACAAACTGTTATCCAACTTACACTCGTATATTCACCTTTGACCAGACAGAAGCTAATTTCAACTGAACTGTAACTGATCTGAATGAAGCTTGTCTTTGTATTAAAAGAGCAACCGAAGTAAAACAATTATCTACATCTACATCTACATCCATACTCCGCAAGCCACCTGACGGTGTGTGGCGGAGGGTACCCTGAGTACCTCTATCGGTTCTCCCTTCTGTTCCAGTCTCGTATTGTTCGTGGAAAGAAGGATTGTCGGTATCCCTCCGTGTGGGCTCTAATCTCTCTGATTTTATCCTCATGGTCTCTTCGCGAGATATACGTAGGAGGCAGCAATATACTGCTCGACTCCTCGGTGAAGGTATGTTCTCGAAACTTCAACAAAAGCCCGTACCGAGCTACTGAGCGTCTCTCCTGCAGGGTCTTCCACTGGAGTTTATCTATCATATCCGTAACGCTTTCGCGATTACTAAATGATCCTGTAACGAAGCGCGCTGCTCTCCGTTGGATCTTCTCTATCTCTTCTATCAACCCTATCTGGTACGGATCCCACACTGCTGAGCAGTATTCAAGCAATGGGCGAACAAGCGTACTGTAACCTACTTCCTTTGTTTTCGGATTGCATTTCCTTAGGATTCTTCCAGTGAATCTCAGTCTGGCATCTGCTTTACCCACGATCAACTTTATATGATCATTCCATTTTAAATCACTCCTAATGCGTGAAAATGGAAATGAGGTCCCATGCTTCTTTACAGAGCGTAGGGGAACGATGCGGGAGACCCGCACCGCCTTACTAGGCAAGGTCCTAATGGAGGTGGTTTGCCGTTGCCTTCCTCCGACCGTAATGGGGATGAATGAAGATGATGAAGACGACACAACAACACTCAGTCATCTCGAGGCAGGAAACATCCGTGACCCCGCCGGGAATCGAACCCGGGACCCCGTGCTCGGGAAGCGAGAACGCTACCGCGAGACCACGAGGGGCGGACTCCTAATGCGTACTCCCAGATAATTTATGGAATTAACTGCTTCCAGTTGCTGATCTGCTACTTTGTAGCTAAATGATAAGGGATCTATCTTTCTATGTATTCGCAGCACATTACACTTGTCTACATGAGATTAATTTGCCATTCCCTGCACCATGCGTCAATTCGTTGCAGATCCTCCTGCATTTCAGTATAATTTTCCATTATTACAACCTATCTGGCTCTAATCAAAATTTCTACTCACCTCGCGTCTTGACAACACTGTAGCAGATTTCTCGAAAGCACAACAGCAAACAGCAAGCAGGCAGCGGCTAAGTAAGATTTCTAAATAAAATTTCCAAACTATACTCAATGCACTGTGGTAATGCGTAATGATAAACAGTGGGATGGGGAGAGCAGCTATTCGTATGAAATGATGTTCCAAGACAACGATTTTAGAATGAAGTATGTATTCAAGAAGTCAGAGTAAAACTTTGCGTGATCCTCACACATAACATTGAACAATACTATGCTTGGCGTAGTGAACAATGAATGATTCAAAAAGGGTACAATGTTTAAAATGAATTTCTATAAAAACCAAACAGTTTAATCAGTTGCAATCTTAATGCAACTTTCAGGGAAACGTTGTGGTCTTCCTCCCAGCTCTGAGCAAGCGAACAAAGTTAACTAGCTGCCAAAAATCATTTCTACAAATTATGTGCGCAGTGCGGCAGCCTTAGCTCAAACTTATTCAGAATTTATATCCCTTTCGCCATTCGATGTTGTTGTTGTGGTCTTCAGTCCTGAGACTGGTTTGATACAGGTCTCCAGGCCACTCTATCCTGTGCAAGCTTCTTCATCTCCCAGTACCTACTGCAACCTACATCCTTCTGAATGTGTTTACTGTATTCATCTCTTGGTCTACCTCTACGATTTTTACCCTCCACGCTGCCCTCCAATGCTAAATTGGTGATCCCTTGATGCCTCAGGACATGTCCTACCAAGTTGTGCCACAAACTTCTCTTCTCCCCAATCCTATTCAATACCTCATCATTAGTTATGTGATCTACCCATCTAATCTTCAGCATTCTTCTGTAGCACCACATTTCGAAAGCTTGTATTCTCTTCTTGTCCAGACTACTTCACTTTCATACATGGCTACACTCCATACAAATACTTTCAGAAACGGCTTCCTCACACTTAAATCTATACTCGATGTTAACAAATTTCTCTTCTTCAGAAACGCTTTCCTTGCCATTACCAGTCTACATTTTATATCCTCGCTACTTCGACCATCGTGAGTTATTTTGCTCCCAAAATAGGAAAACCCATTTATCACTTTAAGCGTCTCATTTCCTAATCTAATTCCCGCAGCATCACCCGATTTAATTCTACTACATTCCACTATCCTCGTTTTCCTTTTTTTGATGTTGATCTTATATCCTCCTTTCAAGACTGTGTCCATTCCGTTCAGCTGCTCTTCCAGGTCCTTTGCTGTCTCTGACAGAATTACAATGTCATCGGCGAACCGCAAAGTTTTTATTTCTTCTCCATGGATTTTAATACCTACTCCGAATTATTCTTTTGTTTCCTTTACTGCTTGCTCAATATAGAGATTGAATAGCATCGGGGAGAGGCTACAACCCTGTCCCACTCCCTTCCCAACCACTGCTTCCCCGTCATGCCCCTCGACTCTTATAACTGCCATCTGTTTTCTGTACAAATTGTAAATAGCCTTTCGCTCCCTGTATTTTACCCCTGCCACCTTTAGAATTTGAAAGAGAGTATTCCAGTCAACATTGTCGAAAGCTTTCTCTAAGTCTACAAATGCTAGAAACGTAGGTTTGCCTTTCCTTAATCTTTCTTCTAAGATAAGTCGTAAGGTCAGTATTGCCTCACGTGTTCCAACATTTCTACGGAATCTAAACTGATCTTCCCCGAGGTCGGCTTCTACCAGTTTTTCCATTCGTCTGTAAAGAATTCGTGTTAGTATTTTGCAGCTGTGACGTATTAAACTGATAGTTCGGTAATTTTCACGTCTGTCAACACCTGCTTTCTTTGGGATTGGAATTATTATATTCTTCTTGAAGTGTGAGGGAGTTTAACCTGTCTCATACATCTTGCTCGCCAGATGGTAGAGTTTTCTTAGGACTGGCTCTCCCAAGGCTGTCAGTAGTTCTAATGGAATGTTGTCTACTCCCGGGGCCTTGTTTCGACTCAGGTCTTTCAGTGCTCTGTCAAACTCTTCACGCAGTATCATATCTCCCATTTCATCTTCATCTACATCCTCTTCCATTTCCATAATATTGTCCTCAAGAACATCGCCCTTGTATAGACTATATACTCCATCCACCTTTCTCCTTTCCCTTCTTTGCTTAGAACTGGATTTCCATCTGAGCTCTTGATATTCATACAAGTGGCTCTCTTTTCTCCAAAGGTCTCTTTAATTTTCCTGTAGGCAGTGTCTATCTTACCCCTAGTGAGACAAGCCTCTACATCCTTACATTTGCCCTCTAGCCATCCCTGCTTAGCCATTTTGCACTTCCTGTCGATAACAACATCTTCCAGCCAACAATGTCAAAAGCTTTCTCTAGGTCTACAAATGCTAGGAACGTAGGTTTGCCTTTCCTTAATCTATTTTATAAGTCGTAGGGTCAGTATTGCCTCACGGGTTCCAATACAAACTGATTTTCCCCCGAGGTCTGCTTCTACCAGTTTTTCCATTCGTCTGTAAAGAATTCGTGTTAGTATTTTGCAGCCGTGGCTTATTAAACTGACAGTTCGGTAATTTTCGCATCTGTCAACAGCTGATTTCTTTGGGATTCGATGTATACCTCATATTCATCCTAGCTGTCCTTTACAATAAATCTTTTATCAAATAACAGATACAAAAAATGGCTCTGAGTACTATGGGACTTAACAGCTGTGGTCATCAGTCCCCTAGGATCTACTTAAACCTAAGCAATCTAAGGACATCACACACATCCATGCCCGAGGTAGGATTGGAACCTGCGACCGTAGCAGTCGCGCGGTTCCGGACTGAGCGCCTAGAACCGCTCGGCCACCACGGCCGGGAATAACAGATACAATAACAAGTCAACACAGTAGTACTAGACGCGTCTATCGCCTGCCACACTTTAACTAAGAATGTATCAGACTGCGCAGAAGCAAAGACTGTGCCACGAGAAGACCAAAGATTGTTTAATTGGGGTAACTTGCTCTCCCTTTGACGTTCACATCGATAATATACAAAAATCAAAATGACGTCAACACTTTACAAGGTGAGTGACGTAAGTATTACTGTTAGTGGTGCTGAGAAACAGCTGAAATCGTTAGAACCGAACAAAGCTCCATGCCCTGTGGAATCCAGATCAGATTCTGAACCGAATTTACGGCTGAGTTAGCCGCTCTTATGTAGTTAATCTACCGTAGATCCCTCGAGCACAAAACAGGCCCAATAGTTGGAAAAAAGGGCAGTAGAAGTGATCCACAAAACTGCCGGACAGTACCCTTGACATCGATTCGTTGTAGAATCGTACAACATATACTGAGCTCAAGATTGAATTGAATGACCATCTCGATGCAAACGAGCATGAAACCTGATAGTCAAGGGAAGGCAGTATTCGGTTACGACTGTGGACGGGGTCGTAATCAGTCACTATTGGTTGCCTTTTACAGTTACACACATTTATTTTTAAAAGAGCAATTCCAGACTCAACAATAAATTTAAAAAATACCACACATTATTAATGAAGGAATAAACAAATGTGTAAATAATAGTGTTTTCAGTGCATTACAATTCAGCAAATCACCATAAAATACAGATACAGACAACGTTTGAAAAAAAAAAAAGAAAGCCACTGTTACGATAGCTGAAGGACTTACACGCCTAGATTGGCAATAAATTAATGGCAGTAAATAATGTTTTAAGGCTTACTGCGAAAACGCAAATATCGAATTATTTTTTTCAAAGCAAATGATCACAACACGGCTGAAGGCGTGACACGCCAGGAACGGCAATTATATAAAAAAATTAGAAACCTGCTGTAAAACAGCAAATACAGACAATGGTTAAGTAAAAGAAAAAAGCAACTGACCACCAAACGGGTGAAATAAGATGATGGTAACCTTGTACCATAATCCTTACACTGCTAGATTTATTCCGGAAGGCGACCAGAACTATTAACTAGACATACATAACCTTTAATGTAGGCATTACAAGGTATGGTAATAAATAATACAATAATAAAATACAAGGACCAGTCACAGACGGTGCTCCAGGAATCGACCTCTGAGAAGGTTCAGCAACAAACACTTTCACGAGCGATGAGATAGGCAGCCAAGAGTTGCATTCACTTCACAAGATGGTAACTCAGACTAGTGGCAGTCTGACGAATGACTAATGACAATCTTGTGGAAGCTACATGACGTCCAATAAACCAAACGCAAAGATGTAAAAATACGCCAAAGCTGGCACCAGTGGACTTCACTACACCCCCAGAAAACTGTGCGTAGAGCACCCGGAACGAGAAAGGAACCACTACCACCAGAGTAGAGGAATCACCAACCGGCCTACAATCAAGAAAGCTGTCAAAACTACACGTCTTACCGGACAGCGGCGGCAAGGCGAGGAAACGTACACTGCCGTTACATACGAGGTGTGGCTAGAAAAAAACCGGACTAGTACTGGTGAAACAATAAAACGAATGCAATAAGGCTGAAAGTCGCGTGGCCTGTCACGTGACTCTCGCTCCGCCTACTGCTCGAGTTTCATCTGCCTCCTGCACTCAGTCTGCCCGTGGCGTCTGTTTTAAGTAGTTGACGTTTTGTCTGTGCGTCGGAAAATGTTGAGTGTACAGAAAGAACATCTACATCTACATCTACATCTATACTCCGCGAGCCACCCTACGGTGTGTGGCGGAGGGTACTTATTGTACCACTATCTGATCCCCCCTTCCCTGTTCCATTCACGAATTGTGCGTGGGAAGAACGACTGCTTGTAAGTCTCCGTATTTGCTCTAATTTCTCGGATCTTTTCGTTGTGATCATTACGCGAGATATATGTGGGCGGTAGTAATATGTTGCCCATCTCTTCCCGGAATGTGCTCTCTCGTAATTTCGATAATAAACCTCTCCGTATTGCTTAACGCCTTTCTTGAAGTGTCCGCCACTGGAGCTTGTTCAGCATCTCCGTAACGCTCTCGCGCTGACTAAATGTCCCCATGACGAATCGCGCTGCTTTTCGCTGGATCATGTCTATCTCTTCTATTAATCCAACCTGGTAAGGGTCCCATACTGATGAGCAATACTCAAGAATCGGACGAACAAGCGTTTTGTAAGCTACTTCTTTCGTCGATGAGTCACATTTTCTTAGAATTCTTCCTATGAATCTCAACCTGGCGCCTGCTTTTCCCACTATTTGTTTTATGTGATCATTCCACTTCAGATCGCTCCGGATAGTAACTCCTAAGTTACCGCTTCCAATGATTTACCACCTATGGCATAATCGTACTGGAATGGATTTCTGCCCCTATGTATGCGCATTATATTACATTTATCTACGTTTAGGGAAAGCTGCCAGCTGTCGCACCATTCATTAATCCTCTGCAGGTCTTCCTGGAGTACGTACGAGTCTTCTGACGTTGCTACTTTCTTATAGACAACCGTGTCATCTGCAAATAGCCTCACGGAGCTACCGATGTTGTCAACTAAGTCATTTATGTATATTGTAAACAATAAAGGTCCTATCACGCTTCCTTGCGGTACTCCCGAAATTACCTCTACATCTGCAGATTTTGAACCGTTAAGAATGACATGTTGTGTTCTTTCTTCTAGGAAATCCTGAATCCAATCACAAACCTGGTCCGATATTCCGTAAGCTCGTATTTTTTTCACTAAACGTAAGTGCGGAACCGTATCAAATGCCTTCCTGAAGTCCAGGAATACGGCATCAATCTGCTCGCCAGTGTCTACGGCACTGTGAATTTCTTGGACAAATAGGGCGAGCTGAGTTTCACATGATCTCTGTTTGCGGAATCCATGTTGGTTATGATGAAGGAGATTTGTATTATCTAAGAACGTCATAATACGAGAACATAAAACATGTTCCATTATTCTACAACAGATTGACGTAAGCGATATAGGCCTATAATTATTCGCATCTGATTTATGACCCTTCTTGAAAATGGGAACGACCTGCGCTTTCTTCCAGTCGCTAGGTACTTTACGTTCTTCCAGAGATCTTCGATAAATTGCTGATAGAAAGGGGGCAAGTTCTTTAGCATAATCACTGTAGAATCTTACGGGTATCTCGTCTGGTCCGGATGCTTTTCCGCTACTAAGTGATAGCAGTTGTTTTTCAATTCCGATATCGTTTATTTCAATATTTTCTATTTTGGCGTCCGTGTTAACATCAAATTTTGTTTCAAACTAGGAAAATCTGCAAGTGAAACGTTTGTAATGTTACAACAAGTGTACGGCGATGATTGTTTATCGCGAACACAAGTGTTTGAGTGGTTTAAACGATTTAAAGATGGCCGCGAAGACACCAGTGATGACACTCGCACTGGCAGACCATTGTCAGCAAAAACTGATGCAAACATGAAGAAATCGGTAAACTTGTTCGACAAGATCGCCGTTTAACAATCAGAGCAGTGTCTGAGTTAACAGGAGTTGACAAGGAAAGTGTTAGGCAGATTCTTCATGAAAGTTTCAACATGAACAAAGTGTGTTCAAAAATGGTTCCAAAGTGTCTCACAATTGAACAGAAGGAACGCCGAAGAATGATTTGTTCTGACATCCTGGAAAACATTGAAAGTGATCCCACCTTCTTACAAAATGTTATTACTTGCGATGAATCGTGGTTTTTTACTTACGATCCCGAAACCAAACGCCAATCGATGCATTGGAAAACTCCTGGTTCTCCACGACAAAAAAAAGCACGAATGTCAAAATCGAAATTCAAGGCAATGATGATTGTTTTTTTTTTTGACATCAAAGGGATTGTGCACATTGATTGGGTACCAGAGGGACAAACAGTGAATCAGCATTACTACATTAGCGTCCTGGCTACCCTAGGTGAGCGAGTACGGAGAAAACGGAACGATTTGTGGAGAAAAAAGGCACGGATCCTTCACCAAGACAATGCCCCAGCTCACAGTGCGTTGTCAGTGAAGAGGTTTTTGGCAAAACACAACATTCCCATCTTAGATCATCCACCCTACTCACGTGATTTGACCCCCTGTGACTTTTTTCTTTTCCCTAAAGTCAAGTCAGCTTTGAAAGGAACTAGATTTGAGACTGTTGAAGCAGTAAAAGAAAAAGCGACGGAACTAATGAATGGACTTACCGAAAATGATCTGCAGCATTGCTATGAACAGTGGAAAATTCGTATGGAGCGGTGTAGAGACCGAGGAGGAGAGTACATTGAAGGAGATAAAATGAAATTGTAAATAATTGTAAATAAATGTTTTTTTCCAGCATCAGTCCGGTTTTTTTCTAGCCGCACCTCGTACACTAACCTCCAGGGCAGGTAACTGGGCGTTATCGGCCACCAGGCAGGAAAAATACCTCTGGTTGAACAAATTGTAACAAGCTCAACGCAGAAAATAGCAATATGAAGTCGAGGAAAGCTAATTGGATCCGCCTTCCCCAAGCACTACACTCGCTGCTCTATGCCTCGGCAATACTATGAGCAGCAACACGAACCCAAGTCACTGGGGAATCGCGAGATGTGACAGTGGTGGAGGTTTCTCTACTTGAATCCAAGTGCACTAATCTTAAAGCTTGCTGGATCCGGTTTACGACGAGGTCGCGCACCCTTGTGACCACAGCCCTTCCATCCGGCAGTCCATGCGCGCCGCCAGCGGTCCCGCCGTGTTCTGGCACTGCGCGGACCTGGCTCCCTCTGAATCCCAAACCGAACTGGCCCAATCACACGACCCGCAAAAACGACGACGTCGCCCCAAAGACAGGGCAACAGTTACTACATATCGATAAACGCCGCTGCTGCCACTAGCGGACAGGCAACGCTTGCGTAACGAGTGGCACCAGTCAACACGAGAAGAAGACAAACCGCCGCAACCATGCCAACTAAACGATACCGTCTGGCCTCCAACAGAGGGCGGAAACCTACAAACAGCACCAACGTGAGCCGCAGTACGCGTCAGTCATGTGAAACCCAACTCACACTTTTCTCACATGACATACTGAAAGCTTTGGATCAAGGCAGTCAGGCAGATACAGAATTTCTTGATTTCCGAAAAGCATTTGACTCTGCTTCTTGTCAAAAGTACCATCATGTGCGTTACCAAATGAAATTTTTGACTGGATTAAGAACTTTTTGGTAGGGAGGACATAGCATGTTACCTTGGATGTAGAGTCATCATCAGATGTAGAACTAGCTTCGGGTGTGCCCCATGGACGTGTGTTGGGACCTTTGCTGTTCATGCTGTACATTAACGACCTCGCAGACAATACTAACCTCAGACTTTTTGCGGATGATGCAGTTATCTATAGTGAAGTACTGTCTGAAAGAAGCTGCACAAATATTCAGTCAGATCTTGATGAGATTTTAAAGTGGTGTAAAAATTGGCAACTGGCTTTAAATGTTCAGAAATGCAAAATTGTGCATTTCGCTAAACGAAAAAAATGTAGTATACTATGACTGTAATACCAGAGAGTCACAGCTAGAATTGGCCAACTCATGCAAATCATTGGGCGTAACATTTTGTAGTGGTATGAAATAAAATGATTACATAGGTTCAGTCGTGTGCAAAGCACGCGGTAGATTTCGGTTTATCGGTAGATCACTGGGAAAGTGCAATCAGTCTACAAAGGGGACTGCTTAAAAATCAACTTTAATTTTAAAAACCAACACCCTCAGTTGCAAAGTTTACCTAGATTTACTTAGGTTTCAGTCGGAATGACTCAACCTTCTTCAGAATAAAAGTAACTACTGTTTGCCCATAGGACATCGTCAAGCTAAAACTACAGATCCATAAATTGTTCCAGTACAGCACTCGTGGCTGCCGCATCGCGGTCGCAAAGTGAGGCCGAGGCAGTTACAGGTAAGTTTTTACAGTCTGACGATAATGGGCAAACGGTAGTTAGTTTTATTATCTCGACTGAAACGTAGGTAAATCTAGGTAAACTTTGCAACTGAGGCGGTTGGCTTTTAAAATTAAAATTAATATTTATACAGTTGCTGACAGGGCTGCGAAATGTTGAAAATATTTAAATTATGCTTAAAAATCACTCGTGCGACTTCTTCTGGAATATTGCTCAAGTGTGTAGGACCCATACCGGATAGGGCTAACAGGGGATTTTGAACGTATACAGAGAAGGGCAGCACGGAGGGTGACAGGCTTGGGAGAGTGTCGTAGAGATACTGAAGGAGCTGAAGTGGAAGACTCTTCAACGTAGACGTAAACTATACCAAGAGAGTATAATAACAAAACTTCAAGAACCCTGGCCTTAAATGATGACCCTACGTATCTCTCACATAGGGATCATGGGAGTAAGATTAGAATAATTACTGCATGCACAGAAGCACTCGAAAAATCATTCTTCCCGAGCGCCATACATGAATGAAACGGGAAGAAACCACAGTAACTGGTGCAAAGGGGCGTACCCTCGGACATGCATTTCACGGTTGTTTACATACACTCCTGGAAATGGAAAAAAGAACACATTGACACCGGTGTGTCAGACCCACCATACTTGCTCCGGACACTGCGAGAGGGCTGTACAAGCAATGATCACACGCACGGCACAGCGGACACACCAGGAACCGCGGTGTTGGCCGTCGAATGGCGCTAGCTGCGCAGCATTTGTGCACCGCCGCCGTCAGTGTCAGCCAGTTTGCCGTGGCATACGGAGCTCCATCGCAGTCTTTAACACTGGTAGCATGCCGCGACAGCGTGGACGTGAACCGTATGTGCAGTTGACGGACTTTGAGCGAGGGCGTATAGTGGGCATGCGGGAGGCCGGGTGGACGTACCGCCGAATTGCTCAACACGTGGGGCGTGAGGTCTCCACAGTACATCGATGTTGTCGCCAGTGGTCGGCGGAAGGTGCACGTGCCCTTCGACCTGGGACCGGACCGCAGCGACGCACGGATGCACGCCAAGACCGTAGGATCCTACGCAGTGCCGTAGGGGACCGCACCGCCACTTCCCAGCAAATTAGGGACACTGTTGCTCCTGGGGTATCGGCGAGGACCATTCGCAACCGTCTCCATGAAGCTGGGCTACGGTCCCGCACACCGTTAGGCCGTCTTCCGCTCACGCCCCAACATCGTGCAGCCCGCCTCCAGTGGTGTCGCGACAGGCGTGAATGGAGGGACGAATGGAGACGTGTCGTCTTCAGCGATGAGAGTCGCGTCTGCCTTGGTGCCAATGATGGTCGTATGCGTGTTTGGCGCCGTGCAGGTGAGCGCCACAATCAGGACTGCATACGACCGAGGCACACAGGGCCAACACCCGGCATCATGGTGTGGGGAGCGATCTCCTACACTGGCCGTACACCACTGGTGATCGTCGAGGGGACACTGAATAGTGCACGGTACATCCAAACCGTCATCGAACCCATCGTTCTACCATTCCTAGACCGGCAAGGGAACTTGCTGTTCCAACAGGACAATGCACGTCCGCATGTATCCCGTGCCACCCAACGTGCTCTAGAAGGTGTAAGTCAACTACCCTGGCCAGCAAGATCTCCGGATCTGTCCCCCATTGAGCATGTTTGGGACTGGATGAAGCGTCGTCTCACGCGGTCTGCACGTCCAGCACGAACGCTGGTCCAACTGAGGCGCCAGGTGGAAATGGCATGGCAAGCCGTTCCACAGGACTACATCCAGCATCTCTACGATCGTCTCCATGGGAGAATAGCAGCCTGCATTGCTGCGAAAGGTGGATATACACTGTACTAGTGCCGACATTGTGCATGCTCTGTTGCCTGTGTCTATGTGCCTGTGGTTCTGTCAGTGTGATCATGTGATGTATCTGACCCCAGGAATGTGTCAATAAAGTTTCCCCTTCCTGGGACAATGAATTCACGGTGTTCTTATTTCAATTTCCAGGAGTGTATATGCAATGTATTGTAGCTGTAGACGTATATGTAAACCGGTGCAATTGTTTGAGTGACGATAAAAATACCACTATGAAAAGTTTATTTTTAGTTAGACCACCTAGTATGGTAGCGTACTTCAGTCAATGCGGAAGATAGACGTTTAATGGTATTCAACAACTGTTAAATTTCGCAAAGTGGTATATAATTCAGTTTGAGGAGTATTGAGGAAAAACTGCTGATTTGAAGACAGAGCAGTCACAATCGATCCTGCAGCAATGGCTGGTGAACTCTGTATATGGGCAGACGATGTGTTTGAAGAAACGAAAGAAGGCCATGATGATAAAGAAAATCCCGACGTGTCTTGCTGGGCTTCGTTCAGCTGCTCATTCAGAAGTAACAGGAATTTGGCTTTCCGGTCTCTTTTACGCTTGTCACAAAGTTTCCTGAAACAAGGTGGCATAGACGGAAAAAACGTCCAGTCGGCATCATCAGTTTATGACTTCCGATGTCTTTTCGTTTCTTGATTTGCAGCTTCGGCACATATCGGCAACAAACGAAGAGGAGAAACATGAGGCAACTCAGGAATCCACACAGTAGGCGGCGATAGCATCGCGTGTAGCCCATTGCTGCCAACATATCAAGTATTTTCTCTAGAATAGAAAAGAGGTATGACATACTTCCCAGCATTAAAGTAATTTCAATATGTTAGCTACATTTGTACACAGTAATGGTTGGCATAAAAAGCACCAAACGTAAACTGGCCAGCGATTATATTTTTCACTGCAAACTGTTCAAAATATGGACGCTGTTGTACTTTACTTCCAAGTATCGCAATATCTATGGACAATAACAAAAAGAAAAATCAGTCTCTTATGAAGCTGCGATGTGCGGCTATAAGATGCGGAAAAACTTTTTTTTTTTACCGAATAGTTTCCTCAAAACCGTACGATTAGACTGTATAGCGGAAAACATGAGCGAATCACAAAAGAATGGTTTTTATTTTTTTTTACACGAAAGAAAAAGTATTACTGAGAAACTAACTATAGAGTCGCACGTAGCATCGCTTCATTTACATAAAGCTATTTTTTTATGCAAATTGGATGACATGAGATTTCACTTCCTGTGTTGCGTCGAACGACCAGCATGCCCTCTTGTACTGGATCTACATCTACACGATTACTCTGATATTCACGAATAAAGTGCCTGGCAGAGGGTTCAATGAACTATCAATGCGACAGAGAAACGTACCGCTGTTGTCAGCGTTCTCTCTTTTAGAGGATTTGACCTTTTTTTTTTTAGGGCGAATCGTCTTACACTCCTGGAAATTGAAATAAGAACACCGTGAATTCATTGTCCCAGGAAGGGGAACTTTATTGACACATTCCTGGGGTCAGATACATCACATGATCACACTGACAGAACCACAGGCACATAGACACAGGCAACAGAGCATGCACAATGTCGGCACTAGTACAGTGTATATCCACCTTTCGCAGCAATGCAGGCTGCTATTCTCCCATGGAGACGATCGTAGAGATGCTGGATGTAGTCCTGTGGAACGGCTTGCCATGCCATTTCCACCTGGCGCCTCAGTTGGACCAGCGTTCGTGCTGGACGTGCAGACCGCGTGAGACGACGCTTCATCCAGTCCCAAACATTCTCAATGGGGGACAGATCCGGAGATCTTGCTGGCCAGGGTAGTTGACTTACACCTTCTAGAGCACGTTGGGTGGCACGGGATACATGCGGACGTGCATTGTCCTGTTGGAACAGCAAGTTCCCTTGCCGGTCTAGGAATGGTAGAACGATGGGTTCGATGACGGTTTGGATGTACCGTGCACTATTCAGTGTCCCCTCGACGATCACCAGTGGTGTACGGCCAGTGTAGGAGATCGCTCCCCACACCATGATGCCGGGTGTTGGCCCTGTGTGCCTCGGTCGTATGCAGTCCTGATTGTGGCGCTCACCTGCACGGCGCCAAACACGCATACGACCATCATTGGCACCAAGGCAGAAGCGACTCTCATCGCTGAAGACGACACGTCTCCATTCGTCCCTCCATTCACGCCTGTCGCGACACCACTGGAGGCGGGCTGCACGATGTTGGGGCGTGAGCGGAAGACGGCCTAACGGTGTGCGGGACCGTAGCTCAGATTCATGGAGACGGTTGCGAATGGTCCTCGCCGATACCCCAGGAGCAACAGTGTCCCTAATTTGCTGGGAAGTGGCGGTGCGGTCCCCTACGGCACTGCGTAGGATTCTACGGTCTTGGCGTGCATCGGTACGTCGCTGCGGTCCGGTCCCAGGTCGACGGGCACGTGCACCTTCCGCCGACCACTGGCGACAACATCGATGTACTGTGGAGACCTCACGCCCCACGTGTTGAGCAATTCGGCGGTACGTCCACCCGGCCTCCCGCATGCCCACTATACGCCCTCGCTCAAAGTCCGTCAACTGCACATACGGTTCACGTCCACGCTGTCGCGGCATGCTACCAGTGTTAAAGACTGCGATGGAGCTCCGTATGCCACGGCAAACTGGCTGACACTGACGGCGGCGGTGCACAAATGCTGCGCAGCTAGCGCCATTCGACGGCCAACACCGCGGTTCCTGGTGTGTCCGCTGTGCCGTGCGTGTGATCATTGCTTGTACAGCCCTCTCGCAGTGTCCGGAGCAAGTATGGTGGGTCTGACACACCGGTGTCAATGTGTTCTTTTTTCCATTTCCAGGAGTGTATATGTGTTTTAGGAATATTGTTATTTTGACAGGGATTTAGAGAAATTTATGATAAACAACTTAAGGTGGTAACCCTACTATTTGTAGCAAGCACCACTGAATGTATTACTTCACTTAATGTCAAATTAATGTGTAAAAGCTTCTGAACTCGTATTTGAAAGTGTCTGGTTGGTATCTGAGAAATTGGTAAAACTTATATTTTGATATCGAAATGCGTAAACCTCGGTTCTGGGCAACAGAACTATGTGAAAGTTTAATTTTGAATGAAAATATGTGAAGTGCACATTACACCATGTGAAATCCAGACATCAAACAATTCGGCCGCGAGAAAGCAATCCGTTTTCAATGAAATTAACGTATGCTATTTGACTGCAAAACAAGTGCCTCAGATTAAAATATTGGCCCTGAATATTGTTAATTGTTATCTTTAGTCTTGCAAACAATGACTGTAACAGAACTGTTAATTTAATTACACAGCAAATGAATATATAATTTAACGCGCCTGACTTTCTCATAAAATTGCTTGAACATTCACAAGATAGCACTTTATTGAGATCTTCTGCTGGTATTAAGTTTCTGACCTAATATACAGGGTGATTCAAAAAGAATACCACAACTTTAAAAATGTGTATTTAATGAAAGAAACATAATATAACCTTCTGTTGTACATCATTACAAAGAGTATTTAAAAAGGTTTTTTTTCACTCAAAAACAAGTTCAGAGATGTTCAATATGGCCCCCTCCAGACACTCGAGCAATATCAACCCGATACTCTAACTCGTTCCACACTCTCTGTAGCATATCAGGCGTAACAGTTTGGATAGCTGCTGTTATTTCTCGTTTCAAATCATCAATGGTGGCTGGGAGAGGTGGCCGAAACACCATATCCTTAACATACCCCCATAAGAAAAAATCGCAGGGGGTAAGATCAGGTCTTCTTGGAGGCCAGTGATGTGCTCTGTCACGGGCTGCCTGGCGGCCGATCCATCGCCTCGGGTAGTTGACGTTCAGGTAGTTACGGACAGATAAGTGCCAATGTGGTGGCGCTCCATCCTGCTGAAATATGAATTGTTGTGCTTCTTGTTCGAGCTGAGGGAACAGCCAATTCTCTAACATCTTCAGATACTGTGGTCCAGTTACAGTAGCACCTTCGAAGAAAAAGGGACCAAAAACTTTATTGGCTGAAATGGCACAGAAAACGTTCACCTTAGGCGAGTCACGTTCATACTGAGTTGTTTCCCGCGGATTCTCAGTGCCCCATATACAGACATTGTGACGGTTGACTTTCCCGTTAGTGTGGAAAGTTGCTTCATCACTAAACACAATCTTTGAAACGAAAGATTCATCTGTTTCCATTTGAGCCTAGTCAACAGCGCCTCAAGCGAACAAATGTACAACTAAATGAAACTTTATAGCTCCCTTAATTCGCCGACAGATAGTGCTTAGCTCTGCCTTTTGTCGTTGCAGAGTTTTAAATTCCTAAAGTTGTGGTATTCTTTTTGAATCACCCTGTATTATTTTCACAAATAACACTCTGACACACTGTGCCTTACAATAGACATGAATTTTAATGTAGGTTATGTGGTGTCACCGCTAGACACCACACTTGCTAGGTGGTAACTTAAATCGGCCGCGGTCCTGTAGTACATGTCGGACCCGCGTGTCGCCACTGTGTAATCGCAAACCTAGCGCCACCACATGGCAGGTCACAAGACACGGACATGACCTCGCCCCAGTTGTACGGACGACATTGCTTGCGACCAGACCTACCAAGTCTTCCTCTCATTTGCCGAGAGACAGATTGAATAGCCTTCAGCTAGTCCATAGCTACTACCTAGCAAGGCGCCATTTGTATCAGTGCTTATAGCGTACTAATATTCAAGAGAGATGTATTCCAAGGACTCATTAAAAGTTAAGTAACAAACATATAAGTACTTTTCTTCTTATTCATTAATAAGTATCCTGTTTCAGACTTCACGCCCGTCTGCGTTAGTTTAGCGTGCACCTAGCTACCTCATTGTGTCTATGCTGTAGGAGCTAGACACAACAGGTTAATTCTTACAAAGACGAAAACAGCAACCAGCCACTATTAATACTGCTATTTATTTAGGTGAATAGCGCCGTTACCGGTTTCGAATTGGCAAGTTCTTCATCAGACGGCTGTTCACAAGATACGCTTTACATTATCGTCCGTTTTCGATTTTTGTTATTCCACTGTGGCGAAGTATTTTTGGTGTGTTGTTGCCCTACGGTAGAAAACAGTGTTAGAATCGTCCTATGTGAAAATAACTAACCTCCAAACGATGAAATACAGCGTAAATAAATATGTGAGGTGAAGTTATGGTACTTACGTCGAAAATTCCGCGCGATTTTGTTGCGAAGTTGCAGCATTGTATTTTCCGAATACTCGGACGATAATGTAGAGTGTATCTTGAAAATCATGTGAACAGCCGTCTGACGAAGAACTTGCCACTTCGAAACCGGTAACGGCGCTATGTACCTAAATAAATAGCAGAATTAATAGTGGCTGGTTGCTGTTTTTCTTTGTAAGAATTAACCTACATTAATTGTACACAGCCACGGTCTCACCATGTCAGTTTTAGACAAAATAGCATCGACATGAATTTTGATGATAATTAAATTTGTTGGCCTACCTATTGGCCTCGTCTGTTCTGCAACCTGCTACCGTTAGAAATATTGTTCTGACTGTCCAAAACCAAATACCATTTGCCGTACTTGCCCTGTGCAATACAAGACGGTACCTTACCGATTTTCACAGAAAAATGCTTCTGCAGCACACAACTCGCGATGTGCAAAGCGAGTATACAAACACATTCGTCAAGGTAAATAATGAAAGATAAGGAACTTAACCCCCCCCCCCCCCCATGAACCATGGACCTTGCCGTTGGTGGGGAGGCTTGCGTGCCTCAGCGATACAGATAGCCGTACCGTAGGTGCAACCACAACGGAGGGGTATCTGTTGAGAGGCCAGACAAATGTGTGGTTCCTGAAGAGGGGCAGCAGCCTTTTCAGTAGTTGCAGGGGCAACAGTCTGGATGATTGACTGATCTGGCCTTGCAACACTAACCAAAACGGCCTTGCTGTGCTGGTAATGCGAACAGCTGAAAGCAAGGGGAAACTACAGCCGTAATTTTTCCCGAGGACATGCAGCTTTACATGATTTACATGATTAAATGATGATGGCGTCCTCTTGGGTAAAATATTCCGGAGGTAAAATAGTCCCCCATTCGGATCTCCGGGCGGGGACTACTCAAGAGGACGTCGTTATCAGGAGAAAGAAAACTGGCGTTCTACGGATCGGAGCGTGGAATGTGAGATCCCTTAATCGGGCAGGTAGGTTAGAAAATTTAAAAAGGGAAATGGATAGGTTAAAGTTAGATATAGTGGGAATTAGTGAAGTTCGGTGGCAGGAGGAACAAGACTTTTGGTCAGGTGATTACAGGTTTATAAATACAAAATCAAATAGGGGTAATGCAGGAGTAGGTTTAATAATGAATAAAAAAAATAGGAGTGCGGGTAAGCTACTACAAACAGCATAGTGAACGCATTATTGTGGCCAAGATAGACACAAAGCCCATGCCTACTACAGTAGTACAAGTTTATATGCCAACTAGCTCTGCAGATGATGAAGAAATTGATGAAATGTATGACGAGATAAAAGAAATTATTCAGGTAGTGAAGGCAGACGAAAATTTAATAGTCATTGGCGACTGGAATTCGTCAGTAGGAAAAGGGAGAGAAGGAAACATAGTAGGTGAATATGGATTGGGGGGAAGAAACGAAAGAGGAAGCCGCCTTGTAGAATTTTGCACAGAGCACAACTTAATCATAGCTAAGACTTGGTTCAAGAATCATAAAGGAAGGTTGTATACCTGGAAGAATCCTGGAGATACTAAAAGGTATCAGATAGATTATATAATGGTAAGACAGAGATTTAGGAACCAGGTTTTAAATTGTAAGACATTTCCAGGGGTAGATGTGGATTCTGACCACAATCTATTGGTTATGACCTGCAGATTGAAACTGAAGAAACTGCAAAAAGGTGGGAATTTAAGGAGATGGGACCTGGATAAACTGAAAGAACCAGAGGTTGTAGAGAGTTTCAGGGAGAGCATAAGGGAACAATTGACAGGAATGGGGGAAAGAAATACAGTAGAAGAATAATGGGTAGCTCTGAGGGATGAAGTAGTGAAGGCAGCAGAGGATCAAGTAGGTAAAAAGACGAGGGCTAATAGGAATCCTTGGGTAACAGAAGAAATATTGAATTTAATTCATGAAAGGAGAAAATATAAAAATGCAGTAAATGAAGCAGGCAAAAAGGAATACAAACGTCTCAAAAATGAGATCGACAGGAAGTGCAAAATGGCTAAGCAGGGATGGCTAGAGGACAAATGTAAGGATGTAGAGGCTTGTCTCACTAGGGGTAAGATAGATACTGCCTACAGGAAAATTAAAGAGACCTTTGGAGAGAAGAGAACCACTTGTATGAACATCAAGAGCTCAGATGGCAACCCAGTTCTAAGCAAAGAAGGGAAGGCAGAAAGGTGGAAGGAGTATATAGAGGGTTTATACAAGGGCGATGTACTTGAGGACAATATTATGGAAATGGAAGAGGATGTAGATGAAGATGAAATGGGAGATATGATACTGCGTGAAGAGTTTGACAGAGCACTGAAAGACCTAAGTCGAAACAAGGCCCCGGGAGTAGACAACATTCCATTAGAACTACTGACAGCCTTGGGAGAGCCAGTCCTAAGAAAACTCTAGCATCTGGCGAGCAAGATGTATGAGACAGGCTAAACTCCCTCAGACTTCAAGAAGAATATAATAATTCCAATCCCAAAGAAAGCAGGTGTTGACAGATGTGAAAATTACCGAACTATCACTTTAATAAGTCACAGCTGCAAAATACTAACGCGAATTCTTTACAGACGAATGGAAAAACTGGTAGAAGCGGACCTCGGGGAAGATCAGTTGGGATTCCGTAGAAATGTTGGAACACGTGAGGCAAAACTAACCTTACGACTTATCTTAGAAGAAAGATTAAGAAAAGGCAAACCTACGTTTCTAGCATTTGTAGACTTAGAGAAAGCTTTTGACAACGTTAACTGGAATACTCTCTTTCAAATTCTGAAGGTGGCAGGGGTAAAATACAGGGAGCGAAAGGCTATTTACAATTTGTACAGAAACCAGATGGCAGTTATAAGAGTCGAGGGACATGAAAGGGAAGCAGTGGTTGGGAAAGGAGTGAGACAGGGTTGTAGCCTCTCCCCGATGTTATTCAATCTGTATATTGAGCAAGCAGTAAAGGAAGCAAAAGAAAAATTCGGAGTAGGTATTAAAATTCATGGAGAAGAAGTAAAAACTTTGAGGTTCGCCGATGACATTGTAATTCTTTCAGAGACAGCAAAGGACTTGGAAGAGCAGTTGAATGGAATGGACAGTGTCTTGAAAGGAGGATATAAGATGAACATCAACAAAAGCAAAACGAGGATAATGGAATGTAGTCGAATTACATCGGGTGATGCTGAGGGAATTAGATTAGGAAATGAGACACTTAAAGTAGTAAAGGAGTTTTGCTATTTAGGGAGTAAAATAACTTATGATGGTCGAAGTAGAGAGGATATAAAATGTAGACTGGCAATGGCAAGGAAATCGTTTCTGAAGAAGAGAAATTTGTTAACATCGAGTATAGATTTAAGTGTGAGGAAGTCGTTTCTGAAAGTATTTGTATGGAGTGTAGCCATGTATGGAAGTGAAACATGGACGATAACCAGTTTGGACAAGAAGAGAATAGAAGCTTTCGAAATGTGGTGCTACAGAAGAATGCTGAAGATAAGGTGGGTAGATCACGTAACTAATGAGGAGGTATTGAATAGGATTGGGGAGAAGAGAAGTTTGTGGCACAACTTGACTAGAAGAAGGGATCGGTTGGTAGGACATGTTTTGAGGCATCAAGGGATCACAAATTTAGCATTGGAGGGCAGCGTGGAGGGTAAAAATCGTAGAGGGAGACCAAGAGATGAATACACTAAGCAGATTCAGAAGGATGTAGGTTGCAGTAGGTACTGGGAGATGAAGAAGCTTGCACAGGATAGAGTAGCATGGAGAGCTGCATCAAACCAGTCTCAGGACTGAAGACCACAACCACAACAACAACAACAACAACAACAAGGAACTTAACGACTGATAAATGAGAACAAAGTGCCCATGCTAAACTATGCTTCGTTAAGCCATGACAACTCTACATATTTTCGTAAAATTCACACACCTAGACTAGTTAGCTAAATATTTCTCAATAATTTTCCTGCGTACAATTACTTTCCTCGACACTTGTTTCAATTATAAGACAAAACCATATGCTGCATTATAATATTTCTGCAGTAAATTTCAAACATAAGCAATGTTCCAGCAATAAGAAATTACATATACTGGATTACCCTGAATCTTCCCCTTTTAACATTCTTCTACTGATACAGTCTCGTTTTGTTTACTCAAAACATATTAGTAAAAGGCAGGTACATTGTCAGACTGTCCAACCAACACTGCCTGCTACTCTCTACAAAACCAAGTAACCTCTTTGACCAACATCTGTGGTTTCAGAAACAGACTTACAAAGAATATGATTAAATGATTAATGGATAATCTCATATAAAGATGTGAAACAAATACTTACAAAGAGGGGCTGGCCAGTACTTACCTCAGCTCAGTACAGCCGATAGATAACACAGAACAGAAAATTTACATTCCTAGCTTTCGGAACTTTGTTCCTTCATCAGGGAGGACAGAAGGGAAAAAGGGGAAGAAGGGAAAGTGGATTCAGTTACTCACAACCCATGTTATGAAGCAACAGGGAAAGGTAAACAGGGAGGGTAGCAAGGATGGAGGCATGGTTGTCAGAGGGAAGCCAAAGATATTCTACTGTTAAGTACTGTGCCAGCTTCAAACCAAAGAGGATGCATACAGAGGTAAAGAGGTGTATAGTATAAAGATAAACACAACTATGTAGGATGAAAAGATGCGTGAATGGCTAAAGAGGAGAGGGAAAAAGGAGAAGACTGAAGAGTAAATGGGAATGAGGTTGGTTAACGTAGGCTCAGTCCAGGGGGATGGCGGGATGAAAGGATGTGTTGGAGTGCAAGTTCCCATCTCCACAGTTCTGAGGGACTGGTGTTGGGTGGGAGAAGCCAAATGGCACGTACGCTGTAGCAGGGTCCTAGGTCCCTAGAATTATGCTGGACGGCATGCTCCGCTACTGGGTATTGGACATCTCCTAGGCGGACAGTTCGTCTGTGCCCGTTCATGCGCTCAGCCAGTTTAGTTGTCGTCATACCGATGTAAAAGGCTGTGCAGTGCAGGCATGTCAGCTAAAGGTTAAGCCTTAACCTTTAGCCCCACGCCTAAATTCAACCACACTGCTCTGGTTAAAGATCTCCTCTCATTAACCCAGAACCTCAACTGGAAATATCACTTCACCACCCAAACACAGCCCCCAAATACTAAACCCAGTGTTGAACCCTGTCTAGAACAGTTCCGACCACCTTCCCAGAGGGATCCTCCTCCCCTCCCCCAAAACCATCCCTTGCAGACATTTCAGGAATTCCTCAGATCCAGTGTTGCCTCCCAGTCCTTCTTGAAGAACATCCCGACAACCCCCAACATCACCCCAGCTGAATTCCGTGCCATTAAGGAGCTGAAAACAGACCGCTCTATTGTCATCCTCCCGGCGGAATAAGGCTCCACAATTGTGGTACTTGACCGTGTGGAGTATGTGGCAGAGGGACTACGTCAACTCTCCGACACTTCAACCTACAAAGCTGTTACCCAGGATCCCATTCCCTCCATCCAGACTGAGCTGCAGAAAATCCTAAAAATCCAAGGTCCCTCACAAGGCCTCACAACGGCTTCCATTAGACCATAGTCACTCCACCTGAGCCACGTATCCCTACCTTCTACCTATTACCCAAAATCCGCAAAGAGAACCATCCTGGCCATCCATTTGTGGCAGGCTTCAAGGCCCCAACAGAACGTATCTCAGCTCTGGCAGACCAACACCTCCAACCTATCACCTGTAGACTCCCATCCTACATCAAAGACACAAACCACTTCCTAGAACACCTCAAATCCATTCCCATTCCCCTCCCACCTGAAACCTTTCTTGTCGCCATAAATGCTACATCGCTTTACACAAACATCCCACATAGCCATGGTCTCTCTGCCCTTGAACACTACCTCTCCCAACGCCCACCCAAAGATCTTCCAAAAACCTCGTTCCTTATCACACTTACCAACTTCATCCTCACCCATAATTACTTCACTTTTGAAGGCCAGACCTACAAACAAATCAGGGGAACGGCCATGGGAACCAGGATGGCTCCGTCCTATGCCAACCTCTTCATGGGCCGCATGGAGGAGGCTTTCGTGAAGACCCAACAGCTGCTTCCCCTGCCCTGGTATAGGTTTATAGATGACATCTTTGTGGTCTGGACCCGTGGTGAAGAAACACTCCTTAATTTCCTCCATAACCTCAACTCCTTTTCGAGTCTGAATTTCACCTGGTCCTTCTCCAAAATCCAAGCCACCTTCCTGGATGTTGACCTTCATCTTGTTGAAGCTCACATCCACATCTCTGCCCACATCAAACTCACAAACAAACGACAGTATCTTCACTTTGACAGCTGCCATCCATTCCACATCAAACGCTCCCATCCCTACAGCCTAGGTATTCGTGGCAAACGTATCTGCTCCAGTGACGAATCCCTCAACAATTACACCAATAACCTGACCAGTGCTTTCCTCTCCCGCAACTATCCTGCAGACCTTGTCCAGAAACAGATCTCCCGAGCAATACATTCCTCCCCGTCCAACAACAATGTTCCTACCTCCAGCCCACACAGAAGCATCCCCCTTGTCACCCAATATTATCCTGGCCTCGAATACATCAACAAATTACTCCACCAGGGATATGACTGTCTCAAGTCAAGCCCTGAAATGAGATCATCCCTTGACAATATTCTCCCCACACCACCCAGAGTTGCCTTTCGTCGCCCCCCCCCCCTAACCTCCGTAACATCCTTGTCAAACCCTATAATGTTCCCAGACCACCTTCTCAACCCAGCGGTTCCTACCCCTGTAACCGACCCCCCTGCAAAACCTGCCCCATGCATCCCCCCACAACCACCTATTCCAGCCCCGCTACTGGTAAAACATACACAATCCAAGGCAGGGCCACATGTGAAACAACACATGTCATTTATCAGCTGACATGCCTGCACTGCACAGCCTTTTACATCGGTATGACGACAACTAAACTGGCTGAGCGCATGAACGGACACAGACGAACTGTCCGCCTAGGAGATGTCCAATACCCAGTAGCGGAGCATGCCCTCCAGCATAATTCTAGGGACCTAGGAATCTGCTACAGCGTACGTGCCATTTGGCTTCTCCCACCCAACACCAGTCCATCGGAACTGCGGAGATGGGAACTTGCACTCCAACACATCCTTTCATCCCGCCATCCCCCTGGACTGAACCTACGTTAACCAGCCTCATTCCCATTTACTCTTCAGTCTTCTCCTTTTTCCCTCTCCTCTTTAGCCATTCACGCATCTTTTCATCCTACATAGTTGTGTTTATCTTTATACTATACACCTCTTTACCTCTGTATGCATCCTCTTTGGTTTGAAGCTGGCACAGTACTTAACAGTAGAATATCTTTGGCTTCCCTCTGACAACCATGCCTCCATCCTTGCTACCCTCCCTGTTTACCTTTCCCTGTTGCTTCATAACCTGGGTTGTGAGTAACTGAATCCACTTTCCCGTCTTCCCCTTTTTCCCTTCTGTCCTCCCTGATGAAGGAACAAAGTTCCGAAAGCAAGGAGTGTAAATTTTCTGTTCTGTTTTGTGTTATCTATCGGCTGTACTGAGCTGAGTACTGGCCAGCCCCCTATCTCTTTGAAAGAATAGGATTATGTCAATACTACAGATGTTGAGTAACTTTATCAGATTCCCAACTGGATTCAAAACTATGGCCAAGACTTCTTGAAAAATCGACATGGAAAATAGGACAGTCCTCTTCCGCATGTCCCACCGATTTATTAAAGGAGATTCCCTCAAAGTCTTTCTGAATGCAATCCATCTAATTATAGCTTAGTATATTAACTGTGGTATTACCGTTGTCAAGGGCGCCGTCAGAAGTTAGTCGTGTTAAACCTACAGTAATCGCACGAAAAGTTGTCCGATTACACCAGGGCGTGTGAAGTATAGAGGAAATGCAGACATGTCACTGGTTGGCGTCAGGATGCGCAAAGGGAAATGTTTTCGTGTTTGTGTTCAAGAGAACTTTCGGTCGTGAGCGGCTAGTACACGTCAAGTGCTATGGGAAAATAACACACATAAGTAACACGGATTCGTGAATGCGGATTATACGGACTCTCATCTTCAGACGGAGGACTTATTTGTATGAAGGCTGTTGTAATACCATACCCAATACCCAACAGAAGAAATGAACACATTTTATGCAAGTTATCAGGAATTTTATGTGAAAATAATTTTTCAGATAAAACAGCAGTTCGACTTGGATGAGAAACCTTTGGATTTATTTACATATGTAGTTCCCCAAGAAGCACGATATATGGTGAAACAACCTGTGAAAGATGTGTTTTTGATTACAAAAAGCAAGAGGCAAAAAGCAGACAATGAATGGAGACATCCAGAAGTAAGAAATAAAAAAAGGTACTCCAGCTGAAATTTGTTTGAATAAGATACTAATCTTGAAAGCCCATATTGACAATTTTATTTACGAAAACTTTGCAGTGATCATTTCACTTTTACTAGCAGTTGCATCTTCAAATACTGAAGTAGAAACATTATTCACCTAAAAATGTAAAAACGGACAAAAGAAATTTAGTAATGAAATCCTTAATGGGTTCGCTCTATACAAAAGTAAGAACGGTAGCAAACAATTGCTCAATTTCAAAACTGAATAGCTCCGTGCTAAATGTAGGTAGAAAATTAATGCTTCAGCTCATGATCCTGTAAATGTATAAAATTTTTTGACTAATGCACTATAGGTATTTCGTGTTATTAAATAATGAAATAACATTATTATAATCATGCCCTCTAAATCTAGGGTTTTTAAAGACTTATAGAATATTTTAGGGATAATTCAGAATTAAACTAGGGTAAACTAGAATCCTAAGTGGACACACTGGCTGTTGTATGCTCTGCCCTTGGTCGGCAGGTGATGGTTGACGTGGTCACTGTAGCAAAAATCTACTAATACCGGTATTGCCGGCCTCTGGTTTGATCACAAGCGAAGATCAGGGGCCTGAAGATGGCGTAGTAAAACGCTGAAACCGATTGCCAAATAAAGTAAGGTTGGAAATTTGACGTATGAAAGGTGTTTAATTTGATGTGCTCCATCGAACAGTCAAGTCCCGCAACCATCTTAAAAAAGGTGGTCATACAGAGACTTAATGCATATATAGGCTATAAACTGTTCTGGTGGTTAGCTTGTCTTTGGCGTAGTAATAATTTAAAATTCTACTTACAGGCCCCATGGATGTTGTTCTACATGTTGCGTTTTTGTTCATTGATGAAAACCTATAGTGTACTTGTCGTTGGTCTACAATCATGAAATTAGGCGAAGAGGAAGGTTTCACAGTACAGCCAAAAGAAAAATTTGTAATTATACAACAAAACAAAAACAAAATTGTCATTTATCTGTGAGTCCGATTGTTAAGACTCCTTTTTCTCAGGTATCGATAGACGTATCAAGTTGAAATGTATGTCACACACTGAGGTCTATGGTCCCTTGGCGGTCTAAAAGCTTCTAACAAGGGGAGGCCGCCAATTGTGAAATACAGGTTCGATTCATACTGTGCATAATAAAAGCTCATGGCCAGAGGTGTAATGTGGCAAAGCATCAAGATGCACTTCTCAGCTGTTGTCGAGAAAATCGACAGTTAAAAGAAACCGTTGGCGTGAAATACTCTCTACGCTCAAAACTTTTCTGCAGCGTCGTGGCGCAGCGGTAAGCGCTCGGGTCCGTAATCCGAAGGTCGCCGGATCGAACCTCGCGCCATGCGACTTTTTTTATTATTTGTTTTTTTGTAATTCAAATATATCTATATATATATATATATATATATATATATATATATATACTTGAAATAAATCCAATCCATCGTCCACCACCAATTGTCTTCTCCGATATGATACGATACGCGTGGTTGGCATCAAACCTGACGAACGATAGAACAATTTTTCGGAATGTCAATCAGGTGTGTTTCCCAACAGATAATTTAAAAAACAATTGTTCTTGTAAAAACGCCTCGTTTATCAGATGTGCTCGATGTCGTGCTGTTTTCTGCTTTCCATGTTTCTATGATAACTATCATTCTGGTTCGTACTATACTCCAGCTACTTCTGGTCACTAATTTTTAATTATGTGCGAGTGTATACCGAACTTATCAATAAATTGTATTCACTTGAATATTATTTGTGATATTGTGTTTTACACTCCTGGAAATTGAAATAAGAACACCGTGAATTCATTGTCCCAGGAAGGGGAAACTTTATTGACACATTCCTGGGGTCAGATACATCACATGATCACACTGACAGAACCACAGGCACATAGACACAGGCAACAGAGCATGCACAATGTCGGCACTAGTACAGTGTATATCCACCTTTCGCAGCAATGCAGGCTGCTATTCTCCCATGGAGACGATCGTAGAGATGCTGGATGTAGTCCTGTGGAACGGCTTGCCATGCCATTTCCACCTGGCGCCTCAGTTGGACCAGCGTTCGTGCCGGACGTGCAGACCGCGTGAGACGACGCTTCATCCAGTCCCAAACATGCTCAATGGGGGACAGATCCGGAGATCTTGCTGGCCAGGGTAGTTGACTTACACCTTCTAGAGCACGTTGGGTGGCACGGGATACATGCGGACGTGCATTGTCCTGTTGGAACAGCACGTTCCCTTGCCGGTCTAGGAATGGTAGAACGATGGGTTCGATGACGGTTGGGATGTACCGTGCACTATTCAGTGTCCCCTCGACGATCACCAGTGGTGTACGGCCAGTGTAGGAGATCGCTCCCCACACCATGATGCCGGGTGTTGGCCCTGTGTGCCTCGGTCGTATGCAGTCCTGATTGTGGCGCTCACCTGCACGGCGCCAAACACGCATACGACCATCATTGGCACCAAGGCAGAAGCGACTCTCATCGCTGAAGACGACACGTCTCCATTCGTCCCTCCATTCACGCCTGTCGCGACACCACTGGAGGCGGGCTGCACGATGTTGGGGCGTGAGCGGAAGACGGCCTAACGGTGTGCGGGACCGTAGCCCAGCTTCATGGAGACGGTTGCGAATGGTCCTCGCCGATACCCCAGGAGCAACAGTGTCCCTAATTTGCTGGGAAGTGGCGGTGCGGTCCCCTACGGCACTGCGTAGGATCCTACGGTCTTGGCGTGCATCCGTGCGTCGCTGCGGTCCGGTCCCATGTCGACGGGCACGTGCACCTTCCGCCGACCACTGGCGACAACATCGATGTACTGTGGAGACCTCACGCCCCACGTGTTGAGCAATTCGGCGGTACGTCCACCCGGCCTCCCGCATGCCCACTATACGCCCTCGCTCAAAGTCCGTCAACTGCACATACGGTTCACGTCCACGCTGTCGCGGCATGCTACCAGTGTTAAAGACTGCGATGGAGCTGCGTATGCCACGGCAAACTGGCTGACACTGACGGCGGCGGTGCACAAATGCTGCGCAGCTAGCGCCATTCGACGGCCAACACCGCGGTTCCTGGTGTGTCCGCTGTGCCGTGCGTGTGATCATTGCTTGTACAGCCCTCTCGCAGTGTCCGGAGCAAGTATGGTGGGTCTCACACGCCGGTGTCAATGTGTTCTTTTTTCCATTTCCAGGAGTGTATTTCAAGTTTTATTTTTCCACGAATGGTTAAAATTGCTCTGAGCACTATGGGACTTAACATCTATGGTCATCAGTCCCCTAGAACTTAGAACGACGTAAACCTAACTAACCTAAGGACATCACACCCATCCATGCCGGAGGCAGGATTCGAACCTGCGACCGTAGCAGTCGCGCGGCTCCGGACTGGGCGCCTGGAACCGCTAGACCACCGCGGCCGGCAATATTTTTCCACGACAAACGACTTTCAACAACTTATTATATGCATAATTGCTGCAACTGATTGCCGGTATATATATATATATATATATATATATATATATATATGTGTGTGTGTGTGTGTGTGTGTGTGTGTGTGTGTGTGTGTGTGTGTGTGTGTGTATACACTATTGAATTACAAAAAAACAAATAATAAAAAAAGTTGCATGGCGCGAGATTCGAACCGGCGACCTTCGAATTACGATCCCGAGCGATTACCGCTGCGCCATGACGCTGTAGAAAATTATTAAGCGTAGAGAGTATTTCACCGCAACGGTTTCTTTTACCTGTCGATTTTCTCGACAACGGCTGAGAAGTGCATCTTGGTGCTTTGCCACATTACACCTCTGGCCATGAGCTTTTATTATGCGCAGTATGAATCGAATCTGAATTTCACAATTGGCGGCCTCCCCTTGTAAGTCAATATAGTCAAAAGATACGGCCATTTATGGCAGATATTTTGATACGTGCAAACTCACTCATCAAAACCTATTGTGGGGCGGTAGTAGTAGTAGTAGTAGTAGTAGGAAATACTGTTCGCCGTCTTTTACAAGAGCCTGAAAAGTATTTCTGTGATCAGCCAGACAACATACTGATCATAGTTTGCAAGTCCACATTCTTGTGTTGCCCACTGAAAAAAATATTTCTATTCTCTATTTACTCAGTGGGGTCAGGGGTTATGATTATAAATCAAGATTTTGAGTTCTGATTGACATATTCGATAAACTTTCACACACACACACACACAAAAAATGGCTCTGAGCACTATGGGACTTAACATGTTAAGTCATAAGTGTTGTGTCGATTCCCTAAGGTCTCGACACAATGAGTGGCTAGGTGCACGCGAAACTAAGCAGACGGGCGTAAATTCTGAAACAGGAGACTGGATGAAAACTATAAAGAAAAGAAGAGAGATTTTAATATACTTAACTTTAATGTAGTCTTGTTCTTGTTGAAATACATCTCTTGCATAGTAGTAAGCAATTAGCAATGATACACATGGCGCCTTGCTAGGTAGTAGCGATGGACTAGCTGAAGGCTATTTAATCTGTCTCTCGGCAAATGAGAGGAATACTTGGTAGGTCTAGTCGCAAGCTATGTCGTCCGTACAACTGGGGCGAGGTCAAGTCCGTGTCTTGTGACCTGCCCTGTGGTGGCGCTACGTTTGCGAATACACAGTGGCGACACGCGGGTCCGACATGTACTACAGGACCGCGGCCGATTTAAGTTACCACCTAGCAAGTGTGGTGTCTAGCGGTGACACCACATTCCTCCCCCGCAAATCGGCGAACGGTCGTGAGATAAGGCTTCCGCCCGCCGTGGGGAGGACCCCATGTTGACGTATGCGATGAGGTGGGGAGCCTAACAACAGGCGAGGCTGTGCCACCCGCACCCGGCCATTCGGTCCGAGGGGAGCTAGGAAACGCCTGCAAACCTAGTCCAGGGTGCACGTCAACATGAGGTGCATGCGCACGTAATGAGAGAGGGTCCGCAGGGTCGACCTCCATGTGGTCGGAGCACCCGACGGGCGAAGACGACATCTGGTCCGGAGCGGGCAAGAGGTCCATGGCGGAGGACGGCTGGTCACGGGAAGCGAGCGGCGGCGCGTGACCCAGGGAGGCGCGAGGCGGCTGCAGCGAAGCGTCCGCTGCTGGCGGCGCCGGCGGCGGCTGCGGCGGCGCGACGCCATGAGGCAAAATGGAAGGCATCGTCGGTAACACCTGGGGATGAGGCGAGCCAGTAGATGGGTCCCCAGGGCGCTGACCTGACGGCTCCGTCGCTGAAAGCAGACGGGGAGCGGCAGAACCCAGGCGACGACAGAGGCGCAGCTGATTGAGATGCCGACGCACCTCACCAGAGGCCCCCAAAACCAAATACATCGCGCGGCCGAGGCAGCGAAGAATGCGCCCTGCGAGCCAACGCTGTGAACCGCGATAGTTGCGATAATAGACAACGTCGCCAGGAGCAAAAGCAGGAGTCTGCCGCCGCACAGGAACCTGATGTGGCGGATGCAGCAAAGACATCAGAGTTCGATGAGGACGACCATGGAGCAATTCAGCCGGCGAGCGACCATCGCGGGGCTGAGAGCGATATGAGGACAAAAAGAGCAACAAAGCGTCCTCCCGAGAATGCGACTCTTTCAACTTCAACATCTGTGACTTGAAAGTCCGGACCAATCGTTCAGCGGCACCGTTTGACTGAGGCGAAAACGGCGCGGATGTCAGATGTTGAATACCATTGGCCTTGCAGAACGACTGAAATTCTGCGGACATGAATTGTGGGCCATTGTCGGAAACAATAGTCTGCGGAAGACCTTCAATGCAAAAGATAGCAGACAAGGCTTGGATTGTGGCAGAAGACGTCGTGGAAGACATCCGGACAACAAAAGGAAAATTACTGAAAGCATCGACCACAACCAACCATCGAGCATTCCAGAATGGACCAGCAAAATCGATGTGCAAGCGTTGCCAAGGGGAAGTGGCTTTCGGCCATGCAAAGAATTTCCGCGGCGGTGCGGATTGTTGGTCGGCACACGCCACGCAAGAGGAGCACATATTCGTAATCGCAGCATCGATTCCGAACCAAGTACAGTGCTGACGAGCAAGTTGTTTCGTTCGCACTATACCCCAATGTCCTTGGTGAAGAAGCCGTAAGACAGAGGACTGTAACGAACGTGGGACCACGACTCGGGATTGATCATTATCGGAACGCAACAACAAAACACCACGTCGGACAAAAAGTCTCTCCTTGTGAGCAAAAAAACGGCGAACCAAAGGATCCGCGATCCGTGACTTTGACAAGGGCCATTGCGTAGCAACAAAACGCAAAACGGAAGCAAGGACAGGGTCAGCAGCTGTGGCAGTAGCTACACGACGAAAATCAATCGGAAACGATGCGACCACGTCATCGGCTTCCGAATCAATGAACATGCAAGCAAGTTCGGAAGAATCGAATGCGTTATCCTCAGCAACAGGCAAACGGGACAACGCATCAGCGTTTCCGTGCTTAGCAGTGGACCGATACAAGATATCGTAGCGGTACTGCGAGAGAAAAAGAGACCAGCGAATGAATTTCTGCGCTGTACGTGGAGGTACGGGCTTGTTCGGATGAAAAAGTGATGTCAAAGGCTTGTGGTCCGTGATGATTGTAAAGTGACGACCATACAAGAAGTCATGGAACTTGGTAACACCAAACACGAGAGCTAAAGCTTCTTTCTCTATTTGTGAATAATTTCTTTGCGCAGAGGAGAGCAATTTGGACGCAAAGGCAATAGGGCGATCATGCGAGCCATCCTTGTGCGCAAGCACAGCACCGATCCCGAAATCCGATGCATCGACCATCAACAAAAGGGGTTTTCGGGGATCGAATGGCGTAAGGCAAGTATTGGAAAGTAACGCCGATTTCAACTGGCGAAAGGCGCGTTCGCATTCCGTCGTCCAGACGAACGGAACACCTTTACGGCGCAAGCGATGAAGCGGAGCTGAAATAGAAGAAGCATTGCGCACAAACCGATGATAATAATTTACCTTACCCAGCACACTCTGTAGCTGTTTTAAGGTCTGCGGTGACGGCAAGTCCTGAATGGCACGAAGGTGCTCTGGACTCGGATGTATACCTTGGGCGTTAAGGACATGGCCCAGGTACGGTAAGTCCCGAGCAAAGAACACACATTTGTCCTTCCTCAAGCGAAGACCATTTTGTCGCAATACCTGAAATAATGTTCGGAGATTTTGCAAATGTTCTGCTTCTGTCTTTCCTGAGATGACAATATCGTCCAGATAGTTCGCAGCCGTAGGGACCGACGCACAAATAGTTTGTAAATATTGCTGAAATAAAGCAGGGGCGGATGCACACCCGAATGGCAGTCTTTTGAAGCGATACAAGCCAAGATGCGTGTTAACCACTAAGACGCGCTGGGATTCTTCGTCCACAGGTATTTGCAAGTACGCATCGGCTAGGTCCAATTTTGAAAAATATTTTCCCGGGCACAGTTTGTCAAAAAGATCTTCCGGGCGGGGCAAAGGAAAAGTAGCAGTCACTAGTTGTGGATTCACAGTTGCCTTGAAGTCCACGCAAAGTCTCAGTTTTCCGGAAGGTTTTGGCAAAATGACTAAGGGTGAGGCCCAGAGAGAAGCCTGCACACGTTCAATTACACCTTGAGATTCTAATTCGGCTAATGTTTTTGCGACCTCATCACGCAATGCGTGGGGAACATTGCGCGCTCTGAAAAATTTTGGTTGCGCGTTGTCTTTCAGTTCCAAATGCGCTTCATAGTTCTTAGCGCAACCCAGGCCCGGTGCAAAAATGTCTACAAATTCTTCACAAAGACTAGAAACACTGGCGGAAGGCACAGTCTGATTCACTGATAGGACCTGATTCACTATAGACAAATTAAACAATTGAAACAAATCTAAACCAAACAAGTTCACTGCACTAGCGGAACGAAGAACATAAAATGACACAAGTTTTGTCTGTCCCTTGTATGTTGCAATAAGGCTGCACTGTCCTAACACAGGTATATGCTGTCCTGAGTAACTAGTTAACGTAACATTTGCGGCACGCAACGGCGGGGCGCCCAGTTGTTTGTACGTGTCGTGATTGAGCAATGAAACTGCAGCTCCGGTATCGAGCTGGAATGGTATCACTTTTCCTGCAAAGTCTAAGTCCACAAAAAGTTTATTGTCTTGTTGACGACAAGAGCGACTGTCTCGGGCAATGTGAACTGATACAGGTCCAGAAGCACTTGCAACTTTACGGGATGTCCGGCGACGTCGACGCACACTGTGGGCGGGACGAACACAGTCACTGTTAGCTAAAGTGTCACTGGACGGGTGGGAATGAACTACATTAATGTCCATGGGCGAAGGTCCACGAGCCTGATTGTCCTGGGTGCGATTCCGGCGCGAAGCAAAGGGCCTGGAATTTGTGTGATTGTCTGATCTTAACTTTTTCCGGCAAACACTTTGTACATGTCCTTTCTTTTGACAGTAAAAGCAAATAGCGTGGCGTGACGGGCAATTTTCACGCGAATGTCTAGTTGCACACCGCGGGCAAGATTTCACTGCATTTGCTTGCTTACGCGGCGCACGTGGTTGCAAGCTAGGCGGCCGCAGCGAAGTCGGGCGCGAGGGCCGCTTAGCGTCCCGTGCAGCGGGCCCGGCGGGCCGATTAATGTGACACACTGCTGGCGAAGTTTCAAATGATGCCTGAGCAAAGTCAAGTGTGTCTTGCCTGTCCAATATGTCTATCACTTGTTGCAGGGAGGGATTAACTAGCTTCAAAATCTGTTCCCTTATGCGAACATCAGAAACGTTCTGTGCAATTGCATCACGCACCATAGTATCTGAATATGGGAGGCCACATTCACAGGCAAACGCGCAGTCTCTAGTAAGGCCTTGCAAAGTTGCTACCCACTCCCTGTTAGTCTGACCGGCGGTACGTTTTGTACGAAAAAACGTATACCGTTTTGCAACAACATTAACTGTTTCTTTGAAATAGGCATCTAAAGCCGACAAAATTTCCTCGTAGGTCAGAGTTGCTACGTCGCGTCGGGGAAACAATTTCACTATCACCCGGTAGGTAGACACACCGACACAAGAAAGCAAAAACGGCTGCCGCTCTTTACCTTGAATTCCATAAGCTGTGAGGTGGAACCGGAACTGATCGGCCCACTCAGTCCAGCTCTCGTTATGGGCCTCAAAGGGCCGAAATGGCGGTGCGACAGCGTTGTGTGGCTGCGGTAGCGATGAAGCGGCTGCCGCCGCATCGGTTTGCAGCGCACGTTGACCCTGGACGAGCTGTCCAAGGGCTTCCAATAACGCCTGCGTCTGCTGATTCTGCAAGCGAAAAAATTCGGACAGTACATCTGGAGAATGCGGCGAAGCCATGACACAAGCAAATTAGAGAAAGTATAACACAAAGACTGCAACGTGGGCGCGGCATCCCATCCTCGTCGCCAAAATATTGTTGTGTCGATTCCCTAAGGTCTCGACACAATGAGTGGCTAGGTGCACGCGAAACTAAGCAGACGGGCGTAAATTCTGAAACAGGAGACTGGATGAAAACTATAAAGAAAAGAAGAGAGATTTTAATATACTTAACTTTAATGTAGTCTTGTTCTTGTTGAAATACATCTCTTGCATAGTAGTAAGCAATTAGCAATGATACACATGGCGCCTTGCTAGGTAGTAGCGATGGACTAGCTGAAGGCTATTTAATCTGTCTCTCGGCAAATGAGAGGAATACTTGGTAGGTCTAGTCGCAAGCTATGTCGTCCGTACAACTGGGGCGAGGTCAAGTCCGTGTCTTGTGACCTGCCCTGTGGTGGCGCTACGTTTGCGAATACACAGTGGCGACACGCGGGTCCGACATGTACTACAGGACCGCGGCCGATTTAAGTTACCACCTAGCAAGTGTGG
Source organism: Schistocerca nitens (assembly GCF_023898315.1). Taxonomy (NCBI): domain Eukaryota; kingdom Metazoa; phylum Arthropoda; class Insecta; order Orthoptera; family Acrididae; genus Schistocerca; species Schistocerca nitens. The sequence continues at coordinate 138,038,783 of NC_064625.1, read as the reverse complement.
TGTCTAGCGGTGACACCACAATAAGTCCCCTAGAACTTAGAACTACTTAAACCTAACTAACCTAAGGACATCACACACACCCATGCCCGAGGCAGGATTCGAACCTGCGACCGTAGCAGTGACGCGGTTCCGGACTGAAGTGCCTAGAACCGCACGGCCACCGCGGCCGGCTCACACACACACACACGCAACATAGTAGTATTCCTGATGGTACTAATAATGATTAATAGATGTCTATCATAAACAGCGCCATGAGCAGTTCACAGGCGACCTCTACGGTACGTTCCCGTTAGAAGGTCTTTCGCCCTGACTTCTGACAATCAAAGCTTATTGCTCGCCGCAAAAGTGGAAAATGATGTCACCGCTTGTCACGCGGTTTTGTCAACATTACGGGTGGCACACAAACACTTACTTCCGCGAAATCTGAGCGATCGAAGACGGTCTGCAGTCCTACCGAGTTCACGTCATGTTGTCGCAGAAGAAGCTGAGCACCACTGTGATGTAGTGGTTATTATACTAAACTCTTGCATGTAGGGTCGTGAGTTCTAAACTCACCTGGACTGTACAATTTTAATTTATATATTCGGTTCGATTATGTTCTAGAAGTAGCCACAAATGTGAAGAATCATTGAACTGGAATGTACCGTAGCTGTATACAGGGTGAAAAGTATTTAAACCGACGAACTCTGGGACGTTGTAGGGGACATCAAAACAAATATTTTTCCCTAATGTCATTGTTTGCTATGAGGAGTATTTAAACTGGCAGTAAAGTAATTAAGCCAACAAATACTTTTCCATTTTTTATGACCAAGAGACAACACATTAACACAACCCAATTTCAATTACAGTAGATTTTCAAAAATGCCTCCATTGACACGTAAACAAAGGTTACACCGTCGGATCATGTTCTGTCTGACACGGGCAAAAACCCCAGGAGTTCAAATGGTTCAAATGGCTCTGAGCACTATGGGACTCAACTGCTGTGGTTATCAGTCCCCTAGAACTTAGAACTACTTAAACCTAACTAACCTAAGGACATCACACACATCCATGCCCGAGGCAGGATTCGAACCTGCGACCGTAGCAGTCGCACGGTTCCGGACTGCGCGCCTAGAACCGCGAGACCACCGCGGTCGGCAAACCCCAGGAGTATCCTGAATTGTTCCTGCTGCTGCTACTATCCGTGCAACCAGATCCTCTTCTGATGCAACAGGAGTTGCGTAAACAAGGTTGCGACCCTCTCCCCACACAAAAAAGTCCAGAGGGGACATTTCTGGGGATCGAGCAGGCCATGGTACAGGACCATCTCTGCCAATCCACACTTCTGGGAACCGTCGGTCCAGGAATCGATGCACACGACGACTGAGATTTGCGGGCGCCCCGTCATGTTGAAACCACATGCGTTGTCTTGTAGGGAGCAGGACGTCTTCCAGCAATTCTGGCAATGCTCTGGCGAGAAAATTGTAATGATGCCTGCCATTTAATGGCCTAGGTAGCAGATACGACCCAATTAAACAGTCCCACACAACACCGACCCACACATTAACGAAGAACCGCACTTGATGAGCGCTAGTAACCGTGGCATACGGGTTATCCTAACTCCAAACATGCGAATTGTGCATGTTGAAGACTCCATCACGCCAGAACGTTGCTTCATCGGTAAACAACACAGAGGCTGGAAATGTAGGATGCATTTCACACTGTTCCAGGTACCACTGCGAAAACTGTGCTCTGGGTGGATAATCAACTGGGTCCAGGTTGTGGACACGCTGTAAGTGAAATGGACGTAACAACTGCTCTCGAAGGACTGTTCCTACATTCGTCTGATTCGTCCCCATGTTACGTGCAATTGCACGAGTGCTGATTGAAGGATCCCGCTCCACATGCTGCAAAACAGCTTCCTCAAATTGCAGCGTTCTTACCGTGCGACGGCGTCCCTGTCCAAGTAATCTGCTAAATGACCCGGTCTCATGCAGACAGCAGCAAAGGTCGCATGATGAGGGATACGGCGATTAGGATATTGTTGTTGATAAACCCGCTGTGCAGCTCGTCCATTATGGTGCGCTCCGTAGTACGCACCAACCATATCAGTGTACTCACCCCAGGTGTATCGCTCCATTAGTAAACAGAGACAATGCACTACTACACTGGTGGACAGCAGTTGCCTACAACTGAAGAGCGTAATACAGCCTCTAACAACTGAAGAGCGTAATACGGCCTCCACCGGTTTAAATAATCCTCATAGGAAAAAATGACATTAGGAAAAAATATTTGTTTACATGTCCCCTACAACCTACCAAAGTTTGTCGGTTTAAATACTTTTCACCCTGTATATACTGTATATGTTCTGGCCGGAGGCAGTTCGCTCCGCACTCTTGTATGTGCAAGTGCTGAATAAACCTTCGTTAAGTGAAGTCAGTGTTCGTCATTCATCTGATTACACCTTCTTCCACGTGACATTATTCTGGTGGAGGCGACGGGTATTGGATCTTGTGATAGCGTACATTATCGACAACACAGTGGCTCCCATCAGGCCTCGACAGAGCCGCCGTTTAGGTGGCGAGAAACCCAAGTTCGAGCCATATTCAATAGATCACAATCTACAGGAGACAGAAGAAGAAGAGGACGTTACGGTGACAGCAACTGGGTGCCACCACATGAGACATCCTTCCGGGTTCTCTGGTGACGATGGCCAAGATCCAAACATGTGGCTGAAGGTATCTGAGCGCATAGCCAAATTTAACAAATGGGAAGACACCGTGTGTTTGGCTAACGTACACTGCTGGCCACCGTAAATGCAACACCCTGAAGGAAGTATCCGAATCGAGTGAAATTTACACCATGAGTTTGCAGCGATAAAATATGCAACTGATTAGAATTTCAGCGCAGACGCACATCACGCGCGCCTGTGGCGCCACCTCATAGCGCCATTTAAGGCTTGGCGATTTCGACGGGTGTACGTTCGGCACGTGTGTTTACCTTGCGGTTGTTTCACAAGACGATCAGTTATGCCTCGTAGACAACAGCGAACATCTTTTAATCAAGTATCCGAGTTCGACAGAGGAAGGATAGTGGCTTACCGAGATTGTGGATTATCATACAGAGAAATCGCTAGTCGTGTTGGACGAAACCAAACAACTGTAATGCGGATATGTGACCGTTGGATGCAGGAGGGTACGACGGACCGACGTGGTCGATCGCATTCACCTCGGTGCACCACTGCACGTGCTGATAGGCAAATTGTGCGCATGGCAGTGACGGATCGCTCAGTGACATCCCGAACTGTAGCACAGCACATTGCGTCTGTAACGCATCATCCAGTGTCTGCGCGTACCATTCGACGCCGTTTACAGCAGAGTGGTCTGTCCGCAAGACGCCCATTGCTTCGTCTACCATTGACGCAGAACCACAGACGTCTCCGTCGCCAATGGTGTGATGACAGACTGATATCGATGGTAGAATGGAATGACGTTGTCTTTACTGACGAGGCACGCTTCTGTCTGCAGCACCACGATGGTCGGATTTGAGTGTGGAGACACCGTGGAGAGAGGATGCTGGACAGCTGCATTATGCACCGCCACACTGGTCTTGCACCGGGTATTATGGCATGGGGCGGTATTGGATATTACTCTCGCACGCCTGTAGTACGCATTGCCGGTACTTTAAATAGCCGGCGCTACATATCCGAGGTGCTGGAGCCAGTTGTCCTTCCTTACCTTCAGGGCTCGGCCACAGCCATATTTCGACAGGATAATGCGCGACCACACGTGGCACGCATTGTCCAAAGGTTCTTCGTCAATAACCAGATTGAATTGCTTCCCTGGCCGGCTCGCTCTCCGGATCTTTCGCCGATAGAAAACATGTGGTCCACGGTTGCTCAACGAGTGACCCAGATTACATCCCCCGCTGCCACACCAGATGATCTTTGGCAGGGTGTGGAAGCTGCTTGGGCTGCTGTACCCCAGGAACACATCCAACGTCTCTTTGACTCAATGCCGAGACGTGTGGCAGCGGTGATCTCCAACAATGGCGGCTACTCTGGCTACTGATTCTGGCAGGAACCACATGTCACAGACGTCTGTAAACGTAATCATTTGATACTTGGTCAACATGTTATCTACAAAATAAATTTTGTTGTGCTACCTCTTGTCTTTCTTGGTGTTGCATTTACGGTGGCCAGCAGTGTATTTTTCTACTTGGAGGGCACTGCCAAGCAATGGTATGAGAACAACGAGGAGAAGTTCACAAGCTGGGAAGTATAGAATGAAGGAGGAAGATAAGGTTGCACGTCTCATGAAGGGTGTTGCTGGGGACATGTATATAACCCTACTCCTGAACGAGGTTTCGACAGCACACGACTGCATAAAATGGTGCCAGTATATCGAGGCAATGCATCAAAAAGGAATTACGCGCAAGAAGTTTGAACGGCTTCCAAACGTCGTATCGATGTCTGTGATGGAGGAAGCAACTGATTTCACAAGTGCTCTTCGTCAGATAGTGAGAGCGGAAGTTCAGAAGGCACTTGGATTGCACGGCCCGCAAAAAATCGACACGCTTCAAGATGTCATAAGGGAGGAAGTGGAACAGACATTGAACCGCAGATCCTTCCAAGACGCATGTGCGTAGCAAACGCATAGCCGTTAATTGAAGAACAAAAAAAATGGCTCTGAGCACTATGGGACTTAACATCTGAGGTCATCAGTCCCCTAGAACTTAGAACTACTTAAACCTAACTCACCTAAGGACATCACACACATCCATGCCCGAGGCAGGATTCGAACCTGCGACTATAGCAGTCACGCGGTTCCGGACTGAAGTGCCTAGAACCACACGGCCAAAACGGCCGGAATTGAAGAACAGCAGAGCCTCATAGAAACCTATCATGCCGAGTCTGTGGGCGAAATTAGCGCTACCGCTGCGAGACAAGATCTTTTTGCTGGCTGTCACCAGATTTCACTAAGGAACAACAGAAAAAACTACTTGCCATTTTTCAAGAGTTCTCTGAATGCTTCAATCGACAGGTGAAGAGCGAGAGGTCGAAGTAGAGTGTGATTGTGAAGTTATCTGGACACGTTTAACAGGGCTAGGGGAAATAAAGTTAATTGTGGGGTGTTATTACCGGCCACCAAGTTCCACCGTGACAGTTCTAGAATCATTCAAAGGGAGTCTACATTCTGTATCGCAGAAGTACCCGGATCATGCTATATTAGTCGGAGGCGACTTCAACCTACCTAGTATGGACTGGGATGTCTATGGATTCATTGCAGGTGGTACAGACAAGCCGTCGTGTGAATTACTTTTGAACACATTATCCGAAAACTGTCTTGAGCAGCTAAATCGACAGCCAACGCGTAATGGAAATATTTTAGATCTGGTAGCCACGAACAGACCAGACCTCATCGACGGTGTCATAGTTGAGACAGGGATTAGTGATCACGATGTTGTCATTACGACTATGGTTACGAAAATTAAAAAGTCGGTCAAGAAGGCTAGGAGAGTATTCTTACTAGAAAGAGCAGATAGGCAGTTGTTAGCATCCCACTTAGTAAATGAAACGACTTCATTTACTTCCGGTACGGTGGACGTGGAAGAATTATGGGCAAATTTTAAACAATTGTAAATCACGCATTGGACAAGTTTTGTGCGGAAAAAGTGGGTTACGGTCGGAAAAGACCCACCGTGGTTTAATAGCGCAGTTCGGAGAATGCTCAGGAAGCAAAGGCAGTTGCACTCGCGGTACAAGAAAGATCGGGAGAATGAGGACGCAAAAGTTAGTAAGATTCGTGCTGCTGTAAAAAGAGCGATGCGCGAAGCATTCAACCGCTACCACCGTCATACCTTAGCAAAAGATCTTGCTGAAAACCCAAGGAAATTCTGGTCTTACGAAAAATCGGTAAGCGGGTCGAAGGCTTCCATCCAGTCATTCACTGATCAATATGACCTGGCAACGGAAGACAGCAAAACGAAAGCTGAAATTTTAAATTTAGCATTTGAGAAATGTTTCACGCAGGAGGATCGCACAAACATACCTCCGTTTGAGTCTCGTACAGATTCCCGTATGGAGGACATAGTGACAGACATCCCTGGGGTTGTGAAGCAGCTGAATGGGTTGGAAATAAATAAATCGCCAGGTCCTGATGGGATTCCAATTCGGTTTTACAGAGAGTACTCTACTGCATTGGCTCCTTACTTAGCTTGCGTTTATCGCGAATCTTTTGCCCAACGTAAAGCCCCGAGCGACTGGAAAAAAGCGCCGGTGACGCCTGTATATAAGCAGTTGTTGTGTATATAAGAAGGATAGAAGGACGGATCCTCAAAATTACAGACCAATATCCTTAACATCCGTTTGTTGCAGGATTATCGAACATATTCTCAGTTCGAATATAATGAATTTCCTTGAGACAGAGAAGTTGCTGTCCATGCATCAGCACGGCTTTAGAAAGCATCGCTCCTGCGAAACGCAACTCGCCCTTTTTTCACATGATATCTTGCGAACCATGGATGAAGGGTATCAGACGGATGCCATATTCATTGACTTCCGGAAAGCGTTTGACTCGGTTCCCCACTGTAGACTCCTAACTAAGGTACGAGGATTTGGGATTGGTTCCCAAGTATGTGAGTGGCTCGAAGACTTCTTACGTAATAGAACCCAGTACGTTGTCCTCGATGGTGAGTGTTCATCGGAGGTGAGGGTATCATCTGGAGTGCCCCAGGGAAGTGTGGTAGGTCCGCTGTTGTTTTCTATCCACACAAATGATCTTTTGGATAGGGTGGATAGCAATGTGCGGCTGTTTGCTGATGATGCTGTGGTGTACGGGAAGGTGTCGTCGTTGAGTGACTGTAGGAGGATACAAAATGACTTGGACAGGATTTGTGATTGGTGTAAAGAATGGCAGCTAACTCTAAATATAGATAAATGTAAATTAATGCAGATGAATAGGAAAAAGAATCCTGTAATGTTTGAATACTCCATCAGTAGTGAAGCGCTTGACACAGTCACGTCGATTAAATATTTGGGCGTAACATTGCAGAGCGATATGAAGTGGGACAGGCATGTAATGGCAGTTGTGGGGAAGGCGGATAGTCGTCTTCGGTTCATTGGTAGAATTTTGGAAAGATGTGGTTCATCTGTAAAGGAGACCGCTTATAAAACACTAATACGACCTATTCTTGAATACTGCTCGACCGTTTGGGATCCCTATCAGGTCGGATTGAGGGAGGACATAGAAGTAGTTCAGAGGCGGGCTGCTAGATTTGTTACTGGTAGGTTTGATCATCACGCGAGTGTTACGGAAATGCTTCAGGAACTCGGGTGGGAGTCTCTAGAGGAAAGGAGGCGTTCTTTCCGTGAATCGCTACTGAGGAAATTTAGAGAACCAGCATTTGAGGCTGACTGCAGTACAATTTTACTGCCGCCAACTTACATTTCGCGGAAAGACCACAAGATAAGAGAGATTAGGGCTCGTACAGAGGCATATAGGCAGTCATTTTTCCCTCGTTCTGTTTGGGAGTGGAACAGGGAGAGAAGATGCTAGTTGTGGTACGAGGTACCGCCCGCCACGCACCGTATGGTGGATTGCGGAGTATGTATGTAGATGTAAATGTAGAAATTAGACAAATCGCCGGTGAAGCACCGGATTAGCACTGGAGACCATACCATCAACTAATAGAGACAATACCGTGTATCAGGAACGGAACGTCGAATAATTCGCGACGATGTAGGCAAAATGATGAAGAATGACATCATTCAGACTTCGCAGAGCCCAATGTCGTCACCAGTGGTCCTCGTCAGGAAGAAGGATGGCAGTTGGCGCTTTTGTGTTGATTACAGGAAGCTTAATCAGATAATTAAAAAGGACGTTTATCCTGTAACACGAATTGACGAGACACTAGATTGTCTGAAAGGGGGCTAAGTTTTTCACAGCCATGGACATGTACTCTGGATATTGGCAATTCGAAGTAGATGAGGCTGATCTTGAGAAAACTGCATTCATCACCCCTGAGGGCCTGTGTGTAATGCACCAGCAACTTTTGAACGGATGATGGGTAACCTTCTACGTCACCTGAAGTGGACGACGTGTCTTTGTTATTTAGATTACATCATAGTGTTCTCAGAGACATTTGATAAACATATAAAAAGTGTCTCCAACAACGCAGACTGAAACTTAATCCAAGAAAGTCTCTCTTTGGAGAAAAAGAAATCAAAATACTTAGGCACCTTGTGTCAAACGAAGGTGTGCGGCCAGACCCAGAAAAGGTGAGATATATAAAGGAATTTCCTATTCCTAAAAGTATTAGAGATGTGAGACGCTTCCTCGGATTATGTTCTTATTACCGTCGTTTTATCAAAGACTTTTGTATCAAAGCCAGACCACTCCAAGAGTTGTTAAAAGCTGATGCTAAATTTATCTGGGGTGGTGCTCAACAAGATTCTTTCGATGTGCTGCGAAAAGCTCTGACGACTGACCCTGTACTTGGTCTGTATGTTGAGAGAGCACCTACAGAACTACACACACATGCCAGCGGATATGGGATGCAAATTTCGAATAGAAGAGAGAAGGTTGTAGCCTACGCTTGTAGGACACTTACAAAATCCGAGAGAAATCACTCAAGTACAGAAAGAGAGTGTCTTGCTGTGATCTGGGCCATGTGCAAATTTCGAAAGTATCTCTATGGAAGGCCATTCACAGTTGCTACAGACCATCATTCACTTTCATCTGAGCTACCGAAGCACGACTCACGCCCGGTACTCACAGCTTTACTTCTGCCAGTATCTCGTCTCCTACCTTCCAAACTTTACAGAAGCTCTCCTGCGAACCTTGCAGAACTAGCACTCCTGAAAGAAAGGAAACTGCGTAGACATGGCTTAGCCACAGCCTGGGGGATGTTTCCAGAATGAAATTTTCACTCTGCAGCGGAGTGTGCGCTGATATGAAACTTCCTGGCAGATTAAAACTGTGTGCCCGACCGAGACTCGAACTCGGGACCTTTGCCTTTCGCGGGCAAGTGCTCTACCATCTGAGCTACCGAAGCACGACTCACGCCCGGTACTCACAGCTTTACTTCTGCCAGTATCTCGTCTCCTACCTTCCAAACTTTACAGAAGCTCTCCTGCGAACCTTGCAGAACTAGCACTCCGCTGCAGAGTGAAAATTTCATTCTGGAAACCTCCCCCCAGGCTGTGGCTAAGCCATGTCTCCGCAGTTTCCTTTCTTTCAGGAGTGCTACTTCTGCAAGGTTCGCAGGAGAGCTTCTGTAAAGTTTGGAAGGTAGGAGACGAGATACTGGCAGAAGTAGAGCTGTGAGTACCGGGCGTGAGTCGTGCTTCGGTAGCTCAGACGGTAGAGCACTTGCCCGCGAAAGGCAAAGGTCCCGAGTTCGAATCTCGGTCGGGCACTCAGTTTTAATCTGCCAGGAAGTTTCATATCAGCGCACACTCCGCTGCAGAGTGAAAATTTCATTCTGGCATCAGTCACTTTGTCGGTTGACAGATCTTAAGGATCCTACAGGACGACTCGCCAGGTCGGCACTAGGTCTTCAAGACTATGACATTACCATAGTGTACAAAAGTGGAAGAAAACACCAAGATGCGGACTGTCTCAAGAAAGCCTGTGCAAGACCATCAAGACTTTGATGAAGATAGTGGCTGTCTCGCTGCACTCCAGGATCTCTCTGCTGAACAGAAGAAGGACGCCACGATATCTCAAATTATGCTTGCCTTAAATCGGCCAGAGGATGTGAAAGGACAATTTAAGGTAGTTAATGGATTACTTTGCAAGAAAAACTTTGATCTGTTTGGAAAGAGGTGGCTACCAGTGATTCCTAAACACATGCGCTTAGATATTCTACAGAAATTCCATGACACACCTGAGGCCGGACATTTAGGATTTATTAAGACCTACGATAAAATCCGCAAGAGATTTTTCTGGCCAGGTTTATTTAGGAGTGTCCGTCACTATGTGTCCCACTGTCGAGAGTGCCAGAGGAGAAAGGCAGTCCCTCAGAAACCACCTGGCCGACTCATACCAATTCCACGAGCTGGAACGCCTTTCCAGCATATTGGGATTGATCTCCTCGGGCGATTTTCAACGTCTGCTAGTGGCAGATATTGAGATGACCGGTCGCGGAATTGAAAAGCAGCTACAATCGATTAGTAATGGAAAGGCGTCACGACCAGATGAGATACCTATAAGATTCTGTAAAGATTATGCGAAAGAACTTGCTCCGCTTCTAGCAGTAATTTATCGGATATCGTTTAAGCAACGAAAGGTACCTAACGACTGGAAAAAAGCGCAGGTCATTCCCGTTTTTAAGAAAGGCCGTAAGACAGATCCACACAATTACAGACATGTATCGTTGACGTGAATCTGTTGTGGAATTATGGAACAAGTTTTATACTCAAGAATTATGACGTTTTTTGAAAATGAACATCTCATCTATAAAAATCAACATGGATTTCGCAAACAGAGGTCCTGCGAAACTCAGCTCGCATCTGCTCCTCCATGAGATCCACAGCGCACTGGACAGCGGCGCTCAAGTGGATGCCGTGTTCCTGGATTGCAGTGAGGCAGTTGACACCGCCACGCATTGCCGTTTGATGGAAGAAATACGAGCTTACGGGGAATCGGAGCAGACTTGCGATTGGATTCAAAACTTTCTTGCAGACAGAATTTCACACGTCGCTCTTAACGGAACTAAATCGACAGATATAAAGGTAATATCCGCAGTAGCACAGGGAATTGTGACAGGACCGTTGCTGTTTACAATATATATAAGTGAACTAGTAGAAAGCATCGGATGCTCTTTAAGGGGCTCCGGAACGCCCTATACTTGCAATGTTAAAATAACGCTTATAAATTACATCTTTCCTCACAAAGTATTTGAGGTAGGAAGTTGAAATTTTTACATATTATTTATTGGAATATGGGCTACAACTTAACACAGGGATTTTACAAAATTTTTGTTCAGTTATTAAAGATGATTTTTTTTTCAATTGTAATGAAAATTCACAACATTTTTTTGCAATTTTTTATTTATATATTCAAAAATATACAGTTTTTTGGAAAAAAGGCTGTGTTAAATTATGCAGAAGGTACTGTGTAACATTTACTGAAAGTTTGAAACATATATGTTTGGAAGATCCTTAGAAAACATGTAATTAGTATGAGAAAATAAAAGTTTTGGGAATCGAGCGACAAAGATTGGATTAACTTTTTAGTGCATTCCAGGTCCATAGGATGGATTATCTTCATCCTCTGCAAACTCCTCCTCCAGCTTCCTCTTGTTCCTCCTCCTGTTTACTCTTGCTTGTATTTCTAGACTCTTTACAGCCCTGTCTGCAGCCCGAAGGCGTTCCTTGTCTAAAGCAAGCATCGCTCGTACCATGTTAGAACCTATCTTCATTCCCATGTTTCTAAATACCTTTGGCTTTCCAACATTTCTCCTTTTCTTAAAAGCCTTCAGAGGATTTCTAATAACTTTACTTTTACTCATTATTATACTTCAACAAAACAGAGACTCAAGAAACAGAATTAATTACGAATGTTTTCGAGATAACGACAGAGTAAATAAACATGAAACAATCGACAATGACACCAGCGATATATATTGAACCATCACAGGTTATCCACAACACATACTTTATCTTACATCAGTAAAATGTACCTGATGATCACGGACGTTAATAATAACACCATTTGACAGCAGTTTAACAGCGCCACAGTGGGTCACGCCCATGTAGAACACATTTAAAAAAAAATTTAAAAATAGTTGTAGTCTTCGGAATTGAATAAATTATATATCTATTAAAAGGTAATAGTCTGCAGATTCAGAAAACGCAAAAAAGTAAAAATTGAACTTTTCATGATTTTGAGCCTTTCCGGAGCCCCTTAAGGCCATTCGCAGATGATGCAGTTGTCTATACCAAAGTAGCGACGCCAGAAGATAGTAAGAATTGCAGAACGACCTACAGGGAACTGATGAATGCTGCAGGCTCTGGCAGTTGATCCAGAACGTAAATAAATGTTACATATTGCGCATACATAGGAAAAGAAATCCACTACAGTACAGCTACACTATTGATGACAAACGGGTGGAGACAGCGTCTGCCGTAAAATATCTAGGCGTAACTATCCAGAGCGACCACATAAAACAGGTAGTGGGAAAAGCGGACACCAGACTCGGATTCATCAGAAGAATCTTAAGGAAATGTAACTCACCCACGAGAGAAGTGGCTTATAAGGCGCTTGTTCGCGCGATTCTTGAATATTGTTCATCTATCTGGGACCTGTATCAGGTAGATCTGATAGAGGAGATAGAGAAGATCCAACGAAGAGCGGCCCGTTTCGTCACGGGGTCGTTTAGCTGGCGAGAGAGCGTTACGGAGATACTAAACAAACTCCACTGCCAGAGGTTACAAGAGACGCGTTGTGCATCACGGAGAGATTTACTACTGAAATTTCTGGACAGCACTTTTCAGGAGGAGTCGGACAACATATTAGTTCCCCTCACACACATCTCGCGTATTGACCACGAGGAGAAAATTCGGGAAGAGCCAATGCAGAGGCTTACCGACAACCATTCTCCCCAGGCACTATTCGCGAGTGGAACAGGGTTGGAGGGATCAGGTAGTTGTACCGATAGTACCCTCCGCCACACACCATTAGGTGGCTTGCGGAGTATGATGTAGATGTAGAAATGGTTGACAAGAGGACTGTGTCCCCATACGAAAAATGAATACACGTTGATGCAGTAACTACTTCGCGTATCTATCGAGGTGAGATATTTGACTCCATAGAATTTCTGTATTTGTTCTTCTAAATTCACCGGTCTCGTCCTAACGGGTACTACAATTTTATTAATGTTCCTGGCGTCTAGGACAAGTCTAATTTTTTCATCTGGCTTGGCTACAACTACCAGCATTTTTTGTATTTCTTTGTTAACTGCCTCCCTTTTCGTCCACGGTACTGAATATGATGCTAGGCAGAATATCGCATGGGGAAACACATCTATATCATACATATACCCTTTGATGATTCCAGGTTTTTCAGAGAAAACATCACTGTAGTTATTCAATTACTGTGCGAGCTGCTTTCGTTGGGATTCAGTTAGATAACATGATTCTTGAGCTTTGTTGTTAAGGGTTTCGGTCCAACGAAGCGTTTCGTTGTGAGCTACGTCCGAATAATATTCTCCCTGGCCCCTTAAATTGCTGCTTAATTGAAATATGGGCGGCTCTTCGCTTTTTACTCGTACGCTCGGGTAATCTTTACCGGGTATACTTACTGTTCGTATTAAATCCAGTACAATCTGCTTATTTTCATTCAGTAGGAAGATCTTCCCGCTGGAGAAGTCAATTTTTGCTTTCTTCTCGCTCAGGAAACCTCCCCCCAAGATGCAGGTTACTCTCAATCGTTTGACTACGAGAAAGATACATTTTACGTTATCTTCCCCTAGGCATAAATCTACCAGCACCTGATACTGAACGTTTTGTGCTTGTGCTCCCATGGCTCCAATGACACAGCAGTTTTGTACAGGAAATGTCGGTAAGTTGCGGTTTTGGCTCAAGGTTTTGAATAGATCATAGCTCATAACATTAGTAGTGGCACCTGTATCTATGTATATTTCTACTGGCGATTCATTAATTCTAGCTTTTATGATGGTTTGTACTTGAGTTATTTCTTTTTTGTTACATTGGTTTGATTCCATAAGTAAATCATGTTGTGTACTGTTTCCATCTTGGTACCTCAGTAATAATACATTATCTTGTGTATTGTTTCTAGGTGTGCCCCCTGTTTTTTCGCCGACCATCAATTGGGAGCTTATTGTGGGAGTCGATGGTCTTGCACTATGGTGGTTTCCGTCAGTGGGCATTTCTACTATCCTTACGCTGCTATTCGAGTCTGTCCATGTTTGTGGTATCGCATTAGTATTCTGCATAGAATTCCTATTGTCACACTGGTACTGGTTACCATTCGGAGGCGGTGGTGGTGGCATACAAGTTTGCATCCATTGCACCGGGTAAGTGCGGTTGTTGGCACTACTGCTTTGTTGCGGCCATTGACCTTCATTTCGACGTTTGTTATTGTAATTATTATTACTGTTACTGTAGCCGGGATGTCCTCTACCTTCCCACCTACGTTTTTGATTGTAAGATGGTTGACCGTTTCCGTCCTTCCTGTTTTGTTCTGCGGATTCATCTTCCTTTCCATTTCCGTGGCTTCCAAAATTGGAATTGTTGTTGCCATTTTTAAACTTGCGTGGTGAACCATTACTGATCTCCCGGTCTTTCTTTATCCTATTTTCTTCCTGGGAGAGATCGATTTCGTCCAGCACAGACAAGTACCGTTCCGGGTCATTTATTAATTTGTCTCGTATATAACCGGGCAATCGTAATTTTAAGATTCTGATCACATCACGGACTGATACAGGGTCATCCCAATATCTAGTTTTGTTGATATATTTTTCAAAATATTTACGGAATGTACCCTGTTTGTGATTGTACATTTGCGGGCTGTATACTTCAGTCCTCAAGCGTTCCTGCATAGCCTTAGACCAGTATCTGTCTAGAAAAGATTTTTCAAATTGTGCCAGGCTATGGCAATTTTCTATGACTTCATTTGCCCATAAGGCAGCGTCGCCTTGTATGTGTGCGATTATGAACGGAATTTTTTGGCGTTCAATCCAGGCACTCGGTAATACATTTCGGAATCCTTTTATTAAGATTACCGGAAGCACTGTCTTCTTTTCCGCGTTAAATACTTGGAATTGTCTGTGTTTTATTAAGCTTTCATCAATGTTATTGTTTGTGGAAGTAGAAGCTGCCCCCACGGGGTTATGAATAGGAATGCTTCCTGAAAATTGTTGAGTTTCCTCTTTCCGGATGCCTTTTTTGTTGGTATGAATTGTACATGATGTTCTATTACCGTACACGTTCCTAACGAGCGTGCGCAAATGTACATGCTTGAGCTCAGTAATGCAATATGTCAATTCTTGCTACCACGGCAGTACTGGCAATTTGTATCTCGCTTCGCTTTTTTCACCTGCGAGTGGTATCGTGTCTACTGTGGGTTGTTTACATACAGCTGCTCCGTTAGTTACTACACTCCTGGAAATGGAAAAAAGAACACATTGACACCGGTGTGTCAGACCCACCATACTTGCTCAGGACACTGCGAGAGGGCTGTACAAGCAATGATCACACGCATGGCACAGCGGACACACCAGGACCCGCGGTGTTGGCCGTCGAATGGCGCTAGCTGCGCAGCATTTGTGCACCGCCGCCGTCAGTGTCAGCCAGTTTGCCGTGGCATACGGAGCTCCATCGCAGTCTTTAACACTGGTAGCATGCCGCGACAGCGTGGACGTGAACCGTATGTGCAGTTGACGGACTTTGAGCGAGGGCGTATAGTGGGCATGCGGGAGGCCGGGTGGACGTACCGCCGAATTGCTCAACACGTGGGGCGTGAGGTCTCCACAGTACATCGATGTTGTCGCCAGTGGTCGGCGGAAGGTGCACGTGCCCGTCGACCTGTGACCGGACCGCAGCGACGCACGGATGCACGCCAAGACCGTAGGATCCTACGCAGTGCCGTAGGGGACCGCACCGCCACTTCCCAGCAAATTAGGGACACTGTTGCTCCTGGGGTTTCGGCGACGACCATTCGCAACCGTCTCCATGAAGCTGGGCTACGGTCCCGCACACCGTTAGGCCGTCTTCCGCTCACGCCCCAACATCGTGCAGCCCGCCTCCAGTGGTGTCGCGACAGGCGTGAATGGAGGGACGAATGGAGACGTGTCGTCTTCAGCAATGAGAGTCGCTTCTGCCTTGGTGCCAATGATGGTCGTATGCGTGTTTGGCGCCGTGCAGGTGAGCGCCACAATCAGGACTGCATACGACCGAGGCACACAGGGCCAACACCCGGCATCATGGTGTGGGGAGCGATCTCCTACACTGGCCGTACACCACTGGTGATCGTCGAGGGGACACTGAATAGTGCACGGTACATCCAAACCGTCATCGAACCCATCGTTCTACCATTCCTAGACCGGCAAGGGAACTTGCTGTTCCAACAGGACAATGCACGTCCGCATGTATTCCGTGCCACCCAACGTGCTCTAGAAGGTGTAAGTCAACTACCCTGGCCAGCAAGATCTCCGGATCTGTCCCCCATTGAGCATGTTTGGGACTGGATGAAGCGTCGTCTCACGCGGTCTGCACGTCCAGCACGAACGCTGGTCCAACTGAGGCGCCAGGTGGAAATGGCATGGCAAGCCGTTCCACAGGACTACATCCAGCATCTCTACGATCGTCTCCATGGGAGAATAGCAGCCTGCATTGCTGCGAAAGGTGGATATACACTGTACTAGTGCCGACATTGTGCATGCTCTGTTGCCTGTGTGTATGTGCCTGTGGTTCTGTCAGTGTGATCATGTGATGTATCTGACCCCAGGAATGTGTCAATAAAGTTTCCCCTTCCTGGGACAATGAATTCACGGTGTTCTTATTTCAATTTCCAGGAGTGTATTTGCAGAGCAGACTGTATTTTGCTTTCTACACGTTCTGTGATCTGGCTTTCTTCTTCAGTGAGCCAGTCATGGAACTTTTTTTCTACTTTCTGGGATTGATCGTTTAAACCTAACTAACCTAAGGACATCACACACATCCATGCCCGAGGCAGGATTCGAACCTGCGACCGTAGCGGTCGCGCGATTCCAGACTGAAGCGCCTAGACCCGCTCGTCCACCCTGACCGGCACGTATCTGTATTTGAATACGCATGTCTATACCAGTTTCTTTGGCACTTCAGTGTACTTTCACACATATAAGCGACAAACAAATACGCATAACATAGGGTTAACACAAAACGTTTGCTTTACATTTTTTTCTGGATGTTTTCCTCATCGATCGCCGTTCATTGAAAATGCCTGGCTTACGATTTGTATGTTGAAAGAGCAAAAATCTTATTAGAAATATTTTACTGAATTTGCAGTCTTTCCAGTGTTACATATTTTTTGGCAATAACTTTAAGTTCTTTCAAAGGCCTGTTAAGACCCTTCTTAGCATTTTTTTGTCACAGTGGTACTACTTCGGGCATGTCCGAGTGAGCGTGAAATTCCCATTATACAGAGAGAACGCGTTATGAAGTTTTGTTCATGAAAAAATGTTAACGTAAAACATACTTTGGTGACATCAGAAAGTTTGCGATGACCCTAGAACCTTTGGGATATGTTCACTACGCCAGTTAAAAGTACATTTACGCTTCAGATCAGATATTACGTGGATATTGTCCATGCATAAGTACGGTAACTTTGAAGCTCTGGATCTTGGTAAAGGATAAATTATTTGGAAAAAAAGTTTCAGGGATTCCCGAGAACAATCCTAAAAGATACGGCACTAAATTTCGACGATTTTTCATGAATAGAAATTACTAAGTGCCAATTCCCACAGTTAGTACTTTAGGTAAGCAATAATTATAGTTTTTCAGGTGTATCTTGTTAACGCAAAACCATTTTCAAGAACGGGAAAATGGCTTTCCTAAATGAATGGCTAAAGAATGTACAGTTAAAATTTGAGACTTTTTCTATGGTTAGTTGTTTAGGCAATTGCGACCCACCGTGAAATAACGGCTAAAAACCGGTTTTGCCCTTTTCTGCATCAGTACAGTAACTTTGAACCTCTGGATCTCGGAAACGAATAATGCTATCTAAAAAAAGTTCGGAAGTTCCTAGAGAATATCATCTTTGAACATATGGCAAAAATTTCGACGATCTGTCGTGGATAGGAATTATGGAAGTGTCCCTCCCCACAATAGGTACTTTTCGTACCAAAAGGTCATGGTTTTTCTGGGGACCCATGAACGGATGGTGCTTTTATAAGGCACCTAAGGTTCACCTTATTAGACCACACCTAATGCAAAAGAACCAACCGATTTGCTTACTTCGCCTGGCATTGAGTTGTGTAAATTTTGACCCTGTTCTGTACGATAGTTAAGTATGTCCGTTCTTCTGATACGTATACAGATCATCTCTAAGGCGCGGGCTATCCAAAACACTTGACCCCTTTATCTCCGTGATGGATAGAACCCGAGATATAAACCTCTGAAAAATCGCATTTTCGTGCGCGGCATATTGGAACTGCAACGCACGGGCTGATATCAGGGATGCTACAACTGGAACGGTGTTAGCCGGTTAGTAATATAGATACTGCTACATAACGGGTGAACAGAGGAAATGCAGACAAATGAAAAGTTTTTTGAAAAGCAATTTTATTAAAACGAAATACAAATGAAAAACTTTTTACATATAAGTGGTGATATCTTTCGAGAGTAACAGGAGTAACATA
Organism: Schistocerca nitens; assembly: GCF_023898315.1. Classification (NCBI taxonomy): domain Eukaryota; kingdom Metazoa; phylum Arthropoda; class Insecta; order Orthoptera; family Acrididae; genus Schistocerca; species Schistocerca nitens. The sequence continues at coordinate 138,020,441 of NC_064625.1, read as the reverse complement.
ACTCGATGTAGCATCCTTGAGCCGCAATGACCGCTTCCGGTCTTGTCCTCAAGCGATCGCAGGCAGTCTTTAAAACAGCGCTTTCCGTATTCCACATCTACATCTACCACTACATTTATACTCCACAAGCCACCCAACGGTGTGTGGCGGAGGGCACTTTACGTGCCACTGTCATTACCTCCCTTTCCTGTTCCAGTCGCGTATGGTTCGCGGGAAGAGCGACTGCCGGAAAGCCTCCGTGCGCGCTCGAATCTCCCTAATTTTAATTTCGTGATCTCCTCGGGAGGTATAAGTAGGGGGAAGCAATATAAACGATACCTCATCCAGAAACGCACCCTCTCGAAACCTGGACAGCAAGCTACACCGCGATGCAGAGCGCCTCTCTTGTAGAGTCTGCCATCTCCGTAATGCTATCACGCTTACCAAATAACCCTGTGATGAAACGCGCCGCTCTTCTTTGGATCTCCTCCGCCAACCCGACCTGGTACGGATCCCACACTGATGAGCAATACTCAAGTATAGACTGAACAAGTGTTTTGTAAGCCACCTCCTTGGTTGATGGACTACATTTAAGGACTCTCCCAATGAATCTCAACCTGGTACCCGCCTTACCAATGCTTGTAAGTAGGCTGTTTACGTTTACATGTTGGTAACGCCACGTAGGGCTCTGTATGAAAATCACTGACTGTGCTGTGTGCAGCCTGAGGCTGGTTGGACTTATTGTTGTAATATTCGCTTGTGTAGTGTTAGGCAGTTGGATGTGAACAGGGCGTAGCGTTGCTCAGTTGGAGGTGAGCCGCCAGCAGTGGTGGATGTGGGGAGAGAGATGGCAGAATTTTGAGAGCGGACGATCTGGACGTGTGTCCATCAGAAACAGTAAAGTTGTAAGTCTGGATGTCATGAACTGATTATATATATATATATATATATATATATATATATATATATATATATATATATATATATATATATAATCAGTTCATGACATCCAGACTTACAAATATATATATATATATATATATATATATATATATATATATATATATATACTCCTGGAAATGGAAAAAAGAACACATTGACACCGGTGTGTCACACCCACCATACTTGCTCCGGACACTGCGAGAGGGCTGTACAAGCAATGATCACACGCACGGCACAGCGGACACACCAGGACCCGCGGTGTTGGCCGTCGAATGGCGCTAGCTGCGCAGCATTTGTGCACCGCCGCCGTCAGTGTCAGTCAGTTTGCCGTGGCATACGGAGCTCAATCGCAGTCTTTAATACTGGTAGCATGCCGCGACAGCGTGGACGTGAACCGTATGTGCAGTTGACGGACTTTGAGCGAGGGCGTATAGTGGGCATGCGGGAGGCCGGGTGGACGTACCGCCGAATTGCTCAACACGTGGGGCGTGAGGTCTCCACAGTACATCGATGTTGTCGCCAGTGGTCGGCGGAAGGTGCACGTGCCCGTCGACCTGGGACCGGACCGCAGCGACGCACGGATGCACGCCAAGACCGTAGGATCCTACGCAGTGCCGTAGGGGACCGCACCGCCACTTCCCAGCAAATTAGGGACACTGTTGCTCCTGGGGTATCGGCGAGGACCATTCGCAACCGTCTCCACGAAGCTGGGCTACGGTCCCGCACACCGTTAGGCCGTCTTCCGCTCACGCCCCAACATCGTGCAGCCCGCCTCCAGTGGTGTCGCGACAGGCGTGAATGGAGGGACGAATGGAGACGTGCCGTGTTCAGCGATGAGAGTCGCTTCTGCCTTGGTGCCAATGATGGTCGTATGCGTGTTTGGCGCCGTGCAGGTGAGCGCCACAATCAGGACTGCATACGACCGAGGCACACAGGGCCAACACCCGGCATCATGGTGTGGGGAGCGATCTCCTACACTGGCCGTACACCACTGGTGATCGTCGAGGGGACACTGAATAGTGCACGGTACATCCAAACCGTCATCGAACCCATCGTTCTACCATTCCTAGACCGGCAAGGGAACTTGCTGTTCCAACAGGACAATGAACGTCCGCATGTATCCCATGCCACCCAACGTGCTCTAGAAGGTGTAAGTCAACTACCCTGGCCAGCAAGATCTCCGGATCTGTCCCCCATTGAGCATGTTTGGGACTGGATGAAGCGTCGTCTCACGCGGTCTGCACGTCCAGCACGAACGCTGGTCCAACTGAGGCGCCAGGTGGAAATGGCATGGCAAGCCGTTCCACAGGACTACATCCAGCATCTCTACGATCGTCTCCATGGGAGAATAGCAGCCTGCATTGCTGCGAAAGGTGGATATACACTGTACTAGTGCCGACATTGTGCATGCTCTGTTGCCTGTGTGTATGTGCCTGTGGTTCTGTCAGTGTGATCATGTGATGTATCTGACCCCAGGAATGTGTCAATAGTGTTTCCCTTCCTGGGACAATGAATTCACGGTGTTTTTATTTCCATTTCCAGGAGTGTATATATATATCAAAATCTTTCATTTGCTAACTATCCCTATCAGTAGTTAGTGCCTTCAGTAGTTTGAATCTTTTATTTAGCTGGCAGTATTGGCGCTCGCTGTATTGCAGTAGTTCGAGTAACGAAGATTTTTGTGAGGTAAGCAATTCATGAAAGGCATAGGTTATTGTTAGTCAGGGACATTCTTTTGTGGGGATTATTGAAAGTCAGATTGCGTTGCGCTTAAAATATTGTGTGTCAGTTTAGTGATGATCAGAATAAGTAAGGAGAGAACTGTCTCTGACTACGTTCAGTTTCACTCAGCTGTCTTTGTATCAAATAACGTAGAAGTTTACCAGCACAGTAATTCATACGTTTTCTAAGGAGACGTTTCACGCTGCTTCGGCAGCCGTGCGCAGGGATGCGACACAAGGGTGTCTCGTCTTATTTGTAACTCTTTCGACTACGCTCCAAACACAGTAGTTGCTTCTTGTTTGGCTGCAACTAATCGAACTCTTTTTGATTTTTCTGAGGGCGAGTCTGAATTAGTTTAATGGTTTAATATCGAATATGGTGAATATGGATTGGGGCTAAGAAATGAAAGAGGAAGCCGCCTGGTAGAATTTTGCACAGAGCACAACATAATCATAGCTAAAACTTGGTTTAAGAATCATGAAAGAAGGTTGTATACATGGAAGAACCCTGGAGATACTAAAAGGTATCAGATAGATTATATAATGGTAAGACAGAGATTTAGGAACCAGGTTTTAAATTGTAAGACATTTCCAGGGGCAGATGTGGACTCTGACCACAATCTATTGGTTATGACCTGTAGATTAAAACTGAAGAAACTGCAAAAAGGTGGGAATTTAAGGAGATGGGATCTGGATAAACTGAAAGAACCAGAGGTTGTACAGAGTTTCAGGGAGAGCATAAGGGAACAATTGACAGGAATGGGGGAAAGAACTACAGTAGAAGAAGAATGGGTAGCTTTGAGGGATGAAGTAGCGAAGGCAGCAGAGGATCAAGTAGGTAAAAAGACGAGGGCTAGTAGAAATCCTTGGGTAACAGAAGAAATATTGAATTTAATTGATGAAAGGAGAAAATATAAAAATGCAGTAAATGAAGCAGGCAAAAAGGAATACAAAAGTCTCAAAAATGAGATCGACAGGAAGTGCAAAATGGCTAAGGAGGGATGGCTAGAGGACAAATGTAAGGATGTAGAGGCCTATCTCACTAGGGGTAAGATAGATACTGCCTACAGGAAAATTAAAGAGACCTTTGGAGATAAGAGAATGACTTGCATGAATATCAAGAGCTCAGATGGAAACCCAGTTCTAAGCAAAGAAGGGAAAGCAGAAAGGTGGAAGGAGTATATATAGGGTCTATACAAGGGCGATGTACTTGAGGACAATATTATGGAAATGGAAGAGGATGTAGATGAAGATGAAATGGGAGATATGATACTGCGTGAAGAGTTTGACAGAACACTGAAAGACCTGAGTCGAAACAAGGCCCCCGGAGTAGACAACATACAACATTCCATTGGAACTATTGACGCCCTTGGGAGAGCCAGTCCTGACAAAACTCTACCATCTGGTGAGCAAGATGTATGAAACAGGCGAAATACCCTCAGACTTCAAGAAGAATATAATAATTCCAATCCCAAAGAAAGCAGGTGTTGACAGATGTGAAAATTACCGAACTACACTCCTGGAAATTGAAATAAAAACACCGTGAATTCATTGGCCCAGGAAGGGGAAACTTTATTGACACATTCCTGGGGTCAGATACATGATCACACTGACAGAACCACAGGCACATAGACACAGGCAACAGAGCATGTACAATGTCGGCACTAGTACAGTGTATATCCACCTTTCGCAGCAATGCAGGCTGCTATTCTCCCATGGAGACGATCGTAGAGATGCTGGATGTAGTCCAGTGGAACGAACGGCTTGCCATGCCATTTCCACCTGGCGCCTCAGTTGGACCTGCGTTCGTGCTGGACGTGCAGACCGCGTGAGACGACGCTTCATCCAGTCCCAAACATGCTCAATGGGGGACAGATCCGGAGATCTTGCTGGCCAGGGTAGTTGACTTACACCTTCTAGAGCACGTTGGGTGGCACGGGATACATGCGGACGTGCATTGTCCTGTTGGAACAGCAAGTTCCCTTGCCGGTCTAGGAATGGTAGAACGATGGGTTCGATGACGGTTTGGATGTACCGTGCACTATTCAGTGTCCCCTCGACGATCACCAGTGGTGTACGGCCAGTGAAGGAGATCGCTCCCCACACCATGATGCCGGGTGTTGACCCTGTGTGCCTCGGTCGTATGCAGTCCTGATTGTGGCGCTCACCTGCACGGCGCCAAACACGCATACGACCATCATTGGCACCAAGGCAGAAGCGACTCTCATCGCTGAAGACGACACGTCTCCATTCGTCCCTCCATTCACGCCTGTCGCGACACCACTGGAGGCGGGCTGCACGATGTTGGGGCGTGAGCGGAAGACGGCCTAACGGTGTGCGGGACCGTAGCCCAGCTTCATGGAGACGGTTGCGAATGGTCCTCGCCGATACCCCTGGAGCAACAATGTCCCTAATTTGCTGGGAAGTGGCGGTGCGGTCCCCTACGGCACTGCGTAGGATCCTACGGTCTTGGCGTGCATCCGTGCGTCGCTGCGGTCCGGTCCCAGGTCGACGGGCACGTGCACCTTCCGCCGACCACTGGCGACAACATCGATGTACTGTGGAGACCTCACGCCCCACGTGTTGAGCAATTCGGCGGTACGTCCACCCGGCCTCCCGCATGCCCACTATACGCCCTCGCTCAAAGTCCGTCAACTGCACATACGGTTCACGTCCACGCTGTCGCGGCATGCTACCAGTGTTAAAGACTGCGATGGAGCTCCGTATGCCACGGCAAACTGGCTGACACTGACGGCGGCGGTGCACAAATGCTGCGCAGCTAGCGCCATTCGACGGCCAACACCGCGGGTCCTGGTGCGTCCGCTGTGCCGTGCGTGTGATCATTGCTTGTACAGCCCTCTCGCAGTGTCCGGAGCAAGTATGGTGGGTCTGACACACCGGTGTCAATGTGTTCTTTTTTCCATTTCCATGAGTGTATTAGTTTAATAAGTCACAGCTGCAAAATACTAACACGAATTCTTTACAGACGAATGGAAAAACTAGTAGAAGCCAACCTCGGGGAAGATCAGTTTGGATTCCGTAGAAATATTGGAACACGTGAGGCAATACTGACCTTACGACTTATCTTAGAAGAAAGATTAAGGAAAGGCAAACATACGTTTCTAGCATTTGTAGACTTAGAGAAAGCTTTTGACAATGTTGACTGGAATACTCTCTTTCAAACTCTAAAGGTGGCAGGGGTAAAATACAGGGAGCGAAAGGCTATTTAGAATTTGTACAGAAACCAGATGGCAGTTATAAGAGTCGAGGGACATGAAAGGGAAGCAGTGGTTGGGAAGGGAGTAAGACAGGGTTGTAGCCTCCCCCGATGTTGTTCAATCTGTATATTGAGCAAGCCGTAAAGGAAACAAAAGAAAAATTCGGAGTAGGTATTAAAATTCATGGAGAAGAAATAAAAACTTTGAGGTTCGCTGATTACATTGTAATTCTGTCAGAGACAGCAAAGGACTTGGAAGAGCAGTTGAATGGAATGGACAGTGTCTTGAAAGGAGGATATAAGATGAACATCAACAAAAGCAAAACAAGGATAATGGAATGTAGTCTAATGAAGTCGGGTGATGCTGAGGGAATTAGATTAGGAAATGAGACACTTAAAGTAGTAAAGGAGTTTTGCTATTTAGGGAGCAAAATAACTGATGATGGTCGAAGTAGAGAGGATATAAAATGTAGACTGGCAATGGCAAGGAAAGCGTTTCTGAAGAAGAAAAATTTGTTAACATCGAGTATAGATTTAAGTGTCAGGAAGTCATTTCTGAAAGTATTTGTATGGAGTGTAGCCATGTATGGAAGTGAAACATGGACGATAAATAGTTTGGACAAGAAGAGAATAGAAGCTTTCGAAATGTGGTGCTACAGAAGAATGCTGAAGATTAGGTGGGTAGATCACATAACTAATGAGGAAGTATTGAATAGGATTGGGGAGAAGAGAAGTTTGTGGCACAACTTGACCAAAAGAAGGGATCGGTTGGTAGGGCATGTTCTGAGGCATCAAGGGATCACCAATTTAGTACTGGAGGGCAGCGTGGAGGGGAAAAATCGTAGAGGGAGACTAAGAGATGAATACACTAAGCAGATTCAGAAGGATGTAGGTTGCAGTAGGTACTGGGAGATGAAGAAGCTTGCACGGGATAGAGTAGCATGGAGAGCTGCATCAAACCAGTCTCAGGACTGAAGACCACAACAACAACAACAACAACATCGAATATGGTCAGGCGGTTTTCGGGGGCCAGAACTCCTTTGACCAGAACATATCAACATTACGTGAGAGCCAGTTTTTGGACTAAATGGCCCGTGTGAGGTGCTCCTCTGCTGTCCGACGCGTTGTTAGCTCGCTCACATTCAGTACCGACGCCAGTTTCCTCAGCGATTGCCCCCCGGAAACCTGAGGAGCCTTTTCGTGACACGTGTCTCCTCCAATGAGGTTTCCTCGCCGGGTTAGCCGAACATTCCCCAGACTTCTCCGAAGCATCATACTTGGCCACAATATCGTAAACAGTAGATCTCGGGTACCCGAAGAATCAAACTTGAAAGTTATCATTAAATATTACTGACGTACTCTGTTTTCATTAATAAGAGCTGTGCAGAACTAATAATGAATCGTAATAGAAAACTGAAGTGTCGTAATTTCTTTTTATTTTTGTGATATGTTACAATGCAGCATCTAACTGTGTTGGTGAGGCAGTAAATTTATCCACAGGGCAGTGACTGCGTCACTGCAATTCACTTTGGAGGTGTGGCGGTGGGACTTGTGGTCCCGTACCACCCTCTCACGGTGACAGTACTGCATGACTCGGGCAGAAAAAATTTGCCTAACGTGGGCGAGTATGATTGGAGAGTATTGGGGGGGTGCAATGGGGGCTAGTTCCACCAAAGGATGCGTCCGTGGTGGGCTTGCCAGACCTATCGTTAGCCATGGAAGAACGCCTTTAATACTGGTAAAGTGAATTATCTGACTGCAAGAATTTTGAACAGTATAAACTGTCTGAATAATGAACTTTGACATAAAACCTACGATAATTACTTTTGCAAAACTGATCCCAGATCTAAAACTAATACACAACACAGAAAAAATCTAACTGTCTCTGAATGAATAAGTTGGACCTGATTGAATAAAAAAAAACCATAAAAATATTTAGTCCTTACCTCTATTCTCCGCAAATCTGAATAATGCGTTGCAGTACTGCTCTGTCTTGCGCGCCGCTATGCTAAAGCTGCTGATTACTGTATCGCCGCGCGGGATTAGCCGAGCGGTCTGCGGTGCTGCAGTCATGGACTCTGTGGCTGGTTCCGGCGGAGGTTCGAGTCCTCCCTCGTGCATGGATGTGTGTTTGTCCTTAGGATAATTTAGGTTAAGTAGTGCGTATGCTTAGGGACTGATGACCTTAGCAGTTAAGTCCCATAAGATTTCACACACATTTGAACATTTTTTTGATTTCTGTATCTACACAGACACTGATGAGGTGCAGTGAGTTCTCTGCTAGTTGCAAATCCAAGCATTTTCAGAACACAATTGGTTCCTTTTCTACATTAAAAAAAACATGATCAATTAAAAAATTGTAAGAGAAAAGTAAGTGAAAAATGGCGCTGCAATAATAAAAGAGTGGTTTAAAAAATTAGCTTATAATTCCTCCTCACGTAAATAAAAGATTCCATTACACTTCCTTCTTCTCAGATCAGTTATAATTACATAGTCATCTTAATTAAACACATCGATAAAGTGAGACTTTACGTTTGAAACATAGCATTACAGCTGCTTCCTCACTGTAACATAGCTAACCACTATCTGCTACTGCCCACGCGCATACCAAAGATGATAAATGGAAATTCTCAGGCACAGTAACTTAGAACAACGGGACAGGAAAAGAAGCCAGCAGCTTCACAGGAATTATACAGCAGCTGTCAACATAAAATACAGCCAGGCAGTAAATAATGAAGATTTCAGCGAGAGGGCAACCTTTCTCAACTTTTCCAATGTAGTGTAAGAAGTAAAATGTAGAAATATATGTGTAGAACTAACTATCATACATGAAAGAGACTTAAAAATATTTACACTTGCAACAGTATAACAGTATTAGCCATAAAACTCGAGCAAAAACTTGTTGTTATTGTGGCCTTGAGTCAGAAGACTGGTTTGATTTAGCTCTTCGTGATACTTCATCTCCAAGTAACTACTGCAACCTACTTCCTTCGGAATCTTCTTACCGTATTCATCTCTTGCTCTCGCTCCACGGTTTTTACCGCACACACTTCTCTCTAATACTAAATTGGCGATCCCTCGGTGTCCTATCAACCGATCCCTTCTTCTAATCAGTTTGTACCACAAATTTATAGCCTCCCCAGTACTATTCAGTATCTATTCATTAGTCATGTGATCTACCCATCTAATGGCCTTCGTTTTCTATGTGGGTTTCCTGGATAATGGGTATGTCTATGTTGTGGTCTAGGAAGAGTTTTGATTTGGAGTCACTCTTAGCCGTGATAAGATCTTCAGAATGTAATTGGAAGATTCGGACAGTGTTGTTAATCATTCAGTCCGGTGAAGGGCCAGTCCGAGTTTGCTTTGTAGCAAAGCCAGGAGATTTGAAGATATTATCTGGCAGCTGAAGGTCGCTCTGACTCATTCAGCGTTTACCCAGCGTTCTGTCACGGAAGCGAGACCGATGGAAGGGCAACAGAAACACTACGATGAGGCGACAAAAGTCACGAGATACCTCTCAATATCGTGTCGGGCCTCCTTTTGCTCGGGCAGTCAACACGACGTGGAATGGCCCCAACGAGTCATTGGAAGTCCCCTGCAGAAATATTGAGCCACGTTGCCTCTATAGCCGTCAGCGATCGTGTGAGACCCAACTCGCTTTATTCGTTCATGAGACCCAGAAAATATTAGATATAGGCTCCCAGGTAGATGCTATTTTCCTTGACTTCCGGAAGGCGTTCGATACAGTTCCGCACTGTCACCTGATAAACAAAGTAAGAGCCTACGGAATATCAGACCAGCTGTGTGGCTGGATTGAAGAGTTTTTAGCAAACAGAACACAGCATGTTGTTATCAATGGAGAGACGTCTACAGACGTTAAAGTAACCTCTGACGTGGCATAGGGGAGTGTTATGAGACCATTGCTTTTCACAATATGTATAAATGACCTAGTAGATAGTGTCGGAAGTTCCATGCGGCTTTTCGCGGATGAATCTGTAGTAAACAGAGACATTGCAGCATTAGAAAATTGCAGCCAAATGCAGGAAGATCTGCAGCGGATAGGCACTTGGCGCAGGGAGTGGAAACTGTCCCTTAACATAGACAAATGTAATGTATTGCGAATATATAGAAAGAAGGATTCTTTATTGTATGATTATATGATAGCGGAACAAACACTGGTAGCAGTTACTTCTGTAAAATATCTGGGAGTATGCGTGCGGTACGATTTGAAGTGGAATGATCAAATAAAATTAATTGTTGGTAAGGCGGGTACCAGGTTGAGATTCATTGGGAGAGTCCTTAGAAAATGTAGTCCATCAACAAAGGAGGTGGCTTACAAAACACTCGTTCGACCTATACTTGAGTATTGCTCATGAGTGTGGGATCCGTACCAGATCGGGTTGACGGAGGAGATAGAGAAGATCCAAAGAAGAGCGGCGCGTTTCGTCACAGGGTTATTTGGTAAGCGTGATAGCGTTACGGAGATGTTTAGCAAACTCAAGGGGCAGACTCTGCAAGAGAGGCGCTCTGCATCGCGGTGTAGCTTGCTGTCCAGGTTTCGAGAGGGTGCTTTTCTGGATGAGGTATCGAATATATTACTTCCCCCTAGTTATACCTCCCGAGGAGATCACGAATGTAAAATTAGAGAGATTAGAGCGCGTGCGGAGGCTTTCCGGCAGGCGTTCTTCCCGCGAAACATACGCGACTGGAACAGGAAAGGGAGGTAATGACAGTGGCACGTGAAGTGCCCTCCGCCACACACCGTTGGGTGGCTTGCGGAGTATACATGTAGATGTAGAAAATTGCGAAAGTGTTCCCGTTGCAGGTTTTGTGCACGAACTGACCTCTCGATTACGTCCCATAAATGTTGGATAGGATTCATGTCGGGTAACTTGGGTGGCCAGATCATTCACTCGAATTTTCCAGGATGTTCTTCAAACAAATGACAAACAATTGTGGTTCGCTGACATGACACATTGTCATCCATAAAACTTTCATGGTTGTCTGGGAACATGAATTCAACGAATGGCTGCAAATGGTCTCCAAGAAGTTGAATATAACCATTTCCAGTTAATGAGAGCTTCAGTTGGACCAGAGGTCCCAGTCCCTTCCATGTAAACACAACCCACACCATTATGGAGGCGCCACCAGCTTGCACGATGTCTTGTTGACAAGTTGGGTTCCACGCAACACTCTAACCTTACTATCAGCTCTCACCAACCGAAATCGGGACTCATCTGACCAGGCCACGGTTTTCCAGTCGTCGAGGGTCCGATGGATGTGGCCACGAGCCCAGGAGGGCCGCTGCAGGCGATGTCGTGCTGTTAGCAAAGACACCCACATCAGTCGTCTGTTACATCTACATCTACGTTTATACCCCGCAAGCCACCCAACTGTGTGGCGGAGGGCACTTTACGTGCCACTGTCATTACCTCCCTTTCCTGTTCCAGTCGCGTATGGTTCGCGGGAAGAACGACTGTCTGAAAGCCTCCGTGCGCGCTCTAATGTCTCTAATTTTACATTCGTGAACTCCTCGGGAGGTATAAGTAGGGGGAAGCAATATATTCGATACCTCATCCAGAAACGCACCCTCTCGAAACCTGGACAGCACGCTACACCGCGATGCAGAGCGCCTCTCTTGCAGAGTCTGCCACTTGAGTTTGCTAAACATCTCCGTAACGCTATCACGCTTACCAAATAACCCTGTGACGAAACGCGCCGCTCTTCTTTGGATCTTCTCTATCTCCTCTGTCAACCCGACCTGGTACGGATCCCACACTGACGAGCAATACTCAAGTATAGGTCGAACGAGTCTTTTGTAAGCCACCTCCTTTGTTGATGGACTACATTTTCTAAGGACTAAATGGTTCAAATGGCTCTGAGCACTATGGGACTCAACTGCTGTGGTCATAAGGCCCCTAGAACTTAGAACTACTTAAACCTAACTAACCTAAGGACAGCACACAACACCCAGCCATCACGAGGCAGAGAAAATCCCTGACCCCGCCGGGAATCGAACCCGGGAACCCGGGCGTGGGAAGCGAGAACGCTACCGCACGACCACGAGATGCGGGCTTTTCTAAGGACTCTCCGAATGAATATCAACCTGGCACCCGCCTTACCAACAATTAATTTTATTTGATCATTCCACTTCAAACCGTTCCGCACGCATACTCCCAGATATTTTACAGAAGTAACTGCTACCAGTGTTTGTTCCGCTACCATATAATCATAAAATAAATGATCCTTCTTTCTATGTATTCGCAATACATTACATTTGTCTATGTTAAGGGTCAGTTGCCACTCCCTGCGCCAAGTGCCTATCCGCTGCAGATCTTGCTGCATTTGGCTGCAATTTTCTAATGCTGCAATGTCTCTACAGATTCATCCGCGAAAAGCCGCATGGAACTTCCGACACTATCTACTAGGTCATTGATACATATTGTGAAAAGCAATGGTCCCATAATACTCCCCTATGGCACGTCAGAGGTTACTTTAACGTCTGTAGACCTCTCTCCATTTAGAACAACATGCTGTGTGTGCTGCCGTACCACATTAACGCCACATTTCGAACCATTTTTGGCCTGGTGCAATGGGGGACTGTCATCCATAAAAATTTATCGTTGCTTGGGAAGACGATCATGGACGCTAATAGTCACCACATAGCCGAAAATAGCCATTTCCAGTTAATGATAGGTTCAGTTGGACCAGAGGAGCCGGTCCATTCCACCTAAACACAGCCCACACCATTATGGAGGCACCAGCACCTTACACGGTGCCTTGTTGGGTCCGTGGATTGGTGGGGTCTGCCCCACACTCCAACCCTACCATCAGCTCTTACCAGCTCAAATTGCGACTCATTTGACCAGAGCACGGTTTCCCAGTCGTCTAGGGTCTAACCGCCCTATGATCAGACGCCCAGGAGAGGCGCTCCAGGGAATGTCGTGTTGTTGACAAAGGCCCTCGTTGTTGGCAAAGGCGCCGGCCGCTGTGGCCGAGCGGTTCTAGGCGCTTCCGTCCGGAACCGCGCTGCTGCTGCGGTCGCAGGTTCGAATCCTGCCTCGGGCATGGATATGTGTGACGTCCTTAGCTTGGTTAGGTTTAAGTAGTTCTAAGGGACTGTGACCTCAGACTTCAAGTCCCATAGTGCTCAGAGCCATTTCTGTTCACAAAGGCCCTCGCGTCCGTCGTCTGCTGCCATGGTTCTTCAACGCCACACCCGCCTCTATGTCCTAACGGATACGTTCGTTGTATGTACCACACTGGGTTCTGCGGTTATTTGACGCAATGTTGCTTGTCTGTTAGCACTGACAACCGTATGGAAACGCTGCTGCTCTCGGTCGTTAAGTGAAGACCGTCAGAGAGGTAATGCCTGAGGTGTGGTATTCTCGGCGCACTGTTGACACTGTGAACCTCACAATACGGAATTCCCGGACGATTTTCCGAAATGGAGTGTCTCATGTGTCTAGCTGCAACTACCATTTCGCATTCAAGAGTCTGTTAATTCCTGTCGCGCTGCGATAATCAAGTCGGAAACCAGAATGAGATTTTCACTCTGCAGCGGAGTGTGCGCTGATATGAAACTTCCTGGCAGATTAAAACTGTGTACCCGACCGAGACTCGAACTCGGGACCTTTGCGTTTCGCGGGCAAGTGCTCTACCATCTGAGCTACCGAAGCACGACTCTCGCCCTGTCCTCACAGCTTCACTTCTGCCAGTATCTCGTCTCCTACCTTCCAAACTTTACAGAAGCTCTCCTGCGAACCTTGCAGAACTAGCACTCCGCTGCAGAGTGAAAATCTCATTCTGGAAACATACCCCAGGCTGTGCCTAAGCCATGTCTCCACTATATCGTTTCTTTCAGGAGCGCTAGTTCTGCAAGGTTCGCAGGAGAGCTTCTGTAAAGTTTGGAAGGTAGGAGACGAGATACTGGCAGAAGTAAAGCTGTGAGTACCGGGCGTGACTCGTGCTTGGGTAGCTCAGATGGTAGAGCACTTGCCCGTGAAAGGCAAAGGTCCCGAGTTCGAGTCTCGGTCCGGCACACAGTTTTAATCTGCCAGGAAGTTTCAAGTCGGAAACCTTTTGACATGAATCACTCCAGTACAAACGAGAGCCCCGCCAATGCACCGCCCTCTTATACCTTGTGTACGCAATACTACCACCTTCTCCATATGTGCTTATCGCTGCCATCCCATGACTTTCATTATCTGGATGTATTTTCTGGACCATGTCCAGCTACAGGATGTGGTAGTTGTGCTGGCAGAAAAATTTTCAAATGTGTGTGAATTCTTCTGGGGCCAAACTGCTGAGGTGATCAGTCCCTAGGCTTACACACTTCTTAAACCAACTTATGCTAAGAACACACACAGACCTATGCCCGAGGGAGGACTCGAACCTCTGGGGGGAGGGGCCGCGCAATCCGTGATGTGGCGCCTCAAACCGCGCTGCCACTCCGCGCGGCGTGCTGGTAGAAATAACGAAAATTTTGTTACCGGTAAACGAAAAAATTATGAAACAAAAGATGTTTTAGGATACACTGTACTGTCTTGTGATAGGCAACAAGAATTGATTCTAATAACGTACATTTGGTGGTTTATACACACAATTGCAATTTATTTAGCTTCACTTGATTGTACAGTCATTCAGAATTAGCAAACACATAATTACGAATGTCCAGGACATCACACTTTAACACAAAGCGACACTTGATTTGGGTTGTATTGCATTAGAGAATAAATATTTACAGGGGTGACTACGAAGGCTTTCCCGGCGTAATAATTGATAATATTCTTCTCGGGTATGCAGCCGGATCATTACGTCTTCATGACACAATATTTCCGCGGTCCAACTGGCCGCCATCTTCAGGTGAGAGTGCTGGTGCACGAACTCGCCGGAACTGACTTCCCAGCGCAAGCGGCGGCCCCTATATAGGCCGCAGAAGACCCACAACGCGTGCGCGAGAAGGTGCCGTGACTGCCCTCTAGCGCAGTAGACATACCGCGCCGCCAGTAGTGGAAACGGGCGAAATCGAGATGTTGTTGTTGTGGTCTTCAGTCCTGAGACTGGTTTGATGCAGCTCTCCATGCTACTCTATCCTGTGGAAGCTTCTTCATCTCCCAGTACCTACTGCAACCTACATCCTTCTGAATCTGCTTAGTGTATTCATCTCTTGGTCTCCCCCTACGATTTTTACCCTCCACGCTGCCCTCCAATACTAAATTGGTGATGCCTTGATGCCTCAGAACATGTCCTACCAACCGATCCCTTCTTCTGGTCAAGTTTTGCCACAAACTCCTCTTCTCCCCAATGCTATACAATACCTCCTCATTAGTTGTGTGATCTACCCATCTAATCTTCAGCATTCTTCTGTAGCACCACATTTCGAAAGCTTCTATTCTCTTCTTGTCCAAACTATTTACCGTCCATGTTTCACTTCCATACATGGCTACACTCCATACAAATACTTTCAGAAATGACTTCCTGACACTTAAATCTATACTCGATGTTAACAAATTTCTCTTCTTCAGAAACGCTTTCCTTGCCATTGCCAGTCTACATTCTATATCCTCTCTACTTCGACCATCATCAGTTTTGCTCCCCAAATAGCAAAACTCCTTTACTACTTTAAGAGTCTCATTTCCTCAACATCACCTGACTTAATTCGACTACATTCCATTATCCTCGTTTTGCTTTTGTTGATGTTCATCTTATATCCTCCCTTCAAGACACCATCCATTCCGTTCAACTGCTCTTCCAAGTCCTTTGCTGTCTCTGACAGAATTACAATGTCATCGGCGAACCACAAAGTTTTTATTTCTTCTCCGTGGATTTTAATACCTACTCCGAATTTTTCTTTTGTTTCCTTTACTGCTTGCTCAATATACAGATTGAATAACATCGGGGAGAGACTACAACCCTGTCTCACTCCCTTCACAACCACTGCCTCCCTTTCATGTCCCTCGACTCTTATAACTGCCATCTGGTTTGTGTACAAATTATAAATAGCCCTTCGCTCCCTGTATTCTACCCCTGCCACCTTTAGAATTTGAAAGAGAGTATTCCAGTCAACATTGTCAAAAGCTTTCTCTAAGTCTACAAATGCTAGAAACGTAGGTTTGCCTTTACTTAATCTTTCTTCGAAGATAAGTCGTAAGGTCAGTATTGCCTCACGTGTTCCAGTATTTCTACGGAATCCAAACTGATCTTCCCCGAGGTCGGTTTCTACTAGTTTTTCCATTCGTCTGTAAAGAATTCGTGTTAGTATTTTGCAGCTGTGCCTTATTAAACTGATTGTTCGGTAATTCTCACATCTGTCAACACCTGCTTTCTTTGGGATTGGAATTATTATATTCTTCTTGAAGTCTGAGGGTATTTCGCCTGTTTCATACATCTTGCTCACCAGATGGTGGAGTTTTGTCAGGACTGGCTCTCCCAAGGCCGTCAGTAGTTCCAATGGAATGTTGTCTACTCCGGGGGCCTTGTTTCGTCTCAGGTCTTTCAGTGCTCTGTCAAACTCTTCACGCAGTTTCGTATCTCCCATTTCATCTTCATCTACATCCTCTTCCATTTCCATAATATTGTCCTCAAGTACATCGCCCTTGTACAGACCCTCTATATACTCCTTCCACCTTTCTGCTTTCCCTTCTTTGCTTAGAAATGGGTTTCGATCTGAGCTCTTGATGTTCATACAAGTGGTTCTCTTATCTCCAAAGGTCTCTTTAATTTTCCTGTAGGCAGTATCTATCTTACCCCTGGTGAGATAAGCCTCCACATCCTCTAGCCATCCCTGCTTAGCCATTTTGCACTTCCTGTCGATCTCATTTTTGAGACGTTTGTATTCCTTTTTGCCTGCTTCATTTACTGCATTTTTATATTTTCTCCTTTCATCAATTAAATTCAATATTTCTTCTGTTACCCAAGGATTTCTACTAGCCCTCGTCTTTTTACCTACTTGATCCTCTGCTGCCTTCACTACTTCATCCCTCAAAGCTACCCATTCTTCTTCTACTGTGTTTCTTTCCCCCATTCCTGTCAATTGTTCCCTTATGCTCTCCCTGAAACTCTGTACAACCTCTGGTTCTTTCAGTTTATCCAGGTCCCATCTCCTTAAATTCCCACCTTTTTGCAGTTTCTTCAGTTTTAATCTACAGGTCATACCCAATAGATTGTGGTCAGAGTCCACATCTGCCCCTGGAAATGTCTTACAATTGAAAACCTAGTTCCTAAATCTCTGTCTTACCATTAATTAATCTATCTGATATCGCTGTCAAAAATTAAAAATTCCGACGATCGAACCACAGACCGTTGTTTTTTGATGTCAGATAACACCGGGTCCCAAGTCTTACTTAAAATATAGCCCTTGTCTCTATTAATAAGATTGTCAGATAAACGAATCTGTATGGATTCTTTTAAAATACAGTCCCAATAGCGAGATGCAGGGGCAACCATTTGTGTCTCGTCATATAGCATTCTGTGTCCCTCGGTGAGACAGTGTTCCGCCACTGCAGATTTCTCAGGCTGAAGCAGCCGTGTGTGCCGCTGATGCTCAACACATCGGTCCTGAATGGTCCGGATCGTCTGACCAATATAAGCCTTCCCACAGTGGCAAGGGATCTTGTACACACCGGGTTCCTCAAACCCAAGTCATTCTTAACAGAGCCAAGCAGTGCTCTAATCTTGGCTGGCGGACGGAAAATACTTCTGATATGGTATCTTTTCAGAATTCTTCCTATCTTCGAAGAAATGCTCCCAGCAAAAGGCAGAAAAGCCACCGATTTGCAGGTATCTTCTGGTGGTTCAGGCGATGGTCCAAACTGGAAAGCACGACGGATCTGTTTATCTGTATAGCCATTCTGCTTGAACACAACCTTAAGGTGGTCCAATTCTTGTGTCAAGCTTTCTCCATCTGAAATGGCATAAGCTCTTCTCGCCAACGTCCGCAGGACCCCCGTACGCTGGAACGATGGATGACACCTAGAAGCAGGCAGGTAACGGTCCGTGTGCGTAGGCTTTCGATAAACACTCTGTCCCAGTGTGCCGTCATCCTTTCTGTACACCAGAACATCCACAAACGGAAGCTTCCCATCACTTTCCACCTCCGTGGTAAACTTGATGCTAGGATGTAGAGAATTAAAATGATCTAGGAGGCGGTCAAGAGCTTCTCTCCCATGAGGCCACACCATAAACGTATCATCAACGTACTGGGACACAGTTTGGACCTTCGCCTGAACCACCAGAAGATACCTGCAAATCGGTGGCTTTTCTGCCTTTTGCTGGGAGCATTTCCTCGAAGATAGGAAGGATTCTGAAAAGATATCATATCAGAAGTATTTTCCGTCCGCCAGCCAAGATTACAGCGCTGCTTGGCTCTGTTAAGGATGACTTGGGTTTGAGGAAGCCCGGTGTGTACAAGATCCCTTGCCACTGTGGGAAGGCTTATATTGGTCAGACAATCCGGACCATTCAGGACCGATGTGTTGAGCATCAGCTGCACACACGGCTGCTTCAGCCTGAGCACTGTCTCACCGAGGGACGCAGAATGCTATATGACGAGACACAAATGGTTGCCCCTGCATCTCGCTATTGGGACTGTATTTTAAAAGAATCCATACAGATTCGTTTATCTGACAATCTTATTAATAGAGACAAGGGTTATTAAATTAAAATTAAATTACATTAATTAAATTAAAAAACAACGGTCTGTGGTTCGATCGTCGGAATAAAATTTTTTAATTTTTGACAGCGAAATCTCGATTTCGCCCGTTTCCACTACTGGCGGCGCGGTATGTCTACTGCGCTAGAGGGCAGTCAAGGCACCTTCTCGCGCACGCGTTGTGGGTCTTCTGCGGCCTATATAGGGGCCGCCGCTTGCGCTGGGAAGTCAGTTCCGGCGAGTTCGTGCACCAGCACTCTCACCTGAAGATGGCGGCCAGTTGGACCGCGGAAATATTGTGTCATGAAGACGTAATGATCCGGCTGCATACCCGAGAAGAATATTATCATTTACAGGGGTAACAGTGGCCGTAAGTGAACATTGCAGTCTGGAGATGTGTTCATACGCTGACAGGGTACATACCATTTACACTCAGGATCAGAAATTAAGGATAATGCTCATGCATGGTGAAACAACGCTCTGGTGTGCGGTTTGCGGGTTTAAATCACCTCAGGGTATGACCATGCGGCGCATTTGACCTGCGGTCGTCGCACGGTGGCGCTGGCAGCAGGTGTGTTGGTGCATGTCAGAGTACCGTGCAGCGAGTAAGTGTGCAGACGTTTTCAGACGTGCTAATCGTGACTGTGTGTTGAAAATGGCTCAAAGAACACACGTTGATGACGTTATGAGGGGTAGAATACTAGGGCGACTGGAGGCTGGTCAAACACAGCAGGTTGTAGCATGGGCCCTCCGTGTGCCACAAAGTGTGATCTCAAGATTAGGACAACGATTCCAGCAGACAGGGAACGTGTCCAGGCGCTACAGTACGGGACCTTCACAGTGTACAACACCACAATAAGACGGCCAAGGAGTGCTGCAGGTAGCCTCGCTCGGGACCTTACAGCAGCCACTGAAACAGTCTACAGACGACTGAACAGACACGGTTTATTCGCCCGGAGACCTGCAAGGTGCATTCCACTGACCCCTTGTCACAGGAGAGCCCGTAAAGCCTGGTGTCAAGAACACAGTACATGGACATTGGAACAATGGTCCCAGGTTATGTTCACGGTCGAGTCCAGGTATAGTCTGAACAGTGATTCTCGCCGGGTTCAATCTGGCGTGAACCAGGAACCAGATGCCAACCCCCTAATGTCCTTGACAGGGACATGTATGGAGGCTGTAGTTTGATGGTGTGGGGTGGGATTATGATTGGTGCACGTACACCCCTGCATGTCTTTGACAGAGGAACTGTAACAGGTCAGGTGTATCGGGACGTCATTTTGCACGGGTATGTCCGCTATTTCAGGGGTGCAGTGGGTCCCACCTTCCTCCTGATAGATGATAACGCACGGGCCCACCGAGCTACCATCGTGGAGGAGTACCTTGTGTAAGTAGGCTGTTTAGGTTTTTTAATTGGTAACGCTATGTAGCGCTCTGTATGAAAATCACTGGCTGTGCTGTGTGCAGTCTGTGGCTGGTTTGCATTGTTGTTTGCTATTGTAGTGTTGGGCAGTTGGATGTGAACAGCGCGTAGCGTTCCGCAGTTGGAGGTGAGCCGCCAGCAGTGGTGGATGTGGGGAGAGAGATGGCGGAGTTTTGAGAGCGGATGATCTGGACGTGTGTCCATCAGAAACAGTAAATTTGTAATACTGGATGCCATGAACTGCTTATGACTGCTATTATGACTTTTGAACACTATTAAGGTAAATACATTGTTTGTTCTCTACCAAAATCTTTCATTTGCTAACTATGCCTATCAGTAGTTAGTGCCTTCATTATTTAGCTGGCATTAGTGGCGCTCGCTGTACTGCAGTAGTTCGAGTAACGAAGATTTTTGTGAGGTAAGTGATTTGTGAAAGGCATAGGTTAATGTTAGTCAGGACCATTCTTTTGTAGAGATTATTGAAAGTCAGATTGCGTTGCGCTTAAAATATTGTGTGTCAGTTTAGTGTTGATCAGAATAGGTAAAGAGCGAAATGTCTGGGTACGTTCAATTCTGCTCAGCTGTTTTGAAATCAAATAATGTAAGAGGTTTATCAGCACAGTAATTCATTAATTTTTCTAAGGGGACGTTTCACTTGAAACAGAAGATATCAGGCGAATGGAGTGGCCTGCCTGTTCTCCAGACCTAAGCCCCATCGAGCACGTCTGGGATGCTCTCGGTCGACGTATCGCTGCACGTCTTCAAACCCCTACGACACTTCAGGAGCTCCGACAGGCACTGGTGCAAGAATGGGAGGCTATACCCCAGCAGCTGCTCGACCACCTGATCCAGAGTATGCCAGCCCGTTGTGCGGCCTGTGTACGTGTGCATGGTGATCATATCCCACATTGATGTCGGGGTACATGCGCAGGAAACAGTGGCGTTTTGTAGCACATGTGTTTCCGTACGGTTTTCTTAACTTATCACCAATACCGTGGACTTAAAGATCTGTGTCGTGTGTGTTCCCTATGTGCCTATTGTAGTGTCGGCAGACTTGCCAACACTACGCAAATTGAAAGAGGCGGCCACGATGCACGCGCTAACTCACGAAGGATGGAGTGAGGTCTGAAACAGGAGACTTAATGAATGTGATAAAGAAAATACGTATCTTTGGAATATACTTAACTTTTAATACATCCTTGTATACATCGTTCTTGATGAGACATCTGGAGATTGTGGCGATACAAGTGACTCTTTATATACAAGCTATTTAAGGCTAATGGCGCCTTGCTAAGTCGTAGCCATTAACTTAGCTGACGGCTATTCTAACTGTCTCTCGGCAAATGAGAGAAATGGCTTCGTCCGTATAGTCGCTAGCAACGTCGTCGTACAACTGGGGCGAGTTCTCGTACGTCTCTCGAGACCTGCCGTGTGGTGGCGCTCGGTCTGCGATCACACAGTGGCGACACGCGGGTCCGACATGTACTAATGGACCGCGGCCGATTTAAGCTACCACCCAGCAAGTGTGGTGTCTGGCAGTGACACCACACCTATGCTATTACTGCCAGTTTTGTGAAGTGCCACGTTGTGCAATTTTCCTTAATTTATGAGCATGAGTGTAGATCAAATGTTACAGAAAAGATAAACAAATTGTGTGAAATATTTACTACCTAATTAAAGAGTGGGAGAGTTACTACCATATGTGAAGAGTTTTTCTTCGTGAGG
Source organism: Schistocerca nitens (assembly GCF_023898315.1). Lineage (NCBI taxonomy): Eukaryota > Metazoa > Arthropoda > Insecta > Orthoptera > Acrididae > Schistocerca > Schistocerca nitens. The sequence goes on along the minus strand of NC_064625.1, from coordinate 137,998,782 downwards.
CCATGGCAATATAAATAAGAAAGAGCAAAACAGTTATGAGTAAAGAAACAGTATTTCGTACTTGTTGCTTGAGTAAGTGAATAATATTTTATGGAGGGGGGTGAAAAAACTTGTTATTCTCTTTTCCGAAGCAGTTTTGGCGACATATGTCTTCCAAATTTTGGAGGAGGAAGTTCTATGTAGACTCAGTTTCTTCGTTAAGGATTTTTTGAGATGCTTTTAGCTTGTGAATGTAAAGCATTCGAGGAAATCCATCTGCAGCGATGTGTAACATAGGAAAGCTGTCATCACCAATTGAGGGTTCATGATGGATGGAAAGCTATTTAAAGGTTTCATAAAAAAGTCGCACCAAAAATTTAAAAAAAGCGACAGCCGACATACACTCCTGGAAATGGAAAAAAGAACACATTGACACCGGTATGTCAGACCCACCATACTTGCTCCGGACACTGCGAGAGGGCTGTACAAGCAATGATACACGCACGGCACAGCGGACACACCAGGAACCGCGGTGTTGGCCGTCGAATGGCGCTAGCTGCGCAGCATTTGTGCACCGCCGCCGTCAGTGTCAGCCAGTTTGCCGTGGCATACGGAGCTCCATCGCAGTCTTTAACACTGGTAGCATGCCGCGACAGCGTGGACGTGAACCGTATGTGCAGTTGACGGACTTTGAGCGAGGGCGTATAGTGGGCATGCGGGAGGCCGGGTGGACGTACCGCCGAATTGCTCAACACGTGCGGCGTGAGGTCTCCACAGTACATCGATGTTGTCGCCAGTGGTCGGCGGAAGGTGCACGTGCCCGTCGACCTGGGACCGGACCGCAGCGACGCACGGATGCACGCCAAGACCGTAGGATCCTACGCAGTGCCGTAGGGGACCGCACCGCCACTTCCCAGCAAATTAGGGACACTGTTGCTCCTGGGGTATCGGCGAGGACCATTCGCAACCGTCTCCATGAAGCTGGGCTACGGTCCCGCACACCGTTACGCCGTCTTCCGCTCACGCCCCAACATCGTGCAGCCCGCCTCCAGTGGTGTCGCGACAGGCGTGAATGGAGGGACGAATGGAGACGTGTCGTCTTCAGCGATGAGAGTCGCTTCTGCCTTGGTGCCAATGATGGTCGTATGCGTGTTTGGCGCCGTGCAGGTGAGCGCCACAATCAGGACTGCATACGACCGAGGCACACAGGGCCAACACCCGGCATCATGGTGTGGGGAGCGATCTCCTACACTGGCCGTACACCACTGGTGATCGTCGAGGGGACACTGAATAGTGCACGGTACATCCAAACCGTCATCGAACCCATCTTTCTACCATTCCTAGACCGGCAAGGGAACTTGCTGTTCCAACAGGACAATGCACGTCCGCATGTATCCCGTGCCACCCAACGTGCTCTAGAAGGTGTAAGTCAACTACCCTGGCCAGCAAGATCTCCGGATCTGTCCCCCATTGAGCATGTTTGGGACTGGATGAAGCGTCGTCTCACGCGGTCTGCACGTCCAGCACGAACGCTGGTCCAACTGAGGCGCCAGGTGGAAATGGCATGGCAAGCCGTTCCACAGGACTACATCCAGCATCTCTACGATCGTCTCCATGGGAGAATAGCAGCCTGCATTGCTGCGAAAGGTGGATATACACTGTACTAGTGCCGACATTGTGCATGCTCTGTGTCTATGTGCCTGTGGTTCTGTCAGTGTGATCATGTGATGTATCTGACCCCAGGAATGTGTCAATAAAGTTTCCCCTTCCTGGGGCAATGAATTCACGGTGTTCTTATTTCAATTTCCAGGAGTGTATTTTCCTAGTAGCTTTGGACAGGCAAGGTCATACCAACGTAACCTATGTGTTACATGTGTTGCATATCTATCAGGCATTACCTCACATCGATAGGTTTTTTTGCATATATGGCTAGTAACTTGCTAAATTCCCCTAAAAACCTGAAGGGATGAACTGTCTAGACACTGAGAATATATAGGGTGAGTCACTAACTATTGCCACCTAGTATAGCTCCGAAAGTATGGTAGTAACTGAAAAGTTTGTGGGACAAATGTTTCATGGGACAATGGGGGCCATAATATGACGTTGGTTTTTTGTTGCTAGGTGGGTGAGCACTATGGGACTTAACTTCCAAGGTCATCAGTCCCCTAGAACTTAGAACTAGTTAAACCTAACTAACCTAAGGACATCACACACATCCATGCCCGAGGCAAGATTCGAACCTGCGACCGTAGCGGTCGCGCGGTTCCAGACTGTAGCGCCTAGAACCGCTCGGCCACCGCGGCCGGCTGCTAGGTGGAGTCTGTGATATTCGCTATTTTTGACTTCATTAAAACAGCAAATACGAGTAGTTAATAGTTTCAGCCAGAAGGCAAATACTTGTTTATAAATAATGATTAATGTATAATAAGGCGTCGCATAGCGACGGTGGAATTTTCTAATGATGTAATTCGTCGTCTTTGGGCGGCAATATAAACAGAAAAATACGGATAGATATGCGATCCTTCACTATTTTGTTCGCTGGAGAACAAATGAAGCCTTGAGCGCTAAACACTTGTACTGTTTCTCTCAAGTAAGACGGACGCAGATTTGTGGCAGTCTGATCTAATTTTTACTAAATGTATAAAAACTTTTATGTCTAAGTTTGAGTGAAGTGTAAAGAACTGTTATAACTTACCGTGACGACGCACGAGCGACTCAAAGAAGACAATGGCTATATAAAAGAGCGCTCAATGGACATGATACGGACATAAAAATCTACCGTCATTGTAGTACTAAGCTTAAGGTACGATATATGTTTTAGTTTATAATAAATATTTGTTCTGAGAATACTGAATCATTTAGCAGTGCTCATTCCTATCATCTCCTCAGTATTATTTTCATTTTAATTATGCATTTTGCTAATATTACAGACACGGAGATCAGCAGTCCAATGTGCGTGTTACATTGATAAAAAGAAAACTGTTTTATCGTCTTCTTGCATCAGCTTTAATATTGAATTTCCCTTTTGTGTGATGTTACAGTTGTTTTTGCGCCCTTAAGAACTTTCTGGTCCCTTAGGAAATTGTTTTGTCATAACAATAACTTCACAACCGGGTATGATCGTATCTACGATCATGAAGTAATTAGAAAGACGATAATGCGATTTCTTAATCAATAGCACGCTAGTTGTGACTGCCTCAAGCCACGCGAAACTGCAAGTAAAAACTAATCACATCTCGTAATGCAATATTTTATGACAATGGTCAATCCATGATTCTTACGCCAATTGTGATTGATAAAACAGTAAGCTAAATCTCAATTTCCAACTTTCCATTGAATAACAACATCACTTTTATTTTGTAACATCACGTTGGCGACCCCATTGAATAACAACATCACTTTTATTTTGTAACATCACAAGTCGTATCAGAGATACGAAGATCATCATTTTAAATGGGGTGCTATAGTTTTGTACTTATTTTCTGATGGCGGCTATTGAGACGAATCCAATGATGTGTAAGGTCTTTGAAGGTCAACGAAGGTCACAAAGGTGGCGTGAACGTCCATTTACACAAGGTGTTCGAAGTTATGACCTTTGGTATCAATGCAGTGCTGCAATTTTCTTATCGTGGGTTGAGTGGTATTCCTTATCACATCGGCACTTATCGATGCACATGCTCTGACAATTCTCTCTCGTATGTCGTGCAAATAGTAAATATTAGCCGAATACGGCGTATCCATCTAACGTGCCTTTGACATGTAAACACCATTCGACGGTTTCACAAAACAAAACTAATAGGAACGATAAGATTAGTATGGTCGAATGAAGCAAATATGATGAACAAGTCGATATGCTTCTCATTTACGGAGAATGCCAACGAAATTCAGTGAGAGCTGGAGACTTATACGCTGAAAGGTAGCCTCAACGTACTCACCCTGCACGTCGTACATTTAAATATGTGTATGATAAATTGAGAACAACTGGATCTTTAGCGCATCGGAAACATATCCGGCAAAGGTAAGCTACTAACGAGGAAACGGAAATTGGTACTTTTGCCACTGTGGTTCGAGATAATTCTGTTAGTTCGCGTCAAATTGCAAGGGAATCTGGCATGAGCCAGAGTAGTGTTGTTCGTGTTCTGCATCGCCATAAATGTCATCCTTATCATATCAGTCTCCAACAGGAATTAACTGGTACGGATTGTATGCGTCGCATTGAATTCTGCCGATGGGTTCAACTTCAGATTCAGAGGGATGGCACATTTATTAATTTGATTTTATTTACTGACTAGGCTACATTCACTAACCATGGAAATGTTAATTTGCATAACTCGCATTATTGGGCGACTGAAAATCCATGTTGGCTGCAGCAAGTTGCACACCAAAAACTTTGGTCGGTGAATGTATGGTGTGGAATTCTGGAGGACAGAATTATAGGCCGCTATTCCATCGAAGGAAATCTTAATGGCAGGAGGTACACCACATTCCTGAAAAAAACCTTAGGTCTGTTATTGGAAGAAATACCTTTATGAACGAGGAGCAGAATGTGGTATCAACACGATGCGTGTCCGGCACATTTTTCGATGATGGCTAGAAATGAGTTGCAGCGACAATTCCCAAATCGTTGGACGCGGAGGAGATGTGTCGTGGCCGGCTCGTTCGCCAGACTTGACGCCTTTGGGTTTTTTTTCTTGTGGGGATTCGTATAAGACTTTGTTTATAAAGACGTTCCAACTACACCTGAAGATATGCGAGAGAGAATTGTCAGAGAATGTGCTTCGATAAATGCCGATGTGATAAGGAATATCACTCAATCCATGATAAGAAAAAACGACATTTTGTCAATGGAGTGTGTGATTGATTATTTTGTAAAATATTTTTTTATGTATAGACGCAATCACATTCTTATGACACAGTCATAACCGGTTCCGGCCATACAATGACCATCTTAAGATGGTTTACACATGAATTTGTGTTCATTGTATGCCGCCTTTAGAATCTGAAGATGGTCATTGTATGGCCGAAACCGGTTATGACTGTGTCATAAGAATGTGACTGCGCCTATAAATAAACAAAAAATTTTTATAAAATATTTTTACTATGATAAGAAGGTTGCAACACTGCATTGACACCAATAGTCATCACTTCCAACACCTTCTGTAAATGGACGTCCATGCCACCTGTTTGACCTTCGTTGATCTTCAAGGACCTTAGTACTACATATCATTGGCTTCGTCTCGATGGTCTCGCGGTAGCGTTTTCGCTTCCCGAGCACGGGGTCCCGGGTTCGATTCCCGGCGGGGTCAGGGATTTTCTCTGCCTCGTGATGACTGGGTGTTGTGTGTTGTCCTTAGGTTAGTTAGGTTTAAGTAGTTCTAAGTTCTAGGGGACTGATGACCATAGCTGTTAAGTCCCATAGTGCTCAGAGCCATTTGAACCATTTGAGCCTTCGTCTCGATAGCCGCTATCAGAAAATAAGTACCAAACTACAGCATACCATTTAAAAAAACAAAGTTGAACGTCATATCTCTGAAGCAACCCCACCTAGCAAGCCGGCCGCTGTGGCCGAGCGAACTAAGCGCTTCAGTCTGGAACCGCGCGACCGCTACGGTCGCAGGTTCGAATCCAGCCTCGGGTGTGGATGTGTGTGATGTCCTTAGGTTAATTAGGTTTAAGTAGTTCTAAGTTCTAGGGGACTGATGACCTCAGATGTTGAGTCCAATAGTGCTCAGAGCCATTTGAACCACTTGTGAAACGTCCCATTAGAAAAATTATTGAATTACTGTGCTGATAAACCTCTTACGTCATTTGATTTTCAAACAGCTGAACAGAACTGAACGTACTCAGACATTTCTCTCTTTACTTATTCTGATCAACACTAAACTGACACACAATATTTTTTAGCGCAACGCAATCTGTCTTTCAAAAATCCCTACAAAAGAATGGCCCTGACTAACAATAACCTATACCTTTCACAAATCACTTACCTCACAAAAATCTTCGTTACTCGAACTACTGCAATACAGCGAGCGCCAATACTGCCAGCTAAATAAAAGATTCAAACTACTGAAGGCACTAACTACTGATAGGCATAGTTAGCAAATGAAAGATTTTGATAGAGAACAAACAATGTATTTACCTTAATAGTGTTCAAAAGTCATCATATATATAGCAGTTCATGACATCCATTCTTACAAATGTACTCTTTCTGATGGACACACGTCCAGATCATCCGCTCTCAAAAATCCGCCATCTCACTTCCCCACATCCACCTCTGCTGGCGGCTCACCTCCAACTGAGCAACGCTACGCGCTGTTAACATCCAGCTGCCCAACACTACGATAGCGACTATTGCAACAATGCCGACCAGCCTCAGACTGCACACATCACAGCCAGTGATTTTCATACAGAGCGCTACGTGGCGGTGGCATTACCAATATAAGAACCTAAAGAGCGTACTTACACTTGAACCACCTGGCAACAAAAAACCAACGTCATATTGTGGCCCCCCGTTGTTCCATGCAACTTTTGTCCCACAAACTTGTCAGTTTCTATCATACTTTCGGAGTTATTCTTGGTGGCAATAGTTAGTGGCTCACCCTGTATAGAGGTCCAGTTAACCTACAGAACTTTTTTTTTGCGTAGTTATTCTCCCGCTTGACTCCCTTGATCACGGCTTGCAGAATATCGTGTGTCAAAAGTGCGTGTCGGATTCCACATGAGCAGTGTTTCTGGAATTGATGCTGGTTGACATGAAGGAGGTCATTGTGTAGAGTAGATTTTTCATTTTAGAACGGACACAACCGATTTCCTTAAACGTCTTTCTCAATCGTAGATCGTGCTGAGTGCTCCCGATGTCGACGGGTCGTTAAATCTGCGATCTTCCTTCCGCCGCACGACTTGGAATCTGTTGGCGCAGCGCCGAGACAGCACGGCGGTTTCGCGACCATAAGCGGCCGCTGGGGCTCCGCATGCGCTGAATGCCTCGCGCGCGGAGTCGATCGGAATGCTGCGGGCGTTCTCGCGGAGCAAGTAACGCCGTTCGCCACTCGCATGTTATCTCCTTGACACGACCCCATTACACAGGAACGCAGAAGACCGTTCCTAGCGTTCGGGGCGCGGCAGAGATGTCACTCATTAAGAATATTAAAAAAAAAAAAAATTTGATCGACGGAAGTAATGTACTGAGACGCCCGCTAAACCCGCAGGGCAGAACAGGTGATTAGGATTGTGGAAAGGGCCGAATAAGGTGTCGGTCAGGTTCACATAAATTGTGATTTACACTACTGGCCATAAAATTGCTACCACACGAAGAAGACGTGCTACAGACGCAAAATTTAACCGACAGGAAGAAGATGCTGTGATATGCAAATGATTATCTTTTCAGAGCATTCACACAAGGTTGGCGCCGGTGGCGACACCTACAACGTGCTGACATGAGGAAAGTTTCCAACCGATTTCTCATACACAAACTGCAGTTGACCGGCGTTGCCTGGTGAAACGTTGTTGTGACGCCTCGTGTAAGGGGGAGAAATGCGTACCATCACGTTTCCGACTTTGATAAAGGTCTGATTGTAGCCTATCGCGATTGCAGTTTATCGTATCGCGACATTGCTGCTCGCGTTGGTCGAGATCCAATGACTGTTAGCAGAATATGGAATCGATGGATCCAGGAGGGTAATACGGAACGCCGTGCTGGATCCCAACGGCCTCGTATCACTAGCAGTCGAGATGACAGGCATCTTATCCGCATGGCTGTAACGGGTCGTGCAGCCACGTCTCGATCCCTGAGTCAACAGATGGGGACGTTAGCAAGACAACAATCATCTGCACGAACAGTTGGACGACGTTTGCAGCAGCACGGACTATCAGCTTGGAGACCGTGGCTGCGGTTACACTTGACGCTGCATGACAGACAGGAGCGCCTGCGATGCTGTACTCGACGACGAACCTGGGTGCACGAATGAATCCAGGTTCTGTTTACAGCATCACGATGGTCGCATCCGTGTTTGGCGACATCGCGGTGAACGCAATTTGAAAGCGTGTATTCGTCATCGCCATACTGGCGTATCACCCGCTGTGATGGTATGGAGTGCCATTGGTTACACGTCTCGGTCACCTCTTGTTCGCATTGACGGCACTTTGAACAGTGGACGTTACATTTCAGATGTGTTACGACCCGTGGCTCTACCCTTCATTGGATTCCTGCGAAACCTTACATTTCAGCAGGATAATGCACGACCGCATGTTGCAGGTCCTGTACGGGCCTTTCTGGATACAGAAAATGTTCGACTGCTGCCCTGGCCAGCACATTCTCCAGATCTCTCACCAATTGAAAACGTGTGGTCAATGTTGGCCGAGCAACTGACTCATCACAATACGCTAGTCACTACTCTTGATGAACTGTGGTATCGTGTTGAAGCGGCATGGGAAGCTGTGCCTGTAGACGCCATCCGAGCTCTATCTGACTGAATGCCCAGGCGTATCAAGACCGTCATTACGGCCAGAGGTGGCTGTTCTGGGTACTGATTTCCCTGGATCTATGTACCCAAATTGCGTGGAAATGTAATCACATGTCAGTTCTAGTATGATATATTTGTCCAATGAATACCCTTTTATCGTCTACATTTCTTCTTGGTGTAGCAATTTTAATGGCCAGATATGTATTATAACTTAATAACACCTTTAAACCAAAACGGCAGATAGCCAAACCTTTAGAACTACGAGTATCAAAAAGGCAATTATTTCACGGCTGAGTGTCTCGAAAGAAGGAATCTGAAAAGCCAATAAAATAAAAATGCAGTTAAGATAGCAAATAAAATAATTAAAATATATGTGGTATCACAGGTAGGCTGGTAAGCCTCAAGGTAAAAGCAGATAGAACAAACATATGCAAGGTGCAGTACAAGCGGCTAAGGGCCACAATTAAATCTGAAAACTTTATAATACATTACCAGAATCCTTTAAGGCAGAACACCGCAATGTTTTTACTTAAAGGGTAATTTCAAGAATAAGGTTTTAAGAGGATTAAAGCCCACAATTGAGTTTTCAAAATTCAAATACACATAAATTCCAGTAAAAACAAGAATCTTTAAATCATTGGCTATGATAGATCATAAAAAGACAATTAAACACCGGTGAGAAGGACAATAAAGAAAACGGCACTCAGGGACGTCCAGGGAGGTCGGTCTGCCCTCGTTCACTTAGGTGAGACAGGTGGTGAGCCCAACTACACTTCATCTGTCGGAACCAAACCAGAGGACAGCCATGGAGCGACGGACATAACGACTTGCTTGCCACCAATCAGTACATGAGAACTCAAACAAAAAGGTTACGAACGTGATAAGCCACAATGAAGTATGTATTAGTTGTCAAAACTTCACACCATGTTGGAGAGCGACAACAGGTGAGGAAAGGACGCTGCCTCAAAATTCAGTTAGTGCTTGGGTTGGGTTGTTTGGGAGAAGAGACCAAACAGCGAGGTCATCGGTCTCATCGGATTAGAGAAGGACGGGGAAGGAAGTCGGCCGTGCCCTTTCAAAGGAATCATGCCGGCATTTGCCTGGAGCGATTTAGGGAAATCACGGAAAACCTAAATCAGGATGGCCGGACGCGGGATTGAACCGTCGTCCTCCCGAATACGAGTCCAGTGTGCTAACCACTGCGCCACCTCAAAAATGGTTCAAATGGTTCTGAGTACTATGGGACTTAACTGCTGAGGTCATCAGTCCCCTAGAACTTAGAACTACTTAAACCTAACTAGCCTAAGGACATCACACACATCCATGCCCGAGGCAGGATTCGAACCTGCGGCCGTAGCGGTCGCGCGGTTCCAGACTGTAGCGCCTAGAAAATGGTTCAAATGGCTCTGAGCACTATGGGACTTAACATCTGTGGTCATCAGTCCCCTAGAACTTAGAACTACTTAAACCTAACTAACCTAAGGACATCACAAACATCCATGCCCTAGGCAGGATTCGAACCTGCGACCGTAGCAGTCGCGCAGTTCCGGACTGGTAGCGCCTAGAACCGCTCGGCCAACTCGGCCGGCACTGCGCCACCTCGCTCGGTTTAGTTAGTGGCCAGGGCATGTAACCAGAACACTAACGGCCACAGGACAGAAAATTCCGCTGATGCACTTGAACTGTAGTCAACCAATGTAGTTAATTGCACTGCATGGGGGCTAAATTTCAGCAGCAGAAACACTCAGTTGCTCACAGGAAAACCTCCCCAGCAGCGAACCACCGAAACGAAGAACCACAACATGAATGGACGTGGCTTGGGTGGTTGAAACCACTTCTCAGCTTTGACGTCCTGGGTCGGCGAGCCACGAAGCTCGTAGCGATCGGACAGCTCCACAGACGCTCCGACACTGCGCAGGGACTGCCAGCGGACCCAGCCGACTGCACCGCGAGGAAATATCCTTCCTGGTCCGCAACAACCGACCGACGCACTGCAGACCCCCTAGCCGGAAGCTATACGCACAAAACCAAAGATGGTACACGATGCAAATATCGATACACATCGCTGCTGCCACACGTAGAAGGAAGAAGAACCATGACGTAACCGCAACAAGGGCGGGAAACCAAACACAGATAGACAATGAAGTTCACGAAAACGCTTAGTAGGGGGTAAGCAGGGTTCATGTACTAGATCTCTGACCTGCATGTGTGGCAGAATTCTACAGTTTGACGGCAATAATAATAATAACAGACACAACAAACCCAGCAAAATATCGCCCCATAACATGCCTACCAACAATATACAAAATATTAACTTCAGCCATTACACAGAAATTAATGGCACATACAACACAGAACAAAATTATATATGAAGAACAAAAAGGCTGCTGCAAAGGAGCACGAGGATGTAAAGAGCAACTGATAATAGATACAGAGGTGACATATCAAGCTAAAACCAAACAAAGGTCGCTGCACTGCGCATACATTGATTACCAAAAAGCTTTTGATAGTGTACCCCACTCATGGTTACTACAAATATTGGAAATATACAAAGTAGATCCTAAATTGATACAGTTCCTAGACATAGTAATGAAAGATTGGAAAACCACACTTCATATCCAAACAAATTCCAATAATATTACATCACAGCCAATACAGATTAAGCGTGGAATATAGCAAGGAGACTCACTAAGTCCTTTCTGGTTCTGCCTTGCTCTGAACCCACTATCCAACATGCTAAATAATACAAATTATGGATATAATATTACTGGAACACACCAACACAAAATCACACATTTGCTATACGTGGCTGATCTAAAACTACTGGCAGCAACAAATCAACAACTCAACCAATTACTAAAGATAACAGAAGTATTCAGCAATGATATAAATATGGCTTTTGGAACAGACAAATGTAAGAAAAATAGCATAGTCAAGGGAAAACACACTAAACAAGAAGATTACATATTGGATTACCACAGCGACTGCATAGAAGCGATGGAAAAAACAGATGCCTATAAATATCTAGGATACAGACAAAAAATAGGAATAGATAATACAAATATTAAAGAAGAACTAAAAGAAAAATATAGACGAAGACTAACAAAAATACTGAAAACAGAATTGATAGCAAGAAACAAGACAAAAGCTATAAATACTTATGCTATACCAATATTGACCCACTCATTTGGAGTAGTGAAATGGAGTAACACAGACCTAGAAGCACTCAATACACTTACACGATCACAATGCCACAAATATAGAATACATCACATACATTCAGGAACAGAAAGATTCACATTAAGCAGAAAGGAAGGAGGAAGTGGATTTATCGACGTAAAAAACCTACATTATGGACAGGTAGACAATTTAAGACAATTCTTTCTAGAACGAGCAGAAACTAGCAAAATACACAAAGCAATCACTCATATAAATACATCGGCTACGCCACTGCAATTTCATAACCACTTCTACAACTCTTTAGATCACATAACATCAACAGATACGAAGAAAGTAAATTGGAAAAAGAAAACACTACATGGCAAGCACCCGTATCATCTAACACAGCCACACATCGATCAAGACGCATCCAACACATAGCTAAGAAAAGGCAATATATACAGTGAGACGGAAGGATTCATGATTGCAATACAGGATCAAACAATAAACACCAGATATTACAGCAAGCATATTATTAAAGATCCCAATACCACAACAGATAAATGCAGACTTTGCAAACAACAAATAGAAACAGTAGATCACATCACAAGCGGGTGTACAATACTAGCAAATACAGAATACCCCAGAAGACATGACAATGTAGCAAAAATAATACGTCAACAGCTTGCCTTACAACATAAACTTATAAAACAACACGTTCCCACATACAAGTATGCACCACAAAAAGTACTGGAGAATGATGAATACAAATTATACTGGAACAGAACCATTATAACAGATAAAACAACGCCACATAACAAACCTGACATCATACTCACCAATAAAAAGAAGAAATTAACACAACTAATCGAAATATCCATACCCAATACAACAAATATACAAAAGAAAACAGGAGAAAAAATTGAAAAATACATCCAACTGGCTGAGGAAGTCAAGGACATGTGGCATCAGGATAAAGTTGACATTATACCAATTATACTATCAACTACAGGAGTCATACCACACAATATCCACCAGTACATCAATGCAATACAGCTACATCAAAACATATATATACAACTACAGAAATCTGTAATTATTGATACATGTTCAATTACCCGAAAGTTCCTAAATGCAATGTAACATATACCGTACAGTCAAAAGGAAGTCACGCTTGATCAAGGTCCGCGTCACTTTCCATTTTTAACCAGACATAATGTCTGAGACAGGAAAGAATAATAATAACAATAATAATCTTCTCTTTTAGGTATTAGATGTGGCGTCTGTTGAATGTTTTTAGATCAGCCTCATTTACGCCACCTCCTCCTTGGCTTTCCGTGTGGCACATTTTCATGGCTTTTAATGATAATCTCCGCTCTTGTACTATTTCCAAATGGTCGTTCCATCTATATTCATCTCTTCGGCCGTTTATTGATTAGGTATTTAACTGTTTTCTTCACTTTGTGCATTATCTAATTCTGTACATCCTTTCACAGCTCTTAGCAATCTTATTTAATCGAATGAAACCACAAGTTTATTGTTACCAGTCACTGTTTATTTATCTCCATGACGCGTTCCGAAGGTTTATACCTCCATCGTCAAGTGGATTTACATTCGTTAGTAATTACATATGTGCGTGTTGTGTTACGATTTTTTGGGGAACTTGTGGCACCGTGTAGTGAAGAAACAAAACACTATTGCAGAACACGATTTTGGGATTTTTTACTAAACAGTAAACATGTATCTACAAGTGATAATAAAACAAGACCACAAATAGAATGAGATTTTCACTCTGCGGCGGAGTGTGCGCTGACGAGGAGACGAGGTACTGGCAGAAGTAAAGCTGTGAGGACGGGGCGAGAGTCGAGCTTGGGTAGCTCAGATGGTAGAGCACTTGCCCGCGAAAGGCAAAGGTCCCGAGTTCGAGTCTCGGTCCGGCACACAGTTTTAATCTGCCAGGAAGTTTCATATCAGCGCACACTCCGCTGCAGAGTGAAAATCTCATCCTGGAAACATCCCCCAGGCTGTGGCTAAGCCATGTCTCCGCAATATCCTTTCTTTCAGGAGTGCTAGTTCTGCAAGGTTCGCAGGAGAGCTTCTCTAAAGTTTGGAAGGTAGGAGACGAGATACTGGCAGAAGTAAAGCTGTGAGTACCGGGCGTGAGTCGTGCACGGGTAGCTCAGATGGTAGAGCACTTGCCCGCGAAAGGCAAAGGTCCCGAGTTCGAGTCTCGGTCCGGCACACAGTTTTAATCTGCCAGGAAGTTTGAAGACCACAAATAGTTTCCAGACGCCATCTTTGTTTACAAAATACAATGATAGTTTACATGTCATGTGTTACGACAATGAAAGGAACCCCTGACGACTGCGGGTAACCTATTGCACTTGCTTTATTTTCAGTGTTAGATACGCGTTTAGTTTTTAGTCAAAGAAACTCAAACCATGTTCTGCAATAATGTTTTGTTTCTCCACTTGAAAGTGCCACAAGCTCCCCCAAACATCGCAACAAAACACGCACATCTATCCAGACTATCACACAGGAATTCCAAACTGCATCAGGATCCACTGCAAGTACTAGGACAGATAGGCGGGAGGGGAGAAAACTTGGATTTCATGGTTGAGCGGCTGCTTATAAACCAACCACACATCACGCCGGTAAATGCCAAACGACACCTCGCTTGATATAGTCAGCGTAAACATTGGACGACTGAACTGTGGAAAAACGTTGTGTAGAGTGACGAGTCACGGTACACAATGTGGCGATCCGATGGTAGGATGTGGGAATGACGAATGCTCGGTGAACGTCATCTGCCAGCGTGTGTAGTGAGCAGTTAAACAGAGAACCGACTCGTGGCGATAACATATTAGACCTTCTGGTGACAAACAGACCCGAACTATTTGAAAAAGTTAACGCAGAACAGGGAATCAGCGATCATAAAGCGGTTACGTTAACGCAGAACAGGGAATCAGCGATCATAAAGCGGTTACAGCATCGATGATTTCAGCCGTAAATAGGAATATTAAAAAGGGTAGGAAGATTTTTCTGTTTAGAAAAAGTGACAAAAAGCAGATTTCAGAGTACCTGTTGGCTCAACACAAAAGTTTTGTCTCAAGTACAGATAGTGTTGAGGATCAGTGGACAAAGTTCAAAACCGTCGTACATAATGCGTATGTGCCAAGCAAGTTCGTAAGAGATGGAAAAGAGCCACCGTGGTACAACAACCGAGTTAGAAAACTGCTGCGGAAGCAAAGGGAACTTTACAGCAAACATAAACATAGCCAAAGCCTTGCAGACAAACAAAAATTACGCGAAGCGAAATGTAGTGTGAGGAGGGCTATGCGAGAGGCGTTCAATGAATTCGAAAGTAAAGTTCTATATACTGACTTGGAAGAAAATCCTAAGAAATTTTGGTCTTATGTCAAAGCGGTAGGTGGATCAAAACAAAATGTCCAGACACTCTGTGACCAAAATGGTACTGAAACAGGGGATGACAGACTAAAGGCCGAAATACTAAATGTCTTTTTCCAAAGTTGTTTCACAGAGGAAGATTGCACTGTAGTTCCTTCTCTAGATTGTCGCACAGATGACAAAATGGTAGATATCGAAATAGACGACAGAGGGATAGAGAAACAATTAAAATCGCTCAAAAGAGGAAAGGCCTCTGGACCTGATGGGATACCAGTTCAATTTTACACAGAGTACGCGAAGGAACTTGCCCCCCTTCTTGCAGCGGTGTACCGTAGGTCTCTAGAAGAGTGTAGCGTTCCAAAGGATTGGAAAAGGGCACAGGTCATCCCCGTTTTCAAGAAGAGACGTCGAACAGATGTGCAGAACTATAGACCTATATCTCTAACGTCGATCAGTTGTAGAATTTTGGAACACGTATTGTGTTCGAGTATAATGACTTTTCTGGAGACTAGAAATCTACTCTGTAGGAATCAGCATGGGTTTCGAAAAAGACGGTCATGTGAAACCCAGCTCGCGCTATTCGTCCACGAGACTCAGAGGGCCATAGACACGGGTTCACAGGTAGATGCCGTGTTTCTTGACTTCCGCAAGGCGTTCGATACAATTACCCACAGCCGTTTAATGAACAAAGTAAGAGCATATGGACTATCAGACCAATTGTGTGATTGGATTGAGGAGTTCCTAGATAACAGGACGCAGCATGTCATTCTCAATGGAGAGAAGTCTTCCGAAGTAAGAGTGATTTCAGGTGTGCCGCAGGGGAGTGTCATAGGACCGTTGCTATTCACAATATACATAAATGACCTGGTGGATGACATCGGAAGTTCACTGAGGCGTTTTGCGGATGACGCTGTGGTATATCGAGAGGTTGTAACAATGGAAAATTGTACTGAAATGCAGGAGGATCTGCAGCGAATTGACGCATGGTGCAGGGAATGGCAATTCAATCTCAATGTAGACAAGTGCAATGTGCTGCGAACACACAGAAAGATAGATCCTTTATCATTTAGCTACAAAATAGCAGGTCAGCAACTGGAAGCAGTTAATACCATAAATTATCTGGGAGTAGGCATTAGGAGTGATTTAAAATGGAATGATCATATAAAATTAATCGTCGGTAAAGCAGATGCCAGACTGAGATTCATTGGAAGAATCCTAAGGAAATGCAATCCGAAAACAAAGGAAATAGGTTACAGTACGCTTGTTCGCCCACTGCTTGAATACTGCTCAGCAGTGTGGGATCCGTACCAGATAGGGTTGATAGAAGAGATAGAGAAGATCCAACGGAGAGCTTCGTTACAGGATCATTTAGTAATCGCGAAAGCGTTACGGAGATGATAGATAAACTCCAGTGGAAGACTCTGCAGGAGAGACGCTCAGTAGCTCGGTACGGGCTTTTGTCAAAGTTTCGAGAACATACCTTCACCGAAGAGTCGAGCAGTATATTGCTGCCTCCTACGTATATCTCGCGAAGAGACCATGAGGATAAAATCAGAGAGATTAGAGCCCACACAGAGGCATACCGACAATCCTTCTTTCCACGAACGAGACTGGAATAGAAGGGAGAACCGATAGAGGTACTCAGGGTACCCTCCGCCACACACCGTCAGGTGGCTTGCGGAGTATGGATGTAGATAGATGCAGATGTAGTGCCAACAGTAAAAGTCGGAGGCGGTGGTGCTATGGTGTGGTCGTGTTTTTCACGGAGGGGGTTGCAGCCCTTGTTGTTTTGCGTGGCAGTATCACAGCACAGGCGTACATTGATGTCTTAAGCACCTTCTCGCTTCCCACTGTTGAAGAGCAATTCGGGGATGACGATTGCATGTTTCAACACGATCAAGCACCTGTTCATAATGCACGGCCTGTAGCGGAGTGGTTACACGACAAAACATCCCTGTAATTGCCTCGTCTGCACAGAGTACTGACCTGAATCCTATAGAACACCTTTGGGATTTTTTGGAACGCCGACTTTGTGCCAAGTCTCACCGACCGACATCGATACCTCTCCTCAGTGCAGCACTCCGTGAAGAATGGGCTGCCATTCGCCAAGAAACTTTCCATCACCTGACTGAACGTATGTCTGCGAGAGTGGAAGCTGAGGGTGGGCCAACACCATATTGAATTCCACCATTATCGATGGAGGGTGCCACGAACTTGTAAGTTATTTTCATGCAGATGTCCGGATACTTTTGATCACATAGTGTATGTCATACTAACAGACGTAAATCCACCCGATGATGGAAGTTTAAATCTTCGAAATACGTCGTGGAGATAAACAAACAATAACTGGTAACAGTAAACCTATTGTTTCGTTTGATATCAATAACAGTCGAGGTAAAGCATAGCCTAAAATGTTCGCCTTTAAAATCTTATTCGATGCGCCTGATTCTTATTTCTCTGTGATGTAGCAAAGATACAAGTCTCTCTGCCGTAACTAAGATCAAGAACTGCCGAAGTTTTACGAAATTTAATTTTGAATTCTTTCCTCGCCTTATTTTCATTGTCTCGTATCTCTGTCAGTAAAAACGGAACCCCTATAGGGTCGTTATGTTGTCCGTTCGTCTGTGTGTCTGTCCGACTTTAGAAACCTCATTTTCTCCGTAACGTATTGGGATTTATGTCACATACTAGGATCTACGTTCTCTTGGCGGTGCAGAAAATTGAGGTTTCTAAATCACTGCAATCAGCAGTTACGGTTATTTATATATATTTCGTTTACTTTACGTCTGTGCTCAGTAATTTTTTGTCGTCAGACAATCGGTTTCGGTCTATAATGACCATCTTCAGATCTGTTTTATAAAAACAAGTCTTGCAGTGCTGCTGACAAGATGGTTCTTGGATATGGTGTTATTTATATATATTTGACGATGCAGGTGCTAATTTTGTGTTTAATATTTGAAGATGCCACTATGGCTGCAGTATATTAGGACCTGTTTTTATAATACAGATCTGAAGATGGTCATTGTAGACCGAAACCGGTAGTCTGATGACAAAAAATTTGTAACCATAGACGTAAAGTAAACGAAATTTATTCAATGTTCGTGTCGCTGTTTTATTCGCGACCATGTCGGAGCTTGTGAGACGGTTATTTATATCAAATATTTTGACGCTCGCGAACTCCCTGATCAAAACCTATGGGTACTTCGCGATGAACTAGAACCACGAAATTTGGCAAGAAGCAAGATTTCGCGGTATAACTAAAGAAAAAAAATGGAACATTGTTAATTTCTAACTATATCACACAAAAAAGTTTTTGTCATTTGTTATTAGACTGTCGGTCTGTTCGTCTGAATGTTAAGAACCCGTTTTTGGCGGTAACGCGCAGACGAAAATTGCTGAAATTTATGTCACATTCTGAGGCGTATGGTCCCTTGGTGTTGTAATAAGTATAATCTTTACAGTAAATGAAATAAAAATATACGGCAATTTGTGTCACACATTGTGATACTCGCAAACTCACTCATCAGATCTACAGGCTGCTTTCTGTTGGCCTATAATCATGAAATTTGGCAGGGAGCAAGAATTCACAGTAAAAGTAAAGGAAAAAATCTAAAAAGTGTACGTTTGTAATTGCATCAAACGAAATATATATTTTTTTGTCATATGTTGTTCCACTGTCTATCTGTTAAGACGGCTTTTTCTCAGGAATGCGTTGACGTATGAATATCTACATCTACATCATACTCCACAAGCCAGCTAATGATGTGGGGCGGAGGGTACTTTCCGTAGCACTATCTGATCCGTCCAATCGTGTTGCACTCGCGAATAGTGCGTGGGAAGAATGATTGTCTTGGCTCTAATTGCTCGAATACGCAAGATGTATGTGGGG
This sequence comes from Schistocerca nitens, assembly GCF_023898315.1. Taxonomy (NCBI): domain Eukaryota; kingdom Metazoa; phylum Arthropoda; class Insecta; order Orthoptera; family Acrididae; genus Schistocerca; species Schistocerca nitens. Next base: position 137,979,885 of record NC_064625.1, on the reverse strand, counting down.
GGAAGTAATACGTTGTCCGACACCTGCTGAAAAGCGCTGTCCCGAAATTTCAATAGAAAATCTCTCCGTGATGCACAACGCCTCTCTTGTAATGTCTGCCAGTGGAGTTTGTTTAGCGTCTCCGTAACGCTCTCTCGCCAGCTAAACGATACCGTGACGGAGAACGCCGCTCTTCGTTGGACCTTCTCCACTCCTCTATCAGTCCTACCAGATGGGGATCCCAGATAAATTAACAATACTGAAGAATCGGACGAACAAGCGCCTTATAAGCCACTTCTTTCGTGCATGAGTTACATTGTATAAATTGTATGTCACATACACCGAGGACTACGGTCGCTTGGGGGCATAAAAAATTGAAACTTCTAAGTCAATGCAGTCGAAAGATACGGACATTTGTCACATATTTTGATAGTTGCAAACTCCTCCGTCAAAGCCTATAGGGTATTTCCCCACGACCTAGGATGATGAAAATTGCCAAGAAACAAGGTTTCGCAGTACAAGGAAATAAAAATATCAGAAAATTGTTAATTTGTACTTGTACCACAAAAAATTTCTTTTTTACTTTGTTATCCGACTTCATAATTAAAAGAAAACTTTCTCGAATGCCTTGGAATTGCTGGGAGTGATATCTTCCCAATATCAGTGTCGATAACGGGCGAAAATTGTCGAGCTTCTCGATTCCTGCGACGGATGATCTGCCTAATTAAGTTTGTAGAGAACCCTCAATGCGCGAAATCTACTCCTATCTGGCCAATTTTTTGAAATTTGCGTTTACAGTGCCACAAATATATTTCAATTTCGCAAGATTTTTATCTGCATATTAATTTTGTAGGTAACTCATTTGACTTTCTAGATAGTTAAGTGTTCTGTTATCTGATCGCAGACGACAACTTTTGATCTTGTATGTTCGACTCCTCTAAATGCCATTACTGTTGTCTTATAAGAGCTTGTGGACAACGGTTTGCAGTTTATTTTTATCGTTTACAATTATCTCATCATCAGTTAATAAACTCGTGTTCATTTGTATTTTGGGTGAAATTTTTAAACCGAAGCGAGCAAAAAAAGATGAACTTTGTTAACTCGTCGTCAAAATAAAAGGAGCAGTCAAACGAAAACAGTACAGATTGAAAAAAGTGAGTAAACTACTTAGCCCGCCCGGTTGGCAGTGCGGTCTAACGCGCGGCTTTCTGGAGTGGGAAGGACCGCCTGGTCCCCGGCACGAATCCGCCCGGCGCATTTGTGTCGAGGTCCGGTTAACCGGCCAGTCTGTTGTGGTTTTTAGGCGGTTTTCCATCTGCCTCGGCAAATGCGGGCTGGTTCCCCTTATTCCGCCTCAGCTACACTATGTCGGCAATTGCTGCGCAAACAAGTTCTCCACGTACGCGTACACCACCATTACTCTACCACGCAAACATAGGGGTTACACTCGTCTGGTGTGAGACGTTCCCTGGGGGGGTCCACCGGGGGCCGGACCGCACAGTAACCCTGGGTTCGGTGTGGGGCGGCGGAGGGGTGAAGTGGACTGCGGTAGTCGTCGTGGAGTTGAGGACCACTGCGGCTGCGGCGGAGACGGAGCCTCTCCGTCGTTTCTAGGGCCCCGGTTAACATACAACATACAAGTAAACTACTTATTGTTTCAAAAGTAATCGCTATAGCTGTAACTGCATTTATCCCACTGTGAGACAAGGCAGTCAATGCCTTTATGGAAAAATGTTTCCTATTGGCAGCTGAATCACGATTTTACCCATGCGTGCAGCTCTTCGCCCGAAACATATCACGGCTTTTTTCACGGCTCCAAAAATATGGAAACCGCATAGGGAGAGATGTAGACTGTGTGGACGATGCGTAAGGGCTTCCCAGCGAAACATCTGCGCAGTACATATGGGGGAGGGGGGGGGGGGGGGGTCGACAAGTTGCCAAGGTTGTTTCAACTACGCTAGCAAAAGTTCGGCTGGACAGGCGTCGCACATCCTCCATACAGTCTCTACGTCTCCCCACGCGATTTCCATGTTTTTGGAGTCCTGCAGAAAGACATTCGTGGCAGTCGATTCGCTTCAAACGAAGAGGTGTACTCCCAGATACAAACTGCTGGAGTACTGTTGGTTATTCTTCGCGTTTTACTGTACCTGTTAACGTGTATCGACAGAAGGAGTACCGCATTAGAGTAACTTGTGAGAGCTCTATCGAACGAGTACGTAAAATTCTGATTTAAAAATAGTTTTGTTTGTTATGTACAAAAAAACTATTATTTTTGCTGACACTGTTCGTTGCTTCAAAGTAACGACGGGCAGTAATTATTCGGGATGAGTCTAGCAACAGAATTCAAAAAATGAAACTGCAGACATTTGCCAAAGGCCGGCCGTTGTGGCCGAGCGGTTCTAGGCGCTTCACTCTGGAACCGCGCTGCTTCTACGGTCGCAGGTTCGAATCCTTCCTCGGGCATGGCTGTTCAAATGGTTCAAATGGCTCTGATCACTATGGGACTTAACATCTGAGGTCATCAGTCCCCTAGAACTTAGAACTACTTAAACCTAACTAACCTAAGGACATCACACACATCCATGCCCGAGGCAGGATTCGAACCTGCGACCGTAGCGGTCGCGTGGTTCCAGACTGAAGCGCCTAGAACCGCTCGGCCACTGTGGCCGGCGGCATGGGTGTGTGTGACGTCCTTAGGTTGGTTAGGTTTAAGTGGTTCTAAGTGTAGGGGACTGATGACCTCAGATGTTAAGTCCCATAGTGCTGACGACTCGTAGAAGAGTCATTCGGATATATACACTGCTGGCCACCGTAAATGCAACACCCTGAAGGAAGCATCCGAATCAAGTGAAATTTACACCATGGGTTTGCAGCGATGAGATATGCAACTGATTAGAATTTCAGCGCAGACGCACATCACGCGCGCCTGTGGCGCCACCTCATAGCGCCATTTAAGGCTTGGCGATTTCGACGAGTGTACGTTCCGCACGTGTGTTTACCTTGTGGTTGTTTCACACGACGATCAGTTATGCCTCGTAGACAACAGCGAACATCGTTTGATCAAGTATCCGAGTTCGACAGAGGAAGGATAGTGGCTTACCGAGATTGTGGATTATCATACAGAGAAATCGCTAGTCGTGTTGGACGAAACCAAACAACTGTAATGCGGATATGTGACCGTTGGATGCAGGAGGGTACGACGGACCGACGTGGTCGATCGCATTCACCTCGGTGCACCACAGCACGTGCTGATAGGCAAATTGTGCGCATGGCAGTGACGGATCGCTCAGTGACATCCCGAACCGTAGCACAGCACATTGCGTCTGTAACGCATCATCCAGTGTCTGCGCGTACCATTCGACGCCGTTTACAGCAGAGTGGTCTGTCCGCAAGACGTCCATTGCTTCGTCTACCATTGACGCAGAACCACAGACGTCTCCGTCGCCAATGGTGTGATGACAGACTGATATCGATGGTAGAATGGAATGACGTTGTCTTTACTGACGAGGCACGCTTCTGTCTGCAGCACCACGATGGTCGGATTCGAGTGTGGAGACACCGTGGAAGGAGGATGCTGGACAGCTGCATTATGCACCGCCACACTGGTCTTGCACCGGGTATTATGGTATGGGGCGGTATTGGATATTACTCTCGCACGCCTCTAGTACGCATTGCCGGTACTTTAAATAGCCGGCGCTACATATCCGAGGTGCTAGAGCCAGTTGTCCTTCCTTACCTTCAGGGCTCGGCCACAGCCATATTTCAACAGGATAATGCGCGACCACACGTGGCACGCATTGTCCAAAGGTTCTTCGTCAATAACCAGATTGAATGGCTTCCCTGGCCGGCTCGCTCTCCGGATCTTTCGCCGATAGAAAACATGTGGTCCACGGTTGCTCAACGAGTGACCCAGATTACATCCCCAGCTGCCACACCAGATGATCTTTGGCAACGTGTGGAAGCTGCTTGGGCTGCTGTACCCCAGGAACACATCCAACGTCTCTTTGACTCAATGCCGAGACGTGTGGCAGCGGTGATCTCCAACAATGGCGGCTACTCTGGCTACTGATTCTGGCAGGAACCACATGTCACAGACGTCTGTAAACGTAATCATTTGATACTTGGTCAACATGTTATCTACAAAAAAAATTTTGTTGTGCTACCTCTTGTCTTTCTTGGTGTTGCATTTACGGTGGCCAGCAGTGTATATCCGTATAATATTACGCTTCAGGCAAATACGTATAGTTTACATTATTTATTGCACTCAAAATACTGTCATTCATTAAACATAAGTGTGTACTTGTATGTAATTTAAATAAGTGCCTTAAATACACTGAAGAACCAAAGAGACTGGTACACCTGCCTAATATCCTGTATGCCCCCCCCCCCCCCCCCCCCCGAGCACGCATAAGTGTCTCAACACGACGTGGCATGGACTCGACTAATGTATGAAGTAGTGCTGGAGGCGATTGACACCAAGAATCCTGCACGGCTGTCCATAAATCCGTAAGAGTACGACGGGGTGGAACTCACTTGTGAACAGTACGTTGCGAGGCATCCCAGATATGCTCAATAATGTTCATGTCTGGGGAGTTTGGTGCTGAGCGGAACGGTTTAAGGTCAGAAAACTGCTCCTGGAGCAATTCTGGACGTGTGGGGTGTCGCATTGTGCTGCTGGAATTGCCCAAGTCCGTCGCAGTGCACAGTGGACATGAACGGATGCAGGTCATCAGAGAGGATGCTTACGTACGTGTCACCTGTCAAAGTCGTAGACAGGTGACACGTATCACTCCAACTGCGCACGCCCTACACCTTTACAGAACTTCCAGCAGCTTGAACGGCCCCCTGCTGACATGCAGGGTCCATGGATTCATGAGGTTGTTCATCCGCTCGATACAATTTGAAACGAGGCTCGTCCGACCAGGCAACATGTTTCCAGTCATCAACAGTCCAATGTCGGTGTTGACGGGCCCAGGCGAGGCGTAAAGCTTTGTGTCGTGCAGCCACCGAGGGTACACGAGTGAGCCCTCGGCTCCGAAAGCCCATATCGATGATGTTTCGTTGAGTGGTACGCACGCTGACACTTGTTGATGGCCCGGCATTGAAATATGCAACAATTTGCAGAAGAGCTGAACTTCTGTCACGTTGAACCATTCTCTTCGGTCGTCGTTGTTCCCGTTCTCAAGATATTTTTCCGGCCGCAGCGATATCGGAGATTTGATGTTTTACCGGATTCCTCATATTCATGATACACTCGTGAGATAGTCGTACGGAAAAATCCCCACTTCTATGCTACATTGGAGATGCTGTATCCCATTGCTCGTGCGCCGACCATAACACCACGTTGAAACTCACTTAAATGTCGATAATCTGGCATTGTAGCAGCAATAACCGATCTAACAAGTGCGCCAGACACTTGTTGTCTTATAGGTGTGCCGAATTCACTCTGTTTACATATCTCTCTATTTGAATACGCGTGCCTATAGCAGTTTCTTTGGCGCTTCGGAGTATATTCGCGTCTTTATTTATTGCTATAACGGAATAACTTCATGTCATAAAAATCAGCATAGCAGCTACGAATATTTTCCAAACTAGTGACATAAGTCTTACACATTCCAGCAAATGAACTGTTTCACACAGCGGAGAGAAATCCGCCATTATATTGTCAAACGAGGCTGTGTAATGATTTTTCTCATTTCCGAGTAATTTATCCGTCTGAGTTGTCGCCTTTTAGACTTAGGGGATGCAACTGGTAGTTTGTAAAACGCGTTTTGTAATGTTCAAATAACTTACGGGTTTGCTGCCGCGTGACGTCGTCGATTAAGGCGCTGTTGGCGTCCGTAAAACATGATCTTGGTTTGCGTAAGGCTGGGGTCTATTGTATTCCTAGTAGTTGTGGCATGTCACACATTGGTCAGACAACTAGGACTGTGGAAGACCGGTGTATCGAACGCAAGCGTCACACACGCTTACAACAGCCGAGCAAATCCGCTATTGCAGAACATTCCCTTGACACCGGTCATCCTACGGAATACAACAACACGGAGATTCTGGCTTGCGCGTCCAGCTATTGGGGCAGTGTTATTAAGGAAGCTGTTGAAATCAGACTATCAAGCAACCTTATTAAGAGGCTCCGGAAAGGCTCAAAATCATGAAAAGTTCAATTTTTACTTTTTTGCGTTTTCTGAATCTGCAGACTATTACCTTTTAATAGATATATAATTTATTCAATTCCGAAGACTACAACTATTTTTAAATTTTTTTTGAAATGTGTTCTACATGGGCGTGACCCACTGTGGCGCTGTTAAACTGCTGTCAAATGGTGTTATTATTAACGTCCGTGTTCATCAGGTACATTTCAGTGATGTGAGATAAAGTATGTGTTGTGGCTAACCTGTGATGGTTCAATATATATCGCTGGTGTGATTGTCGATTGTTTCATGTTTATTTACTCTGCCGTTATCTCGAAAATATTCGTAATTAATTCTGTTTCTTGAGTCTCTGTTTTGTTGAAGTATAATAATGAGTAAAAGTAAAGTTATTAGAAATCCTCTGAAGGCTTTTAAGAAAAGGAGAAATGTTGGAAAGCCAAAGGTATGTGTTATTACTGTAAACAATAAAGACGATGAAAATCCCCAACATAGCTTGTGTCCCAAAGAAGAAGACAGTTGGTGTAAATATAACAAAGGATTGCTAACTGGTGAAGTGTACACTCATAAGCATAGTCTGCCTCATGCAATAATGGAGGTGATAAAACCTATTTTCAGAGACTTAGCAGCACCTGAACTGTTGAAAAAGTGTATTCACGGAAAAACTCAAAACCCCAATGAAAGTGTAAATAGTGTTATATGGTCGAGAATCCCGAAGACTGTATTTGTTGGAATAGAAACACTTCACTTTGGTGTGTATGATGCTGTTGCGACTTTCAATGATGGCAACATTGTAAGGTGCAAGGTATTTAGAAATATGGGAATGAAGATAGGTTCTAACATGGTACGAGCGATGCTTGCTTTAGACAAGGAACGCCTTCGGGCGGCAGACAGGGCTGTAAAGAGTCTAGAAATACAAACAAGAGTAAACAGGAGGAGGAACAAGAGGAAGCTGGAGGAGGAGTTTGCAGAGGATGAAGATAATCCATCCTATGGACCTGGAATGCACTAAAAAGTTAATCCAATCTTTGTCGCTCGATTCCCAAAACTTTTATTTTCTCATACTAATTCCATGTTTTGTAAGGATCTTCCAAACCTATTTGTTTCAAACTTTCAGTAAATGTTACACAGTACCTTCTGCATAATTTAACACAGCCTGTTTCCAAAAAACTGTATATTTTTGAATTTATAAATAAAAAATTGCAAAAAAATGTTGTGAATTTTCATTACAATTGAAAAAAATCATCTTTAATAACTGAACTAAAATTTTGTAAAATCCCTGTGTAAAGTTGTAGCCCATATTCCAATAAATAATCTGTAAAAAGTTCAACTTCCTACCTCAAATACTTTGTGAGGAAAGATGTAGTTTATAAGCGTTATTTTAACATTGCAAGTATAGGGCGTTCCGGAGCCCCTTAACAGAGATGGTGGATTTTGTTTAAATGCTGCTTGGAATCCGGCTCTGTCTCTCATCAAAAAACAGAGGGACAGAATTAGTGCTACCTCACCTGTTGATTAATAGTAACCATCGATATTTCTGATGTTGGTTATCTTTGGTTATGTTGACACTTGTTCTGTGTGTGGTGTCTTCCTTGTTTCTTCTCTATGAACCGAGGTATTAAATTTGCTTGTATATTTATCCTTCCTTGCATTTGTGCCTTGAGAATGGCAGGGTGTGCTGCTGTCGAAATATCGGCGGTGTTCGACGACGTCACCCGGCAGCAAACCCGTAAGTTATTTGAACATTCGATTCGCCGGGAAAAGTTAAGGTCTCGCGTTTTGTAATGTTTACTAATTCTTGTCCAAGTGTAAACCTCACGTTGAGCCCGCATCTCGTGGTCGTGCGGTAGCGTTCTCACTTCCCACGCCCGGGTTCCCGGGTTCGATTCCCGGCGGGGTCAGGGATTTTCTCTGCCTCGGGATGGCTGGGTGTTGTGTGCTGTCCTTAGCTTAGTTAGGTTTAAGTAGTTCTAAGTTCTAGGGGACTGATGACCATAGACGTTAAGTCCCATAGTGCTCAGAGCCATTTGAAACCTCACGTTGTATTGAATAATAGAAAAAATAAATAACAATGGTCATTAAATGTGTTGTCTTTCGAAAGCATTCCGAATACAGCCAAGTACATAAGAATTTTTTGCCTCAAATTCTCGCTTTTGTCATATGCCTGAGTGTTGACAGTTGCTTGTGGGACACCCTGTATACAGGGTGAGTCACCTAACGTTACCGCTGGATATATTTCGTAAACCACATCAAATACTGACGAATCGATTCCACAGACCGAACGTGAGGAGAGGGGCTAGTGTAATTGGTTAATACAAACCATAAACAAATGCACGGAAGTATGTTTTTTAACACAAACCTACGTTTTTTTAAATGGAACCCCGTTAGTTTTGTTAGCACATCTGAACGTATAAACAAATATGTAATCAATGCCGTTTGTTGCATTGTAAAATGTTAATTACATCCGGAGATATTGTAACCTAAAGTTGACGCTTGAGTACCACTCCTCCGCTGTTCCATCGTGTGTATCGGAGAGCACCGAATTACGTAGGGATCCGAAGGGAACGGTGATGGACCTTAGGTACAGAAGAGACTGGAACAGCACATTACGTCCACATGCTAACACCTTTTTATTGGTCTTTTCCACTGACGCACATGTACATTACCATGAGGGGTGAGGTACACGTACACACGTGGTTTACGTTTTCAATTACGGAGTGGAATAGAGTGTGTCCCGACATGTCAGGCCAATAGATGTTCAATGTGGTGGCCATCATTTGCTGCACACAACTGCAATCTCTGGCGTAATGAATGTCGTACACGCCGCAGTACATCTGGTGTAATGTCGCCGCAGGCTGCCACAATACGTTGTTTCATATCCTCTGGGGTTGTAAGCACATCACGGTACACATTCTCCTTTAACGTACCCCACAGAAAGAAGTCCAGAGGTGTAAGATCAGGAGAACGGGCTGGCCAATTTATGCGTCCTCCACGTCCTATGAAACGCCCGTCGAACATCCTGTCAAGGGTCAGGCTAGTGTTAATATCGGAATGTGCAGGTGCACCATCATGCTGATACCACATACGTCGACGCGTTTCCAGTGGGACATTTTCGAGCAACGTTGGCAGATCATTCTGTAGAAACGCGATGTATGTTGCAGCTGTTTGGGCCCCTGCAATGAAGTGAATACCAATGAGGTTGTCGCCAATGATTCCGCACCATACGTTTACAGTCCACGGTCGCTGTCGCTCTACCTGTCTGAGCCAGAGAGGATTGTCCACGGACCAGTAATGCATGTTCCGTAGATTCACTGCCCCGTGGTTTGTGAAACCCGCTTCATCGGTAAACAGGTAGAACTGCAACGCATTCTCTGTTAATGCCCATTGACAGAATTGCACTCGATGATTAAAGTCATCACCATGTAATTGCTGATGTACCGACACGTGAAACGGGTGAAAGCGGTGACGATGCAGTATGCGCATGACACTACTTTGACTCAGTCCACCGGCTCTCGCAATGTCCCGTGTACTCATGTGTGGGTTCATGGCAACAGCAGCTAACACACCAACTGCACCGGCTTCTCCTGTGACGGGCCTGTTACGGACCCGTTTGCGTGCTACGACCATACCTGTTGCATACAGTTGGCGGTAGATGTCTTGCAATGTGCGGCACGTTGGATGCTCTCTGTCCGGGTACCGTTCTGCATACACCCTGCAGGCTTCAACTGCATTTCGTCGACACTCGCCATAGATGAGTATCATCTCCGCCTTTTCAGAGTTCGAATACACCATGGTCACAGTTCCTACAACACTACACTATCACAGACGTCTGGTAACACGGTGTACTACGAGAAGTTCGTCTGCGTCCGTCGATCACTGAGAATGAGAGTGTCCGCACGTTCCAACATTGCGGCCGGCTGGCAGGCGAGACATCGGACTGGTTTGCGCGACCTCGTTGCGCTGATGACAGAAACCTCGCGCTACGACTCACCGTGCTTTTGTTCAGTGCCAGTGCAAGCATCTCTGCATATATATACATATACACACTCCTGGAAATGGAAAAAAGAACACATTGACACCGGTGTGTCAGACCCACCATACTTGCTCCGGACACTGCGAGAGGGCTGTACAAGCAATGATCACACGCACGGCACAGCGGACACACCAGGAACCGCGGTGTTGGCCGTCGAATGGCGCTAGCTGCGCAGCATTTGTGCACCGCCGCCGTCAGTGTCAGCCAGTTTGCCGTGGCATACGGAGCTCCATCGCAGTCTTTAACACTGGTAGCATGCCGCGACAGCGTGGACGTGAACCGTATGTGCAGTTGACGGACTTTGAGCGAGGGCGTATAGTGGGCATGCGGGAGGCCGGGTGGACGTACCGCCGAATTGCTCAACACGTGGGGCGTGAGGTCTCCACAGTACATCGATGTTGTCGCCAGTGGTCGGCGGAAGGTGCACGTGCCCGTCGACCTGGGACCGGACCGCAGCGACGCACGGATGCACGCCAAGACCGTAGGATCCTACGCAGTGCCGTAGGGGACCGCACCGCCACTTCCCAGCAAATTAGGGACACTGTTGCTCCTGGGGTATCGGCGAGGACCATTCGCAACCGTCTCCATGAAGCTGGGCTACGGTCCCGCACACCGTTAGGCCGTCTTCCGCTCACGCCCCAACATCGTGCAGCCCGCCTCCAGTGGTGTCGCGACAGGCGTGAATGGAGGGACGAATGGAGACGTGTCGTCTTCAGCGATGAGAGTCGCTTCTGCCTTGGTGCCAATGATGGTCGTATGCGTTTTTGGCGCCGTGCAGGTGAGCGCCACAATCAGGACTGCATACGACCGAGGCACACAGGGCCAACACCCGGCATCATGGTGTGGGGAGCGATCTCCTACACTGGCCGTACACCACTGGTGATCGTCGAGGGGACACTGAATAGTGCACGGTACATCCAAACCGTCATCGAACCCATCGTTCTACCATTCCTAGACCGGCAAGGGAACTTGCTGTTCCAACAGGACAATGCACGTCCGCATGTATCCCGTGCCACCCAACGTGCTCTAGAAGGTGTAAGTCAACTACCCTGGCCAGCAAGTTCTCCGGATCTGTCCCCCATTGACCATGTTTGGGACTGGATGAAGCGTCGTCTCACGCGGTCTGCACGTCCAGCACGAACGCTGGTCCAACTGAGGCGCCAGGTGGAAATGGCATGGCAAGCCGTTCCACAGGACTACATCCAGCATCTCTACGATCGTCTCCATGGGAGAATAGCAGCCTGCATTGCTGCGAAAGGTGGATATACACTGTACTAGTGCCGACATTGTGCATGCTCTGTTGCCTGTGTCTATGTGCCTGTGGATCTGTCAGTGTGATCATGTGATGTATCTGACCCCAGGAATGTGTCAATACAGTTTCCCCTTCCTGGGACAATGAATTCACGGTGTTCTTATTTCAATTTCCAGGAGTATATATATATATATATATATTTAAATGCACTATGGGACTTAACATCTTAGGTCATCAGTCCCCTAGGACGTAGAATTACTTAAATCGAACTAACCTAAGGACATCACACACATCCATGCCCGAGGCAGGATTCGAACCTGCGACCGTAGCAGTCGCACGGTTCCGGACTGAGCGCCTAGAACCGCGAGACCACCGCGGCCGGCCGTCTCTGCATATCTGCGAAGCTCTCGTTTTCCGCCATGCTCTGGTTGCTGCTTGGAAAGCACCTCCGTTACGGACGCCATTTTGAAGGTTACGCACAGCGCCGCCACGGGTCGAAACTTCATGAAAGTATAGCGGCTGAAGCGGGTACATTCCCCGTGAGCCGTTACGCGGTTGGCGCCAGTGTCCTCGCACTTAGAATGGCATCGCTGCCATCGATTATACGGTCACCATCTTTGCCTTCCGCGATTCAGGCCGGTGGTCGGGTGGTTAACGGGGAGAGAAAAGAGACAGCGGAGTGGATATTCGCGGGGTCGGAGGTGGCTTGTTGACGTTTACCGTGAGGCCTGTGGTACGACGCCTGTACGCTATGGGCAGGGTCAGCGAGACATCCCGGCAATGACTTGATGGTACCTCGGGTTTGGTATCGCGGTGGTGCACTGTTGCGTTTTGGGGCTTTTCTGCTGCGTGTATAAGTTCTTGTTACTGGCCATTGAAATTGAGATGAGTGTATGGCGTGACGGATGAAATGTGTGATGCTCGCCGCTGCTGCATGTGAAAACTCTTAGTCTGCCTTGTGTCTGTGCAGGAAACTTTGTGAAGTAAATAGCTGATACCACGGCGACGTCTTGCTCTCACGCGTTGCTGAATATACACTCCTGGAAATTGAAATAAGAACACCGTGAATTCATTGTCCCAGGAAGGGGAAACTTTATTGACACATTCCTGGGGTCAGATACATCACATGATCACACTGACAGAACCACAGGCACATAGACACAGGCAACAGAGCATGCACAATGTCGGCACTAGTACAGTGTATATCCACCTTTCGCAGCAATGCAGGCTGCTATTCTCCCACGGAGACGATCGTAGAGATGCTGGATGTAGTCCTGTGGAACGGCTTGCCATGCCATTTCCACCTGGCGCCTCAGTTGGACCAGCGTTCGTGCTGGACGTGCAGACCGCGTGAGACGACGCTTCATCCAGTCCCAAACATGCTCAATGGGGGACAGATCCGGAGATCTTGCTGGCCAGGGTAGTTGACTTACACCTTCTAGAGCACGTTGGGTGGCACGGGATACATGCGGACGTGCATTGTCCTGTTGGAACAGCACGTTCTCTTGCCGGTCTAGGAATGGTAGAACGATGGGTTCGATGACGGTTTGGATGTACCGTGCACTATTCAGTGTCCCCTCGACGATCACCAGTGGTGTACGGCCAGTGTAGGAGATCGCTCCCCACACCATGATGCCGGGTGTTGGTCCTGTGTGCCTCGGTCGTATACAGTCCTGATTGTGGCGCTCACCTGCACGGCGCCAAACACGCATACGACCATCATTGGCACCAAGGCAGAAGCGACTCTCATCGCTGAAGACGACACGTCTCCATTCGTCCCTCCATTCACGCCTGTCGCGACACCACTGGAGGCGGGCTGCACGATGTTGGGGCGTGAGCGGAAGACGGCCTAACGGTGTGCGGGACCGTAGCCCAGCTTCATGGAGACGGTTGCGAATGGTCCTCGCCGATACCCCAGGAGCAACAGTGTCCCTAATTTGCTGGGAAGTGGCGGTGCGGTCCCCTACGGCACTGCGTAGGATCCTACGGTCTTGGCGTGCATCCGTGCGTCGCTGCAGTCCGGTCCCAGGTCGACGGGCACGTGCACCTTCCGCCGACCACTGGCGACAACATCGATGTACTGTGGAGACCTCACGCCCCACGTGTTGAGCAATTCGGCGGTACACCCACCCGGCCTCCCGCATGCCCACTATACGCCCTCGCTCAAAGTCCGTCAACTGCACATACGGTTCACGTCCACGCTGTCGCGGCATGCTACCAGTGTTAAAGACTGCGATGGAGCTCCGTATGCCACGGCAAACTGGCTGACACTGACGGCGGCGGTGCACAAATGCTGCGCAGCTAGCGCCGTTCGACGGCCAACACCGCGGTTCCTGGTGTGTCCGCTGTGCCGTGCGTGTGATCATTGCTTGTACAGCCTTCTCGCAGTGTCCGGAGCAAGTATGGTGGGTCTGACACACCGGTGTCAATGTGTTCTTTTTTCCATTTCCAGGAGTGTATTTCGGAATTACTGAATGGTGAAGATATCCCACGTGTAAAGCAAATGAAGCCATTTACGCCATACTAAGGTACTGTTTTATTCTGCTTAAATCTGTGTCAGTTACATGCCCTTCTTTAGTGGCAGAAGTTATAGAAGTGTGTAAACAGAGTGCTATGTGGAAAGGGATGTAAAGTTGAAACCCTTCCTTTTTTAAGTAGCTTTTAGATGTGTAAATTTTGCCTCCATGTTTGGTTTTTTTATGGCTTCCACGTTAATTAAAATTACAGTAAAGCTAAATCTGGCAACGGAGGGTTTGGTATATTTATTAGTTGCTAAGTAGATCCTCCCCCCCCCCCCCCCTCCCCAATGAACCATGGACTTTGCCGCTGGTAGGGAGGCTTGCGTGCCTCAGCGATACAGATGACCGTATCGTAGGTCCAACCACAACGGAGGGGTATCTGTTGAGGGGCCAGACAAACGTGTGGTCCCTGAAGAGGGGCAGCAGCTTTTTCAGTAGTTGCAGGGGCAACAGTCTGGATGATTGACTGATCTGGCCTTGTAACACTAACCAAAACGGTCTTGTTGTGCTGGTACTGCGAACGGCTGAAAGCAAGGGGAAACTACGGCCGTAATTTTTCCCGAGGGCATGCAGCATTACTGTATGGTTAAATGATGATGGCGTCCTCTTGGGTAAAATATTCCGGAGGTAAAATAGTCCCCCATTCGGATCTCCGGGCGGGGACTACTCAGGAGGACGTCGTTACAGGGTTATAAATACAAAATCAAATAGGGGTAATGCAGGAGTAGGTTTAATAATGAATAAAAAATAGGAGTGCGGGTAAGCTACTACAAACAGCATAGTGAACGTATTATAGTGGCCAAGATAGACACGAAGCCCATGCCTACTACAGTAGTACAAGTTTATATGCCAACTAGCTCTGCAGATGACGAAGAAATTGAAGAAATGTATGATGAGATAAAAGAAATTATTCAGGTAGTAAAGGGAGACGAAAATTTAATAGTGATGGGTGACTGGAATTCGGTAGTAGGAAAAGGGAGAGAAGGAAACATAGTAGGTGAATATGGATTGGGGCTAAGAAATGAAAGAGGAAGCCGCCTGTTAGAATTTTGCACAGAGCATAACTTAATCATAGCTAACACTTGGTTCAAGGATCACAAACGACGGTTGTATACATGAAAGATTCCAGGAGATACTGACAGGTTTCAGATAGATTATGTAATGGTAAGACAGAGATTTAGGAACCAGGTTTTAAATTGTAAGACATTTCCAGGGGCAGATGTGGACTCTGACCACAATCTATTGGTTATGAACTGTAGATTAAAACTGAAGAAACTACAAAAAGGTGGGAATTTAAGGAGATGGGATCTGGATAAACTGACTAAACCAGAGGTTGTACGGAGTTTCAGGGATAGCATAAGGGAACAATTGACAGGAATGGGGGAAAGAAATACAGTAGAAGAAGAATGGGTAGCTTTAAGGGATGAAGTAGTGAAGGCAGCAGAGGATCAAGTAGGTAAAAAGACGAGGGTTAGTAGAAATCCTTGGGTAACAGAAGTATTGAATTTAATTTATGAAAGGAGAAAATATAAAAATGCAGTAAATGAAGCAGGCAAAAAGGAATACAAACGTCTCAAAAATGAGATCGACAGGAAGTGCAAAATGGCTAAGCAGGGATGGCTAGAGGACAAACGTAAGGATGTAGAGGCTTATCTCACTAGGGGTAAGATAGATACAGCCTACAGGAAAATTAAAGAGACCTTTGGAGAAAAGAGAACCACTTGTATGAATATCAAGAGCTTAGATGGCAACCCAGTTCTAAGCAAAGAAGGGAAAGATCAGTTTGGATTCCGTAGAAATATAGGAACACGTGAGGCAATACTGACCCTACGACTTATCTCAGAAGCTAGATTAAGGAAAGGCAAACCTATGTTTCTAGCATTTGTAGACTTAGAGAAAGCGTTTGACAATGTTGACTGGAATACTCTCTTTGAAATTCTGAAGGTGGCAGGGGTAAAATACAGGGGGCGGAAGGCTATTTACAATTTGTACAGAAACCTGATGGCAGTTATAAGAGTCGAGGGTCATGAAAGGGAAGCAGTGGTTGGGAAGGGAGTGCGACAGGGTTGGAGCCTATCCCCGATGTTATTCAATCTCTATATTGAGCAAGCAGTGAAGGAAACAAAAGAAAAATTTGGAGTAGGTATTAAAATCCACGGAGAAGTAATAAAAACTTTGAGGTTTGCCGATGACATTGTAATTCTGTCAGAGACAGCAAAAGACTTGAAAGAGCAGTTGAATGGAATGGACAGTGTCTTGAAAGGAGGGTATAAGATGAACATCAACAGAAGAAAAACGAGGATAATGGAATGTAGTCGAATTAAGTCGGGTGATGCTGAGGGAATTAGATTAGGAAATGAGACATCTAAAGTAGTAATGGAGTTTTGGTATTTGGGGAGCAAAATAACTGATGATGGTCGAAGTAGAGAGGATATAAAATGTAGACTGGCAGTGGCAAGGAAAGCCTTTCTGAAAAAGAGAAATTTGTTAACATCGCATATAGATTTAAGTGTCAGAAAGACATTTCTGAAAGTATTTGTATGGAATGTGGCCTTGTATGGAAGTGAAACATGGACGATAAACAGTTTGAACAAGAAGAGAATAGAAGCTTTCGAAATGTGGTGCTACAGAAGAATGCTGAAGATTAGATGGGTAGATCACATAACTAATGAGGAGGTATTGAACAGAATTGGGGAGAAGAGAAGTTTGTGGCACAACTTGACTAGAAGAAGGGATCGGTTGGTAGGACATGTTCTGAGGCATCAAGGGATCACCAATTTAGTATTGGAGGGCAGCGTGGAGGGTAAAAATCGTAGACAGAGACCAAGAGATGAATACACTAAGCAGATTCAAAAGGATGTAGGCTGCAGTAGGTACTGGGAGATGAAGAAGCTTGCACAGGATAGAGTAGCATGGAGAGCTGCATCAAACCAGTCTCAGGACTGAAGACCACAACAACAACAACAAGTAGATCCTAAGTGAAGTGCAAAAACCCTACCACCAAGGTCTCCCATTATAAATTCCACATTTTTATGCGGAATAGGCCGAGAAAAGAAACTGGTTCATTACTTATTGAACACCGCTCGCACAGGCCGTGATTTGGTGCCAAGAAGCCCGTGAGAACGCAGTAAGCACACCGCAAGACTGGAGACCACAGCCTACACTGAGAGGTGTGGGTGTCGAGACGCTGCCGCGTGAGTCGAATCCCCGCAGCCGCGGCGCTTATCACGGCAGCCGGCAGCCGGCAGCCCCCTGCCGTGGATCAACACGCGGCGCCGTGTCTCGGGTGAGACGGCGCCGACACACAGACCGGTCACGCTGTTATCACACACCCAGACCGGGGACCGTTAGCGGCGTGCACACATTCAGACCGGTAGCCAGCGGAGCCGGGTGTGTGTGGGTGAGTCAGCTGTTGACGGCGACACTACGGCGCCGGTAATCAGCGGACACCCAGCCAACAACGACCGCCACAGCTGCTGGGCTCTGCGTCTCAAAGGGTTGACACACTGAGCTGGTACCACATGCCGCAGGTCATTTGACATCCAAGGAAAAAGCTCACCGGAAAAAAATATTACTCGCCCTCCTCAAGGGCACAATCGTCACTATGGACTTCTTCATTTTATTTACTCAGAACTCGAAAATAAAATTCCAAAACATTACGATTGTGCAGTATTATGGAATACCGCAATGGAATTCTTTACAGACGAGTGCAAAAACTAGCAGAAGCCGACCTCGGAAGATCAGTTTGGATTCCGTAGAAATATCGGAACACGTGAGGCAACACTGACCCTACGAGTTATCTTAGAAGCTAGATTAAGGGAAGGCAAACCTACGTTTCTAGCATTTGTAGACTTTAATAAATCTTTTGACAATGTTGACTGGAATACTCTCTTTCAAATTCTGAAGGTGGCAGGGGTAAAATACAGGGAGCGAAAAGCTATTTACAATTTGTACAGAAACCAGATGGCAGTTATAAGAGTCGAGGGGCATGAAAGGGAAGCAGTGGTTGGGAAAGGAGTGAGACAGGGTTGTAGCCTATCCCCGATGCTATTCAATCTCTATATTGAGCAAGCAGTAAAGGAAACAAAAGAGAAATTTGGAGTAGGTATTAAAATCCATGGAAAAGAAATAAAAACCTTGAGGTTCGGCGAGGTCTCCAAACAAGAACATTGTGTTTCCTGAAACAGAAGCATATGATGGAAACGTTCCCATAAACAAGAAAAAGAAAGACGATACTGAGAAAGTACTGAAGTATATTACAGGTAAACTGTATCGAGTTTCTATAATCAGCAGGAGACGTAGCCTACAACAGAAGTGCATGAAGATGACTGAAAAGCGACCAGAACCAATCACTTTTTGCGACACGTTTTGTCTTCATTTTTGTATAAACTCAATATAATTTTGTGAGCAAGTGGCCTATCATCATAAGTTTCCTTTAATTTACGTCTATGGTCACAATCTTTTTTGTTTAACAGATCACCGGTTTCGGTCTTTAATGACCATCATCAGATCTGTATCATAAAAACAAAGTCCTAATGTACTGCAGCCATAGTGGCAGCGTCAAATGTTAAATGCTGGTGCTGATTCCGCATTTAACATTTGACGATCTCAATTAAAGGAAACTTATTACATATACGGGTCACTGTGTTTTTTTCGCGACGATGTCGCAGCTTGTGGGCCTATCATCATTTGTAACATGTTTCGAATTCATTTTTTATGAACGTAGGCCAGTTTTTTGAACAAAGATCATACTAAATATATTCAGTAGTTTAGGTTCAAAAGCATTTAGAAACGATATGTTATTTGATTATCATTTAAATGTAATTTATATCACTATTATGTACCGTAATTTTTCTGTATAATAGTATGCTCCATGTAAATAACTATACTTTACATTATTTATTGCACTCAAAATGCTGCCATTCATTAAACCTAAGTGTTTACTTTCATGTAATTGAGATAAGTGCCTTACATTCGCTTCATCATTTCTTGCTATAAAGGAATAACTCCATGTCATAAAAATCAGCATAGCAGCTACAAATATTTTCCAAACTAGGTAATATAAGTCTTACACATTCCACCAAATGAATTGTTTCAAATAGCAGAAAGAAATTCGCGATTAAATTTTTAAATAAGGCTGTGGAAAATTTTTTCTTCTTTCTGAATAATTTATCAGTGTGAGCTGTCGCCTTTTAGAAATAAGGGATTTAATTGGTAGTTTGTAAAACGTGTTTTGTAATGTTTATTAACTCTTGTACAGGCGTAAACCTTACAATGTATTGAATAATAGAGAAAATAAATGACAATGCATATTAAATGCGCTCTCTGTCGAAAACATTCGCAATAGAGTCTTTGTACATATGAACTTTTGCTTCAAATCCTCGCTTGCGTCATATTCCTGAGTACTGACAATTTCTTGTGGAACAACCTGTATATGCGAGGGGCGCTCAGTAACTAATGCAACACATTTTTTCTGAAAGCAGGTTGGTTTTATTCAGAATTCCAATACATTATATTATTATACACTCTTTTCGCTACAAAACCCTATTTTTGAGCACACTCTCCGTTGAAGGCGACGGCCGTACGCCATCTTACTGGAAGGGTCTGTATGCCCGCATGGTACCACTCTACTGGTCGACGTCGGAAGCAACATCTTGCTGCATGAATAACCTCCCCATCATCCAGGTACTGCTTCCCGCAGTGTCCTTTGTTGGGTCATAGCTGCGGGATCCGGACTGTAGGGTGGATCAGCGAGAAGAGTTCAGTGAAGTTTTGTGAGCTGCTCTGGGGTCCGCGGATTCGTCCGAGGCCTTGGGGAAGGAGAAGTTCGTCTGCATCCGCCAGTCACCTCGAATGAGAGTGTCCGCACGTTCCAATATTGCTGTAGTCACAGCTGTGAGCGGCAGGCCGGCACACGGGAGACTGCGTTGGTGACAAACACCTCGTCCAACGACTCGCCGTGCTTTTGTTCGGTGCAAAGTCTCCGCAGACATTCTGCAAACGACTATGCATAACTGCGAAGCTCTGGTTTCCCCTCCATGCTCTGGTTTTTCAGCTTGGAAAGCACCTCCGTTAGAGACGCCATTTTGAAGGCTACCTGTAGCGCCACCAACTGTCGAAACTTCATGGAACTCTAGGGGCTGAAACAGGAATATTCCACGACCTCTCACTACAAATTCCACATTTCTTCAACCGAGAAAAAAAAATGCGTTACGTTACTTATTGAACGCCACTGGCACAGGCCGTGTTTTGGTGCCAAGAAGCCCCTGACAATGCAGCAGGCACATTACACGACTCTGGGAGCCGCAGTCTGCACTGAGAGGATGTCCCCTCAGGATGGGTGTCGAGACGCGGCCGCGGGAGGCTAAATCCCCGCAGCCGCGGCGCTTATCACGGCAGCCGGCAGCCCCCTGCCGTGGATCAACACGCGGGGCCGTGTCTCGGCCGAGACGGCGCTGACACACAGTCCGGTCACGCTGTTATCACACACCCTGACAAGCGACCGTTAGCGGCGTGCACACATTCAGACCGGTAGCCAGCGGAGCCGGGTGTGTGTGGGTGAGTCAGCTGTTGACGGCGACACTACGGCGCCGGTAATCACTGGACACCCAGCCAACAAAGACCGCCACAGCAGCCGGGCTCTGCGTCTCAAAGGGTTGACACACTGAGCTGGTGCCACGTGCAGCACATGGACTAACCTTCAGGCCATTCCACATCCAAGGAAGAAGTTCACCGGAACAAAAAAAAAAAAAAAAAAAAAAAAAAAAAAAAAAAAAAAATAAAAAATTATATATATATATATATATAGTTTTTTTGGTGTTTTTCATTTTATTTACTCGAGTCAGATCTCGAAAAAACTTCAAACAACAATTTACGCAATCTAAAAATGGGACTTACATAGTTTACATAACTGAACGAAAGAGGAGAAAATTAAATGAGCTTCGCCTAGCATTTTGCCAAAAGCACTTGCGCTGCCTTGAACGCACATTTCTTCACCACTGAATAACCCCGCACAGCGTAGATACTGGCACTGGCGATCCACTGTCTGTTCTGCATCTACATCTACGTGATTACTCTGCTATTCACAATAAAGTGCCTGGCAGAGCGCTCAATGAACCACCTTCAAGCTGTCTCTCTACCGTTCCACTCTCGAACGGCGCGCGGGAAAAACGAGCACTTAAATTTGTCCGTGCGAACCCTCATTTCTGTTATTTTATCGTCATGATCATTTGTTCCTATGTAGGTCGGTGCAAATAGAATGTTTTCGCAGTCGGAGGAGAAAACTGGAGATTGAAATTTCATGAGAAGACCCCGTCGCAACGAAAAACGCCTTTGTTTTAATGACCGCCGCTACAATACACGTATCATGACTGTGGTACTATCTCCGCTATTTCGCGATAATACAAAACCATCCGCCCTTCTCTGAACTTTTTCGATGTCATCCGTCAGTCCCACCTCATGCGGATCCCACACCGCACAGCAATACTCCAGAATAGGGCGGACAAGCGTGATGTAAGTAGTCTCTTTGGTACACCTCTTGCACCTTCTAAGTGTTCTGCCAATGAATCGCAGTCTTTGGTTTGCTCTACCCACCACATAATCTATGTGATCGTTCCAATTTAGGTTATTTGTAATTGTAGTCCCTAAGTATTTAATTAAAGCTACAGCCTTCAGATTTGTGTGACTTATCGCGTAATCCAAATTTACCGGATTTCTTGTAGTACTCGTACGAATAACTTCACATTTTTCTTTATTCAGGGTCAAATGCCACTTTTCAGACCACATGGAGATCTTATCAAAGTTACTTTGCAGCTCGTTTACGTCATCTGTGTCTCCCATGTCGTTAATATAGATCAGGAACAACAGAGGTTCTACAACACTGTCCTGGGGAACGGCGGATATTACTTCTGTTTTACTCCATGGCTTTCCATCTATTACTACGAACTGTGACCTTGCCGACACGAAATGACGAATCCAGCCGCACAACTGAGGCGATATTCCATAGGCACGCAGTTTGGTTAGAAGACGCTTGTGAGGGACAGTGTCGAAAGCCTTCTGGGAAACTAAAAATATAGCATCAATTCGACATCCCCTCTCCATAGTACTCATTGATTCATGAATATAAAGAGCTAGTTGTGTTTCACGAGACCCATATTTTCTGAATCCGTGCTTACGATGTCAATAAATCGTTTTCTTCGAGGTAAAAAAATGGTTCAAATGGCTCTGAGCACTATGCGACTCAACTTCTGAGGTCATCAGTCCCATGGAACTTAGAACTACTTAAAAACTAACTAACCTGAGGACATCACACACATCCATGCCCGAGGCAGGATTCGAACCTGCGACCGTAGCGGTCTCGCGGTTCCAGACTGTAGCGCCTACAACCGCACGGTCACTCCTGGCGGCCTTCGAGATAATTAATAATATTCTAACACAGAATATGTTCCAAAGCCCTCCTGCAAATTAACGTTAGTGATAAGCCCTGTAATTCAGCGGCTTACTTCTCTTTTTCTTTTTGCGTATTGCTGTGACTGGAGCAATTTTCCAGTCTTTAGGTACGGATATTTCCATGAACGAGCGGTTGTATGCAGGGTGTTACAAAAAGGTACGGCCAAACTTTCAGGAAACATTCCTCACACACAAATAAAGAAAAGATGTTATGTGGACATGTGTCCGGAAACGCTTAATTTCCATGTTAGAGCTCATTTTAGTTTCGTCAATATGTACTGTACTTCCTAGATTCACCGCCAGTTGGCCCAATTGAAGGAAGGTAATGTTGACTTCGGTGCTTGTGTTGACATGCGACTCATTGCTCTACAGTACTAGCATCAAACACATCAGTACGTAGTATCAACAGGTTAGTGTTCATCACGAACGTGGTTTTGCAGTCAGTGCAATGTTTACAAATGCGGAGTTGGCAGATGCCCATTTGATGTATGGATTAGCACGGGGCAATAGCCGTGGCGCGGTACGTTTGTATCGAGACAGATTTCCAGAACGACGGTGTCCCGACAGGAAGACGTTCGAAGCAATTGATCGGCGTCTTAGGGAGCACGGAACATTCCAGCCTATGACTCGCGACTGGGGAAGACCTAGAACGACGAGGACATCTGCAATGGACGAGGCAATTCTTCGTGCAGTTGACGATAACCCTAATGTCAGCGTCAGAGAAGTTGCTGCTGTACAAGGTAACGTTGACCACGTCACTGTGTGGAGTGTGCTACGGGAGAACCAGTTGTTTCCGTACCGTGTACAGCGTGCGCAGGCACTATCAGCAGCTGATTGGCCTCCACGGGTACACTTCTGCGAATGGTTCATCCGACAATGTGTCAATCCTCATTTCAGTGCAAATGTTCTCCTTACGGATGAGGCTTCATTTCAACGTGATCAAATTGTAAATTTTCACAATCAACATGTGTGGGCTGACGAGAATCCGCACGCAATTGTGCAATCACGTCATCAACACAGATTTTCTGTGAACGTTTGGGCAGGCATTGTTGGTGATGTCCTGACTGTGCCCCATGTTCTTCCAGCTACGCTGAATGGAGCACGTTCTCGTGATTTCATACGGGATACTCTACTTGTCTACCTGTGCTGCTAGAACATGTGCCTTTACAAGTATGACACAACATGTGGTTCATGCACGATGGAACTCCTGCACATTTCAGTCGAAGTGTTCGTACGCTTCTCAACAACAGATTCGGCGACCGACGGATTGGTAGAGGCGGACCAATTCCGTGGCCTCCACACTCTCCTGACCTCAACCCTCTTGACTTTCATTTATGGGGGCATTTGAAAGCTCTCGTCTACGCAACCCCGGTACCAAATGTAGAGACTCTTCGTGTTCGTAATGTGGACGGCTGTGATACAATACGCCATTCTCTAGGGCTGCATCAGCGCATCAGGGTTTCGATGCGACGGAGGGTGGATGCATGTATCCTCGCTAACGGAGGACTTTTTGAACATTTCCTGTAACAAAGTATTTGAAGTCACGCTGGTACGTTCTGTCGCTGTGTGTTTCCATTCCATGATTAATGTGATTTGAGAAGTAATAAAATGAGCTCTAACATGGAAAGTAAGCGTTTCCGCACACATGTCCACATAACATATTTTCTTTATTTGTGTGTGAGGAATGTTTCCTGAAAGTTTGGCCGTATCTTTTTGTAACACCCTGTATAATTGCTATTCTCCTCTGCATTCACTCTGTGTCGGTTCTTTGGAAGCTCCCCATTTGACAAGGTCCTACATCTACACAGATACTCTCCAAGCCACCATACTGCGGGTAGTTGAGGGTACTCTGTTCCCTTGCTGTTCCACAAGCAAACAGAGCGAGGGTAAAACGATTGTCCACATGCCTCCGTATGAGCCCTACTTCCTCGCGTCTTATCTTCGTGGTCCTTACTGGCAGTGGACGTTGGCGGCAGTGGAATCGTTCGGCAGTCAGCTTCGAATGCCGGTTCTCTACATTCTCTCTGTAGTGTTTCTCGAAAAGAACGTCGCCTTCCATCCGGGGATTCCCATTTGAGTTTTCGAAGCACCTCCTTAACACTTATATATTGTTCGAACATACTGTTAACAAAACTAGCTGCGCACCTCTCAATTGGTTCGATGTCTTTTTGCAATCCGACCTGGTACGGATCCCAAACGCTCTAGCAGTACTCAAGAATAGGTCGCACCAGCGTCCTGTATGCGGTCTCCTTTACAGGTGAACGACACTGTTCTACAAGTCTCCCATCAAACCGAAGCCCCCCCCCCCCCCCCTCCTAGCACATTTCTGACATGCCCGTTCCATTTCATATCGCTTTGCAATATTACGCCCAGTTATTCAGTTATTTAAACGACTTGACACAGGACACTACTAGCAGCGTATCCGAAAATTACTGGTTTGATTTTTGTACTCATCCGCGTTAACTTATATTTTTCCACAATTACGGCTAGCTGCCATTCATCACACCAATTGGAAATTTCTCGCTGCAGCCAGTCAACATCGACACCTTACCGTTCACCTCGTCATCATCAGCAAACAACCGCAGACTGCTGCCCACCCTGTTCGTCAGATCATTTATGTATACAGACAACGACACCGGTCCTATTACACTTCCCTGGGGCACTCCTGACGGTACCCTTGTCTCTGATGAACACTCGCCGTTGGGAACAACATACTGGGTTATTTAAGAACTTTTCAAGCCACTCACATAGCCGGCCGGTGTGGCCGTGCGGTTAAAGGCGCTTAAGTCTGGAACCGCGTGACTGCTCCGGTCGCAGGTTCGAATCCTGCCTCGGGCATGAATGTGTGTGATGTCCTTAGGTTAGTTAGGTTTAAGTAGTTCTAAGTTCTAGGGGACTTATGACCACAGATGTTAAGTCCCATAGTGCTCAGAGCCAGCCACTCACATGTCTGTGAACTTATTCCATATGCTCGTGCCTTTGTTAACAGCCTGCAGTTGGGCACCGTGTCAAATGCTTTCCGGAAATCTAGAAATATGGAATCTCCTGTTGGTGTTCGTCCTTTGTTAAGGTTGTCCCTGGAATTATCAACACCTGTGGCTGTTCAGTGATCTGAGAATTGTGGTATGGAACGCTAATGGTCGACTTCAGTTTCTTGGGAGAATTTTGGGAAAGAGTGGTTCACCTGCAAAGGAGGTCGCTTATAGGGCTCTAGTGCGATTTGTCTTGTGTACTGCTTGAGTGTTTGGAATCCGCACCAGGCCCGATTGAAAGAAGACATCGAAGCAGTTCAGAGGCGGGCTGCTAGACTTATTACTGGTACACGCAGGTGCTGCGGAGATGCGTCGAGAACTCAAATCGGAATCTCTGAAGGCAAGATGGAGTTCTTTTCGAGGAACTCTACTGAGAAATATCATACAATGAAGGCTTTCACGACCGGATGGTACTGTTGTTGATAATTGTTCCGGGTTATATGGCCGTGGTCCATGGAATACTTCTATTCCTAACGTTTCGTCCAGTACTACGTTGGACATCCTCAGAGGTATGGCTGGTCCTGTTGACTCCTGCCGACTGACGACTCGGGCGTCGGAGAGCGGCCTAAATACCGAGGAAAGTGGGCGTGGTCTAGCTTGCACATGGTAGCAGAGAGAAAACTGGTCAAAGATAAAATGTAACTATCGATAATAGTCCGTCATAGTTAAAAAGAATGGGTACTCAAACAAAGAAATTAATAGAGTTTTAAGACCTAATTACCGCAGGCCAAAGGACAAGGATGGTAC
Organism: Schistocerca nitens; assembly: GCF_023898315.1. Taxonomy (NCBI): domain Eukaryota; kingdom Metazoa; phylum Arthropoda; class Insecta; order Orthoptera; family Acrididae; genus Schistocerca; species Schistocerca nitens. The sequence goes on along the minus strand of NC_064625.1, from coordinate 137,953,726 downwards.
ACAGCAATGGAAGAATACGCTGTCTTTACCTTTCATTAGTAAGGTTACAGATCGAATCGGCAAAATTTTGCTGAAACAAAGTGAAACCGGTATTCAAACCTACCAGAAAAATAGGACAAGTACTTTGTTCTGTTAAAGATAGAAGACCACCATTATCATGTAGCGGTGTGTATAAAATTCCGTGTACTTGTGGCAAGGTCTATATTGGTACTACGAAAAGAAGTGTGAATACGAGGGTAAAGGAGCATAAAAGTCTTTGCCGACTGGGAAAAATAGATAAATCGGCCGTTGCGGAACAAGCACTTCAGTCCGGTGACCATGTAGTTAAGTTTTCTGAAACTTACGTTTTAAGTGCTACCACGAACTATTGTCCACGACTGTATAGGGAGGCTATTGAAATTTATAAACATGAAGATAATTTTAATAGAAAAGAAGAGGCCTTGAAACTAAGCGAGATATGGGCAGTGGCGTTACAGAATCGACAAGTGATTTTTATCTATGACGGACTATTATCGATAGTTACATTTTATCTTTGATTAGTTTTCTCTCTGCTACCATGTGCAAGCTAGACCACGCCCACTTTCGTCGGTATTTAGGCCGCTCTCCGACGGCCGACTCGTCAGTCGGCACGACTCAACAGGACCAGCCATACCTCTGAAGATGTCCAACGCAGTACTGGACGAAACGTTAGGAATTGAAGAATTCCATAGACCACGGCCATATAACCCGGAACAATTATCAACAACTCTACTGAGAAAATATAGAGGACAGGCATTTGAAGCTGATTGCAGAACGATTCTACTGCGGCCAACATACATAGCGCGTAAAGACGAGAGAAGTTAGGGCTCGTGCGGAGACATGGGCATATAGACAGTCGTTTTCCCCTCGATCTGTTTGCGTGTGTAACGCGAAAGGAGATGACTAGTGGTGGTAATCGGTACCCACCGCCACGCACCGTATGGTTGCTTGCGGAGTATGTATGTAGACATACATGCAGACAATCTTCTTCACCAAACTGTGCTGGAAACGGTGTAACACAGTACTAGCGTCACGTCTTCAGGAGATGACTAATTATTTGTCTAGCGTGCCCATTTGCCAGACATCTCACCGAGGCTGAAACTCATCGCACGTGGCCGCATGTAAACTGTAAAGATGTGCCAGATAACGGAAGGCGTGAAAAACAGACTCGACTCCTGTCATACGTACAAAGGGGTATTTTCTGCCTATTGTCTTCTGAGTGACATGCTGCAGTTTATTTTGAACGAGTCCTGGCTCCTAACCAGAAATCCTGCGCGGGAGTTCATGTAAAGGGACGCCAGGCGAAGAAGCCCGAGCCACCGAATCATCAGTCTGTTCGAACTTTTAGTGATCTTGCTCTGAAAACCACCACAACTCTATTTCAAAGTCAACGTCAAAGTAGTCCCATACTCTGCAAATGAGCGAAGGAGAGCAGATGCAGAAGTTCTGTATCGTAGCTCTTGGCTAGGTCCCCGTCAGCCGGATGTATCACATGAACAGTGTCACATGGCCTCACATCATGAGACACTGCTGAGAGAACTATATATATATATATATATATATATATATATATATATATATATATATATATATATATATAAACAAAGATGATGTGACTTATCAAATGAAAGTGCTGGCAGGTCGACAGACACACAAACAAGCACAAACATACACACAAAATTCAAGCTTTCGCAACAAACTGTTGCCTCATCAGGAAAGAGGGGAAGGAGAGAGAAAGACGAAAGGATGTGGGTTTTAAGGGAGAGGGTAAGGAGTCATTCCAATCCCGGGAGCGGAAAGACTTACCTTAGGGGGAAAAAAGGACGGGTATACACTCGCACACACACACATATCCATCCACACATATACAGACACAAGCAGACATATATATACATATATACACACACACACACATATATAAGGAAACATTCCACGTGGTCTTTAAATATGTCTGCTTGTGTCTGTATATGTGTGGATGGATATGTGTGTGTGTGCGAGTGTATACCTGTCCTTTTTTCCCCCTAAGGTAAGTCTTTCCGCTCCCGGGATTGGAATGACTCCTTACCCTCTCCCTTAAAACCCACATCCTTTCGTCTTTCTCTCTCCTTCCCCTCTTTCCTGATGAGGCAACAGTTTGTTGCGAAAGCTTGAATTTTGTGTGTATGTTTGTGCTTGTTTGTGTGTCTGTCGACCTGCCAGCACTTTCATTTGGTAAGTCACATCATCTTTGTTTTTAGATATATTTTTTCTACGTGGAATGTTTCCCTCTATTATAACCATATATATATATATATATATATATATATATATATATATATATATATATATATATATATATATAACCGTGGTATAAAGTTCATTTAAATGATAAATAACATATCGTTTCTATATGCTTTAACCTAAACTATTGAATATATTTAATATGATCTTCGTAACTCTAAGTTACTGGCCTACGTACATAAAAAATGAAAACGAAACATGTTACAAATGTTGATCGGGCACTTGGTCGCAAAACTGTTTTGAGTTTATACAAAAATCAATACAAAAAGTGTCACAAAATATGATTGGTTCTAGTTGCTTTTCAATCATCTTCATGCAATTCTCTTGTGGGCTACGTCTTCAGCTGGTTATAGAAACTTGATACTGTCCATCAGCAAATATCCTTCAGTAGTTTCTCAATATCGTCTTTCTTTTTCTTGTTTACGGGAACGTTTCCATCATATGCTTCTGTTTCAGGAAACGCAATGTTCTTGTTTGGAGAATATGTCGTAGCTTACACTCATATAAAGACATACAGGATCATCAACTACAGACCTTTCCTTTTTTGAAGGTAATCGTGGTACAGAAATTTATGGAGAGCAAAAAATACTTTGTCCTGTTTTCAAGTGCTCCGTCCCATTATTTCAGCTGAGATGACAATCTTTTTGTATAAATTTTTGGTGCATAACTTTAAAGCGATAAAGGCGGCTGGATTCGGTGATAAGTGTCATATACTGATTTGGAATACCTGTAAGTACTTTCTTTTCATGACATCTTTCTCGCCGTCAAATGGCAGATAATAATGGAAGATTTTGTCGTGTCTGGCAATATCTATTAAGAACAATAATGTTGATGTTGAGTCGAAACAAGGCCCCGGGAGTAGACAACATTCCACTAGAACTACTGATGGCCTCGGGAGAGCCAGTCATGACAAAACTCTACCATCTGGTGAGCAAGATGTATGAGACAGGCGAAATACCCTCAGACTTCAAGAAGAATATAATAATTCCAATCCCAAAGAAAGCAGGTGTTGACAGATGTGAAAATTACCGAACTATCAGTTTAATAAGTCACAGCTGCAAAATACTAACGCGAATTCTTTACAGACGAATGGAAAAACTGGTAGAAGCCGACCTCGGAGAAGATCAGTTTGGATTCCGTAGAAATGTTGGAACACGTGAGGCAATACTGACCTTACGACTTATCTTGGAAGAAAGATTAAGAAAAGGCAAACCTACGTTTCTGGCATTTGTAGACTTAGAGAAAGCTTTTGACAATGTTGACTGGAATACTCTCTTTCAAATTCTGAAGGTGGCAGGGGTAAAATACAGGGAGCGAAAGGCTATTTACAATTTGTACAGAAACCAGATGGCAGTTATAAGAGTCGAGGGGCATGAAAGGGAAGCAGTGGTTGGGAAAGGAGTGAGACAGGGTTGTAGCCTCTCCCCGATGTTATTCAATCTGTATATTGAGCAAGCAGTAAAGGAAACAAAAGAAAAATTCGGAGTAGGTATTAAAATTCATGGAGAAGAAGTAAAAACTTTGAGGTTCGCCGATGACATTGTAATTCTGTCAGAGACAGCAAAGGACTTGGAAGAGCAGTTGAACGGAATGGATGGTGTCTTGAAGGGAGGATATAAGATGAATATCAACAAAAGCAAAACGAGGATAATGGAATGTAGTCGAATTAAATCGGGTGATGCTGAGGGAATTAGATTAGGAAATGAGATATTTAAAGTAGTAAAGTTTTGCTATTTAGGGAGTAAAATAACCGATGATGGTCGAAGTAGAGAGGACATAAAATGTAGACTGGCAATGGCAAGGAAAGCGTTTCTGAAGAAGAGAAATTTGTTAACATCGAGTATAGATTTAGGTGTCAGGAAGTCGTTTCTGAAAGTATTTGTATGGAGTGTAGCCATGTATGGAAGTGAGACATGGACGATAACTAGTTTGGACAAGAAGAGAATAGAAGCTTTCGAAATGTGGTGCTACAGAAGAATGCTGAAGATAAGGTGGGTAGATCACGTAACTAATGAGGAGGTATTGAATAGGATTGGGGAGAAGAGAAGTTTGTGGCACAACTTGACTAGAAGAAGGGATCGGTTGGTAGGACATGTTTTGAGGCATCAAGGGATCACAAATTTGGCATTGGAGGGCAGCATGGAGGGTAAAAATCGTAGAGGGAGACCAAGAGATCAATACACTAAGCAGATTCAGAAGGATGTAGATTGCAGTAGGTACTGGGAGATGAAGAAGCTTGCACAGGATAGAGTAGCATGGAGAGCTGCATCAAACCAGTCTCAGGACTGAAGACCACAACAACAACAACAATGTTGTTGTAACTGTATAATTCCGATTTTGGCTTCTGCATGCGTTGTTGAATAAGTGGAGTTCTCTTAGGGGGCAAAGTACTGAACGAACAGAAAGGTATACGTCATTAGGTCATTTCTTGCCGTGGCCCTCATGACAACAGTGAAACCATCTGTTTTCATACTGTCAATCTTAAAATGGAAAACACAGAGAATACTAGAAAGTAATCAAGCTTGCATATTATTCTTTTTCTTGCATTTTTCATCATTACTTGAATCTTGAAACTGAGCCGCTCATCGTAATATTATAATGGAATAGTTAAAGTTTTCAACAAAAACCACCGATTGGTTCAGGCTGCCACAATTTTATTTCTAAAACGTGACAACTCCTGGTTCCGTCTCCTATCAGAAACATTTGCAGATTTAAATCAGCTCTTTACAAGCATTAAGGCAGTGGCGGCCTCCCATTTTAATTCAGATCGATACATCACCGTCTAAAGAAACCGAAACGAACAAAATCTGAATTTTTGATTTTTGAGGAGTTATCTCCTTTCAGTAATGAGCGATTCGTTTGAACAATACCTATTTGCAACAATATTTCGGAGATACCGACACTGGAAATACTGATGTTTACGACCACTGTATCGAAAAGAGTGATGATTGTTGTTTCGGACTTGTCCGACAGACATCACACATATCCAAGCGAATCACCTAAGATTTGCGTCGAAAATATTACGGAAATGGAAAGCGCTGTTGATGTGCGGTTTTCACAGAATAGAGTGGTTCAAATGGTTCAAATGGCTCTGAGCACTATGGTACTTAACATCTGAGTTCATCAGTCCCCTAGAACTTAGAACTACTTAAACCTAACTAACCTAAGGACATCACACACATCCATGCCCGAGGCAGGATTCGAACCTGCGACCGTAGCGGTCGCTCGGCTCCAGACTGTAGCGCCTAGAACCGCACGGCCACCCTGGACGGCAATGTATTTTAATACTTCAGTATCTCGCGGTAGCGTTCTCGCTTCCCGAGCACAGGGTCCCGGGTTCGATTCCCGGCGGGGTCACGGATTTTTCCTGCCTCGAGATGACTGGGTGTTGTTGTGTCGTCTTCATCATCTTCATTCATGCCCATTACGGTCGGAGGAAGGCAACGGCAAACCACCTCCATTAGGACCTTGCCTAGTAAGGCGGTGCGGGTCTCCCGCATCGTTCCCCTACGCTCTGTAAAGAAGCATGGGACTTAATTTCATTTCATTTCATGCCATCTTAGGCAATTTATGACACTTGTAAGTAAGCATTACAAATATGGAATGTTATACGGTTATATCACTTGTTATGTATTTCACTGTTATTGTCTAACTGCTTTCAGAAAAAAAATACTTGATAATGGCACTTTGTATACTATGGTTGTGTAAGTGTAAATGTAACACTGTAAATAAGCAACAGTCTAATGCCGGTACTGACTTTAAAGTCAACAGAATTGTCCCGAGAGAATTCAGCAACTGTATACAAGTAGATATTTTAGATAAATCTCATTTATTCTTCCGTCTCAGTTGTACACTTTTGTAGTTCCGTCACACTGGATCACCTCCAGATCTAAAGCAAAGTAAAACTAAACATGTACCATGTAATATTTTACAGTAGTAGAAAAAAAAGAAATGCATACACGAGAGTTGCCCAGAAAGTAACGCGCCACTTTTTTTTCTCAGCCGAAAGCAATTCTACGAATGCGAAACGTCACTTATGTATTATCCGAAGTCTCCAGAGTGAGCGCGCCAAGTTCCCGTCACTTCCGACAGATAGCGTAGCTGCAGGTCAATTTCAAAATGGCGTCTGTAGGTGGTGTTATTTGTTATTTATTGAGCATCCATTTTATCATATACAGTGATATAGGAGTTGTCATGATACATTATATGACTTTGTAATTATACTGTAAATTAATAACATAGGCCTACGGTGGTAAAACATGTATAAATATATATCTTGTGCAGCGTATAGTAGAGAATAACAAAACAAACAATAATTAATTATTTATAGTGCATAGTATTTTCATACATCATTATCATTGACCACTATAGTAGAGAATAACAGTACAAACAATAATTAATTAATTATAGTGTGTACAAGCAGCTACGAGGGCAATTCAATAAGTAATGCAACACATTTTTTTTTCTGAAACAGGGGTTGTTTTATTCAGCATTGAAATACACCAGGTTATTCCCCAGTCTTTTAGCTACACAACACTATTTCTCAACGTAATCTCCATTCAATGCTACGGCCTTACGCCACCTTGAAATGAGGGCCTGTATGCCTGCACGGTACCATTCCACTGGTCGATGTCGGAGCCGACGTCGTACGGCATCAATAACTTCTTCATCATCCGTGTAGTGCCTCCCGCGGATTGCGTCCTTCATTGGGCCAAACATATCGAAATCCGACGCCCGCATCTCGTGGTCGTGCGGTAGCGTTCTCGCTTCCCACGCCCGTGTTCCCGGGTTCGATTCCCGGCGGGGTCAGGGATTTTCTCTGCCTCGTGATGGCTGGGTGTTGTGTGATGTCCTTAGGTTAGTTAGGTTTAAGTAGTTCTAAGTTCTAGGGGACTGATGACCATAGATGTTAAGTCCCATAGTGCTCAGAGCCATTTGAACCGTTTGAAATCCGACGGTGCGAGATCGGGGCTGTAGGGTGCATGAGGAAGAACAGTCCACAGAAGTTTTGTGAGCTCCTCTCGGGTGCGAAGACTTGTGTGAGGTCTTGCGTTGTCATGAAGAAGGAGAAGTTCGTTCAGATTTTTGTGCCTACGAACACGCTGAAGTCGTTTCTTCAATTTCTGAAGAGTAGCACAATACACTTCAGAGATGATCGTTTGACCATGGGGAAGGACATCGAACAGAATAACCCCTTCAGCGTCCCAGAAGACTGTAACCGTGACTTTACCGGCTGAGGGTATGGCTTTAAACTTTTTCTTGGTAGGGGAGTGGGTGTGGCTCCACTCCATTGATTGCCGTTTTGTTTCAGGTTCGAAGTGATGAACCCATGTTTCATCGCCTGTAACAATCTTTGACAAGAAATTGTCACCCTCAGCCACATGACGAGCAAGCAATTCTGCACAGATGGTTCTCCTTTGCTCTTTATGGTGTTCGGTTAGACAACGAGGGACCCAGCGGGAACAAACCTTTGAATATCCCAACTGGTGAACAATTGTGACAGCACTACCAACAGAGATGTCAAGTTGAGCACTGAGTTGTTTGATGGTGATCCGTCGATCATCTCGAACGAGTGTGTTCGCACGCTCCGCCATTGCAGGAGTCACAGCTGTGCACGGCCGGCCCGCACGCGGGAGATCAGACAGTCTCGCTTGACCTTGCGGCGATGATGACACACGCTTTGCCCAACGACTCACCGTGCTTTTGTCCACTGCCAGATCACCGTAGACATTCTGCAAGCGCCTATGAATATCTGAGATGCCCTGGTTTTCCGCCAAAAGAAACTCGATCACTGCCCGTTGTTTGCAACGCACATCCGTTACAGACGCCATTTTAACAGCTCTGTACAGCGCTGCCACCTGTCGGAAGTCAATGAAACTATACGAGACGAAGCGGGAATGTTTGAAAATATTCCACAAGAAATTTCCGGTTTTTTCAACCAAAATTGGCCGAGAAAAAAAATGTGTTGCATTACTTATTGAACTGCCGTCGTATTTTCATACATTTGTTCAAATATGAATTATCATTGTCATTGGCCACTATGTCACTATGTTCTGAAAATCCATGTAGTCTGTAACACTGTAAAAACATTCTCTTAATAACATTTTTTTAAGCTCATTTTTAAAAATGTAAAACTTTTCTATCTTTTTGATGCTTAAGGGAAGAGCACTAAAAAGGCTTTTGGGAGGATATATTGCACTTTTGTGATATTGGGCTGTTTTGTGTGTTTCTCTGTGGAAATCATTCCTGTGTCTTGTTTGGTAGTCATGACACTCTCTATTTAAAGAAGAAAATTGGGGGTGAGATTTGAAAAAGCAGATACTTTCGTAGATATATAAAGATGGAAGCGACATTATTTGAAATTCTTTGAAAATTTCCCTGCAGGGCTCTCTTGGTGCAGCCCCTTTCATTATTCTTAATACTCGTTTTTGAATAATGAATGACCGGTTTGCCAGACTTGAATTACCCCAAAATAAGACACCATACTGCAATAGACTGTGCATAAGAGCATAATAAGCATATATTACTGTTTTTTCACTGCAGCAGTTTTTCAGCATTCTGAGTATGTAGCAGCATTTACTTAGCTTTTTATTGAGCATTTCAATATGTTTATCCCACTTTAGATGCTCGTCTAGCCAGATACCTAAAAATTTTGTGTTTGAAGTTTGTAAAATCTTCTGTTCACCAAGTTTTAAAACTATATTGTCCACACTCGTTTATTTGTTGTTTTCATTTCTGTGAGAGGAGGACGACGGTTCAATCCCATGTCTGGCCATTCTCATTTAGGTTTTCAGTGATTTCCCTAAATCGCTTCAGGCAAATACCGGGATGGTTCCCTTGAAATGGCACGGCGAACTTTCTTCCCCATCCTTCCCTAATCCGATGAGACCGATGACCTCGCTGTGTCGTCTCTCCCCCCAATCAACCCAACCCAATTTCTGTGAGGGGTGTATGAGGCATCTCGCCTGCTCCCACTATTCATCACATTTACTAGCGATGGTAACGCATGACTCAGTTCTATAACCAATATATAGTAGACCATTGAAAAGACTACAGACGTCGATGATCCGACGGAAAGTTCATAATTTTGTGCAATAAAAGGGAACAAGGGAGATCTGAACCCGGGTCTCCCGTTTTGCACTCCAATATCGTGACCACACAAGCACGACACCATGGCTACTAAAATTCGCTCGACCGTTCAGTGTTTCTATTTTGCCTCTCTTTTCACAGTCCAGTATACTTCTTCCTGTTTTCCTGTTTCATCTGTGCTCAGTTTTTGACAGGCTATCCACTGGTCATTTTACCACTAAATCTGGGAGAGGTGTGTGTGTGTGTGTGGGGGGGGGGGATGCGATGGCTATTTCTCTTGTAAGTAATTGCATCAGCAACCCGCCTTGTCGACTCAGCACCACGTTCCAGTGTATTGTGTTGTGCAAGTGCAGTTAGTGTTTTAGACAGGTAGATGTTTTGGGATAGAGCGTGGGAGGGGGGAGGGGAATTGGAGGAGGGGAAAGAAAGCAGGGAGGGACTGGTAGGGATGTCATGAGTTTAACAACAAAGGTCGTATTAGAATTATATAACGTATAATTATGTACAAATTCTCGTTGAAACGCTGATAGTGTAGAACAATGCCTATGTACAATGTAAGCAGTATAAAATAGTGAAATTGTAAATGAACCGAGGGAGGATTGGGAGAACGCAAAGAAGGCAACGGAGGAATAGGTAGTGGCAGGGATGCTGTGGGGTCAATAAGAAAGGGGCCTTACACTGAAGTTCCAAAGGGACAAGAATGTAAAAATTTTCTGTTAAGATACCAGAATGTACGCATAAAACCGTAAAATGGGGATAAAATAGAAGATTTTGGAACTGGAAGTAAAGTAGCGAAACCTGAATAAGCATCTGAAGATATACAGATTGTGAAACTTTGAAAGTTTCGAAGGAAAAATAATAAATACTGGAAGACGGTACTCAGTGGTTGGGTTATAGAAAGAGCGAAGGAGAAAATGGCAGTCTGAGAGAGAGAGAGGGATACAGTGGCAGCGGAACATAGTTGACAGGGACAGAACAGTGCTAGGAAAAGAGTGAAGGAGACAGTCCCAGTGGGAGAGGAATAAAGAGAAGGAGAAAGTAAAAGTTGGTGAGAGGCAATGATCATGACAGACTACGACAATGACAGTGACACTGAGAAGAGACAGCAGCAGTGGGAAGAAGTGAAAGAGGTAGCAGCAGTAAGACAGAAGAAGAGGGAGACAGCGACAGTGAGAGGACATTGTATTAGGAGACACTGGCTGTGAGACAGTGATAGTTAGAGAGAGAAAAATAGATATGACAGTGAGTTGGGCTGAATGAGGGAGTGAGAATGGGCAAGTGTGGGTGGATGTGTATGAGGGACTTATAGCGATGGTATAGTCGATGTGAACGAGTTACCGTTAGGGGAACTCGTGAGAGTGAGTTGCATGTTAAAAAAAAAAAAAAAAAATAAGGCGAATATGTTGGCATGCCAAAATTCTTGGGAAGCTTTTTAAAGAGGCTGAGGAAGGTACAATGAGTCCGCTGGAGCCCCACTTTTCAGTCAGGAAACAGGAACACATTCGCAATTTTTTTTTCTCAGATAGGAGGATTTTTCCGGTGGTTCCCACTGTTCCATGCACCAGTGCATGTAACAGATATGAAAATAAATGTATTGATCAGTAAAACGTAGATAGTTTATTACGTGAAATTCAAGTAAAGGAAAACTAATCCTACATCTCAGGCCGGAATTTCCGTGAAAAAAAAAAAATCTGCTTCAGTATTATAACATGGAGTTCCGGGATGATAACGGAGACACTTTACAGCATATTTCTTCGTGCTACGTCACTTTATAAACTACGTTTTCGCCTGACACCGGATATTACGTGCGTATTTTACGTGTACCAGTAGGGTAAACTTGAATCTCTGTATCTCGGAAACGGATAAAGATACCAAGAAAATTTTCATGCTAGTTCGAGATCGGGATGTTAGGAATACACCATAAAAATAACAACCATTTTCTGTCCATAGCCATCTCGAAATTCGTGGTTGGGTTTTGGTCCTAAAACATAAGTTTTTGGGGTGTTGCTCTATAACGGATAAAGATTTTTGAAAATAAGGAGGTGGCTCTTCTAGATAAATGCGTACAGAATTTACCGTTAAAATCTGAGCAATTTGCGGGGATTTATTATTTACTTTTCGCCTCATGCCGTATTTTCCGTGCAGAAGTATCTTGGAACCTCTGTATCTTTGTAACGGGTCAAGATACCATGAAAATCTTCAAGAATGTTCGAGATAAGGATGTTAGGAACATATCGTAAAAATCCCAGCCGTTTGCTGTGCGTAGCTGTCTTGAAATCCTCGGCTGGGTTTTGGTCCGATGGTGTCGGCGAAGAGACAGTAAAAAGGCCCGCATAGTGGAGCTTTTCGAGGAACCGCCTCCAGGTCACATCAACCCCACAGTAGTCCACATCAAATGCAAAAAGAACCAATCGATTTCAAGTGGTTCAAATGTCTCTGAGCACTATGGGACTTAACATCTGAGGTCATCAGTGCCCTAGAACTTAGAACTACTTAAACCTAACTAACCTAAGGACATCACACACATCCATGCCCGAGGCAAGATTCGAACCTGCGACCGTAGCGGTCGCAAGGTTCCAGAGTGTAGCGTCTAGACCAGCTCGGCCACAACGGCCAGCACCAATGGATTTGCTCCATTTGCTTAAGGAGAAGGACACGTGTAATATTCATACCTTCATTCTGTACTAAGTGACACTAAGATAATCCTTCTCTTGGGTATATGAATGGTCCCTAAGCCAAGGGTTATCCAAAACACGTGACCCTACCTTTTTGTCACCAATGGAACTTGAGGAAAATCCAGATTTTATGCGCGGCGTTTTGTAACATTCCAGATACGCATGCTGCCGCATGGATGCCGATTCTATCTGTAGACTGAACAAGCAGTAAAGGAAACCAAAGAAAATTTGGAGAAGGAATTGAAGTTCAGAGAGCAGAAATGTAAACCTTGAGGTTTTTTGTGACATTCTAATCCTGTCAGAGACAGCAAAGGACTTGGAAGAGCAGTTGAAAGGAAAAGACAGTGTTTTGAAAGGAGGATATAAGACGAACATCAACAAAAGAAAAAAAAGGTAGATAGAATGTTGTAGAATTAAATAAGGTGATGCTGAGGGAATTGGATTAGCAAAAAAGAGATTAAAAGTGGTAGATGAGTTTTGCTATTTGGTGAGCAAAATAACTGATGATGGCCGAAGTACAGAGGATATAAAATGGTGACTGCCAATGGCAACAAATGCGTTTCTGAAGAAGAGAAATTTGTTGACATTGAATATTACGCTGTTGAGTCACATTAATGTGAGGCCTGGTCAACAGCCCGGATGATCGCGTTTTGCAGCGACGACCGTTGCGAGATGTACAGGGAGAGAGAGGGTCATTGAGATTCTGAAAGGTAGCCACAGTGATGTGCAGCCACGTTGATTCCGTGCCGTGGCCAGCTCCGGTTGAGACTCCATGGAAGTTTCTCACAATGTACGTTTGGAACACAGAATTGTGTGGTAGTGAATCGTGGACTGTGGGGAAACCGAAACAGAAGAGAATCGAAGTGTTTGGGACGTGGTGTATACAGACGAATATTGAAAATTAGGTGGACTCAAAAAAATGGCTCTAAGCACTATGAGACTTAACATCTCAGGTCATCAGTCCTCTAGACTTAGAACTACGAGGGTCACTCCAAAAGAAACGCACAGTATTTTTGTAAAAATACAGTTTTCATGTGTGAAAGTTTTACAGTGTGTAGATACACCCTTCCCGCTTGTTTTCAAACTTAGTTCAACCTGTTCCCGTGAGTGGCGCCGTCACAGAATGCGTTCGAGATGGCTGCTACACTTGACGTTCGTCAGAAGCAACGTGCTGTCATAGAATTCCTGTGCTGTGAAAACGAGATAGTGAGAAACATCCACAAGAGGTTGAAAAAGGTGTACGGAGATGCTGCTGTCGATCGCAGTACAGTTAGTCGGTGGGCAAGCAGGTTACGTGATGAAAGCGAGCACGGCAATATTGAGGATTGTGCTCGCAGCGGCAGGCCTCGTACTGCACACACTCCAGACAATGTGCAGAGAGTTAACGAATTGGTGACTGCTGACAGACGCATCACAGTGAACGAATTGTCACGCTACGTTGGGATAGGGGAAGGAAGTGTTTGCAGAATACTGGAAGTGTTGGAGTTAAAAAAGGTTTATGCCAGGTGGGTTCCCAGGATGTTGACAGTGGCTCATAAAGAAACAAGAAAAACGGTATGCAGCGAACTTTTGGAACAGTACGAGAATGGTGGAGATGAATTCTTGGAAGAATTGTGACATGTGGCTCTATCATTTTTCACTGGAGACGAAGAGGCAGTCAATGGAGTGGCATCATCCAAATTCACCCAACAAAAAAGAATTCAAAACCACACCTTCTGCTAGAAAAGTTTTGGCTACGGCGTTTTTCGATTCCGAAAGACTCTTGCTTGTGGACATCGTGGCAAGTGGAACCACCATTAATTCTGATGCATATGTGACGACACTGAAGAAACTTCGAGCTCGACTGAGTCGTGATGGACCACATCGGCGAAAGAAGGATGTTTTGCTGTCGCACGACAATGCACGGCCACATGTCAGTCAAAAAACCATGGAAGCGATCACAAAACTCCGATGAACAAGACTGCAACACCCGCCTTACAGTACTGATCTGGCTCCACGTGACTATCATCTCTTTGGGAAACTGAAAGACTCTCTTCGTGGAACGATGTTCAAATGGTTCAAATGGCTCTGAGCACTATGGGACTTAACTTCTGAGGTCATCAGTCGCCTAGAACTTAGAACTACTTAAACCTAACTAACCTATGGACATCACACACATCATGCCCGAGGCAGGATTCGAACTTGCGACCGTAGAGGTCGGGCAATTCCAGACTGTAGTGGAACAAGGTTTGAAGATGATGACTCCGTTGTGCACGCTGCCAAACAGTGGCTCCAACAGGTTAGTCCAGAATTTTACCGTGCGGGTATACAGGCGCTGCTTCCAAGATGGCGTAAGTTAGTTGAGAGGGATGGAAATTATGTGGAGAAATGAAAATATTGTTCCTAAAGGATGTATCTACACACTGTAAGACTTTCAAACATGTAGAATAAAAGATGGATTAAAAAAATAGTGTACATTTCTTTTGGAGTGACCCTCGTACTTAAACCTAACCCAGGGATATCACACATATCCATGCCCGAGGCAGGATACGAAACTGCGACCGTAGCAGCAGCGCGGTTCCGAACTGAAGCGCCTAGAACCGATCGGCCACAACGGCCGGCTTAGGTGGACTGATAAGGTAAGGAATGAAGAGTTTCTCTGCAGAACAGGGGAGGAAAGGAACATACAGAAAACACTGACAAGAAGAAGGATGATAGATGACATCTATCAAGACATCAGGGAATGACTTCGGTTATATTGGCAGGGGCCCCAGAGGGTAAAAGCCGTAGAAGAAGACACGGATTGGGATACAGTCAGAGAATAATTGAGGACGTAGGTTGCAACTAATACTCTGAGAGGGTTGGCACACTGTGTGTGGGGGGGTCGCGGGAGGGGGTAGTTCATGGTGCGCCGCATAAAACCAGTCAGAAGACTGATGACTCAAACAAAATCGATTTGTGTTATGATGCCAACATTTTTGCGTTAGGCTTTACCGTCGCTGTTATTGATATCGACGAAACATGTTTGCTGTTACGTCGCACGATGGGTGGAGGTTTAAACTTTTTGAAACCCGTTGTGGATATAAATAAACAGCGAATGGTAACTGTAAACTTGTTTCATTCAAAGTCTTATGGTCCATATCATTACGCAGTTCATCGTAGATGGACGCCAAAATCGATAAAAAATTACACAAGATTTTTAATTACGGCTGAAGAATTCATTCACACCGAAAAGGAAAGCAATGTTATCATTATTCTTGAGTGGCACTTCCCACTGTTCTTCTTCTGTTAGGTGTTACGCAGGACTGTGGTACAGAAAACACCGTGCAATGTGAAAATGTAAATTTCATGGAAGTAGCTAATGCTTGCCAGTTGTATTGTGCTAATAAAGACAATCACAGAAAATTGAAAGTAAACTTTTTTTATTTTTTTTTATTTTTTTTAGATAGCCTGTTATACATAAAAAAACAGACGATATTTATTCCGGACGTACATACTTCTCCATATTTATAACACCCTTCCTTCAGTTGCAATTGGATGTGCTGTTTACGTGGAAGAGTCTGACGTAAATATGAAATAATTAGGGAAAAGCACTTGTTGCGTCGTTAAGGCTGTTGCGCTTTTACCAGGCGCGGAAGTAAGTTCCACTAAAAGTTGATGTTTGATATGTGAACCGGAGAGCGGGACTATAGCAAAATTGACTGACTTGGAAGAAATTCAATAGAGCCAGGGGAAAAGGAGAGTATCTTACATGAGCTACTGCCTGATTCCACAAACGTTTGCACTTAAAGTTAGGTCTCGTGAAAGATGTTCTAAAATAGTGAACGACGAAGGCAAGCAATGTATGAACTTGAGGGAAAAATTCGCACGGCTGATCAAATCAGAAGAAGGCATCTCCGTTGGTTCGCGGATTTTTCTAAGACAATCATTTTGACGAAATGTAGCACGCCGATTAGAGGGCTACCCGGGGAAGGTTTAAAAATATTCGTTTCAATTTCCTTGAAGATAAGAGAGCGCAAAATTATAACACGTGCGCGTATTTTCGTCGTGTTACGAAAGGCTTGTCTCAAATTACACTTCCTTCCTGCCCACCTCGACGTCTTGCCCGAATATTAAGGAGCAATTTTCTGAGGGACATAGCGAAGGAAGGATCAGTTTTTCCAAACTCCGTAA
Source organism: Schistocerca nitens (assembly GCF_023898315.1). Taxonomy (NCBI): domain Eukaryota; kingdom Metazoa; phylum Arthropoda; class Insecta; order Orthoptera; family Acrididae; genus Schistocerca; species Schistocerca nitens. The sequence goes on along the minus strand of NC_064625.1, from coordinate 137,937,512 downwards.
TTGTCTCCTAATACGAAGCACGAGTTTGATATTTGCCTCAAAGGTGGCTACAACCTTCCTGTGTAATGATGTAAAGGCCTGGGACCCTGCTACATAACCTTCAGGCACATGCGAGAAAAAAGGCCACAGTTCAGAAGTTCATGTGAGCTGCAAGGTGCATTAATGACTTGACAATGGCACCACTTTCTTTAAAGTCTGTACCACCATTAAACTGTTTTTTTTTTATTTGCAGTGTTACAATTACACGATCATGATTTCAGCTCAAAATGCCATTATCAAGTGTTTTAATGTTATACAGTGCCTAAGATGGCATACTGCCATATTTAAAATACACTATTAGAAACATTGTCTAAGGGTCAATATTTCTGGTAACATGCTACTGCTATGTTTTATCACTGAGCATACCATCTTGACTATACTCAATGATAAAACAAGGATTTTACCAGATATATTGATCCTTAGGCAATGTGTCTAATAGTGTATTTTAAATACACTAAGAGGTGGCATGACCCCCTTTCATATTTCTATCTTACTCTGAGTAATTCGATTTTCCTCTCTGATTGCATGCTGTAAAAAGTTGCTATTCCTGCACACGCAGACTTCCCATACAGCGTATCTCGTCACCCAGGTGGTCCGGTGACAGGCGAGTTTGCTGAGCTTGAAAGGGTTAAGCCGACAGGTGTGAGGGAGTCAAGTGGATGCTTTCCAGACGCCGACATAAGAGCGGGAGCGAAACGCCCACAGGGGCCTGAAGGAGCGGTTGGGCTAGAGATTCCGTTACTTCGCAGAAACTTAGTGAAAACACTTTCTGGCGGGCTACCAGCGAGGCTTGGGAATGGCTTGTGCTCCCAGGCAGTCTTGGCGGGCAAGTTCCCGCGTTTTCTGCAAAATCGTAACTGTGATTGGCTTTCCCAGGGGATAGCTCCGTGACGTAGCAAAATCGGCGCAGGAATTGGCGCCAAGAATCTCCATTGGTGGAATAGTAGTGCTTCGACAACAGAGTTTTCGAGTTGCTGATTGGAACGTTTTAACCACGGCCACTGTCGTGGGGGCGGGAATGTTCTGTGTTCGGTTTGTATGGGTGCTCTTGAGAGAGTCGGCTCTCGCCTTTCTGTCGGAGTAGGTTACAAGACTGAGCTCTCGCTGCTCTGGACAGCCTCCCTTCCGTTGGCTGTCTAATATACACTCCTGGAAATGGAAAAAAGAACACATTGACACCGGTGTGTCAGACCCACCATACTTGCTCCGGACACTGCGAGAGGGCTGTACAAGCAATGATCACACGCACGGCACAGCGGACACACCAGGAACCGCGGTGTTGGCCGTCGAATGGCGCTAGCTGCGCAGCATTTGTGCACCGCCGCCGTCAGTGTCAGCCAGTTTGCCGTGGCATACGGAGCTCCATCGCAGTCTTTAACACTGGTAGCATGCCGCGACAACGTGGACGTGAACCGTATGTGCAGTTGACGGACTTTGAGCGAGGGCGTATAGTGGGCATGCGGGAGGCCGGGTGGACGTACCGCCGAATTGCTCAACACGTGGGGCGTGAGGTCTCCACAGTACATCGATGTTGTCGCCAGTGGTCGGCGGAAGGTGCACGTGCCCGTCGACCTGGGACCGGACCGCAGCGACGCACGGATGCACGCCAAGACCGTAGGATCCTACGCAGTGCCGTAGGGGACCGCACCGCCACTTCCCAGCAAATTAGGGACACTGTTGCTCCTGGGGTATCGGCGAGGACCATTCGCAACCGTCTCCATGAAGCTGGGCTACGGTCCCGCACACCGTTAGGCCGTCTTCCGCTCACGCCCCAACATCGTGCAGCCCGCCTCCAGTGGTGTCGCGACAGGCGTGAATGGAGGGACGAATGGAGACGTGTCGTCTTCAGCGATGAGAGTCGCTTCTGCCTTGGTGCCAATGATGGTCGTATGCGTGTTTGGCGCCGTGCAGGTGAGCGCCACAATCAGGACTGCATACGACCGAGGCACACAGGGCCAACACCCGGCATCATGGTGTGGGGAGCGATCTCCTACACTGGCCGTACACCACTGGTGATCGTCGAGGGGACACTGAATAGTGCACGGTACATCCAAACCGTCATCGAACCCATCGTTCTACCATTCCTAGACCGGCAAGGGAACTTGCTGCTCCAACAGGACAATGCACGTCCGCATGTATCCCGTGCCACCCAACGTGCTCTAGAAGGTGTAAGTCAAATACCCTGGCCAGCAAGATCTCCGGATCTGTCCCCCATTGAGCATGTTTGGGACTGGATGAAGCGTCGTCTCACGCGGTCTGCACGTCCAGCACGAACGCTGGTCCAACTGAGGCGCCAGGTGGAAATGGCATGGCAAGCCGTTCCACAGGACTACATCCAGCATCTCTACGATCGTCTCCATGGGAGAATAGCAGCCTGCATTGCTGCGAAAGGTGGATATACACTGTACTAGTGCCGACATTGTGCATGCTCTGTTGCCTGTGTCTATGTGCCTGTGGATCTGTCAGTGTGATCATGTGATGTATCTGACCCCAGGAATGTGTCAATAAAGTTTCCCCTTCCTGGGACAATGAATTCACGATGTTCTTATTTCAATTTCCAGGAGTGTACTTTTATGTGATTGTAACTGTTTGACGAAGTTGCTGAAGTTTTGACTTCAACGTAACTTTCCAAGTACAGTTGGCAATTGAGCATTCTACATACAAGCGGCCTATGTTGTCTGTCTTGAGCAGTTTTGGCTAAAATTGACTGTATCGCAGTTACTGTGTGACTTCGCTTGTTAAAATCAATCACTGTACCGTCAGTGATTGTGTGGCGAGCCTTCTTCGTCTCCCTCAGAGGCGCATTTGTATTGCTAGGAAGTCTTTAGTCTGGAACAACCAGACCAGGATAATTTGTTTCGGGCTATACTCGCGACATTATCACCACCACGACGGGATGTTGAAGCAACCAGCCATCGCTTCCGGTACGCCAGATCGTGTCCTTGCAGTTAAGAAGACTGCTTGGTAATGTACGTCCGCAGCACCGGTAAATCAGACAATTTTCCTAGGTGATAATCAGACCTCAGCAGAGCGCGCCTGTTCGTCTTTTCTTTGTTCTGTCTTGTGTGTTCATTGTCTGAGTTCTCACTACCGTAGCAGCAATTAATGTTGTGTTGGCTGTGTGTTGCTCTTAAGATTTGAGTTGCAAGGAATTGGTTCCACATACCACTTCGTCATAAATGTCACAATCTAGTTTATGAACAACTTCACAGCATTTTTTTGGTATCCAATTTGATGTATTGTAAATGTTTCGTGTGTTTTGTTTATTATTTTGAGTTTAGTCATAATAAATCAAATTGTTATTTTGGACAGAACTTTCATTCTGTTAATCGGTAGAGCAACCTTTTCATTTCTCACTATGTTAATGAAACTTTCCTTAATTTCTATCCAATTAAATTATTGCAGGTGCCAAACCCTTTTCTACTCCACTTGCAGGGTCGATTAGAGTCAGTTCGCGTTTCTTCTTAATCCATGTGCAGCAGCAAAAGTCGGAGTTAGAAAAGGGGGGGGGGGTTAGAGCATCATTTCCATATGAAGATTCTAGAAGACTTTAGTGTTAAATACACTGCTAGCCCTGGCACCTCGCAACACTACTGGCCATTAAAATTGCTACACCACGAAGATGACGTGCTACAGACGCGAAATTTAACCGACACGAAGAAGATGCTGTGATATGCAAATGATTAGCTTTTCAGAACATTCACACAAGGTTGGCGTCGGTGGCGACACCTACAACGTGCTGACATGAGGAAAGTTTCCAACCGATTTCTCATACAGAAACAGCATTTGACGGGCGTTGCCTGGTGAAACGTTGTTGTGATGCCTCGTGAAAGGAGGATAAATGCATACCATCACGTTTCCGACTTTGATAAATGTCGGTTTGTAGCCTACGGTGATTGCGGTTTATCGTATCACTACATTGCTGCTCGCGTTGGTCGAGATCCAATGACTGTTAGCAGAATATGGAATCAGTGGCTTCAGGAGGGTAATACGGAACGTCGTGCTGGATCCCAACGGCCTCGTATCACTAGCAGTCGAGATGACAGGCATCTTATCCGCATGGCTGTAACGGGTCGTGCTGCCACGTCTCGATCCCTACTCAACAAATGGGGACGTTTGCAAGACAACAACCATCTGCACGAACGGTTCGACGATGTTTGCAGCAGCATGTACTATCAGCTCGGAGACCGTGTCTGTGGTTACCCTTGACGCTGCGTGTATTCGTCATCGCCATACTGAGGTATCACCCGGCGTGATGGTATGGGGTGCCACTGGTTACACGTCTCGGTCACCACTTGTTCGCATTGACAGCTCTTTGAACAGTGGACGTTACATTTCAGATTTGTTACGACCCGTGGCTCTATCCTTAATTCGATCCCTGCGAAACCCTACATTTCAGCAGTATAATGCACGACCGCATGTTGCAGGTCCTGTACGGGCCTTTCTGGATACAGAAAATGTTCGACTGCTGCCCTGACCAGCACATTCTCCAGATCTCTCACCAACTGAAAACGTCTGGTCAATGGTGGCCGAGCAACTGGCTCGTCACAATACGCCAGCCACTACTCTTGATGAACTGTGGTATCGTGTTGAAGCTGCATGGGCAGCTGTACCTGGACACGCCATCGAAGCTCTGTTTGGCTCAATGCCCAGGCGTATCAAGGCCGTTATTACGGCCATAGGTGGTTGTTCTGGGTACTGATTTCTCAGGATCTGTGCACCCAAATTTCGTGAAAATGTAATCAGATGTCAGTTCTAGTATAATATATTTGCCCAATGAATACCCGTTTATCATCTGCATTTCTTCTTGGTGTAGCAATTTTAATGGACAGTAGTGTACGACAGTATGCCATCTTAGGCATTGTATAACATTAAAACACTTGATAATGGCATTTTGAGCCGAAATCATGATCGTGTAAATGTAGCACTGCAAATAAAAAAAAGTCTAACGGCGGCACTGACTATAAAGAAATATATTATCACTGTGGCCCCACATCATGAAAAAATTATACAATGGCACAAGTTTTCACCAAATATCTGCCCAGCGCCACTGTGGACGAGTCACACGATGGGGAGGTCGCCACAGGCTCTCTTATCCACATTTCACCCCATCTCTTGACGTCTCTGCGATGGATGTCAGAACCAGCTGAAATCATGCGGTCTCCTTATGGGTGGCCGAGGAAAGCGTTTCAGACTCACTGCCGCTGAGAATCGACACAAAAACATCTCAGGGACTGGCATAAAGGGCATGAATCAAACCACCCCTTTTTGCCGGGGCGTTGATTTCTACACATTTTGTAAGTAGGCTGTTTAGGTTTTTATGTTGGTAACGCCATGTAGCGCTCTGTATGAAAATCACTGACTGTGCTGTGTGCAGTCTGTGACTGGTTTGTATTGTTGGAACATTGTTATTGTAGTGTTGGGCAGTTGACTGTTAACCGCGCGTAGCGTTGCGCAGTTTGAGGTGAGCCGCCAGCAGTGGTGGATGTGGGGGGAGAGATGGCGGAATTTAAAGAACGGACGATCTGGACGTGTGTCCGCCAGAAAGAGTAAATGTGTAATACTGAATGTCATGAATTGATTAAATATGTATATATTATGACTTTTGAAAACTATTATGGTAAATACATTGTTTGTTCTCTATCAAAATCTTTCATTTGCTAACTATGCCTATCAGTAGTTAGTGCCTTCAGTAGTTAGAATCTTTTATTTAGCTGGCAGTATTGGCGCTCGCTGTATTGCAGTAGTTCGAGTAACGAAGATTTTTGTAAGTGATTTGTGAAAGGTATAGGTTAATGTTAGTCAGGGCCATTCTTTTGTAGGGATTATTGAAAGTCCGATTGCGTTGCGCTAAAAATATAGTGTGTCAGTTTAGTGTTGATCAGAATAGGTAAAGAGCGAAATGTCTGAGTACGTTCAGTTTTGCTCAGCTGTTTGAAAATCAAATAGCGTAAGAGTGTTATCAGCACAGTAATTCATTAATTTTTCTAAGGGGACGTTTCAATTTCACCGCCGAAAACGACGGTTCGCAGTGCAGTGAGCACTAGGAAGATATCATTGACAATTTTTGACATTGTTGACACCCCCGAACGTTTCAATACTTGACTAAGTACAACCCTACTACTACTATTGTAATTTAGTATGCTTTTACCTAAATAACAGAAACCCTGTATGTTGCCATGTATACTTTACCCTAACGCAACAAAAAGTCGTGTAACGAAAAAGCCACTCTTACTAAAATTTGGTTTAGTTTCCAAATAAAGTACACTATAGAAGGATAGTCCTGTTAATAGGAGAAGGTAATTACTAGAGTTACCCTTTTTCAGGATTTGACCGAATGTTGTGTCTAATGGACAAATAAATTACACTATTCAATTCTTTTCCTAAGATCTTACCCAGCGGCTAGAAAGAAATGCAGTATGAATAGTATCATACTGAATCTAGGACAATTCAGTTCTAAGTTCATTTAGTGGTTTAAAACATGTAGTAACGGTCGCCAGCCTAGACAGGCAATGAAACAGTGAAGTGTTGGAAAAGCAGAAATGTGAATTTTGCCTACATTCTTGCTACTGTTTAAGTTGCTTCTTCAAATAAATATTACTCCACGTAAACAATGTTGGACTACACCCGTATACTTTATGTTTTAAAAGACACATAGCCCAATAGATAACTTCAAGGAAGCTAAAAAATATTTGGGATTGGGGGGGGGGGGGACTTTTAGAAAAGCACTTTACATAAAGAAAAAACTTAAATACTAAAATACTTTGATACTAAAGCACATACTATTTATACTGAACATTTCACTTAAAAAAGCTCTTTCTTACTGGAATTTACTTTCTAAAGCTTTTACTCTTTAAACTAACGCTGTATAGTCATTTAACAGATTCTGGTAACTTGGCTTCACTCTGATTCAATTTTACGTAAGCAAACTTTTACTATTACACTCTGCAGTAGCTAAGAAAATTTTTTGATTGTTTATACAAAAAAGAAAAAAACATTTAAATGGTGCCTCTTTATACTAACTTGGCACTTCAGAAGTCTGCAAACAGAATACTAGGATTAATGAAACACCTGGAAGGAATCGTGTATTGGTGTACGATTAGGATGAAATGACAGGGTGAACCTGTTTCTTTACGGTTCAAGAATGATTATTAGAAACGCAGTTTAAATTACCGGTTCACGCTGTACAAAAGTAAAAACACACAAAATTCTTACCTGGTCGCTGCAGGCTTGGCTGTGGCTACACTACCCACAGTACAGCCTGCAATTCTCTTGCTGTGCGGGCTCAATTTCTGTTCTTGGCGTCGTTCAATTTTAGATGCAGTAGCCCAACAACTCACAGGAATGTCATAAGCCGTTTGCAGTCTTCATCCGAGGCATTTTTGTGCGAATTTGCAGGCAAAGCTTCTCATGATCCACAAAGGTGTTGCCTCAATCACTGCTGCCTACTGACTGTGTGACTCACTTCCCGCGCTTGTTCTAGGTAGCACGCCAGTGCGCCCTTGCCACCTTTTTCACTCCCCAGAGCCACGTTCGCTTAAATAAAAGCACACTGGCTTTTACATAACACCTATTTCTTACATTGTTCCCAAACGAGTACCCATGGTCTATGGGTAGCGTCTTTGATTCACAATCAAAACGTATTCGGTCCCGGGTTCGATCCCCGCCACTGCATAAATTTTGATAAATAATCAGCATTGGCGGCCGAAGACTTCCGGCATAAGAAGTCAGCCTCATTCTGCCAACGGCATTGTCAAAGAGGGCACTCTCTTGTCCTAGGGGTGGGAAATTGCCCCTAAAGGCGGAAGAATCAGCAATGATCAACGACATGAGGATTCAGAAGGCAATGGAAACCACTGCACTAAAGACACGTAACGTGTATCCACAGGACATGTGGCCTGTAATTGAAGAAGTGTCATGATGATCTCTCCATTGGCAAAAGATTCCGGAATAGTCCCCCATTCGGATCACCGGGAGGGGACTGCCAAGGGGGAGGTTACCATGAGAAAAAGATTGAATAATCAACGAAAGGATAACGTTCTACGAGTCGGGGCGTGGAATGTCAGAAGCTTGAACGTGGTAGGGAAACTAGAAAATCTGAAAAGGGAAATGCAAAGGCTCAATCTAGATATAGTAGGGGTCAGTGAAGTGAAGTGGAAGGAAGACAAGGATTTCTGGTCAGATGAGTATCGGGTAATAGCAACAGCAGCAGAAAATGGTATAACAGGTGTAGGATTCGTTATGAATAGGAAGGTAGGGCAGAGGGTGTGTTACTGTAAACAGTTCAGTGACCGGGTTGTTCTAATCAGAATCGACAGCAGACCAACACCGACAACCATAGTTCAGGTATACATGCCGACGTCGCAAGCTGAAGATGAACAGATAGAGAAAGTGTATGAGGATATTGAAAGGGTAATGCAGTATGTAAAGGGGGACGAAAATCTAATAGTCATGGGCGACTGGAATGCAGTTGTAGGGGAAGGAGTAGAAGAAAAGGTTACAGGAGAATATGGGCTTGGGACGAGGAATGAAAGAGGAGAAAGACTAATTGAGTTCTGTAACAAGTTTCAGCTAGTAATAGCGAATACCCTGTTCAAGAATCACAAGAGGAGGAGGTATACTTGGAAAAGGCCGGGAGATACGGGAAGATTTCAATTGGATTACATCATGGTCAGACAGAGATTCCGAAATCAGATACTGGACTGTAAGGCGTACCCATGAGCAGATATAGACTCAGATCACAATATAGTAGTGATGAAGAGTAGGCTGAAGTTCAAGACATTAGTCAGCAAGAATCAATACGCAAAGAAGTCGGATACGGAAGTACTAAGGAATGACGAGATACGTTTGAAGTTCTCTAACGCTATAGATACAGCAATAATGAATAGCGCAGTAGGCAGTACAGTTGAAGAGGAATGGACATCTCTAAAAAGAGCCATCACAGAAGTTGGGAAGGAAAACATAGGTACAAAGAAGGTAGCTGCGAAGAAACCATGGGTAACAGAAGAAATACTTCAGTTGATTGATGAAAGGGGAAGTACAAACATGTTCCGGGAAAATCAGGAATACAGAAATACAAGTCGCTGAGGAATGAAATCAATAGGAAGTGCAGGGAAGCTAAGACGAAATGGCTGCAGGAAAAATGTGAAGACATCGAAAAAGATATGATTGTCGGAAGGACAGACTCACCATACAGGAAAGTCAAAACAACCTTTGGTGACATTAAAAGCAACGGTGGTAACATTAAGAGTGCAACGGGAATTCCACTGTTAAATGCAGAGGAGAGAGCAGATAGGTGGAAAGAATACACTGAAAGCCTCTATGAGGGTGAAGATTTGTCTGATGTGATAGAAGAAGAAACAGGAATCGATTTAGAAGAGATAGGGGATCCAGTATTAGAATCGGAATTTAAAACTTTGGAGGACTTACGGTCAAATAAGGCAGAAGGGATGGATAACATTCCATCAGAATTTCTAAAATCATTGGGGGAAGTGGCAACAAAACGACTATTCACGTTGGTGTGTAGAATATATGAGTCTGGCGACATACCATCTGACTTTCGGAAAAGCATCATCCACACAATTCCGAAGACGGCAAGAGCTGACAAGTGCGAGAATTATCGCACAATCAGCTTAACAGCTCATGCATCGAAGTTGCTTACAAGAATAATATACAGAAGAATGGAAAAGAAAATTGAGAATGCGCTAGGTGACGATCAGTTTGGCTTTAGGAAAAGTAAAGGGACGAGAGAGGCAATTCTGACGTTACGGCTAATAATGGAAGCAAGGCTAAAGAAAGATCAAGACACTTTCATAGGATTTGTCGACCTGGAAAAAGCGTTCGACAATATAAAATGGTGCAAACTGTTCGAGATTCTGAAAAAAGTAGGGATAAGCTATAGGGAGAGACGGGTCATATACAATATGTACAACAACCAAGAGGGAATAATAAGAGTGGACGATCAAGAACGAAGTGCTCGTATTAAGAAGGGTGTAAGACAAGGCTGTAGCCTTTCGCCCCTACTCTTCAATCTGTACATCGAGGAAGCAATGATGGAAATAAAAGAAAGGTTCAGGAGTGGAATTAAAATACAAGGTGAAAGGATATCAATGATACGATTCGCTGATGACATTGCTATCCTGAGTGAAAGTGAAGAAGAATTAAATGATCTGCTGAACGGAATGAACAGTCTAATGAGTACACAGTATGGTTTGAGAGTAAATCGGAGAAAGACGAAGATAATGAGAAGTAGTAGAAATGAGAACAGCGAGAAACTTAACATCAGGATTGATGGTCACGAAGTCAGTGAAGGAATTCCGCTACCTAGGCAGTAAAATAACCAATGACGGACGGAGCAGGGAGGACATCAAAAGCAGACTCGCTATGGCAAGAAAGGCATTTCTGGCCAAGAAAAGTCTACTAATATCAAATACCGGCCTTAATTTGAGGAAGAAATTTCTGAGGATGTACGTCTGGAGTACAGCATTGTATGGTAGTGAAACATGGACTGTGGGAAAACCGGAACAGAAGAGAATCGAAGCATTTGAGATGTGGTGCTATAGACGAATGTTGAAAATTAGGTGGACTGATAAGGTAAGCAATGAGGAGGTTCTACGCAGAATCGGAGAGGAAAGGAATATGTGGAAAACACTGATAAGGAGAAGGGACGGGATGATAGGACATCTACTAAGACATGAGGGAATGACTTCCATGGCACTAGAGGGAGCTGTAGAGGGCAAAAACTGGAGAGGAAGACAGAGATTGGAATACGTCAAGCAAATAATTGAGGACGTAGGTTGCAAGTGCTACTCTGAGATGAAGAGGTTAGCACAGGAAAGGAATTCGTGGCGGGCCGCATCAAACCAGTCAGAAAAAAAAAAAAACTGAAATTGTCAAATTTACATCAACGTGATGAATATATACAGGTAAATATTTTAAAATACAAAATATCACCAGAAAATTACTTACCGTCATAAACAATTTACACAGCATTTTACATGCATTACTTACATACATTGGAAAGAACTTCAAACTACCGGCCGCTGTGGCCGAGCGGTTCTATTCGCTTCAGTCCGGAACTGCGCTGCTGCTACAGTCGTAGGTTTGGATCCTGCCTCGGGCGTGGATGTGTGTGATGTCCTTAGGTTAGTTTGGTTTAAGTAGTTCTAAGTTGTAAGGGACTGATGACCTCCGTTGTTAAGTCCCATAGTGCTCAGAGCCATGTGAACCATATGACAGAGTCTCATCGGTTAAATATGTACAACTAACGTTGCAAAGCGATATGAAATGGAACGAGCATGAAATGACTGTAGCAGTGATGGCGAATGATTTACTTCGGTTTATTGAGAGAATTTTAGGAAACTGGAGTTCAGTAGTAAAGGAGTCCGCATGTACAGCACAAGTTCGAGCCAGTCTTGAATACTGTTGGAGTGATTGCACTTAAGGAAGACCTCGAAGCAGTTCAGAGGTGGGCCGCCAGATTTCTTACTGGTAAGTTACACTACTGGCATTTAAAATTCCTACACCAAGAAGAAATGCAGATGATAGCTGGGTATTCATTGGACAAATATATCGTATTAGAACTGACATGTGATTACATTTTCACCCAATTTGGGTGCATAGATCCTGAGAAATCAGTACCCAGAACAACCACCTCTGGCCGTAATAACGGACTTGATACGCCTGGGCATTGAGTCCAACAGAGCTTGGATGGCGTGTACAGGTACAGCTGCCCATGCAGCTTCAACACGATACCACAGTTCATCAAGAGTAGTGACTGGCGTATTGTGACGAGCCAGTTGCTCGGCCACCATTGACCAGACGTTTTCAATTGGTGAGAGATCTGGAGAATGTGCTGGCCAGGGCAGCAGTCGGACATTTTCTCTATCCAGAGAGGCCCGTACAGGACCTGCAACATGCGGTCGTGCATTATCCTGCCGAAAGGTAGGGTTTCGCAGGGATCGAATGAAGGGTAGAGCCACGGGTCGTAAAACATCTGAAATGTGACATCTAGTGTTCAAAGTGCCGTCAGTGCGAACAAGAGGTGACCGAGACGTGTAACCAATGACACCCGATACCACCAAGTCGGGTGATGCGCCAGTATGGCGATGACGAATACACACTTCCAATGTACGTTCACCGCGATGTCGCCAAACACGTATGTGACCATCATGATGCTGTAAACAGAACTTGGATCCATCCGGAAAAATGACGTTTTGTCATTCGTGCACCCAGGTTCGTCGTTGAGTACACCATCGCAGTCGCTCCTGTCTGTGATGCAGCGTCAAGGGTAACTGCAGCCATGGTCTCCGAGCTGCTAGTCCATGCTGCTGCAAACGTCAAAATGGTTCAAATGGCTCTGAGCACTATGGGACTCAACTACTGAGGTCATTAGTCCCCTAGAACTTAGAACTAGTTAAACCTAACTAACCTAAGGACATCACAAACATCCATGCCCGAGGCAGGATTCGAACCTGCGACCGTAGCGGTCTTGCGGTTCCAGACTGCAGCGCCTTTAACCGCACGGCCACTTCGGCCGGCGCTGCAAACGTCGTCGAACTGTTCGTGCAGATGGTTGTTGCCTTGCAAACGTCCCCATATGTTGACTCAGGGATCGAGACGTGGCTACACGATCCGTTACAGCCGTGCGGATAAGATGCCTGTCACCTCTACTGCTAGTGATACGAGGCCGTTGGGATCCAGCACGGCGTTCCGTATTACCCTCCTGAACCCACCGATTCCATATTCGCTAACAGTCATTGGATGTCGATCAACGCGAGGAGCAATGTCGCGATACGATAAACCGCAATCGCGATAGGCTACAATCCGAGCTTTATCAAAGTCGGAAACGTGATGGTACGCATTTCTCCTACTTACACGAGGCATCACATCAACTTTTCACCAGGCAACGCCGGTCAATTGCTGTTCGTGTATGAGAAATCGGTTGGAAACTTTTCTCATGTCAGCACGTTGTAGGTGTCACCACCTTGTGTTAATGCTCTGAAAAGCTAATCATTTGCATATTACAGCATCTTTTTCCTGTCTGTTAAATTTTGCGTCTGTAGCACGTCATCTTCGTGGTGTAGCAATTTTAATGGCCAGTAGTGTAGGTCTAAGTGTAGGGGACTGATGACCTCAGATGTAAGTCCCATCGTGCTTAGAGCCATTTGAACATCTGCCAAAACTGCATCTGACGATTCGTAGGACAGTCAGCCGGATATATATATATATATATATATATATATATATATATATATATATATATATATATATATACAAACGAAGGAGTGCTGGCGGCGCGAAGTTTCTGATCGGCAATGTCCGGGAGTAAATTAAAATTCCCTCAGCAGTGTCTTCTGATGTGAGGCCATGTGACACTGTTGATATTATACATTCGTCTGATGTTGACCTAGCCAAGAGCTACGATACAGAATTTCTGCATCTGCTCTCCTTCGCTCATTTGCACAGTATCGGACTACTTTGACGTCAAAGTTGTGATGGTTCTCATTAGCATTAACGCATGCTAGCTATGGGTCACAAAATCACCGAGATTACACTCCGCGGATCCACACCTTATGACATTTTACTGCTGGATTTTATTAGAAGGTTCTTATAACGAACAGAGCAAGATCCCGACGTTCGAACAGACTGATGTATAAGCGCCTCGGGTTTCTTCGTGTTGCGTCCCTTTAGATGACCTCCCGCGCAGGATTTTTGGTTAGCAAGCAGGACTCGTTCAAAAGAAACTGCAGCATCTCACTCAGCAGACACTAGGCAGAAAATACTATTTTGTACTTATGACAGGTGTTGAGCCTGTTTTCCACGCCTTCCGTTATCTCGCACATCTGTAGTTTACATGCGGCGACGCGCGATGAGTTTCAGCCTCGCTGAGATGTCTGGCAAATGGGCACACTGGACAAATAATTAGTCATCTGCTGAAGACGTGACGCTAGTGCTGTGTTACACCGCTTCCAGCGCAGTTTGGTGAGGAAGACTGTCTACATCTACGTCTACATACACTGCTGGCCACCGTAAATGCAACACCAAGAAAGACAAGAGGTAGCACAACAAAATTTATTTTGTAGATAACATGTTGACCAAGTATCAAATGATTACGTTTACAGACGTCTGTGACATGTGGTTCCTGCCAGAATCAGTAGCCAGAGTAGCCGCCATTGTTGGAGATCACCGCTGCCACACGTCTCGGCATTGAGTCAAAGAGACGTTGGATGTGTTCCTGGGGTACAGCAGCCCAAGCAGCTTCCACACGTTGCCAAAGATCATCTGGTGTGGCAGCTGGAGATGTAATCTGGGTCACTCGTTGAGCAACCGTGGACCACATGTTTTCTATCGGCGAAAGATCCGGAGAGCGAGCCGGCCAGGGAAGCAATTCAATCTGATTATTGACGAACAACCTTTGGACAATGCGTGCCACGTGTGGTCGCGCATTATCCTGTTGAAATATGGCTGTGGCCGAGCCCTGAAGGTAAGGAAGGACAACTGGCTCCAGCACCTCGGATATGTAGCGCCGGCTATTTAAAGTACCGGCAATGCGTACTAGAGGCGTGCGAGAGTAATATCCAATACCGCCCCATACCATAGTACCCGGTGCAAGACCAGTGTGGCGGTGCATAATGTAGCTGTCCAGCATCCTCTCTCCACGGTGTCTCCACACTCGAATCCGACCATCGTGGTGCTGCAGACAGAAGCGTGCCTCGTCAGTAAAGACAACGTCATTCCATTCTGCCGTCCACATCCGTCTGTCATCACACCATTGGCGACGGAGACGTCTGTGGTTCTGCGTCAATGGTAGACGAAGCAATGGACGTCTTGCGGACAGACCACTCTGCTGTAAACGGCGTCGAATGGTACGCGCAGACACTGGATGATGCGTTACAGACGCAATGTGCTGTGCTACGGTTCGGGATGTCACTGAGCGATCCGTCACTGCCATGCGCACAATTTGCCTATCAGCACGTGCAGTGGTGCACCGAGGTGAATGCTATCGACCACGTCGGTCCGTCGTACCCTCCTGCATCCAACGGTCACATATCCGCATTACAGTTGTTTGGTTTCGTCCAACACGACTAGCGATTTCTCTGTATGATAATCCACAATCTCGGTAAGCCACTATCCTTCCTCTGTCGAACTCGGATACTTGAACCAACGATGTTCGGTGTTGTCTACGAGGCATAACTGATCGTCTTGTGAAACAACCACAAGGTAAACACACGTGCCGAACGTACACTCGTCGAAATCGCCAAGCCTTAAATGGCGCTATGAGGTGGCGCCACAGGCGCGCGTGATGTGCGTCTGCGCTGAAATTCTAATCAGATGCATATCTCATCGCTGCAAACCCATGGTGTAAATTTCACTTGATTCGGATGCTTCCTTCGGGGTGTTGCATTTACGGTGGCCAGCAGTGTACATACTCTGCAAGCAACCATACGGTGCGTGGCGGAGGGTACCGATTACCACCACTAGTCATCTCCTTTCGCGTTACACACGCAAACAGATCGAGGGAGAAACGACTGTCTATATCCCTGTGTCTCCGTACGAGCCCTAACTTCTCTCGTCTTGTATTTACGCACTATGTATGTTGGCGGCAGTAGAATCGTTCTGCAGTCAGCTTCAAATGTCTGCCCTATAAATTTTCTCAGTAGTGTTCCTCGGAAAGAACATCTTCCCTTCAGAGATTCCGATTTGAGTTCTCGACGCATATGCGCAACACTTGCGTGGACCAGTAACAAATCTAGCAGCCCGCCTCTGAACTGCTTCGATGTCTTCTTTCAGTCCGACCTGGTGTGGATTCTAAACACTCGAGCAGTACTCAAGACAGATCGCAGTAGAGTCCTATAAGCAATCTCCTTTACATACGAACCACACTTTCCCAAAATTCTCCCAAGAAACCGCATTCGACCATTAGCGTTCCCTACCACAATACTCAGATCACTGATCAGGCACAGGTGTTGATAGTTCCAGGGACAACCTCAACAACGGACGAAGGTCAACAGGAGATTCCATATTTCTAGATTTCCAGAAAGCATTTGACACACGTTGCCCAACTGCAGGCTGTCAACAAAGGTACTAGCCTATGGAATAAAAAAAAAGCACTCCGTCTTCAGGCCACGAGTGGCCTACCGGGACCATCCGACCGCCGTGTCATCCTCAGAGGAGGATGCGGATAGGAGGGGCGTGGCGTCAGCACACCGCTCTCCCGGTCGTTACGATGGTTTTCTTTGACCGGAGCCGCTACTGTTCGGTCGAGTAGCTCCTCAATTGGCATCACGAGGCTGAGTGCACCCCGAAAAAATGGCAACAGCGCAGGCCGGCCTGGATGGTCACCAATCCAAGTGCCGACCACGCCCGACAGTGCTTAACTTCGGGGATCGCACGGGAACCGGTGAATCCACTGCGGCAAGGTCGTTGCCAGCCTATGGAATAAGTAAACAGATGTGTGAGTGGCTTGAAGACTTGTTAAATAACTGAGCCCAGTATGTTGTCCTCGACAGCGAGCGTTCACCAGAGGCGAGGGTATCGTCAGGTGTGCTCCAGGGAAGTGTGACAGGACCACTGTTGTTCTCTGCATACATACGAGGTGCGGCTAGAAAAAAACCGGACTGATGCTGGAAAAAACATTTATTTACAATTATTTACAATTTCATGTTATCTCCTTCAATGTACTCTCCTCCTCGGTCTCCACACCGCTCCATACGAATTTTCCACTGTTCATAGCAATGCTGCAGATCATTTTCGGTAGGTCCATACATTACTTCCGTCGCTTTTTCTTTTACTGCTTCAACAGTCTCAAATCTAGTTCCTTTCAAAGCTGACTTGACTTTAGGGAAAAGAAAAAAGTCACAGGGGGCCAAATCAGGTGAGTAGGGTGGATGATCTAAGATGGGAATGTTGTGTTTTGCCAAAAACGTCTTCACTGACAACGCACTATGAGCTGGGGCATTGTCTTGGTGAAGGATCCATGACTTTTTTCTCCACAAATCGTTCCGTTTTCTCCGTACTCGCTCACGTAGGGTAGCCAGGACGCTAATGTAGTAATGCTGATTCACTGTTTGTCCCTCTGGTACCCAATCAATGTGCACAATCCCTTTGATGTCAGTTTTTGCTGACAATGGTCTGCCAGTGCGAGTGTCATCACTGGTGTCTTCGCGGCCATCTTTAAATCGTTTAAACCACTCAAACACTTGTGTTCGCGATAAACAATCATCGCCGTACACTTGTTGTAACATTACAAACGTTTCACTTGCAGATTTTCCTAGTTTGAAACAAAATTTGGTGTTAACACGCTGTTCTTTCTGTACACTCAACATTTTCCGACGCACAGACAAAACGTCAACTACTTAAAACAGACGCCACGGGCAGACTGAGTGCAGGAGGCAGATGAAACTCGAGCAGTAGGCGGAGCGAGAGTCACGTGACAGGCCACGCGACTTTCAGCCTTACTGCATTCGTTTTATTGTTTCACCAGTACTAGTCCGGTTCTTTTCTAGCCACACCTCGTAAATGGTTTGGCGGACTGGGTGGGCAGCAATCTGCGGTTGTCTGCTGATGATACGGTGTAGTGCGGTGAGGTGTCGAACTCAAGTGACTGTAGGAAGATACAAAGCGACTTAGACAAAATTTCCAGTTGCTGTGATGAATGACAGCAAACTCTAAATGTGGAAGAACGTAAGATAATGCGGATGAGCAGCAGTAACAAACCTCTGATTTTGGCATACACTATTAGGAGTGTTCTGCTTGACACAGTCGAGTCGTTTAAATAGCTGGGCGTGATCTTGCAAAGTGATATGAGGTGGAACTATGTAACGTTGTTGCTTTAATTTGCTATGAAATCGGTGCTAATATACAATAAAAGCGGGTTAAAAGCTGTGAGCTGTCTGGGGAAGTTAACCTTGCATTACTGAGCAACTGTTTCACCAGGTATCCAGTCTAGCTTACCAAATTCCCAACCAGACTAACATTAATTATAATCTTTTAATATTCATACGACAACCGCTGATGGAAATTGAAATAAGAACACCGTGAATTCATTGTCCCAGGAAGGGGAAACTTTATTGACACATTCCTGGGGTCAGATACATCACATGATCACACTGACAGAACCACAGGCACATAGACACAGGCAACAGAGCATGCACAATGTCGGCACTAGTACAGTGTATATCCACCTTTCGCAGCAATGCAGGCTGCTATTCTCCCATGGAGACGATCGTAGAGATGCTGGATGTAGTCCTGTGGAACGGCTTGCCATGCCATTTCCACCTGGCGCCTCAGTTGGACCAGCGTTCGTGCTGGACGTGCAGACCGCGTGAGACGACGCTTCATCCAGTCCCAAACATGCTCAATGGGGGACAGATCCGGAGATCTTGCTGTGCCAGGGTAGTTGACTTACACCTTCTAGAGCACGTTGGGTGGCACGGGATACATGCGGACGTGCATTGTCCTGTTGGAACAGCAAGTTCCCTTGCCGGTCTAGGAATGGTAGAACGATGGGTTCGATGACGGTTTGGATGTACCGTGCACTATTCAGTGTCCCCTCGACGATCACCAGTGGTGTACGGCCAGTGTAGGAGATCGCTCCCCACACCATGATGCCGGGTGTTGGCCCTGTGTGCCTCGGTCGTATGCAGTCCTGATTGTGGCGCTCACCTGCACGGCGCCAAACACGCATACGACCATCATTGGCACCAAGGCAGAAGCGACTCTCATCGCTGAAGACGACACGTCTCCATTCGTCCCTCCATTCATGCCTGTCGCGACACAACTGGAGGCGGGCTGCACGATGTTGGGGCGTCAGCGGAAGACGGCCTAACGGTGTGCGGGACCGTAGCCCAGCTTCATGGAGACGGTTGCGAATGGTCCTCGCCGATACCCCAGGAGCAACAGTGTCCTAATTTGCTGGGAAGTGGCGGTGCGGTCCCCTACGGCACTGCGTAGGATCCTACGGTCTTGGCGTGCATCCGTGCGTCGCTGCGTTCCGGTCCCAGGTCGACGGGCACGTGCACCTTCCGCCGACCACTGGCGACAACATCGATGTACTGTGGAGACCTCACGCCCCACGTATTGAGCAATTCGGCGGTACGTCCACCCGGCCTCCCGCATGCCCACTATACGCCCTCGCTCAAAGTCCGTCAACTGCACATACGGTTCACGTCCACGCTGTCGCGGCATGCTACCAGTGTTAAAGACTGCGATGGAGCTGCGTATGCCACGGCAAACTGGCTGACACTGACGGCGGCGGTGCACAAATGCTGCGCAGCTAGCGCCATTCGACGGCCAACACCGCGGGTCCTGGTGTGTCCGCTGTGCCGTGCGTGTGATCATTGCTTGTACAGCCCTCTCGCAGTGTCCGGAGCAAGTATGGTGGGTCTGACACACCGGTGTCAATGTGTTCTTTTTTCCATTTCCAGGAGTGTATATATATATATATATATATATATATATATATATATATATATATATATATATATAAAAGAGAATTTAAATAAAAAGAAATAAATCAGTTTATATTTGGAAATTTATTTTAACATTGATCATTGAAATTTCAGCATATTAAACGTGAGTCATAACTAAGCTGGTGCCTTATTTAGGATTGTGAAAATGTGAGTTTGTAATCTTACGGAACACATCAAATATGGAGCCAAGATTGGGAGACTGCATACAACACTGTATTCATAAAATAACACACGAAGAACGTTGAAACATATGCAAGAGGAAATTAACCACAACCAACCGATTCAATTTTCACCCAAAGAAGTTGCGTTCGTAGCACAATCCTGCCCGTCATGTAATTACCACACACTGGTGTACTAAATTCATACTAACTCTCTCTGAAATCTTCCCGAAAAGAATAGCTGTGGGCTACTTTGATGATTACACCACATGCTTCACGTGGTCAACTTGGTTTACACAAAGAGCGTAACTCCACAATAATTTTGATGATTAAAATAAATTAGATCGAAATGCAATTTACAAAAGAAAAACCTCGAACTGGTTACTATCGTCTTACTGTTAACCTGATGGGTCAAACAATTGTATAAGCACGTGGTACTGGTCTCACAAAGTACACCGCACGTGGGTTGAACATAAAGAAAAGTTGCTATATTGATAAATATTGTCAAGACGAGACGTTATAATCTCACGCACATTCGCATTTAAGATTGATGAACTTAGTTAGAGTTACTGATCAAGACGTGGTTCCACTTTACTCACAAAGTAGTGACAAAGCAACTACCGGAATATATTCTGAACTTCACACTCGAATTACACTGCGTTGCAATTTAAGATAGCATTACATATTTTAGAGCTAAACCTGAAATAAAGGTGATTAAATTTTCAGTTAGGCTGAACTTAAGAAATCCATTGTCCTACGGACTTAGCAGACATGCGCTTAGCCGGAGATCTTACCACTTCAGACGCTCGCCACAGACCGACTGCCGTGGTCCCTTCCTGAGGGTGGCTCACAAATACAAACGGAAGTGGCCAGAGAGGCAGCTTCCTATACCAACATGACAAGGGACGGACAGGACCATACTAAGGATAGAAACCTCTCTGCTTTTAGAAAGCGTAGCTACCTGTTCCGACGTTGGTCCTACTGTTCTCTAGCAGACAGGCTTGTCTGCTACCCTCAAGCATGCAACTAGAAATACATTTGCTCATTCATCCTCTCACACAGAAGGGAAGGGGGATGACAGTATCTTATCATACACAGTATATAAAAGAAAGCGGGTGTACGTTCCGTATGAGACTGTGTGACATGAATTACATGTAAACTGTGTTTTAAAGTGTAGCAGTGTGACAGATCGTTCTTGTTTATGTGTAAAAGTAACACGTTCCACTACTCAGTCTCCTCCCAGATAGTCAGAAACGCCACAGTAAATTTAGAAGAGGAATTTATGCCGTAAATGACAACAGATTTAAGAAATTAACGTGAAAGGAATCTAACAGAGACCTTTCAACTAGCATGTGGGAACTGTGGTAAGGGGTGGGGGGAGGGGGGGGGGCGGGGGCGGCGAATGGTCCACTTCGGTTTATGGGGAGAATTTTAAGAAAGAGTTGTTCATCTGTAAAGGAGACCGCATATAGGATGCTGGTGCGACCTATTCTTGAGTACTGCTCGAATGTTTGGGATCCGTACCAGGTCGGATTGAAAGAAGGCATCGAAGCAGTTCAGAGGCGGGCTGCTAGATTTGTTACCGGTAGGTCCGAACAATACGTAAGTATTACGGAGGTGTTTCAGGAACTCAAACGGGAATCCCTGCAGCGTGTTCGGCGTTCTTTTCGGGAAATACACTCCTGGAAATTGAAATAAGAACACCGTGAATTCATTGTCCCAGGAAGGGGAAACTTTATTGACACATTCCTGGGGTCAGATACATCACATGATCACACTGACAGAACCACAGGCACATAGACACAGGCAACAGAGCATGCACAATGTCGGCACTAGTACAGTGTATATCCACCTTTCGCAGCAATGCAGGCTGCTATTCTCCCATGGAGACGATCGTAGAGGTGCTGGATGTAGTCCTGTGGAACGGCTTGCCATGCCATTTCCACCTGGCGCCTCAGTTGGACCAGCGTTCGTGCTGGACGTGCAGACCGCGTGAGACGACGCTTCATCCAGTCCCAAACATGCTCAATGGGGGACAGATCCGGAGATCTTGCTGGCCAGGGTAGTTGACTTACACCTTCTAGAGCACGTTGGGTGGCACGGGATACATGCGGACGTGCATTGTCCTGTTGGAACAGCACGTTCCCTTGCCGGTCTAGGAATGGTAGAAGGATGGGTTCGATGACGGTTTGGATGTACCGTGCACTATTCAGTGTCCCCTCGACGATCACCAGTGGTGTACGGCCAGTGTAGGAGATCGCTCCCCACACCATGATGCCGGGTGTTGGCCCTGTGTGCCTCGGTCGTATGCAGTCCTGATTGTGGCGCTCACCTGCACGGCGCCAAACACGCATACGACCATCATTGGCACCAAGGCAGAAGCGACTCTCATCGCTGAAGACGACACGTCTCCATTCGTCCCTCCATTCACGCCTGTCGCGACACCACTGGAGGCGGGCTGCACGATGTTGGGGCGTGAGCGGAAGACGGCCTAACGGTGTGCGGGACCGTAGCCCAGCTTCATGGAGACGGTTGCGAATGGTCCTCGCCGATACCCCAGGAGCAACAGTGTCCCTAATTTGCTGGGAAGTGGCGGTGCGGTCCCCTACGGCACTGCGTAGGATCCTACGGTCTTGGCGTGCATCCGTGCGTCGCTGCGGTCCGGTCCCAGGTCGACGGGCACGTGCACCTTCCGCCGACCACTGGCGACAACATCGATGTACTGTGGAGACCTCACGCCCCACGTGTTGAGCAATTCGGCGGTACGTCCACCCGGCCTCCCGCATGCCCACTATACGCCCTCGCTCAAAGTCCGTCAACTGCACATACGGTTCACGTCCACGCTGTCGCGGCATGCTACCAGTGTTAAAGACTGCGATGGAGCTCCGTATGCCACGGCAAACTGGCTGACACTGACGGCGGCGGTGCACAAATGCTGCGCAGCTAGCGCCATTCGACGGCCAACACCGCGGTTCCTGGTGTGTCCGCTGTGCCGTGCGTGTGATCATTGCTAGTACAGCCCTCTCGCAGTGTCCGGAGCAAGTATGGTGGGTCTGACACACCGGTGTCAATGTGTTCTTTTTTCCATTTCCAGGAGTGTATTATTGAGGAAATTTAGAGAACCGGTATTCGAAGCCGACTGCGGAATGATTCTGTTGCCGCCAACATACATTGCGTATAAGGACCATGAAGATAAGATACGAGAAATTAGGGCTCATACGGAGGCATGTGGACAGTCATTTTTCCCTCGTTCTGTGGAACAGGAAGGGAACCGAGTACTAGTGGTGGTACAAAGTACCCTCCACTATCCACCGTATGGTGGCTTGCGGAATATGTATGTAGATGTAGATGTAGGACCTTGTCAAATGGTGAGTTTCCAAAGAATCCACACAATGTGAGTGCACAGGAGAATAGCAGTCATATACAACGGCTCGCTCATAGGAAGATCCATACCTGAAGAATGGAAAATTGCTCAAGTCACACCAATACTCAAAAAGAGAAAGAGGAGTAATCCGTGGAATTACAGGTCCATATCACTAACGTCGATTTGCAGGAGGGTTCTGGAACATATACTGTGTTCGAACATTATTAATTACCTCGAAGAAAACGCTTTCTTGACACACAGCACGGATTAAGAAAATACCGTTCTTGTGAAACACAACTAGCTCTTTATATTCATGAAGCAATGAGTGCTATGCAGAGGGGATGTCGAATTGACTCCATATTTTTAGATTTCCAGAAGGCTTTCGACACCGTTCCTCACAAGCGTCTTCTAACCAATCTGTGTGCCTATGGAATATCGCCCTAGTTGTGCGGCTGGATTCGTGATTTCCTGTTAAAAACGCCACAGTTCGTAGTAATAGACGCAAAGTCATCGAGAAACAAAAGTAATATTGGGCGTTCCCCAGGGAAGTGTTGTACGCCCTCTATTGTTACTGATCTACACTGCTGGCCACCGTAAATGCAACACCAAGAAAGACAAGAGGCAGCACAACAAAATTTATTTTGTAGATAACATGTTGACCAAGTATCAAATGATTACGTTTACAGACGTCTGTGACATGTGGTTCCTTCCAGAATCAGTAGCCACAGTAGCCGCCATTGTTGGAGATCACCGCTGCCACACGTCTCGGCATTGAGTCAAAGAGACGTTGGATGTGTTCCTGGGATACAGCAGCCCAAGCAGCTTCCACACGTAGCCAAAGATCATCTGGTGTGGCAGCTGGGGATGTAATCTGGGTCACTCGTTGAGCAACCATGGACCACATGTTTTCTATCGGCGAAAGATCCGGAGAGCGAGCCGGCCAGGGAAGCACTTCAATCTGGTTATTGACGAACAACCTTTGGACAATGCGTGCCACGTGTGGTCGCGCATTATCCTGTTGAAATATGGCTGTGGCCGAGCCCTGAAGGTAAGGAAGGACAATGGCTCCAGCACCTCGGATATGTAGCGCCGGCTATTTAAAGTACCGGCAATGCGTACTAGAGGCGTGCGAGAGTAATATCCAATACCGTCCCATACCATAATACCCGGTGCAAGACCAGTGTGGCGGTGCATAATGCAGCTGTCCAGCATCCTCTCTCCACGGTGTCTCCACACTCGAATCCGACCATCGTGGTGCTGCAGACAGAAGCGTGCCTCGTCAGTAGGGACAACGTCATTCCATTCTGCCGTCCACATCCGTCTGTCATCACACCATTGGCGACGGAGACGTCTGTGGTTCTGCGTCAATGGTAGACGAAGCAATGGACGTCTTGCGGACAGACCACTCTGCTGTAAATGGCGTCGAATGGTACGCGCAGACACTGGATGATGCGTTACAGACGCAATGTGCTGTGCTATGGTTCGGGATGTCACTGAGCGATCCGTCACTGCCATGCGCACAATTTGCCTATCAGCACGTGCAGTGGTGCACCAAGGTGAATGCGATCGACCACGTCGGTCCGTCGTACCCTCCTGCATCCAACGATCACATATCCGCATTACAGTTGTTTGGTTTCGTCCAACACGACTAGCGATTTCTCTGTATGATAATCCACAATCTCGGTAAGCCACTATCCTTCCTCTGTCGAACTCGGATACTTGATCAAACGATGTTCGCTGTTGTCTACGAGGCATAACTGATCGTCTTGTGAAACAACCACGAGGTAAACACACGTGCCGAAAGTACATTCGTCGAAATCGCCAAGCCTTAAATGGCGCTATGAGGTGGCGCCACAGGCGCGCGTGATGTGCGTCTGCGCTGAAATTCTAATCAGTTGCATATCTCATCGCTGCAAACTCATGGTGTAAATTTCACTTGATTCGGATGCTTCCTTCAGGGTGTAGCATTTACGGTGGCCAGCAGTGTATATTAACGACATGGGAGACACAGATGACCAAAACGAACTGTAAAATAATTTAGATAAGATGTCTGTGTGGTGCGAAAAGTGACGATTGACCCTGAATAAAGAAAAGCGTGAAGTTATTCACAGGAGTACTAAATGAAATCCGCTAAATTTCGATTACGCGATAAGTCACACAAATCTGAAGGCTGTAAATCCAACTAAATACTTAGGGATTACAATTACAAATAACCTAAGTTGCAACGATCACATAGATAATGTTGCAGGTAGAGCAAACCAAAGACTGCGATTCATTGGCAGAACACTTAGAAGGTGCAACAGATCTATTAAAGAGACTGCTTTACACCACGTTTGTTCGCCCTATCCTGGAGTATTGCTGTGCGGTGTGGGATTCGTATCAGATGGGACTGACGGATGGTATTGAAAAAGTTCAAAGAAGGGCGGCTCGTTTTGTATTATCGCGAAATAGGGGAGATACTGTTACAGACATGATACGTGAATTGGAGTGGCAATCATTAAAACAAAGGCGTTTTTCGTTATGACGGGATCTTCTCATGAAAAAGAAAATGGTTCAAATGGCTCTGAGCAGTATGCGACTTGACTTCTGAGGTCATCAGTCCACTAGAACTTAGAACTACTTAAACCTAACTAACCTAAGGACATCACACACATCCATGCCCGAGGCAGGATTCGAACCTGCGATCGTAGCGGTCGCGTGGCTCCAGACTGTAGCGCCTAGAACCGCTCGGCCACTTCGGCCGGCCTTCTCATGAAATTTCAATCACCAGTTTTCTCCTCCGATTGCGAAAAAATTCTGTTGGCAACCATCTATATAGGGAGAAATGATCATAACGACAAAGTAAGAGAAATCAGGGCTCGAACAGAAAAACGTAGGTGCTCGTTTTTCCCGGGCGCCGTTCGAGAGTGGTATGGTAGAGAGACAGCTTGAAGGTGGTTCATTGAACCCTCTGCCAGGCAGTTTATTGTGAATAGCAGATGGATGGATGGAGAGGGTTTTAAGGGGGCACGACGGCAAGGTCTTCAGCGCCCGCTCAGTAAAAGATTGAGACGGGTGCCAAGAAAAGACTCAGAACAATAAGATAAGACAGAACGTAAGACAGAGGTAGCGAGCTTGGAAAAATATGTGCCTACCCACACCGAAGCGTGGGACGAAGCATGCCGCCAGCAGTAAAACATGGACAACCCAGAAAGAAAGTGGCTGAGGGAACTAAAACTGTGGTGTCACCTGCTAGGTGGTAGCCTTTAAATCGGCCGCGGTCCGTTAGTATACGTCGGACCCGCGTGTCGCCCCTGTCAGTGATTGCAGACCGAGCGCCGCCACACGGCAGGTCTAGTCTAGAGAGACTCCCTAGCACTCGCCTCAGTTGTACAGCCGACTTTGCTAGCGATGGTTCACTGACAAATTACGCTCTCATTTGCCGACACGATAGTTTAGCATAGCCTTCAGCTACGTCATTTGCTACGACCTAGCAAGGCGCCGTATTCAATTGATATTTATATTGAAGCATGTACAGTCAAGAGCGATGTACACCAATTATGGATTAAAGTTAAGTATTACATCATCTACGTACTTTATTTGCAATTCTCAAGACATTGTCCTATTCCAGACCTCACGCCAGTCTGCGTGTAATTAAACGCGTGCATTTTGGCCTCCTCTAGCAACACGGTGTTGGCTCTTCTGCCAACACTTCAAAAACAATATAGCAGATGGAAGTGGCTGGCTGGCCGCAAGGAAAAAAGGGAGGAGCCAGCCACTTTGCTATACGCTAAAAGCTTAGGCCAGAGTCCAGACCACAAAATTTTAAAACACTAGACACACACGTTTCATCATTAGCTAAAACACAGAGCAGATCGCCATCAACTTGTGCTTCTGCCCTTGCATCACGGTATAAAGTGCAGTCTGTTAAAATGTGCCGGACAGAGATGTGCACACCAGAAGCATCACAAAACGGGGGATCCTCCCGCCGTGATACAAAGCTATGTGTGGGTGGTCAGTGCCCAATCCGAGGACGCGTGAGGGTCACTTCTTCCCGCGAGTAATCACGTAGAGGTAGAACAGACTGTGGATCGCCAGTGCCACTGGCTAAACTGCCCAGAATCATTCAGTTCGGAAGAACTGACCTGCGTTCAAGACAGCGCAGCTGCTGTTGCCAAAATGCTGCTCGAAGCTCATTTAATTTTTCTCCTCTTTCGTTCAGTTGTGTAAACTATGTAAGTCGCATTTTTAGATTGTGTGAATTGTTGTTTCAGCAGTATTCCATGGTGATGTTGTGGTCTTCAGTCCTGAGACTGCTTTGATGCAGTTCTCCATGCTACTCTATCCTGTGCAAGCTTCTTCATCTCCCAGTACCTACTGCAACCTACATCCTTCTGAATCTGCTTAGTGTATTCATCTCTTGGTCTCCCTCTACGATTTTTACCCTCCACGCTGCCCTCCAATACCAAATTCGTGATCCCTTGATGCCTCAGAACATGTCCTACCAACCGATCCCTTCTTCTAGTCAAGTTGTGCCACAAACTCCTCTTCTCCCCAATTCTATTCAATACTTCCTCATTAGTTATGTGATCGACCAATCTAATCTTCAGCATTCTTCTGTAGCACCACATTTCGAAAGCTTCTATTCTCTTCTTGTCCAAACTATTTATCGTCCATGTTTCACTTCCATACATGGCTATACTCCATACAAATACTTTCAGTAACGACTTCCTGACACTTAAATCTATACTCGATGTTAACAAATTTCTCTTCTTCAGAAACGCTTTCCTTGCCATTGCCAGTCTACATTTTATATCCTCTCTACTTCGACCATCATCACTTATTTTACTCCCCAAATAGCAAAACTCCTTTACTACTTTAAGTGTCTCATTTCCTAATCTAATTCCCTCAGCATCACCCGATTTAATTCGACTACATTCCATTATCCTCGTTTTGCTTTTGTTGATGTTCATCTTATATCCTCCTTTCAAGACACTGTCCATTCCGTTCAGCTGCTCTTCCAAGTCCTTTGCTGTCTCTGACAGAATTACAATGTCATCGGCGAACGTCAAAGTTTTTATTTCTTCTCCATGGATTTTAATACCTACTCCGAATTTTTCTTTTGATTCCTTCACTGCTTGCTCAATATAGAGATTGAATAGCATCGGGGAGAGGCTACAACCCTGTCTCACTCCCTTCACAACCACTGCTTCCCTTTCATGCCCCTCGACTCTTATAACTGCCATCTGGTTTCTGTACAAATTGTAAATAGCTTTTCGCTCCCTGTATTTTACCCCTGCCACCTTCAGAATTTGAAAGAGAGTATTCCAGTCAACATTGTCAAAAGATTTATTAAAGTCTACAAATGCTAGAAACGTAAGTTTGCCTTCCCTTAATCTAGCTTCTAAGATAAGTCGTAGGGTCAGTGTTGCCTCACGTGTTCCGATATTTCTACGGAATCCAAACTGATCTTCCCCGAGGTCGGCTTCTGCTAGTTTTTGCATTCGTCTGTAAAGAATTGCATTGCGGTATTCCATAATACTGCACAATCATAAAGTTTTGGAATTTTATTTTCGAGTTCTGAGTAAATAAAATGAAGAACCCCATAGTGACGATTGTGCCCTTGAGGAGGGCGAGTAATATTTTTTTCCGGTGAACTTCTTCCTTGGATGTGGAATGGCCTCAAGGTTAGTCCATGTGCTGCACGTGGTACCAGCTCAGTGTGTCAACCCTTTGAGACGCAGAGCCCGGCAGCTGTGGCGGTCGTTGTTGGCTGGGTGTCCAGTGACTACCGGCGCCGTAGTGTCGCCGTCAACAACTGACTCACCCACGCACACACCCGGCTGAATGTGTGCACGCCGCTAACGGTCGCCCGTCAGGGTGTGTGATAACAGCGTGACTGGACTGTGTGTCGGCGCCGTGTCGGCCGAGACACGGCGCCGCGTGTTGATCCACGGCGGGGGGCTGCCGGCTGCCGTGATAAGCGCCGCGGCTGCGGGGGTTTCGCCTCCCGCGGCAGCGTTTCGACACCCACCCTGAGGGGACAGGGGACACCCTCTCAGTGCAGACTGTGGCTCCCAGAGTCCTGCAATGTGCCTGCTGCATTGTCAGGGGCTACTTGGCACCAAAACACGGCCTGTGCGAGCGGCGTTCAATAAGTAACGTAACGCATTTTTTTTCTCGGTTGAAGAAATGTGGAATTTGTAGTGAGAGGTCGTGGAATATTCCTGTTTCAGCCCCCAGAGTTCGATGAAGTTTCGACAGTTGGTGGCGCTACAGGTAGCTTTCAAAATGGCGTCTCTAACGGAGGTGCTTTCCAAGCTGAAAAACCAGAGCATGGAGGGGAAACCAGAGCTTCGCAGTTATGCATAGTCGTTTGCAGAATGTCTGCGGAGACCTTGCACTGAACAAAAGCACGGCGAGTCGTTGGACGAGGTGTTTGTCACCAACGCAATGTCCCGTGTGCCGACCTGCCGCTCACAGCTGTGACTACGGCAATACTGGAAATTATTCAGAAATAAGAAAAAACAGCACACAGCCTCGTTTGATAATTTAATGGCGAATCACTTTCTGGTGGGTGAAACAGTTCATTTACTGGAATGTGCAAGGCTTATATTACCTAGTTTGGAAAATATTTGGAGCTGCTAGGCTGATTTTTATGACATGGTGTTATTCCTTTATAGCAAGAAATGATGAAGCGAATATAAGGCACGTATCTCAATTACATGAAAGTAAACACTTACGTTTAATGAACGTCAGCATTTTGAGTGCAATAAATAAAGTAAAGTATAGATATTTACATAGACCATACTATTATACAGAAAAATTACGGTACATAATCATGATATAAATTACATTTAAATGATAATCAAATAACATATCGTTTCTAAATACTTTTGAACCTAAACTACTGAATATATTTAATATGATCTTTGTTCAGAAAACCGGCCTACGTTCATAAAAAAATGAATACGGAACGTGTTACAAATGGTGATAGGCCATTTGTTCACAAAATTATATTGAGTTTATACAAAAATGAAGACAAAACGTGTCGCAAAAGGTGATTGGTTCTGGTCGCTTTTCAGTCATCTTCATACACTTCTGTTGTAGGCTACGCTTCCTACTGATTATAGAAACTTGATACAGTTTACCTGTAATATACTTTAGTAGTTTCTCAATATCGTCTTTCTTTTTCTTGTTTATGGGAACGTTTGCATCATATGCTTCTGTTTCTGGAAACACAATGTTCTTGTTTCGAGACCTTTCCTCTCCTAAATGTACTCATGGTACAGAAATTTATGGAGAGCAAAAAATGCTTTGTCCAGTTTTCAAATGTCCATCTCATTCTTTCAGTTGAGATCACGACCTTTCTGTATAAATTTTTGCCACATAAACTTTAAAGCGACGAAAGCGGCTGGATTCGGTGATATATACTGATCTGGAATAAGTAATCAGCCGCTCATTCGTAACTTTCTTTTCACATCTTTCACCCGGGCAAATGGTAGGTAATAGTGGAAGATTTTGTCAAATCTGCCAATGTTTGTTAAGAACAATAATGTTGTAACTGTGTAATTGCGATTTTGGCCTCTGCATGCACCGTTGAACAAGTACAGTTCTCTTAGGGGGACAAAATATTGAGTATATAGTACTGGTCATTAGGACATTTCTTATCTTAGCTCTCATGACAAAAATAAAACCATCTGTTTTCATATTGTTATCCTCAAAATGAGAGACGCAGAGAATACTAAAAGGTAATCAAGCTTACGTTACTTTCTTTTTCGTGGTTTTCTCATCATTATTTGAAACTTCAAACGCTCAGCTGCTCATCGCAGTATTATAAATGCAATAGTTAAAAAGTTTTCGAAAAAAATCACCGATTGGTTCAGCGTGATTCCAGACACGTTTATTTCTAAAACGTGACATCTCCTAGAGTCGTCCCCCATTAGAAACATTTGCAGATTTAAATCCACTCTTTAGAAGCAGCAGGCAATGGCGGCCTCCCATTTTAATTCACATCGATGCATCTCAAGAAGCCGAAACCAACGAAATCTGAATTTTGCATTTTTGAGGAGCTATCTCCTTTCAGGAATAAGCGATTCGATTGAAGAATATTAATTTGCATCAGTATTTCGAGGGAGATACCAACATTCGAAATGTTGATGTTTACGACCAGTGTATCGAAAACGGTGGTGATTGTTGTTTCGGAATTGTCCGCTAGAACATGATCGACAGAACAGACACCGCACATATCCAGGCGAATCACCTAAGACATGCGTCACAAATATTTGGGAAATGTTTAGTGCTACTGAGGTACAGTTTTCACAGAATGGACTGGTAGTAATGGGCTCGTATTGTTAGCCAATAAAGAGATTCTCTAATATCAGGAAGTATATTTTTGTGCAAACATACACTTTTTTAAATGGAGCAATTCCTATTTATACGAAGGGGGACCCAAGGATTACCGGAATTTCTTTCTAGAGAGCATATAGTTTATTGTTTTCAAATACGACCTTAATCTCCTTCGAAGTACTCTCCATTAGCATTAATACGAGGTGCGGCTAGAAAAAAACCGGACTGATGATGGAAAAAACATTTATTTACAAATATTTACAATTTCATGTTATCTCCTTCAATGTACTCTCCTCCTCGGTCTCTACACCGCTCCATACGAATTTTCCACTGTTCATAGCAATGCTGCAGATCGTTTTCGGTAAGTCCATACATTACTTCCGTCGCTTTCTCTTTTACTGCTTCAACAGTCTCAAATCTAGTTCCTTTCAAAGCTGACTTGACGTTAGGGAAAAGAGAAAAGTCACAGGGGGCCAAATCAGGTGAGTAGGGTGGATGATCTAAGATGGGAATGTTGTGTTTTGCCAAAAACGTCTTCACTGACAACGCACTGTGAGCTGGGGCATTGTCTTGGTGAAGGATCCATGACTTTTTCCTCCACAAATCGTTCCGTTTCTCCGTACTCGCTCACGTAGGGTAGCCAGGACGCTAATGTAGTAATGCTGATTCACTGTTTGTCCCTCTGGTACCCAATCAATGTGCACAATCCCTTTGATGTCAAAAAAAAAAAAACAATCATCATTGCCTTGAATTTCGATTTTGACATTCGTGCTTTTTTTTGTCGTGGAGAACCAGGAGTTTTCCAATGCATCGATTGGCGTTTAGTTTCGGGATCGTAAGTAAAAAACCACGATTCATCGCAAGTAATAACATTTTGTAAGAAGGTGGGATCACTTTCAATGTTTTCCAGGATGTCAGAACAAATCATTCTTCGGCGTTCCTTCTGTTCACTTGTGAGACACTTTGGAACCATTTTTGAACACACTTTGTTCATGTTGAAACTTTCATGAAGAATCTGCCTAACACTTTCCTTGTCAACTCCTGTTATCTCAGACACTGCTCTGATTGTTAAACGGCGATCTTGTCGAACAAGTTTACCGATTTTTTCAATGTTTGCATCAGTTTTTGCTGACAATGGTCTGCCAGTGCGAGTGTCATCACTGGTGTCTTCGCGGCCATCTTTAAATCGTTTAAACCACTCAAACACTTGTGTTCGCGATAAACAATCATCGCCGTACACTTGTTGTAACATTACAAACGTTTCACTTGCAGATTTTCCTAGTTTGAAACAAAATTTGATGTTAACACTGTAAGTAGGCTGTTTAGGTTTTTTTATTGGTAACGCCACCTGTGTATGAAAATCACTGGCTGTGCTGTGTGCAGTCTGTGGCTGCTTTGCATTGTTGTAATACTCGCCATTGTAGTGTTAGGCAGCTGGCTGTGAACAGCGCGTAGCGTTGCGCAGTTGGAGGTGAGCCGCCAGCAGTGGTGGATGTGGGGAGAGAGATGGCGGAGTTTTGTAATTTGTCATGAACTGCTATATATATTATGACTATTAAGGTAAATACAGTGTTTGTTCAAGTGTGGTGTCTAACTTTTGAAGATTTTGTTCCATTGCGTCTAACTGTTGCTGTGTTTGTCTCTGGTGTTGTTCCATTGTATCTAACTTTTGAAGATTTTGTTCCATTGTGTCTAACTTTTGAAGATTTAGTTCCATTGTGTCTAACTTTTGAAGATTTAGTTCCATTGTGTCTAACTTTTGAAGATTTTGTTCCATTGTGTCTAACTGTTGCTGTGTTTGTCTCTGATTTTGTTTCATTTGCTGCATTAATTGCAGTAATAATGTATTAGTGTCTGGAATCTGTTCCTCTATGCATTTCGGCAGTGCATTTGCACCGGCAGCATTCACATTTTGACAAGCAGAAAATGTGTTTTGACTTATTTGAGAAAACGGTGAGGCCCCAAAACCTGAATCTGCAGTATTTGCAAGATTGTGTCCTGTCATTTCGTATTCCTGAGGCGAGCTGTTGCCGACCGATCGATCGATAATGCTTCCCTGTTCACTACCTGTTTCACTGCCTACGCCATGGTTTGTAGCCCGCTCCATTTCCCTACGCACAGTTACCAAATTACTACTTTGAATGTCTGTTAATTCATTACACAGTGGTGCTGGCAAGCTACGCTCGTCGTCACTATTATTTCTCAGTTTACTTTGGAGCCTAGTGTTACGTTTTTCACACGCCATTATTGTCACAATATTTCACACGATAACACAGAAAAGCACAATTTGAAGAGCAAAAATAAGAGAACACATTAACATAACACTGAAAATAATATCTAGTTAATTGCAAGCGCAGCTGCGAAATACTTGGAGCAAATCTAAATGCATGCCACAACTGTGTACAACAATGAAAAACTACAACTACAAAGGAAATGCTCTCTACAATTACGCGCTAGCAATAAACAATAGCTACACTAATTACACAAACTACAAAAAAAATCAGAAGACTCCAGTGAGGTATCCTCGGCTAAGGGTCGACATATGAAACGTCCCCTTTTTGAACAATTATACAAGACTGTGCTTTAACTGACACACAATATTTTTAGCACAACGCAATCTGACTTTCAAAATTCCCTACAAAAGAATGGCCCTGACTAACATTAACCTATACGTTTCACAAATCACTTACCTCACAAAAATCTTGGTTACTCGAACTACTGCAATACAGCGAGCACCACTACTGCCAGCTAAATAAAAGATTCAAACTACTGAAGGTACTAACTACTGATAGGCTTAGTTAGCAAATGAAAGATTTTAATAGAGAACAAACACTGTATTTACCTTAATAGTCATAATATATATAGCAGTTCATGACAAATTACAAAACTCCGCCATCTCTCTCCCCACATCCACCACTGCTGGCGGCTCACCTCCAACTGCGCAACGCTACGCGCTGTTCACATCCAGCTGCCTAACACTACAATGGCGAGTATTACAACAATGCAAAGCAGCCACAGACAGCACACAGCACAGCCAGTGATTTTCATACAGAGGTGGCGTTACCAATAAAAAAACCTAAACAGCCTACTTACAACACGCTGTTCTTTCTGTACACTCAACATTTTCCGACGCACAGACAAAACGTCAACTACTTAAAACAGACGCCACGGGCAGACTGAGTGCAGGAGGCAGATGAAACTGCCGGCCGAAGTGGCCGTGTGGTTCTAGGCGCTGCAGTCTGGAACCGCGAGACCACTACGGTCGCAGGTTCGAATCGTGCCTCGGGCGTGGATGTGTGTGATGTCCTTAGGTTAGGTAGGTTTAACTAGTTCTTAGTTCTAGGGGACTAAT
The DNA here is from genome assembly GCF_023898315.1 of Schistocerca nitens. Taxonomy (NCBI): domain Eukaryota; kingdom Metazoa; phylum Arthropoda; class Insecta; order Orthoptera; family Acrididae; genus Schistocerca; species Schistocerca nitens. Next base: position 137,902,799 of record NC_064625.1, on the reverse strand, counting down.
GACCTCAGAAGTTGAGTCCCATAGTGCTCAGAGCCATTTGAACCATTTTTTTTGAGCAGATGAAACTCGAGCAGTAGGCGGAGCGAGAGTCACGTGGCAGGCCACGCGACTTTCAGCCTTATTGCATTCGTTTTATTGTTTCACCAGTACTAGTCCGGTTTTTTTCTAGCCACACCTCGTATACTTGTCCAAACGTTCATTCCAGTGTTCGAAGCACCATTAAATTCGACCTCTTTGAAACCTCCTAGCACTTTCACGACATTGTGTTTTACGGCTTTCACATCCGCAAAACGCTTCCCTCTCAAGTCTCTTTTCATCCTCGGGAATAGGAAGAAGTCCGATGGTGCTAGATCCGGTGAATATGGCGCGTGGGCCAAGGTAGTCGTCTTCGTTGAGGCCAAAAACTGGCGAACGCTGAGAGCCGTGTGCGCGGGAGCGTTGTCGTGATGCAGGAACCACAAAGCCGGACGTTTTCGCGACAAACTTCTGCGAAGCCGTTTCATAACCTCCAAATAGAGTTGTTGGTTTACTGTCTGGTTTTCAGGGACAAATTCAGAGTGTACAATCCCTTTGATGTCAAACAAACAGATCAACATCGTTTTCACATTCGATTCCACTTGTTGAGCTTTTTTTTGGTCGAGGTGAGCCAGGTTACTTCCATTGCCGGCCGGTGTGGCCGAGCGGTTCTAGGCGCTTCAGTCTGGAAACGGGCGACCGCTACGGTCGCAGGTTCGAATCCTGCCTCGGGCATGGATGTGGGTGATGTCCTTAGGTTAGTTAGGTTTAAATAGTTCTAAGTTCTAGGGGACTGATGACCTCAGATGTTGAGTACCATAGTGCTCAGAGCCATTTGAACCATTTGACTTCCATTGTGCTGACTGTTGTTTACTTTCTGGATCATACCCATAGCACCATGACTCATCACCTGTAATGATTTTGTTGAAAAAATGTGGATCATCTTTGAACGCGTCCTTCATTTCGAGACAAGCTTGAACGCGACGATCCCTTTGGTCTCCGGTAAGAATCTTCGGCACGAATTTTGCTGCCACTCTTCGCATCCCCAAATCGATGGTCAAAATGCGCTGAACTGAGCTCCAGGACAACCCCGACAAGTTTTCGAGTTGGTCGATTGTCCTGCGTCGATCTTCACTGATGAGATCACGGATTTTGTCGATTTTGTCTTCGCTTCGAGCAGTAGAAGGTCGACCGGAACGGGGCTTATCTTCAACCACCATTCCTCCCTTTTTAAACCGAGAAAACCATTCGTACACTTCCGTTTTACTAAGAGCACGGTCTTTGTAGGCTGTGTGAATCATCGCAACACATTTCTGCTGCGTTCTTGCCCAGCAAGAAACAAAACTTCACTGCCGCACGCTGTTCATAAGAACCAGCCATTTCCTCGTGTCACGTGTGCACTGGACGCACACTCAAAGAACTGCCACAGAAACCACACTTCTCACTGTTGGGTGACGCTGTGTGGCAGAATGACTCAGCAGAGCTCCTACTATAACCCTCTGGCGGCGCAACCTGCTACTACAAGTACACGACGTGCAGAATTACGATTCCGCTTACTTTTGCGTCCCCCCACTAAAAAGTGGGGAAAACTAGTATGTCACTGGTATTTGTTGCAGTATTATAGTGCGAGCCGTTTGCGAGATATCGTATTTCTACAAGTTCCCACACCGACTCTTGTACAGTCTGTGGTAGCACACACTAAAGAACGATACAAATGCATACACTAGTTAGCCGCGTGGAGTGGCCGCGCGGTTTGAGGCGTCATGTCACGGACTGCGCGGCCCCTCCCTCCGGAGGTTCGAGTTCTCCCTCCGGCTTGGTTGTGTGTGTCGTTCTTAGCTTAAGTTAGCTTAAGTAGTGTGTAAGTCTAGGGACCGATGATATCTGCAGTTCAGTCCCGTAGGAATACACTCACATTTGCCGGACGCGGTGGCCGTGCGGTTCTGGTGCTGCAGTCCGGAACCGCGGGGCTGCTACGGTCGCAGGTTCGAATCCTGCCTCTGGCATGGGTGTGTGTGATGTCCTTAGGTTAGTTAGGTTTAAGTAGTTCTAAGTTCTAGGGGACTTATGACCTAAGATGTTGAGTCCCATAGTGCTCAGAGCCATTTGAACCATTTGAACCACTCACATTTGAACATAGTTCTGTGGCTTCTGAATAGTAACGAGACAACTGACCATCACAGGTTGTGTTCAAAACGACCACCGGCAGTGGCAATATGTGCTTCCAGTCTGGTATGGAACGACTACTGCACACGTGCCAGCATTTCAGCGGAGATGTCCGAGCAGGCTGCAGTAATACGTCGTTCCATGTCTTCAAGTGTAGTTGTTATGTCCTTGTTGACAGCGTCTTTTAGCTTCCCACACAAAAAAGTTTCTGGGTTTTAAATCCAGGGAATGGCCAGGCAAAGGTACAGATCCTCTCTGTCCAATCCAACTATTTGGAAGCAATTCGTAAAGACATGCTGCAATACGCCATTGCATGTCTTCGAGCGTAGTTGGTATGTCCTTGTTGACGGCGTCTTTTTGATTTCCACACAAAAATGTTTACGGGCTTCAAACCTGGGGAATGGGCCGGCCAAGGCACAGATCCTCTCTGTCCAATCCAACTATTTGGAAGCAATTCGTAAAGACATGCTGCAATACGCCATTGCATGTCTTCGAGTGTAGTTGGTATGTCCTTGTTGGCAGCGTCTTTTAGCTTTCCACACAAAAATGTTTACGGGCTTTAAACCTGGGGAATGGGCCGGCCAAGGTACAGATCCTCTCTGTCCAATCCAACTATTTGGAAGCAATTCGTAAAGACATGCTGCAATACGCCATTGCATGTCTTCGAGCGTAGTTGGTATGTCCTTGTTGACGGCGTCTTTTTGGTTTCCACACAAAAATGTTTACGGGCTTCAAACGTGGGGAATGGGCCGGCCAAGGCACAGATCCTCTCTGTACAATCCAACTATTTGGAAGCAATTCGTAAAGACATGCTGCAAAACGCCATTGCATGTCTTCGAGCGTAGTTGGTATGTTCTTGTTGACAGCGTCCTTTAGGTTTCCACACAAAAATGTTTACGGGCTTCAAGCCTGGGGAATGGGCCGGCCAAGGTACAGATCCTCTCTGTCCAATCCAACTATTTGGAAGCAATTCGTAAAGACATGCTGCAATACGCCATTGCATGTCTTCGAGTGTAGTTGGTATGTCCTTGTTGGCAGCGACATTTAGCTTTCCACACAAAAAAGTTTCCGGGCTTTAATTCTGGGGAACGGGCCGGCCAAGGTACGGATCCTCTCCATCCAATGCAACGAGTTCGTGAAGGCATGCTGTAGTACTTGGTGCACTGTGGTCTGGACAGCCATCGTGTTGGTGCCACAGGTTCAACCTAGTCGATGGAGAAACGTTTTCTAGCATCTATGGAAGATATTCTGTTAGGGGGCTGCGATACTTGAACTGATAGTTACTATCCGACACTACACGTTTACACTCCATGTACGCTGACGTTCCTGATGAAGCCGACGGTGATTGTCAACAGACCAATAGTGCATGTTTCGGCTATTTAGCTGGCCATGATTGGTAAATGTGGTTTCATCACCAGACAAGATACATGATACATATTTTAAGTGGGCTGCTTCTGTGTTGGCAGCGCTGTGTAGCGCTTTGCATTGGATCTCTGACTGAGCTTCCTCTGTAAGAGACTTTGTGGTTGGTTGGACTCGTTGGAAGTTCATCGCCAGTAGTGTTGAGGAGTTGGAAGTTGAAACTTTCTGGCAGATTAGAGCTGTGTGTCGGACCGAGACTCGAACTCGGGACCTTTGCCTTTCGCGGGCAAGTGCTCTACCAACTGAGCTACCCAAGCACGACTCACGCCCCGTTCTCACAGCTTTACTTCTGCCAGTACCTCGTCTCCTACCTTCCAAACTGTACAGAAGCTCTCCTGCGAACCTTGGACGGGGCGTGAGTCGTGCTTGGATAGCTCATTTGATAGAGCACTTGCCAGCGAAAGACAAAGGTCCCGAGTTCGAGTCTCGGTCTGGCACACAGTTTTAATCTGCCAGGAAGTGTCATATCAGCGCACACTCCGCTGCAGAGTGAAAATCTCATTCTGGAAACATCCCCCAGGCTGTGGCTAAGCCATGTCTCCGCTATATCCTTTCTTTCAGGAGTGCTAGTTCTGCCAGGTCCGCAGGAGAGCATCTGTACAGTTTGGAAGGTAGGAGACGAGATACTGGCAGAAGTAAAGCTGTGCGTACCGGGCGTGAGTCGTGCTTGGGTGCTCAGTTGGTAGAGCACTTGCCAGCGAAAGACAAATGTCCCGAGTTCGAGTCTCGGTCTGGCACACAGTTTTAATCTGCCAGGAAGTGTCATATCAGCGCACACTCCGCTGCAGAGTGAAAATTTCATTCTGCAGTTGGAAGTTAGTCGCCAGCAATTCTGTTGGAGGTGAATAGCCAGCAGTGATGGATGTTAGATGTGAGAAGTTAGCGTTCATAGAGGGTAGAGGTCTGAAGTGTTAGCGTAGGCTAACGATCTGAAAGTATTCGACTAGGAGATTGAATATTATTCATGATTATATATCATTGTACTGGATGTCAACGACAGTTTATATTCGTGTTTGAACTGGATGTCAAATTATTAAGGTAAGAAATACATTATTTGGTTTGCAACAAAATCTTTCTTTGCTAACCACATGCCTATTAGTAGTTAGTTGCTTTAGAAGTTAGAATATTTTAATGAGCTGGCAGTATTCACGCTCGCTGTATTGCAGTAGTTCGCGTAATGAACATTTTTGTGAGGTAAGTGCTTAATGAAATGCACAGGTTATTGTTACGATTTCTTTTTAATCATGGCCATTCTTTTGAACTAATTATTTGAAGCACTAAAAAAAAATCACTCCGTCTGCAGGCCACTAGTGGCCTACCGGGACCATCCGACCGCCGTGTCATCCTCAGGGGAGGATGCGGATAGGAGGGGCGTGGGGTCAGCACACCGCTCTCCCGGTCGTAATGATGACCGAAGCCGCTACTATTCGGTCGAGTAGCTCCTCAATTGGCATCACGAGGCTGAGTGCACCCCGAAAAATGGCAACAGCGCATGGCGGCCTTGACGGTCACCCATCCAAGTGCCGACCACACCCGACAGCGCTTAACTTCGGTGATCACACGGGAACCGGTGTATCATACTGCGGCAAGACCGTTGCCCTAATTATTTGAAGTCAAGTTGCAATTTTTTTGAGCAGTCAGTTTGCGTTGCGCTAGAATATTGTGGGTCAGTGTTGACATGATTAGAAAAAGTAAAGAGAAAGTAGGTTGAGTATGTTCAGGTTTACTCATCTGTTTCAGAATCAAATAACGTAGAAGTTTCATATTCTCAGTCATTCTGCAATTTAAGTACGGATTCACACATTTAAATGAAGTTTCAATATAAAGTGTCCTGTTGTAACGCCATGTACAGAAGTTAGCACGATTCTGATAATCGTTTCCATGCAGCTCTTGGTGGGGAGAGATGTCATAGGGGTGCTACCTAGGTCGATGGAGAATGCGTAGGACACTTGCCTGACTCGTGCCTCTGTCTCGTGCGATTGCGTGGGAGCTAACGTGCGGATCGACTGCAACAGCAGTAATTACCCCATCTTCTGTCGTCACGTGTTTCCTTCTGTTGTGTTTTGTCTAGGTCACACTACGACTTTCATGTAAATGGTTGAAGAAGTTGTTAAATAATTTCCGCAGTGGTTCATGCTATTGGGATATCGTGCTTCATACATCATCAGCATGCTGGCGTTTTCTGCATCGGTAAATCCCATTGTCCACTCACGGCCTACTGCTTGGACTGTCACACAGTGACTAGCAAGTCGCAAAGCACGCAAGGAACACACAAACACTGGGTGTTGTGTGATGTCCTTAGGTTAGTTAGGTCTAAGTAGTTCTAAGTTCTAGGGGACTGATGACCATAGATGTTAAGTCCCATAGTGCTCTTGCGACTGCTACGGCCGCAGGTTCGAATCCCGCCTCGTGCATGGATGTGTGTGATGACCTTAGGTTTAAGTACGAGGGCAGTTCAATAAGTAATGCAACACATTTTTTTTCTCGGCCAATTTTGGTTGAAAAAACCGGAAATTTCTTGTGGAATATTTTCAAACATTCCCGCTTCGTCTCGTATAGTTTCATTGACTTCCGACAGGTGGCAGCGCTGTACGGAGCTGTTAAAATGGCGTCTGTAACGGATGTGCGTTGCAAACAACGGGCAGTGATCGAGTTTCTTTTGGCGGAAAACCAGGGCATCTCAGATATTCATAGGCGCTTGCAGAATGTCTACGGTGATCTGGCAGTGGACAAAAGCACGGTGAGTCGTTGGGCAAAGCGTGTGTCATCATCGCCGCAAGGTCAAGCGAGACTGTCTGATCTCCCGCGTGCGGGCCGGCCGTGCACAGCTGTGACTCCTGCAATGGCGGAGCGTGCGAACACACTCGTTCGAGATGATCGACGGATCACCGTCAAACAACTCAGTGCTCAACTCGACATCTCTGTTGGTAGTGCTGTCACAATTGTTCACCAGTTGGGATATTCAAAGGTTTGTTCCCGCTGGGTCCCTCGTTGTCTAACCGAACACCATAAAGAGCAAAGGAGAACCATCTGTGCGGAATTGCTTGCTCGTCATGTGGCTGAGGGTGACAATTTCTTGTCAAAGATTGTTACAGGCGATGAAACATGGGTTCATCACTTCGAACCTGAAACAAAACGGCAATCAATGGAGTGGCGCCACACCCACTCCCCTACCAAGAAAAAGTTTAAAGCCATACCCTCAGCCGGTAAAGTCACGGTTACAGTATTCTGGGACGCTGAAGGGGTTATTCTGTTCGATGTCCTTCCCCATGGTCAAACGATCAACTCTGAAGTGTATTGTGCTTCTCTTCAGAAATTGAAGAAACGACTTCAGCGTGTTCGTAGGCACAAAAATCAGAACGAACTTCTCCTTCTTCATGACAACGCAAGACCTCACACAAGTCTTCGCACCCGAGAGGAGCTCACAAAACTTCAGTGGACTGTTCTTCCTCATGCACCCTACAGCCCCGATCTCGCACCGTCGGATTTCCATATGTTTGGCCCAATGAAGGACGCAATCCGTGGGAGGCACTACGCGGATGATGAAGAAGTTATTGATGCAGTACGACGTTGGCTCCGACATCGACCAGTGGAATGGTACCGTGCAGGCATAGAGGCCCTCATTTCAAGGTGGCGTAAGGCTGTAGCATTGAATGGAGATTACGTTGAAAAATAGTGTTGTGTAGCTAAAAGATTGGGGAATAACCTGATGTATTTCAATGCTGAATGAAACAACCCCCGTTTCAGAAAAAAATGTGTTGCATTACTTATTGAACTGCCCTCGTAGTTCTAAGTTCTAGGGGACTTATGACCACAGCAGTTGAGTCCCATAGTGCTCAGAGCCATTTGAACCATTTTTTTCCCATAGTGCTCAGAGCCATTTGACCAACACACAAACACATTGTAAGCAAACATAACATCGTATCTAACAACTACTCAGGCTGACTGGCACAAGTAAGTGTCGGTGAACCTAATTTCTAAAAAAAAAAAAAAAAAAAAAAAAAAAAAAAAAAAAAAAAAAAAACCTTTTAATTTATATATTAAATAAATGAAGTACTTTGCACAGTACTGACACTAGAGTCCTACAACAAACACCACTGACCTTCTGATTTACGCCACTTTTAGTCTGTTAATGTCAATAGGAATTGTTCCGTTTAAAAAGTGTGTGTTAGCAGAAAAAATTCTCCTGCACCTTGTCACGGTTCGCGTGGCTCCTCCCGCCGCAGGTTCGAGTCCTCCCTCGGGCATGAGTGTGTGTGTGTGTGTGTGTTGTCCTTAGCGTAAGTTAGTTTATGTTAGATTAAGTAGTGTGTAAGCCTACGGACACTTGACCTCAGCGGTTTGGTTCCATAGGAACTTACCACAAATTTCCAAATTTACACTTTCTAAGTATTATTACAGTGTGTTGATTGGCTAACAATACGAGCCCCTGACTACCAATCCGTTCTGTGAAAACCGCAAATCAATAGCATTTTCCATATCCGCAATACTTGCTTTGCAAGTCTGAGGTGATTCAGCGTTACACTATTTGTAACAATTCATTTCAAAGCATTATCATACACGTCACATTACAGCTCTTGTACTGTTCATAATAGATGTTCGATGATCCGACCGTCAGCTTCAGTGGTAGGGTTGCTTGTCTGAGTGCCTCTGCATCTTCCCCTATGACGGCCGCAGCGTCCATGACGCGACCAGCCAGTTCATCTCGAGTATTCACTTTCATGTGTACACCTCAGACTTCATATAACCCCATCAACAAAACATACAATTGCGGAAGACCTGGCGATCTTGTTGGCCACTTAACTATACTAGCATGACCAATCCAGCGATTACGGTAAGTGCGATTTAGATGTTCCCTCACACGAATGGTAAAATGTGAAGGGGTTCGTCATGCGGGAGCGAAGTTCCTCATAGTGTTCAATAAACAAGCTTTCCAAAAATGCAAATAATTCTGCCCCATTATTCGCATTCTGAACTGACTTGGACCACGGATACTAGAATACACGGTAGGGGTCACGTGCGGGCAGGCTGTGAGCTGTGACGTCACTGTGAACCCTCCCGCCACGCCGGCCCACTGCATTGAAGCTACACAGCGCACTCATGTGTAAGTTATACACAGGCAAGAACGTAATCGAGATTTTCCAGGTTTTAGTGTATGTTTGTTAGTCTTATTATTATTAAGCTTTATATTAGTTACGCCATATACACTCCTGGAAATGGAAAAAAGAACACATTGACACCGGTGTGTCAGACCCACCATACTTGCTCCGGACACTGCGAGAGGGCTGTACAAGCAATGATCACACGCACGGCACAGCGGACACACCAGGAACCGCGGTGTTGGCCGTCGAATGGCGCTAGCTGCGCAGCATTTGTGCACCGCCGCCGTCAGTGTCAGCCAGTTTGCCGTGGCATACGGAGCTCCATCGCAGTCTTTAACACTGGTAGCATGCCGCGACAGCGTGCACGTGAACCGTATGTGCAGTTGACGGACTTTGAGCGAGGGCGTATAGTGGGCATGCGGGAGGCCGGCTGGACGTACCGCCGAATTGCTCAACACGTGGGGCGTGAGGTCTCCACAGTACATCGATGTTGTCGCCAGTGGTCGGCGGAAGGTGCACGTGCCCGTCGACCTGGGACCGGACCGCAGCGACGCACGGATGCACGCCAAGACCGTAGGATCCTACGCAGTGCCGTAGGGGACCGCACCGCCACTTCCCACCAAATTAGGGACACTGTTGCTCCTGGGGTATCGGCGAGGACCATTCGCAACCGTCTCCATGAAGCTGGGCTACGGTCCCGCACACCGTTAGGCCGTCTTCCGCTCACGCCCCAACATCGTGCAGCCCGCCTCCAGTGGTGTCGCGACAGGCGTGAATGGAGGGACGAATGGAGATGTGTCGTCTTCAGCGATGAGAGTCGCTTCTGCCTTGGTGCCAATGATGGTCGTATGCGTGTTTGGCGCCGTGCAGGTGAGCGCCACAATCAGGACTGCATACGACCGAGGCACACAGGGCCAACACCCGGCATCATGGTGTGGGGAGCGATCTCCTACACTGGCCGTACACCACTGGTGATCGTCGAGGGGACACTGAATAGTGCACGGTACATCCAAACCGTCATCGAACCCATCGTTCTACCATTCCTAGACCGGCAAGGGAACTTGCTGTTCCAACAGGACAATGCACGTCCGCATGTATCCCGTGCCACCCAACGTGCTCTAGAAGGTGTAAGTCAACTACCCTGGCCAGCAAGATCTCCGGATCTGTCCCCCATTGAGCATGTTTGGGACTGGATGAAGCGTCGTCTCACGCGGTCTGCACGTCCAGCACGAACGCTGGTCCAACTGAGGCGCCAGGTGGAAATGGCATGGCAAGCCGTTCCACAGGACTACATCCAGCATCTCTACGATCGTCTCCATGGGAGAATAGTAGCCTGCATTGCTGCGAAAGGTGGATATACACTGTACTAGTGCCGACATTGTGCATGCTCTGTTGCCTGTGTCTATGTGCCTGTGGTTCTGTCAGTGTGATCATGTGATGTATCTGACCCCAGGAATGTGTCAATAAAGTTTCCCCTTCCTGGGACAATGAATTCACGGTGTTCTTATTTCAATTTCCAGGAGTGTATTTCTGTGGTCGTACTGTAAAGCCTCTGAACACTAAGGCTTAAATCGATAGAACCTGGTGGAACGCTAAATGCCTGAGTCTTCTTTCTAATAGGGACTTTACTAGGAAAGGGATATTTTAATTCATCTCTGACAACAGATAACACACTATAAGATAGGCAACGTAAAGTTCCAGCCTTTGCGACATCTTCAGATGACCAGTTAGTACACCGTTGTTTCATGACTACTCATTGTTGACAGTCAGAAAATGAATCCTGAAATACGTTTTGAACATGTTTTAATACCATGTGACTCAGCCGTACGTCGAGAGAAACGATCGTGTAAATCTGTGTTGTATTGCCTAAGATCAATTATTTCTGTTTCCATAATTTCTAATTCTTGGCGTAAGCACGCATTGTCACATTTACAGCAGTGTTTGCTTTCACAGTTAATGTTCTGTCTAGTAGCAATTCGTCCATTAGTTGATAATATTTTACCTATAATACAAATGGTTCAAATGGCTCTGAGCACTATGGGACTTAACATCTGAGGTCATCAGTCCCCTAGAACTTAGAACTACTCAAACCTAACTAACCTACGGACATCACACACATCCATACCCGGGGCAGGATTCGAACCTGCGACCGTAGCGGTCGCGCGGTTTCAGACGTAGCGCCTAGAACCGCTCGGCCATTCCGGCCGGCCCTATAATGCATCTTATCATTCTTTGCAGTAGCTTTGTTTTACTGTCTGGATATTTCTTACATTGTTAGACTCATTACTACACCCTAAATTGGCACCGGAAGATGGTAGATTTAGAGCTGGAACAGCAAGTCTGCAGCTTCCGTTTCAAAGGAATATTCAACAGTACCACTTTAAAAATCCGTTTCATAATCCCAATCAGTAAAATGAACTGAGCGCAAGCATTTTCAACTGAAAAAGAATCCGCGCATTTATAAACATTCATTCATTTTCGTTCGTCTCATTGTTTTTAGCAAATATACTAACTTTACTTCCTAACTTGCTTGGTCGCCTGCTGTGGTTAGTACAAGTGGCGATCGCGTAGTAAACCATTGGTTTTCACTTAAAAACTTTGTCTAAAAATCCGTCAGTACACTGAAAATTGCGGCGTAACTCTGAACTCAGTCGCCAGTCACTAATATATATCCACACTGCCGTAAACAACCTTGGTTTCGCTCATAAACGCAATTACAACACAATGCGCTGTGGTGATACAGGGCTACTGGGGGCTGCTTGGCTTCACTGTGACGTCAACGGCGCGGCTTGCTACCGCGCATACGGCTCGTGATCCCTATTCTACACTACTGGCCATTAAAATTGCTCCTCCAAGAAGAAATGCAGATGATAAACGGTTATTCATTGCCCAAATGTATTATACTAGAACTCACATGTAACACGATACCACAGTTCTTCAAGAGTAGTGACTGGCGTATTGTGACGAGCCAGTTGCTCGGCCACCGTTCACCAGACGTTTTCAATTGGTGAGAGATCTGGAGAATGTGCTGGCCAGGGCAGCAGTCGAACATTGTCTGTATCCAGAAAGGCCCGTACAGGAACTGCAACACGCGGACATGTAGGGTTTCGCAGGGATCGAATGAAGGGTGGAGCCACGGGTCGTAACACATCTTAAACGTAACGTCCACTGTTCAAAGCGCCGTCAACGCGAACAAAAGGTGACGGAGACGTGTGCCCCCCATACCATCACGCCGGGTGATATGCCAGTATGGCGATGACGAATGTTGTTGTTGTGGTCTTCAGTCCTGACACTGGTTTGATGCAGCTCTCCATGCTACCCTATCCTGTGCAAGTTTTTTCATCTCCCAGTACCTACTGCAACCTACATCCTTCTGAATCTGTTTAGTGTATTCATCTCTTGGTCTCCCTCTACGATTTTTACCCTCCACACTGCCCGCCAATGTTAAATTTGTGATCCCTTGATGCCTCGGAACATGTCCTACTAACCGGTCCCTTCTTTTTGTCAAGTTGTGCCACATACTCCTCCCCAATTCTGTTCAATACTTCATCATTAGTTATGTGATCTACCCATCTAATCTTCAGCATTCTTCTGTAGCACCACATTTCGAAAGCTATTCTCTCCTTGTCCAAACTATTTATCGTCCATGTTTCACTTCCATACATGGCTACACTCCATACAAATACTTTCAGAAACGACTTCCTGACACTTAAATCTATACTCGATGTTAACAAATTTCTCTTCTTCAGAAACGTTTTCCTTGCAATTGCCAGTCTACATTTTATATCCTCTCTACTTCGACCATCATCAATTATTTTGTTCCCCAAATAGCTTTCAAATGGTTCAAATGGCTCTGAGCACTATGGGACTCAACTGCTGAGGTCATTAGTCCCCTAGAACTTAGAACTAGTTAAACCTAACTAACCTAAGGACATCACAAACATCCATGCCCGAGGCAGGATTCGAACCTGCGACCGTAGCGGTCTTGCGGTTCCAGACTGCAGCGCCTTTAACCGCACGGCCACTTCGGCCGGCCCCCTCAAATAGCAAAACTCCTTTACTACTTTAAGTGTCTCATTTCCTAATCTAATTCCATCAGCATCACCCGACTTAATTCGACTACATTCCATTATCCTCGTTTTGCTTTTGTTGATGTTCATCTTATACCCTCCTTTCAAGACACTGTCCATTCCGTTCAACTGCTCTTCCAAGTCCTTTGCTGTCTCTGATAGAACTACAATGTCATCGGCGAACCTCAAAGTTTTTATTTCTTCTCCATGGATTTTAATACCTACTCCGAATTTTTCTTTTGTTTCCTTTATTGCTTGCTCAATATACAGATTGAATAACATTGGGGACAGCCTATAACCCTGTCTCACTCCCTTCCCAACCACCGCTTCCCTTACATGCCCCTCGACTCTTATAACTGCCATCTGGTTTCTTTCCAAACTGTAAATAGCCTTTCGCTCTCTGTATATTACCCCTGCCACCTTTAGAATTTGAAAGAGATTATTCCAGTCAACATTGTCAAAAGCTTTTTCTAAGTCTACAAATGCTAGAAACGTAGGTTTGCCTTTACTTAATCTTTCCTCTAAGATAAGTCGTAAGGTCAGTATTGCCTCACGTGTTCCAATATTTCTACGGAATCCAAACTGATCTTCCCCGAGGTCGGCTTCTACTAGTTTTTCCATTCGTCTGTAAAGAATTCGCGTTAGTATTTTGCAGCTGTGAGTTATTAAACTGATAGTTCGGTAATTTTCACATCTGTCAACACCTGCTTTCTTTGGGATTGAAATTATTATATTCTTCTTGAAGTCTGAGGCATTTCGCCTGTCTCATACATCTTGCTCGCCAGATGGTAGAGTTTTGTCAGGACTGGCTCTCCCAAGGCCGTCAGTAGTTCTAATGGAATGTTGTCTACTCCCGGTGCCTTGTTTCGACTCAGGTCTTTCAGTGCTCTGTCAAACTCTTCACGCAGTATCGTATCTCCCATTTCATCTTCATCTACATCCTCTACGATTTCCATAATATTGTCCTCACGTACATCGCCCTTGTATAGACCCTCTGTATACTCCTTCCACCTTTCTGCTTTCCCTTCTTTGCTTAGAACCGATGACGAATACACGCTTCCAATGTGCGTTCACCGCGATGTCGCAAAACGCGGATGCGACTATCATGATGCTGTAAACAGAACCTGGATTCATCCGAAAAAATAACGTTTTGCCATTCGTGCACCCAGGTTCGTCGCTCAGTACACCATCGCAGGCGCTCCTCTGTGATGCAGCGTCAAGGGTAACCGCAGCCACGGTCTCCGATCTGATAGTCCATGCTGCTGCAAACGTCGTCGAACTGTTCGTGCAGACGGTTGTTGTCTTGCAAACGTCCCCATCCTTTGAATCAGGAATCGAGAGGTGGCTGCACGATCTGTTACAGCCATGCGGATAAGATGCCTGTCATCTCGACTGCGAGGCCGTTGGGATCCAGCACGGCGTTCCGTATTACCCTCCTGAACCCACCCATTCCATACTCTGCTATCAGTCATTGGATCTCGACCAACGCGACCAGCAATGTTGCGATACGATAAACAGCAATCGCGATATGCTACAATCCGACCTTTTTCAAAGTCGAAAACATGATGGTACGCATTTCTCCTCCTTACACGAGGCATCACAACAACGTTTCACAGGCAAACGCCGGTCAACTGCTGTTTGAGTATGAGAAATCGGCTGGAAACTTTCCTCATGTCAGCACATTGTAGGTGTCACCATTGGCGCCAACCTTGTGTGAATGCTCTGAAAAGCTAATCATTCGCATATCACAGCATCTTCTTCATGTCGGTTAAATTTCGCGTCTGTAGCACGTCGTCTTCGCGGTGTAGCAATTTTAATGGCCAGTGGTGCATAAATTCTTTCATGGTCTAACTATCATCTGGAAAAAAAAATACTTTACGCCAAATGTTATGGTGTCACTGTTTCTTACTGTGATGACTGCCAGACCAGTGGCAGAAGCACGACGAGCGTGGGTGCTGGCAATCTGGCACGCTGTGACGTCTTCCTCGACAGCGAGGGCATCTACCGGCAGAGTGGCTGTCTGTGTCACAAGGCCATATTCGTACTACAGCGATCTGAGAGAGTGCTACTGAACTCACGATTGTGTCTTGGCCACCGAATTCGCCTGCTCTGAACACGATGGTGCACACCCGGGACGCTATCGTGCGCTAGGTCCCCGCCAACAATCCTCCGGCCCGGAATTTCCGGCAATCGCATGACCTGGGCGAAGACATCTGGTGGCGCGTACCTCCTGAAAGCTAATGATTTCCGAATTCATGGCATGGAATGACTGCTATGTTCTATTCCAGAGGTGTACAAAAACCTTACAAAGCAGGTGTGCATAATATACTGGTGTGCAAAAGATCCTTAGACGCCAGTAAGGCATCTGGCCCAGATGGTATCCCCGTAAGATTTTATGTTGACTATGCTATAAATGACTTATCTTAGAAACAGATTAAGGAAAGGCAAACCTACGTTTGTAGCATTTGTAGACTTAGAGAAAGCTTTTGACAATGTTGACTGGAATACTCTCTTTCAAATCCTGGAGGTGGCATGGGTAAAATACAGGGAGCGAAAGGCTATTTACAATTTGGAAAGAAACCAGATGGCAGTTATAAGACTCGAGGGGCATGAAAGGGAAGGAGTGGTTGGGAAGGGAGTGAGACAGCCGCGTGGGATTAGCCGAGCGGTCTAAGCGCTGCAGTCATGGACTGAGCGGCTGATCCCGGCGGATGTTCGAGTCCTCCCTCGGGCATGGGTGTGTGTGTGTGTTTGTCCTTAGGATAATTTAGGTTAAGTAGTGTGTAAGCTTAGGGACTGATGACCTTAGCAGTTAAGTCCCATAAGATTTCACACACATTTGAACATTTTTTTTGGAGTGAGACAGGGTTGTAGCCTGTCCCCGATGTTATTCAATCTGTATATTGAGCAAGCAGTAAAGGAAACAAAAGAAAAATTCGGAGTAGGTATTAAAATCCATGGAGAAGAAATAAAAACTTTGAGCTTCGCCGATGACATTGTAATTCTGTCAGACAGCAAAGGACTTGGAACAGCAGTTGAACGGAATGGATAGTGTCTTGAAAGGAGGATATAAGATGAACATCAACAAAAGCAAAACGAGGATAATGGAATGTAGTCGAATTGAGTCGGGTGATGCTGAGGGAATTAGATTAGGAAACGAGACACTTAAAGTAGTAAAAGAGTTTTGCTATTTGGGGAGCAAAATAACTGATGATGGTCGAAGTAGAGAGGATATGAAATGTAGACTGGCAATGGCAAGGAAAGCGTTTCTGAAGAAGAGAACTCGTTTCTGAAAGTATTTGTATCGAGTGTAACCATGTATGGAAGTGAAACGTGGCCGATAAATAGTTCCTCGTGATGACTGGGTGTTGTGTGGTGTCCTTAGGTTAGTTAGGTTTAAGTAGTTCTAAGTTCTAGGGGACTGATGACCATAGATGTTAAGTTGCATAGTGCTCAGAGCCATTTGAACCATTTTTTGATAAATAGTTAGCCTAAGAAGAGAATACAAGCTCTCGAAACGTGGTGCTACAGAAGAATGCCGAAGATTAGATGGGTAGATCACATAACAAATGAGGAGGTACTGAATAGGATTGGGGAGAAGAGGAGTTTGTGGCACAACTTGACTAGTAGGAGGGATCGGTTGGTAGGACATGTTCTGAGGCATCAAGGGATCACCGATTTAGTATTGGAGGGCAGCGTGGAGAGTAAAAATCGTAGAGGGAGTCCAAGAGACGAATACACTAAGCAGATTCAGAAGGATGTAGGCTGCACCAGGTACTGGGAGATGAAGAAACTTGCACAGGATAGAGTAGCATGGTGAGCTGCATCAAACCAGTCTCAGGACTGAAGACCACAATAACAACAACAGCATGCTACAAATATAGCACCATTCTTATGCGTCACCTATTAAAGATCATTGGAAGAGCGGAACGTTCCACGTGACTGGAAGAAGGCCCAGGTCATAGCAATCTATAAAAAGGGTAGAAAATCGGATGGACATAATTATCGGCGAATTTCACTGAAATTGATTTGTTGTAGAATCGTGGAACATATTTTGTGTTCAGACATAATGACCTTTCTAGACTCCGAGAAACCCAACTGCACAAACCAGCACTGTTTTAGGAAACAGCGGTCATGCGAGACACAGCTGGCTCTCTTTGTGCATGATATACAACAGGCTCTAGATACCGGCTCCCAGGTTGATGCCATATTTCTCGACTTTCGAAAGGCGTTCGACTCAGTTCCGCACTGTCGCTTGCTCCAAAAAGTGCGCGCTTACGGTCTATCCTGTGACACATTCGGTTGGATAGAAAGTTTTCCAACAGACAGGGAGCAGTATGTCGTCCTGAACGGGGTAACTTCAACAGAAACAAGAGTAACATCAGGTGTGCCCCAGGGCAGCGTAATAGGTCCTCTGCTTTTTACGATTTACATAACCGATCTGGTTGATGCTATTGGTAGCGGCATTAGACTGTTTGCCGATGATGTTGTAGTCTACAGGAAAGTAGTATCACACGAAAGTTGTGTACAAATCAATGAGGATTTGCAGAAAATAAATGCGTGGTGTAATGACTGGCAGTTATCTCTCATTATTAGTGAGTGGAACCTACTGCGTATAACAAGGCGAAAATCCCCATTAATGTATGAGTACAAAATAAATGATCAGTCTTTGGATGCGGTAACATCCGTCAAGTATCTGGGTGTGACTATTCGAAATGATCTCAAATGGAACGATCAGATTACACAAGTAATGGGTAAGGCGAACTCTAGATTGTGGTTTATTGGTAGAATCCTGAAGCGATGCAGTCCAACAAAGGAAATTGCTTAAAATACTTTAGTTTGTCCAGTCTTAGAGTATTATGGGACCCTTAGCAGTTGGGTCTGATTCAAGAGATTGAGAAGGTCCAAAGAGCGGCAAGATTCGTGACTGGTACATTTAGCCATTGTGAGAGTGTTACAAATCTCATAGAAAGTTTGAAGTGGGACACACTTGCAGATAGACGACGAGCTAAACGGAAGGAGCTGCTCACTAAATTCCGAAATCCGATCTTCACCGAGGATGTGGAGCATATATTATTACCACCAACTTCCAAATCGCGCAATGATCACCATTCAAAGATAAGGGAAATTAGAGCTCGTACTGAGGCGTTCAGATAGTCGTTTTTCGCTCGCGCGATCCGCGAATGGAACAGAGGGGGGTGAAATATAGCTTTGGCGCGAATTGTGCCCTCCGCCACACACCGCTTGGTGGCTAGCGGATTATATATGTAGATGTAGAAAACTGAAGAACGGAAGAAACTTTCGTGTCATGCTTCACTATCAACTAACACAGTTCGATCAAACTCGGACCGTACATGAGAAGGACTGATACAGTAAAGTATAGAAAGTAGCAGAAAGAAATACGCAGCGAGACGAACAGACACGACACTTTGAAACATCCCCTTAGAAAAATTAAGAATGACAGTGCTGGTAAAAATCTTACATTATTAGATTTCAAACAGCTGAGTAAAACCGAACGTACTCAGACATTTCTCTCTTTACTTATTCTGATCGTCACTAAACTGACACACAATATTTTTAGCGCAACGCAATCTCACTTTCAATAATCCCTACAAGACGATGGTCGCATCCGTATTTGGCGACATCGCAGTAAATGCACATTGGAAGCGTGTATTCGTCATCGCCATACTGGCGTATCACCCGGCGTGATGATATGGGGTGCCATTGGTTAGACGTCTCGGTCACCTCTTGTTCGCATTGACGGCACTTTGAACAGTGGTCGTTACATTTTAGATGTGTTACGACCCGTGGCTCTACCCTTCATTCGATCCCTGCGAAACCCTGCATTTCAGCAGGATAATGCACGGTCGCATGTTGCAGGTCCTTTACGGGCCTTTCTGGATACAGAAAATGTTCGACTGCTGCCCTGGCCAGCACATTCTCCAGATCTCTCACCAACTTAAAACGTCTGGTCAATGGTGGCCGAGCAACTGGCTCGTCACAATACGCCAGTCACTACTCTCGATGAACTGTGGTATCGTGTTGAAGTTGCATGGGCAGCTGTACCTGTACACGCCATCCAGGCTCTGTTTGACTCAATGCCCAGGCGTATCAAGGCCGTTATTGCGGCCAGAGGTGGTTGTTCTCTGTACTGATTTCTCAGGATCTATGCACCCAAATTGTGTGAAAATGTAATCGCATGTCAGCTCTAGTATAATATATTTCTCCAATGAATACCCGTTTATCATCTGCATTTCTTCTTGGTGTAGCAATTTTAATGGCCGGTAGAGTAGATTCAGAAGGATGTAGGTTGCAGTAGGTACTGGGAGATGAAGAAGCTTGCACAGGATAGAGTAGCATGGAGAGCTGCATCAAACCAGTCTCAGGACTGAAGACCACAACAACAACAACAGTGTAGTATCCGTGACTGGACCTGTCAAAACTTTACCTATCATGGCGCACCGAATATGGATCGAGAAACGATGCTGGTTTCCACCGTAAGGTTCCCTGCGACCATCAATTGTGTTGTAGCTTCCATTCCGTGTAAATCTGCGTTAATGAGTGAACAGTGTTAATAAAAGCGAATCACTATTGCCATTTAATCAGTGGCAAAATATAAGTTCAGTGGCATTGCCCCCAGTGTGAAGATTTTGGACACGCTGTATGTTATATGGGTACAAGTCTCCCATAGTCCATTAGTGCGCAGTGTTCCATGTTCCACTAACGCCACACGTGATAGGACTGGACTTTCGCAGATTTTATGGACAACAGTGATTTCTATAAACTTGTTGTGCTTGTTGAACATCTCTTCTTCTCTTCCGGTATTAGCAGTTGTAAAAAGCAGCCCACTATTGGGAAAAGTAGCCCTTTGACTTTAAACTTTTTTCTACAGCTCGAATCTCACCACACCTATCACTAAACTGACACACAATATTTTTAGCGCAACGCAATCTGACTTTCAATAATCCCTACAAGAGAATGGCCCTGACTAACAATAACCTATACCTTTCATGAATCACTTACCTCACAAAAATCTTCGTTACTCGAACTACTGCAATGCGAGCGCCAATTCTGCCAGCTAAATAAAAGATTCACACTACGGAAGGCACTAACTGCTGATAGGCATACTTAGCAAATGAAAGAATTTGATAGAGGACAAACAATGTATTTGCCTTAATAATGTTCGAAAGTCATCATATACGAGGGCCGTTCAGAAAGTAACCTCCGGTTGATTTAAAAAAATACACCAAGTTAAATAAAAATATTTTAATCTTACAACTACATCTTTGCACTATTTTTCTACATAGTCTCCATAGCGATTGAGGCACTTATCGTATCTCTTCACAAGCTTTGAATTTCCTTCTGCATAAAAATCACCCGCTTGTGCCTGGAGCCAGCCTGTGACCGCATCTTTGAGCTCTTCGTCGTCATCAAACCGTTGTGACCCGAGCCATTTGTTCAAATGCATGAAGAGGTGATAATCACTTGGCGCCAGGTCTGGGCTGTAAGGTGGATGGTTGATAACGTCCCACTTGAAGGACTCAAGAAGGGCCGTTGTTCTGCGAGCAGAGTGAGGACGGGCGTTATCGTGCAAAAAAACGATACCGGAAGTCAGCATACCACGGCGTTTGTTCTGTATAGCCCGTCGTAACTTTTTTATTGTTTCACAGTACACGTCTTGATTAATGGTCGTACCACGTTCCATGAATTCAACCAACAACACCGCTTTGGCATCCCAAAACACCGTTGCCATCAGTTTTCTGGCAGAAAAATCTTGCGAGGCTTTTCTTGGTTTGGTAGGCGAATTTGAATGTGCCCACATCTTTGATTGTTCTTTTGTCTCAGGGTTCACGTACTTAATCCAGGTTTCGCCACCGGTCACGATTCTGTTTAACAATGGTTCTCCTTCGTCCTCATAACGTGACAGAAAGTCTAATGCAGAGGCCATTCTTTGAGTTTTGTGGTGGTCGGTAAGAATTTTGGGCACCCATCGTGCACAGAACTTACGGTAACCCAATCTTGCTGTCACTATCTCGTACAAGAGAGTCTTAGAAATCTGTGGAAAACCAGTAGACAACTCCGACATTGAGAAACGTCGATTTTCACGAACTTTTGCATCAACTGTCTGAACGAGTTCGTCAGTCACCAATCATGGTCTACCACTCCTCTCTTCATCATGAACGTTTTCTCGTCCACTTTTAAATAAACGTACCCATTCACGGACAACTCCTTCACTCATAACTCTTGGTCCGTACACGGCACGAAGCTCACGATGAATAGCTGCTGCAGAATATCCTTTGGCTGTAAAAAACCTTATGACAGCACGCACTTCACATTTGGCGGGGTTTTCTATTGCAGCACACATTTCAAACTGCCACAAAAACTAAACTAGCGCAGGTACGACGTTCACTCGACCACGGCTTGATGCCGACTGACCTGTTGAGTGCGTGAACGCACAACCCGCACTGTGACCAATCGGAGGTTACTTTCTGAACCGCCCTCGTATATATATCAGTTCATGGTATCCAGTATTACAAGTTAGTGTTTCTGATGGACACACGTCCAGATCTTCCGTTCTCAAAACTCCGCCATCTCTCTCCCCACATCCACCACTGCTGGCGGCTCACCTCCAACTGCGCAACGCTGCGCGCTGTTCACATCCAGCTGCCCAACACTACAATAGCAAAAATTCGAGCAATGCAAACCAGCCACAGGCTGTACACAGCACAGCCAGTGATTTTCTTACAGAGCGCTACGTGGTGTTACCAACATAAAAACCTAAACAGCCTACTTACAACTTTTCATCATAGACCGCTCAAGTCACCGCGATTTATGATGGACATTACAAAAGGCAAAACGTAGTTCTCACCAGGGTGTAAGGCCACCACGGTCGACAATGCATGCTCTGCATTGTGCTTCCAGCTTGGTCAAAACGTTGGTAAGGAATTATTGTGGGTGGGGATTCCGTTCCTGGCCTCTCCCGCCGGATGTTCGAGTCCTCCCTCGGAAATGTGTGCTGTTTCTTAGCATAGTTGTTCACTGGAAAATATTAAGTTTTCATCATTTCCTTGGGAGTGATCGCATTCACATTCATTAGAATACGTAAATCGGGCAAGGAGGCATAGCTCACTTGTTCACCAGGCGTACAAATTAGGTGCGGCGGTTAGAGTTTCATATCGTGTGACACACGTACTGTCACTAATGTCGTGTGTGACACACCAGATGTGTTTTACCGTGGAGGATTCTGCTGGCTTGTCGCCATGTCGTCAAACGTTTGCGGTTCCCATTCAAAAGCCACTTCCTTTCGACCCCTAATAAAGTAAATGATAATTAAATGGACACCCTAGCTGCAAACAGGCGTCGTTGTACTTCATTGGGGACATGTTGAAAATGTGTGCCCCGACCGGGACTCGAACCCGGAATATCCTGCTTACATGGCAGACGCTCTATCCATCTGAGTCACCGAGGGCACAGAGGACAGTGCGTCTGCAGGGACTTATCCCTTGCACGCTCCCCGTGAGATCCACATTCCCAACATGTCCACACCACTACATTCGTAGTGTAGTCGGGAACAGATACTACCGTCATATATAGTTAAAATATGGCTTCCCGGCGATTGACCTTCTTGTGCGAACGCACACGCTATGCCCGAACTCGTACGGGACTTGGTAGATTAATCTGCCACGAGTAATGAGTATGATGGGCAAACATCTATTAGGCGCACTACGAATGTAGTGGTGTGGACATGTTGGGAATGTGGATCTCACGGGGAGCGTGCAAGGGGTAAGTCCCTGCAGACGCACTATCCTCTGTGTCCGCGGTGGCTCAGATGGATAGAGCGTCTGCCTGTAAGCTGGAGATCCCGGGTTCGAGTCCCGGTCAGGGCACACATTTTCAACATGTCCCAAATGAAGTACAACGACGCCTGTTTGCAGCTAGGGTGTCCATTTAATTATCATTTCATTTCTAGCAAGGCTGCATGGTCATCCACGGTATGTGTTCTTTCGGGAACAGATACTACCGTCATATATAGTTAAAATATGGCTTCCCGGCCATTGACCTTCTTGTGCGAACGCAGACGCTATGCCCGAACTCGTACGGGACTTGGTAGATTAATCTGCCACGAGTAATGAGTATGATGGGCAAACATCTATTAGGCGCACTACGAATGTAGTGGTGTGGACATGTTGGGAATGTGGATCTCACGGGGAGCGTGCAAGGGATAAGTCCCTGCAGACGCACTATCCTCTGTGCCCGCGGTGGCTCAGATGGATAGAGCGTCTGCCATGTAAGCAGGATATCCCGGGTTCGAGTCCCGGTCGGGGCACACATTTTCAACATGTCCCCAATGAAGTACAACAACGCCTGTTTGCAGCTAGGGTGTCCATTTAATTATCATTTCATTTCTAGCAAGGCTGCATGGTCATCCACGGTGACTCTTCTTTCGGGAACAGATACTACCGTCATATATACCTAATAAAGTAGTTGTGCAGAATCATCTGTCATTATACGTCTCTTTGTTCCAACTCGCCGTTGCACCACGATACAGAGATGAATTTAAATACAGCGGCAAAAGAAAGCTTGCTCGCGTGGCACTCCAACTTTACAGCAAGACTGGTTTACATTGATTACCCAGAACATTGTGATCATTTACGTGACAGCAGGTACACCCACCTTTGCACGGATAACAGCGTCGACGCGTCATGGCGTTGAAGCAATGAGTCCTTGGTTGGCGCCACATCTCCACATGCATGTCACCCAATTCCCGTAAATTCCTGGGATGAAAATGGTGAGTTCTGACGCCAAGTCCAGTCACATCCCAGACGTGTTTGATCGGGATCACATCAGGCGAGTTGGACCGTCCACACATCCACTGGAACTCGCCACTGCTTTTCTCGAACCACTCCATCACACTCCTGGCCTCGTCACGTGGCGCATTATCTTGCTGAATACTGCCACTGCTGTCAGGAAACGTGAATGTCATGAAAGGCTGTATAAGTTTTTTTTTTTTTTTATTTGGGGTTCACCAGTTACGCAAAACACCGTTTTTCTCAGTACCCAAACATGTTCCGGCACCTCTGTGCCATCATCAGTGGATTTTAGTTTTTATTTATTCTTTACATTTGGTGAGCATGAATCTTCTGGACCACTTTTGTGTTAATTATTACAGGTAACTTGCCATGCTTTCGTGTGGCAAGTACTTCCATTCTCCGCATCATGCTGACATGTTGTGAAGAATACGTAGCTATAACAAGTACACTCCTGGAAATTGAAATAAGAACACCGTGAATTCATTGTCCCAGGAAGGGGAAACTTTATTGACACATTCCTGGGGTCAGATACATCACATGATCACACTGACAGAACCACAGGCACATAGACACAGGCAACAGAGCATGCACAATGTCGGCACTAGTACAGTGTATATCCACCTTTCGCAGCAATGCAGGCTGCTATTCTCCCATGGGGACGATCGTAGAGATGCTGGATGTAGTCCTGTGGAACGGCTTGCCATGCCATTTCCACCTGGCGCCTCAGTTGGACCAGCGTTCGTGCTGGACGTGCAGACCGCGTGAGACGACGCTTCATCCAGTCCCAAACATGCTCAATGGGGGACAGATCCGGAGATCTTGCTGGCCAGGGTAGTTGACTTACACCTTCTAGAGCACGTTGGGTGGCACGGGATACATGCGGACGTGCATTGTCCTGTTGGAACAGCAAGTTCCCTTGCCGGTCTAGGAATGGTAGAACGATGGGTTCGATGACGGTTTGGATGTACCGTGCACTATTCAGTGTCCCCTCGACGATCACCAGTGGTGTACGGCCAGTGTAGGAGATCGCTCCCCACACCATGATGCCGGCTGTTGGCCCTGTGTGCCTCGGTCGTATGCAGTCCTGATTGTGGCGCTCACCTGCACGGCGCCAAACACGCATACGACCATCATTGGCACCAAGGCAGAAGCGACTCTCATCGCTGAAGACGACACGTCTCCATTCGTCCCTCCATTCACGCCTGTCGCGACACCACTGGAGGCGGGCTGCACGAAGTTGGGGCGTGAGCGGAAGACGGCCTAACGGTGTGCGGGACCGTAGCCCAGCTTCATGGAGACGGTTGCGAATGGTCCTCGCCGATACCCCAGGAGCAACAGTGTCCCTAATTTGGTGGGAAGTGGCGGTGCGGTCCCCTACGGCACTGCGTAGGATCCTACGGTCTTGGCGTGCATCCGTGCGTCGCTGCGGTCCGGTCCCAGGTCGACGGGCACGTGCACCTTCCGCCGACCACTGGCGACAACATCGATGTACTGTGGAGACCTCACGCCCCACGTGTTGAGCAATTCGGCGGTACGTCCACCCGGCCTCCCGCATGCCCACTATACGCCCTCGCTCAAAGTCCGTCAACTGCACATACGGTTCACGTCCACGCTGTTAAAGACTGCGATGGAGCTCCGTATGCCACGGCAAACTGGCTGACACTGACGGCGGCGGTGCACAAATGCTGCGCCGCTAGCGCCATTCGACGGCCAACAGCGCGGTTCCTGGTGTGTCCGCTGTGCCGTGCGTGTGATCATTGCTTGTACAGCCCTCTCGCAGTGTCCGGAGCAAGTATGGTGGGTCTGACACACTGGTGTCAATGTGTTCTTTTTTCCATTTCCAGGAGTGTATTTTCCACAAATAACGTGATAAAACTCTTTTCACTACACCAGAACACAGTGTTCTGGTGTAGTGAAAAGCGTTTTATGGATGTGTGTGCTGTCCTTAGGTTAGTTAGGTTTAAGTAGTTCTACGTTCTAGGGGACTGATGACCTCAGATGTTAAGTCCCATAGTGCTCAGAGCCATTTGAACCATTTTAAAGTCTGATGTCAGTGCTGCCACAGTTCGCCGCCTATCGTGTTTTACTGGTCTGCCCAGCCTATGATGTCTGGCATTTGTAATGAGCGGTGGCCAGCCTCCCAACACCACGATATCTGGACGTGATTTCACCGTGGTTTCGCCACGTGTTGAAGACACCACAGCACTCTTCAAACACCCAACAAATCCTGTAGTTTCCCAAACGCTCATGTCGAGCTTCCAGGCAACCGCAATCTGCCCATCGTCAGGCTCGGATAGATGCCGCGCCTTCCACGGACAGCTCGCTCCCTGATACTACAGGCGTGCAATTCTTCGCCAGACGGGTTTATCTCGATACTAGATCGGTGGCCATTATGTTGTGGCTGATCAGTGTAAGATATCCTACGATATCATACAGCATGAGTATTTATCCATTGCGAGACAATGGAAGCTATTTTAAGTGCCAGTTCTTTTCCTAAGACCATATTAGATACGGAAGACAAAGGAAGTAGGTTACAGTACACTTGTTCGCCCACTGCTTGAATATTGCCAATCAGTTGGGATCCGTACCAGATAGGGTTGATAGAAGAGATAGGGAAGATCCAACGGAGAGCAGCGCGCTTCGTTACAGGATCATTTAGTAATTACGAAAGCGTTACGGAGATGATAGATAAACTCCAGTGGAAGACTCTGCAGGAGAGACGCTCAGTAGCTCGGTACGGGCTTTTGTTGAAGTTTTGAGAACATACCTCCACCGAGGAGTCAAGCAGTATATTGCTCCCTCCTACGTATATCTCGCGAAGAGAGGCATACCGACAATCTTTCTTCCCGCGAACAATACGAGACTAGAATAGAAGAGAGAACCGATAGAGGTACTCAAAGTACCCTCCGCCACACACAGTCAGGTGGCTTGCGGAGTATGGAAGTAGATGTAGATGTAATGTGTTTTTGGTGCTCCATATTGTTGTGCATCTCGTCGTCCTTCAGTGTATGTCTTAACTGATCGCTGCCCAAAGTGACCGCCGCCTAAAGCAGGGGCGGGCAGGAATCCTGCACATGTGCGGTGCACTTGCACGCGTGCAGTTTACAGGTGTTCCACGTGCACACAGGGGCAAGCTGGCCACCCGCTTATCTCCCATCCCCATGGTTTAATTCGTACCTAACTGGAAGAGTGCAGAAAGTAAAAATAAGTAGTTCTCGTAACATGCAAAGATCAGCACATTCCTCAAACTGGGGAACTATCAAGAAAGGGGTTCCACAAGGGTCAGTCTTGAGTCCTTTGTTGTTCTTATTATATATTAATGACTTGCCATTCTATATTCATGAAGAGGCAAAGTTAGTTCTCTTTGGCTGGCATTGTCAAAGCTTCACCCTCCATTGCCGGTGGTGAACTGGAGGCGAGCTCGCGGCCGCAGACTATATGTACCTGGCGCGCCAACGTCCGAGGGCTTCTCCGCGGTCATTTCCGGTGCGGTTCTCCTCTTGCTACCTGCGACGGTCGTTCGCTGCAGTACGGGAAGCCAGGATCCGTTTACCTTAAGGCTTTCCTCTTTCTTGTTGAAACTGTTCGCGTGTTTTTGGATTTCTACTGCTTCTCTGAACAAGCGCGTGTGATAGTGCTTCTCTACAGCCAGAACTTCCGTGTCGGCGAATTTTATTACGTGGTCGGTCTCATTCAGTGCGTGTTCTGCCACGGCCGATTTCTCCACCTGCCCCAACCTGCAATGTCGCTTATGCTCTTTGATCCTGGTGTTAATGGATCGTCCAGTCATTCCGACATAAACTTTTCCGCATGTGCAAGGTATACGGTATATTCCCGGCATTGCAAGTGGGTCTCTTTTCTCCTTCGCCGATCTAAGACACTCTTTGATCTTCCTTGTCGGTTTGAAAATCGTCTTTACGCCGTGTTTGCGCAATATACGGCCGATTCTGTCCGTCACTCTGGGAATGTATGGCGCGCCAGGTACATATAGTCTGCGGCCGCGAGCTCGCCTCCAGTTCACCACCGGCAATGGAGGGTGAAGCTTTGACAATGCCAGCCACTCGCGCTGGCGAAACGTCAGAAAAATCATTAGATGAACGTCGGCCGAAGAACCCGAGACAGAAGCCAATAGGCAGTTTGTCAACAAGTGGCCACGAAAGTCTTAACAATTTTGTATTAGTTCTCTTTGCTGATGATACAAGTATAGTAATCACACCTGACAAACAAGAATTAACTGATGAAATTGTCAATACTGTCTTTCAGAAAATTACTAAGTGGTTCCTTGTAAACGGACTCTCACTGAATTTTGATAAGACACAGTACATACAGTTCCGTACAGTGAATGGTATGACGCCATTAATAAATATAGACCTTAATCAGAAGCATATAGCTAAGGTAGAATATTGCAAATTTTTAGGTGTGTCCATTGATGAGAGATTAAATTGGAAGAAACACATTGATGATCTGCTGACACGTTTGAGTTCAGCTACTTATGCAATAAGGGTCATTGCAAATTTTGGTGATAAACATCTTAGTAAATTAGCTTACTACGCCTATTTTCACTCATTGCTTTCATATGGCATCATATTTTGGGGTAATTCATCACTGAGGAATAAAGTATTTATTGCACAAAAGCGTGTAATCAGAATAATAGCTGGAGCCCACCCAAGATCATCCTGCAGACATTTATTTAAGGATCTAGGGATATTCACAGTAGCTTCTCAGTATATATACTCTCTTATGAAATTTGTTATTAACAACCAAACCCAATTCAAAAGTAATAGCAGTGTGCACAACTACAATACTAGGAGAAAGGATGATCTTCACTATTCAAGATTAAATCTAACTTTGGCACAGAAAGGGGTGAATTATACTGGCACTAAAGTCTTTGGTCACTTACCAAATAGTATCAAAAGTCTGACAGATAACCAACAAGTATTTAAGAAGAAATTAAAAGAATTTCTGAATGACAACTGCTTCTACTCCATAGAGGAATTTTTAGATATAAATTAAAAAAAATATTAAAAAAATTAAAAAAATAAAAATAAAAAATAAAGAAAAACAAAAAACACAATATAATAAAGTTGTTATATTAACTTAAGTATGTTGTTAAATTAACCTAATTATGTCATGTATTGGAAAATTCGACTCGTTCCACATCATTACGAAATATCGTATTCATGATCCATGGAACTAGTATTAATCTAATCTAATCTAATCTCTAATCCATCCCCACCATACCATCAGTCCGCTCCTTCCTCTGTAATACGTTTTGTTTCCTAGGTTGCTTTATTGAGTGAATGAATAAGGTTAGTAGGAGTGCTTGAAAGAAATCATAGTTTGAAAGAGTACCTATTACCTACGATACGTTTTATTTAATTATCACAGGTGGAGTTTACAATACGTTTAATATCTGGAACAAAATTTCTACATACAGACAAACACAAACAGTTACGTAAATTTTTATCACTGATGTTTGCTTTTAACCGAGACTTATTAATTCAGCAAATGGTTTTCCAGCTCTCGCTATATTAAGCGCAGTCTTATAACTTGCACATACCGCTGGGCTATTATTGTTGTCGTCCTGAAAACTTGAAAACAGTGCTCCATAAAATGTTAAATCAGTTAGATGAGAGACATGACGAGAGAAAGTCGCAGATCTCTCGTGACAACAGCAACTACGACTAATTCAAATGGCTCTGAGCACTATGGGACTTAACTGCTGTGGTCAAAAAAATGGTTCAAAGGCTCTGAGCACTATGGGACAACATCTGTGGCCATCAGTCCCCTAGAACTTAGAACTACTTAAACCTAAGGACATCACAAACTTCCATGCCCGAGGCAGGATTCGAACCTGCGACGATAGCGGTCGCGCGGTTCCAGGCTGTAGTGCCTAGAACCGCTCGGCCACTCCGGCCGGCCAAGTACGACAGATTCATCTGGTATCGTCAGATCGCTCTTCTTAAGCTCAGTCAATTCCCCATCCGCTCAGAATCCGACAATAAATTGTACTCGGCCTTGTGAAATTTATTATAATGGCCTTCAATGCTAAACTTCCGTTGATCAGCGAGAATACTGCCACATATTAAACATTTCGAATTTTCACGTTTTTGCACAAAGAAAAAATGATTCCCCCATTACTTTTTGAAAGATAGCAAATCTCCACATCTCCGTTTCTTGAAATACAACGTTCACTACATAGTGGTCGCTTCGCATCAACGTCCGCAGCTTAGCCTGGCACTACACTGCCGCAACCTGCCGGCTGTCGCCACAGCCCCGGTCGACGCCTGCACGCGAGCAGCACACGTGCGGCGCTGTGCGCTCGTGAGCCGCGTGCAACGTTTGCACGCCCCTGGCCTAAAGGTTCGTGTCACCTTATGTGTGTTCCTTATCACCTGTCCAGCAGTCTGGGGTGATGCGGCTGCTGATCCATTTTACGTGCAGACGAGCGCAGTCCATTTCCTTCACGGAGAGCTTTGTTCAGTCTTTCGCTGGCTACCATTTCGGCTGCTTCTCGGTACGCAAGATGTGGTACCGCGAATCAGTAGCGGCTTCTGGAGCAGTCGCGTGGCGGGCTGTGTTGTCTGTGGCGCAAGCGGCGACTGTCACTGCAGAAGAATGCGTCGCTCGATGAGTGTCGCGTTCCAGTGACGATCGATGGCTTCACGCGAAGCCGCGGCCGCCGCTTTCGTCGCGCCCGCTCCCCGCGCGGAGTCGCACGCAACCAATCACTGTCGTCGCGTGGTGCAACGGGAGGCAAGCTTTTGTCCCGTAGACTGAAACGCCAAAGCGTGCAGTGTAGGCGAACCGCCACATCTTTAGAGTTGTCAGAGGTGTGGCGCGCTGCATTACAAGACTACATCCGTAGAAAAGAAAGTGAAAGGAAACAAATTTTGGGTACAAATTGTTTTAACCGTCCCTGGCCAAAACTAAGAAATACTGTACCGACCGATTTAAAATCTGGGGAGAATGTTGCCAAATCTATAAATGTAGTGCTTTGTCATTGTGGTAGCCTTTAAATCGGCCGCGGTCCGTTAGTATACGTCGGACCCGCGTGTCGCCACTGTCAGTGATTGCAGACCGAGCGCCGCCACACGGCAGGTCTAGAGAGACGTCCTAGCACTCGCCCCAGTTGTACAGCCGACTTCGCTAGCCATGGATCACTGACAAATTACGCTCTCAATTGCCGAGACGATAGTTAGCATAGCCTTCAGCTACGTCATTTGCTACGACCTAGCAAGGCGCCATTATCATTTGCTATTTATCTTGTGATGTATGTACCGTCAGACCGATGTTCGCCAATTGTGGATTCAAAAAATGGCTCTGAGCACTATGGGACTTAACATCTATGGTCATCAGTCCCCTAGAACTTAGAACTACTTAAACCTAACTAACCTAAGGACATCACAGACATCCATGCGCGAGGCAGGATACCAACCTGCGACTGTAGCAGCAGCGCGGCTCCGGACTGAAGCGCCTAGAACCGCTCGGCCACAGTGGCCGGCCCAGACAAGTGAATCTTTTGAGTCCCATCAGCATCTAGATCTACATCTACATACGTTCTTCGCAAGCGACCATACGGTGCATGACGGACGGTACGATGTGCCACTATTGTTGATTTCCCTTCCTGTTGCACTCGCAAATAGACCGAGGCAAAAATGACATCTGTGTGTTGAATGGTTTGACCGCGTTGCAAACCATTCAACATTCGCAGATCACCTCAAACAGGAAACAGGAATACCACAGACCAAGCAATAGCCGGCCGCTGTGACCGAGCAGTCCGGAACCGCGCAGCTGCTACGGTCACAGGTTCGAATCCTGCCTCGGGTATGTAAGTGTGTGATGTCCTTAGGTTAGTTAAGTTTAAGTATATCTAAGTCTAGGGGACTGATGACCTCAGGTGTTAAGTCCCATAGAGCTTAGAGCCATTTGAACCAAGCAATATTGAAAAAGACGTGAAGAATCAGTAAATACAGTCACTTCCTCCCTTTCCAACAAAACTTCTACATACACGAAGCATCAACACAAAATAAACAGTTGCACAGTGACCAAATAAATATTTGAAACCAGACACTATATAAAATAATTTAAGAAATACAGGAAAAAGAAAAGAGCGTTTCCATCCTCCATCCTCTCCCACACACAACCCCCCCCCCCCCCCCCCCGAACATCATTTCACTTCATGCTCCTTACCTCTTCCTCCAACTATCCCTCACACTACTGTGCACTTATGTCCATTCATCTCAGCGTGTACCTGACCCACCTATTAACAAAATAGACAGCCAAGCCACTAGGAGATAGCCGAAAGGCACGCGTTTAAGCTCACGCAGACTGGCGTGAGGTCTGGAACAGTTAAAGGAATTGAGTCTAGCAAAAAAGGTACGTAGCTTCTGGGATACTTAACTTTAATCCATAATTGGTGAACGTCGGTCTGACGGTACATGCATCACAAGATAAATAGCAAATGATAATGGCGCCTTGCTAGGTCGTAGCAAATGACGTAGCTGAAGGCTATGCTAACTATCGTCTCGGCAAATGAGAGCGTAATTTGTCAGTGAACCATCGCTAGCAAAGTCGGCTGTCCAACTGGGGCGAGTGCTAGGAAGTCTCTCTAGACCTGCCGTGTGGCGGCGCTCGGTCTGCAATCACTGACAGTGGCGACACGCGGGTCCGACGTATACTAACGGACCACGGCCGATTTAAAGGCTACCACCTAGCAAGTGTGGTGTCTGGCGGTGACACCACATACACCATCAGTTTTCCTTCATTAAGTGGCGAGATTGGACTGAGAACAGGTTGGGAATTTGTACGGGCGCTGATAACCACGCAGTTGAGTGCCCCACAAACCAAATGTCATCATCATCATTTTCCTTCATTACTTTTACGCAGTATATAAATACACTGCTACATACTGAAACACAATAAGACACATATAAGTAACTACAAAATAAAGAGTAGATCAAAGCCAAACAAGTGCTAATGCTGCACACTTAGAAGTATAAAAAGAAACAGTATAACAGTGGTGTCCCTTGTAGAACGTAAAAAAATGCATAGTTCTCCAAAGCAGCGAAAAATTAGGCTACAAATATTAGTGTTTAAAGAAGAAAGAAACGAAAGACGTGTTAGCAGACGGCATTTCCTGATGTAGGCAAAAAACCAACCAGAAATTCCAGAATGAGGTTTTCACTCTGCAGCGGAGTGTGCGCTGATATGAAACTTCCTGGCAGATTAAAATTGTGTGCCGGACGAAGACTCGAACTCGGGACCTTCGCCTTTCGCGGGCAAGTGCTCTACCATGTGAGCTCCCGAAGCACGACTCACGCCCCGTCCTCACAGCTTTACTTCTGCCAGTACCTCGTCTCCTACCTTGCAAACTTCGCAGAAACTCCCCTGCGAACCTTGCAGAACTAGCACTCCTGGAAGAAAGGTTATTGCGGAGTTTCATATCAGCGCACACTCCGCTGCAGAGTGAAAATCTCATTCTGGAAACATCCCCCAGGCTGTGGCTAAGCCATGTCTCCGTCATATCCTTTCTTCCAGGAGTGCTAGTTCTGCAAGGTTCGCAGTAGAGCATCTGTGAAGATTGGAAAGTGGGAGACGAGGTACTGGTGCAAGTAAAACTGTGAGGACGGGGCGTGAGTCGTGCTTGGGTAGCTCAGATGGTAGGGCACTTTCCTGCGAAAGGCTAAGGTCCCGAGTTCGAGTCTCGGTCCGGCACACAGTTTTAATCTGCCAGGAAGTTTCGAAGTCTGCTTTTGTCGTCTTGAAAAATAATGGCATCAGTAGCATAATCATCGTACATATGTTGACTGAAAGGCATCACCTGACCATTCAGAATGTTTAAACGAACATGCTGGTTCACGTTAGTGATGATGATGATGATGATGATAATGATGATGATGATGTTCGGTTTGTGGGGCACTCAACTGCGCGGTAATCAGAGCCAGTACAAAGTCCCAATTTTTACACAGTCCAATCTAGTCACTGTCACGAATGGTCATGATGATGATGAAACGATGAGGATGATTCAAACACCCAAACCGGCCGGGAATCGAACCAGGGACCCCGTGAGCCAGAGGTAGCAACTCTAGCCCCAATAATGGCATTTAGAGCAATATTAAAAATCTTTATAAAATAGAGAATTAAATACAATCTTAAATTTTCTGTTTCGAAATATTAGTACTAGTTTAGTACTCTGTTACTATATTACTATAGTACTGTATTAGTTATTTTCAAATAAATATTTTTAGACTGTAAGACCCAATTAAAACCCGCTATTTACATATTTTTTGACTGAAAGTATTAGGCATACTCTATTAACTTTATTAACTGTATTAAAGGATTAACTTCAAGATATTGTTTTTATTTAATGAATGCTCAGCCCTATTCAAAGTAAGCTTAAATTAGCTATTTCACTTATTAATCAAAGTGGTATGACTATGCGACAGCAATATTTTATGTTTTATTCCTTTAATGATAGTTTAGGATTTATTTAAATATAATTTCAGTCTTTTTAGAGCTATTATTCATTGCTCTGTAATAGTGAATAAGTATGATTCTTACTGTGAATTAAATTAGCTCTTTACGAAAATACCGTGTGTGTTTTTTTTGTTCCTTTTTTCAAAGCCAAAAAATGGTCAGGCTTGTCTAGTTTCCTAGAGCGTCGAGTTCTCGAGAGTCCAGTTTTCGGGGTTGTAATGTTGATCATATGACTCTTAAATGCTTAAAAAAAACTTCGAAACTCACTATTTTTCATCTAAAATTTAGAAAATTTCCCGTGGCAGGACCCCCAGTATGGGCCTCCGCAATATTTTTTATAAGTCAGCGCCCTTGTTGATCATTCAACTAATACTTTGCAGTTAGGCGAGAATGTTGATGTGT
Organism: Schistocerca nitens; assembly: GCF_023898315.1. Taxonomy (NCBI): domain Eukaryota; kingdom Metazoa; phylum Arthropoda; class Insecta; order Orthoptera; family Acrididae; genus Schistocerca; species Schistocerca nitens. The sequence continues at coordinate 137,868,332 of NC_064625.1, read as the reverse complement.
TTCAAATTCTTCTATAAGTTTCTTTTGTGGCCCTTTTCAACTATATATATATATATATATATATATATATATATATATATATATATATATATATATATATATATATTCGCTTTTATATATGTTCCTTGCTGCTAACACAGCAGATACATAGATGTGATTCAGTTACTGTAAATTGTCAATCAGTGTTTAAATTAATCACATGCACTGTGTACATTTCTGGACATACCATGGCGTTATGCTTCTATGAGTAACACAGTGACATCTGCTAAACCAATACTAAGTAAGTTTCTGTTATACACTTTTTATACTTAACATAAATGTGAAACCAAGAACGAAAAATTTTTTACTTCCCTAATTCTGAAGACGACAAATTAATTTTTTGAAACCAAGACAATGAAGGTTATTTGCAATTGACGACTGTACTTTATCCTGGAATACTACAGTTGCTGAAAATTTAAGCCATGAATAAAATAAATTATATTTGTTACAGAGAAGTTGGTTGTTTTGTCTTGACATAGTGTTATTTGCCAGTGAGAACAGAAACTGGCGCACTTATAATTTTAAATTTCACTGTCATAGAATTGGCCGGCCGGTGTGGCCGTGCTGTTCTAGGCGCTTCAGTCTGGAATCGCGTGCCCGCTACGGTCGCAGGTTCCAATCCTGCCTCGGGCATGGATGTGTGTGATGTCCTTAGGTTAGTTAGGTTTAAGTAGTTCTAAGTTCTAGGGGACTGATGACCTCAGTAGTTAAGTCCCATAGTGCTCAGAGCCATTTGAACCATTTTTTGTCATAGAATTTTTAACCAAATCAGTCAACTCGAGAGGTAAATACTTCGTGTCCTCATTATTTATCTAAAGCGTGAGAGAAAGATATTTTGTCGTAAAACATTTGTTGTGAGAAACTAGAACATAGTTTTATTTCTCAACGATGTGACGGACGTTGTAAGTGAACTGAAACCACGATGCGCTAACGAATCAGCCCGTATTTGGACGTTATTTAATCTGAAAGACTTTTCGTATTTCCTTCTCGGCTCATATCGCGTGTAACAGACGCCACAAAGTGTCTGATACTGAGACCAATTAGCGAATTCCAATAAACATTGCACATCATTTCGAATCTTTTCCAAACTTCTTCTCGCTTACACGCTTAACGCCAGATGCTTAACACACTTTCTCACAAATTTATCAAAACAAGACATGGTTGTCTCACTGGGAGGTCCGCGATCGTTCATTAAGTAAAATATGGCGTTTCAGTCTTCGATCGCTATTCTTTATTCTCAATAACCGGTTTCGGGCTAGCTGCCCATCTTCAGATCTGTTAGACAATGTTAAAAATGTAATTAATAAGAGAGATACAGTTAGCGATAAAAATATCTTAGTTTACACAAAGAAATTATGGAACGTATTAAATGCCAACATACCATATGTTGTAGTTACAGAGTAACTTGTCCGTACAGAACACACAGTTCACTGTCATAAGTAAAGTAAATTTCAATCTGTTAAAACATTATATCGCAGTATTTAAGAGTAACCTGATTGGTAACAGTAAAAAGTACCCTCTACCTATAACAATTGTGCATCTGTCATTTTTTCGCCGTATATATTAATGGCGAATATTCTTTTTAATAAAACAATTTTTAAGGTAATAACGTATGAATAATCATTCTGAGTGGACCATGAAACGAAAAATTTTTACATTAATTTAAAAATTTTTATAGAGAAAAATAAAATATAATTAAAATGTAGATATTCTTCCGAAAATGTGCGTTTGCTCTTCTTTGTTTTTGATTGGTGGTGGAGTGGATTTCCCTTACGCCAGAACGTATACAACGCCACGCCGAGTCGTCTTGCGCCGCGCCCAATTCACCTCGCCGCCAGTACGCTGAGGGCCGTTCCGCTGTAGCTGTTTCTTACTGGGGCGTGCTGTTGCATTCAAGAGGAAGCCTAAAACAGGTCTTTAAAAATCTCATAATAATTCCTGTGCATAAAATCACTTTGCTCATTAAGTAGTAGGTCTGGGGTTTTATTGTGATGTGCGTATCTTTCAATCTCTTCGAGCACGTTGAGATAGAGACTTTTTGGAGCTTTATGTAGCACCTCCATTTGATCATTTATATTACTCACTTCATGTCTACTCTCTTTTACATGTGTTCCAAATGCTGTTCGATTGCTATGACTGCAATGTTCCCTGTATCGAATTTCAAAATTCCGCCCTGTTTGTCCTATATAATAACTGTCACATTCAGCACATTTAATCTTATACACTCCGGATTTATTGTATTTCATTTGTTTCGTCGTTGCTGGTTTATGTCTTAATCTGTGTGCCATTTGCCCTTCGTTCTGAAATGCCACTGCGATGTTTTTTGGAAAGCATTTAGCAATTCTTTCCGACACACGCCCTTTGTATGTCAGGGTGACAAACTTCTTCTTAACTTTAATTTTCCTAGAATCGCTACTGACGCCCGCGGATCTGCAGCTAGCCCGAAACCGGTTATTGAGAATAAAGAATAGCGATCGAAGACTGAAACGCCATATTTTACACTTTCTCACACTGATTTCATTGCGGTTTGAAACACCGTGCCGTGCGTGCCCCCCGTGTTTGGACTGGGGGGCGTCTTTTGGAATGGTGTGACTACGGGCCCAGCCGGTGAGAGCTCGGCAGTAATTGGCCGTGAATGGGCCGTGATGTAATACCGTTAGCTGCTAGCGGATGGCACACCAGGGCTATCTGCGTGCCGCGGGGCCAATATCTCGCAAATCAGCCGCTATCTGATGTGCAGCAGGCGCCGTGGCGTGCCGCTACTGTCCGTCCAGCGGACATCGGCCTCTCTCCCTGCGACGCTACCAAAGACAACGACCCCGCTCGTCACCCTAGTCAAGCAGCGCCCGTAGTGAGAACCTCAGTACGGTGGTGGATGTGACTTTGGTAGAAACAGTCTTGCAGAAAAAGAAAGAAGGTCGGGTGCCAACAGGATTCGAGCACTTAGGGTTTCGCACTCATTTAATTATCTATACAGTGATTTTTACCACTGTGTAGAGACTCTAAGGATTGATCGATCAGAGGACACGGACCAAAAAAGTTAATGATTATGTTTCCATGCTAGACATCGTTTATTCAATTATACATTAATACAGAGACTGCAGGGATGGCTAGAGGGCAAATGTAAGGATGTAGAGGCTTATATCACTAGGGGTAAGATAGATACTGCCTACAGGAAAATTAAGGAGAGCATTGGAGAAAATAGAACCACTTGCATGAACATCAAGAGCTCAGTTGGAAACCCAGTTCTAAGCAAATAAGGGAAAGCAGAAAGGTGGTAGGAGTATATACAGGGTCTATACAAGGGCGATGTTCTAGAGGACAATATTATGGAAATGTAAGAGGATGTAGATGAAGATGAAATGGGAGATACGATACTGCGTGAAGAGTTTGACAGAGCACTGAAAGACCTGAGTCGAAACAAGGCCCGGTTCAAATGGTTCAAATGGCTCTGAGCACTATGCGACTTAACTTCTCAGGTCATCAGTCGCCTAGAACTTAGAACTAATTAAACCTAACTAACCTAAGGACATCACACACATCCATGCCCGAGGTAGGATTCGAACCTGCGACCGTAGCGGTCGCCCGGCTCCAGACTGGAGCGCCTAGAACCGCACGGCCACTCTGGCCGGCCCAAGGCCCGGGAGTAGACAACATTCCATTGGAACTACTGACGGCCTTGGGAGAGCTAGTCCTGACAAAACTCTACCATCTGGTGAGCAAAATGTATGAGACTCGCGAAATACCCTCAGACTTCAAGAAGAAAATAATAATTCCAATCACAAAGAAAGCAGGTGTTGACAGATGTGAAAATTACCGAACAATCAGTTTAATAAGTCACAGCTGCAAAATACTAATTAATCAGACGAATGGAAAAACTGGTAGAATCCGACCTTGGGGAAGATCAGTTTGGATTCCGTAGAAATATTGGAACACGTGAGCCGATACTGACCCTACGACTTATCTTAGAAGAAAGATTAAGGAAAGGCAAACCCACGTTTCTAGCATTTGTAGACTTGGAGAAAGCTTTTCACAATGCTGACTGGAATACTCTCTTTCAAATTTTAAAGGTGGCAGGGGTAAAATACAGGGAGCGAAACGCTATTTACAATTTGTACAGAAACCAGATGGCAGTTATAAGAGTCGGGGGGCATGAAAGGGAAGCGGTGGTTGGGAAGGGAGTGACACAGGGTTGTAGCCTCTCCCCGAAGTTATTCAATGTGTATATTGAGCAAGCAGTAAAGGAAACAAAAGAAATATTCGGAGTAGGTATTAAAATCCATGGAGAAGAAATAAAAACTTTAAGGTTCGTCGATGACATTGTAATTCTATCAGAGACAGCAAAGGACTTGGAAGAGCAGTTGAACGGAATGGACAGTGTCTTGAAAGGAGGATATAAGATGAACATCAACAAAAGCGAAACGAGGATAATGGAATGTAATCGAATTAAATCGGGTGATGCTGCGGGAATTAGATTAGGAAATGAGACGCTTAAAGTAGTAAATGAGTTTTACCAAGTAGGGAGCAAAATAACTGATGATGGTCGAAGTAGAGAGGATATAAAATGTAGACCGGCAATGGCAAGGAAAGCATTATTGAAGAAGAGAAATTTGTTAACAACGAGTACAGATTTAAGTATCAGAAAGTCGTTTCTGAAAGTGTTTGTAAGGAATATAGCCATGAATGGAAGTGAAACGTGGACTATAAATAGTTTAGACAAGAAGAGAATAGAAGCTTTCGAAATGTGGTGCTACAGAAGAATCCGAAGATTGGATGGGTAGATCACATAACTAATGAGGAGGTATTGAATAGTATTGGGGAGAAGAGAAATTTGTGGCACAACTTGACTTGAAGAAGGGATCGGTTGGTAGGGCATATTCTGAGGCATCAAGGGGTCACCAATTTAGTATTGGAGGGAAACGTGGAGGGTAAAAATCGTAGAGGGAGACCAAGAGATGAATACACTAAGCAGATTCAGAAGGATGTAGGTTGCAGTAGGTGCTGGGAGATGAAGAAGCTTGCACCGTATAGAGTAGCATGGAGAGCTGCATCAAACCAGTCTCTGGACTGAAGACCACAACAACAACCATGGAGCCACAGTTAATGTGTTGAAATGGTTTCCATGTGCCCAACGCATGCGTGTACGCACCGTAGCATGTTCTGTCTCATATGTTCGCATCAGCCCGGCTGCATCCGAACAGTGTCAAAGGTATGAATACGCTACTCCAGTGTCTCCGCATCTGGAATGGGCTCTCCCTACCCGATACTTTCGAGGTAGCCCCACAAAATCGCGCGGGCTGAGATGCAGTGATGGAGCACGCAATTCAACTCGACCCCTTCGTTCGATCCATCGACCACGGACGACACGACTGAGATGCGTCCGGACGTTAACGGCGAAGTGGGCTGGAGCACCGTCACGTAGCAGCCACATAACCCTTCGAATCGTCAGTGGCATTTCTTCCAGCAGGGGAGGCGAAGTCAACCGCAAGAAACGGCGATAGTTCCGGCCTCTTAGGCGACGTGGAAGGAACACTGGTTCCAAAATACAGTCGCCAATTATCTCGGCTGCATGATTCGCTGTCACCAAACCATGGGACTTCTGCATACTGTCCCAAAGAAAAGTACGAGGTCATCCACATGGGTACTAAAAGAAATCCGATTAATTCTGGGTATACGATAAATCGCACAAATCTAAGGGCTGTCAATTCGACTAAATACCTATGAATTACAATTACGAGCAATTTGAATTGGAAAAACCACATAGACAATATTGTGGGGAAGGCGAAACAAAGACGGCGCTTTGTTGGCAGAACACTTAGAAGATGCGACAAACCCAGTAAAGAGACAGCTTACATTATCCTTGTCCGTCCTCTGTTGGAATATTGCTCCGCGGTGTGAGATCCTTACCAGGTAGGATTGACGGAGGTCATAGAAAAAGTGCAAAGAATGGCAGCTCGTTTCGTGTTATCGCGCAATGTGGGTGAGTGTGTCACTGATAATGACACGCGAGTTGGGGTGGCAGTCACTGAAACAAAGGCGGTTTTCTTTGCGGCGAGATCTATTTATGAAATTTCAATCGCCAACTTTCTCTTCTGCATGCGAAAATATTTTGTTGACACCCACGTACCTAGGGAGAGATATTATGATAATAATACTTTCGAGATGGCCCCATAACCAGAAACGACGGAAAGATATAGGTGTTCTTTTTTTCCACACGCCATTAGAGAGTGAAATGGTGGAGAAGTAGTATGAAAATGGTTCGACGAACCCTCCTTCAGGCACTTAAGTGTCAATTGCAGAGTAACCATGTAGATGTAGATGTAGATGACTGCTATGAAAGTTGGAGATACCACTCCGTGTAAAGGTGTCTTCATCTGTGAACAGGATGGTGACACAAATACGAGGAATCGTGGTTGCCTGGTGAAGAAACCAATGACAAAACTGCTCCTGATGTGGAAATTCTGTCGCTAGTAAGCCCTGCACACGCCGTAAGTGATAAGGGTAGTAACACCTGTCATGGTAAATGTTCCACACGGTTGTCTGGCTTACCCTGTACTGGCGGGCCAACTGCCTGGTACTGACACGGCGGTCGCCTTCCACAGTGCTAATCAGATATTCCTCGAAGTCTTGGGTGCGAACGTTCCGGGTACATCCTTCATGACTTCCTGCTTCTTGAAACGACCATGTCTCAGACAAACGGCGAAACACTATTGGAAACACTGAATGCTGTGGTTGTTGTCGGCGAGGATACATGTTGGCCACGACATCTTGGTAGATGATTGTTGCAGTTTCTGTCTGTTTGCGGGTTGCATTTTTTCATATGACTTGTCAAGCCAATGGCAGCACGGTATCTCTTGCAGCAATTGTCACAAGTGTATCTGGCTGCTGAGGCTGGAGCAGTGGTAGCATTGCGAAGCTTTTTCTGCCTTAATCTGTCTAACAAGCCTTCATCATGCTTCGACATTCCAGATGATATATCATCGCGCCACTCTGGTCTCATGCTAGCCCGTGCCTCCCATCTGTTTGTGTCGATTCCAAAGCTCTCCATATCTCGTTTACAGGGGTCCTTGAACCTCAATACAGGACGAATAGAGATCTCTCCAAGCATCACCTCACGTGGTAATCTGTCAGGATCGATACGGCGGACGTGTCCCAGCCAGCGGAGTCGTCTCTGCTTCAACATAGCTGAAATACTGTTGCAGTTAGTTTTAGATAGCACTGCTTCGTTGGTCACTCGGTCCTTCCACGTTACTCCGAGGATGGATCTCAGGCGCCGCATGTGGAAAGCATTAAGGCGAGGCGACGATAGGTCCTCTAATACAACCTTGGTGCCCGCCACCCGTTTCCGCAAGCTCTCGGATCGAATACGGAACCATTGTGTACGACGCTGTATCACATCCACTACAAGGTGAGCCAGCAAGAAAAGTGAATCGGACACAACATTACCAACTACTATGGCAGGAGAAGCGCTAGTGCATGGCGTATGAGGAACAGTAGCAGCCGCTAGGAGGAAACCATGCATGCTGTGACTGTGGCTGCATGGTACGGCTTGTATTAGACTCCAGTCTTGTACCAATGTATGATTGAAAAGATGGGCTCTGGAAATCGTGTATTTCCGGATGTAAGTTCATTAGGCTTGTATTGTAATGTATTGTATGTTAACCGGGGACCTACAAACGACGGAGAGGCTCCGTCCCCGCCGCAGCCGCAGTGGTCCACAACCCCACGACGACTACCGCAGTCCACTTCACCCCTCCGCCGCCCCACACCGAACGCAGGGTTATTGTGCGGTTCGACCCCCGGTGGACCCCCCTAGAGAACGTCTCACACCAGACGAGTGTAGCCCATATGTTTGCGTGGTGGAGTAATGGTGGTGTACGCGTATGTGGAGAACTTATTTGCGCAGCAATCGCCGACATAGTGAAACCGAGGCGGAATAAGGGGAACCAGCCCGCATTCGCCGAGGCAGATGGAAAACCGCCTAAAAACCATCGTCAGTTCACCGGACCTCGACACAAATCCGCCGGGCGGATCCGTGCCGGGGACCAGGCGCTCCTTCCCTCCCGGAAAGCCGTGCGTTAGACGGGCACGGCCAACAGGACGGGCGCATTAGGCTTTCTTTGCTCCGTATCCTCTCATCGGTCAATCCTTAGCCTCTGTTCACGATGGAAAAAAATCACCATGTATATAGAGACAGTTCATCCATGCCTGGAATCGAGAATCTCTGCGATTTTCGCGTGTTATCGACATTAGTCCTGCCAAGACGTCGGTTCCGGGGACTCAGACGCTTTCGAGAATGTTTTAATTTCAATTTTGAGCACTATAAGAATTGACAAAAAATATTTATTCGTGTCGGTTTTTTTATTTTACTTGTACGACGTGCATTCAAGTCCTAAGGCCTCTGATTTTTTCTCTAATTAACTACTCACCCGAAATCGATGAAACTGGCGTTACTTCTCGACGTAATCGCCCTGCAGACGTACACATTTCTCACAACGCTGACGCCATGATTCCGTGGCAGCGGCGAAGGCTTCTTTAGGAGTCTGTTTTGACCACTGGAAAATCGCTGAGGCAATAGCAGCACGGCTGGTGAATGTGCGGCCACGGAGAGTGTCTTTCATTGTTGGAAAAAGCCAAAAGTCACTAGGAGCCAGGTCAGGTGAGTAGGGAGCATGAGGAATCACTTCAAAGTTGTTATCACGAAGAAACTGTTGCGTAACGTTAGCTCGATGTGCGGGTGCGTTGTCTCGGTGAAACAGCACACGCGCAGCCCTTCCCGGACGTTTTTGTTGCAGTGCAGGAAGGAATTTGTTCTTCAAAACATTTTCGTAGGATGCACCTGTTACCGTAGTGCCCTTTGGAACGCAATGGGTAAGGATTACGCCCTCGCTGTCCCAGAACATGGACACCATCATTTTTTCACCACTGGCGGTTACTCGAAATTTTTTGGTGGCGGTGAATCTGTGTGCTTCCATTGAGCTGACTGGCGCTTTGTTTCTGGATTGAAAAATGGCATCCACGTCTCATCCATTGTCACAACAGACGAAAAGAAAGTCCCATTCGTGCTGTCGTTGCGCGTCAACATTGCTCAGCAACATGCCACACGGGCAGACATGTGGTCGTCTGTCAGCATTCGTGGCACCCACCTGGATGACACTTTTCGCATTTTCAGGTCGTCATGCTGGATTGTGTGCACAGAACCCACAGAAATGCCAACTCTGGAGGCGATCTGTTCAACAGTCATTCGGCGATCCCCCAAAACAATTCTCTCCACTTTCTCGATCGTGTCGTCAGACCGGCTTGTGCGAGCCCGAGGTTGTTTCGGTTTGTTGTCACACGATGTTCTGCCTTCATTAAACTGTCGCACCCACGAACGCACTTTCGACACATCCATAACTCCATCACCACATGTCTCCTTCAACTGTCGATGAATTTCAATTGGTTTCACACCACGCAAATTCAGAAAACGAATCATTGCACGCTGTTCAAGTAAGGAAAACGTCGCCATTTTAAGTGTTTAAAACAGTTCTCATTCTCGCCGCTGGCGGTAAAATTCCATCTGCCGTACGGTGCTGCCATCTCTGGGACGTATTGACAATGAACACGGCCTCATTTTAAAACAATGCGCATATTTCTCTTTCCAGTCCAGAGAAAAAAAAATCGGAGGCCTTAGAACTTGAATGCACCTCGTAGTGTGAAACATAGGTTCTTACCAAATGTCAGTATTCTAGGCAGATTTTGATTAGTGAGTTTACGAGTATCAAAATGTGTGCCGTAAATGGCCGCGTATTTTGACTGTATTAGAAGCTTCAATTTTTTACACTGTCAAGGCAATGTAGATTTTAGTGTGTGACATAAATTTCAATTTGATACGTCAACCCGTTCGTGAGATAATAGGTTTTTAACAGTGGAACAGTCAGACATACAGAGCCAACAGAGCAATACTATAAGCTTCACCCTCCATTACCGGTGGTGAACTGGAGCCGAGCTCGCGGCCGCAGACTATATGTACCTGGCGCGCCAACGTCCGAGGGTTCACCGCGGTCGTTTCCGGCGCGGTTCTCCTCTTGCTACCTGTGACGGTCGTTCGCTGCAGTACGGGAAGCCAGGATCCGTTTACCTTAAGGCTTTCCTCTTTCTTGTTGAATCTGTTCGCGTGTTTTTGTATTTCTACAGCTCCTCCGAACAAGCGGGTGTGATAGTGCTTCTCTACAGCCAGAACTTCGGTGTCGGAGAATTTTATTACGTGGTCGGTCTCACTCAGCGCGTGCTCTGCCACGGCCGATTTCTCCACCTGCCCCAACCTGCAATGTCGCTTATGTTCTTTGATCCTGGTGTTGATTGATCGTCCAGTCATTACAACATAAACTTTTCCGCAAGTGCACGGTATACGGTATGTTCCCGACATTGCAAGTGGATCCCTTTTCTCCTTTGTCGATCTAAGACTTTGATCTTCCTTGTCGGTTTGAAAATCATCTTTACGCCGTGTTTTCGAAATATACGGCCGATTCTGTCCGTCACTCTGGGAATGTATGGCAGAAAGGCCGTACCCGACATTTCTTTTTCTGATTTCTTACTTCGCCGAGTGTTGGGCTCTGTTACATCATCATCATCATTTAAGACTGATTATGCCTTTCAGCGTTCAGTCTGGAGCATAGCCCCCTTATAAAATTCCTCCATGATCCCCTATTCAGTGCTAACATTGGTGCCTCTTCTGATGTTAAGCCTATTACTTCAAAATCATTCTTAACCGAATCCAGGTACCTTCTCCTTGGTCTGCCCCGACTCCTCCTACCCTCTACTGCTGAACCCATGAGTCTCTTGGGTAACCTTGCTTCTCCCATGCGTGTAACATGACCCCACCATCTAAGCCTGTTCACCCTAACTGCTACATCTATAGAGTTCATTCCTAGTTTCTCTTTGATTTCCTCATTGTGGACACCCTCCTGCCATTGTTCCCATCTACTAGTACCTGCAATCATCCTAGCTACTTTCATATCCGTAACCTCATCCTTGTTGATAAGGTAACCTGAATCCAACCAGCTTTCCCTCCCATACAACAAAGTTGGTCGAAAGATTGAACGGTGCACAGATAACTTGGTCTTGGTACTGACTTCCTTCTTGCAGAAGAGAGTAGATCGTACCTGAGCGCTCACTGCATTAGCCTTGCTACACCTCGCTTCCAGTTCTTTCACTATGTTGCCATCCTGTGAGAATATGCATCCTAAGTACTTGAAACCGTCCACCTGTTCTAACTTCGTTCCTCCTATTTGGCACTCAATCCGTTTATATTTCTGTCCCACTGACATTACTTTCGTTTTGGAGATGCCAATCTTCACACCATAGTCCTTACATTTCTGATCTAGCTCTGAAATATTACTTTGCAAACTTTCAATCGAATCTGCCATCACAACTAAGTCATCTGCATATCCGAGACTGCTTATTTTGTGTTCACATATCTTAATCTCACCCAGCCAGTCTATTGTTTTCAACATATGATCCATAAATAATATGAACATCAGTGGAGACAGGTTGCAGCCTTGTCTTACCTCTGAACCATGAACTCAATTTACCGTCAACTCTAACTGCTGCCTGACTTTAAGACCTTTAATTGCTTGCAAAAGTTTGCCTCCTATTCCGTAATCTCGTAGAACAGACAATAACTTCCTCCTAGGAAACCGGTCATATGCCTTTTCTAGATCTATAAAGCATAGATACAATTCCCTGTTCCACTCGTAACACTTCTCCATTATTTGCCGTAAGCTAAAGATCTGGTCCTGACAACCTCGAAGAGGGCTAAACCCACAATGATTTTCATCCAGTTGGTCGTCAACTAATACTCGCACTTTCCTTTCAACAATACTTGAGAAGATTTTACCCACAACGCTAATTAAAGAGATACCTCTGTAGTTGTTACAATCTTTTCTGTTTCCATGTTTAAAGATTGGTGTGATTACTGCTTTTGTCCAGTTTGATGGAACCTGTCCCGACTCCCAGGCCATTTCAATTATCCTGTGTAGCCATTTAAGACCTGACATTCCACTGTATTTGATGAGTTCCGACTGAATTTCATCCACCCCAGCTGCTTTATTGCACTGCAATCTATTGACCATTTTCTCCACTTCCTCAAATGTTATCCTATTTCCATCGTCATTCCTATCCAATTGTACCTCGAAATCTGAAACATTACTGATCGTATTTTCACCTACATTGAGCAACTCTTCAAAATATTCCCTCCATCTGCCCAAGGAATCCACAGGATTCACCAGCAGTTTTCCTGACCTGTCCAAAATACTTGTCATTTCCTTCTTACCTCCGTTTCGAAGACTGTTAATTACACTCAAGAATGGTTTTCCAGCAGCTTGACCCATAGTCTCCAACCTGTTTCCAAAGTCTTCCGAAGATTTCTTCTTGGATGCTGCAATTATCTGTTTGGCTTTGTTTCTTTCTTCAACATAACTTTCTCTGTCTACCTTAGTATGTAGCCATTTTTGATACGCCTTCTTTTTCCTTTTACAGGCTGCCTTGACTTTGTCATCCCACCAAGCTGTTTGCTTCATCCTGCTTTTACACACTACTGTTCCATGACATTCTTTAGCCACTTCTAGTACTGTGTCCCTGTACCTTGTCCATTCCTTTTCCAATGTCTGTAATTGACTACATTCAACTAACTGGTACCTTTCTGAGATCACTGTTATGTACTTGTGCCTGATTTCCTTATCCTGAAGCTTCTCCGCTCTTATCCTCCTACACGTGGACCTGACCTTCTGCACTTTCGGCCTCACAATCCCAATTTCACTGCAGATTAAATAGTTATCAGTGTCATCAAAGAATCCCCTGAATACACGTGTGTCCCTCACAGCCTTCCTGAATTCCTGATCTGTTATTATATAGTCAATGACAGATCTGGTTCCCCTGCCTTCCCAAGTATACCGATGAATGTTCTTATGTTTCAAAAAGGAGTTTGTGATTACTAAGCCCATACTGGCACAGAAATCCAAGAGTTGTTTCCCGTTCCTGTTGGCCTCCATATCCTCTCCAAATTTATCCATTACCTTTTCATACCCCTCTGTTCGATTTCCAATCCTGGCATTAAAATCACCCATGAGCAGAACACTGTCCTTGTCCTTTACTCTAACAACTATCCATCTTTTCTTGATCTGTCCCTTCACAATGCGAATATACTGACACAATCCTAATTTTCTTGCTAGACACTGTCAAATCTACCCACATCATTCGTTCGTTTACATACCTTATTGCAACTACGCTGGGTTCCATTTCTTTCCTCATGTAAAGCCCTATACCCCATTGTGCTATTCCTGCTTTGACTCCTGACAGGTAGACCTTGTATTCTCCCACTTCCTCTTCTTTCTCACCCCTTACCCGAATGTCACTAACAGCCGCAACTTACTTGCAGCCTCTGCCAGCTCTACCTTCTTCCCAGAGTAGCCCCCATTGATATTAACAGCTCCCCATCTCATTACCATTTGTTTGCCAAGTCGTATCTTAGGAGTCCCTGGTTTGTGAGTTAGAGATGGGACTCCGTCAGCTCCAAAGGTCCGAGGCATTTTGCTCTGATTGTTGCCAGCATCATATTTAAAGTACCAGGGAAGCAGGTTGCTAGCCTTACTTGCCCCGAGTCCCATTGAGTTTTACCCCTAACGGTTGAGGGACTAACCGGTGGATTTGCCGTATGAGCACAAGGGTGACCACGACTCAGAATATGTCCGAGATGCCCAGCCTTATTCCAAAGTAACTGGTATCCCGACTGTCGGGACCAATTACTTGGCCACTCATACGTTGCCCGTGGTTCATGAAATAGGACATGACTACAGGAACCCACACCATGGCCCCTGGCTCTGTTACACTTCTAATATAATTTGTGGAGTACCCATTGCTCCTCAGGACAGTTTCCAGGTGTTGCATTTCGCGTCTGAGGTGCTGCGGCTCACATATTCGTCCTGCTCGCGTTACGAGCGTGTTAATCATGCCTCTTTTCTGGCTCGGGTGGTGGTTTGATAGTTTGTGCAGGTATCGCTCCGTGTGTGTCGGTTTTCGAGCCTTAAGGTAAACGGATCCTGGCTTCCCGTACTGCAGCGAACGACCGTCGCAGGTAGCAAGAGGAGAACCGCACCGGAAATGACCGCGAAGTACCACTCAGACGTTGGCGCGCCAGGCACATATAGTCTGCGGCCGCGAGCTCGCCTCCACTCAGAGTGGCCGAGCCTTGGTTGGAGAAATGGCGTGTTAGAGTAAACGTCGACAAGTGCGAAGCCGTTCTGTTCACTAGAAGACCGAAGCAACTGCGCAAACACCGTTACTGCAGACCAATAACCCTACATGCACGTCCAATACGTTTCCGCGAGAAAGTCAAATACCTCGGTGTCTGGCTGGACCGGAAATTACTCTGGGGGGACCACATACAACACATGACCAACCGAGCTAGCGCGAGGCTCAAACAGCTCTATCCTATGCTCAACAGGCGTAGCACACTGAACAGAAGGGTGTCGAGGTCCATGTACATGACACTTATCTGACCCCTGATGACGTACGCAGCTCCTGTCTGGGGATACGCTGCGCCTACACGCCTGCGCCGTCTGCAGCTCATACAAAACAAAGTACTCAAAATCATAAGCAATGCTCCACGATACACACGCATCGCGGACCTTCACCGGAAATACCGACTTGAGACTCTCACGGAGGTAATCCACAAACTCACCACAAGACTATACAGAAACTCCAGACATTCGCAGAACCCGTTTATTCTGAATCTGGGGAACTACGACCATAACCATAGATGGAAACATAAAAGACCAAAAGACATACTTGTAAGGGCATAACATCTATGGCCAAGCATACGCAAACATAACGGCACAGGCGAGCCCCTGTTAATCAGACGCTATTACTGGATATCCAGCTGAAATACACTGCCGAATAACTGGCACCACACAGGGAAGCCGTACCGTACACCGCATGCAAACAAGCTCCACACATCCCCCACACAGTGAGACGATCTATGGCCGATCTCCCACTACTGTATAACGATCTTGATTGTTCCAGGAATGCAGCGGCTGCAGCAACTGGGACACATCGCCATCGCTTGTCACGGTAATGATGCATGATACCCATACTAACAAATCCAACCTTGCATGAGCTATCGCAGCTAGTAAGCCACTACTGCTCTTACTACCCATCCCACTGTCGCAGAGGTTTTTTTCCCACGGCACGAGCCATGGCACTTTTTTCCCTCTGCTCTTCAAATCGCTACCTTCACTCGCGTTTCGTCCACTATCTATCACCTGATGGACCGTGTTAATGCGTAGCCTTACCCAGACGCACGGACAACATCACAGCCCAGCATCCTGTGATCCACTTACTAGATAACTAACATGTTTTACGGAGGTGACAGTAGAACTTTTGGTTTGGTCACCACGTTGGTGCGGGCGTGGAGGGGCCCCATCTCGCCTCCAGTTCACCACCGGCAATGCAGGGTGAAGCTTTGACAATGCCAGTCACTCGTGCTGGCGAAACGTCAGTAAAATCATTAGATGAACGTCGGCGGGCGCGGGATTAGCCGAGCGGTATAAGGCGCTGCAGTCATGCACTGTGCGGCTGGCGGAAGAAGTTCGAGTCCTCCCTCGGGCATGGGTGTGTGTATTTGTCCTTAGGATACTTTGATTTAAGTAGTGTGTAAATTTAGGGACTGATGACCTTAGCAGTTAAGTCCCATAAGATATCACACACATTTGAACATTTTTGAACGTCGGCGGAAGAACCCGGCACAGAAGCCAATAGGCAGTTTGACAACAAGTGGCCACGAAAGCCTTAACAATTTTGTAATACTATAAGGGTTCAGTTATTACCGATCGAGGTACGAAAATCTAGAAAATAGAATGAACTCCCTGATGAAAGGTATCTGGGTACCCGTATGTAATTCGAAATTGACCGCTATATGTCGCTTGAGACGGACCCACGAGTGTGAAAAGAGGCGAGGAGTATCGTTTTGTCTGTAGAAATACGGTGAAATGAAATGAAATGATCGTATGTCATTGTTAGCCGGGATGTCCCAGTCAGGTTCGGGCGCCAAGTGCAAGTCTTATTTCATTCGGCGCCACACTGGACGATTTGCGGCCGGTTATGAGAGTGGAGTGATAATGTGGACAACACACCCAGTCCACGAGCGGAGAAACTCTCCGACCCGGCCGGGAATCGAACCCGGGCCCAGTGCACGGTAGGCAAGCACATTACCACCCAGCTAAGCAGGCGTACAATCGAAAAGCAGTAAACAGGAGGATGGGTCGATATTTCGGGACGTGGCTGTATTTCAGCAACGATTACAGAATAGCAGGTGAATAAGAAAGCCAACCACTTATAATCAATGATGGTACTGAATTAACCGTAACCACGGTTTTAACGGATTTAAACCCTCTTTCTTCAGTAGGACAAGAAACAAATTTCACATTAGCAGACAGTCAGTAAAGTGATCTAACATCTCCCCACGAAGTGCGTCGACAACGATCTGTACATCCATTTATAAAAGTTAAGGCCCTGAAAAAAAATGTTCAAATGTGTGTGAAATCTTATGGGACTTAACTGTTAAGGTCATCAGTCCCTAAGCTGACACACTACTTAACCTAAATTATCCTAAGGACAAACACACACACCCATGCCCGAGGGAGGACTCGAACCTCCGTCGGGACCAGCCGCACAGTCCATGACTGCAGCGCCCCAGGCCGCTCGGCTAATCTCGCGCGGCTAAGGCCCTGAAATCAAGGGTTTATCACATCAGCAAAATCAATCACATGGGTCTTAACTTTTACAAATGGTTGTACAGATCATTGCCGACACGTTTCATGTGGAGATGTTAGATCACTTTACTAAGTGTCTGCTAATGTCAAATTTGTTTCTTGTCCTTATTAAAGAAGACGGGTTTAAATTTGTTGAAATTCTGGTTAAGGTTAATTGAAAAGCTCCATTTATTGCAGCTGGTTGGCTGTCTTATTCACCTGCTAGAAAGGGTCAGTAAAGAGAGTTCAGTGACTTGGATCGTAGTCTAGTAGTTGGGTTTCACCCGAGTAATACGAGGATCGTTCCACAAGTTATGCCCCACATTTTTTTAAAAAGCCATTTATATACACAGAGAAACGTCATGGTTGGTGCTCCACATTTGATGTTTGTTTTGTGCGCCGGTGAAGTTTCGAACCGTTCTGGCCGATGACAGAGCCGCAGTACAGCGTCAAAATGGCGTCTACATACGACTCACGTTAAAAGCACCGTGCAGTTATTGAATTCTTGTGTGCAGAAAAAGAAACCGCGGTGAACATCCATAAACGTTTGTGTGCAGTGAATGGCGATGCTGCAGTTGATAGGAGTACAGTTGGGCGATGAGTAAAGAAAGTTACAGCGCCAGGAAATCCAGAAACAGAGCTTCATGATCAGCCACGCTGTGGACGTCCTGTCACAGCCACTGCTCCAGACGTGCTGAATCGTGTGGACGCCATTATTCGTGCCGACCGGCGCATCACAACTCGACAATTGGCTCTACAGCATTGGAAGTGGGTCTGCAGTGATCGAGACTCTAGGGTATTTACAGAGGTGCTCAGGATGGGTTCGACGAATGCTCACAGCGGACCACAAGATTCAAAGAAAGGCCATTCCATCTGGATTGTTGGAGCGTTTTGAGACCGACGTAGAGGCCTTTCTGTCACGGATGGTTACGGGGGAAGAAAGCTGGGTGCACAACATTGCGCCGGAAACAAAAGGGCGGTGCATGAAGTGGTATCATCCTCATTCACCACAAAAGAAGAAATTCGAGACAAACCCCTCTGCCGGAAAAGTCACGGGATTGTGATGGCGTCATTTTCGTGGATATGATGCCAAGAGGGTCAACCATCAGTTCAGAGGCATACATGAATAAACTCAAGAACCGTTTTCGACGTGTTCGATCGTACAAGAATCCAGCAGAAATCTTCCTCCAACATGAGAATGCACGCCCACACACAAGTCTGAGAACTCGGGAACACATCGCCAAATTGTGTTCGACATCACTGCCTCATCCACCCTACAGTACAGACCTGGCATCCTCGGACTTCCATCTCTTTGGACTGCTTAAAGATTCTCTACGGGTAACACACTTTGAAGATGACGAGAGTGCCAGCCATGCGGTGAAAGCATGGCTACGCCTACAAAATTGGTTCAAATGGCTCTGAGCACTATGCGACTTAACTTCTGAGGTCATCAGTCGCCTAGAACTTAGAACTACTTAAACCTAACTAATCTAAGGACATCACACACATCCATGCCCGAGGCAGGATTCGAACCTGCGACCGTAGCGGTCGCTCGGCACCAGACTGTAGTGCCTAGAACCGCACGGCCACTCCGACCGGTGCTACGCCTACAGGACAAGACTTTTACCAGCAGGGAATACATGCTCCTCCACAACGTTGGCGTACGGCCATAGAACGTGATGGAGACTACGTAGTAAAATAGATTGGGTTGTTTGGAGGAAAAGACCAAACAGCGAGGTTATCGGTATCACTAGATTAAGGAAGGACGGGGAAAGAAGTCGGCCATGCCCTTTCAAAGGAATCATCCCGGCATTTGCCTGGAGCGATTTATGCAAATCACGGAAAACCTAAATCAGGATGGCCGGAGGCGGTTTGAACCGTCGTCCTTTTGAATGCGAATCCTGTGTACTAACCACTGCGCCACCTTGCTAGGTGGAAAAATAGGTTATGGAGAAGACATGTTGATGTATATCGTCGCCAAATTATGAGTCTTAACAACAAATATGTTCTAAGAAAGAAATGTAGGGCATTACTTATTGAACGACCCTCGCACATACACCAGGGACATTTCTTCCCCCTCAAGCTGCCCAAGTCGAGGGTTGGTGAAGTTGTTGTCAAGAAGAAACACGAAGGAAGTACGGCAGTGAAGCCAAAACCAGACACGTCTCACGTACTGACGGGCGGTCGAACATAGCGGAGAATGGTTGTAAGAAAAATCGCACGAAATCAGCGGAAGGAATCTCTCTCCCAAAGTGATACCAGGAGACCAGCAAGCACACTGACTGTGCGTGGGGAGTTAAAAAGTTTACTATGGTCGAGCAGCTCGGCGCTGAGGTGGAGTGAAGAGCAACAGCTGCGGTCGGTGGCTCCGTGTAAACGAGTCATTTGGAGTGGTGAATCACGCTATACCCTATGACAGTCCAATGGGAAGTTTGAGTGTGTCGAATACCTGCAGAACGTTGTACTAAAGCTCTTTATAAAAAGGGAGAAAGAGATAATATACATAATCTTAGAGCAATTACTATGCCATCAGTGTCTGCAAAAGTTATTGAAAAGGCTGTGAATGCAAGGATAATTGATCATTTTATATCACACAGTTTGCTATCAAACGTACAGTGCGGCTTTAGAAGACGTTTAACAACTGAAAATGCTATATTGTCTTTTCTCTGTGAGGTACTGGGTGGGTTAAACAAAAGGTTTCGAAAGCTTGGCATATTTTTTTGATTTAACTAAGGCGTTTGATTGTGTTGATCACAAAATATTGCTCCAGAAGTTGGACCATTACGGAATACGGGGAGTAGCTCACAATTGGTTCACCTCTTACTTTAGCAAAAGGCAGCGAAAGGTCATTGTTCACAATGTTGATAATGGCTGTGCTGTGGGGTCTGAGTGGGGTACAGTCAAGTGTGGGGTGCCCCAGGGATCAGTGTTGGGGCTGCTCCTGTTCCTTATTTATGTTAAACGATATGCCCTCTAGTATTATGGGTAACTCTAAAATATTTCTGTTTGCTGAAGACACTAGCTTGGTAGTAAAGGATGTAGTGGGCAACATTGGCTCGGTTTCAAACAGTGCAGTACATGACCTCAGTTCATGGCTTGTAGAAAATAAACTAACGCTAAATCACAGTAAAACTCAGTTTTTACAGTTTCTAACACACAATTCAACAAAACCTGACGTTTTAATTTCACAGAATGGGCATATGATTAGTGAAACTGTTCAGATTTCTAGGTGTTCAGATAGAGAGTTAATTGTTGCGGAAAGCCCACATTCAATATCTTGTTCAAAGACTTAATACTGCCATTTTTACTGTTCGAACAGTATCAGAAGTGAGTGATCGTTCGACACGAAAATTTATTTTGCTTATTTTGATTCGGTTATGTCGTATGGTATTATATTTTGGGGTAAATCTTACCATTCTGAAAGGATATATTTGCCTCAGAAACGGGCGGTTCGGGCAATAAGTTGTGAAAGTTCACGAACGTTTTGTCGGCCCCTGTTCAACGAGTCTAGGTATTTTGACGTTGGCCTCTCAATACGCAGGGTGGTCCATTGATTGTGACCGGGCCAAATATCTCACAAAATAAGCATCAAACGAAAAAACTACAAAGAACGAAACTTGTCTAGCTTGAAGGGGGAAACCAGATGGCGCTATGGTTGGCCCGCTAGATGGCGCTGCCATAGGTCAAGCGGATATCAACTGCGTTTTTTAAAAATAGGAACCCCCATTTTATTACATATTCGTTTAGTACGTAAAGAAATATGAAAGTTTTAGTTGGAACACTTTTTTCGCTTTGTGATAGATGGCGCTGTAATAGTATCAAACATATGTCTCACAATTTTAGACGAACAGGTAGGTTTTTTTAATTAAAATACTGAACTTACGTATGTTTGAACATTTTACTTCGGTTGTTCCAATGTGATACATGTACCTTTGTGAACTTACATTTCTGAGAACGCATGCTGTTACAGCGTGCTTACCTGTAAGTACCACATTAATGCGATAAATGCTCAAAATGATGACCGCCAACCTCAATGCATTTGGCAATACGTGTAACGACATTCCTCTCAACAGCGAGTAGTTCGCCTTCCGTAATGTTCGCACATGCATTGAGGATGCGCTGACGCATGTTGTCTGGCGTTGTCGGTGGATCGCGATAGAAAATATACTTCAACTTTCTCCACAGAAAGAAATCCGGGGACGTCAGATCCGGCGAACGTGCGGTCCATGTTATGGTGCTTCGACGACCAATCCACCTGTCATGAAATATGCTGTTCAATACCGCTTCAACCGCACGCGAGCTATGTGCCGGACATCCATCATGTTGGAAATACATCGCCATTCTGTCATGCAGTGAAACATCTTGTAGTAACATCGGTAGAACATTACGTAGGAAATCAGCATACATTGCACCATTTAGATTGCCATCGATAAAATGGGCCGAATTATCCGTCCTCCCGTAATGCCGCACCATACATTAACCCGCCAAGGTCGCTGATGTTCCATTTGTCGCAGGCATCGTGGATTTTCCGTTGCCCAATAGTGCATATTATGCCGGTTTACGTTCCCGCTGTTGGTGAATGACACTTCGTCGCTAAATAGAACGCGTGCAAAAAATCTGTCATCGTCCCGATTCTCGCGCAATTTGTCTGCTACTGATGTGCGGATTAGCCGCGGCAGCAACTAAAACACCTACTTTGGCCTCATCATTTGTTGCAGGTCGTGGTTGACGTTTCACATGTGGCTGAACACTTCCTGTTTCCTTAAATAACGTAACTATCCGGCGAACCGTCCGGATTATGTCGTCCAGGAAAGCGAGTAGCATACATAGCTCACGCCCGTTGGGCATTTTGATCACAACATCAACACGATATCGATCTTTTCCGCAAATGGTAAACGGTCCATCTTAACACGGGTAATGTATGACGAAGCAAATACCGTCCGCACTGGCGGAATGTTACGTGATACCACGTACTTATACGTTTGTGACAATTACAGCGCCATCTATCACAAAGCGAAAAAAGTGGTCCAACTAAAACATTCATATTTCTTCACATACTACACGAATATGTAATTAAAAATGGGGGTTCCTATTTTTAAAAAACGCAGTTGATATCCGTTTGACCTTTGGCAGCGCCATCTAGCGGGCCAACCATATGCCATCTTGTTTCCCCCTTCAAACTATACAAGTTTCCTTCTTTGTAGTTTTTTCGTTTGACGCTTATTTCGTGATATATTTGACCCGGTCACTATCAATGGACCACCCTGTATATTTGAACGCAGCGCTTTATTTTATATGACAAAAAAGATATTGGTCGAATCTTCGTAGTACCGAGTAGCAGGGACAAGAAGTCGATGTAGAGCTTTAAACTAACGATGGATTTTTCCTTGCATTTTCCAACTAGTATTAGTTCCCTTTTGTCGTGCTTATTGGATAGGACGAGTTTAACGCTAATTACGAAAACAGGTGTTCACACTCGATACCGCAATAAGAACTGCGAAATATGCTTTCGCCATTAATAAATGATAGCAGGGAAAAAACTGTGTTTCCTGCTCGCCACAACAAAAGCTTTTCGACTCATATAGCTTAAATTTGTTGCTAAATATCCAGCATGTTCCGTTGAAGCCACTGATTAGCTTTAACAGTACATTTGACAGTTGAGTTCACTTCTTTAGCCGAGATGTCGATCACATTTTATGGACAATATTTCCGATTGCCGTCCCACTCGTCTCCTCCTAACGCGCGATCTGTTCTCACACACACTTACTCTACGATAGCGTTATTCAAGTAAGGCTGGGTAACGAACCGAAACTTCCGAAACAGTGTTCCGAGTTATTACAATTATAATATTGCCGTTGCTGTTGTACAGCATAGAAATTCATATACTTTTAACACAAACATTCGACTGCGAGAATATTTTGCAAAGTCTGACTGCGAGAAAATAATTTGAAAGTGCCTGTTAGTTCCGTATCTGTTCATATATTCGTAATGGCAAGAATACTAGCTGAATTCGACACTGTGAACCATTAAACTTTTAAAGTGATAAAGTGGTTCTGGAAAAACTCAATGTTCCCTTTTTTTTAGTATTTAATTTTGGCTTACCTATTACACAACGAAAACACCGTGACACTGCTCTTGTCTTAAAAGCGCGTCGCACTTGCTGAGCTACAACCAACCGGAGGTTTACTATTTTTTGGTTCAAAAAATCGATTTCTTTTCAATTGCATTTTTTGATCCATAAAAGTGTTTAGAATCCACCCCTGAAGCTGAATACGGAACAGAGATGTTTGTTATTCTCGGTTGAACAAAAAAATGCACCTGCCTGAAATCGGCCTTTCTCGCGCACTAGTTTTTTTTTCTTTCGGAGGACGAGTTATTGTGCCGGTGCTTGGGAGAAAACACACAAAATTCAAATGAAAGTTTGAACGCGTGTGCCTGGAAGTTAGCCCACAAACATTTGCATTCTGGTGCGAAGACTGTGGAGATTGCGACTTTCCTGGCAGTGAGCAACTTCAACGAAGGGTATTCGGCAATTCTGAAGACCATGACAACGATGGACATGACCCTGTGACTCTATTCGACGCAGTTCGCCGAGCATTCGGACGAGCACCGGATTCGAGCGGCCGAAAACCGCTTGTCACAGGCCGTACGAGCGGCTCTGGAGCAGCGCAGGATGTCCCAGATCGAGCAGAACGCCGTCTCTGAGGAAGAGGAAGGACTAGTTTATGGACCCGGAATAGCAGATTGAACGTACGTTGCATAATACTGCATATATATGTAGTCAAAACTTCAAACGCGTTTTTCTTGAAATTACGATTTTTTTTTCATCGCGCGGTATGATAACTTCAAATCTACTTAACGAATTGCCATGATTCTTTGTTTCTGACGAAGCTAATTAAATTGTCTAGGAGTTGTACCACTTTTACTCCGATGCATCAATTATAAATATTTTTACTTGGCCGACGTTGTCGAAAAATCGATGGAAAAAACCCTATTTTTTTCCAGTTGACCACCATTTTGTTTCCTGTGGTCCAAATAACTTAAGCGAGGTACAATTCCTAAAGAATCTCATATACTTTGCTAACGTCAACTCAATTTTTATAACAGGCAAGCCGGCTGACCCGTGACGTACCGCGCGTGGAGGTCTACATCGAAATTTTGTTTCGTTCCGACGGCACTTCCGCCTTTGCTCTTCGACATTTCTGGTCGAAAAAATTCCAGTTTGTAGAGGAAACATCAATAAACACTTTGACCAAATTTGACATTGTATGTATAACACATCCCGTCAAAAAGTCTGAAAGAACATGCTTTTTTCGGGTCAAAGATAGTAAACCTCCCCTTAAAACAAAGGGAAAGCCGACTTCGTTCGTAACAAAGGTAAATAAGTAACAATGGTAACTCATATTTTCGCATGGACTTTGAATGCGGACAATGACTTGGGATAAATTATAACATAAAATGTAATTAGTTTTCTGATTAGAAAAGTTACGTATTTAAAAGTTATATCATTCTTTGCTTCACAAACGTTAATTCACAAAAAAATACAGTTCTAGAGTGAACAAACATAAGTAGTCTGTAACATCAAATGGGATCTTTTTAAAAGTGCGACTCGTAAAAATGACAACCGAACAGTTATTCCTATCCCCAAATTCAAACTGCAAATTATGCGTGGCTGTTTGTCTTTTCCTATACTCAAGTCTCTGGATGTCTGAACCAAGAATGCTTAACTATACCACTGGTCATTAAGATGACGTGCTACAGACGCGAAATTTAACCGACAGGAAGAAGATGCTGTGACATGCAAATGATAAGCTTTTCAGAGAATTCACACAAGGTTGGCGCCGCTGGCGACACCTACAACGTGCTGAGACGAGGAAAGTTTCCAACCGATTTCTCATACACAAGCCGCAGTTGACCGGCGTTGCCTGGTGAAACGTTGTTGTGATGCCTCGTGTAAGGAGGAGAAATGCGTACCATCACGTTTCCGACTTTGATAAAGGTGTGATTGTAGCCTATGACGATTGTGGTTTATCGTATCGTGACATTACTGCTCGCGTTGGTCGAGATCCAATGACTGTTAGCAGAATATGGAATCGGTGGGTTCAAGAGGGTAATACGGAACGCCGTGCTGGATCCCAACGGCCTCGTACCACTAGCAGTCGAGATGACAGGCATCTTATCCGCATGGCGGATCGTGCAGCCACGTCTCGATCCCTGGGTTAACAGATGGGGACGTTTGCAAGACAACAACCATCTGCACGAACAGTTCAACATTATTTGCAGCAGCATGGACTATCAGCTCGGAGACCACGGCTGCGGTTACCCTTGACGCTGCATCACAGACAGGAGCGCCTGCGATGGTGTACTCGACGACGAACCTGGGTGCACGAATGGCAAATCGTCATTTTTTCGGATGAATCCAGATTCTGTTTACACCATCATGATGGTCGCATCCGTGTCTGGCGACATAGCGGTGAACGCACATTGGAAGCGTGTATTCGTCATCGCCATACCGGTGTATCACCCGGCGTGATGGTATGGCCAGCACATTCTCCAGATCTCTCAGCAATTGAAGTCTGGTCACTGGTGGCCGAGCAACTCGCTCGTCACAATACGCAGTCACTACTCTTGATGAACTGTGGTATCGTGTTGGAGCTGCATGGGCAGCTGTACCCGTACACACCACCCAAGCTCCGTTTGACTCAATGCCCAGGCGTATCAAGGCCGTTATTACGGCCAGAGGTGGTTGTTCGGGGTACTGATTTCTCAGGATCTATGCACCCAAATTGGGTGAAAATGTAATCACATGTCAGTTGTAGTATAATACATTTGACCAATGAATGCCTGTTTTATCATCTGCATTTCTTCTTGGTGTAGCAATTTCAATGGCCAGTAGTGTACAATACGCCGCAGTAAAGTACAAAATCTGAAATCAGTTACCTTAAATTAAATCCTCCTCTGCTACTCGTCAAAATAAATGTTTTAAAATATTCTTCTCAAAATGCTTCAACCTCTTTCCTCATCTCAAATAGTTGACAGTAAATTAGCATGTTCCACGTGCTCAGAATATAACTGCCACCGTACCGCACGGTCTATACCAGACTACCACCCGTGACACACGGGTGTAATAGTCACAAACATATGGCTCACAATTTTAGACGAACAGTTGGTAAAAGGTAGGTTTTTTTAAATTAAAATACGTTTGAACATTTTAGTTCGGTACTTCCAATGTGATACATGTACCTTTCTGAACTTACCATTTCTGTGAACGCATGCTGTTACAGCGTGATTACCTGTAAATACCACATTAATGCAATAAATGCTCAAAATGATGTCCGTCAACCTCACTGCATTTGGCAATACGTCTAACGACATTCCTCTCAACAGCGAGTAGTTCGCCTTCCGTAATGTTCGCACTTGCACTGACAATGCGCTGACGCATGTTGTCAGGCGTTGTCGGTGGATCACGATAGCAAATATCCTTCAACTTTCCCCACAGAAAGAAATCCGGGGACGTCAGATCCGGTGAACGTGAGGGCCATGGTATGGTGCTTCGACGACCAATCCACCTGTCATGAAATATGCCATTCAATACCGCTTCAACCGCACGCGAGCTAAGTGCCGGAAACCATCATGTTGGAAGTACATCGCCATTCTGTCATGCAGTGAAATATCTTGTAGTAACATCGGTAGAACATTACGTAGGAAATCAGCATACATTGCACCAATTAGATTGTCATCGATAAATGGGGGCCAATTATTCTTTCTCCCATAATGCCGCACCATACATTGATCCGTCAAGGTCGCTGATGTTCCACTTGTCGCAGCCATCGTGGATTTTCCGTTGCCCAATAGTGCATATTATGCCGGTTTACGTTACAGCTGTTGGTGAATAACGCTTCGTCGCTAAATAGAACGCGTGCAAAAAATCTGTCATAGTCCCGTAATTTCTCTTGTGTGCAGTGGCAGAACTGAACATGACGTTCAAAGTCGTCGCCATGCAATTCCTGGTGCATAGAAATATGGTACGGGTACAATCGATGTTGATGTAGCATTATCAACACCGACGTTTTTGAGATTCCCCATTCTCTCCCAATTTGTCTGCTACTGATAGGCGGTTTAGCCGCGACAGCTGCTAAACAAAACTACTTGGGCATCATCATTTGTTGCAGGTCGTCGTTGACGTTCCAGACGTGGCTGAACACTTCCTGTTTCTTTGAATAACGTAACTATCCGGCGAACGGTCCGGACACTTGGATTATGTTGTCCAGGATACCGAGCAGCATACACAGCACACGCCCGTTGGCAATTTGATCACAATAGCCATACATCAACACGATATCGACCTTTTCCGCAAATGGTAAACTGTCCATTTTAACAGGCTGAGGGCCTCAGCTTAAAACATTTCACGCAAACTCGGCTGAACGCCTCATACTAAACAATAACAATGTGTCTCCTCATTCACGATTAACAGTGCGCGTCATCTTCCGCGCATCTTGAAAAGCAGAGATGGGCCAAGCAGGCCTCCAGGTGACGCAGCATCTCTGACACTGCGCGCTTATAATTTCAAACAGTACGAGGGCGCTTCCGCGTCCATAACATTCAAAAACTAGAGAAATTCCCAGGAAATTATCTACAGCCCCCCATCAAACTCTACTAAGCTAGCTACCCAAACACGATTTCACATGAGTTCTCCTCTATTTCTTGCGGGTAGTTTGGAAGGTGGGAGATGTACTGGTGGAAGTATGTCTGTGAGGGCAGGTGGTTACTCGTGTTTTGATAGCTCAGTCGATAAGTTCATGAGCCCACACGATCTGTAAATAGTTGCGAAAATACACTTGACCTTGTAATATTGCTACTCGAATTTTGTATGCTGAAATGTGTAATATTGCTACATGAATTTGCTATGCTGACATCGGGTGCTAATAGTAGAATAAAAGCTGGTTACAAGCCGTGAGCTGTCTGGGGAGAAGTTAATCTTGCATTACTGAGCAACTGTTTCACGACTGGGTATCTAGTCTAGGTTTACCACATTACCAATCAGACTAACATTGATTATAATCTTTTACAGTCATACAACAACCGGTAATATATCTATATAAAAAGGAGAATTTAAATAAAAAGAAAGAAATCAGTTTATATTTGCAAATTTATTTTAAGATTGTTCATTGAAATTTCAGCATATTATACGTGAGTTATAACTGAGCTGGTGCCTTATTTACGATTGTGAAAATGTGAGATTGGAATCTTACGGAACACATAAAATATGGAGCCAAGATTGGGAGACTGGATACAACACTGGATTCATAAAACAACACACAAAGAACATTGAAACACATGCAAGAGAAAGTTAACCACAACCAACAGATTCAAATTTTCAGTCAAAGAAATTACGTTCGTAGCACAATCCTGTCCGTCATGTAATTACCACACACTGGTATACTAAATTCATATTAACTCTTTGTGAAATCTTTCCGAAAAGAATAGCTGAGGGCTACTTCGATGATTCCACCACATGCTTCACGTGGTCAACTTGGTTTACAGAAAGCGTATAACTCCACAGTAATTTTGATAATAAAATATATTCGATCGAAAAGCAATTGACAAAAGAAAAACCTTGAACTGGTTACTAACGTCTTACTATTAACCTGATGGGTCAAACAGTTATATAAGCACGTGGTGCTGGTCTCGCAAAGTACACCCCACGTGGGTTCAACATAAAGAAAAGTTGCTATATTAAAAATATTGTTAAGACGAGACGTTATAATCACACAAGCATTCGCATTTAAGATTGATCTTAGTTACAGTTACTGACCAACACGTGGTTCCACCTTACTCATAAAGTAGTGACAAAGCAACTACCGGAAAATAATATGAACTTCACACGAGAATTACACTACGCTGCAATTTAAGATAACCTTAGATATTTTAGAGCTAAACCCGAAATAAAAATGATTAAATTCTCAGTTAGGCTGAACTTAACAAATCCATTGTCCTACGGACTTAGCAGACACGCGCTTAGCCGGAGATCTTACCATTTCAGACGCTCGCTACCGCCAGACTGCAACTGCCTACTACTGGGCTGCAACTCTCTACTACCCAGCGTGCTTCCTGAGGGTCGCTCACAAAGACAAACGGAAGGGGCCAGAGGGGCAGGTTCCTATACCAACATGACAAGGGACGGACCGGACCATACTAAGAATAGAAACCTCTCTGCTTTTAGGAACCGTAGCTACCCGCTCCGACGTTGGTCCTACTGTTCTCTAGCAGACAGCCTTGTCTGCTACCCTCAAGCATGCAACTACAAACACATTTGATCATTCATCCTCTCACACAGAAGGGAAGGGGGATGACAGTATCTTATCATACACAGTATATAAAAGAAAGCGGATGTAGGTTCCGTATGAGACTGTGTGACATGAATTACATATAAGAATTACATATAAACTTTGTTTTAAAGTGTAGCAGTGTGACAGATCGTTCTTGTTTATGTGTAAAAGTAACACGTTCCACTACTCAGTCTCCTCCCAGATAGAAACGCCACAGTAAATTTAGAAGAGGAATTTATTCCATAAAAGACAACAAATTTGAGAAATTAAACATGAAAGGAATCCAACAGAGACCTTTCAACCTCTTAGCCACAAATAATCCTGATGTGATAGAGAGCGTCATGACGGATACAGGGATTAGCGAACATAAGGTGACTGTAGCGAGGCTCAAAACCATATCAACCAAAACCACTAAAATAAACGCAAAATATATCTATTTAAAACAGCAGATAAAAATTCGCTTAATGCCTTCCTAAGAGAGAATCTCCATTCCCTCCAAGCTAATTACGTAAGTGTAGACCAGATATGGCTCAAATTCAAACATACAAAATCGGCAGCAATAGATACATTCGTACCGCGTAAGTTAATAAGAGACGGTACTGATCCACCATGGTACACAAAACACGTCAGAACACTGTTGCAGAAGCAACGAAAAAAGGATGCCAAATTCAGAAGAACGCAAAATCCCCAAGACTGGCGAAGTTTCACGGAAGCTCGAAATTTAGTGCGGACGTCAATGCGAGTTGCCTTTAAAAGTTTCCATAATGAAACATTGTCTCAAAATATGGTAGAAAACCCAAAGAGATTCTGGTCGTACGTAAAGTACACCAGTGGCAAAAAACAGTCAATACCGTCACTGCGCAATAGCGATGAAAATCTTACCGATGGTGGTGCCACTAAAGCGGAGTTACTAAATACAATTTTCCGCAATTCCTTCACGAAAGAAGACGAAGTGAATATTCCAGAATTCGAAACCAGGACAGCTGTTAGCATGAGTGACATAAAAGTAGATAACTTAGCTGTTGCGAAACAACTCAAATCACTTAAGAAAGGCAAGTCTTCCGGTCCAGATGGTATACTAATCAAGATCCTTTCGGAGTATGCAGACACAATAGCGCCTTCTTAGCAATCATATACAACCGCTCACTTGACGTAACGTCTGTTCCTAAATACTGGAAAGTAGCTCAGGTCACACAAATATTCAAGAAAGGAAACAGGAGTAACCCTTTGAATTACAGACCCATATCGCTGACCTCAATTTCCAATAGGATTTTGGAGCATATACTGTACTCGAACATTATGAATCACCTTGAAGAAAATGACTTATTGATACATAACCAACACGGATTCAGAAAATATCGTTCTTGTGCAACACAGCTAGCTCTTTATTCCCATGAAGTAATGACTGCTGTCGACAAGGGATCTCAGATCGATTCCATATTCCTAGATTTCCAGAAGGCTTTTCATACCGTTCCTCACAAGCTACTATTAATCAAATTGCATGCATATGGAGTATCGTCTCAGTGTGTGTGACTGGATTCGTGATTTCCTCTCAGAGATGTCACAGTTCGTATGATAGTCGGTAAATCATCGAGTAGAACAGAAGTGATATCTGGCGTTCCGCAAGGTAGTGTCATAGGCCCTCTGCTGTTCTTGATTTACATAAATGAACTAGGTGATAATCTGAGCAGCCCCCTTAGGTTGTTTGCAGACGATGCTGTAATTTACCGTCTAGTAAAATCATCAGACGATCAATTCCAATTACAAAATTATCTAGAGAGAATTTCTGTATGGTGCGAAAAGTGGCAATTGGCACTAAACAAAGAAAAGTGCGAGGTCGTCCACATGGGTACTAAAAGAAATGCGATAAATTTTGGGTATGCGATAAATCGCACAAATCTAAGGGCTGTCAATTCGACTAAATACGTAGGAATTACAATTACGAGCAATTTAAATTGGAAAGACCACATAGATAATATTGTGGGAAAGGCTTTGTTGTCAGAACACTTAGAAGATGTGACAAACCCACTAAAGAGACAGCCTACATTACACTTGTCCGTCCTTTGCTGGAATATTGCTGCGCGGTGTGGGATCCTTACCAGGTAGGACTCACCGAGGACATCGAAAAAGTGCAAAGAAGGGCAACTCGTTTCGTGTTATCGCGCAGTAGAGGTGAGAGTGTCACTGATACGATACGTGAGTTGGGGTGGCAGTCACTGAAACAAAGGCGGTTTAGTTTGCGGCGAGAGCTGTTTACGAAATTTGAATCACCAAGCTTCTCTCCCGAATGCGAAAATATTTTGTTGACTCCCACCTACGTAGGGAGAGATGATCATCATAATAAAATAAGAGAAATCAGAGCTCGAACGGAAAGATTTAGGTGTTCCTTTTTCCCCACGCGCCATTCGACAGTGGAATGGTAGAGAAGTAGTATGCAAATGGATCGATGAACCCTCTGCCAGGCACTTAAGTGTGAATTGCAGAGTAACCATGTAGATGTAGGTGTAGATGAACACTGCACGTCAAGGGCAAGGTCCCGTAATCGAGTTCTGGTCCGACACACAGATTTAATCTACCAGCAAGTGTCAAATGAGCGCACACTCCAGTTCAGGAATCTGCGGCTAGTGGTCTCGCGGTCGCGTTCTCTCTTCCCGAGCACAGGATCCCGGGTTCGATTCCTGGCGGGGTCAGGGCTTTTCACCTGCCTCGAGATGACTGGGTGTTTGTGTTGTCCTCATCATTTCATCATCATTCATAAAAGTGGCGAGATTGGACTGAGCAAAGGTTGGGAATTTGTACGGGCGCTGATAACCGCGCAGTTCAGCGTCTCAGAAACCAAACCAAACATCATCATCGTCATCGTCCACTTCAGGATGAGAGTTCTTCTGAAACTCGATTCCTGTTCCCGTAAACAGTATGAAACTGATGTCGGGGGGGATCCGTAGTTCGATATCGCCTGTCGTGACAAACATACACAATTAACACTGGAATCAGAAAAGATTGTCACAACTACAGAGGTATCTCTTTCATCAGCGTTGTGGGTAAAATCTTCTCAGGTATTGTTGAAAGGAAAGTGCGAGTATTAGTTGAGGACAAATTGGATGAAAATCAGTGTGTGTTTAGGCCTCTTCGAGGTTGTCAGGACCAGATCTTTAGCTTACGGCAAATAATGGAGAAGTGTTACGAGTGGAACAGGGAATTGTATCTATGCTTTATAGATCTAGAAAAGGCATATGACCGGTTTCCTAGGAGGAAGTTATTGTCTGTTCTACGAGATTACGGAATAGGAGGCAAACTATTGCAAGCAAAAAAATGGTTCAAATGGCTCTGAGCACTATGGGACTTAACATCTTAGGTCATCAGTCCCCTAGAAGTTAGAACTACTTAAACCTAACTAACCTAAGGATATCACACACATCCGTGCCCGAGGCAGGATTCGAACCTGCGACCGTACAGTAGCGCGGTTCCGGACTGAAGCGCCTAAAACCGCACGGCCACCGCGGCCGGCTTTTGAAAGCAATTAAAGGTCTTAAAGTCAGGCAGCAGTTAGAGTTGACGGTAAATTGAGTTCATGGTTCAGAGGTAAGACAAGGCTGCAACCTGTCTCCACTGTTGTTCATATTATTTATGAATCAAATGTTGCAAACAATAGACTGGCTGGGTGAGATTAAGATATGTGAACACAAAATAAGCAGTTTCGCATATGTGGATGACTTAGTTTTGATGGCAGATTCGATTGAAAGTTCGCAAATTTCAGAGCTAGATCAGAAATGTAAGGACTATGGTATGAACATTAGCATCTTCAAAACGAAAGTAATGTCAGTGGGAAAGAGATATAAACGGATTGAGTGCCAAATAGGAGGAACAAAGTTAGAACAGGTGGACGGTTTCAAGTACTTAGGATGCATATTCTCACAGGATGGCAACATAGTGAAAGAACTGGAAGCGAGATGTAGCAAAGCTAATGCAGTGAGCGCTCAGCTACGATCTACTCTCTTCCGCAAGAAGGAAGTCAGTGCCAAGACCAAGTTATCTGTGCACCGTTCAATCTTTCGACCAACTTTGTTGTATGGGAGGGAAAGCTGGGTGGATTCAGGTTACCTTATCAACAAGGTTGAGGTTACGGATTTGAAAGTAGCTAGGATGATTGCAGGTACTAGTAGATGGGAACAATGGCAGGAGGGTGTCCACAATGAGGAAATCAAAGAAAAACTGGGAATGAACTCTATAGATGTAACAGTTAGGGTGAACAGGCTTAGGTGGTGGGGTCATGTTACACGCATGGGAGAAGCAAGGTTACCCAAGAGACTCATGGGTTCAGCAGTAGAGGGTAGGAGGAGTCGGGGCAGACCAAGGAGAAGGTACCTGGATTCGGTTAAGAATGATTTTGAAGTAATAGGCTTAACATCAGAAGAGGCACCAATGTTAGCACTGAATAGGGGATCATGGAGGAATTTTATAAGGGCGACTATGCTCCAGACTGAACGCTGAAAGGCACAATCAGTCTTAAATGATGATGATGATGATGATGATGACGATGATGATGAAAGGAATCTCAAAATGGTTCCAATGGGTCTAAGCGCTATTGGATTTAACATCTGAGGCCATCAGTCCCCTAGAACTACTTAAACCTAACTAAACTAAGGACATCACACACATCCATGCCCGAGGCAGGATTCGAACCTGCGACCGTATCAGCAGCGCGGTTCCGGACGGTACGGCCTAGAATGACTCGGCCACAGCGGCCGGCTGAAACGAATTTCACAGGCCGGACACCATTTAATCAACAGATTACTGAAATGTTGGTGAGACGCCGAATATTGTCACTGTTACAATGGAATCATAAGAAGAATATGAAATTGTTTGACTGGTTCACCTCGTATGAAAATAAAATACAGGTATACGAAATGTTACCAGAATTCCTAGCACATTTCAGCTTTCGAGAGGAAAACGTACTAATTTTCTATATATACGAAGACAGTAACTTGTTCTCGAAAGAACAGTTACTGTTGATGACCGTGCAGCTTTTCCCTGGAATAAATAGTGACTAACTAACAACCTCAGCTGCCGACAGGTGTTGTTGATATACCTCGATGTGGGCAGCTGAAAATGTGTGCCCCAACCGGGACTCGAACCCGGGACCTCCTGCTTACATGGCAGACGCTCTATCGATCTGAGCCACCGAGGACACAGATGAATAGCGCGACTGCAGGGACTTATCCCTTGCACGTTTCCCTTGAGACATTCCCAACTGTCCAGAATTCTACATATGTATTGTACCTTATAGACATTTGCCCATCCATAGACATTTGCCCAACAACACCTACGATTGCGCACAGGTTGCCCAAACTCTTACGGGAATCGCCAAAGCGTGCGCGAGTAATGAGTGGATGGGCAAATGTCTATAAAGTACAATACATATGTAGAATTGTGGACAGTTGGGAAATGTGAGTCTCACGGGAAGCGTGCAAGAGATAAGTCCATGCAGTCGCGCTATTTATCTGTGTCCTAGGTGGCTCAGATGGATAGAGCGTCTGCCATGTAAGCAGGAGATCCCGGGTTCGAGTCCCGGTCGGGTCACACATTTTCAGCTGTCCACATCGAGGTATATCAACAACACCTGTCGGCAGCTGAGGTTGTCAGTTAGTCATTATGTACTAATTTTCGAAGACGTCGTCCAATACCAAATTTCTCTAAACTTGAGGACTGAAATCAACGTTTTGCTCAATACCATCTTTATTCGGAAGGATGTGCGACTACGACAAAGTAGAATCCGTCATTTATAACCCTGCATAAAATTACGAAGTCCAAAAAAGTGTGTGAAATCTTATGGGACTTATCTGTTGAGTTCATCAGTTCCTAAGCTTACACACTACTTAACCTAAATTATCCTAAGGACCAACACACACACCCATGCCCGAGGGGGGACTCGAACCTCCGCCGGGACCAGCCGCACAGTCCATGACTGCAGCTTCTAAGACCGCTCGGCTAATACCGAGCGGCTATGAAGTCCAATGTACTAAGACGACATGAGCAATGGAATAGCGATATGCACACATACAAATGGCGGTACTATCGCGTACAAAGGTACAAAAAGGCAGTGCGTTGGAGGAGCTGCCATTTGTAGTCAGGTGATCCATGTGAAAAGGTTTCAGACGTGATTATGGCCGCGCGATAGGAACTAAGAGACTGTGAAAGCCGAGTGGTGGCTGGTGCTAGACGCCTCGGACATTCCATTTTGGAAGTCGTTAGGGAATTCAATATTCCGAGATGCGCTGTGTCAAGAGTGTAGCGGGAGTACCAAATTTTAGACAATGCAGTGGCTGACGGGCTTCACTTAACGACCGGAAGCAGCGGCGTTTGCGTAGAGTTGTCAGTGCTAACAGACAAGCAACACTGCAGGAGTTAACTGCAAAAATCAATGTGGGACGTACGACGAAAGTATCCGTTAAGACCGTGCGGTGAAGTTTGACGACCGACGCGGGTGTCTTTGCCAACAGCACGACATCGCCTGCAGCAGCTTTCCTGGGCTCGGGACCATATCTATTGGATCCTAGCCGACTGCAAAGCCGTGGTCTGGTCAGGGGACCTCGACTGCAGTTTGTAGGAACTGATGGTAGGGTTCGAGTGTGGCGGAGACCCTACGATGCCATGGACCCAAGATGACAACAAGGTTCCGTGCGAGGTGGTGCTGTCTCCATAATGGTGTGTTTACATGCAATGGACTGAGTGCTATGGTCTGTTCGTCTACTCGGATATCATTTGCAGCCATTTATGGACTTCATGTTCACAAACAGCAACGATTCCACAACTGTTCGACGTTTGTTTGAAGAAGATTCTGGAAATTGAGCGCCTGTGCCCCTGAGTTTATATTACCGATAGTCCCAGGGTGTCAGGCATCTAGGTACCAACTGTACCCAACATTCCTTAATTTGAGTGATTGGGCGATTGCCGGTATAGCCATTGTGCAAGTCCTCTATCTAATACCTGTTTTGTTCGCTTCCTCCTTTGCCACGTGGGCCAGTGCCCCTTCCCAGACACTCTCCCATTCAGGTACCAACCGGGGCCAACACGACTTCATTTGAGTGATTGGGCGAGTGCCGATACTATCATTGTGGCAGGACCTCTACCTGATTCTGGTCTGGTTCGCTTCCTCCTCTGCCACGTGGGACAGTGCCCCTTCCCAGACGCTCTCCCATTCAGGTACCAATCGGGGCCAACACTCCTTCATTTGAGTGATTGGGCGAGTACCGATACTATCATTGTGGCAGGACCTCTACCTGATTCTGGTCTGGTTCGCTTCCTCCTCTGCCACGTGGGACAGTGCCCCTTCCCAGACGCTCTCCCATTCAGGTACCAATCGGGGCCAACACTCCTTCATTTGAGTGATTGGGCGAGTACCGATACTATCATTGTGGCAGGACCTCTACCTGATTCTGGTCTGGTTCGCTTCCTCCTCTGCCACGTGGGACAGTGCCCCTTCCCAGACGCTCTCCCATTCAGGTACCAATCGGGGCCAACACTCCTTCATTTGAGTGATTGGGCGAGTGCCGATACTATCATTGTGGCAGGACCTCTACCTGATTCTGGTCTGGTTCGCTTCCTCCTCTGCCACGTGGGACAGTGCCCCTTCCCAGACGATCACAAATGGTTCAAATGGCTCTGAGCACTATGGGACTTAATATCTGAGGTCATCAGTCCACTAGAACTTAGAACTACTTAAACCTAACTAACCTAATGACATCACACACATCCATGCCCGAGGCAGGATTCGAACCTGCGACTGTAGCGGTCGCTTGGTTCAAGACTGAAGCGCCTAGAACCGCTCGGCCACCGCGACCGGCCAGACGATCACCCATTGAGATACCAACCGGGGCCAACGCTACATATTTTGAGTGATACTATCATTGTGGCAGGGCCTAAAGCGGTCGCCGGCATGGTGCCTCGGCTGTAGCGCCTCGGTCGCCTCTCTGCAGTGGCGTACGTGTTCGGCTGGCCCCCGCGTGGCGTGGCGGACGTGCCCAGAGCATCACACCACCGCACACTCGCACGACCACGGCCTGCCCTCCACACAGTTCACCGGCTGTGGCGCTGCCCGATAACGCGGCGCGGCCAGCCGTCCGTCTGTCTTTCTCAGGGCGGACGAACTCGTTGCGTCACCCAGACCTCTCCCGATCCCGACACCGTACAGGAATGAAAAAAAGGTGAAGAAACACACACTCCACGTGCAAAAAAAATCTGCGTCAGAACACCTCGGACGTTACACTAAGAATGGACTACAGACCGATTGCACATATTTGTTTCAAAATCTCACACTGCACAGAAAATATTCACCCACAGGAGACATCGAGCTAGTACCGTCTCCAGCCTTGATAGATGCCAGACAGTCCACAATTGACTCCAGAGGTATCACACTGCATGGGCGTTGTGAGGTATACAGCGTGATCCATTGTTCGTGACCGGGCCAAATATCTCACGAAATAAGCGTCAAACGAAAAAACTAGAAAGAACGAAACTTGTCTAGCTTGAAGGGGGAAACCAGATGGCGCTATGGTTGGCCCGCTAGATGGCGCTGCCATAGGTCAAACGGATATCAGCTGGATTTTATTAAATACGAACCCCCATTTTTTATTACCTATTCGTCTAGTACGTAAAGAAATATGAATGTTTTAGTTGGACCACTTTTTCGCTTCGTGAAACATGGCGTTGTAATAGTCACAAACATATGGCTCACAATTTCAGACGAACAGTTGGTAACAGGTAGGTTTTTTCAATTAAAATACACGGCGTAGGTACGTTTGAAAATTTTATTTCGGTTGCTCCAATCTGATACATGTACAATTGTCAAGTTATCATTTCTGAGAACGCATGCTGTTACAGCGTGATTAACTGTGAATATCACATTAATGCAATAAATGCTCAAAATGATATCCGTCAACCGCAATGCATTTGGAAATACGTGTAACGACATTCCTCTCAACAGCGAGTAGTTCGCCTTCCGTAATGTTCGCACATGCATTGACGATGCGCTGATGCATGTTATCAGGCGTTGTCTGTGGATCACGATAGCAGATATCCTTCAACATTCCCCACAGAAAGAAATCCGGGGACGTCAGATCCGGTGAACGTGCGGGCCACGGTATGGTGCTTCGACGACCAATCCACCTGTCATGAAATATGCTATTCAATACCGGTTCAACTGCACGCGAGCTATGTGCCGGACATCCATCATGTTGGAAATACATCGCCATTCTGTCATGCAGTGAAACATCTTCTAGTAACATCGGTAGAGCATTACGTAGGAAATCAGCATACATTACACCATTTAGATTGTCATCGATAAAATGGGGAC
The DNA here is from genome assembly GCF_023898315.1 of Schistocerca nitens. NCBI lineage: Eukaryota > Metazoa > Arthropoda > Insecta > Orthoptera > Acrididae > Schistocerca > Schistocerca nitens. Next base: position 137,829,825 of record NC_064625.1, on the reverse strand, counting down.
CAATTATCCTTCCTCCCATAACGCCGCACCATACATTAACCCGCGAAGGTCGCTGATGTTCCACTTGTCGCAGGCATCGTGGATTTTCCGTTGCCCAATAGTGCATATTATGCCGGTTTACGTTACCGCTGTCGGTGAATGACGCTTCGTCGCTAAATAGAACGCGTGCAAAAAATCTGTCAACGTTCCGTAATTTCTCTTGCGCCCAGTGGCAGAACTGTACACGATGTTCAAAATCGTCGCCATGCAACTCCTGGTGCATAGAAATATGGTACGGGTGCAATCGATGTTGATGTAGCCATTTTCAGCACCGACGTTTTTGAGATTCCCGATTCTCGCGCAATTTGTGTGCTACTGATGTGCGGATTAGCAGCGACAGCAGCAAAAACACCTACTTGGGCATCATCATTTGTTGCAGGTCGTGGTTGACGTTTCACATGTGGCTGAACACTTCCTGTTTCCTTAAATAACGTAACTATCCGGCGGACAATCCGGACACTTGGACGATGTCGTCCAGGATACCGAGCAGCATACATAGCACCCACCCGTTGGGCATTTTGATCACAATAGCCATACATCAACACGATATCGACCTTTTCCGCAATTGGTAAACGGTCCATTTTAACACTGGTAATGTATGACGAAGTAAATACCGTCCGCACTGCGGAATGTTACATGATACCACGTACTTATACGTTTGTAACTACACTCCTGGAAATGGAAAAAAGAACACATTGACACCGGTGTGTCAGACCCACCATACTTGCTCCGGACACTGCGAGAGGGCTGTACAAGCAATGATCACACGCACGGCACAGCGGGCACACCAGGAACCGCGGTGTTGGCCGTCGAATGGCGCTAGCTGCGCAGCATTTGTGCACCGCCGCCGTCAGTGTCAGCCAGTTTGCCGTGGCATACGGAGCTCCATCGCAGTCTTTAACACTGGTAGCATGCCGCGACAGCGTGGACGTGAACCGTATGTGCAGTTGACGGACTTTGAGCGAGGGCGTATAGTGGGCATGCGGGAGGCCGGGTGGACGTACCGCCGAATTGCTCAACACGTGGGGCGTGAGGTCTCCACAGTACATCGATGTTGTCGCCAGTGGTCGGCGGAAGGTGCACGTGCCCGTCGACCTGGGACCGGACCGCAGCGACGCACTGATGCACGCCAAGACCGTAGGATCCTACGCAGTGCCGTAGGGGACCGCACCGCCACTTCCCAGCAAATTAGGGACACTGTTGCTCCTGGGGTATCGGCGAGGACCATTCGCAACCGTCTCCATGAAGCTCGGCTACGGTCCCGCACACCGTTAGGCCGTCTTCCGCTCACGCCCCAACATCGTGCAGCCCGCCTCCAGTGGTGTCGCGACAGGCGTGAATGGAGGGACGAATGGAGACGTGTCGTCTTCAGCGATGAGAGTCGCTTCTGCCTTGGTGCCAATGATGGTCGTATGCGTGTTTGGCGCCGTGCAGGTGAGCGCCACAATCAGGACTGCATACGACCGAGGCACACAGGGCCAACACCCGGCATCATGGTGTGGGGAGCGATCTCCTACACTGGCCGTTCACCACTGGTGATCGTCGAGGGGACACTGAATAGTGCACGGTACATCCAAACCGTCATCGAACCCATCGTTCTACCATTCCTAGACCGGCAAGGGAAGTTGCTGTTCCAACAGGACAATGCACGTCCGCATGTATCCCGTGCCACCCAACGTGCTCTAGAAGGTGTAAGTCAACTACCCTGGCCAGCAAGATCTCCGGATCTGTCCCCCATTGAGCATGTTTGGGACTGGATGAAGCGTCGTCTCACGCGGTCTGCACGTCCAGCACGAACGCTGGTCCAACTGAGGCGCCAGGTGGAAATGGCATGGCAAGCCGTTCCACAGGACTACATCCAGCATCTCTACGATCGTCTCCATGGGAGAATAGCAGCCTGCATTGCTGCGAAAGGTGGATATACACTGTACTAGTGCCGACATTGTGCATGCTCTGTTGCCTGTGTCTATGTGCCTGTGGTTCTGTCAGTGTGATCATGTGATGTATCTGACCCCAGGAATGTGTCAATAAAGTTTCCCCTTCCTGGGACAATGAATTCACGGTGTTCTTATTTCAATTTCCAGGAGTGTATTACAGCGCGATCTATCACAAAGCGAAAAAAGTGGTCCAACTAAAACATTCATATTTCTTTACGTACTATACGAATATGTAATAAAAATGGGGGTTCCTATTTAAAAACCGCAGTTGATATCCGTTTGACCTATGGCGGCGCCATGTAGCGTGCCAACCATAGCGCCATCTGGTTTCGCCCTTCAAGCTAGACGAGTTTCGTTCTTTGTAGGTTTTTCGTTTGATGCTTATTTCGTGAGATACTTGACCCCGTCATTATCAATCGACCACCCTGTAGAGGATGATTTTTCAAATGGCTCTGAGCACTATGGGACTCAACTGCTGTGGTCATAAGTCCCCTAGAACTTAGAACTACTTAAGCCTAACTAACTAAGGACAGCACACAACCCCCAGCCATCACGAGGCAGAGAAAATCCCTGACCCCGCCGGGAATCGAACCCGGGAACCCTGGTGTGGGAGGGATGATTTTTTCCGCCGTGTACAACTATAGGGATTTATCAATGAGAGGCTACGGAACAAGAAAGGTCTAATCCACGTAGGTCTAGAAATGCATGGTTTGCACGCTAGGGACGATATATTCAACCATACTTTATTACACATACTGCTGTCTGTTACACGCTGTACCGTGCAGCCACAGTCACGGTATGCATGGTTTCCTCCAACAGGATGGTACCGTTCCTCATACGTCATGCCCTAGCGCCCTCTCCTGCCATAGTAATTGCTAATGTTGTGCCCGATTCACTTCTCTTGCTGACTCACCTTGTAGTGGACGTGATACAGCGTTGTACACACTGGTTCCGTATTCGAATCGAGAGCTTGCCGACATGGTGTTTACTTTGGGAAAGGCAAATGGCAACGGACGACGGGCAGCATGGTTGTATCAACAACCACAGCATTCAGTGCCTGCAACTGTGTTCCGTCGTTATTCTGAGACATGGTCGCTTCAAGAAGCAGGAAGTCATGACGGATGTACCCGAAATCTTCGTACACAAGCCTTCGAGGAACGTGTGATTAACAATGTGGAAGGCGACCGCCATGTCAGTACCAGGCTGTTGGCCCGCCAGTAACAGGGTAAGCTAGACGACCGTACGGAACATTCTCCGTGACTATTGTTACTACCCGTATCACTTACAGCGTGTGGCTTCTTCTCCGAAGAGGTCCATTTAAAAATGCAAGTCCTCGTCCCATTGGGATGTGGAGATTAGGGCATAGCTCGGTAGGAGAATGAAAACTTGCAACTTCCGCTTATTATAAATTTCAACTAACACAATATTGCGCCAGTGCATGTACAAACGTCTCTATCGCACCAGCTCAAAAGACCGACAGACACCGAGATTGATGAAAAAAAAAATTAGATACATAAAAAACCGATAGTATAGCTTTCAGTTTTCTGTAAGCTTAATCAGTTATAATCTACCTCCCTAAGAAACCTTTGCGGCACGGAGGCGGCGCGAAGAAGAATCATTACAAATGTTTATATACAGGGTTTTACAAAAAGGTACGGCCAAACTTTCAGGAAACATTCCTCACACACAAAGAAAGAAAAGATGTATGTTATGTGGACATGTGTCCGGAAACGCTTACTTTCCATGTTAGAGCTCATTTTATTACTTCTCTTCAGATCACATTAATCATGGAAACACACAGCAACAGAACGTACCAGCGTGACTTCAAACACTTTGTTACAGGAAATTTTCAAAATGTCCTCCTTTAGCGAGGACACATGCATCCACCCTCCGTCGCATGGAATCCCTGATGCGCTGATGAAGCCCTGGAGAATGGCGTATCACAGCAGTCCACAATACGAGCACGAAGAGTCTCTACATTTGGTACCGGCGGTGCGTAGACAAGAGCTTTCAAATGCCACCATAAATCAAAGTCAAGAGGGTTGAGGTCAGGAGAGTGTGGAGGCCACAGAATTGGTCCGCCTCTACCAATCCATCGGTCACCGAATCTGCTGTTGAGAAGCGTACGAACACTTCGAGTGAAATGTGGAGGAGCTCCATTGTGCATGAGCCACATGTTGTGTCGTACTTGTAAAGGCACATGTTCTAGCAGGACAGGTAGAGTATCCCGTATGAAATCATGATAACGTGCTCCATTGAGCGTAGGTGGAAGAACATGGGGCCCAATCGAGACATCACCAACAATGCCTGCCCAAACGTTCACAGAAAATCTGTGTTCATGACGTGATTGCACAATTGCGTGCGGATTCTCGTCAGCCCACACACGTTGCTTGTGAAAATTTACAATTTGAACACGTTGGAATGAAGCCTCATCCGTAAAGAGAACATTTGCACTGAATGAGGATTGACACATTGTCGGATGAACCATTCGCAGAAGTGTACCCGTGGAGGCCAATCAGCTGCTGATAGTGCCTGCACACGCTGTACATGGTACAGAAACAAGTGGTTCTCCCGTAGCACTCTCCATACAGTGACGTGGTCAACGTTACCTTGTACAGCAGCAACTTCTCTGACGCTGACATTAGGGTTATCGTCAACTGCACGAAGAATTGCCTCGTCCACTGCAGGTGTCCTCGTCGTTCTAGGTCTTCCCCAGTCGCGAGTCATAGGTTGGAATGTTCCGTGCTCCCTAAGACGCCGATCAATTGCTTCGAACGTCTTCCTGTCGGGACACCTTCGTTCTGGAAATCTGTCTGATACAAACGTACCGCGCCACGGCTATAGCCCCGTGCTAATCCATACATCAAATGGGCATCTGCCAACTCCGCATTTGTAAACGTTGCACTGACTGCAAAACCACGTTCGTGATGAACACTAACCTGTTGATGCTACGTACTGATGTGCTTGATGCTAGTACTGTGGAGAAATGAGTCGCATCTCAACACAAGCACCGAAGTCAATATTACCTTCCTTCAATTGGGCCAACTGACAGTGAATCGAGGAAGTATAGTACATACTGACGAAACTAAAATGATCTCTAACATGGAAATTAAGCGTTTCCGGACACATGTGCACATAACATATTTTCTTTATTTGTGTGTGAGGAATGTTTCCTGAAAGTTTGGCCGTACCTTTTTGTAACACCATGTATATGTGTAGGTCGTTTAAAGAACCTAGACACACACATCCCTCTCCTCCCCCTTACACCGCACAAAAAGATGAAAGGATCAGAATTTACCGCTTTACTACAGTTTCGCTGTTCACACAGTTAAATTTCGTCATCAGAAGCGACGTATTAATTTATTGCGCCTTCATTAACGACTCTATTCACAACTCAGGGGTTGTATACGTATCTACATCCACCACTGAATATACCCGCGAACTTATGTTATTGTGCAGCACATAACTCGTCATAGATATTTACGAGCCTGAATACCTAGCTTCTGCGTGCAGTAAATCTTCAACATCACGCATGACTGTTTAATTGATTACTTCTCTACTGCTAACTCTATTCGCAACACCTTCTTCAGACGGTATCTACAGGGTGTTACAAAAATGACCTGTATATTTGAAACGGCAATAAAAACTAAACGAGCAGCGACAGAAATACACCGTTTGTTGCAATATGCTTGGGACAACAGTACATTTTCAGGCAGACAAACTTTCGAAATTACAGTAGTTACAATTGTCAACAACAGATGGCGCTGCGGTCTGGGAAACTCTATAGTACGATATTTTCCACATATCCACCATGCGTAGCAATAATATGGCGTAGTCTCTGAATGAAATTACCCGAAACCTTTGACAACGTGTCTGGCGGAATGGCTTCACATGCAGATGAGATGTACTGCTTCAGCTGTTCAATTGTTTCTGGATTCTGGCGGTACACCTGGTCTTTCAAGTGTCCCCACAGAAAGAAGTCACAGGGGTTCATGTCTGGCGAATAGGGAGGCCAATCCACGCCGCCTCCTGTATGTTTCGGATAGCCCAAAGCAATCACACGATCATCGAAATATTCATTCAGGAAATTAAAGACGTCGGCCATGCGGTGTGGCCGGGCACCATCTTGCATAAACCACGGGGTGTTTGCAGTGTCGTCTAAGGCAGTTTGTACCGCCACAAATTCACGAAGAATGTCCAGATAGCGTGATGCAGTAATCGTTTCGGATCTGAAAAATGGGCCAATGATTTCTTTGGAAGACATGGCGGCCCATACCAGTACTTTTTGAGGATGCAGGGACGATGGGACTGCAACATGGGGCTTTTCGGTTCCCCATACGCGCCAGTTCTGTTTATTGACGAAGCCGTCCAGGTAAAAATAAGCTTCGTCAGTAAACCAAATGCTGCCCACATGCATATCGCCGTCACCAATCCTGTGCACTATATCGTTAGCGAATGTCTCTCGTGCAGCAATGGTAGCGGCGCTGAGGGGTTGCCACGTTTGAATTTTGTATGGATAGAGGTGTAAACTCTGGCGCATGAGACGATACGTGGACGTTGGCGTCATTTGGACCGCAGCTGCAACACGGCGAACGGAAACCCGAGGCCGCCGTCGGATCACCTGCTGCACTATCTGCGCGTTGCCCTCTGCGGTTGCCGTACGCGGTCGCCCTACCTTTCCAGCACGTTCATCCGTCACGTTCCCAGTCCGTTGAAATTTTTCAAACAGATCCTTTATTGTATCGCTTTTCGGTCCTTTGGTTACATTAAACCTCCGTTGAAAAATTCGTCTTGTTGCAACAACACTGTGTTCTAGTCGGTGGAATTCCAACACCAGAAAAATCCTCTGTCTAAGGAATAAACCATGTTGTCTACAGCACACTTGCACGTTGTGAACAGCACACGCTTACAGCAGAAAGACGACGTACAGAATTGCGCACCCACAGACTGCGTTGTCTTCTATATCTGTCACATCACTTGCAGCGCCATCTGTTGTTGAAAATTGTAACTACTGTAATTTCGAAAGTTTGTCCGCCTGAAAATGTACTGTTTTCCCAAGCATATTGCAACAAACGGTGTATTTCTATCGCTGCTCGTTTAGTTTTTATTGCCGTTTCAAATATACCGGTCATTTTTGAAACACCCTGTACATACATCAGTGAATATACCTGGAAATATATATCGTTGTAAAACACCTACACTGAAGAGCCAAAGAAACTGGTACACCTGCCTAATATCGTGCAGGGTCCCCGTGAGCACACAGAAGTGCCGCAACACGACGTTGCATGGACTCGACTGATGTCTGAAGCAGCGTTGTAGGAAATTGACACCATGAATGTGGCATGGCTGTCCATGCATATCTAAGAGTATGAGGCGGTGGACCTGTCTCCTGAGCAGCACTTTGCAAGGCATCCCAAATGTGCTCAATAATATTCATGTCTGGTGGCCAGCGGAAGTGCTTCAGCTCAGAAGAGTGTTCCTGGAGCCACTCTGTAGCTCTGGACGTGTGGGGTGTCGCATCGTCCTGCTGGAATTGCCAAAGTCTGTCGGAATGCACAATGGACACGAATGGATGCAGGTGGTCATACAGGACGGTTACGTACGCGTCACCTGTTAGAGTCGTATCTAGACGTATCAGGGGTCCCATATCACTCCAGCTGCACACGCCCCACACCATTACAGAGCCTTCAACAGCTTGAACAATCCCGTGCTGACAAGGGAACCCCTCCATCGCACCCCCCTCAGATTTAGTTATAAATTGACACAGTGGATAGGCCTTGAAAAACTGAACACAGATCAATCGAGAAAACAGGAAGAAGTTGTCTGGAACTATGAAGAAATAAACAAAATATAAAAACTGAGTAGTCCAAGTGTAACATATCCAACATCTAGGACTGTACAACACGAAGAGCGCCGTGGTCCCGTGGTTAGAGTGAGCAACTACGAAACGAGAGGTCCTTGGTTCGAGTCCTCCCTGGAGTAAAAATTTTACTTACTTTTATTTTCGCAAAGTCACGATCTGACCGTTCATTCATTGACATCTCTGTTCACTGTAATAAATTTAGTGTCTGTGTTTTGCGACCTCACCACAAAACCGTGCGATTAGTAGACGAAAGGACGTGCCTCTCCAATAGGAACCGAAAACATTTGATCGCAAATTCATAGGTCAACCGATTCCTCCACAGGAAAACACGTCTGAAATATTCTATACGACACTGGTGACGGCATGTGCGTCACATTACAGGAATATGTTGTCGACCCACCTAACTTGCACACTTGGCGAATGGGTAAAAAGATTCTTCTACCTTGCCCGATTTAGGTTTTCTTGTGGGTGTGATAATCACTCCCAAAAAAGTGATGAAAACATTGAGTTTGTCGCATAAACGGCAACAAATGAATGCAACAGTTTCACAGTCGCACACTTTTCCCTGTGCTCTGTCAAAACAAACGTTTTTAACGTTTTCAAGTTTTTCCGTGTGTAGACCGTCAAATCCTGCATGTGTCCAAGCAAATCTGAACATGTCCTCGAATTTTGGAGAGAAAAGTTGATCATGTCTGAGTGCATGAACTTTGATAATTGTCTGAAAATAAAAAATTAAAACTTTTCACTTGAGGGAGGGTTGAACGAGGAACCTTCCGTTCCGTAGCTGCTCGCGGTAACCACGGGACCACGGTGCTCATCAGTGTATATGTACCTTGATGTGGCTTATCTTGGACACGGACTACTCAGTTTGTATATTTTGCTTATTTTTTTCATAGTTCCATACAACTTCTTCCTGTTTTCTCGATTGATCTGTGTTCTTGTTTTTCAAGGCCTATCCCTGTGCCAACTTATAACTAAATCTGAGGGGGGTGCGATGGGGAGGTTCCCTTGTGAGATGCAGGGTCCACAGATTCATGAGGTTGCCTTTATACCCACACACATCCATCCACTCTACACAATTTGACTCGACCGACCAGGCAACACGTTTCCAATCATCAACAGTCGAGTGTCGGTGTTGACGGGTCCAGGCGAGGCGTAAAGCTTTGTGTCGTGCAGTTATCAAGGGAACACGAGTGGGCCTTCAGCTCCGGAAGCCCATATCCATGATGTTTCGTTGAATGGTTCGCACGCTAACACTTGTTGATGCCCCAGCATTGAAATCTGCCGCAATTTGCGGAAGGGTTGCACTTCTGTCATGTTGAACGATTCTCTTCAGTCGTCGTTGGTCCCGTTCTTTTCCGGCCGCAGCGATGTCGGAGTCCTGATATTCACCGTACGCGGCCCCTCCCGCCGCAGGTTCGAGTCCTCCCTCGGGCACGGGTGTGAGTGTCGTCCAAAGCGTTAAGTTAGTTTAAGTAGTGTGTAACCCTAGGGACCGACGACCTCAGCAGCTTGGTCCCTTAGGAATTCACACACATTTGAATACATTTTTCACCGTACGCTCGTAAAATCACCGTACGGGGAAATCCCCCCACATCATTGCAACCTTTGAGATGCTGTGTGCCTTCGCTCTTGCACTAACTGTAACACCACATCCAGACTCGCTTAAATGTTGGTAGCCTGCCATTGTAGCAGCAGTAACCGATCTAATTGGGCCAGACACTTGTTGTCTTATACAGGCGTTGCCGACCGCAGGGCCGTATTCTGCCTGCTTACACATCTCTGTATTTGAATACGCACGCCTATACCAGTTTCTTTGGCGCTTCAGTGTAATTCAGATGATTTGATGTCATAAACGTTGGGATTCGTCAAAAACAAGCTTTTCCTTAAAACGCACTGCATACTGCACGCACTACATTCACCCAGTGTTTCATAATGCCACCACCTACCGAATTGCCTGTTTACATATCTGTATTTGAATACGCACGCCTATACCAGTTTCTTTGGCGCTGCACTGTATGAGGCAGGTGAAATACCCTCAGACTTCAAGAAGAATGTAATAATTCCAATCCCAAAGAAAGTAGGTGTTGAAAGATGTGAAAATTACCGAACTATCAGTTTAATAAGTCACTAAAATACTAACGCGAATACTTTACAGACGAATGGAAAAACTAGTAGAAGTCGACTTCGGGGAAGATCAGTTTGGATTCCGTAAAAATATTGGAACACGTGAGGCAATACTGACCCTACGACTTATCTTAGAAGCTAGATTAAGGAAAGGCAAACCTACGTTTCTAGCATTTGTAGACAGAGAAAGCTTTTGACAATGATGACTGGAATACTCTCTTTCAAATTCTGAAGGTGGCAGGGGTAAAATACAGGGAGCGAAAGGCTATTTACAATTTGTACACAAACCAGATGGCAGTTATAAGAGTCGAGGGACATGAAAGGGAAGCAGTGGTTGGGAAGGGAGTGAGACAGGGCTGTAGCCTCTCCCCGATGTTATTCAATCTGAATATTGAGCAAGCAGTGAAGAGAACAAAAGAAAAATTCGGAGTAGGAATTAAAATCCATGGGGAAGAAATAAAAACTTTGAGGTTCGCCGATGACATTGTAATTCTGTCAGAGACAACAAAGAACTTGGAAGAGCAGTTGAACGGAATAGATAGTGTCTTGAAGCGAGGATATAAGATGAACATGAACAAAAGCAGAAAGAGGATAATGGAACGTAGTCGAATTAAGTCGGGTGATGCTGACGGAATTAGATTAGGAAACGAGACACTTAAAGTAGTAGATGAGTTTTGCTATTTGGGGAGCAAAATAACTGATGATGGTCGAAGTAGAGAGGATATAAAATGTAGACTGGCAATGAGACGGAAAGCCTTTCCGAAGAAGAGAAATTTGTTAACATCGAGTACAGATTTAAGTGTCAGGAAGTCGTTTCTGAAAGTATTTGTATGGAGTATAGCCAAGTATGGAAGTGAAACGTGGACGATAAATAGTTTAGACAAGAAGAGAATAGAAGCTTTGGAAATGTGGTGCTACAGAAGAATGCTGAAGATTAGATGGGTAGATCACATAACTAATGAGGAGGTATTGAGTAGAATTGGGGAGAAGAGAAATTTGTGGCACAACTTGACTAGAAGAAGGGATCGGTTGTTGGACATGTTCTGAGGCATCAAGGGATCACCAATTTAGTACTGGAGGGCAGCGTGGAGGGTAAAAATCGTAGAGATGAATACACTTAGCACATTCAGAAGGATTTAGGTTGCAGTAAGTACTGGGAGATGAAGAAGCTTGCACAGGATAGAGTAGCATGGAGAGCTGCATCAAACCAGTCTCAGGACTGAAGACCACAACAACAACAACCGAATTCCGGCAAACGTCAAGCATAATTTCAAATCTTTTCTAAACGTTTACTCGTTTAAGTGCTTAAAGGCAAATATTTAACACATTAGCGCATTTTTGTAGTAATCAGATATTTGAAGCTGTTTTAAACATGGGAGTTCGACTGTTTTAAGGGACCGGAGGTTTACTGCATTATTTATGATTACCTGACTACCCGGCGTTGTGCTGGTGTGTATTTATTTGAGTTCTGTTAGTTCATCTCTTCTTTTGCCCCCCCCCTCCCTTCTCTCTCCACCTGCTGCACCCCTACCCTCTGTCCATATTCTGCTCTTGCTTCTCTCTGTCCATCTCCTCTTTCCTCCTAAGGAATGTGTCATACAATGTTACACTTTTGTAGGCAGCATATGTGGATACTGTCTGATGGATGTGTTGCGGACGGCGTCGGTAGCAAAGAAACAATAAATATACACTCCTGGAAATGGAAAAAAGAACACATTGACACCGGTGTGTCAGACCCACCATACTTGCTCCGAACACTGCGAGAGGGCTGTACAAGCAATGATCACACGCACGGCACAGCGGACACACCAGGAACCGCGGTGTTGGCCGTCGAATGGCGCTAGCTGCGCAGCATTTGTGCACCGCCGCCGTCAGTGTCAGCCAGTTTGCCGTGGCATACGGAGCTCCATCGCAGTCTTTAACACTGGTAGCATGCCGCGACAGCGTGGACGTGAACCGTATGTGCAGTTGACGGACTTTGAGCGAGGGCGTATAGTGGGCATGCGGGAGGCCGGGTGGACGTACCGTCGAATTGCTCAACACGTGGGGCGTGAGGTCTCCACAGTACATCGATGTTGTCGCCAGTGGTCGGCGGAAGGTGCACGTGCCCGTCGACCTGGGACCGGACCGCAGCGAAGCACGGATGCACGCCAAGACCGTAGGATCCTACGCAGTGCCGTAGGGGACCGCACCGCCACTTCCCAGCAAATTAGGGACACTGTTGCTCCTGGGGTATCGGCGAGGACCATTCGCAACCGTCTCCATGAAGCTGGGCTACGGTCCCGCACACCGTTAGGCCGTCTTCCGCTCACGCCCCAACATCGTGCAGCCCGCCTCCAGTGATGTCGCGACAGGCGTGAATGGAGGGACGAATGGAGACGTGTCGTCTTCAGCGATGAGAGTCGCTTCTGCCTTGGTGCCAATGATGGTCGTATGCGTGTTTGGCGCCGTGGAGGTGAGCGCCACAATCAGGACTGCATACGACCGAGGCACACAGGGCCAACACCCGGCATCATGGTGTGGGGAGCGATCTCCTACACTGGCCGTACACCACTGGTGATCGTCGAGGGGACACTGAATAGTGCACGGTACATCCAAACCGTCATCGAACCCATCGTTCTACCATTCCTAGACCGGCAAGGGAAGTTGCTGTTCCAACAGGACAATGCACGTCCGCATGTATCCCGTGCCACCCAACGTGCTCTAGAAGGTGTAAGTCAACTACCCTGGCCAGCAAGATCTCCGGATCTGTCCCCCATTGAGCATGTTTGGGACTGGATGAAGCGTCGTCTCACGCGGTCTGCACGTCCAGCACGAACGCTGGTCCAACTGAGGCGCCAGGTGGAAATGGCATGGCAAGCCGTTCCACAGGACTACATCCAGCATCTCTACGATCGTCTTCATGGGAGAATAGCAGCCTGCATTGCTGCGAAAGGTGGATATACACTGTACTAGTGCCGACATTGTGCATGCTCTGTTGCCTGTGTCTATGTGCCTGTGGTTCTGTCAGTGTGATCATGTGATGTATCTGACCCCAGGAATGTGTCAATAAAGTTTCCCCTTCCTGGGACAATGAATTCACGGTGTTCTTATTTCAATTTCCAGGAGTGTAGATGTCGACATAAAGCAGGAAATAGACAAACTGCAGCCAACAGTACGCTTACCGTATGTGAAAAACGTCACTGACCGAATAGGCAAACACCTTCGCCACGTTGGAGTGCAGTCTGTCTTCTATAGTGGTCGTAGGATCCAGGAGGCGCTAGGCTCCACCAAGGACAAGGTGGATGCATTACACACTGCAGGCGTTTACAAGGTGGAATGCGAATGTGGAGAGGCATACAGCGGCGAGACTGGTAGGCCAATAGCAACGCGCATTCGGGAGCACGAGCGTTACATTCGTCTAGGGCAACACAATAAATCCGCAGTGACATGACTGCGGAAATGAAATAAAATTCAGCGAAGCCTGTGTGTTGGCCAAGCAGCCAATTATGATGAAACGCAAAATCAGAGAGGCCATCGAAATACTCAAACACCCTAAGAACATGAACATGGAGGATGGACTCAGGCTTGCCCCATCTCGGCTGCCAGCAATCAGAGCCCAACAGACCGCACTGTCAACACGCGGCCGACGTCCAGCAGTTGGTAAACAACAGCAAACTTCTCGTTCGACTGTGGCCACCAATCATGGCACGTAAGACAAGAGCCAATGGACAACAGAGGTCACCTTCTCCCTCCACCGCAATAACCTATTAAAATAAAGTTCCCTCTCCTTCTTCCTTAAGTGAACAATAAACTAACTACCTTTTTAAAATTATGACGTAATGGTATGCGCAGTGAACAGTAACAACAAAATATAAAGGACTCTGCATAGCTAGAACGCACGATTAGACCCAGAAGCAGGCCGCTGCAATCTTGGCCGAAACGTTGGTTTTTCTCCAGCAGCAGTAGTTTTTACATTATGACGCGGTACCAAACCCAGAAAACTTTTATGTCGACTGACTCTGGCCGCGGAAGCCTACGCAATTAAATATAGATGTCATTACCCCATGCCCCATTTATTTTGTTGTTATTGGTCTGGCGAATCTAATAAAACATGTCCCAGACGTGTATCTGCAGTAGTTTTCCAGATCATCCAGAGAAGCATAGGTTAGTGTACAAGTAAATTTGTTTACTTTCCATTAGGAACGTAGAAACGTTTGTGTCATTGTTGGCGACCGTTAGTTATTTCAGTTGTCTCCTGACCATGAAACGAGTTAGTTTTCTGTATTGTTCAGTGGAAGAACATAATAACAATAGTGTATTTAAATGAAAACACATAGTAACTGTTGTTTGTAGATTATTTATGAAATAGGTTCAAATGGCTCTGAGCACTATGGGACTTAACATCTTGGGTCATCAGTCCCCTAGAACTTAGAACTACTTAAACCTAACTAACCTAAGGACATCACACACATCCATGCCCGAGGCAGGATTCGAACCTGCGACCGTAGCAGTCCCGCGGTTCCGGACTGAAGCGCCCAGAACCGCACGGCCACCGCGGCCGGCTTATGAAATAGGGATGCCTTTCACATTTACGACAGAGGAATACGCCGATATGGTGTTTACTACCATCATTTTTCCAAAATTAAATTCTCTACAACTTCTGTTGAAAACTTCGTGCAGTTGTCTGGAATTTAAAAAACAATTAGGGCCAAGTAGATAATAAATTAAGAATTTTACGAAATTACTTCTTTGCTCCTCTGGATATTCTCTAAAACTAGTGCAAATACACATCTGGGCCATGTTTTATTAGATTCAGCAGATCAATAACAACAACAAAAATGGAAATCCTGCTTTACTTTAACCTCCTACAGTTTTGCGATGTCTTCATATTATCGAAGTTGCTGAACTTCAGACAAAATCTTTCATTAGCAGTAACTCCGTAAGTAAACATTTGCGGACCTATGTTTATATGACCTTTTTTCGTTAGCTTTACTTATGGAATAACATATTAAAATATTTGCATGTCTTCCTGAATCACACTGTATAATTGAGCATATGAGGAGGACCTACGGCACCTCAAAGACATGTATATCTCGATTATCAAGTGTACATACTGTAAATAAATTTGCCGGCCGAAGTGGCCGTGCGGGTAAGGCGCTGCAGTCTGGAACCGCAAGACCGCTACGGTCGCAGGTTCGAATCCTGCCTCGGGCATGGATGTTTGTGATGTCCTTAGGTTACGTAGGTTTAACTAGTTCTAAGTTCTAGGGGACTAACGACCTCAGCAGTTGAGTCCCATAGTGCTCAGAGCCATTTGAGCCATTTGTAAATAAATTTATTATTGTGTTATCTTTGGTTAATGTCTGGTTGTCTTTACTGGCCACCTCACAATCGACACATCAGACATATTACAGCAACTGTGACGGATATCTTAATTAACGAATTATAACCACAGCAAACAACGCCTAGACGAAAGTATGTAGCTCGTTTTCACAGTACCCTTTGTGTCGTATGTTCTTTCTAAGAGCCAAATAACAACAAAACCTATTTGTCGCATTCACGAGGGCAGACTTTCTAATTGGTGAAGCAATCAGCATTAGAAACCTTTTTGAGACCGATGAAGAGATTCAGGCAGCAGTACAGGGAAGTTTAGTGGAGGAGTAACTTGTCGGCGGAAACTTTGCAGCGGGAATGTATTTCACAGCAGTACACGCATTTCTTAAGTAAAAAGCCACCGTATGTTACGGTCACAGCGAGAGGTTCTCGCACTTCCTTTGTAGCGGAAACTAGTTCTACGACTGTCTTTGTTTTGACGCAAAAACGCGTCTCAAGTGAGCTAACTGTACTTGTAACGTGTTCCGTTGCTTTTCTTCAGCTTAACCGCCTTGGATTACGTAAATGTGGATTGCGATTATTTTTTTTTCCATCTACGAGACTGTAGCTTTCTACGTAAGGCTGCATGGTGGCATTACCAGAGAATGCTGTAGAGCAATACTTTGAACTTTGTGTTCTGCCTTACGGGAGGTCTTGTCATGGGGGAAGCCTCGTCAGACAGGTCCACCGCATGAGCGTCTAGGGAAGTGATTCCAGTGGTGGTTTCCAGTTACCTTCCACTGATGATGATGAAATGATGAGGACAACACAACACCCAGTCCCTGAGCGGAGAAAAATGCAACAGCTTAATTTCTCTGATAGTGCAATGAGATGGTTTGAAAGCTACTTAAAAGACAGACACCAATGTGTTGTCTGCGTAAATGAAAAATCTTCCTGGAAACATGTTTCCTCGGGAGTGCCACAAGGATCAGTCTTAGGACCACTTTTGTTTTCTTTATATGTTAACGATATTTCGTCGGTTCTGTCCTCCTGTAAATGCCATTTCTATGCCGACGACCTCCAGCTCTACCTAAGCGTCAGACCTGAAAATGTAAACACTGCAATCGCTCAGATGAATGATGATCTGTCTTCAGTAGTGACATGGGCGAAAAACCTGGCACTTAAACTAAATGCAAAAAAGGCGCAAGTAATCTTAATAGCCCATCAGAAATTAATAAGTTCAGATTTCCGCGAACGGCTACCTCCTATTCTGCTCGACGGTACTCCAATACCATATCAGAAAACAGTGAAGAACTTGGGTGTAACTTTGGATGAGCATCTCAACTGGGCGGAGAATACAGTCGCAGTGTGCGGAAAGACGTCTGCTTGCCTCTATGCTCTCAAAAAGTTTCGGAACATGTTTCCACAGGACTTGAACCGCCAGCTCGTGCAAGCACTCGTTCTACCGAACCTCCACTATTGTGACGTGATTCAACAAGGCACGAGTAGTGAAAACAAAAGACGGCTAGAGCTAACCATGAATGCCTGTGTGCGTTACACCTGCAACATTCGCCGATATGATCATGTTAGTGCTTCATACTCCGAGCTAGGGTGTCTGCGGCCGGACAAATTGCGTGTCTACCACACTCTATGTCTACTTCACCGACTCCTCGTCGCGCAAGCACCCCAGTACCTTGCTTCAGAGATTAAAAACCTGTCGTGCCATCATAATCGAAACACGAGGTCACTTTTTTTTGGCATCCTAACTGTGCCCACTCACAAAACAAAAACTTTTGCAAACTCCTTCTCAGTTGCCGCTGTCCGCCTCTGGAACAAACTGCCCCTTACCTTGCGCAAAATTCAATCTCCTGCTGCTTTCAAGGAGATGTTGAAGCATTTCCTACTATCATCCTCATAAAGTTCTCCACAAAATTAATGTACAAGGGCAATCCTCTCATCTGTCAAATAGCAAAGCTAGCGTCTCCTATCTTGCTCCTGAGATGCCTTCCTCTTCATCTATCTCTATTAGCCACGCAATCTACTTTTCCTTTATACTTCCTTAATTATGTTTCATCATGTCTCTCTATTCTTCTCCTCCCTTCACCATGAGTCTCCCTCATTCTCCCTGCTGCCAGCACTCCTATATAAAATCTGTCTCTTCAATAATCTCTAATTATACCAGTACTTATGATCTACGAATATAAACTCTATATGTATGTATTTTTCCAGGTGTACCTTTCAAATTGTTTATTTCACTTTTTGTACTAGATGTAGTTTAACATGCCTACTAAAACATATGAATGTAAAATAAGTAGAATGCCTGGTTAGATGTAAGAGAGGGCCTCATGGCCCTAATCTTGCCAGGTTAAATAAATCAATAAATAAAAAATAAAAATAAATCTCCGACCCAGCCGGGAATCGAACCCGGGCCCCTTGGCGTGACAAGCTGCCGCGCTGACCACTCAGCTGTCGGTGCGGACGTAGAGAAATAGTGTGGAGTAAATAAAAGTGGCAAGGAGGACAGAGTTCCAGGGTACAAAGAAACACAGCAGGGGAAAGGCAACACAGTACTGACCTGACTACATCAGATGTTGAAAGTGACCGCCATTCATCTCTTGTCACTTTTGGGTCCTGGTCATCAAGTCGATGACGGCGGATCGAAATTGGACTGCTGGAATTGCAGAGGATGGTTGCGATACGCCTTAGGATCGCGCACATTGACAGGCCAGGTGACCTTGGTGGCCAGCTAGGGCCACGAGTCGTGAAGATTGTGTAGATGTGGTCCAAGGTTCGGCCGGCTGAATGTGCAGTTGGTCTGTCCTGTTGGAAGTAACTGTAGGTCTTTTCATCCTCCGTTAATGCTGTGACAAATGGTTTCAAAATGCTGGCAATGTAACGCTCCGAAGTCAGCGTCTGATGAAAGAAGATGAGATCAATAATGCGGCGTGCAAAAACTGCACACCAAACCCGGACCTCCTGATCGTACAATGATGTTCCGTGGAAGTTATACCGATTTTCCGCTACCCAGAACCTCTGATTCTGTGAGTTGATATACAGGGTGGTCCATTGATCGTGATCGGGCCAAATATCTCACGAAATAAGCGTGAAACGAAAAAACTACAAAGAACGAAACTTGTCTAGCTTGATGGGGGAAACCAGCTGGCGCTATCATTGGCCCGCTAGATGGCGCTGCCATACGTCAAACGGATATCAACTGCGTTTTTTTTAAGAGGAACCCCCATTTTTTATTACATATTAGTGTAGTACGTAAAGAAATATGAATGTTTTAGTTGGACCACTTTTTTCGCTTTGTGATACATTGCGCTGTAATAGTCACAAACATATGGCTCACAATTTTAGACGAACAGTTGGTAACAGGTAGGTTTCTTAAATTAAAATACAGAACATAGGTACGTTTGAACATTTTATTTCGGTTGTTCCAATATGATAAATGTACCTTTGTGAACTTATCATTTCTGAGAACGCATGCTGTTACAGCGTGATTCCTTGTAAATATCACATTAATGCAATAAATGCTCAAAATGATATCCGTCAACCGCAATGCATTTGGCAATACGTGTGACGACATTCCTCTCAACAGCGAGTAGTTCGCCTTCCGTAATGTTCGCACATGCACTGACAATGCGATGACGCATGTTGTCAGGCGTTGTCGGTGGATCACGATAGCAAATATCCTTCAACTTTCCCCACAGGAGGAAATCCGGGGACATCATATCCGGTGAACGTGAGGGCCATGGTATGGTGCTTCGACGACCAATCCACCTGTCATGAAATATGCCATTCAATACCGCTTCAACCGCACGCGAGCTATGTGCCGGACATCCATCATGTTGGAAGTACTTCGCCATTCTGTGATGCAGTGAAATATCTTGTAGTAACATCGGTAGAACATTACGTAGGAAATCAGCATACACTGCACCATTTAGATTGTCATCGATAAATGGGGGCCAATTATTCTTCCTCCCATAATGCCGCACCATACATTAATCCGTCAAGGTCGCTGATGTTCCTCTTGTCGCAGCCATCGTGGATTTTCCGTTGCCCAATAGTGCATATTATGCCGGTTTACGTTACAGCTGTTGGTGAATAACGCTTCGTCGCTAAATAGAACGCGTTCAAAAAATCTGTCATCGTCCCGTAATTTCTCTTGTGCCCAGTGTCAGAACTGTACACGACGCTCAAAGTCGTCGTCATGCAATTCCTGGTGCATAGAAATATGGTACGGGTGCAATCGATGTTGATGTAGCATTATCAACACCGACGTTTTTGAGATTCCCCATTCTCTCCCAATTTGTCTGCTACTGATAGGCGGTTTAGCCGCGACAGCTGCTAAAAGAACTACTTGGGCATCATCATTTGTTGCAGGTCGTGGTTGACGTTTCAGACGTGGCTGAACACTTCCTGTTTCTTTGAATAACGTAACTATCCGGCGAACGGTCCGGACATTTGGATGATGTTGTCCAGGATACCGAGCAGCATACATAGCACACGCCCGTTGCCAATTTGATCACAATAGCCATACATCAACACGATATCGACCTTTTCCGCAAATGGTAAACTGTCCATTTTAACACGGGTAATGTATCACGAAGCAAATACCGTCCGCACTGGCGGAATGTTACGTGATACCACGTACTTATAGATTTGTGAGTAATACAGCGCCATCTATCACAAAGCGAAAAAAGTGGTCCAACTAAAACATTCATATTTCTTTACGTACTACACGAATATCTAATAAATAATAGCGGTTCCTTTTTAGAAAAATGCAGTTGATATCCGTTTGACCTATGGCAGCGTCATGTAGCGGGCCAACCATAGCACCATCTGGTTTCCCCCTGCAAGCTAGACGAGTTTCGTTCTTTGTAGTTTTTTCGTTTGGCGCTTATTTCGTGAGATATTTGGCCCGGTCACTATCAATGGACCACTCTGTATATGCATATCGCTCGCTATCCCATGACTTTTACACATTTGTGTATAACCACTCGGTACTTACCACCTCCTCCATTTACAGGTTCAGCAACCCCGTCTGTCGACACAAATGGTGCAGTTACGAGTTCTATTAGGCCATTAGTACGGGCTGCACTGCCTGCCGCAGCCGAACAACCAGCAGTTACTCGCCACCCCATTATCCCATTACGCATAAAAATATTTCCATTGTCGAAATTGCGTTCTACGCCGACACCTTGTTTTGATTACGTGTTTGTGATGTGGCTATCGAAATTTCCCAGCGAGAGGAGATTCTTGCCCTTGTGAGCAATAGTTCGAAAGCTATTAGTAGTTTATCGATGCTTCTCTGACATTGACTTCCGCTCTCCATTAACCCACATATGCCCACAGGTTCGATAACCACCGTGCTGTGACCCTTCGAGGTCCACATATTATTCTCACTGGTCAGGTCAGAAGGAGATTTGTGCTTTGTGAAAATAAAACTGTCCAAATGTGCTGCAAATGTAACATAAATATGCGCGACAAATGCTTTGCAGGGTTTCATGCATGATATTAAGTCTTAGGTTCCTTACCTATGGTTCAAATAGCTCTGAGCACTATGCGACTTAACTTCTGAGGTCATCAGTCGCCTAGAACTTAGAACTAATTAAACCTAACTAAGGACATCACACACATCCATGCCCGAGGCAGGATTCGAACCTGCGACCGGAGCGGTCGCTCGGCTCCAGACTGTAGCGCCCAGAACCGCACGGCCACTCCCGCCGGCCCCTTACCTATGTAATATGGTTACTTAGTACTTCATATCTTGCAGTAATAACGACTGACAATCAGATTCCTAATAATAAACATTTAATTATTCCTGTTCCACAGTAGTGTATGACTTCGTGTGCCCATGGGGTGATTGCCGATCCACTGACGAAAATCTCAACCACAAATTACTGTTAAGGAAGTTCTGGACATTGTAAGGTACCCTTCTGTTCAAGCCACATTTTTTTCCTTATTTTCCAATTTTGTAATTTTGTATCGCGTCTGCAGACATCATGTAGCATTAATGTGAGTAAAGCGATTCTACAGAAGGCACACATTCGCGAGTAAGTTTTCAGTTACCACGCTGGCTGAAGCAGCCGGTGAACCATATTGCGGAGTCGTCAGTGGACGTTGGTATGATGTGCTGTGGCTAGACATGAGAACGGCCGCACGTCAGCAGTAAAGCGCCCAGGAAAAGCATATTTACTCTGGATCTTTGTAAAATCGCTGCACGTAATTTTGCTTAATATATGTTGATAAAGCGACAAATAGAACATACACAATAATAAATGCCCATGCCACAACTGATGACAAAAATAATAGAAAAGACCACAGAGAAGATGTGGATGGATTTTGGGGTATTTTGGATCAGACACCAGCGAACATCAACAAAAATCACACAAACATTTTAATTGGAGACTTTAATGCCCAATTAGGAAGGGAAAAGAGATACAAAGATGTAATAGGGAAATGGCCAGCACAACGAATAACAAACCAGAATGGCATGAGATTGGTGGAATTCTGTAGAAACCGTGACATGATCTCAAAATCAATATACTTCATCAGAAGACCAAATAAACGTAAAACTTGGGAACACTCAGATTAGGCAAAAGGAGAGTGGCAGTTGGATCATGTCTGCACGGATAAGAACTACCACAAGGAAATCTACAATGTGAAACTCCTGAGAGACACTGACACCGTATCAGATCAATACTTGATAAAAATAAAAATTAAATTCACCCCACTGAGAAAGAAAAAATCCCACCCAAAAAATTCACTTCATTGAGAAAGAAAAGATCCCACGCAAAAAAGAAGAGAACCTATAACCCTCATAAATTGATAAATAACAAGGAATATGAAGAACAAACTAGGAATATAAAAATAACAGTTGACCTGGATGAAATAATTCTCCAATTGAAACAAATAGCTGAACGAGTAGCCCCAATAAATCCTAGGAAAAACACCAGTGGTGGAATAACGATTGTGGCAAAACAGTGGAACACAGACACGACGCCTGTTTAAGCTATCAGAGTCAAAAAACAGAAGGATCTTACATGGGACTCACAAAACAAAGAAACGTGACTCAAAAAACATTAAGGACTGTTAAACGTCAGTATCAAACAGATATACTTTCTATGTGAGAAACTAATAAAACTATCTCACGAGATTACTACGAAACATTTAGCACATAACTCCAAAGATATGATCCCCCAACACGAATGCTAAAAGATAAAAACAATAAGATGGCCCATAGTGATAAAAGAAATTCATAAATTGCAGCAGAAACATTTAATGAACTACTAAACTGTGACCATACACCTGAGCTTCTTTAAATAAACACAGAAACTCCAATAAAAAACCACACCAGAAAATATAAACCCACCCACAATTCAGGAAGCTTATAAAGCTTTGAGCGAGCTCAAGAACTACAAAGCAAGTGGAGAAGATAAAACATTTGCAGAACTCTGGAAATACGCAGCAGAACCCGGGAAGATATCATTACATCAACGCATAGTTAAAAATCTGGATCGGAGAAGAGCTACCAGAACACTGGACTACAGCTATCATACACCCATTACACAAGAAAGGGAAAAAAATCAAATCCGGACAACTACAGAGGGATTTCCCTATTGGACTGCACATATAAAATATTGTCAATAATTCTCTACAATCGCTGTAAAGATCAACTTGAAAAGGAGCTAGGAGAATATCACGGAGAATTTAGACCCTGGAGAAGCTGCCCAGAACAGATCATCACATTAAAATTAATAATTGGAGACAGAAGCAACTAGTCATAGCCTTTTGTAGACTTCAAAAAAGCTTATGATTGCATCCACTGATCCTGTATGTTGGACATACTAAGAAATTTTGGACTTCATCTCAAATTAATAAAAATGATAAAATTAACTCTTACAAACACCAAGTCCAAAGTAAAATTCAGAGGAGAACTATTTGAGCCATTTACGATTAAAACAGGGTTAAGACAAGGAGATGGTCTACCACCACTATTCTTCAACTGTGCTCTTGAATACTTGATGAGGGAATGGTTAAAAGAGAATCCTAAAAACATAACAATTGGAACCAAGGAAGACGATATAAACCTACAGTGTTTGGGATTCGCAGATGACTTGGTATTACTAGCTAATAATGTACAAGAAGCTAGAAATCAAACAATGAGCCTGCAAAATATAGCGCAAAAAGTAGGACTCGAGATATCCTTCGAAAAAACCGAGATGATGGTAACAGACCTGCTAGTAATAGACCACGTAACAGTAGACAACAGAAAAATTAAAATAGTGAAGCATTTTAAATATCTTGGAGAGATTATAACACACAAGTTGGATGGAAAACCTGCTTGGCAAGAGAGAACCAATAAAACTAACATGGTCTACATACAATAGATGTTTATGAATTCAAACAAAATTAAAACACTACTAAACGGTGGTTCAGCCAGAGGTAACATACGCAAGCGAGACTCTTTTTAAAGCACTTAGAGAAACAGAGTCGACAAAATACACTCCTGGAAATTGAAATAAGAACATCGTGAATTCATTGTCCCAGGAAGGGGAAACTTTATTGA
This sequence comes from Schistocerca nitens, assembly GCF_023898315.1. Taxonomy (NCBI): domain Eukaryota; kingdom Metazoa; phylum Arthropoda; class Insecta; order Orthoptera; family Acrididae; genus Schistocerca; species Schistocerca nitens. The sequence goes on along the minus strand of NC_064625.1, from coordinate 137,805,989 downwards.
CACATTCCTGGGGTCAGATACATCACATGATCACAGTGACAGAACCACAGGCACATAGACACAGGCAACAGAGCATGCACAGTGTCGGCACTAGTACAGTGTATATCCACCTTTCGCAGCAATGCAGGCTGCTATTCTCCCATGGAGACGATCGTAGAGATGCTGGATGTAGTCCTGTGGAACGGCTTGCCATGCCATTTCCACCTGGCGCCCCAGTTGGACCAGCGTTCGTGCTGGACGTGCAGACCTCGTGAGACGACGCTTCATCCAGTCCCAAACATGCTCAATGGGGGACAGATCCGGAGACCTTGCTGGCCAGGGTAGTTGACTTACACCTTCTAGAGCACGTTGGGTGGCACGGGATACATGCGGACGTGCATTGTCCTGTTGGAACAGCAAGTTCCCTTGCCGGTCTAGGAATGGTAGAACGATGGGTTCGATGACGGTTTGGATGTACCGTGCACTATTCAGTGTCCCCTCGACGATCACCAGTGGTGTACGGCCAGTGTAGGAGATCGCTCCCCACACCATGATGCCGGGTGTTGGCCCTGTGTGCCTCGGTCGTATGCAGTCCTGATTGTGGCGCTCACCTGCACGGCGCCAAACACGCATACGACCATCATTGGCACCAAGGCAGAAGCGACTCTCATCGCTGAAGACGACACGTCTCCATTCGTCCCTCCATTCACGCCTGTCGCGACACCACTGGAGGCGGGCTGCACGATGTTGGGGCGTGAGCGGAAGACGGCCTAACGGTGTGCGGGACCGTAGCCCAGCTTCATGGAGACGGTTGCGAATGGTCCTCGCCGATACCCCAGGAGCAACAGTGTCCCTAATTTGCTGGGAAGCGGCGGTGCGGTCCCCTACGGCACTGCGTAGGATCCTACGGTCTTGGCGTGCATCCGTGCGTCGCTGCGGTCCGGTCCCAGGTCGACGGGCACGTGCACCTTCCGCCGACCACTGGCGACAACATCGATGTACTGTGGAGACCTCACGCCCCACGTGTTGAGCAATTCGGCGGTACGTCCACCCGGCCTCCCGCATGCCCACTATACGCCCTCGCTCAAAGTCCGTCAACTGCACATACGGTTCACGTCCACGCTGTCGCGGCATGCTACCAGTGTTAAAGACTGCGATGGAGCTCCGTATGCCACGGCAAACTGGCTGACACTGACGGCGGCGGTGCACAAATGCTGCGCAGCTAGCGCCATTCGACGGCCAACACCGCGGTTCCAGGTTTGTCCGCTGTGCCGTGCGTGTGATCATTGCTTGTACAGCCCTCTCGCAGTGTCCGGAGCAAGTATGGTGGGTCTGACACACCGGTGTCAATGTGTTCTTTTTTCCATTTCCAGGAGTGTAGATATAACCTTGGATAATCTGCAAAACAAGACAGAATATCTCAAGAAACTGAAAGACAAGAAAATAAGATTTTAACCAAAAGTAGACAAACGATACACAATGAAAAGGGTATTTACAGATGAGGAAAGACAGGAATGATCAGAACGAATGAAAAGATGCAGGGCAGTTAAGAAAGAACGAAAGATGCGCTTACTGAAGGAGAGGACCAGGAAATGATGGTCCAGTGAGGCCGCAAAAGCAAATAGTAAATATTATTGTAATTATTATTAAGTTAGCTTCCATCCGGAAAGTGGGTTCACTCAGCGACTGTTATGTGGCTCATAAATTTCAACAAATGTGACTGTCGTCCGAACAATAGGGACTTAATGCATCGAGAATAGAAAATAGTGCGTTGAGAATGGCTAGCCACTAGCCGAAATCTGGATTTGCGTAATAAAATCTAAAAAAGGATGACTGATTGCTGCAATCTTTAATTTATAAAATTATTATTATTATTATGATCGTTAATTCCGCGTTTAGGAGAGCGTTAAAACACAATCAATTTTCATGGCACTTCTCTTCCCAAAAACCTCTCGTATATTAACTATGTTTCTTCTTCCCCCTCTTGTGTCCATTTCTTTCCTGGTTTCTTCTCCTCTGGTGTTTCCTCGAATTTCTGTTTCCTGATGTTTTCCTCTGTATTTTTCTCTGTTTGTTATTTCTCCTGTGGTGGTCTTCCATGGTTTCCTTTGCCCAGTTAGTTATCATCGTATGGCTCATCAGTATGTTAAAAATTATATTGATCAGCCTACTTTCGTTCATCCTGTAAACGTTCCCATAGAATTTAGACCTTCTTTTCCTGATGTTGTCTGTAATTGTCTCCGTCTGTTTGTATAGTTCTTTTGCCGGTCTTTTTATCCAGATCCCCTGTCTCTGCACTGGCCTATAGATCTTTCTCAGAATTTTCCTCTCTTGCTTTTAAATTTCCTTGATTTTCGTTCTTCCCCTGATTACTGTCGTTTCTGAGGCACACAAGGCTTCTGGTAAAACTACTGTTTTGTAATGTCTTAATTTGGCATTAACAGAGATACTTCTTTTGTTGTAATGGTTCTGAAATCCCTGGACTAGCGGGACAGAGCAGGTGAGGTTAGATTTGTGGAAAGGGACCAAAATAAGTCGCTGTCAGTTACACTCAACATATAAATTTTATTAGCAAAACACACAATAACATAAGCAAGAATCAAGATTTTAAACATGGCTGCAGCAGCAACTGTTAAAATTCTTCAGAATAAAGGATGACAGCCAGAAACAGTTGCAGGATAGAATTTTTTTATTAAAACTCTTGACCACGGTTTCGGTACATATAAACATACCTTCATCAGAAGTAAAACTTCTAAAATTACATCATGCCGTGGAGAATAATAAAATAATTATGCCAAAGGCGTCGTCAGTAATTTAAAACATCTCCATTTATACGACATGTGTAATGGGCACAAGATCATCGCGAACAGTTTAACATCGTTGCTTCGCCTATGAGTTCATAGGCGAAGCAACGATGTTAAACTGTTCGCGATGATCTTGTGCCCATTACACATGTCGTATAAATGGAGATGTTTTAAATTACTGACGACGCCTTTGGCATAATTATTTTATTATTCTCCACGGCATGATGTAATTTTAGAAGTTTTACTTCTGATGAAGGTATGTTTATATGTACCGAAACCGTGGTCAAGAGTTTTAATAAAAAAATTCTATCCTGCAACTGTTTCTGGCTGTCATCCTTTATTCTGGATAAGCAAGAATTAAAAACTCTCAAGGTTTTAACGAAAGAGCTCCTTTGATTTGATTTAAATCGGCTGAAAGCCACATACGAAAATCCAGGGCCCAAGGCCTAAGCAAGGAGTTGAAGTCCAAGAGTTCTTCTGGAAGTTTCACTTCTTTCAAAAAAAATTTTTTTTTACTTCAGTAAAAATAGTCTGAAAGAACAGTGTTACGGCTTAAGGCCAGAACAACGATTTTGTGTTAATTCTAAATGGACTGAAACCCGGCAAGGCCGCATATCAAACAAACAATTTAACAGCTTAAAGCCTAGGAAGAAGGGCCTTAGCTTAAAACATTTCATGCAAACTCGGCTGAAGGCCTCATACCCCAAAAAATAACAATGTTATGACTTAATGGCAAGAGCAAAATTTTAAATTTAAAAATTGGCTGAAGGCCACACACCATGGAGAAAACAATTTCATGGCTTAAGACCTAAAGAGAAAAGAACTTACAATTTTAATAAGCTAAAAAAATGGCTCTGAGCACTATGGGACTTAACTTCTGAGGTCATCAGTCCCCTAGAACTTAGAACTACTTAAACCTAACTAACCTAAGGACATCATACACATCCATGCCCGAGGCAGGATTCGAACCTGCGACCGTAGAGGTCACGCGGTTCCAGACCGTAGCGCCTAGAACCGGTCGGTCACCACGGCCGGCTTTTAATAAGCTGAAACTCGGCTGAAGGCCACACAGAGTACTTAAGACTAAAAGCAAATCACTATGTAAAACACAATGAGTGGCACTCAGAAGGTTCCATGGGTCGGTCTGGGAAGTAACACCGACGCACGTTTGGGTGGGACAGGCAGCCAGACCGACCACCTCTTAATCGGAAGGCAACCCAACCGAAGGGCAGCCGACAAACCAAGCAACAAATCAGTTCTGCTCCACCCGATGAGCAAACTGCCAACAAGACATCAATAGCTCAATGTTCTGGATACTGGTGCCCAATCCAGCCAAGTCGGAATAAACGCCCAAAACTACCAACAACACCTCAGCTGCCGAACTACACGCCACGCTGGACAGCAACAACACGATGAGGAAAATACGCTGCCATAAACTACGTCAACGCCCAGGGCAGGTCACCGGAACGTTAACGGACACAAGGCAGAAGATACCGCTGGTGCACTTCACTAATGAGGGAGTGAATTAAATTAAGTTAAACCCCATCCAAGAAAACGGCTGCAACTCTAGCCGACTTCAAAGCACACACGTTGTAGCTCGCAGGAATCTCACAGAAAGGAAAATCATGCTGTGGCCAAATCCTTAATCTCACACAGTACATCGAAGACGGCTATCAGAGAGGAGTAGTAACTGGGGTCGCATTCCTGGATCTCACAAGGGGAGGCCGCCAATTGTGAAATTCAGATTCGATTCATACTGCGCATAATAAAAGCTCATGGCCGGAGGTGTAATGTGGCAAAGCACCAAGATGCACTTCTCAGCCGTTGTCGAGAAAATCGTCAGTTAAAAGAAACCGTTACGGTGAAATATTCTCTACGATTAATACTTGTCTCCAGCGTCGTGGCGCAGCGGTAAGCGCTCGGGTTCGTAATCCAAAGGTCGCCGGATCGAATCTCGCGCCATGCAATTTTTTTTATAATTAGGTTTTTGTAATTCATGTTGTTGAAGGCGGATTGCTCTCCAATTGTACCGCCTCCATTTTTCCGTTTGTTTAACAGGGTGTACCAAAGCTCTCCCGTCCGCACTGATTTTCGACGAAGTTATAAGTTGCGCTAGGGAACGCATCTACCGTCTTTCGAAGTTAGCAGGCAACTACGCTAGTTACGCAACGGCTCGTTTCGGCCCATTCAACGTCTGTTCTTCAAGTGTAACGAGCGAGCAACGGAGTTTATATTTCATACCTGCCACAGCAAATTTATGTTCGTGGGGTCTCTATTCTAATTCGAACGTTTGACTTACGCTATACGTATTCGTTCCGGAATATCGTTTCTACGTCTTCCGTTAACTATTCGTGGTTAACATTATGAAGACAATTAATAACATTTGTGAAATACAACATTGTTTACGGAAAACATAATGATGTTCGAAGTCGCCAGTTTTTCCAGGAAATATATATATATATATATATATATATATATATATATATATATATATACACTTGAATTACAAAAAACAAATACTAAAAAGAAAGGTTGCATGGCGCGAGATTCGATCCGGCGACCTTCGGATTACGAACCCGAGCGCTTACCGCTGCACCACGACGCTGTAGAAAGTTATTAATCGTAGAGAGTATTTCACTGCTTTGCCACATTACACCTCTGGCCATGAGCTTTTATTATGCGCAGTATGAATCGAATCTGAATTTCACAATTGGCGGCCTCCCCTTGTCAGTGCTGCATATGACACAGTTAACCATAAGTTGCTTACCCAGAAAGTGTATAATGTCACTAAGCACTACACCCTTTCTATGTTCGTGCAATGTCTGCTACAAAACAGACGCTACTATGTAACCTTACAATCTAAAAACAGCCGATGGAGGACACAGAAAAATGGTCTCGCACAGGGTAGTGTCTTGGCTCCAATATTACTTAACATCTATACCAATGATCTTCCCATCAGCCGGCAGACAAGAATGTTCATATATGCTGATGATGCAGCAGTGGCCACACGGGATAAAACCTTTGAACAAGTGGAGGAGAATCTCACAGGAGCCTTAACAGAACTTGCTACCTACTACGACGGCAATAATCTCAAACCAAACCCTAGTAAATCTCAAGTATCCGCCTTCCATCTTAGGAACAAACAAGCCAAACGGAAACTCCGAGTCATGTGGCAAGGGGAAGAGCTGAAACATACAAACAGCCCAAAATACCTGGGAGTAACATTGGACAGAGGATTTACTTTTAAGCAGCACTGTCACAACACTAAAAAAAAAAGGTCTGTGCCAGGAACAACATACTGCGGAAGCTAACATTTTCATCGTGGGGAGCTCAACCACATGTTTTGCGCACCGCGGGTCTGGTGCTGAGTATCTCAGCAGCGGAATATGCGGCGCCAGTTTGGAGGGACTCTGCTCACGCTAAGCAAGTTGACGTCGCCGTAAACGAAACTGTACGTATTGCCACAGGATGCCTCAAACCAACTCCCAAAGACATCATTTATCCCATCGTAGGCATAGCACCACCCACTATCCGCAGACAAGTAGCCGCCGAGATCGAAAGATCAAAACAAAAGAAAGTAAGACACGACATACATACAAGAAGAGGACCAACACATAGCGCGGCTTCCTTTTTGCGGTGCTACAACGAGCAAGATAGCCAGAGTCCTGAAGAGGCAAGGAATAAAACCAGTTTTCCGGCCACCTAGAAAAATTAAGGAAATGTTGAGACCAGTCAAAGATAGTCTCGGCTTAAGAGTGCCGGGAATTTATACTATTCCTTGCGAATGCGGCAAGAATTACGTGGGCCAGTCTGTAAGAACTGTTGCCTACCGCTGCATCGAGCACCAACGACACCTGAAATACAGGTATTTGGAAAAATCAGCGGTGGCTGAACATAGCCTGCTTAACAAGCATAAGATTTTATTTGAAGAAGCCAGAGTAATAGCCCACGCATCGAATTACTGGGACTCTGTGATCCGGGAAGCAGTCGAAATTAGCGATAATAACTTTAATAGAGACAACGGCTATGCACTTAGCAACACTTGGAAGAGTGCACTGGATAAAGAAAAAATCGCAGAGAAAAACTTCTCGCTCTTTACCTCCTGATTCAAGGGATGGCGCTGCAAGCAACGCGGGATAGCAACTACATCTATGGAAGTAGAGGGCACCACTTCACTACGCGCCATATCGCTGACGTATTCCAGCCAATCAGAAGCCGTCCTTTGCATATAAAAGTGGGAACCTCGCTAGTTCACGACCCCCCCCCCCCCCCCCTCCAGTACACCTCTTGCAATATGCCGATGACACCGCATTCCTCGCCCTCGCTCCTACCCTCCAACGGTCCCAACGCCTTCTCCAGAATCACCTTGACCTTTTTGCCGCATGGTGTAACCAATGGCTCCTGAAACTCAATCCTTCCAAGACCCAGGCAATCATCGTAGGTCGTACCACTCGCTCCTTCCGGCTCCTGGATTTCTCCCTTACTGTCTGCGCACGTCCTGTCCGCCTCACCCCCACCCTCACCTACCTTGACCTCACCATTGACCGTCACCTCACCTGGATACCTCATCTCCGCTCCATCCAATCCAAAGCCTGCATCCGCCTCCGACTCCTCAAACTACTCTCTGGCCGGACATGGGGTTTGCACCCCTCTACCATCCTCCACACCTACAAATCCTTAATCCGTCCCATCCTCTGTTATGCCAGTCCCGCCTGGATATCTGCTCCCACCAAATTCTATAAGTCCCTCCAGATCCTTGAGCGTCATGCACTCCGCCTCGCCTTCCATATCCGCCTCCCGTCCCCCACGCGGATCCTCTATGATCTCATTCCTTTCCCTCATCTGCTCCTATTCCTCGAACATATCCGCATCCTCTACACCTCCCGCCGTCTTGCACCCCCTCACCCCCTGGTTGCTCCTCTCCTCTCCCATCCCCGCCCCCTGCCACGTCTTCACCGTTGTGTCCCCCCTACCCTCCATCTCCTTTCCCAAGGTGGCTTCCGTCAACTCCCCCTCCCGGATGATGCCCTCTCTCCCTCCATTTATCCTTCCTATCAACTCTGATCCTCACTCCCCCTCCTTTCCTCTGTCCTTTCCCTGGGCTCCCTCTTCCCCCCCCCTTCCGTCCTGTTTTCTCCCCACTAAACCTCTCCCTACCTCCCTTCTCCCCCCAGTCCTTTTGTATTCCCCTCCTCTGCCTACCCCACTCCCTGTCGCGTCTGCCCCCTACCCCTCTTCTGGGTCCTCATCCTCCATCAGCTCTTTTCCCAGTTCCCCCTTCGCTTTCCTTTCCCCCCCTTTCTTTTGTTTTCCCATCTTCTGTCCAGTTTCCCCCCACCTGCTCTCGACTGAGGTGTCACATTTGCCAACTTTTTTAGTGCAGTGTTCCAGTGACTATTCAGTGTTGTTTCTCTTTCTCATGTTGCGAACAGAAACCATGCTGTCGCTGGGTGTGAATTTTATGTCTTTGCGAACAGAATCCAGACTGTCGCCGTGTTTTTTAATTGTCTATTGTTTTCCCTGTCTGCTTCGTATGTATTTTTATTAGCATCATCATCCCTCTGTTGTTGTTTTAAGTTCCACGATTTCTTTTCGCCTTGTTACTCTCTAAGTCTCCGCTTTTATCGCCTGTTTTGTTATTATTTGTTCTCTTGATCTTTGTCACAAAATCTGTCGGCTGAAGAGCGGCATGCTAAACTGCTGCCAGCCCGCCCCCTTCGGGGGGAATTGAAATTCAATAAAGGAAAAAAAAAATAGTTCACGACAGTCAGTTTTAGCCCTGGCGACGACCATGGAGGTAGTGGTCGAAAGCTTGGAGTTCTATCCTGAATTGACGCGGCATGTACACCGAGAGATTTTTACTCAAGAAATACGTCGCGAAAGACTTCGTAGCCAAAAGAATGATCCCCGACACCCGATGCATATCCACCGGAAACAACGTGTCCGGCTGAAATCCCGCAGGAGTTTCATTGAAACTACTGTAGAGCTCGCCACGAAGCCCGCCGCAAGGCGGCTATCTCTTTGGGAAGAAATGGTGCCACACTCCACAATGGAACTACTTGAGGAGGGATCTGCAGGATTTCAACTACCTTTTACGACTTGGAGGTCATTAAACCGGCTGCGCACTGGAGTAACTGGGTGCAAATCAAACTTATTTAAATGGGGTTACAGTGATGGCGACAGGTGTGAATGCGGAGCAATACAGGACTTGGACCACCTACTGATCTGCCCAGATATGTCTATAACATGCACTAAAGATGAGATTTTCACTCTGCAGCGGAGTGTGCGCTGATATGAAACTTCCTGGCAGATTAAAACTGTGTGCCCGACCGAGACTCGAACTCGGGACCTTTGCCTTTCGCGAGCAAGTGCTCTACCACTGAGCTACCGAAGCACGACTCACGCCCGGTACTCACAGCTTTACTTCGGCCAGTATCTCGTCTCCTACCTTCCAAACTTTACAGAAGCTCTCCTGCGAACCTTGCAGAACTAGCACTCCTGAAAGAAAGGATATAGTGGAGACATGGCTTAGCCACAGCCTGGAGTGCTAGTTCTGCAAGGTTCGCAGGAGAGCTTCTGTAAAATTTGGAAGGTAGGAGACGAGATACTGGCAGAAGTAAAGCTGTGAGTACCGGCCGTGAGTCGTGCTTCGGTAGCTCAGTGGTAGAGCACTTGCTCGCGAAAGGCAAAGGTCCCGAGTTCGAGTCTCGGTCGGGTACACAGTTTTAATCTGCCAGGAAGTTTCATGCACTACAGATGATATTTTGAAAGTCAATGACAAAGCAATCTACGTGGCTAATTACTGGGAAGATATAATTGGTGGATCCGGATACGGAAGAAGAAGAACAGAAAGCAGCAACCAGCATCAAACGAAGAGAAGTGATAGCAATTGAGGCTTGATAGTAGGCTAAGTGAGCACTCAGCTTTAGAGTGCAAGATCGGTGGGCGACGAACTTCGTAACCCACGCAAGAAGCGCCTCTCAACTCCAACCGCGCGTGCACGCCGCCAGCGGCTCCGGCCCGACTCCACGTCACCGGGACCTCCCCGCTGCTCTGCTCCAACCAACTGACTCCCCAACACCCGGAAACGGTCAAAAGGTCAAATACACGTCGGCGATGAGGTGACCGACCGAACGACCAACCAACGGTCGTTACCACTCCGGGCTTCTTCAGTCTGACAGTGCATGTGTGTCGCCAGCAGTCGGCAAGTACGAGGTGCATTCAAGTTCTAAGGCCTCCGATTTTTTTCTCCGGACTGGAAAGAGATAGAAACATGCGCATTGTTTTAAAATGAGGCCGAGTTCATTGTCAATACGTCCCAGATATGGCAGCACCATACGGCAGATGGAATTTTACCGCCAGCGCCGAGAATGAGAACTGTTTTAGATACTTAAAATGGCGACGTTTTCCTTACTTGAACAGCGTGCAATCATTCGTTTTCTGAATTTGCGTGGTGTGAAACCAATTGAAATTCATCGACAGTTGGAGACATGTGGTGATGGAGTTATGGATGTGTCGAAAGTGCGTTCGTGGATGCGACAGTTTAATGAAGGCAGAACATCGTGTGACAACAAACCGAAACAACCTCGGGCTCGCACAAGCCGGTCTGACGACACGATCGAGAAAGTGGAGAGAATTGTTTTGGGGGATCGCCGAATGACTGTTGAACAGATCGCCTCCAGAGTTGGCATTTCTGTGGGTTCTGTGCACACAATCCTGCATGACGACCTGAAAATGCGAAAAGTGTCATCCAGCTGGGTGCCTCGAGTGCTGACGGACGACCACACGGCTGCCCGTGTGGCATGTTGCCGAGCAATGTTGACGCGCAATGACATCATGAATGGGATTTTCTTTTCGTCTGTTGTGACGTGGATGCCATTTTTCAATCCAGAAAAAACTCGCCAGTCAGCTCAATGGAAGCACACAGATTCGCCGCCACCAAAAAAATTTCACCAGTGCTGAAAAAATGATGGTGTCCGTGTTCTGGGACAGCGAGGGCGTAATCCTTACCCATTGCGTTCCAAAGGGCACTACGGTAACAGGTGCATCCTACGAAAATGTTTTGAAGAACAAATTCCTTCCTGCACTGCAACAAAAACGTCCGGGAAGGGCTGCGCGTTTGCCGTTTCACCGAGACAACGTACCCGCACATCGAGCTAACGTTACGCAACAGTTTCTTCGTGATAACAACTTTGAAGTGATTTCTCATGCTCCCTACTCACCTGACCTGGCTCATAGTGAGTTTTGGCTTTTTCCAACAATGAAAGACACTCTCCGTAGCCGCACATTCAACAGCCGTGCTGCTATTGCCTCAGCGATTTTCCAGTGGTCAAAACAGACTCCTAAAGAAGCCTTCGCCGCTGCCACGGAATCATGGCGTCAGCGTTGTGAAAAATGTGTACGTCTGCAGTGCGATTACGTCGAGAAGTAACGCCAGTTTCATCGATTTCGGGTGAGTAGTTAATTAGAAAAAAAGTAGGAGGCCTTGGAACTTGAACGCACCTCGTACTGGCTGTCCGCACCTCACTGGCGCTTCGTCCCCGGCGCTTCTTTTTTCCCAGACCGCTGCTCCATTCCCGACTGCTCTGCTGGTCAGTCTCCAACTCACTTGCCGACACACGACGACCCGGAAATACTATCGGTCGCTCCAGAGATGGTACGACAGTGCACTATCGATACGCGTTGCTGCTGCCACTCACGGGCAAGTAAGGTAGGAAGTTAGTGACGCCAGTGAATGGAATAAGAAAACGAGGAGGCAGTACCGTATTCGAATATGACAAAAAATAAATGGCATGAACACGAGCCGTGACCGGCTCAAGTTCCGTGGAAGTCTGTAAGCTTTTTGTAGCTTTGCCTGTCGAGTTTTGTCCTATTTTCTGTATAATCTCTCCCAGGTATTTTAAACTTTCAAACTTTCTACTTGTGCTATCGTTCCATACTTTGTTAGCAATGAGTTTCTGTCTGTGGATGTTGTACCCATGTACTGGTTTTTTTATACGAAATTTGTAATCCTGTTCTGGCTGCGATTTCATGTAGTGTCTCTTCCCCCATGAACCATGGACCTTGCCGTCGGTGGGGAGGCTTGCGTGCCTCAGCGATACAGATGGCCGTTCCGTAGGTGCAACCACAACGGAGGGCTATCTGTTGAGAGGCCAGACAAACATGTGGTTCCTGAAGAGGGGCGGCAGCCTTTTCAGTAGTTGCAGGGGCAACAGTCTGGATGACTGACTGATCTGGCCTTGTAACATTAACCAAAACGGCCTTGCTGTGCTGGTACTGCGAACGGCTGAAAGCAAGGGGAAACTACAGCCGTAATTTTTCCCGAGGACATGCAGCTTTACTGTATGATTAAATGATGATGGCGTCCTCTTGGGTAAAATATTCCGGAGGTAAAATAGTCCCCCATTCGGATCTCCGGGCGGGGACTACTCAAGAGGACGTCGTTATCAGGAGAAAGAAAACTGGCGTTCTACGGATCGGAGCGTGGAATGTCAGATCCCTTAATCGGGCAGGTAGGTTAGAAAATTTAAAAAGGAAAATGGATAGTTTAAAGTTAGATATAGTGGGAATTAGTGAAGTTCGGTGGCAGGAGGAACAAGACTTTTGGTCAGGTGATTACAGGGTTATAAATACAAAATCAAATAGGGGTAATGCAGGAGTAGGTTTAATAATAAATAAAAAAATAGGAGTGCGGGTTAGCTACTACAAACAGCATAGTGAACGCATTATTGTGGTCAAGATAGACACAAAGCCCATGCCTACTACAGTAGTACAAGTTTATATGCCAACGAGCTCTGCAGATGATGAAGAAATTGATGAAATGTATGACGAGATAAAAGAAATTATTCAGGTAGTGAAGGGAGACGAAAATTTAATAGTCATGGGTGACTGGAATTCGTCAGTAGGAAAAGGGAGAGAAGGAAACATAGTAGGTGAATATGGATTGCGGGGAAGAAATGAAAGAGGAAGCCGCCTTGTAGAATTTTGCACAGAGCATAACTTAATCATAGCTAACACTTGGTTCAAGAATCATAAAAGAAGGTTGTATACCTGGAAGAATCCTGGAGATACTAAAAGGTATCAGATAGATTATATAATGGTAAGACAGAGATTTAGTCACCAGGTTTTAAATTGTAAGACATTTCCAGGGGCAGATGTGGATTCTGACCACAATCTATTGGTTATGAACTGCAGATTGAAACTGAAGAAACTGCAAAAAGGTGGGAATTTAAGGAGATGGGACCTGGATAAACTGAAAGAACCAGAGGTTGTAGAGAGTTTCAGGGAGAGCATAAGGGAACAATTGACAGGTATGGGGGAAAGAAATACAGTAGAAGAAGAATGGGTAGCTCTGAGGGATGAAGTAGTGAAGGCAGCAGAGGATCAAGTAGGTAAAAAGACGAGGGCTAATAGAAATCCTTGGGTAACAGAAGAAATATTGAATTTAATTGATGAAAGGAGAAAATATAAAAATGCAGTAAATGAATCAGGCAAAAGGGAATACAAACGTCTCAAAAATGAGATCGACAGGAAGTGCAAAATGGCGAAGCAGGGATGGCTAGAGGACAAATGTAAGGATGTAGAGGCTTGTCTCACTAGGGGTAAGATAGATACTGCCTACAGGAAAATTAAAGAGACCTTTGGAGAGAAGAGAACCACTTGTATGAATGTCAAGAGCTCAGATGGCAACCCAGTTCTAAGCAAAGAAGGGAAGGCAGAAAGGTGGAAGGAGTATATAGAGGGTTTATACAAGGGCGATTTACTTGAGGACAATATTATGGAAATGGAAGAGGATGTAGATGAAGATGAAATGGGAGATAAGATACTGCGTGAAGAGTTTGACAAAGCACTGAAAGACCTGAGTCGAAACAAGGCCCCGGAAGTAGACAACATTCCATTAGAACTACTGATGGCCTTGGGAGAGCCAGTCATGACAAAACTCTACCATCTGGTGAGCAGGATGTATGAGACAGGCGAAATACCCACAGACTTCAAGAAGAATATAATAATTCCAATCCCAAAGAAAGCAGGTGTTGACAGATGTGAAATTTACCAAACTATCAGTTTAATAAGTCACAGCTGTAAAATACTAACGCGAATTCTTTACAGACGAATGGAAAAACTGGTAGAAGCGGACCTCGGGGAAAATCAGTTTGGATTCCGTAGAAATGTTGGAACACGTGACGCAATACTAACCTTAGAACTTATCTTAGAAGAAAGATTAAGAAAAGGCAAACCTACGTTTCTAGGATTTGTAGACTTAGAGAAAGCTTTTGGCAACGTTAACTGGAATACTCTCTTTCAAATTCTGAAGGTGGCAGGGGTAAAATACAAGGAGCGAAAGGCTATTTACAATTTGTACAGAAACCAGACGGCAGTTATAAGAGTCGAGGGGCATGAAAGAGAAGCAGTGATTGGGAAAGGAGTGAGACAGGGTTGTAGCCTCTCCCCGATGTTATTCAATCTGTATATTGAGCAAGCAGTAAAGGAAACAAAAGAAAAATTCGGAGTAGGTATTAAAATTCATGGAGAAGAAGTAAAAACTTTGAGGTTCGGCGATGACATTGTAATTCTGTCAGAGACAACAAAGGACTTGGAAGAGCGGTTGAACGGAATGGACAGTGTCTTGAAAGGAGGGTATAAGATGAACATCAACAAAAGCAAAACGAGGATAATGGAATGTAGTCAAATTAAATCGGGTGATGCTGAGGGGATTAGATTAGGAAATGAGACACTTAAAGTAGTAAAGGAGTTTTGCTATTTAGGGAGTAAAATAACTGATGATGGTCGAAGTAGAGAGGATATAAAATGTAGACTGGCAATGGCAAGGAAATCGTTTCTGAAGAAGAGAAATTTGTTAACATCGAGTATAGATTTAAGTGTCAGAAGTCGTTTCTGAAAGTATTTGTATGGAGTGTAGCCATGTACGGAAGTGAAACATGGACGATAACCAGTTTGGACAAGAAGAGAATAGAAGCTTTCGAAATGTGGTGCTACAGAATAATGCTGAAGATAAGGTGGGTAGATCACGTAACTAATGAGGAGGTACTGAATAGGATTGGGGAGAAGAGAAGATTGTGGCACAACTTGACTAGAAGAAGGGATCGGTTGGTAGGACATGTTTTGAGGCATCAAGGGATCACAAATTTAGCATTGGAGGGTAGCGTGGAGGGTAAAAATCGTAGAGGGAGACCAAGGGATCAATACACTAAGCAGATTCAGAAGGATGTAGGTTGCAGTAGGTACTGGGAGATGAAGAAGCTTGCACAGGATAGATTAGCATGGAGAGCTGCATCAAAGCAGTCTCAGGACTGAAGACAACAACAACATCTTTGCCCCATTGACTCTTTTGTCCGATGTCCTGATTATTTTCTCTAAAAATGTGTTAAATGAAATGGGTGACATGCCATATCCCTGTCTCACTCCTGTCTTGATTTCGAATTGTTGCGGGATCTCTCCCATGAATTTCACCTTGTATTTTGTATTTGTTAATGTTTCCTGGATTAGGATCTTTTTCCGGCCGCAGTGATGTCAGAGGTTTGATGTTTTACCAGATTCCTGATATTCACGGCACTCTCGTGAAATGGTCGTACGGGAAAATCCCCATTCCATACCCATCTAGAACATGCTGTGTCACATCGCTCGTGAGCCGACCACAACACCAGTTAAATAGGCTTTGCCGACCCCAGCGGCGCATTCTGTCTGTTTACATGTGTCTGTATTTGAATACGCATCCCCAAACCAGTTTCTTTCGCGCTTCGGTGTAGTTGTTACCGAGCTAAATGTTTATAACATCATACCTCGTGAACTGTGTGTCGTGCAACGATATATTTTTGCAAGTACATTCTGTCTTACATGTGGATACTGTATGCAAAATGTGTTGCACTTAGAGCTGATAGTAAAGAAGTAATAAACTCCAACCTGATGCCTGATATTGAAATTTTACTGCATCGACAGCGAAAAATGTAGCAAGGGATAAAACTTTTCCCGTTCGCTATTTTGTACAGGTTGTCAGCAAGAAAATCTAATTCTGATATACTCGATGAATATGGTCTGGGCAAATTCCTCAAGTCATATTCATAATTTGTAACTTCAGTATTTGACTTTTGGGTTAAGCCTTTCACGTAAAACTACTTTTGTAATGTGTAGATTCACAGCTTTTTACATTTTTAAATTCGTTAAAAAATAATATGAAATATTTTTTGTTTCCCCAGGAAACCCTCAGATAGCCGGGCCGCAGCTGGGTTTTTTGCACCGCATACCATGATAGCCGCTTACTGACGTTTAATGGGAACTCAAACGGACACAAGACAGATGGAAAAATGTAAGTGAACGTTTTATTATTTCAAAAGCAATCGCCAAAACTTTCAAATCATTTATCACGCTGTGAGAGAAGACGGTCAGTGCCTAAACGGAAAAATATTTGCGATTGCCTACGGAACCGTGTTTGTACCCTGGCGTGCTCCTCTTCGCCAGAAGCAAATCTACGGCCACGAATATCTCTTTTGAGAGCTCCAAAAATATGGAAATCGCATGGGGAGACATCAAGACTAGGAGGGAGTGTAAGCGCTTCGCAGCGAAACTTTTGCTGCGTAGTCGACTCTACAAATTATACACTCATGCTTATAAATAAAGGATAATTGCAGAATGTGGTGCCAGGCAACGTGGCACTACACAAAACTGGCGCTAATAGCATAGGCACATATGGAACACACACGGCACAGATCTGTACGTCCACGGTATTGGTGATAAGTTGAGAAAAACATTCCGAAACACACGTGCTACAAAACGCCACTGTGACCTGCTCATGTACCCCGACATCAGTATGGGATATGATCACCATGCACACGTACACAGGCCGCACAACAGGTTGGCATACTCTGGATCAGGTGGTCGAGCAGCTGCTGCGGTATAGCCTCCCATTCTTGCACCAGTGCCTGTCGGAGCTTCTGAAGTGTCGTAGGGGTTTGAAGACGTGCAGCGATACGTCGACCGAGAGCATCCCAGACGTGCTCGGTGGGGTTTAGGTCTGGAGAAAAGGCAGGGCAATCCATTCGCCTGATATCTTCTGTTTCAAGGTACTCCTCCACCATGGCAGCTCGGTGGGGCTGTGCGTTATCATCCATCAGGAGGAAGATGGGACCCACTGCACCCCTGAAAAGGCGGACATACTGGTGCAAAATGACGTCCTGATACACCTGACCTCTTACAGTTCCTCTGTCAAAGACATGCAGGGGTGTTTGAGCACCAATCATTAATCCCACCCCACACCATCAAACCACGACCTCCATACAGGTCCCTTTCAAGGACATTAAGGTGTTGGTATCTGGTCCCTGGTTTACCCGAGATGAAAACCCGGCGAGAATCACTGTTCAGACTACACCTGGACTCGTCCGTGAACATACCCTGCGACCATTGTTCCAATGACCATGTAGTGTGTTCTTGACACAAGGCTTTACGGGCTCTCCTGTGACCAGGGGTCAGTGGAGTGCACCTTGCAGTTCTTCGGGCGAATAAACCATGTCTGTTCAGCCGTCTTTCAGCTGTGTGTCTGGAGACAACTTGTGGTGTGCGTATTGTAAGACCTTCAGTACACACACCATCAGATTATTTGACTTGTCGCTCTAACGAAGTAGGCGAGTGTCAGCAATATGTCTCGTGGTCTTATCGTGGCGCGTTTATCTTCTGCCGTTAGGTCAGACGATAGAAATGCCACTTGCACGCTTAGAGTAGCAGATTGACGGTGACCATCTTTAAATAGAACTTGATTAATTTTCACACACATTTATTAAAATAAGAAGAAGCATAAAAATAACTTAACTTCGTTCTGGATGCTATTTACAATTGACAATTTGAAGTTCCTTTGGGTCTTGGTACGTTAATCTTATTCTCACATCTCTGATACTTGACAAAGTATCTATACATTTCTCTTCATGGGTATGTACAGGAATATAATTTTATTAGGTGCAGACTGAAACTTCAATGCAGACTAATGCAGAATGAGTAATCGGAGGTCTGTACACTAGTTATAATACCTCGTGCGTTCATGTATCACTGCATGAGTGTGATCCGCGAGGAGAAAATGTTTTACGTTAGCAGCAATCTCACTGGCTGCGTTACATATTAATACGCGAATCGGCAGAAGCAGAATTTGGTCCGTCTCTAAGGCAGCGCCACCTCGTAGTGCGGAGACGGACGAGCGCTGCGCCTGAACTGTTGTGCTTAGCGGGGCGCGCTCTAGTGGGAGAGTTGTGTACGCGCTGACTACGGGGAACTATGTACACAACACAACTGTTGCAGTGGCTGCAGTAAGGTCCCGAGCAAGGCTACCTGCAGTACTCCGTGGCCGTCTACAGGCAATGATGGTGAGACATCAGTCTTCTTGTGGTGTTGTACACTGTGGACGTCCCGTACTGTAGCGCCTGGACACGTTTCCTGTCTGCTGGAATCGCTGCCATAATCTTGAGATCACACTTTGTGGCACACGGAAGGCCCGTGCTACGACCTGCTATGTTTGACCAGCCTCCCGTGGCCCTAGTATTCTACCCCTCATGACGTCATCTTTTGTGACGGCCTTCGTAGCGACAACACTTCGCTGTAGAAACGGCCTACGAAGTCACCGCCACACTTTTAATAGCGGGCCGACCGGTCCGCTGGAACAGTGAACAGAAAGATGAAAACCCAAACACTCGGATTAAATGAAAGTCGGTACTTATCTTTATTAACGACGATACAGAACACAGTGGTGAACATGGTCTACAGAAATCTGTCTAGTTCGAGTCGGAGCGGCTTGGTCAGTGTCGGCTGACGACAAACAACAACTCTGCTGCGATGAACACACAACTGACTAGCAGGTACGCAATTCGGTGGCGAGTATACAACTGAGCGGCGAATCCAGAACTGTCCTAGCGCTCGCGACTCCAGTGCTTAAGAAGCCAGAAGCCAGCGGTGGCGCGCGCAGACTTGCGGCGATTTCCTGTATCGCTGGCGCTGCTTATGCGGACGGCGTCCGGACTTTGATGCTGCCAACCTTTTGGCAGCGGTCTCGGGTGGCATTACTGGCTAGGATATAACATCATCAATATGTGTTCTTTGAGCCATTTTCAACACACAGTCACCATTAGCACGTCCGAAAACGTCTGCACACTTACGCGCTGCACCGTACTCTGACATGCACCGACACACATCTGCGTATGTGGACTGCTGCCAGCGCCACCGTGCGACGACCGCAGGTCAAATGCACCGCATGGTCATACCCCGAGGTGATTTAAACCCGCAAACCGCACACCAGAGCGTTGTTTCACCATGTATCACCGTTGTACTCAATTTATGAGCAGGAATGTAAATATGTATGTATGTATATTTCACATCTCGTCTCAAAGCACTGGACCGATTTCAACCCAATTTGGTACACATATTATGTCTGCAAAGACTCACTCTGGGGATAAGAACCACCACCCCATTAAAGGGGTGGGGATGAAGTAGCAGTGTAGGAAACGATGCGAGAATATCAATTCTTTAGTCATCCAGTATTTGAGATTGAGATCATTAATAGACTTGCAACAAACTTTACACATGATATTAAACCTTTACGAAACTTTTTCTCGCTGGCGACCCCCACAAAATGACGAAAGGAAGAAACGTTTATCGCCTACAACGTTTTCGCAATCCATGCAATAAAACTGCCACATGAAATATGACGTTTTAATTTAGTACTTCTTTACTACTAACGTTATTCATGACACATTTCGCAGACGATAGCCTCATATACCACGTGATGTACTTGTAAAATTATATCATTGTACAGTTCATAGGTCAGGAGATGCGATGTCATAAACAATGAGCTGTGTGAAAATGAAACTGCAGAATGAAATTCGCTAGACATACATAAAGTACAAATACGGGTGAAATAGGTTACATATGTGTGAAATATATTTGACACGTGCGGATGCAAGCAATACCACGGATAAAAAGCTCATCCTAAACCACTGGCAAAGATTTCAATTAAATTTGGTTCATATGCTTGTTATAATCAGAAAAGAAATACCGTATTTACCGTAGGGGTAAGAACTACCAGCCACTATCGCGGTCAGTGTGATAACGAAGACCAGAGAGGCCGAGGAGGTGGACACACAGCAAGGGGGAAAGAGGAGATAGGCACAGAGAGGAGGCGAGAGGCAGAGATGGGAGAGGTCGAAATGGGAGAGGAGGAGGTGGACAGAGAAAGGAAAGAGGTGGAGATGGACAGAGACACGGGGAGGAAGAGACAGGCAGAAAGATGGGGGAGGAGAAGACGGACAGAGAGAGGGGGAGGAGCAGATGGACAGTGTGAAAAGGACAGGGAGTGTGGAGTGGAAGATTTAGACAGAGAAAGGGGATGGTGGAGATGGGCAAAGAGAGGGAAAGAGGGATAAGGAGATAATGGACTGACAGAAGATTGGAATAAATTGATATTACCCTTAATATGTGGGTACTCAGCTAATAAATAAACAAACTGCATGTAAGAGCAAACATGTCACTCAAAGAATCCCCTGCAGCCTGATCGCTTCCCCCGATGGTTGCAGTGTGTTTTGTTTCAGACGTTTCATGCTGCGTATCATATATATATATATATATATATATATATATATATCAGGGGGGAGTCAAAAGTCCTTGGACACCTTCATAAGTTGGAAGATTAAAGGGAAAATTGAAATGTGATGATGGGAACATAGGTTTGACGTGGGGCCGCAACTTTTGGAGTGAATTATCATTCATGGCCGCCATCTTGAAATCCGCCATTTTGTATTCAAGTCATTTTTTTATTCGGAAGGGGGGTTTATGACACATCAAATAACACTCGCTTGAGCTCTGGAATTGAGTGGCGTAATTTGTTTTTGTCTATCTTGTACAGTTTAGATGTTATTAATGTTCAAAGTTGGGAAATTACCTTCATACCGACTGCTACAACACATGTCCTAACTGTTTTCCATCCCGTGCAATGTACAACTGTAATCGCCACAACCACTCTGACTGGTGTTCCGGCAGATATTTGGAGTTTCGTTTTTGCAGTGTGTAGCTAGAGCCAGTGTCGACGGAAAGCTTCGGCTTGTTTTCCATTATATACAGAATTTTTTTTAAAGCAGAATTTTATGTGCTCATTCGATAGAGCGGCCCCAAATTAGTGCGATATTCGTTGTATCCATATGTATCAACTGGGACAGTAAATCACCAAGGACAACCAGTACTGCAGCAACCACACCACCCCCCAGCCTGTGCTGACCACTACCACCAGAGATAAAACGCATATCGCACTACACTGATATGGTACCACTCTATCCAGCGGGCACGTAACATTCCAATTCAGAAATAAGTTTCTTTGTAACACGAAACAAACTGCGCTGTGCAAGAAAGACATGATGTGCGGCATTTGTTTTGGCTGGTTCCAGTTACACGTTTTCAAAATAGAAATTACAAATACCTGCCACACCAGCAGAGAAGATGCGGCTGACGACTCGACGCCTTATATTGAGGGTGATTCACGAAGCCACTACCCGTGGGTTTTATGCAACCCACAACGCCTTCAAATACCATGTGTAAGACTCTCATATTCTCTCCCTCGCTGTGTAAAAATTGTTAATCCTGCAGAGAAATGAATGGGAAATATTTCTAGGAAATTTAATGTGTTTAAATTTTGTACTGGGATATGTTTTTGCTAGAGGCCGCAGTTTTACAATTATTCAAGTGACCTTGAGACGCGTTTTTCTTGAATAACTCGAGAACGACGGCCTCCATTGAAACCCAGCACAAAATTTTACTGTTCATTAGATTTGCCTACATTAAATTTCCGACAAAAAGATCATGTTCATATTTTCTGGGGTTTTAACAGATTGCATGTACCGAGCAAGCAAATATGAAAATCTCTTGGGTGATTTCTGAAGGCACTGCGGGTTGCATAAAACCTATCGGTATGGGTAGCGGAATCATCCTCTCTCTCTCTCTCTCTCTCTCTCTCTGTGTGTGTGTGTGTGTGTGTGTGTGTGTGTGTGTGTGTGTGTATGTGTGTGTGAGTATGAGACCACAGCCTATGTTCGACGTATATATAACTGCCGCCTATGTTCGACGTCAATGTGCATTAATCACTCACAGATGGTTTGTGGCAGCACTAGCAGGGGAGGGTATATCAAGTACGTCAGTGGGTATGCGGAAAATAGTGCAGTGCATTCGTAATGCAATAATGCAGTGATATATCTGACGTCCAAAAGGGCATGATTATTGGTCCACGGGTGGAAGCGTGTCCGAAATGGCTAAGTTTATAATCTGTTCGCGTGTTTACACTGTGCGTGGCAAAATATTCAACCGCTAACACCAGGGCAACAATGGTGTACCACAGGCCGTACATGACACGGGTGGGCGGCGGCTGCGGGGTTGTGTATGGACGAATAGATGTGTAACAAAACTTCATGGCACATTAAAACTGTGTGCCGGACCGAGACTCGAACTCGGGACCTTTGCCTTTCGCGGGCAAGTGCTCTACCAACTGAGCTACCCAAGCACGACTCACGACCCGTCCTTTCTTCTAGAAGTGCTAGTACTGCAAGGTTCGCAGGAGAGCTTCTATGAAGTTTGGAAGGTAGGAGACGAGATAGTGCCAGAAGTAAAGCTGTGAGGACGAAGCACGAGTCTTGCTTGGGTAGCTCAGTTGGTAGAGCACTTGCCCGCGAAAGGCAAAGGTCCCGCGTCGGAGTCTCGGTCTGGCACACAGTTTTAATCTGCCAGGAAGTTTCATATCAGCGCAGACCCCGCTGCAGAGTGAAAATGTCATCCTAGATGGGTAACGGTTGAGGAACTGACCGCCCAGGTGAACCAAGCGGCTACCAAGAGTGTCTCTTCAACCACTGTGCACCGAACGTTGACGGTGCCTGGTTCACGCGGTCATGCTGGCTGCTGTTCACTGGCGATGAAGGCTGGAATTTGCACGCCAGTACCGCAATGAGTAGCGACAGGTCACATTTTCAGATGAATCACATTTTATACTCCATCGGATAGACGTCCGTTGGCGTGAACAGCCTGAAACGTCCGAAAGAAAACACCCTCCATCAATCGTCAGAAGCATCCAGACTGAAGGGTATTCTGTAGGTCATCTTGTCATTCTGCAAGGCACAATGGATTTACACAAGTATGCATCCATCGTTTAGGACCATGTCTGCGTCTACATGCAGTTTGTTTTTTCTTGGCACGGTGGCAACTGCCAGCAAGACAATGCAACATGTCACACAGCTCGCAGTGTATCTGTGTGGCTCGAAGATGCAACCACACTTCCCTGGCCGTCTTATTCGCAGGATTTAAAGACAGTCGAGAATCAGTGGGACTAAATCGATCGGGCCGTTCCCGTCATGGCTCCTCAACCGAGAAACCTAGCGCAGTTGGCCACGCCACTTGAGTCAGCAAGGCTCCAGATCCCTGTCGATACCTTCCAGAACCTGACTGACTATATTCCAGCACGTTTCGCAGCGGTCCTTGCAGCAAGAGGTGGTTATTCAGGTTTTTGGCGAGTGGTCACTTTAATGTAAAAATGGTACAAATGGCTGTGAGCACTATGGGACTTAACATGTGAGGTCATCAGTCCCCTAGAACTTAGAACTACTTAAACATGACTACCCTAAGGACATCACACACACCGATGCCCGAGGCAGGATTCGGACCTGCGACTGTAGCGGCCACGCGGTTCCAGATTGAAGCGCCTAGAACCGCTTGGCCACACTGGCCGGCCACATTAATGTAGAATTACTGGCGGAATTAAAGCTGTGAGGACGGGGCGTGAATTGTGCTTGGGTAGCTCAGTCGGTAGAGCATTTGCCCGCGAAAGGCAAAGGTCCCGAGTTCGAGTCGCGGTCCGGCACACAGTCGTAATCTGCCAGGAAGTTTCACATTAATGTAACTGGACAGGGTATATACAGAGTGAAGAAAACTTTGCGCACACTGAGTTCTCAGCGCGATTTCTCACATACCAGCGACACGAAAATATCTGCCACAAAACTTCGTCCTGCGCATATTTCCGGCAGTAAATGGACGTTAAAGACTGGCAACCTGTCAACCATATAATCACATTTGCAGTAACTACGTCTGTCAGCATATAGACTTAGTGTTGTCTAGTTGGTGCAGTGAGTAGCGTTTTGAGTTAACATTTAACAGGTCGAGGATTCCATTCTCAGTAGAAGCGTATTTATTTTTATTTCCCAATTTCATAATGCCATATACTACTGAAATTTAAACTGAAACGACCCGCAATATATATATATAAAGACTCCTCATATTAAGTTTTCTTAGGAGACATCGTCCAGTTGCAATTTTATTATATGTACACTCCTGGAAATGGAAAAAAGAACACATTGACACCGGTGTGTCAGACCCACCATACTTGCTCCGGACACTGCGAGAGGGCTGTACAAGCAATGATCACACGCACGGCACAGCGGACACACCAGGAACCGCGGTGTTGGCCGTCGAATGGCACTAGCTGCGCAGCATTTGTGCACCGCCGCCGTCAGTGTCAGCCAGTTTGCCGTGGCATACGGAGCTCCATCGCAGTCTTTAACACTGGTAGCATGCCGCGACAGCGTGGATGTGAACCGTATGTGCAGTTGACGGACTTTGAGCGAGGGCGTATAGTGGGCATGCGGGAGGCCGGGTGGACGTACCGCCGAATTGCTCAACACGTGGGGCGTGAGGTCTCCACAGTACATCGATGTTGTCGCCAGTGGTCGGCGGAAGGTGCACGTGCCCGTCGACCTGGGACCGGACCGCAGCGACGCACGGATGCACGCCAAGACCGTAGGATCCTACGCAGTGCCGTAGGGGACCGCACCGCCACTTCCCAGCAAATTAGGGACACTGTTGCTCCTGGGGTATCGGCGAGGACCATTCGCAACCGTCTCCATGAAGCTGGGCTACGGTCCCGCACACCGTTAGGCCGTCTTCCGCTCACGCCCCAACATCGTGCAGCCCGCCTCCAGTGGTGTCGCGACAGGCGTGAATGGAGGGACGAATGGAGACGTGTCGTCTTCAGCGATGAGAATCGCTTCTGCCTCGGTGCCAATGATGGTCGTATGCGTGTTTGGCGCCGTGCAGGTGAGCGCCACAATCAGGACTGCATACGACCGAGGCACACAGGGCCAACACCCGGCATCATGGTGTGGGGAGCGATCTCCTACACTGGCCGTACACCACTGGTGATCGTCGAGGGGACACTGAATAGTGCACGGTACATCCAAACCGTCATCGAACCCATCGTTCTACCATTCCTAGACCGGCAAGGGAACTTGCTGTTCCAACAGGACAATGCACGTCCGCATGTATCCCGTGCCACCCAACGTGCTCTAGAAGGTGTAAGTCAACTACCCTGGCCAGCAAGATCTCCGGATCTGTCCCCCATTGAGCATGTTTGGGACTGGATGAAGCGTCGTCTCACGCGGTCTGCACGTCCAGCACGAACGCTGGTCCAACTGAGGCGCCAGGTGGAAATGGCATGGCAAGCCGTTCCACAGGACTACATCCAGCATCTCTACGATCGTCTCCATGGGAGAATAGCAGCCTGCATTGCTTCGAAAGGTGGATATACACTGTACTAGTGCCGACATTGTGCATGCTCTGTTGCCTGTGTCTATGTGCCTGTGGTTCTGTCAGTGTGATCATGTGATGTATCTGACCCCAGGAATGTGTCAATAAAGTTTCCCCTTCCTGGGACAATGAATTCACGGTGTTCTTATTTCAATTTCCAGGAGTGTATATACTGGAGACGGTAGCGGTTCGTAACGACGTAATTATCTCGCAAAATAATGACTCTGAGCACTATGGGACTTAACATCTGAGGTCACCAGTCCCGTAGACTGCTTAAACCTAACTAACCTAAGAACATCACATACATCCATGCCCGAGGTAGGATTCGAACCTGCGACCGTAGCAGCAGCGCGGTTCCAGACTGAAGCGCCTAGAACCGCTCAGCCAAATTATCTCGCAAACGGCTGGCTGGCGGACCAATGTACACTGACCAGGCAGAACAATTATGACAACCTACCTAATAGCCGGTATTTCCACGTTTACCACGTCTAACAGCGGTGACGCGTCAAGGCGTGGAAGCAATGAGGCCTTGTTAGGTCACTGGATGGAGTTGGCACGTTGTCTGCACACACAGGTCACCTAATTCCCGTAAATTCCGGGGAGGGCGGCCGATGAGATCTGACGCCACGTCCAATTACATCCCGGATGTGTTCGACCGCGTTCACATCTGGCGAGCTGAAGGGCCAGCACGTCAGGTGGAACTCGCCACTGTGTTCCTCGAACCACTCCATCAGACTCCTGGCCTTGTGACATGGTGCATTATCTTGCTGAAAAATGCCACTGCCGCCGGCAAACATGAGTGTCATGGAGAGGTATACGTGGTTTGCAACAAGTGCACCATACTCCTTGGCCGTCACGGTGCCTTGCAGGAACTCCACTCGACCCATGGATGCCGAAGTGAATGTTGTCCAGAGCGTAATGGAGCCGCCGCCAGCTTGTCTCCAGTGTCTCCAGTACAAGTGTCGAGGAACTGTTCCCCTGGAAGGGGACGGATTCGCGACCTCCCACCGGCATGATGAGGAAGGTGCTGGGATTCATCAGACCGTGCAACGCTCTGCCACTGCGACAACGTACAGTGCCGATGGTCACGTTTCCATTGGAGTCGCAGTTCCCGAAAATGGTTCAAATAGCTCTGAGCACTATGGGACTTAACTGCTGAGGTCATCAGTCCCCTACAACTTAGAACCACTTAAACCTAACTAACCTAAGGACTTCACACACGGCTGGTCCCGGCGGAGGTTCGAGTCCTCCCTCGGGCATGGGTGTGTCTTTGTCCTTAGGATAATTCAGGTTAAGTAGTGTGTAAGCTTAGGGACTGATGACCTCAGCAGTTAAGGGGCTCCGGAAAGGCTCAAAATCATGAAAAATTCAATTTTTACTTTTTTGCGTTTTCTGAATCTGCAGACTATTACCTTTTAATAGATATATAATTTATTCAATTACGAAGACAACAACTATTTTTAAATTTTTTTTTTTGAAATGTGTTCTACATGGGCGTGACCCACTGTGGCGCTGTTAAACTGCTGTCAAATGGTGTTATTATTAACGTCCGTGTTCATCAGGTACATTTTAGTGATGTGAGATAAAGTATGTGTTGTGGCTAACCTTGTTTTCAGAGACTTAGCAGCACCTGAACTGTTGAAAAAGTGTATTCACGGAAAAACTCAAAACCCCAATGAAAGTGTTATATGGTCGAGAATCCCCAAGACTGTATTTGTTGGAATAGAAACACTTCACTTTGGTGTGTATGATGCTGTTGCGACTTTCAATGATGGCAACATTGTAAGGTGCAAGGTATTTAGAAATATGGGAGTGAAGATAGGTTCTAACATGGTACGAGCGATGCTTGCTTTAGACAAGGAACGCCTTCGGGCTGCAGACAGGGCTGTAAAGAGTCTAGAAATACAAGCAAGAGTAAACAGGAGGAGGAACAAGAGGAAGCTGGAGGAGGAGTTTGCAGAGGATGAAGATAATCCATCCTATGGACCTGGAATGCACTAAAAAGTTAATCCAATCTTTGTCGCTCGATTCCCAAAACTTTTATTTTCTCATACTAATTACATGTTTTCTAAGGATCTTCCAAACATATTTGTTTCAAACTTTCAGTAAATGTTACACAGTACCTTCTGCATAATTTAACACAGCCTTTTTCCAAAAAACTGTATATTTTTGAATATATAAATAAAAAATTGCAAAAAAAATGTTGTGAATTTTCATTACAATTGAAAAAAAATCATCTTTAATAACTGAACTAAAATTTTGTAAAATCCCTGTGTTAAGTTGTAGCCCATATTCCAATAAATAATCTGTAAAAAGTTCAACTTCCTTCCTCAAATACTTTGTGAGGAAAGATGTAATTTATAAGCGTTATTTTAACATTGCAAGTATAGGACGTTCCGGAGCCCCTTACGTCCCATAAGATTTCACACACATTTGAACATTTTTTTTTTTTTTTGACTTCACACACATCCATGCCCGAGGCAGGATTCGAACCTGCGACCGTAGCGGTCGCGCGGTTCCAGACTGTAGCGCCTAGAACCGCTCAGCCACTGCCGCCGGTGCAGTTCCCGACGTCGTGATGTTAACACTGACACATGCATGGGTCGTGAGCTGTGGAGGCCTCTCGTTAGGAGTGTTGGGTGCACTGTATGCTCAGACACACTTGTACTCTGCCCAGCATTAAAGTCTGATGTTAGTTCTACCACAGTTCGCCATCCGTCCTGTTTTACTAGTTTGTCCAGCGTACGACATACACTATGTGATGAAAAGTATCCGTACATCCCCAGAAACATACGTTTTTCATATTAGGTGCATTGCGCTGCCATCAGCGACCTCAGTCGTCATTAGACATCGTGAGAGAGCAGAATGGGGCGCTCTTCAGAACTCACGGACTTCGAACGTGGTCAGGTGATTGGGTTTCACTTGTATCACACGTCTGTACACGAGATTTCCACACTCCTAAACATTCCCAGGTCCACTGTTTCCGATGTGATAGTGAAGTGGAAACGTGAAGGGATACGTACAGCACAAAAGCGTACAGGCCGACCTCGTCTGTTGACTGACAGAGACTGCTGATAGGACGGCCGCGGCGGTCTCGTGGTTCTAGGCGCGCAGTCCGGAACCGTGAGACTGCTACGGTCGCAGGTTCGAATCCTGCCTCCGGCATGGATGTGTGTGATGTCCTTAGGTTAGTTAGGTTTAAGTAGTTCTAAGTTCTCGGGGACTGATGACCTCAGAAGTTAAGTCCCATAGTGCTCAGAGCCCTTTGAACCATTTTAGACCGCCGATAGTTGAAAAGGGTCGTAATGTGTACTAGGCAGACATCACTCCAGACCATCACACAGGAATTCAAAACTGCATGAGGATCCACTGCAAGTACTATGACAGTTAGGCGGGAGGTGAGAAAACTTGGATTTGATGGTCGAGCGGCTGTTTATAAGTCACACATCACGCCGGTAAATACCAAACGACGCCTCGCTTGGTGTAAGGTGCGTAAACACTGGACTATTAAACAGTGGAAAAACGTTGTGTGGAGTGACGAATCACGGTACACAATGTGGCGATCCAATGGCAGGTTGTGCGTATGGCGAATGGCCGGTGAGCGTCATCTACCAGCGTGTGTAGTGCCAACAGTAAAATTCGGAGGCGATCGTGTTATGGTGTGGTCGTGTTTTCCATGAAGGGGGCTTCCACTCCTTGTTGTTCTGCGTGGCAGTATCATAGTACAGGTCTGCAGTGATGTTTAAAACACCTCCTTGCTTCCCACTGTTGAAGAGCAATTCGGGGATCGCGATTGCATCTTTCAACACGATCGAGCCCCTGTTCACTATGCACGGCCTGCGACGGTGTGGTTAGACGACAATAACATCCTTGTAATGGACTAGCCTCCATAGAGTAATCATCTGAATCCTATAGAACAACTTTGGGATGTTTTGGAGCGGCGACTTCGTGCCAGGCCCCGCTGACCGACATTGATACATCCTCAGTGCAGCACTCCGTGAAGAATGGACTGCCATTCCTCAAGAAACCTTCCAGCACCTGCTTGAACGTATGCCTGCGAAAGTGGAAGCCGTCAGCAAGGCTAAGGGTGGGCCAACACCATATTCCTGCATTACCGATGGAGGGGGCCACGAACTTGTAATTCATTTTCAGCCAGGTGTCCGGATACTTTTGATCACATAGTGTATGTAATTTGGGTAGGTACCCAACGCCACGACGTGTGGACGTGGTTTCACCTTGGTATCGCCACCTGTTGAAGACACTGACTGCAGCACTCCTCGAACACTGAACAAGTCGTGCAGCTTCCGAAATACTCGAGCCGAGCCTCCGGTGCATCAGAATCTGCCCTCGATCAGATTCGAACAGATCGCGCGCCTTTCCCGTTCTACACACGGATTGCACGCTCACTGATACTGCAGGCACCGTGTGTGTGTCTGATTGGCAGTCACTCCTCCCCACGTGACGCTGCTATCGCCTGGACGGGATTGTATCGATAGTAGGTAGGTGGTCGTAATGTGTACTGGAGCGTGTTTGCTTCTGTTTTTATATTTCTTTCCCCGCGTCAGTTTTCGCTACTACACTAGTGGCCATTAAAGTTGCTACATCACGAAAATCAAGTGCTACAGACGCGAAATTTAAACGACAGGTAGAAGATGCTGTGATATGCAAATCATTAGCTTTTGAGAGCATTCACACAAGGTTGCCGCCGGTGGCGACACCTACAACGTGCTGACATGAGGAAAGTTTCCAACCGATTTCTCATACACAAAAAGCAGTTGGCTGGCGTTGCCTGGGGAAACGTCGTTGTGATGCCTCGTGTAAGGAGGAGAACTGCGTACCATCACGTGTCCGACGTTGAGAAAGGTCGGATTGTAGCCTATCGCGATTGCAGTTTATCATATCGCGACATTGCTGCTCGCGTTGGACGAGATCCAATGACTGTTAGCAGAATATGGAATCGGTGGGTTCAGGAGGGTAATACGGAACGCGGTGCTGGATCCCAACGGCCTCGTATCACAAGCAGTCGAGATGACAGGCATCTTATCCGCGCGGCTGTAACGGATCGTGCAGCCACGTCTCGATCCCATCTGCAAGAACAGTTCGACGACGTTTGCAGCAGCACGGACTATTAGCTCGGAGACCACGGCTGCGGTTACCCTTAACGCTGCGTCACACACAGGAGCGCCTGCGATGGTGTACTCCACCACGAACCTTGGTGCACGAATGGCAAAACGTCATTTTTTCGGATGAATCGAGGTTATGTTTACAGCATCACGATGGACGCATCCGTGTTTGGCGACATCGCGGTGAACACTCATTGGAAGCGTGTATTCGTCATCGCCATACTGGCGTATCACCCGGCGTGATGCTATGGGGTGCCACTGGTTACACGTCTCGGTCGCCTCTTGTTCGCATTGACGGCACTTTGAACAGTGGACGTTACATTTCAGATGTGCTACGACCCGTGGCTCTACCCTGCATTCGATCCCTGCGAAACGCTACATTTCAGCAGGATAATGCACGACCACATGTTGCAGGTCCTGTACGGGCCTTTCTGCATACAGACAATGTTCGACTGCTGCCTTGGCCAGCATATTCTCCAGATCTCTCACCAATTGAAAACGTCTGGTCAATGGTGGCCGAGCAACTGGTCAGAATACGCCAGTCACTACTCTTGATGAACTGTGGTATCTTGTTGAAACTGCATGGGCAAGCTATACCTGTACACGCCATCCAAGCTCTGTTTGACTCAATGCCCAGGCGTATCAAGGGCGTTATTAGGGCCAGAGGTGGTTGTTCTGGATACTGATTTCTCAGGATCTATGCACACAAACTGCGTGAAAATTTAATAACATGTCAGTTCTAGTATGATATATTTGTCCAATGAATACCCGTTCATCATCTGCATTGTTCTTGGTGTAGCAATTTTAGTGGCCAGTAGTGTACTTATGAGACACGGTGTAGTTTTTTTTTTTTTTTTTTTCTCGCGACAGCGGCTGGAGTGTGGGAGCCGGAGTCCGGCCGGCAGCCTTGGAAGGTCGTAGCGCTGAGACGGGTCGTGTTTGTCCAGCGGAGGAGCGGGAACGAGGAAGTCGTCACCTCACGTCACGTGGAGGGGCGTGGCCACCTGCGCCATGCAAATGTATGCAGATGCGGGCGCCGCGCCGCTCTCAGTATTTGCTCGTACAGATCTGCGCCACTCGCCGTCTGCATACATATTTATGGTAATGCCGCGTTTCTCCAGCAGCGCCGGGCGGCGGTGCGCTGCCAAGACGCCCGGCTATTTCTGGAGCGCCGCTCCCAGCAGCCGCGGCGGCGGGGCGGCGGCAGCTGGAGGCCAGCGCCTGATGGAGAACGGGTCCGGCGCCACGCGCAGTCTGTCGCACGTTTCCAGCTGGAAGCGAATCTGCTGCGGAATAGGTCCAGAGTTACCGCGATGCCCGGCGGAGGTTCGAGTCCTCCCCCGGGCATGGGTGTGTGTGTTTTTCCTTCGGATAATTTAGGTTAAGTAGTGTGTAAGCTTAGCGACTGATGACCTTTGTTGGGTTGCCAGAAGAGCCAACACCGTGTTACTAGAGGAGGCCGAAATGTACGCGTTTTAGCTCACGCAGGCTGGCGTGAGGAGGGAAGGACTCTACTGACGTGAGGTGTGGAACTTGACAAGGAATTAGAATTCAGAAAGTGGACGTAATTAGTTTGATACTTTAATCCATTAATGATGAACGTCGCTCTTGACGGCACATGATTCACAATATTATCTGTTCAGATTATAGTAACTGAATATGGCACCTTGCTAGGTCGTAGCAAATGACGAAGCTGAAGGCTATGCTAAACTGTCGTCTCGGCAAATGAGAGCGTATGTAGACAGTGAACCATCGTTAGCAAAGTCGGCTGTACAACTGGGGCGAGTGCTAGGGAGTCTCTCTAGACTAGACCTGCCGTGTGGCGGCGCTCGGTCTGTATCACTGATAGTGGTGACACGCGGGTCCGACGTATACTAACGGACCGCGGCCGATTTAAAGGCTACCACCTAGCAAGTGTGGTGTCTGGCGGTAACACTACAACCTTAGCAGTTAAGTCCAATAAGATTTTACACACATATCAACATTTTTTACCGCGATGAAGTGGGCAGTTCAGAGCTGACAATAAGAAACAATTCTACATCTACATCGACAAGGATACTCTGCAAATCACACTGAAGTGCCTGGCAGAGGGTTCATCGAACCACCTTTGCCCGCATCTCGTGGTCGAGCGGTAGCGTTCTCGCTTCCCACGCCCGGGTTCCCGGGTTCGATTCCCGGCGGGGTCAGGGATTTTCTCTGCCTCGTGATGGCTGGGTGTTGTGTGCTGTCCTTAGGTTAGTTAGGTTTAAGTAGTTCTAAGTTCTAGGGGACTTATGACCACAGCAGTTGAGTCCCATAGTGCTCAGAGCCATTTGAACCACCTTCACAATTCTCTATTATTCCAATCTCGTATAGCGCGCGGAAAGAACGAACAGCTATATCTTTCCGTACGAGCTCTGATTTCCCTTATTTTATCTTGGTGATCGTTCCTCCCTATGTAGGTCGGTGTCAACAAAATATTTTCGCATTCGCAGGGGAAAGTTGGTGATTGCAATTTCGTGAGAATATTCCGTCGCAACGAAAAACGCCTTTCTTTCAATGATGTCCAGCCCATATCCTGTTTCATTTCTGTGACATTGTCTCCCATATTTCTCGATAATACAAAACGTGCTGCCTTTCCTTGAACTTTTCCATGTACTCTGTCAGTCCTATCTGGTAAGGATCCCACACCGCGCAGCAGCATTCTAAAACAGGACGGACAAGCGTAGTGTAGGCAGTCTCCTTAGCAGGTCTGTTATATTTTCTAAGTGTCCTGCCAATAAAACGCAGTCTTTGGTCAGCCTTCCCCACGACATTTTCTATCTGTTCCTTCTAATTGAAGCTGTTCGTAATTGTAATACCTAGCTATTTAGTTGAATTTATGGCTTTTAGATTAGACTGATTTATTGCGTAACCGATGTTTAACGAGTTCCTTTTAGCACTCATGTGGATGACCTCACACGTTTCGTTATTTAAGGTCAACTGCCACTTTTCGCACCATTCAGATATCTTTTCTAAATCGTTTTGCAGTTTTTTTATCTTCAGATGCCTTTATTAGTCGATAAGCGACATCGTCATCTGCAAACAACCGAAGACGTCTGCTCAGACTACCATAAATCGTTTATATAGATAACGAACAGCAAAGGGCCTGTGACACTACCTTGGCGAACGCCAGAAATCACTTCTGTTTAACTCGATGACTTTCCGTCAATTACTACTAACTGTGACCTCTGTGACAGGAAATGACAAATCCAGTCACATAACTGAGACGATATTCCATAAGCACGCAATTTCACTACACGCCGCTTGTGTGGTACAGTGTCAAAAGCCTTTCGGAAATCCAGAAATACGGAATCGATCTGAAATGCCTTGTCAATAGCACTCAACACTTGATGTGAAGAAAGAGCTAGTTTTTTCACAGGAACGATGTTTTCTAAACCCATGTTGACTGTGTGTCAATAGACATGAAATTACAGCTGGAGAACTGGAGGCCGGGTCCAGCGATTCCCACTGTCTCCCACAGTTCCATCTAGAAACGATATTGGAGAATAGGTTCAGGCCTGCTCCGCTGAAACGGGAAATTTACGGCTAACATTACGAAACAGATCCGGCTGGAGAGATGGGGAACATGTCCGGCACTACCTACAATCTCATACAATGCCAGCTGGAAACGAAAGTGAAGAATAGGCCCAGAGCTCCAACGATGAAGTAGGCCATTGAGAGCTAATGGCATGATACAGTTCCAGCTGGAGAATTGGAGAACAGGTTCGCAGTACCCAGAGTCTCACTCAGTTCCAGGTGGAAACGAAACTGAAGACTAAATCCAGGGCTGCTGCGTTGAAATGGGCAGTTCTGAGCTAACAGTCTGAAACTATTCCATCTGGAAAACTGGAAAACGGGTTCAGTACTGTCAACAGTCTTACACAGTTCCAGCTGGAAATGAAACCGGAGAATACGTCCAGGGCTGCCACTTTGAAGCGGGCAGAGCTAAAAGTATGAAATCTCCAGCTGGAGAATTGGAGAAAAAGTACGGCACTACCTGCATCCGCACTGAAGTGGGAAGATCAGAGCTGCCTACGTCACCGGATCTAGGTACAGGTGGGCTTGAGGTCAGCACACCGCTCTCCCGGCCGTATGTCAGTTTGTCAGACCGGAACTGCTACATCTACATTTATACTCCGCAAGCCAGCCAACGGTGTGTGGCGCAGGGCACTTTACGTGCCACTGTCACTACCTCCCTTTCCCATTCCAGTCGCGTATGGTTCACGGGAAGAACGACTGCCGGAAAGCCTCCGTGCGCGCTCGAATCCCTCTAATTTTACACTCGTGATCTCCTCGGGAGGTATAAGTAGGGGGAAGCAATATATTCGATACCTCATCCAGAAACGCACCCTCTCGAAACCTGGACAGCAAGCTACACCGCGATGCAGAGCGCCTCTCTTGCAGGGGCTGCCACTTGAGTTTGCTAAACATCTCCGTAACGCTATCACGCTTACCAAATAACCCTGTGACGAAATGCGCCGCTCTTCTTTAGATCTTGTCTATCTCCTCCGTCAACCCGACCTGGTACGGATCCCACACTGATGAGCAATACTCAAGTATAGGTCGAACGAGTATTTTGTATGCCACCTGCTTTGTTGATGGACTACATTTTCTAAGGACTCTCCCAATGAATCTTAACCTGGTCCCCGCCTTACCAACAATTAATTTTATATCATCATTCCACTTCAAATCGTTCCGTACGCATACTCCCAGATATTTTACAGAAGTAACTGCTACCAGTGTTTGTTCCGCTATCGTATAATCATACAATAAAGGATACTTCTTTCTATGTATTCGCAATACACTACATTTGTACTTCTCAGTCCAGGACCTCTTCAGTTTGCCTCACAAGGGCTGAGTGCACCCCCCTTGCCAACAGCGCTCGGCAGACTGGACGGTGACCCATCCAAGTGTTAGCCCAGCCCGACAGCGCTTAACTTCGGTGATATGACGGCAGCCGGTGTTACCACTGCGCCAAAGCCGTTGGCTGGTCCGAGTTTCATCGAGTTATTTTACGTGCCAGTGACACACTAGCCTACTTCTACCATGTGAAGTGCTCAAGGTATTGCCTTTCAAGCACATACTCTCGCTATTCTTTTGGGCTTGTACCGTATCTTCAGGAGGTCGGCAGGCCAATTCATAGATCTGCAAACGTTAGTGGTAGAGAGGTGGTCGTATTATGCCCTCAGCTCATTCTCAACCGTCACTTTCTGCGTTAAGCTAGCATAGCTGCGACAATGGTCCGGAAACCTCTGGAAAATCTAGAAAAACAAATGCATGTGATCATTTCTGCAAATATCGTACGCGGGGAGTCGATGTTTCTTGCAACCATGTTATTGCCACGGAGAAGGTCTTTTCATATGACGGAACTTAGCACGTCTTTGCTTAAAATCGCCGGCCGCGGTGGCCGTGCGGTTTTAGGGGCTGCAGTCCGGAACCGCGGGACTGCTACGGTCGCAGGTTCGAATCCTGCCTCGGGCATGGATGTGTGTGATGTCCTTAGGTTAGTTTAAGTAGTTGTAAGTTCTAGGGGACTGATGACCTAAGATGTTAAGTCCCATAGTGCTCAGAGCCATTTGAACCATTTTTTGCTTAAAATCTTAAAATATATTCCAGAACTCAACTAGGGGAGGAGGTCTGTAATCATAGGAAGGCTGTCTATTCACCTAAATGTCATAAAACGAAAGCAGCATAAATCACCCGGCCACAGTGAAGGGTTACTTCAAAAATGGTTCAAATGACTCTAAGCCTTATGGGACTTAACATCTGAGGTCATCAGTCCCCTAGAACTTACAACTACTTAAACGTAACTAACCTAAGGACATCACACACATCTATGCTCGAGGCAGGATTCGAACCTGCGACCGTAGCAGCAGCGCGGTTCCGGACTGAAGCACCTAGAACCGCTCGGCCACAGCGGCCGGCAT
Organism: Schistocerca nitens; assembly: GCF_023898315.1. NCBI lineage: Eukaryota > Metazoa > Arthropoda > Insecta > Orthoptera > Acrididae > Schistocerca > Schistocerca nitens. The sequence goes on along the minus strand of NC_064625.1, from coordinate 137,769,536 downwards.
GTTACTGTTAAATAAAAGATTTCGTTCATCTTTTACAAATTATTTTTGAACTGACATTTCAGAATGTTTATTCGTCTCATACAGATATGATTTTAGGTACATTGACTGAAGTGGTGACTGGAAATACTTATCAAGGCTGAGTCTCTTGCTTACTAGGCATGCGGTTTTATTCTCATCTCTATTTTATGAGATGTATTTCTATACTCTTTCGTTACATCTCATGTCCACTTTTACGATGACGACACTCGAATAGTGACTGTATCCTTTCACAAAATTATGGAAAATCCGAAAGTCAAAAATTACAATTCCTACGCACTTCGACTGGTCGATTTTATCTATTTTTTCGTTCCGCTATTGGCTTCCTGTTCTTCGCTTCGATCTGAGTGTAAGCCTCTTCTCTAATACGTTCACGATGATGATATCGGTTTCAGAATGCTCAACAACATGGTTATCAGAGCTCTTGCAAATACGAAAAAACTTCCTAGCTAGAATGTAAAGTGTTTCCTCGAAAGCAACTTGCGTAGAACAATGGTCCGTAGACGCATTCGTTCACGCTGTTCTTCACTTCGACCTTCTGTACTCCTCGAATTACAGTAAATCCTGTTTCTGTTTCTTGTTCCGTTTCATTTCTCCTGGTCAATTAATCACTCTGTGATTTTTCTGGAGACTGTCTAAACATACTCTTTAGTCATGGCATTTTAGCGACGAACCATACATTTTTTATCGTTCTTAAACTAATAGTGATGAAAGCCCTCTGGACTTGCGTTGTATACGTCCCAGTTACAGTACATTTGACTGCGTCTCGTATCTTTCGTATCGTTCGCACATCTCTATAGCAATCCGACCCATCTGAAGCATTCTCTTTCTCTTTACAAGAAGAAGAAAATGTGTTACAAAGCGAGGGATTCCCCGTGGCGTCATACTTTTGCTGCTCACTTCCACTCACTCACATCCACCGATTATAAACTTTATTACTTGTGGGAAATCAAGACCATAGTGATTAGACACACACACACACACACACACGTTCTATATATACACGCCTCAACAAAACTTTGGAGTATCACACAGTTTACTACAATGGCTTCTTATAGTATACCCACTGTCATTTGTACAATACCTTATAAACAAAATAAATATAATTCCTTCTGAAAAGATAAACGATTTTGGTTATTTACAAGCGTACATCTTGAAAACGAAAGTGGTGAAAATCCTCATCTCATGATGGTTATCAGTCTTTAGTAGTGTCGTCCCCACAAACGGATGACTTCCTCCACTCTGCACGGCTTGCTCTGCATGAGACGATCAAGTTTGTCTTGGGGTATGAGGGTCGCACTCCTCAACATCAGCTTCAGTGGGGTCCTGATCGTGAGGTGGATTCAGATGCTGTGCAATGGCCAGCTTCAACAGGTCCCATGCATGCTCAACTGCATTCATCTCTGGGGACTGTGCTGGCCTATGCATCTTTCCCGATACCGAGACACTGGTAGAGTACTGTGCGGTCTTGCATCTCATCGACTAGGACAAAGCTGTCACCGACTTGACGTATGTAACGCCTTGTAGCACCTCTTGAAGACCGTAGAAGGGAGTTAGAGGGGTCCTCCCTCCCATCATTATTGTCGCCCAGAACATAACGCTTCCACCTGTAAACGAACGGACTTCTTGAACGTATCGGAGTTCCTGGTGTCATCTCTCGCTTCCCCAAACTCGAACAGGTCCAGTGTCCGGTCTCAGACCAGTCCTGGTCTCGTCAGTAAACATGGCATTACTCCTTTCTGCATTGGTCCAATGTTGATGTGCAAGAGCACAGGTCCTTCGATTGCGGCGGTTCCGTTGGCTCGGTGAAAAACTTTTCATTGGTCTTCTGGAATGACGAGCACCGTATGGTGTGAAATTCGAATCTCTTTGCCTGGGAAAAGCCATTTCAAATACACTCCTGGAAATGGAAAAAAGAACACATTGACACCGGTGTGTCAGACCCACCATACTTGCTCCGGACACTGCGAGAGGGCTGTACAAGCAATGATCACACGCACGGCACAGCGGACACACCAGGAACCGCGGTGTTGGCCGTCGAATGGCGCTAGCTGCGCAGCATTTGTGCACCGCCGCCGTCAGTATCAGCCAGTTTGCCGTGGCATACGGAGCTCCATCGGTCTTTAACACTGGTAGCATGCCGAGACAGCGTGGACGTGAACCGTATGTGCAGTTGACGGACTTTGAGCGAGGGCGTATAGTGGGCATGCGGGAGGCCGGGTGGACGTACCGCCGAATTGCTCAACACGTGGGGCGTGAGGTCTCCACAGTACATCGATGTTGTCGCCAGTGGTCGGCGGAAGGTGCACGTGCCCGTCGACCTGGGACCGGACCGCAGCGACGCACGGATGCACGCCAAGACCGTAGGATCCTACGCAGTGCCGTAGGGGACCGCACCGCCACTTCCCAGCAAATTAGGGACACTGTTGCTCCTGGGGTATCGGCGAGGACCATTCGCAACCGTCTCCATGAAGCTGGGCTATGGTCCCGCACACCGTTGGGCCGTCTTCCGCTCACGCCCCAACATCGTGCAGCCCACCTCCAGTGGTGTCGCGACAGGCGTGAATGGAGGGACGAATGGAGACGTGTCGTCTTCAGCGATGAGAGTCGCTTCTGCCTTGGTGCCAATGATGGTCGTATGCGTGTTTGGCGCCGTGCAGGTGAGCGCCACAATCAGGACTGCATACGACCGAGGCACACAGGGCCAACACCCGGCATCATGGCGTGGGGAGCGATCTCCTACACTGGCCGTACACCACTGGTGATCGTCGAGGGGACACTTAATAGTGCACGGTACATCCAAACCGTCATCGAACCCATCGTTCTACCATTCCTAGACCGGCAAGGGAACTTGCTGTTCCAACAGGACAATGCACGTCCGCATGTATCCCGTGCCACCCAACGTGCTCTAGAAGGTGTAAGTCAACTACCCTGGCCAGCAAGATCTCCGGATCTGTCCCCCATTGAGCATGTTTGGGACTGGATGAAGCGTCGTCTCACGCGGTCTGCACGTCCAGCACGAACGCTGGTCCAACTGAGGCGCCAGGTGGAAATGGCATGGCAAGCCGTTCCACAGGACTACATCCAGCATCTCTACGATCGTCTCCATGGGAGAATAGCAGCCTGCATTGCTGCGAAAGGTGGATATACACTGTACTAGTGCCGACATTGTGCATGCTCTGTTGCCTGTGTCTATGTGCCTGTGGTTCTGTCAGTGTGATCATGTGATGTATCTGACCCCAGGAATGTGTCAATAAAGTTTCCCCTTCCTGGGACAATGAATTCACGGTGTTCTTATTTCAATTTCCAGGAGTGTATTTGTGGCAGTTGATATTGGGCGCCTGCGAGCCGACAGTTGGAGGAAGCGATCATGCGTTGGTGTCGCCATACGAGGACGACCAGTACGAGGTCTTTTGTTCACATTTCCCATTTCTCTGTACTTTCTCCACACCTGAGACTCACCACTTTGAGTGACATGAAGCGACCAGTAACATCTTGTTGTGATTGACCAACGGAGAGTCAAGCCACTATCCTGACTCTATTAAGGTGTTGTATGCCTCTAATGACATGTTACTGCAGTGCTGAAGACGAACTGAATGAAGCTGTTGCTGGTACTGGACTGCTCGCAGAGTACCGCTGCGGCACCGGTGTGTTTAAAGGACTGGGAAACGGCCACAAAGCATGCCACTAGTGTACACCGTCCAGTGTACGGACTCTAAACGGATAATGCATAAAGTGCCCACGTCAGTGAGTACTATCGTAGACATTTGACGAAATTACACCAAAGTTTTGTTGAGAAGTGTATTTTATTGTACTGGGCCGCGACCAGTCCTCTTCGCATAGGGGCCGCTGCTGTCGCGTTGTCGTCCTGGACGGAGGTCCAGTCAGCGTGCGATTGGCTGACGTCCTCTCACAGCCCTCTCTGCTCTAACGTTCCCGACGCGTGCCGGCGCTTGTCTTTTTACGCGGGTCAGGGATTTTCTCTGCCTCGTGATGACTGGGTGTTGTGTGATGTCCTTAGGTTAGTTAGGTTTAACTACACTCCTGGAAATTGAAATAAGAACACCGTGAATTCATTGTCCCAGGAAGGGGAAACTTTATTGGCACATTCCTGGGGTCAAATACATCACATGATCGCACTGACAGAACCACAGGCACATAGACACAGGCAACAGAGCATGCACAATGTCGGCAGTAGTATAGTGTATACCCACCTTTCGCAGCAATGCAGGCTGCTATTCTCCCATGGAGACGATCGTAGAGATGCTGGATGTAGTCCTGTGGAACGGCTTGCCATGCCATTTCCACCTGGCGCCTCAGTTGGACCAGCGTTCGTGCTGGACGTGCAGACCGCGTGAGACGACGCTTCATCCAGTCCCAAACATGCTCAATGGGGGACACATCCGGAGATCTTGCTGGCCAGGGTAGTTGACTTACACCTTCTAGAGCACGTTTGGTGGCACGGGATACATGCGGACGTGCATTGTCCTGTTGGAACAGCAAGTTCCCTTGCCGGTCTAGGAATGGTAGAACGATGGGTTCGATGACGGTTTGGATGTACCGTGCACTATTCAGTGTCCCCTCGACGATCACCAGTGGTGTACGGCCAGTGTAGGAGATCGCTCCCCACACCATGATGCCGGGTGTTGGCCCTGTGTGCCTCGGTCGTATGCAGTCCTGATTGTGGCGCTCACCTGCACGGCGCCAAACACGCATACGACCATCATTGGCACCAAGGCAGAAGCGACTCTCATCGCTGAAGACGACACGTCTCCATTCGTCCCTCCATTCACGCCTGTCGCGACACCACTGGAGGCGGGCTGCACGATGTTGGGGCGTGAGCGGAAGACGGCCTAACGGTGTGCGGGACCGTAGCCCAGCTTCATGGAGACGGTTGCGAATGGTCCTCGCCGATACCCCAGGAGCAACAGTGTCCCTAATTTGCTGGGAAGTGGCGGTGCGGTCCCCTACGGCACTGCGTAGGATCCTACGGTCTTGGCGTGCATCCGTGCGTCGCTGCGGTCCGGTCCCAGGTCGACGGGCACGTGCACCTTCCGCCGACCACTGGCGACAACATCGATGTACTGTGGAGACCTCACGCCCCACGTGTTGAGCAATTCGGCGGTACGTCCACCCGGCCTTCCGCATGCCCACTATACGCCCTGGCTCAAAGTCCGTCAACTGCACATACGGTTCACGTCCACGCTGTCGCGGCATGCTACCAGTGTTAAAGACTGCGATGGAGCTCCGTATGCCACGGCAAACTGGCTGACACTGACGGCGGCGGTGCACAAATGCTGCGCAGCTAGCGCCATTCGACGGCCAACACCGCGGTTCCTGGTGTGTCCGCTGTGCCGTGCGTGTGATCATTGCTTGTACAGCCCTCTCGCAGTGTCCGGAGCAAGTATGGTGGGTCTGACACACCGGTGTCAATGTGTTCTTTTTTCCATTTCCAGGAGTGTAGTTGTAGGGGACTGATGACCATAGATGTTAAGTCCCATAGTGCTCAGAGCCATTTTTGTCTTTTTACGCCGTAACAATCAGAACCTTACTTCTAAGGATCTTGCTCCATCTACCGCCGGTAGCAGCCAAAATGGCTGTCAAAAACCTGAAGTTGGTCCGAGGAGAGACGAAGTAGCTTGGTAGTAAATAAAAAATCTGAAAGTGCCATCGAGACTGTTTTTATCTCACTTTTATTTCAACGTTTGTAAAGCTGTCCAAATCGACTGTTGGTGATGTTTGGACAACATGGCTGTGGAGAAACAGTGATTGCTATAAATTAACTCAGTATTAAGAAAACAGTCTTAATCGCGTTTTTTTATTTATTTAGTGCCGACCGGCTTCAGCCCATCACAGGGGCCGTCTTCAGGGCGATATATGGTCGACTGCTGGTGGCGTCACGTCTACAGAGGTGTGGCAGGAGACTGTCGGCACTAAATAAATAAAAAATCGCGATTAAGACTGTTTTCTTAATACTGTGTTGCTGATGTGGTGGTGAAGCGGAAACACGAAGAAAGAGCCACAGCCACACCACGCAAGACGCATATATTGGTGGACACTCCGAGGGTACGAGAGTTTCCACATCTGTTGTAGCCAAAGTTGGGAAATAAATAATTTCGCTGCCTGAAAGTGAAATCTGGTACTAATTCTGAATACAAATGAACAAACTTTATTGGCAGAATTATATGCAATTCTGTTATCCAGCATAACCGTTCAGAATATAAAGTTATAATTATTACACTACTGCCCACTAAAATTGCAACACCACGAAGATGACGTGCTACAGACGCGAAATTTAACCCACAAGAGGACGATGTTGCGATATGCAAATGATTAGCTTTTCAGAGCATACACACAAGGCTGGCGCCCGTGTCGACACCTACAACGTGCTGACATGAGGAAAGTATACAACCGATATCTCATACACAAATAACAGTTGACCGGCGTTGCCTGGTGAAACGTTGTTGTGATGCCTCGTGTAAGGAGGAGAAATGCGTACCATCACGTTTCCGAGTTTGATAAAGGTCGGATTGTAGGTGGAAGCGTTATGTTCTGGGCGACAATAATGATGGGAGGGAGGACCCCTCTAACTCCCTTCTACGGTCTTCAAGAGGTGCTACAAGGCGTTACATACGTCAAGTCGGTGACAGCTTTGTCCTAGTCGATGAGATGCAAGACCGCACGGTATCTTGAAAGATGCATAGGCCAGCACAGTCCCCAGAGATGAATGCGACATTGCTGCTCCCGTTGGTTGAGACCCAATGACTGTTAACAGAATATGTAATCGGTGGGTTCAGGAGAGTAATACGGAACGCCGTATTGAATCCCAACGGCCTCTTATCACTAGCAGTCGAGATGACAGGCATGTTATCCGCATGGCTGTAACGGATCGTGCAGCCACGTCTCGATCCCTGAGTCAACAGATGGGGACGTTTGCAAGACAACAACCATCTGCACGAACAGTTCGACGACGTTTGCAGCAGCTAGGACTATCAGCTCGGAGACCGTGGCTGCGGTTACCCTTGACGTTGCATCACAGACAGGAGCGCCTGTGATGGTGTACTCGATGACGAACCTCGGTGCACGAATGGCAAAACGTCATTTTTTTGGACGAATCGAGGTTCTGTTTACAGCATCATGATGGTCCCATCCGTGTTTGGCGACATCGCGGTGAACGCACATTGGAACCGTGTATTCGTCATCGAGATACTGGCGTATCACCTGGCGTGATGGTATGGGGTGCCATTGGTTACACGTCTCTGTCACCTCTTGTTGGCATTGACGGCACTTTGAACAGTGGACGTTACATTTCACATGTGTTACACCCGTGGCTCTACCCTTCATTCGATGCCTGCGAAACCCTACATTTCAGCAGGATAATGCACGACCCCATGTTGCAGGTCCTGCACGGGCCTTTCTGGATACAGAAAATGTTCGACTGCTGCCCTGGCCAGCACATTCTCCAGATCTTTCGCCAATTGAAAACATCTAGTCAATGGTGGCCGAGCAACTGGCTCGGCACAATACGGCACTCGCTGCTCTTGATGAACTGTGGTACCGTGTTGAAGCTGCATGGACAGCTGTACCTGTACACGCCATCCAAGCTCTCTCTGACTCAATGCCCAGACGTATCGAAGCCGTTATTACGGCCAGAGGTGGTTGTTCTGGGTACTGATTTCTCAGGATCTATGCACCCAAATTGCGTGAAAATGTAATCACATGTCGGTTCTAGCATAATATATTTGTCCAATGAATACCCGTTGATCATCTGCATTTCTTCTTGGTGTAGCAATTTTAATGGCCAGTAGTGTATGCAGCAAAATCTATTGAGGGAAAGGATCCTCTTTCGTATATTTGATTATTTATTAGAAATTAGCAATGTAGTGTTTTGAGAACAATCACTTAAATCTCACACTAGCGAAGATTATTGCAAGAATACTCAACAGAAGGTTGAAACTCAAAATTGAAGAAGTAATAGGAGAGGACCAGTTTCGATTTAGGAACGGAAAAGGAACCAGAGACGCTATCGACACGGTGAGGATATTGTTGGAGACAGTATTGGCTGTTATCAAAGAAGTTTGTGAAACTTCGTGACAGATTAAAACTGTGTGCCCGACCGAGACTCGAACTCGGGACCTTTGCCTTTCGCGGGCAAGTGCTCTACCAACTGAGCTACCCAAGCACGACTCACGCCCCGTCCTCACAGCTTTACTTCCGCCAGTACCTCGTCTCCTACCTTCCAAACTTTACAGCAGCTCTCCTGCGAACGTTGCAGAACTAGCACTCCTGAAAGAAAGTATATTGCGGAGACATGGCTTAGCCACAGCCTAGGGGATGTTTCCAGAAAGAGATTTTCTGTCTGCAGTGGAGTGTGCGTTGATATGAAACTGGAAGTAAAGCTGTGAGGACGGGGCGTGAGTCGTTCTTGGGTAGCTCAGTTGGTAGAGCACTTGCCCACGAAAGCCAAAAGTCCCTAGTTCTAGTCTCGGTCCGGCACACAGTATTAATTCGCCAGGAAGTTTCATATTTACGCACACTCCGCTGCAGAGTGAAAATCTCATTTCTGAAAGGAGTTTTGTGTTTGTTTCATAGACTGGCAGAATGCTTTTGGCAGAGTCAACTGGCTAAAATTGATTAACATCCTTAAGGCGATAGGAATAAATTGGAGAGGCCGGAGAGTAATTCTCGACTTGTACCTTGGACAAAGAGTAAAGGTGCGGCTGAACTGCGGAGAAACAAGTAGGGTGAAAATAGGAAGAGGCGTCAGTTGAGGGTGTTGTCCATCGGCTAGTCTCTTCACCCTGTGTGGGGAATGGCTGGCGAGGGAAGCGTTGATGCGAAGACTTCAGGATAGGAGGACGCCTCACGAGTACCAACAAGTATGCAGACGACCTGGTAGTGCTTGCTAAAAATCAAACACAACTGCAACACACGATGAACCAGTTGGTTGAAACTGGAAAGAACTACGGTACGTAAATCAACATCGCAAAAACAAAAGTGATGCGGATATCGAAAAGGGAGAAACATTTGAGGACAACCATCTACTGTCGCGAACTGGAGGATCTGAAACCGTTCAGGTACTTGGGAAATTTGGTGACAGAGGATGCCCAATGTACCAGTGAAATTCAAGCAAGAATCGGCATGGCCAAAATTGCATTCAGAGGAATCTGTGGACCAGCAAGTTAAACTTGGAATTAAGGAAGAAACTGATGAAGTGCTACATCTGGAGCATTGCACTGTGTGGAGCGAAGACGTGGACCAAGAGAAAAAAATGAAAAAAAACCTTGAAAGATTTGAAATGTGGTGCTGGAGGAGAATGGGGAAGATCAAGTGGACCGACTAGGTGACGAATAACGATGTACTGGGAAGAGTAGGAGAGAAGAGAGACATTCTGGATACGATTCTGCAGAGGAAGGCCAAGTGAATCGGATACGTACTTAGACACGGAGGGCTCATATACAAAGTCACTGAAGGGAAAATTAAACGAACCGTACGACGAGGAAGAAGAAGAATTCAACTTTTGGATGACATGAAAGATGGAAAGAGAGGCAGCAGACTGAAGGAAGAAGCTAAGTGAACAGTGGCATCAGAAATTCTCCATAGGAAGACACAGAGCTGCAACTATGCGGAATATTATACAGGGTGGTCCATTGATCGTGACTGGGCCAAATGTCTCACAAAATAAGCGTCAAACGAAAAAACTAGAAAGAACGAAACTTGTCTAGCTTGAAGGGGGGAAACCAGATGGCGCTATGGTTGGCCCGCTAGATGGCGCTGCCATAGGTCAAACGGATGTCAATCTCGTTTTTTTTAAAGTAGGAACCCCCATTTTTTATTACATATTCGTGTAGTACGTAAGGAAATATGAATGTTTAGTTGGACCACTTTTTTCGCTTTGCGATAGATGGCGCTGTAATACTCACAAACTTATGGCTCACAATTTTAGACGAACAGTTGGTAACAGGTAGGTTTTTTAAATTCAAATACAGAACGTAGTTACGTTTGAACATTTTATTTCGGTTGTTCCAATGAGATACATGTACCTTTGTGAACTTATCATTTCTGAGAACGCATGCTGTTACAGCGTGATTACCCGTATATACCACATTAATGCAATAAATGCTCAAAATGCAGAAATGATGTCCGTCAATCTCAATGCATTTGGCAATACGTGTAACGACATTCCTCTCAACAGCGAGTAGTTCGCCTCCCGTAATGTTCGCACATGCATTGACAATGCGCTGACGCATGTTGTCAAGCGTTGTCGGTGGATCACGGTAGCAAATATCCTTCAACTTTCCCCACAGAAAGAAATCCGGGTACGTCAGATCCGGTGAACGTGCGGGCCATGCTTCGACGACCAATCCACCTGTCATGAAATATGCTATTGAATACCGCTTCAACCGCACGCGCGCTATGTACCGGACATCCATCATGTTGGAAGTACATCGCCATTATGCCATGCAGCGAAACATCTTGTAGTAACATCGGTAGAACATTACGTAGGAAATCAACATACATTGCACCATTTAGATTGCCATCGATAAAATGGAGCCAATTATCCTTCCTCCCATAATGCCGCACCATACATTAACCCGCCTAGGTCGCCGATGTTCCACTCGTCGCAGCCATCGTGGATTTTCCGTTGCGTTCCAACTAAAACACGTACTTTGGCCTCATCATTTGTTGCAGATCGTGGCTGACGTTTCACATGTGGCTGAACACTTCCTGTTTCCTTAAATAACGTAACTATCCGGCGAACGGTCCGGATGATGTCGTCCAGGAAAGCGAGCAGCATACATAGCTCACGCCCGTTGGGCATTTTGATCACAATAGCCATACATCAACACGATATCGACCTTTTCCGCAATTGGTAAATGGTCCATTTTAACACGGGTAATGTATCACGAAGCAAATACCGTCCGCACTGGTGGAATGTTACGTGATACCACGTACTTATACGTTTGTATTACAGCGCTATCTAACACAAAGCGAAAAAAGTAGTCTAACTTAAACATTCATATTTCTTTGCGTAATAAACGAATATGCAATAAAAATTAAAAAAAAAACGCAGTTGATATCCGTTTGACCTATGGCAGCGCCATCTAGCGGGCCAACCATAGTGCCATGTGATTTCCCCCTTCAAGCTAGACGAGTTTCGTTATATGTAGTTTTTTCGTTTCATGCTTATTTCGTGAGATATTTGGCCCCGTCACTATCAGTGGACCATCCTGTAAAATAATAATCATGTCTTATTTGCGCTTGGTCTCCGCGCCGTTCCAAGAGAGTCTTGACTCGACAGGCAAAGTAGTCAAAGGTTGTAAAAAGATTTCTGCACCAGCCACGCTGTCACCAGACCATTAATTTACATCAAAAATGTGTATACGAGCATGTGCGTCTTGAAAAGACGCTTTGTATTCTTTACCCAGCAGGGCTGCTGTAACAAGGTATTTATCACCTAATATGTGTTGTATTTAAAAGCACAATAAAAGCCTTGAAAGACTGGAGTAGGCAAGTCGTAGTTTTTAGTGAAAATTAAGCTATTCTACAGACAAGAAGAATAGTTAACAAGTCGGGGGTTCGCAGACAACTCCGAGCTGAAGATCGTAACGAGGTAACTTAAAGCATAAACGAACCCTCATGACAGAGACTGTCGAGGGCGGTTGGATAAAGTCAGTGGTGAATCCCAAAAATCTGGCCACCAGTGCAGCCAACACAATGACTGCCCGTAGGCAGAGGGAGTTGAAAAAATGGTGTACAGTGATAGAACAGCTCCTTATAATCCTCACGTTTTTCTACAGAGCGCTCAGAAACGCTTGAGGTGGGGTAAAGAGCAACGTCATTTAGCAGCGGATTACGGGAAAACAGTGACTTGGAGTGATGAATCACTGTATACGGTGTGGCAATCCGATGGAGGGATGTGAGTTTGGCGGATGCAGGGGGAACGTTCCCTGTCTTTTGCCAAAGCTGTTTCACAGAGGAAGACTGCACTGTAGTTCCTTCTCTAGATTGTCGCACAGATGACAAAATTGTATACATCGAAATAGATGACAGAGGGATAGAAAAAGAATTAAAATCGCCGAAAAGAGGAAAGGCCGCTGGACCTGATGGGATACCAGTTCGATTTTACACAGAGTACGCGAAGGAACTTGCCCCCCTTCTTGCAGCGGTGTACCGTAGGTCTCTAGAAGAGCGTAGCGTTCCAAAGGATTGGAAAAGGGCACAGGTCATCCCCGTTTTCAAGAAGGGACGTCGAACAGATGTGTAGAACTATAGACCTATATCTCTAACGTCGATCAGTTGTAGAATTTTGGAACACGTATTATGTTCGAGTATAATGACTTTTCTGGAAACTAGAAATCTACTCTGTAGGAATCAGCATGGGTTTCGAAAAAGACCATCGTGTGACCCAGCTCGCGCTATTCGTCCACGAGACTCAGAGGGCCATAGACACGGGTTCCCAGGTAGATGCCGTGTTTCTTGAGTTCCCCAAGGCGTTTAGCCGGCCGAAGTGGCCGTGCGGTTAAAGGCGCTGCAGTCTGGAACCGCAAGACCGCTACGGTCGCAGGTTCGAATCCTGCCTCGGGCATGGATGTTTGTGATGTCCTTAGGTTAGTTAGGTTTAACTAGTTCTAAGTTCTAGGGGACTAATGACCTCGGCAGTTGAGTCCCATAGTGCTCAGAGCCATTTGAACCATTTTGAACCCCAAGGCGTTTGATACAGTTCCCCACAGTCGTTTAATGATCAAAGTAAGAGCATATAGACTATCAGACCAATTGTGTGATTGGATTGAAGAGTTCCTAGATAACAGAACGCAGCATGTCATTCTCAATGGAGAGAAGTCTTCCGAAGTAAGAGTGATTTTAGGTGTGCTGCATGGAAGTGTCGTAGGACCGTTGCTATTCACAATATACATAAATGACCTTGTGAATAACATCGGAAGTTCACTGAGGCTTTTTGCGGATGATGCTGTGGTATATCGAGAGGTTGTAACAATGCAAAATTGTACTGAAATGCAGGAGGATCTGCAACGAATTGACGCATGGTGCAGGGAATGGCAATTGAATCTCAATGTAGACAAGTGTAATATGCTTCGAATACATAGAAAGAAAGATCCTTTATTATTTAGCTACAATATAGCAGGTGAGCAACTGGAAGCAGTGAATTCCATAAATTATCTGGGAGCAGGCATTAAGAGTGATTTAAAATGGAATGACCATATAAAATTAATCGTCGGTAAAACAGGTGCCAGACTGAGATTCATTGGGAGAATCCTGAGCAAATGCAGTCCGAAAACAAAGGAAGTAGGTTATAGTACACTTGTTCGCCCACTGCTTGAATACTGCTCACCGGTGTGGGATCCGTACCAGATAGGGTTGATAGAAGAGATAGAGAAGATCCAACGGAGAGCAGCGCGCTTCGTTACAGGATCATTTAGTAATCGCGAAAGCGTTACGGAGATGATAGACAAACTCGAGTGCAAGACTCTGCAAGAGAGACGCTCAGTAGCTCGGTACGGGCTTTTGTTGAAGTTTCGAGAACATACCTTCACCGAGGAGTCAAGCAGTATATTGCTCCCTCCTACGTATATCTCGCGAAGAGGCCATGAGGATAAAATCAGAGAGATTAGAGCCCACACAGAGGCATACCGACAATCTTTCTTTCCACGAACAATACGAGACTGGAATAGAAGGGAGAACCGATAGAGGTACTCAAGGTACCCTCCGCCACACACCGTCAGGTGGCTTGCGAAGTATGGATGTAGAAGTAGAACTCTAAAGTACGGAGGAAGCGATGTTACAGTGTAAGGACGTTTTTCACGGTTGGTGTGTGATGCCCTTATTGCGCTTAATAAAACAATAAATGCGGAAGAATATGAATACATTTTACAGCAGTGTGTACTGCACAAAGTAAAGGAACATTTCGAAGACGATGACTCTCGCAGCGTGACAACACACCATGTGATAAAGCACCATCTGTGAGGCAGCGGTTTGTGGACAGTTACATTCCTGAAATAGAGTGGCCTGCGTAGTCCCTACCTCACCCTTGGGACCGGTTAGACTTCGCTCTAGACTTAGTTTCCAACATGGCTGCCTTTTCTGGTTTCGCCTCCTGAGAAAGAATGTGCTGCCATTCCTCCCCAGTAGATTTCAAGCTATCGTAAAGGCGAAGGCTGGCACATCGTATTTTAAGATTAGGCCTTTAGCTGTGTTTTATTCAAAAATTCTTGTTTGACCTGTATTTAGGCCTTCAGCCGCGTTTGTTTTAAAATTTGTGCCTTTCAGCCGTAATGTGTAAATTCCTGTCTGTAGGGTTTCTCTTTAATCATCTTGAATTTTTAAAATAGTTTTTAGCCGTCTGTGTAATTGCTTATCTCAAGGTTTGTCTTTCACTATTTTGAATAATTCTTTGGGTTTTCAGCCGTGAAGATATTTCAAGTTTTCTTAAGATGGTTTTCTGTTGTACTGTGTAAATGCTTGTCTTCCTTAATATGGCTTTTAGCCGAAATCTGTAAATGCTTACCTTTTAAAGAATTTCCTTTGGTCATCTGGAATATTATTCGGGCCTTCAGCCGAGAAGATATTTTAATTTTAAGTAAGGCCTTCAGCCGGTTGTCTAACTCCTTGTTCTAAAACGAATTGTTTAAACCCTTTGTTATTGAGAAGTTAAATGGTTAAAATGGCTCTGAGCACTATGGGACTTAACTGCTGAGGTCATCAGTCCCCTACAACTTAGAACTACTTAAACCTAAGTAACCTAAGGACATCACAAACACCCTTGCCCGAAGCAGGATTCGAACCTGCGACCGTAGCGGTCACGCGGTTCCAGACTGAAGCGCCTAGAACTGCTCGGCCACAGCGGCCGGCTTGGGAAGTTACTTGGGCCCTCAGTCGTGAATTGATCCTTGTTGTTTTAGAGAGAAAACTGAGCACTGATTTTCGAGGCATAAAGTTGTGTGTTCTTGTTTGACTAACAGTAACTGATCTTGGCCACTTTCCACAACCTGATCCGCTCTGTCCTGCGAAACCAGATTTCACTCATGTTCAGAAAAAACCTTGAACGATTAGAGGTAGGATTTTCATATTCAAGGACATGTATATTAGTATACTCTGTATAATTATCATTTCAGTACCTCGGTTCAGCATGTGTCCTGTAGCCTTGTTCCATGCGTGGTGGCATTGATGTGTATAAGATGCGAATGGCGTCCTGAGATATACACTCCTGGAAATGGAAAAAAGAACACATTGACACCGGTGTGTCAGACCCACCATACTTGCTCCGGACACTGCGAGAGGGCTGTACAAGCAATGATCACACGCACGGCACAGCGGACACACCAGGAACCGCGGTGTTGGCCGTCGAATGGCGCTAGCTGCGCAGCATTTGTGCACCGCCGCCGTCAGTGTCAGCCAGTTTGCCGTGGCATACGGAGCTCCATCGCAGTCTTCAACACTGGTAGCATGCCGCGACAGCGTGGACCTGAACCGTATGTGCAGTTGACGGACTTTGAGCGAGGGCGTATAGTGGGCATGCGGGAGGCCGGGTGGACGTACCGCCGAATTGCTCAACACGTGGGGCGTGAGGTCTCCACAGTATATCGATGTTGTCGCCAGTGGTCGGCGGAAGGTGCACGTGCCCGTCGACCTGGGACCGGACCGCAGCGACCCACGGATGCACGCCAAGACCGTAGGATCCTACGCAGTGCCGTAGGGGACCGCACCGCCACTTCCCAGCAAATTAGGGACACTGTTGCTCCTGGGGTATCGGCGAGGACCATTCGCAACCGTCTCCATGAAGCTGGGCTACGGTCCCGCACACCGTTAGGCCGTCTTCCGCTCACGCCCCAACATCGTGCAGCCCGCCTCCAGTGGTGTCGCGACAGGCGTGAATGGAGGGACGAATGGAGACGTGACGTCTTCAGCGATGAGAGTCGCTTCTGCCTTGGTGCCAATGATGGTCGTATGCGTGTTTGGCGCCGTGCAGGTGAGCGCCACAATCAGGACTGCATACGACCGAGGCACACAGGGCCAACACCCGGCATCATGGTGTGGGGAGCGATCTCCTACACTGGCCGTACACCACTGGTGATCGTCGAGGGGACACTGAATAGTGCACGGTACATCCAAACCGTCATCGAACCCATCGTTCTACCATTCCTAGACCGGCAAGGGAACTTGCTGTTCCAACAGGACAATGCACGTCCGCATGTATCCCGTGCCACCCAACGTGCTCTAGAAGGTGTAAGTCAACTACCCTGGCCAGCAAGATCTCCGGATGTGTCCCCCATTGAGCATGTTTGGGACTGGATGAAGCGTCGTCTCACGCGGTCTGCACGTCCAGCACGAACGCTGGTCCAACTGAGGCGCCAGGTGGAAATGGCATGGCAAGCCGTTCCACAGGACTACATCCAGCATCTCTACGATCGTCTCCATGGGAGAATAGCAGCCTGCATTGCTGCGAAAGGTGGATATACACTGTACTAGTGCCGACATGGTGCATGGTCTGTTGCCTGTGTCTATGTGCCTGTGGTTCTGTCAGTGTGATCATGTGATGTATCTGACCCCAGGAATGAGTCAATAAAGTTTCCCCTTCCTGGGACAATGAATTCACGGTGTTCTTATTTCAATTTCCAGGAGTGTATCAATCCACGCTGCACTCACCTGGTTCCAAACTTCATCTATGGTAGTTGGCACTGCGTCACAGATCCGCACCTGTCGTTTCACCACATCCAACTAATTTCAACTGGCGACACGTATGGTTATCCGACCGGCCAGGGCAAAAGACAGACATTCTGTAAGACCAAGAAGGCACGTATTCGTACAGAAACATGTGGTCGTGCATTGTCTTGCTGAAAAATGGCCTCTGGGGGTACTGTCCAGAAAGGGCATGGCTACGGGTCGTAGGATGTCATTTACATAGGTCACATTGGTAACAGTGCCTTCATCACGCACCAGCTGTGGTTTGTAGTTGTATCCAATAGCAACCCACACCATAAGTTCTTGAGTTGGCGCTGTATTTCTTGTGCCAATGCAGTCATTGTAATGCCGCTCTCTTTGTCTTCGGCGAACCAAAACGCGGCCGTCATTTTCAAACAAACAGAACCTGCATTCGTCCGAAAACCTGTCTGATGCCATTCCTGTCTCCAATGACATCGTTCCATACACCATTGCCGTCTAGCATGTTTCTGCACATTCCTCAAAGGGAGGCGGACAAATGGACTACGTGCACGTAACCTATGCCGTAATAAACGGCGACACACCCCTGATGTTGTACGATGTGTTACACTGCCCCATTGTTGCGCCAGAGCCGAGGAGGATCTAGATCTGTCCCGCAATGCCGTTCGGAGGAGGTGTCGATCTTCTCGGGGGTGGTCTGAATGTTGTGACCAGACCCATCTCGTCGTGTTCTACGGCTTTCCGTGAAGCATTCTGCACCCTTCCTTTGTACTGTCGAGACACTTCATCCTACATGAGCAGCAATTTCTGGGACGGATGCATCACATTCTCTCATGCCCATAACGCTCCCTCTCTCAAACACTCTGATATGACGGCACGGTTCGCGCATACTGCCTTCGGCTTATAGCGACAGCGAAAGCCGCAGGTGCATTTTACTGTTAGCTGCTGCAGCGCCGCGGAGTCGATGATGACCTTAAGGGGACCACACAGTGGTTCAACTAAAAAAAAAAAAAAAAATCGATTTTCGGTTTTCATCATATTTCGATAGATTAAGGTTTTATTTAAGCACTTTGAAAAGGATTTAGCTGAAAAAATTTTTTTCGAGCATTTTCCTACCACGTGTTTATGTGCCACGCCCACTTTTCTGTCACCCAATTTCCTACATATATTTTAGATCTTTATATCCCCTACATCTCACGTTATGGATTTTTTTTTACTCCCGAGTGTGTTGGCGATGCCGGCCGCGGTAGCCGTGCGGTTCTAGGCGCATCAGTCCGAAACCGCGTGATTGCTACCGTCGCAGGTTCGAATCCTGCCTCGGGCATGGATGTGTGTGATGTGCTTAGGTTAGTTAGGTTTGAGTAGCTCTAAGTTCTAGGGGACTGATGACCTTAGATATTAAGTCCCATAGTGCTCAGAGCCATTTTTGTGTTGGCTATCCTTGGAATATAATGGTCGGTATTCTTTTGTTTCTGCTGTTTGTAAACAACACGCTTTCAAACACGCGGTTAGTTTTATTCAAGTGTGATTGCGAACAGTTGTTATACTTACGTTTGCAGTGCTTGTTTACGTGTGTTTTGTTGTGTTTATTGAAGATGACGAAACGTAAAGGCATTTTGAAGAAACGACAATTTAGAGGAAACAAGCTTAGAAAGCTTTCTTTACAAGAGGTTATGTCACCTGGCAACGATGTTTCTAATTGTAATTCTTCAACAAGTGCATCATCAAAGAAGCTCTCACCATTTCAAGAGAGTTACAACGAATTTACCGTAAGTGACAAGGGGTGCAGTAATATATTATAAATTTGACAATATTATTAGCTGTAATTTCTAAATTTGTACAATGTAGACAGTGTGCTGAGTCACAGTATGTGAAAATTTGCGAGAGTGCCAGTGGGAGAAAAGACCTGGCAATTGCTTTGGATTTAATTTACACTAAATGCTCAGCTATGATTTCGTTTATGAGTTCTTAAAAACCAGACGCAAGTGGCCCTTATGAAATCAATACTAGGTTAGTTTACGCCTTACGATCCATTGACAAGGGCATAGCTGCAGGGAGAACATTTTGTTCAGTGATAAACATACATCAACCACCAAATAAATTTGAAAAACTGACTGCAATATTAGAGAAAGCTGTATGTGAGGTGAGTGAGGAAAGCATAAAACTGGCTGTTGGGGAACTGATGGATGCTCGGATATTGCAGTTGCACTTGATGGAAGTTGGCAGAAAAGAGGCCATACGTCTCTGAATGGAATAGTGACTGCCACGAGTGTAGACACCGGTAACGTTTCTAGAATGAAATTTTCACCCTGTGCGCTGATATGAAACTTCCTGGCAGATTAAAACTGTGTGCCGGACCGAGATTCGAACTCGGGACCTTTGCCTTTCGCGGGCAAGTGCTCTACCAACTTTCTTTTTCTTTTTTCGCCACGTGCCTTTTATTTTTTTTTTGTTTTTTTTTGTGAGTGAGGGGTTTTATGTATTTATTTTAAATGAAGGAAGGTAGGAGAAACAGAAACCTTTATTATTCACAAAATAAACATAGTACGTCCTGCCACATGATAACTGTCCGGGAAGGAACCTCGCTGCCGTTCTACCATGCAGCATGAAATAACAACAAAATCAAAGTCGGGCCACCTCCGGCACCCTAAAGAAAAGTATGTTGGATATGAAACCAAAATTTGAAATACATCCATTTGATAACTGTTCAAGCGTGAGTTTTTCGTAGGTCGCATACTCGCATAGTGTTCTTAGTCGATCACTTTAACTTGGTCGGTTTCACAACGACAGCACCGCCGCTCATCTTTGCGCACCCGTCACACCCCAGGTATATGGCGGGTCCGCAAAAACCGTTACTTGAAAAAATGGTTCAAATGGCTCTGAGCACTATGGGACTCAACTGCTGAGGTCATTAGTCCCCTAGAACTTAGAACTAGTTAAACCTAAGTAACCTAAGGACATCACAAACATCCATGCCCGAGGCAGGATTCGAACCTGCGACCGTAGCGGTCTTGCGGTTCCAGGCTGCAGCGCCTTTAACCGCACGGCCACTTCGGCCGGCCTCGACTCACGCCCCGTCATCACAACTTTACTTCTGCCAGTACCTCGTCTCCTACCTTCCAAACTTCACAGAAGCTCTCCTGCATACCTTGCAGAATTAGCACTCCTGAAAGAAAGGATATTGCGGAGACATGGCTTAGCCACAGCCTGGGGGATATTTCTAGAATGAAATTTTCACTCTACAGCGAAGTGTGCGCTGATATGATAGTTTCATACCGGTAATGTGTTAGATGTGGAGATAATGTCTAAATATTGCAAATGTTTCTAAGTCAGTGAACATAAAGAACACAACTGTGTGGATGATTTTAGAGGAACAAGTGGTGGTATGGAAATTCATGGAGTACAGCAGATATTTCATCGTTCCGTAGAAACAAGAGGCGTACGGTACACCAAATATTTCGGCGATGGTGACAGTAAGGCATACAACATTATGCTGAACACTAATATGCAGATGCCATTATTAGAAAAATAGAATGTGTAGGCCATGTTCAAAAACGTTTGGGAACAAGGCTGGCAAAACTGTTTTTTTTTCAGAAATGTGTCAAATACTTGCCTAAATTAACATGGGTTAGATAGGCAGAGCGTCGTCCCCTTAAACACGCGGCCCGACATTGTTCAAATGCTAACGCTTTCCGCAGAACATACTAATTTACATGTCCTGTGAATGTGAACGTCCATCCCTGGTTGTTCAAGGTGTTAGTTTTTTTCTGAACATGAGTATATATACACACACAGAGTGTCCCCGGAGGAAAGGTCAGTGTATTCATATGACAGGAACGATCGTTCGAAGCAAAACAGTAAACATGAGCTGTAACAGGAACCTACACAGGACAGGAACACAAAGTAAAATTGAGAAATAGGTGATTGACAGAGGGAACATGCAAGCGACAGAAAAGAAGACGAAATTCTACGAGTAACGGAGACAGCAAATAAGCCACCGCATGAAAACTTACTGATAAAGGCGAAGGAAAGGAAATCTGGTCCTAAGTAGGCCATTTTTATGAGCATGTACAATACTCCGTAAGGAGGAGCCTCTACATGTCATTTCCCCGTAAGGCTTCACGTTTCCACATAAGAGGAAAGGGTTCTCATTGTCTCTGAATAAAATCTGTACTTGCCTTTTCGTCGCAAGGCTACACGCTTCCGTATAAGAGAAGAATACTGTTAATATCTCAACTTCTATGAATTGTGGCCGAGTTGATTATCCGAAAATACAAGTATTTACTGTAAAAGTTCCCGGTAGAAGGGACTTAGCCTAGTTGTATGAGGAGAAGACTGCATGCACTTAAATTCCAGAGAAATGACAGAAGTTTCCTCGTAGAGTGCTTCTAGGAACCTGCTAGTTAGCGTGTTTGCTTTCGTTTACATCGCACGGCTAGGGAATCCGGTAGCGCCATCTGCCGACGAGCCAACGGTAGCGGCGCCCGCGGCTTAGCTCCAGTAATAGCCGCTAGGCGGCAGCAGCGACGTTGCGAAATGTGCTTTTAATGCTCTCGTAAAACGGTTTAAGGTCCATTCGTGACGTTAGAAATTGCGTCTACAGAAGCGTGTGTACAGTGATGACCGTTTGATAATAATTATCTCCTCCAGAGCCGAGTCTCTGTACGAATTGTTCTCATTATCGTTCGTGCATATTATGCATTTTGTGTACAACAGTTATCCCACGATTTATTGTCTGTAAACGGATGCTACTTCAAGAAATAGTTCACGAGGCGGACTTGACAAATTCTCTTTAATGTTTCTACACGACTCTTCTGCTCTAGTAATCGTAATAAGCATGCATGTAATAGAGAGCAATATTCAGATCGGAAGCGATTACAATGGATCAGATGTAGAAATAAATTCTATTGCTCATGTTGAGCTTAATATATGCAAATATAGTGTCGTATTTTCATGTCATAAATGGCAGTGCAGATTTTCTTTGTGGCGCAAGTGCTGTCGTCAAGTTACATACTGAACAAATAGTTTTTTAGGATGTCTAAAAGAGACACAAAAATGTAATTCACAAAAGTAACTGTTTCGTGTGTTCAGGAGAAGAAGCAGCTGAAGTTGTTCGGGTCAGTTATAGTTTCTGATACCATTGCAAGAGATGACGATTACCCTTCCGTCATTACTGAATTAATGAGTTAACGAATGTAGAATGAAAACAGAATTAAAATTGTGTAACTTTAGTTTGAAAGTAAAATATGATTGAAATCCATATACCAACAGTGATAACTGACGTAGAAATTCCCTTCGGCCGACTGCCCGGCTAGCTCAGTCGGTAGAGCATGAGACTCTTAATCTCAGGGTCGTGGGTTCGAGCCCCACGCTGGGCGGAATTTTTTTTTTTTTGCTTACAGCAGAATATATGTCAGATTGTAACATTAAAATGTTTTGGCCACAAAAAATGACTTTTGGTGCAGCGCATTGGAGATCAGGTGCCCTGTCTCATCTATATCGCGTGCGCTGATATTAATGGGTACAAATTCCTTACTAGTTTAAATCTACATTAACACCACTGTGAGGTGCATGGCAAAGAGTTCGTGCTACTGTACCGGTTATTAGGATTTCTTCCTTTTCCATTCACGTGTGGAGCGCGGGAATGATTGTTTGAACGCCTCTGTGCGTGCAGTAATTATTCTAATATTACCCTCACGAAGCTTGCACAGGACAGAGTAGCATGCAGAGCTGCATCAAACCAGTCTCAGGACTGAAGACGACAACAACAACAATATACCCTCACGATCCCTATGCGAGCGGTACATAGGGGATTGTAGTATATTCCTAGAGTCATCGTTTAAAGCCGATACTTGCAGCTTCGCTAACAGACTTTTGTCTTCAACAGTCTTACAGTTCAGTTTCTTTGGTATCTCTGTGACACTGTCCCATTCATTAAATGAATCTGTCGCCATTCGTAAGGCCTTTCTATGGATACGTTCAATATCCCCTGTCAATACTATCTGGTACGAGTTCCACTCACTTGAGCAATATTCTAGGATGGTTCGCGCAAGTGATTTGTAAGCAATCTCATTTGTAGACTGACTGCATTTTCCCACTATTCAACCAACAAACCGAAGTCTACCACCTGCTTTGCCACAACTGAACCTATGTGATCATTCCATTTCATATGCCTACAAAGTGTTACAGCAAGGCATTTGTATGAGTTGACTGATTCCAGCAGTGACTCATTGATATTATAGTCATAGGATACTACGTTTTTCCGTTTTGTGAAGTGCAGAATTTTACATTTCTGAACATTCAGAGCAAGTTGTCAATCTCGGCACAACATTGATATCTTATCAAGATCGGACTGAATATTTATGCAGCTTCTTCCAGATAACTGCATCGCCTGAAAAAAGCCTGATTTTACTATTAATATTGTCTGCAAGGTAATTAATATACAACATGAACAGCAAAGGTATATACGAAATTTCACGTACTGAGACAGACAAGATTTACATAATCATAATCGGGCCATAGCTTCTGGATTAATGCTTTCAGTAACTAACATATCTTTCAGCGATGCAGCTCTTAGGTGTGTTAATACCACTATCGGACTTATTTTATTGGATGCGATTTCAGACAGGGGTGTTTTCGTGTCATCCTAGGCACTCTATTTGTTAGTGTTTCGTGGAAACTGAGGTAAACTAAACTGAACATTGCCTTCTGGAATATAAAAATTATCTCAAGACAAGCGGCTAGGCCAACTATGGGAATGTAGATCGAGTAGGATTGTTACTACTTGTAATTGTATCAAAATTCGATATATCGATATTTTAAAAGCATCGCTACCGGCCAATCATCAGTCGGGACAGGTATCGATATATCGACGGGAAATATATCGACTTATTGGCCTATAACGTAGCGGCTGCATGCCGTAAACATACTGCCGCTTTAAGAGTTGTATATTTAAGTACTGATTTATTATTAGATGTTCTTTACATCAACAAGCTAGCAGCCTGATTATCCAGAATTGGAAGGAAAAAGATGCACGTACGCACTTGGCGATAGCTGCTTTGCTAACAATGGTAACTGCATTTAAGTGAAAAGGCGTCTGGCGGGTCCGTCATTCGGTTTCATCTCATATCGGATCCGTCGGGAATACTTCATGTCGACTTTCCTGGTTTTTGTTTCTGCAAATACCAGCGATCTAGAAGTTGTAGTGTGAAAATTGTGTGGTGCAGCTAAACTTTGTAATTTTTCTGCTCGTATCGCCCATTACGTTAGCATTCCCCCACCACCACCACCACCACCACAAAGGCCAATCTTGCCATTTAGATTTTTGTTCTTGATTTTCGTCAACTGTTTTTGAAGACTTTTACAAGTGAAGAAATAGCATACTAGTTCGCGCTCCCCGCCATTGCAAATGGACTACTACTTTGAAGATTGGACGTGATGAACGCACAAATGTCGGCACTCGATATTTCCATTTCAATATTTGGGGCCGATATGTGAGGGTTGTCCAGAAATTAAGCTCTGGTCGGTCGCTAAATGGAAACAATTGTGAAAACCAGAAACATTTTATTTGCGAGAGTTAGCTACAGTTTCCAGATACTTCTCTACATAGCCGCCGCTCTTAGACATTTGTCGGAGCGTTATACCGAATTTCCGACACCAACGTCATAGAAGACAGCTGCCTGTGCTTTCCGATAATTCTCTGCGCTGGTCTGTAGCGCGTAGATTGTGCCCAAGTGTTGTCTTCTTATCCAGCGTTTCATGTGAACAGAGACGATACTCAGGACGAGCCAATTAGGGCTGTGTTGTGGGTGATCGAACACTTCCCATCGAAAACGCTGCACGAGCGTCTTCACTGCCCCTGCAGACTGCGGCTGAGAATTTCCACTAAGAAGGAAGTGTGTGGCAGTTGTGTTATGTGGGCTGCATTCATTAAGGCGAAGCCTCTGAGCGGGCCCTCCTACTTGACGGGAGACATCGTTGTTCTGGGCACGTTTACTCGCTCACAGTGCGCTCACAACTGGAAAAAACGTCTTGATGCTATCGACACTCATACTAGAGACACTACCCAACACATCTGTGCAAAGCTTCATCGGGTTTTGACTGTGGTGTCCATTTCGTGACCAATTGGAACTTACTTTCTGGACAACCCTCGTATATATACACTCCTGGAAATGGAAAAAAGAACACATTGACACCGGTGTGTCAGACCCACCATACTTGCTCCGGACACTGCGAGAGGGCTGTACAAGCAATGATCACACGCACGGCACAGCGGACACACCAGGAACCGCAGTGTTGGCCGTCGAATGGCGCTAGCTGCGCAGCATTTGTGCATCGCCGCCGTCAGTGTCAGCCAGTTTGCCGTGGCATACGGAGCTCCATCGCAGTCTTCAACACTGGTAGCATGCCGCGACAGCGTGGACGTGAACCGTATGTGCAGTTGACGGACTTTGAGCGAGGGCGTATAGTGGGCATGCGGGAGGCCGGGTGGACGTACCGCCGAATTGCTCAACACGTGGGGCGTGAGGTCTCCACAGTACATCGATGTTGTCGCCAGTGGTCGGCGGAAGGTGCACGTGCCCGTCGACCTGGGACCGGACCGCAGCGACGCACGGATGCACGCCAAGACCGTAGGATCCTACGCAGTGCCGTAGGGGACCGCACCGCCACTTCCCAGCAAATTAGGGACACTGTTGCTCCTGGGGTATCGGCGAGGACCATTCGCAACCGTCTCCATGAAGCTGGGCTACGGTCCCGCACACCGTTAGGCCGTCTTCCGCTCACGCCCCAACATCGTGCAGCCCGCCTCCAGTGGTGTCGCGACAGGCGTGAATGGAGGGACGAATGGAGACGTGTCGTCTTCAGCGATGAGAGTCGCTTCTGCTTTGGTGCCAATGATGGTCGTATGCGTGTTTGGCGCCGTGCAGGTGAGCGCCATAATCAGGACTGCATACGACCGAGGCACACAGGGCCCACACCCGGCATCATGGTGTGGGGAGCGATCTCCTACACTGGCCGTACACCACTGGTGATCGTCGAGGGGACACTGAATAGTGCACGGTACATCCAAACCGTCATCGAACCCATCGTTCTACCATTCCTAGACCGGCAAGGGAACTTGCTATTCCAACAGGACAATGCACGTCCGCGTGTATCCCGTGCCACCCAACGTGCTCTAGAAGGTGTAAGTCAACTACCCTGGCCTGCAAGATCTCCGGATCTGTCCCCCATTGAGCATGTTTGGGACTGGATGAAGCGTCGTCTCACGCGGTCTGCACGTCCGGCACGAACGCTGGTCCAACTGAGGCGCCAGGTGGAAATGGTATGGCAAGCCGTTCCACAGGACTACATCCAGCATCTCTACGATCGTCTCCATGGGAGAATAGCAGCCTGCATTGCTGCGAAAGGTGGATATACACTGTACTAGTGCCGACATTGTGCATGCTCTGTTGCCTGTGTCTATGTGCCTGTGGTTCTGTCAGTGTGATCATGTGATGTATCTGACCCCAGGAATGTGTCAATAAAGTTTCCCCTTCCTGGGACAATGATTTCACGGTGTTCTTATTTCAATTTCCAGGAGTGTAGATATTGTAAAAAATAGTTCAAATTGCTCTGAGCACTATGGGACTTAACATCTGAGGTCATCAGTCTCCTAGAACTTAGAACTACTAAACCTAACTAACCTAAGGACATCACACACATCCATGCCCGAGGCAGGATACGAACCTGCAACCGTAGCAGTCGCGCAGTTCCAGACTGCAGCGCCTAGAACCGCTCTGCCTCACCGGCTGGCGTAGGTATTGTATCTACAACCTTAACATCGAGGGAGAATCGAATGACAACAATGTAATTTTATTTATTGTTCATGGGCTTGTGTACACCATGTCGATGGAAAATTTTTATTTGGCTTGTTAAGCAACATTTGAAAAATAAAATTGAGACTGTGTTAGATGGTTCGGTTACAGAAAAAGGTAAAGGCACCAGAGAAACAGTGCTGACGTTGCCGTTGATAATGATAGCTAGAGTGAAGCAAAATCAAGAACTTTCGTGGGATATGCTAGTCTGCGAAAAGCGATCAGGAAGGTAAAATGGCGCAAGATGTTCGAAATTCTGAGAAAAACAGGGGTAAGCTACAGGGGATCACTGATAATATACAGTATGCAAAGGGACCAACAGGGAACAATATGAGTGGAAGGCTAAGTAAAATGTGGCAATTTTTTTTCTTTTATGATAAGTTCCTATGGGATCACACTGCTGAGGTCATCGGTCCGTAGGCTTACACACTACTTAATCTAAATTAAACTAACTTACGCTAAGGACAACACACACACCCATGCCCCAGGGAGGACAAGAACCTCCGACGGAGGGAACCGCGCGAACCGTGCTGGACGCCCTAGACCACGCGGCTATCCCTGCGTGGCAAGTACGACGTGCTCGTATTAAAATGGGTGTAATACAGGGATGTAGTCTTTCGCCCCTCAATCTATACACCGAAGAAGCAGTGACGGGAATAAAAGAAAAGTTAAAGTGCAGGATTAAAATTCAGGGTGAAAGGATATCAGTGTTATTTTTATTTTATTTATCGTGTCAGAAGCAAACTAAAAACAATATTAGATACATTACTACATACAAACATACATTATGGTTTATGAATTAAACTAGTCAAGAATGAAATAAATGATTAGACACAGATTGTGTTGTCAAACATAAGATAATTTTAAGCTATACAGTGGATGCCCAAAAATTTGCAAAGTCTAGTGCACTTTGTGTAGCGTTTACGAGGTCCTCCACGGTGCACACAGTTGGAGGTAATGTGCATTGTAGTAGAGGTGTTGATGTCTGCACGGCAGCTCCGCAGTCACGCTGGAGAGAGTCCACCTGGAAGCCCCACCCCTCCAGATTACTCTTGGATCTTGTGACAGAAGAACGCAGGCGGTTGAATGATTTCCATGTGGACCATTTCTCTGTGTGGCCCGGGGGAAGAACTTCTTGCGGGATCAGCCACTCCTCCAGATGCTGGCATCTGACCTGCCATCTCTTCTCCCGGTGTCGATGTGGAGTGTCAGCGAGTGGTTCTGTACTGTGAAGGAAGCTCTTTCTAGACACAAGTCTTTGCTGTGCCGGTTGGTGGCCACGTAGTGGGTGGGCTTCGGATGTCAATGCCTTCTTCATTTCACTCCGTGCTGCTGTATCTCTTCGGATGTCCGGGGGGGCTATGCCGGATAAGCAGTACAGTTTTTCCACAGGTGTGGCTCTTAGACAACCCGTAGTGATACGACATGTCTCATTCAGAGCAACATCAACTTTCTTTGTATGTGTAGATCTGCACCATACTGGGCAAGCGTACTCAGCTGCAGAGTAGCAGAGGGCTAATGCGGATGTGCGCACTGTGTCTGGCTGTGCTCCCCATGTTGTTCCAGTCAGCTTCCTAACCACATTGTTCCTGGCAGCCACTTTTTGCTTGTATGTAAGAGCACGGTCCAGAGTGACTCCGAGGTATTTTGGAGTCTTGCAGTGTTCTAAATAGGTTCCTTCCCAATCTATCTGCAAGGTTCTACTAGCCTGTCTGTTTCGGAGGTGGAAAGCACAGGTCTGGGTCTTAGAAGGATTTTGTTTCAATTGATTGTCCCTGTAATAGGCCGTTAATTCTTTCAGAGCATCAGTTGGCTTCCGCTCCACCCTCTCAAAGCTGTGATTGCTCGGTCATCTGCATATATGAAGCTTTGTGTTCCTTCTGGTAACGGCTGGTCATTAGTGTATATATTGAAGAGGGTGGGTGCCAGTACACTGCCCTGTGGCAACCCATTTTTCTGCTGCCTCCATCCGCTTCTTTGTCCTTGATATTCCACAAAATATCTTCGGTTCTGCAGAAGATTTCTAATTAGACAGGTTAGTTTGTAGTCCTCGGTGAGGTTGTATAGCTTCAGCAACAAGAGTCTGTGGTTGGCAGTGTCGTAGGCGGCTGAAAGATCTATAAACACCGCTCCTGTTATCTGCCGCCTTTGGAAGCCGTCCTCTATATGCTGTGTCAAATTCAACACCTGTGCTGTGCAGCTCTTCCCTTGTCTAAATCCTGCCTGTTGAGGGATCAGTAATGGTTCTATCATATCTGTAATTCTTTGGAGGATCAACCTTTCCAATACCTTATACAGGTGGCATAGGAGGGAGATTGGCCTATCAGTGTTAATATTTGCTGATGACATTGCTATCATTAGTGAAAGCTTAGAATAAATACAGGTTCTGTTGAGTGGAATGAACGGTCTAATGAGTACAGAATATGGATTGAGAGTAAATCAAAGAAAGATGAAAGTAATGAGAAGTAGCAGAAACTTAACATCAGAATTGCTGATCAAGAAATAGACGAAGTTAAAGAATTTTGGTACTGGGCAGCGAAACAACACATGAAGGACGGAGCAAGGACATAAAAAGCAGACTGTCACTGGCAAAAAGGGCATTTCTAACTAAGAGAGGTCTATTAAAGTCAAACATAGATCTTAATTTGAGGACGAAATTGCTGAATGTACCTTTGAAGGACAGCATTGTATGATAGTGAAGCATGAACTGTGGTAAAACCGGAGAAGAAAAAACTCGAAACATTTGCTACAGCAAAATGTTGAATATTATGTGGACTGATAGGGTAAGGAATGAGGAAGTTCTCCGCAGAATTGGAAAGAAATATGTGGAAAACACTGACAAGAAGAAGGGACTGGATGATGGAAGACATCAAGGAATAACATCCATGGTACTAGAGCGAACTGTATGGGGTAAAAAGTGTAGAGGAAGACAGAGACTGGAATATATCCAGCAAATAACTAGAAGTGCTTCTATGAGATGAAGAAATAGGACCTGACACAGGAGAAGATTTCGTGGCGGACCGTATCAAACCATTCAGAAAACACTATTTTCACACTGGTGTATACGTGCTTGTGTAATTACAGAGTACACAGAAATCGAAATTTCCATTATTGGAAGTAAGTAGCAACACGTAAGTAAACTCAGAATCTATAAATAATTTCATTCGTTATGTTGTAAAAATGGCTGCATATAACTTGCGTGCATGACACTGAAGTCTGCATAGATAACGGACTGTCACTTACAGACAGTTGCCTATATAATATGGCGAAAATAAGTATGCAGTTTTATGTAAAAATGAATACTTTAAAAGTTGACATATTGAACTTTTGTACTCATGTCTTCCTCAGCTGCATTTATAATTACGGTATACTGATAATTTTTAATTTTTGGACCGTCTGACTGCAACTGAATAAAACACAATTTTCGTGCCATATGCGTTTCGGCTTTATTCTCTGCAAGACATCTTCAGTGGCGTGAAATATGACAGTATTTTTACTATTTAGTTTTCATTTTGAGGGAATGTACCTATAGGCTATAAACAGTTCTGGTGGTTAGTTTTTGCTATGGTGTAGTAACATTTTAAATTCTACTTACAGGTTGCGCGGACGATTTCCTACGTATTATGCTTCTGTTCCGTTTTTGATGCTGTTCCTGTTATTATATATACACTCCTGGAAATTGAAATAAGAACACCGTGAATTCATTGTCCCAGGAAGGGGAAACTTTATTGACACATTCCTGG
Source organism: Schistocerca nitens (assembly GCF_023898315.1). Taxonomy (NCBI): domain Eukaryota; kingdom Metazoa; phylum Arthropoda; class Insecta; order Orthoptera; family Acrididae; genus Schistocerca; species Schistocerca nitens. Next base: position 137,739,226 of record NC_064625.1, on the reverse strand, counting down.
GGTCAGATACATCACATGATCACACTGACAGAACCACAGGCACATAGACACAGGCAACAGAGCATGCACAATGTCGGCACTAGTACAGTGTATATCCACCTTTCGCAGCAATGCAGGCTGCTATTCTCCCATGGAGACGATCGTAGAGATGCTGGATGTAGTCCTGTGGAACGGCTTGCCATGCCATTTCCACCTGGCGCCTCAGTTGGACCAGCGTTCGTGCTGGACGTGCAGACCGCGTGAGACGACGCTTCATCCAGTCCCAAACATGCTCAATGGGGGACAGATCCGGAGATCTTGCTGGCCAGGGTAGTTGACTTACACCTTCTAGAGCACGTTGGGTGGCACGGGATACATGCGGACGTGCATTGTCCTGTTGGAACAGCAAGTTCCCTTGCCGGTCTAGGAATGGTAGAACGATGGGTTCGATGACGGTTTGGATGTACCGTGCACTATTCAGTGTCCCCTCGACGATCACCAGTGGTGTACGGCCAGTGTAGGAGATCGCTCCCCACACCATGATGCCGGGTGTTGGCCCTGTGTGCCTCGGTCGTATGCAGTCCTGATTGTGGCGCTCACCTGCACGGCGCCAAACACGCATACGACCATCATTGGCACCAAGGCAGAAGCGACTCTCATCGCTGAAGACGACACGTCTCCATTCGTCCCTCCATTCACGCCTGTCGCGACACCACTGGAGGCGGGCTGCACGATGTTGGGGCGTGAGCGGAAGACGGCCTAACGGTGTGCGGTACCGTAGCCCAGCTTCATGGAGACGGTTGCGAACGGTCCTCGCCGATACCCCAGGAGCAACAGTGTCCCTAAGTTGTTGGGAAGTGGCGGTGCGGTCCCCTACGGCACTGCGTAGGATCCTACGGTCTTGGCGTGCATCCGTGCGTCGCTGCGGTCCGGTCCCAGGTCGACGGGCACGTGCACCTTCCGCCGACCACTGGCGACAACATCGATGTACTGTGGAGACCTCACGCCCCACGTGTTGAGCAATTTGGCGGTACGTCCACCCGGCCTCCCGCATGCCCACTATACGCCCTCGCTCAAAGTCCGTCAACTGCACATACGGTTCACGTCCACGCTGTCGCGGCATGCTACCAGTGTTAAAGACTGCGATGGAGCTCCGTATGCCACGGCAAACTGGCTGACACTGACGGCGGCGGTGCACAAATGCTGCGCAGCTAGCGCCATTCGACGGCCAACACCGCGGTTCCTGGTGTGTCCGCTGTGCCGTGCGTGTGATCAATGCTTGTACAGCCCTCTCGCAGTGTCCGGAGCAAGTATGGTGGGTCTGACACACCGGTGTCAATGTGTTCTTTTTTCCATTTCCAGGAGTGTAATTGCCACTTGGGGTTTTCTCCACATTTCACAGCACTAGCAACTGAACACTTGTTTTGATGCAATGTTTTGGTTTGTGTAGTCTACTGTCGGAAGTTGTTGCCAAAGATCGAACGTTATTACCAACTGCCGGCCTCTGTGGCCGAGCGGTTCTAGGCGCTTCAGTCCGGAACCGCGCTGCTGCTACGGTCGCAGGTTCAAACCCTGCCTCGGGCGTGGATATGTGTGATGTCCTTAGGTTGGTTAGGTTTAAGTAGTTCTAAGTTCTAGGGGACTGATGACCTCAGATTTTAAGTCCCATAGTGCTCAGAGCCATTTCAACCATATTGCCAACTTTCGAGTGTAATTTTTGAAGTATTTGTGATCTATTTGTGTATGCATGTGTGTGTGTGTGTGTGTGTGTGTGTCCAGAAGGCATGTACCTGAGAGCAAAATTATGCAAATGGAATAGGTCGTAGTTGAAGATGAAATGGGGGATATGATACTGCGTGAAGAATTTGACAGAGTGCTGAAAGAGCTAAGTCGGAACAAGGCCCCAGGAGTAGACAACATTTCATTAGAACTACTGACAGCCTTGGGCGATCCAGTCCTGACAAAACTCTACCATCTGGTGAGTAAGATGTATGAGACAGCCGAAATACCCTCAGACTTCAAGAAGAATATAATAATTCCAATCCCAAAGGGATCATGTGCTGACAGGTGTGGAAATTACCGAACTATCAGTTTAATAAGTCACGGCCGCAAAATACTAACACGAATTCTTTACAGACGAATGGAAAAACTGGTAGAAGCCGACCTCGGGGAAGGTCAGTTTGGATGCTGTAGAAATGTTGGAACACGCGAGGCAATGCTGACCCTACGACTTATCTTAGAAGATAGATTAAGGAAAGGCGAACATACATTTCTAGCATTAGAAAAAGCGTTTGACAATTTTGACTGGAATAGTCTCTTTCAAATTCTGAAGGTCGCAGGGAGCGAAAGGCTATTTACATTTTGTACAGAAAAAGGATGGCAGTTTAAGAGTCGAGGGGCATGAAAGGGAAGCAGTGGTTGAGTAGGGAGTTTTAGCCGAACCCCAGGGTTATTCAATCTGTATATTGAGCAAACAGTGAAGGAAACAAAAGAAAAATTTGGAGCAGGAATTAAAATCCTTGTAATTGTGTCAGAGACAGCAAAGCATTTGTAAGAGCAGTTGAATGGAATGGACAGGGTTTAGAAAGGAGTCTGTAAGATGATCATCAACAAGAGTAAAACAAGGATAACGGAATGTATTTTTAATTAAATCTGGTGATGCTGGGGGAATTAGATTAGGAAATGAGACACTTAGGGTAATAGATGAGTTTTGCTATTTGGGGAGCGAAGTAACTGATGATGGTCGAAGTAGAGAGGATATAAAATGTAGACTGACAATGGCAAGGAAAGCGTTTTCGAAGAAGAGAAATTTGTTAACATCGATTATAGATTTAAGTGTCAGGAAGTTCCATGTGAAAGTATTTGTATGTAGCCAAGTATGAAAGTGAAACATATACGATAAATACACAACTGGCCATTGAAATTGCTAAACCACGAAGATGACGTGCTACAGACGCGAAAATTAACCGACGGGAAGAAGATGCTGTGATATGCAAATAATTAGCTTTTCAGAACATTCACACAAGGTTGGCGCCGGTGGCGACACCTACAACGTGCTGACGGAAGGAAAGTTTCCAACCGATTTCTCATACACAAGCAGCAGTTGACAGGCGTTGCCAGGTGAAACGTTGTTGTGATGCCTCGTGTAAGGAGGAGAAATGCGCACCATCACGTTTCCGACTTTGATAAAGGTCGGAACGTAGCCTATCGCGATTGCAGTTTATCGTATCGCGACATTGCTGCTCGCGTCGGTTGAGATCGAATGACTGTTAGCCGAATATGTAATCGGTGGGTTCAGGAGGGTAATACGGAACGCCGTGCTGGATCCCAACGGCCACGTATCACTAGCAGTCGAGGTGACAGGCATCTTATCCGCATGGCTGTAACGCATCGTGCAGCCACGTCTCGATCCCTGAGTCAACAGTTTGCAAGACAACAACCATCTGCACGAACAGTTGACGACGTTTGCAGCAGCATGGACTATCAGCTCGGAGACTATGGCTGCGGTTACCCTTGACGCTGCATCACAGACAGGAGCGCCTGCGATGGTGTACGCGACGACGAACCTGGGTGCACGAATGGCCAAACGTCATTTTTTCGGATGAATCCAGGTTCTGCTTACAGCATCATGATGGTCGCATCCGTGCTTGGTGACATCGTGGTGATCGCACATTGGAGGCGTGTATTCGTCATTGCCATACTGGCGTATCACCCCGTGTGATGGTATGGGGTGCCATTGGTTACACGTCTCGGTCACCTCTTGTTCGCATTGACGGCACTTTGAACAGTTGTGAGACTCGATAAGATAAAGTCAATGTTGTATGAATTAATGTAAACGATATGTAAATAACAAGTAAATCTCGGATGCACACCGGGGTTGAAATACTCGAGGCTGGCATACACACACACATTCCAGACACGACGGCCACAGGTGCTTTCTGTTCGGGAGGGGCAACTGCACGCCAGGGGGGCTCGCCCCTTCAGAGGACGAGTCAATGCCAAACGCCGAGGTGACCACACGTAGAGTAGACAGCGTTAGCCCGAGTGAAAGGAAGAATGACCCCATGTTCGGCTTAAAAGCAAATTCCGCTACATTGTGTGGGAGGTTTTCACAGGGAGACAGCAAACGCCAAACGCCGATGCTGCAGATTTCCAGATTGGTCGCCTTAAACTAAACACCATTCTCCCGTTTTAGAAGAGCAGTGCTGATTGGCAGACAATGTTCCTGACGCCTGGAGCTGACGGAGTGATGGAAGAGACCGAAAGATATACTCCTTCATGTCTGGTGTGGGGAGGGGCCATTCTGTTGTCGTTCTTGGAGCGAGAACACATAACGAGAGTGTGTCCGCTCATACATGTACTCAAAGAGCGAGGAACAAGTCTCTCCTCAGTACTTCACTGGGAGAGACCTCTTTAGAGAGGGACCGGAGTGTGACTTTATATTGAGTTCTTGTGTTTAAGCGTTGTTCACTGTGTTGGCCGCCACACTTATTGTGTTGTGTGAACGGACAGAGTTATAGTTAAACGCCTGCGAGCGAATTTTTGAGTGGCATCGCGGTGGACTGGTTATCTGACCAGTGTACCACGCCAATAGTTAGACTAGGGGCGAGTTCATCAAAGCGTAGGGAGAGTTTGATTGGCGAAGGTCAATCCAGATAGAATGAGAGTTATCTTATTTGTCAGCAGCGAGAGGCGCAAACAGCAGTCATCGCAGCTTACGGTATTGTGTGCTACAACTCTTGTGAGCCGCATATTTCCTACACAACAGTACACTTCACTGCATTTCACACGCGACAGCCTCGACCATACCTAGCAACATTCTAATGGATAATTATTCAAGTTGAGTAGGCGCGGCTCTCAGCCATTCTGCCATGTGAATAACAATCTTAAACTTTGTATAGAAATTTCATTAGCGAAATCTATCCTTAAGAGGTAACTTCACATTCCAAAAAGACTCCGGAAATAACTTGTTCAGTTCATAACTGAAAGTGCCATTGTGATTTGTCAGAATTTTTGCAAAATAAATAATAATTTTCTTTAGTTGCATGTTTTTCTTACACTAACTAGCACTACTCCAGTACCCAAGTATCCCACTAGTTACGTACGAAATTTTGTGTCATTTCCTTATAACGGATGACTCCAGAAGATATTTATTGCTGAAAGTTTTTCAGGCATTTCTCTTTTGAACGTTAGCAGCGTCTGTCTGACTTCTATAGTAGTGTGGGGGTGAAAATTGCATCTTGCATGAGCCACAGGGTAAAGGCTACATCTCAGATTAATCCGTTGCGCAGAATGACAAAATAGCACCCACACGCTCACACAGTGGACGTTACATTTCAGATGTGTTACGACCCGTGGCTCTACCCTTCATTCGATCCCTGTGAAACCCTACATTTCAGCAGGATAATGCACGACCGCATGTTGCAGGTCCTGTACGGGCCTCTCTGGATACAGAAAATGTTCGACTGTTGCCCTGGGCAGCACATTCTCCAGATCTCTCACCAATTGAAAACGTCTGGTCAATGGTGGCCGAGGAACTGGCTCGTCACAATACGCCTGTCACTTCTCTTGATGAACTGTGGTATCGTGTTGAAGCTGCACGGGCAGCTGTACCTGTACACGCCATCCAAGCTCTGTTTGACTCAATGCCCAGGCGTATCAAGGCCGTTATTACGCCCAGAGGTGGTTGTTCTAGGTACTGATTTCCCAGGCTCTATGCACCCAAATTGAGTGAAAATGTAATCACATGTCAGTTCTAGTATAATATATTTGTCCGATGAATACCCGTTTATCATCTGCATTTATTCTTGGTGTAGCAATTTTAATGGCCAGTAGTTTATAATACGATCATGTTTAATAACATCCTATTAAATGCGAAAAATTTAGGTTAGTCTTCACCGTGACTGTTGCTGACATGAAATGAAAAAAGTTTAGTGTTACCGGTCACTGTTTGTGTATCTTCACGGCGCGTTTCAAAGGTTTAAACATCCATCATCAGGCGGATTTACATTTGTCGGTACGACGCACGTGTGTGTTGTGCTACGATTTTTGAGGAACTTATGGCATTGTCTCCAGTAGTCATAGGTTCCTGTCACTATCGTAACTTATACACGTAATATGTTCGGACAGTGAAAGGTACCTGTGACCACTGCAGACTGTGCCGTAAGTTCCTCTAAAAATGGTAACACAACACACACGTATGTCATACCAACAATTGTAAATCCACCTGATGATGGAGGTTTAAACCTTTGAAACGCGTCGCGGAGATAAATAGACAGTGACTGGTAACAGTAAACTTGTTGATTCCATTGAACCTATTCACTGACAGATCATCACAAGAAAATGAAACAGTTACAAGTAACTAAGGCTGGCGGACATTCAAGACAAGGAACTGATAGCTAGGCTGCTACGCTATGGGCACACTGATCCGTTCCCGCGATCTGCCGACAGTGATTGGCAAAATTTGAGTTCGTACAGTTATGCCTGCCAGAAGGGCGTCTTCCTCTTGCTCGTTACCACTCTAGTTTACTGAATACATCGTGACCTATACACGTCGAAGCTGATGGCAGATCTTACCATACTTTTTAAACAGCGTCTTTCTGTTGTCCGCCAGTGCTGCTGTCGGAGGCCACAGTGTCAGACGATGTCTGCGAATCCCGAAAGGCTGCCTTAGGTAAACTTAAATGCTCCAGTTGCATCTGGAAAGTGAAATGGCTGCTTCTCACACCGAATTCCGCTCGCAGAATTCGAAGCGATTCTCTCTCTAGCAGCGGATGAAGTGCCCCCTTAGTTTCTCCAGTCTTTCCTCGTAACAATCGCCCCTTCTTCGAGAGCCAATCCTAGCCCCTCACGACCAGTCATACAATGACAAGTGTCAATTCTCCAGGAGCGCCTTCCCACGTCTCAATAATTTTCCGAAGCTGCTACGTCAGACCAGGCTGACCGATGAAAGTCCCGCATTTTCACGTATAGAGGCCTATAGCTAAGTGGATAAGGATGGATAAGACGCACCATTGCAGTCTACGTTCAAAAGGGGATGCATAAACGACGACAAGCGAAGCTTAGTACAGATTCGTGCGTGCGTGGAAAGATCTATGCAGCGAAGCATACAACTACCATCGTAACCCCTTAGCAAAAGCTCTGGCAGAGAATCCGAGAAAATTTTGATCGTGTGTTAAATCGCTAAGCGATTCTAAGGCTTCCATTCAGTCCCTTGCTGACCGGTGTGGTGTGGCAGTTGAATATAGCAAAACGAAAGCCGAAGTTTTAAATTTCACGTTCAAGAAATCTTTCTTGTTGGAGAACCGTACAAACATACCGTCATTTGACCATCGGGCAGACTCCCGTATGGATGACATAGTACGAGGGTAATCCCAAAAGTAAGGTTCAAAATGGTTCAAATGGCTCTGAGCACTATGCGACTGAACTTCTGAGGTCATCAGTCGCCTAGAACTTAGAACTAATTAAACCTAACTAACCTAAGGACATCACACACATCCATGCCCGAGGCAGGATTCGAACCTGCGACCGTAGCGGTCGCCCGGTTTCAGACTGTAGCGCCTAGAACCTCACGGTCACTCCGGCCGGCCCAAAAGTAAGGTCTCCTATTGAAAGGTGGCTACACTGAGCCACAGCGCCAGAGATTGCGTTAGAGAGTATTGTTCCGCCGCCTCCACTGGCAGTGATTATTGAGAACTCGTAGTGGGCAGTGCTTTGGGAGAACTCGTGGTAGTCAGTGCTGAGATGTCGTAGTGAGGAGTGTTTGTTGAGATGAGCTAGTAGGCAGTGCTTGCTGAGATGTGATACTGAAAAGTTCTTGTTGAGATGTGATAGTAGCGAGTCGGTGTGGAGAGATTGTAATGTCTAGAGTGCTTTTCATCAATATAAATTAAGGTAACAAACTACTTTTCTTTTCTTTCTCATTATTTCAATGTCCTGAATAATGCGTCATTACAGGTTCAGTCAACAAAGCATCTGGCTTGTGTTCTTGGATTAGAGTGTAATTCTGGTTTTCTTGAGTAATTATGGTATTTCTATTTTCTTTAATTAATTAATTCGGAATAAATGATATTTAAAATTTCTTGTGTTGTTGAAGAAGAACCGTGCCAGATGCGTACGTTGAGTCATACTTCCACACACAGAACAGTTACACTTGTGCTTTGGTTTCGTAGGTTTTATAGTTGCTGGGGACTTAATTAATTAATTGTGTTAATGAAAATTTCCATTTCATTCTTTGTTATTGTTCTATGCAGTCAGATTGCGTAATAATACTAGTCAGGGCCAACCGTTACGAGACTTCGTAACCGAACAGACAGCTACTAAAGCAAAAAATTAAAATTATTTGCATTTCATATTTTAAGTAAGCCCCCATGCACTATGTTTTTATAAGTACAGAACTCTGTGTGGCAGTTGGTCACACTGTTATGAAGAGTGCTTCACGCACTGTGTGTAAACATGCGCACGCCGCGCTGAGGCGCTCAGCCTTGGCTTGGCAGCCGTTGGGAATGGAGCTCCCGTTGGACGTTACCGCCAAATGCGAATTGCGCGCAGTTGTTCGGTTTTTGAACGCAAAGGGCACTGCGCCGATTGAAATCCGTCGCCAATGGAAGTGTATGGTGAGTCGTGCATGGCTGTCAAAAATGTTCGTGAGTGGTGCAGAGAGTTTGCAGCTGGTCGGACCGAAATTCACGACCAACAAAGGAGCGGGAGACCGTCAATTACTGAGGAGACAGTGCTGAAGGTTGAGCAAAGCATGCGTGAAGATCGGCGGATCATCCTGGATGATCTCTGCACGTTGGTTCCTGAGGTTTGGCCGGAAAGCGATCAGCTCCGACGACGAGGTGAAAGAAGAGGTTCATAACTTTCTGAACAGCATGGCGGCGAGCTGGTATGACATGGTCATACAAAAACTGCCACAGCGTCTACAAAAATGCATCGACATAAATGGTAATTATGTCGAAAAATAGTTAAATGTTCAAGCTGTAAAGCCCGCATCTCGTGGTCGTGCGGTAGCGTTCTCGCTTCGCACGCCCGGGTTCCCGGGTTCGATTCCCGGCGGGGTCAGGGACTTTCTCTGCCTCGTGATGGCTGGGTGTTGTGTGATGTCCTTAGGTTAGTTAGGTTTAAGTAGTTCTAAGTTCTAGGGGACTGATGACCATAGATGTTTAGTCCCATAGTGCTCAGAGCCATTTGAACCATTTTTTCAAGCTGTAAACTGATGTAAACCATTGTAAAAATAAACAGGTCTATGTACTTATGAAAAAATATACCTTACCTTTGGGATTACCCTCGTAATAAACATCCTCGGCGTTGAGAAACAACTGAAAAAGGTCCGGATGGAATCCCAGTTAGATTTCACAAACAGAACTTTACGGCACTGGCCCCTTACCTAGCTTGCATTTATCGGGAATGTCTCGCCCAGCATAAAGTCGCAAGAGAATGGAAAAAGTCGCAGGTGACTCCAATGTATAAGAAGGGTGAAAGAACGGACCCACAAAACTGCAGATCAGCATCAATAACTTCTGTTTGCTCCAGAATCCTTGAACATATTCTCTGTTTGAATAAAATAAACTTTGTTGAGACTAAGTAACTTATATCCAGGAATCAGCATGGTTTTACAAAGCTTGTCCTTTTCTCATATGATACACCGATAACTATGGATGAAGGGCAACGGGCAGATTCCATATTCTAGATTGGGCGAAAGCATTTGACACGGTGCCCCATTGCAAGCTGTTAACGAAGTTACGAGCATATGGAATAAACTAACAGATATGTGAGTGGCTCGAAAGACTTCTTAAATAATAGAACCCAGTATGTTATCTCGACGGCGAGTGTTCATCAGAGACAAGGGTATCGTCAGGTGTGCCCCAGGGAAGTGTGACAGGACCACTGTTGTTCTCTGTATACACAAATGATCTAATTAAAAGAACATTGTCAAACAATCTGTGAAAACGAAGTTCATTTATCCTACATGTTTAAATATTTTAACACCTCTTAATTGACAATAGCTGTTAAATAAGCTAAGTTGGTGTGTGTTTATTATTATTTCTTGACAATGTTCTTTAACTAAGAAATTTTACACTGTTATCTGACTTAGAATTCATTGGATAGTAATGACATCATACGGTCAGAAGTGGGCGGAGCCTCCATTATATATAGTAAGACGTGCACTGGTTTCTCCAGTAGTGATTCTCCAGCAGAAGGAGGTTCTTACTCATTGGTAATTCATCGTTTTATAGCTTTATAACTTTATGTATTTTCTTTAATGTATGTAGCCCCCTAATTAAAGCTCTGTATACGACTTATAGGTCTGAAGATGACCACAGTAGTGGTCGAAACCGGTCACCATTCTAAATAAATTGTGATCAAGACTGTTTTTAATAGTAAACCTCCTTAATCGTTTTAGTCATTTGTATATAGTTTTGTTTAGGAAAGTTGGCTAGCCAAACCTTAAAAGATCTGTGTTCTTACCCTTAATCTGTTCCTCAGCTGATTGGAAGTAATGAGAGTTCTGATGGGAATTCTATGGACATTTGTACTATTTAAGTAAAGCTTTACCCGAGTATATTTACCTAGTCATATTCAAATTTCAAGTTTTATGGGTCATGTTCCAGTTAAAGAAATTTGTTAGTTGTACACGTGGCCTTGTAAGGTGATTTTTACGTCTGCCACAGACGGCCCCTGCCAGGCAGGCTTCACACAAGACACTCCTGTGTACCATATAACATACACAAGCACTTGCAGGCGCAACCAAGAGGAAAACAATTCTTCAAAACAAACAGAACTTGCTAGGGACTAATCCTTTTTCTGCAGAGGTCGCCTCACAGACACAGGGAAAGTTGGAGTTCTCCGCCGACCTCCGCCGGCCTTATAAGGCCAGAGCAGCAGCAGTACAGTCAGTTCCTCGCCGAGCTAGGACCAGTTCCGACGGATCTCACCGACGCTCTTGATGAATGGTCGTCTACAAGTTATTTGTTTTTGTGTGTATACAGGGTGAGAAGTATTTAAACCGACAAACTCTGGGAGGTTGCAGGGGACTTCAAAACAAATATTTTTCCCTAATGTCATTCTTTCCTACGAGAATTATTTAAACCGTTGGACGCCGTATTACGCTCTTCCGTTGATAGAGGCCGTATTACGATCTTCAGTAGTTAGAGGGCGTATTACGCTCTTCAGTTGTAGGCAACTGCTGTCTCTGCATTGTCTTTGTTTACTAATGGAGCGATACACCTGGAGTGAGTACACCGATATGATTGGTGCGTACTACGTAGCGCACCACAATGGACGAGCTGCACAGCGGGTTTATTAACAACAATATCCTAGTCACCATATCCCTCATCGTGCGACCTTTGCTGCTGTGTACCAACGTCTGCATGAGACCGGGTCATTTAGCAGATTACCTGGACAGGGATGCCGTCGCTCGCTAAGAACGCTGCAATTTGAGGAAGCTGTCTTGCAGCATGTGGAACGGGATCCTTCAATCAGCACTCGTGCAATTGCACGTCACATGGGGACGAATCAGACGAATGTAAGAACAGTCCTTCGAGAGCAATTGTTACGACCATTTCACTTACAGCGTGTCCACAACCTGGAAACAGTTGATTATCCAGCCAGAGCACAGTTTTCGCAGTGGTACCTGGAACAGTGTGAAATGCATCCTACATTTCCATCCTCTGTGTTGTTTACCGATGAAGCATCGTTCTGGCGTGATGGAGTCTTCAACATGCACAATTCGCATGTTTGGAGTGGGGGTAACCCACATGCCACAGCTACTAGCGCTCATCAAGTGCGGTTCTTCGTTAATGTGTGGGTCGATGTTGTTGGGGACTGTTTAACTGGGTCGTATCTGCTACCTAGTTGTTGTCTCTTGGTCATAAAAAATGGAAAAGTGTTTGTTGGCTTAATTAATTTGCCACCAGAGAAATCTTCCTCTACCGGTTTAAATACACCTCATAGGAAAAAATGGCATTAGGGAAAAACACCCCCCCCGCCCCCCCTATGAACCATGGACCGTGTCGTTGGTGGGGAGGCTTGCGTGCCTCAACGATACAGATAGCCGTACCGTAGGTGCAACCACAACGGAGGGGTATCTGTTGAAAGGCCAGACAAACGTGTGGTTCCTGAAGAGGGGCAGCAGCCTTTTCAGTAGTTGCAGGGGCAACAGTCTGGTTGACTGACTGATCTGGCCTTGCAACACTAACCAAAACGGCCTTGCTGTGCTGGTACTGCGAACGGCTGAAAGCAAGGGGAAACTACAGCCGTAATTTTTCCCGAGGACATGCAGCTTTACTGTATGATTAAATGATGACACTTGAAGTAGTAAAGGAGTTTTGCTATTTGGGGAGCAAAATAACTGATGATGTTCGAAGTATAGAGGATATAAAATGTAGACTGACAATGGCAAGGAAAGCGTTTCTGAAGAAGATAACTTTGTTAACATCGGGTATTGATTTAAGAGTCAGGAAGTCGTTTCTGAAAGTATTTGTATGGAGTGTAGCCATGTATAGAAGTGAAATTTGGGCGATAAATGAACAAGAAGAGAATAGAAGCTTTCGAAATGTGGTGCTACAGAAGAATGCTGAAGATTAGATGGGTAGATCACATAACTAATGTGGAGGTATTGAATAGAGTTGGGGAGAAGAGGAGCTTGTGGCACAACCTGACTAGAAGAAGGGATCGGTTGGTGAGACATGTTCCGAGGCATCAAGGGATCACCAATTTAGTACTGGAGGGCAGCGTGGAGGGTAAAAATCGTAGAGGGAGACCAAGAGATGAATACAGAAGCAGATTCAGAAAGATGTAGAGTGCAGTAGGTACTGGGAGATGAAGAAGCTTGCACAGGATAGAGTAGCATGGAGAGCTGCATCAAACGAGTCTCAGGACTGAAGACCACAACAACAACAACAACACCTGGAACAGCGTGAAATGCATCCTACATTTCCATCCTCTGTGTTGCTTACTGATGAAGCAACGTTCGGGCGTGACGGAGTCTTCAACATTCACATTTCGAATGTTTGGAGTGGGGGTAACCCACATGCCACAGCTACTAGCGCTCATCAAGTGCGGTTCTTCGTTAAAGTGTGGGTCGGTGTTGAGGGGACTGTTTAATTGGGTCGTATCTGCTACCTAGTTGTTGTCTCTTGGTCATGAAAAATGGAAAAGTGTTTGTTGGTTTAATTAATTTTCCACCAGAGAAATCTTCCTCTACCTGTTTAAATACTCCTCATAGGAAAAAATGACATTAGCGAATAATATTTGTTTTGATGTCCCTTACCACCTCCCAGAGTTCGTCGGTTTATATACTTTTCACCCGGTATAGTGATTGTTCGAGCAGTGTAGTTCAGTTTCAATAAACGACATTATACTGGAATGAAATTTTCACTCTACAGCGGAGTGTGCGCTGATATGAAACTTCCTGGCTACAGCGGAGTGTGCGCTGATATGAAACTTCCTGGCAGATTAAAACGGTATGCCGGATCTAGACTCGAACTCGGGACCTTTGCCTTTCGCGGGCAAGTGCTCTACCAGCTGAGCACTTGCCCGCGAAAGGCAAAGGTCCCGACTTCGAGTCTCGGTCCGGCACACCGTTTTAATCTGCCAGGAAGTTTCATATCAGCGCACACTCCGCTGTAGAGTGAAAATTTCATTCTAGAAACATCCCCCAGGCTGTGGCTAAGCCATGTCTCCGCAATATCCTTTCTTCCAGGAGTGCTAGTTCTGCAAGGTTCGCAGGAGAGCTTCTGTGAAGTTTGGAAGGTAGGAGACGAGGTACTGGCGGAATTAAAGCTGTGAGGACGTGGCGTGAGTCATGCTTGGGCAGCTCAGTTGGTAGAGCACTTGCCCGCGAAAGGCAAAGGTCCCGAGTTCGAGTCTCGGTCCAGCACACCGTTTTAATCTGCCAGGAAGTTTGACATTATCTGAGTGTTCTACAATACTGAGTATTCAACAGTGATTGAGATTTTATAATGCTTCTGTTTGTAATAAAATATTTAGCAACTACAACGCATTACTATCGTGATTTTGGTGTGTCACTACCATTACCACATTTCACTGCTTGATAGACATGAGGTATTTTTGGGACGAGAATATTGCAGTCTCGTACTTGTAGACCCCTCACACCTGGCCTGCCGTGTTCTTCCAAGGGCACAGAGCAGTAAACACCTGCAGCTTTCTCAGAGCCTGCGTGGCGCCCACCGGTATATTGCTCTCCTACTGCGAGACTGGCGCTGTCTTCTTTGTATTCTACGCCCGCGGCTCATTGTTGCCCGTCTTCCGAGGCCTTTACTGTGCTTTACAACGCCCTCTCCACTGTAAAACCCTTTAGCACCGCGGGAACGACAATCATCTCGTGCGGAATCCCGGCGATTCCTCTGCGGCTGTCCGGATGGCCGCAGGTCATCTGCTGTACGCATTGCGCCTTTCGGCCTGCTTTGGTCTGTGAAATTGCCAGCAAAGGTAATACTCAAGAAATAGAACGCCTAGAACGAGATTTTCACTCTGCAGCCGGGTGTGCGCTGATCTGAAACTTCCTGGCAGATTAAAACTGTGCGCTCTACCACTTGCCCGCGAAAGGCAAAGGTCCCGAGTTCGAGTCTCGGTCCGGCACACAGTTAAAATCTGCCAGGAAGTTTCATATCAGCGCACACTCCGCTGCAGAGTGAAAATCTCATTCTGGAAACATCCCCCAGGCTGCGGGTAAGCCATGTCTCCGCAATATCCTTTCTTTCAGGAGTGCTAGTTCTGCATGGTTCGCAGGAGAGCTTCTGTAAAGTCTGGAAGGTAGGAGACGAGGTACTGGCAGAAGTAAAGCTGTGAGGACGGGGCGTGAGTCGTGCTTGGGTAGCTCAGTTGGTAGAGCACTTGCCCGCGAAAGGCAAACGTCCTGAGTTCGAGTCTTGGTCCGGCACATACTTTTAATCTGCCAGGAAGTTTCAGTAAAACGCCTACCTGCCTTATATCGTGTAGGGCCCCCGCGAGCACACAAAAGCGCCGCAACACCACGTGATAAGGACTCGATTTAATGTCTGAAGTAGTGCTGGAGTCCCTGACACCATGAATCCTGCAGGGCTGTCCATAAATCCGTAAGAGTACGAGGGGATGGAGATCTCTTCTGAACAGCACGTTGCAAAGCATCCCAGATATGATCAATAATGTTCATGTCTGGGGAGTCTGGAAAGTGTTTAAACTCCAAAGAGTATTCCTGGAACCATTCTGTAGCAATTCTGGACGTGTGGTGTGTCGCATTGTCCTGCTGGAATTTCCCATGTCCGTCGGAATGCACAATGGACATGAATGAATGCAGGAGATCAGACAGGATGCTTACGTACGTGTCACCTGTCAGAGTCGTATCTAGATGTATTGTAAGTAGGCTGTTTAGGTTTTTATGTCGGTAACGCCACGTAGCGCTCTGTATGAAAATCACTGGCTGTGCTGTGTGCTGTCTGTGACTGGTTTGCATTGTTGGAATATTTGCTATTGTAGTGTTGGGCAGCTGGTTGTGAACAGCGCGTAGCGTTGCGCAATTGGAGGTGAGCTGCCAGCAGTGGTGGATGTGGGGAGAGAAATGGCAGAGTTTTGAGAGCGGACGATCTGGACGTGTGTCCGTCAGAAAAAGGAAATTTGTAAGACTGGATGTCATGAACTGATATATACAGGGTGTTACAAAAAGGTACGGCCAAACTTTCAGGAAACATTCCTCACACACAAAGAAAGAAAATATGTTATGTGGACATGTGTCCGGAAACGCTTACTTACCTTGTTAGAGCTCATTTTATTACTTCTCTTGAAATCACATTAATCATGGAATTGAATCACACAGCAACAGAACGTAACAGCGTAATTTCAAACACTTTGTTAGAGGAAATGTTCAAAATGTCCTCCGTTAGCGAGGATATATGCATCCACCCTCCGTCGCATGGAATCCCTGATGCGCTGATGCAGCCCTGGAGAATGGCGTATTGTATCACAGCCGTCCACAATACGAGCACGAAGAGTCTCTACATTTGGTACCGGGGTTGCGTAGACAAGAGCTTTGGAATGCCCCCATAGATGAAAGACAAGAGGGTTGAGGTCAGGAGAGCGTGGAGGCCATGGAATTGGTCCGCCTCTACCAATCCATCGGCCACCGAATCTGTTGTTGAGAAGCGTACGAACACTTCGACTGAAATGTGCAGGAGCTCCATCGTGCATGAACCACATGTAGTGTCGTACTTGTAAAGGCACATGTTCTAGCAGCACAGGTAGAGTATCCCGTATGAAATCATGATAACGTGCTCCATTGAGCGTAGGTGACGAAAACTAAAATGAGCTCTAACATGGAAATTAAGCATTTCTGGACACATGTCCACATAACATCTTGTCTTTATTTGTGTGTGAGGAATGTTTCCTGAAAGTTTGGCCGTACCTTTTTGTAACACCCTGTATATATTGTGTGTGTGAAATGTTATGGGACTTA
This sequence comes from Schistocerca nitens, assembly GCF_023898315.1. Lineage (NCBI taxonomy): Eukaryota > Metazoa > Arthropoda > Insecta > Orthoptera > Acrididae > Schistocerca > Schistocerca nitens. The sequence goes on along the minus strand of NC_064625.1, from coordinate 137,722,794 downwards.
ACTGCTAAGGTCATCAGTCCCTAAGCTTACACACTACTTAACCTAAATTATCCTAAGGACAAACACACACACACCCATGCCTGAGGGAGGACTCGAACCTCCGCGGGGACCAGCCGCACAGTCCATGACTGCAGCGCCCTGGACGGCTCGGCTAATATTTATTATGACTTTTGAACACTATTAAGGTAAATACGTTGTTTGTTCTCCATCAGAATCTTTCATTTGCTAACTATGCCTATCAGTGGTTAGTGCCTACAGTAGTTAGAATCTTTTATTTAGCTGGCGGTATTGGCGCTCACTGTATTGCAGTATTTCGAGTAACGAAGATTTTTGTGAGGTAAGTGATTCATGAAAGGTGTAGGTTATTGTTAGTCAGGGCCATTCTATTGTAGGGATTATTGAAAGTTAGATTGCGTTGCTAAAAAAAAAAAAAAAAGTGGTAGTTTCTTGATCAGAGTAAGTAAAGAGAGAAATGTCTGAGGACATTCACTTTTGCTCATTGTTTGAAAATCAAATAACGTAGAGGTTTTCCAGCACTGTCATTTATAAATCTTCCTAAGGGGATGTTTCAGTAGCAGTGGCTCCATATCACTCTACAGCATAATAGAGCGTCCACCAGCTTGAACAATCGCCTGCTGACATGTACAGACCATGAATTCATGCGGTTGTCTCCATACCAGTTCACGCCCATCCGCTCGACACAATTTGAAACGAGACACGTCAGACAAGACATGTTTTCAGTCATCAACAGACCTATGTGAGTGTTGACAGGTCCAGGAGAGGCGTAAAGCTTTATGTAGTGCAGTCGTCAATGGAAGACGAGTGGGCCTTCCGCTGCAAAAGCCCATATCCATGTTCTTTCGTTGAATGGTTCGCACGCTGACACTTGTTGATGGCCCGGCTTTGAACTCTGCTGCAATTTGCGGATGGGTTGCACTTGTGTCACGTTGAACGATTCTCTTCAGTCGTCGTTGGTCCCGTTCTCGTACGATCTTTTCCGCAGCAACGGAGATTTGATGTTTCACCTGATTCCTGATATCTGCGGACACTTGTGAAATTGTCGAACGGGAAAATCCTCATTTCATCGCCACCTCGGAGATGCTGTGTGCCATCTCTGGTGCGGCGACTATAGCTCCACATTCAAACTCACTTAAATCTTAGTAACCTGCCATTGTATCAACAGTAACCGATCTAACAACTGCTCCACACACTTGTTGTCTTACATAGGCGTTGCCGACCGCATCTCCCTATTCTGCCTCCTTACATATCTCTGTATTTGAGTACGCATGCCTATACCAGTTTCTTTGGCTATGTTTTTACCAATTGAGGTACAGAACTCTAAAAATACAGAAAATATTTAAAAAATCGTAAAATATTAAAAAATATGGAAAAAATGGATACGAATTGGCAATGCAGGTTATTCTGTATTTAAACAGAGGAAGTAATCAAAGCTTGCTGCATAAGCACAAGAAATACGGGAGATGAATGACAGCACATGTATACATAGAAAAAAAGTATACAGAGAGAGTAATCGAGGTTTGTGGTAGGACTTTTAGTGTTCAAAATTCTTCAAATGTGTGTGAAATCTTATGAGACTTAACTGCTAAGGTCATCAGTCCCTAAGCTTACACACTACTTAACCTAAATTATCCTAAGGACAAACACAAACACCCATCCCCGAGGAAGGACTCGAACCTCCGCCGGGACCAGCCGCACAGTCCATGACTGCAGCGCCCGAGACCGCTCGGCTAATCCCGCGCGGCGGACTTTTAATGTAATCACTAGTTACATATAGGAGAGGGATGACACCTCATATAGGTGCTTTAATAAGTGGGAGGGAGAAGCTCTAGCGACGAAACTGCCACATTCCCTTACAGGTGGGCTTTACTGCATCAGCAATGGACATAACAGAAAAAAGTTCTGCAGGGAGGCGCTGAAAACCATGTAGAGGAGATAGAAATGCGAAGATGTGGCAATAGTAATAGGCCAAAGTCAAATTCATTTTGTAATGGATGAAGTGCCAGAACACGATTGTCAGCTAATGGATGTGTATATAGTGTAAGACTTTACTCAGACGTCTTAAAATCTGGACGTGGAATGGCAATGTAGGCTGTTCTGTATAATTTATTTTGCATTGAAGATCCTACTGTGGAGCTATCCAATAATACTATATAATAATATACTAATAATGTGGCTGTTTCTGTTAATAAGAAACCACACACAGTAGCGCGGGAAATACGGGTTTGAATCCTGGTTTGGCACAAATTTCCATGTGTTACTAATTTATAGTATTCCCGCGCCCGGGTTCCCGGGTTCGATTCCCGGCGGGGTCAGGGATTTTCTCTGCCTTGTGGTGACTGGGTGATGTGTGATGTTTTTAGGTTAGTTAGGTTTAAGTAGTTCTAAGTTCTAGGGGACCGATGACCATATATTTTAAGTCCCATAGTGCTCAGAGCCATTTGAACCATTTTTTTAATTTATAGTACAGGAGTTGTAAATCGTTTTCGCAATTTGCAAATCCATTTCATAATTTATTACAGCTGCAGTCATGAGCAGTGTCTGTTTCTCCGCAGATACAGGGATGTCCGAAGGAATGATGGACCAAACTATACAGACATTGTTCTACTGAGAAAAAAAAATTGTCTATAGAACTGTGTTAACAAAAATGCAATACAAAAAGGAAGTAGTTGTTAACAAACCATAAGTTAATTTCTTGTATCAAATTTGTTATTTACAAAAGAGCTTGATCCTTTCACTACAGAATACAAATGTCTAGGTTCATGCAACTGCCTTAGAGAGAAAAGGATGAAAACTATTGTTAATAATCCAGAAACGAATTTGATATTATTATTAGTATTAGTTGCAACAACCTTATCTTCTCATTATGGTGAGAAAGCCTTGAATGACAAGGCTCATTGAACTGCGCTGGTAAGAACAGGACGAGAAGGGAGGGGTTCTCGCCATTTTAATGAGTTCCCATTGGCACAGAGAGGTAGGGGAAAGGGGACTCCTATTGGTTAGAATGGGAAGGGGGAGGGGGCGGCTGTTGCTCAGGGAAAGGGAGCTGTTACCTCAACAGTACACTGACAGGACAAAAGTCACGGGATACCTCCTAAGTTCCTTTAGTCAGTTGTAGTGCAGCAACTCGACATTGCGTGGACGAAGCAAGTCGTTGGAAGTTCCCTACAGAAATGAGGTAGGCTGTCTCTATGTTGTTGTTGTGGTCTTCAGCCCTCAGACGTTTGATGCAGCTCTCCATGCTACTCTCTCCTGTGCAAGCTTCTTCATCTCCAGTACCTACTGCAACCTACATCCTTCTGAATCTGCTTAGTGTATTCATCTCTTGGTTTCCCTCTAAGATTTTTACCTTCCACGCTGCCCTCTAATAATAAATTGGTGATCCCTTGATGCCTCAGAACATGTCCTACTAACCGATCCCTTCTTCTAGTCAAGTTGTGCCACAAACTTCTGCCCAATTCTATTCAATACCTCCTCATTAGTTATGTGATCTACCCATCCAATGTTCAGCATTCTTCTGTAGCACCACATTTCGAAAGCTTCCATTCTCTTCTTCTCCAAACTATTTATCGTCCATGTTTCACTTCCATACATGGCTACACCCCATTCAAATACTTTCAGAAACGACTTCCTCACACTTAAATCTATACTCGATGTTAACAAATTTCTCTTCTTCAGAAACGCTTTCCTTGCCACTGCCAGTCTACATTTTATATCCTCTCTACTTCGACCATCATCAGTTATTTTGGTCCCCAAATAGCAAAACTCATTTACTACCCTCAGCATCACCCGACTTAATTCGACTACATTCCATTATCCTCGTTTTGCTTTTGTTGATGTTCATCTTATACCCTCCTTTCAAGACACTGTCCATTCCGTTCAACTGCTCTTCCAAGTCCTTTGCTGTCTCTGACAGAATTACAATGTTATCGGCGAACCTCAAAGTTTTTATTTGTTCTCCCTGGATTTTAATACCTACTCTTTTTACTTCTTCTCCATGAATTTTAATACCTACTCCGAATTTTTCTTTTCTTTCCTTTACTGCTTGGTCAATATACAGATTGAATAACATCGGGGAGGGGCTACAACCATGTCTCACTCCCTTCCCAACAACTGCTTCCCTTTCATACCACTCGACTCTTATAACTGCCGCCTGGTTTCTGTACAAATTGTAAATAGCCTGTCGCTCCCCGTATTTCACCCCTGCCACCTTCTGAATTTGAAAGAGAGTACTCCAGTCAACATTGTCAAAAGCTTTCTCTAAGTCTACAAATGCTAGAAACGTACGTTCGCCTTTCCTTAATCTATTTTCTAAGATAAGTCGTAGGTTCAGTATTGCCTCAGGTGTTCCAACATTTCTACGGAATCCAAACTGATCTTCCCCGAGGTCGGCTTCTACCAGTTTTTGTATTCATCTGTAAAGGATTCGTTTTAGTATTGTGCAGCCATGGCTTATTAAACTGATGGTTCGATAATTTTCACATCTGACAACACCTGCTTTCTTTGGGAGGTAACGCCTGAAATATGGTTTTGTCGGCACACTATTGTCACCATGGATCTAGGAATACTGAATTCCCTAACGATTTCCGTAACGGAATGTCCCATGTGTCTAGCTCCAACTCCGCGTTCAAAGTCTGTTATTTCCCGTCGCGCGGTCATAACGACGTCGGAAAATTTTGCACATGAATCGCCTGAGTACAACTGACTGTTCCGCCAATGCACTGCCCTTTTTATACCTTGTGTACGCGAGTCTACCGCCATCTGTATACATGTATATCGCTAGCGCACGACTCTTGTCGCTTCACTATATCTGCCGCAATACCCTCTGCCTTAACGCGATACCCCTTCATCTTCTCTGTGCCGTCCACCCCGATAGCTGAGTAGTTAGCGTGACGGATTGCCGTCCTACGGGCCCAGGTTCGATTCCCGACTGCGTCAGGGAATTTCCTCCGCTCAGGGACTGGGTGTTGTGTTGTCTTCATCATCATTTCATCCCCTTCCGGCGCGCAGGTCACTCAATGTGGCGTCGAATGTACGAGGCTTGTTTTTTAAGTAAGTACCGTTTTGAAATTAAAAAAAGAAGTGCTAAGATATCTCAATAATTTTATTTTTACCTGAAAGCCTGTACCTTAATCTACGCACTGACGCCATTACAGTCTGATTCTTCCTTGTTTACGTTGTGTACTGAGTGTTTAAGATGCCTCCGATAATCGTGAGTCCCGCCGACTGTGAAGTACGGGCTGTTATAAGATTTCTTAGTGCTAAAGGCCTAAAAGCGATCGATATTCATCGTGAGATCTGTGCAGTTTACGAAGAAAACATTATGAGTGATGGAATGGTAAGAAAGTGGGTGAGAGCATTTAAAGATGGCCGCACAAATGTGCATGACGAACAACGGAGTGGGCGTCCTTCAGTCGTTAATGAAAGTTTGGTGCAAGAAGTGGACAATAAGGTGAGAGAAAACAGACGCTTTACGATTTCCACCTTGCGGGATGACTTTTCTAATGTTTCTCGTAGTGTTTTGTATGGCGTTGTGACCGAGCACTTGTATTACCGAAAATTGTGCGCACGTTGGGTACCGAAAATCTTGACAGATGTGCACAAAACCAAACGTTTAGACAGTGCACTGACTTTCCTTGAGCGGTACCACGACGACGGTGATGATTTCTTAAGCCAAATTGTTACGGGCGATGAAACATGGGTGGCCTACGTCACACCAGAATCAAAACAACAGTCCATAGAAGTTGAGCAAGGGCATCGGTTTGCTGCAAGACAATGCCCGTCCCGATGTGGCGAATCAGACCAAATATCTCATCACATATTTTCAATGGGAAACTCAAGATCATCCTCCGTACAGCCCCGATCTTGCGTCCAGTGACTACCATCTGTTCCTGCACTTGAAGAAACACCTGGGCGGTCAGCGTCTTCAAGACGATGACGAAGTCAGAACAGCGGTGATGCAGTGGTAAACGAGTCAGTCGGCAAACTTCTATGAGGAGGGTATTAAAAAACTGGTGCAACGTTATGACAAGTACCTCAATATTGACTGAAATTATGTAGAAAAGTAGATTAAGGTACAGGCTTTCATGAAAAAGTAAAATTATTGACATATCTTAGCACGTCTTTTCTTAATTTCGAAACGGTACATACTTAAAAAACACGCCTCGTAATAAGACCTGCACCAAGCTGGCCGAACCTACCTCGTAAGGGGCCTCCCGGCCAATGACGCCAAACGCTCATTTCCATTTCTCTGTGGCCTTGACCTTTAAGAGGCTCCTAAATCTAGAAATTACCCTTTTCTTGTACTTCATTACGTGAATGTTAAAATGAAGAGGCACACTAGTAAACATGACAGAAATTAAACAATCACTTTTTAGTGCGAAGACTCAGCAGCATCGAACTTACGAGCACTGAATAGCGAGTGAGAAGTCGATCAAGACAATTGGTTGTTGTTACTGGGCATTTTACGTTTGGTGAAGCATTTTTGCATATGGATTCGTCGCCAGAAACTGTCCCAAAGGAAGCAAGAGCTGAAACTTAAACGCTAGTTTGATAATGAGTGGAGTAAGTCTAGCTTAGTTTTTTATTGTACTGGATAACCAGATAACTGAAACTTCCTGGCAGATTAAAACTATGTGCCGGACCGAGACTCGAACCTTTGCCTTTCGCGGGCAAGTGCTCTGCAGTCTGACCTATCGAAGCACGACTCACGCCCCGTCCTCGCAGCTTCACTTCTGCCAGTACCTCGTCTCCTACCTTCCAAACTTTACAGAAGATCTCCTGCGGACCTAAGCCGTGTCTCCACAATATCCTTTCTTTCAGGAGTGCTAGTTCTGCAAGGTTCGCAGGAGAGCTTCTGTAAAGTGTGGAAGGTAGGAGTCGAGGTACTGGCAGAAGTAAAGCTGTGAGGACGGGACGTGAGTCGTGCTTGGGTAGCTTAGTTGGTAGAGCACTTGCCCGCGAAAGGCAAAGGTCCCTAGTTCGAGTCTCTGTCCGGCACACAGTTTTAATCTGTCAAGAAGTTTCGTATCAGCGCACACTCCACTGCAGAGTGAAAATCTCATTCTGGGAACCGGATAACTGGTTTCGGCCCTTTTTTGGGGGCATCCTGAGACCCATCTATATTGCTAAACGGCTAACTCAAAACACGACACCAGAGGCAGGTTCCCTATCTAACGCCTTCCAAGGGGGAAGAAAATTTCGATTTTAAATATTGCAGTCACATATCGATCGGCTACGAAGTCTTTCGCGACGTATTTCTTGAATAAAAATCTCTCGGTGTACATGCCGCGTCAATTCTGGATAAAACTCCAAGCTTTCGACCACTACCTCCATGGTCGTCGTCAGGGCTAAAACTGACTGTCGTGAACTAGCGAGGTTCCCACTTTTATATGCCAAGGACGGCTTCTGATTGGCTGGAATACGTCATAGCAACAGCGATATGGCGCGTAGTGAAGTGGTGCCCTCTACTTCCATAGATGTAGTTTCTATCCTGCGTTGCTTACAGCGCCATCCCTTGATCGAATTTAGAAATTTAAAATGCTGCCAGTATCTACTAATTAAGATCTATAATCTCATGTTAAAGGTTAAACACAGTAATTCAAATATTACCGCTGGGAACTATGTGTAGATCGTCAGGCAGTATTTGAAAATGAAAGGACGTAGCGAGTTGGAACGCACGTTCACATTATTTCAAACCATGTCACGTTTCTTTACGTTGTTAACCCCCACAAAATAATGAAAGGAAGAAAGTTTATCGCTTACTGCATTTTATGCTATTCGTGCAGTAAAACGTTAGCATGAGGAGTATCGGTTTAATTTATTATTTCTTTACTGCTAAGACTATTTACAACACATTTTGCATATTAGATTACTGAATCTACGTGCAAAATTATATCATCGTACAACACCTGATTCAACTGATATGACATAAACTTTGACAAGCTTGAAAAACTAATTTTTGTTTAAAACGAAGAACAAATTACCGTGCGTATACTCATGCAGTGTTTGATAATGAGAGCAATGAGCAAACTTTAAAGATAATTTCATACTTTTTCTAAACGTTTTCTCGTTTACATGCATAACGTATAATGTTTAACACATTTCTCATTTGTAAAGCAGTGAAAAGTTTGAAGCTGTTTTATGCAGGGTAGCTTGATTCTTTAAAGAGTTTAGGGTGCGAGATTTGTGAATTTCCTTCCCTTTCCTAAACTGTGTTGTACTATTGGGAACTGGCCTTGAAATGCTCTCCTCTCTCTCTCCCTCTCTCTTTCCTCTCTCTCTCACTCTCTTTCTCTCTCTCCATCCCAACAGAAATCCTCACAGAAAGATCCGTACCTAAAGACTGGAAAATTGCTAAAGTCACACCAATACCCAAAAAGGGAAGTAGGACTAATCCGCTGAATTAGACCTATATAACTAACGTCGATTTGCTGTAGGGTTTTAGAACATATATGAAGTACCTCGAACATTATGAAGTACCTCGAAGAAAACGATTTATTGACATATAGTGAGCACGGATTCAGAAAATATCGTTCTTGTAAAACACGACTAGCTCTTTACACTCATGAAGTAATAAGTGCTATCGCCAGGGGATGTCAAATTGATTCCATATTTTTAGATTTCCAGAAGGCTTTCGACACCGTTCCTCACAAGCGTCTTCTAACCAAACTGCGTGCCTGTAGAATACCGCATCAGTTGTGCGACTGGATTCGTGATTTCCTGACAGAAAGGTCACAGTTCGTAGTAACAGACGGAAAGTCATCGAGTAAAACAGAAGTGATAACCCGCGTTCTTCAAGGAAGTGTTATAGGCCCACTATTGTTCCTGATCTATATTAACGACATAGGAGATAATCTCAGAAGCCGTCTTGGATTGTTTGCAGATGATGCTCTCATTTACCGTCTTGTAAAGTCATCAGATGATCAAAACGAATTGCAAAATGATTTAGATAAGATACCTGTATGGTGCGAAAAGTTTCAGTTGACCCTGAATAAAGAAAAGTGTGAAGTTATTCACATGAGTACTAAAAGAAATCAGCTAAATTTCGATTACGCGATAAGTCACAAAAACCTGAGGGCTGTAAATTCGACTTAATATTTAGGGATTACAATTACAAATAACCTAAAATGGAACGATCACATAGATAATATTTGGGTAGAGCAAACCAAAGACTGCGATTCATTGGCAGAACACTTAGAAGGTGCAACAGGTCTACTAAATAGACTGCTTAACCACGCTTGTCCGCCCTATTCTGGAGCATTGCTGTGTGGTGTGGGATCTGCATCAGTGGGACTGACGGATGACATCGAAAAAGTACAAAGAAGGGCAGCTCGTTTTGTATTATCGCGAAATAGAGGAGATAGTGGCACAGACATGATACCTGTACATGAATTGGAGTGGAAATCATTAAAACAAAGGCGTTTTTCGTTGCGACGTGTCAATCACCAGTTTTCTCCTCAGATTGTGAAAACATTCTGTTGACACCCACCTACATAGGGAGAAATGATCATGACGATAAAATAAGAGAAATCAGGGCTCGCACAGAAAAATGTAAGTGCTCGTTTTTCCCGCGTGCCGTTCGAGAGTGGAATGATAGAGAGACAGCATGAAGGTGGTTCATTGAACCCTCTGCACAGGCACTTTATTGTGAAAAGCAGAGTAATCACGTAGATGTAGATGCCTCGGAAGGCCCTACGGATCCCGACCGACCTCCGTGTCATCCACAGCCAATAGGAATCACAGGATGCAGATATGGAGGGGAATGTGGTCAGCACGCCGCTCTCCCAGCCGTTGACCGTTTCGTGGCCGGAGCCGCTACTTCTCACACCCAAACCTCCACTCAGAACGGTACCAAACGTTGTGTATCGATAGAGTATCAACCAAAACACTGATTTAGTTCGTGCTATGTGCTGCTGTCCAGCAGAACGAGCGTAAACGTTAATTAGAAGTAACGCCAGAACTACGGAGCACAGAAAAAGTTTAACTGTGAGTAGCTAATCCGTATAGCTCCCGTGCAGAAGGTTGTAGAGCATCAGATCTTAGGATCAAACCTGAGTTCAAATCCTAATGCCGCGCGGGATTAGCCGAGCGGTCTGTGGCGCTGCAGTCATGGACTGTGCGACTGGTCCCGGCAGAGATTCGAGTCCACCCTCGGGCATGGGTGTGTGTGTTTGTCCTTAGGATAATTTAGGTTAGCCGGCCGAGGTGGCCGAGCGGTTCTGGGCGCTACAGTCTGGAACCGCGCGACCTCTACGGTCGCAGGTTCGAATCCTGCCTCTGGCATGGATGATTGTGATGTCCTTAGGTTAGTTAGGTTTAAGTAGTTCTAAGTTCTAGGGGACTGATGACATTAGCAGTTGAGTCCCATAGTGCTCAGAGCCATTTGAACCATTTGATAATTTAGGTTAAGTAGTGTGTAAGCTTAGGGACTGATGACCTTAGCAGTTAAGTCCCATAAGATTTCACACACATTTGAACATTCAAGTCCTAATGAAGACAATTTTTTTACTGTATTCTGCATAAAAGTGTTATATGGCACTTTTAATAATTCCGAACGCGTGATGCAATTGTTTCTTTATCCTACTGTTGTGATTTTGTTTACTCTGTGAAACTACAAATGCACTAGCCTCTTCATCATGAGTGGTGTCTGTTCACTCGCACAGAGGAGATAGAGAAGATCCAAAGAAGAGGGGCGCGTTTCGTCACAGGGCTATTTGGTAAGCGTGATAGCGTTACGGAGATGTTTAACAAACTCAAGTGGCAGACTGCAAGAGAGGCGCTCTGCATCGCGGTGTAGCTTGCTGTCCAGGTTTTGAGAGGGTGCGTTTCTGGATGAGGTATCGAATATATTGCTTTCCCCTACTTATACCTCCCGAGGAGATCACGAATGTAAAATTAGAGAGATTCGAGCGCGCACGGAGGGTTTTCGGCAGTCGTTCTTCCCGCGACTGGAACAGGAAAGGGAGGTAATGACAGTGGCACGTAAAGTGCCCTCCGCCACACACCGTTGGGTGGCTTGCGGAGTATAAATGTAGATGTAGATGTCCGACAGTACAGCACACTTCTCTGTACAGATGTGCCCTATAGGTTTGCTACTTTCAACTAACGAAGCGAAAGCACACTACCAAACGAACATTGCTACAAACCACGAAATGTCCTTTTACAAGTCAGGAAAATGTGCTCCCATATAACAGTTTCGAGCATAAACAGAGGAAAAAGGAAAAATTTGCCTTCATTGCATTCATAATATGTGTAGCTCCCGTGCAGAAGTGTGTGAGGCATCAGATTGTGGCACCGAGGGACCTGGTTTCAAATCCTAATGATGACAATATTTTTTAATGTGTTATGCGTGAAAGTGTTTTACGAGTCAAGAAAATTGTCTTCCATATAACAGTTACAAGCATAAATAGTAAAAAAAGGGGAAAATGTGTGTTCAGTACCTCTGGTACCACGACCACACCCTATACCATGTCACCCACGAGACGTCTTCAAAGCAAGTAGTTACAAATATTCTACTAGACTAGAGCACACAGCACGAACTAAATCGGTGTTTTGATTGATTGGTTCTCTATCGACGCACAACGTTTGGTACCGTTCAGGGTGTCTGACATCTGGAGGTTTGGGTGTCAGACAAGTAGCTCCTCATATGAAACTTCCTGGCAGATTAAAACAGTGTGCCGGAGCGAGACTCGAACTCGGGACCTTTGCCTTTGGCGGGCAATTGCTCTACCAACTGAGCTACCCAAGCTCTAAAGTAGCTCCTCAGTTTGCCTCACAAAGGTTGAGTGCACCCCGCTTACCATCAACGCTCGGCAGACCAGGACGGTCACCCATCCAAGCGCTAGCCAAGCCCGACGGCGCTTAAAGTCGGTGATCTGACGGGAACCGGTGTTACCACTGCGGCAAGGCCTGTGGTTAAATGCTGTAAGTATAAATAAAAATGAGCGCCCCCTTGTTAGGAGCAGGTGCTGTTGGGAAGCGCCTGGTGGGTATGGCGCTTCGTGCCCGCGTTGCAGTATTGCTGTGCGGGAAACCAGTGTGCGTTTGTGTCGGGTCTGCCCACGGTGGGCCAACTCGCTTCAAAAGTTGGACAACATGGGAATAGAACAAGGTGCGCGTTCCGACTTTAGTGCTACGTAATCTTGTGTAGAGGGCACTGGAGCATACTTGTCCAGTGTTGTGCTGGCATCCCAGATTGAAGTCGACATGATACTTGCCATGAAAACGACCCGTAAAAAGTGAACCGGACGACGACACATTTTTCATGTATTGTTCATGTGGCGTGTTTAATTTATGACGGCGATCTTACACAGTTGTCAGGATGAAATAAGATTGGTAGCACTCCAGAAGGTATACTTACGACATTTTTAACAGGTGTAATGACGGACGTTGATTTGAAACTAAACTAACAGCGATATACAGGGTGTTACAAAAAGGTACGGCCAAACATTCAGGAAACATTCCTCACACACAAAGAAAGAAAATATGTTATGTGGACATGTGTCCGGAAACGCTTACATTCCATGTTAGAGCTCTCATTTTATAACTTCTCTTCAAATCACATTAATCATGGAATGGAAACACACAGCAACAGAACGTACCAGCGTGACTTCAAACACTTTGTTACAGGAAATGTCCAAAATGTCCTCCGTTAGCGAGGATACATGCATCCACCCTCCGTCGCATGGAATCCCTGATGCGCTGATGCAGCCCTGGAGAATGGCGTATTGTATCACAGCCGTCCACAATACGAGCACGAAGAGTCTCTACATTTGGTGCCGCGGTTGCGTAGACAAGAGCTTTCAAATGCCCCCATAAATGAAAGTCAAGAGGGTTGAGGTCAGGAGAGCGTGGAGGCCATGGAATTGGTCCGCTTCTACCAATCCATCGGTCACCGAATCTGTTGTTGAGGAGCATACGAACACTTCGACTGAAATGTGCAGGAGCTCCATGGTGCATGAACCACATGTTGTGTCGTACTTGTAAAGGCACATGTTCTAGCAGCACAGGAAGAGTATCCCGTATGAAATCATGATAACGTGCTCCATTGAGCGTAGGTGGAAGAACATGGGGCCCAATCGAGACATCACCAACAATCCTGCCCAAACGTTCACAGAAAATCTGTGTTGATGACGTGATTGCACAATTGTGTGCGGATTCTCGTCAGCCCGCACATGTTGATTGTGAAAATTTACAATTTGATGACGTTCGAATGAAGCCTCATCCGTAAAGAGAACATTTGTACTGAAATGGGGATTGACACATTGTTGGATGAACCATTTGCAGAAGTGTACCCGTGGAGGCCAATCAGCTGCTGATAGTGCCTGCACACGCTGTACATGGTACGGAAACAACTGGTTCTCCCGTAGCACTCTCCATACAGTGACGTGGTCAACGTTACCTTGTACAACAGCAACTTCTCTGACGCTGACATTAGGGTTATCGTCAACTGCACGAAGAATTGCCTCGTCCATTGCAGGTGTCCTCGTCGTTCTAGGTCTTCCCCAGCCGCGAGTCATAGGCTGGAATGTTCCGTGCTCCCTAAGACGCCGGTCAATTGCTTCGATCGTCTTCCTGTCGGGACACCTTCGTTCCGGAAATCTGTCTCGATACAAACGTATCGCGCCACGGCTATTGCCCCGTGCTAATCCATACATCAAATGGGCATCTGCCAACTCCGCATTTGTAAACATTGCACTGACTGCAAAACCACGTTCGTGATGAACACTAACCTGTTGATGCTACGTACTGATGCGCTTGATGCTAGTACTGTAGAGCAATGAGTCGCATGTCAACACAAGCACCGAAGTCAACATTACCTTCCCTCAATTGGGCCAACTGGCGGTGAATCGAGGAAGTACAGTACATACTGACGAAACTAAAATGAACTCTAACATGGAAATTAAGCGTTTCCGGACACATGTCCATATAACATCTTTTCTTTATTTGTGTGTGAGGAATGTTTCCTGAAAGTTTGGCCGTACCTTTTTGTAACACCCTGTATTATCCGATATCGTTGGCTACAAAATTTTGTCTGCGGGTCTCCTTTTGGAAATGGCTCTCTTACTTGTTCAACAGTATAAGTAACAAGTTAGAATGTATTTTCGTGCGCATATCTGCGCGTTTTATGTGGATGGCCATTTTTCTACTTCGTGGTAGTGTCGCGCGGGAAACAATTATTATGCAGCAAAGCAAAATATTCCGCAATGACGCACTATATTATAAAAATTATTGTGCAGTAACGCTATGGTCGACATCAAAGTGGAATATGCTGTGACGGAAACTTCATCTGCACAGCGTTGTTACATTTGAAAGGTGACATCGAAATAATTAAATAACGTTGATATACATGTGCCGCGCGGAGTGACCGTGCGGTTTGAGGCGCCATGTCACGGATTGCGCAGCACCTCCCGCCGGAGGTTCGAGTCCTTCCTCGGACATGGGTGTGTGTGTTGTTCCTAGCATAAGTTAGTTAAAGTCAGTTTAAGTATTGTGTAAGTCTAGGGACCGATGACATAAGCAGTTTGGTCTCTCAGGAATTCACACACACTTGATCATTTTATTCACATGTGGGTAAAAAGATCAACTCCGCAAAGCTTACTCTGGGAGTATCTTCACTTCATGCCTGTATAATTTTTATGGAGTGGTTTATACATTTAGCGTTCAGGAACGACGATGGCGAAATGGAGAAAACATGGCAGGCTCGGTTTGTAGAGCAGAAACAGCGTGTCACAGGTCGCAAAGTGAAGATTCGAAGCGATTTCGTACGCAGTTCAGGTTTACTGTTTGAAGTTCTCAAACAGAGATCGAGAACAGCAAATGATGGCGATACTGCTAGGCGCTTTTTTTGGCGCTGTTCTCTTAATTGGACAAATTTTTGCGATTGATGAGGAGTTAATGGCGAAAAACAAACTAATCGTGCAGACGGTTCAAAATGGTTCAAATGGCTCTGAGAACTATGGGACTTAACTTCTAAGGTCATCAGTCCCCTAGAACTTAGAACTACTTAAACCTAACTAACCTAAGGACACCACACACGTCCATGCCCGAGGCAGGATTCGAACCTGCGACCGTAGCGGTCGCGCGGTTCCAGACTGTAGCGCCTAGAACTGCTCGGCCACCCCGGCCGGCGTGCAGACGGTGTCAAGTGGGTGTGCCATTAGTGTCGAGAAATTGAAAACGTAAAACTAGAGTGCGGTGAACGGTATATAGATTTATACTAGTGGCAGCCGATGCCGAAAACACTCCAGATAATTTTGACGCACGGATGTGCCATAATAGAAGCTGCTCCGTTGTCCATTGATCGGCCACTTGCAGATGTACAGCGAGCTCGTAAATAAGAAAATCTAGCGCTATCGAGAAGATTTTACGCGCAAATATTACCGTAAAAAGAAAAAAAAGAAGCATGTCGTATTCCGCCAGCTTCTGGCAGCTTCGAATCCACTGCTATCGAGCTTTTAGATAATGACAACTGAGGATTATATAAAGACGCGATCTAAGTGATCAGCTGTTCGAAAGATCTCTCTCTGGACGGTCCACCAGTAATGCAAGCGACGAAAGTGACTACAATCTCGGTTGAAAAGTGTAAGATATAGAATAAAACAATTCAGCACAACGATTCGTTGTCAGTGACCACAAAATACCTCACACGCGAAGTTTCACAAGAAAACCGATAATTTACACTAGTGGCCATTGAAATTGCTACATCAAACAGAAATGCAGATGATAAACTGGTATTCATTGGACAAATATATTATACTAGAACTGACATGTGATTACATTTTCACGCAATTTGGGTGCATAGATCCTGAGAAATCAGTACCCAGAACAATCGCCTCTGGCCATAATAACGGCCTTGATACGCCTGGGCGTTGAGTCAAACAGAGCTTGGATGGCGTGTACAGGTACAGCTGCCCATGCAGATTCAACACGACACCACAGTTCATCGAGAGTAGTGGCTGGCGTATTGTGACGAGCCAGTTGCTCGGCCACCATTGACCAGGCGTTTTCAAATGGTGAGAGATCTGGAGAATGTGCTGGCCAGGGCAGCAGTCGAACATTTTCTGTATCCAGAAAGGCCCGTACAGGACCTGTAACATGCGGTCGTGCATTATCCTGCTGAAATGTAGGGTTTCTCAGAGATCGAATGAAGGGTAGAGCCACGGGTCGTAACACGTGTGAAATGTAACGTCCACTGTTCAAAAAGCCGTCAGTGCGAACAAGAGGTGACCGAGACGTGTAACCAATGACACCCCATACCATCACGCCGGGTGATACGCCAGTATGTAGATGACGAATACACGCTTCCAATGAGCGTTCACCGCGATGTCGCCAAACACGTATGCGACCATCATGATGCTGTAAGCAGAAGCTGGATTCATCCGAAAAACGACGTTTTGCCATTCGTGTACCCAGTTTCGTCGTTGAGTACACCATCGCAGGCGCTCCTGTCTGTGATGCAGTGTCAAGGGTAACCACAGCTGTGGTCTCCGAGCTGATAGTCCATGCTGCTGCAAACGTCGTCGAACTGTTCGTGCAGATGGTTGTTGTCTTGCAAACGTCCCCATCTGTTGATTCAGGGATCGAGACGTGGCTGCACGATCTGTTACAGCCATGCGGATAAGATGCCTGTCAGCTTGATTGCTAGTGATACGAGGGCATTGGGATCCAGCATGGCGTTCCGTAATACCCTCCCGGACCCACCGATTCCATATTCTGCTATCAGTCATTGGATCTCGACCAACGCGAGCAGCAATGTCGCGATACGATAAACCGCAATCGCGATAGGCTACAATCCGACCTTTATCAAAGTCGGAAACGTGATAGTACGCATTTCTCCTCCTTACACGAGGCATCACAACGGCGTTTCACCAGGCAACGCCAGTCAACTGCTGTTTGTGTATGAGAAATCGGTTGGAAACTTTCCTCATGTCAGCACGTTGTAGGTGTCGCCACCGGCGCCAGCCTTGTGTGAATGCTCTGAAAAGCTAATCATTTGCATATCACAGCATCTTCTTCCTGTCGGTTAAATTTCGCGTGTGTAGCACTTCATCTTCGTGGTGTAGCAATTTTAATGGCCAGTAGTGTATGTTTGTGTGGTTTACTTCTGCGCTTTTGTGTAACCAAAGCAATTATCTCAGATGCTAGTGCAGTTTACATGTACAAACATAAAAAATACAAATAATTATTATTGTTATTTTGTACAGAAGAGAGCGTTCTTCATCGTGATCAAAGGCAACTGTTTCCTGTTATTATTGATAAATTGAAAACTTGTTCGTGAATAACAGAAACATATTTCAGTTTTAAACCTGGTGGTTTCTTAGCAAACATAAGAATTACAAGAGCAAGCAGTTGCAAATAACTATTTGGTATACTGACATAGATTGCGAGACCTCTAAGTATGATATTTTGAGAAACCGTAAGAATTACGTTGCGACAAAGCAATGGTCGGCGAAAGGCTGGAGTGTGTTTTATTTTATTTTTGACTTGAGGATATCAGCTCTAAACTCTGACCATTGCTTTCTTGCAATGTAATTTTTACAGTTTATCAAAATTGCATTCTGATGAAGACACCCTTAGAGGTCTCGCAACTTACGTGAGTGTACCAAACAGTTATTTGTAACATGTTGGCTGTGTATTACGTATGTTTGAGAAACATGTTTTATACAAGGTTGATGAAGTTTTGAAGCAATGTTTGATATATTTTTGTTGTGCGGATTTCCTTTCATTTTACCTTTTCGTTGGGGAATTCTATACGATAAATTTGTATTGCTTTTGTTGTAACTGACAAAATTTGTATTGCTTTTGTTGTAACTGACAATTTGAAAGTTTTTACAACAAAAATTTTATTTACGTGAGTGTACATGGAAATGACTGAATAACAACGAAAAGTCACAAAGCCACTAAGAATTTCCTACTAGAGGCAACAAAAGACAACTTCTAAGTTTCCTGCAAGAGTCCGAGGTAACACACATACACTTAATCTAAGTCCGATTGCGATGGCGAAAGACATAGTCTTCCTTGAAGACGTCCTTGAAGTCGGTATTCGGCGTAAACTGACGTCCGGTGCTGTTTCTAGCCTTTAAATAGTATTGGCCAGCCAATCAGATGTTGGTGTAGTAATACTTCCTGCAGGCCATCTCGAACTCCCTCTGCAGGAAGTAGTACGCGGAATGTCTGTTTCCAAAACAGCTGATGTTTACCATTGCTTACGTCTTGGGCGTAGACAACCTCGGTCCTGTGTGGTGTTACTCGTAGATGTGTTGCTGGCCCGCAGGGACTACCTTGGCGACGGCGTAACAGCTTTCTTTACTTTCACTACATCATCTCTCAGTTTTACGTCCGCAGCTCGTGGTTTAGTGGCTAGCGCTGCTGCCTCTGGATCACAGGGTCCCGGGTTCGATTCCCGGACAGGTTGGGGATTAACTCTGCCCGAGGACTGGGTGTTCTATTGTCCTCATCATTTCATCATCTTTCATGACAGTGGCTAGATTGGACTGCGTACTAATTTCACTGTGTACAAATTAGGACTCTGTATGGTCGCTGATGGCAACGCAGTTGAGCGCCCCACAAAACTGAACATCATCATGATGTCAGTTTTACGTTACAAATCAACAATTTTAGAATAAAACCTTTCAGACAGACGAACATGCAGGGAGGTGGCGGATTGGGCGTACACCATGCTTGGAGGACCTGGATGCTGCCTCTCGACTGTTTACATCTGCTTGGACGTACACAGACACCATCGCGGCTTGTTCCTAACACGAATACCGTACCATTCTGCTGCGTACAGTAGACACAGCCTGCAACACACAAGGAGCACACAGCACGATATCAGAGGAACTGCCATTCATCAGCGCCATCTACCGTGGCAACGATGCATTTCTGGACACATATTCATAGGACCTTTTGTCCTCCATTTCTAGTCAGGAATGTGACCCTGCAGTGTGTCAGTGAAATCCCTGGACTAGCAGGACAGAGTGGGTGTTGAAAAGGGCCAAAATAAGTTTCTCTCAGTTACACTCAACATACAAATTTTATTAGTTAAAACACACAATAACATAAGCAAAAATTAAAAACTCTCAAAGTTTTAACGAAAGAGCTCCTTTGATTTAATTTAAATCAGCTGAAAGCCACATACGAAAATCCACGGCCCAAGGCCTGAGCAAGGAATTGAGCCACCGGAGGTTTTGTGGATGTTTCACTTCTTTCAAAAAAATTTTTTTTTATTTCAATAAAAATAGGCTGAAGGCCACACATTAAGCAAGAACAATGTTACGGCTTAAGGCCAAAACAAAGATTTTCAGTGTTAATTATAAATAGGCTGAATCCCGGCTGACGGCCTCATATCAACCAAACAATTTAACGGGATAAAGCCTAGGAAGAAGGGCTTTGAATTTAACAGGCTGAGGGCCTTAGCTTAAAACATTTCATGCAAACTCGGCTGAATGCCTCATACTAAAGAATAACGATGTTGTGACTTAAAGCAAGACCAAGATTTTAAATTTTTAGTTTAAGAGAGATTAAAACTCGGCCGAAGGTCACATACTAAAGAATAACAATCTTATGACTTAAGGGCAAGACAAAATTCGAAGTTTTCATTTAAGAGAAACTAAAACTCAGCTGGAGGCCACACACCATGGAGAAAACAATTTCACGGCTTAAGGCCTAAAGAGAAAAAAAGCTTACAATTTTAATAAGCTAAAACTCAGCTGAAGGCCACACAGAGTACTTAAGACTGAAAGGAAATGACTGCGTAAAACACCAGGAGCAGTGCTCAGAGGGTTCCAAGGATCAGCCTGGGAAGCTAACACTAACGCACGTTTAGGTGAGGCAGGCAGACAGACCGACAACCTCTTAATCGGAAGGCAACTCAAGCGAAGGCAAGCCGACAAACCAACCAACCAAATCAGTCCTGCTCCACCCAATGAGCAAAATGTCAACAGGATGTCAATAGGTCAACGTTCTGGGTAGGGGCGCCCAATCCAGCCAAGTCAGAATAAACGCCCAAAACTACCAACAGCACCTCAGCTGTCGAACTACACGCCGCACTGGACAGCAACAACACGACCGGGAAAATACACTGCCAAAAACTACAGTACAGGGCAGGTAACCGGAACGTTAACGGCCACAAGGCAGAAGAAACCGCTGGTGCACTTCATTAATGAAGTGAATTAAGTTAAACCACGTCCAAGAAAACGGCTGCAATTCTAGCCGATGCACACACGTTGTTGCTCGTGGGAATCTCACAACAACCAGGATCAAATGAAGAGAAGTGATAGCAGTTGAGGATTGACAGTAGGTTAAGCAAGCTTTCAACTTTAGAGTCTAAGATCGGTGAGCGACGAACTTCGTAACCCTCGCAAGAAGCGCCTCAGAATTCCAACTGCGCATGCACGCCGCCAGCGGCTCCGGTCTGACCCCACACGATGGGGACCTCCTCTCTGCTGTGCACCAACCGACCGACTGCCACACACACGGAAACTGTCAAAAGACCAAATACACGTCGGCCGATGAGACGACCGACCGTACGACCGACCAACGGTCCTTCCCGCTCCAGCCTCCTTCCGTCGGACAGTTCATGTGTGTCCCAAGCAGTCGGCAAGTACTGTCTGCCAACACCCTACTGGCGCTCCGTCCCCAACGCTGCGCCGGCCGGAGTGGCCGTGCGGTTCTAGCGCTGCAGTCTGGAACCGCGAGACTGCTACGGTCGCAGGGACGAATCCTGCCTCGGGCATGGATGTATGTGGTGTCCTTAGGTTACTTAGGTTTAAGTAGTTCTAAGGACTAGGGGACTAATGACCTCAGCAGTTGAGTCCCATAGTGCTCAGAGCCATTTGAACCCGACGCTGCTCCGTGCCCGACTGCACTGCTGGTACGTCTCCAGATCAAGACGACCTGGAAATACTATCGGTCGCTCCAGAGATGGTACGAGAGTGCACTTACCGATACGCGCTGCTGCTGATACTCACTGGGTCCGCAGCTCGTGGTCGTGCGGTAGCGTTCTCGCTTCCCACGCCCGGGTTCCCGGGTTCGATTCCCGGTGGGGTTAGGGATTTTCTCTGCCTCGTGATGATTGGGTGTTGTGTGATGTCCTTAGGTTAGTTAGGTTTAACTAGTTCTAAGTTCTAGGGGGGTGATGACCATAGATGTTAAGTCCCATATTGCTCACAAGGGAACCTCCCCATCGCACCCCCCTCAGATTTAATTACAAGTTGGCACAGTGGATAGGCCTTGAAAAACTGAACACAGATCAATCGAGAAAACAGGAAGTAGTTGTGTGGAAGTATGAAAAAAATAAGCAAAATATACAAACTGAGTAGTCCATGCGCAAGATAGGCAGCATCAAGGGCGCTGTAAACTCTGAAGCGCCGTGGTCCCGTGGTTAGCGTGAGCAGCTGCGAAACGAAAGGTCTTTGGTTCAAGCCTCCCTCGAGTAAAAAATTTTTTATTTTCAGACTATTATCAAAGTTAAGGCACTCAAACATAATCAACTTCGCTCTCCAAAATTCCAGGACATGTTCCGATTTGCTTGGACACATGCAGGATTTGACGGTCTACACACGGAAAAATTTGGAAACGTTAAAAACATATGTTTTGACAGAGCACAGGGAAAAATGTGCGACTGTGAAACCGTTGCATTCATTTGTTGCAGTTTATGCTACAAACTCTTACGTTTTCATCACTTTTTTGGGAGTGATTATCACATCCACAAGAAAACCTAAATCGGGCAAGGTAGAAGAATCTTTTTACCCATTCGCCAAGTGTACAAGTTAGGTGGCCCGACAACATATTCCTCTCATGTGACGCACATACCGTCACCAGTGTCGTATAGAATATATCAGACGTGTTTTCCTGTGCAGGAATCGGTTGACCTATGACCTTGCGATCAAATGTTTTCGGTTCCCATTGGAGAGGCACGACATTTCGTCTACTAATCGCACGGTTTTGCGGTGCGGTGGCAAAATACAGACACTAAACTTATTACAGTGAACAGAGACGTCAATGAACGAACGGACGGCTCATAACTTTGCGAGAATAAAGAAAGTAAAATTTTCACTCGATGGAAGACTTGAACCAAGGACCTCTCACTCCGGAGCTGCTCACGCTAACCACGGGACCACGGCGCCCCTGAACTGACAATATCCTTGATGTTGCTTATGTTGCGCATGGACTACTCAGTTCATATATTTTGCTTATTTTTTTCGTAGTTCCACACAACTTCTTCCTGTTTTCTCGATTGATCTGTGTCCAGTTTTTCAAGGCCTATCCACTGTGCCAACTTATAACAAAATCTGAGGGGGGTGCGATGGGGAGGTTCCCTTGTCAGAGCCATTTGAACCATTTGATACTCACAGGTAAGTAAGTCAGGAAGATAGTGACGCCAGTAAATGGAATCGGGAAACGAGGCGTCAATACCTTAATAGAAGATAACGAACAATAAATGGCATGAACATGAGCCATGCACACCTCAGTCAGTTTTATTAATGTTCACCCCGTGAAACCTCACTCAGTTCCCATACAGCTTACCAAGTCTGGTTTTTAAGAAAATCTAGTAAGACACTGGTACCATGCAAAACGAAAGCAATCATTAGGAGGTGATGCCTGACAGGTAAGTAGCACACCTAATGTACAGGTAACACAGGTACGTCCTGAAGTGACCCAAGCTTCTTCGATATACAGGGTGTTACAAAAAGGTACGGCCAAACTTTCAGGAAACATTCTTCACATACAAAGAAAGAAAATATGTAATGCGGACATGTGTCCGGAAACGCTTACTTTCCGTGTCAGAGCTCATTTTATTACTTCTCTTCAAATTACATTAATCATGGAATGGAAACACACTGCAACAGAGCGTACCAGCGTGACTTCAAACACTTTGTTACAGGAAATGTTCAAAATGTCCTCCGTTAGCGAGGATACATGCATCCACCCTCCGTCGCATGGAATCCCTGATGCGCTGATGCAGCCCTGGAGAATAGCGTATTGTATCACAGCCGTCCACAATACGAGCACGAAGAGTCTCTACATTTGGTACCCGGGTTGCGTAGACGAGAGCTTTCAAATGCCCCCATAAATCAAAGTCAAGAGGGTTGAGGTCAGGAGAGCGTGGAGGCCACGGAATATGTCCGCCTCTACCAATTCATCGGTCACCGAATCTGTTCTTAAGAAGCGTACGAACACTTCGACTGAAATGTGCAGGAGCTCCATTGAGCATGAACCACATGTTGTGTCGTACTTGTAAAGGCACATGTTCTAGCAGCACAGGTAGAGTATCCCGTATGAAATCGTGATAACGTGCTCCATTGAGCGTAGGTGGAAGAACATGGGGCCCAATCAAGACATCACCAACAATCCTGCCCAAACGTTCACAGAAAATCTGTGTTGATGACGTGATTGCACAATTGCGTGCGGATTCTCGTCAGCCCACACATGTTGATTGTGAAAATTTACAATTTGATCACGTTGGAATGAAGCCTCATCCGTAAAGAGAACATTTGCACTGAAAATAGGATTGGCACATTGTTGGATGAACCATTCGCAGAAGTGTACCCGTGGAGGCCAATCGGCTGCTGATAGTGCCTGCACACGCTGTACATGGTACGGAAACAACTGGTTCTCCCGTAGCACTCTCCATACAGTGACGTGGTCAACGTTACCTTGTACAGCAGCAACTTCTCTGACGCTGACATTAGGGTTATCGTCAACTGCACGAAGAATTGCCTCGTCCATTGCAGGTGTCCTCGTCGTTCTACGTCTTCCCCAGCCGCGAGTCATAGGTTGGAATGTTCCGTGCTCCCTAAGACGCCGATCAATTGCTTCGAACGTCTTCCTGTCGGGAAACCTTCGTTCCGGAAATCTGTCTCGATACAAACGTACCGCGCCACGGCTATTTCCCCGTGCTAATCCATACATCAAATGGGCATCTGCCAACTCCGCATTTGTAAACATTGCACTGACTGCAAAACCACGTTCGTGATGAACACTAACCTGTTGATGCTACGTACTGATGTGCTTGATGCTAGTACTGTAGAGCAATGAGTCGCATGTCAACACAAGCACCGAAGTCAACATTACCTTCCTTCAATTGGGCCAACTGGCGGTGAATCGAGGAAGTACAGTACATACTGACGAAACTAAAATGAGCTCTAACATGGAAATTAAGCGTTTCCGGACACATGTCCACATAACATCTTTTCTTTATTTGTGTGTGAGGAATGTTTCCTGAAAGTTTGGCCGTACCTTTTTGTAACACCCAGTATATCATAGTGTATGCTTACTTGAGGTACTCTTCAGTAGCCTACAGTAGTTTTACAACTCTAGCCATACTGGATCCGCCATTTTGAATTATGTAATTACGGCATCCGATTCGTAATGAGCGATTCCAAAAGTCTACACTCATGCTCATACATTAAGGATAATTATAGAATGTGGTGCCAAACAACGTGGCACTACACAAAACTGGCGCTGATAGCATAGGCACATAGGGAACACACACGACACAGGTCTGTAAGTCCACGGTATTGGTGATAAGTTGAGGAAACCGTCCCGAAACACATGTGCCACAAAACGCCACTGTTTCCTGCGCATGTACCCTGACTTCAGTATGGGATATGATTACCGTGCACACGTACACAGGCCGCACAACGGGCTGGCATACTCTGGATCAGGTGGTCGAGCAGCTGCTGGGGTATAGCCTCCCATTCTTCCACCAGTGCCTGTCGGAGCTCCTGAAGTGTCCTGGGAGTTTGAAGACAAGCAGCGATACGTCGACCGAGAGCATCCCAGACGTACTCGATTGGGTTTCAGTCTGGAGAACAGGCAGGCACTCAATTCGCCTGATATCTTCTCTTTCAAGGTACTCCTCCACGATGTCAGCTCGGTGGGGCCATGCGTTATCATCCATCAGGAGGAAGGTGGGACCCACTGCACCCCTGAAAAGGCGGACATACTGGTGCAAGATGACGTCCCGATACACCTGACCTGTTACAGTTCCTCTGTCAAAGACATGCAGGGGTGTACGTGCACCAATCATAATCCCACCCCACACCATCAAACCACAACCTCCATACAGGTCCCTTTCAAGGACATTAAGGGGTTGTTATCTGGTTCCTGGTTCTCGCCAGATGAAAACCCAGCGAGAATCACTGTTCAGACTATACCTGGACTCGTCCGTGAACATAACCTGGGACCATTCTTCCAATGACCATATACTGCGTTCTTGACGCCAGGCTTTACGGGCTCTCCTGTGACCAGGGGTCAGTGGTATGCACCTTGCAGGTCTCCGTGCGAATAAACCGTGTCTGTTGACTCGTCTGTAGTCTGTGTGTCTGGAGACAACTGTTCCAGTGGCTGCAGTAAGGTCCCGAGCAAGGCTACCTGCAGTACTCCGTGGCCGTCTGCGGGCACTGATGGTGAGATATCGGTCTTCTTGTGGTGTTGTACACTGTGGACGTCCCGTACTGTAGCGCCTGGACACGTTTCCTGTCTGCTGGAATCGTTGTCCTAATCTTGAGATCACACTCTGTGTCACACGGAGGGCCCGTGCTACGACCTGCTGTGTTTGACCAGCCTCCAGTCGCCCTAGTATTCTACCCCTCATAACGTCATCAATATGTGTTCTTTGAGCCATTTTCAACACACAGTCACCATTAGCATGTCTGTAAACGTCTGCACACCTACTCGGTGCACCGTACTCTGCCTGGACTGCTGCCAGCGCCACCGTGCGACGACCGCAGGTCAAATGCACCGCATGGTCATACCCCGAGGTGATTTAAACCCGCAAACCGCCCACCAGAGCGTTGTTTCACCATGTATCAGTATTACCCTTAATTTATGAGCATGAGTGTAAATACAACAAAAGTCTTGGAGGACTTTGTATCCATTTTTCGCTGATGTCCAGGTTTTGGATCGAGCTGGCTCAGTGTACGGCGGTGTGGGTGTTTGGGTGGGCAGGACGTGACCGCGGCGGCGCCGCTGCGGCAGATAAGGTGGGCGGCAGTTCACGGGTCCCCGCCAGCGGGCATCGGCGGGCACGCGCCGCTGGAAGCCGACTGTTTGACGGTCGCCTGTTTGTCCGCCGCCGTCAATACCGCGGGCAGGGGTCGCTCGACGAGGTCGCAGAGCGCCGTCTCTGCTGTGCGGATGGACCCCTCATTTTCTGTCACACAGTGCAGAATGGCTAATCAGGAATGGCAAGAGGTTGGTTGGTTGGTTGGTTTGGGGGATTAAAGGGACCAGACTGCGACGGTCATCGGTCCCTTTGTCCAAGTACTAAAAACGCCCACAGAGAATAAAAAACGAGTAACAGAATAGAGCACAGACGACACAGAACAAGAGAAACTGAGACAAAGACCAGACAAAACGAACTAAAAGCACACAGAGTGTGACGGTGGTTGGCCGACCAGAGAAATAAAAAAGGAAAAGCCAACCACTTGAAACACATTAAAAAAAAATCAGTTTAAAAAACAGAAACAGATTAAACTATAAAAACTCCCTGCCCGAATACCGAGCGAGGTGGCGCAGTGGTTAGCACACTGGACTCGCATTCGGAAGGACGACGGTTCAATCCCGCGTCCGGCCATCCTGATTTAGGTTTTCCGTGATTTCCCTAAATCGCTCCAGGCAAATGCCGGGATGGTTCCTTTGAAAGGGCACGGCCGACTTCCTTCCCCATCCTTCCCTAACCCTATGAGACCGATAACCTCGCTGTTTGGTCTCTTCCCCCAAACAACCAACCAACCCCTGCCCGAATAAAACGCAAAACTAAGTCCACCACGGCAGAGTCATCTAGTAAAAGGGCAGGGAGCGTGTCAGGCAGTGCGAACGTCTGCCTGAGCACAGCTAAAAGCGGACACTCCAATAAAATGTGCACCACAGATAAAACGGAGCCGCAGCGACACAGAGGTGGGTCCTCACGGCGCAATAACTGGCCGTGTGTCAGCCGAGTGTGCCCAATGCGCAGCCGGCAGAGGACAACAGACTCCTTGCGAGAGACCCGCAAGGAGGAGCGCCACACACCGGTAGCCCCCTTGATGGGCGGAAGTTTGTTGCGTGAAGGCAGGGCGCGCCATTCAATGTCCCAAAGGTCCAGAATTTTGCGGCGTAGGAATGCTCGCAAATCTGTCTCCGGGAGGCCAACGTCCAGAGATGGTGCACTAGTCGCCTCTTTCGCCAGCCGGTCAACATTCTCGTTGCCGGGGATCCCAACATGGCCTGGGGTCCACACGAAGACCGCAGAGCGGCCGCAACGCGCAAGAGTATGCAGGGACTCGTGGATAGCCATCACCAGACGGAAACGAGGAAAACACTGGTCGAGAGCTCGTAAACTGCTCAGGGAATCGCTACAGATAACGAAGGACTCACCTGAGCAGGAGCTTACCCTCTCCCAAGGTGGCTTCCGCCAGCTCCCCCTCCCTGATGATGCCCTCCTCCCCTCCATCTACCCCTCCTACCAACTTTGATTCTCCCGCCCTCCTCCTGTGCCTGCTCCTCTGGGCACCCTCCCTCCCTTCTCTCCCTTTTTCCCTCCCTCCTCCTTTTCTCTCCCCTCCTCCCCCGGGCCTCCCCTCCCCTGTCCCTCTCCTCCTGCCCCCGTCTCCTCCGCCCTTGGCATCCTTTTTCTCCCCTCTCCCCCACCTCACCCCTGTTCCCCTCTTGGCAGGTCCCCGGACTCGCACACGCTAAGTGGACATTCGCGCGCCGGAGATCACCGCCATCAGTGTTTCGTGTGTGCCGTCATGTTTAGTGTTCCGTGTTCACCGTCGCACTCCCTCGTTCACCAGTGCCATCGTCATCTTCAGTGTTTGTGCGTCGTCTCATCTGTTAGCAGTGTGGATTCTCGACGAGTGTGAACGGCTCCGTGTGTGTCTCTCTGTGTCTCCTGTTTTATTGTCCACCTTTTGTAACTTTTATGTTTTCTCCTGTTTCTACTGCTTGTATATTCTATGGCTGAAGAGCAGCATAGTGTGCTGCTGACAGCCTGCCTGTTGTACAGGCTTTAAAATAACAATAAAGTAAAAAAAAAAAAGAGCAGGAGCGGATATACTCTAGGGCTCGAAAGATGGCGACCAGCTCAGCAGTGTAAACGCTGCAGCCAGCCGGCAAGAGGCTAAACGTAAAGATTTAAAAGCATACGAGGTGCGACAATAAAGTAATGAGTTGTTGTTGTTGTGGTCTTCAGTCCTGAGACTGGTTTGATGCAGCTCTCCATGCTACTCCGTCCTGTGCAAGCTTCTTCATCTCCCAGTACCTACTGCACCCTACATCCCTCTGAATCTGCTTAGTGTATTCATCTCTTTTGGTCTCCCTCTACGATTTTTACCCTCCACACTCTACGATCGCAGGTTCGAATCCTGCCTCGGGCATGGATGTGTGTGATGTCCTTAGTTAGGTTTAAATAGTTCTAAGTTCTAGGGGACTGATGACCTCAGATTTTAAGTCCCATAGTGCTCAGAGCCATTTGAACCATTTTGAACCGTGCCGCCTAGCCACGCCTGGATTTGAAGACTAGCCGTCATACGAACGCTGCAGCAGTTACTTGTGAACTGAATTGTTTTGTTTGCATTGAAATTCTATATACCGAAGGACACTGATTACTTGCGTGTCGCCATTTGCTTGCGACACACCTTTTTGAATACGCAAAGTTAAGTGTTGTCAATTTAACTTACTGTAATAAACTCCGTTAATATGATTTGTTTGAATTGTTGTCTAGCAATCCGAGAAAACAGCTTCCTATGCACTCTATATTACACGAGTGGGCTGGATACTATACATTAAGTGTTAGGAAGTCTTTTCTGAAAGTGTTTGTATGAAGTATAGCTGTAAATGGAAGTGAAGCATGGATGGTAAACAGTTTAGACGAAAAGAGAATAGAATCTTTTGAAATATGGTATTAGAGAAGAATGCTGAAGATTAGATGGGTAGATCACGTAATTAATGAGGAAGTACTGAATAGAACTGGGGAGAAGAGGAATTTGTGGCACAACTTGACAAGAAGAAGGGACCGGTTGGTAGACACGTTATGAGACGTCAAGGGATCATCAAGTTAGTATTGGTGGGCAGCGTGGAGGGTAAAAATCGTAGAGGGAAACCAAGAGATGAATACACTAAGCAGATTCAGAAGGACATAGGTCGCAATAGTTCAAATGGTTCAAATGGCTCTGAGCACTATGGGACTCAACATCTTAGGTCATAAGTCCCCTAGAACTTAGAACTACTTAAACCTAACTAACCTAAGGACATCACACACACCCATGCCCGAGGCAGGATTCAAACCTGCGACCGTAGCAGTCCCGCGGTTCCGGACTGCAGCGACAGAAACCGCTAGACCACCGCGGCCGGCTCGCAATAGTTACTCGCAGATGAAGAGACTTGAACAGGTCAGAGTAGGGGGTAGAAATCGTAGAGGGAGACCAAGAGATGAGTACACTAAGCAGATTCACAAGGATGAAGGTCGCAATAGTTACTGGAAGATGAAGAGAAGGTCAGAGTAGCATGGAGACCTGCACCAAACCAGTCCTCAGACTGAAGACCAGTACATGAACAACAAGTCACAGGTCGTAGCAACTGGTGGGAAGCCATCCAATAAAACAGAAGTCTTACTTGGCGTTCCCCAAAAAAGTGTTCAGCCAGTATTGCACGTAACACTGGAACTGCGAACCTTTTCATTAAGCTGTCGGCACATGGGACAAGGCAGCTGACATTGACGTGCATGCAGTCTGGATTTCCGGCGTCACGGCAGAAGGAACTGGCCGGGTAACGTGGTTTTGCGCTGCTCTCAGCGTTCTCCAGCGGCAGTCGTCGGCTTTATTTGGCGCGCAAGCAAAACAGTTCGAAAACAGGCGCACGTAAAGTTCGTACAGTCCCTTCTCCAGTCCGCAGCTCGTGGTCGTGCGGTAGCGTTCTCGCTTCCCGCGCCCGGGTTCCCGGGTTCGATTCCCGGCGGGGTCAGGGATTTTCTCTGCCTCGTGATGACTGGGTGTTGTGTGATGTCCTTAGGTTAGTTAGGTTTAAGTAGTTCTAAGTTCTAGGGGACTGATGCCCATAGATGTTAAGTCCCATAGTGCTCAGAGCCAGTCCCTTCTCCATATGCTAGTCATGTTGGTCTATCTGTAGTATAGAATAGGTTGGTTGGTTGTTTGTGGAAGGAGACCAGACAGCGTGGTCATCGGTCTCATCGGATTAGGGAAGGATGGGGAAGGAAGTCGGCCGTGACCTTTCAGAGGAACCAACCCGGCATTTGCCTGGAGTGATTTAGGGAAATCACTATACATGAATAAAAACTTCAGTATTTGTGAATATGTAATCAGACAAAAAGGAAAGATACATGTCCAGCCAGTAAAGACATCAGCTTATAGTAGTTCACCAAATCGAACAAACTCATTCCTGACAGAGAACGTACTTATATTTACACGCCGGCCGCTGTGACCGAGCGATTCTAACGCTTCAGTCCGGAACCGCGCTGTTGCTACAGTCGCAGGTTCGAATCCTGCCTCAGGCATGGATGTGTGTGAAGTCCTTAAGTTAGTTAGGTTTAAGTAGTTCTAAGTCTGGGGGACTGATAACCTCAGATGTTAAGTCCCATAGTGCTTACAGACATTTTAACCATTTTTTATATTTGCACAACATCAATCGGCAGCGGAGCAACTTCGATTAAAAATCGTGCACCAAAACTGTGTGGACTGATACGCTGGGCGTTATTGCTGAATATTGTACACTGCTGCGCAATAAATGACCTTCCATCTAAAACGCACAGATATGTGCACAAAAACGTACTTCAATTCGTTTACTACACTATTAAATAAGGCATAGACACTACTGGCCATTAAAATTGCTACACCACGAAGATGACGTGCTACAGACGCGAAAATTAACCGACAGGAAGAAGATGCTGTGATATGCAAATGATTAGCTTTTCAGAGCATTCACAATAGGTTGTCGCCGGTGGCGACACCTACAACGTACTGACATGAAGAAAGTTTCCAACCGATTTCTCGAACACAAACAGCAGTTGACCGGCGTTGCCTGGTGAAACGTTGTTGTGTTGCCTCATGTAAGGACGAGAAATGCGTACCATCACGTTTCCGACTTTGATAGAGGTCGGATTGTAGCCTATCGCGATTGCGGTTTATCGTATCGCGAGGCTGCTCGTGTTGGTCGAAATCCAATGAATGTTAGCAGAATATGGAATCGGTGGGTTCAGGAGGGTAATACGGAACGCCGTGCTGGATCCCAACAGCCTCGTATCACTAGCAGTCGAGATGACAGGCATCTTATCCGCATGGCTGTAACGGATCGTGCAGGCACCTCTCGATCACTGAGTCAACAGACTGGTACGTTTGCCAGACAACCATCTGCAAGAACAGTTCGACGACGTTTGTAGCAGCATGGACTATCAGCTCGGAGACTACGGCTGCGGTTACCCTCGACACTGCATCATAGAGAGAAGCGCCTGCGATGGTGTACTCAACTACGAACCTGGGTGCACGAATGGCAAAACGTCATTTTTTCGGATGAATCCAGGTTCTGTTTACAGGATCATGATGATCGCACCCGTGTTAGGCGACATCGCGGTGAACGCACATTGGAAGCGTGTATTCGTCATCGTCATACTGGCGTATCACCCGGCGTGATGGTTTGGGGTGCCATTGGTTACACGTCTCGGTCACCTCTTGTTCGCATTGACGGCACTTTGAACAGTGGGCGTTCCATTTCAGGTGTGTTGCGACCCGTGGCTCTACCCTTCATTCTTTCCCTGCGAAAGCCTACATTTTAGCAGGATAATGCACGACCGCATGTTGGAGGTCCTGTACGGGCCTTTCTGGATACAGAAAATGTTCGACTGCTGCCCTGGCCAGCACATTCTCCAGATCTCTCACCAATTGAAAACGTCTGGTCAATGGTGGCCGAGCAACTGGCCCGTCACAATACACCAGTCACTACTCTTGATGAACTGTTGTATCGTGTTGAGGGCAGCTGTACCTGTACACGCCATCCAAGCTCAATGCCCAGGCGTATCAATGCCGTTATTAGGGCCAGAGGTGGTTGTTCTGGGTACTGATTTCTCAGGATCTATGCACCCAAATTGCGTGAAAATGTAATCACATGTCAGTTCTAGTATAATACACTCCTGGAAATTGAAATAAGAACACCGTGAATTCATTGTCCCAGGAAGGGGAAACTTTATTGACACATTCCTGGGGTCAGATACATCACATGATCACACTGACAGAACCACAGGCACATAGACACAGGCAACAGAGCATGCACAATGTCGGCACTAGTACAGTGTATATCCACCTTTCGCAGCAATGCAGGCTGCTATTCTCCCATGGAGACGATCGTAGAGATGCTGGATGTAGTCCTGTGGAACGGCTTGCCATACCATTTCCACCTGGCGCCTCAGTTGGACCAGTGTTCGTGCTGGACGTGCAGACCGCGTGAGACGACGCTTCATCCAGTCCCAAACATGCTCAATGGGGGACAGATCCGGAGATCTTACTGGCCAGGGTAGTTGACTTACACCTTCTAGAGCACGTTGGGTGGCACGGGATACATGCGGACGTGCATTGTCCTGTTGGAACAGCAAGTTCCCTTGCCGGTCTAGGAATGGTAGAACGATGGGTTCGATGACGGTTTGGATGTACCGTGCACTATTCAGTGTCCCCTCGACGATCACCAGTGGTGTACGGCCAGTGTAGGAGATCGCTCCCCACACCATGATGCCGGGTGTTGGCCCTGTGTGCCTCGGTCGTATGCAGTCCTGATTGTGGCGCTCACCTGCACGGCGCCAAACACGCATACGACCATCATTGGCACCAAGGCAGAAGCGACTCTCATCGCTGAAGACGACACGTCTCCATTCGTCCCTCCATTCACGCCTGTCGCGACACCACTGGAGGCGGGCTGCACGATGTTGGGGCGTGAGCGGAAGACGGCCTAACGGTGTGCGGGACCGTAACCCAGCTTCATGGAGACGGTTGCGAATGGTCCTCGCCGATACCCCAGGAGCAACAGTGTCCCTAATTTGCTGGGAAGTGGCGGTGCGGTCCCCTACGGCACTGCGTAGGATCCTACGGTCTTGGCGTGCATCCGTGCGTCGCTGCGGTCCGGTCCCAGGTCGACGGGCACGTGCACCTTCCGCCGACCACTGGCGACAACATCGATGTACTGTGGAGACCTCACGCCCCACGTGTTGAGCAATTCGGCGGTACGTCCACCCGGCCTCCCGCATGCCCGCTATACGCCCTCGCTCAAAGTCCGTCAACTGCACATACGGTTCACGTCCACGCTGTCGCGGCATGCTACCAGTGTTAAAGACTGCGATGGAGCTCCGTATGCCACGGCAAACTGGCTGACACTGACGGCGGCGGTGCACAAATGCTGCGCAGCTAGCGCCATTCGACGGCCAACACCGCGGTTCCTGGTGTGTCCGCTGTGCCGTGCGTGTGATCATTGCTTGTACAGGGGCCTCGCAGTGTCTGGAGCAAGTATGGTGGGTCTGACACACCGGTGTCAATGTGTTCTTTTTTCCATTTCCAGGAGTGTATATTTGTCGAATGAATACCCGTTTATCATCTGCCTTTCTTCTTGGTGTAGCAATTTTAATGGCCAGTAGTGTATGTGGTGCTGTGAGACGATCTTTTTGGTTAGAAGTGGAGAACACACTTCATACGCTGGGATCGCAGTATAGAAAGTTTCATTGTTCTGTGACTGTTGAAATGGGTCAATGGATCAATGAAAGATTCTATACTGCAATCGCGGCGTTCGAAGAGTGTTTCTGTTTTTCCAACAATACATACTGTAAAGAGAGTAGGGGAGACATTTATAAAAGTGGAGCTGTGTAGAGGAAGTTTTGTACCCAACCATTTCGGATAATATCGGTGGTAGTTTTAACTCGATACCGGTACACGTCATAACTCCGGTTAAAAATGTCATTAAGGTATCCTCAGCAGTTCGACACCTTTTCATTCATCCTGACACTTCCTCAGGATCTTTGTCAAGAAACAGCAAGGAACGGAAATTTAGCAAGGTTGCGTTTATTTTCCCACAAACCAGAATAAACAGATGATAGCAATATAGAAACAATGTAAAGAATGCGGAACGTAAATAGTTGTGACATGCAAAGCAGTAGACAAAAATATTTTTTTTCTTTACTGAACAGGTTTTCACAGACTTTGCAACAACTGGTTAATGCGCTCAGTATGGGGCGTGACCACCTCTGGCAGCAATACAGGCCTGAAAACGACGGAGCATGCTGTGAATGACGTCATCAGTGTCCCGTTGAGGCCATAACGCGCATTCTTCCTGTGCAGAGCTTCTCACAAGTCTTACTCTCCCATCCACAATTAAGTGCTTGGCAGAGGGTTTAATGAACCACCTTCAAACTACACTCCTGGTAATGTAAAAAAGAACACATTGACACCGGTGTGTCAGACCCACCATACTTGCTCCGGACACTGCGAGAGGGCTGTACAAGCAATGATCACACGCACGGCACAGCGGACACACCAGGAACCTCGGTGTTGGCCGTCGAATGGCGCTAGCTGCGCAGCATTTGTGCACCGCCGCCGTCAGTGTCAGCCAGTTTGCCGTGGCATACGGAGCTCCATCGCAGTCTTTAACACTGGTAGCATGCCGCGACAGCGTGGACGTGAACCGTATGTGCAGTTGACGGACTTTGAGCGAGGGCGTATAGTGGGCATGCGGGAGGCCGGGTGGACGTACCGCCGAATTGCTCAACACGTGGGGCGTGAGGTCTCCACAGTACATCGATGTTGTCGCCAGTGGTCGGCGGAAGGTGCACGTGCCCGTCGACCTGGGACCGGACCGCAGCGACGCACGGATGCACGCCAAGACCGTAGGATCCTACGCAGTGCCGTAGGGGACCGCACCGCCACTTCCCAGCAAATTAGGGACACTGTTGCTGCTGGGGTATCGGCGAGGACCATTCGCAACCGTCTCCATGAAGCTGGGCTACGGTCCCGCACACCGTTAGGCCGTCTTCCGCTCACGCCCCAACATCGTACAGCCCGCCTCCAGTGGTGTCGCGACAGGCGTGAATGGAGGGACGAATGGAGACGTGTCGTCTTCAGCGATGAGAGTCGCTTCTGCCTTGGTGCCAATGATGGTCGTATGCGTGTTTGGCGCCGTGCAGGTGAGCGCCACAATCAGGACTGCATACGACCGAGGCACACAGGGCCAACACCCGGCATCATGGTGTGGGGAGCGATCTCTTACACTGGCCGTACACCACTGGTGATCGTCGAGGGGACACTGAATAGTGCACGGTACATCCAAACCGTCATCGAACCCATCGTCCTACCATTCCTAGACCGGCAAGGGAACTTGCTGTTCCAACAGGACAATGCACGTCCGCATGTATCCCGTGCCACCCAACGTGCTCTAGAAGGTGTACGTCAACTACCCTGGCCAGCAAGATCTCCGGATCTGTCCCCCATTGAGCATGTTTGGGACTGGATGAAGCGTCGTCTCACGCGGTCTGCACGTCCAGCACGAACGCTATCCACAATACGGCCAAGTAACCAACAGAGTCGTATTTTTTAACCTTAAAGAACAATAACTTCCTCCAGATTGCAATACGTCACCAACTGGTGCAGAAGCTGATCATTCAAGGAGGCAGCAACCAGAATTCAGGTACCAGTTACGACTTAAAGTAAAAATCTCAATCAAAAATCAATCTCTCTCTCTCACTCTCTCTCT
Source organism: Schistocerca nitens (assembly GCF_023898315.1). Taxonomy (NCBI): domain Eukaryota; kingdom Metazoa; phylum Arthropoda; class Insecta; order Orthoptera; family Acrididae; genus Schistocerca; species Schistocerca nitens. The sequence continues at coordinate 137,687,052 of NC_064625.1, read as the reverse complement.
CTCTCTCTCTCTCTCTCTCTCTCTCTCTGTGTGTGTGTGTCCCCCTCCCCCCCCCAAGCACATATTTACATTCATATTATTTAAAAAAATTAATTTTATAACCAGTATTCAAGAGAGGCAATAGGAGTAGTTCATTAAATTACAGGCCCACATCATTAACGTCGATATGCAGCAGCATTTTGGAACATGTATTGTGTTCGGACATTATGAGCTACCATGAAGAGAACGGTCTATCCACATATGGGCAAACGGATTTAGAAAACACCGTTCTTGTGAAACACGACTAGCTCTTTACTCGCACGAAGTGCTGAGAGCATTCGACAAAGGATTTCAGATTGATTCTGAATTTCTAGCCTTTCAGACGGCTTTTGACACCGTATCTCAAACGTGGCTTGTAATCAAATAGCGTGCTTATCGAATATAGTCTCAGTTGTGCGACTGGATTCGTGATTTCCTGTCAGACAGGTCACAGTTCGTAGTAACTGATGGGAAGTTATCGAGTAAAACAGATTTCTGGCGTTCCCCAAGGTAGTGTCATCAGAAGATTAAAACAATTTGCAAACCGGTTGAGATAAGCTATACGTATGGTGCGAAATTGGAAATTGACCCTAAATACTGGAAAGTGTGAGATCATCCATATGAGTGCTAAAAGGAATTAGTTAAACTTCGGTTACACGACAAATCATTCAAATCTAAAGGCCGTAAATTCAACCAAATGCCTCTGAATTACAATTACGAACAAGCTGAATTGGAAAGAACACCTAGAAGTTGTTGTGGGTAAGGCGAATCAAAAATTGCGTTTTATTGGCAGAAAACTTAGAAGATACAACAGATCTTCTAGAGAGACTCCCTGCACTACACTTGTTCGTACTCTTTTGAAGTATCGCAGCGCGCTGTGGTATTCTTACCAGATAGGATTAATGGAGTACATCGAGAAAGTTCAAAGAAGGGCAGCACATTTTCTATTATCGGGAAATAGGAGAGAGACAGTCACTGACATGATACAGGATATGGGGTGGACATCATTAAAACAAAAGGGTTTCTCGTTGGGCCGAGATCGTCTTACAAAATTTCAATCACCAACTTTCTCCTCCGAATGAGAAAATTTTTGTTGATGCCGATCTACATAGTGAGAAATGATCATCATAAATAAGGGAAATCAGAGCTCGCACGAAAAGATACAGGTTTTGGTTTTTTCCGCGCGCTCTTCGACATCACGATAATAGGGAATTCTTGTGAAGGTGTTTGATGAACCGTGCGCCAGGCACTTAAGTGCGATTTGCAGAGTATCCATGAAGATGTAGGTGTAGATGAAAAATCCTCAATTTCTTATTTTTTGTACTGAATTTCTAAAATTTCCCAAAATATTTGAAATAGGAACAAGGCACTGAAAATTTTAAACTAGAACTCAACGAAATTTAGCATTAATTATTTATTTAATTAGAAGAAAATAGACTAATAAAGGTGTAGAACTATTTTTCTGGTGCAAATGGGTTTTTCCTTGAATTTACAAACTATGCTCTACTGATGGGAGACATGCAGAAGCATCAGACTACGTCAACTGAATAATCGTGGCGTTATTTCTTTTCTGTTTTAATTTGAATATTTTGAGAATTAGGAATAATTATCACCTTTTTCAGCATCCATTCTCTTGCGAGTAAATAAATAAATGACGGCGTGTTTGAATTTTCTGTAGAGAGTTCTACAAATTTTATTATCCGCCCCAGTGGCGCAATGATCTAAGCGATTTCCGTTTCGTGCCGGTAGCGGCTGCTTCAGTTTTGAGGTTGTTGTTGTTGTTGTTGTTGTGGTCTTCACTCCAGAGACTGGTTTGACGCAGCTCTCCATGATACTCTATCCTGTGGAAGCTTCTTCATCTCCCAGTACCTACTGCAACCTACATCCCTCTGAATCTGTTTAGTGTATTCATCTCTTGGTCTTCCTCTACGATTTTTACCCTCCACGCTTCCCTCCATTACCGCATTCGTGTTCCCTTGATGCCTCAGAGCGATTCCTACCAACCGATAAGTTCTTCTAGTCAAGTTGTGCCACAAATTCCTCTTCTCCCCAATTCTATTCAGTACCTCCTCACTCGTTACGCAATCTACCCATCTAATCTCCAGCATTCTTCTGTAGCACCACATTTCAAGAGCATCTTTTCTCTTCTTGTCTAAACTGTATCGTCCATCTTTCACATCCCTACATGGCTACACTCCATACAAATACTTTCAGAAAAGACTTCCTAACACTTAAATCTATACTCGATGTAAAAAAAAAAAAAAATCTCTTCTTCAGAAACGCTATCTTGTCATTGCCAGTGTACATTTTATATCCTCTCTACTTCGACCATCATCAGTTATTTTGCTCCCCAAATAGCAAAACTCACCTACTGCTCTAAGCGACTCATTTCCTGATCTAGTTCCCTCAGAATCGGCCGATTTAATTCGACTACATTCCATTATCCTCGTTTTGCTTTTGTTGATGTTCATCTTATAACCTCCTTTCAAAACATTGTCCATTGCGTCCAACTGTTCTTCCAAGTCCTTTACTGTCCCCAACAGAATAACAAAGTCAATGGCAAACCACAAGGTTTTTATTTCTTCTCCCTGGATTTTAATTCCTACTCCAAATTTTTCTTTGGTTTCCTTTACTGCTTGCTCAAAGTACACACTGAATAGCACCGAGGAGAGGCTACAAACCTGTCTCACTCCCTTCTCAACCCCTGCTTCCCTTTCATGCCCCTATTCTTATAACTACCTTCTCGTTTCTGTACAAATTCTGAATAGCCTTTCGTTCCCTGTATTTTACCCCTGCCACAATCAGACTATGTAAGATTCTAGTCAACAATGTCAAAAGCTTTCTCTAAGTCTACAGTTGCTATAAACGTAGGTTTACCTTTCCCTAATCTATATATGACGGTAGTATCTGTTCCCGAAAGAACAGTTACCGTGGATGACCAGGCAGCTTCGCTAGAAATGAAATGATAATTAAATGGACAGCCTAGCTGCAAAAAGGCGTTGATGTACTTCACTGGGGACATGCTGAAAATGTGTGCCCCAACCGGGACTCGAACCCGGGATCTCCCGCTTACATGGCAGACGCTCTATCCATCTGAGCCACCGAGGGCACAGAGGATAGTGCGTCTGCAGGGACTTATCCCTTGCACGCTCCCCGTGAGATCCACATTCCCAACATGTCCACACCACTACATTCGTAGTGCGCCTAATAGATTGGTTCAAATGGCTCTGAGCACTATGGGACTCAACTGCTGTGGTCATCAGTCCCCTAGAACTTAGAACTACTTAAACCTAACTAACCTAAGGACATCACACACATCCATGCCCGAGGCAGGATTCGAGCCTGCGACCGTAGCAGTCGCACGGTTCCGGACTGCGCGCCTAGAACCGCGAGACCACCGGCGGCGCCTAATAGATGTTTGCCCATCATACTCATTACTCGTGGCATATTAATCTACCAAACATGTCCCCAATGAAGTACATCAACGCCTGTTTGCAGCTAGGGCGTCCATTTAATTATAATTTCATTTCTAGCAAAGCTGCATGGTCATCCACGGTATGTGTTCTTTCGGGAACAGATACTACCGTCATATATAGTTAAAATATGGCTTCCCGGCCTTTGACCTTCTTGTGCGAACGCACACGCTATGCCCGAACTCGTACGGGACTTGGTAGATTAATCTGCCACGAGTAATGAGTATGATGGGCAAACATCTATTAGGCGCACTACGAATGTAGTGGTGTGGACATGTTGGGAATGTGGATCTCACGGGGAGCGTGCAAGGGATAAGTCCCTGCAGACGCACTATTCTTTGTGCCCGCGGTGGCTGAGATGGATAGAGCGTCTGCCATGTAAGCAGGAGATCCCGGGTTCGAGTCCCGGTCGGGGCACACATTTTCAACATGTCCCCAGTGAAGTACATCAACGCCTGTTTGCAGCTAGGGTGTCCATTTAATTATCATTTCATTTCCCTAATCTATCTTCTAAGATAAGTTGTAGGGTCAGTATTGCCTCGCGTGTTCCAACATTTCTACGGAATCCAAACTGATCTTCCCAGAGGTCGGCTTCTACTAGTTCTTTTATTCGTCGGTGAAGAATTCGTGTTAATGTTTTGCAACCGTGACTTATTAAAGTATCAGTTCGGTAACTTTCACATCTGTCAACACCTGCTATCTTTGGGATTGGAATTATTATATTCTTCTTGAAGTCTGAGGGTATTTCGCCTGTCTCATACATCTTTCCCACCGGTTGGAAGATTTGGTCATGGCTGGCTCTCCGAAAGCTATCAGTGGCACTAAAGGAATGTCATCTACTCGCGGGGTCTTGTTTGTACTCAGGTCTTTCAGTGCTCTGTCAAATTCTTCACACAGTATCATATCTCGCATCTCATCTTCACCCAACTCCTCCTCCATTTCCATAATATTGCCCTCAAGTACATCGCCATTGTACAGACCCCATATAAACTCCTTCCACCTCCCGGCTTTCTCTTCTGTCCTTAGGACAGGTTTACCATCTGAGCTCTTGGTATTCATACAGATGGTTCTCTTTTCTGGTACAGTTTTCAGGTAGGTACAGGCAATGTACTTACTTTCCTCAAAGTAAGTAAAGACTTACTGAGTTACTGTTCCGTATGTATTTGAGAACAACTGAGTGTTTTAATTTTTCGTCTTTTCGTTTCTTCTCCACATGTGCTCAATTCTTGCGCTGTTTGACTTGAAATTAATTTTTTCGCCCTTTGCCACTCCTAAAATTTTGCCGCACTAAGTGACCGCCAAATCTTACCTAATGGTAGAAGCAGCTCTGCACTAGTGCAGTCTACACTACTGGCCATTATAATTGCTGCACCATCAACTACAGATGCGAAATTTAACCGACTGGAAGAAGATGGTGTGATATGCAAATGATTAGCTTTTCAGAGCATTCACACAACGTTGGCGCCGGTGGCGACACCTACAACCTGCTGACATGAGGAAAGTTTCCAACCGATTTCTCATACACAAACAGCAGTTGACCGGCGTTGCCTGGTGAAACGCTGTTGTGATGCCTCGTGTAAGGAGGAGAAATGCGTACCATCATGTTTACGACTTTGATAAAGGTCGGATTGTGGCATATCGCGATTGCTGTTTATCGTATCGCAACATTGCTGGTCGCGTTGGTCGAGATCCAATGACTGTTAGCAGAGTATGGAATGGGTGGGTTCAGGAGGGTAATACGGAACGTCGTGCTGGATCCCAACGGCCTCGTATCACTAGCAGTCGAGATGACAGGCATCTTATCCGCATGGCTGTAACGGATCGTGCAGCCACGTCTCGATCCCTGAGTCAACAGATGGGGACGTTTGCAAGACAACAACCATCTGCACGAACAGTTCGACGACGTTTGCAGCAATATGGACTATCAGCTCGGAGATAGTGGCTGCGGTTACCCTTGACGCTGCATCACAGACAGACGCGCCTGCGATGGTGTACTCAAAGACGAACCTGGGTGCACGAATGGCAAAACGTCATTTTTTCGGATGAATCCAGGTTCTGTTTACAGCTTCATGATGGTCTCAACCATGTGTGGCGACATCGCGGTGTACGGACATTGGAAGCGTGTATTCGTGATCGCCATACTGGCGTATCACCCCGGCGTGATGGTATGGGGTGCCATTGACGGCACTTTGAACAGTGGGCGTTCCATTTCAGGTGTGTTGCGACCCGTGGCTCTATCCTTCATTCTTTCCCTGCGAAAGCCTACATTTCAGCAGGATAATGCACGACCGCATGTTGCCGGTCCTGTACGGGCCTTTCTGGATACAGAAAATGTTCGACTGCTGCCCTGCCCAGATTATTCTCCAGATCTCTCACCAATTGAAAACGTCTGGTCAATGGTGGCCGAGCAACTGGCTCGTCACAATACGCCAGTCACTACTCTTGATGAACCGTGGTATCGTGTTGAAGATGCATGGGCAGCTGTACCTGTACACGCCATCCAAGCTCCGTTTGACTCAATGCCCAGGCGTATCAAGGCCGTTATTACGGCCAGAGGTGGTTGTTCTGGGTACTGGTTTCTCAGGATCTATGCACCCAAACTGCGTGAAAATATAATCACATATCAGTTCTAGTGTAATGTATTTGTTCAATGAATACCCGTGTATCAATTTTAATGACTAGTAAAGTGCATAAGATTTCCCGGTACTAAAGTCGCATCGCGCACTTTTTTCTCTTCTATTCCGTCCACGTTTTGAAGCTAGTTGTCCCACCGCGCTGAGGTACAGGTTTTGTTCTTTCCTGTCGTAGAAGTCGTCTTGAGACTCTTTGGAACGAGCGGCAAGGACCTGTAACTACACGAGGTTAACAACCTCCCCTGAAAGCCGCGTGAGATAGCAGCCAATAAGCGACAGCAGTTAAGAGCACGGCTTCAGTACGTGGACTTGCCGGCAGGCGTGCAAAGTGCCCACTCGCCGGTGCTGATGGGGCGTCTGCGGCCGTGCTCTTCAGGGCTGTAATGCGGGAGTAGCAGAAAATCCTTACAGCGTCGCAGGTGCCGAAACTGCAGGGTAATTACATTTACGGCTCTAACAGGCGTAGCCGACTAACGGGCAGTCTTGTTTCCAGCTGTCTTCAGGAAGGACGCCCTCAGGGTAGGACCGTCACAGCTGCGAACTCCAGGTGCAGGGCTGAGGTTGGTAACGTCCACCAGGCAGAGAGAGCCACTTCAAAGACCGTCCGCGGAAGACGTTAAAATTGCTACACCAAGAAGAAATGCAGATGATAATCGGGTATTGGAAAAATATATTATACTAGAACTGAATTTCACGCAATTTGGGTGCATAGATCCTGAGAAATCAGTACACAGAACAACCACCTCTGGCCGTAATAACGGCCTTGATACGCCTCGGCTTTGTCAAACAGATCTTGGATGGCGTGTACAGGTACAGCTGCCCATGCAGCTTCAACACGATACCACAGTTCATCAAGAGTAGTGACTGGCGTATTGTGACGAGCCAGTTGCTCGGCCACCATTGACCAGACGTTTTCAATTGGAGAATGTGCTGGCCAGGGCAGCAGACGGAGATTTTCTGTATCCAGAAAGGCCCGTACAGGACCTGCAACATGCGGTCGTGCATTATCCTGCTGAAACGTAGGGTTTCGCAGGGATCGAATAAAGGGTAGAGCCACGGATCGTAACACATCTGAAATGTAACTTCCATTGTTCAAAGTGCCGTCAATGCGAACAAGAGGTGACCGAGACGTGTAACCAATGGCACCCCATACCATCACGCCGGGTGATACGCCAGTATGGCGATGACGAATACACGCTTCCAATGTGCGTTCACCGCGATGTCGCCAAACACGGATGCGACCATCGTGATGCTGTAAACAGAACCTGGATTCATCCGAAAAAATCACATTTTGCCATTCGTGCACCCAGGTTCGTGCCGGCCACGGTGGCCGAGCGGTTCTATGAGCTTCAGTCTGGAACCGCGCGACTGCTACGGTCGCAGGTTCGAATCCTGCCTCGGACATGGATGTTTGTGATGTCCTTAGGTTAGTTAGGTTTAAGTAGTTCTAAGTTCTAGGGGACTGATGACCTCAGATGTTAAGTCCCATAGTGCTCAGAGCCATTTGAACCATTTGAAACAGGTTCGTTGTCGAGTGCACCATCGCAGGCGCTCCTGTCTGTGATGCAGTGTCAAGGGTAACCACAGCTGTGGTCTCCGAGCTGATAGTCCGTGCTGCTGCAAACGTCGTCGAACTGTTCGTGCATATGGCTGTTGTCTTGCTAACGTCTCCATCTGTTGACTCAGGGATCGAGACGTGGCTGCACGATCCGTTACAGCCATGCGGATAAGATGCCTGTCACCTCGACTGCTAGTGATACGTGGCCGTTGGGATCCAGCACGGCGTTCCGTATTACCCTCCTGAAGCCACCGAGTCCATATTCTGTAACATTCATTGGATCTCGACCAACGCGAGCAGCAATGTCGCGACACGAAAAACCGCAATCGCGATAGGCTACAAACCGAGTTTTATCAAAGCCTGATGGTACGCATTTCTCCGCCTTACACGAGGCATCACAACAACGTTTCATCAGGCTGTTTATGAAAAATGTGTTGGAAACTTTCCCCATATTAGCACGTTGTAGGTGTCGCTACTGGCGCCAACCTTGTGTGAATGCTCTGAAAAGCTCATTTGCAAATCACAGCATCTTCTTCCTGTCGGTTAAATTTCGCGTTTGTAGCATGTCACATTCGTGGTGTAACAACTTTAATGGCCAGTAATGTATTTTAATTTTTAAGTATTGTTACAGCAATTTTTACGTACCGCCTGCAAGCTACACTATGTCATCAAAAGTATCCGGGCACCCCCATCGGCGCATTGTGCTGCCACCTGCTGCCAGGTACTCCATATCAGCGACCTCAGTAGTCATTAGACATCCTGATAGAGCAGAATGGCCGGCCGCTGTGGCCGAGCGGTTGTAGGCGCTTCAGTCCGGAACCGCGCAGCTGCTACGGTCGCAGGTTCGAATCCTGCCTCGGACATGGATGTGTGTGCTGTCCTTAAGTTAGGTTTAAGTAGTTCTAAGTCTAGGGGACTGATGACCTCAGAAATTAAGTCCCATAGTTCTTAGAGCCATTTGAAGTTGAAGATCAGAATGGGTCGTTCAGCAGAACTCACGGACTTCGAACGTGATCAGGTGATTGGGTGTCACTTGTGTCATACGTACGTACGTGAAATTTCCACACTCCTAAACACCCCTAGGTCCACTTTTTCCGTTGTGTTAGTGAAGTGGAAACGTGAAGCGACACGTACAGCACAAAAGCGTACAGGCGGAGCTTTTCTGTTGACTGATAGAGACCGCCGACAGTTGATCAGGGTCGTAATGTGTAATAAGCAGTCATCTATTCAGACCATCATAAGGAATTCCAAATTGCGTCAGAATCCACTGCAAGTACTATGACAGTTAGGCGTGAGGTGAGAAAACTTGGATTTCACGGTCGACCATGTTCTCATAAGCCACCCATCACGCCGGTAAATAGCAAATGACGTCTCGCTTGGTGTGAGGAGCGTAAACATTTGACGATTGAAGAGTGGAAAAATGTGGTGTGGAGTGACGAACCACGGTACGCAATGTGGCGATCCGTTGGCAGGTTGTGGGTATGGCTAATGCCCAGTGAACGCCATCTGCTAGCTTGAGTAGAGCCAACAGTAAAATTCGGAGGCGGTGGTGTTATGGTGTGGTCGTGTTTTTCATGGAGGGGGCTTGTACCGCTGGTTGTTTTGCGTGGCACTATCACAGCAAACGCCTCCGTTGACGTTTTATGCACCTTATTACTTCTCATTGTTGAAGAGGAATTCGGCGATGGAAATTGCATCTTTCAATACGATCGAGCACCTGTTTATAATGCACAGCCCGTGGCGGAGTGGTTACACGACAGTAACATCCGTATAATGGACTTGCCTGCACAGAGTCCTGACCTGAATCCTACAGAACACCTTTGGGATGTTTTGGAACGCGACTTCGCTCCAGGCCGCACCGACCGACATCGATACCTCTCCTCACTGTAGCACTCCGTGAAGAATGGGCTGCCATTCCCCAAGAAACCTTCCAGCACCTTATTGAACGTATGCCTGTGAGAATGGAAGCTGTCATCAAGGCTAAGGGTGGGCCAACACCATATTGAATTCCAGCGTTACCGATTGGGGGCGCCACGAACGTGTAAGTCATTTTCAGCCAGGTGTCCGGATACTTTTGACCACATAGTGTACGTAGTTTCCTCATATCGATATCTGCAGCATGTTCCAGTCACGAAGGATGAGTGCGAAGAATGATTGACTCTAAGCCTCCACGACGCTTTTACTTCTGCTAAACGAATATGTGAAGAATCGCGCTGCTCTTCTTCGGATGTTGTATATCGCTACACCTGCGTCTACATAAATACTTCACAAGCTACTGTACGGTGCATGGTGGAGGGTACGATGTGTTGCTGCGTAAAGTCAAGCGCCGGCACGCCAGTCGGGAACCACAGAGAAGAGAACTCTATGAGAAGACGTCAGCCAATCGCACGCTGACCGACCGCTCTCCAGGATGACAACGCGACAGCATCGGCCCCTATGAGAAGAGAACACAAGCGTCGCGACCGACTGGTGACTGCCCAGTTCAATAGCAGCCCCCCTCTGCCTTTTCCCATTCCCTCTCGCATCTGCCCTGCCCCTCCCCCCCCCCCTTATGAGTCCCTCCTTTGGTTCCCCTCCCCCCCTTCGTTTTTCCTCTCCTTCCTCCCTCCTTGTTTTCCCCCTCATCTGTCCAGGTCCCCTCCCTCCCCCCCCCCCCCCCAACTGCCCTTGGCTAGGGTGTGTCATCAAGGTGCCGACATTTTCGTGCAGTGTTTACAGTGAGTGTTCAGTGTTGTGTGTCTTTTCGGAGGTGTTGCGAACGGACATAATCCTGTCGCTGGGTGTGATTTTTATATCTCTTGTGAACGGAAACCAGACTGTCGCCATGTTTTTTTAATTGTCTGTCTACTGTGTTACTTGTCTGATTCCTGTGTTTTTTATTAGAATTGCCAACCCTTTGCTTTATGTTTTAACTTTCCCCAATTTTTCCGCAGTTTTACAATTGAAATCACCGTTTTATCGCCTGCTTTTATGTTTTTTTCTCTTCTTATTACGTTTTAAAAAGTCTGTAGGCTGCAGAGCAGCGTAATAAGCTGCTCCCAGCCCGCCCCCTTCGCGAGGGAATCGAAATTCAATACAGGAAAAAAAAAAAATTCAATAGCAGCTTCGAGACTTATGACTCTAGTTACTCCGCTTGTACTTCATATGTAGCACAGAGTTGGCACTGTCTAAAGAAGTTTGTTTATTTTGTATGTCGCCCTTTGCTTGCGACACACCAGTGTAATTGTGAAGTTAAGTATTGTTTCTTTTCATTTTGTAATAAAACTCATTAATACGATTTGTTTGAACCGAGAATGTAGGCTTGCTAGACACCACAACTTGCACCAGTACTAGTCATTTCCATTCCAGTCCCACTCGCAAATAGAGCGAGGGAAAAAGACTGTTCATATACAGGGAGCGAAAGGCTATTTACAGTTTGTACAGTAACTAGATGGCAATTGTAAGAGTCAGCCGGCCGTGGTGGCCGAGCGGTTCTGGGCGCTACTGTCTGGAACCGCGCGACCGCTAAGGTCGCAGGTTCGAATCCTGCCTCGGACATAGATGTGTGAGATGTCCTTAGGTTAGTTAGGTTTAAGTAGGCCTAAGTTCTAGGGGACTGATGACCTCAGAAGTTAAGTCCCATAGTGCTCAGAACCATTTTTTATAAGAGTCGAGGGGCATGAAAGGGAGGCAGTGGTCGGGAAGGGAGTGAGACAGGGTTGTAGCCTATCCCCGATGTTATTCAATCTGTATATTGAGCAAGCAGTAAAGGAAACAAAAGAAAAATTCGGAGTAGGTATTGAAATCCATGGAGAAGAAATAAAAACTTTGAGGTTCGCCGATGGCATTGTAATTCTGTCAGAGACAGCAAAGGTCTTGGAAGAGCAGTTGAACGGAATGGACAGTGTCTTGAAAGGAGGGTATAAGATGAACATGAAGAAAAGCAACACGAGGATAATGGAAGGTAGTCGAACTAAATCGAGTGATGCTGAGGGTATAAGATTAGGAAATGAGAGACTTAAAGTAGTAAAGGAGTTTTGCTATTTGGGGAGCAAGATAACTGATGATGGTCGAAGTAGAGAGGATACAAAATGTAGACTGGCAATGGCAAGAAAAGCGTTTTTGAAGAAGAGAAATTTGTTAACGTCGAGTATAGATTTAACTGTCAGGAAGTCGTTTCTGAAAGTATTTGTATGGAGTGCAGCCATGTGTGGAAGTGAAACATGGGCGATAACTAGTTTAGACAAGAAAAGAATAGAGGCTTTGAAAATGTGGTGCTACGGAAGAATACTGAAGACTAGATGGGTAGATCACATAACTAATGAGGAGGTATTGAACAGAATTGGGGAGAAGAGGAGTTTGTGGCACAACTTGACTAGAAGAAAGGATCGGTTGGTAGCGCATGTTCTGAGGCATCAAGGGATCACCAATTTAGTATTGGAGGGCAGCGTGGAGGGTAAAAATCGTAGAGGGAGACCAAGACTTGAATACACTAAAGAGATTCAGAAGGGTGTATGTTGCAGCAGGTACTGAGAAATGAAGAAGCTTGCGCAGGATAGAGTAGCATGGAGAGCTGCATCAAACGAGTCTCTGCACTGAAGACCACAACAACATATGCCTCCGTATGAGTACTAACCTCTGAAATCCTATCTTCATGGTCCCCTTATGCGGAATTTACGTCGGCGGTAGTACAACCATTCTGCACTGCCTCAAACGCCGGTTCTTTAAATTTTCACAACGGTGCTCCTTGAAAAGAACGTCGCCTTTCCTTCAGTTATTCCCATTTGAGTCCCGGAAGTACCTCCTAAGCACTTACGTTTTGTTGGAATCTACCAGTAACAAACCTAGCAGCTCGCCTCTGAATTGCTTCGATGTCTCACTTTACTCCAACCTGGAACGCATCCCAAACGCTCGAGCAATACTTAAGAATAGGTCGCACCAGTGCCCCGTATGCGATCTCTTTTACACGTGAGTCACTCTTTTCTAAAATTCTCCCAATAAGGCGAAGTGGACCATTCGTCTTCACTACCACACTTCGCACATGCTCATTCCATCTCATATCGCTTTGCAACGTTACGCCCAAATATTTAAACGACTTGACTGTGTTTAGCTGGCGTTAGAAAGCATCGCTCCTGCGAAACGCAACTCGCCATTTTTTCACATGATATCTTGCGAAACATGGATGAAGGGTATCAGACGGATGTCATATTCCTTGACTTCCTGAAAGCGTTTGACTCGGTGCCCCACTGCAGACTCCTAACTAAGGTACGAGCATATGGGATTGGTTCCCAAGTATGGCTCGAAGACTTTTGAAGTAATAGAACCCAGTACGTTGTCCTCGATGGTGAGTATTCATCGGAGGTGAGGGTATCATCTGGAGTGCCCCAGGGAAGTGTGGTAGGTCCGCTGTTGTTTTCTATCTACATAAATGATCTTTTGGATAGGGTGGATAGCAATGTGCGGCTGTTTGTTGATGATGCTGTGGTGTACGGGAAGGTGTCGTCGTTGAGTGACTGTAGGAGGATACAAGATGACTTGGACAGGATTTGTGTATGGTGTAAAGAGTGGCAGCTAACTATAAATATAGATAAATGTAAATTAATGCAGATGAATAGGAAAAAGAATCCCGTAATGTTTGAATACTCCATTAGTGGTGTAGCGCTTGACACAGTCACGTCGATTAAATATTTGGGCGTAACATTGCAGAGCGATATGAAGTGGGACAAGCATGTAATGGCAGTTGTGGGGAAGGCGGATGGTCGTCTTCGGTTCATTGGTAGAATTTTGGGAAGATGTGTTTCATCTGTAAAGGAGACCGCTAATAGAACGCTGGTGCGACCTATTCTTGAGTACTGCTCGAGCGTTTGGGATCCCTATCAGGTCGGATTGAGGGAGGACATGGAAGCAATTCAGAGGCGGGCTGCTAGATTTGTTACTGGTAGGTTTGATCATCACGCGAGTGTTACGGAAATGCTTCAGGAACTCGGGTGGGATTCTCTAGAGGAAAGGAGGCGTTCTTTTCGTGAATCGCTACTGAGTAAATTTAGAGAACCAGCATTTGAGGCTGACTGCAGTACAATTTTACTGCCGCAAACTTGCATTTCGCGGAAAGACCACAAAGATAAGATAAGAGAGATTAGGGCTCGTACAGCGGCATATAGGCAATCATTTTTCCCTCGTTCTGTTCGGGAGTGGAACAGGGAGAGAAGATGCTAATTGTGGTACGAGGTACCCTCCGCCACGCACCGTATGGTGGATTGCGGATTATGTATGTAGATGTAGATGTAGACACTAGTAATACTGTATCCGAACATTAGAGGTTTGTTCTTCCTACTCATCCGCATTAACTTACCTGTTTCTACATTTAGAGCTAGCTGCTACTCATTACACCAACCATAAATTTTGTCTAAATCATCTTGTACCCTCCTATGGTCACACAATTTCGACCTCGCTGTAAACCACAGTATCATCAGCAGACAGCCGCAGGTTTCTGCCCATCCTGTCGGCTAGATGGTTTCACTTGTTTATAATCGGTGCGACGGTCAAACTACGGCATGTTTGCACGGTTTTCCTGCATGAACGATTTCTTAAATGTGAAATTTAAAAGTTTAGATTTACTGTTTGTTAAATCATGCCCACTCGTCAAATGTGGGGTGTCTAGGAGACCTGGTTTCTCGTCACATGTGGGGTGTCTAGGAAACCTGCTTTCTCCGATCGCTCGACAGCAATTCAAGAAATCGTATTAAAGAGTTTTGTTTCGAAATGAACAATAACAATACTTAACTTTGACAAAAACGCAGAAGTGTCGCAAGCAAAGGGCGACATGCATATAAGAAATCTCTTCAGTATGTCAGTGAACGGGTGCTATTCTGTCATTCTACGCAACGGATTAATCTGAGATGTACCCTTTACCCTGTGGCTACTGCAAGATTCAATTTCCACCCCTACACTACTACAGAAGTCAGACAGAAGCTCCTAACGTTCTAAAGAGAAATGCCTGAAAAACATTCATCAATAAATATCATGTGGAGTCGTCCGCTGTAAGGAAATGACACAAAAATTCACAAAATTTCTTACGTAACTAGTGGGATACTTGGGTACTGGAGTAGTGCTAGTTAGTGTAAGAAAAACATGAAACTAACGAAAATTATTATTTTTTTGCAAAAATTCTGAGAAATCACAATGGCACTTTTAGTTATGAACTGAACAAGTTATTTCCGGGTTCTTTTCGGAATGTGAAGTTACCTCTTAAGGATAGGATTCGCTCATGAAATTTCTATACAAAGTTTAAGATTGTTATTGACTTGGCAGAATAGCTGAGAACTGCGCCTACTCAACTTGAATAATTATCCGTTAGAATGTTGCTAGGTACGGTCGAGGCTGTTGCGTGTGAAATGCAGTGAAGTGTATTGTTGTGGAGGAAATATGGGGCTCGCAAGAGCTGTAGCGCACAATACCGTAAGCTGCGATGACTGCTGTCTGCGCCGCTCGCTGCTGACAAATAAGATAACTCTCGTCCTATCTGGATTGACTTCGCCAATCAAACTCTCCCTACGCCTTGAGGAAGCCAAGGACTCCTATTCGCCCCTAGTCTAACTATTGGCGTGGTACACCGGTCAGATAACCAGTCCACCGTGATGCCACTCAAAAATTCACTCGCAGGCATTTAACTATAACTCTGTCCGTTCACACAACACGGCCAACACAGTGAACAACGCTTAATCGCAAGGACTCATATAAGATCCCTTATCATTTAGCTACAATATAGCAGGTCAGCAACTGCAAGCAGTTAATTCCATAAATTATCTGAGAGTACGCATTAGGAGTGATTTAAAATGGAATGATCATATAAATTTGATCGTCGGTAAAGCGAGTGGCAGACTGAGATTTATTGGAAGAATCCTCAGGAAATGCAGTCAGAAAACAAAGGAAGTAGGTTACAGTACGCTTGTTCGCCCACAGCTTGAATACTGCTCACCAGTGTGCGATCCGTACCAGACAGGGCTGATAGAATAGAGAGAGGGAAGGTCCAACGGAGAGCAGCGCGCTTCGTTACAGGATCATTTAGTAATCGCGAAAGCGTTACGGAGATGATAGATAAACTCCAGTGGAAGACTTTGCAGGAGAGATGCTCAGTAGCTCGGTACGGGCTTTTGTTGAAGTTTCAAGAACATACCTTCACCGAGGAGTCAAGCAGTATATTGCTCCTTCCTACGTATATCTCGCAAAGAGATCATGAGGATAAAATCAGAGAGATTAGAGCCCACACAGAGGCATACCGACAATCCTTCTTTCCACGAACAATACGAGACTGGAATAGAAGGGAGAACCGATAGAGGTACTCAAGGTACCCTCCGCCACACACCGTCAGGTGGCTTGCGGAGTATGGATGTAGATGTAGATATAGAGTCGTCCTCCGATTCGCTCTCGACAGAGGCGCTCTCCCAGTTAAGTACTGAGGAGAGACTTGTTCCTCGCTCCAAGAGCGACAACGGAACGGCCCCTCTCCACGCCAGATGTGAAGGGGTATATCTTTCGGTCTCTTCCATTACTCCTTCAGCTCAAGGCGTCAGGAATATTGTCTGCCAATCAGCATTGCTCTTCTAAAATGGGAGAATGACATTTCGTTTAAGGCGACCAATCCGGAAATCTGTAGCATCGGCGTTTGGCGTTTGCTGTCTCCCTGCGAAAACCTCTGAAACTGGGTGCTATGTTTGTAAATAATGCGTAGGCTGCGTGCTCCCACACAATGTAGCGGAATTTGCTTTTAAGCCGAACACGGGGTCGTTCTCCCTTTCACTCGGGCAAACGCTGTCTGCTCTACGGGCGGTCGCCGGCCGACGTAGATAGGTTGACTCGTCCTCTGAAGGGACTGGCCTCCTGGCGTGCGGTTTGGCTCTCCTGAACTAAAAGCTTTTGTGACTGTCGTGTCTTGAATGTGTGTGTGTACGCCAGCCTCGAGTATTTCAACCAATTCCTAACTTGCTGGTCTTGAAGTGCCTAATCTCGATGCTGCTCTAGAAATGGGCCGCGACCAGTAGTGGTGGCGCTTACATCTTCTCCGCATAGATGTCCCTGCCGTCGCGTTGTCGTCCTGGAAAGCGGTCGGTCAGCATGCAATTGGCTGACGTCCCAGCCCTCTCTGCTGTCTCGTTCCCGACTGGCGTGCCAGCGCTGGACTTTACGTCATAACACTTTTGCTGTCTTCTACCTGCTATACCCTCTGATCAACGAGTGACTGGATGGAAGCGATTTCATGTAGGAGCAGAATTTTCTCGAGTTCTCGGTAAGATCTAGGATGGTGTTAGTTTTAAGGTTTGCGCATAGATCTTTTTACAGACGCACGAATTTCTACTAACCTTTGCCTGTCGTCATTTATGCGACCTCTTTCGAACAGAGAGTGCAACAGCCTTTGCTTCCTCGAATTTTGTTGTTAAACCACGGTGGTTCATATCCGTCCGCAATCCACTTGCTCGGTACATACTTCTCCAGGGTATGATTTGCAATTCGTTTAAAGTTTGCCCGTAATTTCTCTATGTCCATCATACTGAAACTAAATGATATTAATTCATTGTCCAAGTGGGATACTCACACTTGCCTCTCTTCTCTTTCTTGCAGAAATATTCCCCTGGCTTACTTGATTGATTTATTAACTTTAGTAACGAAAGTCGCTATAATGACATCGTGACCACTAATCCCTGTCTCTGTACTGATCCGTCGATTAATGGTTCAAATGGCTCTGAGCACTATGGGACTTAACTTCTGAGGTCATCAGTCCCCTAGAACTTAGAACTACTTAAACCTAACTAACCTAAGGACATCACACACATCCATGCCCGAGGCAGGATTCGAACCTGCGACCGTAGCGGTCGCGCGGTTCCAGACTGTAGTGCCTAGAACCGCTCGGCCCCATCGATTAGATCGGGCCATCAATCCTAACTGGAATCGGTCCCACAATAGCGAGCAATATTAGGAGTCTGTTCTTCTCAGCTACCCTATAATATAAACAGGTTTTACGACATTATTTTTGGAAAAAAATGAAGTAATCATCGTAAATTTTTTTAATCCTTGCACAATATATTCTGATTTTTTAAAAAAGAAATTCAGTGACCATTAAGCGCCCATTTCGAGGAGTTAAAAGTTACTCTGCCCAGAGTGAGGTGTGTCCATAACGCAAATCCTGTCGTCTGCACATCGTATTTGAAATCAAACAACAACTAACTTTCTTAATCCATAGCATATTACCCACGAAGTAATAACACAGTTTTCTGAAATTTGAAAAAGTAATGAAATAGCGGGTATCTGAAACAAAGATGTAGTTTTGTCGTGTGTTTTTGGTCTCGGTTTCTGAATAAATTAGTATACATTGTATCTCAAGCTGATGCAGTGAATTGCGGTCACACTACATCTACATCTAAATCTACATCCATACTTCGCAAGCCACCTGACGGTGTGTGGCGGAGGGTACTTTGAGTACCTCTATCGGTTCTCCCTTCTATTCCAGCCTCGTACTGTTCGTGGAAAGAAAGATTGTCGGTATGCCTCTGTGTGGGCTGTAATCACTCTGATTTTATCCTCATGGTCTCTTCGCGAGATGTACGTAGGAGGGAGCATTATACAGCTTGACTCCTCGGTGAAGGTATGTTCTCGAAACTTCAAAAAAAGTCCGTTCCGAGCTACTGAGCGTCTCTCCTGCAGAGTCTTCCACTGGAGTTTATCTATCATCTCCGTAACACTTTCGCGATTACTAAATGATCCTGTAACGAAGCGCGCTGCTCTCCGTTGGATCTTCTTTGTCTCTTCTATCAACCCTATCTGGTACGGATCCCACACTGCTAAGCAGTATTCAAGCAGTGGGCGAACAAGCGTACTGTAACCTACTTCCTTTGTTTTCGGACTGCATTTCCTGAGGATTCTTCCAATAAATCTCAGTCTGCCACCCGCTTTAGCGACGATCAAATTTATATGATTATTCCATTTTAAATCACTCCTAATACCTACTCTCATATAATTCACAGAATTAACTACATCCAGTTGCTAACCTGCTACATTGTAGCTAAATGATAAAGGATCTTTATTTCTATGTATTCGGAACACATTACACTTGTCTGCACTGAGATTCAATTGCCATTCCCTGCACCGTGAGTCAATTCGTTGTACATCCGCCTGAATTTCCGTACATTTTTCCATTGTTACAACCTCTCGATATACCACAGCATCATCCGCAAAAAGCCTCACTGAACTTCCTATGTTATCCACAAGGTCATTTATGCATATTGTGAATAGCAAGGGTCCTACGACACTCCCCTGCGGCACACCCGAAATCACTCTCACTTCGGAAGACTTCTCTGCATTGAGAATGACATGCTGCGTTCTGTTATATAGGAACTCTTCAATCCAATGACACAATTGGTCTGATAGTCCATATGCTCTTACTTTGTTCATTAAACGACTGTGGGGAACTGTATCGAACGCCTTGCGGAAGTCAAGAAACACGGCATCTACCTGGGAACCCGTGTCTATGGCCCTCTGATTCCTACAGAGTAGATTTCTAGTCTCTAGAAAATTCATTATACTCGAACATAATACGTGTTCTAAAATTCTACAGCTAATAAAGAGATGTTTCTGAAATTTGGTTTCCTCAGGCATTTGTGGAAGGAGTAGTAGGCTATTATTTGATTTTAATTTATTCGTTAGTTATTGCAAAAAATGTGGGTAAAAACACACTACAAAGCTATATCATTGGTTCAGACGCCTCCATTTTTATTATTTAATTTTCAATTAAGAAAAACTGTGGTATTACTCCTTGCCCATGATGCTATAGATTAAAAAAACTGCTTGCTCTTCGATTTCTGATGAGATTCGCAGACTGCAGGACGCAGGACTTCCGTCATTGACACGCCAAATTTTGGACAGAGCAAGTTTAGCTCCTCTGTTGAGGGCGTTAATGATGACGAAGCTTATTTAAAAAATCAGAATTGTTGTCTAATAAACAACGTGCAAAAACATTTACGTTAATTGCTTCATTACTTTTTGCAAAACAATCGTAAAAATCGTTTATACTGTAGGCTGACTTAGGAGGATGAACTATACAAGTGGAGATCAAGCATAAGTTTTGCATACTTCCTCCTTCGTGGGTGGGCTAGGATTACTGCGGATTTTTCCAATGAATATGTCGGCATGTACCTGTCCTGCGATAAGTTTTATGTACTCATCTCGTTGTGTGCATAGTTCCGCGTAGTCAGTGTGTACACAACTTTCCCACTAGAGCGCGCCCCGCTAAGCACAACAGCGCAGGCGCAGCGCTCGTCCGTCTCCGCACTACGAGATGGCGCTGCCTTAGAGACGGACCAAATTCTGCTTCCGTCGTTCTGCGTATTAATATGTAACGCAGCCAATGAGGTTGCTGCTAACGTAGAATCTTTTCTCCTGGCGGATCACACTCGCGCAGTGATACATGAACATGCGAGGTATTATAATGAGTGTACAGACCTCCGATTAGTCAGTCTGCATTTGTCTGCACCAGTCTGTACCAGTCTGCATTTGTCTGTACCAGTCTATAGTCAAGTTTCAGTCTGCGCCTAATAAGATTACCATATTCCTGTACATAGCCATGAAGATAAATGTATAGACACTTTGTCAAGTATCAGAGATATGTGAGAATAAGATTAATGTACCAAGACCAAAGCAACTTCAGATTGTCAATTGTAAATAGCATCCAGAACCAAGTTAAGTAATTTTTATCCTTGTTATTATTTTAATAAATGTGTGTGAAAATTAATCAAGTTCTGTTTAAAGTTGGTCACCGTCAATGTGCCCCAACATCGTGCAGCCCGCCTCCAGTGGTGTCGCGACAGGCGTGAATGGAGGGACGAATTGAGACGTGTCGTCTTCAGCGATGAGAGTCGCTTCTGCCTTGGTGCCAATGATGGTCGTATGCGTGTTTGGCGCCGTGCAGGTGAGCGCCACAATCAGGACTGCATACGACCGAGGCACACAGGGCCAACACCCGGCATCATGGTGTGGGGAGCGATCTCCTACACTGGCCGTACACCACTGGTGATCGTCGAGGGGACACTGAATAGTGCACGGTACATCCAAACCGTCATCGAACCCATCGTTCTACCATTCCTAGACCGGCAAGGGACCTTGCTGTTCCAACAGGACAATGCACGTCCGCATGTATCCCGTGCCACCCGACGTGCTCTAGAAGGTGTAAGTCAACTACCCTGGCCAGCAAGACCTCCGGATCTGTCCCCCATTGAGCATGTTTGGGACTGGATGAAGCGTCGTCTCACGCGGTCTGCACGTCCAGGACGAACGCTGGTCCAACTGAGGCGCCAGGTGGAAATGGCATGGCAAGCCGTTCCACAGGACTACATCCAGCATCTCTACGATCGTCTCCATGGGAGAATAGCAGCCTGCATTGCTGCGAAAGGTGGATATACACTGTACTAGTGCCGACATTGTGCATGCTCTGTTGCCTGTGTCTATGTGCCTGTGGTTCTGTCAGTGTGATCATGTGATGTATCTGACCCCAGGAATGTGTCAATAAAGTTTCCCCTTCCTGGGACAATGAATTCACGGTGTTCTTATTTCAATTTCCAGGAGTGTAGTACGCCACCTTCCCTCCTGGGATTCCCATTTGAGTTCTCGAAGCATCTCCGTAACATTTGCGTGTAGTTCGAACCTGCCTGTAACAAATCTTGCAGCCCGTCTCTGAATTGCTTTGATCTCTTTCCCTAATCCGACCTGGTACGGGTCCCAAACACTAGAGCAGTACTCAAGAATAGGTCGCACCAGCGTCCTACACACGGTATTCTTTACAGGTGAGTCACTGTTTCCTAAAATTCTCCCAATAAACCGAAGTCGACCATTCGCTTTCCCTACCACACTTTTCACATCCTCGTTCCATTTCATATCGCTTTGCAACGTTACGCCCGGATATTTAAACGACTTGACTGTGACAAACAGCACACTAGCAATACTGTATCCGAATATTACAGGTTTGATCACCCTACTCATCCGCATTAACTTACAAGTTACTACTTCCAGGGCTAGCTGTCATACATCACACCAACTGTAAATTTTGTCTAATTCGTCTTGTATCCACACACCGCAAGATGGCTTGCGAAGTACACTACTGGCCATTAAAATTGCTACACCACGAAGATGCCGTGCTACAGACGCGAAATCTAACCGACAGGAAGAAGACGCTATGATGTGCAAATGATTAGCTTTTCAGAGCATTCACACAAGGTTGGCGCCGGTGGCGACACCTACAACGTGCTCACATGAGGAAAGTTTCCAACCGATTTCTCATACACAAACAGCAGTTGACCGGCGTTGTCTGGTGAGAAGGTAGTTGTGATGCATCGTGTAAGGAGGAGAAATGCGTACCATCACGTTTCCGACTTTGATAAAGGTCGGATTGTAGCCCATCGCGATTGCGGTTTATCGTATCGCGACATTGCTGCTCGCGTTCGTCGACATCCAATGACTCTTAGCAGAATATGGAATCGGTGGGTTCAGGAGGGTAATACGGAACGCCGTGCTGGATCCCAACGGCCTCGTATCACTTGCAGTCGAGATGACAGGCATCTTATCCGCACGGCTGTAACGGATCGTGCAGCCACGTCTCGATCCCTGAGTCGACAGATGCGGACGCTTGCAAGACAACAACCATCTGCACGAACAGTTCGACGACGTTTGCAGCAGCGTGGACTATCAGCTCGGAGACCGTGGCTGCGGTTACCCTTGACGTTGCATCACAGACAGGAGCGCCTGTGATGGTGCACTCGACAACGAACCTGGTTCAAATGGTTCAAATGGCTCTGAGCACTATGGGACTTAACATCTGAGGTCATCAGTCCCCTAGAACTTAGAACTACTTAAACCTAACTAACCTAAGGACATCACAAACATCCATGTCCGAGGCAGGATTCGAACCTGCGACGTAGCAGTCGAGCGGTTCCAGACTGAAGCGCCTAGAACCGCTCGGCCACCGTGGCCGGCAACGAACCTGGGTGCACGAATGGCAAAACGTCATTTTTTCGGATGAATCCAGGTTCTGTTTACAGCATCGTGATGGTCGCATCCGTGTTTGGCGTCATCGCGGTGAACGCACATTGAAAGCGTGTATTCGTCATCGCCATACTGGCGTATCACCCGGCGTGATGGTATGGGGTGCCATCGGTTACACGTCTCGGTCACCTCTTGTTCGCATTGACGCCACTTTGAACAGTGGACGTTACATTTCAGATGTGTTACGACCCTTGGCTCTACCATCCATTCGATCCCTGCGAAAGCCTACATTTCAGGAGGATAATGCACGACCGCATGTTGCAGGTCCTGTACGGGCCTTTCTGGATACAGAAAATGTTCGACTGCTGCCCTGGCCAGCACATTTTCCAGATGTCTCACCAATTGAAAACGTCTTGTCAATGGTGGCCGAGCAACCGGCCCGTCACAATACGCCAGTCACTACTCTTGATGAACTGTGGTATCGTGTTGAAGCTGCATGGGCAGCTGTACCTGTACACGCCAACCAAGCTCTGTTTGAGTCAATGCCAAGGCGTATCAAGGCCGTTTTTAGGGCCAGAGGTGGTTATTCTGGGTACTGATTTCTCAGGATCTATGCACCCAAATTGCGTGAAAATGTATTGACATGTCAGTTCTAGTATAATATGTTTGTCCAATGAATACCCGTTTATCATCTGCATTTCTTCTTCATGTAGCAATTTTAATGGCCAGTAGTGTATTTACCTTGCCATTTGAAGTACGTTGAAGTCATGCACAACTCAACCAGGTGGCACATGTCTTGCGGGACATGCTCTTGAAGGACGCGGATAGTTTCATCTAGTGGCGCGTTCGTAAGTAGTGACTTCACGTCACAGCTGACCATGATGGCCGTAGGTAAAATTTTTTTCCCTTTAGGCGTTCTATAAAGTGCGTCGAGTTCTTCACGTAATAGTCCGTGTTGGCGACCTTTACACCTGTATAGGGGGACGGACACAAACAGGTGGCAGCTCCATTACGCTGTGGAGAACATACACGTGGGCTGCCATGTGTCCAGTGGAGCTCGTGCGAGGCACCATGACGGTCAAGGAGTATCGTACACTGGTTCCAGACCACGTACACCACTTCGTGACGATCTTGTTTCGTGATGGCAGTGGCATTTTCCATCAAGATAATGCACCATATCACGTCGCCAGGTGTGTGATGGAGTGATCGAGGAACGCAGTGACGAGTTGCAATTGTGCTGACCGGCCAACTCGCCAGATCTGAACTCGATCGAACACATCTCGGATGTGGTTGAACGTAGTGTCATAGCTGGTAACACCCCCCCCCCCCTCCCCACACCCAGGAATTTGCGGGAATTGGGTGACCTGTGTGTGCAGATGTGGTGCCAACTACCTCCAGCGACCTATGAAGCCCTCACTGCTTCCATGGCACGACGCGTTGCCACTGTTATCCATGCCAAAGGTAGGCATACCGGCTATTAAGTAGGCGGTCGCCATGTTCTGGCTGATCAGTGGAATGCAGGGCTTAACAACTGGCCGGTTTTGAGCGTGAGTACTCGCGTCTGCTCAGGCACGTGCTCGCGAGCAGGTGCAAGGTTCCGGAGCAGGGAGGGAGGGGAGGGAGGGGAAATGCGCGCGCACGTTTGAATGTGATCTCGCGTTCTTAGCAGATTTAACTAGCCATCTGAATGCTTTGAACATTTTACTACAAGGTAAAGATCTGCTAATTACTCATTTCATAGATCGAATACGAGCTTCTAAAACGAAATTGACACTTTGGGTGAGTCAGCTGCAAACAGGAAACCTAGCTCATTTTCCTAAGTTATCATCCATGCAAGACGTTCACAAAGACTGTGAACGTTATTCACATAGTTTAGTTGATCAGCGCTTTCAAGATCCGACAGCAGTAGACAGTGATTTTGATCTGTTCTCTTCATATTCAGCGAATATTTCAGAGATTCGTCCTGAGCTGCAGCAAGAAATTATTGACGTGCAGTGTGACAGAGAATACAGAGACAAATGTCAGAACAAGAAAAACGTTTTGGAATTCTACAGACACTTACCTCAGGAAGTTTGCACAAACTGGCGGCTACAATAATATCAATGTTCGGTTCCACATATGTTTGTGAACAACTGTTCTCTGCAATGAAATGTAACAAGATGTGCCTGAGAAACGCATTGTCTGATCGAAATTTAAACTGCACGCTGCGCCTACAATGCCCAAGAACAATTACTCCGAACATAGACGCAATTGTAAAGGGCAAAAAGTACAAGCTAACCAAGAATCCCACACTTCAGTGACACCTTTTATTGTGTAACAGTTCACAAATTAATGCGAATGTAGAGGCATACACTAAGCTAATAAAATTATGTGGCATGTGTACATTCTCCTTTATTTGTTTCATTTGTCGCAGTAATAATTCGCGAGTGATATCGCTGCAGGTGGCCGCGGATTTACATTGACTGGCGGCAGCTGTTGTGAGCCCCATGTGACTCTCCCCACTCTCCGCTCTGGTCCGGTAGTGGGGGTAGCGTGCTCGCGCTGCTCCGTGCTCGCGCCTTGCTGCTCACAGCTTGCTCCGCGAGCACGTATGTTGTGAAGCTCTGGTGTAATGCTTCTTTCTATGCATACTGTGGTGTCACCGCCAGACACCACACTTGCTAGGTGGTAGCCTTTAAATCGGCCGCGGTCCATTAGTATACATCGGACCCGCGTGTCGCCACTGTCAGTGATTGCAGACCGAGCGCCACCACACGGCAAGTCTAGAGAGACGTACTAGCACTCGCCCCAGTTGTACAGCCGACTTACCCAGAGATGGATCACTGACAACTACGCTCTCATTTGCCGAGACGATAGTTAGCATAGCCTTCAGCTACGTCATTTGCTACGACCTAGCAAGGCGCCATAGCATTTGATATTATTTTATATTGTGGTTATAAAATGTACCGTCAAGAGAGATGTTCTACAATTGCGGATTAAAGTTAAGTATTACATCAATTACGTACTTTATTTGCTACTATTAATTCCTTTAACTGTTCCAGACCTCGCGCCAATCTGCGTGAGCTTAACACGTGCCTTTCGGCTTCCTCTCATTGTGACTTGGCTGTCTTGCCAAGTCACAACACATAACTCCCGAAAATACCTTGAAGGTAGAATTAGACAGACTGGAGCTCACAAGCAGTCTTACCAAGAAGCGCTATTCTGGCGCAGAATTCACGACTGTAATAGGGAAGGGAGGAGAATGACAGTGATACACAAAGTACCCTCTGCCACACACCACAAGGTGGCTTGCGGAATACACATGCACTAGTACAGAAGAGCTACGTCTCTCCGCTAACTGAAACATGCAATTGGATACCGGATATCGTAAACCGCTCCGTTAGTAAATTTCACTGAACGAGCAGCGCTGAATACCACATGGTACTAGTGTACGATGCCGCGCGGGATTAGCCGAGCGGTCTCGGGCGCTGCAGTCATGGACTGTGCGGCTGGTCCCGGCGGAGGTTCGAGTCCTCCCTCGGGCGTGGGTGTGTGTGTTTGTGCCTAGGATAATTTAGGTTAAGTAGTGTCTAAGCTTAGGGACTGATGACCTTAGCAGTTAAGTCCCATAAGATTTCACACACACACACACACACACACACACACACACACACACTACTGTACCGCGGTTACAAAAGCAATGCTCGCCGCCACAAAACGGATATCGCTGCGCCGGCCAGGGTGACCGAGCGGTTCTAGGCGCTACAGTCTGGAACCGCGCGACCGCTACGGTCGCAGGTTCGAGTCCTGCCTGGGGCATGGATGTGTGTGATGTCCTTAGGTTAGTTAGGTTTAAGTAGTTGTAAGTTCTAGGCGACTAATGAACTCAGAAGTTGAGTCCCATAGTGCTCAGAGCTATTTGAACCATTTGATACCGTTGCGAGGCAGCTGTTTAGAGTGCTGCTCTATTTACTGAGCCTGAGCTTACAGATTCCTCTTAGAAATAACACTGACATCAACAAAGAGGGCTCATTAAATCGATTTGCATGACTGAAGTAAGCGACGAAAGCAATTAGCACTGTTTCGAACTCCCGGCTATTAATAGCGAGAACGTGTTCGTTTGTATTTACGTAGGAGATTAAGCCACAGCGTTTATCGCACAAGAGGAGAAAAAAAGGCAGTTTTAATTAAATCAGATGTTCGTAGCGTCATCGACAAATTCACTTGTAATTTAGTGCGGTGAGTCATCCAGCGATAAGGCGATCCGTGTGTGTGGAAGAGTCCAGCTGCCGCCACGTGTTTTGCAGTAGCTTTACGCGTTCCACATCAGGGGAAGGAATTACATTCGTAAAGTTTATAATAAGATGTCAAAGCAAACAGCCACAGATGAGCCAGAGAGAACCCATTTGCCTACTTTCTTAAATTCCTCCTTTCCGAAGAGGAAGACGAAGACTATTAATTATGCCTTGAACTGTCTGTTTTGATTATACGGTCTGTAGAAAGATAGCGTGCAAGGAGATTTCATGTTCCGCTACTAGCAAAAGCACACGCAAATGAACAGAGGACGCTATTGTATTAACTAACTCGAGCAGAGCTGCTAATGGACATGATAACAACAGAATCTGCATTCAAAATGAGAAGTTTTACGCGTCGCATACTCGGATAAATAATTTGCGAGTTTAAAAGAGAGTAAAATAAATATAAATACATATTTAATAGTTTATTTTTTCCTATCAAAATACCAATAATACTTTAAGTTGTTCCCCAGATCAGGAGCTAGGTCCGCAGTTGTTTCTTTAGTAGCCCATTCGTGCAATAAACATATGGCTGCAGGTTCCATACAATGCGAAGAAGGAAGTGTGTGTGTGTGTGTGTGTGATATGTGTGTGTCTGTGTGTGTGTGTGTTCATGTATTTGTATATTTACAAAGGAAGGAAGAAAAAATAGAGTTTAACGTCCAGTTCACATCGAGGTCATTAGAGACGCGTGGGAAAGGAAATCAGCCCTACCTTTTCAAGGGGCCATCCTGGCATTTGTCCGCAGCGATTCAGGGAAACCACGCAAAACGTAAATATGGATGGCCCGAAGCTGATCTGAAACGTCGTCCTTCACAATCAGAGTGTGTGGAACTTTAATAGTCGCAACTATTTATTTACAGCTCGTAAAAAAAAATACGTTTTTCAATGTTTTACAGGCCTTCAGAGTAGTCACCACCATGCTGTTCATTTTTGGAACACAACCTACGACCAGCGTAGAGACAGAAGTGATGACAATTTCTGCAGGAGCTGACCATTATTTTGTAGGACAATGCTCAAGCACCTACAGTGCAAGCGGTTATTGATTTATTTGACTGCTGGGGCTGCTAAGTGCTATACCACCTACTGCACTCCCCTGACTTAAGCCCTAGTAAGTTCAACTCGATTTCCAAACCGAAGGAAACACTTGACGGCGTTGGCTTCAGAAGTGCTACAAATTCGTGCCGCTCGAACTGTCAACACAACTAGCAGTACTAAGAGTATCCTACGACTTCCACATCGCTGGCAACGAGTTATACACAGTGCTGGTGACTACTTTGAGGGTCGGTATAGTTGCCAAAAACTACAAAGAACGAAACTTGTCTAGCTCGAAGGGGGAAGCCAGATGGCGCTATGGATGGCGAGCTAGATGGCGCTGCCATAGGTCAAACGGATTTCAACTGCGTTTTTTAAAAATAGAAACCCCAATTTTTTTATTACATATTCGTGTAGTACGTTAAGAAATATGAATGATTTAGTTGGACCACTTTTTACGCTTTGTGATAGATGGCGCTGTAATAGTCACAAACATATGGCTCACAATTTTAGACGAACAGTCGGTAACAGGTAGTTTTTTAAAATTAAAATACAGAACGTAGGTTTGAACATTTTATTTCAGTTGTTCCAATGTGATACATGTACCTTTGTGAACTTATCATTTCTGAGAACGCATGCTGTTACAGCTGACGCATGTTATCAGACGTTGTCGGTGGATCGGTGGACCACGATAGCAAATATCCTTCAGCTTTCCCCACAGAAAGAATCGGGGGACGTCAGATTGGGTGAACGTGCGGGCCACGGTATGGTGCTTCGACGACCAATCCACCTGTCAACCGCACGCGAGCTATGTGCCGGACATCCATCGTGTTGGAAGTACATCGCCATTCTGTCATCCAGTGAAACATCGTGCAGTAACATCGGTAGAACATTGCGTAGGATATCAGCATACATTGCACCATTTAGATTGCCATCGATAAAATGGGGGCCAATTATCCTTCCTCCCATAATGCCGCACCATACATTAACCCGCCAAGGTCGCTGATGTTCCACTTGTCGCAGCCATCGTGGATTCTCCGTTGCCCAACAGTGCATATTATGCCGGTTTACGTCACCGCTGTTTGTGAATGCCGCTTCGTCGCTAAATAGGACGCGTGCAAAAATCTGTCATCGTCCCGTAATTTCTCTTGTGCCCAGTGGCAGAACTGTACACGACGTTCAGAGTCGTTGCCATGCATTTCCTGGTGCATAGAAATATGGTACGGGTGCAATCGATGTTGATGTAGCATTCTCAACACCGACATTTTTGACATTTCCGATTCTCGCGCAATTTGTCTGCTACTGATGTGCGGATTAGCTGCGACAGCAGCTAAAACACCTACTTGGGTATCATCATTTGTTGCAGGTCGTGGTTGACGTTTCACATGTGGCTAAGCACTTCCTGTTTCCTTAAATAACGTAACTATCTGGCGAACGGTCCGGACACTTGGATGATGTCGTCCAGGATACCGAGCAGCATACATAGCACAAGCCCGTTGGGCATTTTGATCACAATAGCCATACATCAACACGATATCGACCTTTTCCGCAATTGGTAAACGGTCCATTTTAACACGGGTAATGTATTACGAAGCAAATACCGTCCGCACTGGCCGAATGTTACGTGATACCACGTACTTATACGTTTGTGACTATTACAGCTGCCATCTATCACAAAGCGAAAACAGTGGTCCAACTAAAACAATCATATTTCTTTACGTACTACACGACTATGTAATAAAAAATGGGGGTTCCTATTTAAAAAAAAAAAAACGCAGTTGATATACGTTTGACCTATGGCAGCGCCATCTAGCGGGCCAACCATAGCGCCATCTGGATTCCCCCTTCAAGCCTGACGAGTTTCGTTCTTTGTAGTTTTTTCGTTTGATGCTTATTTCGAGAGATATTTGGCCCGGTCACTATCAATGGACCACGATATATATATATATATATATATATATATATATATATATATATATATATATATATATGTGTGTGTGTGTGTGTGTGTGTGTGTGTGTGTGGTGTTCTTAGCATTAGTTAGCTGGAGTTAGTTTAACAAGTGTGTAAGTCGAGGGACGGATTACCTCAGCAGTTCAGTCCCTTAGGAATTCACACATACACACACACGTTTCTCATTCAGAAAATAAAAAATATGAGATTCCGCGTTTTTGGAACTCAAAAACTAGGAGGACAGAAGTTAAAGGAAGCTTTTTTCAAGCAATTCAGCATCAAAGTACTAATAAAGCATTTTTAAAACTACATTATGAAAATTGGTATTTGACTCGTTGGTTGCAAATAAGAAAATATATTTATTTCAGAGGTTTTGATAATTCAACCCCTAAAAGGGTGAAGAAGAAGATGAAAATTTTTATGAAAATATTTTATTATGAAAGTATTTTTAAAGCTAAATCTAACAAAGTTTACATGAGGCTCCTCCATTAGAAATAAAAATAAGGATATGTCATTCTGTGTTTTTAGAAATTCGGTGCCTAAGAGCGTAAAATCGGGGAAGAAAGCTTTTATGAAAACATTTCGTAACGGAATCATGTGAAACTAAAGCACTGAAAATTTGTATTTCGTTTCTCGGTCAGGAACTGAAAAAAAAAGTTTTCAGTGCCTTTTGGAAATTCAGCTACTAATGGTGTGAAATATGGAACGAAAATTGTTATGAAAATATCGCGTTATATTAAAACATTTTTAAAGCTAAGTATTCGAAATTTTGTGCTTGACTTCCAAAGAAATAGAAATGGCAATTTCTGTGGGGATACCACAACAAGAAGTCAAAACCCAGAATTAACAAAGACCTCCGACTGCAGCTACCAGAATCGCTTTCTGGTCAGAAGGACATCCGGAAAAGCCGATGCTTCTAAGGCCTTAATTAGCATGGAAACTTCAGAAGTTGTTGCAGTCTGTGCACAACATAAAATTCGATTAAAGAAAAGAAAACAAAGTGAAGGGCATACAGTATACGCGAGCGAAGCAACGGACGCTAAGCTAGTATGTATATGCATTACGGGCCATTTAAATTACTACCCCACGAAGATGACGTGCTACAGACGCGAAATTTAACCGACAGGAAGAAGACGCTCTGATATGCAAATGATTAGCTTTTCAGAGCATTCACACAAGGTTGGTGCCGGTGGCGACACCTACAACGTGCTGGCATGAGGAAAGTTTCCAACCGATTTCTCATACACAAACAGCAGTTAACCGGCGTTTGCCTGGTGAAGCGTTGTTATGATGCTTCGTGTAAGAATGAGAAATGTGTACCATCATGTTTTGAAAGGAGGGTATAAGATGAACATCAACAAAAGCAAAACTAGGATAATGGAATGTAGTCTAATTAAGTCGGGTGATGCGAGCGAATTAGATTAGGAAATGAGACACTTAAAGTAGTAAAGGGGGGAGCAAAATAACTGATGATGGTCGAAGTAGAGACAATATAAAATGTAGACTGGCAATGGCAAGGAAAGCGTTTCTGAAGAAGAAAAATTTGTTAACATCGAGAGTAGATTTAAGTGTGAGGAAGTCGTTTCTGAAAGTATTTGTATGGAGTGTAGCAATGTATGGAAGTGAAACGTGGACGATAAATAGTTTAGACAAGAAGAGAATAGAAGCTTTCGAAATGTGGTGCTACAGAAGAATGCTGAAGATTAGGTGGGTAGATCACATAAATAATGAGGAGGTATTGAATAGAATTGGAGAGAAGAGGAGCTTGAGGCACAACTTGACTAGAAGAAGGGATCGGATGGTAGGACATGTTCTGAGACATCGAGGGATCACAAATTTAGCATTGGAGGGCAGCATGGAGGGTAAAAATCGCAGAGGGAGACCAAGAGATCAATACACTAAGCAGATTCAGAAGGATGTAGGTTGCAGTAGGTACTGGGAGATGAAGAAGCTTGCACAGGATAGATTAGCATGGAGAGCTGCATCAAACCAGTCTCAGGACTGAAGACAACAACAACAACAACAACGTGTTTCCGACTTTGATAAAGGTCGGATTGTAGTCTATCACGATTGCGGTTTATCGTATCGCGACATTGCTGCTCGCGTTGGTCGACATCCGATATCTGTTAGCAGAATATGGAATCGGTGAGTTCAGGAGGGTAATACGGAACGCCGTACTGGATCCCAACGGCCTCGTATCACTAGCAGTCGAGATGACAGGCATCTTATCTGCACGGCTGTAACGGATCGTGCAGCCACATCTCGATCCCTGAGTCAACAGATGGGGACGTTTGCAAGACAACAACCGTCTGCAAGAACAGTTCGATGACGTTTGCAGCAGCATGGACTATCAGCTCGGAATCCGTGGCTGCGGTTACCCTTGACGCTGCATCACAAAAAAATGACTCTGAGCGCTATGGGACATAACTTCTAAGGTCATCAGTCCCCTAGAAATTAGAACTACTGAAACTTAACCAACCTAAGGACATCACACACTTCCATGCCCGAGGCAGGATTCGAACCTGGGACCGTAGCGGTCGCTGCATCACAGACAGGAGCGCCTGCGATGGTGTACTCAACGACGAACCTGGGTGCACGAATGGCAAAACGTAATTTTTTCGGATGAATCCAGGTTCTTTTTACAGCATCATGCTGGTCGCATCCGTGTTTGTCGACATCGCGGTGAACGCACATTGGAAGCGTATATTCGTCATCGCTATACCGGTGTATCACCCGGCGTGATGGTATGGGGTGCCATTGGTTACACGTCTCGGTCACCTCTTGTTCGCATTGACGGAACTTTGAACAGTGGACGTTACATTTCAGATGTGTTACGACCCGTGGCTCTGCCCTTCATTAGATCCTTGCGAAACCCTACATTTCAGCAGGATAATGCACGACTGCATGCTGCAGGTCCTGTTCGGGCCTTTCTGGATACAGAAAATGTTCGACTGCTGCCCTGACCAGCACATTCTCCAGATCTCTCACCAATTGAAAACGTCTGGTCAATGGTGGCCGAGCAACTGGCTCGTCACAATACACCAGTCACTACCATTGATGAACTGTTGTATCGTGTTGAGGGCAGCGGTACCTGTACACGCCATCCAAGCTCTGTTTGACTCAATGCCCAGGCGTATCAAGGCCAGAGGTGGTTGTTCTGGGCAGTGATTTAAGTTTTAGTATAATATATTTGTCCAATGAGTACTAGTTTATCATCTGCATTTCTTCTTGGGGTAGGAATTTTAATGACCAGTAGTGTATGTTTGTAATATATATCAGTACACTGAGTAAAAAAACGTATCACTTTTTGGAAACCCGGTAATTGTCTCCCATTGCAATGCGGGAATTTTAAATTTGCCGCAAAGGTGCCTGCAGCCTGCTCGTGTCGTGGCGCCCTGTGACTTCACCTTCGGTCTCCGTGACGCTTCAAACTGTTAGGTGTCACTCATGGGAGAAAAAGGCCAGAGGTCAGGTGTTGACGTGGGCTGTAAGTTGGGTTAAAGATGCCAGATTTGCACCGAATGTCACTACAGTTCTGTCCAACGCCACCGTGGACATAACACACGATGGAAACGTCGTCACGCCCTCTCTTACCCTCATTGGGCAAATCCGGCAGGACAATGCGTGTGCAATTTGAATTATGTGGGAGCCTTCATACGTCTAGATGCGACTCTGACAGGTGCACGTACGTAAGCATCGTATCTGATTACCTGCATGCATTCATGCCAATTATGCATTCCGACGGACTTGGGCGATTCCAACAGGACAGTGCGACACCCCACACGTCCAGAATTGGTACAGAGTGGCTCCAGGAACACTCTTCCTAGTTTAAACAGTTCCGCTAGCTACCAAACTCCCCACACATGAACATTATTGATCGTATCTGGGATGCCTTGCAACGTGCTGTTCGGAAGAGATCTCGACCACCACGTACTCCTACGGATTTATGGACAACCCTGCAGGATTCATGATGTCAGTTCCCTCCAGCACTACTTCAGACATTAGGCGAGTCCACGCCACGTCTTGTTGCGGCACTTCTGCGTGCTTGCGGGGGCACGATATCAGGAAGGTGTACCAGTTCCTTTCGCTCTTCAGTGTATATATGTGTATGGAATAAAATATTGGAACTTACAATCCCAGTTTTAACCTCGGAATGGCCCAAAAAGCCATCCCCCCCCCCCCCTGAATTTCAAACAACTATGCATGATGTCAATTTCTCTAGATAGAACTACTCCAGGAGATAACCAATCCTCCGCCGCTAACAGCAGCGCAATCAGGGCTAAGGATTCTGGAGAGCCTGAAGCACCATGTCGTTCAAGAAATTCAGAATCCTCTAAACTAAAGACAAACAACGTACATTTCTTTGGAACCCTAAATATTAACTCGCTCTTGAAGCCGGGAAAACTGAAGCAGCTCACCAAAGTCTTGAAGGTATATAAAATGCAAATATGTGCGCTGCAGGAAACCAGATTTACAGATGAAGATTTAATGGATTATGAAGGATACAGGATATTTAAAGGAAAGAAAGGCTGGAACCCATGAGGAAGAGGCCTTCCCCACCTTGGAACAGGCTTCATCGTGAAATCAAACTGGGTAAACTCAAGAACCGACTTCCAGTCACCTAATGAACGCTTGTCTTTTCTCACATTCCGCGACCTAAATAAAACCTATACACTTATTAATTGCCACGCACCCATCAACAATGACAATAAGAAAAACCCTCAGAAAGTAGATACATATTGGGAATCTCTAGACCACGAACTTTCTAAAATCCCAACATCAAATGTGAAAGTACTGTTTGGGGACTTCAATGCACAAATAGGCCAAGAAAAAAAATACAAAAAAACAGTAGGAAACTACCCGGCTCACAAAAGGACAAACAGAAATGGAGAAAGATTAATAGAACTATGCAAGGGTCATAACTTAAAATTAATGTCTACAAATTTCAAAAAACCTCCTAAGAAACAGAAAACATGGAAATCACCAAACACAAGTATTGGAGAGTTCCAGATAGATCACATAGCCATCACACACTATAATCAAAAAGAAATAATGAATGTGAGAGTTCGGAAAGGGGCAAACATTGTAACTGACCACTATTTATCGACAATCAAATTAAATGTCATACCACAAAGAAAGAAACAAATACAAAACACGAAAACTCAAAAGATAGACGCAAACATCTTGAAAGAGAAAAGAGAAGAATTCTGTCAAAACATAGTTATATGTTCGGATAAATGGGAAGATATAAAAGAAAGAATGATAAGATCTGCTCAAGAAGTCGCAAAAATGAAAAAGAGGAAGAAACACGAATGGTGGGATGAGATATGTGAGGAAGCAATAGAACAAAGGATGAAGCCATGGAAGAAATGGCACTCAACCAAAAGTGATAAGGACTACCTGGAGTTCAAACAGCAAAGATCTTCTACAGCAAAACTCATTAGATCAGTAAAAAGACTATTTGAAAAGAACCAACTTATACAAATGGATAAAGATTTTAAGAGAAACAATAACAGATCCTTCTATAGCACATTCAGACAGAAACTACAAAAATATGTAGCACCAAATCTGTGTTTTAAAGATACCAGTGGAAAACTGGCAATGAATAATGAAGAAAATTGTGAAATATTAGCAAAATATTTTGAACAACTCCTCAACTGTCAGGAACCTATTGAAAAATTACCAGCCAATACCCCAAACACAGTAAACAATAATTCTGAACCCCCATGCCTCATAGAAATCAGATAAATCATTAAAAAACTTAAGAACAATAAAGCACCAGGGAAAGACACGATAATTGCAGAAATGTGGAAAAGTGTGGATAATACAACTCAAGAAAAACTACTGGGAATAATCAGTGAGATTTGGAGAACGGAACGTATACCGGAAGAATGGAAAACTGCATTAATCCACCCCATCTTCAAGAAAGGGGATAAAACCGATGCAAATAACTACAGAGGGATATCTTTACTTCCGGTAACGTATAAAATTCTATCTAAGGCCCTGCAAAACAGATTGGAGAAACAACTTGATCAAGAAATTGGTGAATACCAAGCAGGCTTTAGGAAGGGAAGATCTTGTGTGGAGCAAATTTTAAACTTGTAGTTAATTATTAAAGATAGACGATTAAGAGGAAAAGACATCTTTATCACGTTTGTTGACTTCAAGAAGGCGTACGACTCCGTTGACAGAACAAACTTGGTTAACATCCTTAGGGAGTTTGGAGCAGACAAGAAAACAGTCGCAATCGTCAAAGAAACACTTACGGATACCTATGCAAAAGTAAAGTTCCGTGGTGAGGTATCCAGGCCATTTAAAATCAGAACAGGATTAAGACAAGGAGATGGGTTGTCACCTACCCTATTCAACTGTGTGTTAGAAAAAGTTATTAGAGAGTGGAGGAAGAAAACGACTGAAGAAGGAATACAAAAAATCAGATTAGGAAGAATAAAGGATGGATTAGAAGTAGATTGCCTCGCTTTTGGTGATGACTTAGCGATTCTGGCAGGAAGTTTGGAAGAAGCAGTCAAACAGATCAATATTCTGAATGAAACAGCAGAAAAAGCAGGACTGAAAATCTCCTTTGAAAAGACAGAGTACCTAACCAATGTAAAAGAGGCACCGAACAATATGATTACAAAGTATGGCCAGATAAAGAAGGTTTCTAATTTCAAATATTTAGGGGAAATCATCCAGCCCAATGCTTCAGATAAAGAAGGAAATAAAACAAGAACAAGAAAAATGGAAATGGCATTCCAGCTAACAAAGAATGTGTACAACAAGAAGTCAGTATCAATTAACGCAAAAATAAGGCACTACAACACTGTGATTAAGCCAGAGTGTCTGTATGCATCTGAATGTTTAGCAATGAACACTAACAAGGAAATGGAGGCTATAGCAAAAAAGGACCGAAAAATCATTAGAAGAGTACTTGGGCCGAGGTTTGAGAATGGGACTTGGAAGCTTAGAAGTAATAGAGAAGTGTATGACAAAATTGAGAAAGTGGGAGATACTATGAGGAAGAGAAGAGTAAGCTTTTACGCCCATTTGAAAAGAATGAATGATGAAAGGCTGACCAAGAAAATATTCATGTTTTTTGACAAGAACCCCAGAACCCAAATTACCTGGTTCAAAGAAGTCAAAGCAGACTTAGAGGAGATGGGTATAGGAGAAGATGATATAACCAACAGAGACTTAATGAGAGACAAAATTCAACATTTTGAAGGATTTGAAGAACTGGAGGAACAGTGTGGACAGAAGACCGAAGAGAGCAGCACAGAGAGAGGATGAAGACATATTGGCAGAAGAGAAAAGAGGAGGAGCGCAATAGGAGAAATGTACATTGAAAAATAGTTGTTTAACGCGGTCCCTAGACGGCCAAAATCGGAAAAAAAATTGTCGTAATTTATGCCAGTAAGAAAAGCACGAAGAACCTTTAAATTACGTTACAGGATAGCTCATGGTGAAGTCGTAATATTATAAAATAGCGTTAATTTATAACAGCATTTATGGAATCTAACGGGACTACCACGGGAAAGCGGTTGTTTTGGGCGGAGAGAAACAGAACAGTGGGAAAATGAAAGAAACGATAACGCATGTGAAAGAGTAGCACGAAAGGTGGAGAAACCGACACAAAAATCCTAAAAAAGACAGTAGACGAACAGCGAAAGTTCACAAGATGTAACAAATATTGGAACTGATAATTAGAAGTGACAAATATACGTTAATTTTATTTACCGATTCAAATATTTTTCATTTTTTCGCAGTAGTTTAGAGAGGAGTTACAAATGCAGAAATCTTGTGACATTTCAGTGTACACATCTGCCGAAATAACAGTCATTTAGACTGTTATCATGAATCATAACGTATCATGAATTGCTGGAATCGGTAACCTGTGCAAGTCAGTTTGAGTTACCGATTCCAATAGTTATTTTTGCTCGATAGTTCAGAGAGCAACTAGAAATGCAGAAATGGCTCTGAGCACTATGGAACTTCTGAGGTCATGAGTCCCCTAGAACTTAGAACTAATTAAACCTAACTAACCTAAGGACATCACACACATCCATGCCCGAGGCAGGACTCGAACCTGCGACCGTAGCGGTCTTGCGGTTCGGGACTGTAGCGCCTAGAACCGCTCGGCCACCACGGCCGGCAGAGAAATGCAGAAATCCTGTTACATTTCAGTGCGGACGCCTACTGAAAAAACGATCAAAATAATGGAACCACTGAATCGTTAGAATCGCTAACTACAATTGCTCTATGTAGCTTAATTCTAGTTACCCATTCCAATATTTGTTGTGA
Source organism: Schistocerca nitens (assembly GCF_023898315.1). Lineage (NCBI taxonomy): Eukaryota > Metazoa > Arthropoda > Insecta > Orthoptera > Acrididae > Schistocerca > Schistocerca nitens. Next base: position 137,648,804 of record NC_064625.1, on the reverse strand, counting down.
ATTTTTGTTACTTGTGTAGTGGCTTTTCTCTCAGGATATCTGTGTCAAGTTTTCCTCATGTTATGCTAGTGTTCATTTTATGTTTCTTATATGTTATTTTTTATTTCACTTTCCCGTTGTTGTGTTCCATTATAGTTTCCCCCCAATCATAACCCCCTCTTTCCCGCTCTAGTCCCGTTTGATTCAATGTTTATTATTAAAAATTATCGCTATTTCACAATACTACGTTTCACCATGGGATATACTATAATACATGTAAAGGTTTTCTGTGTTTTTCGTGTTGGCATAAATTACGATTATAATTTATTTCAGACATGTATATTTCTCTTTTTCTGTATTTATTTATTTTCGTTACCTTCAATTCTTTTCGATACAATTAGTGGCTAAGTAATTAACCAAGTGAACTGTGATTGGTATTTTATCGCATAGACCATAGAAACATTGACTGAGCATGACGTCACTTTACTGAAACACAGATCTATGTCACGTGACCCGGGGCACGAAGCCGAGCATTCCATTACGCATTTATAGTGCACAGTTAATGAAATTTTTGTTACAGACCAAATGTTGCACTGTTTAGTAGATGCAGAAGTAAAAACCATCACTTATGCTCAGATTAGGTAGTTTTTCGGCTACAGATCAGGTAAAGTGACGAAAATCTCTGTTGTGTAAGTGAATTACCTGAAAATACTTGCAGAGGTATTTCCATAAGTTGATAGTTAGTACGGATGTTGTCTTTGGAAGTAAAACTTCATGAATGACTAAGATTTTAAGACGACATATCGTTAATATCTGGCTGACTACACCAGTATAATCAACGTTTCATAATATATTACGCTTCCTATCTTGATAACGTTTCGATATATGTACTGGATTAACCAAAAGGCAGATGACATATGTGCTTATTTTGTGTAAATATCTGACATTATCCACATAAACGAATTTCCTTTCTTACGCAATCTTACTAAAGCATATCACTCATATTCTTGTGGAATCGTTAGAAAACTAATGCTACGTTCAAAATTGTTATTTGCTCTTCCACTTCTGTGAAAGCGGTGAACTACAAGAATTTGATGTGTTGGCGGAAGAGCTAGAGGAGGCCGAAAGGCACGCGTTTACGCTCACGCAGACTGGCGTGAGGTCTGGAACAATTAAAGGAGTTGAGTCTAATAAATAAAGTACGAAGCTCTTGGAATACTTAACTTTAATCCATAATTGGAGAACATCGCTCTTGTTGATACATGAATTATAATCTCAATATAAACTGGTAATGGCGCCTTGCTAGGTGGTAGCAAATGACGTAAAGGCTATGCTAACTATCGTCTCGGCAAATGAGAGCGTATTTGTCAGTGATCCATCTCTGGCAAAGTCTGCTGTACAACTGGGGCGAGTGCTAGGACGTCTCTCTAGACCTGCCGTGTGGCGGCGCTCGGTCTGCAATCACTGACAGTGGCGACACGCGAGTCCGACGTATACTAGCGGACCGCGGCCGATTTAAAGGCTACCACCTAGCAAGTGTGGTGTCTGGCGGTGACACCACAGAATTCACCGTGGGAAAAAAAGTATTCACTAAAGAGATGTCTATCTGTCGATTCTTAGGAGAACTGTCGATACGTTTCAACTTGACCACATGTAAAACGATAACAACGGCTTATTTAGCAGGAATTTCGGAGAAAGTGGGTTAAGTGCACTACTGCATGTGTAACAGTAGTACTACAGTTCTTCGAATTATCAAAATCAGTGCCTGATTTCAGCTATAAATGAGAGAAACTACGGCGTGTTCGAAAAGTCTCTCCGCAGTGCCATATGACTTAGCCGCGCGTGCCGTATGATTGTTCGCCTGCCTGGGTTACTTCCTGTCAAGTGGGGGACACTCTCAACATTTAATGTGAAAATTTGTAAGTAAAAATGAATACTCAGTAAATTAAGAACTTGTATTTCACTGAGTTTCATTTCGGTATATTCACTGAGGCATACGGCACGCGCGGCTAACAATAATAGGGCACTGCGGACAGACTTTTTGAAGACCCCGTATAACTTTCATCTTCCCTTCACACGGCGCATAATGACAGGAACTCGGCTTCCTGCCCCGAGTCACGTGAGTTATATATTGGTTTTAAGCGTTAACGTGGTACAGATACGCAGTCTATGTTATATATGGTCTACGTTTTATCGTATGTTACATTCGTTTGTTTACGAATATGCTCAAAAATGGCTCTGAGCACTATGGGACTCAACATCTTAGGTCATAAGTCCCCTAGAACTTAGAACTACTTAAACCTAACTAACCTAAGGACATCACACACACCCATGCCCGAGGCAGGATTCGAACCTGCGACCGTAGCAGTCCCGCGGTTCCGGACTGCAGCGCCAGAACCACTAGACCACCGCGGCCGGCACGAATATGCTCAGTTACTATCAAAGCTTGCCTTTGTGTAGCATCTTTGCCGGAGGTATGACGTCATTGCTCAAAGTTGACGAACGGAATCGGAGGGTCTAGTGAAGCAGGGGATACAACACGTCGGCTTTGACCAATGACGTCAGAATTGGCCAGAGAGCATTTATTACACAGATGAAAGAGCGGACAAGACTTTCAGAAACAAAGGAATACGAGAGACGAAAAATGTAGTTGACATACATCAAGGCAAGTAGTATTTTCACGTTAAGGGTATCGCCTGTTTGTATCATATTATTTCTGTGGAAAATGAAGGGGAAAAAATGGATGGAAATATTCTTCACGTATATATGGGTTGTATCTCGAACCTCATTCGAACTGTATTCGTTAACTGCAGTACGGGATAGAAGTTTAGCGTACGTAGATTTTCTCGTTTTCGTTAGCGTTAAATCCTGTTGTTCAGTTGAACTATACAGGGTGTCCCAGCTATCTTGTCCACCGAAAATATCTCTGGAACAATAACAGCTATTGGAAAACGACTTTCACCGGTATCAATGTAGGGCTGGGGCCCATGAATGTACATATTTGGAAACATTCTAAAACGAAAGCATGTGTGTTTTTTAACACAAACTTACGTTTTTTTAAATGGACCTCCTATATTTTTTCTTCAACAATCCATAGCATGACAAAGCACATGCACAATGGCGTTGATTGCATCGCAATATTCCCATTACATCCCGAGATATTGAGACGCGAAGTTGACGCTTGAAACACCTGAAGCTCAGGCGTGAACCCCATGCTGCCCGTAATCGCGATGTGATTGACATGCGTAATCACACCTCCATACTTATCAAGAGGTCTGAAACGAATAATACGGTCTGCTGCCATCCTGCATTAACGTCGTACATTCCAGCAGGTATTTATCCCATAGGCTAGGGGTGATGCGGTTCTGTAACATATCTGTGTACCGCAACGTTAGTCACAAAGTTAACTTCGCTTATCGTTAATCCGTTACTAAAAAGGTAACGCCGTTCAACGTTAAAACTTTACTTTACTGTAGACCTAGCGCAAGTGACAGTTAATCATTCACTCGTAATAGTAAAATTCATGTTGATGGTTTTAGTGAAACGAGCAAGTGCACTAAAAGTTTTACTGTTGTTTCGGACCTCTTGATAAGTATGGAGGTGTGATTACGCATGTCAATCACATCGCGATTACGGGCAGCATGGGGTTCACGCCTGAGCCTCAGGACGTGCGCTAGCAGCGCATGTCGGGTGTTTCAAGCGTCAACTTCGCGTCTCAATATCTCGGAATGTCATCGGAATATTGCGATGCAATCAACGCCATTGTGTATGGGCTTTGTCATGCTATGGATTGCTGAAGAAAAAATATAGGACGTCCATTTAAAAAAACGTAAGTTTGTGTTAAAAAACACATATGCTTTCGTTTTAGAATGTTTCCAAATATGTACATTAATGGGCCCCAGCCCTACATTGATACCGGTGAAAGTCGTTTTCCAAGAGCTGTTATTGTTCCAGAGATATTTTGGGTGGACAAGATAGCTGGGACACCCTGTATACATAGATCAATTGAAGCACGGGATACAAATTTTACATGTGTTGTTTCTTTCGCCTCCGCTACCACTAATAGTCTGTTCTTACGTAGATAGTAGTACTACCGGTGGCAGAAGGGCTACGTACACAATATTTGTATCCCATACTTCCGTTGACCTATATGTATGTACACTGCTAACGAAAACGTGGAAATCGACGTACGTTACATTTGCAACGTGTACCTCAGCTGAGCTACGCGAAGAGGCAATAAGACGACACACAAACAATTTGTATCGCGTATTTCACTATGAGGTACAGTTTTTCGCCTTCTATGCTAATAGTATCGACTGAAAGTTATAGTTTTGATCACAACTGTGACAATAGTATCCCATTACTTAGTTGAGCTATACAGCTATACACAGCGTTTGTATCCTGTTCTCCAGTTGACATATATAGGCAAATCTCATCAATGTTACATATGTCGTTCTTTTCGAATACGTGGTGTCAGTGTAAAGATCAACTGAAGTACGGGATACAAATTTTAGCTGTGTCGGGTGTTTCGCCTTTAATATCCATCGAACTACAGACCTGGATAAACTGAAAGAACCAGAGGTTGTACAGAGTTTCAGGGAGAGCATAAGGGAACAATTGACAGGAATGGGGGAAAGAAATACAGTAGAAGAAGAATGGGTAGCTTTGAGGGATGAAGTAGTGAAGGCAGCAGAGTATCAAGTAGGTAAAAAGACGAGGGCTAGTAGAAATCCTTGGGTAACAGAAGAAATATTGAATTTAATTGATGAAAGGAGAAAATATAAAAATGCAGTAAATGAAGCAGGCAAAAAGCAATACAAACGTCTCAAAAATGAGATCGACAGGAAGTGCAAAATGGTTAAGCAGGGATGACTAGAAGACAAATGTAAGGATGTAGAGGCTTATCTCACTAGGGGTAAGGTAGATACTGCCTACAGGAAAATTAAAGAGACCTTTGGAGAAAAGAGAACCACTTGTATGAATATCAAGAGCTCAAATGGAAACCCAGTTCTAAGCAAAGAAGGGAAAGCAGAAAGGTGGAAGGAGTATATAGAGGGTCTCTTCAAGGGCGATGCACTTGAGGACAATATTATGGAACTGCAAGAGGATGTAGATGAAGATGAAATGGGAGATACGATACTGCGTGAAGAGTTTGACAGAGCACTGAAAGACCTGAGTCGAAACAAGGCCCCGGGAGTAGACAACATTCCATCAGAACTACTGACAGCCTTCGGAGAGCCAGTACTGACAAAACTCTACCATCTGGTGAGCAAGATGTATGAAACAGGCGAAATACCCTCAGACTTCAAGAAGAATATAATAATTCCAATCCCAAAGAAAGCAGGTGTTGAAAGATGTGAGAATTACCGAACAATCAGTTTAATAAGCCACAGCTGCAAAATACTAACACGAATTCTTTACAGACGAATGAAAAAACTAGTAGAAGCCGACCTCGGGGAAGATCAGTTTGGATTCCGTAGAAATACTGGAACACGTGAGGCAATACTGACCTTACGACTTATCTTAGAAGAAAGATTAAGGAAAGGCAAACTTACGTTTCTAGCATTTGTAGATTTAGAGAAAGCTTTTGACAATGTTGACTGGAATACTCTCTTTCAAATTCTAAAGGTGGCAGGGGTAAAATACAGGGAGCGAAAGGCTATTTACAATTTGTACAGAAACCAGATGACAGTTATAAGAGTCGAGGGACATGAAAGGGAAGCAGTGGTTGGGAAGGCAGTAAGACAGGGTTGTAGCCTCTCCCCGATGTTATTCAATCTGTATATTGAGCAAGCAGTAAAGGAAACAAAAGAAAAATTCGGAATAGGTATTAAAATCCATGGAGAAGAAATAAAAACCTTGAGGTTCGCCGATGACATTGTAATTCTGTCAGATACAGCAAAGGACTTGGAAGAGCAGTTGAACGGAATGGATGGTGTCTTGAAGGGAGGATATAAGATGAACATCAACAAAAGCAAAACGAGGATAATGGAATGTAGTCGAATTAAGTCGGGTGATGTTGAGGGAATTAGATTAGGAAATGAGACACTTAAAGTAGTAAACGAGTTTTGCTATTTGGGGAGCAAAATAACTGATGATGGTAGAAGTAGACAGGATATAAAATGTAGACTGGCAATGGCAAGGAAAGCGTTTCTGAAGAAGAGAAATTTGTTAACATCGAATATAGATTTAAGTGTCAGGAAGTCATTTCTGAAAGTATTTGTATGGAGTGTAGCCATGTATGGAAGTGAAACATGGACGGTAAATAGTTTGGACAAGAAGAGAATAGAAGCTTTCGAAATGTGGTGCTACAGAAGAATGCTGAAGATAAGGTGGGTAATCACATAACTAATGAGGAGGTACTGAATAGGATTGGGGAGAAGAGGAGTTTGTGGCACAACTTGACCAGAAGAAGGGATCGGTTGGTAGGGCATGTTCTGAGGCATCAAGGGATCACCAATTTAGTATTGGAGGGAAGCGTGGAGGGTAAAAATCGTAGGGGGAGACCAAGACATGAATACACTAAGCAGATTCAGAAGGATGTAGGTTGCAGTAGGTACTGGGAGATGAAGAAGCTTGTACAGGATAGAGTAGCATGGAGAGCTGCATCAAACCAGTCTCAGGAGTGAAGACCACAACAACAACAACAGACCTATAACATTGACGTCGGTTTGCAGTAGGGTTTTGGAGCATATACTGTATTCAAACATCATGAATCACGTCGAAGGGACCGATCTATTGATACGTAATCAGCATGGTTTCAGAAAACATCATTCTTGTGCAACGCAGCTAGCTCTTTATTCGTACGAAGTAATGGCCGCTATCGACAGGGGATCTCAAGTTGATTCCGTATTTCTAGATTTCCGGAAAGCTTTTGACACCGTTCCTCACAAGCGACTTCTAATCAAGCTGCGGGCCTATGGGGTATCGTCTCAGTTGTGCCACTGGATTCGTGATTTCCTGTCAGGATGGTCGCAGTTCGTAGCAATAGACGGCAAATCATCGAGTAAAACTGAAGTGATATCGGGTGTTCCCCAGGGAAGCGTCCTGGGACCTCTGCTGTTCCTGATCTGTATAAATGACCTGGGTGACAATCTGAGCAGTTCTCTTAGGTTGTTCGCAGATGATGCTGTAATTTACCGTCTACTAAGGTCATCCGAAGACCAGTATCAGTTGCAAACCGATTTAGAAAAGATTGCTGTATGGTGTGGCAGGTGGCAGTTGACACTAAATAACGAAAAGTGTGAGGTGATCCACACGAGTTCCAAAAGAAATCCGTTGGAATTCGATTATACGATAAATAGTACAATTCTCAAGGTTGTCAATTCAACTAAGTACCTGGGTGTTAAAATTACGAACAACTTCAGTTCGAAAGACCACATAGATAATATTGTGGGGAAGGCGAGCCAAAGGTTGCGGTTCATTGGCAGGACACTTAGAAGATGCAACAAGTCCACTAAAGAGACAGCTTACATTACACTCGTTCGTCCTCTGTTAGAATATTGCTGCGTGGTGTGGGATCCTTACCGAGTGGGATTGACGGGGGACATCGAAAGGGTGCAAAAAAGGGCAGCTCGTTTTGTATTATCACGTAATAGGGGAGAGAGTGTGGCAGATATGATACGGGAGTTGGGATGGAAGTCATTAAAGCAAAGACGTTTTTCGTCGCGGCGTGATCTATTTACTAAATTTCAATCACCAACTTTCTCTTCCGAATGCGAAAATATTTTGTTGAGCCCAACCTACATAGGTAGCAATGATCATCAAAATAAAATAAGAGAAATCAGAGCTTGAACGGAAAGGTTTAGGTGTTCGTTTTTCCCGCGCACTGCTCGGGAGTGGAATGGTAGGGAGATAGCATGATTGTGGTTCGATGAACCCTCTGCCAAGCACTTAAATATGAATTGCAGAGTAATCACGTAGATGTAGATGTAGATGAAATATTACTAGTACAGATTCGAAAAAAGCGTACTGATACTAGTGCTGGGAAACTACAGAAGAACGACAGCTGCGAAATTTCTATTACGTACTGGACTACACAAAAACATACGTAATGGTGTAACACAACAATGAAATTCTTAAAAGAACCGAAGCTCACCTAGAAAGACATCAACAAAAATCACATATCCATATACACAACAAACAAAACATTAGGAAAACACTCACAGACACACACACACACACACACACAAACACACACACACACACACACACACACACACATATACACGCACAGACACACACATTCACCCCCCACATCCCATCCTAATGTGAAATTAGCTAACATATTTCGGACGGTACATTTGCCCAACACGTTTAACAAAATATTTAAACGGGCAATATGTTTGGGGATACTACACCTCCATGAATATTCGTCTAAGTGACTTTGAAGTGTGGTAATCCGGCGTTTCCCTAACCCACAAGAGATTTCACAGCTGACCAATGACCCTCTATGCTATCTGTACAAGCCCCAGTGGATAACGATCTGAACTCAGTATTGTGATTTACTACGAGATGCTGACAACCCCTTTCCCCTAAATCCCTATATGAAGAAAAACCATCTGAAATTACAATCGAATCATCTGCAACGCGATCTTCAATTAAGCTGACCAAAACTTCCTTCCTTCGATTGCGTACTACTTTAAAGACCACATCATCACACTCTTCACCTGAAACTACAGCCCCCCAAACCCATAATCCCACCGGAGGTTCCTCCCCTGTTGTACTTCATTTTGCCAAAATGCGACTCGTCAATTTCGACCATAACACCCCCCCCCCTCCCCTACATTTCACATATTCCCCACAAACGTGCCTACAAAAAGAGTACCAATCCACAACTGTATGCTTACTTACACGACATTCATGGACACGCAGCCACACAGGGTATCTCAGACACCAACAGTACGTGATTTTCATGATGTCTCTCAAGGTGACCTTAGATTTTTCGAACCACGTCCCTCGTCTAATGGACCGCCACAGCCGATCTTTGCTGCAGCGCCATACGAATAAGTCGTGAGTACGGCGACGACATATACACTCCTGGAAATGGAAAAAAAGAACACATTGACACCGGTGTGTCAGACCCACCATACTTGCTCCGGACACTGCGAGAGGGCTGTACAAGCAATGATCACACGCACGGCACAGCGGACACACCAGGAACCGCGGTGTTGGCCGTCGAATGGCGCTAGCTGCGCAGCATTTGTGCACCGCCGCCGTCAGTGTCAGCCAGTTTGCCGTGGCATACGGAGCTCCATCGCAGTCTTTAACACTGGTAGCATGCCGCGACAGCGTGGACGTGAACCGTATGTGCAGTTGACGGACTTGAGCGAGGGCGTATAGTGGGCATGCGGGAGGCCGGGTGGACGTACCGCCGAATTGCTCAACACGTGGGGCGTGAGGTCTCCAAAGTACATCGATGTTGTCGCCAGTGGTCGGCGGAAGGTGCACGTGCCCGTCGACCTGGGACCGGACCGCAGCGACGCACGGATGCACGCCAAGACCGTAGGATCCTACGCAGTGCCGTAGGGGACCGCACCGCCACTTCCCAGCAAATTAGGGACACTGTTGCTCCTGGGGTATCGGCGAGGACCATTCGCAACCGTCTCCATGAAGCTGGGCTACGGTCCCGCACACCGTTAGGCCGTCTTCCGCTCACGCCCCAACATCGTGCAGCCCGCCTCCAGTGGTGTCGCGACAGGCGTGAATGGAGGGACGAATGGAGACGTGTCGTCTTCAGCGATGAGAGTCGCTTCTGCCTTGGTGCCAATGATGGTCGTATGCGTGTTTGGCGCCGTGCAGGTGAGCGCCACAATCAGGACTGCATACGACCGAGGCACACAGGGCCAACACCCGGCATCATGGTGTGGGGAGCGATCTCCTACACTGGCCGTACACCACTGGTGATCGTCGAGGGGACACTGAATAGTGCACGGTACATCCAAACCGTCATCGAACCCATCGTTCTACCATTCCTAGACCGGCAAGGGAACTTGCTGTTCCAACAGGACAATGCACGTCCGCATGTATCCCGTGCCACCCAACGTGCTCTAGAAGGTGTAAGTCAACTACCCTGGCCAGCAAGATCTCCGGATCTGTCCTCCATTGAGCATGTTTGGGACTGGATGAAGCGTCGTCTCACGCGGTCTGCACGTCCAGCACGAACGCTGGTCCAACTGAGGCGCCAGGTGGAAATGGCATGGCAAGCCGTTCCACAGGACTACATCCAGCATCTCTACGATCGTCTCCATGGGAGAATAGCAGCCTGCATTGCTGTGAAAGGTGGATATACACTGTACTAGTGCCGACATTGTGCATGCTCTGTTGCCTGTGTGTATGTGCCTGTGGTTCTGTCAGTGTGATCATGTGATGTATCTGACCCCAGGAATGTGTCAATAAAGTTTCCCCTTCCTGGGACAATGAATTCACGGTGTTCTTATTTCAATTTCCAGGAGTGTATTTGTGAGTCGCACATGTTGGGTCTAGTGAAGCAGGGGATATAACCCGTCGGCTTTGACCAATGACGTCATACTTTAGTCAGAGATAGTACTGTCTTCACTTTGAGGCACAGATAATAAAACAGTTCTGTGTTCGGGATAAACGCTATCATTGTACATTAAAATAATTATTCGTAATGATATTGAGGTAATTTGGAGTATTAGTTTGTTATTGTAGAACAATTTTTAGTGTCTTATTTTCGTTTATAGGAATGGATTTGTCTGTTTGTTGGTCTGTATTTTCGTTACTGTCTGTCTAGGCGAGCTTCGGTTATTCCTCGATATTTCCGTGTGGTAAGTTCACTTTTCCATTTGTTCCTTGCACTGTATTTCACTATTTTCACATATTTCTCTGTTTTATTCCACCAATATGAGTATTTTCGTGTTGTGAAGTACGTAATAGAAATTTCTCAGCTGTCGATCTTCTTTCGTTTCCCAGCACTAGTATCAGTACAACATTTTCGAATGTGTACTTGCTATATTACGGGCGAAACCCCCGGCACAACTAAAATTTGTATCCCGTCCTTCACTTCGCCTTTACACTGACGACACAATGAAAATTTGTATCCCATCCTTCACTTCGCCTTTACACTGACACTATATATACATCAACTGGCGAGCAAGATAGAAATGTTGCTTATAGCTATATAGCTCACGTAACGAATGGGATACTATTGGCGTCCAAGGCAACAAGGAAACTGTACCCCATAGTGAAGTACGGGATACAAATTGTACATGTGCCGTCATTTTGTCTCCGGGTAGTTCAATTGAGGTTCAGGTTGCAAATGTAACGTACGTCTATTTCCACCTTTTCGTTACCAGTGTACATATATATGTATGTCAACGGAAGTCTGGTATACATATATTACATACGTAGGTCCTTCTGTCATCAGTAGTACTGATATGTACGTAAGAAAAGACTGTTAGTAATAGCGCAGACGAAATAAACAACACTTCTACAATTTGTTTCCCGTATTCCACTAAGGGTTTACTGAAGCGGAGGATACATCGTTCAAGTGAATAACAGGAAAGTAATGCTAGTCAAAACGAAGAAATCGACTTACGACAAACTCGTATTCCGTACTGTACTTAAGCAACACACTTCGAGTGAGCTTTTAATTTGTATCCAGTGTTTCATTTACGGTTTAGTGAAGCAGGGGATTCATAGTTCACGTGAGCAACAGGACAGGTATGCTACTTGAAACTAAGAAATCGACGTACGCTGAACTTGTATCCCGTACTGCACTGAAGTAATACAGTTCGCAAGAGTTTCGAGATACAACTGACATACATGTAATGTGATGTATTCTTTGCTAGTAATATATTTCATTCATGTCTTTCCATTGTATTGTGCGGAGAAATACTAAGATACAAACATGCGATATCATTAACGTGAAAATACTACTGGCCCTTATATATGTGAAATACAGTTTTTCTTTCTTGCATTCCTTTGTTATTGAACATTCTTCTCAGCTCTTTCATCTTTATAATACTTGATCTCTGGCCAATTCTGACGTCATTGGTCAAAGCCGACGGGTTGTATCCCCTGCTAAACTAGACCCCACATGTTCGCCGCACTCACGACATGGAACATACTCCGCAACGAGACCACACATTTATAAAAAACAAATCGTAGCCAACATATCTACACCCATAGCCTCTCTCAAATCATCCAAGTTCATCGGAGCAGATAAATCCGTACCTACTGATGTGTCGGCAGCTGGGCCAACACCTTGTAGATAGAGGTGGCTTAAAAGGCACGCTAGACTAACGCAGACGGGCGTGAAGTACTGGAACAGGATACGTAATTAATGCTATGAAGAAAAGTACGTAGCTGGTATAATACTTATCTTTAATCAATCATTGTGGTACATCGCACAAAGGAGACTTCAATTACAATCACTGTAAGGCTAATGGCGCCTTGCTAGTTCGTAGCCATTAACTTAGCTGAAGGCTATTCAGTCTCTCGGCTAATGAGAGAGAAAGGCTTCGTACGTCTAGTCGCTAGCTCTGTCGTCCGTACAACTGGGCTGAGTTCGCGTCAGTCTCTCGAGACCTGCCTTGTGGTGGCGCTAGGTTTGCGATCACACAGTGGCGACACGCGGGTCCGACATGTACTACAGGACCGCGGCCGATTTAAGCTACCACCTAGCACGTGTGGTGTCTGGCTGTGATACCACACCTACAAACTATAATGAGATACTAAAAATTGAAATCACATTCAATTATTTTAATGTACAATGATAGCGTTTATCCGGAACACAGAGCTGTTTTACTATCTATGGCTGAAAGTAAATACATTATTATCTATGAGTAATGTATGGCGTCATTGCTCAAAGCCATAGAGTAAATATCTCTGGAGTGAGCATTCACATGCGCAGAACAGATTTTGTGTTGCCAACATACAGTGACGGCCTGGTCACGTGATCTCGGGACGACGTGTGTTTGTCCGTATAGCGCCGTGTATATTTAGAATGTCACTACATCCCTAGTACAGACGGATTCTTTTCGAACGTGTCGTGGATTATTTATATATGTTGCGCAGACATTTTAACAGTATCCATTTGATGCCGGGAATAAACCAGCTACGTAACTTTTAAGGGAAAGGCATCCTGCTTCTTTGCGATAGGTGTCACATTAGGGATGCACTCGATTTTTGGTAGTTTTCGGTATGATACGGCACTTTATAGTATTGCAGAGAATGACGTACATTTTTGCAGTGATGGTCTTGCAAAACGACTTGACAGTACGCTAGTCGTTTTGCAAGTGTCCGAAAAACACCGAATTCGCCATACATTAGCGATTATATGCCTGCTAATTTCTCCTTTTTTCTGCTATTTCTGCATATTTATTTTCTCGTTTTTGCGACCTAAAGCACAGTTTTTCTTACTGGTGACGCTTTGAAGTATTTATTTAAGGCATTTTACGTACTTGCTCCCAGTTTATTAAATAAATAGTAGACTGAGTAATCTATATACATAATCGACAAGTCACTGATAAATGCTTGGAGGGTAGTATTTGCTGAAACAATTATCCATTCCCTTTCCTGTTCCACTAACAAATTTACGACAGGAAGCGATTGTTTGTAAGCTTTTGTACGAGCCGTAATATGTATTATATAGTCTTAAAATCGTAGAAAAATAGGTCTACAGAATCAAGCCTTAATTATAATGCGTCTCGAAATTTTTAAACATGTACAGTGTCTCTTACTAATATGATAACTACAATTAGAGCTACATGGTATGTACCCATGAAAAGTTACTATCCCTCCTTTTACATATTTTTCTTTACATCCGTAGCAACAACAGTAATTCACCATCGCTATTACTCTATCAACAAACGGTTAAACAGAACAAAAACTCTTGATATTATAAACATCAAACGCTGCAGAAAGCACACACGCACAGCGAAGTCCCGAAAACACGTGAAAACCCTGGTTTGATGTTGACAACATGCGCAGAACGCAATGCTCACTCCAGAGATATTTACTCTTGCTCAAAGCCGACGGGTTGTATCCCCTGCTTCACTAGACACGAATCGGACACTAGAATTGACCCATTTAGCCTATTTGAACCGCATTTACTCTATCAAAACACATCGACGGTGTGAAGCACGACAAAAAAAATGTTAAACAGTTAATCGACTCTTACCTTCGACCATAAATATAATAGACTGGCCCTGACGTCATTTTCGTGGCTCCAACATCTCTGGGCTGAAGTCACGTGAATGTTGGCAAAACATGGTTGTTTCGTGTTGCGCTTATGGCTGTTCTGAGCGTTTTGTCGGGGAAATGGCATTACATTTCACGTGTAAGTGTTTCTATGATAGTGCAGATGCGTTTATTGAAATCTGCTGAAGTGACTTTTATATGTTTTTTACACTTGAAATAGAGTATCACGTAAATTAAAGTGTTGAAAGTGATGCCTGTAAAGTCAGACTCATATTACATGTTGGAAAGTATCTGTGATAATTCGGTTACAAAAGTAAATATAATCGTTTCTCGTTCCTACTCATAGGTTCCGTAAGGATGAAAACCGAAGGCAGCTTTGGATACAGGCCCTGAAACGGAAAAACTTTAATCCATTTGCACATACGCGCCTTTGCTCGAGGCACTTCGCGGAGAAGTGTTTTGATAGGTTAGTTATTATTTACAATGTATATCTATAATTTGTATTTACAGTGTCTGTCATTTTTAAACCTAGGCTCCAAAATTACTTTCTGAAACTGCAAAGTCTCACCTTTCATCTAAAATATCATTGTTTTTAAACTGATAGTTTAAACTTTTGTAAAAATAGTGGGAACTGAACCTTTGAAGTGCACCTAAAATTGATACTCTAAAATGGACCTGCTCCTAAAGTAAACAATTTTGACACCTATAGTTGACATAATTCCCATAGCCCATTTTCTCTTATAAGTGACTAGAGCTCGAAACGTGGCGAATACAATGTTTAAAGTTTTGACACGAGCCCACTCTTACTGTTTAAAAGAATTTTAACTTTTATTATAATTGATAGTTTATAGTAATTTCGTTCCGCTGCCCACCAGAGTGGCGTTCGATATATTTGTGAGGTTTTATAAATGGTACTTTGAACAAATCCAGCTCAAATGTAGTTCTGGCATAATTTTTCACAAATAGAAAAGTAGTTTTTGTTGGAAGCGTTTGGCAGTCAATTGATAAATGTGGGTAAAATCCGATACAAACATAGGATGGCAGACCGCTGATTTGAAATCCCGCCACGTTTTGCCAACAGTCACGTGGTTTATGTTGGAGCCACACCAGCCCCATAGCTTCTGTACAGCAAGGCCAGTCTACTAGTATCTATGGTCGAAGACTCTTACTGATAATATAAGCAGTGTCGCTGCGGATGCGTTTTTGTTGTCAACGGCGGACTGTCGCCGAATGTCCGCCGAGGCGGAGACCGGCGGTCACGTCACGCCGCGCGGCCTGCCGGAGGCCGACGCCGACGCCGCCCCCGACGCCGCCAGCGCTAGCGACGCCCGGCCGGCGCCCGACGCCTCGGCGCCCCCCGGCGCCGCGACGCCACGCCGACGCCGCTGCCGTTGCTACGGAGACGCGCCAGCAGGAGAAGCCGCCGGCGCTGCAGTGGCCAAACAACACACAGCGGCGTCTTCTTAGGGCGGCGGGGAGAAACGGCGTCGGGTTGCGTCGCTGTTTGCAGGAGGACTGCCACAGGCGCCGACACGTCAGCGGGCGGGTCGGTAGTCACCATACACGTAAACAAGCTATTAAGACTGCATCAAAACAAATTACACTACTGGCCATTATAATTGCTACCCCAAGAAGAAATGCAGATGATAAACGGGTATTCACTGGACAAATATATTATACTAGCACTGACATGTGGTTACATTTTCACGCAATTTGGGTGCATAGATCCTGAGAAATCAGTACCCAGAACAACCACCTCTGGCCGCAATTACGGCCTTGATACGCCTGGTTATTGAGTCAAACAGAGCTTGGATGGCGTGTACAGGTACAGCTGCCCATGCAGCTTCAACACTATACCACAGTTCATCAAGAGTAGTGACTGGCGCATTGTGACGAGCCAGTTGCTCGGCCACCATTCACCAGACGTTTTCAATTGGCGAGCGATCTGGAGAATGTACTGGCCAGGGCAGCAGTCGAACATTTTCTGTATCCAGAAAGGCCCGTACAGGACCTGCAACATGCGGTCGTGCATTATCCTGCTGAAATGTAGGGTTTCGCAGGGATCGAATGAAGGGTAGAGCCACGGGTCGTAACACATATGAAATGTTAAGTCCACTGTTCAAAGTGCCGTCAATGCGAACAAGAGGTGACCGAGACGTGTAACAGATGGCACCCCATACCATCACGCCGGGTGATACGCCAGTATGCCGATGGCGAATACACGCTTCCAATGTGCGTTCACCGCGATGTCGCCAAACACGTATGCGACCATCATGATGCTGTAAACAGAACTTGGATTCATCCGGAAAAATGACGTTTTGCCATTCGTGCACCCAGGTTCGTCGTCGAGTACACCATCGCAGTCGCTCCTGTCTGTGATGCAGCGACAAGGTAACCGCAGCCACGGCCTCCGAGCTGATAGTCCATACTGCTGCAAACGTCGTCAAACTGTTCGTGCAGATGGTTGTTGTCTTGCAAACGTCCCCATCTGTTGACTCAGGAATTGAGACGTGGTTGCACGATCCGTTATAGCCATGCGGATAAGATGCCTGTCATCTCGACTACTAGTGATACGAGGCCGTTGGGACCCAGCACGGCGTTCCGTATTACCCTCCTGAATCCACCGATTCCATATTCTGCTAACAGTCATTGGATCTCGACCAACGCAAGCAGCAATGTCGCGATACGATAAACCGATATCGCGATAGGCTGCAATCCGACCTTTATCAAAGTCGGAAACGTGATGGTACGCATTTCTCCTCCTTACACGAGGCATCACAACAACGTTTCACCAGGCAACGCCGGTCGACTGCAGTTTGTGTATGAGAAACCGGTTGGAAACTTTCCTCGTGTCAGCAAGTTGTAGTTGTCGCCACCGGCGCCAACCTTGTGTGAATGCTCTGGAAAGCTAATCATTTGCATATTACAGCATCTTCTTCCTGTTGGTTAAATTCCGCGTCTGCAGCAGATCATCTTCGTGGTGTAGCAATTTTAATGGCCAGTAGTTTATAGGCAACGACGGGAACACAGCAATCAGTCGCAGTCCAATCGCGTTTTTATTATTGCAGCACAACCAGATTACATCTGTAAATAGCCGCCTTCTGTGTTAAAGTATTAGGAGGCATTTAGAGTATCAGAAGAGATTTACATAAAAAATACGAGGGTCGTTCAATAAGTCATGACCCCCTTTTTTTCTCATAACTGAAAGACTTAAGGCGAAACAAGGCCCCGGCAGTAGACAACATTCCATTAGAACTACTGACAGCCCTGGGAGCGCCAGTCCTGACAAAACTCTACCATCTGGTGAGCAAAATGTATGAGACAGGCGAAATACCCTCAGACTTCAAGAAGAATATAATAACTCCAATCCCAAAGAAAGCGGGTGTTGACAAATGTGAAAATTACCGAACTATCACTTTAATTGAATAGAATTGGGGAGAAGAGGAGCTTGTGGCACAACTTGACTAGAAGAAGGGATCGGTTGGTAGGACATGTTCTGAGGCATCAAGCGATCACCAATTTAGTATTGGAGGGCACCGTGGAGGGTAAAAATCGTAGAGGGAGACCAAGAGACGAATACACTAAGCAGATTCAGAAGGATGTAGCCTGCAGTAGGTACTGGGAGATGAAGAAGCTTGCACAGGGTAGAGTAGCATGGAGAGCTGCATCAAACCAGTCTCAGGACTGAAGACCACAACAACAACACATCACTTTAATAAGTCACGGCTGCAAAATACTAACGCGAATTCTTTACAGAAGAATGGAAAAATTGGAAGAAGCGGACCTCGGGGAAGATCAGTTTGGATTCCGTAGAAATATTAGGACACTTGAGGCAATACTGACCCTACGACGTATCTTAGAAGATAGATTAAGGAAAGGGGAACGTACATTTCTAGCATTTGTAGACTTAGAGAAAGCTTTTGACAATGTTGACTGGAATACTCTCTTTCAAATTCTGAAGGTGGCACGGGTAAAATGCAGGGAGCGAAAGGTTATTTACAATTTGTACAGATCCAGATGGCAGTTATAAGAGTCGAGGAGCGTGAAAGGGAAGCAGTGGTTGGGAAGGGAGTGAGACAGGGTTGTAGCCTCTCCCCGATGTTACTCAATCTGTATACTGAGCAAGCACTAAAGGAAACAAAAGAAAATTCAGTGTAGGTATTAAAATCCATGGAGAAGAAATAAAGACTTTGAGGTTCGCCGATGACATTGTAATTCTGTTAGAGACTGCAAAGGACTTGGAAGAGCCGTTGAACGGAATGGACAGTATCTTGAAGGAAGGAATTACGTCGGGTGATGCTGAGGGAATTAGATTAGGAAATGAGACACTTAAAGTAGTAAAGGAGTTTCGCTATTTGGGGAACAAAATAACTGATGATGGTCGAATTAGAAAGGATATAAAATGTAGACAGGCTATGGCAAGGAAAGCGTTTCTGAAGAAGAGAAATGTGTTAAAGTCGAGTAGAGATTTAAGTGTCAGGAAGTCGTTTCTAAAAGTATTTGTGTGGAGTATAGCCATGTATGGAAGTCAAACATGGTCGATAAATAGTTTAGACAAGAAGAGAATAGAAGCTTTCGAAGTGTGGTGCTACAGAAGAATGCTGGTGATTATATGGGTCGATCACGTAACTAATGGGGAGCTACTGAATAGAATTGGGGAGAAGAAGAGTTTGTGGCACAACTTGAGTAGAAGAAGTGATCGGTTGGTAGGACATGTTCTGAGACATCGAGGGGTCACCAATTTAGTCTTGGAGGTCAGCGTGGAGGGTAAAAATCGTAGAGAGAGACCTAGAGATGAATAGACTAAGCAGATTCAGAAGGATGTAGCCTGCAGTAGGTACTGGGAGATGAAGAAGCTTGCACAGGGTAGAGTAGCATGGAGAGCTGCATCAAACCAGTCTCTGGACTGAAGACCACAGCAACAACAACAACATCTATTGTTAAGAGCTGGTGACAATACACACCAACATGTCTGTCCATGTCCTATTTTGCTACGTTGTCTCCATCCAGTTCTATGGCCGTATGCCAACGTTCTGATAAAGCGTGTATTTCCTGCTGGTAAAAACTCATGTCCTGTAGGCGTAGCCGTGTTTTCACTGCATGACTGACACTCTCGTGATCTTCAGTGTGTTCCCCCTAGAGAACCTTTGAGAAGCTTAAAGAGATGGAAGTCTGAGGGTGCCAGGTCTGGGCTGTAGCGTGGATGAGCCAATGATGTCCAACCCAATTTGCCGATGAGTTCCCGGGTTCTGAGACTTGTGGGTGGGCGTGCATTATCGTGTTGGAGCATGATTTCTGCTGGATTCTTGTCCGAACGAACACATCGGAAACGGTTCTCGAGTTTATTCGGAGTCTTCATTTGTGCCTCTGAATTGATGGTTGATCCTCTTGGCATCACATGCACGAGAATGACGCCAGCACAATCCCAGGACACTGTCACCCTGACTTTCCCAGGTTGATGTCGCTCAATGTGGAGTCGAATGAAATAAGACTTGCACTTGGTGGCCAAACTTCCCCAAATAGGGGCCTCCCGGGCAACGATGCCATACGCACATTTCATTTTTTTACCAGGTCGACTTGAATTTCTTCTTTTGTGGTGAATGAGCCCTTTTTGTTTTCGGCGCAAAGTGGTGCACCCAGCTTTCGTCCCCTGTAACGATCCGTGACAGAAAGGCGTCTCCATCGGTCTCAAAACGCTCCAAGAATTCAGATGAAATGGCCTTTCTTCGAATTTTGTGGTCCGCTTTGAGCATTTGTGGAACCCAACGTGAGCACCTCTTTGAATATCCGAGAGTGTCGATCATTGCAGACGCACTTCCAATGCTGACCGCCAACTGAAGAGCCAATTGTCGAGTTGTGATTGGCCGGTCGGCACGAATAATTGCATCCGCACGATTCAGCATGGCCGGTCGATGTGGCCGTGCGGTTCTAGGCGCTTCAGTCTGGAACCGCGTGACCGCTCCGGACGCATGTTTGAATCCTGCCTCGGGCATGGGTGTGTGTGATGTCCTTAGGTGAGTTAGGTTTAATTAGTTCTAAGTTCTAGGCGACTGATGACCACAGAAATTAAGTCGCATTGTGCTCAGAGCCATTTGAACCATTTTGAACCATTCAGCACGTCTGGAGCAGTGGCTGTGACAGGACGTCCCGAGCATGGCTGATCGTGGAGCTCTGTTTCTGCATTTCCTGAGGCTGTAACTTTCTCTACCTATCCCCCCAAACTGTACTAGTATCAATTGCTGCATCGCCATACACTGCACCCAAACGTTTATGGATGTTCACCACGGTTTCTTTTTCTGCAGGCAGGAATTCAATAACAGCACGCTGCTTGTAACGTTGGTCGTATGTAGACGCCATTTTGACGCTGTACTACGGCTCTGCCATCTGCCGGAACGGTTCAAAACTTCACCGGCGCAAAGTACAAACATCAAATGTGAAGTAACAACAAGGACGTTTGTCTATGTATATTAATGGCTTTTTAATAAAATGTAAGGCATTACTTATTGAACGGCCCTCGTACATAAAACACCACATTATCCCATTTTAGTCAACATACCATTTGAGTGAGCTAGAATCCAAACAAATTCGCAGCAGTACATGTCGCCACATGGCTTTACTGGTGTCTGGTCTCAAGGAAGCTGATGTTCACAGCAGCTTCAATTTGCGTCACATAATATAATATACGCTCTCTATACAAACTTATCAATCTTACTTTTTCCGATGTGGTAGTTTAAACCCCTTTTTTTATAAACTGAAATCAGCAAGTAAAGTTGGGTATCACCATTAAAATACATCAAGAAAAGCCGAGCTGACAATCTTTTGGTTCATATATTACTGGTGGAAGGATCCACCAAATCTTAGTCAAAAGATCATCAACATGATCCAAATTTGGAAATTTGTGTTAAGGTCTCATGGGACCAAACTGGTGAGGTCTACTACTTAATCCAACTTAAACTAACTTACGCTAAGGACGACACACACACCCATACCCGAGGGAGGGCTGAAACCTCCGACGGGGGGAGCCGCGGGAACCGTAGCAAGGCGTCTTAGTCCGCACCCTACCCCGCGCGGCCTTTTTATTAAATACATCTGGGTATATTAGCCTTGTCATGTTGATTACAGTATTTTACCATGATGTTGACAAATCTTCGTAAAGTCGATTTCTATGAACTTTTTATGTTTATTTCATATTAATTACTTAAAAAAAGCACTCCGTCTTCAGGCCACAAGTGGCCCATCGGGACCATCCGACCGTCGTGTCATCCTTAGCTGAGGATGCGGATAGGAGGGGCGTGGTGTCAGCACACCGCTCTCCCGGTCGTTATGGTGGTTTTCTTTGACCGGAGACGCTACTATTCGGTCGAGTAGCTCCTCAATTGACATCACGAGGCTGAGTGCACCCCGAAACATGGCAACAGCGCATGGCGGCCTGGATGGTCACCCAACCAAGTGCCGGACACGCAGTACAGCGCTTAACAGCGGTGATCTGACGGGAACCGGTGTAGCCACTGCGACAAGGCCTTTGCCATTATATTAATGACTTAGCGCACCACAAAAACACTTTGATACGAGCGAGTGCGCTAGATTTTACCTTTTACGAATTTCAAATTGATACAGAACTTTCGACGAATTTCAAATTGTTGTAGAACTATTTTTTATGGTGATGATCTTCAAAAACTTTTAATTTTTATTTGAACTGTTATGTAGCCATTCTGTAAAGGACAGTTGTATAATTCTGTTAATGATCATTTGATTAAGATTTGGTGGATCGCTCCACCACTGCCATATGAACAAACACATTGTGAACTCGACATTTCTTGATGTATTTTAAGGGTGATACGCAACTATACTTGATCATTTCATTTGATTAAAGAAAGGGTTTTAAACTACCACATCAGAAAGAAGTAAGATTGGTTAGTTTTTAATATAGAGGGCTCTGCTTACGCTACCTGAAGCAAACTGCCGGCCGCAGTGGCCGAGCTGTTCTAGGCGCTTCAGTCAGGAACCGCACGACTGCTACGGTCGCAGGTTCGAATCCTGCCTCGGGCATGGATGTGTGTGATGTCCTTAGGTTAGTTAGGTTTAAGTACACTCCTGGAAATGGAAAAAAGAACACATTGACACCGGTGTGTCAGACCCACCATACTTGCTCCGGACACTGCGAGAGGGCTGTACAAGCAATGATCACACGCACGGCACAGCGAACACACCAGGAACCGCGGTGTTGGCCGTCGAATGGCGCTAGCTGCGCAGCATTTGTGCACCGCCGCCGTCAGTGTCAGCCAGTTTGCCGTGGCATACGGAGCTCCATCGCAGTCTTTAACACTGGTAGCATGCCGCGACAGCGTGGACGTGAACCGTATGTGCAGTTGACGGACTTTGAGCGAGGGCGTATAGTGGGCATGCGGGAGGCCGGGTGGACGTACCGCCGAATTGCTCAACACGTGGGGCGTGAGGTCTCCACAGTACATCGATGTTGTCGCCAGTGGTCGGCGGAAGGTGCACGTGCCCGTCGACCTCGGACCGGACCGTAGCGACGCACGGATGCACGCCAAGACCGTAGGATCCTACGCAGTGCCGTAGGGGACCGCACCGCCACTTCCCAGCAAATTAGGGACACTGTTGCTCCTGGGGTATCGCCGAGGACCATTCGCAACCGTCTCCATGAAGCTGGGCTACGGTCCCGCACACCGTTAGGCCGTCTTCCGCTCACGCCCCAACATCGTGCAGCCCGCCTCCAGTGGTGTCGCGACAGGCGTGAATGGAGGGACGAATGGAGACGTGTCGTCTTCAGCGATGAGAGTCGCTTCTGCCTTGGTACCAATGATGGTCGTATGCGTGTTTGGCGCCGTGCAGGTGAGCGCCACAATCAGGACTGCATACGACCGAGGCACACAGGGCCAACACCCGGCATCATGGTGTGGGGAGCGATCTCCTACACTGGCTGTACACCACTGGTGATCGTCGAGGGGACACTGAATAGTGCTCGGTACATCCAAACCGTCATCGAACCCATCGTTCTACCATTCCTAGACCGGCAAGGGAACTTGCTGTTCCAACAGGACAATGCACGTCCGCATGTATCCCGTGCTACCCAACGTGCTCTAGAAGGTGTAAGTCAACTACCCTGGCCAGCAAGATCTCCGGATCTGTCCCCAATTGAGCATGTTTGGGACTGGATGAAGCGTCGTCTCACGCGGTCTGCACGTCCAGCACGAACGCTGGTCCAACTGAGGCGCCAGGTGGAAATGGCATGGCAAGCCGTTCCACAGGACTACATCCAGCATCTCTACGATCGTCTCCATGGGAGAATAGCAGCCTGCATTGCTGCGAAAGGTGGATATACACTGTACTAGTGCCGACATTGTGCATGCTCTGTTGCCTGTGTCTATGTGCCTGTGGTTCTGTCAGTGTGATCATGTGATGTATCTGACCCCAGGAATGTGTCAATAAAGTTTCCCCTTCCTGGGACAATGAATTCACGGTGTTCTTATTTCAATTTCCAGGAGTGTAGTTCTAAGTTCTAGGGGACTGATGACCTCAGATGTTAAGTCTCATAGTGCTCAGAGCCACTTGAACATTTTTAGGCAAACAGAGGCTACTGTACTTGTTGTGAACAGCAGTCACAGTTTCCTTTCGCCTGCACGCAAGGAAAATCATATGGTGAAATGTTCTGCTGCGAGTTTGTTGCATTCTGACTCACTCAAATGGTGTCTTGACTAGACTGGATCATTGCTATTGGATAACGTGGTGTTCTACTTACTTTTTATGTAAATTAGTTCTGATTCTGTAATTTCCACGTATTTTGGCACTGAAGATGGCTATTTATAGCTGTAATCTCGATGTGCTGGAATAATAACAATAAAAAAAGCAATGGAGTTGCGACTGGTTGTTGTGTTCCTATCCTTCCTTATAGGTGTGTGGTAGCTGTGCACAACAATTCCTTATGCAGTCCTAGTTGGTTAAAACAAATTTATATATTTTGATTTTATTATTAATAAAATGCCAGACATCTGTGGCACGTTAAATGTGGGTGTGACCATAAGTTCCCGTGGCTGTGGAAGGAGTCCTTACTCGTACACTCTTATGTACCACACCTTCACCCATTGCAGACTATGGCGTCGTTGACCGCTTAGTAAAGTCATCAGAACACCAAAACGAAGCCGGCCGGAGTGGCCGTGCGGTTCTAGGCGCTACAGTCTGGAACCGCGAGACCGCTACGTTCGCAGGTTCGAATCCTGCCTCGGGCATGGATGTGTTCAAATGGCTCTGAGCACTATGGGACAACATCTGTGGTCATCAGTCCCCTAGAACTTAGAACTACATAAACCTAACTAACCTAAGGAAATCACACACATCCATACCCGAGGCAGGATTCGAACCTGCGACCGTAGCGGTCACGCGGTTCCAGACTGAAGCGCCTAGAACCGCACGGCCACAACGGCCGGCGGCATGGATGTGTGTGATGTCCTTAGGTTAGTTAGGTTTAAGTAGTTCTAAGTTCTAGGGGACTGATGACCTCTGAAGTTGAGTCCCATAGTGCTCAGAGCCATTTGAACTATTTTGAACGAAAACGAATTAGAAAATTATTTAGACCAGAAAACCCTTTCCTCTCACACCTGCCCCCTCCCCTACTCTTTCCCCATACCCGAACTTTAAAGAATCGAGCCACCATCTACAAGAAATCTGCAAACGTCTGTTTAGAAATGACTTAATGTGTTAAAGGGGCGGCGGGGGGGGGGGGGGGGGGGAGTGTAGGACGTCAAACGGGCCGACTTGGAGCGGAAGAGGCACCACAGGACATTTTAATTTCCACTGTCTACACTTTTACAAATAAATTCATAAAACTTTGTCAGCATGACCAGAAAGGATTCAGGATTCACACTCATAGCAGTGGAAGTTTAAAAAAACATAACAAATATTTTTTTTATAGGTGAAACTTCATAATTTTTTTCAGTTACTATTGGCTGCATTTTTGCATCCCTTGATGACTGCACGACACAAAGCTATACGCCTCGCATGGGCCCGACAATACCAACATTGGACTGTTGCTGACTGGAAACATGTTACCTGGTCAGACGAGTCTCGTTTCAAGTTGTATAGAGCGGATGGACGTGTACGGGTATGGAGACAACCTCATGAAACCACGGATCCTGTATGTCAGCATGGGACTGTTCAAGCTGGTGGAGGCTCTGTAATGGTGTGGGATGTGTGCAGTTGGAGTGAGGTGGGACTCCTGATACTGCTAGATACGGTTCTGACAGGTGACACGTATGTCAGCATCCTGTCTGATCACCTGCATCCATTCGTGTCCATTGTGCATTCCGACAGACTTGGGCAATTCCAGCAGGACAATGCGAAACACCACACGTCTAGAATCGCTACAGAGTGGCTCCAGGAACACGCTTCTAACACTTCCGCTGGCCACCAAACTCCCCAGACGTGAACATTATTGAGCATATCTGGGATGCCTTGCAACGTGCTGTTCAGAAGAGATCTCCACCCCTCGTACTCTTACGGATTTATGGACAACCCTGCAGGATTCCTGGTCTCAGTTCCCTCCAGTACTACTTCAGACATTACGTCGTGTTGTGGCACTTCTGCGTGCTCGCGGGGGCCCTACACGATATTAGGCAGGTGTACCAGTTTCTTTGGGTCCTCAGTGTAGATTTTTAGTACCCCCACTAGTTTTCGTATAAAATACGAGGTGTGGCTAGAAAAAAACCGGACTAGTACTGGTGAAACAATAAAACGAATGCAATAGGGCTGAAAGTCGCGTGGCCTGTCACGTGACTCTCGCTCCGCCTACTGCTCGAGTTTCATCTGCCTCCTGCACTCAGTCTGCCCGTGGCGTCTGTTTTAAGTAGTTGACGTTTTGTCTGTGCGTCGGAAAATGTTGAGTGTACAGAAAGAACAGCGTGTTAACATCAAACTTTGTTTCAAACTAGGAAAATCTGCAAGTGAAACGTTTGTAATGTTACAACAAGTGTACGGCGATGATTGTTTATCGCGAACACAAGTGTTTGAGTGGTTTAAACGATTTAAAGATGGCCGCGAAGACACCAGTGATGACACTCGCACTGGCAGACCATTGTCATCAAAAACTGATGCAAACATTGAAAAAATCGGTAAACTTGTTCGACAAGATCGCCGTTTAACAATCAGAGCAGTGTCTGAGTTAACAGGAGTTGACAAGGAAAGTGTCGAACAAGTTTACCGATACGGAATACACTTTCCAGAGCGTAGTTAAAAAATGCTAACGTTTCCATAATTTTGATTTAATCCTGTGATAGATCCCCACGAGGCCTATCCGTTGACACATTATTTACGAAAATCGGTGAAGTTGTCACTGAGTTACAATTTTTTAAAGTTCATACAGGTTATAAGTTGTTTAGCTTAAAATAAGTTAAAAACTATTCAACGCACCGATGGCACACTTATACTCTCGTAGTCGCTGTAATTTTTCCTCTGTGGTATTGGCTGTCGAATATCCACTGGATTTAAATTTTCTACATCCATGCGAGAGGGTACGTCCCATTATACCAGTTATTAGGGTTTTATCCAGGTCCATTCACGTATGGAGCACGGGAAGAATGATTGTTGGAATTACTCTGTGCGTGTCATGATTATTCTAATCTTATCTACATGATCCTTATCTGAGCGATATGTAGGGGATTGTAGTATGTTCCATGAGTAATCATTTAAAGCCGATTCTTGAAACTTTGTTGGTGGACTTTCCTGGGATAGTTTGCACCACTTCTGCAGTTCAGTTTCTTCAGTATTTTTGTCACACTCGCCCATGGATTAAACAAACCTGTGACCATTCGTGCTGCCCTTCTCTGTATACGTTCAATATGCCCTGTTAGTCCTATCTGGTACAGGTCCCACACACTTGAGCAATATTCTAGGATGGGTCACATGAGTGATTTGTAAGCACCTTCCTTTGTAGATTGGTTGCACTACCTTGGCATTCTACCAATAAACCGAAGTCTACCACCTGCTTTACCCGCGACTGAACCTATGTGATCATTTCATTTCTTATCCCTACAAAGTGTTACACCCAGGCATTTGTATGAGTTGGCCGATTCCAGCTGTGACTCATTGACATTATCCTTATAGGATAACATATTTTTTTTGTTTTGTAAATTGCACAACTAATTACTTTTGAACCTTTAATGCAAGTTGCCCGTCTTATGCAGTTCCCGTCAGATAGTACATTATCTGCTAAAAGCCTGATTGTACTATTAATATTGTCTGCATGGTTATTAACATACAACATACAACATGAACAGCACATATGAGGCTTCGGCTCCGAAAACCCATTCAATGATGTTTCGTTAAATGGTTCGCATGTTGAGACTTGATGGTGCAGCACTGCAATCTGCAGCAATTTGCGGTAAGGTTGCACTTCTGTCACGTTGAAAGGTTCTGTCGTCGTTGGTCCCGTTCTTGCAGGATCTTTTTCCGGCCGCACCGATGTCGGATATTTGATCTTTCACCGGATTCCTGATATTCACGGCACACTCGTGAAATGGTCGTACGGGAAAATCCACACTTCATCGCTACATCGGAGATGCTGTGTCCCATCGCTCGTGCGCCCACTATCACAACATGTTCAAAATCATTTAAATCTTGATAACCTGCCATTGTAGCAGCAGTAAGCGATGTAACAACTGCGCCAGACACTTACATGTTGTCTCGTATAGGCATTGCCGACCGCAGGGCCGTGTTATGCCTGTTTACATATCTCCATATTCTAATACACATGCCTGTAGCGGTTTCTATGGAGCTTCGGTGTAGAATTAGGTTACTAAAAATTAAGTAATTTTACGAAGTCGAGAGTCTAAGAAGGGTTATAACCTCGACAGTTTCATCAGTCCACAGGGGTCGGTGCCTAAAAAGGTTATCCTGAATAACTGAAATAGTCTCTTCTAGTGGCACGTTTGTACATACATTTTTTTATATCAAGCGACAGTAAAGTGCAGCCTTGAGTGAAAGATCTATCATGTATGAGTCATACAGATTCCTTTCTATTAGACATGGTAAAATTTTGGCTAAATGTGAACTCACTGCGAATCAACTAAAGCAGATATTTAGAGATCAGCTCGCCAGGATTCTCAGTCCCGCTAATAACAGTGTATACAGGGTGAGTCACCTAACGTTACCGCTGGATATATTTCGTAAACCACATCAAATACTGACGAACCGATTCCATAGACCGAGCGTGAGGAGAGGGGCTAGTGTAATTGGTTAATACAAACCATAAAAAAATGCACGGAAGTATGTTTTTTTAACACAAACCTACGTTTTTTTAAATGGAACCCCGTTAGTTTTGTTAGCACATCTGAACATATAAACAAATACGTAATCAGTGCCGTTTGTTGCATTGTAAAATGTTAATTACATCCGGAGATATTGTAACCTAAAATTGACGCTTGAAACATTGTCCTCACTTCATCGCAGGGGCCCAAACAGCTGCAACATACATCGCGTTTCTACAGAATGATCTGCCAACGTTGCTCGAAAATGTCCCACTGGAAACGCGTCGACGTATGTGGTATCAGCATGATGGTGCACCTGCACATTCCGCAATTAACACTAGGCTGACCCTTGACAGGATGTTCGACGGGCGTTTCATAGGACGTGGAGGACGCATAAATTGGCCAGCCCGTTCTCCTGATCTTACGCCTGTGGACATCTTTCTGTGGGGTACGTTAAAGGAGAATGTGTACCGTGATGTGCCTACAACCCCAGAGGATATGAAACAACGTATTGTGGCAGCCTGCGGCGACACTACACCAGATGTACTGCGGCGTGTACGACATTCATTACGCCAGAGATTGCAATTGAGTGCAGCAAATGATGGCCACCACATTGAACATCTATTGGCCTGACATGTCGGGACACACACTATTCCACTCCGGTATAGCCGGCCGCGGTGGTCTAGCGGTTCTGGCGCTGCAGTCCGGAACCGCGGGACTGCTACGGTCGCAGGTTCGAATCCTGCCTCGGGCATGGGTGTGCGTGATGTCCTTAGGTTAGTTAGGTTTAAGTAGTTCTAAGTTCTAGGGGACTTATGACCTAAGATGTTGAGTCCCATAGTGCTCAGAGCCATTTGAACCATTTCCACTCCGTAATTGAAAACGTAAACCACGTGTGTACGTGTACCTCACCCCTCATGGTAATGTACATGTGCGTCAGTGAAAAAGACCAATAAAAAGGTGTTAGCATGTGGACGTAATGTGCTGTTCCAGCCTCTTCTGTACCAAAGGACCATCACCGTTCCCTTTGGATCCCTACGTAATTCGCTGCTCTCCGATACACACGATCGAACAGCAGAGTGGTGGTACTCAAGCGTCAACTTTAGGTTACAATATCTCCGGATGTAATTAACATTTTACTATGCAACAAACGGCACTAATTACGTATTTGTTTATATGTTCAGATGTGCTAACAAAACTAACGGGGTTCCATTTAAAAAACCGTAGGTTTGTGTTAAAAAACATACTTCCGTGCATTTTTTTATGGTTTGTAGTAACCAATTATACTAGCCCCTCTCCTCACGTTCGGTCTGTGGAATCGATTCGTCAGTATTTGATGTGGTTTACGAAATATATCCAGCGGTAATGTTAGGTGACTCATCCTGTACAGGAAACCGAACTTGTGAACCTTTATTTGCGCACGCGTGTTAGGAGCCTATGGATTCAGCACTCTAAAAATGGGTAGGAGGTCAGAGGGGATGATATATGCACATCCATCTAAGCAAGCCTTAAACTCTTTAGCATACCTCTCAGTAGGATCATAATCTACTTTGTGAATATCATTGTCCTGGAAAAACTGTTGGCTTTTGTCAGTGTAATCACTTTTATAAACAATGATTGATCAACAAGGGATTGAGTGGAAACCCTAGACCCGCTTAGCGATTTGACATAGAATCAAAATTTCCTCGAGTTCTCTGCCAGATCTCTTGCTAAGGTGTGACGGTGCTAGCTGTTGTATGCTTCGCCCATAGATCTTTTTACAGACGCACGAATCACTACTAATCTTCGTTTAGGCAACTGACTCTCCAGACCACAATTTACAATCTGCATAAACTTTGGCCGTAATTCTGCAACATCCGTCTTACTGGAACTCAATGATGCCAGTTCACTGTCTAAGCGAGATGTTAATAGCTGCTTATCTGCTCTATCTAGTAGAAACATTCTCCTGGCCTTCACGACTGATTTATTTACTTTCATAATCATAGTTGCTATAATGACATGGCCGGTAATCCCCATTTCTATACCGACATTGTCGATAAGATCCAGTATATATGTAGCTACGAGGTCTAAGATATTTCCAATGCGTGTGGGCTGCCGAGCTAGCTGCCCAAGACAGTTTTCAGAAAAAGTTCAAAAGTACAGGGTGTATCAAAAAGAATGATCCGATTTTTAAAAAAATCAAAACTGTTATGTACGTGAGTGAGCAATGTACTGTTGGAAAGAGCAAACACTCGAGTTTTACATGGTTCCCGCTAGGTAGCAGCAGTGTGTGCCCACTTCAGTTCTATTAAAAATGGTGCCAGGACAACAGTAAGCGTTTCGGGTTCTACGTTTTGCGCAGTGCGTTTCAGTAATAACTGCTCAGTGTGACTTTCGTACTAGGTACGGTGTGGATCCTCCTACAGCATTAGACGATGGCGTGAAAAATTCCGAAAAACAGGTTGTTTGTGTAGAGGCAAAGCACCGGGCCGTCCCCGAGTGTCTGACACGGACGTCGAACGCGTCCGCCATAGTTTCACGAGGAGTCCGCAAAAATCCACTGGTCGTGCAGCTCGACAGCTCAACATGTCCCCGATGTCCGTGTGACGTGTGTTGCGTCGACGTTTACGCATAAAGTCGTACAAAATTCAGCTACTGCAAGCTCTTCGTGAAGGTGCGAACAACAGCGTGTGGAGTTCTGTAATTTCGTTCTCGGCTAGATGGAGGATGACAGTTTTCTTCCACGCTCAGTGTTTAGTGACGAGTCAACATTCCATTTAAATGGAAAGATGTACCGTCATAATGCGAGAACATGAAGTTGAAAAACATGAGAGGGACTGTCCAAAAGTTAACGTGTTTTGTGCAGTTCCACGGGAAAAGGTTTACGGTCCATTTTTCTTTGCCGAGAACACTGTTACAGGAAGCAAATATCTCGACATGCTTAAGAACTTTCTTTTCCCACAGCTGGAGACTGACCTATGCGGAAATATAAATACCCGGCCGCCATCTTGTCTCAGGCAGGCTGGTTTAGGCAGCATTCGTGAGCAGTCGGTCGTTTCGTGGAAGTATGCAGATTCTCGTAATTGCCGATTTGCATACTCAGAAAATTTTCACCCGTTTCGCTAGGTAACATTTGGTAATTTTTTCGATCTGCGGACTAATAGTATTGTTTCATCAGGGGATGATTCCCAACTCTGAAAATTTACCACCGATCTAATTTGTCGATTCGGACTTGTAATTTTCGTCAGTTAGCATCTGCTAACTTCCCCCCTGCAGGACACCTCCTGCAGTATGCCGATGACACCGCCTTCCTTGCCCTCGCTCCTACCCTCCAACGGTCCCAACGCCTTCTCCAGAATCACCTTGACCTTTTTCCTGCATGGTGTAACCAGTGGTTCCTGAAAATCAATCCTTCCAAGACCCAGGCAGTCATCGTAGGTCGTGCCACTCGCTCCTTCCGGCTCCTGGATTTCTCCCTTACTGTCTGCGCCCGTCCTGTCCGCCTCTCCCCCACCCTCACCTACCTTGGCCTCACCATTGACCGTCACCTCACCTGGATCCCCCATCTCGGCTCCATCCAATCCGAAGCCCACAACTGCCTCTGACTCCTCAAACTCCTCTCTGGCCGGATCCTATCCTCCACACCTACAAATCCTTAATCCATCCCATCTTCTGTTTGCCAGTCCCACCTGGATATCCGCTCCCCCCCCCCCCCCCCCAAATTTTATAAGTCCCTCCAGATCCTCGAGCACCATGCACTCCACCTCGCCTTCCGTATACGCCTCCTGCACCCACGTGGATCCTCTACAGCTTGATTCCTTTCCCCCATCTGCTCCTATTCCTCGAACATATCCTCATACTCTACACCTCCCGCTGCCTCGATCCACCTCATCCCCTGGTTGCTCCTCTCCGATCCCCGCCAACTGCCGCCTTCACTGTTGTGTCCCCCCTACCCTCCACCTCTATATCCTTCATCTCGTTTCCCAAAGTGGCTTCCGTCATCTCTCCCTCCCAGATGATGCCCTCTCTCCCTCCATTTATCCCTCCTATCGACTCTGATCCTCATCTCCCTCTCCTTTCCTCTGTCCTTCCTCCCGGGCTCCCTCTTCCCTCCCTTTCCATCCTGTTTTTTCCCTGCCTACCCTCCCTCTGCCTCCTTCCTCCCCCTCCCCTCGAGACCATTTGAATTCCCCTCCTCTGCCTTTCCCCACTCCCTCTTGTGTCTGCCCAATCCCCCCCCCCCCTTCTTATGTGTCCTCGACTTCCGTCGGCTCCTTCCCCCCCTCCCCCCCACTTCGTTTTTCCTCTCCTTCCCCCTTTTGCTTTCCCATCATCCGTCCGGGTTGCCCCCGTCTGCCCTCAGCTGTGGTGTGTCATATTTGTGCCAACTTTTTAGCCCAGTGTTCAAGTGAGTGTTCAGTGCTGTGTGTCTTTCCAAAGTGTTGCGAACAGAAATCGTGCTGTCGCTGGGTGTGATTTTTATATCTCTTGCGAACAGAAACCGGAATGTCGCCGTGTTTTTTTTAATTGTCTGTCTATTCTTTTACCTGTCTGCTTCATATCTATTTTACTAGCATCATCAACCCTTTGTTCTATGTTTTAAGTTCCACGTTTTTCCGCCATTTTACCATTTAAGTCACCAATTTTATCGCCAGCTTTTATTATTTATTATCTTCATTTTTTTAAAACAAATTCTGTAGACTGAAGAGCGGCGTACTAAGCTGCTGCCAGTCCGGGGGAATCGAAACTCAATAAAGGAAAAAAAAGGATATGACACACCCTGTATTTCGCATGACTGTCTGTCTGCATTCCCTGCAGTGACTCCATAGGCGTTATAACTGCCCACGTCGTGTTGTGCCGACTCCACTGTAGCTTGAATGGATTTTTAAGTTTGTTTTATATGCCCGACTTCTGATTTCACCACACAAGTCTCCATGGTTGAGCAGTTATTGCCCGCTGACGACGCGCAATACAGTTTGTTAAAGCGGAGTTCGCCGTTATTAATTATGTTTTTAGATTTAATTTTATTACTCGTACAGAGACTCAACGTTCCTTTGTTTAACAGCGCGTCGTCAAAATAAGTATGAAATGCTAATGTCTTTGCAATACATAGTGTCGACTATTGAGTTAAAGTTCGTACCTGTTTTGCCATTTTAGAGAAGAAAAACCTTAAGCGCTTCTGCTTCTATAGTCTCAGTATCAAATGTTCACTAATTTCAATTTACTTCCTATCTCAGTTCAGTATTTAACACAAATTATACACTCCTGGAAATTGAAATAAGAACACCGTGAATTCATTGTCCCAGGAAGGGGAAACTTTATTGACACATTCCTGGGGTCAGATACATCACATGATCACACTGACAGAACCACAGGCACATAGACACAGGCAACAGAGCATGCACAATGTCGGCACTAGTACAGTGTATATCCACCTTTCGCAGCAATGGAGGCTGCTATTCTCCCATGGAGACGATCGTAGAGATGCTGGATGTAGTCCTGTGGAACGGCTTGCCATGCCATTTACACCTGGCGCCTCAGTTGGACCAGCGTTCGTGCTGGACGTGCAGACCGCGTGAGACGACGCTTCATCCAGTCCCAAACATGCTCAATGGGGGACAGATCCGGAGATCTTGCTGGCCAGGGTAGTTGACTTACACCTTCTAGAGCACGTTGGGTGGCAGAGGATACATGCGGACGTGCATTGTCCTGTTGGAATAGCAAGTTCCCTTGCCGGTCTAGGAATGGTAGAACGATGGGTTCGATGACGGTTTGGATGTACCGAGCACTATTCAGTGTCCCCTCGACGATCACCAGTGGTGTACGGCCAGTGTAGGAGATCGCTCCCCACACCATGATGCCGGGTGTTGGCCCTGTGTGCCTCGGTCGTATGCAGTCCTGATTGTGGCGCTCACCTGCACGGCGCCAAACACGCATACGACCATCATTGGCACCAAGGCAGAAGCGACTCTCATCGCTGAAGACGACACGTCTCCATTCGTCCCTCCATTCACGCCTGTCGCGACACCACTGGAGACGGGCTGCACGATGTTGGGGCGTGAGCGGAAGACGGCCTAACGGTGTGCGGGACCGTAGCCCAGCTTCATGGAGACGGTTGCGAATGGTCCTCGCCGATACCCCAGGAGCAACAGTGTCCCTAATTTGCTGGGAAGTGGCGGTGCGGTCCCCTACGGCACTGCGTAGGATCCTACGGTCTTGGCGTGCATCCGTGCGTCGCTGTGGTCCGGTCCCAGGTCGACGGGCACGTGCACCTTCCGCCGACCACTGGCTACAACATCGATGTACTGTGGAGACCTCACGCCCCACGTGTTGAGCAATTCGGCGGTACGTCCACCCGGCCTCCCGCATGCCCACTATACGCCCTCGCTCAAAGTCCGTCAACTGCACATACGGTTCACGTCCACGCTGTCGCGGCATGCTACCAGTGTTAAAGACTGCGATGGAGCTCCGTATGCCACGGCAAACTGGCTGACACTGACGGCGGCGGTGCACAAATGCTGCACAGCTAGCGCCATTCGACGGTCAACACCGCGGTTCCTGGTGTGTCCGCTGTGCCGTGCGTGTGATCATTGCTTGTACAGCCCTCTCGCAGTGTCCGGAGCAAGTATGGTGGGTCTGACACACCGGTGTCAATGTGTTCTTTTTTCCATTTCCAGGAGTGTATATCAATGTCATTTCAGAGATATTACGTCGGTTCGACACTAACGGAATAACACGTAATTGTCATTTAACATCACTTTTATTAATAATCCTTTTTCTTGAGACGTAAATGTTAATGAATGGTCACTATCTAGGTGAAAAGAGGGATTGATCCTAATCGTGAGATAATAGCTTTTAATGAGCCCGCAATCGTTAATTAAATAAAAGTCACGTTCAAGGATGATATGCGAACAACTTTCGTTACATCCGTTTTCACGTATCTGTCAAAACTAATCCTGTCGCCCACAATTCAAATTAACATTGACGTTAACCCCTTTTGTCGGAACATCGAATCGTAACTATTATGTGAAAGTTTATTCTAGTCCCCGAATTAATTCCGTTCAGATACGCGCACGACCGGACAGCAGAACGGAACACAAACGACTTGTTTTAACAACCGAACAACGCAATGACGTTACATTACGACAATGTCCGCCCAATGAACATCTCTTTGACTTTATCTTCTCTACTCTGCTTAATTAAATTATTCCTAATTACAATTTATTCAGCTATTTAACGAAAACATCTAACAAAAAATAAAATTATCCCAGCGTAAAAGATCCCAGTGTGTACTCACAAGGGAACCTCCCCATCGCACCCCCCTCAGATTTAGTTATAAGTTGGCACAGTGGATAGGCCTTGATAAACTGAACACAGATCAATTGAGAAAACAGGAAGAAGTTGTGTAGAACTGTGAAAAAATAAGCAAAATATACAAACTGAGTAGTCCATGGGCGACATAGGCAACATAATGGACAATCTGAGCACAGGAGCGGCGTGGTCCCGTGGTAGCGTGAGCTGCTGCGGAACGAGAGGTCCTTGGTTCAAGTCTTCCCTCGAGTGAAAATTTTGCTTTCTTTATTTTTGCATAGTTATCATCTGTCCGTTCGTTCATTGACGTCTCTGTTCACTGTAGTACGTTTAGTGTCTGCGTTTTGCGACCGCACAGCAAAACCGTGCGATTAGTAGACGAAAGGACGTGCCTCTCCAATGGGAACCGAAAACATTTGATCGCAAGGTCATACGCCAACCGATTCCTCCACAGGAAAAGACATCTGACATATTCTATACGACACTGGTGACGGCATGTGCGTCACATGACAGGAATATGTTGTCGACCCACCTAACTTGTACACTTGGCGAGTGGGTAAAAAGATTCTTTTACCTTGCCCGATTTAGGTTTTCTTGTGGATGTGATAATCACTCCCAAAAAAGTGATGAAAACATAAGAGTTTGTCACATAAACTGAAAATAAAAAATTAAACTTTTCACTCGTTGGAAGATTTGAACCAAGGACCTTACGCTCCGCAACTGCTCACGTTACCACGAGACCACGGCGCTCCTACGTTCTCAATGTCCTTGATATTGCCTATCTTCCCATGAACTAGTCAGTTTGTATATTTTGCTTATTTTTTCACAGTTCCGCACAACTTCTTCCTGTTTTCTGAATTGATCTGTGTTCAGTTTTTCAAGGCCTATCCACTGTGCCAACTTATAACTAAATCTGAGGGGGGTGCGATGGGTAGGTTCCCTTGTCAGTAGGTTAAAATCCCCTCCCACTAGCACTGCATGTTCTGGGTGTATACGCGCAGCTGACCGTAGGCTTTCTTTGAATGAATCTAGAACTGCCACAGCAGATTCGGGTCGCCGGTAAAAGCATCCAAAAATTAACTTGGTTTCACCTACACGTGCTATACGCGACCAGACGGCTTCACCGTCACACTCAACTTCAATCTCACTACGGACAATATTTTTGTAAATTGCAATGAGAAATCGCCCTCCTATGGCCTCTAATCTGTCTTTCTGCTATACGTTCCACGACTCGCTAAATATCTCAGAGATTTCCACTTCGGGTTTCAGCCAGCTCTCGGTCCCGGGTATAATTTGAGGGCGAGAATTTTCTTGAGGCAGTAACTGGCGGCCTGCAAGTTATCCAGTCTATATTCACCCAGTAGCGCGACTGCTACGGTCGCAGGTTCGAATCCTGCATCGGGCATGGATGTGTGTGATGTCCTTAGGTTAGTTAGGTTTAAGTAGTTCTAAGTTCTAGGGGACTGATGACCACAGATGTTAAGTCCCATAGTGCTCAGAGCCATTTGAACCATTTTTTTTTTCACCCAGTATTTGTGAGTTAGAGCACTGAGCGACTTCCAACTAACTTAAGACATAATCTCAAACCTTTTTCTGCCTGACACAACCCACAAAATAACGAAAGGAAAAGAGTTTATCGGATACAACATTTTCACGGTTTGTGTGGTAAAGCACCAGGATCAGGCATGACGTTTTAATGTATTACTTCTTAAGTAACTCTATTCGCAACACATTTTGCAGACAGAATCCAAAAGTAGCTGCAAAATTATGTCGCTGCACGATACACAGTTCAGGAAATGTGACGTCTTACAAATGAGAGTTGATTCTTGAAACAAGGAGTGTTGTGTTGGCTGAAGAGCCAACACCGTGTTACCAGAGGAGGCCGAAAGGCACGCGTTTTAGCTCACGCAGGCTGGCGTGAGGAGGGAAGAACTATACTGACGTGAGGTCTGGAACATGACAAGGAATTAGAATTCAGAAAGCGGACGGAAGCAGTTTAATACTTAACTTTAATCCATTAATGATGAACGTCGCTCTTGACGGTACATGATTCACAATATTATCTGTTCAGGATACATAGTAACTGAATATGGCGCCTTGCTAGGTCGTAGCAAATGACGTAGCTGAAGGCTATGCTAAACTGTCGTCTCTGCAGTTGAGAGCGTCTGTAGACAGTGAACCATCGCTAGCGAAGTCGGCTGTACAACTGGGGCGAGTGCTAGGGTGTCTCTCTAGACTAGACCTGCCGTGTGGCGGCGCTCGGTCTGCAATCACTGATAGTGTCGACACGCGGGTCCGACGTATACTACCGGACCGCGGCCGATTTAAAGGCTACCACCTAGCAAGTGTGGTGTCTGGCTGTGACACCACAAGGGCGGGAGCTAGTGATTACTGTTAAGAGACGTAGTGCAGAGGGATGAAACGTGGTGAAGTGGTTCACCAATTCAGAAACTGTGCGACACATCTGGAGTCTTGCAACTGCTGCCCAACACGCATCTGATTTCTATTCTCCAGCAGCGATTCCTTCTGGAGAAGCATGCTGGACACGTTCCACAAGCCACATGTCATGAGAACGCAATGAAGAGTTAAGGGAATGGTTCTGGCCGCTGTGATCCGAAGAAGTCTTCCACACATGGCCGCGCATTGCCCTGCTGAAATATAGCATTGGCTCTGAGCACTATGGGACTTAATTTCTGAGGTCATCAGTCCCCTAGAACTTAGAACTACTTAAACCTAATGAACCTAAGGACATAACACATCCATGCCCGAGGCAGCATTCGAACCTGCGACCGTATTGGTCACGCGGTTCCAGACTGACGCGCCTAGAACCGCACGGCCACACCGGCCGGCGAAATATAGCATTTTGTGTCGCCTAAAACGGAGGGACCAACTGCTGTGCCACATTTTGGAAACTTTCATCTTAGCAAGTCATACCACTGCCTTTGTAGACGTGTTACACGAAGACAGTACCGAGCGAGGTGACGCAGTGGTTAGCACAGGCACTCACATGCAGGAGGACGACGGTTCAATCCCGCGTCCGGCCATCCTGATTTACACTACTGGCCATTAAAATTGCTACACCACGAAGACGACGTGCTACAGACGAGAAATTTAACCGACAGGAAGAAGATGCTATGATATGCAAATCATCAGCTTTTCAGAGCATTCACACAAGGTTGGCGCCGGTGGCGACACCTACAACGTGCTAACATGAGGACAGTTTACAACCGATTTCTCATACACGAACAGCAGTTGACCGGCGTTGCCTGGTGAAACTTTGTTGTGATGCCTCGTGTTAAGGAGGAGAAACGCGTACCATCACGTTTCCGACTTTGATAAAGGTCGGATTGTAGCCTATCGCGATTGCAGTTTATCATATCGCGACATTGCTGCTCGCGTTGGTCGAGATCCAATGACTGTTAGCAGAATATGGAATCGGTGGGTTCAGGAGGGTAATACGGAACGTCGTGCTGGATCCCAACGGCTTCGTATCACTAGCAATCGAGATGACAGGCATCCTATCCGCACGGCTGTAACGGATCGTGGAGCCACATCTCGATCCCTGAGTCAACAGATGGGGACGTTTGCAAGACAACAACCATCTGCACGAACAGTTCGACGACGTTTGCAGCAGCTTGGACTATCAGCTCGGAGACCGTGGCTGCGGTTACCCTTGACGCTGCATCACAGACAGGAGCGCCTGCGATGGTGTACTCGACGACGAACCTGGGTGCACGAATGGCAAAACGTCATTTTTTCGGATGAATCTAGGTTATGTTTACAGCATCACGATGGTCGCGTCCGTGTTTGGCGACATCGCGTTGAACGCACATTGGAAGCGTGTATTCGTCATCGCCATACTGGCGTATCACCCGGCGTGGTGGTATGGGGTGCCATTGGTTACACGTCTCGGTCACCTTTTGTTCCCATTGACGGCAGTTTGAACAGTGGACGTTACATTTCAGATGTGCTACGACCCGTGGCTCTACCCTCCATTCGATCCCTGTGAAACCCTACTTTTCAACAGGATAATGCACGACCGCATGTTGCAGGTCCTGTACGGGCCTTTCTGGATACAGAAAATGTCCAACTCCTGCCGTGGCCAGCACATTCTCCAAATCTCTCACCAATTGAAAACGTCTGGTCAATGGTGGCCGAGCAACCGGCTCGTCACAATACACCAATCACTAATCTTGATGAACTGTGGTATTGTGTTGAAGCTGCATGGGCAGCTGTACCTGTACACTCCATCCACGCTGTGTTTGTCGCAATGCCCAGGCGTATCAAGGCCGTTATTAGGGCCAGAGGTGGCTGTTCTGGGTACTGATTTCTCAGGATCTATGCACCCAAATTGCGTGAAAATGTAATCACATGTCAGTTCTAGTATAATATATTTGTCCAATGAATACCCGTTTATCATCTACATTTCTTCTTGGTGTAGCAATTTCAATGGCCAGTAGTGTATGTTTTCCGTGATTTCCCTAAATCTCTCCAGGCAAATGCTGGGATGGTGTCTTTGAAAGAGCACCTCCGCCTTCCTTCCCCATCCTTCCCTAATCTAATGAGACCGACGATCTCGCTGTTTTGGTCTCTTCCCCCAAACAACCCAACTCAACCCACGAAGATAGCACCAAAGACAACCAACACGTAGGTTGCAATGATGTGTACGTTGTCAGCAGGCTGCATAATCCTAAGTATAAATTTAGATGTAGATGTAGAAACACACAATGTACCTTCTTTGCATGTGCAGATGAACCCAAGTGCAATCCATATTTTTCTGACTTACGTTTATTTCTTGCATTTCAGATCGCTGCTGCTTCACTGTACATGAACACAGGGGACAGCGTACGGACCTGTTGGGTAAGTCCGAAATCATAAATACGTACCGAGACTAGCTCTTGCTAGTCTCGGTACTATATATTTTGTTTATCCTGGGAAGATGAGTCACCAGGCCTTCTCATATACCTAACGAGGGATTCTTCATATTTCGAACGAGCTTAGCGCTCGCTGCTTTGCGCGCGTCGGCTGTACGGCCTGCAGATGTCGTTATTGTTTAATCGAATTTTTACGTTGTCCACAAATCGCAACACCTTCTAAGCTTTTCACGCTAATTAAGGCCACATAAGCATGGTTTTCGCCGAATGTACATCTGTCCAAAAAACGATTCCGGCTCCTGGACTCCAAGGTTTTTGTTAATCATGAATTTTGCGTTCTTGTGGAGATATCTCCCTAGCAACATTCATCCCTTAACAAATATTTTTATAACTAACCGAAAAGTGAAACACCAATTTTCATAAATTTAGGTTTAAAATGTTTTTCATTTAAAGAAATATGATCTTAAAAATTATCATTCTCTGTTGCACTCCCTTAGGGGCTGAATTTCCAGAAACACTGAAACATGATTTTTTTAATTTCTGACTGGGAAGTCAAGTAAATATTTTCATAGATTTAGCTATATTAATGCTTAAGTAATAAAATATTGTCATAATAGATCTCAACCCCTATTTCACTCCCTTAGCGGTTCAATTACCAAAAACACGTGTTTTTTATTTGTATACGAGAAGTCATGTTCGTAGAAGTAGCTTTAAAAAACTTTATCATTTCTTTTATAATGATGTATTTTCAAAAAAAACGCTTTCACCCACGCGCTCACCAGATACGGTTAAATTTCCAGAAAATGCTCAAATATGTATTTCTTCATTTCTGACTGAGAAACCAAATAACAATTTTCGTAGGTCTAGCTTCAAAATTGCTGTACTGGTGACAATTTATTTTTTAAAATAAAGAGCCTTCATTACCTATTTCGCTCCCTTAAGGTAAGAATATCCAAAAATCCCTTCTTAAATGACGCCTACAGTGAAAGATCCACACCTTCTCCAGATTTCAAGTTTCTATTCTCAGCGGTTGTGGCTGGTCTATGGTGAGTAAATCAGTTGGTCAGGACACACGAGAGAGCCGAAGAAACTTGCACACCTGCCTAATATAGTGTGGGGCCCCGCCACCACGCAGAAGCGCTGCAACACGACGAGGCATGGACTCGACTAATGTCTCAAGTAGTGCTGGAGGAAAGTGACACATGAATCCTGCAGGACTGTCCATAAATCCGTAGGAGTACGAGGGGGTGGAGATCTCTCCTGAACAGCACGTTGCAAGGCATCCCGGATATGCTCAGTAATGTTCATATCTGGGGAATTTGGTTGCCAGCGGAAGTGCTCAAAGTCAGAAGTGTGTTGCTGGAGCCACTCTATAGCAATTCTGGACGTCTGGGGTCTCGTATTGTCCTGCCGGAATTCCCCACGTCCGTCGGAATGCACAATGGACACGAATGGATGCAGGTGATCAGACAGGATGCTTACGTACGTGTCACCTGTCAGAGTCCTATCTAGACGTATCAGGGGTCCCATACCACTCCAACTGCACACGCCACACACCATTACAGAGCCTCCACCACCTTGAACAGTCCCCTGCTGACATGCAGCGTCCATGGATTAATGAGGTTGTCTCCATACACGTACACGTCCATCCGCTCTATACAACTTGAAACGAGACTCGTCTGACCAGGCAACATGTTTCCAGTCAGCAACAGTCCAATGTTGGTGTTGTCGGGCCCATGCGAGGCGTATAGCTTTCCATCGCTGGAAGATGTACCAAAAAGTGCTTATGAGAAGTGCTTCGAGGATTGAAAGAAGCGTTGGCACAAGTGTATTGTATCTGAGGGAGACTGCTTTGAAGGGGACCACATGAATATTTATCAATTAGTAAATATTTTTTCATAAAAATATAAAATCACCTAACGTTTTGAGCACACCTACCAATATCGTGCTCATTGTGTGGTGAGCACGATATGTAATACATGACATAGCAAATGTACTTGATAATAACTCACTGCCGAAATTACCTAATGGCATGACTTTAATAGAGCACAATTCAGCCCATCTGCATCAAACTCCGCAAGCCACCTGGTGCCGTGTGGCGGAGGGTGCTTTCGGTACCACTACCTGATCCGTCCAACCCTGTTCCACCCGCGAATAGCGCGTGGGAAGAATGATTGTAGGTAAGCCTCTGTATTGGCTCTAACTTCTCGAATTTTCTCTTCGTGGTCAATACGCGATATGTATGTGGGGGGAAGTAATATGTTGTCCGACTCCTCCTGAAAAGCGCTGTCCCGAAATTTCTATAGTGAATCTCTCCGTGATGCTCAACGCTTGTCATGTAACGTCTGCCAGTGGAATTTGTTTAGCATCTCCGTAACGCTCTCTCGCCAGCTAAACGATCCCATATATCAATCCTACCTGATAGGGATCCCAGACAGATGAACAATACTCGAGAACCGGGCGAACAAGCGCCTCGTAAGACACTTCTTTCG
This sequence comes from Schistocerca nitens, assembly GCF_023898315.1. Taxonomy (NCBI): domain Eukaryota; kingdom Metazoa; phylum Arthropoda; class Insecta; order Orthoptera; family Acrididae; genus Schistocerca; species Schistocerca nitens. The sequence continues at coordinate 137,605,742 of NC_064625.1, read as the reverse complement.
TGGATGAGTCACATTTCCTTAAGATTCTTCCGATGAATCTGAGTCTGGTATCTGCTTTTCCTACTGTCTGTTTTATATGGTCATTCCACTTAAGCCGGCCGCTGGTGGCCGAGCGGTTCTGGCGCTACAGTCTGGAACCGCGCGACCGCTACGGTCGCAGGTTCGAATCCTGCCTCGGGCATGGATGTGTGTGTTGTCCATAGGTTAGTTAGGTTTAAGTAGTTCTAAGTTCTAGGGGACTTATGACCTCAGCAGTTGAGTCCCATAGTGCTCAGAGCCATTTGAACCATTTGAGCCATTCCACTTAAGGTCGCTGTGGATAGTTGCGCCTAGATATTTTACGGCAGACGCTGTCTCCAGCTGTTTGTCATCAATAGTGTAGCTGTACAGTAGTGTATTTCTTTTCCTATCTATGCGCAATATGTTACATTTATTTATGTTCAGGGTCAACTACCAGAGCCTACACCATTCATCGATTCTCTGCTGGTCGTTCTGCAAATTCTAACTATCATCTGGCGTTGCTACTTTGTTACAGACAACTGCATCATCTGCGAATAGCCTTAAAGAGCATCCGACGCTTTCTGCTACATCGTTTATACACAGGGCTATTACAAATGATTGAAGCGATTTCATAAATTCACTGTAGCTCCATTCATTGACATGTGGTCACGACACACTACAGATACGTAGAAAAACTCATACAGTTTTGTTCGGCTGAAGCCGCACTTCAGGTTTCTGCCGCCAGAGCGCTCGAGAGCGCAGTGAGACAAAATGGCGACAGGAGCCGAGAAAGCGTATGTCGTGCTTGAAATGCACTCACGTCAGTCGGTCATAACAGTGCAACGACACTTCAGGACGAAGTTCAACAAAGATCCACCAAATGCTAACTCCATTCGGCGATGGTATGCGCAGTTCAAAGCTTCTGGATGCCTCTGTAAGGGGAAATCAACGGGTCGGCCTGCAGTGAGCGAAGAAACGGTTGAACGCGTGCGGGCAATTTCAAGCGTAGCCGCGGAAGTCGACGAATGAAGCAAGCAGGGAGCTAAACGTACCACAGCCGACGGTTTGGAAAATCTTACGGAAAAGGTTAAAGCAGAAGCCTTACCGTTTACAACTGCTACAAGCCCAGACACCCGATGACAAAGTCAAACGCTTTGAATTTTCGGCGCGGTTGCAACAGCTCATGGAAGAGGATACGTTCAGTGCGAAACTTGTTTTCAGTGATGAAGCAACATTTTTTCTTAATGGTGAAGTGAACAGACACAATGTGCGAATCTGGGCGGTAGAGAATCCTCACGCATTTGTGCAGCAAATTCGCAATTCACCAAAAGTTAACGTGTTTTGTGCAATCTCACGGTTTACAGTTTACGGCCACTTTTTCTTCTGCGAAAAAAAACGTTACAGGACACGTGTATCTGGACATGCTGGAAAACTGGCTCATGCCACAACTGGAGACCGACAGCGCCGACTTCATCTTTCAACAGGATGGTGCTCCACCGCACTTCCATCACGATGTTCGGCATTTCTTAAACAGGAGATTGGGAAACCGATGGATCGGTCGTGGTGGGGATCATGATCCCAATTCATGTCATGGCCTCCACGCTCTCCCGACTTAAACCCATGCGATTTCTTTCTGTGGGGTTATGTGAAAGATTCAGTGTTTAAACCTCCTCTACCGAGAAACGTGCCAGAACTGCGAGCTCGCATCAACGATGCTTTCGAACTCATTGATGGGGACATGCTGCGCCGAGTGTGGGAGGAACTTGATTATCGGCTTGATGTCTGCCGAATCACTAAAGGGGCACATATCGAACATTTGTAAATGCATAAAAAAACTTTTTGAGTTTTTGTATGTGTGTGCAAAGCATTGTTAAAATATCTCAAATAACAAAGTTATTGTAGAGCTGTGAAATCGCTTCAATCATTTGTAATAACCCTGTATATTACGAACAGCAGCGGTCCTATCACACCTTCCTGTGGTTCTGCGGATATTACCTTTACATCTGTCGATTTAGTTCCGTTTGGAGCGACGAGTTGAGTTTTTAAGTGCTCATCTGCACGCGAAAGCGATAATATAATTTTTTCGCGCCATCAAACACATGTTATGAAGCGCTGTCGACAAACAATTGTAGTTACGGTGAAAAAACAGCAAATGTTTTATTATTGTACCTCAGCTCTGACTCCTCAGGTGACGTAATCTGTTTCTGTACGGACGCATTTTGTCATAGTTCCGTAAATCCAGACATTTTGTTACATACTGAACATACGCAGATTTAAAGAGGCGCATCGACGTACTCATTTATATTAATATACTGCCAAGCAACAATTATTATTTATATGTAACTGTCTATCCATAATGTATGAGCATATGTAAGTCCTTGAATATATATTTTATTAATCTCTATGTATTTTTTTCATTTTACTAGCTGTAACAATGATGTAAGCGGCTGCGACATGGCAGAGATTTGTGTGCAATCTGATGGAAAATTATAAAGTCCTAGCATAAAAGAACCATAAGTCAATCTTCACGGCAATTTTACTGCAAGAAGTCCGATATTACACACTGTAATTCAAAATACTTCGCAAATGCACGACCTCAGCCACCAATGCCATTGTTCGCACGCCAGACAATGTGTGAGGAAATAATTTTGTTTAATCTGAATTCTTTGAAATACAGGGTGTTTTCAAAAATGAATATATGTATTACGAAGTATTATTTTGTCCAAACTATCGATCGCTGCGCCTCGGCTCGGCTATTGGAGAAACAAATACATAGTCTAGTTTATATTAAAAGCCGCTAGATGTCAGTTGTCTTCTGTTTTGCGTGGTAGCCGTCATATGTTTAAAATGGCTACTCCACGGCAGAAATCATTTTGCGTTCTCAAGTATGCGAAGTGCAGTTCCGTGAATACAGTGCAAAGACATTTCAGGTTGAGGTACCAAATTGATCCTTCGAATGGGTGGAACATTCGCAGATACGAGGGCAGTTCAATAAGTAGTGCAACACATTTTTTTTCTCGGCCAATTTTGGTTGAAAGAACCGGAAATTTCTTGTGGAATATTTTCAAAAATTCCCGCTTCGTCTCGTATAGTTTCATTGACTTCCGACAGGTGGCAGCGCTGTACGGAGCTGTTAAAATGGCGTCTGTAACGGATGTGCGTTGCAAACAACGGGCAGTGATCGAGTTTCTTTTGGCGGAAAACCAGGGCATCTCAGATATTCATAGGCGCTTGCAGAATGTCTACGGTGGTCTGGCAGTGGACAAAAGCACGGTGAGTCGTTGGGCAAAGCGTGTGTCATCATCGCCGCAAGGTCAAGCAAGACTGTCTGATCTCCCGCGTGCGGGCCGGCCGTGCACAGCTGTGACTCCTGCAATGGCGGAGCGTGCGAACACACTCGTTCGAGATGATCGACGGATCACCGTCAAACAACTCAGTGTTCAACTTGACATCTCTGTTGGTAGTTCTGTCACAATTGTTCACCAGTTGGGATATTCAAAGGTTTGTTCCCGCTGTGTCCCTCGTCGTCTAACCGAACACCATAAAGAGCAAAGGAGAACCATCTGTGCAGAATTGCTTGCTCGTCATGTGGCTGAGGGTGACAATTTCTTGTCAAAGATTGTTACAGGCGATGAAACATGGGTTCATCACTTCGAACCTGAAACAAAACGGCAATCAATGGAGTGGCGCCACACCCACTCCCCTACCAAGAAAAAGTTTAAAGCCATACCCTCAGCCGGTAAAGTCACGGTTACAGTCTTCTGGGACGCTGAAGGGGTTATTCTGTTCGATGTCCTTCCCCACGGTCAAACGATCAACTCTGAAGTGTATTGTGCTACTCTTCAGAAATTGAAGAAACGACTTCAGCGTGTTCGTAGGCACAAAAATCAGAACGAACTTCTCCTTCTTCATGACAACGCAAGACCTCACACAAGTCTTCGCACCCGAGAGGAGCTCACAAAACTTCAGTGGACTGTTCTTCCTCATGCACCCTACAGCCCCGATCTCGCACCGTCGGATTTCCATATGTTTGGCCCAATGAAGGATGCAATCCGTGGGATGCACTACGCGGATGATGAAGAAGTTATTGATGCAGTAGGACGTTGGCTCCGACATCGACCAGTGGAATGGTACCGTGCAGGCATACAGGCCCTCATTTCAAGGTGGCGTAAGGCCGTAGCATTGAATGGAGATTACGTTGAAAAATAGTGTTGTGTAGCTAAAAGATTGGGGAATAACCTGGTGTATTTCAATGCTGAATAAAACAACCCCTGTTTCAGAAAAAAAATGTGTTGCATTACTTATTGAACTGCCGTCGTATTATATAAAGGGTGTGTATGTAAAGGAAAGAGTCCTGGCCGCATTCGTGTTCCTGAAGAAAATGTTGCACGAATTCAAATTACTTTCCAACGTAGTCCTTCAAAATCAACTCGTCGTGCCAATCGGGAGTTACAACTGCCTACAACAACTATCTCGCGTGTTTTGAGACATTGGTTTGTTACGGAGCCGTACGAGTTACAGTTGCTACAAGCTCTGCATCCTGATGACAAACGAAAACGTGTGGCATTTTGTAACGAGATTCTCGATGCTGTTGGCAATGACAACACTTCTGCACAACGCATCGTGTTCAGTGATGAAGCGACTTTCCATGTTAATGGTCAGGTAAACAAACACAATGTTCGAATTTGGAGCCTACAGAACCCACATGCAGCCATTGAAGATGTACGAGATTCGCCCAAAGTCAATGTGTTTTGTGCGCTATCCCGATCTTCTGTTTACGGCCCATTCTTCTTTGACGGAAACACGGTTAACGGTCATCAGTATCTTGCTATGTTACAAAACTGATTGTTTCCGAAGCTGCACGAAGACAACTTCATTTTTCAACAAGATGCGGCACCCCCTCACTGGAGTCGCCAAATGCGTATATATCTAAGTAAAACGCTACCGAACCGTTGGATTGGTCGTCAAGGAGCTGGCGACTTAGCATCTCTCAGCTGGGCTCGGCGGTCACCGGATTTGACACCCTCTGACTTCTCCCTGTGGGGTTTCGTTAAAAACAACGTTTATGTGCCACCACTCCCACAGAACCTGGAAGAGTTGAAGAACCGGATCCGTACTGCCATAACATCAGTGACGAAGGACATGCTTGCCCCAGTATGGGAGGAATTTGAGTATCGATGTGATATTGTTCGTGTCGCTGATGGAGGACATATTAAACATCTGTAATCTGAACTTGAGAGATTCGAAAATATATGTGTGAAGTTTCATATTCGTATGTCTTTAAGTTCAATAAATGTATATATTCGAAATACGTATATTCGTTTTGAACACCCTGTATTATTAATTGTCTGATCTGTATACTCATCCTCACAGGCAGAAGTGTTATTATTATTTATATTATTTAAATTATTTATAAATTCTGAAGGTGGCAGGGGTAAAATATAGGGAAGTTCTGAAGGTGGCAGGGGTAAAATACGGGGAGCGAAATGCTGTTTACAATTTGTATAGAAACCAGAAGGCAGTTATAAGAGTCGAGGGGCATGAAAGGGAAGCAGTGGTTGGGAAGGGAGTGAGACAGGGTTGTAGCCTATCCCCGATGTTATTCAACCTGTATATTGAGCAAGCAGTAAAGTAAACAAAAGAAAAATTCGGGGAAGGAATTTAAATCCACGGAGAAGAAATAAAAAACTTTGAGGTTCACCGATGGCATTGTAATTCTGTCAGAGACAGCTAAGGACCTGAAACAGCAGCTGAACGGAATGGACAGTGTCTTCAAAGGAGGATATAAGATGAACATCAACAGAAGCAAAATGAGGATAATGGAATGTAGTCAAATTAAATCGGGTGATGCTGAGGGAATTAGATTAGGAAATGAGACACTTAACGTAGTAAAGGAGTTTTGCTACTTGGGGAGCAAAATAACTGATGATGGTAGAGAGGATATAAAAGGTAGACTGCCAACAGAAAGGAAAGCGTTTCTGAAGAAGAGAAATTTGTTAACATCGAGTATAGATTTAAATGTCAGGAAGTCGTTTCTGAAAGTATTTGTATGGAGTGTAGCCATGTATGGAAGTGAAACATGGACGATAAATAGTTCGGACAAGAAGAGAATAGAAGCTTTCGAAATGTGGTGCTACAGAAAATGCTGTAGATTAGATGGGTAGATCACATAACTAATGAGGAGGTATTGAATAGAATTGGGGAGGAGTTTGTGGCACAACTTGACAAGAAGAAGGGACCGGTTGGTAGGACATGTTCTGAGGCATCAAGGGATCACAAATTTAGCACTGGAGGGCAGCGTGGGGGGTAAAAATCGTAGAGGGAGACCAAGAGATGAATACACTAAGCAGATTCAGAAGGATGTAGGTTGCAGTAGGTACTGGGAGATGAAGAAGCTTGCACAGGATAGAGTAACATGGAGAGCTGCATCAAACCAGTCTCTGGACTGAAGACCACAGCACGTTCTATTTGCAAGAATCGACAATGTATTCTTTTATGAAACGGAATAGAACCGTTTAGTTTTTGCCCCCCAGAAAAATTTCGTTTTACCCCTCAGGGGGTAATTACCTGTAGGTTGGCAACCACTGCTGAAGGCAAACAATTCGAGTGTCTATACGTACATAGACCAAATGTGGAACAGAAACGAAATACAGTTTCTCGTGAGGTGAGGCTGCAGCGCAGAGGGAGGAGGGCTGAGAGAGAGAGAGAGAGAGAGAGGAGGAGGAGTAAGAGAGAGAGGGTGGAGGAGTGGGGGAGGGAGCATACACAGACACAGACAGTTACGGTGGTGGACGTGGCACGACAGTACGGAACAGTCTCCACCCTTCTACATCTCTACATCTACATCCATACTCCGCAAGCCACCTGACGGTGTGTGGCGGAGGGCACTTTGAGTACGTCTATCGGTTCTCCCTTCTATTCCAGTCTCGTATTGTTCGTGGACAGAAAGATTGTTGGTGTGCCTCTGTGTGGGCTCTAATCTCTCTGATTTTATCCTCATGGTCTCTTCGCGAGATATACGTAGGAGGGAGCAATATACTGCTTGACTCCTCGGTGAAGGTATGTTCTCGAAACTTCAACAAAAGCCCGTACCGAGCTACTGAGCGTCTCTCTTGCAGAGTCTTCCACTGGAGTTTATCTATCATCTCCGTAACGCTTTCACGATTACTAAATGATCCTGTAACGAAGCGCGCTGCTCTCCGTTGGATCTCCTCTATCTCTTCTTTCAGCCCCACCTGGTACAGATCCCACAGCGGTGAGCAGTATTCAAGCAGTGGTATCGTTCCCAGAACCGATCGCGGTCCTCTGGTTTGAAGCCGAGTGGAAGGCTTAAACCAGAGACGCAGGCGATTCGGCAGAGATCTGGGGTGCAAATTTCTCGACCTCCGCAATCGGGTGGAGAAATGTAGGGTCCCCCTGAATAGGTCAGTCGCGCACTACACGTAGGAAGCGGCTACAAGGGTAGCGGAGTACGTGTGGAGTGCACATGTGGATTTTTTACGTTAGAGAATTCCCTCCCTAGGCCCGACAAGACCCCTCCTGAGACGCGACAAGATAGTAGTAGGCAAAACGCAACAGGGAATAACAATATTAATGTGGTAATAGTAAATTGCTGGAGCGTCTATAGAAAGGTCCCAGAACTGCTCTCATTAATAAACGGTCACAATGCCCACATAGTACTAGGAACAGAAAGTTGTCTGAAACCAGATGCATACAGTAATGAAATTCTAAACTCAGTTTGGAATGTATACCGCAGAGACAGGCTGGACAGTGAAGGGAGAGGCGTGTTTATAGCGATAAGAAGTGCAATAGTATCGAAGGAAATTGACGGAGATCCGAAATGTGAAATAATTTGGGTGAAGGTCACGGTTAAAGCAGGCTCAAACATGGTAACTGGATTTTCAAATAACTTCCGGGAATTCAGCCAGGTAACAGTTTCAGCGGCCGCCGACGTTTCGGCGGGAGAACACCCCGCCATTTTCAAGGCAAACTGGAACGGACAGGCGGCGTACATGCAAATTTAATACCTCGGTTCTCCGACAGAAGCAGGAAAGATAACACACACACACACACTGAACACTAGTGCCACCAAAGATGACCTAAGTCAGAGGTATCGATAGTGAGACTACGAATTCTCAGGTGAGGTAGCATTGAGTCTGTCCCTCTGTTTTTTGACAGGGAGAGAGCCAGATTCCAAACAGAGTTTAAACAGAAACCTCCAACCCTGTTAACGAGGTTGCTCGCTAATCTAATCTCAACCGCCTCCTTAATAACACTGTCCCAATAGCTGGACGTGCATGCCAATATCTCGGTGTTATTATACACTCCTGGAAATGGAAAAAAGAACACATTGACACCGGTGTGTCAGACCCACCATACTTGCTCCGGACACTGCGAGAGGGCTGTACAAGCAATGATCACACGCACGGCACAGCGGACACACCAGGAACCGCGGTGTTGGCCGTCGAATGGCGCTAGCTGCGCAGCATTTGTGCACCGCCGCCGTCAGTGTCAGCCAGTTTGCCGTGGCATACGGAGCTCCATCGCAGTCTTTAACACTGGTAGCATGCCGCGACAGCGTGGACGTGACCCGTATGTGCAGTTGACGGACTTTGAGCGAGGGCGTATAGTGGGCATGCGGGAGGCCGGGTGGACGTACCGCCGAATTGCTCAACACGTGGGGCGTGAGGTCTCCACAGTACATCGATGTTGTCGCCAGTGGTCGGCGGAAGGTGCACGTGCCCGTCGACCTGGGACCGGACCGCAGCGACGCACGGATGCACGCCAAGACCGTAGGATCCTACGCAGTGACGTAGGGGACCGCACCGCCACTTCCCAGCAAATTAGGGACACTGTTGCTCCTGGGGTATCGGCGAGGACCATTCGCAACCGTCTCCATGAAGCTGGGCTACGGTCCCGCACACCGTTAGGCCGTCTTCCGCTCACGCCCCAACATTGTGCAGCCCGCCTCCAGTGGTGTCGCGACAGGCGTGAATGGAGGGACGAATGGAGACGTGTCGTCTTCAGCGATGAGAGTCGCTTCTGCCTTGGTGCCAATGATGGTCGTATGCGTGTTTGGCGCCTTGCAGGTGAGCGCCACAATCAGGACTGCATACGACCGAGGCACACAGGGCCAACACCCGGCATCATGGTGTGGGGAGCGATCTCCTACACTGGCCGTACACCACTGGTGATCGTCGAGGGGACACTGAATAGTGCACGGTACATCCAAACCGTCATCGAACCCATCGTTCTACCATTCCTAGACCGGCAAGGGAACTTGCTGTTCCAACAGGACAATGCACGTCCGCATGTATCCCGTGCCACCCAACGTGCTCTAGAAGGTGTAAGTCAACTACCCTGGCCAGCAAGATCTCCGGATCTGTCCCCCATTGAGCATGTTTGGGACTGGATGAAGCGTCGTCTCACGCGGTCTGCACGTCCAGCACGAACGCTGGTCCAACTGAGGCGCCAGGTGGAAATGGCATGGCAAGCCGTTCCACAGGAATACATCCAGCATCTGTACGATCGTCTCCATGGGAGAATAGCAGCCTGCATTGCTGCGAAAGGTGGATATACACTGTACTAGTGCCGACATTGTGCATGCTCTGTTGCCTGTGTCTATGTGCCTGTGGTTCTGTCAGTGTGATCATGTGATGTATCTGACCCCAGGAATGTGTCAATAAAGTTTCCCCTTCCTGGGACAATGAATTCACGGTGTTCTTATTTCAATTTCCAGGAGTGTATAACATGGGGTGACCAGTATCCAAGCAATGTTCGGCAATAGCACATCTACTTGGCTGCTGTAATCGTGTGTGCCGTTTATGCTCAGTACATCGGTCCTCCACTGTCCTGATAGTTTGACCAATTTATGACATGCTGCAGCTACAAGGAATGTACACCCGCCTTACGCAGACCAAGATCATCCTTAACGGAACACAATAGCGCTCTAATTTTAGATGGAGGTCAGAAAACACATTTCACATCGTATTTCCGTAAAATACGACCGATCTTGTTGGAAGTGTTTCCTACGTAAGGCAAAAAGGCAGTAGGTGTTGACTCAGAATTATCATCAATCACCCGATGTACAGTTGGTCGATAGCGCAACGCCCGTTGAATCTATCACTATAACCATTTTGACGAAATGTAACTTCAAGATGGGACAGCTCAGCTGGCAAAGTCTCAGCGTCAGAAACGACAAGTGCCCTGTGTACCAAGGTACGAAGTACGCCTTCATGCTGAGCCGGATGGTGACAACTATTAGCCTGTAAGTAGAAGACGGTGTAATTATGTTTCCTGTAGAATGCATGTTCCAGTGATCCATCATCCTTCGTCCTAACCAACATGTCAAGAAAGGGAAGGCAACCATCCTCTTCCACCTCCATCTTTCTAGAACATCTGAACTCGATCCACCCGAACATTCGTTTTACGATTAGCGAGCAACCTCGTTAACAGGGTTGGAGGTTCTGTTTAAACTCTGTTTGGAATACGGCTCTCTCCCCTGTCAAAAAACAGAGGGACAAGTCAATGCTACCTCACCTGCGAATTCATAGTCTCACTATCGATAGCTCTGACTCTGGTCATCTTTGGTGGCACTAGCGTTCAGTGTTCCTGCTTCAGTCCGAGAACCGAGGTTTTAAATTTGCATGTACGTCGCTTGTGCGTTGCAGTTTGCCTTGAAAATGGCGGGGTGTTCTCCCGCCGAAATATCGGCAGTCGCTGAAAGTGTTACCTGGCTGCGTTCCCGGAAGTTATTTGAAAGTTGTATACGCTAGGAGAAACTCAGGTCTCACATGGTAATTGGATGTCTCTACAGGCCCCCTGGCTCAGCAGCTGTTGTGGCTCAAAAAATGGTTCAAATGGCTCTGAGCACTATGGGACTCAACATCTTAGGTCATAAGTCCCCTAGAACTTAGAACTACTTAAACCTAACTAACCTAAGGACATCACACACACCCATGCCCGAGGCAGCATTCGAACCTGCGACCGTAGCAGTCCCGCGGTTCCGGACTGCAGCGCCAGAACCGCTAGACCACCGCGGCCGGCACTGTTGTGGCAGAACACCTGAGGGTAAATTTGGAAAATATTTTGAGTAGATTTCCCTACCATGTTATACAGGGCTATTACAAATGATTGAAGCGATTTCATAAATTCACTGTAGCTCCATTCATTGACATATGGTCACGACACACTACAGATACGTAGAAAAACTCATAAAGTTTTGTTCGGCTGAAGCCGCACTTCAGGTTTCTGCCGCCAGAGCGCTCGAGAGCGCAGTGAGACAAAATGGCGACAGGAGCCGAGAAAGCGTATGTCGTGCTTGAAATGCACTCACATCAGTCAGTCGTAATAGTGCAACGACACTTCAGGACGAAGTTCAACAAAGATCCACCAACTGCTACCTCCATTCGGCGATGGTATGCGCAGTTTAAAGCTTCTGGATGCCTCTGTAATGGGAAATCAACGGGTCGCTCTGCAGTGAGCGAAGAAACGGTTGAACGCGTGCGGGCAAGTTTCACGCGTAGCCCGCGGAAGTCGACGAATAAAGCAAGCAGGGAGCTAAACGTACCACAGCCAACGGTTTGGAAAATCTTACGGAAAAGGCTAAAGCAGAAGCCTTACCGTTTACAATTGCTACAAGCCCTGACACCCGATGACAAAGTCAAACGCTTTGAATTTTCGGCGCGGTTGCAACAGCTCATGGAAGAGGATGCGTTCAGTGCGAAACTTGTTTTCAGTGATGAAGCAACATTTTTTCTTAATGGTGAAGTGAACAGACACAATGTGCGAATCTGGGCGGTAGAGAATCCTCACGCATTCGTGCAGCAAATTCGCAATTCACCAAAAGTTAACGTGTTTTGTGCAATCTTTCGGTTTAAAGTTTACGGCCCCCTTTTCTTCTGCGAAAAAAACGTTACAGGACACGTGTATCTGGACAGGCTGGAAAATTGGCTCATGCCACAACTGGAGACCGACAGCGCCGACTTCATCTTTCAACAGGATGGTGCTCCACCGCACTTCCATCACGATGTTCGGCATTTCTTAAACAGGAGATTGGAAAACCGATGGATCGGTCGTGGTGGAGATCATGATCCCAATTCATGTCATGGCCTGTACGCTCTCCCGACTTAACCCCATGCTATTTCTTTCTGTGGGGTTCTGTGAAAGATTCAGTGTTTAAACCTCCTCTACCGAGAAACGTGCCAGAACTGCGAGCTCGCATCAACGATGCTTTCGAACTCATTGATGGGGACATGCTGCGCCGAGTGTGGGAGGAACTTGACTATCGGCTTGATGTCTGCCGAATCACTAAAGGGGCACATGTCGAACATTTGTGAATGCCTAAATAAACTTTTTGAGTTTTTGTATGTGTGTGCAAAGCATTGTGAAAATATCTCAAATAATAAAGTTATTGTAGAGCTGTGAAATCGCTTCAATCATTTGTAATAGCCCTGTAGTTCTGGGTGGAGATTTTAATTTGCCAGATATAGACTGGGAGACTCAAACGTTTACAACGGGTGGCATGGACAAAGAATCCAGTGAGACTTTTTTAAGTGCATTGGTGAACAACTCCGGCAACACCTCGGCAGTACGCCAGTATCATCCTGATACATGAGCAATATTGCCCGTCCACATATCAGGATTGCAGAGTATGGCAGCCACGTTAGAGTAATGTTGAGGGCAGCGCTATGGCGACCGCACACAGCCGTAAAGTACAGGCGGTGTGAACGCGGCGTGGCGCTCTGCCACCAGCTGAGAGGAGAGGTTTGTGACCGGCCGGCGCCGCCTGACCAGACGGCGTCCGGCGTCGCGGCGCCGGGCGTCGCGCCGGACACAGGCGTCGGCCGGCGACGCCAGCAGGGGGCGTCAACAGCGCCGAGATAGCGACGCCGCGGGCGCAGGCGACGCGCCAAATCACCGGCCGTGTCCGCGTCCCCTCCACCCCCACACCCTCCCCCACCCTCTCGGGGGGCGGCGACGTCGTGTGTGACAGCTGCACCCTCACACGGAGGGCCGCCAGTGGCGGCTGGTGATCACGTGCTAAGCAGGCAAACTTCCCTCAGATTTAGTAGTCCCAGTTTTCAAGAAGGGTCGTCGATCGGATAGGCAAAACTATACCTCTGACATCGACCTGCTGTAGAATTTTAGAACATGTTTTTTGCTCGCGTATCATATCATTTCTGGAAACCCAGAATCTACTCTGCAGGAATCAAAAAAATGGTTCAAATGGCTCTGAGCACTATGGGACTTAACATCTGTGGTCATCAGTCCCCTAGAACTTGTTGTTGTTGTTGTGGTCTTCAGTCCTGAGACTGGTTTGATGCAGCTCTCCATGCTACTCTATCCTGTGCAAGCTTCTTCATCTCCCAGTACCTACTGCAACCTACATCCTTCTGAATCTGCTTAGTGTATTCATCTCTTGGTCTCCCTCTACGATGTTTACCCTCCACGCTGCCCTCCAATGCTAAATTTGTGATCCCTTGATGCCTCAAAACATGTCCTACCAACCGATCCCTTCTTCTAGTCAAGTTGTGCCACAAACTTCTCTTCTCCCCAATCCTATTCAATACTGCTGTTTGTGTTTGAGAAATGGGTTGGAAACTTTCCTCATGTCAGCACGTTGTAGGTGTCGCCACCGGCGCCAATCTTGTGTGAATGCTCTGAAAAGCTAATCATTTGCATTATCACAGCATCTTCTTCCTGTCGGTTAAATTTCGCGTCTGTAGCACGTCATCTTCGTGGTGTAGCAATTTTAATGGCCAGTAGTGTACATTACATTATCATCGCTGTAAGTTGCGACTGACGGTTGCGCGCTTATTTCAAACCGCACGTAGCAGTCTGCAATGACTTCTACGGATGTTAAGTCCCATAGTGCTCAGAGCCATTTGAACTTATACGGAGTAACTAAATTAATTCAATCCCACAACAATTACGCGGAAATGAGGTAATGGTACATCCGCCCAGTTTTTTTATTTTATTTTATTTTTTTTTTTTTTTACAATAAGAGAAATTTGTTAACATCGAGTATAGATTTAAGTGTCAGGAAGTCGTTTGTGAAAGTATTTGTATGGAGTGTAGCCATGGATGAAAGTGAAACATGGACAATATATAGTTTGGACAAGAAGAGAATAGACGCTTTCGAAATGTGGTGCTACAGAAGAATGTTGAAGATTAGGTGGGTAGATCACGTAACTAATGAGGAGGTATTGAATAGGATTGGGGAGAAGAGAAGTTTGTGGCCCAACTTGACTAGAAGAAAGGATCGGTTGGTAGGACATGTCCTGAGGCATCAAAGGATTACAAATTTAGCATTGGAGGGCAGCGTGAAGGGTAAAAATCGTAGAGGGAAACCAAGAGATGAATACACTAAGCAGATTCAGAAGGATGTAGGTTGCAGTAAGTACTGGGACATGAAGAAGCTTGCACAGGATAGAGTAGCATGAAGAGCTGCATCAAACCAGTCTCAGGACTGAAGACCACAACAACAACAACAATATTATGGACTGTCTGTCTTGTTAGTGACGTGCCTGTTTGCTGTTCTCAGATCTGCGTCTGTGTTGTGACGTAACGTCCGTTTGCAACAGTGATGTGTAAGAAAGGGACCTCCTGACATACGTACCTCCTACTTGTCCTACACAATTGCTACGTGTTACGACTCTTGGGTTTCGTTGTTGAAATTTTGACTTTTGAATTCCTTTGTTGTATCATAGTTCACACTCGCTTATTTCTTGTTTTCATTTCGGTGAAAGGTCGATTCTGCTTCTAGCCTGCGCTCACTATTCATCATATTTACTTGTGACGGTAATATATTCTTACCATATGGCTCATATTCTATGGGGTGTTCAAAAAATCTCTCCGCAGTGCCGTATGATTGTTAGCCGCGAGTGCTGTATGTCGCAGTAAATATAGCGAAAAAATTCAGTGAAATACAAGTTACTAATTTATTGATATTCAAATTTTCACATTAAATGTTGAAAGTGTCCCCCCGTTGTTGAATACACAATTCAATTCGTCTAATCATGGTTCAAATGGCTCTGAGCACTATAGGACTTATCTTCTGAGGTCATCAGCCCCTAGAACTTAGAACTACTTAAACCTAACTAACCTAAAGACATCACAAACATCCATGCCCGAGGCAGGATTCGAACCTGCGACCGTAGCGGTCACGCGGTTCCAGACTGTAGCGCCTAGAACCGCTCGGCCACCCCGGTGTGGGTCTAATCATGTTTCCGAACACAAGGTGTAACATTTGTTATGTAACAGAAGCAGTGAAAGTGTATATTTCAGTTTTCAGTTCATCTATGGATTTTGGGCGGTTTTTATAGACAGTTGCTTTCGTTGTGTTAGGTCAGGCGATCGTGGGGGCCAAAGTCTCTGTGAAATTATGCGATCACAAAAACATCAGCAAGCAGTGACACTGAAACGCGAGCTGTATGCGCGGTTGCACCATCTTGTTGAAAATAACCATTGAGTATTTCACTTAACACAAGTTCTCCTATGAATGGGTACAGATTAGACTAGATTACATTACATTTACTTTCATTCCAATTGATCCGTAGTGAGGAGGTCCTCCAGGATGTAGAACATGTCAGAAAAACAACAATACATGACAAATATTTACAACTCAAACAAATAAGCTAATGTACCATTCCACAGGACCCAAGTGGAATGCTCGTCATTTTTTAATGAACACTATATGAAAGAATCATTTTACAAATTTTAATGCACTGAATTTAAAAAAACAGTTTTTAAATTTATTTATAAGGTAATAAACGTATAATACAACTACTATAATACTTATTTACTGCAGTGCAGAGCACGGACGGGTGTCATCAGTTTTAGAAACGTTCAGTCATAAATAAAGTAATTCAACAAAAGCAATGTCTTCATAGCAGACTTTCTTTTATAGAAAGTTTGGAAAAAGCATTCTTTATACCAATTGCTTCATATTCTATTAATTAATTAAAGCAAACAAGCAATAAGCGTCCTAATTCACGAACCGCTTTTTCGCAATAAAGAACAGTGGTAGTTGTGCGTTGCGCGTTTATTGCCTCGTTGAAAAATATGGGACCCACAAGCCGACGTCTAGAAATTGCAATCCAAACTCCTGTTTACACAGAATGAAGTGGTTCCTCATGAATACACAATGGATTTGCAGTACTCCACATACGAGAATTTTGCGAGTTCATGTACCCGGATAAACGAAACCATGCCTCATCAGTGAAAAACGTTTTATTAAGAATATGCCTTCCATTCTGTTGAACGAAATTTTTGAACCATAGACAATAATGCAGTCTCTTGCCATGATCAGTATTTTTCAGTTCTTGGACGACTGTCACTTTGTATGGGAAAAGTTTTAATTTTTTCTTAACAGCCGTGTGGGCCGTTCCGACACTAACATCGATTTGGTGCAAATGGCTCTGAGCACTATGGGACTCAACTGCTGAGGTCATTAGTCCCCTAGAACTTAGAACTAGTTTAAACCTAACTAACCTAAGGACATCACAAACATCCATGCCCGAGGCAGGATTCGACTGCAGCGCCTTTAACCGCACGGCCACTTCGGCCGGCTAACATCGATTTCCTGGGCGAGTTTTTTTACTGACTTGTTCGGTCTCGTGGACATTTTATCGAAAATATCGAGTAGTTTATCCTCAGACAAAACGCTAGGACGACCACTTCTCGGTACATCTGTCACTGAACCTGTACTTCGAAATTTGTTTATCATATCTCGCGCAATATCGCGATGTGGGAGTGTTGTCTCCAGGAAAACTGAATTAAATGTTTGACGAACTGAAACTGTGTATTTACCGCCAGCTTTGAACACTTGTTCGACTAATACCATACGTTCTTCAGTGGTTAGCATTTTAACAGTGACAAAAACGAAACCAACGAAGGAAGTGTAGTGGACTGTTAAGGCAGCCAGTCCACAGTGAAGTAGCCGAAAGGGCACGCGTCAACTCACGCCGTCTGGCGTCAAGTCTGGAACAGGATTCGTAATGAATGTGATAAAGAAAAGAACGTAGCTACTAGAACACTTAACTTTTATATTGTCCTTTGGTATACAGCATTCTGGATGATACAAGTGAGACTCTATCTTGAGGTACATGCAACGTTACAAATGGTTAATGGCGCCTTGCTAGGTCGTAGCCATTAACTTAGCTGAAGGCTATTCTAACTGTCTCTCGGCAAATGAGAGAAAGGCTTCGTCAGTGTAGTCGCTAGCAACGTCGTCGTACAACTGGGGCGAGTGCTAGTACGTCTCTCGAGACCTGCCTTGTGGTGGCGCTCGATCTGCGATCCTGACAGTGGCGACACGCGGGTCCGACATGTACTAATGGACCGCGGCCGATTTAAGCTACCACCTAGCAAGTGTGGTGTCTGGCGGTGACACCACAGGAAGGAACTAACCTAAACGTTCACGTCAGCACGTAACGACACACACCAACGATACTACTGACGCTGGCGGAGATAAACGAAACAGTGGAATGATGGGAGAGTCCAAAAAAATGATTCAAATGGCTCTGAGCACTATGGGACTTAACATCTATGGTCATCAGTCCCCTAGAACTTAGAACTGCTTAAACCTAACTAACCTAAGGACATCACACAACACCCAGTCATCACGAGGCAGAGAAAACCCGGGAATTCGGGCGCGCGAAGCGAGAATGCTACCGCACGACCACGAGCTGCGGACGAGAAAGTCCACTTGAAGGGAA
Organism: Schistocerca nitens; assembly: GCF_023898315.1. NCBI lineage: Eukaryota > Metazoa > Arthropoda > Insecta > Orthoptera > Acrididae > Schistocerca > Schistocerca nitens. The sequence goes on along the minus strand of NC_064625.1, from coordinate 137,588,022 downwards.
GTAACCCAGGCATGCGAACAATCATACGGCATGCGCGGCTAACAATCATACGGCACTGCGGAGAGACTTTCTGAACACCCCCTATATCCAATATATAGGATGACAATTGTTAAGACTACAGAGGTTAAAAGCGACCGGTTGGAAAGTTCATAATTCTGTGTCAAAAAGAAAGAAAAAAAATGGGGCAATAGCGAGATTTGAATGCGGATCTCCCCCTTCGAATCCAACACCGTGGCCGGCCGGTGTGGCCGTGCGGTTCTAGGCGCTTCAGTCTGTAACCGCGCGACCGCTACGGTCGCAGGTTCGAATGCTGCCTCGGGCATGGATGTGTGTGATGTCCTTAGGTTAGCTATGTTCAAGTAGTTCTAGGTTCTAGGGGACTGATGACCACAGATGTTAAGTCCCATAGTGCTCAGAGCCATTCCAACACCGTGACCACAGAACTACGACACCGTTTCTACGGGTATACGCTCGATGCTACACATCTCAAACTTGTACCATTCACTGTTTCTATTTTGCTTTTTTTTCACAGTTCAGTACACCTTGTTCCTGTTTTCATACTTGATCTGTGTTCAGTTTTTGACGGGCCATCCCCTGGGCCGTCTTTCGAGTTTCCCTAGCAAGGTGTTACAGTACGCTTTAAACACTTTGACTGGAAAAAATCTCAGCATCGAGAAGGAGTTCTGTGACATAAATGAAAGTTCGTAAGCGCATTTCTACACTACTGGCCATTAAAATTGCTACACCAAGAAGAAATGCAGATGATAAACGGGTATCCACAGGACAAATATATTAAACTAGAAGTGACATGTGATAACATTTTCACGCAATTTGGCTGCAGAGATCCTGAGAAATTAGTACTCAGAACAACCACCTCTGGCCGTAATAACGGTCTTGATACGCCTGGGTATTGAGTCAAACAGAGCTTGGATGGCGTGTGCAGGTACAGCTGCCCATGCAGCTTCAGCACGATACCACAGTTCATCAAGAGTAGTGACTGCGTATTGTGACGAGCCAGTTGCTCGGCCACCATTGACCACACGTTTTCAATTGGTGAGAGAGCTGGAGAATTTGCTGGCCAGGGCAGCAGACGTACATTTCCCGCAGAAAGGACCGTACAGGACCAGCAACATGCGGTCGTGCATTATCCTGATGAAATGTGGGGTTTCGCAGGGCGTAACACATCTGAAATGTAACGTCCCCTGTTCAAAGTGTCGTCAATGCGAACAAGAGGTGACCGAGACGTGTAACTAATGGCGCCCCATACCATCACGCCGCGTGATACGCCAGTATGGCCATGAGGAATACACGCTTCCAATGTGCGTTCACTGCGATGTCGCCAAACAGGCATGCAACCATCATGATGCTGTAAACAGAACCTGGATTCATCCGAAAAAATGACGTTTTGCCATTTGTGCACCCAGGTTCGTCGTCGAGTACACCATCGCAGGCGCTCCTGCCTGTGATGCAGCGTCAAGGGTAACCGCAGCCGTGGTCTCCGAGCTGATAGTCCGTGCTGCTGCAAACGTCGTCGAACTGTTCGTGCAGCTGGTTTTTCTCTTGCAAACGTCCCCATCTGTTGACACAGGGATCGAGACGTGGCTGCACGATCCGTTACAGCTATGCGGATAAGATGCCTGTCACCTGGATTGCTAGTGATACGAGGCCGTTGCGATCCAGCACGGAGTTTCGTATTACCCTCCCTAACCCACCGATTCCATATTCTGCTAACAGTCACTGGATCTCGACCAGCAATGTCGCGATACGGTAAACCGCAATCGCGATAGGCTACAATCCGACTTTTATCAAAGAAACGTGATGGTACGCATTTCTCCTCCTTACACGAGGCATCACAACAACGTTTCACCAGGCAACGCCTGTCAACTGCTGTTTGTATATCAGAAATCGGTTGGAAACTTTCCTCACGTCAGCACGTTGTAGGTGTCGCCACCGGCGCCAACCTTGTGTGAATGCTCTGAAAAGCTAATTATTTGCATATCACAGCAACTTCTTCCTGTCGGTTAAATTTCGCGTCTGTAGCACGTCATCTTCGTGGTGTAGCAGTTTTAATGGCCAGTAGTGTACATCTGAAACATGGTGTCTGTTCAAATTCCGCGCCATCCGCAAAAGAGTGTCGCTCGTAGGCGATCATGACGATTGAAATCAGGTTTGCTTCAAGTGCTCGCTGTAAAGGTCGTAAGCGTTTACGTTCGAGACAGGGCGCGGTACGTTGATGTTAGTCAAGAATGCGTTTAAGGGCACAAAGAAGCCATTATCAGCGACTCACTGAATTTGAACGTGATCGAAAAAAAATGGTTCAAATGGCTCTGAGTACTATGGGATTTAACTTCTGAGGTCATCAGTCCCCTAGAACTTAGAACTACTTAAACCTAACTAACCTAAGGACATCACACACATCCATGCCCGAGGCAGCATTCGAACCCGCGACCGTAGCGGTCGCGCGGTTCAAGACAGTAACACCTAGAAGCGCTCGGCCACCTCGGCCGGCGAACGTGATCGTGTAATAGGCCTACTATAAGCTAGGTGTTCCTTTTGCGATACCGCAGAAAGACTTGGCAGAAATGTAGCCACTATACAGGGTGTGACTAAAAAGTTTCAAGACTTAACTCAGAACTAGAAATTTGTTGGACATTTTAGTACAGCAGGCTAAAATTCTTCAAAATACGATCCTTCAGCATCAACACAGCGCTGCCAGCTCGTCTTCCACTGTTGGTAGCCCTTCTGGAAGGCCGCGGGCGTCGTGCTGTCAAGGGCTGTCGTTGAAGCCTGCTGGATGGCGTCGATGGAGTGGAATCGCTTCCCTTTTAGACCTGTCTCGATTCGGGGGAAGAGGAAATAGTCACTCGGAACCAAGTCGGGGCTTTAGGGTGGCTGCGGCAGTGTTGCCACGTTGAACTCGGCCAAAACTTCGGCGGCGGCGCACGACGTGTGAGCGGTTGCGTTGTCGTGGTGGAGAATCCAGTCGCCCTCGATCGCCGGGCGGACGCGGCTAACTCGATCCCTCAAGCGGCGTAACACTCCAGCGTAAAAGTCACCTGTGACAGTCTGTCCACGAGCAACAAACTCCTTGTGAATCACTCCTTTACCATAAAAAAAACAGCATGCACTTGAAAAAATGGCTCTGAGCACTATGCGACTTAACTTCGGAGGTCATCAGTCGCCTAGAACTTACGACTACTTAAACCTAACTAACCTAAGGACATCACACACATCCATGCCCGAGGCAGGATTCGAACCTGCGACCGTAGTGGTCGCGCGATTCCAGACTGTAGCGCCTAGAACCGTACGGCCACTCAGGCCGGCCATGCACTTCACACACGACTTGCTCATGCGAGCTTTCTTGAGCTTCGGCGAGGAAGCAGTGTGCCATTCTGAGCTTCGACGCTTCGACTCAGAATCGTACTTGTAGACCCAGGCCTCACCACTAGAAGGTTCGGATCAACATTCAACAGTTGGAGCATTTCCTGCCAAACAGTCATGCGCCGTTTCTTCTGATCCACCGACAACACTTTTGGCACCAGTTTGGGACACACTTTCCGCATCATTAAATTCTCCGTCACAATCCTCCACACCGTACTCTGACTGAGTCCCAGCTCATCAGCAATTAATCTACACTACTGGCCATTGAAATTGCTACACCACGAAGATGACGTGCTACAGACGCGAAATTTAACCGACAGGAAGAAGATGCTGTGATAATGCAAATGATTAGCTTTTCAGAGCATTCACACAAGGTTGGCGCCGGTGGCGACACCTACAAAGTGCTGACATGAGGAAAGTTTCCAACCGATTTCTCATACACAAACAGCAGTTGACCGGCGTTGATTGGTGAAACGTTGTTGCGATGCCTCGTGTAAGGAGGAGAAATGCGTACCATCACGTTTCCGACTTTGATAAAGGTCGGATTGTAGCCTATCGCGATTGCGGTTTATCGTATCACGACATTGCTGCTCGCGTTGGTCGAGATCCAATGACTGTTAGCAGAATATGGAATCGGTGGGTTCAGGACGGTAATACGGAACGCCGTTCTGGATCCCAACGGCCTCGTATCACTAGCAATCGAGATGACAGGCATCTTATTCGCATGGCTGTAACGGATCGTGCAGCCACGTCTCGATCCCTGAGTCAACAGATGGGGACGTTTGCTGGACGACAAACATCTGCCCGAACACTTCGACGACTATCAGCTAGGAGCCGTGGCTGCAGTTACCCTTGATGCTGCATCACAGACAGGACCGCCTGCGACAGGGTACTCGACGACGAACCTGGGTGCACGAATGGCAAAACGTCGGTTTTTCGGATGAATTCAGGTTCTGTTTTCAGCATCATGATGGTCGCATCCGTGTTTGGAGACATCGTGGTGAACGCACATTGGAAGCGTGTATTCGTCATTATTCGTCATCGCCATACTGGCGTATCACCCGGCGTGATGGCATGGGGTGCCATTGGTTACACAGTTCGGTCACCTCTTGTTCGCATTGACGGCACTTTGAACAGTGGACGTTACATTTCAGATGTGGTACAACCCGTGGCTCTTGCCTTCATTTGATCCCTGCGAAACCCTACATTTCAGCAGGATAGCGCACGACCGCATGTTGCAGGTCCTGTACTGGGCTTTCTAGATAAAGAAAATGTTCGACTGCTACCCTGGCCAGCACATTCTCCAGTTCTCTCACCAACTTAAAACGTCTGGTCAATGGTGGCCGAGCAACTGGCTCGTCACAGTACACCAGTCACTACTCTTGATGAACTGTGGCATCGTGTTGAAACTGCACGGGCATTTGTACCTGTACACGCCATCCAAGCTCTGTTTGACCCAATGCCGAGGCGTATCAAGGCCGTTGTTACGGCCAGAGGTGGTTGTTCAGGGTACTGATTTCTCCAGATCTACGCACCCAAATTTCGTGAAAATGTAATCACATGTCAGTTCTAGTATAACATACTAGAATAATAATGAATACTCGTTTATCATCTGCATTTCTTCTTGGTGTAGCAATTTTAATGGCCAGTAATTGCCCGCATTGGCACATTACATATGTAGATTGTGAACAGTTGGGGATGTGGATCTCACGGGGAGCGTGCAAGGGATAAGTCGCTGGAGTCGCGTTATTGATCTGTGTGCTCGGTGGCTCAGATGGATAGAGCATCTGCCATGCAAGCAGGAGATCCCAGGTTCGAGTCCTGCTTGGGGCACACATTCTCAGCTGTCTGCAAACCTGCTGGCAGCTGAGGGTTTCAATTAATTATAATTTATTCTAGAGAAATCATCAATGGGATCTGTTCTTTGGGAACAGTTACTATCTTCATATTTAATTAACTGTAATTAATGTAATTTCCAATGTGTGTGCTGTATGGGTGACATAGTATACCAACCTGTAGTTACTTACTTCTGTGGCTAAATAGTTCATGCCATAGGCCAGTAAATTATATTAAAAGGAATGTACAGTCGCAAGAACACCAGGCCATGTGGCGCTCCGACAGGGCAGCCCCATAGTGTTCGGCGTATGGCTCTGGTGCATCGTACTGTATCTGCAGCAGCAATTTGGGCAGCGGTTGGCACTACAATGACACAACGAACTGTTCACAGTCGGTTACTTCAAGGACAGCTACGAGCCAGAAGCCTTGTCACGTGCATCCCAGTGACACCAACCCACCACCATTTACATCTTCTGTGGTGTCAAGCGAGAGCTCATCGGACGGCACGACGGACGTCTGTCGCGTTTTCTGACGAACGCTGGTTCTCCCTCAGTGCCTGTGTTGGTTAAGAGGCCAGTTGAGGAACTGCAAGCAACCTGTCTGCGTGCTAGACACACTAAAGTTATGATCAGGGGTGCAATTTCGTATGATATCACGAGAATTCTCGTGTTTATCCCACACACCCTGACTAAATTTCTACGTCAGTCTGGTGATTCCACCTGTTGTGCTGCCATGCATGAACAGCATTCAAGAGTGTGTTTTCCAACAGGATAACGCTCCGCTACCTACTGCTGTTGTAACCCAACATGCTCTACAGGGTATGGACGTGTTGCTCGGCCTGTTCGATCACCAAATCTGTCTTCAGTTCAGCACATATGGGACGCCATCCGACCACAACTCCAGCGTCATCCACAACCAGCATTAACGGTTTCTACACTCCTGGAAATTGAAATAAGAACACCGTGAATTCATTGTCCCAGGAAGGGGAAACTTTATTGACACATTCCTGGGGTCAGATACATCACATGATCACACTGACAGAACCACAGGCACATAGACACAGGCAACAGAGCATGCACAATGTCGGCACTAGTACAGTGTATATCCACCTTTCGCAGCAATGCAGGCTGCTATTCTCCCATGGAGACGATCGTAGAGATGCTGGATGTAGTCCTGTGGAACGGCTTGCCATGCCATTTCCACCTGGCGCCTCAGTTGGACCAGCGTTCGTGCTGGACGTGCAGACCGCGTGAGACGACGCTTCATCCAGTCCCAAACATGCTCAATGGGGGACAGATCCGGAGATCTTGCTGGCCAGGGTGGTTGACTTGCACCTTCTAGAGCACGTTGGGTGGCACGGGATACATGCGGACGTGCATTGTCCTGTTGGAACAGCAAGTTCCCTTGCCGGTCTAGGAATGGTAGAACGATGGGTTCGATGACGGCTTGGATGTACCGTGCACTATTCAGTGTCCCCTCGACGATCACCAGTGGTGTACGGCCGGTGTAGGAGATCGCTCCCCACACCATGATGCCGGGTGTTGGCCCTGTGTGCCTCGGTCGTATGCAGTCCTGATTGTGGCGCTCACCTGCACGGCGCCAAACACGCATACGACCATCATTGGCACCAAGGCAGAAGCGACTCTCATCGCTGAAGACGACACGTCTCCATTCGTCCCTCCATTCACGCCTGTCGCGACACCACTGGAGGCGGGCTGCACGATGTTGGGGCGTGAGCGGAAGACGGCCTAACGGTGTGCGGGACCGTAGCCCAGCTTCATGGAGACGGTTGCGAATGGTCCTCGCCGATACCCCAGGAGCAACAGTGTCCCTAATTTGCTGGGAAGTGGCGGTGCGGTCCCCTACGGCACTGCGTAGGATCCTACGGTCTTGGCGTGCATCCGTGCGTCGCTGCGGTCCGGTCCCAGGTCGACGGGCACGTGCACCTTCCGCCGACCACTGGCGACAACATCGATGTACTGTGGAGACCTCACGCCCCACGTGTTGAGCAATTCGGCGGTACGTCCACCCGGCCTCCAGCATCCCCACTATACGCCCTCGCTCAAAGTCCGTCAACTGCACATACGGTTCACGTCCACGCTGTCGCGGCATGCTACCAGTGTTAAAGACTGCGATGGAGCTCCGTATGCCACGGCAAGCTGGCTGACACTGACGGCGGCGGTGCACAAATGCTGCGCAGCTAGCGCCATTCGACGGCCAACACCGCGGTTCCTGGTGTGTCCGCTGTGCCGTGCGTGTGATCATTGCTTGTACAGCCCTCTCGCAGTGTCCGGAGCAAGTATGGTGGGTCTGACACACCGGTGTCAATGTGTTCTTTTTTCCATTTCCAGGAGTGTATATTGACAGACGAAGTGTAACAAGCATGGAACTTCATCCCACAAACTTACATCCCGCACCAGTGCAACAGCCGGCCGGTGTGGCCGACCGGTTCTAGGCGCTTCAGTCCGGAGCCGCGCGACCGCTACGGTTGCAGGTTCGAATCCTGCCTTGGGCGTGGATGTGTGTGATGTCCTTAGATTAGTTAGGTTTAAGTACAGGTCCTTCTAAGTTCTAGGGGGCTGATGACTTCAGATGTTAAGTCCCATAGTTCTCAGAGCCATTTGAACCGTTTTTTTGAACCAGTGCAACACAATGCATGGTCGTTTTCATGCTTGCATTCATCATTCTGGCGGTTACAACGGTTATTAATGTACCAGCATTCCACGCGTGCAATGAATTATCTCACACTTACATTAACCTGCGATCTCGAAATGGCAGTCACTTAAATATCTTACCTAGACAAATGTATTGCCGAAATTTTATTACTCTACATTAGGCCAACGAAAATATTTTTTGAAACACTTTTTTTGCCTTGATAGCTGATCTTTATAGATTTTTTTGAGCTGAATCCAAATCTAGCTTCAGTTTTTTGGTATCACTCATAGGTTTCGGCCAGTATGCTTTTTATTATATAGTATAAAAATCCTGCGCTATATGGTAAACGGGGAAATTAATAAAACGCTTTGTTACAACATAAGCATGGTCTGTATTTACAGTAAGGTACTTAAAATAATGATATTTGTTAACAGAGGTTTCACTTGTCCACTGGAATTGGTTGGTAGCTTCTTCCTCTGTTTCCTTTGAAGCTTCTTGTGTAGCTTTTTCTACGATGAGTCGCTTGCTGAACTCCTGGGTGAAGTGACCAACAGTGGTCGTCCATCATGCTGGTGTTCCAGAGGCCTTGGTAGCGTTTTTCCATCACTTCAATGTCCTGGTTAAAACTCTCTCCTTGCTCCTCACTAACATCTCCCATATTGTCCGGGAAGTAAACAAGGTGACTGTTCAAAAAGTGAACTTTCAGGCTCATTGAGCATCCTAAAGTTTTAAACTTCTTTAGTATTTTAGCTATAATAGAAACATATTCTGCGTCTTTTTTATGTCCTAAGAACTCTGTAAAGACCCGCTGGAATGATACCCATGCTTCTTTCTCATTTAAGGTCATTGTGGATTCAGAGTCAACATCAAACATCAATTTTCTAATGTCAGGTCCGACAAAGACGACTTCTTTTACTTCAGCTTCTGAAAGCAGTGGAAAATTTTGGCAGTGATACTTAAACATTGGTCCATCTTTAGGCATAGCCTTTACAAAATGTTTCACTAGGCCTAACTTTATCTGTAGAGGTGGTAGCAGTACGTTTTTTGGGTCTACAATGTTTTTGCGTAGAATGTTCTTCTCACCAGGTTTTAAAGACTCCCTGTCAGGCCAGTTCTTTCTGCACCAGTGTTGATCCCTAGCCCTACTGACCCATTCACACAAGAAACATGGAAATTTAGTGAAGCCACCTTGCTGCCCTACAGTTCGGATGGCGGACAGAAGGTTAGGGTAGCTTATTACCTTCTTGTTTTTCGAATTATGACCAGGAATATCAACACTGCAAAAGTATCAATCATCGGAATGATTTCTTGGCTCCCTCCATATCATAGGAACAGCAAATCCAAAGGCTTTTTTCTCCTTTTTGGACCATTTTCTCAGATCTTAAACACACACATAACATACCTTATGTGGCGCTCAAGATTGATCTTGATCAACTTTAGATCGAAAGTATCATAGATAAACCTTTTTCACAAAGTCTGTAATGTTTCTTTGGTGTTTTTTAATCACAAATTCACCACTATTTAACAAAAACTGTCAGCAGAGTTTTTACAACCACGATTAGACATTGTACTTAGCACTTGTACAGGAAAAGGGAAAGTGAGGTTAGGTTGACAGTATACAAAACACCATCCGTTAACACAAAAATAGAATCGACATTTTTTTTTGCCAGCAAATGTTTTTCAGCAGTGGTACCAAAGCCGTCTTTTTATTATTATATATTATCATTTTAACTATATAAAATCTAGTTATAATTCAAAAGCCAAGATCGGCTTTAATACTGTTTACTAGATGACCGGTTTCAACACACTAAAGGTGCCATCATTGGATGTGTGAAGATATAACATGACAGGTCTGAGGGAGGGCTTACATGAGTTACACTACATACATTAGTGTTAGTGCAGTATCACATACCTGAATGTAGATTAACATTTGTAAATCAGTTGGATATAACGATACATGAGGCAGACCAGCTGATATAAAATCATTGTCGCAGAAATAAAAATTAAAAAATTAAAAAACAACTGCTCTCATGGTCAATCTATGAATTCACTGCAATATATAAAATCTATTAAATACTTTAAAAATCCCTTAATTTAATAAATTTAAGTGTAAAATGTGAATAAATGATGGGTGATACAGTTTTTTTTAAGTATCATATGTGGATTTCCCACCCTAAAAAACGTAAGAATAAGATATTTTCAGCAAAAAAGTTTTTCCATCGTTGGTCTGTGTTATTTTTTGGTGATGCCATTTTTTCCGTCAATGTATCACACTCAAATTATGTCTTTCCTCTTCGCATACATGCTAGCATACAAAGAAAAAGGACCAAAACATGATCTGTAGTGCTCTCTCCGCAGTAACTGAAAACCACGACGCCGCGTGCCGAAATCTCCAGCCGCATTACGATCCACACACGAGAAGAGCCCGTTGAGTGCCATAACTTTGGTGGGCGCAAGAAAATCAAAAAAAGTAAAAACTTGTCTCGGCTTATCTGTACATATTCGTCTGTTTCTGAGAAAACGACCATCGAGGTTGTCGGGGTACTATACGTGGATTTCAGCACGTACGTAGTTCATCGAAAGTGATAGCACAAACGCTAACGTCGCGGTTTAACACTTTTGGGACCTTTTAGTCAAGGGAAGGCACGATTCCGTTACGATTGTGGACGGGGCCGTAATGAGTTACTATTGGCTGTCTTTTACAGTTACACACATTTACTTTTAAAACAGTAATTCCACACTCAACAATAAATTTAAAAAAATGCAACACGTTATTAATGAAGGAATAAACAACTGGGTAAATAACAGTGTTTTCAGTGCGTTACAATTTAGCAATCACCATAAAATAAAGTTACAGATAACGTAAAAAAAATAACAAATAAATAAACAAGCCACTGTGATCACGGCTGAAGGCCTTACACGCCAAGAACGGCAATAAATTAAGAATGTTGAAGAAATCGCTGCAGTTTACAACTTACAGGTATTGAAATATTAAAAGGTAAGTAGCCACAAACACAGCAGAAGGTATCAGACGCCAGGAATGGCAGTAAATAAGGTTTTAAGGCATACTGCTAAAATACAAATACCAAACTTTTTTCAAAGCAAATGACCAAACACTGCTGAAGGCCTTACACGCCAGGAACGGCAATTTATATAAAAAAATTTAGAAACCTGCTGTAAAACAGCAAATAGAATGTTATGTACATAGTTCCACGTAGTCAGCGCGTACACAACTCTCCCAATAGAGCGCGCCTCGCTAAGCACAACAGCGCAGGCTCAGCGCTCGTCCATCTCAGCACTACGAGATGGCGCTGCCTTAGAGACGGACCAAATTCTGCTTCCGCCGATCCGCGTGTTAATACACTCCTGGAAATTGAAATAAGAACACCGTGAATTCATTGTCCCAGGAAGGGGAAACTTTATTGACACATTCCTGGGGTCAGATACATCACATGATCACACTGACAGAACCACAGGCACATAGACACAGGCAACAGAGCATGCACAATGTCGGCACTAGTACAGTGTATATCCACCTTTCGCAGCAATGCAGGCTGCTATTCTCCCATGGAGACGATCGTAGAGATGCTGGATGTAGTCCTGTGGAACGGCTTGCCATGCCGTTTCCACCTGGCGCCTCAGTTGGACCAGCGTTCGTGCTGGACGTGCAAACCGCGTGAGACGACGCTTCATCCAGTCCCAAACATGCTCAATGGGGGACAGATCCGGAGATCTTGCTGGCCAGGGTGGTTGACTTACACCTTCTAGAGCACGTTGGGTGGCACGGGATACATGCGGACGTGCATTGTCCTGTTGGAACAGCAAGTTCCCTTGCCGGTCTAGGAATGGTAGAACGGTGGGTTCGATGACGGCTTGGATGTACCGTGCACTATTCAGTGTCCCCTCGACGATCACCAGTGGTGTACGGCCAGTGTAGGAGATCGCTCCCCACACCATGATGCCGGGTGTTGGCCCTGTGTGCCTCGGTCGTATGCAGTCCTGATTGTGGCGCTCACCTGCACGGCGCCAAACACGCATACGACCATCATTGGCACCAAGGCAGAAGCGACTCTCATCGCTGAAGACGACACGTATCCATTCGTCCTTCCATTCACGCCTGTCGCGACACCACTGGAGGCGGGCTGCACGATGTTGGGGCGTGAGCGGAAGACGGCCTAACGGTGTGCGGGACCGTAGCCCAGCTTCATGGAGACGGTTGCGAATGGTCCTCGCCGATACCCCAGGAGCAACAGTGTCCCTAATTTGCTGGGAAGTGGCGGTGCGGTCCCCTACGGCACTGCGTAGGATCCTACGGTCTTGGCGTGCATCCGTGCGTCGCTGCGGTCCGGTCCCAGGTCGACGGGCACGTGCACCTTCCGCCGACCACTGGCGACAACATCGATGTACTGTGGAGACCTCACGCCCCACGTGTTGAGCAATTCGGCGGTACGTCCACCCGGCCTCCAGCATCCCCACTATACGCCCTCGCTCAAAGTCCGTCAACTGCACATACGGTTCACGTCCACGCTGTCGCGGCATGCTACCAGTGTTAAAGACTGCGATGGAGCTCCGTATGCCACGGCAAGCTGGCTGACACTGACGGCGGCGGTGCACAAATGCTGCGCAGCTAGCGCCATTCGACGGCCAACACCGCGGTTCCTGGTGTGTCCGCTGTGCCGTGCGTGTGATCATTGCTTGTACAGCCCTCTCGCAGTGTCCGGAGCAAGTATGGTGGGTCTGACACACCGGTGTCAATGTGTTCTTTTTTCCATTTCCAGGAGTGTATATTGACAGACGAAGTGTAACAAGCATGGAACTTCATCCCACAAACTTACATCCCGCACCAGTGCAACAGCCGGCCGGTGTGGCCGACCGGTTCTAGGCGCTTCAGTCCGGAGCCGCGCGACCGCTACGGTTGCAGGTTCGAATCCTGCCTTGGGCGTGGATGTGTGTGATGTCCTTAGATTAGTTAGGTTTAAGTACAGGTCCTTCTAAGTTCTAGGGGGCTGATGACTTCAGATGTTAAGTCCCATAGTTCTCAGAGCCATTTGAACCGTTTTTTTGAACCAGTGCAACACAATGCATGGTCGTTTTCATGCTTGCATTCATCATTCTGGCGGTTACACCGGTTATTAATGTACCAGCATTCCACGCGAGCAATGAATTATCTCACACTTACATTAACCTGTGATCTCGAAATGGCAGTCACTTAAATATCTTACCTAGACAAATTTATTGCCGAAATTTTATTACTCTACATTAGGCCAACGAAAATATTTTTTGAAACACTTTTTTTGCTTTGATAGCTGATCTTTATAGATTTTTTTGAGCTGAATCCAAATCTAGCTTCAGTTTTTTGGTATCACCCATAGGTTTCGGACAATATGCTTTTTATTATATAGTATAAAAATCCTGCGCTATATGGTAAACGGGGAAATTAATAAAACGCTTTGTTACAACATAAGCATGGTCTGTATTTACAGTAAGGTACTTAAAATAATGATATTTGTTAACAGAGGCTTCACTTGTCCTCTGCAGTTGGTTGGTATTTTCTTTCTCTTTTTCCTTTGAAGCTTCTTGTGTAGATTTTTCTACGATGAGTCGCTTGCTGAACTCCTGGGTGAAGTGACCAACAGTGGTCGTCCATCATGCTGGTGTTCCAGAGGCCTTGGTAGCGTTTTTCCATCACTTCAATGTCCTGGTTAAAACTCTCTCCTTGCTCCTCACTAACATCTCCCATATTGTCCGGGAAGTAAACAAGGTGACTGTTCAAAAAGTGAACTTTCAGGCTCATTGAGCATCCTAAAGTTTTAAACTTCTTTAGTATTTTAGCTATAAAAGAAACATATTCTGCGTCTTTTTTATGTCCTAAGAACTCTGTAAAGACCCGCTTGAATGAGACCCATGCTTCTTTCTCATTTAAGGTCATTGTGGATTCAGAGTCAACATCAAACATCAATTTTCTAATGTCAGGTCCGACAAAGACGACTTCTTTTACTTCAGCTTCTGAAAGCAGTGGAAAATTTTGGCAGTGATACTTAAACATTGGTCCATCTTTAGGCATAGCCTTTACAAAATGTTTCACTAGGCCTAACTTTATCTGTAGAGGTGGTAGGAGTACGTTTTTTGGGTCTACAATGTTTTTGCGTAGAATGTTCTTCTCACCAGGTTTTAAAGACTCCCTGTCAGGCCAGTTCTTTCTGCACCAGTGTTGATCCCTAGCCCTACTGACCCATTCACACAAGAAACATGGAAATTTAGTGAAGCCACCTTGCTGCCCTACTGTTCGGATGGCGGACAGAAGGTTAGGGTAGCTTATTACCTTCTTGTTTTTCGAATTATGACCAGTAATATCAACACTGCAAAAGTATCAATCATCGGAATGATTTCTTGGCTCCCTCCATATCATAGGAACAGCAAATCCAAAGGCTTTTTTCTCCTTTTTGGACCATTTTCTCAGATCTTCAACACACACATAACATACCTTATGTGGCGCTCAAGATTTATCTTGATCACCAACTTTAGATCGAAAGTATGATAGATAAACCTTTTTCACAAAATCTGTAATGTTTCTTTGGTGTTTTTTAATCACAAATTCACCACTATTTAACAAAAACTGTCAGCAGAGTTTTTACAACCACGATTAGACATTGTACTTAGCACTTGTACAGGAAAAGGGAAAGTGAGGTTAGGTTGACAGTAAACAAAACACCATCTGTTAACACAAAAATAGAATCGACATTTTTCTTTTGCCAGCAAATGTTTTTCAGCAGTGGTACCAACGCCGTCTTTTTATTATTATATATTATTATTTTAACTATATAAAATCTAGTTATAATTCAAAAGCCAAGATCGGCTTTAATACTGTTTACTAGATGACCGGTTTCAACACACTAAAGGTGCCATCATTGGATGTGTGAAGATATAACATGACAGGTCTGAGGGAGGGCTTACATGAGTTACACTACATACATTAGTGTTAGTGCAGTATCACATACCTGAATGTAGATTAACATTTGTAAATCAGTTGGATATAACGATACATGAGGCAGACCAACTGATATAAAATCATTGTCGCAGAAATAAAAATTAAAAAATTAAAAAACAACTGCTCTCCTGGTCAATCTATGAGTTCACTGCAATATATAAAATCTGTTAAATTCTTTAAAAATCGCTTAATTTAATAAATTTAAGTGTAAAATGTGAATAAATGATGGGTGATACAGTTTTTTTTAAGTATCGTATGTGGATTTCCCACCCTAAAAAACGTAAGAATAACATATTTTCAGCAAAAACGTTTTTCCATCGTTGGTCTATGTTATTTTTTGGTGATGCCATTTTTTCCGTCAATGTATCAGACTAAAATTATGTCTTTCCTCTTCGCATACATGCTAGCATACAAAGAAAACGGACCAAAACATGATCTGTAGTGCTCTCTCCGCGGTAACTGAAAACCACGACGCCGAGTGCCGAAATTTCCAGCCGCATTACGATCCACACACGAGAAGAGCCCGTTAAGTGCCATAACTTTGGTGGGCGCAAGAAAATACAAAAAAGTAAAAACTTGTCTCGGCTTATCTGTACATATTCGTCTGTTTCTGAGGAAACGACCATCGAGGTTGTCGGGGTACTATACGTAGATTTCAGCACGTACGTAGTTCATCGAAAGTGATAGCACAAACGCTAACGTCGCGGTTTAACACTTTTGGGACCTTTTAGTCAGGGGAAGGCAGGATTCCGTTACGATTGTGGACGGGGCCGTAATCAGTTACTATTGGCTGTCTTTTACAGTTACACACATTTACTTTTAAAAGAGTAATTCCACACTCAACAATAAATTTAAAAAAATGCAACACGTTATTAATGAAGGAATAAACAACTGTGTAAATAACAGTGTTTTCAGTGCGTTACAATTTAGCAATCACCATAAAATAAAGTTACAGATAACGTAAAAAAATTAAAAAAAAAATAAACAAGCCACTGTGATCACGGCTGAAGGCCTTACACGCCAAGAACGGCAATAAATTAAGAATGTTTAAGATATCGCTGTAATTTACAACTTTTTTTTTCTCTTTATTGTATTTCAATTCCCCATTGGGGCGGGCTGGCAGCAGCATATGCGCTGCTCTTCAGCCGAAAGACATAGAACAAACAATAGAAGACATTTAAAAATAACAAAGGAGAGAATATAGTGAACATAGATTACAAAAAGGGGGAACATCACGGAAGGCAATAGACAAAAAACTGGGGGGGACTGTAAAATGGAGATAAAAAAACTGTTTAAAAGTAGCACACACAAAAAGCCACACACTGCGACAATTAAAAGAACACAAGGCACAGTATGACTGGAGCATAAAAGGTATCGACGGTAGGCGTAGCACATAACAAACACTGACGGCGAACCTCAAGGCAGTACACAATTAAAATCACACCTCTTGACGCACAGGAGAAACAGCACTAAACACAACACTGATGTGGCACACTGACGATGATCAAAACAGAGGAGCTGCCAGGCGCAAGGAGATGAGGGAGACCGGAAGAAGGGAGGGAGGGGAAGAGATGCGGGAGGTGTGCGGGGGGTGCGCTGAAGAGGGCCAGGTAGGGAGGGATGTGGGAAGGAGAGAGGCAAGTATGGGGTGCAGGGTCTCAGGGGAGGGGGGGACGGAGGAAAATCCGCTCTGGGAGAAGGAGGAAAGAGGAAAAGGGGGCCCTGGGGAGAGGGGGTGGGAACAAGGCCAAGTTATAATTGGAAGGAAGGGTAGATGTCACGGCGAAGGTCGTCATCCGGGAGGGGGAGGCATTGGAAATTGCCCTGATGAAGTAGATGGAGGGTGTGGAGGTGGAGAGAGGGAGGGATACAGCGATAGAGGCGCAGCAATGGGTGGGGGGTGGAGAGGAAGGAGGAAACCAGAGGGTGGGGGGGATCAAGCCTGCGGACAATGTAAAGGATGCGGAGATGTTGGAGGAACAGGTGGGGGAAGGGGTTCAATTCATACAGGAGCCGTGTGGGGGAAGGAAGGCGGATACGGAAGGCAAGGCGGAGCGCATGGCGTTCAAGGATTTGGAGGGCCTTGTAAAAGCGGGTGGGGGCGGAGATCCAGGCAACGCTGGCATAGCAGAGGATAGGATGGATGAAGGATTTGTAGGATGGTAGAAGGATGCAATTCCCATGTCCGGCCAGACAGGAGTTTCAGAAGGCGGAGGCGGGAATGGGCTTTCTGCTGGACGGTCTGGAGATGAGGGGTCCAGGTGAGGTGTCGGTCGAGGGTGAGGCCAAGGTATTTCAGGGTGGAGGTGAGCTGGATGGGACGACCAGAAAGGGTGAGGTAGAAATCATGGAGGCGAAAGGAGCGAGTGGTGCGGCCTATGATGATTGCCTGGG